>NC_058092.1:45946666-48860833 GCF_020171115.1 Neogale vison | reverse complement strand
TTCAAATCTCTATGTTGAACATTCATGTTCATGCTAAAAAGAGAAGTGGGGGTGCCTGCGTGGCACAGTCAGTTAGGTGTGTGACTCTTGGTTTTGGCTCAGGTCGTGATCTCTGTCTGGGTTGTGAGATCAAGCCCTGTGTCAGGCTCCACACTCAGTGCAGTATCTGCTTATGACTCTCTCTCCCTCTCCTTCTGCCTTTCCCCTCTCAAATAAATAAATCTTTAAAGAGAGAGAGTAAGCAATAAGCAAATACAAGACAGAAGAATTTTTCTAATAAGCAAATACAAGACAGAAGAATTTCTGAAAAGCAAATTACAACAGAGCTACAATGGTTCATATACTTCCTAGAAATCTCACCTGAACCCATTTTGATCTTAAACACATTATGACTCTCTTTTCCTATACATATTCATCTCCTTTACTATTCAATCATTGTTCTTTAGTTCACCACTTAACTATCTTAATCTGATACAATTCTCTCCCCATGATTCACATTTAGTGATTGAGATTCTATAAATTTATCTCCATTATCCCAATACAACATGAAAGGATGACACAGACATATCTAGACACAGTCACTTTCAAAGTATACACACAAAGATAGTTTACCGAGCTCCTACTCTCGTAGGCACTGTAATATATGATGGGGTTACAAAGGAAAATCACCAGTTTTCTACCCTCAAGCAGTTTCAGTCAGGAGTTAAGGAGAGGAGAAAAAGACATAAATTATTTCTCGAAAATGCCATTCCCAGTCTCATGACACAGTATGCACAAATTGTTCTGAAACAGAGAGGGGTTAACTAATTTAATTAGGGCTGTATTTAGGAAAGACTTCGTAGGGATGATGCCTGAACAGAAGGTCTTGAGTAAAGAAAGGGCCAAGACAAGGAAGCTTCAGGAAATATAAACATTGTAAGAATGCAAATACCTGAAAAGAAATGGTATTTTTAGGCAACATACAGTTTGGTATTACTGGATTTCCAGTGCAAAGAGGAAAGAGAAGGGGTGACAACCAAGGAGGGGTAAGAAAACAGATATGGGTCAGGACTCTGGAGGGCTATGAGAAGCCTGGGCTTACCCTTGATGGTATCATCCTTATAACAGGAAAGAGAATAGTTTCTACCTCAAAAGATGGTGGTGAGAATTAAACGAGTTGGCAAAAAAAGCAAACTTAGATCAGCACCTGGCACACGGTGCAAGCTCAACAGCTGTTAGCCATTAACTATGATTCAGGGTTTCTCAAAGTTTGGAGTCGAAGAACAATACGTATGAGAATCCTTAGACATATTAAGTCAGAAAATCCCTAAGTGATTCTTGTGCACGCCGGTTTTTAGAATCGTCACTCTGGGTGATGATGAATCACTAAAGAGTAGTAAGGAAGAAAGTGACACCTTTAGCATATTTTGAATAGCAGCAATAGTGACACAGAGAAAGGAAGGGAGTAATTTTACACCTGAGTCTGATAGAAGGTTCCTGCAATGGTCTTGCTGATAAAATGGACGGCTTAAGAGATAATTAAGGTAGGGGCACCTGGGTGGCTCAGTGGGTTAAGCCTCTGCCTTCGGCTCAGGTCATGATCTCAGGGTCCTGGGATTGAGTCCCACAGGGAGCCTGCTTCCCCCCTCTCTCTCTGCCTGCCTCTCTGCCTACTTGTGATATCTCTCTCTCTCTGTCAAATAAATAAATAAAATATTTTTTAAAAAAAAGAGATTAATTAAGGTAATGCTAACTAAAAGGACAGAATGAATTGATGGAATTTAAAATATAAAATAACCAGGATTTTGTAATGAAATGGATGTACAGGGAAGAAAAACCCCAGGGGATCTTTAAAAAGAAGACAATCACATATTTTCAGGTAAACTGTGGCTCCTACTTTTCAACCCTTCCAACTGACAGTTTCCTTCACTGACTTTTTACAAAATGTATATAAGTTATCTAAAAAGGATGATTTTAGAAGCACAGAATATTAAGTAGTAAAGAAATATGTAAAAATGTACATATACTAAGTAGTTGTCTTGTCGCCCACCATGTCAATTAAGATTAATTTTTCCTTCCTACAAACACAGAAATCAAAGTGTCTCTTGAAAGTTCTTTAACTAGTTGCAAAGTAAACTAGATAACATAGATTATGAATTATTTGGCCAAATATAAAGGCTTTATAACTAAGAAGAGTGAATAAATTAAAAAGTTTGGTATGGGTAAGGAGGCCAAAACAGAGGGCAAAGGAAAAACATCTCCTTTCACAATATTCTTTGTAGAAGTGAAGAAGCCAAAGTCTTTTTAGTGAGTGGCTCAAAAGGGACGGACAGAGCTTCCTCAGTAACCACAGTGTTCTGGCAAATAACCACCTTAGTTTCTTCTTTATCTATAAATAAAGCAAATAATCAGAACTGTGGAAATGTTGTCCCTGAATTGCTTCAATGTAAATGTCACCAAAATCAAGGGGAAAGGGGGGATTTTCACAACTGACAGCCAACAGAAAGCTGAACTTTGGGTCAGCTCTATTCTCATATTCTCTTCCTCTACGTGCTCATTTCAGAAAGAAGATTATTGTTTTGAGTTTCATGGTTTTCATAAAAATGATTCAGCCTTCAATATTTTTTGTTAATCTGGGCATCTATTTGGCACGAGTTTTTCCTTCACCTGCCTATCAAAGTCAAGGAAAACAAGAACTGAGAAAACCATTAAAACAAATATGGTTCAACTCTAATTTTATTGGTGAAATCAAAGTCCAAAAATTTTAAATTTCCAAAAGTCACCAAGCTGAGAGACAGAATTAAATTTTTCTTCATATGAATACTTAAAACTCTCATATACTCCCTCTACCTTGTAAACGGTGCCCAAATTTATCCTTCAGCCCTAAGTTTTTTGCTAAGTAGCAGTATAACATTTTTAAGAAAATTAATTTAAGGGCGCCTGGGTGGCTCAGTGGTTTAAGCCGCTGCCTTCGGCTCAGGTCATGATCTCAGGGTCCTAGGATCGAGTCCCGCATCCGGCTCTCTGCTCGGCAGGGAGCCTGTTCCCTCTCTCTCTCTCTCTGCCTGCCTCTCCGTCTACTTGTGATCTCTCTCTGTCAAATAAATAAATAAAAATCTTTTAAAAAAAAAAAAAAGAAAATTAATTTAAGATGAGTTTCAAATTATAAAATATAACTTAATTGCCAAAAGAGGCATCTCTTTCCTAACCAGCTTTTCTTTATGAGTTCTCAAATTGTTAATGTTGATTGTACTGTCCCAGAACACCATCTGGTGCTGAAAGAACACAGTCCACTACCAACTCTCTTCTCATCTCCATGATTTAGCCCCATCATAACTTTTTAACTTTTATCTCCTACTAGTTCCCCTCAACATGTAACATCACTCAGTATGGTAGGGAACACATTAAGAGATGAGAGGTATCATGACAAGATGTGTGTCTTCCACTACCTCTTTTGATCTACTGCCAAAGGAGACCATTTACATTACTGCCAGGGGTTCTTCCCTGTGTTTAGAAATTCATTTCCCCTGATTTCTACTGAAATTTCTACTGCTGAAATCCATCAATCCTCTACAATACAGTTAGAAGTTCACCCCAGGTATCGACAAGAACCTACTTAATGGTGAAATACTAGTCTCTGAGGTCAGGACCAAGACCAGGATATTGACTATCACCACTTTGATTCAATGTTGTATTGGAGATTTCAGCCAGTTCTTGTTCCTGGGGACAGAGCAGAAAACCAGTCATACAAGGGCTATGATCCCAAGGAGCAAATAGGAGGACTTCAGAAACTGTTAAATATTATAGACACAAAGAAAGTGGGTAACAGGTTACAAAGGGATAGGAATGGGGGTGGGAGTGGGGGGAGGCAGGTCAATCACTGTTAACTGATTAGGAAAGATGACAACAGATCCAAGAACCAAATGATGAAAAGAAGCCAGCCACTAGAAGAACTAGAAAGAGAATATTCTAGGCAGAGGAAAGAAACGTTAAGAAAGACCTGATGTATTAAAAACTGCTTAACTTCCTCAAGACATAGAAAGAGCAGCATAGTAGGCATGGTGAGTGTGGCATCAGGAGAGTTTGGAAAACTTGGGGAAGTGAAGTGACATCAACAATGCAGTGACTGGCAAAGACAAAATAAGATACCAAAGTTCACTGGGAATCATCTGGACAGGTAAAGAGAAGCCAACAGACAGAAGAAACTAAGGCAGAATATCATTTCACAATGGAAGCATCAAGTAAGATAAGAATAATATATCATAGTTTGTCAAATCCAGGAGGTGAAGGCCCTAGAAAAAAGAAACTCAAGTGCAGTGGGTTGAGGAGTGAATGTCAGTTCAAGAAGTATAAAGGATGAGTATTAAAAAACTCAAATAATTTGACTGCACAGGAAAGAAGAAATACAGTGTGGTTTTAAAAGGAAGGCATGGCTCTTTGTTCTTTCTCTTTAAGATAAGGAAGATTTGAGTAAGCTTACATGTAGAGAGGAAGGAACCAAAGGAGAGGAAGAAGCTGTAAATACAGAAAGAGAATAAATGATAAAGCAACATTTTAGAACAGGTATAAGGGACGGGATCTAGAGCAAGAGCCAAAGATAAGGAGGAGTTCATTTTCCTGAGAGGAGAAAAGTTGGGGGCTCAAACAGGCTACTGACAAAAGTTTGCAAAGAGAAATAGGGGGAACCGTGTGGTTGTTCTTAGTCTTTATATGGCTGGGCATGGTTATGCCAACAGGAAGACTTCACTATAACAGCATTCGTAAAGGCAACAACGCTGCACAATAATTCCACCTTCTCTGCAGTGTTTCAGCAGCCTGAGAACTGGAGAAGCAAATAACCTGTTACACTCTGTCATCTATACCAGTTTTGTAGTTTTGAAGGAATACTGCCTCTCATTGTAAAAGTACACAGCTCTACCACTCCAGCAAAAAAATAGAAATTTCTTCGATTATTCTCAGTATCTGTCTTCCTTAGTGCCCTGACCAAAGCAGGAACTCAGTAAATATTAGTTCAAAGAATAGAAACAGTCACGTAACATTTTAAAATACTATGATACAATTCAAGAAAATCCTATACTTCTCCACCACCTCGTATAAGTCAATGACATCATAAAGACTAAGTTTACTATTTAACTCAGATGTTTGAAGCAATAAAGTAATAGATTAGGATACACCCTTTAATTAGCCAAAAACACCTCATTAAAAGCAATGTTTCCTCATTTCATGACAGTTTTAAAATACAGCATCTAAATCCCAATACTTATTTTAAATGAAAGTACAGATGAACAGTTAGCTAATTGCCTTTAACTCAGAAACTCTATATACTTGTATTCCACTTATAACAAAAGCTATTTACCTCTATACTGTTTTAAATTACGGTTATTTCCAGTAGACTTCATACAGGGCCAGAAATCTTCTCTGATTTCTCTCATTCTTGTGAATTACTCAAATTAGGAGATTGCTAGGGAATCTCATCAACAAATTACTACCTCCTGATCCAGTCTGTATACATCCCATAGTGTACACACTCCTTTATACACAAGTAAACAACAAGTTTGGGGATGGGCACCATCAAAAGCACCTTGTGGACACACCATTAATTATCAACCTTGCCCGATAAAGTTTATAAATAAACTACTGGCTGAGCACCTCCAAAAGGTGAGACATCATTTTACTGAGGGGAACACTGGAGACAGAGTCTGCCTGTCCAAACCGAAAACAAATTAATTAGAAATACTAAACATGCACAGGGGAGCCTGGGTGGCTCAGTGGGTTAAATATCAAGGACTTCATCTCAGGTTTGTAAGTTCAAGCCTTCCTGGGCTCAGAGTCTACTTAAAACACACACACACCAACCCTAAACACGCACAAAGTGCAAACGAAAATGCCAAGTCTCTTTCTTTAAAGAAAATGCTGTCCACTCAATGGGGGAGGCAGCAAGAAAAGGGAAATATAAGCCTCCCACCCCAACATATCTTTTTCTGCACACAGGAAATATGTGCAAATATCCCTTCTAAATGCCTTCTACAAAATCAGATGTCCTGGGATCCTGGAGGAGCTCTCATGATTCAGGAACCAAAACCACCTCTTGGCCACCTGCGTCCAAGCAGAGCAAAGTGGTTCCGGTGGGAGGGAAGTTTCGGAGGGGGCCTTCGCTCCCGAGTGGCACAAAGATCCGTATAGGAAGGCTCTTCAGCAGACAGAAGGCAAGAGAGTCGGTGGCCCAGAAGGAGAAAATAGGGCGGCAAGGAGTAAAGGGGATGGACACTAGGCTCCAGCCACAGCTGTCAGAAGCACGATCAGGGGAGTAAGAGGAGCGTTCTCCGTCCCTACCTCCAGAGCTCCCTTTACCCCCCCCTCGTCTCCCACAAACATACACACACTCGAACATACACACACACCTGCCTCGAGACCCGCAGGTGGCACTCTCGCGGTCAAGGGCGACGGGAGACGCGGAGGGCAATGAGCCGAGTCCGCGGCGCAGGTGGCGCGATTCACTCCCCAGGCTCACCTGCGGAGAACCGGGGGCCCCGGGCAACTCGCCTGGGCCCCTCGGCCCCCTCGACCTCTCGTACTCACCCAGATGATAAGGCTGTCGCAGAGCGGCAGCTCGGACTGCGAAAGCGGCTGCGTCTCTTCCATGGTCGGGGCCGCCGTCTACGACGCCGCTGACACCGACACCTCCCTCCTCCCCGCGCTCCGCCAGGAGCCGGCGTCGACGACCTGCGCGCCGGCCGGGAGAGCTCGGTAGCCAGGCCCAGCGCCCGCCCGGCTCACGCGCGGAGCCTCGCGCTGCCGACGTCGCCGGCGTAACCCCCTCCTCGCCACCGCCACCGCCCCCGTCCCCGCTCCGCCCCGCTCCGTGGCTCGCCCCCTCCCCCGTCTGGCCAGACTGCGCGGCTCTGCACCTGAGCCCCGCCCCCTTCCGCCCCTCCCCTCCCTCCCCTCCCTCCCCTCCCTCCCCTCCTTCCCCTCCTTCCCCTCCCTCCGCTCCCTCTCCTCCCCCACTTCCCGCCCACTCCCGCACACCTCTCCCCGCCGCACTGAGTGACCAGAGCGCGCACCAGTCACAAAGAAAGTAGGTGCCCGAGAGGGGCGTGCGGGGCGGGAGGGGGCGGGAAGAGCGGGGATAGGTTGCGCAGGAGGGATTGCTGATTGGACGCACCCTCTTGGCTTTGACCAATCAATGTGAGACAAGACAGCCTCCGGGAGGGAGTGCGAGAGGGTGGGAAGGGGTTTGTGACCTGGCAGGTGCGGTGAGGACGGTGGCGGGGAGCGCGCGTGCGCGGCGAGCGTTGTAGAGGCTGAAGCTCGCGCAGCCCCAAGGGCGAAGAGGCAGCGGGGCTCCAAGCGTAAGTAGGGCGGGCTCAGGCATCTTCGCGCCTCCTTTCTCGAGGTAGGGCAGCTCCTGGCTACACCTGAGGAGACCCACGCTCTGCTGCCATGATGTCTTCAGAAACAGATCCTACCCAAGAATAAAAACCACTCGCGATAGGGAGAGCTGATTATCTCCTGGGCGTTCGTTGGCAAAGGACATTTTAATTTGCAGACATGGGAAAGAAATGTGTTTGCTAAGGAGGGAAAACTACCATAAAGCTGTTTTAAATAAGCTCTCACGAGATCACGAGCCAGGCCACGGACAATTTTATTTTAAATGGGGTAAAAGGGAGGACCATTTTCAGGTAGGAAAATGGAAAATGAAATCATCTTTTACTTTTCAAAAAACATGGAATTTAACAATGTAAAATGCTCCCGATTTTGTCTTTTTTTGAGAAGGGGGGGTGACTTAAAGTTGGAAGCTCTCCAAGGTACTGATGTATGGCTTAGGCAGTTGAAATGGGTTGGGATATTCTTAATCTTGCTGTTGATTTCCATCACTTCACTCATTCATAAACTCATCAATTCATGCGCTGTGTAAAAATGCAGCTGGCTCAGTTATATTACTGCGTCTTTATATTTAGACATTTTTAAAACTGATGGATGACTGCAATTAAAAGCCATCAAATGTAAATCAGTCTCATTCTAAAAATAGAGTCCTTCCATTTGCTATCAAGTCTCTTAACATTATTCCAGAACTTTCTTACCCCATGTGGAGTCATTTTATATTTCTGGACACTAGCAACATCAGTAAAGTAATTTAATGAAGAGGAAAAGATCTAGGAATTGAAGACCTGGTCTTAGTCTTGACTTTACTCCCCACTGCTTTGTGCTGTGGAACCCAAGGTCTACATTTCTACAGTGATGCTAATGACACTAACCTTCCAGGTCTCCCTCACAGGGACAAAACTGATACTGGGTGTGAAAGAGTTTTATGAATTGAATAGTCTTTGGAAATACGAGTTACTACAATCATACATGCTTATCACGAAGAGTCACAAGTGAATTACTAGGAATATTTAAGAAGAGTAACTGGGGGGCAAATGAGTTACCCTTCTAAGCTCTGTAGAAGCAGAAAATAGATCCTCAGGGAAGGATGTTCAGTTGTCTTCATGATACTGGATCTAATAGAAAAATATGTGAAGAACATGATCAATGAATTCAAAGAAGAAGAAATACAAATAATTCAAGCAAATATGAAAAGGTTAGAAAAATGCAAAACATGAATCATTGAAATAAAACAATGAAAAAAATAATGTTCAGAAGAGTGAAGCACACTTTCTTTCATATAAAGCTGGAACAAACATTTTTAGAATAATTTTTCTAATTTTCTACAGTATTTATCAAGAAACTTTAAAATATCCGTGCTATTTAAACCCATGGTTTTGTAATTCCACTTCTGATCATAAATTCTATTGAAATAATCAGAAATGTAGTCAGAGGTTATGAACAATGTTATCTATTGCAATTCTATATATGCTGATCAATGTACATATAATAAGCCAGAAAGGTTAACTACATTATAGCCAATTTATAAGATAGAATATTTGGCAACTAATAAAAATAATGCTTTGGAGAATATTTAATATAAGTTCATCATGATATATAACATTAAATTGAAAATTCATGTATTAAAAGTATGAGCCATATGATCTCAAAATTTTATTTAATATGTACACTGCAAGAAGACAAAAGAATGTTCATTAAATAACTGTCGTTTTTATTTATGGATAAAGGGATTATTTTCTGTAATCTGTATTTTTCATCCTGCAATTAGTTTGTATTATTTTATAATCAGAGAAATATATATATTTTAAAAGTGCCTAATACAAAATAGTCTATCATTTTCCAACTGTTGACATTCATTTCCAAAGTTGGCATCTATATTTGGAGCACTGAATGAAACTGATTTTTAAACACTAGTTGTGGGGTTTTAAATTGGAATAATCTTTTGAAAAATTTTTGACAATATATATCAAGAATATTTAAAATCCTCAAAGCGTTTAAACCAATAGTTTCCACTTCCAGAATCTATTCTAAGAAAATAATCAGATGCAAACAAAATTGTTGATTGCAGTGCTAGTTATCAAAGTAAAAAAAGAAACAGCCATTAAATGTCTGAAAGAAGAGTGATTAAATACATTATGGTATATCCATACAATAAAATATATTGTAGCTATTAAAATATTTTGAAAGAAGTTTAATTGCTCAGGAAAAGGCTTAAAGAATAATACTAAAAGAAAAAATTGATGATATAAATCTGTATATACAGTATGGCTCTCTCCCTCTGTTATATATATACTGTATTTGTATGGATCCCTATTTTTGTATCCATGTGAGTGTACATATACACACTGAGAGAGAAAGAGTAGAGAGACTAAACAAACCAAACTGTTAATAGTAATTTTGATGATATCAGGGTATTGAAATAATTCGTAAGTTTTACCTTCTTTGTACTTTACAGTAATTTAAAATGTTTCTTTGGTGATTTTATTATCAGACAAAAACCTGTAGGATAAAAATGATTAAAATTTTAATATGGTTAGAACTTAATTTGGAAGAAGAACTCTTCCAAAGAACTCTTCTTACATAGAAGAGTATACACACACACACACACACACACACAATCTGTGTATCTGTACAGAAAGAGATTGAAAAGAGAGTTGGTTAGAATTAAGCACAAACTTTAGTGTTATGGAGACCTGATGATTTCTTATTGCCTGGGTGATCTTGAGCAAGTCAGTTCATTTCAGTAAGCTTCAGTTGGTCTCTGCAAAATAGAATAATACTTGTATAAATTTCTATCTATTTCTACATTGGTTATGGATTTTTTGGTGGGAAGTGGTAGAAATCAAACTTGAGCAACTTGAACAATGTTGTTGCAAGGATATGAGAAATCTTACAGATTCAGAGGAGCATCTGAAGAAGCCAGCATGGGATAGAGCAGGTCCCAAAGCTGCTCATCAGAGGCAGGTAACAAATCTATGGAAGTCTTCTCAGGAGAACACCACCTAGATGAACATGATCAAATGGTTGCTAAGTTTTTCTCAGTCGTCTATTCAAGATTCAAGTTCCAGAGAAGGTGTCCAATTGGATTGTCATAGAATATGTGTTCAGCCCTTTGCCATACACAGAGCAGGTCCCCAGATACTTCTGCAGGACTAGTACCAAGGTGAAATTACAGGGTGGTTGATGGAGGGTGAGGGAGATGGATGCCTGCAGGCAAAAATAAAAACAGTTCTCTCATAATTTCACATGGTTGTTGTGAAGATCAAATGCATATAAAATGCTTAACAGAACATAACTGCTCAGTACATTTTAGCTGTTATGGACACTGTGTATAGGTCTTGGGATGTGTGTGTGCATGCTTATGTTTCAACTCATTTTTTTTAAAGATTTTATTTATTTATTTGACAGAGAGAGATCACAAGCAGGCAGAGAGGCAGGCAGAGAGAGAGAGAGAGAGGAGGAAGCAGGCTCCCTGCTGAGCAGAGAGCCCGATGCAGGACTTGATCCCAGGACCCTGAGATCATGACCTGAGCTGAAGGCAGCGGCTTAACCCACTGAGCCACCCAGGCGCCCTCAACTCATTTTTTTTTCTTTTTTTCCAATTTATTTATTTTCAGAAAAACAGTATTATTTTTTCACCACACCCAGTGCTCCATGCAATCCGTGCCCTCTATAATACCCACCACCTGGTACCCCAACCTCCCACCCCCCCCCCCCGCCACTTCAAACCCCTCAGATTGTTTTTCAGAGTCCATAGTCTCTCGTGGTTCACCTCCCCTTCCAATTTACCCCAACTCCCTTCTCCTCTCTAACACCCCTTGTCCTCCATGATATTTATTATGCTCCACAAATAAGTGAAACCATATGATAATTGACTCTCTCTGCTTGACTTATTTCACTCAGCATAATCTCTTCCAGTCCCGTCCATGTTGCTACAAAAGTTGGGTATTCATCCTTTCTGATGGAGGCATAATACTCCATAGTGTATATGGACCACATCTTCCTTATCCATTCGTCCGTTGAAGGGCATCTTGGTTCTTTCCACAGTTTGGTGACCGTGGCCATTGCTGCTATAAACACTGGGGTATAGATGGCCCTTCTTTTCACGACATCTGTATCTTTGGGGTAAATACCCAGGAGTGCAATGGCAGGGTCATAGGGAAGCTCTATTTTTAATTTCTTGAGGAATCTCCACACTGTTCTCCAAAGAGGCTGTACCAACTTGCATTCCCACCAACAGTGCTCAACTCATTTTTTTAAACAAAGTAAATATATTAGAATATTAGCTGTGGTTATTCATGGTGACTATTTTTATTTTCCAGTTTCATCAAAGTGAACAAATATCACCTCTAATTAAAACAAAAGATAAGCAAAATTTAATTAAAATTTTAAAATATTTTTTCTTAGAGAAATATCGGGTCAGGATGAGATTTTAAACTCTAAATTGGGCTAGAAGTGGATGGAGAAATGCTAAAAGAGAATCCCTGATTAGGTATCTCCAATAGAACTGTCATAGGCTCTACTTGTAAAGAGGAAATCTGTACTTTGCACCTACAAGTGATGGTGAGAAGAGATGGAGACGTTGAAGGTTTTCCCTACTGATATCTAGATGCCCTGAATGGCTGAGAGTGGACCTCAGTTAGAGGAAAACTCTGGACAGCCACCGATCTAGATATTCAGACACAACACCCACTCCAGCAGAGTAACCAGCTGCAAACATTCCAAGTGGACCTCATTAACAAAGCACTGATTCCTGAAGCAAACTATTGGGCCCCCAACACACAAGATCCTTACAGCATTATTTAGATGCAGCTGTACCTTGGGTAGTCCCTCAAACAAAAGTCCTATAGATGTTTTAGGGACAGAAGGAAAGAAAAAAGGGTAAAGAAAGGGAGGGAAGAAGGAAGGAGGAAAAACAATTACAACATAGGCTGGATCTCAGCAACAGAGAGATAGAAGCAGCCAGAATGATGCAAGATCCCTCATAGGGGCTAACTTGGTTTTCTGTAGGATACCCCCAGGACTGGTCTGCAGTCCATGTAGTTCCAAAGAACTATGGTGGACTTGGGTTATGTCCAGTCAGCATCAAGGTCCAGAGGCAGTTACATGTAACAGCAGATACTTCTAGATTGATAATTTTCAGAACCTGAGTGAGAGTTTGGAATGATAGTGTCTAGATTCTGGAAAAGATTCACAAGCTCTTGTCAGAGTTCTAGGGAAGAGAAATGATGACGAAAATTGACATTTTAAAATTGCTTCTACGTCTTAGGCCTGTGATCCCAGTGGGGGTTAGTGCCTAGCTCTACTAACTACTGTACTGGGTGTAGGGAGTAAAGAACAACCCCAGACACCAGCCAGGCACAAGCTTTGGCTTTTCTAATAAAGAGAAAATCTTGGACAACGTTGACTTGGCTGCTCAGTGGATCTGAACGTTTAGGTGATGGGGTTGGGACAGACTTCATCTCCACACATACTTCCAGCTGGGATGCCTATTCGGGTAGAGACTGGAGGAAGGGGATCAAGAATGGGGACTACTTTCCCCTGTATAAAAGGAAACAACTTACCTATTCCTCACAGTGGCCAGGAACTGAGTCCTGCTATGAAACTAATGATACAAGGAGATTGTAGGTGGCACCAAGAATTTTGCTTCTGGTGCTTTTATAGTTCAAGCTTTAAGTTCAAGAGACTTTCATATCATTTAGTAAAACTGCCTTTTCATGCAGTTTTTCAGTTCAGTGCTTGCGAGCGATGTTATCACTAACCTGGTTGGCTTCCCAAAGAGAAGATTTCAATGGATAAGTTCAAATTAAGGGTGAAGCCCTCTCTGTTACTGGGGCATGTACATCCATATAGTACAAGGGAGTTTAAACTTATGCCATAAGCAGAAAAACTGCAGGCAGTAGGTTCTGAGATGGAGATTAGCAGGCAGGAGGTTTATTAAGAAGCAGTCTTGGGAATTAGCTGTGGAGGAGAAGAAAGGGAAGCAGAAGTGCACAGAGGGAGAAAGCAGGCTGTGGTGCAGTCCTAATGAAAGGTTCAACCAACCCCTGGGGAGCTCTGAAGCTAGAGTGGCCCTTCCAGGTTGTCTAAGTTTAGATGAAAGTGACTTAGTCTACAGGGATGTGGTATGCTATCATTTAGAATGGTAAAGCATTATAGGGGCACCTGGGGGGCTCAGTGGGTTAAGCCTCTGCCTTCAGCTCAGGTCATGATATCAGCGTCCTGGGATCAAGCCCCGCATCAGGCTTTCTGTTCAGCGGGGAGTCTGCTTTCCCCTCTTTCTCTTCCTGCCTCTCTGCCTACCTGTGATCTCTCTCTGTGTCAAATAAATAAAATCTAAAAAAAAAAAAAAAGTTAGAATCGTATAGCATTCTAAGTGTCAGCAATGGAAAATTATCTCTAACTGCAGCAATAGTATAACTGTAAAGTTAAAATGGTCACAGAGGAAGAATGTTGGCATTGTTTCTTACATTGAAAAAGTTCCAAAATGGAAGGGGATTGTGGTCACAGATATAATTTCATGTGGGGACTTGGTGTCAAATCCCTAAACAGAGGCCTCCTTAGAGTACTTGGGAAACAGAAGTTTAAAAAGATAAATCACAGCACAGGGTAATATTATAAATCATATTTTTAAAAAGACTTATTTGCTTATTTGACAGGGGAGGAGCAAAGGAAGAGGGAGAGAGACAATCTCAAGCAGACTCTCCACTGAGTGCGGAGCCCAGCACTGGGCTGGTTTCCCCAACCCATGAGATCACGACCCAAGCCAAAATCATGATGAGCCAGATGCTTAAAGGAGCCCCTATAAATTGTATTTAAACTGATGAAAGGGATGTTTAGTCAGCTATTTATTGAATTAAAATTAATATTACCATTTTATTTATTAGGCATATTTAAATTCATCCCACAGTCCTCCATGAATTAAAATTGGACATAATTATTTTATTTTGTCCTAAAGTAACTCAGATGATAAAAAAAAAGTTGTATGTACTATTTTTTTCAAAAACTTAAAAAGGCAATAAAAAGACATATAGTAAAATGTACTGATAGTGTAATCAATCTAAAGTATCACTGAAACCTATAAATCCTATACTTTATATTTCAGTTTAAGTGAATCACAAGACATGTCTTCATTTTACACTCTGTTAAAGAAATGATCTATGCTTATCATTCCATTGATGACCTATTTTTTATGTACAAAAATCCTTCTAATCCATGTAAGCAGATTTTAAAAATAAAGGCCAAATGCTGACACATAGTGGCTAATCATTTAATCCAGGGATGTCTATCTCTAAAAAACAAGTAAAATCTAACTTTACAGTATAACTATCTAAGGTATCTTCTATTGTCTCCAAGGGTATTGAAAATTAATATTTTTAAATGAATGATTTAATTTATATAAATGGAAAGTGGATAGAATCATGTCCTTGAGACAAGATTCACGGAAATAAGAAGAGCATGATTTCTAAAGAAGACATGGATCACTGTGTGAGAAAAACAGCTTATATTTTATGAGAGCCTGAGAAAACTATATTGGATACCACTGTGGTTAAAGACAGTATTCTGAAACCTCTACACATGTACGAGTTGAAAATACATTAAAGTGATGTTTGCCAGAGGAAATGTATCTTGCTCATTCTCCATGTGTTATATCACATAACTTATATAGAATGTAATACATCTTAAAATACGAAAATGCTAGAAGAAATTTATCAGGGCATTCAAGGACAGAAGGAGAGGGGCTACCTAACCATAAGCAATAAGTGGGCCTTAAGAACAACGAAGAAAATGCCAGGAAAGATGTGTGAAGGGTTTGTTAATATGAGACATTGTAGGAAGTACCTAGAAATCCAGCTACTGGAATTTTTGAAATTACTTAACTAAATAAACAAATACTACGTAATGCAATTTGGAAATATTTTCCAGAGATTGGAAAATCAAAACAAAAACATAAAGTAAAAACAACAACAACAAAACTGATCATGGCTTAGCCTTATCTGGAAAAGAGAGAAGCTGCGCATTTTATTAAAGTAGGAAATTTACACCATACACAAAAACAAACTCTAAATGATGAAAGACCTCAATGGAAGACAGGAATCCATCAAAGTCCTAGAGGAGAACATAGGCAGTAACCTCATTGACATTGGCCACAGCAACTTCTTTTAAGACACATCTCCAAAGCCAAGGGAAACAAAAGCAAAAATGAACTTTTGGGACTTGATCAAGATAAAAAGCTTCTGCACAGCAAAGGAAACATCAACAAAACAAAGAGGCAACCCACGGAATGGGAGAAGATAATCACAACTGACACTATAGATAAAGGGCTGATAGTCAAGATCTATAAAGAACTTCTCAAACTCAACACCCAAAAAACAAATAATCATGTCAAAAAATGGTCAGAAGACATGAACAGACATTTCTCCATACAAATGGCTAACAGACACATGAAAAAATGTTCATCATCATTAGCCATCAGGAAAATTAAAACCAACCACACTGAGATACCACCTTACACCAGTTAGAATGGCAAAAATTGACAGGGCAAGAAACAACAAATGTTGGAGAGGTTGTGAAGAAAGGGGAACCCTCTTACACTGTTGGTCGGAATGCAAGGTGGTACAGCCACTTTGGAAAACAGTGTGGAGTTTCCTCAAGAAGTTAAAAATAGAGCTACCCTATGACCCAGCAATTGCACTACTGGTTATTTATCCCGAAGATATAGATGTAGTGAAAAGAAGGGCCACCTGCACCCCAACATTCATAGTAGCAATGTCCACAATAGGCAAACTGTGGAAGGAGCTGAAATGTCCTTCAACAGATGAATGGATAAAGATGATGTGGTCCATATGTGTAATGAAATATTAATCAGCCATCAGAAAGGATGAATACCCAACTTTTGCATCAACGTGGACAGAACTGGAGGAGATCATGCTAAGGGAAGTAAGTCAAGCAGAGAATGTCAATTATCATACAGTTTCACTTATTTGTGTGGAACATAAGGAATAGCATGAAGAACATTAGGAGAAGGAAGGGGAAAATTAAGGAGGAGACAATCAGAGGGGCAAATGAATCATGAGAGACTATGGACTCCAGAAAACAAACTGAGGGTTTTAGAAGGGGGTGGGTGGATTAACCTAGTGATGGTTATTAAGGAGGGTACATATCACATGGAGTACTGGGTGTTGCACATAAACAATGAATCATGGAACACTACACCAAAAACTAATGATGTACTGTATGGTGACTAACATAACATAATTTAAAAAATAATAAAGTAGGAAACTTCACAATTTAATGATGTTTTATATGAATGCAACTTGTAACTAAGAAGATATCCAATCCTGAGGCTATAAACACCACCACCACCTAAAATGGTTTGAGCAGTTATTAGGTGCTGTTCACTATTCTAAGTGCTTCATCTGTGCTACTTCATTTATCCTTAACAATCTGACAAAGTAGTAATATTTTTTATTTTCTAGATGAGGAAACTGATGCATAAGAGGTATACCCAAGCTAATACAACAAATAACAAATAACTTGAATACTTCAGAAAATCTCTTTTCAGATGTAAAGAGGAGAATCGTCCAAGGGGAGATCAGAATGGCTTTTTAAAGTCTTACTGAAGTATAATTGATACACAAAATTTTTCACACATTTAATAGAAACATATTGGTGAGTTTGGACATGTCCACATACCTATGAAGCCGTCATCACAATCAAGGTTCTACACATACCCATCACCTCCAAAAATTATCTTGTAGAGGTAAAACCAATTTTTAAAGATACTCATTGCAAAATAAAATACAGCATGTACAATTCTTCAGTATTTATTGTGTCTATATTTTCCCTGTTACTGAAATATTTTCTCAGGCAGTCAAGATTCTTTTTGTGCAACACTGTGAAACAAATGAAGCCATCACATCTCGTTGACTGAAATTAACTGTTCCCTGTTGGAAATCTGCTGACTAAAGGCCAATGACAACAATAGATGCTTCAGAGACCTTAAACATAGTTGAGATTTTGACACCTGTTTTTTATTGAAGTACAGTTTACACAAAATGTTACATTACTTTCAGGTGTACAAAATAGTGATTCAACAACTCTCTACATTATGCTATGCTCACAACAAGTGTAAACTTGAACTTTTACTTCAAACATAATTCTCCTTATAAACTCCACATGATTTTTCTGAAGAATAACTGAATTGACAATTTGGATTAAATAACTGGCCTATTCTTTGCGGTGTATATATTTTTTTAATGAACAAAGTTCTTTTTTGTTTGTTATAGTTAGCCACATTTTTTTTCTCTCTGCATATATATATTTTAAGAGTAACAAAAATAATTATCCTTTGCCCTTAAATACTTCAGCATCTATCTACTAAGAATAAGGACACTCTCAGGTGCCTGGGTGGCTCAGTTGGTTGAGCAACTGCCTTCGGCTCAGATCATGATCCTGGACTTCCAGGATCAAGTCCCGCATCGGGCTCCCAGCTCCTTGGGGAGTCCACTTCTCCCTCTGACTTTCTCCTCTCTCATACTCTCTTTCGCTCATCCTCCCTCAAATAAATAAATAAAATCTTAAAAAAAAAAAAAAGAATAAGGACACTCTCTTAAGATAACCATATGTAATGGTCAAACTTGGGAAAATTAAATTTAACATTATTATTTGATGCAATCCTTCTTTAAATTTACATAACTGTCCCCAGTTTTTTTTTTTCTTTTTTTCCCTCTGGGACCCAAATCAAGGAATCAAGAATCATGCCTTGTGTTTATGGCCATGTCTCTTTTGTCTCCTCTAATGTAGGTCAGTTCTCCATCTGGGTGTGTGCATGTTTATGTATTGTGGTATTTCATGAATGCAACATTTTTAAATAGTTCAGTCCAGCAAGATTTGTCAGATTGTTTCTTCATGATCAGACTTATTGCATGATCATGTTTAGCAGAGATTATATTGTGAGCTCAGTGCATCACATTGGCAGGAGCATCGTACTGGATTGTCCAGTTATGGGAAAGGTTAAATTTTATCATTTAGATAGGATGGTGTCCACCAGATTTCTCCATTTTAAAGATATTTTTCCCCACTGTAATTACTAAATAATCTTGAGACTGTGTGGATATATGGTTCCTCAAAACTTTATCAAACAGGGGTTTTAGCATTCATGTTACTGTCTGAATTAATTGTTCCTATGGTGGTGATTTTCTATTTCTGTTATCCCTTTTACATCCATTAGTTGGCACTACTCTGTTTTAATTTTTTTATTTTATTTTTATTTTTTAAAAGATTTTATTCATTGAGAGAGAAAGAGAAACAGAGAGCACAAGCAGGGGGAGAGGCAGAGGAAGAGAGAAAAGCAGACCCTGCTGAGGTGGGACCTGGATGTGGGGCTCTATCCCAGAACCTGGAGATCATGACCTGAGCTGAAGGCAAAACCTTAACCATCCAAGCCCCCAGGTACCCCACTATTCTGTTTTTTAAAAAGAGTTTTTCCTCTTCTGTCCATTCCTACCTTTAATATTTATAGTATAAATATGGACTCATAAATGTATTTTTATTCAATATAATATAATCCATTCTTGTCACTGTTCATTTTAATCATCAAATTGTCCTAAGCTCAGCCAGTGGAACCCCTTCAAGTTGGTCTCTGTGTCCTTTCTGCACACCTCTCCTGTTTTTTAAATGCTTCTATACTTCCTGGGACAAGATGTTTCAGGTTTACTTGGTGTTTTCATGTCCCTATCCTGGAATCATCCATTGGCTCCATTTTGTGAGTAATGATGTTTAGTAAGGCTGAATTTCACTTACTGGAACCAAACCAGGTTCCCTTACCAAACCAGGTTCCATTTTATAGTTATTTCATTCATTGGACATTAGATTTTAGGTTCCCTGTTAAAATGAATATGTTCTTATAAAAGTTCAATATTGAACTTAATAGTCATTTATTACATTTTAGGGTGAAAGTATATATCATGTCATATATTTTATAAGGGATAAGAAGCCAAGGGAATGACAACACTGAGCAATGTGAAAATGGAGGGACAATGGAGAAGTGAGAAGGACCCATGATGAGGAAAGAAGGCTGGTGTGAATTTTTCCTCTTCCAGGCCCCTCACGTACAGGACATAAATTAATCCTTACATATATTCTTATTTCTGCAAATGAAGAAGTAACTTGCTCAAAGTTGAAAAGCATATGGCAGATAGCCCAGAATTAACCTCCCTTTTAATTTAACTGTAGAAGCCTCACCTATGCCGTCTACTACTACACCATGCCATTCTGCAAGCCGAGCGAGGAGGTCTTTGGGTTGAGAAGACAAAGTTCACCCACTTCTGTATTTGAGAAACACAAGCTGTGAACATGCTGTCTTCCTATTTCACTTGTAGTTATTCATTGTGATTTGCATGCACAGCCACCCTCACAAACTTTGTCCTTCAGTTGACAAAAATAAAAAAAAAAAGCAAAGCTTCAAGTGTTTCTCTGTACTGCTCAGGAAGCCTGTGGGAAATAATTCTATTTCATTTGCTTTCAGTGTTGATTCAAAACGAACAGATAAGCGTCTCAAATTGAATGCTGTCTCAGTTGGATTATTCATTACAAATATTGCCTGTTGCCAGAAGTTAGTGCTAGTGGTGGGAAAGCTTGCTGCAGGCTTGTAAGAGATAACTGAGACAAAATGCCTGGAAAACAACGTTGTGTAGAAAGCCCAGAGGAACATGGTTTTCTCCCCTTCTTCTTATTACCTTGGTGGGGTTCCTGAACTCTCTTGGTACTCAGTTTCTCACTATAAATGCGGATAATAATAGCTTGCCTGCCTGAAGAAAGAAGGTAGTATATCTAGGGCAACATCACCATCACATTTTAAGTGCATTCTATAAATAGAGTATTTCCTTTGACTCTGGAAATGTGGGGAATTATAAGGCAGAGTCTCTACCTTTACTATACTTACCATGTAATTAAGGACGCTGGACTTGCACATCAAAAAGGCAAATGAATAATACAGAGACGTAGCTGTAACAAATCATGCGTCAAAGAGGAGAGAAAGGATTAATCACTGAGGACATTATCAGCTTCCCAATTTAAAATAATAGTAAATTACAACTTTCTCTTTTTTCCTACCAATGTCTGAAAGAAAGGAAAGAATAAAGGAACAAAAGGATGAGTGAAAAGTGAAGGAGGGGAAGGGAAGGAAAAAAAGAAAACACAGCAGGAGCAGTAAAGGTAACTACATAGGTAAATGTATGTCAGTATTTTAATGTGTAACTCCTCATTTTTCTTATGTGATTCTTAAAAAAACTGCATAAGATAATTACAAATCTATGTTGATGAGTACACAATGTATAAAAATGTAATCTGTGGCAATAATATAAAGGGAATGACAGAGTTATATACAAGAAAACATATATAAAGTTGAAACTAACTTGACACTCACTCAAAGTATATTGCTATAAATTAAATTGTTAATTGTAATCCCCCTAATTAGATGGCAAACCACTAAGAAAATAACTTAAAAATGTGTAGGAAAAAAATGAGAAAGGAATCAACATGGTATACTAGAAAATATATATATTTAACACAAAAGAAGGCAGTTAAGGAGGAAATGAGAAAAAATATATATAACATATAGACAATACATAGCCAAATAGAAGTCCTTCTTTATCATTGATTGCAATAAATGTAAATGGAATAAAAAACTACAAACAAGGAGCACTGGGTGGCTCATTCGGTTAGCATCTGACTTTAGCTCAGGTCATGATCTCAGGGTCCTGGGATTGAGCCCCACATTGGGATCCCAACTCAGTGGGGAGTCTGCTTTTCTCCATCTCCCTCTACCACCCATCCTCTCTCTCTCTCTCATAAATAAAAGGCTTAAAAAACAAACAAAAACCCAAAGATTCCAAACAAAAGGCAAATAATGGGAGAATGGAGTAAAAAACATGACTCAGCCACATGTTTTCTACAGGAGGCCAACTTTAGATCCAAAGAAAGCTAAGTTGACAAAGGAAATGAAGTAAATTCCATCTAAATACTAACAAAAAGATAGCTGGATTGGCTATATTAATATCAGACAAAATAGAGTTTAAGAAAGAAATTGTTACAATGGACAAAGAAGGACATGACATAATGAGTAAAATATCAGCCCATCAAAAAATATACCAACTATAAACCAAGCCCCAAAATATATGAAGCAAAAACTGACAATTACAGATAAAATAATTTAATAATAATAGGACACTTAAATGCCCCACTTTCAATAATGGATAGAACAATGAGACAATCAAAAAGTAACTAGACATCTTGAACAACACTATAAATCAACTAGATCCAAGCGACATATAGAGAACACACTACCCAACAGCAGAAAATACATTCTTCTCAAGTGCACATGGAATGTTCTGCAGAAAAGACCACACATTAGGCCAAAAATAAATCTCCATACATTTCAAGTGACTGAAGCCATACAGTGCATTTCTTCTGACCACAAAGGAATAAAATCAGAAGTAACTATAAAACTCCTAGAAGAAAAATGGAGGAAAAGCTCATGACATTGTGTTTGGCAATGATTTCTGCATATAACCCCAAAAAACACAAGCAACAGAAGCGAAGTTACAAAAGTAATTAAACAAAAAATCTCCTGCACAGAAAAGTAGGGGGCCAATAGAATGAAAAGGCAAATAAGAGTGGGAAAAAATATCTTAAAACCAGATATTGGATAAGGGATTAATATCCAATATATTTTAAGAAATTCTTACAACTCAATAGTGAAAACAAGTAACTTGATTAAAAAATAGGCAAAGAACTTGAGTTGACATTTCTCCAGAGAAAGCGGACAGTTGCTAACACATATATGAAAAAACGCTCAACATCACTAATCATCAGAGAAATGCATATCAAAACCACAATGTGATATCACATCTGTTAGGATGTCTAATATATTTATATATTTATATTATATATATACATACATATATATAAGTGTGTGTATATATATATAAAACAAGTGTTCATAAGGATATGGAGAAATTGGAGCTCTTGTATATTGTTGGTATATGTAAAATACAGAATGATACAAGCTTTGTGGAAAACATGATAGGATTTTCTAAAAAAATTGAGATTAGAATTACCATCTGGTTTATCAAGTATATATCTAAAGAAATTAAAATTAGGATTTCAGTGAGATATATGTACTCCCATGTTCATTGCAGCATTATTTCAATAGCCAACATAGAGAAATAACTTAAACATCAACTGATGAATGTGGAGTATACATACAATGGAATATTATTCAGCTTTAAAAAGAAGGAAATCTGCTGTATGAGATGACATGGATAAACCTAGAGGACATTATGCTAAGTAAAATAAGCCAGTCAAAGGACAAATACTGCCTGATTCCACTTATGTGAGGTATCTAAAATAGACGCTTAGAAACAGAGAGTAGAATGGTGGTTGCCAAGGGCTAGAGAAAGGGAAAATGGGGAGTTGCTGTTCCGTGTGTACAAAGTTTCAGTTATGTAAGATAAATAAGTTCTAGAGATCTGCTTTACAACATTGTGCTTATAGTTAACAATACTGTATTGTACACTAAAATTTTTTAAGATAGTAGATTTCATGTTTAATGCTCTTACAACATACACACACACACACACTCACACACATACACACACACAAACACACAAATCCTTTTGGAAAGAAAGGATGGAGAGAGGGAGGAAGAAAGAATAGAAGGAGAACTGGCAAATTCACAAATATGAAGAAATTAGACCACACATTCTTACAAAACCAATGGGTCAAAAGAGAAGTGACATAAAATTAGAAAATACTGTGAGATGAATGAATAAAGAAACACAACACACCAAAACTGATATGATACAGTTAGAGAGTGCTTGCTCTGAGGGAAGTTTATGGTTCTACATGTCCACATTTTAAGAAGAAAAATCTTATGTCAATAATCTCAACTTCCTAAGCAGCTAGCAAAGAAAGAGCCAACTAAACCCAAAGCAAGCAGAAGAAAGTAATGAAGATTTGAATAGAGATAAATGAAATAGAAAAATAAGTGAAATAAAAAGTTGGTTATTTGAAAAAGTAGCAAAATTACCAAAGCTTTAGCTCTACTAATCAAGGAAAAAAAAGATTCAAACTAAAATAAAAAATGAAATGGGACATTACTGTTGACTTTACAGAAATGAAATGATTATAAGAGAATACTATGAATATTTTTAATGTGATATTTTACATTATTTTGTTAAACACACAGTTTCTAAAAGTTGCACAGCAGTACACAGCTCACATGTACTGATTTCACGTAGCCATGGTCCATTTCGAGCCACATGCTGTTATACCATGCTCTTTCATACTTGGCCCATTGCCAGCAAAAAGCCCAGATGTGTGTTCTTTTTTTTTTCCTTAAGCTTTTATTTATATTCCAGTATAGTTAACAGACAATATAATATTAGTTTCAGGTGTGCAATATAGTGATTCAACATGTCCATACAATACCCAGTGTCATCACAAGTGTACTCCTTAATTCCCATCACCTACTTGACCTGTCTCCCCACTCACCTCCCCTCTGGGAATTATCAGTTTGCTCTCTATAGTTAAAATGCTGTTTCTTGGTTTGTCTCTCGGTCTCTCTCTTTTCTCCCTTTGCTTATGTGTTTTGTTTCTTAAATTCCACAGATGAGTGAAATCATATGATATTTGTCTTTCTCTGACTTATTTCACTTAGCATAATACTTCCTTGTGCCATCCAGGTTGTTGCAAATGGTAAGATTTCATTCTTGAGTCATATCCTGTTGTATACATATACCACCTCTTCTTGGTCAGCTCACCAGTTGACTCACATTTGTATATCAACAAATTAGATAACCTAGATGAAATAAACAAATTTCTCAAAACACACAAACTATACACACACACACACACACACACACACACACACACCAGCTATCAAAACTGATTCAAAATGAAATAGAAAATCTAAAACAAGTAAGGAGATTGAATAAAAAATTAAAAGCCTCCAACAAAGGAAAGCTCAGAACTGGATGGCTTCACTGGGAAAGTCTACCAAATGTTTTAAGAAATAACACCAATCCTCCTTACACTCTTCCACAAAAAAACAGAAGAGGAGGGAACACATTATTCTATGAAGCCAGCATTACCCTGATATCAAAACAAGACAAAGATATAACAAGAAAAGAAAATGATAGAAAAAATATCCCTTGTGAATTTAGGTGCAAAATCCCAACAAAATGCTACCAAACCAAGCCAACAGCATATTAAAATCATTAGATCCCATGACCAAGTAGGATTTATCCCAGGAATGCAATGGTGGTTATATTGAAAAACAATCAATATATTATACCATATTAATAGAAGGAAGAAAAAAACCCACACCATCATCACAATTGATGCCAAAAAGTTACTGGATAAAATTCAACCATCTCTCATGACAAAAATACTCAGAATAGTAGGAAAACAGGGCAACTTCCTCAACATGATAAAGGCCATCTATGAAAATCCCACTCAGTGTGAAAGAATGAAAGCTTACCCTAAGATCAAAAACAAGACAAGGATGTCTACTTCTGCCACTTCTGTTCAACATTGAACTGGGGGTTCTAGTCAGAGCAACAAGGCCAGAAAAACAAAATAAAAAATTAAATTAAATTAAAAATAAAAATAAAAATAAAACACATCCAGATTGGAAGGAAGTGGCCAAACTATCTCTAGCCACATATGACCTGAATATATCATATATACATATTTTTAAGTAAAAACTTTAATGCAAATGCTTATAGCAGCACTATTCACAATAGCCAAAATGTGCAAACAACCCAGTGTCCACATAAATAAAATGTGGTATTCACATCCAATGGGCTATGAAAAAGCCATAAAGAGGAATGGAAGTACTGACTCCCGCTACAACACAGATGAACCTTGAAAACATGAAGCTCTGTGAAAGCAGACAGACACAAAAGGCTGCATACTATAGGACTGTATTTACAGGAAATGGCACAGACACAGAAAGCAGATAAGAAGTTGCAAGGTGCTGCGGGGAGGGGGAATAGCCAGTGACTGTCCAAAGGGCAGAGAGTTCTTTGTGGAATGAGGAAGGTATTCTGGAATTTTCAAATTGTAATAGCTGCAAAACATTGCGAATGTACTAAGCACCACTGAATTGTACACTTTAAAATGATTAAAAGGGTGAATTTCTGTGATGTGAATTTTACCTCAATTAAAAAATACAGAAGGAAAGAGGATACATTTCATAATTCTTATTTTATGCCCAGCCTAGTGCTAGTCATTTCCCAACTGTACCTCACTGATCCAAGTGGACATTTGTCCATAAATAGGTCATGACTTCATTGAAGAGAATTTGCAAGCTGGAATTAAAACTTCAGAATTTGCTCTAATTCCACCTTCTCTAGGAAGCATCCCCCTAACTCTTCTAAAACAGAAAAAAGTGACTACATTGTCCGTAATGCTTCTCTACCTCCACCTACTGATATCTGAACACATCATGCTTTGGTCTTAACTTTTGCATTTCCTTTCTTTCATGATGTGACGTGCTTCTTGTCTCTCTTACTAGTCTGTGAGCTCCTTAAAATCAGGACTTGTCCTTTGTTTTTACATTTCTGTGCTCAGCACATAGTACATGCTCAACAAAGGTTTTCACTGGCCAGCTGGGATTTCATATTTGGTTCCTAAAGTATACTGCATTAATGGCTCCTAAAATAGCCATGTCTGTTTGACTTGCCTGTGCAACACTCAGCATCTACTTCCCAGAATGAAACTAGGTCACATCTGGGACACATGAAGAGTTTTAAGAAAATTTCCCTCTGAAATACAAAACCCTTAAGTGTATATCAAATAGAATCAAGCTGATCATGCCAAAAAATTGTAAAGGATTAAAACTTCGCTTCCTTATTACATTTTTGGGTTTTGCTCTTTTACTTCATTTAATAAGTTTTATAGCAACAGGATGATTTACACATGTTGAAAATCAAAACAGGATGAAATCGGCAAAAAGAAAAGCAAAGTATTTTACTTTATGAGTCTTTTTCTTCCTGAATCCTCCCCTACACTGTGGTTATTTTATACAAGATCTGTCTGTCTGGTTATGGAGATAATTTATAAACAAAGGATCTAAGACATCTCTGCTCTCTTGTAAAAAAAATGCATCAAAAGATGAAAAAAATATGTATCAACAGAGAGGCTCTGAGGAAGAGAACCTCTCTTGACTACAGTCACAGGATGGTTTATTAAGAGAAACACTTGGAATGAGCTGACTTTGGTGATTTCTGGGAATAGCAGCAGAATTTGCTAGATCCCCATAAATGTTTTGTTGTGCCTGCCAGATCCTGGGAACAATACACTTTGGGGGCACTAGTTACTGCTGCTATTGTTTTAAGTCATTCTTAAAGTTGACCCCCTTTTTTGTACATGAAAAGGAGGCAAAATATTTATTTTCTGATGGTACATTATTTGAACATTGTAAGTCATTCCAAAAAGTGGTTAGGTACATGAGGATACTAGTCATTCCATTAGTCATATTTTGCCCACTCACCTCTACCATACACCCAAGTATATAAAATGGCACAAAGAACTATGACTTGCTCTTTGTCACATCATTTCTCTTTAAACTGTATTAAGACTGAGGACATTTTCCATCTTCAAAATTCTAGCATGTTGTTGTTGTCCAGAGTAAATCAACTCTGATTTCCTTTCTTCTGTTCATATTCCATATTGGGGCCATCAGGTGGAAAGGATCTGAGTCCTGTATCTCAACTTCTTGAGATACCACAATTTCTTTTATCCGGTCTCATTCCCCTTTGTTCAGATTTATCAGCATTTATTGAATATCTATCATAAACAGTGTCTGTGCTTGGCCTGGATTAGGGACTCAAAACTAGGACTCTACTCCCTCCCTCTTCCATCTTGCTATAAATATTCATTGTATCAGTCAGGGCCCTGGCCAGGAACAGGATGGATGCTCACAATGGATTCTGATGAGAACTTAATGAAGGGACTCAATACAAGAGTATGAATGCAGTTGAGGAAACAGCAAAGTGATCAGAGGCACCAGGCATCTAGAAGCTGTTACCACTCTTAGGCAGAGTATTTTGGGAGCTTGGTGAGAGGTGGCACTATGGAAGGCTGCTGCCATCAGTAGCTGTAGTTATAGAGGGAGGGGTTACCATTACTCTCAGCATTGATGCAGTAGGGAGAGGTTACTTCTTATTGGCTGAGCCAAACTGGAAGCCACAGGGCAAAGGGGTTCTGGGGGACGCAGTTTGCAGGGTCAGCTTCCCATGGCATGGAGCAGGGCAGAGAAGAGAGGGGAATGGATTTAAGTGATCAGAAGAAGAATAAAGTGCATTCACTTTAGAATTTAACTTTGAAACAACATGTTTCAAAGTAGTATTATCCAAATTTTACAAATGAAGACATTGAGGTCAAGTTTAAGTAATTTGCTGAAAGTTGCATGGCTACTAAATATAGATAGGATTTAAATTCATGCTTTCCAGTTCCACTTCTGTTCTTTTTTACCAACACATTTCTTTTATGCTTTCCTTATAGGACTTTCCTTACATCTTTGACAATGTGGATCTTGTAAATGATTTGTCTCCCATTTTTAATTTAGCTACGAGAAGTTCAGAGTCGAGTTTTAAGTCCCCTTTGCTAAGGGTGTAGGATTTTATGGATTGCATTTTCCAGTGGCCTTATCCCATTATTTGATCTAACTTTCCTTTTTTTTTATTTCATATTTTCACATTAAATATTTTCTTCCATTTTTTTTAAGAAGTAAAGGATAGGAAAATGAATAAATGAGTTTGTAACCGTGGGCCTGTGCTTAATCAGTCCTTTTCTCAATCCAGTCATGACTCACTGCATAGGGACTGCCAGCCCCTCCCCTCCTCCCTCAAATATACACACCCATGATCTTTGCTTTAGAGTTTGATTTTACCACCACAGTTGTATTCTACAAAGTGCCCCCAACAGCCATTGCCAATCAATTAGAATTGGCAGGGGAATTAAAACCTACTTACAATGTAACATGACTGGTAATTTAACTGATGATACCACAAGATATTTAATATGGAAATGCCCAATGGAGGGAGTGGCTTCCATGTTTAATGGCAGGCACCCTGAGAGCTTTTCACTCAGGCTCATTGTATGTGATGAGCATCAGTCTAGTCTGTTTCTCATACTTCAAATACTTTAGTAAAAGGCAGGATGAACAATACATGAATGCACTGCTTCTTCAAGTAATTGATTTTTCTTCTCCAGACTCAAATTTGTGGCATTATTCCAAGCATGTCTCAATGGTTATTTTTTTTTAAAGATTTTATTTTATTTATTTGACAGAGAGAGATCACAAGCAGGCACAGAGAGAGAGAGGAGGAAGCAGGCTCCCTGCGGAGCAGAGAGCCCGATGTGGGACTCGATCCCAGGACCCTGAGATCATGACCTGAGCCGAAGGCAGCGGCTTAACCCACTGAGCAACCCAGGCGCCCTCAATGGTTATTTTTTGAAAAAGTGCTCTGCTATTTGTTTTTCTCATCCTCGATAAGGGCTTATTTGGCCTTATTAATAGAGTTAGCTCCGCTAAAGTTGAAGGGTCACAATTCCATTACCTAACATCCTGAAGCAGCACTATACCATTCAGGAGAGAGTAGAATTCATTTTAGCAATTCAATACTTGGATTCCACTCAAGACCATTTAGTGAAAGCTCCCAAGGGGCTATTATTAAAGACTCTTGCCCATAAGATTATAATGGCATAGAGCAATATAACAGTAAAAATATTACTGATAGTAATACTGTCTTAGAGTTCTATAAGTATTTGTAGATGATAATGTGTTTTCATATGTAATATCTCATAACCTCAAAACAAAACTTTAACAAATTTCTTTTTAACACATGCATACTCTCTCTGTGTATATAAATGTATAATCAAAACAAGAGTTTGATTCTGCAGGGAATCTATCCAAATTCACTGATTTGGCATCATGAGTTATGTTCTTAACCGAATTGTTCATCTCCAGCTGTTGTGTGAAACTCAGGTGCCATGACTTGCGAGCTTCGACCATGAGAAATGACTATTCCTTTACTCCAGCTGGTAGCCTGAGCATTTTCTCTTTCTCCCCCAAGTCAGGTTGATGAGACTTCAATGTTAACATGGATGTGGCTATTTCTGCTTTAGATACAGAGAATTACAGACTAATATTTTATGTGTTTGAGACTAAATTAACAAAATGCTCAGGATTTTGACCTCTACTAATGATAATCTTCCTTGATGTCCTTTTCCATGCCTTTTCCATTCCTCTCTTTGTTTCTAAGATGAACAATGAGCATGTTGATGACGTTTTTGCATATTGAAGATTTTTCATATATTATCTCAATATATTTCTATATTGTTCTATGTAGTAGGTATCATGATTCACACTTTACTGAGGAATATATTCATGTTCTAGCCTTCAGAACTAGACAAACTCTGGGAGGGCCCACAGATCCAATGATGTCATAGTCATTGGTAGTTTTCATTTATTATTGATTCCAAAATATCTATTGTGTGTCTCTGTGTGTACAACACAACACCAGAGATTATGAGGGATACACAGATATACAGAACACCCAGAATATGTCATCTATGTCCCAGAAGTAACTTACAGGCAATATATTTCTTCCTACCCTCAGGCCATCCCAAGTGCCATTTTGTCTACAAGAGCCTTCCTAACTTTCCTTAAGTCTTTGTAACTTTTCTAAGCTCCATGAAGATGTATCAGGCTCTGTTCACTAGTATATTCCCTGTCAGCAGCCCAGTGCTTTGTGCATAGCAAATACGCCATCAGTGGGCGCCTGGGTGGCTCAGTGGGTTAAGCCGCTGCCTTCGGCTCAGGTCATGATCTCAGGGTCCTGGGATCGAGTCCCGCATCGGGCTCTCTGCTCAGCAGGGAGCCTGCTTCCCTCTCTCTCTCTGCCTGCCTCTCCATCTACTTGTGATTTCTCTCTGTCAAATAAATACATAAAAAAAAAAATCTTAAAAAAAATACGCCATCAGTGTTTGTTGACTGTGTACACTCAGCATATAATCTTGATATCTCTTGAAGCCCCTATAATAATTACAGTTCCTGCTGTCCTGATGCAACAGCTCACATTTCTCTTGCTCTTGCTTCTGACTCTCAAAATTCTGAAAAATAGATGATTCTACAGAAGGTCTCAAAAGTCTTTCCCCATGACAATTTGTACTGAAACTCTGCCTGGGCCCATTGTCAGTCTGAAATGGAAAAGCTGATCAGAGAAATCACTGGAACTCAACATAACACCTAACAGAATTCACCAGTTAAATGTAAAATTAACCAGTTTCTCATTTTTTTACTAGAAATAATAGCATCATAAATTATAACCTGTTTACAAGTCCAGAGTTTCAGCTACATGGTTGACATTCAGTATGTAATATCCATGACAAATTTAGAATAAAATTATTTCTTTAAATGACTAAAACTCCCAAACTCATTCTATAAAGCCAGCACTACCTTGATCCCCAAACCAAAGACCACACTAAAGGGGAGAATTATAGACCAATATCCCTGATAAACATGGATGCAAAAATGTTCACCAAGATACTAGGTAATAGGATCCAATAATAGTACATTAAAAGATTTATTCACCACAACCAAGTGGGATTTATTCCTGAGCTTCAAGGTGGTTCAACATCACCAAATCAATATGATATACATCACACTAATAGAAGAAAGGACAAGAACCATATAATCCTCCCAATAGATGCAGAAAAAATATTTGACAAAATATAGCATCCCTTCTTGCCATGTAGGGATAGAGGGACCATATCTTAATATCAGAAAAGCCATTTATGAAAAATCCACAGTAAACATCATCCTCAAAGGGTGAGGATTTTTTGTTTTTTGACCTGTTTTTTGACCTTTCTTGATTTCCTGAGAAATTAAGGAATAGATCCCATTTAAAATTACACCAAAAACTGTAAGATACCTAGGAATAAACCTAACCAAAGTGGTAAAGGATCTGTACTCTGAAAACTAGAGAACACTCATGAAGAAAACTGGGGAAGACACAAAGAAATGGAAAAACATTCATGCTCATGGATTAGAAGAACAAATATTGTTAAAATGCCTATGTTACCCAAAGCAATCTACACATTTTGCACAGAACTGGAACAAACCTAAAATTCGTATGGAACCAGAAAGACCCCGAATAAACAAAGGAATATTGGGAGGGAAAAAAAAGCTGGAGGCATCACAATTCCAGACTTCAAGCTGTGTTACAAAGCTATAATCATTTAGACAGTATGGTACTGACCTAAAAACATACACATAAATAAATGGAACAGAAAAGAGGACCCAGAAACGGACCCTCAACTTTATGGTCAACTAATCTCTGACCAAGCAGGAAAGAATATTCAATGGAAAAAAGAGTTTTTTCAACAAATGGTGTTGGTGAGAATGTGGAAAAAGGGGAACCCTCTTACACTGCTGGTGGGAACGCAAGCTGATGTAGCCACTCCGGAAAACAGTATGGAGTCTCCTCAAAAAGTTCAACATAGAGCTACTTGGTGACCCAGCAATTGCACTACTAAGTATTTACCTATAAGATACAAATGTAGTGATCCAAAGGGGCACTTGCACCCCAATGTTTATAGCAGCAAGGTTGAAAAAAGCCAAAGAGTATGGAAAGAGTGCAGACGACCATCAACCGATGAGTGGATAAATAAGATGTAACATATATTTACACTGGAATAGTACTCAGCCATCAAAAAATTTTTTGAAATCTTCCATTTGCAATGTTGTGGATAGAACTAGAGGGTATTATGCTAAGTGAAATAAGTCAATCAGAGAAAGATAATTATCCTATAATTTCACTCATATATGGAATTTAAGAAACAATACAGAGGATCATAGGGGAAGGGAGGGAAAAATAAAAAAAGAAGAAATCAGAGAGGGAGACAAACCATAAGAGACTCCTAACTCTAGGAAACAAACTGAGGGTTCCTGGAGGGAAGGGATTTAGGGAGATGCGGTAACTGGGTAATGGGCGTTAAGTAGGGCACGTGATGCAATGAGCACTGGGTGTTATATATGACTGACGAATCCCTGAACTCTATCTCTGAAACTAATAGTGCCCTATATGTTAATTAATTGAATTTAAATAAAATAAAAAACAATATTCTGAAGTTGTTACATAGATATAAGAACTATTACATATATTTTTAACTCTATGCAACTTTGGTTGTTGTCATTGTCATAATCATTATAACCACAGCCTTTTTTTCAAACATCTGCACATTTTTTGCATGAGCATTGGGTCTGGCACATAGCTTGTGTTCAATGTTTTTGAGATCAATGCATACACATATACTATGATACAAGTATCAACTTGACAAGAACTTTACAGTGTACAAAGCAAACAGTTTTTCAGCCATTATTCCATTTGCACCACATAACCACCCAGTGAAGAAGGTACAGGAATGAATACCGACTCTTTTTTTTTTTTTTTAACCAACTCTATCTTAAAAAAAAAAAAAAGCTACCTCCAGGGATTGATTGTCCAAGTTCAATAGCAATTAGTATGTGTGGAGTTGCCATTCAAAGTCAAGTCTTGAGACTCCAAGCCCCAGCACTCTCCTGGCTTGACTTTCAAACTTAAATTTATGCATGGGGGAAGGACTGAGAATTCCTTAGCATGTTAAATGGCACTCAATGGATTTTTTAAATATCAAAATAGAATTGGTGTATTTTTTTTAAATTAGATACTCATTAATCTAAACAGACACAGGCACCATTAAAACAAATTTAGGACCTAAAAGCAATTTAATACATTGTCTTAGGACTAAAATTAGAGGAAACCGCAGGGTGTGTGGAACAAAAACAGCCATGCTGTTAGTGAACTGTCAGCATCTCTTAGTCCGAAGGAGTGAATAATTATCACAAAAGGGAAAGAAAAATAAACCATAATTAAGCAATGGCTGTAATAGTGTTCCCCTGGGGATAATTATTTGTCTCTATTGCATTCTAACAGCACTGCTCTAGAGTGATGTAGAATCTTCTACCTTCATTTTTATAGTTATATTTGACACGTGCAATTTTAAATTTTGCTTTTTAACAAGCAAATTGTTTTCTTAATGTGTCTTACACTTAGTAAACCTTTATATTTTACGTAAGACACTATAAACTCCTTAAACAACTAGTGCCTCATTATTTAACAACAACAGACCATTGTTTATTCATTTGGCACAACAATCAATAAACATCTAATAACTTTGCAGTAATTAGAGCTGTTCAGAAAAACAGAACCACCTCAGGAGTTCCATGTAACTGGAATCCTCAGGATAAGGCGGGTGGTGGTGCTAAAGAGAAAATTCTTGCTCCAAGTAATAGGATGGGTCTCTTTATATCGTTGTTAATTTTTACAAAGTGTTAATTGTCCTAATTTCAAAAGACAGCCTCAATTTGCTTACAATGAAAGTACAGTTATTTATAATAATAAAAAATAACTACAATCCCAGCATTCACTTAAGGTAACTAATCAGTGAGGAAGAAGGAGAGGGGATATATTTTATCATGAATTCATAGGTTAGGAAAATGTAACTATGTAGAAAACATAGTCATGGAGCACCTGGGTGGCTCAATTGGTTAAGCCTTCAGCTCAGTCATGATTTTGGGGTCCTGGGATTGAGTCCCACATCAGGCTGCCTGCTCAGTGGGGAGTCTGCTTCTCCCTCTCCCTCTGCCACTTCCCCTGCTTGTGCTCTCTTTCTCTCTCCCAAAGAAATAAATAAAATCTTATTAAAAAAAAAACAGTCATGAGTTTTTAGCAACTGAGTAAGATAGAGAACCACTGTCCCTCATATAAGTGTATGTTATAGATAAGGCCTGATGAAATCCAAAACCTAGAAAGGTAGACTATGGTGTGGCCAGGTGCAAAACTTCCTGGGGATGATTGCCAGCAGAGAAAAGCTTATGGGAGGTGGGGTGGGGAGATGAGGAAGTTGGTGAGGTTCCTACTTCACGTAGCTCTACATTTCTTGGTTAAGCAGGATGCATCTCCCTTCCTATCTAAAACCCTTTAATGGCAACCCATTACCCTTATGAAAAAATTTCAAATTCTTACCACGGTCTTCAAGGTCCTGCATGATCTAGCATTTGCAGTCACATCTTCCCAGGATTACTCTGCTCAAAGCATGATGGACCTCTACCAGTTCTTCAAAGGCATTGAGCTCTTCCTACCCAATGCTTCTGCAGGTACTGCTCCTTCTATCTGAAGTGCCTTCTCCATGCCCTTCCACCTAACTAATTTCTATTCATTTAATAGATTTTGGTTTAAGTATCCCTTCTGCAGAGAAGACCACACTGATTTCCAAGTCACTCCCTTTATCTTAATCATACCTTTAATTCTTGTACGTGGTATCTGGCATTTTTCTTCATTTCTGCCATTAATAACAACCTATTTGTACCCTTATCTACTTGAAGTTTATCCATGGGTTAGTATACATCAACACATATATTTTCTAGCTCTTTCTCCAAAGAGTCTAGAAGTACATCTAGCCTGAGAACTTGGGTTTCTAATACCTTTCTTCAATAAAAGGAGCCAGGCCTCCTTGGAGAAATAGTTGACTCTAGGACTAGGGCAGAGTAAATTCAAGGTGAGTCTGGAACATCTTGGAGTGACAGGAAGCAAGGAAGTGCTTTAAAAATAGCGATACATGAAAAAGACAGTAGTCAACCTGCAAGAGCTCACACAGACCAAAGCTGGAAGAGTTGGTTCCAGAAAGTAAATAATGATAGCACTGGATTATAACCTAAAGAATAAAATAAACATCCATGAATCCACACTGTTATAAATGATTGAATAAATAATCAGAGGAGGAGGGACTGATGTTTCTTACAGATGAATTACAGCTAATAAATGCAGTCGCTCCCTCCCTCCAGGAGGTAGAACTGCATTCCTCTCCCTTGAATGTGGGCCAGTCTTAGTCACTCACTTCTAACTAATAGAATATAAAAACATTAAAAAAATTAAAAAACTAATAGAATATAAACATAAAATAATAAAACAAAATAATATAAAATAAAATAATAAAACATTTTTTTAAAAGCCTTTACAGTCTGACTTACAATACCGCAACTAAATGCTTAAGGTTAACATCACCAGTGATAAATCATGTTTTTGGTATGCATCCTGGACATGGGTTGATGAAAAAGGCTCTTCACTCTTATATTATCCATTCAAAAAAACCCATAACTACCATCTCTTATGAAAAAGTATCAGACAAACCCACACTGAGGGACTTCCTACAAAATACCTGACCAATAATTTGCAAAGGTATCAAGGTCATATAAAAGGAAGTCTGAGAAACTGTCATAGGCTGCAGAAGACTCAGGATCATGATATTGTCTATTGCAACATAGTTAATAGTATTGCACCATTGTGGAATGTTAGAATGATAAATATGTTATGGTTGTGTAAGATGTCAACATGAGATACAAGGGGAACTTTCTGTGTTGTTTAAACTCTTCTCTAAACTGATGGCAAAATGAAAAGTTAAAAATCTAAAACTAAGGATGTACTATATGTTGGCTAATTGAATTTAAATAGAGTTAAAAATATCTTCTCCTGGGGCGCCTGGGTGGCTCAGTGGATTAAAGCCTCTGTCTTCTGCTCGGGTCGTGATCCTGGGGTCCTGGGATCGGACCCTGCATCGGGCTCTCTGCTCGGCGGGGAGCCTGCTTCCTCCTCTCTCTCTGCCTGCCTCTCTGCCTACTTGTGATCTCTGTCAAATAAATAAATGAAATCTTAAAAAAAAAAAATCTTCTCCAACGAAACTGTAACTCCACTAGCAGGAGTCACCCTCTAGTGATCACTGCTGTATGCCCATGCACAGGGGTGCATGCTGGATATCCCTTTGGGTTCTAGAGTAGGCTGTGTGTTTGATTCCTGGCTCAGCCACTTGTGGACCATGCAATCAGCAAGTCCTGTAAGCATTCCATTGAAATACCTCAGCTTACTCATCTGAAAAAGGAATATAAGGTGGTTGTGAGAACTGGAGACCTCAATATGTGTAAAACATGTATAACAGTGCAAGTTATCATTGATGCAATTCCCATTTAATCTATCAACACTGAGTGAGAGAATGGATGGCACAAGGCTTTTTTCTTTTTTGTTTCGGCTAAGAGCAAGTCACAATTCCATCAACATCAGAAAGAATCTGGAGAAGAGGTTCAGAGCACAGAGTAGGATGAATGGATTGGGGGCTTCATGAGGTACACAGTAATGGGTTGGCATCAGGATGGCAGAAGTAAGAGGATAAACTGGGGGATGGCTAAGCCAGGAGCAATGCTGATATGGAAGTATGTCTGAGGGCCTGTGTTTTGATTGGTAGTGAAAGTCGACCAAAAAGAGCAATTAGCCTCTCTGGGGCACAATGCCCTCAGGTGGGTTCTCCATGCTTCCCCGGTTTGCCTTGTGTTTGCAGGGGTCCGATTCTTGCACACTGAATTTCTCAGCCTCCTACGTCAGCTGGTTTCACATGAATGTGGCCAATAGGAGCCACGAGTGGGAGACTGGACGGTAGGAGAAAGTGAGAAGTCCGAGTTTTAGCTCCTTTCTCTGTCTTGGACAGTAATTCCAGCAGCAGCTACACCTCTTCCGTCAACAGACCTGCCATGGTCTCAGCTTCTGGCCAGGGGCCAGTAACACCACCTTTTCCTCTGTCCTTCCAGTCCAGGGTTGTGGTGGCTTCCTTCCGTAGTTATCCTCTGGGCTGCCTCACTGTCTTCTCTTTGACTCTCAGCTTGTCTATCGCCTGTGTCACTTATCCCTGGTTTTGAAATCCCTCTGATTGAAAGCTCAGGTAGTTTCTAGTTCCTGGTTAGACTACAGAAACAAAAGACATGATGGGGCTCCCTGTTTTCCAGACTGACCGGAACTCTGAGGAGGGTTTTCCAGTACTAGCACAGGCAGATGCTGGTAGTATTCCTCAGCATCTATTACACAGTCATTGTGCTGTGAACTTGCCTGGGCTTTGGGGCATTGTAAAGTTTAGAAGCAGGTGCCAGTGAAAACCTGTTTACGTTTCCTCATACACCACTGCCTTCTGGGCAATCCCACACAGAACTAACAAATCTGATGGGAGGAGGAAGTTTCAGAATCCTAGACACAACAACAGATCCAGTGGCAGGTCCATCAGGGTTATGTCATCTGAGGAGCCCAGCCTGCTCTGAAGTATGCCAGAGTACTGGAGCCAGAGCAGGGTATCTAAACCATTCTAGCCCCTGTAAATTCTGGCTGGGTCTTCCTACAAAAAGATGCTTCTATCAACAGCATTTTGTCTCTGGTATTCATTTAGACCACGCTTTGCTTGAGTCCTCCGTCTCTGTCCCCCTCACTTGGCCTCCATCTCTTCCGTCTTATTCCCCTTGGGAATAAGAATTTGGCTTGGCCAGCTATCCTACCCTTGACCTTGGTATCTCTTCCAGAACATCATCCTGGCATTTGTCTTCCAGCTTCTCATATAGCCACCACTTTGATGAAGGATTCTACTGCTACAACTCCACTGAAGATCTCACCATAGTCTTCCTTTTCCTTTATTTTACCCTTGAAAATAGGAAACCAAATGAAAGACAGGACAAGAGCTGATGATGAGACTGACAGCCATAGTCAGGCTTCGGTAAAGGAAAGAGGGATAGAAACAAAAAATTGGCTCAGGAGCTGTTTGGTACGGTTAGAACCTAGACCCTAAGGTGGAAGAGGTAAAGATGCATGGGAAATCCAAGAGATTTCTTTTAAAGGAGGATAGTAATAGTAAAAAATATTTAATTATAAAGACACACTATAGCTTACAGTGTACCTAATCCATCCCTTTTAACCCCAAACTGATGGTTTTATAAACATTCACATTCATCTGAGGGACAGCAGCAGCAATAGTAGGTTTTTTGGTTTTTGGGTTTGTTTGGGTTTTGTGTTCTTTTAGGGTCAGGAGGCTATAGCTTCTCAACAACCTCCACCAGCTTTCCTCCTTAATTCTTTGATCTGGACACTTGACATTTTCTCATTCTATGGAAAGGGATCTGCAAAAACAGTTTTAGGACAAGCTGTTAGGTTTTCCTTTCTACCATATTGTGTTCCCTAAGAAATTTCTGTTTAGAAATTCTAGATTGTCTACTGAAAGTAGTAGTTTGGGTGCCTGGGTGGCTCAGTCGGTTAAGCCTTAGCCTTTGGTTCAGGTCACAGTCCCAGAGTCCTGGCATAGAGTCCAGTATTAGAGTCCCTGCTCAGCAGGAAATCTGCTTCTCCCTCTGCCCCTCCCCCTGCTCGTGCTCTTTCCCACTTTTTTTCTATCTTGAAAAAATAAAAAATCTTAAAAAAAATAGCCAAAGTAGTAAAATCTATCAAATATTGACCACTGCACTTAAAATATATACTTCATTACCAGGGGGTACCATGTATTTAAAACACTATTATTCAATAATTCAGAAGAACCAGTAGCCTTATGCTGTACTCTCAAACAAGTCACAAATCATATATGCATTCTTTCTATCACCTGTAAAATTCGATCTGGCATTATTCACTTCCTCAGAGATGGCTATTTGATGAAGAATAATGAAAATCTTGATTCCTACAAGCTGATACTCAGCTGTGATCTGCTCAGCCTAGACAGTAGACCATTATTAGCGAAGAGTGAGAAACAAAATGTATCTGAAATGTGATATTGTAAAGAATGGGTTTTGCATTCATGCAGACCTGGTCTAAGTCTTGGCTTCACTATCTACTGGCTTTGTGACCATCGATCATTTATTTAACTTCTTTGTGTGTCAGTTTATTTATCTGTAAAAATACAGATAATAGTATGTCTCTTACAGTGTTTTCTTTTCTTTCTTTCTTTTTTTTTTAGAGGGTAAATAAATAACATTGTCTGATCTGGTATGTCTGGCATTTTGTGGCTTGTTATTGTTGATGATGGTGTTTTAAAGTATATTTCCTGGAGGATATTCTTTCTCATTCCTGTTCCATAGAGCCCCCTCCCAGAGACAGCACGAGGTTGGAACCATAGTTAAATTGAAATGGTTCTTTTTATTTATTTATTTATTTATTTATTTGATAGAGATCACAAGTAGGCAGAGAGGCAGGCAGAGAGAGAGAGAGGAGGAAGCACGCTCCCCGCTGAGCAGAGAGTCCAATGCGGGACTCGACCCCAGGACCCTGAGATCATGACCCGAGCTGAAGGCAGAGGCCCAGCCCACTGAGTCACCCAAGTGCCCCAACTGAAATGGTTCTTAATGCCAGGTGCACTTTAGAATTACTTTGGCATTTTCTTTTCTTTTTTTTTAAATCATGAAAGATTTTATTTATTCATTTGACAGACAGAGATCACAAGCAGGCAGAGAGGCAGGCAGAGAGAGAGGAAGGGAGGCAGGCTCCCCGCCATCAGAGAGCCTGATGTGGGGCTCGATCCCAGGACCCTGGGGTCATGACCTGAGCTGAAGGCAGAGGCTTCAACCCACTGAGCCAACCAGGTGCCCCTACTTTGGCATTTTCAAACATAAAAATAGGCAAAATCCCAGAGAAATGCAGTTCAAAGTCTGTTGACATAAGGTCCAAGCTCAGCAGGTAATTCTAATGTGCAGATGGGAGTGAGGGTCAGTATATTAGAGGAACCATGGATCTGAATTTGGATGATGTGATGGTTGATGTTATTTGTCAGTTTAATAGGGCCAGGGGATGCCCAGACATTTGATTAAACATTATTTCCTGGTGTGTCTATGAGAGTGTTTTGGATGAGATTAGACCTGCAGACTGAGGAAAGCAGATTGCCCTCCTAAAAGTGGGTGGGTATTATCCAATCTCTTGAGGGCTTGAACAGAACAAAAGGGCAGAAGGAGAATCTGATCTCTGCTGGACTGAGTGAGCTGGGACATTGTTTTTTCTTGCCCTTCTACTGGGACTTAACACCATCAGCTCTCCTGGTCCTCAGGCTAGAGTATGCCACCAGATTTCCTGAGTTTCCGGCTTGCAGAAAACAGATTGTGGAACTTCTCAGCCAATTCCTTACAATACATTGCTTTACATACACATATACATCTATATGTGTGTGTGTGTCTTTATCTACATTTATATGTACTATTGGCTCTGCTTCTCTGAAGAACCCTAATACAGATAACATTCTTATGATCCTTGGTGCTCTCCAAATTTGAGAAAACAACCTATTCTTCTCTGTTAAGAAACATGAACCTCCATTTCCCTAAAAACACTAATTATAGTTGCGTATCACCCTAGACTCAGGCCCAAGGTGGAAGGATTTGGCCAAATATATTTGTATAAATATATGTACAGTATGCTGCGGAGTTATCTAGTGGGTAAGTATCAATTAAGTCATGTCTATATTCAAGGGCCACTCATGGATGTTTATAGATTTGATATCTGTGTATTAATACATTGTAGTCATTACTTTTTTGGTGCAAAATTTATCCTATCTTTGGCCAGTAGAAAACCCTCCATGTTGGCTCTAGTATTATTTTAATATGACCTAATAGTCTTTGATAGCGCTTATCCAACGTTAACCACTATTACTATTAGCTATACTTCTTGGTACGTGGCTGGTCATATTCTTTTTTTTTTTTCCAATTTATTTATTTTCAGAAAAACAGTATTATTTTTTCACCACACCCAGTGCTCCATGCAAGCCATGCCCTCTATAATACCCGCCACCTGGTACTCCAACCTCCCACCCCCCCGCCACTTCAAACCCCTCAGACTGTTTTTCAGAGTCCATAGTCTCTCATGGTTCACCTCCCTTCCAATTCACCCAAATTCCATATTCTTGAAAATGAAGGCTGTGATTAAAATAGAGTCTGAGAAACAGTGAGGTTTAAAACACCAAGTTTTTATACAAATGTCTCTGTTATGGGGAGAGTAAAATAATAAGGAAAGGCTTAAAAAGGGCACACATTGTTCTCTCATGCTACATTTACAGTCATAAAGGATTTTTTAAACTACTTCCTTACCAAGTCAATCACCTTTATAACAAAGTCAACATTGTATTTACTTCCTGTAGATTTTATAAGCTCCCAGAAGTTTCCTGGTAAGCCCCTGTATTAAAAAGAGCAGGTGATATCAAGGCCAAATGCATGTTCCTGACATAAATAGCAGGAAGTCTAAGAAGTGTTTGTTGTAAGAGGAGTAGGATTGAAGCATATGCTTGAATATCTATAAGCACAATATGTCCCACAGCACTATAGAGCACCTGTGTAGAACAGCTAAGCCATATGTTTCTGAAATCATACTTTAAAAATTACTATGTAGATGTCAAAAAGGAAAATGCACATTTGCACAAAAAATAAACGTGTTTGCTATTAACATAACTCTTCATGGTTTCTTCAAATCTTTCTTAATTGTAGCAAGTTTTTATCTTGTGTATACCAAAATGTCTTCCAAAATCATGGAGGTATAACAAACTAAAAATCTTAGAAGCATATTGTCAAAAGAACGATATTAAAATTTCTATACAATATTGGACTTCAACCAGCATGTCTTTAATGCAAGTCATGGAGTTAGTATTAAAAACTCCATGGGTCACAAAAGAACCAGCAGTCTATTAGCCTTTCGTATTTGCTTAGTCTCATGTGAAGAACCTTCTACTCTTTTTAGCCAAAGGCTTAATGTTATGTTAAGGTGGTCTGTGACGTCTGTGTGCAGGTTTAGGGTTAGAGTGGGCAGGAAAGAGACATTAAGAGAGATGAGGGAGATGTCTTCAGCCTGCTGTGTGTGGCTAGAATATATAACAGAATAAATATAGAATATATATATTCTCTCTATATATAGAATATATAACAGATAAGAGATATACCTGGAATATATAACAGATAAGAGGAAGACTTAAAAGTTAGAATAGATGGAAATACTAAGTTTAAAAAGATCACACAGAAATGCAGGATTGTATTATTAGTATTTGACACTTGCTATCCCAGTGGTTCGATTTATGGTTATTCTAGAGCTATGATTTAATTTAACTGAAAGGATAATTTAATTGAAAGACTTCTTACAATGCATTTCCAAATTGAGGTCTTCTTTGAGCCTATTTTTAATGACTAGCTTAGACATTGATAATTAGTAACATTCATTTGTAAGACGTTATTCGATAAAGCAGTGAATACAGTAAATTGATATATTAAAGGAGTGAATAGCATTTTGTTTCTATAATTAGGTAAGACAACCAAATTTCATTTAATAGCCATTAATTTGCTGAGTAAACCTATTCACAGTTCACATGAAAGAAAACATTCATACAACTCCGGTCAAAACATTATGACCTCTTGGTTAATTAGGGTCCAAATTACTGGGGCGGTTCTACATGAGTACAATGAGATGCTCTGTACAAACCTTTGATGGAGTAATTCTGGGATATGCTTCACAGCTCACCTCTCTCTTGGAGAGTCACAATGTACATAGCATATCAAAAGACTATTCTAAGATATTCTGTAAGAACAAAGTCTATTTAACTCACTGTTTTCCAAACTTAGTTGACCATGGATCTTTCTTTTCCAAGGAAAACCTATCATTATTCTGGTAAACTATGTTGGCTTCCCTGTGCTCCCAGACTTCATTGGAATAGCAGCATGCCCAGTGCCAGTACACCATGAGGTCTCTAAACCAGCTTTGCCAGTCCCTAGCGGCAGGCTGGGGATATGCAATCTGGCCAGGGAGACCAAAGAAGTCACTAAGGGGCTGTTCCTTGATTGAAAAAAAAAAAAAGGTGGTGGCATAGAGAGAACTTTTTATTATGCTTTGGATGCTGTTACCTGAAAAACAGGATGCCTCTAAAGGCTGTGGCATAGTGCAATCAGGAGTGACAAACCTGAGGTCAAAGGCTGGGGGAACAGAAGGATAAAAGAGCTTGTCTCTGGTGGGATGGTTGAATCCACAAGTCAGCTTAATGACAGCTTGCCTCTATATTTCTTATAAAGGAAATAAATATCGTGCAAGTCACTATTAGGAAATCCTGGCATAGAAATGCTGCTGATTTCCTGTGAGATTGAGCATTCGGTGCATGGTTATGGGGAAATGACCCATGACGGGTTGTTCAGGGCTCAGACCACGGGGATGAATTTAGCTACAAATCTTTCCTGATACAAGACTGAGCCTGTTGTTCTGATCATGGCGAAGTTGGCCTGATAGGGGTCAATGTAGCTCAAATAGTATAGGATATTAACAGTGAAGATTGATGATGCAGAGGTATGGAACAACCTTAAAATTCTGTTTTCCACAACAAAAGTTGATGTCTCACTTTAAGCTACGTGTTCATTGTGGGGTGCTCTGAGTCATCTTCACTCTGGAACCCAGGCGGAGGGAGAATCCCCATCTGGAACATTGCTAGTTGTTCTGTAACAGAAACAGAAAAGCTCTGGGGATTCACACACTGACAATCAAGGACTTGATCCAGAAATAACACCCACCATCTCCCCACGGCTCATTAATCAGAACTGGTTACAAGATCCCACTTAACCACAAGGGGGCCAGAACAGGAAACAGAGAACACCCACCATCAACTGCTATCACTCACATCAGAATGGTTGGCACAGCGATAGAAGTTTCTAGTCAGAAAGTATGCCTGAGTACCTTGGATTCTTTATGGGAGGTTTGTCTAAGGCCCAGGTTGGTGGCTAGAGCATTATAGGGCACTGGATTTGGCATTTGCTAAATGTTAAATAATGTATCAGGATTCTAGCCAAACAGCCTCAAATTCAAGGCAGGATTCTAGCCCTAGGAGGAAGACTGGAGGCCCAGTGAGGCACTTAGCCTTGGTTTCTATTAGCTGAGTCCAGGGCGATAACCCTTTCACGTGGCTTAACTTGAGACGGGACTTTCTGGGGCCAGGTAGGACGGGAGAGATGATTTTAAGTCAGAGGAGCAGGAAAGAGAATTTAACCAACCTGTGGTTGAAGGAAAGCCACAGAGAGTTTCAAAAGTCAAATCTGAAAGAAGTAGTGAGGCCAGAAATAAGAGAGTAAGTAAACAAAGCTTGAGCTCAGGAGAATTGCAGGTGTAATGAAATGTAACATGAGGTGTGGACTTTGACTAGGGCTTAGGAATAAAGCAGTGTGCCACGTGGGAGGACTCAACATTTCTCTCGCTTTGTGATTAGCAAAGGATCATGGCACAGCGTTAAGGGGTCATGCTGGGTTTGACAAACATGTATTTATATTTTAAGGGAGAAGTCTATTATTTGGTGGGGCTCCAGGTGCCCAGGGGCTAATGGTAAAAAGATAAATTCCAGACCCACTGGCAGGAAGCTGGGGCTGGTCTGAACTGGATACATATGGCCTGCTCTGTCTTGGTTACCTCAGGGATGGAGCAGAGCTGAATCTAAAGGGAGAAGACGTTCAGTACCTAGAGCTTAACAGATCTCAGAAAGGCAGGGCTGGACATGTTTCCACTTGGCTCATTTCTGGATGAGCCTCTCCAGACACACCCATGTTACTGGCATCCTTGGGCCTCTTGATGCTCATTGGCACCTCGCTCGACATTTCTGTGAAATCTGTTCCTGGATATGTCTGTCCCCTCTCCCTCAAGCCTAATGCTGGCCCATTCATGCATCAACAGGGACTGTTCCAGATCTCCTGACATTGCAAAAGCTCAATAGCTGGCTGGCTTGTTGATGATGGAACAAGAAGATTTACTCCTAGAAACAGGAGATGATGTTGTCCACCTTGACCTGAAGCAATGCTTCTAGAAATCTGCTAACGTAGAAACGGACCGGTTCAGGAGAAAAACTGGCATTTGTGGTACTTCTTTTTTATGTGAGGCATGGTGCCGGGCACTTGGAAACATCATCCCATTTATTCCTCACATCAGCCACGAGGCAGATTTTCTTTCCTCCTACATTATAGGATAAGAAACAGAGACGCAGAGGTCAACCGGCTCGCAGGAGGTCACATACCACGTCCATTAGTAAGCAGGGGAGCTGCGATGTGAAGGACTCAGTGACTCCATGGCTGGAGGCTTTCTCACTTTACCACTCTGCTTGCCAAAAGAAATAACACAGGACTTTGATCAACCAATGAGCATCAGAAGGGGCCTCCTAGATATTTATACATCTGCTACAGAAGGGAACCGTGGAGGAGAGAGCAATTAGCGAACTAATGAATCATCCTCTGTTGTGCAAATAAGCTAATTGAATTTATTTAGGAAGAAGCGGTGGAGTCCTGCTGCCTCTGTCTTGCAGTCACACAATCTCGGGCCAGTTGCTTAAACCCTCGGAGCTGTGGGTTTTGTCGCTGGAAGATGCGATCCCACTCCTTGCCAGGCCTCCCTCACCAGTTCGTTACAAGGAGTTGCTGAGGTAAGGTATTGGCAATCAGCATGAAAACAGTAAAGAAAGAGTCAGGGGAGACATCCTCATTGGCTTTGTCTAAATATCAGATACACACCTTCCCCCTCAAATGTGTTAACGTTGTCTGGCAGGCAGCCGGGATCCTCTCCCCCCCCACCCTGGCCCCCAATTTTTAATAAGAAAACACTTCTACTGAAGGCTTCGGGCAGCACATAAATAAATAAAAATGAGGTCCTTAGAAACACTTATTTAAATATGTAATCTTTAAGTGATCTTCTGTGCAGAATGGACATTGACCGTAAGATTTTGGGTATGTTAATGATACATAACACCTGAACTGATTAGTGGTAGCATTTGTTTTTAAGTTACTTTTGTTTCATGACTTCATACAATTGTCGAATATTCAGAAGTACTAGATAAAACATCCTTTTAAAAAATGCACTTTTTCTTTTTAAGTTCTCCCTCTAGAAACTGGAAAAGTGTGGGGGGGCTTTTTATATTTGACTCCCTCCTATTAGTGTCAACAGAAGTTAAGTGCATTTATGGAGACACAAGGCAGCACAAAGATTCCTCTGTGATTCATCAGAAGGCCCATCTTAAGTATAATTACATTACACAGCCCCACTCAGTCGTTAGTTTCTTGTTTAGTGACAATGTCCTTCATTTTAAATCCTTTGATGGTAATTATCTGTAACTATGCCCTTGAATTTTGAAAGCATGCGTACTGTGGCCCTGCTGAACAATGGCTATTTCTAAACTAGGACGCAACTGGCTTCCCCTAAGGGATCGTACGGGAAATGGTCTGGAACAACACTGAAAATCTGCAAAAGATTTCGAAGCTTGAACTACAATCCACAATGAAGGTGTGTGGTTATCCCTATGTGTGTGCAATAAAATCCTAAAAGCAACTTGTTAGGTATAACGCATAATTTTCTTAATCCTTAAAGGACGGACCATGGCCAGCTTTCAAGTGTTTGGCTTCGCCTAAATGAAGGCATATGAACGTATATCATAGAGTGGCCCCAAAGTGAGGTACTTGTGAGGTATTTCTAGTTCTCTTAGTCTACTTTGTGCAGAAAAGTATCTTGTGTTTGTGTATTTGTTCATCCATTGAGCACCCAGCATGTTGGTACTGTTCAGGTGCAGAGGACACAGACCCTATGAGAGTCAGTGCGCCATGCAAGAGTTCACAGGCCAGTGACGGGGGGGAACAAAGAAACAACCCCAAAGAACCTGATTAATCTCAGGCTTGGGAGAAACAGCGGATCATGTTAACATTTTAGCTTCCTCCCGGGGCACCTAGGTGGCTCAGTGGGTTAAAGCCTCTGCCTTCAGCTCAGGTCATGATCCCAAGGTCCTGGGATTGAGCCCCACATTGGGCTCTCTGCTCAGCAGGGAGCTTGCTTCCCCTCCTCTCTCTCTGCCTGCCTCTCTGCCTACTTGTGATCTCTCTCTCTGTCAAATAAATAAATAAAATCTTAAAAAAAATTTTTTTTTAGCTTCCTCCCGACATCTGCTGATTTGGTCCTTCTTTCTAGGTGGGAGTTTCCGGGATGTGTCCTACTGTGTTTTCCCCGCTCCCTTTGGAACTTCCATCCATCTCTCTCTCTACTCCCCGGCGCAACTGGCACCACGTGCAGGATACTCCGAATATAAAGTCCGGCAAGCAGTCTGGGTCTCCCCAGGAGAGGGCACCCCATCCGGATGCCTTGTTTGGACCCCAGCAAACTGCGGCGCCAGGTCTTTGGGTTACGGCACCTCTACAACATGTCAGACTGTTCGGCCGTCCTGGTCTTTCATTCCCTGCCTCCCTCTCCCTGCTTTTGTTCTCTTGGGCTCTTCTGAAAACCACATTTATGTTCTTCACATATGGCAAGGATTTTTGGTCAAAACTAAAAACCTATACAATGTGTTCCTTGGCAAAAGGATTCGTTAAGCCAGGCTGGCTTCAACTTGAAAGAAAAGCTTTCAGTAGGCAGCAAAACAAAACAAAAATCCCACAAACCACTCGGGCCACATTGTAATTCTTATTCATAAAAGCAAAACATACTTACCCTTCACATGTGTGCATTAAATAAAGCCCCCTTTCCCAGGGCAGGAAGGTGAGTGTTGGAGTCATTAAAATTTTTGTTCTCAAGCTACACATGGTTCTAGAAATCCACATAGACACTTAACGTTTTTCTAACACGCTGGCTTTATAGTAGGGAACTGAATCATTTTCTTAGGAATTAACCCTCCAGCCAGATGGCCCAAAGAGAACCCTGTAGAAGTGGTTATCTGGGGACTGCTATTATCTACAGGGCACCATGCTAGGGACCTTACACGTAGGTTTCTCAGATTCCTTACCACTAGCCCAACAAGGTAGGTAGCAGGATTATCTTATCCATGGACAAGGAAACAGAGGCCTGGAGGTTAAGAATCTCGCCCAAGACCTTTCAGCCCTTCTATCAGGCTCCTCATCACTGCTGAGATGCCAGAGGCTTCCTAGTGTTCCCATAATCTTTGCCTCATCTGGGTATGTTTTCCTTTTTCTATGAAGTGTTGGGAACCCAAGATCAGGTTTGAGCGGGACAAGCAACTGGCCTTGGAGCATGGGTCCCCCACAGCATGCGCCCTGGGACTAAAGAGTGAGTGCTGGGGGCAGAACTGCTCCCCAACTGTCACAAGGGGGTGACCCCCAATGCTATGCCCCAGGGCGATTCTGAAAGGGAACACTGCCTCTGCCACTGGCGGACTCTGGACAAGCCGCTTCTCCGTGCCAAGCCTCACTTGCTCAGCTGGGGCGCGAGGTTCGTGCTGCCTGCCTTGCAGCCCTGGAGCAAGGACTGGAGAGAACACAGAGGAAAACAGCTAGTCATTCTTCATTCCCGCCCTCCGTGTTCCTGCCCTGGGCAGCTACTGCATTCACTCCTGCTTTGCCAGAGCAGGCCCAGGCCTGTCCCTGTGTCCGAGTCAGTCAGCGTTAGCGGTTAGAGCTTGTCTGGCTGTGGTCCTGACCACCTGCGTGGGTCCTGCTGTTCCTGACTTTTCCTCCGAGGTGCTGAGTCTGACTCCCCAGTCCTCCTCCATCACCCCCTCCACTCCCTAAGCGCTGGCTGGTGTCTAGCTGAGTGAACTGGGCTTTCTCCTGCTGCTAGACTAGACATCCACTCCCACCTTCAACCTGGACCGTATCTAAGATGTCGATATCCTTTGGACACCATGGAATGCTATCGTAGAGCCGGCCTTTGCAACTGGGTGGGGTCGTCCTACTCAGTAACTTTTACTGTTCTTATTTTGAGCATCTTCTAGGTACCCGGCCCTGCAAAAGACAGATGTGGCCTAGGCAGCTGAGCTGAGTGCTTTATGCATATCATCTCATTGAAACCTCACTGTCCTCCTGCAGAGTAGGTACTGTTAATATCTTCATTTTAAAAATGAGGGAACTGAGTCTTAAGAAGGGTAAGGGTCTTTCTCAAGTCACACAGCTAGTGAGAGGGAAAGGCAGCTCTGAGCCCCAAGCCAGGGCCCACAGCCCTTACACCATGCTGCCTTTCCCTCTACCTGTCAACCCTCTGCTGCCTCCTGCTTTTCTGGGTGTTGGATCTTCTTCAAGGCAGCAGGGACCCTCTTTTATGGGAGCGTCTCTTACAATGTACTCTGATGGGTTCACTTATGTCTCTCTCTCTCATTAAAGAGGGACCTCTGGGCCCTGCTTTTAGATAATCCGTGTGCTCCAATGCTTTCCACAAGACCTGGAACAGAGTAAGTACTTCGAGATGTTTGCTGACTGACTCATAGTGATTCTTCCCTCTACTTGCTGAAGCCTATACGTCCTCTATCCAAACTCATCTGACTTCTGAAGGCTCTAGACTCAACAATAGTAGTTACTCGTGGGTCTGAGATGGCGTGTGAGTGTGTGTATATATACGTTATGTGTCTGTGTGAGTTTATGCATGTATTACGGTGTCAACAAAGGAACTCTCTTTTGTTTTGTTTTGTTTTGTTTTCCAAATACTTGTCTACATCAAAAGCTTTTAGCCATTATGTTTCTTTAGTTTCCTTTGATCTGGAAACTTTCCACAGCCTTTCTTTGTCTTTATGACACAGACATTTTTGAAGAATATAGTCCATTAAAAAATAGAATGCTGCCCATTGTGAGTTTGCCCAATTTTTTTTTTTAAATGATTAGATACAGACTATGCATTCCTAGCCAGACTGTTGCTATGACCTCAGGCTCTCACATCTGGGGGCACGTGATATCTACCCATCTGAAATTAATTTTGATGACCCAATCAAGATCCAAGCCCATTTCGCCCCAATATAATTAATGCCATTTCTCCTCTTGTAACTAATAAACTATCTGTGGGGAGACATTTTAAGACCATGCATACACCCTGTGACTTGTCAAATTCCCTCCTGGATCCGTTCACGACTCCTACCTGTACCTTTTTTTTAATATGAGGATTGCAAGATGAGGAGTCTGTCATTAAACGCACTGTCTGATTCTAGTCTGGATCCTGTACAGGAAGGGAAAAACTGCCCTAAAGGACTTGGAGTTACTGACGAAACTGGAATACGAACAGAAAATTGAATCAAAGTGCTCTATAGAAGTTAAGTCTGTGGAAATTCACTCTCAAACGACTCCAAAATTCATATATACAGACATGTGTACATAAACATGTACAGAGAGAATGTACACACGATAAAGCAAATGGGGTGAAATGTAAAAGGTAGTTGCATGGGTGTTTCTAGTATCATCCCTACTCTTGCCACCTTCTTGTAAGTCTGAAATTATTTCCAAAATAAGAGGTTGAGAATAAGCTTTTGGCCACCTACAAAATAAGCATTAGATGGCCTACCTACAGCCATGCAAGTCTTTCATTCAACGGCTGACACTCAGCCACCACGTACGAGCTTCACCTGGACTGACTGAGCCCCAAGGTCTAGTGGCACAGGAGACCCTGGAACCCTGTGTGAAACTTGTGTCTTTCTGGTGGCTTCTGCAGAAACTGCCAGCTATATAATGGTGGTACTTTGAAATGGAAGACTCTAGGTCTGGTTGTACACGTCTCGGTTGTCTTTATTAAAAGACGATACAGAAATGATAAAGCGATACCTAAAGGATCTCGAATGTAAGATGAGAAGACAGAGGTCCCCGAAGGACCTTCTGGCACCAACACCTGCAAGGTCTCTTCAGTCTCCTTTCATGATCGCTACGTATTCCTTCTGATGCTCAACCAACTTCAGGAAGACTTGGTATTTCTTGTCGTAGTATCTGTGGGAGAAAAATGAGTAGGCTGAACGGTCTCAGACCAAACCGTAATGCAGCTTCCCCTTATATTCAGAAGAACAGGGATGTAGCTCTTTGGGTGTGCAGACATCTCCGGTTTTCTGAATGCTGAGAGCATCCCGAGCCACGGATCATCATGACTCACTGCTGTTATCTGCAACCTACACGGGCTGTTATTATCCTCATTGTAGAAATAAAGACATTTGCTCAGACAGGCATACTGAAAGTCTAGCTCAACACTGGCCAGGCTGGAATGCAAACTGAGGTCTGTCTGACTTCATAGCTTCCGCCGTGACATACTAAAAGGGCCCAGGCTCAACACAGACCCTTTCTCACTGCCAGCTTCAATAAATATTTCATATATGAGTAGCCCAGGTTTGATGACTGGTTTACAAACCACAGGCTGACCAGGGATAAGAATGAACATTTTCATCACCCTTTGTGGATTCTACACCTGTTTCCTTTGTAATCCACACCAATGTTTCCTTTGCAGACACCTTTATCTGGGAGTAAAACCCCGTGAAAATGTCCCTGATGTTTTCCCTCTAGATGTGCCTTGTGGCCCAGGCACCCCAGAGTGGACCCTGCCCTCCCTCTACTCTTTGTCTGGGTCCCGGTAGACCTGTCATCCCTGAACCTGTTTGAATGAGGTATTGGCCCTGAGACAGAGGGCAGAGCAGCCTGATTCTGAAAGGGATAATAGCAGCTAGAATAAGTTATAAGTGAACACTTGCACCTTTGTCCTTACTCCTCTTAGGCTGGGGGAGCTGATGTAGGGTGAGGGATTGATGATGCCAGTTGAGCATGTCTCAGCAGATTCTGGAATGGTCTGGAAAGAAGTCCCCAGGAAGGAGTTTTGATGCAAGCTTGTGAATCAGAAGAAAGAGACTGCAAAAGCAACCCTGGGTATACACGGGGACTTGTTGTAACATGCAAAGCTAAGTAGATTAATATGAGATCTACCCGAACCATTCTTACCAGCTGTAATGGGGCCAAATACAGAGTCAAGAGGTGAACTCTGAAGCCTGGGTTGAATCTCAGCTTGGTCAATACTAGCTGTGTGACACTGGGTACACTACTTAAACCATCAGTGTCCAAATTTCCTTATATACATGTGGATGAGAATAATTATAAGACCTATCTCAGCAGAGCAGTTATGTGAATTAAATGAGGTAATGCAAGAAAAGTACTTCAAACAGTGCCTGGATCTTAGTGAGTGTTATCAGTACTAGTTACCGTCACTACTTTTTTTTTTTTTTAAATTAATATTCCAACAATATCATCAATCTTGTGGTAAATAATTTCTACTAAAAGCTGCTCTATGAGCCTTGAAATTTATTAATTCTAGAATGATTTGAGGGACAGAAATTTTATCCTTCTAATGACACTCTATGATGGTTTAACATTAAGTACTTCTTACATTATATGAGATGGATTTTGGGTTGTTTCTGTTGTTATTGAGTCTTAAGAATACTCTGTATATCCTATATATTAAGTCTTTGTCAGATATATGATAAACAAATATTTTCTCTAATTCTGTAGATGACACTATCTGTTGATAGTGCTTTTTAAAGCACATTTTTCCCCCAGGTCCCTTTCAAGTGACTACTGTGAGTGCACAGATAAATTCGGCCAGACATACTGTTTTTCTGAAAATAAAGAAATTGGAAAAAAAAAAAAATTCGGCCAGACATAAGGCTGAGATTTGGGATCTTCCTAAAAAGCACATTGAACCATGGTCACCAGATTATGCTCTCTGCGATCCTGAATTTTAACATCCACTGCATCCCCTTGCTTCCAAATTCTCCTCACACTCAGTCAGTGGATTCTGTGTGGCACAGACATAAGCCAGTGTCTCATACAGAGAGTAATGTGATTTGAGGTAACGAGATGCTGTAGAGAGTCATTCTGAAGGAAATGCCATCATTCTACTTGCAGACCTTGGGGCCGCCTGTAGATGGTGCCAGAGTACCACGTGTGCTGCCTCCACAGAAGAGGGCTCCCAGCGGACCGAGAAGCTAAAGATTCTTTTCAAGAGAACATGTGGATTTACTGAAGGAACTTATAAATAGACATCCCTCAAATGTCTTGGGAGGGTCAGCAAAGAGATGGAGAAGAATAATCTGTTTCTACAAAAGAAGGAAGCTGCTAGGCTAGGTTCCCAAGGCCATTGGGAGCTCAGACCTCTCCATGTTCCTGACTTGAGTTTCCCCCAGGTAATGGCCTGCCTCTCTGACCCCTATATCTAGAGGTTTATATTCAAAGGGTTAACAATCCAACTCCACATGGAGACCTTCTTTCAGAAAAGGAAAAGAAATTGGATTGCTTTTTCCATGGACATTTCCAACTCTGTTAAATACCAATCATGCTTTGGTGGGATCAATACCTTTGCTGTTACAGAAGGTGGAATTTGTTTTTATGCTTAACTTCAAATACAACTGTAAAGTCACTTGCACAACTGTTCTCCATTTTTATTTAAAAAAAATTTTTTTAAAGGATTTTATTTTTTAAGTGATCTCTATGCTCAGTGTGGGGCTCAAACTCATGACCCCGAGATGAAGTCACATGTTCTTTAGACTGAGCCAGACAGGCACCCCTACCTTTCCATTTTTTAAACTCACCACTGATGGCTTAACACAGGTCTTTTTCATCTGTCACTAGATTATTGCAAAAGCCTTCCATGTGGCCTCTCCTTTCCCCTGTGGGCCTTCTAATCCATCCTCTCAGAGGGATCGTTCTAAAATCTGCATGGGAACAGGTCTATCACTACGTAAAGCTCAGTATCCCCAATCTGCCCACAAGGTGAGGTCTGAGGTCTTCAGCAAGGCCTCAGAGTTCCTTATGAGATGGCCCCCTGCCATATCCCCTCCCCCGTGTTTTACCTCCTGCCTACCCCCATCTCATACTTTGTATTTCAGAATTCTGAACTGTTTATAGTTATCTGAACATGGCATGCTGTTCTCACCTTTATAACTTAGCATATGTTATTCCTTCCAGTGAGGACATCCTCCCCATCTCTTTTAAGCATTAAAGTCAGTGTAGACTTCATATCCTCTCAAAAGTTTTCTCTCACATGGTCACACTGCTTTCTTCCTTGGGCTACTCTGTTACCTGGTAATACTTCTATTGTAGAACTTATCCTGTCCTTCTGAAATGATCTACGTGCACACATAAGATTATGTCTCAGTCTCCTGTAAGCCCTGCTTATAGGGAAATTAGCATAATGCTGTGAATAGAGCAGGAGCTCAAAATTTAGTACTTTGTGGATTAGGGTTGAAATACTGATCAAGGGGCGCCTGGGTGGCTCAGTGGGACCTCTGCCTTCGACTCAGGTCATGATCTCAGGGTCCTGGGATCAAACCCCGCATCGGGCTCTCTGCTCAGCAGGGAGCCTGCTTCCTCCTCTCTTTCTTGTGATCTCTGTCAAATAAATAAATAAATAAACTCTCAAAAAAAAGAAAAAAGAAATACTGATCAAGGTCATGTTAGGTCCTCAGTGCCAAGTGATGCAAAGGGTAGAAGAACAGACAGATATTACTGTGTCCTTTGGTGGAACCTATAAGAGATCCCCATTTCAGAACAGAAGCTCAGATGTACTGCTAATGACCTCTAGGGGAAAGAACCCTGGCCTGGGAGTTCAGAAGTCTGTATTTGACCCCCAGGTCTGGCCCTACCTAGCTCTGTGACATTAGGTAACAAAGTGACGTCACCTCTCTGGGACTTGGTTGTATCAGCTAGTAAATGAAAGAACTGGATTCCTGGCCCCCAAGGTTTATTCTAGCTCTCCAGTTACATGTCTTTGTCCTCATTCCTCAGCACGGTGCATATAAAAATATAAGCTTACCTTTTATCCTCAAGTCTGGGAAACACGACCTTCCCAACTTTGCTCATTCTTGCCATTGCCTCCTGTCGAATGGAAAACAGAACACAAAGAGCTGAATTGGAAAGTTAAGATCAAAGCAAGAACATTCTAGTTAGAATTCCCTCTCCCTTAAGATATTTAGTGAGTTCCTTTTCTTTTCAACTTACTCTCTTTGATAGTAAGAATAAAACCCAATGAACATTAAAAGTTACATCTATGACCACACAGCCTGGGCTTAATAAATGATTCAGTCTTGAGGGCTCTGGGGCCTAACCAACCTCAACAGCAAGGCACTTTTGTGACCACCTGTAGGGAGTGGGGAGAGGAACTTACTTAGTCTTCTTGTTACCTGGGCATGAGGGCTTCAGAAGGCAACATAATCAGCCACTAAGTGCATTGTTTACTTAAACTCAAGGTAACTACAACTGAATGGAAAAGGGAACCCACTTTGCACCTGCTCTCTAGGATAACATCCTTAAGACCTCTTCTGCTCAACATTTAAGTTCTTTTTCCTCAAACTATGAGCACAGATGTGAGGCTTCTGGGCTGAGTCTGATTTACTTGTCTTTACAATGGGGCAATGGAGCAGACAGCGAATGGCAGCATCTGGGTGGATGTGGCTGGTGTGTGTGGCACGGAGATCAGCCACAGTTACCATTATCAGAAGGCTCCATTATCAGAAGGAGAGGGTTAGGTTTCCTTGGGCAGTCTCCCCAAGCCAGTAAAGCAATGGAAAAGTTAGGGGGAATGGAGTGGCCTCAAACTTTGGAGTCCGACAGACTTGCCTAGGGAGAGGGCAGGCAATGGGGAGCCACAGTAGGCCCACCTTAGGAATCGTTATGGAGCCCTAATTGTTAAGGGTATAGTTATCCAGGGTTCACATAGGTATGACCTCTCATTATATTTATTAATTACTCACTATGTACCAGACATTAGGTTAGATTTTCAGAAGACATACTCTTTGCCCTGGGGAAACTTACATAGTAGCTAGGGAAGGAGTAATTTATACATTATTTATATAAATTCATTTATATTTATATAAATGTACACATTCTGTTTATTATTTACGACTGATTCCCTTCTGGTATGCCCAGAATTTACTGGTTTACGTGTTCCTTATCTTCTCTCTCGCTCCCTGCCCTCCCCAGAATGGAAGCTCCTTGGGGCCAGGCACTCTGTCTACTTATTGCTTACCCAACATCTAGAATCTCCATAAAATAAACCAAGCCCCTTGTATGTGTCAAGAGCAGCACTGAACAGAAAACAGAGATGAAGACGGCACGGGTCCCTTCATCATAGGGCTCACCACCGAGTGGAAGAGACATTTACTGTGATCAGAATAGAGGGTGATAAACTTTGCTTTGCTAGAAATAGATAAATTTCTTTTCAGTAGTTATTCAAGGATTAGGAAACTTGGTATCGTCTCACGGGCTAATCACTTATCCATACTGCCACTCTGGCGAGGATGCTCTACCAACTCTTCCCCAAGGATGGCATGAACATTCTGAATGAGTTCTCTGGTTTCCCAGCCCTCAACGGATTTAAAAGTGCTGACTAGGAAATCAGAGATGCTGACGTTAGCAAGCACAGTGACAACAGAAAGAAACGGCAGTTTTAAGAAAGGAGGAGATTTTCTAAATTATGAAAAACTACTGGAAAGGAAACCAAGGTTAAAAGAGCTGCAAAAGGACAATCTGGGGCCATTTTGTGGAGGGATAAACAGCCAAACACATCTTGAGGTTGCTGCCGTTCCAACTCACAAGGATATTTGAAGAGCTCTGCTCACCCTGTATTTTCCTTCACAGACTTAAGTTTTGATTCCCTTAAAGTAAGCCTCACTCCATCTTGTGGAGATGGGCTCAGCAATGCCCAGCACTAACTCTGCCCCTTGTTCTCTTGTCCTGTCTTTGCTTTTTCTTTCTGAGTAGCACTCTGCAGGGTTTCCAGAATGGTTCTGCCTCTTCTCGCTCCTTGGAATCCTGAAAATGGCCTTGGGAAGTACTCCTCTGGGTTGAGCTTACGCATCAGCCTTGAGGCGACATCCCAGGACTGCCTTCCAGGGTGGGACCCAGGAAACTTGTGTCATAGAAGGTGCTCCACACACGCCCCTTCCCTTCCCGCTGAAACAGATGTGTGGACACATGGAAGATGGTAAGGCTTTCTTCCTTTCTTCACATTACCTTTCCTGTTTTTTTAAAATAAATTACTGAGAAACAAACAAAGGCACTAGAGATTTCAAAGGTTTAAAAAGAGATTCTTTTGTTTGCTTAAAAAAAAAAAAAGCACAGATTTAAACATTAAACTTAGCTCAGGTATTGACTCCACTGAGGAGGCTTTTTCTGACTCATCCCTGCTGCCTGCCTCCCACCAAGACTGAATTATTTGCTCCCACAGCAACTCGTGCTATGCCATCTATCCTAGCGTTTATGACATGGCACCACAATTTTTTGTTAGCACACCAGCCTCCCCAGCTAGACTGCAAGCTCCTTAAGACGGGAACTGTTATAATTATTTCCACGGCCAAACTCAGCATCTGGCATATCGTGTGCACTCAGGGAAAGACTACAGGATGAATGAACTTCAGGGTCACACACGTGACAGAATGCTAAAATGGAAGTTTTGGCTGAGATCTAAAGTTGACAGATATAAGATACCAAAGCGAGCTGGAAAACAGACCACCCTGAAGAATTTGTAAAAAGGGTGGTTGAGGACCCATTAATCAACTCTTAAACCTTTTATCCACATGGAAGGACAGAAAAAGAGATTTTTTTGTCTTCCTTCCTTTCTTTTTTTTTTTAAGCTAATTGTTGGCTTATTGTGCATCAAGCTTACTTCCAGGGGAGGGCTGAGAGGAGCCTCCCCCTTCACAAGTCAAGAGAGCAGGGCTTCACTGAGGACAACAGGGAACGAATCTGCTGTATCCCTGAGGTTGTGGGACACTGTGGACTGAGTGGGATTTCCGTGTGGAGGAGAAGGGCTGGCGGGCAGCTTCGGTGTGGAAGTGACGGAGCCAGCACTGGAATCAGCCAGCAGTGCCAGAGTCTGTCAGACTCCAAAAGGCATGGCTGGTCCCCATGGACCCTAGGTGCCCCACATGTGGGAGAACTGTCATGGACTGTCTCAGACACTGTCTACTATGGCTACCGCATGAGGCAGAGGGAGTCTGCATGAAGAAGCTTGAGTTGACCTACTCAGTGTCTTAGGAAGGAAGAGAAGAATAAATAGTCTACTAGAGTAGCATTAACAAGGACAAGATACTGTATGTGGGAGATTTCCAAAAGTAGAGGATTTCCAGAAAAATCTTTGATGGAGCCTAGCTACAAACACATAGTAGGCAAAGAGAACTAATCAGATAAGAACTTTTTACACCCCTGACCTCTCTTCCCATACGCCCTCCAACTACCTCAAGGAATAAGAAAAAAGTGAATCTGCTAGAGAGGCACTGCGTGGGAAGGAGAGAAGACTAATCCCAGCTTTGTCCTCTCATGTGCAGCAGACCCAAGCTGGGGAGTGGGGAGAAGCCTCATCTTCAGAAGAAAACTCATGTGATGATTATTATATATTCCTTGATCATCACATTTCTGAATTTGGGCCATGTCTTACAACTTAAAAAGGCCCTAAATCTTGTGCTACCTAAGAATGACTTTGTACTTGATCTAAGAAAGCAATGCAACTGCAAGCATTTTTAACCAGGGCAGAGAAAAACTTGTTCTACTGCACAACTGTGAGGGGACGGTGGGAGTCATAAACACAGTCGTTTCTCACTTCTATCTCAAGAACCGTGTTTGTCCTAAACACAAGTTATATGTGCACAATAAATACTGGATGAAAATACATTGGAACGTTAACAGGTTCAAGAGCATGGGTGGTAACTTTTTTTCTCTTTTTTGTCTTTTCTAAATATTCTGCAGTGGCATATGTGGATTTGATAATTTAAGGATAATAAAAAATACTGCATTCTAAAATATATATATATATATATAATGCTTCTATAGTCACTCAAAACGACTCGTGTTCCTCCCCTATCCTGGGAGGTAGAGCTCATCACGGGTCCTGGACCCGATATGGAGGTGCCCAGAGAGTCACTGCTCTCATCAGACACAGCATTGCTGGCTTTTTAAATTTCTCCAGATCACTAACATAAAGCCAAAACCTCAGGAACCCGCCGGCTGCAATAAATCTGGAAATTACCACAGCATAACAATATGAATTTATTATGGGAATGCTGACACGTGCTAAATATAGTCACCCCCCCCACAATATATTTCTGTTCAGAAGGGTTTGTTTGAAGTTGGCCTCAAAATTCATACTTTTTGTCAGCAGGCAGGGGCTGGACAATCTTAATTTGCAGCACGCTACCCTCTTTGTGTGAGAGTCTAGACAGCACAATGAATACAGTGACTTTTCTCTTTCCTTTTTGCCCACACAATGAAAGCTTTTTACAAACAAAATATTTTGTAAAATCGCATTTTAATCACTTCTTTTCTTTCTCTCTATAAGGCAGCGCTATAAATAAACCATGAAAGTTCACATTTGATCGTCACTTCTGAAAGCAAGTGAAGGGTTTCTGTAGGAAAAAATAGGGGCCCTGTACCATGGTCATGAAAGATCGCATTCATGGGGTTTGACCCTGCCCCGCTGTGTCAAGGCCGCGCTACCACTCTGCAGGCCACGGCACCGGCAATCCCCAGGCCTGCGTGGGCCTGGGAGACACCCAGTTCTCATGTGTTACAGCCTGGCCTGGCAGCTAGCAAAGGGCTTGAAGCCTACACTGGGTGAGTTATCCAGGGAAATTACGTTAAGCAAAGAAGGGCTCTTCAACACCCACAGAGAGGATGGGGATCCCGTGAGTGGCAGACACACTAATATTGGTAATGTGAGGAATGGGGGATCTGGTACCTTCTGCACTAGCCAGGGGAAACGAAACAGCAGCCTCAAGAATTTGGGAAGGCCATCAGGTAGCCTAGACCTAAGCACCAAAGGCCACAGCAAGCTTGGCAGTGTCCATAGTCACAGTATACGGGGAAGAATGATCGGGACCTAGCCTGGTGGGAGCTATACTGTGCGTTCCCCAAAGGCAAGAACTGTGTTACTGCAGGTGTCAAGCCTAGCATGATCCTCGTACTCACAGGTGCCTGGCTAATGTTTGCCGAGTCGCTGAATGAAAGGGTGAGGACTTTCATCACGGAGGCAATGTAAGATCATGTAAGCCAGTGTTTCTGAAACAGCGTATGCATTCCAGGGAGTGCACAGGAGGACCCATTAGGATTCCAGGAGAAAATACTAAGAGTGTCATATGATTTCTAGTCTCAAGAAATTAGTTAAGCTTTACCAGCATTGAGTACGCAGATCATCCCCAGACTGGTCAGTTGGTCCACACACTGGGTAGACACAAGGCACACAAGATGCGTGAGGCTTCTTAAAAGAAGCATGGGATCTCTACACCACGCAGGGCAAGAGAGCACGCGACTGCCCGTGTTCCCAGCATCCAGAGACATGTCCATGTTGTCACTTACACATTCCAGGCTATTGGATTTACAGGTATTACATAGCTTCATTTACATTAACCTTCACAAAATGGACAAGCAGATGAAAAAGATTTAGTCAGTGGATTAAAGATAACAGTGATCATTCAGATCCAAGTAAATTAAAATACAGTGGCACTTTTACTTGGTACTAGCTCTTCATATTACAATACAACAGCAATGAAGACCTGGTCAGGTGAGACAAGAACTGGGAAGAAATCAAAATGATGTAGAATACCAGCTGAGATAGAAGTACACAGGCACATACACAATCATTCGGAAGTCATCAAAAAACTAAAAAAATCCTTAGAAACTCATCTGGCCATAGATATATAATAGACCTTGATGTACTGCATAGTGTTAGTATGAAAGTAAAGTAATAGGCAAGAATTGGAAATATTTTATTGCAGCTGTACTTCATCTGCCTTACAGTGCACGGAATCTACCATTACAGTAGAATACACCTATGCCTTTCCATCAACAAGTTTCCATGTATTGAAGATCCAAGCTTGAACGTTTTTTGACTGATTCAAAAAGTGTGCTATCCGTTGACTTAGCAGCCAACTCCGATGGCCATTGCTATGTTACTGATTCAAACCAACATTTTCCAAGTACTTTCTACTCTTATGCTGTGCATGGTGCTAATGGCTTTAGGTATGTAACCTTTTAAAACCCCAACATGACTTTATGATGTCAATATCATCATCTATCCCCACTTTATGAATCAAGGAAGGGAACACAGTACAAAAAGCCATAAAGCCATTTGTCCAAAGCCATAAAGCCAATATGCAGTGAACCAGAATTCCAGTCCAATTCTGAGTCCAGGCCATTGCTTAGTCCCACACACAGACTCGATGCTCCTGTCCTCCCTGTAATACAGAAAGCTTGGCCCTTGAGTGAGTCCCCTAAGCTTGAGTTCAAATCCCACTTCTGCTGCTTATTACTTGTGTGAATTTCCCGGGTGTAAAGTGTGTGTGTGTGTTTGTGTGTGTGTGCACAATAAGCCAGTACACAGTCCACAGCACCTTCTTCCAGAGATGCTGACACACAGTTCTGAATACATGAATCTGCCTTCTTCACGAACTCTGAGTCATTTTACTGGAAAACAAGTTCACATGGTAAAGTGTGGGCTGAGGCACATGACCCCTCCATAGAAAAACAGAAAGTAGAGCAATGTGATTTTGTTCCTCCAACAAACATGAAGAAATGGCTAGTTGTTCTCTTATTTATTTTGTTTTGCTTTGTTTTTGGATACAGTCATCTTTTGACCTGCACCTGGTATTCTGTGAACCTCCAGGCATTGATGACAACAATGTCAATTTAGAAGAAAGGATGAGAGGAAGGAAAGAGTGGGAGAAGTCTTCATCATTAATCATGATGTGGAGACTTGCCCTTTGTTTGTAATTTTTAAGTTCTATCCATATATCTGTATACCCACCTACCTATCTACTCACATGTGTGCACACATAGGTCTTGTTTAGGGTGGAGATTACACAGGTATAAACATTTACCAAAATTCATCACAGTGTGTGCTTAAGATCTGTGTATTTCACTTTATGTATAATCTATCTTAATGCAAAAATTAGAAAAAAAAGAAAGAAAAACCACTCTATATGTGTATAAATGAATATGTTGGAATATTCGTATTTTTTGGTAATTTTTAATTATATAATACCTTCCAAACAAAACAAAATCTAAACGCCCAGCTTTCCAATCTTGACTGCAAATACACCTCATATTAGCCTCCTGATCATAAAGGGGGACGGGTATGCCGAGGCCCTACAATGCTTCAAGAGATGGGAGATGCTAGCAGAAAAGATACTGGGTTTTTGAGATAGGTTTGACATTGTATCTGGGCGCTGCTAACTTACCAGATGTGTGAACTAAGCTTCAGTTTTTTCATTTATAGTGTGGGAAGAATAACACCTCTTTGCATTGCCGCTGAAAATTCCCATATCCCACTCTCTGATTAACCTGGGCTAACTTGTCTCCTGATTTCCACTTTGGTCCCCTAAGACCCCCAAGCCCAGTCAGACTGATTTGCAGAAAAATCAAATGTAGTGCCGTGATTAAGACGCAAGACTGACTACAGCAAACTGCCAGGGTCTGAAGTTGGGCTTGACCACATACTGGCTGTACAATCGCGGACAAATGATTGAGCTTTCATATTAGCCTCCGTTTCCCCTTCTAAAAATGGGGACAGTTAATAGTACGCCTCTCCCTGGGCTGCTGTGAGAGTCACATGAGTTTTTCAGGTAAAGCACTTAGTACCAGTACATAGTAAATGCTCCATGCATTTTTACGCATTTATTAGCCTACTAGCATGTGGCCAGGGGTTGTTACTGGATTCATTCACTGCACTAAGAACTGTGCCTGGCCCGAAGAGGGGATCCATAAACATGTTGAATGGATCCGTGAATGACCTAAGTTAGATTCTGTCTCTCTGCACTGTTTTTACACACAGTACATCTGACACCAGATTTGTGGGTTTTTTCCTTACGCCAATCAATTTCCCACCTCTTGAGACACCAATGGGGTGTCCTACAATTCAATCCAATTCTGACACCACCCAGAGTTGGCATTAGACTCTATAGACTTAAGGGTTCGGTCCCCCATGACTACCTCCTCCCCTAGATGCCAGTCACAAGTCCCTCTGTACTTCTGACTGACTATGAACTGGGGGTTCCCGTGACCAGCTGTCCTATGTAGGATTGGATAATTTGCTAGAACAGCTCACAGGAAACCAGTTCACCTACTCTTGTGGGTTTATTATAAAGAATGTGGTTCTGGAACAGCCAAATAGAAGAGATTCATAGGGAAGGTTTGGGGGGTAGTGGGATGTGGAACAACCACGCCTTCTGGGGGGCACTAACCAAAGCTCTCCAAACTCTATAGTTCTGGGGTTTTTGTGGAGGTTTCATTACATAGGCTTGATTGATAAAAATCACTGGCCACTGATTGAATCAATCCTTGTGGAAGCTGTCCGTGATTCCCAGCCATCAGTCATCTCATCAGTATACAAAAGACACTTTTTATGCCAGAGATTCAAAGGGTCTCAGGAGCTGTGTGCCAGGAACCACGGACAAGGATAAAATCTTTAGTTTTTGTTCTATTACAGTTACTCTCACTATTAAATGCGCAATGGACCCCTACTGCTTTTCGAATGACGTTCAGATTTTACAAAATGGCCCAGAACCTCGAGATGGTGCTTTGCTGTCATCTACAACCTTATTCTCATGCCCTTGCTCACTGTCCTGCTCATACTGGAAACAACCAGTATCTTGCTATTGACTGAACAGGTCAAGCTTGCCCCTGCCTGCTCTTGCTCTCCCAGGAATGCCCTATCTCCTGGATGTTCGACTGCCTGCCTCTTTCATGATTTAGGTCCTCTTCAAATGTAATCTTAAAGCGGCCAGACTTTGCCATTTGTCTGAAACTTCTCCCAAACATCTTCTATCAGATCGTCTCATTTTCATGTCTTTAAAACCCTTCATAGCACTTAGCATCACCTGAAATTATATTGTTAATTTATCTGCACCCTCATTTACTGTCTACCTCTCCCTTTGTGGCCCTCACCTCTGCTCCTCCTTTCTGAAACTAAGCTCCATCAAAGCAGGGTCCTTGGCTTTCTTATTCTTTGATGTATCCCTAGCTTTTAGCAGGATTAATATTAGTTAAATGTTAGCTGAGCATACATACTCACTGAATTCTTATTTTAGCAAAGGCACTGTGTATGTCTCGCCTCACCTGATGCTCAAAACATTCTGTGACAAATGTCTTGGGATTTAAATTTACAACAGAGGCTCAAAGAGGTTAAGTGACTTGCCTAAGCTAATAAGTAGCTTAGGTAGGATTTACAACTTGCCTTAACTCATGAATAATACCAGGCCTATTCCTTAAAGAGCTCACAGTCAGTCCATAGGCAGATCTTCAGGTTAGTTCCTGATAACTTATCTTCTGCTGATGACTGTAGGGCCCCGCAAAACCCTAAAAGCTTGCTTTCTCCACAGTCAAAGACAAATTCAATTACAGCCATCAGCCATTATACTGTGTTTACAAAGGCAGGAAAGTGGGTTTATTGATGTATATAGAAAGACTGTTCGTATTAATTTTTGAAACAAAATGACTGCCAGCTGTATGACCCTGAGTGAGCCCCTTCTCTTCCCTGGGATTCCCTTTCCTTATCAGTAAAATGAGGGGGTTGGATTAAACTATTTCTAAAGTCTTCCCAGGTTTGCAATGTGTTGGTTCCACGCATGTAGCTTTTTTAAAAAATTATCTTAATTTTTTCAGTGTTCCAAAATTCATTGTTTATGCACCACACCCTGTGCTCCATGCAATACGTGCCCTCCTTAACACCCACCACCAGGCTTCCCCAACCCCCACGTCCCTCCCATCCAAAACCCTCAGTTTGTTTCTCAGAGTCCACAGTGTCTTATGCGTCATCTCCCCTCCGATTTCCCCCAACTCACTTTTCCTTTCCTTCTCCTAATGTGTCTTCTTTTGATTCACTCTCAGTTGACAAGTGAAATGGTTAACTCTCGGTGGTACATTTTAGAAGGGTTTTACTAGGTCCACTCTGAGAGGCAACATGCCCACTGTGTTTCTCCAGCAAGGAGCAGTCTCACTCCAATTTCAGTCACATGACCCTGGGAGGGTTTCTACCATAGGGAAGGCTACCCACCGTTGCTGTAGTATCTGGAGGCCAGGGTAAGTACTGGGGTCCTAACACATGGCTTGGCTGCAAAGCCCTTGGGTCCGAATATGAATGGCTGAGCAACTACCCATCCTATTTACCTGAGTTTCACTCGCCTTCTACGGGTTTTCTAAAAGCCAGAATATCAAGCTTCTTAATATAAGCACCAGACAGATTACAGACTCAAAACGGCAAGCCATGACCCATCCAGTAATCTATTATCGACTGGGGAAAAAGGGTCCTGCTGATATTTCTGGCTGAGATTTCGGCAGTGGGCTGGAACGGAAACAGCCATAATAATAACCATCGACAACAACAACAACGATTAGTAGTAAGAGCTAACATGCACTGTTACTTCCTGCGGCCCAGAACGGTATTAAACACTTTACTTACTTTATATCCCTACTTGAAATATGGGGGAAACACACAGCTTTGGAACTTGTACCCTTACGGCTTCACTGCAGAACAAGGGCTGCAGTGATTCTGAGACCGTAACTCCAATCCTAGCTCTACCATTGAGCACTCTGAGTCTCAAATTCTTCAATTTGAAAATGGGAGTTTTGATACTTACAAGTTTGTTTTGTACAAATTAAGTGCATAAATCTAAAGTTATTATTACGACTATTATGTACCCATCAACCGTAACACCTATTTTCCCAGAAACTATTAAAAGGCAAGAGTTGACAAGCATATACGTGGGTCTATGTTTCAGACTGGTGACGTGGGTGGGCGGGGGAAGGTGTTGGGTGTCAATATTCTCATGGCTCTGCAGAATCATTTCCACACAATTATTCCTCCATCAGCAAGCAAAAAGCTTTGCCCCTTGGAGGTTTGTATCACCTGACGACAGGCATACAATCATACCCGCCTCCTGTGCAGCTCATGGCTATCACCCTCGGGCCTCTTGCTTGGATCCCTATGTTAGAAGAAGCTGAAACCTACATCACCTGGTCTTCCCATCTAGTCATTATCTTGGAAGATTTGAGCATCCAATTACAAGACCCACCCAATGCTTGAGTCTTACGGTTTCAAAATGCTTCCAACTCTATGACCATTCATCTCCACTTTACTCCAGCATTCATCCCCACAGCCATCCTCTGCAACTTATCATCCACTTACTAGTACATTTATGTATATTCCAATGCTCTAATAGCCACTTTCTGGCTTCAACTACCCATCAGTCCAATGATCTCATTTGTCCCATCATTCCTACCGAAAGTCCTTCTTCACCTCATGGTAATATCCAGATTCTCAATCCCTTCCTTTTCTTTCATTCTGCAGATCCCTTCTGGCTCTAATTTCTCTGGTTAGCTAGGGTAGAATCCACCATTTATTATATCAAACACATTGACAAATAAGAATCATCACAAATACTTTCTTAGTTGCAAAATTCAACTGGTACCTCTAATTCACAGAAATTATATGGCCAGGATATGCCTCATTTATGACTATAAGACAGAAACCTCGTTTAGGGCAGAGCAGGCCAGTGGGAGATTGCTACTGGAGAAAGTACAACATCCTGAAAGTTCTCAGCATTTGAACACCTTAGAAATTTATACCGCTTGTCTCAAGTTAACTCCATACAGAGAAGATTCTCTGGCCAACAGATCAGGATCCATAACTAGCAGCAAAAAACAAAAACGTGACAGTATTAAGATAGTGCACAATGACTGAGCTGCAAGGAATGTTGGGTAACTACTAGGATCAATTTCTCTGTTTAGGTTAGGTGGTAAGTAACCAAATTATTGAAGATATAAAGTATCTATACACCCATCCATCCCACTATATTCTTTAAAGCTCCCTGTATTGGATATCCAACTCGTTGGGGCCAAAGTCATATTAAAAGTTGGTCCTGGACGCCCTGGTTTAGCTTTGGGGGCTGGCCTCTGACTGTCTTCAGTATAAGAGTCCTTCTGGCAAATCCAGAATTCATTTCAAACCAACTTCAGGAGGGAGAAGACAAGGAGGAAGCTTGAATCAAAAGCCAGGAGTTGGGAAGGCCAAGGAAGGTACCAAAGGACTAAAGCAAGACAAGGGCTGGAGGGAAACTGAGAAGCCAGGGGAAAGCAGAAGTCAGACAGAGAGAGGGAAAGGAGTGGAATGCAAGTCCTGAATAAACTATAATGGTGTCCTTTCAATGTGGCTTATAAGCTTTCTTTGTTCCCAGAGCCCCATGGTTTCCCTCTATCTGAGCACTGAACACACAGTAGGATAAATGTCTATTTACTTATATGTCTCCCAACTAGACTATGAGATCTAAGAAGATAGAGGCCAGCAATTTTTATCAGTATTCCCAGTAATTGATATAATGTGACTCTTCAATAAATGTGTGTTGAGAGAATGAAAAAAATGAATGAGCAGATGGACTAATGAAATAATGAGTAATCAGGAGTGGGGAATCTGTATAAAGCAACTTTGGGATCTCCCTCAGTTGAGCTTTTTGGTGTTTCCTAACTCTCATTTCAACATAGTCTTCATTGTCAGATGTCACAGTTACAGTTCTAGGCTCTGGACCAATTAGATGGGAACCCTGGCTCTTCTAACTGAATGGCCTGGCCAATTTACTAACCACTTTGTGCCTCAGTTTACTCATCTTCAAAACAGAAATAATGGAACTACTCACAGAGTTATTAAGATAAAAAAGAAAATGCATGCAAAGCATTTAAATTAGTACTTGGCACAAATTACTAGCTTAAAAATTGGGATTATTTGTATTGTTATAATTATTATACCCATCTCCACCCCAGCACTACACAGGACCCTGTAATGTTTTCTTGAGTGCTACTATTTAAAGACAGTACAGTACTTCCTAATCTTCTGCTCCATGTGACATGCTGCCTGGGCTGGGGAGTGATAAAGAGCGTGGAACGAAGAAACTATCCAACAATGAATACCAGCTGATTCCTCTGGTTCATGAGGGGAAAGAAGATGAACAATGAGCACAATGGAGGCTGTGGAGATTAAAAGTTTAGGAGCTTCTGGGTTTAGAAATATGGCATCTATTTTTGGATTGGACTTCTAGGCCTTTTACCTATAACAAACAAAGAAAACAACAACCATGTCACCTGTAGTTATGATTATGAGCTTGCTGTGGCTTTCACAGACGTAGGGCATTCAGTCCACTTCTCTCTAGTGACTAAATTATAGACAGGCACATGAAGTACTGGAAAGAGAACTGATCTGGAAATAAGGAGGCTCTGGTCTTGCAATAACCTTAGTCTAGGCTGTATAACTCTGAACAAGTTGTTTCCTTTTTTTGGATCCCAGTTTCATTCTTCTCCAAAATGGCAAATTTGAGCCAGATGTTACTTTCATGGTTTAACAAATGGTTACTGAATGTTTGCTGTGTGCCCCAGGCATTGTGCTAGGCACTGTGGATACATCGGTGAGCCTGACAGCTCTGATCTCTAGACCTCATGGAGCGTAGAGTCTACAAGAGGAAAACTGCTGCTATAGGAGAAGATCAGAGGGAGATAAAACTACTTTGAGGGAATGACCTACAGGTACAAAGGGAGCTGGCCCCAAAAAGATGGCTGATGAAGAGACATCTACATTGCATAGAATGCATATTTGAAATTGAAATATTGTAGCACATTTAAAGGATTGAAAGAAGTCCAAGAGTACATACAATGAACAGAAAGAGTGAAAACAGTCAGAATTTGATGGTCTTATAAATCATTATTCCAAAGTGAAATGGAAGCCACTGGAGGGTTTTCAGCAAGAGCAATCCTATTCAAATTGTAGAAGGTCACTTTGGCTAATGCACAGACAATGGATTAGAGAATGGTGAAAATGAAGGCAAGCACACCATTCAAGGGGCCCTTGGAGCAGTCCAGGTGAGAGATGATGGTGACCCAGAAGAGGGTGGTGAGTGTGGAATTAAAGCCAAGTGCAAGGATTCAAGAGACATGAGGTGTAGTTACAAAGTGACTGTGAGAGACTGAAGTAGAAAGGAAGGAGAGGATGGGTTCATAATGTCCTTGAGGTTCTGGCAGGGGAGAGTGAGTAGATGTGGCCCCATTTACAGACTGTGCCATGAATGAGATGGTGCCAGTCCTGCAAGCGAAGGTCGAGTTGATGAATTCAGATTGAACACGTCTGAATCCAGGTACCTGTGAGCCCTCTAACAGGTTATATGGATAGCTGCTGAGCTATGGGCTGTAGACAGCAAATTAGTCCTCAGAAGTAGATAAGATGGACAGAACCCTCTAGAAGATCAACATATAGTGCTGAGTGGAGGACAGAGGGGAGCTGGCAAATGAATTTGGAAAGCAGTGTTCAGAGCAGTGGGAGGAAAATCATGTATGTAGGTTGTCATGGAAGAACGTGTGATTGTGGAGATTGTTCCATGTTTCAAAATGCTGCCAAAGGTAAAGCCGGGTAAGGACTGAAAAGTCCTTTGTGCTGAGCAATGGTCTAGGTTAGCATTAGTGACCTAGGCTAGTACAACTGTGGAAGTAAAATCCTGCAAATCCTTGCTTAAGGTTACCACAGAGAGCGGTAGTGAGGAAATCAGGACAGTGAGGACAGCCATCTTTTAAAACATTTTGATTGTGAGAAGATAAGAATTGGAGGGGGCTGACAGGTAGGAGAAAGGATTTTATGTTTAAGATGAGAGTGTGTGTGGTAGCACTGTCCAACAGAAATAATGTGAGTTATGTTAATTTTAAAGTTTCTAGGAGTCACTTAAAAAAGTGAAATGAGTATTTTATTAGCTCTTATTTAACTTATTATACCCCAAATATTATCATTTCACGAGTAATCAACACAATTAGTAGACATTTGATGTTCTTTTATTCACAGTGACTCTTTGAAATCTGGCATATATCTTGCACATTTCAAGTTGCACTAGCCACATTTTGAGTGCTCAGCCATCACATTCAACTAGTGACTGTTATATTGGACAGAACAAGTCTAGAGCACATTTCCATGCCACTGAGAAGGAGCTAGCAAACAGATAGGAGTAAGAATGGATAATGGATTGAGTGGGCTGCCAGAGGCAGTGGGGGATGGAGGAGTCTCCGATAACAGGCTGTTACATTATAATCTCTTTCAACACAATAAATGTGAAGGAGAAAAAGTCTGCATCTGGATATAGGCAGTGATGTGCTGAAAAAGGTTAACAACTGGTTCTACGAAAAAAAAAAAAGCCTACTTTGTAGCATCTGCCAATTTCTCTAGTGTAAATCCTTCCACTGTGGCCACCTTCAAGCTACTGATGTGATGTCAGTGAACACAGAGCTGGGAGGAGACATACGCAGTCAGCTCTCATGGCAGGTGTGAACCAGCAACGGTACATATGGCTGGACATACAGCTGGATGGCAGTTATCTTTCTAATGGCTTCTATTTTCTCTTCAAGGTGGATGGTAGCTGAGAATAAGTAGGTCCTGTGTCTGAACATGAGAGGGAAGATGAGGCTGGGAATTGGGGGAAGTTTGATGGGGTTATTACAGAAAATGGGCAATTGAGCTGATATGTTAGCTTCCTGTCAGGCAACAGAGGGACACTCAAACTGGGCAGCTGAGGCAAAGCTTAATCATGGGTTTGTTTAAAAGAAGGTTTGGGAAAAGAAACCAGCAACCCATGACTAGCAACAGTGGGGAGCCATGACTGCCTCCTAGCCTAAAGGAGCAAGGAGAGGGAGAGACTCCCAACACCCTGAGAGAAAGCCAGAGCGAGAGGGCCACCGGCAGGAACCGTGGTCCATGGTGGATGGATGGGCTAACCTGTGGGAATGGCGTAAGGAGGGAAGCCATAGCTTCCATTTCTCCTCTAGGCTCCCACTGGTGCCTCCCGGGGCCACACCCAACTCCACACCTGGGTAAGGGAGGCTGGCTGGGGACAATGACACAAGCCTGCCTTATGGTTGTATAGTACTTCCTCACAGTGCTCAAATGCCTTTAGGAAGGCAGAAGGCAGGCAAAAGGCTGGCTTCATCCTGGGTTAGGGTTTGGTAAGACAAAAGTGATGGGTAAACAAATAAAATGGTCATGTAGACACTGGCCATGTGGAAAGAGAGAAGAGGGACAGGAGGAAAAGAAAAGCATCCCTTCAAAATGCATGTTAACTCTGACAGGCCAGGAAACTGAGCAAAGCAGTAATGTGGCTTCTCCAGACAAAGCTTTAGTGGTGGAGTCAGGAGACATGTCTGCCCAGCTTAAAAGCATTTTAACCTACTGTTGCATCCACAAGCAAATAAACTGCTCACTTATATACACAAATCATTTAAGCAAACTATTTCTGGAGGGGCAGGGCATATTTTCATGTTCATTTAAGCTTTTAGTTGAAACTAAAGCACTATTAGAATTCTCTACCTCCAACATTTAAACTCATTACACTTAAAAGTAAGGATGCCCTTGGGTATTTTCATTACAGAAGCTCATCCCAAATGTACGAGCTAAGAGTTAAAGTAGGCTAAGATGAAGAAGGTAAAGGGTGTCTTTACCTTTTTTTTTCCCCCCTAAGATTTTTGTTTATTTGCAACACACAGAGAGAGAAAGAGCACAAGCAAGGGGATGAGTTCAGGGAGAGGGAGAAGCAGGCTCCCCGCTGAGCAGGGAGCCCAAAGCAGGACTGGATCCCAGGACCCTGGGATCAGGACCTGAGCCGAAGGCAGAGGCTCAACTAACTGAGCCACTCAGGTGCCCGCTCTGGTCTTTTCTGAAATAAAAGGGGGGTCAAGTTCTCAGGCATGCTCAGTTCCTCGCTCCATGTCTGCTCTGGCCGCCCCTTCCGGCAGTGCCTGACAGAGCACTTACGAGGGCTTCTTTATGCCCCACGATGTGGGCAGACAGGGACTAAGTGCCATATGACCTCCCCCGTGTGTGCCACACAGACAGAAGCCATGCACATTCCCTGCGGCTGGCACATGGGGAATGCTCAGAGGTGATGGGTTGAACGGAATCTTTCAAGGACCATGTTTTCTGTGTCCAATAGTACACGGTCTGACAGGAGGATAAGAGATTAGAAACCTCAGCTGTGGAGCCAGAAGCAGTGCCCAGGAAGCCCTGGAAACAGCTAGGCTGGAATTCCGAGGGCCTCCTCCCTCTTCCCCCATTTAAACTTCCTCATTAATAAAACGTGACGGATACCTGACAGGGAGCTGTGAGGGTTCGGTGGGCCCAAGGATGCAAAGCTCCTGGTACTCATCAGTGCTCCACCAAGGCCGATTCCTTCCATCTCCCCGTTCTCCTCTGCTCCTTCTTTCTTTCTTTCACTTCCCAGCATTGTCACATTTTTCTGACACTGTATTCCATTCACTGAAGTTAGCCGTGGTTGTCCTACAGCTTCCTAGCCAGGATCACTCCTGGGTGTGTGTGTGTGTGTGTGTGTGTGTGTGTGTGTGTGTTGTGTTTTGTTTTGGTCACCTTTGGGCCTCGGTGACCCCAGGTGACCATTTTGTGGAAACTGCGGCATTTTGGATTGTGGCTTTTCCCCCTTCTTTGAATAAACACTGAAAGCTTTCTTTCCCACTTATTCCAACTCTCATTTGCCATCTGGTGCCTGGGTTGGCCGCATCTGTGTTTGCTTAATGACTTTAGGCAAAGGCCGAGTTTACATATGGGAAGAAGGAGAGGGCTTTGCTGATTTCTTCCATATGTTCATTTATTCATATATTATGATTTTTGTAATCTCACCAGCAAAGATCCCTTCAGACAATCCTCGCGCTGTTCCCGGGGACCTGCGTCTCTGTGTGTTCAGCTGGCAGTTGCCGTGAGAACATTTTTGCAGCGTTTGTTACCTTTAGCATAGCTCGGTGAGGCTTTCAGACAGGTACAAAATTAATGTTCGGGAGGTTCTTCTTTTTGAACTGAGGAGGAGGCTCATTAGGTTTGGGTGATTCTGTGGAGCTGGGAGACCAGGGTTCGAGACCCTTCTCTCCATCTGTGAATGGGGTGGACTCAGACAAGCTCTGTGACTCTGGCCCTCGGTCTGCTCACTGCGTGTCAAAGGGCTTGGGCTGGGTGTGCTCCCACCCCTGCAGTCCCATGAGGACACAGCTTTCCCTCTCCCCTTTCCTCCTCTTCCTCTGGTTCTGAGCTTCTGGCTCTTCTAGAGCTACACCTCAAATGTGTGCTATCCTTCTCCCTAGCTCCTAGGCAGAGGTGTGCACGGAGGAAAAAAGCCAAGAAAGGCATTCCATCTTCTGCGTAATGCAGGAATGGAAAAGGACAAGCTCTATTTCTTGTTTTGGAAGAAGACATCTTGATTTCTTTTTCTACAATACACTTGGGCCTCAACTTAGGGTGATGGCTCACGAGCTCTGGAAAGACACAGACCTGGATTGGAAACCTACCTCTTCTCTTCCCAACTTGCGGCCCTGAATAGGTTTCTTTTATTTTCCTAAGTGGAAACTTCCCTCTCTAAAGTGGGACTACTCCCTGCCTTGCAGGGCTGGTGAATGGAGAAGTGATCATTAATCCTAATAGTGTTTTGCATAAAGCAAGTGCTCACAAATGTTGGTTACCTCTGTGCACAGTGGATTCAGTGGTGAAATACCACAGTGTTGGCAATGCCTCAGAGCAGGAAATGGACAACGCCCAGGGAAGATCACAAAATCAGCAGATGCCAAACCTTGACCTAGAACTTGGGACTTCTTTTTTTTTTTTTTTTTTTTTTTTTCCCAATTTATTTATTTTCAGAAAAACAGTATTCATTATTTTTTCACCACACCCAGTGCTCCATGCAAGCTGTGCCCTCTATAATACCCACCACCTGGTACCCCAACCTCCCACCCCCCCGCCACTTCAAACCCCTCAGACTGTTTTTCAGAGTCCATAGTCTCTCATGGTTCACCTCCCCTTCCAATTTACCCAAATTCCCTACTACTCTCTAACGCCCCTTGTCCTCCATGCTATTGGTTATGCTCCACAAATGAGTGAAACCATATGATAATTGACTCTCTCTGCTTGACTGATTTCACTCAGCATAATCTCTTCCAGTCCCGTCCATGTTGCTACAAAAGTTGGATATTTGTCCTTTCTGATGGAGGCATAATACTCCATAGTGTATATGGACCACATCTTCCTTATCCATTCATCCGTTGAAGGGCATCTTGGTTCTTTCCATACTTTGGCGACTGTGGCCATTGCTGCTATAAACATTGGGGTACAGATGGCCCTTCTTTTCACGACATCTGTATCTTTGGGGTAAATACCCAGGAGTGCAATTGCAGGGTCGTAGGGAAGCTCTATTTTTAATTTCTTGAGGAATCTCCACACTGTTCTCCAAAGAGGCTGCACCAACTTGCATTCCCACCAACAGTGTAAGAGGGTTCCCCTTTCTCCACATCCTCTCCAACACATGTTGTTTCCTGTTTTGTTAATTTTGGCCATTCTAACTGGTGTAAGGTGATATCTCAATGTGGTTTTAATTTGAATCTCCCTGAGGGCTAATGATGATGAGCATTTTTTCATGTGTCTGATAGCCATTTGTATTTCTTGATTGGAGAAGTGTCTGTTCATATCTTCTGCCCATTTTTTGATGTGTTTGTCTGTTTCGTGTGGGTTGAGTTTGAGGAGTTCATTATAGATCCTGGATATCAACCTTTTGTCTGTACTGTCATTTGCAAATATCTTCTCCCATTCCGTGGGTTGCCTCTTTGTTTTTTTGACTGTTTCCTTTGCTGTGCAGAAGCTTTTGATTTTGATGAAGTCCCAGAAGTCTATTTTCGCTTTTGTTTCCTTTGCCTTTGGAGACGTATCTTGAAAGAAGTTGCTGTGGCTGATATCGAAGAGATTACTGCCTATGTTCTCCTCTAAGATTCTGATAGATTCCTGTCTCACGTTGAGGTCTTTTATCCATTTTGAGTTGATCTTTGTGTACGGTGTAAGAGAATGGTCGAGTTTCATTCTTCTACATATAGCTGTCCAGTTTTCCCAGCACCATTTATTGAAGAGACTGTCTTTTTTCCACTGTATATTTTTTCCTGTTTTACCTGATTTCAAGCTTTATTACAAAGCTGTGATCACCAAGACAGCATGGTACTGGCATAAAAACAGACACATAGACCAGTGGAACAGAGTAGAGAGCCCTGATATGGACCCTCAACTCTATGGTCAATTAATCTTCGATAGAACTTGGGACTTCTGACTCGTAGGCAGCAGATCTTTCTCATGAGCTGAAGAGAGCTGGGGAAAAATAGGGGACTGGGTCGGAGTCACTAGAGACAGATGATGGCTAAGGAAAGAAGGTGGCCTAAGCCTTACTCGAGAGGGCTGGTCAGTGGAAGAGAGATTCTCCAGGGAACCAGGGATATGCACGGGCTGGTGGCAAGGGGGACTGGACCTCTTTTTGTGAATGTCCTCACATTGGTCTGAGAGGTTTTCTCTCTCTTTTTCACTCTCTCTCTTTCTGTTTCCCTCCCTCTCCTTCTGTCCTTAGTCCTTCCTGACTAGTCTCTGTACCCAGGAGAGTGAAACCCAAAAGAACAAAAATTATTTGAATGAATGTTTTTGGATATGGCCTGACGGGTGAGGTTGTGTTTGATAGTTTAGGCAGGAAAGCTTTGCTAGTTTATTTGAAAACACCAAGTTAATCTGAAGTAACTGAGAAATAATCAGGTCAGAGGCATGAAGAGAACGAGAAACTATCTTGTCCACAGCCTCTTCCTGTGGCCCTCTCTGCTCAGAAGCATGAGGAAGAGCAGTGTGGGAAGGGCGCTGTCTCTAAATCCTTTTTCTGTCACAGTGCTCTCTTTTCTGTCAGAGATGAGGGTTCTCTCCTGCTCCAGGGACTGTTTCAGCGTATGGAGAGGCAAGGGTCGGGGGCGGTCTTGGCATTCCTTGTCCTCCACCGCCTCACGTTTTGTATGATATATACGTATGTGTAACACCTGCATCCTGTGTGTTCTGGCTTAGCTGACATTAAAGGGACGTGCAGGCTTTAGCATGCATCCAGCAGAGGACAGAACTACATGGAAGCAAGGAAAGACACTTGTGAGGAATGAGAAGACCAGTGTGGTTGGAGCAGAGAGCAAGGAGGGCAAGTGTGGGTGAGAGAGAACCCAGAGGTAGGCTGGGACCAGGGGAACTTGCAGTCTCCCGGGAGGCCCTGGGAGGCCACAGGTGCCACCAGCTGGCTGCCCTGCTACATTCAGTCTGCCATGAGCCAGGTGCAGAGATTGGGGGGAGGGGGCACTGGGCAGCACTGGTAAATGAGGGAGATGCACATAGGTAAGAGAGGAGTCCGGGAGGCTTGGGTGATGGATCCGAAGAGGTGTTAGGGGAAAAAGAGTTGTCAGAAGTAGACAAGAACTCTTAAATTTTCGGGCTTAGGCTTTTGCTCCCATTTCTCCCCACCTCATAGGTAGAGGCAGAGTGAGAACTGGTAGGCACCAAGAGGTGTTTGCTTCTCCAGATTTAACCTGGCTCCTTCAAGGTCACTGGGTAAGGGAGAAGCAGAGCCTCAGCCTGGCCTCCTGTTCAGAGAACAACAGCTACAAGAAAAGAACATCAAGAGAAATAATGTTGCAAAATTCCTCACAGACCTGGCCAAAGCTTACATCAGCCAGTCATGTGCCTTTTAAGCTCTATTATTCAGTTAAGAAATGAATTTGTCCTTGTAAGTGCTACAAGATCTGGCACTTAACACCTAAGATGTGAAGGCACTTTTTTTTTTTTTTTTTTTTCTTTTTAAAGTAGCAGACGCTCTGGACAATCTGGGAGTCCTAAGTGCAACCTCTGGACAGCCAACACAGGGCCTGAGGCTCAGACCCTTCCTCTGTGGCATCTTCCAGTTTCCTCAGGGTGGTGAGGGGGAGACGGAAGGACAAGAAATTGCCTGTCAAGACAGAAGACATGAGGCCATCGGCAAAGGTAGGGCCCTTATGCACAGACATCTTGGAGTAAAACTATGGCTGCCTGGAATAAGCCTCTGTCTGGGGGGGGGGGGCAGTGGTGGGGAGACTCCAGCCAGGAGTGAATGTGTGTGAGATTTGGGCAGGCAATTCACAGTTGGGGGAGGTAGTCAGCAGTTTTTTAAGGCTAGAATGCAATCAGGAGCTCCTTTTAAATCAGAAACTGGAAAGAAACTTCCTCTCCTTCCCCCACACGCATCTGCATCAGGTTCCTACTTGGGGACCACACTTCACCTCCACCTTTGTGGAAAAGGTAGAGACAGAAATAATCATCGTGATGCATGAAGCACTCACTAGTAACAGTGGCTAACATCCTCGGGTACCCTGTGGGCTTGGCATCATGTCAGAAGTGTACATGTCTCATCAATATTTGCAGCAACCCTGAGAGACAAGTATCACCATTACTGATTCTGTTTTATAGGAGAAGAAAAGAGAGGTGAACAGAAGATGACTAACTTGCCCAAGGTCACCCAGATAATAAATGGTACTATGTTTAGGATTCAAACCCACGCAGGAGAATCCATTTGCTTAACTCAGGGGCTACCAAAGGGCAAGATGGTGGACAAGGAGTGGGGGACAGGTGTGCACTGTCTCTAAAGAATTAAAATATAATAATAAAGCCAGTTAAAAGATCCATTTCTTTTTTCTTTTTTTTCTTTTTACCATTACATTAACAATACATGAGTAGTAGAATCTCCCCTCTGGAGCAAATATCTCTTACTCGATGAATCCCCACCCCTTCTAAGCCACTGGTTCAACCATTCTAGAAGGTGGAAATTTTATGTCACATTTTGCAGATTTCTAATCCCATCCGAACACTCTCATTGTACTCTGTGCTTTAAGCCCTTTAAGCCCTAACAAGTATACTGGCTATATGCGCCTGTGTTTCTTTCTTGTGTATCTCTGCCACTGGACCATCAACTCCGTGAGGGTAGGGGCTGTGTCTACAGTTCATGCTGAAGCACCTGGCTTAACATGTTGGTGGGGTTTATGCAAAAAAGATACTTGCTGAATGAATAGATGGGTAAAGGAATGATTAATCTAAAATGCCGCTTCCTCCATGAAGTCTTCCTTGAGGGAAGAAAAGCCTTGCTCTTCAGAGGGGAAGGTGGAACAGGTAATATTGGCAGAGGCAGTCAGAATGAGCTGGGCTCTTCTCTCCAGAGCCGCCCTGGAAGTTCTCTGTCAGGTGTGAAAAGCATGGGTCCCCAGGTAGCTTTGAGCTTCATGGCACCCCAACATTCCTTAGGGAGCCACCATTCCCAGGAAGGAAAGACTCCCCTCTTGGCACTGATATTTTAGAGCTGGTACTTTCCAGACCTGTCTAGGGCCAGAAACCACTCATACTAAGGCACATATTTAGGATTCTTTTTAGGATGCCCAAATCCTTAAGCTCTGGATACAGAAGATCCCAGCATGTTCCTTAGAGAATCTACTTGGTTTTTGGCACGTTTCTAAGTTGCTAGATAAATGGAACTCTACAAACAGCTCTTTGACCTGGGATGTTTTTATTTTGAAAGGGGAACATGTTCGTTTATAAGTTCGGTAAAACTAAGATATATTTTGCTAAAGCACTATGGAGTCAGCATGCCTTCAGCAGGTCTCTTCAAGCCCATTTGTTAAACAAGACTGTAATCCTTTGTACAACATTCTAGATGTCATGCTATATCACGTCCTCTCCTTTTTTTAATCCTTTAAAATATATTTCTGTATTTTGCCCCTAAAAATAAAATGATGTATGTTCCAGGCAACCTTTCTGGGTGGTCCACTGTGAGAGAGGAGTTCCCAGGTCTCCTCTGCGAGGTGGGTCACGGCAAGGTCAGTTCTGCTCAAGGCCAACACCCAGGAGGGGGACTGCGTGAATCGCTTGGTAAGGTCGCACACTGCAAGCAGAGGTGCTCTGGCATCACAGAATGGTCTAGAGTTTAACATGGAGTCTGGCAGAAAAGCGGCAAAGACGAGGTCACGTGGAAAGTTTCCTGAACCCCAAATTCCACCATGATATATTTGAAAAGTTTCCTGGGGTTGAGGGAAGGGTCCTAAAGAGTCCCTGGTGAACGGTGACACCGAAAAGCTTGCCTATTTCTCTGACTCACTACCTGGAGTTTTCAACCTACAAGTCACTTTAATGAAGGCAGTATCTTGAGAAGATGAAGGCTTACACATGTGTTATGTCTGGCAAGAAAGGATTCGTGGAATAGTCCACGTACTACAAGGCACGTTTATTGTATCGACTAGCTCTAAGATGGGGAAGCCAAGAGCAGGGTCCCAAGGGAGTGGGACATGGTGGGGGGAAAGAGAAGTGTGGCTAGCAGGAACTAGAGGGCAAGGAAGTTCTCTCCAGCCCTTCTGATCTTAAGGAGTGGGAGACCACTAGATCCCAGGCAGAGTGAGCTTTAGAAGTATTTTTTCCTTTTGCCCAATGATCATCCTATCCTTTTCCCCTGTCCCCTTTCCATCCTCCCTCTCTCCTTTCCATATTCCCCTCCCTTCCTTCATATGTGTTTATTGAACATCTACCATGTGCCAATTACTATTTTAGACTCTGGCAGTCACTGGTGAACAAAATCAGCATGGTCCCCGCCCTTGGGAAGCTTGGAGCCTTGTAGAGGAGACAGACAGTAAACAAATATTCCGCCAAATATCTGTAATCACGCATTACAGTAAGTGCTATGAGGCTGAAGGACAAGGGGCTACACCATGTTGTGACAGCAACACTGGCTTAGATGCAGGGAGAGGGGGCGGTCAGGGATCCTTCTCTCCAGAAGTGCCATGTAAGCTCACAGCTGAAGGAAGAGGAAAACCTAGGTCAAGAAAAATTTATGTGTGTGTGTGTGTGGGGGGGGCTGCTGCATTACAGCCAAGGGAATAAAAGAAATAATAGTAACAATAACAATGATGACACAAGCAATAGGTAAGACTTACTGAACAGTTACTGTGTGCCAGTCACATCTCTAAACATCTAATAACTACTTATTCATTTAACCCTCACAACAACCCTGCGAGGCAACTTACCATTATAGTCCCCATTTTTCAGATAAGAAAAATAAGGCCCAGAGAGATGAAGGGGCCTGCCCATCACATAGTGAGAGGGTAGAGAAACCTGGATAAAACTCAGGTAATCTGGCTCCAGGAAAGGAAGACCTGGTGAACTAAGGGAGTGAAGGATAAGACAGCGAGGCTGAGCTGTAGCAATTGCAGGGGTGGAGGGAGACGGCGCATCTAGCCACTCAGGGACCATCTGTTGTAGAATTTTGGCTAAATTCGGTGGTGGAAACCCACTGCAGGGGTCTTGGGAGGGGGTAAGACACCCCTTCTCCTGGGCCCTCTCTGGCTGCAGTGGGGAGGCAGCCTGGAGCAGGTGCCCAGCTGGGGGAACAGGGCAGGAGTCCAGGTGGGAGTAACGGGTTTGCGTCAAGTACCTGGTTATGTAACTAACCAATGAGCTGAGCCGAGCTTCTCAGTGCTTTCCTTCCCTTCTCTCTCTTCGCCCTATCCCCACCCTTCCCCCTCTCCAGGCTCTCTGCTCCTGCCCCCCTCAGCAGCAGGCAGAGGACCCCGTGGTAAGACCCCGCTCCTGTTCTGTTTGCTAAGCTGCAGACTCTGGCATTCTGTCACCTTCCCCAGGGCACCCTTCCCGCCTCCCCGACTCAGGATCCTTGTCTCCCTCGCCTGTGTGCCTGCCGGGAGGGAGCAGCTGCTGGTATCTAGAACCCAGCTGTTCTCCCAACTTCTCGCAAGTGTTTCTTAGCGTCAATGCTTCTAATTAGTTAAAATAGGAAGGGGGGGTGGTAAACAGAGGAGCAAAAGAGAGACCTAATTTTAGCTGTAGCCAAAAGGACTTTCCCTCAAATACACTGTGATCTCAAAATACTTAGCTAAGCGCATATGGACACGGTGGGGAGAGGATCTGAAGAGCTGCAGAAGGAACACTCAAAGCCAAACGGGACAGCCCCTGCCTTCCCGGAACACGGGGCTGGATCAGAGAGGAAGGCAGTGCGAACAGACTGGATCCGAACCCTGCGCCAGGCACCGTGCGAACCCCGGGTGAGCCTCAACTCAGCAGCGCGCCTCCCCTTCCTAGCCCGAGGATGGTGCAGGGGCTAGGAGCCCCCTCGTTCTACAGAGGAGGGAACTGAGGCTCTGTGGGGCTGAAGGTGTTTTGTCCAAGATGACACAGCTAAACCTGGGTCTCTCTGACTTCAAAGTGCCTGGCGAGAGGAAGATGGGATCTCAAACTGAGGACAGATCGACAGAAGTGTGGGGGGGCAGCTTTCACAGAGATGCAGGGCAAAGCATGAGGACAAAAACCCAGAGGATGCCGGCTCTCAGAACACACAGTGGCATTACTGTAGAAACTGGTATGGATCACTCGGGGGCCTTGATGTTCTCCACTCCCGAATCCCCTTCTAGCCCTCACAAGATGTTGTCAGCAATTTACAGGTACATCAATCATTTGGTGAATGCCCCCCACCTTTCACTATGGTGAAAAATGAAAAAAGATTAAAAAAAAAAATCCCCACTGCTTTCTGCAATCAAAGAAGATACCATTTGGCAAAAGAATCTGAACTGGCTAATCCCACCTCCTACCCCCAGTCCACCTTCATAAGGTTGTGGTGGAATCTGGGCTCCTTCAGAAAACGGGCCACCTGGCAGGACTCATCATGTCAGCTTCCTTCATCTCAGTTCAAGCTTAAAAGGCCTCTTCACTGGGAAGCTCCCCAGTGAGGTTTTCCACACACACTTGGAGACTTTCCACAATAGGCCTTTGAAGCGGCCTGAAGGATTCCGGGAAGCCGGGCTCACTGGGCTGAGGTTTGAAGAGCAGAAGCCCGCATTTATTTTTCTTTCCCGCCTTCTTTGACAAAACTCCCCCCAGCGGTTTGTGGGACCTCGCAGAGCGGCCCTGATTTTCAGGTTACTACTTTTAGGCCGAAGTCTTAAAGAAAAACAACAATAAAGCACGTTCTAAGGAAGCACTGATACCATAAAGATCTGTTTCTGTGTTTGGCTCCTTGGCCAGACTCTGAGTCGTGCCTTAGTCATCGTTGTCGCAGAAAGAAAATGAACACTGGCCCAACACAGACTTGCTGCATCACGCAGCATGGGTGACATTCTGTCAAGTCACTCAGATTTTCGGATGGGTGACGGGAGTTACTACTCCCTACCTTGTGTGGAGTACTAATGATTATCTGAGGCGGGGTGAGAAAATCACTTCACACGTTGTCTGCCACAGACTTTATCAGGTCCCTGCTCTTCCTCCCTTTCCCCCCTGCCCTGGCCAGGGCGGCCCTTGCTCACATGGTCTAGCCCCTACTCATTCTCTACAACTCGACTAAGGTGATGCTCTCCTCTTCTGGAAATGTTTTACCTCCCTCTTGCCCAGGCCAGTTCCAGCACGTGGCTTTTTTTTTTTTTTTTTTAAATTCAAATTCAATTAGCCAGGTATAGCACATCATTAGTTTTTGGTATAATGTTCAATGATGCATCAGTTCAGGATAATACCCAGTACTCATCACATCACATGCTCTCCTTAATACCCATCACCCAGTTACGAGAAGTACATGGCTTCTGTGCTTCAATACCTCCCTATCCCCTATCATCACATCACATGCTCTCCTTAATACCCATCACCCAGTTACGAGAAGTACATGGCTTCTGTGCTTCAATACCTCCCTATCCCCTAATCGACAATCTGTGTTTTTTTCCATTTTCAGTGTCTGCCCACCATGCCCCCTACCACCACCGGAACAACGTAGACACGCGGTGTTTTCTTTTTTTTTTTTTTAAGATTATTTATTTATTTATTTGACAGAGAGAGATCACAAGTAGGCAGAGAGGCAGGCAGAGAGAGAGAGAGAGAGGAGGAAGCAGGCTCCCTGCTGAGCAGAGAGCCCGATGTGGGACTTGATCCCAGGACCCTGAGATCATGACCTGAGCCGAAGGCAGCGGCTTAACCCACTGAGCCACCCAGGCGCCCCAACACGCGGTGTTTTCTTGTTCATTGTTGTATCTCCTTACTGAGTACAGTGCTTGGTACATTGACGTGCTCAGTGAAAATTACCTGACTCATTGAATTACTTAATCTTACTTACCTACTCTGAGCAGGTACTTAGTCTAGGTACTGAAGATAGAGCAGTGAATAAAAGACACATAGTCTCTGCTTTTCTATAATTTTAATCCTGCTATGGAAAATCAGGAAATATGTTAAGGAGAGCGCTTCGGTGGCTCAGTTGGTTAAGTGTCTGCCTTCAGTTTAGGTCATGATCCTGGAGTCCCGGGATGGAGTTCCACACTAGGCTCCCTGCTCAGCAGGGAATCTGCTTCTCCCTCTGACCTTCCCCTTCTTGTGCGCTCTCTCTCATTCTCTCTCTCTCGAATATATAAATTAAAAATCTTAAAAAAAAAAAAAAGGAAATACATTAAGGAGAAAGACAGCTGTCCCTTGAACACCACAGGGGTTTGAGGCACCAACCCTTGCCCTCTACACAGCTGAAAATCTTCATACAACCTCTGACTCCCCCAAACCTTAACTACTAATAGCCTACTATTGACTGGAAGCCTTACTGATAACATACACAGTCAACTTATACATATTTTGTATATGCATTATACACTGGGCTCTTAAAATAATAGAAGATGTTAAGAAAATCATAAAGAGAAAATGCATTTACATAACTGTACTGTATTCATTCAAATAATCCACACAGAAGTGGACCCACCCAGTTAAAACCGGTTCTGTGCAAGGGTCAACTGTATGGAAGGATTCCTGGTGATAAGCTCCAACATGTAAAAACACCAGAAGTTCTTACTCCCTTCCTTCCAACAAGAGAAAAGCTAAAACACTGAAAATCACTAATCTTTCTTGGACCGACTGGAGAAATGAGGTTTCAAGACAAGCCACCACCCTGAAATCTAGAGAGACGAGAATCCAGACAGTGATAGCCGAGATCTTCTACTGGAACAACAAACTGGTATGGGCCATTCAGTGGTAATTTTGAAGCACTGGGGATGAGTGTGAGACTGAGAAACTTAGGGGTCGCAGTCTTCGTGAGAAGCCCACGCTAGCATGTGTGTTTACTGCCAAGAATCTACAGGATCTCACTGTGAAGAGGCAAGAATGTTGCCCCCTTGACTCCAGCAGGGGGAGAAAAAGACTAAATGCTGTGAAGTATGCCAGAGTCCAGCGTACTCCAGCTTTCCTGTCTCACCTAAGAAAGAGGAAAAAAGACAAGAAACATTAGTGAAGGTCACAATCCGGGGACAAAGGTTCAGTAAAAGCTAAGATTTAATCAAAACATCACAGAGTTCTTTCCCTTCTTTATACCTTAAAACTACACCAACAGGCCTCCAGTATAATATGTTAGAACAAAAAGAACTACAAGACACAGCCTCTATCTAAGGAGGAGCTCCTGGGGAAGGGCAAGGATGGAACAGGCAGTTTAAGCCTAAAGTAAGAAGCAGCAGCCAAGAAAAAGAACAAAGAGGAAAAGAAGTAATAAAAAGATAAAAGAAATAAAAAAGCAGAAATCAATTAAATTGAATACTGGAAAATATTAGAGAAAATGAAAGAAACCAAAAGCTGGTTCTTTAAAAAGACCAGTAAAACTGATGAACTTTTAGCCAGGCTAACCAAGATAAAAAGAGAGAGGGCACAAATTACTAATAGCAGAAATTAAAGACAGGTCATTACTACTGATCTTACAGACATTAATCAAATAATGTAAGAATCCTACGAGCAACTCTGTGTCCATGAATTTGATAATTTAGATGCAGTGGCTTATTTCTTTAAAAGATGTAAATGATCAGAGTTCCACAAGGAGAAATAAATAATCTGAAGACAGCTATATCTATTAAAGAAATGGAATTAATAATTACTTACTTTCCAAAAACAAAGAACCAAGTCTAGAAGGTTTCATAGTGAATTTTATCAAACATTTAAGGAAAAAAAATTATACCAGTTCTTTACTACCTCCTCCAGGAAAACGGAAGCAGAGAGAGACATCCGAACTCATTTTGAAGTCAGCATTAGTCTAGTACCCAAACCAGATAAAAACATTATGAGAAAGGAAAACCAAGAACCAATGTCTCTCATGAAATAGATGTAAAAGTCATTAACAGCAAATCAAATCCAACTGCAAATAAAAAGAACAACACATCACAGCTAAATGGGATTTATTCCAAGTATACAAGGATGGTTCAACATTCAAAAATCAATAATTTAGTTCACCACATCTACAGATTAAAGAATACAAATCATATAATCATATTAATAGATGTAGAAAAAGCATTTGATAAAATGCATACCTTAAAGTTCATTCTTTGCACTATAATGTTCAACTTTTTTTTAAAGATTTTATTTATTTATTTGTCAGAGAGAGAAAGAGAGAGAGAGTGTGTGCACAAGCAGGGGGAGCAGCAGAAGAAGAAGGAGAAACAGGCTCCCCACTGAGCAAGGAGCCTGATTCAGAGCTTGATTCCAGGAGTCATGACCTGAACCAAAGGCAGACACTAAGCCAACTGAGCTACCCAGGCATCTCCAGTGGTTTTAGCAAATGTGCAAGGTCACATATTCACAATGACAGTATCGTGGTAGTTTCACCCCCCACCCCAAAAAACAATCCCTGTGCCTTACCTATTTAATCCTCCTCCCACTCTCCCCAAGTTGACAACCTCTGATCTTTTTACTGACCCAATGGTTTTGCCTTTTCCAGAATGCCACATAAGTGGAACCATGCAATATGTAACCTATAATGGAATGTGCTGTATGTGTCAAGCAAGCCAACTGTATTATGAGTATATGAAACAATCTCGCTGAAGGTTGTGGAAGATAAAGGCGCTGACCTTAGGAACTTTGGAAACGAGAAGAGTTTGTAAAATTGAAGGCAAAAGAGACTGTATAACAGCACTGTACTCCAGCTGATAAAGTCATAGTGCACAAGGGTGTGGGTTAAAAATTCTGGTATTTCTACAACTGGACAATTGCAATTAAGGAAATGTAGGGTGGATGGTAGGAGCCAGGTCTCTCAGTATTTGAGTGGGAACTTACAGATAAGCAAGAGAGGGAGGCTAGGATGATCCGTGTGGTAAGAGACTATGGTTGGAGATAAAGTAAAAAAATGGTTAGTTTCATACAGACAGAGCTAATTGCACATATACATATTTATAGATACGGTTATACACACTGATTAGTACACACACAGGTATTGGCAGGGAGGGTCCAGAAGCAACAATAGCTCAGTAGCAGTGAGCACATTTAGTGGCCAGATCTTGGTTTCTGAGATCATACTCCAATAAAAAGAATCAGGGCTCCTTGGAGAAGTGACTGGTTCTAGTACTGGGGCAGGAAATATCAAAATGAGCTTGGAGGATCCTGTAGTGTCAGAAAGGAAGGAATTAATGAAAAAGATCACACACAGTTAGGGGTCATTCAGAGAGATAAAGCATCCAACTGAGGAGTTCCATTGGCCAAAACCAAAAAAACTGAGGAACAGAATAAAGTAGTACTGGGTTATAGCCCCAAATTGCACATAAATATCTATGAGTTCACACTGTTTTAAAGAAATTGAATGAACAAACAAATGAATGAATGAATAAATGAGAGAGAAATGTCCCATGCAGAAGAATCCCAAAGTTATATAGATATCTCAGCCTTGAGGAAGTGCAGCACAATTTTCTTATGTGTGGGCTGCACACAGTGACTTCTTCCAAAGTGTACAGGGAAAGAGGGAAAACAAAGGAATTTTACAGCGGAAAAAGTTGGCACACATGATCTCAGCTAGATGATCAAAGTCAATGCTAACAGTGATAAGTCATGTTGATAGTATGTATCTCGATATAATGTGATGAGAGTGGCACTTTGTCTCTGTGGTCTTCTCCCCCAAAAACTTTAACTCTGGTCGAATCACAACAAAAATATCAAGTAAATTCCAACCAAGGAACATTCTACACAATATCTAACCAGTACTGCTCAAAACAGTCAAGGTCATCAAAAACCAGAGAAGCCAAAGGAGACATGATGACTGAATGTAATGTGATATTGTGGATGAGATCCTGGAACAGAAAAAGGCCATTAGGTAAAAACAGAAAATCTGAATACATCAGGAACATTAGCTAATAATGTGCCACCATTGGCTCACTCATAACACCCCTAAGACGGTAACAGTAAGGGAAAGATGTCAATCTTAAGGGAAACTGGGATGGTGTTTATAAAAACTAGAGTCCCACAGTTTTTCTGTAAGTAAACAAACAAACAAACAAACTGTTCTAAAAAATAAAGCTTGTTAAAATAATATATATGCATGTACATATATTATGTCAGGCGGTTCTATGACCTAGAAGGAAAAGACAAGTTGGGTGAGGACGATGGAGAATGAGGGGGACAGGCAGTCTGCATGGGTGGCCAGTAACGGCATCTCTCTGAGAAATTGGTATTGGAAATGATATCCGCTAAAGCGTTATCGGAGGAGAGATGGGAAGGGAGTGAGGGAAAGGACTGCGTGAACATCTAGGGAAAGAGAATCCCACGCAGAGGGAACCAGAAGTGGGAAAGCCCTAAGGCTGGGGGTGTGCTCAGCTCGCACAAAGAAAAGAAAGAAGCCAAAGTAGGTGGAGTGGCCTGGGCCAGGAGCAGAACCGCTGGTGATGGAGTCAGAAAGGGGGTGGGCGCCAGGCCAGGGAGGCCCGATAGGCCACAGGAAGCAGGAAGCCAGTGAATCAGGAAATGAGATGAATGAAAACTCTTTCTCCTGAAATTTATTCTAGGTACTCCAGCCTTTTTTTTTTTTTTAATGGTCATCATAATACACCTTCCCACAACCCCCCACAAGAGCACACACAAATATTCTATCCTAACAGTGCCAAAATTTCTTAGCCTGCGATTATTCTGACAAAGCCCTCTAGTCCCATAGAAGCTAAGGCATGCCATCTCCTCTCTCAAACAAAAATCTCTGATGGTTTCTAGGCAGGCAAAGTGAAATGAAGGCTTGAGGCCAACTTTTCACATAATTCAATTGAAAAGAAACTTACATATGCCTGAAATCTTTAGATAATGGAAAGAAAAGTGGATTTTCCTCTCTTCGTTATTAAAGTAATTGGCTCAAACTCTCATTTCATTTTGTACTTGTAGGCACAACCCAGAGTCTGTAATTAGTTTCAAACCACCAAAGTAGAAACAGAATAAAACCTCAACTAACTGAAGGGCCTTTTTTTCCTTGACATACTTGGCTTTGAATGGCTACAGGCAAAAGGCACCAATCCAAAGAGTAAGCTTATGACTGGGACTTGCTTAAAAAACAAAATAACTTGCAAAGTATGTCTTGGGTGAGTCCAATATGAGACCCTCACCAGTCACCTTCTCCATCTCTACTCCTAGTCCCGTGTTACGAAGAGACAGTGTCCTGGATGAGGACAAAAACCCCACTCGTCAGAGGCGAGTCCACCAGGCTCATCACCTGCATGCCAAGGTGGGCACCAGAACTCTCACCAATAAAGATGAAATTAAAAACACCTTTCTGTGAACTTTCCTGTAACAGAAATGTACATTCTACTGCATGAGCATGGGCGTAAAATGTGGCTCTTAGTAATGGGGACTCCATCTCAGAATATCTTGATCTATTTAAGATCAAGGTGCTACACACAATCACTGGACATGTCTTTTGGGAGCGAATCCTTCTGAACCTCAATGTTTCCATCTGTAGAATGACAATTATAGTATCTGCCTGTGAAGCCCTTATCAATATTAAATGAAATAATGTTCTAAATGAAATAATGTCCCTAAACCCCTAGAACAGGGTTTTTTTTCTAGCTTTTTTTTTTTTTTTTTGAAGATTTTATTTATTTATTTGATAGAGTGAGAGAGAGAGGCAGGGAAAGGGGAGAAGCAGTCTTCCTGTGCAAGCAGGGAGCCCGATATGGGGCTCGATCCCAGGACATTGGGATCATGACCCTTGCTGTAGAGAGACGCTTAATGACTGAGCCACCCAGGCACCCCAGTGTCTAGCTTATAATAAGTGACTGATGTGTGTTTCTTTCTTTCTTTTTAAAGATTGATTTATTTGTTTTAGAGAGAGAGAGACAGGATGGGGGACAAGGGAGAGGAAGACAATCTTAAGCAGACTCCCTGCTGAGCACAGAGCCCCTATGGGGTTCGATCTCAGCCTTGATCATGCTCTGAGCTGACAACACGAGGTCAGACATTTAACTGACCATGTCACCCAGGTGCCCCTGTGTGTTGCTTTCTTTTATAAACCTATTTCTATAGCCTGTATTTGTATCTGACATGGATGTGTCTCCTGATAAATGTTGAATATGTAACTGTCAGAACGAACTGTCTCACCAATGATACCTTCTGTAACGTCATCAAGCCAGGAATGATCCTTTCTGTAGTGACACTATGATGCCGATAATCACAACTATTGATTGGGCACTTCCGGTGGGTCAGGGGCTGTGATCTGTGCTCACCGAGTCCTTGCACCTGCCTAAGAAGGTAGGCCTTCTCTCAACTCCATTTCATACGTGGAAAGCTGAAATGAGCAATTTTCTAGGCCGGCGCGGCTGGCAAGGAGCACACTTCCGGATTCTGAGCCCACATCCTTATGATTTCAGAGGTCATGCTCTTAACTGTTGGACACCCTGTGCAGTCATTTTAGAGCATATTTAAAACATAAAAGCCACTTTTGGCTTCTTTCTTAAGAAAGACTCAACTAGGGTGAACGAGGCTTCCAGTTGCTCCCCAGAATAGCCTCATCCAGCTGGACCGGTGGCTACCAGGAACAAATGGGACTGGTCGGGCTACCAGGCACTGGCCTTGAGAAGATGTCTGAACAAGTCATTCAGTTCTGTTCTGAGGAGCCAGCATCAACCTGGTGGGGAGGCCAGGCATGCCAGTGCTGGCGGGGGCGGGGGGGGGGGTCCCGGCTGCTGGGGGGCAGGGTCATCTTGAGTAAAAGAAGTCAAAGTGCCCCAAGGGCAAAGCAAATTATTCCAATAAAGGGAGCTGGAGGAGTGGTCCTGGGTGACGCCCTACAGTGGCAGGAAGCTAAAACTAAGGACATGGGGAGTGGCCAGGAGGCCAGGGGGGAGGGTCTGGGGTCAAGGGATGCAGTGAAAGGTTCTAGACAGGCTATGGGAGACACCAGGCTATGGCAAGCCTTCTGACTTCCAACAGTTCTCAGGGATTTGCTGGGCTTATTCCTGTGGGATATTTCTATTTCTGCGTCTTCTCTCTGTGGTTCCTTCCCATGATGCCCTAATAGGAGCTTCTTCTTTCTAAACCTGCCCGATGTTCAAGGCCCCCCACCCCCCGATGCTGGACCATCTCCTGGAAACTGTCCATGCACCCCACGCCCCTGGTCCATCCTCCTGTCCTACCTCTCTAGATTCATAGCCACCTACAATCTGGACTAAAGAACTTTTGAATGCTTGCCGTTGTTCTAGTATTTTGATTTTTTTCACCCACTTAGACTGTAATTCTTTTTCCAGTAACAGCTGAGATGTTTTCTTTAATGTCAGTTGCAGCATAAAACAAATGTTCTAAAAGCTCCTATTGACTTTTACTCTGAGGGTACCCAAATGGAGTGTAAAAATTCCTGGGAGCTCCGGGGCGCCTGGCTGGCTCTATTCGTTTAGAATCCAAACTCTCGATCTCAGCTTAGGTCTTGATCCCACGGTCGTGAGTTCGAATCCCACCCTGGGCTGGAGGCTACTTAAAAATAATAATAATTAAAAAAAAATTCCTGGAAGTTCAGAGGTCGGGAGTGGTTTCTTCTATTTATTTATTTATTTAAAGATTTTATTTATTTATTTGCCAGAGAGAGAGCACAAGCAGGCAGAGTGGCAGGCAGAGGCAGAGAGAAAAGCACAGTCCCCACTGGACAAGGAGTCCGATGTGGGACCCGATCCTAGGACCCCGGAATCATGACCTGAGCCGAAGGCAGCGGCCCAACCGACTGAGCCACCCAGGCATCCCTGGTTTCTTCTTTTATATCAAGACAGTAATACCAATTCATAGAGTTGTTTGATGGATTGAGATAATGGGTATAAACCTGCTGAGTTGAAAAGACAATCTGGCAGAAGAGAAGGAAAAGGCAGTTGGAAGTAATAGGAGACGAAGGCAGATGGAAAGGAATTCTATGGGAGGATGCGAAGAACTGCTAATGAAACTGATGAAGTCAGTGTCCTCCGTGTATCAGGCACTGTGCTAGGTGCTTCATCTACATGACATACAAGATGCTGGTAAAGAGCACCCATCCTGGAACTAGGCCACTGGGTTCCATTCCGAGTTCCATCTGCTACCAGCTGTGTGAGCTGTTATTTAAAATGCCTACAGTGTAGGGGCGCCTGGGTGGCTCAGTGGGTTAAGCCTCTGCCTTCAGCTCAGGTCATGATCTCAGGGTCCTGGGATCAAGCCCCGCGTCGGGCTCTCTGCTTAGCAGTGAGCCTGCCTCCCCTTCTCTCTGCCTGCCTCTCTGCCTGCTTGTGATCTCTCTCTCTCTCTCTTTAAAAAAAAAAAAATGCCTACAGCGTATTTTCTTCATCTTTAAATTGGGATAATTTAAAGCAGGAGTTGGCAATTTTTTTCTTTCTGCAAAGGGCCAGATAGTAAATATTTCAGGGTTTCTGGGATACACAGCTTCTGTTACGACTCAGCCCCCCAGTTGTAGCATGAAAGCAGCCACAAACTCTATGTAGGCAAATGGGCGTGACTGTCGTCCAATAAAACACTGTTGGCAAAAATGGGCAGCGTGCAAGAATTGGCCCACAGGGAGTGGTTTGCCAAACTCCAATATAGCATCTACTCCACAGGGTCCAAACGACTGAAGAGCTAACGAAGTTTGTGCTTAGAACAGTGCCCTGCACGGTAACCACTCCACAAAGGTAATTATAATGAACCCGTGCAATAGGTGTTGGAGTGCCCTCTTACAGGGAAGAAAACCGACGTTCAGAAATGACTGAGTAACTTCTCCAAGACCTGGCATCTTCTAAGAGTGGCAGGGTCAGACTCGGGGCACAGACTTATGAGACTCTGATCAGTCTATAGCTGTCCACTGTGACTTTTATTAGCTTCCAGTATCTTATCGGAATCGAGACCTTATTTCACAGACCCAAAGGGAAACTCGCTCTACTCCTGTATGTGCATGTGTTTGGGGACTTGACTCAAACACGGGGCACACCGCGAATGATGAAATTGGGCCTGAGATCCAGATGGGCATTGTCGGAAAGTCCCCAACTTCACTTCCTTTCCATCCTGATTCCAGTCAGTGAGAACAGGTGCGGAATCCGTGTTCACTACCCTCTTGGGTGCTTACACAGTCTCAGCCCTCCCCGGCCTCGGTGTCGGTTTCCTATGACACCAGTGGATCAGCTGCCTTTGGGGAGCCCTAATTAAGTGCACAAATAGGGCAGCTTTCCCAAATCCCACATTCGTTCTGCTTTGGAATGCCAGAACTCTTCTACCATGGAAAAATGCTTCATGCCCTGACTCTTAACAAACCCAGCAAGTTCAAATGCATTTCTGGGGTGGGGGGTTGGGGGTCAAGAATCCCAAGCTGTTATGTGAGAAGGCAAGGAAAGAAAGGGCTTTTCTTGAAAGAGGGAAACAAAGGGCATGCAGAAATGTCACCCAAATGCCCGCAAACCCTCTAGCTTGCCCCAAGTTGTTCCTTTGTCTGAAAGCCTTGAAATTGTGATTTATGTAACTTTCTCCTCAGGTCAGTAACTGGCTTCTTAAGCCTGAGACTATGAAGCCAGTGATGGCGATTTCTTTCCATATGTCATATACACGGAATAACAAGAAAAAGAATCTCCATTAAATGGCACAGACTTGGTGCATTTCAAAACTAGCCACCTTTCAATTTTTACACCATTTTTCTCTCCTTTTCTTCTTCCTCCTCCTCTCTCCCTCCTTCCAGCCTATAGCCAAGTCTACTAGCCAGTCTATTCTAGGGAAAGTCTCTCTGCTTCTGAGCTGAGAAGACACCGTAATGATGGGGTTTGTGCATGTGGATTTAATAGCAATCGGCTGTCTTCTTTATGTTTAATTCCACATCTTCTGGAGTAAAACCGTTTAGGCTGCAGTCCCCCAAAGGCACTGTATGTTGTCTACATCCACAGTTCAGTGGACCACTGTGTTGATACACTTTCCCTCATCAAAGGATGGAAAGTGGCTTTGCCTTCAACTTGACGTTCCTACAAGACAATGCAATGGTAGAAACCACTGGGCTGGGAGTCACCCAGCTCCATCCACCACTAAGTCTTTGAAGCCCAGAATCTAAGTGGATCTTCCAGGCTCCAGGCTCCAGGCTGACGGATGCAACCCTTCCACTGGCTGCCATGGGCTTTCTGCTCAGGGAAACAGCGGCCTCTGTGGGGCTTGCTGTCTCAGGAGAGATGAAGGGACCTTTAGTTAGGGTGGCTGTAGTTTATTATTATCCCAATAAAATTCACCTTTGAGTCCTAACGTTTCTTAATTGATTACTAATAACTACACCAGGACACAGACATAGGCTGGGTCTGTGTGGAATGTATAAACTGTCAGAGGTTGGGTGATCTGGAGAAGTCACTATCACAGGCCCCGTTCTCTCTAGAGTCACAGGCTATGGGGAAGTTTTGAACTTTTAATTTTGATTTCAATGCTCCCATTTTGTGTTGCTTCTTCTGACAGACTGCCCCAGAATTCAGACAAACCCAAGTCCTCAACATGTACTCTGACCATTATGTCGTAACAAACAGGAGATCTTAACATGAAACAAACAAAAAATCGCCATGACCTCAGAATAGACTGATTTACATTTAGCTTTGTTAAAAACTCAATACACTGCTCTTATTTTTTCAATTCCCACTGGCCAGGGAAACTTCGTTAGGGGCCTGCGGGGAGGGCCTGCTTCATGGGTGTGTCCTCTCTGCTGTTGCCCACGGCCCCGCTTCAGGAAGAGCCCAAGCTTGGGGCTTAGTGATCTAAGTGTCATGAAATTCTTCATCATTTTACTTCTGAATCTGTGCTTTGCAAGTGAAGGCTGATGGGACAACGGAGCGAGGGCTGGGGGGCCTGCTGCCACCTTTCCTTTCCTAGAGCTGATTCTTGGCCGCCTGCTCCCTGCGCTCTGCCCTAATGCATATCCCACTGCTGACCCTGCACCTCAGGGGCGGTGACAGGGCTACATAAGGTGGGGGACGTGGAGGGGCAAGCACCGATGTGGGGAGATCCAGACCGAGCCTGTGGTGTCTCGGGGTGGGGCCAGGCAGCAGCTCTCCCTGCCACCTCCACTGCCACCGCGAATGGGGTGGGTGACTGGGAAGCTGGAACCCCCTGGGGGTCACCTGTCAGCCAGGAGCCGAGACATCAGGCCAGTAGGAAGGGGAGACTCCCCTGTCTGTGACCAGGGCCTCCCATTTTCATTTGGCGCTGGATCCCACAAGCTATGCAGTCAGTACTGCCTGCCGTAGCCCTCAACAGCATCTCAGAACTACCCGACTACTCACAGACCCTTGTCCCTAAATAGCTCCCCACTTCCTCTCACTTGTGAGTAGACTCTTTGAGCAGCAGCTGTGAGTCCCAGACTTTCTTGTGGAGGGCCAGTTTCCCCAGGGGCTCAGCACTGGCCTGTCAGGAGCCATTTTACACTCGGCCTGGCCTGGGTGGCAAACTGTTATATTTACCATCCTTCCCTGGTGGGCGGCCCCTCACGGTTTAGAAAGCACTCTTGTCCTATGTCTGTGTGTGTGTGTGTGTGTGCGCACGTACATGTACACATGCACATGTGCACACACTCATTAATCTCACTTTCTCCAGCTGGGTGAACATGAAAGAGTTTATACTTTAGATTTTCAGACAAATCCAGGTTCAGGTCCTGACACTCTCACTTTCCAGCTCTGTAGCTTAGAGCAAGTGATTTGCCTTTTTCTCAACTTCAAATTCTTCAATTTGTAAAGGGAAATACTAACATCTACCTATCTCACTATGCTAACTTACAGATTAACTGTGGCTATATAACCAAGTAAGTGACAGGCGATCCATTGAGAGATGAGGAACAATGCCCCAGGCATCCTCCTGGCTGAGGGGACCCCCCACTGTTCATGGGGACAGCACTGCCTTAAGAAGGAAAAAGCCCATTTTTTTTTGACTCAAAAAGCCCATTTTTACTTGAGTCAAAAAATGGGCAGAAGACATGAACAGACACTTCTCCAATCAAGACATACAAATGGCTATCAGACACATGAAAAAATGTTCATCATCACTAGCCATCAGGGAGATTCAAATTAAAACCACATTGAGATACCACCTTACACTAGTTAGAATGGCCAAAACTAGCAAGACAGGAAACAACATGTGTTGAAGGGGATGTGGAGAAAGGGGAACCCTCTTACACTGTTGGTGGGAATGCAAGTTGGTGCAGTCACTTTGGAAAACAGTGTGGAGATTCCTTAAGAAATTAAAAATATTTCCTATGACCCTGCAATTGCACTACTGGGTATTTACCCCAAAGATACAGATGTAGTGAAAAGAAGGGAAACATGCACCCCAGTGTTCATAGCAGCAATGTCCACAATAGCCAAACTATGGAAGGAGATGAGATGCCCTTCAACAGATGAATGGATAAAGAAGATATGGTCCATATACATAATGGAATATTACTCAACTATCAGAAAGGATGAATACCCAACTTCTGCATCAACATGTATGGGACTGGAGATTATGCTGAGTGAAATAAGTCGAACAGAGAAAGTCAATTATCATATGGTTTCACTTATTTGTGGAACACAAGGAATAGCATGGAGGACATTAGGAGAAGGAGGGGGAAAAATGAAGGGGGTAGGTATTGGAGGGGAAAACAAACCATGAGAGACTGTGGACTTTAAGAACTAAACTGAGGGTTTTAGAGGGGCGGGGGTAGGGGAATGGGTGAGCCCGGCGATGGGTATTAAGGAGGGCACGGATTGCATGGAGCACTGGGTGTTACACGTAAACAATGAATCATGGAACACAACATCAAAAATAATGATGTACCGTACGGTGATTAACATAATTTTTAAAAATTAAAAAAATAAATAAAAAATAAAAATTAGAAAAAGAAGGAAAAAGTTCTGGATAGGTGAATGGCAAGAACTCTGGACATCTGAGAAAATGCTTCTTGAGGAGCGAGATTTGAGCACACAGCCCTAGTTATTTTGGCAGGTGAGAGGAAGTACTGAAATTGAGGGTAGAGTAGAAAGCATCAGGTATAAACACTACCTCCTTCTCATCGCTCCCACGTTCTTGCCCTGCCTTCTGGAGAGGCCAGCAGACCTTCTGTGATTGCACTGGAAAGGTTCCGGAGGGCAGCATCGGATGTGTTTGGGACGAAGATCCAGATTCCAGTCTCAGGTTGTGTCTCTACAACCTTGGGACATCACCTCCCACTCGCGAACCAATGTCCCTTTTAAACGCATTAGAACCAGATGTCTTTGAAATGCATCAAACTAAACGACTTGTTCAAACTTATTTCAGCTTTGACATAGAAAGGACAGTTGTAGGCACATATTCTGTAACATGCTGAGCCATGCCTGCTGAACTAGGGTGGGCCCCATCAAAGCAGGGGCTCTCGTCCAGGGGTGCTGCGGATGCCTGGAGCAAGGCCGTGGGCTGGGGCTCCGCAGTGGCATCTGTCTGAGGACTCCCGCATCTTTATTCACACCAAGGCACATGCGTATACTCAAATGGGCTGTGACTGACTTCGCGACCCAGCCATTTTCACATGGGGTGTTTGAACAGTCACCGCCAAATGGAAAGAGCACAGTGGGCTGTTGTGATGGGAATTCTGGGAATACTATTTATGGCTGTGTTTTGGTTTACCTTTGGTCTAGTACACAGGGTACAGCTGGAAAACAGCCTCAGCTGAAAACACTCTTTTGTCTTTCAGGGCAAAATTTCCCAATCTTGACACACAGCCTGTCAGCTCCAGGCTCCTTCTACCCCTGCCTCTGCCTCCTCTAGTCTCACAGAAAAACGGGGTCATCCCTCCCTCCTCCACTCCCTCTCACTTGGCCTCTGAGTCATTCACAACAGAAGCAGGACATATATTAACAGCAAATCATGAGAGACTGGGGGCTCGACAGACCTGGGCTGAAATTCCAGTTTCTCCATTTTTTAGTTGTATGACCCTGAGCAAGTCAGTGAACCTCTCTGACCCTTACTTTCATATGTAAAAATGGGAAATAATAGTTCCTACCTAAGAGGACTGTTTTCAGAACCAAAATGAGATGCGTCACTGCAGATAGATGCTGATTGATATGCTTACTTGTGTTTTTCTCTCTGCCCTAATCATTTTGGCTTGCTCCACAGAAACCAAGCTTCTGCCTCAGTTTCCCTTCCTGACTGCGAGTCTCTTTTCTCTCTTGTGTTCCAGATGCAGCAGAACGGACTGAGGTGGGAATGTGGCTGTACAGCCATTCCTTCTGCCGAGGGATCTGTCCGCAGGCAGGGATCCTCCCATGGATGAACAGGAGATATGAGTATCAATAATAGCTCATTTTATTAAGCATTTTCTTTGGGCCAATTTATTACCATATCCCCCTTATAAAAAGCCTAGAGGTAGGCACCATTACCCATCCAGTTTTACAGATCAGGAAATTGCATGTTGGAGAGGTTAAGTCCAAGGTCCCAGGACCAAGAGTGGTGGAGACTGAATTCTAACCCAGTGTCTGGACTCTAGAACCTTCTTTTGTAATTGCCAGCCTCCCTGCATGTTCACTCCTGTCCTTCTCTAGAATCATCATCACCGTAGGCCCCACTGATTGAACACCTATAATCAGTACAGATGTTACCCCATGTGACTTTCCCAGCAATCCTATGAAGGAGATGTTTGCACATCCATTTTACAAATGAGAAAGCTGAGTTAGAATAAGTATGTCATGCAGAGTTAATTGGCTATGAAAGGAGCAGATGGGATTCAGATATTATATATATTCTCCTTCTAGTTCCTTGAACACTATACAATGGGCCACCTGCTTTATAAAGCATTAACTCTTGTAAGAGTTCTGTGAGGTAGGTGACACTAGAATTCCCAACTTAACAGACAGGAAGACGGAGGCAGAGAGAAATTAAGAAACTCCCACCCAGGACTCACAAGTAAGATTAGCAGAGCTGGGGAGGGGGTGGTTGGGTTATGGACACTGGGGAGGGTATGTGCTTCGGTGAGTGCTGTGAAATGTATAAGCCTGATGATTCACAGACCAGTACCCCTGGGGCACGTATAATGTATAATACATTATACGTTAATAAAAATAATTTAAAAAACAAGAGTGGCAGAGCTGGATTTTGAAGGCAGCACTCAGTCCAGCTCGAGCGCCTGAGCTCCCAGCCTCTAGAGCACTACATTGATATAAGAAATGAACGATGCCAGCAAGGTGAGGGGAAGTGGGGAGGGTTTCAGAGGCAGAGGGAATTACCTCTGCGTGGGTTAAAGGCTAAGGGAGCCCAGGAACTACAAAAGCTCTGGAAAAAGGAACTCTCCACCCACATGGATTGAAGCAGTCCCCCAGAGCCCTGATCTCTCCTCCAAAAGGGGTCGGCCACCCTAGAGAATTTTCCAACATTGAGCAATGGTGTAGGTGTTTTGTTTCCCTTAGGCCCACTGAGATGCATCATGAGGAAATTGCCTTAGTTAGACTCTTAAGCAAGCGGATTCCACTATTCAGCTACAAAATCCTCAGAAGAGATGGAAGTCAAGTGTTTTAAATGACCAGTTGTATTTAAATATCCAGGAGGGGGGAAAAAAGGCCTTTTGTCAGGAAAGACAGAAACAAACATGTATTGAGCAGTGACCACATGCTGAAACGTGGGAGTTGTTAAACCTCATAATAACCTTTGAAATGGTGATTCACCCCATTTTACAGAGAAATAAACCAAGGGACAGAGCAGCAGAATCATGTCCCCAACTCGAGTAGCAAGTAAAGGATCCTAGATATGGTCCAAGGCCCATATATATGCCTTTAGGCTATATATTCTCAGCTGGATCTCTGCTGCCTTTTATTCGTCTATGACTGATCCATATGGTTTCAGAATTTTCCCATAATTAATAGTGAAATGACCAAAAATGTCTGCATAAACCCACAGACCATTCTGCTAACCTGGTGTGTTCTGGTCTAAAATGTTAACATTCTGAAAAATAGCTTGAGAAGAAAAAGTACTTTACAGGGAACATTTCCAAGAAATCCCAAAGTCATAAAGACAGAGAAGAGCAGATGTGAGTATATGAAAATTTAAAACTCCTGTACAAGACATCATAAGCAGAGGTAAGCAGAGGTAGATGGTGTGGGACATATTATAAGAAAGTCTTCAATATAGATGACAGAAAACAGACAGATCTATAGAGCATATAAAGAACTCCAAATCAGTGAGAAAAAGACAAATAATCCCATAGGAACATGAAGAAAGGATATTCATAGGCCATTAACAGAAAACAGAAATCAAGGGACCAAGGATACAAAGAAAATGTTCATTCTCACTACTGACAAAGCAAAGGCAAACAACTACGAACAGTCATTTTCTGCCCAAGAAATTGGCAAAAGTGTTAAACGACTGACAATACCCAGTGTTGGCAAAGGCACAGGGCCACTGCTGGCAGGAACACAAATCGGGACAGCCTCTTTGGAGGATATTTTGGCCACAGTTAACAACACTTTAAACACGCACAATCCTTCCAGTAGTAATTTTTTTTCTATCTCTCCAAGAGAGATTTTCATACTTATATATAAAGAGCCATACCAAGGAGGAGCCTTGTATCACTGTTTACAAAAGCGACATACTAGGAACCACCTAAGTGTCTATCAACAGGATGATGGTTAAATAAATTTTCAGTATACTCAGACTCTGAAATTACTATCAGCGATAGACCTGGGGCAGCTCTATGTGCAGTAACACATTCCAGGATATCTTGTAAATGAAAACAAAGTTGTAGAACAATCTGTACCATACTATTGTACACAGGCCCCTCTCTAGGTCTGTGAGAGCATTTAAAAGGTTAAGAAAACATATACAATGTACAATAGTGATTACCCCTAGGAGCAAGAGAGGTTTGTGCCTTATGTCTTTTTTTACTCTACAGTTCTGTACTGTTGGAGGTCTACTATCATTTTCCCCATACCTAAAAAGAGCAAGTTGGCCACTGAGAGGGGAAGCACATGCCTTGTTCTACGGGTTCTGTTGAGGCAGGACTGAGAAATCCTCTGACTCAGGGCTGAGGTGTCCGCCTCTGCTGAGGGAAATGGAAAGCAACTCACTTGGAGGCTGCCTTTCCCTCCTTCTCTCTCTAGGAGCCACAGGTGCTTAGAGGTCGGGACACGTGTGTGCACACATCCCCATTCTCTCGTACACAGTGCCACTCGAACTACTGCACAGACTAGTGCACGGCGTGAGAACTTCTGAATCATGGGCCAAAGTGATTCTTGTCATCCTGATAAAACTTGTACACAATCACACCCTGATGCGGCCACAACAAAAATAACAACTTGTCAGACCCCGTCAGCACCAGCCTTGATTTAAACCACGGGGTCTGAGGGGCACAGATTGGACGTGGAGTTCCTTAAATAATGGCTCTGCTGGCCTAAAACATAGCAGATGTTCCCTTAGCCCTAGCTCGCCCAAGACATAAACTATGTGTTCGGGGGAAAGCAAAGTCAAATGACTCATGACAGAGTTTGTTTTTAGTATGAATTATTTTTTCTGGCTCCTTGCTTTTAAAGATGGATCTTTTTCAGATGGGCTGAAGCAAGGGCTGCTGGGAGCTGGGCTCAGGAGCCTTGCCTTCCCACTGCTTCTGAAAGCAAAACGTGGAGCCCTGAGCAGAGAGCTTTATTCCCCATCAAGTTCACTCCCAGTGTGCTTTGCTGCTGCTTTTTCTTCTCAAAATAAACCACATAAGGGCGGCCTCAGGGTAGCTGGGTGAGCCGGTGGAAAGAGCCCTGGATTTGGGGCCCTAAGGGAACTGAGCTCTGTTTCCAGCACTACCATTTACCAGTGGCGGGATGCTGGGGAAGTCACGTGACTTCTCTGGGCTGCGGTATCCTGAGGTGTGAATTGGGAAGAATAAGCATCGCATTGGGTGGTGGTGGGAGTTCAATGAGGTAGTCCAGGCAAGGTGTCTGCTCCTCCCAGGAGGCACTCAGTTAATGGCACTGTACTGGATTCCTCAGGGCAGAGATGGTGTTCTATTTGCCTCAGTATCCCCACAATTTGCCCAAGAATGGGGCAGAAATATTTAAGCAATGAAGGTAACAATGTACTTTGTACTGTTTTCACTGCTTTATAAAAATCATCTCATTAGTGTTACAATTAACCCTATCAGGTAGAAACAAATGTTACCCACATTTCCTGATTGACAGAAAAGGCAGAGAGAGATTAGGAGAGCTGACTGAGGCCACGGAGGTGGTTAGTAGAGGGGCTGGGATCTGAAGGCTTGCTGTCTGGCTCCAGCCAGAGCAGGAAGAGGAGAGGGAACACGGACAGAGCAGAGGCTCCCCATGTGGAATCCAAGGGAAGGCTACATCCGGAAGAGCCTACCTCTTGGATCACTTCAGAAGAACAGACACAAGGAAAAGGAGAAAGACATCAGAAGTGTGGTCTTTCATGGCCCTGCGAGAGCACAGGTCATGGACAGCCAGAACTAACATGTGTGTGGCAGATTAGAACAGCTTCTCAGGATGCTCTGGGCCTGGAGATGCCCATGTTTCTGAAGGAACAAGTACCTCTGGATAGAGCTGCTGCCCAAGAATGATGAGGGAGTTCCTCAGCTGGTGCCCATATATGTTCGCCATCTCCCCCTCCTTGGCCGACAGAACTAAAACAAACACAGAATTCCAGGGCTGGAAGGGACCTTGGACATTGCTTGGCATTCCACCGTATGGGTTAGAGAAACATTACCTACTCAGTGCCACACCACAAGTTAACGGTGGAGCAAAGATTGGAATTCAGATCCCTACTCCCCAAACCAGCAATCTGCTTCTGGCATCTAAAACACACCTGTAGTGGGGTGCCTGGGTGGTTCAGTTGTTAAGTGTCTGCCTTTCGCTGGATCGAGCCCTGAATCGGGCTCCCTACTCGTCGGGAAGCCTACTTTTCCCTCTCCTACTCACCCGGCTTGTGTTCCCTCTCTCTCTGTCTCTCTCCCAAATAAATAAATGAAATATTTAAAAAAAAAAAAAAAAAAACACACCAGTAGCCATTGTTCCTTCTATGCACAGCCCTTAGGTGAAGACTTCTTATTTCAGTCATTCAATCATTCCATAGTTTTCATTCAAGCAGTGTTTAGGAAAGACAGGAATGTTGGCCATTGGATTTTGGGTATGTCCCAATCCCATTGATAAAGCCATCCCCAGAGTAAGATGACTGCTTAGCCTGCTACCCCAATAAATCATTGAATAACCTACTAGGCAAGCAACCTCTTGAATAAGAGTCTGCTTACAGGAAATAATGGGAAAAATCTGGAAAAGTGATTTATCAAGGTGAATTAACAAAGTACCTTTTGGCTTTATGCTTCCATCCCATGAGCTGCCCCTACAACGTTTGTGTAGACAAAAGCATTAAGCATTAATTTATTCATTCATACACTCAAATTCACATTTTCTTCACAATATAAGTTGAGTTTATTTCTGGGTTCTTAAATCCTTTGTTCCCAAGATCCACAATTCTTCATACCCTTCCATCTCAGACTCTCTCTCTCTCTCTCTCTCTCTCTCACACACACACACACACACACACAATGTACGCACTTTGTTCAATTAATATTCCCAAACTTTGTCTCAATTATCATTTCTTCCGAATGTTTTTCCTGACTCCTCAAGTCTGGGGAAGCTGCCTCACCGGTCCTAGCACACAGCCCCTTCTATCACAGTTGTCTATTTCTCTGCAATATTGTAACAAACTTGAACACAAGGACTGAGTCTCTCCTGTTGTGATTTCTGTCTGTGAACAAAGAGACAGATCCTCAAGAACCATTTGCTGAGTAAATGAACAAACTCAAGAAAACACACAGGAGTATGAATAGACTCTGCCCTCAGGAAGTTCCCAGTCTCGTGGGAGGCAGACACACAAAGGAGCATCACCACACATCTGAGAAGTATTATATCCAGGGTCTGCCCTGTGCTGTGGCAGAAATGACTCATGAATGACTGACCACCAATAAGGTTGGAGTTCACTTAGACCATATATTTACCTTAATCTGACTTTATAGAATACAAATGCGTGGTATAGGAGTATATATGGAAGACACACAGAGTGTAACTTTTTTTCACTCCAGTTCTCTTGCTTGTGAACTTCCTTGTCCCCTGACTGCCATGGATGGCATCTCAGGATTTTTCCATTCCAGACCACTTCTTTGGATTCCGTGAAATCAGGGTTTGAGACAGGGAAAAAAAAGAAAAGAAAAGAAGAGAGAGAAGAGAAGAGAAGAGAAGAGAAGAGAAGAGAAAATGCCAGACAGCTGAGAAGGAAAGACAGAGGAGAGATTCACATCACAGAATTCTCCTTACTCGACACACTCCAGCCTCCCACGTCTTTCTGCTTTTCCTCGGCCATGTTCAATTCATTCCCATCTCAGGGCCTTTGTATTTACTGCGCTGCCACTCAAGCCCCATTTCATACATCTCTTCCTCAGGGAGGCCTTTACCACTGCTCACACAGCTGGTCCTTCACGCTCCTTCTGCTCAGTCACCCTTTGTTCCCTTGTGTTGCTTTACTTTATGTCACAGAATCTTTTGCTAGCTGAAACCATACTATTTGTTGTGATTACTTGTTGCTACAATTACTTGTCACTGGATTCCTCGCTACTAGAATCTATGAGGACAGACATTGCTTTCACTTTCACTCTTTCCTTTTTTGACATTTCTTTTTCAAAAGACACAGCTGGAGGTACTGAGCAGGAAGAGACAGGTATCAAAGGGTGAAAGAGATGCACAAGCTCCCAAAGGGAAAGGCAGTTAATGGGACAAAGAAAATGAACCAAACTGACTCTGAAAGTTCAAGAAAGAATTAATAATATTAACTCTTTTATTGCACACTAACATGGCAGGCTCATGCAGGCCAGAGTTTAATTTCCTTTTTGGGAATGCATAAGCTTTCTGTGAACATATGTAAAATGGGGATTACCTGGCCTATGATATTTTTGTGGTGACTAAAAAAGTTAATTCAGGTAAAGTGATTTGAACAGTACTTCGCAAAGAGAAATCATCAATAAATGTTGCTTATCATCATCACCACCATCTACAAAGAGACATGACATACAGGTACTGATAAGAATTTTAGGGGGGGCTGCCTAGGTGGCTCAGATGGTTGAGCATCTGCCTTCAGCTTGGGTCATGATCTCTAGGTTCTGGGATCAAACCCCGAATTGGGCTCCTGGCTCAGCAGGGAGTCTGCTTCTCCCTCTCCCTCTGCCCCTCCCCATACTCGTGCTCTATCTCCCTCTCTCTCTCCATCTCAAATGAATAAATAAAATTAAAAAAAATTTAGTTGTTGTGCACTGCTGTGCACTGTATTTACTTTTTCTTTTTAAAATAAAGCATAGAATTTCTACAGTAGACAAAATTAAACATATGTCCCCTGTTTTGAATTGAATACAGGACAAAAAGAGTTTCATAAGAATCATTCATCCCTATTCATCACCAAAGGATCTTATTGTTCTTTAATAAACACATTTCTGATTGTATTCATCGAAGATGCAGAAGTTCTCAGACATGGAGACATGAAGAACCAGGTAGGAACTCTGAGAAGCTGCAAGAAGAGAGAATGAATCATCCGTGGAGAGGATACATAGGCTGACAGGCTGAAACAGAACTTTCTAAGGACTAACACAGAGAACAGTGAAGAAAGATAAGAGAAGGAAATTTAGATAGATGAGAAGCAAGAAATTGGCACAAGACAATGAATCGAACTGCCACAGCCAGTAACCATTTCAGTGAAATCACTGTGGGAAATCCCTGTTAGCAAGGACAGAAACAGCAAAGAAACTGCTGAAAACAAGAACAAGAGTTAAACACTTAAATAAATCCAATTATATTTGTTAAGAACTTAAAAAAAAAAAATCAGCCAGAGAAGAATATATTACTCTTAAGTTTGGCTCATGCTTTATATAAAGTTCTTCCTAGCTCCAGCCCCTTCTGGTTTGTCGCCAGAGTGAAAGCCTGGTGGATGGAACTCACAACCTACCTCACCAGGCTGACCTTGCCTTCTCTCTCCTTTAACCCCAAGACCCACAAGCATTTTTGTCATTGCATCTGGAAAGAAGAACAGGGGGATTCCTTTTTTAAAGGTTACTGAGAACCTGCTAGCAGTACATGCCATATTGCCTACAGCCCCTAGGTGTCGCTAGTACAAAACAGAAGTCTGAAGCGTCAAAAGAAAAAAAAAATCAAGAGTACATTTAGTACAAAACACTAAAAGCAATAACAGCTCAAAGGCAGACTACATTTATTACAGAAGCTACGATTTAGTATCTCTAAGACAATTATTAATTTCCTTTTTAATTCAACTGCTCATCCCACAAAGAGACATCTCATTTTTCAGTCAAGAAAAAAAAAATCTCAGGGTTATTTTCTCACTCTAAAACATTTACACTGATGGGCTCAGTGCAACCCCACACAAGGCTAACAGTCTGTAGTTGAAATTGTTTTATAATCAAGATTGGTTTGATAGAACAAAAGAACTAGCACTCAGAGTAAAAATATAAGACACAAATGAGGGTTGGCCAGAGTAAAAATACAGTTATGTTGGTTTGATAGTCTAGCAAAAGCTGTAATCTTATTAAATATATTTAAACATGGTTTTCATTTAGATTTGGCAGCTTGATTAATGGGATGTATTAAATAATACCTGGCTGCTAAGAGTCTATTTGGGAATCCGTGCCACATAAAACACGCAACACGTACAATTCAGTTTCATTGTTATTTAAGGCTTCTCTGTTCTCTTGGCGGTGTGCACACACATATTAAAAATTAAGTACAAACACTCAATGTATGCTCAAGCCTTTTAAAAGGCTTTCTCTTTAAACAGAAACATGCAATGGAAAATGAACTCAACTGTTGAAAGGTAATGGATTCATCCCTTTGGGAACAGCTGTCCTGTTTATCAAAAGAAAGAAGGGGAGGGTCAGAAGCAGAAAAAAAAAAAAGAAAATTCCTAACTGGTCTGCAAAGAGAGATGCCCAACTTCAGAGAGGAGCCGAAATCAGTTTCTAGAGCCAGGCTTCCTTCTTTGCCTGAGTTGAGAGGTCGAATGAATGGTAACTTTCACCAGGAGGCCATGGGGGTATTGGAGTGGGAACAGAGTATCTTAACATTTGGGGAATGTGTTAGTAGCCAAATAAATGCAGGCAGATGCTGCCTGATTCCCAATTCATTAAAAAAACACTTTTATTTTTTAATGGTGTGAGGGCATCTGTCATTCTTTGGTGAATTCCATTTGGTACTGCTCAAGGCGTTAAGAGTCTGGGGGTGGGAGGGTTCTTAACCTCCGGGGTGATTAAGAACAATCCGGGAGACAGATAATGGGAATAATGCAAAGAGCCATGTACCATGATACAGTTCTAACCAGTGTGTCTGATGGAAAAATAATATATTTGACATGGAAAAGCTGCACAATAATGAGCATTCTCTCTTTTCTAAAGTCAAGAGGTTCCTTAAAATCCTCAGGGTGGAACAAGACATATGAGAGTGGCCAAAATGTCAGATGACTTCACATTATATCCCTGAACAACCCAGTGAAACGGGTTTATTTTTTAATTTGAGAGACTATGTTTAAGTCCAGAAAAGTCCAGAAAAGATCTTAAGCCTCAGAAAGAAAAAATAACAAGCTTTTTGATACAGGTATCATTCTGTCCATTTACAGATGGCGGGATGGAGGCCCTGAGAGGTTCAACACATTACCCCAGATCATACATTTAGTAAGACACAGAGGGTAGCACTGGACTCCAAGGCCATTTTACTTGGAAATCCACTTTTTAAAAAAAATATTTTATTTATTTGACAGAGAGAGAGAGAGAGATCACAAGTAGGCAGAGAGGCAGGCAGAGAGAGAGGGGGAAGCAGGCTCCCACTGAGCAGAGAGCCCAACATGGCTCAATCCCAGGACCCTGAGATCATGACCTGAGCCGAAGGCAGAGGTTTTAACCCACTGAGCCACCCAGGTGCCCCTACCTCTGCAATCCCACTGATCTCCCCATCTCCTCCTTGCAAAACAATGGAGAAAGAGGGGCCGAGGCCTTTCAGAGACTCCTTCCCCTGCTGCCAGCATCCACAATGAGCTGTCTATGCCCCTCGCTGGACATAATGCATGGAAATGTTGAGCATGCTGGTCTTCACAGCTATGATGGGTACAATCAGGAACCACAGGGAACAGGCTGTGCTGCATTAAGAATACGACCAGGAAAAAAAAAAAAAAAAAGAATACAACCGGGGAAGAACGGAATTTGGACAAGCCCTACCAAATGGATGAAGCTTGAGACCACAATGCTACGTGAAATGAGCCCATCACAAAAAGGCAAAGACTATATGATTTTATTGATGTGAGGTTCCAAGAGTCAACAGAGTCAAGTCACAATCATAGAAACAGAAAGTAGAATGGTGGTTGCTAGGGGCTGGGGTGTGGGATGATTGTTTAGTGGGTACAGAGTTTCAGTTTTGCAAGACGAAAAGAGTTCTGGAAGTTGGTTGCACAATGATGTGAGTAATACTTAAGTCTACTGAGCTGTACGCTTAAAACTGAGAAGGTTTTTGTGTATTTTGCCGCAAGTAAAAAACAAACAAACAAAAAAACAAAATACAATCAGGAACACCTTCTCCAGTGGTCACTTACAATGGTCTCTTGCCTGGCATGGTATGAAACATGACCTTCTGAATTATTGGATTTGTGGAAGTAAAACTCCTTTTATGGTACATCCTGGCTACTTTTCTGAAAAGCAGGAAGTCGGGAGGAAACAAGTCTTTTTTTTTTTTTTAACATGTAAAACTTTATATCTGCATGCTTTATATGAATTCTCATCTTGATGAGCTAAGGCTGAACAAAGCACTTCCCGGCTCTTGGGTTCCAACTTCCTCACCCATAAAAAGAGGGGGTGAGTGAGGGATCCCTGAGGGCCCTTCCAATTCGCAGATTCGGATTCCTGTTTTTCCAAATGCGAACACTGTCTACCTCTTCAGTATACTTCATTTGTTATTGACGTTTATCAGAACATTTTTGCAAGCCACTAGTTGCTTCTGAATGACCTATTCATTGCATTTTTCCCAAAGACTAAAAGCAGGGAGGAAGGATGCAGGAGGAGGTAGGCTGACAGGAAACAGAAGAGTTAAAAATGTCCTGGAAGGAGCACTGGACTGGGAGTCTGAGCCTGTGAGGTTCGGCTGGGGACTCTGTCACTTGCTAACCGTGTGACTCAGAAGGGAAGAAAGCATTTACTGGGGGCTTCTCTGCATGAGGGGCTTCCATACACATTATTAATTTACGATCTTGGCACTCACAATCATTTCCATTCCCAAGTTCTACCCGGAGTATTTATTATGTATAATATTTTTTCTAAATTCCAAATAAACCCCTTTTTCTCTTTGCTTTAAATGGCTGTGTCTGCATCTAAGCACTAATACCCATGAGAACCCAAGTATGATGCTGGTAATACTTCTTCCTAATACACATTAAAATATATACCCAACTATTAGAAAAAGAGTGTCTGCTTGCCAACTCAAGTGATCTTGGGTGCCATTGGTGGTGTATGTGTACATCTGGAAGATGCCACACTCTCGTACTTAATTGCCAGTTATGGCTGCTGGACACTTGAGACATAGGCTTTAGAACTCACCCAAGTTTGAACCAACACACCCAAAGCAATGTGCCGGTTCACAGTCCTCTTGTGTTTAGAATGAGTGGGTTCTATAAAACAGACTAGAGAGTACTCCCAAGATTTTCCAATTTCAGGGACACTAACATTTCCAAAATTACTTTGGAGACTGACATACAGTAAGCACATTTTTATTTTGCCAAGTAAGAACTCAAAAAAGTATTCTCCTACAAGGTAATTAAAAAGAGAGAAAGAGAGAGAGAGAGAGAGAGGGAGAGAGAACTTTCTATACCAAATGAATGGGAAGAGTCCTTCTTGGTATAATGTAAATCATTCAAGAAAAATATTTATGATGTTCTGCTTCCTGGTCTACATTTCTCGGTCTGGTGAAAACTGCCACAGGCCTGCCACAGCCAGGCTCAGCACCATGGGCCCCAGATACAACAGGAGACAGCTCTGGCGTCAGTGGAGTCTGAGTTCAAGTCCTGGCTGTGCACTCACCCCATGTGCACCTTTGTGAAGCCTGAGTCTCAGTTTTTCGGGTGTAAACTGAGGCCACAGCTCACTGTGGTGAAGATCAATGTGGTTCAGTGCAGAAAGTGTCTCATACAGTGCCTGGTCTGGAGTAGGAGCCACAACTTAGCTTTTTTTTTTTTTTTTTTTTTGCCTTTCTCATCTTATTGCAAGGAGGGCTGCTCTCGGAACACACAACGGTGATGTACAGGAAAGTGCATTGAAAATGTGTTCTGTGGCTCTAGTTGTTTCTGTGGATCTCAGCTTAGCAGCTACTTCCTCTGGGAAGGGAAACTTTCCTTGACCCACCAAGCTGGGTAAGAAGCCACTGCTCCTGGTACCACAGTGCTCTGTGCCCTGCATCTGTCTGTTCACTTGCCACACTGTATTCAAATTGCCAGGCAACTTCTCCCTTACCCCAGGAGGCCCTAAAGAGCTCCCAGAGAGTGGGAACCCCAGGGGTCTTACTTATTTTGCTGCTTTTCAGCCATCTTACATGTACTTGCTGCCGAACTCAACACAGGTGCACTTTTCATTTGTTAAATGCACACATTAACTGATGGGAACATTGGCAGAATTTTTCAAATCTGCTTTGTGGTATTGCTTGTAGTATGCTTGATGCTTTGGACCATGGGTTTATGGCAGCATTTCCAATGTTTTGTCCTAGAAACTTTAGTAAAGTAAGATGCTCCAAAGCTAATTCTTTGGTCAAGTAAATTGGGAAAGACTATGCTCTATATGCCTCTCTGTCCCAGGAAATTCACGATGTACATTTACATGGTAAAGCCTTATAAGACCTGCTATAAGGATACCTAGTTATCTTGAACATAGCATTTTCCAAATGAATTCCTTTCATTTTTTAATACACCAAAGACCACTCTTTGGAAAACTCTGGCCTATAGAGAACGCGAGCTCTGAGCAAATTTTTCTGATGGTTTCTATCAGTTCTTTGTACTGGTCCTCCTTCCCCCACTTAAACCAAGCAGCTGGAATCAGGAGAGACGTAACATATTGGGTTGGACCAAAAGGCAATGCAGACAATAGAATCTTTGAGAAAACCAGACATACGAATGAGCTGACCAGTCCAGGAACTGACCAAAAGTATTTTGACAATGACCAGAATGCTCTCATCTCTGTCTCATGTCAGAGCTTTCACACGTCCATGCACATTCATCATTGCAACTGCATTTCTTCCCCTACTCTTCCATCATCATCACTGCCATCACCATAACCACCACCACCATGACCACCGCTATGATTGCCATCACCATGACCACCACCATCACCATGACCACCATCGCAATGACTACCACTATGATGGCCATCACCATGACCACCACCACCATGACCACCACTATGACTTCAATCACCAGGACCACCGCTATGATTGCCATCACCACGATCACCACCATCACCGTGACCACCATCGCAATGACCACCACTATGACTTCAATCACCAGGACCACCGCTATGACTGCCATCACCACGATCACCACCATCACCGTGACCACCATCGCAATGACTACCACTCTGACGGCCATCCATGACCACCACCACCATGATCACCATCATCTCACTTCAGTTGTATGGTTCATGGCCTGTGCCTGGCTTTGCTCTAGTTACAGGTACTTCCTGTATTAACGTATTTAATCCTCACAACAAGCTCTTAAGGGAAGGGCTAGTGCCATGTCCGTTTTCCAGAGATGGAAACTGAAGTGTGGAGATGTTAAGGAAGACTTGCATTTTCTAGGATCAGTAGATCAATATACAGATCTGTGCTAAGAAATCTCACTGATTAAGAATCTGAGCTTGTGCATTTCAGTGACTGTTTCAAGGTGAAGCAGTCTGTGAACAGCCACGTCTATCTGATTCCAGTGCAAGCCCTTTCTACCACATCAGGCTGCTTCCTGGTGTTAATAATACTTGATCTTTGTGAGTTATTTTATGTTTCCTAAGTACTTCCATACCCTTCATTGTTTTTAAATCTCCTGACAACACTTTAGACAAATATGATCATTTTATAGATCTTACAACTGAATCTCAGAAAGTTACTACTGGTCATAATAATGATGACAATATTAATGATCACTACCTCCCACTTTTGACGAACTTATTGTTCAAGGCAAAACTGCTCAGAAAGGGTAGATTTGGGGCTCAGATGCAAGTCTTCCCATGCCAAGTTCAGAGTCTGCTCCACCCGTGAAAGGCGGGTCTCTCCAGCAAGATTAGCCCAGCTGTGGCCGAGGAGAGAGGTTTACGGCACCAGCTCGGCATTCAGTTGGTGTGGTTTTTAAAGTAACTCAACATCTGTCATTAATTAGAGTTCCTGTTGCCATGGTGATGGTTTATTATTGCTAGGCTGATAAGATGGCCAATTCAAGAATACTATCTTTCTCCTTTTCCCTCTCACTCTCCAACAAAGATTTTTCACTTTCTTTCTCCTTTCACTTATCAAACATAACTGACCTTTGGCCACAAAGCATGATGCCGTGTTCTCAAGCATGGACCCCTGTTGGTTCCCTAGAGATAATCTCTGGAATTTTTTTTTTCCCTTTCGCTCAATGCAGAGGCTTTGTCAGACCAACTTTGATTCACTTTTCATTTCTCATACTTATTAGCTCTCTGAACAAGTTAATTATCGTCCCTGGGCTTTACTTTTTCATCTGGAATAAGTGATAAGGAGGTCTAACTGGCGAGTTTATTTTGAGAATTTGATGTAACAAATATGAAGATGCTGGCACAGGGTCTGGAAGCTAGTGGATACTCAAGACAGGATAGCAGACGTGATCATTAACATAACAGCAGTAATTATTATTTACAAAGAGATGAGACAAAACAGGCATTTAGGGTTGGGGCCTGAGGTCATTTAGCCTTCACTCATTCATCAATCATTCTAATTTCTTCTTCCCCTGAAACTGTCCTTTTCTTTACAGCTCCTAACCCAACGCTCAGTGTATATTTACTTGTATTTATTTATTTAGCTGCCTCTTAGCACTCAACTCTAAATGTGATGAGAATTGGTACGATGGTTATTTTGCTCATCATCGTACCTAAGGGGATATTTGTGGAATGAAGGAAGAAATATTTACCAAGCTGCTATTCCAAGTCAGTTTCTGTGTTAGGCACTGGAGATATGGAAATAATTAAAGCACCATTCCTACCCTTGAGGCATTCACATAAGGGATCTATGAAAATTGACAAAAATAAAGGAAACGAGGCATTCATCCCAACTCCAGAAGGGGTTCTGATAAATCCAGTGGCATAAATGGATTTAAATCTGCAGTAATCTTCTAGCACAAAGCATCAATGTGGTGGGTGGTGTGGATATCTCAAAGCTCTAGGTGCCAAGAGGGATTCAAACTGGTGGTGTTAAGCCCCCCAAAGGAATTAGAAATTCTCTTTGAAACACGGGGTTTATAAAGAAAGAAAGAAAAAGAAAGGGAAGGACTTTCAGAGGGCTGGCTCCCCGGCTCCTCCCAGAACAGTCTGATCCCCTCTGCCGGTGAAGCAAGAGGTCAGATCCCCAGACGGAAAATCAATCTCTAGTAAGAGTCGCTGGATAGAATTTCTAATTCACCAGTGCCACGACACGCAGTCTGTTTCCAGCCAAGGAAGATGAGGCCCAGAGGCTTTCACTTCCCCAACCCACTGTACACGGTCAAGCCGAGCTGACACCCCTTTGCTAGCAGCACACTGCGTCCAACCGTCACGTAGGCAAAGAGGGCCCGTCGTGACAGCCCTTGCACGCACCTTTCTCTGGAAGGCTTGGGTCTTCCATTTTTATTTTATTATTGTATTATTAAGTAATAGCATTAATTCTGGGTTGATGCCTTTGAAAAAATCGAGTCCATTGCTGCTCATGCTGTAAGAGCCCCTCCAAGGCTGCCATGCTTACGGTGGGGGGAAAGACAGGGAGTGACGGGGTAAGCAGGAGCCGTGGCTCCCCTTCTGTCTTTTCATGTACCAGCCTCCCAAATGTCCAACTGCTTTACATTTTTTGAAAACTAGACCTGATTCTTTCAGTGTAAATATGAGGAATCAGAGGCCCGAAGAGGTAGACCTGTTGCCCCAGCTCACACATTAGGCTGTTCTGAACTGAACCACTAAGGATGGGGAAGCTTATTTTTGAAACGTGAGGGTAACTGAGAATCAGAAGGAGCAGTCTGGAGCGAGTGCTGGTGTGAAGAGGGAAAGCTGTTTCAGCTATAATCTAGGTGGTCTTGGATCGGATTTTATCTGTTAAAGACTTTAAATCCAAGTCTATCCACAGAGGCACCATAGCTTTAAGCGGCTGGCTTTCTGTGTAAGCAGCCAAGTCTCTATAAAATTTCACCCCCAATTCAGTATAACATACATACATCCAGCACCTACTACTGGCTAAGAACGAGGAAGACTTGGCCCCTTATTCGGAACTCCCACTCAAATGGGGTAAATGGGACACTGAAACATCTAAGCACCAGAGATGAGCACAGTGGGGTAGAGAAGGGTGGAGATGAACCTTTCTAAGAAGAGTTTCCCCAGCGACTTCACAGAGATGGGCTTCGGTATTATCCCAATGAGCAGACTCTAGGGTCAGAACATCCAGGTTCATAGCTCACCAGTCTTATGACCTTGGGAAAGTACTTAACCTCTTTGTAATTCAGGCCTCCTAGAACACAAAGCACAACTCCTATCAGGACTTCCTGGCACTCTGGTGAGTTAATATACAAAAAGTACAGGGACAGGGGCCGGTGCATACTACATGAATCATTTTCAGAAGCCCCCTGAACAGAGGGGTCCCGGCAAACTACAGTACACTGCACCCACTACTGCCTGCTGTTTCCTCGTAAGCCGAAGCACTTGCTTGAACCTCCACTTCGGGGTTGTCTATGAATTTCTCCTCCGGCGTCTGTAGTGGTTAGTCAGCTTACTGAGATGAAGACAACCGCTATAATCCAATTATCAAATTGTCTGGACTGCCAGGATCTCTCCTCATCAGAGATGCTGACAGGTGAAACTGACACGGCCAGCTTGGTAGGAATTTCACTCTGACCGGCTCCATCCAACACACGGGCTCCTCCCAGCAGAGGTGTCAGCTGACAGGGAGGGTGGTGGGGAAGGGAGAGGGGGTGATTCTGAGCTGGCGCATGGTGGGTTGCTTGCTTCCCACAGCCCAGCGGCATTGTCTCAAAAGGTGCCTTGAGGATCCTGAACTCCTCAAACATGGTATGTCCCAAACCCCCTAAACACAGACAGATGTGCTCTAGTGAAATGAGACAGTATCTGGGGGCATGTGAAGAGCGTTCCCTTCTATTTCAGGGACTCCTCAAAACTGGAGATAAGTAATAAAGCTTTGTTATTACTCCCAGCCTAAATTAATGTGTAGGCTATTTTATTAAGGAGGAAGCAGTGTTATCACCCAAGCACTATTACCACCTAAGCACTAATGTTGTTGATTTTTTAAAAGTGAGACTATTAGCCTACAACATTTTTTGTTTTTAACAAGAGAATCAAGGGATGTTGGGCAAAGGATTCTCCCAAGACTCCTGATCAAATTCCTAGTTGATCTGTTTTAGTTAACCATCCCCACCTCCAAACAACTGAGTCATTACACACAGCCTTCTCTCTGACTGCTCCGACCTGGGGCTCTTCCCAGGGGTTCAGCTGACTGTCCTCCCATCCGTGTTTATTCCTTTGCTCTCACCAGCACCTCCAGAAAAGTCCTCTTCCTACTGCTTCTCTGCTTGTAGGTTAACATCTCCATTTCAAGCCCCACTTCTTATCCCAAACCATGCTTCTCTTTTTTTCCTGCTCTGGCTGTTAGCTATCAGAGAGCAGATGATGTACTGACATGCTCTGGCTTTGGATTGCTTCATTTTTACTCAACTAGCCTATCAGCCACTTGACAGGTGGCTTTTCCTTTTTAAAAAAATTTTTTAAAAATTTTATTTGTAAAAAAAAAAATGCTTGGCCCTATACCACATAATCCAGCACTCTGATATCACCCATAGAAAGAGTGTGTGCTTGGGGACAGAAAAACCAATTTCCAGCTTGAATGTTAACACCCAGTAGGACTTGGGTGAGTTCTTTCAGTTTTGTGAGTCTGTTTACTCATTTGTGAAAATGGATACACTTTCCAAATATTGTCAGAATTAGGTAAGAACAATTAAATGTCGTCCCATAAAGAAATTTTTACAAGAAGACCACAGCAAGATGAGTCACACATGAGGCCTCCTTACTATCTGCTTTGAACCAGGAAGAAAGCTTGGAAAACTGGGAATGGATGCAATTCTCCAATAAACGCAGGCTCTGAGACATATAAACTTAAGTTCAATTCCTTAATATGTGACTTTGGGCAAATCACTTGCCCTCTCTGAATTTCCACATCCTTATTTGGGGGAGTATGAGTAATCACATACCGAACACAGCGACTCAGGGGGTTAGGGGGATGATGGGAGGCTGTGGTGTGGCTAGAGCTTGGAGCTGGGGATGCCAGGCTGGGGCTGAAAACTAAAGAAAGCCTGAATGGCCAGAAGTGGAGGATGAAAGGAAGAGGTTGGGAGCTGGAATCACACGGGAGCTGTGGCAGCTGCTTTTCTAGTAAAGGGAGAGATGACCTAACGATGCCCCTCTTCCTGCCCGTCAGCCTTCCACCGGTGTCCCCCACTGGCCAAACCTACTCAGGGACCAGCTGCAAGGGAGCCTGGGAAATGTAATAGAGAGCAGAGTGTGGCCGGGAGTGGGGGAGGGGAGAATAAAGCTATCTGAGACCAAATAGGCAAACGACCAGCCCAGCCATCTTTGAATAATACATCCAAAGCAGTGGCACAGCGTGATTTAGACAGTCGGCTATTAATAGTATTGATATAGATATCACTATAATTTTGTCCAATTCGCACTGAAAGTTTATTCATACCGGTAACTGTGCTAAATACTTTATACGTATCATCTCCTTGAATCTTCACAACAAACTTAGGAAGACGCACTCTTTAATAGTCTTATCTTCACAAATGAGGAAACGAGCTCAGAGTAGAGAAGGGGTTGACCAGAGCATGGCTATGGCATCTGAACACAGGGTTAGAATACAGATGTAGGGGATCCTGTGCCATTAACTGTGCTCTTGGCTGTGGTTCTAGCTATGACTTATAATATGAATCATAGTGCTAACAGAAAAAAGGAGGGTACTGGAAAAGCGGAAACTTCTCATAATTACTGGGAGGATATTTTGAAGACCTACACTTCCAGGGATGAGAGCCCAGAACACTGTGAGCATTAAATGTGCCCTTAAAAAAAAGTAGAGATTTTTAAAAAATGCATCACTTAATGCAGTTTATATAAGTCCATGGTGTTCCCGCTTGAAGGCAACAGGGTATTTTTGCTAAGAGGATGCCAAGTTCAGTGGCCTCTGTAGGCTTGCTGTTTACTGATACTTGATATGCCTCAACATCTGTTGCCCTTCTCGATTGATGGGTGCTTCATTTTAGCACTTCCCCGATGCCAGGCTGCTGAAAAGCTTTGGTACTGAGGTCCCATAAGACATTCTTGGGTCACCGACACAGCTTCGCTTGTAAAGCTGGCTGAAGGCAGGAATATTGAGGGAGGAGAGGTGAAGGGCCATGCCATCCAACAGCCCTGCTGCGTGTTCTCAGCTGTACCCCTAGGTCAAGTAACACCTTCAGAAAGTTATAAACCCCCGTGATCCTTTACTTGAAGTCAAGTTTCAACATCATGCTCCAGGCTCTTCACAAAGTAGTATATGATGAATTCTTCTGCTTTTGTGAAAGTTCCATGGAAGGATTTTTTAGGTTGGTTTTTAAAGGAATAGCAATTTTGGAATTTGGTACCAGGGAAAATGTAGTCTCTTTTGGTGAGTTGGTATACTTTCTTGAGTCCATGGATACCATATGACTTGACACATTTCCCAGTTTCGTCTTGGCCGCCTAGAGGCTCAGAGTAATTTCCTTATTTATGGGTCAGAGACCTAGAGGCCAATCTGCCCCATAAATCTGTTTGGTTTGGCACTCACCAATCCAGGGTTAAAATAATTTGAATTTCAACGTCCTCAGGCAGAGTATACGCTCTACAGCTTGGCGAAGAATCAAATCATTTTTTCCTTTGCTGGTATCTTCCCATGTTTATATGGATTACCTGGCACCTGAACGCCTATGAATTTGAGGATCCCCTGGTCTAAGGGTTGGTGTATTCTCTTCTTTCTACATAGTTTCTGATTTGTGAGTTTTATTTTGCTTAGTTTTATTCTGCTTATTCAAATATTATAAGCTTCCTCAAATCCTTTCCTCTGGTCATTTAGCCCCACCTGCTCAAGGGTTACCAAGACTAAAGGTTACTATACCATGGTGGGCTCAGCCATACCTTTCCCTCAAGCACAAACAAGAGAGAATTTCTTCCTTACTCGTGAGTGACGGGCCTGGACATAGTCACATGATGTCTGTTCTGTCTCTAGCACATGTGACATAAATCTAGCTCTAGGTGCTCTCCCAAGGGCCGCAGGGTGCCGGTGGGGTGGGTCTGCCGTAAGACTGCCTGAGTTGAAACCCTCATTCCACACTAGCCCACGATGTGACCTTAGGCCAGTGTATTGATGTCTTGATGCCTCAATTTCCTGCTTTATAAAGTGGGACAACAGCACCGCCTACTTCACAGGTTTGTGACGTGGATGAAATTAATACAGGAAATGACGTTAGTGTTTTCTTGTGCACCAGGCAAGTTTGCAGCGACTCAGTGGGTCCATTCATACGAAAGTGAGGCTCAGAGAAATTAAGTAGTTTGCCCACCTGGGTTTGTTCACAGAGCTAGCTGGCCAAGAAAACGCCACACCCCAGAGTGTAGCAAAGTCACTTAGAGGGCTACCTTTTCTTTTCCGTCCCATTATTTCCTCTCATATGTCCAAAACAGATTCAGCTCACTTAACCCTCTTCCACCGCACCCCCATCCCTGACAGGCAGCTAACAGAACACCACACAACTGAAGCTCCAACAATTACTAATATTTATTGGGTTGAGCTGAAATGGAGAGAGATTTGTGTAGGAGTGAGGCACGGGTTCCTTTCTCTGCTTTCTAGAAGCCCCTCCACTGCAAAGCTTAAGAGCAGACCGGGGGCCATCTGGCCCCTCCCCTAAATTCCAGCCCCTTCACTAGCTAATCCTCCATGGCCCAGTTAAAATGGACTTTTTTTTTTTTTTAAAGATTTTATTTATTTATTTGACAGAGAGAGATCACAAGTAGGCAGAGAGGCAGGCAGAGAGAGAGAGAGAGGAGGAAGCAGGCTCCCTGCTGAGCAGAGAGCCCGATGCGGGACTCGATCCCAGGGCCCTGAGATCATGACCTGAGCCAAAGGCAGCGGCTTAACCCACTGAGCCACCCAGGCACCCAGTTCAAATGAACTTTTAAGGACTTCCCCAGAAGACACTTGTTTATTGGTCCATCATCCCACTGTATAGCAACTGTAGTCTAAACAAATGATATCCAACATCAACTAAACACTTCACATTACATGTCCTAATGTGTTCACTTCTTACAACATGAATTGTGAGATGATATCTCTATGATGCAGATATTATGGTTATCTTTTATAGATGAGGGATCTGAGACACAGATAAGTAACTCACCCAAGGTACATAAGAGCCATGATTTAAGCCCAGGCAAGGCCCTAAAGTCTTTGCCATTCACTTAGTATAGAATTTTTCATAACGGTATCTGTGTCTATTTCCCCCACACTAAGTTGGAACTACCTAGGACTGTCCTTGTCACATAAATGACTCCTGCTGCTGAACCCTAGCTTAAAGAATTATAAAGGGATGGGTCACCTGGGTGGCTCAGTGAGCTGGGCATCTGCCTTTGGCTCAGGTCATGATCCCAGTGTTTCTGGATCGAGCAGACTCCCTGCTCAGGGGGGAGTCTGGGTCTCTCTCTCCGTCTACCCCCCACTGCGGGTCATGCTCTCTCTCTCTCTCTCTCTCTCTCAAATAAATAAATAAAATCTTAAAAAAACAGAAAGAATTAAACAGGGAGCCTCCTCACCTACTTGAATCAAGGCCTACATGCACGCCTTTCCCCACTGAGTCCGCTGGCATCTGGCTAGCAGAGCCCACCCGAACCCCTGCAGCAATGGAGAGCAGAAAATGCATCCTGACACCACAGGAAGGACCGGAGTAAAAGGTACATTAATGGGGACAAAAACAAGCCAGTGGAGTGATTAATTTGGCCTCCCCTTCAATATTATGTTTACACAAGTTGATTATATAGCACTTAATTACTAATTTGCCCTACTTAAACCAAGAGTGCTTTTAATTTTTAATGAGATAAGGGAAGAAGATGCCTTTACTTAGTAAGGAGAGCTATTTTATTTCCTTCTCTTGTTTGGCCCAGCCAATTAATAACATTTCTAAGGAAATGCATCCCTCTCATGAATTCTTTCTCCCGACCATCTTCCCGACCTCCCAGGTTTACAGAGATGGAAACAGACAACAGGCCACTTAGAAACAAATCAGCTTCACCTTCTGATCTGGCTGGCTGGGTCAGGAAAGGCCTTGTGAAATGTAGAAACATGGGACCTATAAATGGTGCTATCTGATTCTTGGAGCATGGGGTACATCTTTCCCAGAAACCATGAGTTGGTAGTTACCGACAACACAGAACACAGCCACGGGTGTCCAAACAAGCCAATCCCCTATGATCCTGCATTATTTCCTGGATGTGAATGTCAGGTAATTTTAAGAACACCCCAGGGCAAGTCCGAGATTGGCATCAGATCTGGACTTGACTGTCAGCTCTGCCACTTACTGTCAGACCACGGACACGTGACTTAAACTTCCTGAGACTGGGCGGGCACCTGGGTGGCTCAGTCGGTTAAACCTCTGCCTTTGGCTCAGGTCGTGAACCTGGGACACTGGGATCGAGGCCCGCACTGGGCTCCTTGCTCATCAAGCGGTCTGCTTCTCCTTCTGACCCTCCCTCCTCTCATGCTCTCTCTCTTTCATTCTCTCTCTCTCAAATAAATACATAAAATCTTTTAAAAAACTAGAAAAAAAAATAACTTCCTGAGACTCAGTTTTCTTTCTATAAAGGTGAGGTGAAAAATCTAACTTGTGAGAATTAAGTACCATCTAACACCTTAGCACAGTGCCCTGCTCAGAGAACCTGCAGGACAGTATTAGTCGTTTTTTAGTGGAGGTACGGCAGGAAAATGGAAGCAGGAATAAAGGAGCACCTTTTGAAGATCCTAGGATGTCTGTCCTTGTCTGCTGTGGCATCTCCATAAGTCTCATTCGGATAGCCTGGCCATAATGCCGTAAGGAGCCTGCCCCAGAATCTGAACAGATACCCAGACTCTTTCATCGAGAACACTGCAGTGTGAATGTTCTGATGCAAGTCCCTCACCTCATCACCAATCAGTGACAAACCAGTCACAGATGAGCCTCTGGTCCATAGTAAACCTAACAGCCCAGCTTAGATGCCTGAATTGGTCCTTTGCATGTGCTCCTGAAGACCCCTTGCCCACCCTTCTCTGGGCCTTGCTGGTCTCACTTGTACCAAATGTATCAATGAGTTCCCGCTAAGTCCAGCCAATGAGGAAGCCAGCTGTAAATCAGAGAGTGGGAGGAAAATGAGGTCAGTTACTCAGTTTTCCTTCCCGAGTCACCGGCAAACAGGCTGACTCAGTAGTCTCCACACAGGCCTCTATTCTGGGGTTCTAGAAACTGTACTCTTCACCTCTTACGCTCCAACTGTTACAAACCCCAGGGTACCACATCCTCCCTCGTGACTTCTCCATGCCCTGGTCTACAGTCTTGTACAGAGTCCTTCTACTAAATTCTTTCCGATTATCCTAATATGAAAGTGCCTTCTGTGCAGGTGTAGACTAACACAGTGACATTTTAAGGTATATCTAAATTCTAGTGGTCTATTTTTTAAACAACTAGTTATTTATATTTTTTAAAAGATTTTATTTATTTGTATTAGAGAGATTGAGCCTGAGGCGGGAGGATCAGAGGGAGAAGCAGACTCCCCAATGAGCAAGGAGCCCAATGCGGGGCTCAATCCTGGTGTCCCGGGATCATGACCTGAGCCAATGGCAGACATTTAGCCGACTGAGCCACCCAGGTGCCCTGTAAACAACTAGTTTTTTAAACCGGTAGTAGGTTCTTTAAACAACAGCAATCACGCTCAGTCCCAGAAGAATCCATTTTCATTCATGACAAAGCTGAATAACCCTTCACTTTGAAGTCCTAAGCCAAGCCTTGGATTCCAGCTCCATCCTTTTCTAGCCACTGGCTCTGTTTGGTAGGTCATTTCACCTCTGCCGCCTCCCTTGTAAAATTATTCTAACAGGATAGGAAATGTCCTCATATACAACTTTTAATGTCGTATTAAATTTCTAAATGTTCGAATTTCTTGGCTATGCATATTATGAAAGACATGCCATTCCACTTTCTGAACACAAGGTTCTTTCCTACGCCTCACTGCAGAGTTCCAAATACCTCAGATAAACAAATGCAAAAAATTTTTTCTTTCTTTTTGAATATTTCTTGATCACTTGCCTCAATGTCGCAAGCAAAACTCTTTCATTGACCTCAGTACACCCTCTGTACATCCCATGACCTGGAATCCAACTTTGTCCAAGGGAATGTGGTATGCAGGTACGTATATATGCATGTATGTATGTGAGTATCTGTGTGTATCATCTTTTTGGGCCTTTTCCCAATTATGGAAAATTCCTGACTTACCTAAAGGTTTTGTCTTTCCTGGTCTCTTATTTAGGTCCACAACCAAATCTATTGTTCTGAACACTAAGCTTATATATACCATGGGTCTGCTCTTCATGAGTTATGAGTAGTGTGAAGGGAAAAAAAATTGTATCCAACCTACTCATTTCCAGTTTATTCCAAAAGGGGATTTTATTATGGATGACCATTACAATAGGAAATCAACTACTTGCAAGCATTTGTTTCCACAGAAAGATCTTATACAGCTTTTTAGATTTGCACCAGTATGAAATGAATGGTATCTTGAACAAAACAAAGTTAAATAGTTTGGTAAACTCTATTTTTACAGTTCTGTAACCGTTCTAAGTTTCTAAAGGGCTCAGTTGAAGTTTGGCTCTTGTTTGCTGTTACAAAAAGTCCCATTCTTAAGTTGCTAACTAAAAAATACGGGAGGGACATACCTGGGGAAAAAAATGTTTGTTAGTTTAAATCTTTGTATTAATAACAATAGCATAAAAAGTGTCTCTTAATTAAAGCTCTGAATTAGTTAATGTGCTTTTCTGTATCTACCTCCTTAAAAAGTAAATATAGGTGGATTATGATTAAAAGGAAATAAATAAAATAAAATAAAAATAAAACAATACAGGTGGGCAGGGCGTGAAGTCTCCCCCAGGCAAAGGAATTAGAAAATTTCCAAACCAAAGAGGGCATACTTCCTATTTTTTATTTCTAAACTTGATACCCAAACAGTGAGGACAAATGTGTGCTGTTGAGAATTTCTGTAAACCACACCACCCTGTGAAGGGCAGCTGCACTGCCACGCTGAAATCCATGCCTTTCCCAAGCAAAGTGTGTGTATTTACTGGGATATGGTTTGATGGAATAAAAAGAACATGGATTTTGTATCAAGTACAGGTTGATGTTTCAGAGTCTCATCTGCACACCGGGGACTGTCATACCCCCACTCGATCCACAAAGTCTATGAATGGTAAGGGATGGAAAGTGACAGGCTCTGCTCCTACATCACCCTGGAAGGAACAGCAGAGTCAAATGTTATATACCCTCCACTGAAATAATTAGAATTTTGAGCTAATGTTTTGACTTTCATACCCATGATTCCATTCTGCAAAATAGATGGGAACAGGAGATTTACAATTAATCAGAATCTGAATACGTCGCCTTTTTTATTTTTTGAGAGTGAGCGATTCTTGAAAAGACAAGAATGTACTGTTAACCAGGTGTGGCAATAAGTCTAATGAATGTTAGGGCCAGCATCACATTCTTAATTTAATCCTTCTTTAAACTACTAATTCTCATTCCAGGATTTTCTGTTGACTTTCTATGAGGCATTGACATGTGGGACAGGACACTCAGAAAATTCAATCAGAAATCTGAATCTATCTAATTAGAAACCAGAATCTCGTATCTCCAGAAACACATGCTTAAGCAGCAAAGGGCAAAAGGCTACTAAAGAAAGTTGATAATATCAGGACCATATGTGAAATAAATAGGATTATAAAGGGCCTGAGGATGAAAGCTAGATGGAACTAAAATTCACAGCAGTGGACTCCTCGTATGAGAGAAATGGGAGCCCTGGATTTTCATCCACCATCGGGGGGAGGATAAGGCATTAATACAGATCCGAATTCTAAAAGTTGGGAAACTTTTCAGCCAAACAATTATATCTCCCTAATTTATTTTATGGAAATAATTTAGGGTATCTGCAAAAATTCAGCTACAGAGATGTCAGCTGCTGCATTCTTTAAAATAACAGACACAAGGTAAATATTCAAAATGAGGGGATTGCTGAAATAAGCGGATATAGCCCATGGGATATAAAATTATGTGACCCATAAAAATGACAAATAAAAATGTTTACTACATATTTTTGGGTGGGAGAAAAACTACAGAAGATGATACATTGTATGAACACATTTTTGAAATTTAAAAAAGTGTAAAGCAGTTTAAAACTATGTATAAAAATACTAGAAGTATAAAAACCAGAGTCTTCCATACTGGCAATTTTAGGCTAGTAAGATCAATGTTTTTGTATTTTTTTTCAGCTTTGCTGAATTTTCTTACTTTTTCCCAATGAACACAACTAATAATTTGTAGCCCAGGAAAGGGGGGGGGGGCGAAGCAAATCAAGAGAGAATGTGCCAAGAAATGGGACGGTTTCCAATTTCCGAACATCCCGTGATGTGTCAGTCTCTCCAAACCTCTAGCAATGAAAATCACGATCATCAGCTTCACTTTGCAGAGCGTAAATCAGGCAAGTAGCTTGTGACAGAAAGCCAGACAGATCTCAGACTCACAGAGAGCGGGCTCCCACAGAGTAAGACAGAATGGAGACGTACTGGGTCATACATGAGATCACAGGCTTTGCAGCACAGAACAGGTGATGAAGAAAACTAGCTCTGAAGGAAGTAAACTTTTTTTAAAAAAAAGAATAGGAGAGGCTTCAGCAAAGCCATGCGGATGTCTGTAAGGCCTGACCTCGAGGGCAGACCACTGTGGTCAGTGTGGATGGTTTCCCTTGTGGGTGCACATCACAGCAAGGGTGAGTAATCACGGCTCTCAACAGGCCACTTACACGAATTGGTCTGCAAGACACAGGAGTCTGTCTGGAACGTGACAAGGAAAGCTGATGGTGGGAACACACAGAGTCAATGGTTTACAGAGGTGGCGACCCTCACGCCATGGGGGGAAGAAAGGTTTTGATTAATTGGTTGATTCCAAGGGCTTATTTTCTTTCTAGTGGTACGTGCCTTACATTGATCGGGAATTCTTTCTCTCTTGTTACAGTCCCCTTTTGCTGATTTCTGTTTCAGAGGCTTCCTCCGCTGCTTTTTTTTGGGGTGGGGGAGTAAGGGGCAAATGTCCACATAAATAGCACTGTTAGAATTAAAGCTTTTTTTCAATAAATAGATTGGGAACAACAACAAGAAAGCTCTGTCTTTTAAGATAAGAAATTACAGAAAGCTGATGACATCTGCAGGAGCTTGAAGGAAGCAGAAAATGGAACGTCATTTTGTATTTCTGCCTCTTTGCCGTTCGACTGAGTTTTCTTTCACAGCATCTTGAAACTGGTTTCTCGTTTCATGTGTCCTTTGCATTTCTTCAAACTTCACTACTATCTGTGCATAGAGAATGTGAGCACGTTGGTATTTCATGAACATTCCCCCCGCCCCCAATTTGTTCCTTTTCCAAGGCCTGGGAGCCTAAAGAAGGGTTATGGGATGCTCCCAACTTTCTAATCACTATTACTTGCTTTCGAGGACATTCAGAATTAGAGAATCATTTCATAGAGCATGGACAGCCAAGGGAGTAATAAGGGGTGACTTCTGGGAGATCAGGAGAGGTCAGATAGAGAGGTCACAGAGGTCAAGACTGCATGGATTCCATATTTCAGTGAATAAAAGGAGGAAGGAAGATGCCCCCTTGAGTCTCCTCCCACTTACTCAATAGTTGATCTTTTACCATGAGGTGGCATCTCTGTGGTTTGATTCCATTCTACTGATTAAACGACAGATCTGAGCTATCTGTGAACATAACCATGCCATGGTACCTGCCACACTATCTATTGGAAGTAGAGTTTTGAAAACTACTAAATGGAGAATACCGTTTCTAGAGAGAGACTACTCTTTAAGAATTATTAGTCATTCTAGTCTTTAATGCAGATGGATGGCTACATCAGTACCCTCTGTGGGATCCTCATTTGAAAGGGAGACTAGCAGGAAGCTTTTGATGTCTAAGGGATGGGAGGGCAGGAAGGAAGCAGGAGTTAGTGGGAGAGAGAGACTATGAGGATGGTCACATGAATGAATAAAAGAATAAGAAGTGGAGGCCAGGCACTGTTGGCAGGCTTTAAAATGTCAAATAGTGGGGCACCTGGGTGGCTCAGTGGGTTAAAGCCTCTGCCTTCGGCTCATATCATGATCCCAGGGTCCTGGGATCGAGCCCTGCATCAGGCTCTCTGCTCAGCCGGGAGCCTGCTTCCCTCTCTCTCTCTGCCTGCCTCTCTGTCTGCTTGTAATCTCCGTCTGTCAAATAAATAAATAATAATAATTTTTTAAAAATGTGAAATAGTAATGGCCCCCATGCTGACTCATCTCTCCCCTTAATATTCCACCAAAACATTCTACCCATGATCCCTCTTCATCTGATAAAATTTCCCCAGGATTGCAATAGACAGACAGGTTTTCAGTTATTATAAATAATAAAACTGCAATTCTAAATCTTTCTGACCTATTGCTATCACTATAGGAAGGCAGAGGGCTCTACCCCTTACTCATGGGCCCAGAAAATCGGGAAACCCTGTCTTCCCTAAGATCTCTTTCCTAGGTTTATAGTCTGGGTCTTCTAAACTCTTCCTAGTCTTTCATTCTTCCGGAGGAGATGAGTCTGGCAGAGTCTACCAAAGTCTGTGCACTATGGTAGTGTAAAGTGAAATCCTCCCTCCAACCACTGAATGTGTGGTTTATGAGAAGAGAAAGCAACATTGAGTTGCTGGCAGGAATTGCTCAGCTTTCTTACAGGAAGGGGTAGCAGGCACCTTGAAGACCAAGCAGGATCTCTCAAGTTCAAAGGACGAACTGTACTGAAGTTCCAGTTGAAAAATATGAATCACAGGGAGAAAGAAAATTCATCGATTTGCCAGAACCTTCAGCTCATCCCCAGACCTGGGGCACATGGGGTTGGTGCCTCTTCTTTGGAGAGGGGTGAATGAAGACAGGCCTTCGTGCATTTACATTTCCAAAGTGGTTCTGAACATCATCGCTATAGCAATGTTGATAATTATACCTGGGGCTCATTCAGGTCATTAGAGTTTTCAAGGCTCTTTATCTCAATAGTCCCACATGAGTGGCAATTTTAAATAGGAAATAAGCAAATTAAGCACGTACCTGGAGAGGCCAGGTGACACTGCCTGAAGACAACAGCAAGCAAGCACAAGGGTCAAGATGACGCGGTTCTTTTGGGGATACAAGGACAGATGAGCTTTCAGGGCTCTCTCAGCTGGGGACTCTCTTTACTAGATTATAGCGTCTCCTAGAAATTCTAGTCACATGGGGCTCATACTTCCTTGGTTTTAACAGGAGAGAGGAGCTTGTCTTTAAAATGCTGTAAGACTCGCAGCTGCTACTCGAATCACCAACCCCAATATTCGAAGCACCCTATCTAAGATTCTGTTCCAGAAGATGCACAGAAAATCTCATGTACTGACGATGATGTCAGTGCGGAATTAAGTTCAGTTTCCACTTAGGGAAAGATGTGAGCGGAATCGTCTTGGAGCTAGAAACTCCAGACTTGACCAAGATATCACTGAGGTCCCTAAAGTCACGGTATTGCATAATCTATCTCAAGAAGCAGGCCCCCTCCCACACTACTCTTTGTTCAAGCTGCAGACTGACTCCTGATTTGTGACCGATGGCATTTCTTTTCAGAAAATACAGCTTTAAACATTGAGGAAGCCAAAAACTATTTTTAACACAAAAAGAGAGAGGAAAAAAAAAAGTGAACAAAGTATAAAAAGAATGAAAAATCGGGATGGGATATAGATCCAGAGAACCTCAGTTTCAATTTTGCGTCTGCCCTGTATTAACTGCAGTCTTGGGAAAATTACCAAAAACCCCTCGGAGCTTTGGTTTCCTCTATACAGAACACAAGAATGAAAACATCTTCTCTTCAGGCAGGGAGGCCGTCAAGATCAATGAGATGCCTTAGTCTGCCCATGCCACCGTAATGGAGTGCCATAGACTGGGCACGTAAACAACAGAAACTTATTTTCTCACAGTTCTGCTGGCTGGACACCCAAGATGAAGGGGCCAGCAGGGTCAGGTTCTGGGGAGGGCTGTCTTCCTGGTTTGCAGAGGCCTCACATGGCAGAGAAAGCCCCAGTTCTCTGGTGTCTCTTCCTAGGAAGGGCACTAAGCCCATCATGTGGACCCCACCCTCACAGTTTCACGCGACCCCAATCACTACCCCAAAGACTCAATTTCCAAATACCATCACACTGGGAATTAGGGCTTTAACGCAGACACATGGGGGGACGTGTTCAGGGAACAATATGATGCCAGACTACACAGGGCCCCTCGGAGCATCTCTATGGTTTTGGTTTAGCTACTACTTGTCCCCGGAAGGGCATCTCGTTGTGAGAACATCTCCATTAGCGGATCCATCAAAATACTAACTGACAAATAATTGACAGTTCAACAATAAAGAACTCCATGCAGTGTTTTTGAGAGAATACCAGAAAATCCAGAAATCGTTGAGAATTGAACTGCACCAGTTGATTATAAACTTCAGTTAAAAGCCACTTAGCATTCATGACTTGGGAAAGGTATTTCACAGACATCATTCCCCAGGTTTGGCCACTGTGCAGGACATCACACGTCTCAAAATGTGTACGAAGTGCACAGATGGCGAATTAGACTTGTGCACCTATGTTTCTAACAGTGTCCCCTTTGGTTCTGTTACCTTTTTGGATCTCTATTGTCTAAACTCTGCTGCCCGGGTAGATTACAGATGCCAGGAAGATCACAGGAAGAGCTCCCAGCATAGTTCCTGGTACACAAATAGCACTCTAGTGACTAGGTTTCCGGTGGAAAACCCGGCTTCTCATCCTGACCTGGAGACCATGGATAAGTCATTTAAGCTCTCTGAACAAATATTTCTTGAACTCTCTGTTGAGGCTGGGTAGCCAGACTTCTTGGTTCTGGCATTTACTAGCTCTTCCAACCAAGGCCAACTTATTTCACTTCTTCACGCCTTAACTTCTTCAACTATAAAACGGGAATAATGGGACTATGTGTACATTCCTGATCTAGAGAAAGAACTCATAATGTACTCCTGATGATTATTACAGATAAAGAAATGGAGTGAAGAACAAAATGGTCAGGTCACAGGGCTAAGGAGGCAGTCAAGACAGGATCTGAGCCCAGGCAGCCGGAGTCCTCCTCTGCTGCTTGTCCACCTTTTCATGAACCTATTGTTAATATTATTATTTTATCACTCAGAGTCTCTCCATAAAACCTACGTATGAGATGTCTTTTGCAATTTGGTGGCAGGAAAAGCCTTGTCTCCCACAAGAAACTAACATTTCCTCTTTTTTGAAAATAAGAATTATGCAATTTATCATGGGTTCGTTTTTTGTCTTGGCTGCCAGGAAGCTCAGAATCAAATTCTGTGTTCCATCATGGCCACCGAGTTATTTCCTTCTTCCTATATCTTTGTTCCTTATTTTCCTCTTTAATTCTTCTTCTTCTTCTTCTTCTTTTTTTTTTAACTCACATTCTCATTTGTATCCCTTATTGATAGAGCCCTCGAAATTATTTGGAAAGTGGTGGGCGGAGATGAAATAAGCAAACAGAAATCTGAAATTTACATGAAACACTGACATTTTGAAACTTACCTGTGTCATTTGCTACAAGAAATTTTAGAAAAAGGTCAACAGGAAATTAAAAGAAATAATTTAAGAGCTATTTTAAAGGAGAAAACAGAAAACTAACAGAAAAACAGAATGACCAACACTAACAGAGGCCAAGTCAAATGAAAACCACAATAAATATGTCTGAGGCTAGAAGTGTTTGTGCTTTCCCTGGCTGGAACCTATCATTTCTTAATTATATCCTATGTGTGTTTTGCAAGATGTGAGCTGCTGTCGAGAGGAAGGACAGCCTCAGACAGGGGAGGAGCCACGTCCCACCCCTTGGTCCTTACATACCTGTACAGAAGCGAAATCTCCCGAGGCACAGGCACCCAGAATAGCAGCGCCCACAAGAACAGACTCCACCTCTTGCGACAGGACCACAGGCATGCCTGCACAGGACAAGGCACACCTCGGTTAGGGAGCCAGCAACAGAAACACCTGACATGATGTGGCGTGAAGGCCGCGGTTGGCACCCTCTGCCTGCTCCCCAAGTGCTCAGGTCCCTGGGCTGACCTGATTCTAAAGGATTTCACAGCCTGCATCTGCTAGGTAAGGCAGCCAGGAGCCCCAAGGGACCCGCCACCCCATATATCAACTCATGAGACCTCTTTGCCCAGGTCTCCCAGGCTCCTGCTAGCTGCTACCTGCCATTTGGTTCAAGTTCCCTTCAACAAACACTTCTTGAGTGCCTCATGGAGCCCGGCGAATACAGAGATGGATCTGACCGGGTCCAGCTATCCGGGGCTCAAAAAGGTGGTGGATAAGAAAGAGATAATGACCATGCTGGAGGTTGGTTCTCCAGCTGAGATGCACTAAGAATAGGGAAGAGTAAGGGAGTGTAACTAATCCTTCTGGCAGCTTCCTATTTCTCTGTCTATAAGCCTCCGAACCTGATGCCCACCCTGACTGTCCCCTCCTCTCCTGGCCATGCTGGTCTGGACTCCTTGTTTTCTTGAATCAGCTTCCGGGCACTTGCCCATGCTGTTCCTTCTGTCTGCGTCACTTCCTCCCAGATGCCCACACAGCAACTCCCTCTGTGTCCTTCATGTACTTGTATAAACACCCATTTCTCACTGCGGCCATCCCGACCCACGACTCCCCCCCCCCACCCCCATTTTCTCAGCATCTTCCAACACTGCATGATTACTTATCTTGTTTACCATCTATCTCCCCTGCTAGAACAGAAGCTCCGTGAGGCCAAGCACAGGATCTCGGCCACAGCTGAACTGAGACTAGTTAACCACAATCTAGCGCATAGTAAAGGGCTTAAATGGTGAAAGAACCCACGTCCCGGAGAGGGAATGAAGGTTCACCAGAAAGGCGATGGGCATTATGGAGGCATCTGAAGGATGGACAGTGGTCCACCAGGCAGCAAGAAAGTCCTCCACATGCCAGCTCCTGGAAGTGGAGGGATCACAGTGGGTTTAAGGTGAACAGAAAGAATTTAGAAGTCTCAGGATTTTCCATGTGTGTATATATGTATAATATAAGTAAAAATGTACAAAATGTAAGTATAAATGCATTTGCTAATCAGGAGATGGCAGCAGACTCCACAGAGGTAAACTCTGTAGCCAGACCTGAAAATCTACTCTAGACAGAAGACTGACTTTTCCAAAGACTTGTCTTCCTGTCTTTTCTGGGAAGAGCTTCCTGACACATTCACCCTGGGGGGTGGGGGGCTCCCACTACCTCCTGACTCCTCCTGCTATTCCCAGGCTGGGTCAGCTGCCCAGACCACCTGGACAAAGGGCGGGAACAGAACCACCCCCACCCCCTACAGCCAGGGGGCTCGGGAATACCAGATCCCCAGACTGCAGGGCCCACTGAGATTCTGCAGGAAAGTATCGGGGGCGGGGTCTCTGGGAAAAGCTCAGAGCCAGTCCACTGGCCCTGGGTCTTTCAGAAGTTACTTAAAGGTTTAGCCTCGGTTTCCCAGTGTGTAAAATGGTGATGAGAGTAAGTCTTGTTACACCCGTGTGCAGTGAGGATTCAGGAGAGATGCACCCACGGGGCTCAGCACATCTCTAGCCTCTGTCAAGCCCTTGAGAACGGTGGCTGCTACCATCCCAATGAAGACTGATGGCGAGTGAAGGCCCTCTATATGCTCTTCAGCTGGGCTGGAAACGGGAACAGTGGGAAGAGACAGCGCAGGTGCCCACCCACTATCTAGAGGGGAAGGACAGACACCGGGCCGCACGGAAGGGCTGTGTTGGCCAAATCAGGAGAGCACTGCATGCCTTTGCAGAATCCAGGGATCACGTGGACGGGAGAGTGACTGCGGCCATCCCTGTGGACCCAGCCTCTATTAGAAGACAGCAAGCACCTCCAAACGCCATTTACCTCCCAGCCCGTCCTGACCCTGTCAAAACCCTAACAAGCTCTGAGCAGGAAGGAGTGACCTGCAGTGTTCCCTCCCCTTGGGAACAGGAAACCAGAGTGAACCTGATGAATCCCCCATCAGCTCTCCAGCTGCACCCTAAGTGATCCGGAGCCAGACAGGGAGAGTTTGAATTCTGGTTTCCTTGCTGATCTAGCTGTGTGAGCTGGGGCCAGTTACTGGACCTCTTTGTCTCTCAGTTTCCCCATCTACAAAATGGGGTTAAAAATTCACCACCCTCTAGGGCTTCTCCAAGGATATTGTAGGGAAGGCACTTAAAATAGTGCTTGGGTTGGAGAAAGCACTACATTAGCATTAGCTGTTAGGATTCTTAGTATTGACCTGATCTCTAAAGGCTCTCTTCACCCCGGCCCCTCAGGGGGCTGAGGTGTGGGGGGAATCCAACTCACTGCTTCCGCTTCTCCTTCAGATCAGTCCCTGCCCACCTCCAGCCTCTGTGGGTCCAGGGACACTGGCGTGGGTAGACCTCATCAATGGCTCGCTTGTCCTCATGGTTATGTCCTTGACCAAGCTCTAGTCCAGCAGCCTCTTTACACAGCCCCTCAAGTCTCAGCTTGGTTAGGTCCCTACCTAGACCCTGCAAGCCTCGGGGTGGTAAGACTGTGGGTGGCCCTAGGGGGCTGCCTGGTCATTGGGGTTTCCCTACAACCAGCCCACACCTCTGCAAGTAGACTCTTTGTTTGACTTTTCTCTAAACCTCGAGTGTGTCAACTGTTCCCTGCCAGGCCCTGCCTGGGCCTGACTTATACTGACACCAGCATCCTCTGGGTCCCCAGTCTAGTCTCTGGACATTAGGCAGAGTACCCAGAGCACTTTCTCTCTTTGCCATGACCCTTTTGGCAGGATGTTATTCTTCTCCTTTGCACCCCCCTGCCAAGCCCAGTGCTTGGTACACTGGTGTGCTCAGAGATGGCCTCTGATTTGAATAAATGGAAGGACAAATGATGAAAATACTGAACAAGACAGAATGGGGGAAACCCTTGCTATAACTGCCAGAGCTGAAAAAACAAAATTCAGATGGAGGAACATTTAGTCCCAAGTCAATGGGGGAAACCTACAATTACTTAGTACACACCAAGTATTTCTTGAAACCACAGTGAAACGAACTGCCAGAGGTCCAGGGAGATTCTTCCTCCTCACGTAGAAGACATTTTCCCAAGTTGGCAAAGCCCCAATCTCTCTGCTTGCACAGAGGAGCCTGCTCCCCAAATGGCAAAGATTTGCTTACAAAATATTAAACTCCTTTTTTTTTCCCCTCAAACACGCTTTTTTTTTTTTTTTTTTTTGCATGGGGCTGCTTTAAGGGAAGAAGCGAATGAACCTGTATTGAAACTGACTCTGAGCCCCCACAGAGCTTGGTGCTCACATACCCGTCAGCGGGTACTTCTCAGCGGACGTATGAGAGGGAGAGGATATTCTTTCTTTCAGAAGAGGACAGCGAGGCTCGGAGAGGTAAAGCAATTTGCCCAAAGTCACAGAGGGGATCCCTTGCTGTTTTCATGACTGCACACGGTCTCCAGAGAATCTTCTAAGTCCCGTCGTGTTTGTGACAGGTATTCCTAAGACTCACGTAGGTCCAAAGAAAACTAGAGCAATTACAATGTTGAAAGGCATCAAAGACGCTACCTACCCACCCGCGCTGTGTACGTGCCTCTTACAGGAACAGATGCAAATGTGTTCTTTTCTCCGAGCGCTGGGTGAAGGCGAGGAAGAAGGCAGCTCTGCCTGGAATGTGAACTATTTTATCTGATGCATTAATGAGTTGAGCAGAACCCAAAGCATCTAAAGGCAGATGCACTTTGCCATCACTTGTCAGTCACAGCTTTCCAAAGCAGAGGAATTCTAGCCAAAGAAAAGGTCCCTTTGTCTGGAACTGGAACTGGTCCGCAGCCAGAGACAAAGGGTCCAGTTTCAATCGGAATCCAAATAATGATGAACAGCCTTTTCATTCAACAGCCTGAAGACCAGTTTCCAAAGCAGAACTTTCTGTAAAGCTGCTGCACCCCCTGCTTCTGAGTCAGCTCAGGGATGTGAGGCCTGGAAGAGGACCCAATTTCATTAAGGCGGGAGCCACAGTGCGGGGTCAGGACCAGGGGCACTCAGACTGCTCTGCTCTCTCGGGCCTTCTGCCCCATTTCCTGCAGGTGATGTGTTAGCCCAGGGGGATCTTCTCCTGCACCCAGGTAGGAAGGCTTTGTGGTTATGAGAGGACAGCAAATTGGGAAGTCACTCACAAATCACATTTTAAAGGGGAATCTTATCTGACCCACCAGCTGACTTTTAGATAAAATGTGGTTATTGGTTTTCTCTTGGGGAAAACTACAAGGTAATTGGGCTCCTTTTTTAGATCTTTCTTCTTTTTGCCTCAGAATGGCCCACATCCATAGGCTGTAGACTCTTTGGTAAAGAAATAGTAATCATCACTTGATTACAAACTGCTCAGAAAAGCTAAGAAACCTGGATGGGCAGTGCAATGTAGGGGGCGCTGGGCCTAGACACTCCGGGTCACGGTCCTGGTGCCGCCTCTCCACTCTCACTGATGTCTGACTTCGGACAAGCAATTTCACTGACCTCCCTGAGCCTCAGTTTATTTGTCTTTAAGATGGGCAACAATTTCTACCTCTCAGCAGTTCATGAGGTTTAATATATAATGACTCCAGCATCACACGGTGGGAGTTTGGTTAATGGTAGTAATTTCCATACTAAAATTCTGATATATTTACCCTGGGACTAGGTGCTTTTTTTGGAAAAGTTCTCTGGCTTGTGCCTCAGTCTTCTTACCTCTATCTAAAATGGGGATAAGTATATTAATTAGCATTAATAAGTATATTAATTAGCAATTAATTTGTCTCACAAAGGGCAAGGGTTAACAATGCCCTTGGCATTTGGTAAAGCTCTCCTTTGCAGGGATCTGCATGGTCTGGAGGGGGCACAGGTGACATGATGAGGCAGCATCCAGGGCAGGGACCTTGACCCACCCAGTTGTTAGGGAAGGAGCCCACGGATGGGGAAGAGCAAGAGACCATGATGAAGGGTGGGCTCATGTCACGCTTGAGCTGGGGCTGTGGGCAGGGTTCATTCCCCTTCTGCTTCCTTTCCCTTGTCCTACTCTGGTGCTTGGCCATGGTGTGTGGGTCCCGGTATGGGGTGGGGAGGATGCCAGTCTCTAGAAGACACCACGGGAGAAAGGAGCAAGAGGCCTGAGGCCACGAGTTCCCGAGGGATGGAAGTCCAGGCTCGGCTCTGTAATACTAGCTAGCCTCCGGCCAACGGGGTCCCTTTCTTAAGGTCTAGGGATCTGCACCAACAATCCTGCTCTGCTGTGCTCATATCACAAAGGAATCAGCCCATGACCCTAGATTTTCTCTGTGTCACATGCTATGAACGAATCATAAGATCTCGGGGTCTCAGGGCTCAAATTCCCATCTGCAGCCAGACCCCTGTTCCCACAGCAGTTGGGCTCTGTATTCTTTCTTCAAGACAGCTTCCTTGTCCCTTCCTCCTGACCACTTGCCCTGCCTCATCGCAGGTCCAAACCAGGGTGCAGTACCCCACCATGTCCCCATAAAACTCCATGGATTTCTTACTCTGAGCTCCTGCCACACTACATTTGCACATCTGTCTGTCCTTGTCAACAGACTTCAAGATCTTTGGGGACAGGAATCCTGTATTACTCATCTCTATCTCTTCAATATTCCCCACAATCGTGCATCAGAAGAGGTGCTCAGACAGTTTCAGAAGTGCTTAAATTACAACCTAGCCCTTGCTGACATCTCTCATCTTGTTTCTTGGGATTATTCAATCATTGGATTCACAGAGAAGTCACTTTCTCCATCATGACTATAAACACTTCACAGTTATCAATCAGAAAGAAAATACATTTTTACCTAAAGATTCAAAATAATCTATGGGGCACCTGGGTGGCTCGGTGGGTTAGGGCCTCTGCCTTCGGCTCGGGTCGTGATCCTGGGGTCCTGGGATCAAGCCCCGCATCAGGCTCTCTGCTCAGTGGGGAGCCTGCTTTCCTCTCTCTCTCTGCTTGCCTCTCTGCCTACTTGTGATCTCTCTCTCTCTGTCAAATAAATAAATAAAACCTTAAACAACAACAACAACAACAAAACAAAATAATCTGGCACATCACCCCTAACCTCTGCTATTTCCAACCCCGTGCGGCCCTCAGCCAGGGACATCTGCTGCCAGGCTCCAAACGACCTATTCTCTTCCTCCCCAGACTCACCAGTGATGTCCGCATGCATCTGTACAAAAAGGGGATTCTTGCTCAGGCCTCCACACAGGAAAAGCGTGCTGATAGAGTGTCCCCCCGCCTCCATGGCCTCTATGATGAGGCGGGTGCCAAACTGAAAGGGAAAAGCAGAAGAAAACATCAGTATAGCAGTGCAAGGAAAAGCTCTGGAACATTCACTAAGCGTTTACCCAGCCCCAGACACCACACTGAGAGCTTTGCACACAGTCTCAGAGCGCTGAGGCTCCGAGAGATTAGGCTGCTTCTGATCACACAGTTAATGAGGTCGCAGGGCGGGAATTCCAGCCTGGGCCCGTCTGACTCCAAACCTTCTTAATTACTCTACCATGTGCTTCCACCAGTCGTTACACAACATTGACAAAACCAACCGACGATGTTCACACAGTTCATATGAACAGGCTTCCCCGAAGCAAATAATTACGGAATGTCCACTGTGGCCTGGATCCTCTAGCAGGGATGGGGGCTGGAGGAAGTGGCCAGGGGTCTCTGAGTCAGTCTTCCTTCCAGTGATAGGAGCTAAAGAGGTTTGTTCTTTGGAAAAGGGTGCTCAATTACACCAGCAGCAGGAACAGGGGACGAGAGCCCTAATCGCATGAAGTGAGAGTAAGACGTCAGACTGACAAAGGGCTACGCTGACCTTTGTTATCACCGGAAACCAGGCAGCGGTTCTCCAGAGATGTTTCAGGAGCCAGAGCCCATCCGTCCGTCCTTTGCAGTCTGGGATGTTGTGGAAATCACACACTCTGGCTTGCTTGTATTTTCGTATCTGACCTCGTGTGCCAATATCTCCCTAAAATCTGCCATGCTCATCCTTGCTCAGTCTACTCAACCCAGTCAAAATCGTGGATGCCTGGGAAAAGGGCACCACCGCAGGGTCGCCGGGGTGAATGTTAATGTGCAATTCTTTAGTTTTAACTGGGCTACACAAACAGCTAAAAATCTTAGTTTATCTGCAAGTTCAAAAACGAGAAGCTCACGAATCAAATTTACTTGCGTCAAGGATTAAAACCAAAAAGATGAACTGTGACATGACTTCAGGAGGCTGCCACATGGCAATGGTTGAGGAAGGGGCTCTGGATGGAAGTGAGGGAGATCTGGTTTGTTTCTGGTGGAGAGAGAGCTCTTGAGATGTTTAGAGAGTGATTAATTCTGAGGGATGACACAGTGCCAGGTGTGGACAAGGGGGTGAGTTGACAAAGCAGAGGGAGGAGAAGGTCAAGGATCTCGGAGGCCACAGATGGGGCAACTGCCAAGAAGAAGGCGGGTTGGGGCTGGAGAGAAGATGCGAGCCAGTGTCACAGACTCAATGACAATGTTGCTGCGAAGGTGGTACCCAAGCGTGCAGAGAAGGAGGTAGTTTAGCGTGAGGGCAGGCTGTATCAGAGACTTAACCAAAGTGAAGGAAGAGCGTTTGGGAAGTAGTCATGATGTCCCCCGACCACTGTCCCCTTGGGGTGAGATGTAGGGCAAGTGAAGCTTCTTTAGACCTGGCTGCTTGGAGAGCTGTCTCACCCGTGCCTGGGGGCGCCTCTGGGAAACGGAGTGGCTAGAAGGTGTTCTGGGGACCAGGGGTCATGAAATCCTGAACGCTGTGTAGTAAATTAGGAGAGACGGGGGCAGTTCGGGAGCAAAAGCACAGCAGTTCCAGCCCAGAGGCCTTCAGCTATTAGCGAATCTGGTAAGAATATGGATTAGGTAAAACTTGGGCCTCCAAAAATAATCCACAGATGTAGTGTGTTAAAAAAAAATTAAAACATGTTGTACCGTATAAGGCCAGATCCTGCTTATTGCATGTGGCTGATTACCCACAGATGTTCTTTCTTAAGCTTTTGGGGGGTCATGAACCCTCTTGAGAATATGATAAAACCTACCGACCTTTCCAGAAGAAAGTCACTGACAAAATGGCATAATAAATGATTTCGGGAGGCCTACAGACGCCCTGGCGTCCACCATGGATCAGTCAGTGTCTGTGGACGGCAGGACAGCCTAGTCTGCTGGAGGGGCAGCCAAGAGCATGACTTCTGAACTCAAAAACGCTGGGATGGCATTAGGACATTTCACCTCCTTCTTGAATCCAACCTGTATCCAACCTTTCTAAGACTCAAGCCTCATTTTTTTTTTTTTTTTTAAGTAATAGTAAGATCATATTCATGCATTGGAAAACTCCATGAATTGTCAGGAATGTTAACACGCAGAAACAATTTTAATGTGGTCTTAGATTTGATGAAATATCAATGCCTGCCTTGCAGGGCTGTTGTTGTGGACAGTGTATGCACAGCACACCCAGGAGTGCCGAGTACATGGAAGGGGCTTGGGGGTGAGCACCATTCTGGTTATTAGCTGTAGTCTAGGCACTCTGCTATGCACTTTGCTATCCTCGCTCGTCTTGGGATAAACTAAAAAATTGCACCTTGTTATCCCCATGTAGGGGTTACGGGATTTGCCTGAGGCAGTATGGTCGGCCTTGGGAGAGGATGGCTGTACCAAGCCTCCCCTCCGAACCGGTGGAAATACCATGCAAAACTGGTATTTCCCATACTTCTAAAATCACAGACCTGCGGCTCACGTGATTAGCAGGCCAGAGCAGAGGGTAACACAAAGCACATTCCCTTGGGAAAAGGCAAAAAAAGTATCAGAACAAGAGGCACTCCCTTGGGAGGGGCTGAGACAGCCTGCGCCTTTCTCCCCCCACCCCCGTGGCATTGTTGACTGGAATTTCCCACTGGGGCTGGCAGCTAGCAACAGGGCCTTCCCTTCGGGTGTCCCAGGCTCCACTGGGGTGAAACGTTCCACCCTCCTTAAATGCCCCGCCACAGGGCTTTGTGCTAAAATGATTTTGTGCTCACCTTTCTGGAAAAAATGTTTTCACAGAGAAATTTAAATTAAAATTAGGCTATTCCACTGGGAATGTACAGAACTAAATGCAAATCGAGAGACTTCAAATGCAAATAGTACTTTTTAAGGGTCTATTCTGAAAGGAAAACTATAGATGAACAGGCTATGGATAAACCGGTTGTCTGACAAGTCTTTCAATTAAGTGTGATCAAGAGAGAATTTTACTTCATGGAGAGTTTCGCACAGGCCTAAGTTAACTTCATTACAATGTCTCTTTCATTCTCTTCCTACAAAATACCAACCACAGATATCACGACAGAGAGCAATTTGTTTAACTTTAACGTATTCACAGCAAGCAGGGGCTAGGGTAATCTTCAGAGCCAGTGAAACAAACAAAAAAAAATTGTTTTTTTCCAAGTTGAACATCATGGGAAAATATCTATGCTCAGACTCCTTCATTAAAATGCACATTTTTGCCTGAAAGATCAGCAGAGCCTGGTACCTTTGCAAAATGGACTGAACTCCCAATTCAACAGACCCTGCGGAAAAACCTTATCAAATGATCTGCCTCAAATTTCCTCCCCTCCATGGTATTATAAAGGTCATTAAACGACGGACAGAATAAATATGATAGCTCTTAATACACGTATGAGCCATTAAATACAAGATTGATTTTTCGAGTGTGTGGTGTTTGGGAAACTGGAGCTGGCTCCATCCAGCTCGTGTCCCGTTTAGCCCCATTTATATATTCTTGGACGGCTGCAGCATTCTCACCAGGAAGGGGGCCTCTTGTGAGGCGATCCCGGCCAAAACAACAACGTTTGCTAAGATGTGTGAAATAAAAACTGGTCTTAGAAATGCCTGAAAGCGGATTCCATCCGTGTCGCTTTTATAAACATTTCAAAGGGAAAGGCAGGTTGGCGGAGTGGAAAGGAGCCGAAGAATGGGAGTGAGGCAGGGAGTTCTCGGACGGGCTTGGGTTCTGACTCGACCACGTGCCGGCTATCTGACCCTGCAAGGTGGTTTTCCCTCTGCCTGGAAAACAAGGACAATCCCACCTCCTCACAGGGTGACTGTCCTAAGCCACTCTGGGTAGGTACTCTGGTGCCTGGCACAGCAAGTGGGTGTCAGTGAGAGGGGACAGTCCTTACCATCATGTGACGGTGCCCCTTGGTCGGCCTCTTAGCGTGTACTCAGAGCATGAACAGCTCACAGCTCTCATGTCCCATTTCTGCACAGTCACTTCATTCCACGCTAAGACTTTTCTAAGACACTAGCACTGATAACCAGAAAATGAAAGTTCCTCAATACTTCATATGCCTTTATTTCAGAAAGCCGCGGCTTCCCATCCCAGCTCTGCCACTTACTAGCTGTATGAATTTGGGCAGGTTAATGAACCTTGCTGAGGCTTAGTTTTCTACTGTGTCGAACAGGAATACTCACGTCTATCTCACTAGGTTACGTCATGCAATATTTGTAAATATTTAGCACAGTGCCTGTCACTTAATATCCCAGAACTATATTATTTATCATTATCATCATTATTACCGTAAAACAGGATCACTAAACAATTATCTTTACTACTGATGCACATTAATTTCTTCCATATTCATTTTACCCTTCACTCCCTCCACTTTGGTAAATGCCCGAATTGTGGTTTTGACCAAGTTCCCATAAATAGTGCCAACTGACTGATTTCACTGAACTGGCCATGCTATTAAATCCATGACAGTTGCTTCAGGAAGATACAGTCAAACTGGCATATGATCTACAAGGACTGTTTCCTCTAATCGAGTTGGCCTGTTCCACGAAAGACCATATGTTCCCTTCATGGTCGGGAGGCTCTGCTCTCTTACCCACCTACACAGCACCTGGACAAACGCGAACGTAAGACACGCGCTTCTGTTAGTGGTACGGATGTATGGAAAAAATGTATGTAGTTCTGGTATTTGAAGGAATGAGGCTTTGAAGGAAGTGGCATGTAGAGAAACGAAATAACCAAATGGCATAGAGTATGTCCATGTAACATTAACAACAACAACAAAAAAAAAAACAAAAAACTTTCAGTGTGTCTCTGAAAAATAAATTTGGAATCAGAATTCAGTGAACTGATTTTTCTTTTCTGTTGGTCCATGCTCTCTTACCAGAGTGGCTAAGCCTCACTTAATTAATTGTAATTTTGGGATTCCTCCTAGCTCTGAAACCTCAAAAGCCATGACCCACTCCTCCAAAATGTACTTCCTAACAGACGCACACATACCGTCGTCTGTGCATGTACCCCATTTTTGGATCACTGTGGGAGAATAAGACCCTTTAGACTGAGATGTTTACGCTTCCAGGATTTTGTTTTCATTTTGGATTGATCTTCAGCGTAGGAGTTCCTAATATGTTAAATTCTCCCCTCCTTCTCTCCCTAACCATCCAAACCTCTCATTGAAGCAGCTAATTATCTAAAAACAAACACTAAGGATGCTTACTATTTAAAGGAACCCTGTAATGAATCCTTTTGCAAAGTGAGCGATATCGTGTGTTTTAGAAGTCTGCACATTCTTAACATGGGCTTTTCTTAATGCAAGCATAAATGGCATCTGCTTCTCCTTAATTGAACTTGGAAGACAAATTAAATAAATGCCAAGAATGATGTTCAAAGACCCGAACTCCTTTCAGCTTTCATCTATGTGAGGTGACTAGTAAAGCAGGTGAAGACCTTCGTCAAGATTTCCTTCCGAAAAGACACGCATCTCTCTTTGGCAAGCTCCCTTTTAATTAACAATCTCTGTCCCACAGCACATGACGTATCCTGGAGGAGCATGTGGCCTAAGGTTTATTGATAGCCCTAAGTCTCTTTAAAAATGGCATTAAAGTGTCTTACAGCAATGGCTTGAACTGTGGCCAGGTAGAGAATGGCAAGATCATCGAGGTCCTGAGACAGTTTCAACCCGGTGACCTGTAGAGAGGAAGAAAAGAAAAGAAAGAGATGGCCAAAAGGAACTGCCACGGATAGAGATAGTTCCCATGAAACACGTTCAGATGTGTTTTCTTGCCCAAACAAGTTCATATGCAAATCCCCTTTTTGTGAGCTGAACGTGAAATGACTACCAAATTGTTTAATCTCCAGATCTGGGAAAAACTATCATTTCTTCTCCAAGAGAAAGTGCCCTGCCTTGTATTAATGAAACAAAACAAAACAAACACTCTACGGAGATCGTGTTTGTTATTCCTTAGCATGGAATTAAAGGTCTTTCTTCCCCTTTAAAGAAAATGTTCTTTTATGACAAACACCCATTTTCTTCGGCTTACAGAGATCAACATGAAGCAGTGGCTTCTAGCAAAAGATGATCTTATTTCGAGTTCTGCCGTTGTCAGAAATTCAGTGTAACAGCATCCAGGGGGTATTCAGGGTAAAATAATATGTCTTCTATAAATGTTATACCTACTAGGGGATAATTTACAATCTGTGCTTTGCAAGGGAATCCCATTAAAGTCAATCGGAACCACATGCTTCTACAGAGTATGTCAATTTCTGAGAGATTCCAGAACTGAACAGGATGCTGAATTTGGATGCCTTCAAGACCTGTTCAAGACAAGTCCCTCCTTCCCATCACCCATTCACGAATGCCTTCTCTTGGGACATCCCTAGATGGGTTCTTGAAGCCTGCTCTGAATTTCATGGGCATCAGTACCAGAGTTTACTTTGTATTTTCACATTACAAAATTAAGTAACATAACATATGTTTACTCATGGCCTACGGTGGGTATGATCCTAAGTGCAACAAGGTGGCGACAGGCAGCCTGGATTCAAAGTGGGGTAGCTGAGTGGTCTACCCAGGTCCCTTTCCTTCATCTCTCCAGTCCCCTTTAATTACCCTTTCCAGATTGCACCCTGAGCTATGACAAAGGGGGGCCAGTGTTGACCTACTGCAGGGCACAGATACCACGCCATGGCCCAGACCAAGACCTGTCAGCACTCCTCCCCGACTTTTCTCTTCTTCCCGTATTTACACAGTGTCCAAGTTTTGCCCACTTGCTCCCCTGAATCTTTAGTGAATCCATCCCTTCTTTCCATGCTGTCACTCACTTCCTCAATCCAGGCCACCATTCTGTCCTTTACGTGTGCTGAAGGGCCCTTCCCTAATATTGCTCTTCACGATGGAGTAGTAATTGTTCTCCCAGGCAAATCTGATCATGTTCCTCCCTGTTAACACTTCCCTGCTACCCTCCTCTAGAGACAGAAATGCCTGTGCTGTTTTAGGTGCATCCTTCCGGGCTCGCCGCTGCTTACTTCTCCAGCATCCGTGCAAACCCTTCCTCACTTAGAATCCTGGGCTTTGGCTACTCTGAGCCCTCATGGAAGTCCGCTGATGCAGGAACTCCTGAATTCTGCAGAGCCACCTGCTGATAATATCTCTCAGCAAATAACTGGGTAAGCAGATGAGAACTGTGTCTTTGATTTTAACACAAGGGAACACAGAAGGTTTGAGTGAGAGGCCAGAAGGGAATTCTGGGTATGCATCCTCCCAAGCCAACAATCCTGAGGAGGAACATCCCTCGTGAAGTTCCCCGGAGATCTCAACGTACAGTAGAAACACTGGAAGGAAGGGAGAACGTGAACACTACTGACATTGCAGAAGTTCACTTCATCACGTGTGTAAGGAAATAATGTGGCCCAGGGAACACAGAGGATGGAAACCGACCCTAGCTGTTCCAACAGACTACCTGGGAGACTCGCGCAGCAACCTCTATGCCTAGCACCGAGTCTGGCACCCAGTAGGCACTAGGTTCCTATCTGTTCAATGTGTGAATTAGTGACAATGCTCCTTTTTCCTTTTGTATACCACTGTCTTTCCTGACATTCTAGCCTTTTGTGTCTAATGCAATGATTATAGGGCGATCATGTTTACCACCTTGGCTCTTCATGTATTTGCAGAGGGGAGGGTCATTTGCTCTGTGCCCCAAGAAAGAACACTGGAACATCACTTCTAGTTGCTCATTCCAGGCTTCCCATCGACCCTCCTTGCTACACTTAGCTTTCCTCATCACAGTGGCTTATACGAGGTTGGGGCAAGAGGACTGTCCCTGTAGCTCAGATGGAACCCTTGTATGAATTAGATAAAAGTACTCCCTCCAGGTGGACTAATGCAGAAGGCATCCCATCTGGGAGAGTGAACTATGATAAGGAGCACAGTGGACAAGATCTCAGCCCTGTCATATGTCCCTTCATGCAAGTACCCTGTGTGATCAACCAGCTCCTTGGCATGCGATGATCCTGGATAAACCGTACTCATCCTGAGTGTTCTCCCTCTTCTGTACTGGCCTGGCCTCAACAGCATCTCTGCCACTTGTCTGTTAGAAAAGTTAAGTTGGCCCAGGCCTAGACCTCTCTTCCAGGGGGCAGTCAGGGAGGCAGGCTATCTCTGGCTCCTTTCTGGGGTCATGACTACAATGGAAATCAAGCCACGATCCTTTGTGTGACTGGGTATGTATCTGCTTAGCAGACTCACATCTCCTGCAGGTGGGTTCTAAAGACAATATTTGGATAAACTGTCACTGAATGGGGAAGAAATTTGACTTTGTACATGAGATTAGTTGACTAGGAACCCCAGTGCCGTGTATAACATTGACACTATAACTGCTTCTGATATCCTCCTTGATCAGTAAGAGCCCCTTACTAAGACAGAAGGGGTACAATATCACCAGATTTCATTTTCTTTATCCCCAGTAAATATTCATGAGAACTTCCCCCAAAGTATTGGTATTCAAGCAAAAAAAAAAAAAAAAAAAATCAGTCAATCAGTCAATGAATCATGGCCCCTTCTCTAAATGTCTAATACCTCCAGAGTTCAGAAATCATAGAGGAGAAAAGAGAAGACAGTTACTTTTCTCCAGAAACCGAGAATGAGCTCATGCAAATGAGCACTAAATTTAACTCCGGAGCTTGCTAGTAGCTCCAGCAAAAGGGACACAGGATGGGTGACATCGCTTTTCTTTTTCTGATAAATAGAACATGGCTATCCTTCATAAAGGAAGACATTATTCTAGGGAAGAAGGTGCTCAGCAACAAAAGGGAATAAGCAAGCACAGCTCTCCCATCGGCCCCTCCAACACCTCGAACACCAGAGCCACAGAGTTGAAATGTGACTCCGCGGAAGTGTGAAGTTACTATGGGTTGGGGCCCTCTTGCTTCACATCTCATCTGATACGCAGATGGAGACTCTGGAAGGACAGGTAATCAATTCCATTTGATTTTTCTCTCCAGTAAGAGGGACCTCAGCCCTGTGTTGGCAAAAGTCAAATGGCTGTTGGCCCAAAACAGAACTATCTAAGGAATGCATGACATGTGGACCATTCAGGAGGCTGCAGAGTCCCCTTGGGGAACCATCTTGGCAGGGAAGTGGCAGCAGCACCCCGTGAATTCCAGGAATGTGCTGGGGGACATGTGGCTTTGTAACCAGTGACAAAGCCAAGGTGTGACAGATGAGCAGAGAGGGCTGGATGGTTCCATCCATAAGAGGAAGTGGGAAGAAAGAGTAAGTGGAAGCAGTGCGTTTATAGAAGATGTGCATGTCCCCATTATGAATGTTTGGGCAAGACAGTGAAATGTGTGGGGGAAGCCCCATGGGAGAGTTGCGCCAGTAAGCACATTTTATTTATTTTGCTACTATGTAATGAGGAGAATTGCAAGAGAAATTGAAATTACTTAAAAGTAATATTTAGAGATGTGGGATGTATATGGTGGCCACAGAAATGCAAACTACAACTAATGCCTTCAACATCCTATATAATGATTATAAAATACTTACATAAATCTTGGGATTTTTGAGCTTGGAAGGGAAGTGTGGGGGAATGGAAAGATGACAAGCTATGAAGGAAGACACCAAGGTTCAGATCTTGACATTCTCCCAACTGGCTGCATAATGGTGTGAGTTTTGTGACCTTTCTGAGCCTCAATTTTTTTTCTCATTTATGAAATAGGGATAATGATGCCTCAAGGCATTTGTGTGAAGATTAAATAACATTTGCAAAGTGTCTTACTTTTTCAGGAAGCTAGACTGCATCTACCAGAGCTAAACCCTTATAGCGCCAACTCCGTGAGCATAGGTGGCAATTAATGTTGATTTTCTTTCCCTTTCTCTCCATAAATGTTCATTCTCTTTCTCTTAAATGCATGTAGGGTTCTATCCCATTCATTAATTGGAATGTGGCAATAAAGCATCTCCTTCAACATGGTATGGGTACCCACAGGGTGTTATGAGGGGCACTTAAGACTAGCCTGGGAAAGACAGGGCAGAAGGCATGTTGACCGTCAGCATCAGGATCATAATGTTGAAGATAAGAACGTCAAGAGTGTGCAGAAGCAGTATACCCCTGGTGAGTGCCCAGGGATAGGATAATGAGGGACTTACCTCCAAGGACTCCTTAGAGAAGCCTTAGTCCTTATCTACCTACACACTTTCATTCACTCTGTAAATAGGAAGCACAGATGAATTTCACCCTGGACTTCACCTTACATCTTGTTGCCACTTAGTAGCTGTGAGAGCATGGGCACGTCTCTAACCCTTCCCCAGGATCTTAGCTGAACGCAGACTTCCTGAGCTCCAACTCCAGATTTATTGACTCTTTGGTGTGGGCCCAGCAATTTGCATTTCAGCAAGGTCCTAATGTGCAATAAATTGTGGAAATAATTGTCCTTAACCTTGGCATTGTGAATTATGGGTTGATAGGTCCTAAAATAGTTGAAATTACTTAAAAAAAATGTAGTAGTAATTTAGTTAGCTCTTTTTTTCCTTCTTAGTTGTTAAAGGAATTAGTTATATTTTTTAGTAAGAAAAAAAGCTTAAAAATATTCTCAAGGGGTCTCTAAAGATTACAAAAGACAAGAGAACAGGATCCCCAGTCCGGAGATTTTTTTAGGGCCATCAGAGCTTGATGGGGTAGTATCCAAGGCTCAAGGGAATTGTAGAAAGATTTTCAGAACACGAAGAGCACAAAGCTCTGTTTGCTTAGTCAATAATATAGGCAGAGCTGATGGACAGATAGCAAGGAAATGAGGAGGATGGGAGAAAAAATTATAGAAAATCTCTGGAGAGAGAACAGTGATTGAAGAACAGGTCTGAAATAATCAGCAGCCTGGAAGAAAAAGGGAACAAATCTCCCTGAGGTTTCAGTTAAGTACCAGGAATCAAGGCTAACACTTGGCATTGCCTAAAACTCACCCAGATTTGGGAAATGCGATAAATGTGTTAACACAGTGTGGTGGTGGAACTCTAAAGATGCTCCCCAAGATTCCTGTCCCCCAGTTACGCAATCAAACACCAATGTAGACACCGCTGTAAAGGGACTCCGCAAATTGGAACTAGTTCCTAGCCAGGTGACCTTAAAATACAGAGATGATCCTGGATCATTCAGTAGAAACCCAAAGTAATCACATGAGCCCTTAAGAGCAGAAGAGCCAATCAAGCAATCCAGTAAAAGGCAGGAGAAATGAGGCAGAAATGGAAACCAGAGAGATTTAAAGCCTGAGAAGGATATGATTGGCTACTGGAGGCTTTGAAGATGGAAGAAGGCGGTAATGAGTCATGAAATGCATGCAAGTGGCCTCCAGAAGCTGAGGACCCCCGGCTGACAGTCAGCCAGGGAACAGGAACCTCCATCCTACAACTGTGCGGAGCTCAATTTGGCCAACAATTTGGATGAATCTGGTAGATTATTCCCAGAGTCTCCAGATAAGAGCCCTTGGTTCTATTCTTATGAGAACTGGAACAAAGAAACCAGCTGAGGCAGCCCAGGCTTTTGACCTACAGAACTGTGAGATCATAACTTTAAGCCTTTAAGTTTGTGATAATTATTAAAGCAGCAACAGACAATTAATAAACTCACAATGACTAGACTGACATTCTCTCTCGCAACCTTATTCTATTGGCAAACCGTCCGTGATACGCTGGTCATTTGCTGTTCCCCAGATGGAACAGACATTTCACATCTTGGTTGCCCTTCTGAGACTCTAAATCTAAGTCACTTGAATATTCAGTGCTCTGGTTGCCAAAGCTATTCTGGTCAACTGTCCTGGCCCTTAGTGTGTGTCATCCAACCTGTCTTGATTTACACAAACTTGGATCCCATCTTTGGTCCCTTGGCCTTAGAGCTATCCCTTTATTTATCTGTTGGGTCCTCCCAGCAGATTTCTCCTGATTCATCCCTCAGTCTTGTACCATGCCATACTACCTGGGGAAGGACTCCTGCCTATAATCCATATTCCCCCTGCCTGCCTCCCCTGAGTTTTACTTGTTGTTTGGTATAGTTACGGAAGATAGAAAGCACTAAGAAAACAATGTTTGAATCTGACATAATTTTTAAAAAGTCCCGAAAATGAGGAGGAAATGTGGCAGACACACTGAAAGCAGAGTAGGAGCCTTTAAACACAAAAACCTAGGGTTTGTTTTTTTTTTCCCCCCCCAAAAGGATGTCAGTGACCTCAGTGTGAACTGACTAGATTGTAATACTTCTGTTTTCCTCTCCTCTGGGCAAATAACTCTGACTCTTTGGGCCTTAATCTCTTCACCCCTTTGAATGGGGCAACAACATTGTCAAGCAGGGTTCTTTTTTTTTTTCTTTTTTTTTTTTGAAGATTTTATTTATTTGACAGAGAGAGACACAGTGAGAGAGGGAATACAAGCAGGGGGAGTGGGTGAGGGAGAAGCAGGCTTATCGCTGAGCAGGAAGCCCGATGCGGGGCTCGATCCCAGGACCCTGGGATCATGACCTGAACTGAAGGCAGACGCTTCACAGCTGAGCTACCCAGGCGTCCCTCAGGTAGGGTTCCTATTGGAGTTGGTGATGATGTATGTAAAGCATCTGTCATGGGACCTGACATAATGCGGTTCTAGAAAAAAATGATCCCTACTATGAAACCAAATACCAGCTGCTAAATAAGTTGTTCAGTAAGAAAACATATTAAGGGAAACCCAGCTGAAGGACACTTAGGATATCAAGCCTTGTTATAGGACTCAATTTGTCATAAGCAAAAACAATATGTAAAAAAAAAATGGTGAGATGAAACAGCATTACATTGTAACAAAATCATCAACAGACTCACGTCAAAGAGTCCATGTCTTCATAAGCCTGATAAATGTACCAGTCCAGAGCTGCTTGAATTAGCTCATGAGCTTCCATCTGTGTCATCTATCTTCCCATCAGAGGAAACCACTGGGTTACCACCTCTGGCTTCTACCGAGCTCTTGCAAATACCCATCCGAGTTGTTGACTCCATCCACATCTGACTCTCTTTAGTAATGCTCATCTCTAGCTGGGGTTCAGTCCTCTGGGAACGGGCTGAGATCTTGACATGCTTCTTTCCTGACTCCCTCCTACTTTTTCACATGCACACTTGCTCTGTGCTTGCTTTGAAGAGCCCTTGGAGCAGCACTCAACCTCTCCAGCAGTCTGAGCAGCATATGGCCTTATGTTAGAAATCACAGCTCTTCAAAGCACCAGAAAATAACTTTCTGTTCTGGATAGTGCTGTACTTGCAAAATGAAGCAGAGAAAACACGTTTCAACCCCTGGTGAATAGGGTGTTTTCATGGCCTGATATGCCTGAGGTGACTTGCACCTGCGATTAAATTTGATTAATTCACTTCTTGGATATTTCAGGAAAACAGTAACACACACACACACACACACACACACACACACCCTAAGACAAAGTAGTAGTATTAATTGGAGAACGGAAATTGGTCACATATACAAGGAGGCAAGGACCCTTTCAAAATTCCTACAGTACTCCCTGTTTTGTACATCAAATGTGGGCTTCCCATTGTGTTGAGGGACTTGAGGGCCAAGGACTTACATACGGAAAAAGACTGACCTCTGTAACTGTGTGAAACTTGGTCTGTATGGACCAGGTGACTGCTGAGCCACCTGCTGGCTGTCCACCGTGGACGGCCTCCACGGCTGGCGAGTCCAGCTGGTTCCCGGGCTATGGTGTGGATGGCTCGGGGCTGGCTGCACTCAAGGGCCACACTTAGAATCCTGCTAGTCGTCTTCTCACAGGCAGATAAGGGCCACTAAGCAGAAGCTACAGACTCCAAAGTATGTGCTGTTACCATCTGTCCATGACGGGATAGTCTCCCCATCTGATCCTTGACAACGACCCTGCAAGGAAGCCTCGTGCCGCTCCTGCTTACTAATGAGCAGACTGACCGCACATTGCTAACCTCAGAGGTCACCCCTTTGCAGGCCAGAGAGTAAATACAGATCTGACTTCAAACCCTGGGCTCTCTTTGCTGTTTCACAGTGGTAAAGAACTGTCCAACCAGTCGTTCCAAATAAAACCAATCACTCACACACACACACACACACCTGAAACAAGCAACCATTCCTGATGGTTGGTGAATATTTAACTTCCTCTTTCCTTATGCGTGACCATGCCATGTTTCCTTAAAAGTATGCATTTTTCTTTTGCTTTTAAAGAACCTAGAGTCACCAGCGTTAGATGCTTCGATACTGATGGCTATGACCCGAGCTTCTGCTGCCTTTACACATCACGGGCATGGCCCTTACCTAATTTACCAAGCAGAAAGGAGAATACTTGCGTGGGCAGCTACTTGGTCCAGGCCCACGAGTATGTGGCCCACGCACTAACCTCCATGCCTTTCTCGCCCAGCACCACGGGCCAATACCGCATCACCAAAGCAATGAAGCAGTGAGGCACAGGGCAGGGAGGCAGCTGCTACCCGGAGAGAAGAAAAGGATGCTCTCCCGCATAATGGAGAGTGTCCTGGGTCACGCCTCGCTCCTACTTCTGAGGGGAAGCAACTAAAGCAGGTCAAACCAGGAGGGCTGATTGCTCCTGGAATCTGAGTCAGCGAGGGTGCAAAGGAAACAAAAACCATGACTGAGGAGAGAGTGGTCAGAGCTTAAATCCAAAGCCCAGGGTAGGGACAGACATGGAAGGAGTGAGAAGGCTGGTTTTCATAGCAGGGAAGCGAGGACTAGGCTGCAGAGTGAACACTTCTCTCTTGACAAGTAAAGACTGACATAACTGCTTGGCTATAGGGGAATCATTCCATACCCGTTGTTGACCTAAACACCAATGAAATTCTAAAAGTAAACAAGCCATTGGTAGCCTCTACCCTCAAAATGTTTTTCTAATAAATGGAAAGTACAGGCTATGTCATATGGCAGCTCTGATATTAGTTTCTTCTGTAAAAATTATTTTTTATTGCCTTCAATGCATGCTTTAATTCTGCTGCTGTATTTTGTCTTTATCATTTCCTTTTTCTTCTCATTCCACTGCCTTTCCACCTGAGCTCATTTTTCCCCCACTAAGTTTCTGCCCTATTTCAGAAACGTGCCTTTAAAAAAAAAAATCCTACTGAAAGTGCCAAAGAAGTTTTAATATTTTCTTTTGGTTTCAGCAGTATCTAATTCTTTGAGGCCTTCCCATAAGTGTTCCAACACTATTCCTTTTGCTTTGTATGCAACACATTTTCCTAATGGACTCCCTTTCCTATTTTTTGATTCATTTTAACTTGAGAGCTATACGTATTCAGTGTTTCCCAGCAGAGTGTATGTATGATTTACTCTCAGCCCCACTCACTGCAACATGGATTTACCTCTTCAGATCTACACCTGGTTGCCAGTCCCCAGAGTCCAGCAGTTTTTATTTTAGGTGGCTTGGATGGCCTCACCGTATCCCCGTTTTTTAACCCTAGAACAGAGAGCAGACATGCAAACCTATACCCCTCCTCCAAATTCCTACCTATGTCCGAGTAATACAGTGTTACTCAGGATCCTTAGAATGCAGGGCATCACCCGCCATCCCAAATCAGACTTTGTGCCCAGTTGGTTTCCTGGGTTGGCAGTTTTCTGATGGATTGAGCTAAAAGGGACAATAAGGTCTGGATTGTGGGAGAGTTCTGGAAAGTTAAGCTCACTGGCTGCTTCCAAAAAACCAAAACACCCTAAAACCATTCCATTGGCAGGGGAGGGAGGACTGCCCTGTTCTGAGGCTTAAAGGGCCCTCGCGACATTCAGCTGAGGAGCAGAAGGTAGAGAGGTCCGAACTCCGCTAAGGCCAGAGGTTTACTTTGTCCATATGTCATAGATTTATCCAACAAGTCCCAGTTAGTCTTTTAGATTCAGGAAAATCTTCCCAGATTCTCTCTGAGGCTGTCAATTCTAGTGTAGCTCGTTGAATGACATGTGAATTTTCAAAGTCAGCATGAGTTTATGCTTTTTTTTTTTTTTTTTTTTTTTGCATCTTCACATATATTTTCAAATGGAGTAGAGGAAGGCAGCATTAATGCTGGCATTAAATACTTATCATATGGATATGGATATCATATGGATAGTAGGAGGAGCAATTGATCGATTTCATATTAGTAATTTGTTCGTACATATGTTTTTAAAGTCATACATATGTTTTTAAAGCCATCTCCATGTTGGCCATCGATTAAGTACATATTAATTACTTAGTATATGCCCAGAGAAATGTTTCAGGAGCCAAAAGAAGTCATGTATGTCTCTTTCCCTCCTGGGAGTATCCTGACAATTCTACCTGCTATTACACACTTGATCAAGCACTTCCCTCTCCTCCCCTGAATCGTGCTCCAGGAACGTCATAATTGTTGCACTTTCCTGCAGCTGGCACATCTAGGTACCAAATAAGTATTTACCGAAGGGTGCTGGAGACAGTAGTCATTGTAGGTTCTGACAGAGGAGAACATGACAAGAGAGATTGCAAGGTGATTAGTTTGATGTTATCTGAAACTAACTGAGGGAGAGAAATATTGGGAGAAATTTTTAGCCCAGAATTTCCTTCCTTCCATCTCATCGAGGTCACCTTCTCCTTCCAGCGTGGTGATGTAAGCTGACGGAGTGGCAGCTATCCCGATGTAAATCTAACCCAAGAACAGTTACAGAGGGAAGTCAATGCTCAGAAATACCATGTGATAGATGAGGTTTGCTTACTAAACAATTAAACATTTTCGGGGGCACCTGGGTGGCTCAGTTGGTTAGGCGTCTGCCTTTGCCTTTGATTCCAGGGTCCTGGGATCAAGCCCTGCATCAGACTCCTTGCTCAGTGGGGAGCCTGCTTCTCCCTCTGCTTCTCAGTCTGCCTGCCCCTCCCCCTGCTTGTTGTGCTCGCTCTCCAAATAAATAAATAAATAAATAATCATTTAAAAAATAAAAAAAAAAATGTAACACAATAAAACTTCTTAAAAAAAGTAAACAGGAGAAGGGAGTTGGGGTAAATTGGAAGGGGAGGTGAATCATGAGAGACTATGGACTCTGAAAAACAATCTGAGGGGTTTGAAGTGGCAGGGGGGTGGGAGGTTGGGGTACCAAGTGGTGGGTATTATAGAGGGCACGGATTGCATGGAGCACTGGGTGTGGTGAAAAAATAATGAATACTGTTTTTCTGAAAATAAATAAATTAATTTAAAAAAAAAAGGACAGCATTAAAAAAAAAAAGTAAACAGACTAGGATTTTTCTGATACAACCGGGGAGATGTCCCCACGCAAGGGGTCTCCTTTGGTGGGTACGTCCTTAGCTGTGTTCATTATAATGAGCCAAACATTCTTCAAAGCCCTCCACCAACTCCTTGGGGGTTACATTCTGGATCTGGGTTAACTTTATAAGAATATCCTTATGAGGGTAACTCTTACGTCTTTGGATATCAGGCTTGGTTTTAAGAAACAGAGAAAAGCCACTGGGAGCCATGGGTCCAGCCATGCTGGGTATGACAGAAGTTGGCAAGAGAGGGCCCCCAGGGAAGGACTCAGCTCCAAGTCCATGGACTCATTTCACTACATAGCCCTGCCTCATTATGGGGTCATTTTATGAACTGGTCATGTTTTTTTTAACATCTTTCACATTTTAAAGGCCCATTATACTTAGTTTCAGATACTTGTCTTCAATTCAGAGACCAACTTTAACTTTTGTATCCATACAAAATGTGCTCTTCCCCAATCCCTTGTTGTACCCAGAGAGTCAGTTTATCTGCAAGTACAGCGCTCTGGCCGCAGCCTGTGGCCACATGGTCTCTCCCGACATTCCTCTTCTGCTTCCACAGGCCAAGTAAGCAGGCCAAGCTCATTATCTGTTGTGTGGGCACGCTTCACGGACTCCAGACAGACATAACTTATGCTATGTCCAATTTTCTTCTCTTTTCCCGTGATTCCTTTTTATTAGCAGAAGTTGATTATGTCAACTAGGTAATGAAAATAAAGATCAGTCTTCTTGTTGGCATCCCAAAACAATGAAAACAATCTCAATAAAATGAATCACAAAAACCATAGAATTCTGAGCCTCAGAGCTCTCTAAGCCAGCGGCCTGCGCCACAGTCACGCCACGTAAACCCTGCAATGCTCACAGCCTCCACTCTGAGCTCCCGGCCTCCGTTCACTGCATAATCTGCTTCTCAACTTTTTGAAATCTTCCTGGATTCTGAATTCCTGGCTTATATTCTTACTTGCGGCCCCTCCTGGCCTCTGAAGCTTGGTTCTATTTCTCCAGCTTGAACATGCTTCCTCCAGCCTCAAATATATTCTCCATAGTTATACGATTCTCAGCGACCTACGCTCGCCTGGCCACCAGGGTGCCCTGTCTTGGTGTAGGGGACTATGAACGCTGCCCCAAGTTCACCCTGGCCCTTCTGGGGGGCCCAGAGTCTTCTGCACCACCAGTGATCCCGAAGGTCACTCGCAGCTCCACTTATCTCCCGACATAAGTCATTAATTTTATTTTACTTCTAGCAAAGTTGAACTGAACTCCTAATGCTATTAACAGGCACTCTGAACAGCTCTGACTCAGACCCTGAGCAGACATGTGGTTGTGGCAATCAAGACCATGGGTGGTAATATTTACCACTTATTTACCGGGTGGCCTGGGGAGGGAGACAGAAAACATGACTCTGCAAAGTGAGGTAAATAAAAATCACACGGGCAGGGGCTCCCGACTTCCAGCCGCTCCACAGGACAAAGACGCGCAGTAGCTAAATATAAGAAATAGTGCTTTTAACACTTTCAAGGTTGGCTCAGAAACAATGAGAACTTTCAGCAGCTCATGCTGGGGGGTGGTAAGAGCCTTCGCACCAGCGGTGCAGCTGCAAAAAGCCTGTGCGCCCTTGGCCTGTCCTGGTAATTTTTCCTCTTTTCCTTTCTTCTCGCTTTGCTTCTTCCAAACTTTGTAACCCTTTGGCCTGCCTTCACCTTTGTGCAAGGACCCGGCTGTTACTTACTTACCATGCCCTTCAGTGTCAGATCTGCTAAGGGAGACCGGTTGCCATGGAAATCTGGCCAAACATGTAAATCAACAGTGAGAAAACCCACAGGCTGAGCCTTCTTAATCAGATCCAGGTGACTGTTCAAATATGCATATACACTCTGGCATCTGGAAGAGAAGTTGAGAAGTTGATTTTGTTTTTAGAAGGGGGGGCAGGGTCAGGAAGCAAACTGTTCTGCAGAAAGAAACGATTTGTACTTCCATATCACATCCAGAAACAAAGCAGAGTCCCCAAACCCTCAGCAGAGAAACTACCCAAACCCACAGGAACCAGCATACTGCTCTGTCTGATCATACTGGGCCATCACCGAGAACAGGTTGTGTGTCCCATTGCAAAGTGGAAAGGCTTGGAATCAGCGCACAAGGTCCAGGGGTGGCTTTACCCCTAGTAGGTATGTAACCATGCGAAAGTTATTCAAACGTTCTGAACCACTTTCTTAACATCTGTAAAAACATATATTATAATCTCTGTCCAACTTACCTCATGGGGCTATTGTGAGGATCAAAGGAGACTATGTATGTGAAGATAGCATATTTTGTAAACTGTACAATAATGTACATATGTAAAGGATTTTTTTAAAAATCAGTATTCCTAATTGTAACAATAATGATGAGGTGACAAAATATAAAGGTAAGTTTCGAGACTTGGGATGGGAGTTGGCTAAAGGAAGTGATAGGACAGAGGAATGCAGTTAGACCAGGAATTAGGAGACTTGATTTCCAACCCAAATGCACCAAATGGCATGGCATATGTTCCTTCTCCTTTCTAAGACTCAGGTTCTTTGGGTGAAGAATGAGGGAGTCCCACCACCTTTCAGCCTTCACATGTTTGCATGAGAGGGAGACCTAGATGAGTGGACTAGAGCCAAGGTAGTCCTGGGCTCAGATCTGGGTTCCACCCATCCTAGCTGGGTGACATGGACCAATGACTCACCCTCCCTGAACTTCAGTTATCCCATATATAAAATGGGCATCCTAATACTTATCTCAGGGAGCTAAATCTTACTGCATGGCATCAAGACTGAAGTGGGTTACCCTTCCCCTCTTTAAATGGGCTTCCTTCTTCAAATCGTGAACCAATGATTCTAGAGGGAAGTGGGTTTATCAAAGGGTGGCATCCATGCCATATCTCACTGGTGACCTTGGAAAGGTAGCTTTCAAGGTTCAAAGCATGGCTTGAATAACGGCAGGAAAAAAGTATAGAAAACTAATGTTCAAGGGAGGTTAGTATCTGAGTACCCAACATGATACTATTTGCATTTTAAAAACGCAAATAAATAAATGAAATAAAAATTTAAAAAATGCTTTAGGAGTGCTTAGAGATTTCTAATTCCAGTTTTGTGACACTGTGACTGCTCCCATGGAGCCCATGAAGTTCCCAAAAGTTTTCCAAATTAAGCCTAAAGGAAGAAACAAACAAGCAGAAGTTCCCAAAAGTTTTCCAAATTAAGCTTAAAGGAAGAAACAAACAAGCAGAAGAGTGGTTTTCAATTCTTCTGTTAAATAAAAATTTCCTGTGTTACCTCAGTACAGAAAAGATAGCAAAACAAAACTAGTCTATGAAAGTGCAGGAGTGAGTATAAGTGTGTGTGTGCATGCCTGTGCATGTGAGCCTGTGTGTGCCTGTGCATGCATGCCTGTACATGTGCACGTGAGCCTGTGCCTACGTGCCTCTGCGTGTGGATATGAGCCTGGGTGTGTGTGTGCGCCTGTGCATGCGAGTCTGGGTTTGCATGCACACCTGTGTGTGTGTGTGCCTGTTCATGTGCCTGTGAGCCTGTGCATGTGGCCTGTGTGTGTGTGCATGGGAGCCTGTATGTGCCTTTGCCTGTGTGTGCTGTGTGCCTGTGCGTGTGCATGTGAACCTGTGTACATGTGCCTCTGTGTGTAGATATGGGCCTGGGTGTGTGTGTGCATCTGTGCATGCGAGCCTGGATGAGCATGCATGCCTGTGTGTGTGTGTGCCTGCCTGTGCATGTGCCTATGAGCCTGGATGTGCACGTGTGCCTGCGCATGTATATGCAAGCCTGTATGTGCCTTTGCCTGTGTGTGCTGTGTGCCTGTGCGTGTACATGCATGCCTGTGTGTGTGTATGTGTGTGTGTGTGTGTGTGCCTGTGTGTGTGCACAGGTATGCTGGGTGGAGGTAATTTCTTTGCTTCTCGTTGTGACACCTCATTCCCATTTAAAAATCTTCCGCTTTGGATGCTACTAGGAGGACAATGATGCTGTTGGAAAAGGGCTGTGCAACACAGCATCGTCAGCTGCCACTCCCTGCCTGCCAGCACACAGTCTTCAACCCCAGCCCTGATACCACCCCTTCCCAGAAGGATGCTCAAAGTGAAGACCTCGAAAACCCGAGAGCGAGGTTGAATTTAAACAAACACTCCTCTGTGTGACTCTCACGCCATGTGCTTTCTGCAACTAAGGTCAGAAATAACTGGTCAAAGCCCACATTCGAACCCTGTTTTAGCATGACTCTAGGGCGGTGTTAAGAAAGGGTCTCAGAGGTCTCTGTGGAAGGCCAAGCCGAAGCCCTTGCACTTGGGGAGAATACAATCACAGTCCGCTTTTCGATTTCCCACGCTCTCTGCTCTCTGCTCCAATAGGAACCACAGTGACAGCTAAAGCCACGAGAACGCCCTTTCAAGCCGGAAGTCGAGTCTTTCCCAGTTCTACCAACACCCCACTTCAGAATGCCGTCACAGGACTTAAAGTAAAGGGACTTTGTTTTTTTAAAGCACACGTCTATAAATCTTTCCATTTGCCTCTCAAGGAATCTCAGGGCAGGGCATTCGGTTTCAGACATCTGGGTCAATAAGAACCTATAGGCCTAATTACTATTGATTCGTCATTGTCTCATTTACCGCGGGTCTTTGCAAACAGTGAGATCTGTTTAGCCTCTTATATATATGGTCACTCATGCACTAATGAGATCCCTGGGGGACGGGGCATAGGCTTACCCCTTTGACTCCTAACCTCCTCACAGCTGTATGTTTATTCTTTGAATGCAGCCATTCTCCTGCATGTTTTTTCAATTATACCTTACCATGTGTGCTATCTGAGTATATCACTCAAAATGAAATGCACTTGGAAAACATTAGAATAACAAATGCACATCATTATTCACATAATTTTAACCTTACATGATGCCTTTTTTGGTTCAGACTTTGCTTCATTTGGGATTTTTTACCAATTCCTTCTCAAAAGGCGGTCTGCCCTCTTCCAGCTCGGGAATCACATGTTAGCTGTTTCAAGTGGGTGGTTCTCCCTCCCTCTCACAAACTCCGGGCTCACATACTTACTCTTGGAGAGAGGAATTCCTGCGGCCCTCATTCCCCCTGTACATGACGAAGAAAATACAGCTTCAACAACCACACAGTGACTTCACCGTGTCGTGACTAGGTGGTCAGGTACCACTAAACCCCCCAAGCCTAGTTTACTTTTCTGTACCTGGGGCTAACTCTCTCACCTTATAGGCTGCTATGAAGATTAAATATTGAGCCTGAGCACTATAAAATAATAGGTAATCAATAAAGAATTCTCCCTCCGTTCTTGTCATAGGAGATTCATTTCTAGCTTTAAAAAATCCACGTCAGGGTGCCTGGGTGGCTCAGTGGGTTAAAGCCTCTGCCTTCGGCTCAGGTCATGATCCCAGGGTCCTGGGATCAAGCCTTGCATGGGGCTCTCTGCTCAGCAGGGAGCCTGCTTCCCCCCCCACCTCTCTGCCTGCCTCTCTGCCTACTTGTGATGTCTGTCAAATAAATAAATAAAATCTTAAAAAAAAACCAACAACAACCCAAACCCAAGAGTCAGGGACAATTTTTGTCAGACTTCATTGCTTACAATCCTAAATGAGGACAGCACCCCTAGAATCTCTACTCTCCCTTGCCTCCCTATAAGTTATTTAATTCTTAGGATTCTTGGACTGCCCAGAAATGCAGTGATCATATTTTGAAATGAAAAATCAGAATACACGGTCCAACCAAAAGACATCTGTGCCCCTTCAGGAATTGAGAAAGTCTGCCAGTCTCCAGTTCCTCACTTCTTGGCCTGCCGTAACACGGAGTCTACTGAAACTGGTCCCACAGTGAGGGATAACTCCCTTTGCTGCCAACTCCACTGGACCATGTTTGCCTTTATTTCACTTGAGTTTTCTCTCATTCTGCACACTTGGCCACTTCTTAGTCGTTTATTCTCCTTGCCTTGATTCCAGACACCATACTCATTTGGTTTTCCTGCTTCCTCTCCAGCTGGCTCTCTTCCATTACTTATCCCTTAAATATTTTAAGCTTCCCAGAGATCTGTCCTTGTCCGTCCTGTCACTCTTTCTGTACCCTATGTGATCCCATCCTCCTCTCATGGCTTCAGGTACCATCTAGGACTAAGGACCTTCAACTATACACTCCTAACTCCTGCCTATTTCTCTTATGAGTTCCAGGTCAGATAGCCAACAACCCACCCAATGCTTCCTCTTGGATGTCCACTGATGAAATGTAGAATTTATCTCCTAAGTCAGCACAGTCCTCAGTTTTCTAGAGCACTTTCTTATCCTTGCATGACAACAGAAGCCAAAGAAAGACATTAGAATTTCTATCTTATTACTGTTTAAGAAACATTTCCCATCCAAGAGCCATCAAGAATTTAGTGGTTATCCCGGCACACCCTAGGGAATGAAAGGTGTTAATATCGTCACCCTTGTTCTACGACTGTCGTAGCTCAGGGGAGCCTAAGTAAACACTTGCTGATAGACTGATGGCCCCAGTTGTCAGATGGACAGACTGAGACTGAAGAAGCCATCAAGGCCAAGGAAGCGATATGAGAACACCAGAGCAGACTGGCAAGTGAGAATCATCTTTGGAAGTGGAGTCTAAGAGTTCCCTATAATCCTCATTTCCTTATCTAGAATTAAATGAGATCACATACAGAAAACTAGCAGCAAGTACAGTGCTAGGAACATTGCACCTTCTCAATAAATGTACTTATCTTTTCTGTTGCTTTCCTTGCACAGCCTTTAATGGGGAGTTTTACACTTGATCTAAGCCCAAAGGCCAAGAGGCGATAATGGGGAGTTTTAAATGTAACAGAGATTTGACACATGGGGGCCAATGCATTTAAAGAAATTGATCCTTAGTGGGATTATGGGAATCACAGAGGCAAAGGAAAAAAAAGCCCTGAGGAATAAATCAGATCAATGATTGTGGGGTGCCTGGGTGGCTCAGTTGGTTAAGCATCTGCCTTCGGTTTAGGTCATAATCTCAGGCTCCTGGGATTAAGCCCCGCATTAGGCTCCCAGCTCAGCGGGGAGTCTGCTTCTCCTTCTCCCTCTGTGGGCTGCTCTTCCTCTTTCTTTCAAAAATAAATAGATAAAAGCTTAAAAAAAAAAAAAAAGACATCGATTGTCCTTACAGAAATGACAGAAAAGTCCAGGGGAAGTGGGAGAAAACAAAGGTTGGAAGAAAAAATGTGAATTAGGAAAATTTCATTCTGAATCCTAAATTAGGACCCGAAACCAGCAGCATCACAACAGGAAATGCTTACAAAAGTAACTCAGAACAGGCTGGGCTTCTCTGATTACAGTCCTTCCCCTTCCAGTACACTGTGAGCTCGTGGACATCAGGGGGCCCTATCTTCTACTCTGTCCCCCCTCTCCACTAATGGTCTAGTTTACTCTCCACAGAGCAGCCAAAGTAATCCTTTTAAGTTAAATCTGATGGTATCTTTTCCCTGCTTGGAGACTAAAACCTGGAATAGATTCTGGTGTCCTTACTGTTATCTACAATGGCCTCCATAGTTTGGCCTTCGCTAATTTTCAAGCCCTCACCTGTTTCCAGCTCCCTTCCACTCTGGTCTGGCCACAAGGGCCTTTATAGTATCCTATAGCCTGCCAAGCTGGCTACTGCCTCAAGGCCTGGGGCCTTGCCGTTCCTTACGTCTTTTGGGGTGACTTGGGGCTCTCTGAACATAGAACACCCCTGTCTCAGAGCTTGGCATCAGCAAGTCATATCTGCAAGTAGAGAAACAAGTACTGATAAACAGATTTTGTATTTTATACCCCTGATTTGCCACACAACCCACAGACGCACGGTTTGCTCCCATTCTTTATTCAGAGGCCCTCTTAAGTGTCACCTTATCAAGGATGGCTTCTTTACCTGAAAGAATTTCCAACACCCCAACACCCCTCATCCATCTCTTTACTCATTTCTGTTTTTCTTCAGAAAGCTTACCAATTCCTGGTCGGCAAATGTGCTCTTCCTCTACACACACACACACACACACACACACACACTCGTACATACATATGTGTGTGTGTGTGTGAAATTTACATGAAAGTAGGGACCTTTTTTCCTTTTATTTTGTTTATGATCCTAAATGCTCATAAGACTCATCACCTTTGTTCTGCTACCGACCTTGAACACTTGTGGTTTATGGCAACACCTTCCCACCAAACCCTGCTATCACTAGAACCTCATTCTGAGACGCTGGGAATTCAGGTTCGCAATAAGAGAACTAAGGTTCCCAATAAGGTTCCCAATATGGTTCCTAATAAAAGAATTAAGACAATATTGGGACGTTTAGAGGAAAAGGGCCAAAGTTATGATCAATGTCAGACGATCGCTAAGGCGTGAAATCTCTGGAAATTTAGCCTCACATAGAGAAAGATTCTGCTTGCCAGTGACATGCATGAGTACATGCAGTTACTGCTGACTTAATTTATAAGCTCACAAAACATTATTCTTCAGGGATGGATCTGAAAATATAATGGCAAATCAAGAGTATAAAATACTGTGATAAATCTTTTTATCAACACTTGTTCCTACAGTTTTAAATAGGATTTGCTGATGTTAAGCTCTGAGGCAGGGGTGACTTGCATTCTGTTTTCAGAAAGCCTCAAGCCACACCAAAACAGGCATGCAGTTTCTGATTCCAAGGAATTTGCTGTCCTTTCCGAACAGCCAAATTCACTTTAATAATAGTTATTATGCCTATTTCTTCCTAAGACCCAATGCATAATGGGTCCTATAGTCTTGGAATAGTCTATTCCTGTATCTGATAAGACAGAGATGCACTTTCTTTTACAAGACAATAGAAAAAAAGTGAAAGGAAAGAGAATCAGCATTTATTGAATACCTACTAAATATACAAGCTGGGTGTAAAATTTGAGAAAAAGAAAGAAATGAAGGCAAGAATTAGATGGGACCACCTTGAAAGAGATGACAAAGAGAGCAGGGAAGAGGGCCAAGACCCTAGCTGTAATGAACTTTGATGTAGGGGTAGAAAAAGATCTTGAGGGGCACCTGGGTGGCTCAGTTGGTTATGTGTCTACCTCTTGATCTCAGCTGAGGTCTTGATCTCAGGATTGTGAGTTCAAGCCCCACACTGGGATCTACTCCCATGCCCATGTGGAAGGAAGCTAGGAGGGAGGGAAGGAAGGAAGAAAAGAAAGAAAGAAGGAAAAGGGAAGAAAGAAAAAGATCAAACTTGAGCTTGAAAAGGAGACTTAGAAGGACAAGCCAGAGATATGGGAGGAAAACTGGGAGGAGGCAACATTCCAGAAAGAAAGCCAAAGGAAGAGAGTGTTATAGAGGAGAGGAAGGTGGGATCATTGGTGCCACACCCTGCTGAGAGCTCAAGGATGGGGACTGGAAAGCACCCTACAGACTCATCAACAGAGGCTGCTGGGGACCTTATCATTAACTGTTTCAGGGGCCAGTGGGGACAGAATTCAAATTGAAGTGGGCAAGGGATGGGTGCAAAATGACGAAGTAGTGACCAAGAGTATAGGCAATGCACTGGAGAAACTTAGCTCTAAGGAAAATTACAGGGAGGTAGTTTGAAGGCAGTATGAAGTCGACTAGTATGTGGAAAGAGTTGGGATTTAAAACCAGTTCTGACTCCACATCTGAATCCTATAATTGCTGCTTCTGGACCCCCCGTGCTGCTGTTTCTCTGAGGCTGCACTGGTAATCTATAAAGCTTTCTTTCTTCTTCTCCATAAAAACTACTCACGTGAAGCTCATCTACAGAAGAAAGTTCTGGAAAGTTTGAGTATTTCAATGCAAAATCTAACTACCCCTTGGGTTTTAAGATCTTCAGAGACTGGGACTTTCGCAATCTACTTTCCTCCACAGAACACCTGTAAAATGAGTTAAGCCAGGTGGTTTTATGGGCAAGGGAACTGAGTCACAGAGACATTAATGGCAGAACTGGCACAAGAATCCGAGACTTCTGATTCTTAATCCAGGGTTCTTACTACTTTATCACACTTTGCACAAGAAGGTTTCAGCCCTAGAACCACCACCACCAAGTAAGTTTTCCTCTTCTATAAAACCATTACTAATAGTGGCAGAAATAGCAGTGGTGCCTGCTATCATAATTGTCATTGTTATATTTATTTGCTTAGTTGTAGCATACACCATAAAGGATTTTCAGAAGAGCTAACCCAGAAACTCATGAAAAACAAATTTAGGAATTATACTTAAAACTGTTTTAAGGATTGTATTTATTTATTTATTTGAGAGAGAAAGAGGAAGAGAGAGAAAGGGAGAGGGGTGAGAGAGACAGAGAGAGACCAGGAGCAAAGGCAGGGGCAGAGGGAGAGGGAGAAGCAGGCTCCCCACGGAGCAGGGAGCCCGATGTGGGGCTTGATCCCAAACTCGATCCCAGACCCTGAGATCATGACGTGAGTGGAAGGCAGATGCTTAACGATTGAGCCACGGAGGCACCCCAGAGTATAACACTGATATACAGTTATTTTATCTTCAGTCATACATCATACTGTCAAAATATTCTTTCCCAAAGTTACTTGGATTAGTTTTTTTCTTTCTCAAATCCTTCTTATTGCTGTTATGTTATTCATTATTAATACAATAGGTTTAGATTTTGCCAATTGTATTTCATTTTGCCCACTCCCACTATACAAATACATCTTGGTATCCATCCATCTATCTACCTACCTACCTAGTACTATCTAACCTAAGTAGGGTTACCTATCTACTTTCTATTTTCAAGGGGCACGTAAAGCATCACCGTGGTTCTAAGAATTACAGTTTTATATAAAGATCTACTCGGAAAAGTACCATCTCCACTTCTTACCCACTTCTCCCTCCCCCATTTTTCCATCCCATTCCTAGTTCCCACCTCTAGGGCACTAGTCTCACCAGTTTCTAGTTTAATCTTCCAGCATCTCTTTTGCACAAATGAGTAAATGCACATATAGTTTCTTATCATCACCTCCCTTTTCCATGAAAGGGAGCACACTGTAAACACTCCTTTGTGCTGTTCACTTGATATATCCTAGAAATCACTTCACATCACTTATTATCCTCTGTTGTACAGACGAAGAGACGGGCGTAAAGAGGCTGGATAAGCTGCCCAAGGTCACAGCCCCGGTAAGGAGGAAAGCGGGATTTAAGCCCAAGAAGTGTTGACTCCAAAACCCACGTTGCTTCTACTACATCGGAGTCTCTCATCCTTGGTTCCCGGCATATCCTTTGGGACCTCTAGTTCCTCTGAATTCTCCTTAGATAACTTTGAAAACTAATACACATATGTCCTGGATCATCTGGACGACCGTCTTCTAACCCAACAATGCCGGGCATGCTCAACGCCCAAAGGAACTGAAAATCACCCAGCTGCCTAAGGGGAACGGCCTCATGCAGGAATGGGGTGGAGGGGTAGGGGCTGTAAGGGGACGGGGCAGCAGGTACCTGGCTGTGGCCTTGGCTTGTAGTTCAGGGAAGGCAGCATGACCCTGCACCATGTGGTCTATCTGAAAAATAAGAGAGATAGGTTGGTTTTACAGTTTCTTTGATTTATGTTTAAACCAGAAAAAGATACATTAAAATGTCAGTTTCTTTCAACTCTGTCCACAGAGGATCTAAGAATGTTAACGTGCTAACTCCACTAGAGTGTCTCAGCTTTTCAGAAATTCGGCTTTGCTTCTTCACCTAGTGCTGGCTGCTTGATCCACAAGAAACAGCAGCAGGAAATGAAACTCTCAAGGCTAACCTGGTAGCAGAAAGTCCAAAATGGAGGCGTGTGGACAGGAGGGAGGAGTAACTCCAGGTACGTGGTGAAGGGCCTGGGTGTTAAAGCCCCCCAGGTCTGGATCACACCATTTCCGCCTCCTGATCCAGGCTGTCACCCCAGGACAAAGTCAGACCTTGAATTACTCACCCAGGCTTACTAAAGGAGAAGCTGAGTGAAGGAGACGAGGAGGAGGGATTACCAGTTCAAAAACCAACACCAAAAAGTTGCCCTAGAGCTGTCAAGAGACCTCTCCTAATTGTCAAGTTGTCACATGAAAAAAAAAAAAAAAAAGTTATTACATGAGAAATGGGGGTATCGCTCTCCCGGGATGGAAATGTCTAAGCTCTGTAGAGAACTGTCTTCTCATTTGAAATCCCTTATCTAGGATTTTATTCCTTAATCTACTTGGTAGCTCTGAACAAAATAATAGTATCAGAAGGAGAAATGTCTCCCCGTGATGCTCCCCTGCTTGCTGAAACACACCCAACACACACTGTGTTTGTGCTCCTGAACCTAATCTGGCTGTCTTCCCGGTGTTCACATGAGTCTCTAGGGCTCCAAAACCATTGGGCCAATTCTTTTTCATTCAGACTATGAACTAATTGGCTATTTGGGCCTCAAGGAGATAGTCTCTCTAGTGTGTTTCCAGACAGCTAGGGTTGTATAAAGGTGAAAAGAACTTTTTCTGAGCCATTGAGGTCGGGTCTGGGTTGAGCTAACTACTCCAGAGCCTACCTACCCCTACCTCCTCTATGGGCTACTGCTTCCCTGATCTAAGCACCCCAGGGCCTGGTACCACAGGGAGAGGGAAAATTCTGTGGCCCCGTATGACGGTATGGTGTGCCCCCTCCTCTTGAGAACTGCGAGCCACAAACTATCCTTTCAGTGGCAATCATCCCCTGATCTGTTGGCCTCATCATATGGGAATAATAATACAATCTGCATTTTACAACAGTGGCTTAGTGAAAGAACACAGGCTTTGGAAACAGACAGACGCAGGTTTGAATTCATGGTCTATGTTCATATTTTGTGGTACCGAGGAAAGGTTACTTGAACTCTCAGAGCCTCATCTCCTACAACTGTAAAGTGGTGATAATGAAATTCGCCTTGCAAGAGTGCCCGCTATGGAGGTGGCTCTCAGTTCCCAACATATATTGTTAAGAAGGATATGTCATCAAAAGGGCAAAAATGGCTTGGACAGCAGAATCTCCAATGGTCAGTTGCACTTCTTTTTTCCCCCTAACAGCATCTTATAGGAAAGGTCCACTCTGGTTAGTGAAGACCAATCCAGTTTTTCCAATAAACGAGCACTCATTTCAAAAGCCTGGAATGCCTGATCCTAGGGCTGATCTCTCTGTTTATGTTCTATTCTCCAGCGCATTTAGCACAGTATAGAACATAGTGTCCTATTAGTGGTTATTTGTTTCCCAGTGAAATAACCAGTTTAACCACAATGACTGTATTTGCCAAGTGGCTGCCTCAGAAATATACAGACAGAGTTTGCCTAACTTTATGACTACTTTTTTATTTCCCCCATCTGCTCAGATTTCAGCTCTGAGAGCAAGCAGAAAAATCCGCAAACGATATGCATAGGTAGGAAGCTTGAGCTGAGTGGAGTCAGATCTTCTTCAGGATGGCTTTCTAGATCAAGAGGGAAAAGCCATCTTATACACCTAGGGTTGGATTTTTAGGTCCTTCCTCATAAGGTGGCATGCATCAGCATTTGGAACACAGGAGAAACAGAAACGCAACACAGTATAACACAGAGATCATAAATGGGTAGTACGAGGGGACATCTGGCTCACAGATGTATTTTATTTGGGTTATATAATGTTTAAAAAAATCAGCCAATATTTTTAAATTGGGAGATTCCACTTAAAACCCAGATTTTGGTTTCCCCTGAAGAACCGGCAGATGCAAGATATGGGGCCACCCATAGTCCCCAGGGCAAGAGTTGGCTGGAATCCAGTGATGACTGATCCAGTCAGACAGAACTGTGCCCTTCAGTATCTAGAAGACACCACCACTCCCCACCCCTCCACCCCCAATAACAGACATCAGATTTCACCAATTTCTCATCACGACTGCACAAAGGCTTTACTTGTAGGGGAGCTCTACTTTTCTGTGCCCATCTCTCTGTGAAAGGAAGGAACATAAAATCATTCCCTAGAGTGCCAGGAGTTAAAAGAAAAACTTCTATGTCAAAGTAAGAAACAAAACAAAACAAAAAAACCTGTTTGCCTAATCTGTTTATGCTATCTGTGTGACTCCTTTAGGCATCTGAGTTTCCTACTCTTGAAATGACAGAACACAGACAAGGGAGTCCTGAGACCTGAGTCAGTTCTGGCTCAGCGAATGACCTTAAACAAGACCATTTCTAATTCTCTCCCTCTACAACATTTAATAAATTAACATGACAAAGAGCCAAATGTTTGTAAAATTAGAGAACTGCAATTGCCTGAGATCTCAAAACTGTGGGCACAGAGTTCCTAGGCAAGAAAAACACATGACAAAGCCAAGTTTAGAATCCCAGAATTCTAGGTTCTATGATCATTTTGCTGAGACAAAGCCATCTGATGGCATGATGGGCTTTTCTGTATTAAAATCAATTTTATGTGGGACGCCTGGGTGGCTCAGTTGGTTAAGCAGCTGCCTTCGGCTCAGGTCATGATCCCAGCGTCCTGGGATCGAGTCCCACATCGGGCTCCTTGCTTGGCAGGGAGCCTGCTTCTCCCTCTGCCTCTGCCTGCCACTCTGTCTGCCTGTGCTTGCTCTCGCTTCTCTCTCTATGACAAATAAATAAAAAGTAAAAAAAAAAAAAAAAATCTTTAAAATAAAAAAAATAAATAAATAAAAATAAAATAAAATCAATTTTATGTATTTGTCTTGAGGCTTTACCTTGCTTTGCAGATAATGAAATCATTAGGCTCAGATATATGTTCATTGCTTGCCACAGCTCCCATTTTGCCATTTGCATTTACCTGAAATGTCACTTTTTTCATCTTAGTTTTTCCAACGCTTTACTTAACTTTGACTTCTTATCTCAAAGTAAAAACATTTTGTCTGATTTTTTCCCAGCCTTGAAATTCTCATAAAAATCTAATGAAAGAAGAAAGCCCAGCCTAGACAATGTCTTTTACTTTGCTGGAAAGAACTGTGGGTTTCAATACTGAATGGTTCCTAAGAACAATAAACATTCCTGAAAGAAAATGTAAACCTTTTTTTTTCCCCTCCCACAACTTTACTATTAACTTGTGATAGAACAACTTTACTTACAAGTGGACAAATTCTGACTTAATCCAGAGCTAATTTAGTCAGTTTCATTCAAATCATTCAACATCAAAGTTAATAGCTTTGTGCATTATTTTTTAAGATTTTATTTGTTTATTTGACAGACAGAGATCACAAGTAGACAGAGAGGCAGGCAGAGAGAGAGAGAGGGAAGCAGGCTCCCTGCTGAGCAGAGAGCCCGACGCGGGACTCGATCCCAGGACCCTGAGATCATGACCTGAGCCGAAGGCAGTGGCTTAACCCACTGAGCCACTCAGGCGCCCCAGCTTTGTGCATTTTTATACTTTGTTAATTAACTCACTTATTCGGGAAACTAATATGATATGTGGCTACCCTGTGCTAGGCTAGATACGAAGATAAACAGAAGTCATTGCTCTCACAGAGCTCTGCTTGTCAGTGGAAAATGAGCATGCCAATATTCAAATATGGTCTCGACTGATTAGGTTCTTCATAGATTCTGCAAAATGTTTACTGAACATTTACTCTGCTCTAGTCATAGTAAGCACAGCCATAGAAAGGCACCTCAAGACTTTATACAAATACTACTCCAACTTCTGGATGATCTCTGAATTGCATTATAAGTAGCCCAGCTGAAGCTGAAAGAACTCAACAGAAATTTCAGTAAGTGCTCATCACAGGAAAGACAAAACTTGAGAGTTTGAGTTTGACCAAATAAACCATCTGTTAAAAAAATACTCTTCAGGGGCACCTGGGTGGCTCAGTGGGTTAAAACCTCTGCCTTCAGCTCAGGTCATGATCCCAGGGTCCTGGGATCAAGCCCCACATCGGGCTCTCTGCTCTGCAGGGGGCCTGCTTCTCTTCCTCTCTCTCTGCCTGCCTCTCTGCCTACTTGTGATCTCTCTGTCAAATAAATAAATAAAATATTAAAAAAAAAACTTAAAAAAAATACTCTTCAGCAGAATAAGAATAACCCAGTGTCTCTCCTATATATCAATCATAATGTTCAAGATATGATCTCAAATTGCTCGCCATATAAGAGAGAAGGAAAATGTCATCTATACTTAAGAGAAAAGCCATTTAATAGCTTATTATCCTGAGATGACACAGATGCTAGAAATAGAAGGCAAGAATTCAACAGTTTAGATTTGTCTCCTGTGGCAAGGCAAACAAAAGCAAAAATAAACTCTTGGGACTCCATCAAAACAAAGAGTTTCTGTACAACAGAAATAACAGTCAACAAAACTGAAAGAGGACCTACTGAACAGGAGAAGATATTTGCAAAAGATGTCTCTGATAAGGGATTAGTATCCAAAACATATAAAGAACTTATACAAATAGGTGAAGGGGATTGAGAGTACATCTAGCTTCATGAGCACTAATATATGGAATTGCTGAATCACTATATTGTATACCTGAAACTAAGAGAACACTACGTTAACTACACTGGAATTAAAATAAAATAAAGAACATATACATATATTGCTAAGTGAAACGTGAGTCAGAGAAAGACAAATACCCCATGTTTTTACTCATATGTGGAATTTAAGAAACAGAACAAAGGGGAAAAAAAGACAAACAAAAAACAGATTCTTAACTATAGAGATCAAACTGATGGTTACCAGAGGGAAGGTGGGTGGGGAGTGGGGGGATGGGTGAAACAGGTGAAGGGAATTCAGAGTACACTTATCATGATGAGCACTGAGTAATATATAGAATTATTGAATCACTGTATTGTACACCTGAAACTAATATAACACTGTATGCTAACTATACTGAAAATAAAAAAAATAAAGAGAACAAAGTCAACATGAAAAAAAATTCATCATACATCCAAAAAAGGAGGCGAGGTTAGAAGAACACTATAAAGTTGTTGCTTGATCTGAGCACTGGTATGTTTGGACATTGTTGTATATGTCAATAAATACTGCTTAAATATCATTGCACACCTTAATAAAGAAATAAACATATAAATAAATAACAAATAAATTTAAAACATGAAATCGATGGTTTAGTAATGCTTTTTAGGATATAAATGATAATGTTCTCATAATCAGTAAATAGATAAGAAACAAAAACTATTAAAAATGGAAATTCTACTATTGAAAAAGGCAATATCTGAAATATTTAATGAATAGGCCTCACAGCTAATTGAAGATCATAGAGGAAAGAGTCAATGAACTTGAAAACAGACCAAAAGAGACAGTATCTAACTGTGAGAGGAAAGAGGGGGGAGGGACAGAGCAAGGAGGGGAGGAAAGGGGTGACAGGCGGAGGGGGATAGAAGGAGACAGAGAGAGATGTCAGGGAGGTAGAGAGACAGAGAATGAAAAAAAAAACATTCCTTCACATGCTTGTGGGACAATTGCCAAGGGTCTCATATATATGCAACAGGAGTCAGAGGAGGAAGAATAAGAGCAGTATGTGGCCTTGGTACTGAGGTAGGGCTGTTAGTATGGGTACGAACTGAGATGCCCATATATAATACAGACATAACCTCTGATGATATTCAGGGGAAAATATACAGTTTCATCCTCCAGAGAAAATACCTCAGCCAGGGGTGGTACTGGCTCTTGAGGACCAACACTACTGTACTTGATACATGAAGATGGGCCGTGTCTACTGCCTGTAGAACATTTGTCATATTGCTCCAACTTCGCAATACTAATGTTTCTTACTACTGCATTAGGGAATGTATTCTTGCCATGGCCACCACCTGTGCTAAGTTTATAATCACTTCAAATGCTAGGTCTATGGGAAGAACCTCTTCCTGAGTTGGTCACTGGGAACCACAGTTCTAAGTATTTTCTTTTGTCTCATGGGTATATTAATCTTGTGTTGTTGTTTATATTGCTTCTATGGCATATGGATGCAATATTTATTTGTTTTTAAGAATAAATATTGACAATTTCCCCAACTTGGTGAAAGACAAAAATTTATAAATTCACAAAGTTTAGCAAACCTGGGAAAAGAAGGATAAATCCAAAGACCACCACGTGTGGGCATACCACAATAAAAATAAAAGATTAAGAGAAAATTAAGAAAGTAGTAGAAGAAAAATAATAGACTCCAGACACAGGAAAAAGCCATACAAATGACGGTTGACTTCTCATAAGAAACAAGGATTCCAGAATATAAAACAGTAACATCTTTAAGTGCTGAAGGAAAACAAACAAAGAAAGAACCTGCCAACCAAGAATTCTATATTGAGCAAAAATATCTTTTGAGATATAGGGTAAAATAAATTCATTAAAAAAAAAAAAACTAAGAGAATTTTTTTTCTTTTTGTCAATATCTGTAAGAAATGAATAAATGCTGAAGGAAGTTAGTTCATCAGGCCAAAGGGAATACGAGACAGAAATTTAAATTTTCAGAAAAAAATTTAAAACCATGGAAATGGTAAATATGTAGGTAAATAGAAAAGATAATGTTTGTTTCTCAGATCTCTTTGAAATACATATGACTGTTACAGATATCCTCCCAAAATTCAGATATGAAGCCCCAACCTTCCATGTGACTGTATTTGGAAATGGGGACTTGATGGAAGTAAATAAGGCTCTATGAGGTCATAAGGGTGGGGCCCTAATCCAATAGAAATGCCCTCCTCATAAGAAGAGCCAGGATCACCAAAGCTCGCTCTCTACGTGCATGCACCCGGTAAAGGCCATGTGAGGACACAGTGGGAAGGCTGCTGACTGCAAGCCAGGAAGAGAGCTCACATGAAAAACTGTACTTTCTAGCACTTTGATCATGGACTTCTATTCTCCAAACTCTAAGGAAATGAGTGTTTACTGTTTAAGCGACCCAGTCTGTTTAACAGACGACTCCATTATTTAAAGTGAACAACAAAGCAGTTACTACATTGTTGGATGTAGAGCATATGTAGGCATCACACATACTATGACTACAGCATAAAGAGTTGGGGGAGTGGCAAAGGGAACTCTAGAGTTGAATACTTTTTACATTTTACATGAAAAATATGTATATTTTACAATAAATACACGTATAAAACATGTATATTTTACATAAATAAATATACATAAAAATATGTATATTTTACAATGTACAGTCTAAGGCTGAAAAGCTTAGGACATTTATTGTATGTCATTACTAAAGAAATCATTTTAAAAAGGAATTCAAAAAATCATGCCTGAAAAGCAAACAGGAGAATCCAAATGGAATTCTGAAAACTGAAAGATACCTGACTAATCCAAAAGATGGAAGAAAAGGAGAGATAGAGAAACCAAAAAACCAGAACCACCACAGAAAACAAACAGCAAAATGGAAGACCTAAATCCAACAATATTCATCTTCACATTAAATCATGGATAGTTTTCAACACTCTCAGTAAACATCAAAGATTACAAGATTGCAGAAAAGTGAGACCCAGCTACATCCTGTGTATAAAAGATGTACTTTACATAGACTGGGACAGAGATGATGGTGCTTTGACTGATGGTGTTGGGAATCAAGTTACAAAACAACCAAAACAGATGGAGTGGCGATACACATTTCGGCATCAGAATCCATAGGAATTTCTGACTGGATGAGGGCAGAGAAGGGAAAGGAGGAGTAAAGAATTCATCCTAATTTTCTCGCTTTAATAAAAATATAAATGATGGTGGTCTTTACTTAAATGAAGACAAATACTTGAGGATCAAATAGAGACTGTATCAGTTACTAGAGTCAGAAAACCGTAATTCCAGAATCCTTCCTCCCTCTGCCTCCCTGACATCGAACCCATCCTCTCTCCATGGACAGCAATGCTATCCTTCAAAACCTTGATCTCTCTTCTTCACTTCACATCCAATTCATCAAGAAACCTCATCATCTCTACTTGCAAAATATATCCCCAAACATGACCACTTGGTGACCATTGCCACCACCCTCAAGTTTCAAGTGGTTTACTGATACAGTAGCCTCTCTCTGGCGCCCCTGCTGCCATCTCCCCCACCCCCACCCCACCATTTATTCCCCAGGGAGCAGGCAGCAGTCTGAATGAGCCTTTAAAAACCAAGTCCTACTTGGCCTGTGCTCATTCTTCTCCAGTGGCTTTCCATTTCACTCAGAAGTAAAAGCCAAAATTCTAACAGTGGCCAATAATATAGCCCCATATCACCTCGTGAACTGATTCACAACTCTCATTTTGGTTTATTTGGCTCCATCTTTGTGGCCTTGTTTGCTATTTCTATAATATACTGCAGGCAGGCCATCCTCCCTCAGGACCTTTGCACTGGTTTTTCCCTTGGCCTGGTATGTCCTTCCCCTAGGTTTCCAAATGGCTAACTTCCTTCCCTTCCTTTTTATGTTTGCACGTCACATCAGAAAGGCCTACCGTAAGTAACCACCTTATTTAAAATTGCAAACTGTTCACCTGAACCCATAAACTTACTTCCTCTTTTATTTTTAACGACTTACACCATAAAATAAACTTTATTGCTTTCTCATTTTATTTATTTTGTAGGATCTGTCTTCTCCTGTTAGAATGTGAGCTTGACAAGGGGGCAGATTTTTGGAGGAAAGGACAGGAGGAACTGTTTTATTCTCTGCCTATTTCTCACTCAGAACACTACCATGAACATCATGTAAATAAGCATCCCTCCAAAGAGTTTAGATTTTTATTCTACAGATAACTCGGGAGGTATCAAGAGTGACAGGGTCATGTCTATGTGCTTTCACCACAATCTTAAAAAGGATGTTGTGGAAAGTTTGTGTTCCTTCAAAATTCGTATGTTGAAATCCTAACCACCGGGGTAAATGTGCTCAGAAGCAGGACCCTTGGGAGGTGAGTAAGTCTGAGGGTGGAGGCCTCATGAACAGGATTAACACTCTTGCAAGGGTCAGAAGGAACCAGAGTTCTCCCCTTCCACCATGTGAAGACACAAGGAAAAGTCAGCTCTCTGCAAACCGGAAGAGGATCCTCACCAGGAACCAACCTTGCGGCTACCTTGATCTTCGACTTCCAGCCTCAGGAGCTTTGAGGAATAAAGTTCTGTTGCACATATGCCCCTCCCATCCCCCCTGTCTATGGTAGTTTGTTCAAGTGGCCAAACTAAGACACAGGGCTTAGAGAGAGAAGAAGTGGAAGAAAGAAGGTAATCAGGGAGCTGTGCAGGGACCCGGGTGGGTATACAAAAAACAAACAAACAAAAAACAGTGCAAGCCCGGGTGGGAGGGAAAGCAGAAACATTTTTAATGCAGAGCTGGTCTTTGTATCCACCAAGTCATTCAAATTAGCCAACGAACAATGCTGGGGACACACCTAAGTCTATATATACCTTCTGTCAATACCACACACATACATTTCCTTTCTCTCGTGGCCTTATGAAGCCTACCAACTGAATCTGCTTCGATGTACCTGAAAAGTCACACTAACTCACAATAATTGCTTCTCCAGGGACTGTATAAGACAAGTATAAGAAAAATTAAAAAATGTGGCTCCACAAAAGTCAGGTCCAGTTATAGAGAGATCTGGGTCTTACAGTAGCTGACTTGGATTTGAATCAAGGCTTTCCCACTTACAACTATTAAGATCTTGATCAAGTTACCTCATTGTTCTGAACGTATTTATGCACTAGTAAAACTAAATCAACAACACTGACCACACAGACATGCTGTGCATATCAGAATGCTAAATCTTTTTTTTTTTTTTAAGATTTTATTTATTTATTTGACAGACAGAGATCACAAGTAGGCAGAGAGGCAGGCAGAGAGAGAGGAGGAAGCAGGCTCCCCGCTGAGCAGAGAGCCCAACGCGGGGCTCGATCCCAGGACCCTGAGATCATGACCTGAGCTGAAGGCAGAGGCTTTAACCCACTGAGCCACCCAGGTGCCCCAGAACACTAAATCTTAATGAAGGGCCTGAAAGTATTTGTCCCGTAACAGATCCTCTCAGGAGGCTGCGGGTTGTGCAATCTACTTCATGTGCTACGCTAACTTGTAATCATCAGGCCTGTATTCAACCTTCCCATTAGATGATAAGTTACTGGAGGACAAGAATCATGTGACTATTCTCGCCTGGCCCAGAGTCATCCCTGTCACATGATGGAAGGAATGAACAAATAAAGAGTTGAACTCACTATCTCCATCCATGCACAGTATGTGTCTAATCCAAGCTCTTCATACACCCACTTGTGGGGGACAGGTGGACTTCCTGAGGCTAGTCCCAGGCTGAGTGGCACTGGGGATAAAGCGGGAGAGAGGCGTCTCAATGCACAAATGCTAAAATTCTGAACACACTGCATTTTGCTACACAGTGACCCTGGGGCTCAAGTTCATAAATTTAAATTCTGGGTTCAAACAATTCAAAGGTGGGGTACCTGGGTGGCTCAGTTGGTTAAGTATCTGTCCTCAGCTCAGGTCACCAGTCCTGGGATCAAGCCCTACATCGGGCTCCCTGCTCAGCGGGAAGCCTGCTTCTCCTTCTCCCTCTGCCACTACCCCTGTGTGGGCTCTCTGTCAAATAAATAAATAAAATCTTAAAAAACAAAAATAATTCAAGGGTAACCCCCACCCAAGCTCCATTATTCCAGAAAGCCAAAGCCACCACCGCTTTGGAAGAAGAGGCAGCTTAGGAATTTGACTTAGCCTCCCTACTGCACACCTCCCCCAATGAAAAGGACTCCAACTTCAGAGAGTGCCTGGAGAGAGGGATGGCCAAAGGCCAGCTGGAAACCAGCATCGGCATCTGGACGCAGTGACTGCATGGGCTGGTGTTCTATGGAAAAGGTCTGGGCAAAAAAGTGATGTTTTCTGCACAGCTATTCTGGAGAGAGTATTGACAAGCACGAGGCAATCCCTGCTGGGTGCCCGACTGAGGCAACTAAAATCAATCATCCATGGGCTGGAGGCATGTGCCCTTCTAAGAGGAAATGAGTGTCAGTGGCAAAAGCTTGAAATGAGTGAAAAATGAATCCAAATCTCAGTCAAATGAAACTGCAAGAGGTCCAGAGCCAGAAAAGATCCTATTCTATTTTTTTTCCTTCATCCTGAAGTTAACCAGATGGAGATTTTTTTTCGTTTTCTTTTTCTTTTTCTTCTTCTTCTTTTTTTTTTTTTTAAAGTACCAAGCTATTCACATACTTGGAATGAAGAATTTGCTTTGGGATGAAAGTTTTTTTTTTTTTAAATTGTAAAAATGAGACAAAATAGCTATTCTCCCCTCCCTCCCAAATCTAGAGTTTAGGTAATTTTTTCTTGTTTATTCTCTTCTTTCTCCTCCTTCCCTTCCCTCTTCCTCTACTTTCTCTTCTCTTCTGTTTCAGATGGTATATTTGTGACTATGTTTAGAATATACTGTGGACAATGTAATAATGGGACAGTTTCAGACACAGCATTTCAGACATGTGTGTTTGAAACAGTGAACACAAAACATGCAACTTCCTCTCTCCGTGTTCTCCGTGAAAACAATGTGTTGTAAAACCAGAGATTAGAATTTCACAACAGAACAAACAAGAATAAGTAAATGGAAAGGAAGGGCAAATGGCAAAGGAGTCACATAAAAAGGCCACTGACAATGCACCAGGGACCTCTCTGGGTTGTGCTTGCTCCCCTGAGTCTGCATTCTTCATCTGTGTATTTGGATAATCACTGTACCTATTTCACGGGGATTCTGAGAGAATTAAATGAGATTGTATATGCCAAGCACTTGGCATCGAGACTGGGAAAGAAGCCTTCAAAATAAATATGAGGTATTGGGATTATTATGTATTAATAAGATTATGTATATAATTATGTAAGATTGATAAGGATTAATAAGATTATGTATATAAATCCTTTTCACAGAACATTCTCAATAAGGTAGGATTTTTATTATTATCATCATTATTGTATTTATTTCATTTCTTTATTTTGTAGGCTGCTTCTGTCTCTTTGCTTGCCTCCCCTGGACTGGACTGCTGCTTTACTGGGCAGTCTCTTCTGTTCTTGATTCAGATTTTGCCCCATCAGGCTAGCTTTTGGATTTCCTAAGATTTTGCTCTCTAAACTGCACAGGTCAACCACACCCGTTTGTACGGCCCATGAAATATAAGCAGAATTGCCCAAAGTGGAGCTCCAAGGGCAGATTGGTTCGTGATGGTGCAAAATCACTAACTAGAGGAAAGGCCACAATTCCCATGACTTCAAAAGTCACAGTAGACTATTATGAAGACTTTATTAATGGCCAAAAGGAGGTTACATTTTTAATTTAAATTCTGAAACAGGCATAACCAATTCTTATCCACAAAGATATGTCATAATGTTTGGGCAAAGATGGCTTATATCCATAGCAACAGAGCAAACTTTGAGCCAAATACTGGGGAAAGTATTTCCAGACTGACACAGATGTTCAATTTGCATACTAAGTCTCTGAAAACCTGTTGATGGACAGCTTCATGAACAATGCACTCTGCACAAAGAACTGGTTTACTGGATCATTGTACTTTTTTTTTTTTTTTTTTTTTTTTAAAGCCTCTGGATTGTGCCCTCTATAAGTTCTGGGTCTGCAAAGGGTGATTATACCATGAGGCAGGGTTGAAACAGGCTAAATTTCAGCAATGGGCTTTTATTATGTAACAGAAAGGGAATGGATATTTAAGTTAAACACTGTGTAGTCAACACATGACACTTACTTCAACAGGACGATGCAAAGTCCGAGTCCCCTGGCACCTTCATAAGGCTGTGTTGTCTTCTCAGTGTCTCTAGCATAGTGTTCTTACAGACCAATTAGGCACCGAGATTCCCCACTACATAAAGAGCTCCTCAAAACCAGAGCCCGCGGAGGTCTCGCTCATTGAATGCATCTCTGTGGCCGGGCACAGAACACGGGCTTCAATGCCAGCCAGACACCTATGTTTCCACTGACTTTGAAAGAGAATTTGAGGCAGCTAAGTATAAAATAGCCATATACTAAGAAATGGAAAAAATGGGCATCTGCATCCAGAGTGAGCTTTGGATCTGATCAACTATCATTCAGTTGAACATTTGTAAGAGTTGGGATGGGAATGAGACCATAAACAGACGATGTGAGATTGGCTAACTGAACCTTGGTCTCCTTTTCCCTTGCGTTCCAATGGAATCCTTCCAAGGCTTGCTGATCTCCTGACCTCAGTTCTTATTAAGCACTGCCCTGGTCCTCATTCAAACCCGCATAGCTTTCTGTTTGTGGACTAACCGACTAAAACCGGTCTCCCCACCTTCAGCCATGTACCCTCAGGCCTTCTACTCAAGGCTGCTGGCCAGTCTGTCCACCTGAGACCTGAACATGAGCATGTACTCTTCCAACCTTGCACTGCTCCCTCTTGGTCTACCAGAGAGAGATCAGTTTCTTAGCATGTTCTCCAGGGACTTAGGATGTGGTCCCTATCCAGCTCTCTAACTTTCATTGTCAGTCATTCTTCTAAGAACAGTTTATGTCACAGCCTATGTGCCATAACCTCAAATATGCCTTATTATTTGTCACTCCCATATCTTTGTTCCTACACCAGTTCTCCTGCCTAGAGGAGTATATCTACCCTTCTTTGCCTGGTTGGTCTCTATTTACCTTTCAAGACTCAGCATAAATGCCTTATCCCCTGCAAAAAGTTTTTTTTTTTAGCTTTATGCCAACTCTGTGCTTTGTCCCTCTGGTACAGTACTCATCTTGTTTTTATGGGTCTTCCATCTTCCCTATGAGACAACCCCACGAATTCACCAAATTTTTATCAACTACCTTCTATAAACCACTGAGCTAGATGCAAAGAAATGTCAGATATGGCCTTTGCCTTTAAGGAGCTCCTAGTTTTCTGGAAATGACAGATTAGTAAACCAATAAGAATAACAGAATATTCTAAACAGAGTTGTGTCTTGGGGTGCCTGGGTGGCTCAGTGGAGTAAGCCGCTGCATTTGGCTCAGGTCATGATCCCAGGGTCCTGGGATCAAGTCCCACGTTGGGCTCTCTGCTCAGCAAGGAGTCTGCTTCCTCCTCTCTCTCTGCCTGCCTCTCTGCCTACTTGTGATCTCTTTCTCTCTCTGTCAAATAAATAAATAAAATCTTAAAAAAAAATAGAGTTGTGTCTTAAAGGACAAGTAAAATTATCCAAGTGGTAAAGAGCTTTCTGAGCAGGGAAAGAAAAACATCCAAAGGCACAGAAGAGTAGAATAACATAAGTCATGGGGAAGCTGCAGGTAGGGTAATCTAGACTCAGTGACAAGTACATGCGTGGGACTGGGGGGATGGACCATGAGAGTATGACATGCCCAGAAAACTATGTGAATGATATCCCCAAGGCTATGGAGAACCACTTACGGGTTTCAGCTGGTAAGTTAGTTGGTCCTTTTTACAAAGTAAAATACCACTTTCACTGCCATGAAAAAAAAAAAAAAGGATTTTTGTGTGAAAGATAGGTGACAAGATGGGTTAGTCATCATTGCCTGGACCAACATTTATTCCTTTGGCAAATGCATGCTGCCTATGCACCATATGTTAGGCTGTATGCTAAGACAAAGCTAAGTGTTCTGATTTAGGAGCCTGCAAATCTTCCAGATTCTGGGTATATGGTTAACGTGACAGAATGGGCTGGTCAAGACTATAAAAACACTTAGACCATACTGAGAAAGTGTCAACTTACCAGTTTTCCAGTAACGCTCTGACCACCTTCATTCAGCCAGAACCCAGGGACCATGGCTGAGAAATAAGGGCCCCAGACACCCGGTACAAAAATTGGATCTTTGCTGATCTGAAAAGAAAGAGGCAAAGTAGATGAAAATAACTGATCCCCAGGGCTAGAAAGAAGCCTTAACCTCCTTCTATCTGATGTTTCTATGACCGTGAAATTCAACTTCCCATTAAATACTTTCTTTGAGGGGTGCCTGGGTGGCTTAGTGGGTTAAAGCCTCTGCCTTCAGCTGAGGTCATGATCCTAGGGTCCTGGGATCGAGCCCCACATCAGGCTCTCTGCTCAGCAGGGAGATTGCTTCCTCCTCTCTCTCTCTCTGCCTGTCTCTCTGCCTACCTGTGATCTCTGTCTGTCAAATAGATGGATAAAATCTTAAAAAAAAAACAACAACCTTCTTTGATAAGAAAGTCATTCCTTCCAAAGGAAGGGTGTGGTTTCATCTCTGGAAGCCTTCCTGATAAATTTATTTAGATGTCAGGGTAGCAAAAGAGATCATTTTGGAAAGAAACTGATGAGATACTTCCTTGTTGGCTCCCTCTCTGTGGCAGACTCATTGCAAAAATGGTCCCCAATCTCTACCCTCTGTGTATCCAACCCCTTTCCAAGGCGACTTGGCAGCTCCTCTCATTGATGGTGGAGTCCCCATCCCTCGAATCTGGGTCAACCTTGTGACTTGTTTTGGCCAACAGAATGAGATGGAAGTGACCCTGCACCAGTTTTCCAGGCTTAGGCCTCAAGAGGACTGTATGCTTCTATTCTTCCTCTTGGTTCTCTACCTTTGCCAGAAGAGTCCAGAGTAGCTTGCTGGATGGAAGGACAAGCAAGTGATGTCTCCCATATAAGAGGCAGCCCAAACAAGATCAGCAAATCATCCTAGTCAACCAGCACTAACAAGCCCAGATCACCAGAATCACCCAGTCAACTGGTAGACCTGTGAACAAAAATACATGACTTGTTTTACATCACTGAAGACTGTGTGTTTGTCACCTAGGATTTCCATGGTGAGAGATAACTGATACATTCCTTTCCTTCACAAATACTCACTAGTCACAACTAACAGCATGCTATCTCCCTTAATTGGGTGCTGGAGATACAGAGATGAATCAGACAGAGTTCCTGTCTTCAAGAAGCTACCTATCGAGAGGGGAGCTCTACACGTAAGCAGACAAATAGGATACAGTGTGGTCCACAGGATGATAAAGAGAAAACACAGAATGTTATGGCGGGACAGAGCATGCAAGGCATGGATGGTCTTAGAGAACAGGACATAGACCAAGCATGCATGCTAGGTCAAGGGAATGGCTTGAACAAAGCCATGTAAGTGAGGGAGAGTTTCTCTTAGGATTCAAGACACTGTGTTCCACAGAAGTTCTTTCAGGTGTTAGGAGAATATACCAAGACATGAACCAGGTCAAACAAGGATGGACTACGTGTTACCTCATCTGAAATGGTATATGCCTCTCATCCATCTAGCAGGGATATATATTTCTTGTTGTAGAGGCATGTAGTTCAAGGGTGGGGAAGAGAAGGGAGTGAAGCATACTAGGTCTACTCCCACATGTCTTCTGGACAGGTAGCAAATCCATTCATTTATCCTACAAATATTTATTCAGTCCTTATTATATATCTGGTACTATGTCACATCCTGGGGATATTGAATTGAACTGAATATTCATGATTTCTGTCCTCATGAAATTTGTAGTCCAGCATTTTGACACTGGAACAAGCTTTCTTTAAATGTCTTCACCCGCACTAATCCAGTTCCCTTTTACTAAACTTGTGAGTCTTCAAATCAGTAGGATTTCCAACCCTCAGATATGAAGAAAGTGAGGGAAGGCAAGGGAACTACACAACACTGTCAACTTTAAATCTTGTGAAATAATATAATTTATAAAAAGGGACATTTAACCCCTAAAATAGAAAGAATGTCAGGGAAAAAAGAAAGACTTTTACAAGAAAAGACAGTTTGGCTTGCAATGCCATATTCATTCATTTTGTGGTTGGTTGAATAGGTATTTCCTGAATTCCCTCTGTGGTACAAGCTGGTGCCAGGCACTGGCAATGAATATGAAACAAAGCAGCATAGTCCCTGTCCTCATGAACCATTCTGTCTTGAAATGGGATCAGATGAGAGTGGCCCGTCCTTCAAGTTTGGCCGGGAATCTCCTAGGTTTAACACTCAAGGTCTTATGTCCTAGAAAACCCTGCAGTTCTGGGCAAACAGGACAAATCTTTGGATACCCCAGATAGATATTAATCAGATCCTTACACAGATATGTAATTATAAACTGTGATAAATAAATGAATGAAAATCAAAAGGTACTATAAGGGCAAATAAGTGAGGTACCTAATTTAGTCTAGGGGTCTCGGAAGACCTTTTTCAGGAGGCAATATCTGAATTAAGATGTAAACCACAGACAGAAGTTACTCAGTAGGTGTGAGGGTGTGTGTGTGAATATACATATGATTGTGTATAAGTATGTGTTTGTGTATGTGTATATGATACAGAGACTATTTTAGCCAGAAGGAGCACACACTAAATGGTCTTTGTTTTTGTCACTTTGTCTTTGCCCATAAAAATTGATCACATGCCGGGCCTAGACACTACTCTTCCCAGAGTGGCTCTGGGGTGGATAAGATAGCTCATATTCACAACCACTTAGGACCCAGTGTTTGAACAGGCAGATGGATAATCACCAAAGTCAAATCATCTCCTGTCAATGCCCTGCACCCCTTCCCTTCCAGAACTCTTGGCCGCATTTGATAGATTAGTCTCAGAGAGTTTGTTGTATAAGACCTCCACAGTCACACAGTAACCACCCAAGGCAGGATCTGAACCCAGGTAGCTGTTGCCCTCAAATTGTATGATATATTTTAATTTTAACTCATACACATAAATTGCTTTGGAAGGTCACGCATCACCCCCTACCTCCACCCCATCTCACAATTTCTTTAAGCTTGTTGCTGAGTCAGCCAGGGCAGAGCTTCACTGGAAGATGAGGGTATGCTGCTCAGAAACGTCAGGTGAAGGCTCTGCCTGGCTCTGTCCAGGGAGAGGTTTTGAGCTGACTCCCGTTTGTGCTTACTCCTTTGCAATGGCACATGCTTCTCATCAGACATCTAAGTAAAGCAAGGAAACCAACACACAAAAATGTTTCCCAGAGCGTTTCCAATCGCCTCTAAACCCTGTGCTCTTGGAGAAAACAAGTAATAGTTTGTTTTGACAGAGGGGTGGGGGGAGCACATTTGTATATTGCTGTGTGCTTTAATTCTTTGCAATAAACCTAAACATTTAAAGATATTTTTGTGAAAGCTCTTTTTCATGCCGATGGCTATCTTGGCCTGGAGGCTGTTCTGTTACCCAAAGAAGGGAGTTCATTTTACTCCACTGATAACAACTGTCTGCAGAGGACGTTGATTTCCTCGTCATCGCGGTGCTATTGGCAACAACAAGAGTCAAGATTGACTGGGTACTTACTAAAGGCCTCCTTCCAAGCATATTATAGGAATTAAACCACGTAACCCTCATAAAATCCCCGAGGGAAGATTTCATCACAATTTCTATTGAATAGATGTGTAAACTAAAGCAGAGAGAGTTTAACTCCATGTCCAAGGTTATAAAAATGCAAAGCAGCCAGGCACCACACTCTGCAGGTTCTAAATTTGTCTCTGCCAAAGTATGGTCTTATTTTTAGGCTACCATTGCTTCTTTGAATCCTTCTTAGGCTCCTAAGGGCAGAAAGCAAGGGCCATCACATAGCCAACACAGACTCATTCAAATGGAACAAACCTTCTGGCCTTGACGACAAGTCAGGGAATCTGCATTTCTAAAAAGCTTTTGAAAAATTTTCCCCAACAGGCTTATGAAGGGCGGAGGAGCGAGTGTGGGTTGAGTCTAAGACCTATCTTGATTCTATTCCAGCCTGCTGTATTCTAGCCAGGTGATCTCACACAACCTCATCTTTCTGGGCTTCAGTTCCCTCAGTTCAAAAAAGGGAGGATTGATACAAACATTGGAGGGCTTTGGTGAAGACAGAATAAGCCATCAACTACAAACAGCTAATTATACGTTTAATACCAAATACACATTGGTTCTCCTTGAAATAAAGCTTATGATGGAACAGTCAGGGGACAGAGTTGAATGACCACAGTCAAAAGTAATTATGACCTGGTAAGAAGGTCTCTAGATTGGCCCGTGGTCTGATTTAGTGAATATTCTTAACAATGAGGTAGACATGATTCAGAAGAAAAGCTTATCACGTTTTCAGAGGATATAAACGTGGCAGGATATTATGCTCCACATGATGGAGTACGTCCAAATCAAGATTCAAATTCAAAACCACTTCTAAGAGCTAGAACATTAAGCAAAATACAAGAAACTAGTTAACATTTGTTGAATTAGTATGGTTAAACCTTCATACTTAAAAGGTACTAGAAATATTCTCTTCCATAATACTCTTTCTCATGGGTGGTGGCACACGAGTATTCAATTTGGTAGGGTTTGAAGCACCATGTAGACTTTTGCTATATTATTTAATTATGTGTGATATAAATAAAATTATAGAAACCTGCAATAAAACAAAACATTTGGTTGCTCACTATATGCCAGACACTGAGATCAGGATCAAGCCTATAAAAATGATGAAGTAAAATAATAATAGCAATGATAATCACTAATAAGGAAGGCATGACCCATTTCCTCAAAGAGCTCCTCGTCTAACTAGGGGTCTGACAAACGGTGGAAATGTATAAATTACCAAAAAAGTGTGTAAAGTACTACAGTCAGGTTGGGGAGGGCAAGCGTGGTAGAAACCCAAGCTGTGGGCACTTTCCGGAGGTGGTCACGTGTGAGCTGTGTGAGCCAGGCCCTGAAGGAGAAGTAAGTGTTTCCTCAAGTCAAGAAGGAAGGCAGTCTGGGTGGAAACAACTGTTTCTGGGCTGGGCTCACACTCATTTTGGTTTTCATGAGAACATATAGCTCCTAATTCTACTTTAATGTAAAGGTCATAAGGTTGAAGGATAGGTATATTTTTGTACCAATACACCCTACTGTTGGTCAAAAATTCATTTTTTTTTAAAAAACCATGGTTTTTGAAAAGGTAAAGAGTCTCAGTGAAGCCACCCTCTAAGTCAGGCAATGACAGTAAGAAATAATAGTACAGAAATAAGGATAACAATAAGAAATAATAAAAGAGTAGTTGCTAACAATTACTGCAGGCTTACAACATGCCAAATACTCTCTTAGGCTCTTTACAGACATTCTAGCATTTAATACTCATGACAACCCAGTGAGGTAAGTCCTATCATTATATTGACCCCTCAAACGAGGAAATCTAATGGAGGAGGTCAGATGGCTAGTATCGAAAACAAGAGTAACTTCAGATCCAAACAAGATCCAGGCTATGAACTTATTTCCCTCTGCAGAGTCTACTTTCCTCATCTATAAAATAAACAGATTGGGTGAGAATGTTTAGTATCTCCTTTGTCTTCGAGATTATCTAAGATTCCATGAAGCTGAGTCATTCCTCTCCAGCTGGCCAATCAGAATTCTCCAGCGGGCTATTTCAACACACACTCTGCCCCGTGGCTCAGGGGATCCCACCCAGTGGCCTCTTGGGGCTTCTCTAAGAATCAACTTTGCCCGGCTACCCTCGCGACCATGTCCAGGACTACCAGGGGCCTTTCTTGATGACCGACACCATGTATCTAATATATTTAAGGGCTACTTCCCATAATATCTGACACTCACTGAGCAAATACTCAGCAAATATTTCTTGGATACACACGGAGTTCAAACTATGGCTTCAAATATGAAGAGATACAGAAAGATGGGCATCAGAGGCATGTATCATCCCAAGGTTTGCAAGCTAGTAGAAGTTAAGGTACGCAATGGGCTGGGGGGAACTCAGGTATGAAGTGATTTCTAAGTTTATATTTGTATTGAAACATGCAATTACCCTAGAGAGTACGTGGGGTCCAACAAGCACAGCCCATGTGATAGCTGAAGACAGGCATGAGGAGGGTAGGCCAACTACCCAGGATCACAAGGATGAGAGACGGTTGAGCAGGGATTAGAAGCCTCTCTCCGTTTGTCCCGACCTCTTCATGCCTGTGCCCATGCTGGCTCTGTGTGTGGATGCCACTGGCTACATTTCACCGAAGGCTATGCTCTTGTCAGCTGAGTTGCCCTGCAGTGCCTGCTCACACCTCTTGCTGGGAGAGATGACTGGGCTCTGAGCAGGGAGCCACTCCAGCAATTTCCGTTCTGCCTTGCCCCCACCCCATCACCCCGAGGTTGGTCTAAACCTCTGGCAGGGGCAGCAGGCAGGCTCCAGGCGCCAGTGGTCCTGGGAGGGAATAGGAGGTTTTGTTTTGAGTGCCTCCAGCCAGGTTGGGAATTTCAGAGGGTAGCCGCAGGCATGTGTGGGGCTGAGTATTTCCGTGGTGGCTCATCTCTCCCTCCAAATGGACTGTGCTATCGTCTTACTAGAAAAAACCATTTATACACATTCCAGCCAACTCCCAACTCACTACACAGTACAAAAAAGAGCACAGAGAATTTGGTTTTTGAATGGGGCTCTTAGTCTTGACCTCAAGTTCTGTACTTCTCAGATGAAATTGTAATGAGTTGTTTGCCTCTCCTACGAAATAGTGAGGAGATACCTCTTAGCTCAAAGACAGTGAACGTGACTTAGTAATGTGAGCACAGACCTTGGAGTTAGAAAAACCTGAGTTTCAATTCTGGCCAGGCTGTTTATTAGCCGTGTGCCTTTGAATTTGTCTGAGACTTGGTTTCCTCATCTATAAATGGGATAATCTCACCTCCCACAGAGTTCTATGTGAGTCCTAAGTGGTATAATGTGTATAAAAATCTTAGGACATAATATGCTCTCAAGAAATGTGAAATAAGAGATGGTTAAACTCTATTTCCTTTTGGGACAGTGGAAGGATCTGGAGTCCCAAGTCCTGGGTTCATGTCCAGGCTCTACCCCTTCTTAGTTCTGTCCCTTTGGGAGGTTCTCCTTCCTCTTCCCTCCCGGACTCACTCATCCATGCTTGTCATTCACCACATCCCATGGGGTCAGATCATCTACTCCCATGGATGCAATGACAATTTTTATGCTGTTGAATCCCAAACTGTTCTCCCAAACTCAGTCTTTGCTGTTGAGTTCCATATTGGACACTTGACCTGGATGTCTAATCAATGTGTCCAAAACAGAACCCTCTATCCTTCCTCCCAGGGATGCTCTTGTGCTGGGGTCCCTGTCTTCCCATCTACCCAACCAGTAGGATACCATTCTTTTTTTTTTTTTTTTTAATTTTTAGTTTATTTTTTTGACAGAGATCACAAGTAGGCAGAGAGGGGGGTAGAGGAAGCAGGCTCCCTGCTGAGCAGAGAGTCTGATGTGGGGCTCGATCACACCACCCTGGGATCGCAACCTGAGCTGGAGGCAGAGGCTTTAACCTGTGGAGCCACCCAGGCAACCCTAAGATACCATTCTTAACCTTACGCGGAGTCATCTTTCTCCTCTGCCCCACATTAGGCCTTATATACTGTCAACTCTATTTTTTAAACAAAGCTTGTTTCTCCCCATTGCTACATTGCTCTAGTTCTTTATCATCTCTTGCTTGGATTAGTGCAGTAGTAATTAAGCTGGTTTCTCTGTCTCAAATACTGCCCTTCTCCTGCACCCCCAAAAACCCTGCTCAGAGAATTCATCTTCCTTACCTCCAATACAATGATCCTTCTAACACACAAACCTAATTATAATTGTATCACTCCCTTACATGCTTTAGGACTTCCCCATGGCATATGAGACCTTTCTGACCTGGCTTTTATTTATATGTCTTAACTTATCACACATGGTACCATTTCTTCACAGTCCCGTCATTTTTACTCCAACCAGCCCATCTCAGCCTAGAAATTCCCCCAGCTGTGCCATTTTCTTTCTCATCTCTATGTCTTGATAAATGCTCCTCTTTCTGTCTAAAAGGCATTCCTTCTGACCTTCCCCTGACTAACTCTTCCAAGTCCTTTTATAGGATTTAGCTCAATACTCTCTGCTCTGGGAAGCTTCTCTAAACCCTGACTAGCTGAGTTCTTTCTTCTTACATCTTCCTTTGCATATAAAATGTTTTATAAACTAAATCACCCACTGCAGCACACGGCTGAAGTTATCAACAATGTCACCGATATTCGGAGCAACAATAGCATGGAACACATGTTCAATCACCCATAAGTAGCACATAGTTCATAAAACTCAGGCTTGCCAAATTTTCTTGTTCTCTGTTTGGAGGTTTCTGAAAGGTTAAGAGTCCTCTAGTAGAGAGTATGCCCTTTCTAGAAATCCAATCCCCTTATATGAGTTTAAGCAAAACAGGAACACGTGAAACCTGTCCACAGGTATCTCCTGGGGCCGAGCAGTTCAAGCTGGCAGGCAGGGAGGGCACTGAACGGGTTTGTCACCCGACCAAACAGTCCCCAAATTTGGGATGGAGGGAGGCAGCCCAATGCTGCTTGCAATGTCCTGAGTTATTTGCCAACTATTTTGGACTCGCTAAACCCCAAATTCCTTATTCTTCATCATTTTGAAATCCGTATGTGATCACAATAGAAACTTAATCCATATGCTTCTCATTCGCATACACTTAAAGCACACCCAAAGTTGCTTTGCAAGAGACGGAGGAGCCATGAAAACTTTGAGGACTGCCTAAGATCTCCCCCAATTTTCTCTCCCTTGCAGATAAGAAGCCACCTTTGGCCTCCTCTATACAGATGCCTGACTGGCTCCAGGGAGCTCAGACCAGCTTGAATACTCCAAGAGCTGTGGGACCCCAAAGATGTAAAAATCATAGCTTGCATCTTTTTCACAGCCTAAACAATCTGTGGTGGGTAAACAATTCCTGGTGGATCCCATGAGTCAGGGAGGAGGGGCTGGTGGCGTGGGTGGGGGAAGGGGAGGCAGCGAGTGAGAGGAGAGAGGGGCACCTTTTCTGTGTACCGGTCACCAGATGGACTCTTAGTTCTGTTTCAGTGTCACATAGTGACCTGGACTCTTGGTGTCAGAACCGTGTCTTCTATTTCTGCCACAACCCCAGGAATGAGCAGAGGACTAATCGAGTGCTTCTCAAATATGACACAGCCAATGTCCTCCTTTGATTCTGAGCCAGCTGTTCGGGAAAGCAGCTCTCCCTGATAGACTTCAGTTAAAAAGATGCCTCCGGCGGCCTTAGAGACAAGGCTGATAAGCAGGTGCAGGCAAGGATGACACAGCCTTTTCCCTGTAACAAGCACATGGCACCCAACCCACAGCACCTCTCCCAGATAGCCCTGATTTCTGACTGCTGAATTGCAGACACTTTCTCCTCCTGCTTGGCTCCTGACTGGCTTCTGAGCTTCCCTTGTTATGACTTTTTGCTTTGATACCACTGTCTAGTCTCAGATATTGTCTCATAAATCTGACCACAGATTGAGAGACTGGTCTGACTCTCCATGTTTAGTCCTAAGTTGCTGTATGTCATCAGTCCTCGGGGTGTTCATATGAAAAATGAGGCAGATAGGACCTCTTTTATAGACTTGTAAAGATTAAATGTGGCATAGTCTATTATAGGCCTTGGTACAGTGCCTGGTACATTCAGTGACCCAGGGAAATGGAGCCTGTCCTCATATCATCACCCTTATACTGGCCAAGCTGCACTTCTTATTTATGGACCAGATTACAGAGAGGCATTTAATTTTCAAAAGTAAGATCTGACACCATCTTGACTAGAATTCCGAAGCAGGGTACAGGGTTTGTATTGGCTCTGGAGAAGAATGAGATAGGAATCAACAGTATCATTCAAATGAATTAATTTCTATTTGGAAGATCTATGAGTGGGAACAAATACAACTGAGACATACCCAGTATGGAATAAAGGCAAAGAGAACCTTGGCTAAATTATATTGGGGCCTCATTTGAAAAAAGTCAGAACTGCTGGGCATACTCATCAATCACTGCCTTCCCAAAAGAACCTCCTCCTCTCTTCTCAGGTTTAGCTCGGGGAATCTGGGACATGTCCAAACAAGTCTGGACCTGAAGGATCCCGATCTTCAGAACTCTCTCTGCACTTGTGGCCTAAAACATGACAAGAAGGCTAAAGGGGCCAGGCAAAAAGAACTAAAAACTCTGCATACACACCTGTGTCATTCCAGAGTGAAGGACTGCGAAAGTACCAGAAACTGACCAGTGTTTATCGAGTAGTAATTAGGGTGAAGGACTTCATCCCTTCCATCTTCTCTATGACAAAGCAGGTTGAAAGAGCATTAAGAAATCATGATGGTTAGATAAGAGGAGGTCAGGAGAAAGATGGAGAGAGAGGGTGGGAAGCCCATGTACTTTGGTTACCTAAGAAGTCACCAGGGACAGCACATAAGGGGCACATGGGCCAGAACGCCCATATCAGACAGCAAGCCAAGCCCCCTTCCTGCTGTCGCTGGGCCAGGCCTCAGAATCCATCCCGGATTCGCAGAGTGCCTGGATGAACTTCTATAGTCCCAGCACGGGGCACTGTTACCTCCATTTCCCCCACCTGAGATGCTGAGCAAGCCCATGTCCCCCAGTTTCGATGAGAACTGAGTTTCAGAGACATTAGTAGAGTTCCCAGGCTCACCAAGAGAAGAATCAGCTCTTAGACACATATCTGACTGGAGTCCACAGGCTTCCTGAGACTTTTTTTAAAGAGAAAAAAGGCTATTAACAGGCAAGGCAAGGACAGAGAAGATAGCACCATCTTCAACATCTAGTCTGGGGCCAGCCCAGTGCCCCTTGTACCCTAAGGGGAAGATGTCCCCTGAAAAGTCAATGGACATGATGGGATTTTCCTACATCAAGAGGGAGAAAGAGAGAGAGAGAGAGAAGGAAAAAAAAAAAAAATCACACATTCCAGAGGGAAAAGGTATCTTTTCCCTCTTCTCCATATTCAACAGCAGTTCCTTGAAAATGCTAAGTGACTCTCATGTTAAAGAAAAAAAAAAAAAGGAAAGATTTAAAAATTGCTTCCTTATTTGAACGAGTCCCTGTGAAAAAGAAAGAGTCCACAGAGGTAAGGAGACTAAAGGAATAAAGGGCACTGAGAGGGAAAGCAGATCCTGGAGGGTTTGCCCTCAGCTTATAGTCTATAAAAGACCATGCTAATAAGTAAGATATGTAAACAGTGCGGAACAATCAGAAACAAATGAAAGGAGGGACTGAGAGGAACAGTGTTTGGCTGTGGCCCAGGGCCAGGAGGCAGCTTTTGTTATGAATAGATCATCTGCCTGTGAAACAGACCTGATTTTAACCCTTGGCAGAGGCGACCCAGTGTGTAAGAATGTATCGGGCCCATCTGGACTTCCTTAGAGAGAAGGGGGAAGAAACGGGGGTCACAGGGAAGAAAAAAGGGGTAAAAACAGCTATCTGTGAAATGCTATGACATGATGTAGGGCAGGGTTATGGTTCTGTGAGCGTGGTTTAAACAGTTTCTGTGTTATTAATCAGTAACACATGGAGCTCACAAAATAACAAATGACAATTATAATGGCTTTTTTTTTTTAAAGGCATTACAGGTGAATGGATGGGAGTGGGGTGTGGAAGGGAGGGAAAGCAGCTAACACAGGCCAAGCACCTACTAAGTGCTGTTTTATACACATCCTCATGCATAATCTTCACGACAATCCAGCCATTTCCTTCAGTTTACAGATGAAGAAACGGTGACTCACCAAAGTTCAAAGACACGTTTATGGTCATATAAGTGCCAAGTGGCAGAAGCGACTGAGTCAGTCTGATTCCGAAGGCCATGCTCTTATTATACCCAGCTACTTGAAGAACCACAGACGTCAGATGAAAGGAAGCGGCCAGTGGAACCAGCCCTTCCCCTTCCCGGACATTTGAGCTGTTGCTGTGGGTTGACAGAGAAGGCACAGGGCAGTGCCTAAAGGTACTCTGAACAAGCAAAACAAACCTGGCTTCTGGAGATCTGTGTGCTTCCTACTGTCCTGCCTTCCTCTCTCTCTCCACTCACCACGCAGCCATCAGAGGCAAGATTAAATGAAACCGGCCACCAATGCCAGCCTGGCTTCCAGGATGTGCGAATTCCGGCAGAACTCTCTGTGTGCTGATACCCGGTGTGCGTGGTGTAGACAGATTTGCCACTGGCCTCGCAATTTGAGAATCTGGCTCTCACCTGAGGGACAGATGCCAGAGTGAGGAGTAAGAGCTATTTTCCACTTCATTGGCCCGTGCTCTTAGGATGGTGACTGAGCACTGAGCTGCGGGGAGGAAACATCCTTGCACACCTGCCTCTGGGGGATACAGAGAAGGTGTGGGGGTTGGGGGCGGTCAGGGAGGCCTGGGGGCCAGTGACATTATTTCCTCCAGACTGACTAGTGCCGTGGAGAGAGAGAGTTGTAGTTCAGCCTGGTCAGGAATCACAGCTCCACGAATCCAACTCTGAGACCCTGACAGATGCCAGTTTCCTCCAGTGTAAAAGGCACACGAGAACATTCACCTTCCAAGATGTTCGGAAAGAACAGAGCCAATGCAGAGAAAGCCCGGACATGCCACCTGTCCACAGTAAATAGTCAATAAGTAAGAGCTGATTATTTAACTCTCTGTACTCTCCTTTTTTAAAGACAGGAAATGTTTAATCTCTATTTTTCTGAGTTCAGAGTATAGACTGGTCTGGTTAATCTGGGTAAGGTGCAAACAACTGCAGTGCCCGTAAAGGGTGGGAATAGCCAGAGATAGAGATCTGGGTCTCATTTTTCATGCCAGACCAAGAGGATTGTTTGGATCTCAGTTTGGGTTCCTAGTGGGTTCATGGTGAAAAAAGTCATCTAATGTTTACACTTGAGGCATTTCTGTTCATTGAAGCTCTGTACTCATCTGTCAAGAGTTTACATAATAGCTGCCTTCTGGGGGCAGGTGGGGCTATTAGCTGAGATCATGCAGGCCAAGCTCCTCGTGTGGTTTCCCCACATAGAGTAGGTGCCTAATATGGGTAAAGGGGGGTGGGGTGGTACTCATGAAGCATCTGCTGAGAATCGAGACTCTCCAGAATAGAGACACTTCATGCATTTCTTCAGCAAACATTTAACTGAGCACCTACTATGGGGGTCAGGTTCTGGGGAAACAGAGACAAAAAGATACTGTCCCTGTCCTAGTTTTCAATGTAGTTAGGGTGTGTGACAGTTACTCTACAAATGACAAGGTACTCTGAGAAGCACCTCAAAAAAGGTCCAGGTTTGTAGTACAACAATGGCTTGAAGAGAGCGCTATGGTTTCACTGGGATGTGTAGCATTTATAGTAATAATTACAAAAATCTCACAAATGTCAAGTTTCCATATACTGTAAGCAAACCTCTGTTAGTGGCTTTTCTTGCACTCTCTCATTTAATAGTTAGTACAGGTCTGTGAAGACAGGTATTGGTATCCCCATTTCACAGACATAGGAACTGAGGCTTACAGGGGTAATATAACTTGCTCAAGATAAGGCATCCATGGAGCAAGAGATTAAAAAAAAAAAATCAAGCCTATGAGCGGGAGAACGGGCACAGGACAGATCAGGAAGGTTCTTTCATGACAGGCTGAGTAGCTGGAACAGTTCTCTTGAAGGCAATGGGGAAATAATCCCAATTAGTGTTTTGGTTACTTTGTAGCTCAAAGTCTACACACCCACCGCCGTCCCCTGTCAAGCACGTATTCAGGATTACCAGAGGCTGGATTTGCACAGTGGTTCATTTTACTTTGCTCTGATTCACAACTGAACACGTAATGAATGATAATCACCCGTTATGTAGCCCAAAAGCTTGTGGTCACAGGCTACGTAAGTGTTTCACACAGAGCTGGGCCTTCCCTGGCCCTCCGGAGCCTCCGAGCTCCAGATCAGCTTCATGGTGTGGACGTCTGTGTGGTTTCTTCTGTTTTGCTAAGTCAACAGTTCCAAGCAGGGGAAAAGAGGCTTTGCCTCAAAATCTGTTTCTCTAAAAGTCCTTCAGTGCCTCACCTCATTCCATCCATCTCTTCTTTCCCAATTCACCCTCTCCACAGCCTTCAACTCTCCATACTTTAAAGGGCCACAAACTGCTACCTTGACCTTGAACTTTTAAACCACCTGATGTGCCAATACATAAATGGTGATCCCTGGGCATTGCAAAGGGGCAGGGGGCAACAGTCAGCCACTTCAGACGTGCTTCTGCCCTGATTTGGTCAACATCTGGCCCAAGATTCTCCCTTCATCCCTCTTCCATGACATGCCTGGTCCAGAGGATTAGCATTTTTGAATTTAGTCTTCTAAATCCTATCTGTGCTTGATGACTTTGGCTTAAATGCACTCTCTTAGCTCTCCCTACTCTGAAATTCTTGATGAGGATCATCACCCAGAGTTGGACTTAGATGACGGTACCAGCCTAGGACCCAAAACCCTAAAGAAGGGCTCTTGCATGTGGCCAAAGGTAAAGGTACTCTTCCATACAGGCAATACCCCATATCCAGTATGTTCCCCACTAAATATCTCCACCTCCTAGCCTGCTTCAATGCACCTAAGATGTCTCCTTGCTACAGAGGATTTCCAGACAACTGTTACAATCACTAGTTCAACCAATGCTTGATACATCTAGAAAGTAGGAAAGTCCAGTGCTTTTTATTTTAATTTTTTAAAAAGCTCTATTTATTTGGGAGGGGGGAGGGAAGAAGGGCAGAGGGAGAAAATCTCAAGCAGCTAGACATGGGGCTTGATCTCACAACCTGAGATCGTGACCTGAGCCAAAATCAAGAGCTGAACACTTAACCAACTGAGGCACCCAAGTGCCCCAAAGCCATCACTGTTGAGATAAAGAGATGGAGGCTCTGAAAAATCAAATGATTCACTCAAGTTCACCTAGACAGAAAGTGTCAGTGTCAAAATTAAGACTGTTCCTTTTATTTCTAAGGCCAGTAAGTTCTCTGCTGGTTTAATATTGAGAGTAGATGTACATGATTTCAGAGAAGGCAAAAACACCCTTATATTCCCCAAAAAACACCATCCTTCTGGTCTCCTGTGGGATGATGCACTGGAGGAGAAACTCATTCACTTAATTTAAAGCTTTGATTTTGGTAAATGACAGATGTTGTACAGGGATACATACTGTAGTCAGTTCTGCCACACTACGAAAAGAACACAGATGCATTTTTTTTTTCCCTTAGTGACAGTAGAGAACAGACACTATGAGATCATCAGTATTAGGTGAGAGGCTCCCCTGCATATGCCATGCCAGACCCTTCTACAGAAGTTCTTGTGCAACTCAACAAAAGCACTCAAACATTACAAATACCAGTATATAGTTGCGGCATTAAGAAATGGTGGGGTTCCTTTGGCCCCTCAATACTGGAAGAGTCTTTAAGAACACCTTCGAGATTGGAAGAGTCTTCAAGAACAGCTCCAAGATATCACGAAGGTGAGCCTTCACCACCACTGCATCTCCAAAGCTTGTCACCCTTCACAGCGGAATCCTGCCAAGTGGCTGTTTCATTCAAAGTTTACTGAAAGCCACCTTTTGTCCAGGGACCGTACTAGATACAAGAGCTATAGAAATGAAAGAGCCACAACACCTGCCCACAAGGAATTCACAGCCACGCGAACAAGGAAGACAGAAACCCAGGCAACGAACACCTAACAGCTGGGAGTGTGCTTTGTGCAGAGCTACGTGCCAAGGGAACGCAGAGACTCCGCCTCATTTAACCTGCAAACTTCCAGGACGAGGTGATGCCCAAGCTCAGATCTGAAGGCTAAGTGGAAGTGAGACAGGAGAAGGAGTAGAGGGAAGGGAAGTGCAGGCAGAGGGAAAGGAAGCAAAGGGAGAGGCAGCAGAGAGTATAGCGGAACGGGGCCGGAGGACAGAGAATGTGAGGAGTAATTCCATGGGGAGTTGACATGTCATCATGCACCATGCTGTGCAGATGGTCATTAGAATGCTAAGGATTAGGGGCAACAGAAAGGAGAAGGCTAACATGTTTTGAACTAGTAGGAGCAATTCTGGCTGAGATCTTTTTTCTCTCTGAGACTCCACTGTGTCATAAGTGAGAGTACTGAGTTAGATGATATTTACATGTTCCTTCTGTTCATCAAATGGATGAATAGAGTTACAGGAATATTTTTCATGTCGTCACAGAGTTGGTAGCTAAACATTATAGAGGGGTGCATGAAAAATGTGTGAAGCTCTAATGAAAGAGACAGAACACAGAATATGGCTTCAAGTGACTTGAAATTAAAACTAGGTCTGACACTCATTATGTGATGGAATAAATCGCTCACCCGTTCATCTACAACAGAGCGGTAGCTATGCTTGGTTGGGAAACTGTAAGGATAGAGAAGACCAAATATGTTAAAATATCGGGCATATAAGCAGTTACTCAACAAATGTCCACTGACTCTACTGCCTGGACTAGACAAGCTGTAGTTCAGTATATTCTTGTACTTGTACAGTCTGTTACATGGAAGACCTTGAGTATGCAGAGATGCATGAGCCACAGTGGTGGCCCTGGGGAACTCAAGGTCTAGTGGCAGGGACCCACATTTAGTACCTTTGTATAAAACAAAATGAGTGTAACGGACATATAAATAAAGTGCTACAGTAACGCAAAGGAAGGTGAGACTGTTTTTGCCTGGGGTCACGGGAGGAAGCCAGGCCAAGCTTTGGAGAAGAGGCAGTGTTTATGCTGGTGACCAGCAGTCCATAAATAAGGTGCCCAGCTACCATTTAATACATGTCACTCAGCACGAGCTGTGAGGTCATTTCATCTCTCGGCCCAATTTTGTCCAATGAAGCATTTTTCGCCTGGGGATTCTAAGGAAATTCCTCCTCATGCAAATGGTCTCAGAGAATAAAATTATTTTTTTATTTTTATTATTTTTATTTCCTTATTGGAATATGTTAAAAGGAGGCAAGGAAAAAAAAAGCATTAACTCATCTGTAAATTTTTAACTTTTCCAAGTTCTGTCATGAAATATTACCAGGTTCTTGGCCAAAAACCTAATGGGATCTTACTAGGCAGGCACAGAGCTGAGGTGACTGATTGGCCTCATCCCCCTAACCCTTTCTGGGAAGATCTAAAATGACCTCATGTGACCCACAGTCCCAAGTCATTGCCCCAGTTCACCTAAGCCATTATTGACCGCCACCACTCAGTATTTGATTATAACTGATCAGGAGCATTTCAGCATTTAAATACGCCAAGTGAGAGGAAGAATTCTCACGCCCCACAGTCATGGGGAAGGATGCTCAGGGGAAGAGGTGGGCTTTTTCATTAACATTAAACAAAAGAAACTTAAGAAAATGATGGATGTGTCATGTACCCTTGAACATTTGCAAGATTATGACGATGATGGTGATGATGAAGAAGGAGGTGGAGGAGGTGAAAATCAACAGGAGAAAGAGAAGGAGGATGGAAAATACACGTGGAAGCCTGCGGAACTGAAGATCCTAGATTTAGGATGCACACTGTTGCACAGAGTTCAAAGATAGCCACGTTCCAGTTCTATACCATGGGAAGGACCTGCAGTTGCTGAGTTAGTCATTTGCAAACCTAAAAATCAAGAACATGTAGGTCTGAGAGGCAGTACCATGTAGCGGTTAAGAGCATGAACTTGATTAAAGTGAAATAGAACTGAGAGCTAGGAGTGAGTCCTGGGGATAGAGATTAAATCTGCCTAGGGCAGTGGCACAGAGGAGGGGGCATGGAAATGCAGCCTCAAAGGATGCCCAGAATCTTAGCAGGCTCAGTTGGGGCTCCGTTGTAAGGAAAAGGGGTAAAAGGAAGCTTTCTTGCCTGAAGGAATGGCATGTGGAAAGGCTAAAGCAAGTAGAAAGCATTCCTTCATTCAAGAAGTATCTCTTGAATGTGTCTACTATATTCAATGCACTGTTCAAGGGGCAAGGACACAACTATGAAAAAACAAACTCCTACTTTCATGGAACATAGGATTTGATGGAGAGTGGGGTGATGAAAACACATGAATATTCAAATATATAGTATGTCAGCTCTGATAATGCTATTTAGAGAAATAAAGCAGGAGAGAGAGGCTAAGTGGTATGGGGAGGGCAAGTGTTGTTTTAATAAAGGGTGATCTGGGTGGACCTTAATTATGAGGTTGCATTAAGCAGAGACTATACGGGAGGGAGGGAGCAAAGCATGCACTTAGGCATGATATGAGCAGAACGGTAAGAGCAAGTGCAAAGGCCCTGTGCCAGGGATGTGCTTGCTATCTTATATTAGTACTATAGCTGGAGTGGTAGTATGAATAAGGAGAAGAGTGATAGAGGGAGGAAAAGTAAAGATGAGCAGTTAAATGGGGAGTTAGGAGTGGGATATGGGGTCAAGAGAGTTCTTTTTTCCCCCCTCTGTCCCTCCCTCTGGTTCTTTCAAAGGCAGCTATTATAGCATGCTTAATCTTAAGTGCTCAAGTAGAAAAAGAGATTTGTCAATGCACAAGGCAGAGAAGGGACAGAGCCTTGTGTACGTCCTACTTTATTGGACCTTTTCAGGTAGGTGTACAGGGGAAAACGGCTTTAGTCACTGCACTACTCCCTGTTAAGGTTGTTCCCTGAACTGTTTTACCTTGTACTGAGATGGAATTTTAGGTGGATCCATAATGTTCCTCTTAAATAACAAAAAAGTCTACTTTTTATTACTAAAAAAGTTTACCTTCAAGCACTCCACTGTGATAACTAAACCTCCCCATCTCACTGAATTAAAAATTCCCCCTACTAGAGCGAGTTTATTTCAGGCTTAGAAGCATACCTGGAGAAGGGGGTGGGGAGCTATCCTGCCTCTCTGTTTTCTTGCTTCGCCTTCTCCTCCATGGGCTCTGTACTCCGCATAGGGGTGGGTCTGCCCAGGGAAGGTTTTACTTAACGACTTTACTTAACTTCGTGATTGGGCTTCCATATGTCCTCACGGTGGAGTGCCTATCCAATACAGGTTCTCTTGTCCTGTGGTCTTGGTGACTCACTACAATGACTCCCTCCACCTTCCCACAGTAGTATGCTTGAAGCTAGCTTGCTCTCTGTCCACTGCTCAACTCCCAAGTCCCTTTCAGCCCTGGCCTTCAGATAGTTTACCCGTCTATTGGGATCACACTGCTCCTTCAGTTGAACCTTTTGGATGGGGTCCCACTCAAGGTCCACACAGCTGGCTCCTTTGTGCTCGACCCCCACACACCTTTGCCTTGTTTTTAGTGGTCATACAGCCTGTCCCCAAAGCAGCCCTCACTCTCTGCTTACTATTTCAGATACAACAGTCAACCTCAGCCTCTTTCCGGAGTCCTCACTCTTGACTTCTTCCATCTCTACTTAGTATCCCAGGGCGGGTTGTACAAACTTTTAGCAAGTCCTGCGTAAGTGATCTGGTCTCCGGGGTCTCTTCCAACAACTCCAGAGAAGACCCCCTACCGTAAGAACCCATTACATGTAGCTGGAACAATGTGTGTGCAGGGAGAGGAGGCGGACAGAGCTGGAGATGCCTAAACAAACCAACCTTTACTTTCTAAGGAAAATGGTATTGTCGTAGGCTTTCTGAACAGAGTCCCAAGATAGGAAAAGGTAATCCATTTTGAGCCACTGGACATTCTAATATTGGGTGTTACATGAACTAACTTACTAAATGAAATTCCCCCTTTGAAATGGATAGTACACACAGGATTTGAACTACCATCATCAGGTATTTAAAACTACTAGACATTCTTACCTCACTTCCTGCCTCTCTGAGGACAACCAACCTCCCTCAGTTGTTCCCCAGTAAATCTGTGTATGTCCTTACTCAGTTGTTCAACCCTGTCTTTTTGATGTAAACTCTAAGCCTGCCACTGTACCCAACCCCTCTCCAGGTTAATACTGGAATTCTAAACTCTCTCGTCACACAATAGGACAGTCTTTTATGAATACTTTTGACTTCATTCAGAATAATCACTTTCATTACCCTATGGACAACATATATAAATTGAAAGACAGTGGCAGGAGATGAATGGCTAACTTTAAAGAGAAAATGAAATAAGCAATTATTCTATTAAAGAGCACATTTTATTTTTGTCCTGATTAAATCATCTTTAACCACCTGGCTTCAGTTCAAATAAATGTGAATCTTTAGGGGCAAAGTCTAATGGCCACGGGCAGAATTTTCTGGAACTGACTCACTCATTTATTCCTTCATATGTCAAATGACTAGCTGACCGTGCCAGGGGCTGAGAGGAAGCAAGAATGGCAGCACCATGAACTCAATTTATTTTACGAGGGGTATGGACAGGAGTGAGATATCTGGCTCACTTTAAATAATAATTTGCTAACTTTAATTCCTTCATCCAACAAATACGTATTAGTATCTTCCATTCCTTCATTCATTCAATACAGAATGCCTAATGAAGTCCCAGGCACTGTGCCAGACACTGTGGATACCCTAACAAGTTAATGGTCATTGCCCTCATGAAGCTCATAGTGACAGAGCTCTGTGACTATGGAATTAGACTGCCAAATAAAATAATCCTTAGTGGCTATTCAAGTTCAAGCTACTGATCATCCATTCCGAAGGCTGTAGAAGATCATTTCCTCAATGTCATAAAGGGCATATGTGTCAGAAACCTTCAGCAAATATCATGCTCACTGGAGAAGTTTTAGATATATTCCCTCTAAAATAAGGAACAAGAAGAGATTACTTTTTAGTATCCTAAGTGGTTGACAAAATACTGGAGGTCCTGACAAACACAACTGAACACAAATTCACACAACAAAAGGTACTGAGGAGCAAAGAGACAACATTTTGCAGGTGGTATGATCTTACAGACAGCTCAAACCATCCCCTCTGCTTGGAGCACTCTTTCTTCTAACCAGAATATTACAGTTCAACCTCACTGGCTTACAGAAGCCTTCTCCGACCAGCCAGACCACATCAGACCGCTGAGCTCTTTAGTTTAAAAATCACTGGCAAAGATACTAAGCACGCGTGCATTTTAAAACTAAAGGGTATTTAGCAAGGTTAGTGGACATAAGATCAATGTCTTAAGATCAAATATATTTTTTCTACTCCAGCAACAACCAAATAGGAAATAGAACAGAAAACTAGATGCAATTCATAAAAGCGCTTGGAAGTCACAATATAGGAATCTGATTCCTTTATCTGTGTTCCTTTGCTATAGATAAATTAGAGTGTAGAAATAAACTAATATATCTAATTTTTATTTACTATTAAGGTTATTTATATGTCACTTCTTTTACAAAGGGTGTATGTGGGATGTCCTAAAACATAACCTGTCCAAATCCCTCCAACCTGTCAATGTTACAAGGCAAAAAAAGGATCTTATGGGTGTGGTTACAGCAAGGATCCTGAGATGGAGAGATAATGCTTGATCATCCAGGTGGGTTCTAAGTGCCGTCATAAGGGACACTGGCCACAGATGTTGAGAAGGCAGTATGGCCATGAGGGCCACCATGAGTGATATGGCACAAGCCAAGATAAACCACAGCCACCAGGATCTCAAAAACGCAACAGATTTTACCCTGGAACCCTCAGACAGAGTAGGCCCTGCCGACAGCTGATCTCAGCTTAATGAAACTGATTTTGGACTTCTGCTCTCCAGAACCTGAAGAAAATAAATGTGCATTGTTTTAAGCCACCAAGTTTGTAGTCCTTTGTTACAGCAGCCATAAGAAACTAATACAAAAGGTTGAATACATTTTAGATACTTCCCCAATTAACAGGTGTGCACGTGTGCACGCACACATAACACAGATTTTATAGTAATACAGAATAGAAGACTGATGAACATCAGAGTGGAAATATGGCACACAGAAGGTTCCATACTTTAGCTTGAGTGTTTAATTTTAACCCTGAGCTTCCTGGCTTCCAGGGTTACAAGAAAAGATGATCGGTTGTACAGCTTTTGTCACTAGAAAACAGAAAATATTGTGAAGTTCAGATTAAAGATCACTTTTCCAGTCTTATAGATTCTAAAATAAACTCTCCAGCAGGACTTTAGAGGGGGTAAAATGTGTGACATATTAGCCCGTCAGCATGGGCATAGCAAATACAGGCATGGCCTTTATATGGCTAGTACGTTTTTATTTGTTTTATTATTTTTTTAATTTTTTATTCAAGAATGATTTCAGAGTTACAGAAATGTTACAAAAACAGGAGAATCCCATACACCCTTCACCTAGGTTCTGCCAATACTTTGTGTAAGCATTGTACTTATATTTTATATGTGTGTATAAATTATTATTATTTTTGAAACATTTGAGTAGGACACTAGGCCCATGTTCTCCTAAAGTCTCTTATCCAGACATAACACAACTACCCTATCAGGAAATAAACACCAATACCAAATTATTTAATCTACAGACCTTATTCTAATTAGATCAATTGTTCACAAAATGTCCTTTACCTGAAAAGAAAACTGCAAAAGCATACACAGCCTTTAGTTGTCTTATCTTTGGTCTGCTTTAATCTGGAACCCTCCCGTTTTAACTTTTTTTTTGGCCTGGATATTTTTGAAGAGTAGAATAATTTACAAAAATTATTTTGTAAAGACCTCTCCAATTGGGTTTTTGACATTTCCTCATGATTAGATTTGGGTTAGGCATTTTAGTCACAAGTAATTATGTGTTCATAGGGCTACTTCTTGGGGAGACCTTTGCTAAGAGGCAAGGGCAAAACACTGAATTTTTATATAAAAACAGAGCGGACACTGTTAACAGAAAAAACTCCTGTTAGTTGAATCTGTCCAAGGAATGCCTAAGACCCTGCTGCTGTCTAGCCAGACCTCTGTTCACTAAGCACTAGCTGATCCCGGAAGACTGGGTGACTCACCTAGGAAGGCTATATAGCATCTACTCTGCAAAGCTGGTGTTAAACTTCCAAAAATGTCACTGATTGCATCTTGTAAACATTCTTCAAATATATCCTCTTCTCCCCATCTCCTCCACTATAATCCAAAGCAAGCTGCCATGATCACCTCTCACCGAGAGCCCTCATCTCCTTCTACATGGTCCCTTAGCATCCACGCTGATCTCTCTCCATCCTGTTCTGCAAAACTGCAATTATTTGGAAGGCAGCTATGCTCACCACTATACCACCAACGCAAAACTGCAATTATTTGGATTCTTTGTAAATTCAAATATGTTACCTACTATCATAAGACCTTTCAATTTCTTGCAGGATAAAAGACCAAAATCCTTTATAAGGCTTATAGATCCAACCTGTTCTGCCCCTCTTTGCTTCTTTAGCCTAAACAGGTACCACTCCACTCGCCTATGTCACCTTGAACCTGCCAACTTCCCTCCCATTATCCTGCTGCAATTTCTGGACCACTTTCCTCTCAGCCACTGCCATGCAGATACCTCCTTCCTTCCCTATCACATTCTGCTTAGTTACTTAATCAAAGTATCTCAGCCCAAACATTACTGCCTTACAGAAGCCAACCGCGCAAACTCTATTGGTCACTTGGCTTTATGCTCTTGCGGTTGTTCCTTTGCTTTACAGCACCAATATATCATATACACAGAAGCATGTATAAAACATAGGTGTACGTTTTAAAGACCGATAGTAAGTACTCATGCTGGGCACTTAGGTGGCTCAGTGAGTTAAGTGTCTATCTTCAGCTCAGGGCATGAGGATCTCAGGGTCCTGGGATGGAGCCCCGTGTTGGGCTCCCTGCTCAGAGGGAAGCCTGCTTCTCCCTCTCCTCCCTGGTAGTGCTCGCTGGTCTCACTCATGCTGTCACTTTGTCTCTCTCTCAAATAAATACTTTTTTTTAAAAAAAAAGGAAAAAAATAAGTGTTCATGCATATTTCACCAGTAAATGCCAGCTCCTCAGATTCCCACGGGAAGGCTTCTTCCCACCTCAATACCCAGCACCCCCCAGCCATGTAATGAACTAGTGTCCCGATACTTGTGGCAATCATTTCCTGACCTGTCTCCTTAGGTTTGGCACCTATATATGCATTCTGAAAAGGTACTGCTCCTCTTGCCTCTTTCTGAATTTTATATGAATAGTTCTGTATTTCTTCCATATCCTGTTTCTTTCACTTAAAATTAATTGTTCTATGTAGCTCATATCGTTTTACTTCCTTCATTTTAAATAGGCATACCACTGTAGATTCGAATATAATGTAATCTAATAAACCATTCTATGACTGGTAGAAGTCTGGGATGATTCGCATTTGGGGCTAGTATGAGAAATAACACAATGAATTTAACTGTCCCTGGGTACACACAGGTACGCGGGTGCAATATCTTCTCCAGATTTTTACCAAGGAACGGAACTGGTGGACTGCAGGGTACATGCATATTCAAAAGGCATCACTTTGCTGTTTTCCAAAGTGATTGCACCAATTCATACTCCCACCGCCGGATATGACTGTAAACCATTTATCACGGTCTGTAATCAAATATTTTTGTGACTGCTTAATATCTTTCCTTTCCAGTAGCCTGTAAGGTCTAAGGCTACTTGTGCTATTTTTCACTCCAGCACCTAGCACAGAGTAGATACTCAGAAACAACTGTCTGAATAAAAGGAGGCACTCTGGATAAAAAAAGTCTCGTATCTTTGAAGTGAACATAGGTCTGACATCAAAACCCATGTCTTCCCTACCATGTTATGTGTTATATTTTCCTTATCTCAAAAGGTGATGATCATTTGTATCCTACTTACTACTTTCCAATGTAATGGTAGCAATCAAATGAGATTACAGATGCCAATCCAACAAACACGGAGAGCACTCCAGCCGTGTTCCACTGCCGTGCACCTGGACCCAGAGATCCACAGATGGGGTATATGCAAGCTGCCTGTCAGTGGCAAAAGCCTTATGAATGTATGTGGACTCAGATTACTTTGTAGAGAAGACGGGGGAGGGGGTCTCAGATATCATGGAAGGGAAAACCAGGGAGACCAAATAATGCTTTCAAGTCCAAGCTGCACCTGTGTCCCAAATTATTCACCAGCACAGACAAAAGAAGCTTACTCCAATCCCTGATCAGAACAAACATTTTTAAATGCTTTCACCCAGGTGCATCATCTTTCCTCTGTGGTAGGGATCCAGGAAGGGCTGGGCAGAGAACTGGGTTAGACACTTGGGTTCAGCTTGGCGCTCTGGGCTCAAAAGTAAACTCTGACTTCCTATTTACACGGAATGATCTTAGGCCTTTGTGGTTTCCTGCTGCATTCTGGTGTGTCTGTGCTTTGGTCTCTGTGTTTGCCTTTGCAGACCAGCAAATGGGGTGTCTGTTTCACTTCATTCTGCTTTTCAGGAGAAAATAAGAATTCCACAGTCTCTAACTGTTGGCAGATTCTACCAGGTACTCTATCTAGGTCCTGACTTCCCATGCCATCCGCCCTTCAACTCACTGAGAGAGACCTTATTTGAAAGGAAGGGGATTCAAGGAACCTCCTAGTATGTCCCAAATGGACGGGGACTGACTGTCCTAACTTGATTTCCTTCATTTTGCAGTCATTTCACATTCACCGGCTTCACGCTTACCTTCATCAAGTGTAAATTTAGAGTCCTCCTATGTACAAGATGCTGTGCGAAACCCGGTGGAAACGCTCACAGGAAGATACTGGAATGCTGCTCGGGAGAAGCAGATTGCGGTTTTTCCGCAAGTCCTCCCTTACAAGCACTGGGGTACACGTTCCAAGTATATATTTGCAGATACTCCTCCCAGGCGCACTTACTCCATCAGACTCTGTGGGAGTGGGACCTGGGTGAGTGCCTTTTTAGGGAGTTCCTCAGGTCCCTTGTATGCAAGTGAACTGAGAGCTAATTAATGGCTTACAGATCAAAGAATTTCCAGTCACAATGGAGACTACTGACAGAACCAGGGAGTCTTTCCAGTAATAAACCAGGTCTGCCTGATTCTTCAATTTAAGTAAATAAAGATGAATCCACTAAGCACGCAGAGAAGAAGGCTCAGGGCTTCCTCAGAGAGTATCTGAGTCTCTGCCCTATCACTTGCTAGCTGTGGGACATGGAACAAATCACTGTTTCTTTGAGCCTCAGTTTAAAAAAGAAAACAGTGCCTGCTCTGAAGGCCTCACGTAGTTATTTTGAGTATCAAATTCCACTAGGCATTTAACAAACTTCAAAGCACCAAGAAAAAGTTAAATCTTTTTATCATTACAAAAATGTCAATAAATAAGAAAATAAAGCCAACTGCTTCTCTCAAGCAGTCAGAACTACCCCACCTTCTAACTATCCCAAGCTCTGAGAAATCTTTTCTTTCCTTTTACTGTAAAGGACATTTTGTGGACAGGTGATGTAATTTGAATAAGGTCCATAGATTAAATAATAGAATCCTATCTGTGTTTATTTCCTGGCAAGATAATTGTATTAGGCTATATAAGAGAATATTCTTGTTTTTATAAAATAGATACTGAAGTATTTAGGAGGAAATGAGCATTATATCTACAGTCTACTCTCAAATGATTGAGAAAAAAATATTTATACACACATAAAAAGTATGGGTACAATGCTTATGCAAATATTAAAAGAATCAAGGTAAAAGGTATATAGAATTCTTTGTTCTATTTTTGCAACTTTTTTTTAAGATTTTATTTATTTATTTGATAGACAGAGATTATGAGTAGGCAGAGAGGGAGGCAGAGAGAGAGGGGAAAGCAGGCTCCCCCCTAAGCAGAGAGCCTGATGTGGGGCTCGATCCCAGGACCCTGGGATTATGACCTGAGCCGAAGGCAAAGGCTTTAACCCACTGAGCCACGCAGGCGCCCGTATTTTTGCAACTTTTCTGTAAGTCTGAGATCACTTTCTAAATATTTTATTTATTTGAGAGAGAGACCTCAGGAGCCAGAGCTGGAGCAGGAGCAGGAGAAGGGGCAGAGGGAAAAGCAGACTCCCCGTCCGCCCAACAGGGAGTCCCAGGATTCAATCCCAGGACCCTGAGATCATGACCCGAGCCAAAGGCAGACACTTAACCTACTGAGCCACATAGGTGGCCCTGAAATCATTTTTAAATAAAAAGATGAAAAACAAAAAAGGGGGGAGGCAGTTTCTCCTAAACATTATAACTATGTATTATGTGCTTCTTTCCAGGTTTAGGTTCTCTCAGATTTTTCTGAAAGCAGAGCTCAAAGCCGGGCCCAGCCTCTGGTAGGCTAGCAGGATACATTCTTAATATCATGTTAACATTTTTAAGGAATAGATACAAAAGTCAGGAGCCTATCCAGATCTCACTTCCCCTAATATGATCTTGCTCTTCAATCTCTTCAACCTCATTTCTGTCATCTCTTAGATGGAGTAATATACTCTGAGGGGCCATTTTAGGTTACTACCTTCTTTTTTTTTTTTTTTTTTCCAATTTATTTATTTTCAGAAAAACAGTATTCATTATTTTTTCACCACACCCAGTGCTCCATGCAAGCCGTGCCCTCTATAATACCCACCACCTGGTACCCCAACCTCACACCCCGCCCCCCCGCCATTTCAAACCCCTCAGACTGTTATTCAGAGTCCATAGTCTCTCATGGTTCACCTCCCCTACCTTCTAATGACATTTACTTTTTGTTTAACATGAATATATTAGTATTGCCTTTTATTAGGATCTAAAACATGGCTACTACATCTTTCTCTTTCTTAAATTAACCTTACATATCACAACAGTGAGGATTAGACCGGCACAGAACCCAGCACATGGTCCACGGGGAATAAATTCTAGCTGTTATTAAGTATAAACCTATTCCTTGCTCATTTTTGAAATGCTGTCCCCAACAAATTCTTCTTTGCACACCAGGCAGGAACCTGAGTAGCCTTTTCCTTTCTGAATATTTCTTTCTCTTTTTCAGATCCAAGACTTTACACCCTTACACTTGGGGTTTGGTGTTTCATATCTATTTCAAGGGGGATACAAATTACTTGCTGTTAGCATATCTCTGGGGGTTAGCCTGATTATAAACTATGTGTCGAACACCTACGGTGTTCTCTAGACTAGACAGAGCATGAAGTAGGCTTTTCCCCAACTGCTCAAGGAGCTCAGGCTTATGGGGAAGACACACAGAATGGCAAGTGCTGGGCTGCAGCGGTGCAGAAGAGCCAGGAGGGTCCGCAGGGGCACAGCAGACTAAAGTGGGCGGAGGAAGGAAAGAGAGCCTCAGAGAGACCCCTGAGCTGCGACTTTGGCAAAGACGCACACCAGGGATGGCACAGTGACTGAGGACACAGGCTTGAGGTCCCTGTGCTTCAGTACAACCTCAGCTCCGCTCCTTGCTCTGTGACCTTTCTACACCTCAGTCTACGCTTCTCTACACCTCAGTCTACGCTTCTGAACACCAGAGATCATAACTCAATGAGAACCACCCCAGAACTTAGCGTGAGTATCAAGTAACACAGAAAATGCTCAGTAAATGTGAATTATAACAATGGTGAGGATTCTGGTGATAATGGTACTCGCCACGAAGAAAGGAGATGCAGCCCCTCTGGGCAGAGAAAACACAGGCTCAGAGGCTGGTCAAAGGAGAGCACACGGACTCTTCTCCAGAAGAGTAAACACAAGTCTGTACCACTTCTAAAGCATTCCACATGGCAAGTTTTTCCCTGATTCATTTGATGGTCAAATCCAATGTAAACTGATCAAGAGATATTTAGAATCTCTTTAATTGGTGTGAATCCTCTCAAGTTTTTCTTTGTTTTTGTTTTTTATTTCTTTTCAGCGTAACAGTATTCATTGTTTTTGCACCACACCCAGTGCTCCATGTAATACGTGATCTCCCCAATACCCACCACCTGGTTCCCCCAACCTCCCACCCCCTGCCCCTTCAAAACCCTCAGGTTTTTCAGGGTCCATAGTCTCTCATGGTTCACCTCCCCTTCCAATTTCCCTCAGCTCCCTTCTCTCCATCTCCCCATGTCCTCCATGCTATTTGTTATGCTCCACAAATAAGTGAAACCATATGATAATTGACTCTCTCTGCTTGACTTATTTCACTCAGCATAACCTCTTCCAGTTCCATCCATGTTGCTACAAAAGTTGGGTATTCATCCTTTCTGATGGAGGCATAATACTCAATGGTGTATATGGACCACATACATCTTCCTTATCCATTCGTCCGTTGAAGGGCGTCTTGGTTCTTTCCACAGTTTGGCGACCGTGGCCATTGCTGCTATAAACATTGGGGTACAGATGGCCCTTCTTTTCATGACATCTGTGTCTTTGGGGTAAATACCCAGGAGTGCAATGGCAGGGTCATAGGGAAGTTCTATTTTTAATTTCTTAAGAAATCTCCACACTGTTCTCCAAAGTGGCTGCACCAACTTGCATTCCCACCAACAATGTAAAAGGGTTCCCCTTTCTCCACATCCTCTCCAACATGTTGTTTCCTATCTTGTTAATTTTTGGCCATTCTAACTGGTGTAAGGTGGTATCTCAATGTGGTTTTAATTTGAATCTCCCTGATGGCTAGTGATGATGAACATTTTTTTCATGTGTCTGATAGCCATTTGTATGTCTTCATTGGAGAAGGGTCTGTTCATATCTTCTGCCCATTTTTTGATATGATTATCTGTTTTGTGTGTGTTGAGTTTGAGGAGTTCTTTATAGATCCTGGATATCAGCCCTTTGTCTGTACTGTCATTTGCAAATATCTTCTCCCATTCCATGGGTTGCCTCTTTGTTTTCTTGACTGTTTCCTTTGCTGTGCAGAAGCTTTTGATCTTGATGAAGTCCCAAAAGTTCGAAACCTCTCAGGTTTTACTGTAAAAATACTAATGTGTTTCATTGGGGTGCAGACCCAGACCTGTTTGGCAGTGTCATGTAATACACTGCAGACACACAGTATTAACTTTAAGTCTCTATTTTCAAACATCTTGGGCCCCGTGGAATTCAGATAAGGGTGTGTGAACGTGCCTGCCAGACTATAGAGAAGTAAGAGATAGTGAGGGATAAAGCTAGAGGTGGGTAGGGCCCAGATCACGTGAGCTCTCCCATGCCCTGCTAGGATTCTGGGACTCAGGAGACACACTGAGAGATTTTACTCAAGACTGTGAAGCCACCAGACTTAATACAGGAAACAAGACCCTCTTCACTGTGGGTCTGTCGTGGTGGTCAGGGCCATATAAACTAGTTCTGGCACAACCACAGAAAAACAAATATACATGTTAATAAAACTGGCCAATTTGTCTCAAGTTCTCTCTTCTTTTTCACAGGCCATTTCCCTAATTCCAGAGAACCCTAGCCCTGTATTCCAAGACCATAGTAAATTTCTCATCAAGGAGTTACATGGAAACATAAGGAAGTTTCAGTAAATTTTAACATGCAGGCAAGAGGACAGATGCCCAAGTCAGGGAGGATCCACGACTGCTCTAAGCCAAGCAGCACCTTCCAGCTAAATGTCCTGTTGACCTACAGAATCAAGACCCAGTGCTTTCCTGGCTCCACACTAGGCCACACCCAATGGCTGAGAAGCCCACACATAAATTTGGCAATTGGATATAGTGGATACTTTTCCATCAGTTTTGTGTTTTTGCTTTTGGCCAGTTTCAAGCCAAAATTCACTGAAAAACTCAGTTCTCAAGTAGGTGGAGTTCAGTTGCTGGATTGACCAATGCTCTGTGTCAACTGGGAAGAGTGTGTTGATCAAAGAAAGAACCAAGGCCTTACAGAAGACTAGGTAGTTCATATGCTGTTATCCCTTTCACACATAGCCTTAAATACATTAAAAAAAAAAAAGTAAATCAAACTGGTATGGCATGATCTGGTCTTCAATAAACTTGGATGTGTATGTGGTATACTATATTTGGCTACCTAGTATGTTTCTGCCTGTCCTTCTGTCCATCTATCAATCCAACAGGTACTGGTCCCAAGCACATGTCAAAGACTGTGCTAAGTGCAAGGAAATGGAAACCTACTATTTTGAGATCTCTTTCTGTCCCCTTCCTAAGTAATAAAGGCTACATGCCGGTATCTTCATCGTGTAACCAAAAGGATACACACTAAAATTTTCTCCTTCTCAAATACCACTAATCTCAGTTCTATAGAGGCTTTAAAGATACATGGTAGGGGTGAATTTTAAAACATGTGAATGATCTTTCATTAGAACAATTTTTTTTAAATACACATGACAGCATGCAGTCACTTTCACCTCCACTGGATTTAAGATTCCTATTTTTTTCTAATTGAATGTATCCTAAATTTTTAACAGCATGGTCAAATGGCCATTTAGTTTGCTTTTGAATAAATTTTTCTTCTGGCAGTAGGGAGCCACTGACTATCCATTAGGAAGAGACTTTCAGTCTCAATCTTACAGTCTTCACTGTTCAATAAACTTCTCATGGGTCCTTATTCTGGGATCTTTGGTTTCTTAGATGTTTGTTCCTGCTCCTCACACTCTAACACTGTTTAAGCAGAAGAAGAGAAACTGTCCCTCACTTATAATGGCTCTGGAGGACAGAATTTATGAAAATTTAATTAACATGTGAAAAAAAGAGGCCCTTGGAGCATACAAGGAGAATGGGAGAAGGGAGTGAAAAAAGAAGAGGACATCTACAAGGCCAAACTACTAAAACTTCTGAACTAAATGCACACAGAACTAGGTGAATGGGAATGTGTCAAGGACCGTGGCACATACCCGGTCCTTGGAGAGGGCTCTAGGAAGGCTGTCTTCGGCATCTTTTTCACCCACCCTGAGCCTCTGGAGAAGCACAGATACTCTTATAACTGCTAGATCGCTCTCAGCGGCCACACTACCAGAGTTACCCCCACAGCAGATGAGTGGTAAATGGGAAAAGGAGGAACAAAAAATCAATGTGGTTTTCATTTCATGCTCTTCCAAACCAATATAAAAACATCTTCACGAGTTGGGAGGTTGGCCGCCTGTCTTCAAATTGCCTTTTCAAGTACTTGACCACAGAGCAGCAGGGAAACAGGGAAGACTCATAAATACTCTCTTCCCCAGGGATGACGGTGACAAGCGATGCTGTTTATTTTTATTGTTATCATTAGACTGGTGGCCTCTTGAGAGGCAGTGATTTGAAAGCCCAGGAAGTGGGCTTTCAAAGCAAGAGCACTGTGGTCTAGTTTTTTTTTTTTTTTTTTCCTCCGAATTTATTTATTTTCAGAAAAACAGTATTCATTATTTTTTCACCACACCCAGTGCTCCATGCAAGCTGTGCCCTCTATACTACCCACCACCTGGTACCCCAACCTCCCACCCCCCCCCGCCACTTCAAACCCCTCAGACTGTTTTTCAGAGTCCAGAGTCTCTCATGGTTCACCTCCCCTTCCAATTTACCCAAATTCCCTACTACTCTCTAACGCCCCTTGTCCTCCATGCTATTGGTTATGCTCCACAAATGAGTGAAACCATATGATAATTGACTCTCTCTGCTTGACTGATTTCACTCAGCATAATCTCTTCCAGTCCCGTCCATGTTGCTACAAAAGTTGGATATTCGTCCTTTCTGATGGAGGCATAATACTCCATAGTGTATATGGACCACATCTTCCTTATCCATTCATCCGTTGAAGGGCATCTTGGCTCTTTCCATAGTTTGGCGACTGTGGCCATTGCTGCTATAAACATTGGGGTACAGATGGCCCTTCTTTTCACGACATCTGTATCTTTGGGGTAAATACCCAGGAGTGCAATTGCAGGGTCGTAGGGAAGCTCTATTTTTAATTTCTTGAGGAATCTCCACACTGTTCTCCAAAAAGGCTGCACCAACTTGCATTCCCACCAACAGTGTAAGAGGGTTCCCCTTTCTCCACATCCTCTCCAACACATGTTGTTTCAAATTCATAAAATTATGAATGAAAAGGGAGAGATCACAACTAACACCAAGGAAGTAGAAACAATCATCAGAAGTTATTACGAACAGTTATATGCCAATAAGCTTAGCAACCTAGATGAAATGGATGCATTTCTGGAAAAATATAAACTACCAAAATTGAACCAGGAAGAAATCGACAACCTGAATAGACCGATATCTAATAACGAGATTGAAGCAGTGATCAAAAATCTCCCAAAAAACAAGAGCCCAGGACCTGACGGATTCCCTGGGGAATTCTACCAAACCTTCCAAGAAGAAATAACACCTATTCTCCTGAAGCTGTTTCAAAAAATTGAAGCAGAAGGAAAACTTCCAGACTCTTTCTATGAAGCCAGCATTACCCTGATCCCCAAACCAGGCAAGGACCATACCAAAAAGGAGAATTTCAGACCCATATCACTGATGAATGTGGTCTAGTTTTGATCCAAGCCTAACTTTGCACTTCTCATCAGGCACTGGAAAAGATGTACCTTGTAACCACTCCACCCCCCATTCCCACAAAACACACGTGCACTCGGCTAGCTCGCCCTGCCGCCTGGGTCTCATCATTCTTCTAGGAGTTCAGAATATCAGTTCTGCAATCGGGGAGTTGGAAACTGACCTCTAGGACTTGCTAGCTCTGTCTCCTTGGGCGAGTACTTGGTCTTTCTGAGCCTCAGTGTCCACTTGTAAAATGGGGGGGGGGTAATTTGGATAACTGCATAAGGTTATTAGGGAGGTTTGACCAGAAATTTACATTTCTCACCCCATCATAAGCATGTAGTACACATTAGCTGTGACTCTTACTGCCACTAATTTTATTGTTTCCTTGCTTCTTTCACCATTCTTCTGTCTCTGTGGACAGCCAGGCCCAGGTCAGTTGATAAAAACCACCAGAAGCTTTTGTCTCTGAACTTCTGAGAGGCCGTGGGTCACCTCACCTTGTGTTGTTCCTGTCTTCCAGAAACATGCAACCAGACAGCCCTGCCCAGCTTTTATAGGAGTGGAATGGCTGGGTCACACAGGAAGTGTGACTTTGTAAGAAAACGCTGAACTCTTTTCCAAAGTGGTTGTGCCGGTTCATGTCCCCACCAGGAGCATGTAGGAATTCAGTCCCCACATCCTTGCTACAACTGTGGCCCATCTAAAAGTGTGCAGTGGATCTCAAGGTGGTGGCAATTTGCATTCCCTTCTAAGTAATGATGGGGAGCATCCTTTGCTCTAACTCTGGCCTGTGTGCGAGAGTGGCCCAGGCCCGGGCCACAACTCTGCTTTGGGGGATCATCTTCTTCCCTGCTGTAAGGAAGCTGCAGAGCTACACCACAGCCATCTCCCAAAGAGCAAGGCTCTAACAACATGGCACAGTCTGATGGGGGCACAGATCTGGTCAGAGTCCAGAGCCTAGGGCTCCTCAACTCTCTTTTCCGAAGAGAACAGACAGCAGGCTATAGAAGGACTCCGAGCCAAAATGTGTCCTGGTGAGCTGGTGGGGAGTGTCAGTTCTACTCCCAAGGGTACAGGGTATGAAGGAGGGTGGGCAGAGCACGGGAATGGAAAGCTCTGGAAGGCTGTCATGGTGGGTGAAAGGAGAGAAAGCAAGTACGGCTGGCCTGTGTCTCCCAGGACTCACTAAATAACATCACTCAATGAAAATCTGACTTCCCAGAGAGGCCAAATGAACACCCAGATGTCCCGGGTAAAGTGGAGTGGGCAACAGAATGCCAGCGGCTCACACGGGGCGGCGGTGGGGGGGCGGGGGCTTCTTCCACTCAGTCAGGCCCCCTCGGCAGAGATGGATGATGAAAGGCGATGCCACTGGGTCAGGAAGGAGTGAAAAGAGCCTCTGGAAAATGCAAGCCCTTGCACACTTCTGGGGTGGTGGGCCACATGGGTGGGAAGCAATCCAGCCATGCAGTCACCAGGCATCGGCTAAGCCCGAGCTCCCGAAAGGACAGGATGGGCCAACGGGGCACAGGAGACAGGGGCCCACTAAGCAAGTCTGCATCACCAAGATACAAGTTGGCAAATAACAGTAACTATTAGTCTGTGCTAGCAGCCGAAAGAAGAGAATCATAAACCATGTCAGAGTAGTTGGAGAATAAAGCTGGGCTGGAAGGAAACAAGTGAAAACTAACATTTATTGTATGGTTTTTTAAATGATAATGAAGTAATTTTTCTTTAGCGATTTCTTTGTCAGAGAGGGAGCAGAAGCAAGGAGAGATATAGGCAGAAGGAGAAGCAGGCTCCCCACTGAGCAAGGAGCACGATGCAGAACTCAATCCCAGGACGCTGGGATCATGACCTGAGGTGAAGCCAATGCTTAACCAACTGAGCCACCTGGGAGTCCCAATGATGAAATAATTTTAATAGATGTGTTTAGAATAGGGCCTGAAATACAGTAAGCACTATAGAAGTGACTGCAGATAACTACAATTTTTACTTTGTATTTTTTTTTTGGTCTTCTTTTCTGTTTTTCTTTCTTTTTTTTTTTTCCAACAAGCTTTGTCGAGGTGTAATTAGCATGCGCCAAGCTGCATATATTGAAAGTGTCTGATGTGATAAGTTTTGACATCGCATACACCAGTGAAGACATTACCATAATCAAGGTAAACATCTCCACCAACCCCCAAAGTTTTCTTGTGCCATTTGTGTTCTGCCTATCCTCCTGGCTGCCACTGTGCCTGCTCTCCCACCGCAGAGAACCAATGATCTGCTTTCTGTCATTATACGTTAGTCTGCATTACTTAGAATTTTAAATAAATGGCATCACAAAGTCTGTACTTCTGGGGAGTTTGGTTTCTATTAGCATACTTATGTTGAGATCAATGCATGCCATATCTTATATGAACAGCTCATTCCCTTTTATTGCCTAGTAGTAAAGCTTTATAATGGACATCCCAACAGCGTATTCCTCTAGTTACGGTCAAAAGGCATTTGGGCTGTTTCGGGGGGTGGGGGGTGGGGTTGGCAAATAAAGAATTAAGCAGCCGTGAGCATCTCTGTACAAGTTTAGGAACGGACATAAGCTTTCATGAGTGGGATGGCTGGATCACATGGTGGGTGTACGTTAACTCTGGCAGAAACTGCTCAACTCTTTTCCAAGGTGGTTGTGCCATTTCACATCCCCAAAAGCAGCGTGTAAGTTACAGTCCCCAAATCCTCACCCCGAGGTTGGCCATTCCTGTAAGTGTATACGCCACTGTGGTGTGGGGTTGCCTTTTCCTCGTGACAAGTGATGATAGTTACCATCTTCTCAGGTGCTTGTCATCCAAATCTTTTCTTTGGTGAGAGCTCTGTACCAATATTTGCCCATATTTTCATTGAGCTTGTTCTCCCTCTCCTCTGCACCTTTGGGAGAAGCTACTTAACTAAAAGGAAGAGCGAGGACTCTGAGGTCAGTCCCCTAGATGGCTAGAACATGGTATGATCCACCGAACTATTGTTTGCCTCAGTCTTCTCACTTAGGAAATGAAGACAGTAATGGTGGCTATCTCACAGAACTGTTGATTACCTTACATAAAGTATCCAGCACAGTCTGGGGACACTATAGGTACCTGATTAGATGATAGCAGCTAACACCATTGTCTTTCTCCTTATAATGACTGAGGCTGGGCCAGAGATGTTCAATGACCTCTGTCCCACACAGTGTAGAACTTCCCTAGCCTCAAATGCCAGGAGAAGCACTGCCCTGAGCTTCCTGAGCTCAGTACTGGTCACTGAACCACATCAACCCTTCCCTTGACAAACTGATACCTAGCATGTAATCTATTTTCAATAAATGTGGTTATGAGGTCCTGGGCCAGCCTCCACATGGAGAGTCTCCTCAGAATGTTGGTGAATGAAGAGACAGCGGGGCACTTCATGCACAGAACCCTAATTCTTTCATCAGTAGGTGTAACAGGGGTCCTATTTGTACCAGGTGAACCCCCTTCCCTGTCCACCTTTCTCAATGACCTCTGCCAATGCCACCTGCTAAAGAGATTAAGATAGAGAAACTGGTCCTTGTGCCTACTCTCTTCTTAGCAGTGACACCTGTGAACAGAAAGTCATCTGTTCCCCAAGGCCTGTGGCTGTTCTGCCCACCCACGGTGCCCTCCTGATGGGCTTTTACATAACCATATCCCATCCAGACCACAGAAGTCACGTCCATGATGTTGTAGACACAGAAAAGAAAAAAAAAAAAAGTGCAGAGTGAGGACAAGGCATGTGACCTGAAACTGGGCTGGCAGGAAGTGTCCCAGTGGGATCAGGGGAATATTATATCCTATAGGAAAACTTTATCTACTCAAGACTTTGGGCAGGCCCTTCTCCCTATTCCAGCACACTCCAGTCATGCATGGACCATAGCGATCTCCATCTAGGCTGAAGTTGTCTCCTTCTTGTTTCTTTCTCAATGAAGGCAGGCATGCCATGTCCATCATAATGATCTTAGTACCCTTACCACTTAGCCAGGCAAGTACAAGAAAATGCTTCCGCCATGAGTAAATGATTTAATGAATGATTTAAAAATAAACGTTTCATTTTAGAACAGTTTTAGGTTACAGAAGACTTATAAAAATATACAGAGTCCCCATATACCCCACACCCAGATTCCTCTACCATTAATACCCCACAGAAGGTAAAAATATCACAATTACAGAGTAATATTGATATATTATTACTAAATGCCTTACTTTATTCAAATTTGCTGAGTTTTCACCGAATGTCCTTTTTCTGTTCTAGGACCTGACCCAGGACCGCATATTGCATTTAACTGTCACAACTGTTCAGGCTCCTCTTGGAGGTGACGGTTCTTGGGACTTCCCTTATTTTTTTGATGACCTCCCCAGTTTAGAGGAGTAAGGGTCAGGTGTTTCATAGAAATTCCCTCAACTTGGATTTGCTGATTTTTTTCTTAGGATCACATTGTGGTTATGGGTTTTGAGGAGGATGATAAAGTGCCATTCTCATTAAATCATATCAATAGTACATATTATCAACATGGCTTATCACCATTGATGTTGACCTTCACCATCTGGCAGAGGTAGCATTTGTCAGACCTCTCCACTGTAAAATTATATGCCCCCCTCCTTTTTATACTGTCCGCTTTGAAAGAAAGTCACTAAGTGCAGCTCACCCTTAAGGAGTGGGAAATTATATTCCACCTTATTGATGGGGAAGTATCTACAGAAATTATTTGGAATTCTTCTGCAGGAGACATCTTTCTTATTCATTTAGTCATTTATGTATATCACTATGGACTCATGACATTTGTGTCATATTTTAGGTTATTATCCAATACCACTTTATTTTGCTGCCCACGTTGTTCCAGTCTTGGTCACTGGGACCACCTTCAGTTGGCTCCTAATATTGATATATTATATATCTATCTATCTATCTATCTATATATATATTTGGAGCATTTCCTCACTTTTTTGGTAGTATTAGATGCCCCAGGCTTAGCTCATCCATTTCCTGTTCCAGTCCTAGAATCAACCACTTCTCCAAGGAGTCCAAGCTCTTTTTATTGGAGAAATGCATTAGAAATCAAGGTCTGGGTATCGGCGTGCTTGGAACAACTAGCTGCTGGGGTATCCTAGTTTCGAGCTCCTCTCAACTGTCAGAGCTAGGAAATAGAAGTATGTTTCTAACAAAGAGACATGTGTAGATATATACACACGCATCTATAGATATCTATGGATACTTGCATACTTTATATATATATGTAGATATACGTATCTACAGATATTTGTATATACTTATATATGAATCTATGTATAAACTAGATGAAGCTGAACATGAGTTCACTCTGATGCCTCTAATTCAAATCTATTACCAAATGGATCATTCTGGCCTTCACAAATCATTTTTTAATAACAGCACTGTATTTGGTCTTTTATGCTGGGCATAGTGATGAACTGTTTGTAAAGATCACCCCCCTTAATCCTCGAAACATCTTTAAGGGTAAATATTACCGCCCACACTGAACAGATGAGAACACTGAGGGAGTGGAAGAAGGAGCATTTGACTTAAAGGAAGTAAGTGGTGGGGCTCACATAGGAACCTACGTCCTTGAGATCGACAAAGGACCACCATCCCCACATTCATCTGAGTCCTTGCAAAAACCGCAGTTCTGAGTGATTTAAGATGCAGACATAATTCCCAGCCCTCAACAGCCAGTGTTCTGTTCACATCTTACCTCTTCAATACTTCTTTCGCTTCCCAGGGTCCTCTCCTCATCTGACATGCTAATGACAACACAAATTGCCAAGTTACAACCTGACTTGACGACCCCAGGGAAGGGGTGTTGGAGCTATGGCAAGGATCAGCTCCATCTGACCCCAGGACTTTTCAACCTCGGGCTAACCCCTGCTGTGTGTTATGTTGGGTTTGGGGGACTTGCTAGTAATTAACTCTGAGCAAGCAGCTCTGCTTTCATGGAGTTAAAAAAAGAACAAGCACTCTTTTTCTCTTGTTAATTAAATCACCTAAAGGAAGATAAATGTATAGCCCACACCTGTATCTTACAAAATATCAAAGGCCTGATTAGTCTAAGTCTTACGTTCAACCTCAAGCTTTTTTTCCAGATTCCTGGAAGTAATAGGGACCAGGAGGTAAGGAACTTCTAAGTATTTATTAGTATTTGCTTACTTGGACATTCATTCATTCATTCATACGTAGAAAGAGGCAATCTGGATCAGGCACAAAATATTCTTGGGAATTTTGACTCAATCAACATACCGAATCAGAAACATCAGTGAACAGACAGGAAGAAACAGAATCCTTTAGACCAGGTTGAACACCACTTTTTGAAAAGCCCAGAGTCCCCTCTGGTCCCTGTGTTCTGTTTGGTGAATTTTTCCTGACAGTTGGTGGTTTTTTTTTGCCAGAACCACAACAAAGGGGGTCCTTGAGTTTCCCTGGGAGTGTTTCCTTAGACCTGCACCTCTCCTAGACCTCACAAAGGTGTTATTGTTGCTGGCTCACCGGGCGCCCGGCACCTGAGCAAGATCAAAGGCATTTTCTGATGCCGGCATGACCACAGTCTCGCCCTCGCCACATAACATTAAAGCTGATGATTAATCCCGTTGGCCCAGAAGGTCCCTTCCCACTCCCAAGTACAAAGCTGGATGGGGGTGGGGACTTTATTTCCAGCACAACACGACCATATTAAACCGGCATTTTATGGCCCTAATTCATTGCAAACAACTGCAGCTGCCCATCAAACTCGTTAAAGCACCAACAGTTGCTTCATGTGAGCCTTATATATCACTAGGAGAACTTACTAAGAATCTCCACCATTTCTGAGTGTCTGCCCTAGACTAGATACATATGTGTACAATTCACACTAACCAGCAACACCAGCCCCGATGGGATGGAGGAAGGATGTGAGATTTGGAGAAGTAGCTCACCTCTCCGGTCACAAGCTCAAAAAGTGCATGAGCAGGGGTTCACCCCGCATCTGGAGAGCTCTGAAGCCCAGGCCAGCTCCACGTCTTTGAGGGAGGGACCATGGGGCACAGCACTGTGAGAGGCACTGAGTGGGATCTGAGTGCTGGGTCTGAGTGCTCTGCTCCAGCTTAACAGCTTGTGACCCAGGGAACATTTCTGGATTTTTCTATGCCTTAGCTGCCTAACTGGAAAAATGGATCCTGTAGGAAAAGGGAGTACCAATCCCATTAAGAGACAAGGAGAATGTGGAGTGGGGACATGACAGAGTCCCTCAGTTTCGTTTGGATTTCAGTCTGAACTGAGTGAAGTTAAAATGTCTGAAATTCAGATTTCACAGGAGGAACCAGATTATATGCATCCCTGTGAAAATGGGAGTGATTTTAAATAGGTTTCAGTCGGGGTTCAGTGAAGAAAAGCTAGGTGGTACAGACTCATGTCCACAGAGGTGAGGGCAGGCTGCCCGGCCCGGTACCTCCTGGGCGAGGTGGCCCGAGGCCTCTACAGACCTCTCCCTTCAGGGACAGCTGGGCCCTACAACAGGGCTGCTGAGGGGATTTTAAAAACTCAATTTAAAAAGTTTCACTTAAGACCTTGTCCATAGAAACAAACAAAAGAAAAACATTTTTTGTTTTGTTTTGTTTTTTGGGCTTTCTTTTGGCTGGGGGAAATGGCAGGATCAAGGGAATCTATGACCTTAGAATCCAACATAAATGTCCCCTCAGGAAGGTGTCCCTAACCCTGGACCCTTCCCAGGCAGAGCCAGTCCCTGCATCCTTTCTGTCTGACAGCACCAGCACAACTCTTCAAGAGCTAACCACCACGGAGCGCTCCCTTCACAGCAAGTGCATCACGGCCTCATTTCACACTCAGAACACCAGGAGCCGTATACTTGGGACTCTCCACACTTTGTAGAGAAGGAATCTGAGCCCCAAAGGGCTAAGTGCCTTGCCAGGGGCCCCATACTTAGTATGCAGAGGAAGTACAATTGGAAACCAACGGGCTGGATCTACCATGAAATGGGAAGCAGCGGACACTGTGTGGCACATGGTAGGGCTCAGGATCCCGGGTTCCATGTGCACGGATATTCTGGGGCCTTGTACTGGTCATGCCAGCTATGATGATGCCTCATCGATAGGAGGACTTCTCTCTCCTTTATGTCCCCAAGGTTTAGCACAGCTCCAGACACAAGAAGGGAGAGGAGTAAGTACGTACTCAACCAGAATATTTAATGGTAAAAAAGCCTCACTGGTCCCTACTGCTATTCACCATAGTTTGACATGGCACCTGATTCCCTCCATGGTCACAGAGATTCCGTCCTGGACTGGGTCCACGCTCATCCTCGCCCACCTTCCCCCTCTTCCTCCCCCCGCCTGCCTCCTCCTCCTCCCCCTCTCTCCCTCTATTTTACCCATCTGGGAAAATTCCAAGGAGTCGTCCATCTAAGTTTAACAGAGTAATGACTTTTAAATAAAAATATGGTAGAAATGGGTACTTATCGAAATGGAATGCTTTCAGACTCATGCATTTAAAGGAGATATAAATTTTAGGGCAGGCACTAAATTTTAACTGCAATCTTGGAGAACGCCTTTCCACTAATTCATGGAGAAAAATTAACAAAGTGAAAATTGCTTATCAGTGTTCTTTTGAAGTCATGATATGCAGCCCAATTCTATAGATCATCAGGGTGCTTCCAGGGAGATGGATTTATATTGATTTGGAGAGAGCTCAGCGGCCAAGGAAAACAGACACCTCTTTGCAGAGAAGACTCAGCAACCCATTAGGGACAGATCAGCCTGGGAGCAAGGCGTTGCCACCCTTGGATCCAATTTCAGCCCTCACGCCTGACCAGAGAGACGTCAAAGACAGACTCAGACCTCTACACTTTTTAAGAATCTGGCCCCTGGACAAAGATACAGCAATTTAAGCACAGCTTTTGGGAGACAGGCTGGGCTTCTGGCTACACAGAGCAGGCGGGCAGCAGGAAGGGAAGGAACTGACAGGCAAAGGGGCCAGCAAGTCACATCTCCTCTTAGGCTGCCCCCCTCCCCCCACACCCCACTCCCCACCCACCCGCTGGTGGTCGCCCCGCCCTCTACCCAGCAGACTCACCCCCATGTGACAAGAAGATGTTCCACAGATGACAGCCAGCCGTGACGTCACTGGCTGTCCCTCACAGGCAAGGCCATACCCTCTCACATCTGCTCCAATCACTCCTGTGAGAAAGCAAAACAAAACAAACCCCTCTTTAAAAAAACAATAAAATAAATCATGAGAAAAGAACACTAAGAACAAGCATACAACAACACTCCTTTATACAGCCAAACACTAAGAGAGCGTTCCGGTGTAGGCCAGTGTGGGGAACCTAGGAAACATGTGATGTCCGTGCTTTGTTTGGTCCATGTACAGCATCTAACTGTTGTAGGAATCCTAGTCACTGTCATTAGAATAATCAAAGCAGCAGCCATCAGGAAATACCAGGCACTATGCTGAACATTTATGTGGAGGACCTACTTTTATATTAACCCTGTAAAGTCCATCTTGTCAATACCACACCCATAGGTGGAGAAACTATACAGCACGTATCAGGAAGTGGGAGCTGCAGACATTCCAACATTCCTCACTACAACACAGGCAGGGATGCAGTGTGCTGGGGCAGGGCAGAGACTGGGCTCCAGGTGACCTCCCCAGCTCCACCCAGCACCAGCCTTGTCCCCACTCTCCACTGTCTTTTCCACTTCAAGGCCTTTGTACTTGTTCTTCCTTCCATCTGAAATGCCATTCCCCAACCTCTTTGCCAGGCTACTCCTATTTATTCCTTACTCAAATGTTACTTCCTCAGGCAGCTTCCCTGGTCCTCCAGGAAAGATGGGAGTCTCCCTGTTCAGTATTCAAACACATCCTTGAACTTCCCTAGCACACAAGACAGTGTTTTGTTTTGTTTTTTAATTTAAACCCAAGTAGTGTATATGTATTTGTCATATATATATATATATATATATAGCCAATATATAGCACATCATTAGTCTCAGGTGTAGTGTCCAATAATTCATCAGTTGTGTATAACACCCAGTGCTCATCATATCACATGTCCTCCTTAATGCCTGTCACCCCATTACCCATCCCCCTCCCAGCTACTCTCCAGCAACTCTCAGTTTGTTTCCTGTAGTGAAGAGTTCTCTCATAGTCTTCTATGGAGAAATACCTGTTCATGTCTTCTGCCCATTTCTCGACTGGATTACTTGTTTTTTGGGTGTTGAGTTTGTTAGGTTCTTTGTAAATCATGAACACTACCCCTTTATCTGCAAATAACTTCTCCCATTCCATAGGTTGCCTTTCGGTTTCCTTGTTTCCTTTGCTGTGCAGAAACTTTTTATCTTGATGAAGTCCCAAAAGTTCACTTTTTGCTTTTGTTTCCCTTGCCTTTGGAGATGTGTCTATCAAGAAGTTGCTGTAGCTAAGGTTGGAGAGGTTGCTGCCTGTGTTCTCAAGGATTTTGATGGATTCCTGTCTCACATTTAGGTCTTTCAACCATTTTGAGTTTATCTTCATATATGATATAAGGAAATGGTCATATATGATATAAGGAAATGATATAAGGAGGTGGTTGACCCTCACCACTTTCTATGAAAAAGCTGTGGGATTTTCATAGATGGCTTTTATGATATTGAGGTTATGTGCCCTCTATGCCTACACTGTGGAGAGTTTCAATCAAGAATGGATGTTGTATTTTGTCAAAAGCTTTTTCTACAACAATTGAGAAGATCATATGGTTCTTGTATTTTTTTAAATTTTTTATTAATGTGGTGCATCACATTTATTAACTGATTTGTAGATGGTGAACCACCCTGGAAGCCCAGGAAAAAATTCCACTTGGTCGTGGTGAATACTGTTGGAGCCTACTGGCTAGTGTCTTGGTGAGAATTTTGGCATCTGTGCTCATCAGGGATATTGATCTATAATTCTCCTTCATAGTGGGGTCTTTGTCTCATTTTGGTCAAGGTAATAATGGCCTCATGGAACAAGTTTAGAAGTTTTCCTTCCCTTTCTGTTTTTTGAAACAGCTTCAGAAGAATAGGTATTAAACACTGGTGGTTTTAAAAGCCTACACTGCCTGCCTCTTCTATAATAAAAGCTTCTGGAAGCTGGCACTTTCTTATCCACATGCTGAGAAGCCCAGCCCCTACATAGATGCTGGTGCAGAGCAGGAGACAAAAGTACCAATGCGTGGGAATGTAAGGATAAGGAAGACAACTCCCTGTCCTCGGAGTGTTCCCAGCCTGGTGAGAGGAAAGAGAACCCTAAAGGTATGGGGGTTCAGTATGGGGCGTCAGGATAGGATGGAAACGTGGAGACCACAGGAGCAGCCTAGCTCAACCAGCAGGGGTCAGGGAGGTTTCCCCAGAAGGTGTGTCTACACTGTTCTGCAGGAATTGGCTAGGGGAAAGGCAGGGTGGGGGTGCCTCTTCAGGCCATAAATCCCCAGATATTGACAGTATTGGCTGCTCAGCAAGCAGGCCTTTCCAGAAACCAGGATCTCAAGGGCCAATGAGAGGCTCTCACATTCCAACAACTTTCTAGGTTTTTCCAAGGCTTTTTCCAAATTCTACCTTCCTAAGCACAGCCACTTAAAAACCTGGGCCATTGTTCAGAGGCTCAGCAGCAGGGGGAGGTAAGACTCTTTTAAACTTCCTGTGGTGATTATCACCGCAATGAGGTCCCAGCAACCAGGTGACTGAGGTCTGAGACTGAGCCCGTAAGAGTCCTGGGCCTACGGGCTTTCATCAGGTCCCTTGCTCTGCTCAGCACTGTGGGATCCTGCAGACTGCAGTTCAACATCGGCCGGGAGATCTGAAGGCTGTAGGAAGTAGAGAGCCAGAGTGTGTCTCCTTCTTCTGTATGACTTCAGCTCTGCTGACAGGGCCACACGGCTCTGATATCCGCTGACACCTTTGGACTCTGGTAACGTCCTCCTTCCTTTGTCACTCTGGCCTGGGGTAGTAGCAGCTTCCATTTTGCTCATTGCTGGCTAGCTTCACAAGGATGTAGCCCGCCCTGGCGACTTCGTTATTTGGGTCACCAATTTTCTGTACTAAATTTCCCGTTTTTTAAATACTTAGTTTATATTTTTCTAGGTGGACCCAGAGTGATACAGCTCCCCATCCAGGGCACAAAGGGTTTTGCACAGGAAGAAACCCTAGATCTGAGCTAGTATTAACGCGCTCTCTCCATACCTACCTCATTTTATTCTTAAAACCACTGAATGTGACTGGTACTGTTATCATCCTCATTTCAGAGAAGAGGAAACTGAAGCTTACAAATGAGGGGTAACTTAACCACGTTAACATAGCTCACAAGAAGCAGGATTAGCATTCATATCCAGGTAGGTTCGTTCCTAGGTTGTTTTCCAAGATAAAAACCCAATAACCAGGTGGCTGATATTATCTGTAGATCTCAAAGTACTAGAGTCTTAAAGATACTGATCCTGAGATCCCTGACAGAAGAGGGGTCAGCCACTGGTGGTCCACAGTGTTATAAATAAGTTCAGGGAATTCCTGACGATGGCCTATACTTACTGACTCTACATATATAAAGCACAGGCAAAGCATATCTCACAGGGTTTCAAATGGGAAAGTGAGAAAAAAATAAGTCTATAGTACTATTTCCTTGTTTCTTCTCCAGTAGTTTCATTGTTGGTACATCTAGGCTTGGAATCTGAGGACTAGGGCATTATAATGGGAGAAGAGTAGAATTTGGAGACAGGAAGATCAGCTATAAAATGAAGACAACAGCAGTACCATATGGTCACTGGGATACTAAGGAGATTTCAAAAGTAAAAGTTTGATTAATAGTAGCTATGTCTCCATTGCTACTACCACAACGACCCTCACCACTAGTACCATCATCAGCACCAAAAACCACTCAATGATTTCCCAAAAGACAGCTGTATTCTTTCTTCCCTCCTAGCAAATATATCAGACACCTAAGATAGGCTGAGTGCTGTGTTGAGCTCTTTAAATATTATCTCATTTAATTTCCACAATGCCTACATTTTTTCCCCTTCCTCAACAGATGCAGAAGGAAAGGTTCGGAATATTCAAGTGACAAGCCCAAGGAACATGATGCAGATAGAAGGAGTGTCGGGACTGGACGTTGTCCTGTCTGATTCCAAAACCCATGTTCCTTCTACCCTCCTTCACTTTTTTTTTTTCAATTTATTTATTTTCAGAAAAACATTATTCATTATTTTTTCACCATACCCAGTGCTCCATGCAAGCCGTGCCCTCTATAATACCCACCACCTGGTACCCCAACCTCCCACACGAAACAGGCAAACACATCAAAAAATGCGCAGAAGATACGAACAGACACTTCTCCAATCAAGACATACAAATGGCTATCAGACACATGAAAAAATGCTCATCATCATTAGCCCTCAGGGAGATTCAAATTAAAACCACATTGAGATATCACCTTACACCAGTTAGAATGGCCAAAATTAACAAAACAGGAAACAACATGTGTTGGAGAGGATGTGGAGAAAGGGGAACCCTCTTACACTGTTGGTGGGAATGCAAGTTGGTGCAGCCTCTTTGGAGAACAGTGTGGAGATTCCTCCTTCACTTTTTGATGTTATATTGTCTCATGTGAGGGAAACACATTTGTAAATATCAGCACACCACAGAACACTGGTAAGAGCCATGGGTTGAGAGCTAGAAAAGCTGAGTTTAGTCCCAATTGTGCCACACTACAACAAAGTCTGAGCCATTCCTCCATATCCACAATGTATATGTGAAGTCGCAAATGGGGATCCTTTCTCTGCTCTTTTTGACATACAACACACAGTGCTTCTTCAAAAAACCAAGTAAAGTGTCTCCTTTTCTAAAAACAGGAGGCAGAAAAATGCCTCCCCAAATCTTACACTCTCGAGCTCTGAGATGTTGATGACCTCAGGCCAGGCTCACCTAACATGGGCAAGAGGCAGGTCACGTCCAATTCCCTCAGGAGAAGCCCCCTAACCCTGCTTCATGTCCAGCCCAGTCCCCAGCAGGGCAGAGCCGATGCCTGCTCTGAGGCCACAGGAAGCGGAGAGCTGATGAATCTCATCTCGTTTTTCCTTCAGACACACAGAGCTTGGAGGGGCCTTCCCTGAGAAAAGAGGCCCAAAGCAGGGAAAGCAACCAGGCGCAGGAGGAGCTTTCTCCTTTCTGAATAAATACACTGCACAATTCAGAGAAAACTCAGGCTGCACGTGTACATCAGGAAACAATTCACAAGACGAGATTTTGACAAGCGCAGCCCTCAACGCTGCTGGGGCCCTTCATGGGACTGTAAAGTGTCAGTTTATTCAGCATTCTACAGAAAGTTATTTAAAGGGCAAAATTAGCAGCTGAAGAAATAGGGAGGCCAAAGAAGTGAGACATTCAATCTTATTTTTCCTGAAACTTGCACAATGCTCGGCTGATGGTAGTTGCTTAATAAATTTTTGTTGAATGAGGAAAAAAAAAAAAAACCAGCAGGAAAACAAGCTTAAGGAGTCACTGAATCAATGCAAGCCTTCTTATTTAATGATCCCTACCCCTCCACATACACAGAACACATTTTGTACCAAGGAACAGGTTTAAAATGAAATTAAAAAGAAAAGAATTAAAACTTCATGTATAGCTCTCCCATTTCCCTTACAAGCTGTCTCCCTCCCTCTCCTCTATCTACCAACCATCCATCCATCCTTCCATCCATTTTCTGAACATCTACTACATTTATGTAAAAGAAAATGGAAACTTTGCAAATATTATGATTAAGAAAGCCACACTGCTTTGAAAACTTTAAAGGATTTTATATGGAAGAAAATCATCTCAAGTTCTAGCCTTTGTGTTATAATTATCTCATACTTTATAAAGTACCTTATAGCTTGCAAAGCATCCTCAAACACTGTGCCCTTCATTTAGCTTTTAGAAAATCCCATGATATGTTATTTTCTCTCTAGGTCATAGTCAAAGAAACTGAATTTCAGAAACATGAAGTAACTCAGTCAAATTTATTAAGCTACTTAGAGGCAGAGGTAAGGACTCAAACTAGGATTTTCTAAGTCTGTAGTTTTTTGTGTTTTTGGGGCGGGGAGGGTTGGTTTTCATTCTGGTTTTCCCCCATGTTGGAAAATAAAAAGGTCTGCTACAGATGTGTTGGCATCTTGAAAAAAATTCCCTTGAAATAACAGTCTCAGATACATTTTCTGAAGAGAACAACAAGGGTTTTTGAACACTACATAAGACTCTATCATCTTTTGATCATGGATTTGGCCATTTGGAGGGAAGAATAGATTGATAATTCTATCAATCTATTGATAAGAGAATTCTATCAAATGAGTTGTTCTACTATGACCCTATCAGCCTCACCGGGGAGGAGGCTCTCTGGAGACCATCAGCCTCACATTTATAAGGCCTGCACCAGCAACAGTCAGCTCCTGGAAGGGTTAGAACCGTCTCGAAAACGTTTCGCTCTGCAGAGGACAAAACACTAGTCTCTGCACAAGAAAACATGCACTCTATTCTTCTAACACTCTTTCAGGTTATCCGGAATAGAACATACGAGGTCAACATTATAGTGCTGTGCTTAAAGACATGGGCTCATTCGTTGTGTGACCTTAATGACATTTCTTCATCTTTGTTTCCATTTCCACATCTGTACAATTTGAATAATGGTATCTTCCTCTAGGACTGCTACAGGGATTAGATGTGTGAATATATGTCAAGTGCCATCCAACAGAGAGACAATGCTCTGAAATGATGGAAATGTTCTAGATCTGCACAGTCCAATACAGTAGTCACCAGGCCCACACGGCAACTGAGCACCCGAAACATGGATTGTGCAACTGAGGGACTGATGCTTCTCTCTCGTTCAGCTTTGCTGAAACAGCCACGTGTGACCCGCGGATGCATCCAGCGCAGGGCAGAGCGCGCCCAGCATATATGAACATCTGACTGTCTTTGTTACTGAAGTTATTGTTGTCCTCAGACTGCGAGACTTGACTGTCACTTATATGCCCTTGGGCAAATGCCTCGATCTCAAAGAACCTCAGGTTTGTTATCTGAAGATTCTGGAATACCAACACTTACCTAACAACATTGCTGTGGGAATTAAGTGAGATGCATATGGAGCATACCAGTACTTAATAAATGAGAACCGTTAAATCCAGGACCTATGGAAGTGCTTGGCACAACTGTACAGTCTTTCTACTTAGTCCTGTGTCTTGCTCATCCATACCACTGGTCATTTGCTCATGCTGTTCCTTCTGCTGAGAATATTCGTTCTACAATACACTCCATCCCCTGACAATCACCCTGACAAACACAGACTACATTTTGAAGACTCAACTCTTTCAAAAGAAGTCTTCCCTGACCACATTTTCCCTCATCCCCCCAGGTACTTCGGCCAGGGAGAGCCAACAGATACTCTCTTACACCCCACTCCCTGACACTGTCCAGATTCATCCGTGTATCTGTGATTTCTTTGTGTGCACAGCTGTCTCCCTCTACTACACTATGAGTAGACTGAGGCCAGGGCAGTGGCTCACTAAGTTTTGCTGCTGTTGCTATTTTAAGCCTTTTTTTTTTTTTTTCAGTACTTTATTATTTATTTGTCAGAGAGAAAGAGAGAGAGAGAGAGAGCGCACAAGTGGAGGGGGGCAGCAGAGGGAGAGGGAGAAGCAGACTCCTTGCTGAGCACAGAGCCAGATGCAGGACTTGAATCCAGGAATCTGGGATCATGACCTGAGCTGAAGGGCAGACACTTAACCAACTGAACCACCCAGGTGTCCCACTATTGTTTAATGCATGAATGGATGGATGTGGTAGAAGGCAGAATACTAGTAAAGCCCAAGGCATTTTCTAGAAAAAAGTGGCAGATGTAATCATGGAAAAATGCTCTATGTCTTAGTATGACTAACGAGAAAAAGTGCTGAAGCAGTTTGAGTGACAACTCGTGGGTAATAGTAAAATTATTACTACAGCCTCACAACACACCTTGTTTAGAAGAGTTAAAATCACTGGCAAAGAGGAAAGTTCCTAAGATCCTTATGCTTACTGCAAGATGGCTTTGTGCCTGACACTTGCCAAAACTACGGTATTAACTCTTCTCACAATCCCGAGAGGTAGTTATTACTTCAGTTTTACTAACAGGGAAAATGAGACCAAAGTTGTCAAGGACCTTGTTCAAGATCCCTCAGAGGGAGAGTGGGGGAAGAGGGTATCACAAGTGGTTCCACTGAATGCTAAATCCTAAAGAGCCCACAGAAATTAGTTCCTTTCTTTTCAACTGTGTGCAAGAATGCGAAGGATTTACACTCAGCATAGCTGAACTCGGATCCCTTTCAGGATTTATTGTTATAATGCCACTACAGCAAGCCCACGGGGTTCATCTCAAGCCCAACACAAGAAGGAGAATGAAACAGCTGAAAAGATTTCTGTGAGCCTAGCGTTTGATGAGATATCACTTTGGCTTTTAAATTCGGTTTAGAATTCACCCACTCTAAATCCTGAAGTAGACTTATCTTTAAAAACAACAACAATATAAACCCATACATGAAAATCCTACAAAGAAATTTCACACACCTTGGCACAGTCACTGTCTCCTGTCCCCACACTGCACCCTCCACAAAGCCAGAAAGAGAACAGTGAGGGGTCTCCATCTGAATGAGAGGTAGACAGACTTTCACTGGCTACTTGAACTCGTTAGGGTGTAATGGTTAAGAACAAGGGCTCTAGAATTGGACTACCTGATTTAAAGATTACTTCACCTTCCTGTGCCTCAGTTTCCTTGTGGAAAAAATTGGAATGATGACCATGCAGAACTCAGAAGGCTACTGGGCAGATGAAGTGCGGAGAACAGGGCATGGGACACAGTTTACTCAGTATATTTTTGCCATTGTTGTGACGACTGGCAACTCTTGGTCAGGGGTGTTAACAGCACGGCTTGGCAAGAGAGCAGACGCTCTCGTCGGCATGGTGTGTGCCTTGCCTGAGTTATTTGGGTTCACTTGGATTGACTGGAACATTTTTGTTTTCCTACCCTTGCGTACACAACCGGTGACAGAATAATGGGGGGCTCTGGGGAATAAGGAAGATGAGGTACTAGATAGCAGCAACAATCTGGGCTAACATTTTAAACATTGTTGAGAATAAACCAACAGCTGTTTTTATCTCTAAAAGCTGCAATAACATGTGGCACTCCTCATACCACAATTCTATTTGGTGATGGCATTTCTCACGTCTTTCTAAAAGCTACACTCTTGGGGCGCCTGGGTGGCTCAGTGGGTTGGGCCGCTGCCTTCGGCTCGGGTCGTGATCTCAGAGTTCTGGGATCGAGTCCCGCGTCGGGCTCTCTGCTCAGCGGGGAGCCTGCTTCCCTCTCTCTCTCTGCCTGCCTCTCTGTCTGCTTGTGATTTCTCTGTCAAATAAATAAATAAAATCTTTAAAAAAAAAAAAAAACACCTTAAAAGCTACACTCTTCCATGACTGGCACCGATCAGAAACCAATACAAGAGCGCTGGGAGAGCCAGAGAACAAAGAACCAACCTTCAGAGAACTGGGTCTTACTCCTCTGTCCCTCCCTTCTGGCCAGAAAGATCAAATCTCGAAGGTAGACTAATATGTAATAGCTTGGAAATCTGAGCCTTGGGAGAATGCTAGCAAAATCCACAGCAAAGACAAAGCAAAAACTTGGTTTCAGAAATTCCTTTCTCCCCAACCTCAGTACGGCCTCCAGACTACTTGGACATTCTCATCTATGACCTCATCAAAGACAATTTTTCACTTGCAGGCATTAGACATGGTAAAGGGTCAGGCTGAAATCCAATGCAAATAGCCAAGTTAGCACACAAAAATTACTTTTAAAATAAAGAAAGCAAAAGAAAGAGGACTGGTCCAAGTATAAGAAATGTATCTTATGAAATAAATCCTTAAACAGATCTGAAACAGATTCTAAATCACACAGCTTCCTTCTGATATCTTACAAACTAATTCAGCAGCTATATCCTGAATCCCAATTATATGCCACGCACTGTATTAGGGGTTAGAGATCTACAGATGGAAGATGTTTCATTTTATTCCACGAGGTCCCAGCCCAGTGGGGGTGGAGAGATATATAGGGAGACACATAGAAGACAGCATGGAATAAGTCATGACTCAGACCCGAGCAAGTCTAACGGCAGTATGGAGCCCTGGCTCCCGACCTAGCTTGGTTAGTCAGGGAGGACCCCCTGGAGGAGGTGAGGCAGGAGTTACGTTAGTCAGCAGGGGGAGGAGAGAGGGAGGGAGAGGCGTCTCCAATAGACCTCGAGACCAGACAAAAACACAAGAGAAAGAAATAGAGGACACATGGTCACTGGGCCACACAATCTGAGGAGACGAGAGTCTTGTATTCTGAAGGCCTTGGCTGGTATAAAACTCTGGGTCCGAATCAGACAGATCTACACTCGATTCCCAGTTGAACAGTGTGCTCAGCAACCTTAGACAAGCTACCTTATCTCAGCTAACTTTGAGGCTCGGTTTTCTCAGCTGTAAGGTGGGAAAAATGGAGCTTCCTTTACAGAGTCATTCTTCCTGGCTTTAGCACTGTATGTCCAGTGTCCCAGGACACCTCTCCACAGTCCCAAACAAACTGGAATGGTTGGTCACCCTATGTATAGGGCAAGTGGCCTTGTGCCTGGCATAGAGGAACTGTCAAATAAATGTTAGTGTCCCACTGCTCCCTGGAGAAAGCAACAGTATGTTTCCCTCAGCAAGCGTCTTGCCCCTAGACAATGCTCTCATTTATAAAATTCTCGGATGGCTCCTTCAAGATGGAGAGAGGAACCAACAGCCCTGATAATGCCCTCAAATAGAGAGCAGACCAGGGAGATGCTGCAGGAAGACACCAGGAGAGACACAGGACTGCTCGGACAGCTTGTAGGACATTCAGATTATGGGGCAAGGCCTGAAATCTCAAGAGAGAAAGAACTCATCTCTCCCTAGCCTCTGACGCCAAGCTCAGCACCTCCTCCCTTGGTATGAGTTTCGGTTCCATCAAAAACTTCCAGAGGTTTTGTGGGGTTAGTTGAACATTGACAGATTCTTCAAAGCCTGGAATTCAGTCTGCCAGCCAAAACCGAGCCAAGTTTCTGTGGGGCGAGGAGCTCCCCCAGGGAGGGTCACGGGGCTCCACCACACGTAGACTGATTAATCTACCCTTACCCCAACCTTCAGACAACAAGGAGACAAGAAAGAAAAGTAGATCCTGAAGCTGGATCCTGATTCAACACCCCCAACCCCACTCCCGGGAGAGCGTGGGTGGGAGTGTAAGGCGACCCTCGGCACCGGATAGGAGTCAGGCCAGAGCGGCAGAGAATTAAAAGTGATACGCAGAGCAGCTGGAGAGAGGAGAAAAAAAAAAAGAAAAACAAAAAACAAAATCTGAGCAGGATGAAGGGCCCAGGTTTTAACACAATGAATGACATGTGGCTGAAATAGTTTCAAAGAGAACAAAAGCTTAGATAAATAAATAGTGCTGGAAGAAGAGAGCAAAAATGAATTACAGGAAATCCCATGAGGAATACACAGGCATTTTTCAAAAACTGCAGTTGAAACAGCATCTCTGCTTTGGCGGAGATCAAGACTCGGCTTTGGCAGAGATCAAGACTCATAGCCTACCTATGCACCTGCTCCCGAAGCCTGCTTCTTGGGAGCACAGCCCTGGCTAAGCATGGCTGTCCTTTCTCTGAGCCCATTCCAGGCTCCATGGGGGTAACCGGCAATAGCCAGAAAGGGAAACACTTCCAGGCACCCCAGTGACTCCCTGTATGATCTCAGGCAAATGAGCTGAGCTCCTTGCTTCTCCCATACCTCATCTGTAAAAGGTTAGTGATGGCTTTAAAGTAAAAGTAAAAATATAACCTTGGTTTGAAAGCACAGTGCTCATACATGTGAGGCCCTGAGTAATGTTCCCGACCTACTGCGCTCAGAAGGAGTCAACGTGAGCAGCATTTATCCAGCACCAGCCTATGTCCAGGGCCATACTTGGCATTGTGTGGGAAACAGCATTCGCAGAAGCACAGTCACTGTCCTCGATGAGCTTACAAACTCACGGGAGCCACAGCCGCCAGAAGACAGCAGACTGACAATGTCTGCAACAGAAGCACCAACAAGCCTCTGGCAGGCAGAGCGGAGGCCTCTCTGGTGGTGGTGGGGGTCACAAGCATTCTCCCCGTCGGCCCTCTTCCTCCTTCGCCCTGATGACTTGACATACCTGCGCTCCAGGTCTGGGCCTGGCCGATCTCAAAAGCCTTAGCACTTCACGTCACTTTACCTCACGCGTGTGTGGTACCTACCTGTGCCAGGCACGGTGCTAAGTGCTTCATGGAAATTAACTGATTTCATCCTCACGACTACTACTATGATGCCCACCTTGGAGACGAAAACTGAGACCTTCCAGGTTCAGTAACTGACACTCGATCGCACACGGAGCAGCGGGTGATGACGTGGAACGTAACTCAGTCTGGCATGAGGAGTCATGCTTTCCCCCAAGCACTCGGCTGCTGGAACGCTACAGGTGGCTCTGGTGCACACAGGCACACTTTCTACTGGATAGACGCTCTCTACCCACATCACTATTCACTCTCTGTCTCCTCTGAAATTCTGGATTTCAAAGGGAAGAATTTTCCAGCGATTTAAAAAGTAACTCCCGGTCTGCCACCTCAAAGCACCTGCAGGCAAGTCCAGACGGCGGCCAGCTTGGGGCTGTTCCCTCCTGAGCACGCCACAGCAGGCACTCAACAGCCCCTCTCCATGTGGTCCAGAAGCAGCAACCCATGGGAGGATGTGAAGCAGATGCCACTGGCCAGGGCCTTCCAACCTCGTGGTGGCCCCCTGGGCACTGTCCCCAAAGTGAGCCTGTTCTTCTCATCACCCATGTCCTCCCCATAGCCAGCCTTCTGCCTGTCACCCTACAGCCTCAGTGCTGGCAGGCTAGCAGGCATTCCCTCATTTTACCCTCTGTCACCTTCCTGTGGGGCTGTGTGGCCTGAGTCCGTCTGGGCTGTTGACACAGAATGGCGTAATCTGCTGGCTGAAACAAGACACATTTCTCCCTCAAGTTTCTGGTGCCTGGACATCCGGCTGAGACCAAGGTGCCGGCAGGGGCAGGTTCTGCTGTCAGCCTTCTTCTTTATCTACAGATGGCTGTGGTTTGGCTGTGTCCTCACAGAAGAGAGAGAAGTACCAAGCTTTCCCAACTCTTCTTAGAAAGGCACTAACCCTGTTCACAAGGGTTCCACCCTCAGGAGCAAATTTTCTCTCAGAGGCCCCACACTTACTTTCTTTCTTTTTTTTAATGACTTTATTTATTTGACAAAGAGCAAGCACAAGCAGAGGGAGAGGCAGAGGGAGAGTGAGAAGCCGACTCCCTGCAGAGCAGGGAAAGCTCGATATGAGACTCGATCCCAGGACTCTGGGATCATGACCTGAGCTGAAGGCAGTGGCTTTACCAATCGAGCCACCAGGTGCCCTTCCCCCCACACTTTCTAATACCATCATATTTGTGCTCCGAATTTCAACATATGAATGTGGGCAGGGGGACACAAACAGTTCATAGCACACATGGTCCCAGATAGAGACAGAAGGGGCTTAGAGTCCTCGCTTACACATACAGTGGAAGGTCCCTGTGTTAATATGCCGTGGAGAGAGCAGTAACTGATGACCTCATTTCAGCCAAGGAGGTTGGAATTCTACTTAACACACTGGTAAGGGAGGCTTCCTGTTTAGACATCAAAAAAAAAAAAAAAATGTTACCACATCTACCCCTAACATTACTGTGCACTGAAAAAGAGGACTCTGAACATCATCTCCCCCTTTCTGGATGACTTATCAGTATACCAGGGAGGAAGAAGGAACTACTTTTATTAAGCAACTAATACAGGCCAGCAAGTGCTGAGTTTTACGTTGTCCTGTAGCGTGCTGATAGTATTCTGAGTTCACACCTACCCAATTACTTCTGATGGCCCATCACATATTACACCAGTCATCTCCCCCTTCCACTGCTGATGGCCAGACTAGGTCATTCTCCTGATTGCACTCCCAACGCCTGGCACAGGGCTACCTGATGCTAATGCTTAATAACTTTTATTCCCATTGGTATTTTTAATAAACTTTATCAATGAAGTATAGCATGCAGCAAAAGGTCACAGATTTTAAATACACACTTTGGTGAATTCTCACAAAGTAAACACATCTACACAAATGATGAAATTATATCCCTTCATACGCTTTTCCAGACACCACACCCACCAAAGAAAACTTCTACCTGGATGTCTAGACCATAGGATTTGCCTGATTTTTCATTTTTAAACTATTCAGATATTTTCTTTTTGCCACTTTTTGTCATCCACATTTGTGAGATTCAGCCATGCTGCTGTTTGGAGAATTTTCTGTATAGTTTTATCACAGAGTGAGATGCCACCGCGTGAATACATCAATCATTTATTCATCTACTATCGACGGACGTTTGGGGGGTATTTCCCAGCTTTGGCTATACAAATAAAGGTGTTCTGTATATTTGTGTGCACACTGCTGTTAGGGAGATGCCGAAGTGGGACAGCTAACTCAGAGAATACGGAGATACTGCTGACCTCTGTCCAGGGCGGTGCACCAACTCCTGCCCCGACCCAGTGTTTCATATCCCCAATAACCCTCGGTATCACTGATCTTCTTAATTCTAGCCAACATGGTGGGTGTGAGGTGCTCTCATATCATGGTTCTAATTTGGACTTTCTTAATGACTAATGAGGTGGAGAAACGTTTCACATTTTATTGTTCATCTGCCTATCCTCGTCACTGCAAAGCCATCCAAATAAGTTTTGCCCTCCTCCTGTCAGCATGGAAGGAAATGGATTTTTTTTGTTTGCATTTTAAAAATTTTATTATTATCATTTTTTATTTATTATTTTTTTTTAGTAGAAATTCCTCCTATACGTCTTATGGATATAGGTCCTTTGTTATATGTATTGCAAATAGCATTTTTCATTTTGTGGCTCCCATTTTCCCCCTTTCATGGCATCTTTTGATGAAAGAACTTCCTGGTTTTAATGTAGTCCAATTTATCAACCCTTTTCTTTATGGTTGTGCTTATACTGATGTCCTATTAAAGAAATACCTCCTCATCCTAAAGTCATAAAGGACTTCTCCCAAATACTGCCTTTTAGAAACTTCTTATTTTACATTTCATATGAGGCCTATAATCCATTTGGAATTCAATTTTTCCTGTATCGGCATCTGACACAGCCACCGTCTTTTTCTCACTGTTCAGTCTCTTTCTAATTTTTTAATCTTTCCCTCTTTTCCCTTCCTAGTGGTTCTGCCTTGGGCCCAACATTCAACACCTCTTACCTCAATGCTCTCCTATCCTGAGCCAGTAGATCTGTGGTCTCTAGAGTCTCTACTTAAAAGCTATTACCTTAAGGATAAAAATCCAACTCTTTAAGATGGCATTCAAGGCTCTTGGAACCCTGGTCCCCACACATACCTCCCACCTGTCTGTTTCCACATGCACACTCTGGATAACAGCCCTCAGTACTGTGCAGCCCAAACAGATATCCTCATGCTTCTGGATTTTAGCACACGCTATCTCCATCTGCCTCCCTCTCCCCTCTCCCCATCATCCCTGCCTGCCCCATACCTACTTTACCCATCTGATAAATTCCTTTCTTCTCTCTCCTATTTGTCTTTCAAATCAAATCAATATCATTCCTGAAAGAGACATCTTCCCGATCTACTCGGGTAAAATGAGTTTAGACTCCTGGAATATTCCATGCATGTTTCTATCAAACAGTTCCCACACCACATTGTGACCGTTTACTTGTCTGTTTCTACAACTAGAATGTGAGCACCTTGAGGGCAGGGACTTAGATTTGTTCATACGTCTATCTCTACTTCCTAGACCAGTGCCTGCCAGTTAGTGAGGGTGTGTTACCTGCTGGCTGAAGGTAGAAAAAAAGAGACTATATTTTCACCACCAGTTATTATTTCTTACTGCCAATCTACTGTATTTTACCAAAATTTTAAGTCAGCAGTGCTGGGTGACAGCTCAGAACAGTCCCTGGACTTTCCTATAGAACGCGGACTCTGAGACAAGTGTTTTCTAAACTTTGGGAGGTCTTGTGTTTTGCTTATTTAACGTTAGGATCCACAGCTCTGCTTTAAATGGATGAGTTCACTGCATACCTCCACCAAAAATAAGGGACTTTAATGAATGCCCAGTTTAGAAATCAGATGAATTACTGACTTGAAATTAATAAGTTATTACCTTCTTGCAAACACAAGAGAAAATGTATTTCAAATAAAGAAGTCACTTTCATGCATTTAATTTAATAATCGCTAGAAGTCATACAAAGAGAATCCAAAAGTTTCCGTAACTCTTGCCTAATCAACGTATTCAGAAAAAAAAGAAGTTGTCAAATTCCCTGTCTTTTCAAATTCCCTGTCCTCCCTTCAAGGCCCACGCCACACCCCTATTCCGGGTTACCCCTTCTCTACCGCTCTTTCGTCTTCCCTAACTACTGTGTATTGAACTACATAAAGCACTGCTGGAAATGACTTGGGTAAAACTCCCTTCAATGGCTCGCCAATGCCTGGAGGAAGAGGGAGGAGCACAAACTTTTCAACATGGCGGTCAAGGACGGCCATCGTGCCTACTTCCTTCATGTTGGTAGCCTCGTATTCCAGGAATCCCTTAGGGACACCAGAAATTTCAACCCAACTGCAAAGCTTCATCATTTCCCAAGCCCTTATCCCCACATTTATGTTACACTGTTCATTCATTAGACTCTATATTTCATTGCTTCCAGTGGAGATAAATACCTATGGTCTTGTGCTCAGTTCAAAGCTACTCCTCTGTGAAAGTAAAGGAAATGCCATTACAAATGGAGTTGGGCAGCCCTGCGGAGGGTAGCTCTCACACATGTGCTGCTCACTACAGCTGGCAACACCAGCAGAAAGATGGAGGAGAAGAATGATCTTGCAAGGGAAGCCATTTTTCACACAGGAATTTCATCTCCCGCTTATAAGAAAAAGGAAGAGATCCCTCCCTGCCCCAGCAACAACTCACTAGCCACCACTTACAGTCACTGAGAAACCGCACCTCGAACTCTTATTCTTCTCCAGTGAACTTTTGTTCAAAAACAACCCTCCCCAATTGCCTCCTTCCTGCTACAAACATGAGCTTCTCTCCTTTGTTCTCCAGACATGTCAAGGGTTCGCCATAGTTAGCTCGTCCCAAGCTGCAACTCCTCTGACATTCCCGAATAAACTCATTCTGCTAGTTAGATAACCGGCTGTTTTATTTTTAAGGCTGACACCTCCCACTTCCCTGGAGGAGCACGGTACCTGATTCTCGGGGGTTATCATTGTGAGCTGTGTGACCTGGAGCAAGCTGCGGGAGTTGACATCAAGATTACACATGGAGATGATCCAGCACCTGGTTCTGGCACACTGAGGTCATTCAATGAATACTAGCATCTTTGTCCTTCCCCTGTCTTACTGTTTCAACTGAGAGATTTCCTCCTTTTTCAAATCCGTGTATAACCTGGTCCACATCTATTGTTAAATCACTGTCTTCACCATAGTTACTAGTATCGTGCTCAGCATGTTGTTGATAAACAAGCCCATTAACTACTGTATATAATCATTCATTTAATGAGTGAAATGCCGGGGTCTGAAGTTACAAAGACGAACAGACTGCTTTGCCCACAAGAAGCTCACAGTCTAAGTGGGGCAGAGAGTAATGCAACCATGTCTTCAATCATTTCAGTGTTATTGTTTGTGTGTTACCTGTGCTGGTGGACAGGCACAGGGGGAAGAACAGACAGGCCACACGCATCAGACTGGGCAATCATGTCACACCATAGTCACGCAGACAACTCATGAACAAGAGCCACATTATTCGGGCATATTTAATATATTTCACAGAGTTGACTTGTATGGGTATTTCTTTACAACTTTCAGCTGTGAGAGGCCTGAATCTAGAAGGCATGCAGTTTCTGCTCCTATGACCAGTTCTTATGGGGGAGGCCCCCTGTGGGCTTTACAGTGGGGGAGCGACAGGTTGGTACACTTTTAACTCCCGAAACTAAATTCCGCCCAGGGGCTTGCAGTAATACAACTCCATGACCCAATCCATCCTACTTACACCAAATCTAAGAGCTGAGGCTTTCCCTAGACCTGTGCATTAGATGCAAAAATTTTCCATGTTTCCTGTGTTTTGAAAAATTTTTTAAATATTATCTATGGCTAACTCAGTTAACACAGGCTTGGGGAAAGCTTTACGATGATAAGACCTGAAGTTGGACAGACCAGGTTCTCAAAATTCTGCCAGACTTGCTGCCTGAGCCTAGGTTAAGTCTCATTTTTGGCTTTATACATCAGGGGTAAGAATGTACACAGCTGCAAGCTTTTGTCGCATCCATACCATGTACTGCCTCGGTGAACACTTGGGTATTGTGTGGCTTGGGAGAAGTGTCCCAGACGCAAGAGCTCTTCATTGTTCTGCTTTTGAAAAAAAATTTTATAAAATATACACTTTCCATTAGCCTGGGTTTAATTTTGCTCCTCTTGGACTATACACAGACAACTTTTGATGGTAACCAACTAGACTTTAGGCTACCCCTCATGCTATCTTTTAAGATACCAGTGGTAAAGCACATCAGGCTTATGGGAGGATACACTCCCAGGGACACCCGGCACTGGTTGTGGGGAAATCTGCATTCTAACTAGTTCTTGGGGCAACTCTGCTTACTCACGCTTGAAAAGTAAACAAGGATAGAAGTCAGATAGTTTTTAAAAACACCTACAAATCATTCTAAGTTTAAATTAAATTAAAATACTTTTTTGTGGATTAACTGCATCATGAATTCAACTTATGAATGATTGGAAATAATCTAAAGAACCCATTCTTTCATGACATTTCTCCATTTTCCATTCTCCATCTCCTATAAACAGTATTTGCTAAAATGGGAACAGAGAAGTGGTGTGCGAAAGTCTGTCTTGCCACCAACAGAATGAGGATGGAACATTTTGAAGTATGGGCACAGAATTCCTTAGGGCTCTGGGAGAATTTCCCCCAGTTCCGACTTCAGTGAGTACACACAAACTCTGCACATTCTCTGTCTGGATCTGAAGCCAGAGAAGAGAGAGCCATGTGAAGAGAAAGGACTAGAGATAAAATTCCTTGCACAAAAGACACTGGCAGAGATCAGAGGAGGTAGGAGACAGTGAAAAGGAGCCCTGCCTGGCCTTGGACCCGGAGGATGAGGGAACAATCAGCTGGAGATGGGTAAGTCAGAGATGGGGAATCAAGTTTCCCCTCCAGCTACGATGCCGCAGGTTGTTTAAGGGAAGTTGCAAGGTGGAGTACAAAGTCCTGGCAGGGACTGGGTTATTTCTGAATCCCCAGGGCCTGGCAAAATACCTGCTTAACTCTAATGAAGGGAGCTTTTGCTCTAAGCTTAAAATGAGATGGTATCTTTCTTACTGGACATACCCTCCTTTTGGAGTACCATCCATTGGTATTAAAAACCACAGCTGTACCCCCGAAGGCAAACACAGGCTGCAGGACACCTGACATGGTTTTCAGATGACAGTCAGTGCCGAGGAAGCTTTTTGAATGGATAGGGTTGATCCAACTTCGTTTCAGCATCCCGGCTCCTTGGCTTGGAATTCCAGGACATTTACAACTGAGCTTCTCACTGGGAAGGGCTAAGACTGGATGGGCACCCACCACATGTCAGGAGAATGTGTCTATGCAACCACCCAAGGAGGTACCATCATGATCCCCATTTAGAGAAGAAAAAGCCGAGACACATAGCCATTCCGTAACTTGCTAGTAAGTGGAAAGCTGGGAACTCTGGTGTCCACAGAGTCTGCTTCACGGCTTCTGTCTCCCCACCAGCTGCTGGAGCCCTCCAGAAAAAGGGCTAAGTCATCAGCTGCCATCCCCCATGCCTAGGGCATTACCTTAGGCCAAGCATGGGCCTAACACAGATTTGCCGACTGAATTTGTCTCCACCTTCTTTCTTACGCCATGACATGTCCCCTCACTATACTGAGGTCTGTTTCCCCAATGTTAGCACTCTGGAATAAACTTCAGAACTCTCTGTACTGGTAGCAACTCCTGATACTTTCCATCACTTACATAAATCTTTTCTTTTCTTTTTTTTTAAAAGATTTTATTTATTTATTTGACAGAGATCACAAGTAGGCAGAGAGGCAGGTGGGGGGTGGTGGTGGCAGGAAGCAGGCTCCCTGCCAAGCAGAGAACCCGATGCGGGACTCGATCCCAAAACCCTGGGATAAAAGGGTTGATCTGAGCCAAAGGCAGAGGCTTCAACCCACTGAGCCACCCAGGTGTCCCATAAGTCTTTTCTTTATAACACTTGGCAGTGCCTGATAAACACACACACACACACACACACATACTCACATACAGTGTACACACATATAAGCAGACACACATGAACACTTGTATACCTACATATGTGCAAACACACACAGAGGCACACTTATGAACATGTGCACACAGGTACATACAAACACATGTATGCACAGATGTGTAATAAACACACGTGTGTGCACAGATATGCATGCATGCAACACATAAAAATACACATGCATATGTTTATTTGGGGCTTTAGAAACTCCCCCAGCAGATAAAAGCTCTAGGAGAAGATGAACTTGTCTTTGTTCACTACTGTATCCAACACACCTATAAATGGTACACGACACATAATAGGAAGACATCATGTACATGTTAAATAAAGGAATCAATCTTTAAATCTCTCTTGCCCACTGCTATCATTCATCCTGCAGATCTGTTGAGATCTTATCAATCATAGCTAAATATACACAGTACTGCCACACATTGCTCTAAGTTCTTGGCTGATATGAATTCATTGACTCCTGAAACAACTCTATGACGTAGGTACTATTATTATTTGCATTCCATAGATGGGGAAAGTGAGGCACGGCATGTCAGGTGGCTTCCCAAGGTCACACAGACAGCAAGTGGTACCAGAATTTGCAACAGTCATGTGTTCTTAACTACTATGCTGGGTTTCCTCCAGATCTTTCATTTGCATTGTCTTCTGAAGCCAAATTCTTTTTTTATTTTTTATTTTTTTTTAAGATATATCTATTTATTTTAGAGAGAAAGAGTGAGCATGAGTGGTACGGGCAGAGGGAGAAGGACAGAGAGTCTCATGCAGACTCCACACTGAACATGGAGCCCAACGCAGGGCTCGATCTCACGACCAAGACCTTGACCTCAGCCAAAACCAAGAGTCGAATGCTTAACCAATGGCGCCACCCAGGCATCCCTTCAGAAGACAAATTCTTACATCAGAGTCACAGTCCAGAGGGTGATACAGACTAGAGTCACGCAAAGCATGCTGTTGAATAACGTAACTGGAAGCTACTGCAATTTTTCTATATTTCAAGGACGTTTCCTTCCTAGTTTGTCCAGACATCTACACTGGCCACAGGGTGCCATGAGGCAATCCTCAAGATCCCCCAGGGTGGGGAAATGGAAAATTCTTTTTCTTTGCTCTTTATACTGACTTCTCCAAGTGCCCGGTCAAGAGGAAAGTGGACCGAAGAAAGCAACCAGGACCGCAGGCCTATGCTAAGGACGGAAGCAGCAGCTCAGACGGGAGGCTGCCACTGAGGGTGCTAGCCGGAAAGGTGCATTTTCCCACCAACAGTTGCTGGTGTGCAAGCCCCAAAGTAAACACTGGTGTTCCGAAATGTTATATGGACCAAAGTGCCACGTGGTCAGTTCCTGTGCCATGAAAAACAGTGGGTCTTTGGGGTAAGCCTACTCTTGTCACCAGTGACGCAAGTGTGGTATTAGACACTGGGCCCCCAAGCAAACACTTGGCTAGCAGTCTTCTACCTTGGAACTTGGAATGAGAAGGCCTCCTAACAGGTGGCTGGCAGGGTCAGAGCCTGGGGCTGTGCTCATGTGTGTGCTGTTTTTGTTCCCAAGCTCAGCAAAAGAAAACAGCAACTCATCTTTTTAGCCATCTATTAATACTGAATATTAGTATTAATATTGCTGGAGTTAATGAGTCAGTAGAGATTTGCTTACAACTGGGGGCTCTGGGCGCGGGCCCTCCTGCTGGGTCAAGACACTCTGCTCCGTTTACTAGGCAGCACTTGCTCCCTTGTTTGATGCAAAGGCTACACCAAAGCCAATGCGAAGTCACAGGAAGAAACCCACAGATCAGGGTCTGGGCCTCAGATCCAACCCTTTCTGGTCCTGTAACCTTAAGCAAATCCCTTCACTTCCAGGGTGACCATTTGCAAAATGGGTAAAGGAGGCAAAAATAGGGGTACCTGGTTGGCTCCGTTGGTTAAGCAACTGCCTTTGACTCAGGTCATGGTCCCGGAGTCCTGGGATCGAGTCCTGCATCAGGCCCCCTGTTCAGCAGGGAGTCTGCTTCTCCCTCTGACCCTCCCCCTCTCCTGTCCTCTCTCTCATTCTCTCTCTCTCAAATAAATAAGTAAAATATTAATAAAAAAAGGAGACAAAAATACCAGGTGGTGGTTTCCAAATGACAAGCTACCCCACAGAGGAGATTAATTTCGACATTAATCAACAAAGTTAACAAAATTAATACCCTCTTGAATATTACTGATCTCACCAGGATGCAGTCAAAAAATGACCAGGCTGGTCTAGTAAAAGCCTGGTCTTATTCCCCATGACCACAGAGTCCTGGAAACCTGTGCTGCTTTAAGTATTCATTATTAAGTCACGTTCCCATTCTGGGCCTCAACTCTCTCACCCACAAAATGGATCTAGAGATACACCTGCCCGGCAGAAGGTTAAACAGAAGCCCTATCTTCTGTTACAGATATCTATGTCGGTATAGGCGCAGGCTACCATAAGGAAGCCAGGGCAGGCAGGAGAAAGCTCTGAGTCAGAAGGCCTTGGACCTAGAACCCAACTCCATCATTTATTAAAATGTCCCCTTGAGCAAGTTATGGCATTCTGATCTCCTTACGCTAAAATCAGCAAATAGTGGTAGCTCCCAGGGAGGCTGGGGGCCGATGGCACTATTAAAGTGGCCAGTGCCACACTCGGCACAGAGTAGCTGTTCATTAAGTGGTGGGCGAAATAAAAATAACTACTTTGAGGTCTTCACAAGGAACCTGAATACCAGGTGCTTTTATTATTACCAGGTTTTGACGGAGACTTAGTGCAGATTGTGACAGCCAAACAAAGCAGCTTGTTCATGTGTGGCTGAGAACGGGTTTACTTATTTAAAAGCTCCCCCCGCCCACAAGACTGACTGTGGCATTAAGTGGGACAGAATGTGTAAAATGGAACAGTATTTACACATGTACCACAGTACACATACACACACGGACACACACACATGTATACAAGCACATGCAAACATGTGCGATGCATATACAATGGTCTACGGTTGTACACACACAGATACACACTCATACTGTGTGAAAACACTCTTCTTCTCCTGGTCTAGTAAGAGCCCCCCACACGTGGAATGATTCCCCTTCCCTAATTTGGAGATAGCGCAGCCTAACAAGGGAAGAGGCGCTGGCAGACGAATGAGGAGGCCTGTTTCTAGCTTCAAGTCTGACAGTGACTGGCCAGGCTAACCGGGGATGACTCACGGGTCTTCTGGGCCTCAGCTTTCTCATTTGCAAAGTGAAGAATCTGAGATAGAAGATGTCTGAGTAATCTTTCAGTTCGAAGCCTGTGATCACTCATTACTGAGCAGAGCAGGTGTCATCACACTGATGATGGTACCGTTTCTGAGCAGGGCACAAGGGGGTGGGACAGGGAGGGCTGGCCGTGGCCCCAAGGCCCCACATCCTCTCCACTTTCTGACCACAGATGAAAAGACTTGTCTCCCTGCTGAGGCCAGCACTTCCCAGTCCAGAGAAACCCAGCACTCCAAGAGAGCCTGGGGGCCTGGGGACAGGAACCCCAAGCTCTCCCTCCCTTCAGCTCCCCTAGTCCCTCACCATGGTGCCTGCAGCTTCTAAGGTCCCAGGCAGTGGTGGCTCTCATTAACACAAACCTCAACTTAAAACAATAAACCTGGAACCCACATTACCACGTTCTGCCCCCACCCCAGCTAGGATTCACATCCGGAGACTCCAGGAGCTGCCCTTGCTCTCTCTGCTCAGGCACTGACACCGCTGTTCTCCTTCCAGATTCCCCAGCATGGCTGTGTCTGCTCTTCATTCCCCTCCATTTCTTACAGACCACCTGCCTCTCTGGACCCACCTTCCCTTCCCCATTGGATATGTTTCCTCCTGCCCGGCTCCTCCGCACACCTCTGGTTTTGTCTGATCTGTCTACTTGGCAGCACCCAGGGACATCTTCTGTCTCCTAACCAGTTTTCCAGGTCCCACCTGATGTTTAGGCTTGAAATCTGTGGGCGGTGGGGTGGGTGGGCAGGGCGTAGGAATCTGGGTTTTTCAAACTCTCCTCCCCCAAAATAAAACAAAACAAAACAAAACAAAATAAAATAAAGGCTCTCCCCGGTCCGATTCAGCAATCTTTGTGTTTGATCTTTCAAAATCATCTCATGGCTATTATGTTCATCGATTCAGTGTTGACTGAGGACAGACTCTATGGGTTGTAGGTTGGACAGGCAGAAAAAGGTGAGCAAGATTTCGGGGGGAACACTGAAATAGAGGCAAAGTGTTGCGGGTGGGGAGGGATTCGTTTTTTTCTAGGAGCAAGGTCAACTTTGGAGGAAGTAACATTTAGACTGAGTGCTGACACCTGAGTAAGCCAGTCCAGGTGACGAGGAGAGGCCTCTGCAAACAGAGCAGACAGCAAGAGGGAAAGAGGCAAAGGGGTGGAAGGTACGTGGTGTGCAGACAGAGGAGGACGGGAGGTCTGGTGAGGCCTGCCTCTCAGTGAGACACACGGGGACGAATCCTTTTGTCCCTCTGCTCTTTGCTCCCACTTTCGTCTTCTTACCTCCCAGTTATTTTCACCTAAAAGTTAAATGCATAAAGTACATGTTGACAACGTACTAATCTATTAGCCAAACCCTTACTTTGGACTGCTTTTTGGCTTCCATAGAAATAAGCTGGTGCAGAGAAATGCTCTCAGTGAGGGCGCTGGGTCTACAGCGGGCCTCTCGTCCTCAGCCCTTACTGATGTCGGAGGCGGTGTCACTCTTTGCCGTGGCCTGTCCTGAGTGCTGCCGGGTGTTAGCACCGTTCCGGTCCTCCAGCCGCCACACGCCAGTCTGACAGCCAAAAACTCTCCAGACATGGCCCCGTGGCCCCTGCAGTGGAGGTAGGGTTAAAAATCACCCCAGGTTGAGAACCACCGGTCTAGACAAACAGAAGGTGAGCTGTGGAGTCAAACGCAGACCTTGCCCAGATCTTGCCATGACATGAGTTATGTGGTTACGGAAGTGTTCCGCCTCTGGCCTTCAATGTCTTCATGTACAAGATGGGACATAACCTCTCCGGAGTAGGATACTTGTGAGGGACAAGAGATAGAGCAGGTAAAGGGTCAGGCCGAGCACTTGGCACAGAGGGCAAGGAAGAACGGTCCTAATGGCAGCAGTGCCAATAAGAGTAGTGGCTCTGCTACTTGTTTTTATTAATCATGCTGATGTCATCCTTGCTGGAGTGATTATTAAGAAGAAAGCCTAACTGAAGCTAAACAGTTACAATGATTAAATAAGTTCTGTTTTACCAAGATGCCCTAACAGGGTAAGAAATGCTGTGCTTACATTGCCAGACACCATGTCCTCTAGGGATCCTTTTAATTCTTCAAGTCTTGATTTGGGGCATATTCTATATTTTTCTGAAGCTCGCCACACTTGGTACATATAATTATTACTGTTTATTGAATGCTTACTTTTTCTATTAGACCATAAATGCCCAGAAGTCTAATTTTCTCTCAGATTCACCTAATACGCCTATCAACTAGTAGCTGGTTGTCAATAGATATTTACTGAAATCATTTTGGTACTATTTGTTACTTGGGAAAATGGTATTAAGAGTCAAATTCAAGAGTAGACTGGATCCCATCTTAATAGATACGCCATTCCATATGGCACAGGAATTAGAATGTGAGCTCTTGAATCAGAAGGCATGGATTTAAATGACTTACCACTTACTAACTGTGTGGCTTTGGGCAAGTCAGGTCGTCTTTGTGAGCCTCATTGTTTCATTTAATAAATGGGAGCAAAATAATAGAATGTATAAAGTTGTGCTGAGAATCAACACTGCTCCTAGACGACTGATTGTGGCCAGAGGGGCAGCTGACAAGTTTTACTGCTCACTGGAACAAACTAGGTTTTTCTAGGAGGGCATGGACCAGAAGCCCTTTTTATCAAACTGGTTAAACCAATTCTTCTGCTATTGAGAGAAAAAAATAAGAATGGAAAAAAAGAAGGGAGGGAAAGAGCGAGGGAGAATTTCAAATATCCTCATTCTGGTATGACTCTGAAACTCAGATGAACAATTTATGCCAATTCAACACCTGACAAAGAATCCAGTATCTGGAAGCAAAGAGCAATGCTAAACCCAGGCACAAAGTCTGCTGTTAGCCAACACCTGCTAACATGATGGGACCCAAGAACACCAATTTCCAGACATCCAGGAGCGGATCAGGGACTGCCCAAACCCAACTTTTGCTACTTGGAGAACTGAGCTAGCGTACACCTACTGTGTAGGGATAACTGCCTCTGTAATGAGAAGTTACTCTCTCTCAGTGTTGTAGCATCTGTCCCTCGTGGAGGGGATGCACTCATTCCTTCCATTCACTGAGTCACTAAACATGCATGTGTTAAGGGTCCTCTATGGGCAAAGCCCTGTGCAGGCTGCCGTGATAGAAGGATGAAATGACACAGTACTCTCTCTCAAAGAGCTGTCAACTAGTAAATGAGACCAAGATGTACACACAAGACTGGGTGACATGCACAGTAAAAGGGAAGCAAGTCCAAGATACACGGGAACAGGGAAAGGAGTGCTCAAGTCAGCTCGAGGGAGTCAGGGAAGGCTCCCAGAGGAGGTGGCACCAGAGTCAAGATTTGAGGGATAATCAAGAGGTTGTCTGATAAATTTAGAACGAGAGCCTGAGGCAGAAATCGGGTTGTTATTGCCTTTCAGGACAGCTGGGGTGCTGGAGCCAAGAACAGACCTGGAACAAAGTTAATACTATTTTTATAAGCTAGAAAAATATCAGCAGCAGGAGCCCTGGCCAGAACCGCCCCCACAAAGAGCAAACAAAGCTACTCCTATCTCCTGGCTGTCTGCTGGAGAACTTACTAACCAGCACCTTGAGAACAACATGTTCTTTAATCTTTGATTTTTATTCCCACAAAGTCCTTCCTCTTCTTTTTCTAGAATTGGAAAAAGCATGGCTTGAATTTTACTTACCTCTTGGATCTTTATCCTCCTGTCCCTGGCTCCCTTAGACTCCCTTAGCCCAGGGAGATTTCTCCAAAGCAGAGTGCCGACCTCTCCTACCAGTCAGAATGCAGGGTCCAAGGTAGGTCATGCCGGGTCAGCACCCAAAGGGACTGTGACTGTCAGGGCCTGTTGGCGGGAGGCTTGCACAGCCTCCAGTTCTGACCTCCAGAGCTGGATTCTGAACCTGACATTCAGCAATTTCTGAGCATGGAGTTCATCTACCCATTTCTTGAGATTGCTTCTGGCCTCCACCGAAACACTATCTAAAGCAGTGAATCCTGCATTCTGTTACCAAGTGCCAGACAAGGACAGTTAGGGCACATTTGGGGAAGGCACACAGAGTCCAGAAGCCTGAGGTTCTTCTCCAACTGTCCACCCAAAGAGAAGACAGTTCTCCTAGTACACTTCTCACTACGGTAGTAATTCGGAGAACTTTCAATGTGAAAGCTCTTACTTTGCATCAGGTATTATGATTCCAGAGTGAGAAAACCAAAGAGAGATGCCTCATAACAACGTGCCTACTATGTGCCAGCTGCTTTACCTACTCACATCACTGGCTCTCTAAACAACCCTGTGTGTGTGTGTGTGTGTGTGTGTGAATATATGTGGTGGGGGGCATTGCTCTCTCTTCTTGCAGAAGAGGAAACACAGGAGTGAAGAGATAAGATATTTGACCCAAGGAACATGGGTAGAGAGAGTAAGAATGTACATCCAGATCTTCAAATTTCACATTCAGAGCCCTTACCATAACATCACAACAGCAGCTGTCTCCAACCAGTATTATGAAGCAACAAACACGCAAGCCAGGAAAGAACCAACAGAATTTTCTCTTCAGAAGGCATGGAGTTTGGTCTGCTCTGTTGACCGCCATAACCCCCAGAGCCCGGACCAGTAACTGGCAAGTCTGCAAGCACTCGGTATGTTTCTTTAGTAACTATGCGGCTGGATGGTGGATGATCTTTCCAAGACCCTCAGGGATTCAGAGGGCACAGGCAGGGTGAGAAGCAAAAGGAAGGCTCTGTTTCAGGCCTCCTCTCTTTCCCAGACACCCTAATCCTGAACTGGCCAAAAGGGGAGAGGAGGAAGTATCAGAAAGTACACAGAAGGACAAAACTTGGTTAAAACTATGATCTTGACTGACTCACAGTTGCCAGAGAAGCCCCTCCCTGTGCCTTCCCAGAAACCGCTAGCGCCTATGCTTAGCCCTTAAAGAATCCAAGGTCCTTATTCTACGTTTCCACGTAAAGAACTTACCTGTGGAAAACACAAGGGAAACTCACTAACTGATGAGCTTAATTAAAAGGAACAAAAAGCCTCAGCCAAAGCCTCAAGGAGTAAAATTCCCATCACCAAATGTCTCTGATCTAAGAAAAAGGCGGTAGTGGGGGGGGGGTGTCCTGTAATAGCCTGGATTCCCCCAGTACAATTCAACCCACACTTTCTGAGTATCTACACCCAGCAAGTGCCCTGTAGGGCACAGCAAGTGCTGGCCCGAACTGAAAAGGCATGCTCTGGTTCGTCCCTTCCGGAGGTCTGGAAAACTGACAAGGAACCAGGAGCCCCGTAGGTGCAGCCCGTCTTTCAGAACACAGTGGTCCAAGCCCAGCACTCGGCACCTGGGTGGGGGCAAGAACACTGAAAAAGCATGATGGAGAAAGATTCCCTGGCCTCAAATGTGGTACAGGATGTCAGGATTACGAAGGGACAGGAAAACTCCCTATCTCTCCAGACCACAAGTTCTCTCTGTGCCTGCTCTCTGAAACCACAATCATGTCATGCTAATCAAAAGCACACACTGCTCACACTAAAAAGGGAGAGAATCACCCTTGTCTCTAACTCAGTATTATCTACCTTTCAACCGACTCACATGCGTTACTGGCTGTTGACAACTTCTCAGGCATGGTGTTAGATCCTGAACATGCAAAGATGAACAAGACAGCCACGTCTGTAGACTGATGAGCACTGGCCTGCTCTGGATGTCTGTGGACTGTGTAGAAGAACCAGACACTGCTTATTATCCCGTTGCTTAAGAAAACATGAACTTCCACTCTCCAGGCTAAGGTCGTTTCACCTTATTCTTGCCTTGATGTGACTGTATTCATTTACTGAATTTATCAAGCACCCACAGGACCCTGATCCAGGGCTCAGTGCAGGTGAGACAAGAATAATAATACAATGCCCTCAAGGAGCTCAGGGTCTGTTAAAAAAGACAAGCAGATAAATCAGTGATTACAATCCGATGTGATCATTTCTCCACTAGGGGTAGATAAAAGTGGTGAAAGAAGTGTAACTTAGAGATTTTTACAGTAAATCTGAGTGTTTTATGGAAGGCTATGCAGAAAAGAAAACCTCTGCTACGAACGAGTCTTCAAGTTAGAGTACAAGGTAGCCAGCGGGAGCAGTAGAGGACCAACCAGTCGGTCTGGGAAGAGAGAAACACACGTGTTTACACAAACTGAGTTCTGGAAGCACAGGTCTTCCTGTGTAAGTCTCTGAAAGTCACCTGCAGCCTCTGATACAAATTATGGGATAGGGTACATTTCCACGTTTCTTTGACTATGATCCATAGTAAGAAATTCACTTTCATTACGGGCCCGTATGCACATGCACTACACATAAAGCATAAACAGAAGTTCCATAAAAACAGTGTTCCCCTTACCGTGTGACACGTACTCTGATGTTTTCTATTGCAGTTGGACCTATTCTGAGAATGCGATGCTCGTGACCAACCACACTGATCACATGAAGCCTTAACCATAATATGAAAAACCAACAACACTGTTACAAAGAAAGGCTAGGGGGAAAAATATGGCTATAGTCGCATGAGAGATATGGAGAATCTGCACGCCCCCCCTCCCAAAAAAAGAACGGAGGAAGAAAGGGAAGGAGGGAAGGAGAGAAGAAGGAAGGAAGGAAGGGAGGGAGGGAGGAAAAAAGAAAAGAAAAACAGCAGTAAGGATATAGAGGAGGAGAGAGTCATCACACTTGACTGTAACCCTTATCTCACTGTCCACTTTCCTATTAAGATTTGGGGAAGAGACACCTTGGTTTGATTTGGTTTCAAATTTGCTGCACCATGTCTAAGACTCAGTTAGCATTTATTGGGTCTTTGAAGTAATGACCACATTTGAATGCCAGATGTGACAGTTACTTAGGAGATGAAATGAAGGCTACACTCAAGGAACTGGATATAGGATGGAAGCCAAAATTATGAAAACAAATCAATTAGACATGTCTGGGTTTTGGAATACCTTTAGAAAAAACATACATAAGTCTACCACCACCATACATGCTAGCTAGAAGTTAACATTTCTTTTTCAAATTTTCAGTTAACCAAAGAACCATCCAGATATTAATTCAGATCCTTTTTCCCCTATTATTCTGTGCGGAGAAATCAGTAAAATTATAAGTAAATTCTCCATTTGATAAAATTCTATAATTCTATCCAAATGCCTAACTGTAAAAGGGCTTTCTGTTCCTGTATCTTGAACCACTTTCCCTTGATCCCTGCTTTAGAAACAGGAAAACAGTGTGTTCGGTTTGGAGGAATATTCCACTCGAACCCAGTGTTGCTCACGCATGCGGAGTGAGCAGTTACCTAGGCCTCCTGCGTGGGCGTCAATCAGCGAAGCTGCCACTGCGATTCCAGCAGGAAGGCCAAGGTCCTTCGCTGCCTCTGGTGTGAGCCCATTTCCAAGAGAAGCTCCAGGAGGCAGCACTTGGTTTCCTGCGTAGACAGGAGGAAAAACAAACATCTGTCAGTTTGAAAAACACAAAAGCAAACGTAAGGCTTTCTTCAGGGAACCTCTCCACTCCCTCCCCTCTCTTCTGCCTTTCCTCAACATCATGAAGATAAAAACCATGCACCACAAACAGTCCTTTTTCCTCATTTGGTGACTTAGGTGTATGTCCTTGGTTCCTATGGGTTATGCTCTGTGGTACTTTATAAAATCAAGAGCTCCGAGGCACCTTTCAAACTGGAGAAAGATTCCATTCACGGGAAATTCCAAAAGATATAAACACAGTGGCCTCTTAAAGACTAGGTTAAAATGGTTAAACTGTTCCAAACAGGCTTCCTAACACAGCAGCAGCTCTACAAGCATTCCCTACACACACGCACTCGTGCATACCGGTCCCTGATGGACACAGTTTCCTAAGGAAGTTGAGAACATTTACTTGTATAGTTGCTTCCTGTCAGAGGATAAGGGGGGGAATTATTCTGTTCCAATAAAAAAAAAATGTCTTCGAAGTTTTTCTCTGGTGAAAAAAAGAGCCCAGTCTAAACCCTGCAAACTTGACAAGGCCGCTACTTGGACAACCACAGAATACAATCTGAATGGTGTTCTTTGGGGTTGTGCAACGCAGCGATCCTGATATTTCAAGTGACCTTGAACTCCTGCAGTCAGTCAGGCTTCCAGTTAAGAATTTATTGATTGTCGGGGCGCCTGGGTGGCTCAGTGGGTTAAGCCGCTGCCTTCGACTCAGGTCATGATCTCAGGGTCCTGGGATTGAGTCCCACATCGGGCTCTCTGCTCAGCAGGGAGCCTGCTTCTCTCTCTCTCTCTCTGTCTGCCTCTCCATCCACTTTGTGATCTCTGTCTGTCAAATAAATAAAATCTTAAAAAAAAAAAAAAAGAATTTATTGATTGTCTTGCTTTGTGTGGGCACTATGGTGCTGTAAAAGGCAGTCCTTGCCCCACACCTAGTTAGGGAGATGAGATCAGGACCCCGAGAGCCATGTAAGTCAGAAGAGAATGAAGAAACCTATCTGTTCTCAGGTGTTTAGAAGAGGCTGAGTCCTTCCCTTCTCCCTGCCAAGAAATGTAAACTAAGTATTTCTGCATTGTATATGTGAGTCCACCCCCACCCATATATGGACCCACATACATGCTGAGAGCCCTCTGAGCACCAAGATTCTAAGACTCTGAACAGTCGGTCAGCAGTCTGCTCAGCGCTAAGATGCCTACCACTTGTTAATTGTTCCACGGAGCTCCAGGAGTAGGCTGAGGTGTTTCAGGACTCCTGGAGGTGGAGGAGAGGGTGGGGGCTGAGGGAAGCAGAAGGTTGAGTGGCTGACCAACCTCCTCTAATTAGAAACAAAAAAACCCCTCCACAACACCATTTTTATCTATTTTAGTTAATGAGCTTCTTCTATAACTGAATCTGAAAAAAGTCTAGCTAAGAAAAGCAAACAAAAGACTGAAACCCCTACAATGCGTTCTGTGGCTTCACTGCCCAATATGGTAGCCACTCAGCACGTGCAGACAGAGCACTGGAAATGTGGCTGGAATAACGCCAAGGACCTAAATTTTCCATTAATGTCATTTTAATTCATTTCAATTTAAAAACTGATACTCAGGGGCGCCTGGGTGTCTCAGTCGTTAAGCATCTGCCTTCAGCTAAAGTCATGATCCCGGGGTCCTGGGATCGAGCCCTGCATCGGGCTCTCTGCTTGGCGGGGAGCCTGCTTCTCCCTCTCCCACTTCCCCTGCTTGCGCTTCCTCTCTCGCTGTGTCTCTCTTTCAAATGAATACATAAAATCTTAAAAAAAAAAGAAAAGAAACGAGAACAAAAACTGATACTCAATTCAGTTACTGAAAAACTTTGAATTATGTTTGAAACCACACTGGTGTGCAAATCTACATTTTCAATGTTAACTGAAGAAACCCAAGTTATTTATTTACAATGAAAATTTGGTGTCAGAATTGGGATGTACCAAGTGGCAAATACGCATTAGGTGTCAAAGACTTTGTACGAAGAAGTAGAGGAAAAATGAATGTAAAATGTCTCATTAATAGCTTTTACATCAAATATACACTGAAATGATGTTTTGGGTGTTTTCGGTTGCATAAGATACATTTACATTAATTTACCTATTGCTTTTTACCTTAATGTGGCTACTGAAAAGTTTTAAATTATGTATGTGGCTCATATCTAGGAGATAAAGTCAGGATGCTCCGGTGATGGGGCGGAGGATACTGTCACTGTCCACACCACACAGATGCATGGGGAAAGTCAGCTTAAATTTTTTTTTTTAGATTTATTTATTTATTTATTTGACAGACAGAGATCGCAAGTAGGCAGAGAGGCAGGGAGAGAGAGAGGAAGGGAAGCAGGCTCCCTGCTGAGCAGAGAGCCCGATGTGGGGCTCAATCCCAGGACCCTGGGATCACGACCTGAGCCGAAGGCAGAAGCTTTAACCCACCGAGCCACCTAGGTGCCCTTAATTTTTTTCTTAATTTTTTTTAAGATTTTATTTATTTATCTGACAGAGAAAGATCACAAGTAGGCAGAGAGGGAGGCAGAAAGAGAGGAGGAAGCAGGCTCCCTGCTGAGCAGAAAGCCCAATGCGGGACTCAATCCCAGGACCCCGGGATCATGACCCGAGCCAAAGGCAGAGGCTTTAACCCACCAAGCCACCCAGGCGTCCCGGAAAGTCAGTTTATACAGGGAAAGTAATTTCCCCACAGTCAAGTGGTGTAAGTGTTGAAGCACAGCCCACGGATTCCATTCTGATGGACACAAAACTGCACTCTCATTCATTACACATCAGTATATGTATTTTTTAAAAAAATTAGGTGAATGAAGAAAACAAGTGAAGCTCTTTTACTTTTTTAAAGATCTTATTTACTTATTTAGAGTGCTCGAACATGTGGGTGGGGGAGGGGCAGAGGGAGAGAGAGAATTTCAAGCGGACTCCCCATGGGTGGGGCTCGATCACAAGACCCTGAGATCAGGACCCCAGCCAAAATCAAGAGGCTGGATGCTCAACAGACTGAACCACCCAGGTGCCCCAAAAGAAGCACTTTTGGAACGAATATTATGTTTAAAAAGTAGCACTGTTTGGAAATCATGCTCACTACCTTCAGACTTTTTTTAAAGAGTTAATTTTCATAGGAAGGTAAAAAGGTTACACCTTCATCCCCGAGTTCACAAACATAAAGGGTATAATTTTCATTAAAAAAAGATTCCAGAGAGGAGGATTAGCAAGATGGCGTATGCTGGGAAGACTTCCGGGCAGTAGTTTCCAAAGGCTTCCGGAGGACCACAGGTAGATTCCTCAGCACAGGCGGCATCTGGAACAGAAGTAAAGAAAACACAGGAGACAGCCAAACGCACGTAGTGCGGAGGAAGAGGAGCTGGGCGTGGAAGGGCAGATGAGGCTGGAGATGAAGTGGGGACGGGGCTCGCACTGCCTACAGACGGAGGGGTCTGACCTCCATGATGAAGACCACCGTGAGCCTCTGGAGAAGCATTCAGGCTAGGGCGAAAGTGGTGGGATTTGTGCACTTTCCCAGATATCTCTGGGACCACGCGCAGCAGGAGACAGACAAGGTCAGGGAGAACACTGGTGGAGCCATTTCGGTAAGAGAAAAGATGAGGACCTCCATCAAGGAATGGGCAAGAGAAATGCAGAAATAGGCAACAGGAGAGATTTTGTGAAGAGGCTCTGACAGGCTGTGGCAGTCACCTGCATTTGTGGAGTAGGGGAGCTACAGAGATGCCAGACTTGTGGCCCAGGAATGGGAGAAAAATCAGCAGACGGCTGCTGGCTGCTAGCTCCTTTGAGCCGCTGTTCCAAAGTGACCCCTTTCCCAGGGCAGCCACACCTGATGACTTAGCAAACTGGGAGCAGAAGGCCTCTGATGGGCACCACTCACTCCAGAGCACTCTGCTGGCCTGGCCAAGGGGCGTGGGACTGTATTATAGCTCTAATCCTCCCACCACGCAATGCCCCCCTCTCTCCCTTCCAATCACAGGGGCAGCCCCTAATAACCACCTTGTACCCCCAAATCTGTCTCAGCATCTGCTGCTGGAGAAGCCAATTTAGGGCAGTCAGCCAGGCCTTCTCCTCAGACCAGTGGTCCCAAAATGAAAATAAACATGCACAAAGATTTACATCCTCCTTTGAACTGGAACCACAACCTTCAGGAACAGTCTATCTGGACTAAAAGCAGGAAGAAGCTTTGTTGATTTTGAGACCAGAAAGAAACAGCTTGGCGTTAAGAGAAGATGGTAGAAAAGGAAAGACTCTCTGAGAAATCACCCCATCAGATCATGCTTTAAGTTTATCATCCAGGGGTGCATTTGAGGGACTAGAGGGGCTGTCAGAAGCAAGCTTTAGTACGCCTTGACAACTTTCCTGGAAATAATCCCCCTTTCGGCTCTTCCTTGACCATGAAATTAAGTTAACCACAGCATCCACTTCCCAGACGTAATCAAGAGCTCACAGCCTCAGCACCGGCTGTCTCCTAGCCTTTGTTCGCCCGTTCATCCATGCATCCGTGGTGGCCCCTGTGTATTTCTGCCCACCTGTGGGAACACGGACGTGCGAGGGCGAAGTGAAAGAGGTTCACACAGGGCTCTGGGTAAACCAAGGCTCTCAGCCTCTCATCAAGGGCTCGGCAGGTGGAACATACATGGTATTCGCAGAGCACAGAGGAGGGACAGTGAGTTGGCCCAGGGGAAGGCAGGAAATCCAGAGGAAGGTGACATATGAGCCTCATCTGGTAAGACAGGTGGCGGATAGCTGGTTTCAGAGCTAGAAAGCTCAGGGGAAATGGATGCCATTAGAGCAAAAAGCAGTTCGCTGCAGGGAGCCCTGAGGGGGACAGAGGGTTAGAGGCATTCAGTATGTTGGCAAAAGGGGAACCAGGGAGGAGCAGAGAAGTATGCGTCTCCAGAAAGGGAGGGAGCCCCAACTAAGGCAGTAAGGCCCTGCCGGCCAACAACTTTGAGCACCAAGATTTGTTTTTTAAGAAGATAAACCTGCAGTGGAGAAAGGCTAGAACAGGAAACAGTTTGTATCTGTGAAACTATCAAACCAACTGAAATGCAGGCTGTAAAATATGACGCAGAGTATGACTTCATCTTAAGAACAACAACAAAGCGGGTAGATGGGCTATTTGTAAAAATTCATTACTGAGGGAAAAAGAAAAGAAGATTGTTTCTGGATGAAGAAATTATAACTACTTTTTTTTTCTTTTTACCAACCTTGTAATTTCTAAAACTCTTCTACCTTTTTTTTTCCAATTTATTTATTTTCAGAAAAACAGTATGCATTATTTTTTCACCACACCCAGTGCTCCATGCAAGCTGTGCCCTCTATAATACCCACCACCTGGTACCCCAACCTCCCACCCCCCCGCCACTTCAAACTAAAACTCTTCTACCTTTAACACACATTCCTTGTGTACATTTTTTAAAGGTGTTTCCCCCACAAATCTGGGTAAATAAATCAGGGCACATGTATCCAGAAAAATCCCGACACAGCCATTAAAATGAATGAGGAAGAATTAAGGTATGAACTTGGAAGAAAGTTCAAGATAAATTTGGTGAAGCCTTCAAGACACACAAGAGTGTTCAGAGTGTGATCCCATTTGTGAATTTTGTTAAAGCAGACCAAAACACAGGCATGTCTACTTCCACAAAAGTCCTAGAAAAGTATGCAGAATATTATTACAGCAGGGACTAGGACCCAGGGTAGGGCACTTTCCCTAAGATTGGTGCTTCCTTTCTACCATGACCTTGTATTTCCTTTGTGATCAAAACTTTTAACAAGCTTAAGTTAAAATAAAAGCAAAATGAATTTAAGGAGTACCCTGGGCACATTTTCCAAACCCTGCTCATCAGCCTGAAGGCAGGAGAGGTCCAAGGCCAAGTCACGTCTTTTCCCGATTTGGCTGGCTTCTGTCCCTATCAACACACACTCACGTTGGGGTATAAAAAAGTAATCACTCTGAGGGTTTGTGGGCTCATGTCCACTGAATTCCTATTCAGCCGGGCAGATGCAGTGGGAGCGGTCAAGAGCTGGGGCCTACAATTATCTGGTGGTTGAAGTCCCTCTCCCCAGGCGGGGGCTACTATTACACCAAATTTTTCCCTACCAGTTTTTCAATTATCTATGACTAATGAGCACTTTGGGAACAGTTTCAGACACACACATAATCCTCCTTCCTGACGTCAGCAGGAGAAATTAATGACTGTGTGGATTGCTGGGAGACAGAAAATGCATTATAATGGTCAACAGAACTGTTATCCTCTCCAGGAAGAGGGAGATGGGGGAGGGGCATCGTATTAACTGGAAGGTTCAGTGTTCTTTTGTATCCCTACACACAGGAGATGAAACCCAGGGTAAACGTTGGCTCACGGCCTTGGAAATGTCAGAGAGAGGTTTGGGCACAGGCGGCATGCAACCCTGGTTCCTCTGCACTTGGCACCAGGGCAGTGGTCCCTGCTCCGCTTTGCCAAGGTCAACAGGCCAACCAGACTGGCTAGGACGGTGCTGTCACCTGGCCCTGCCAGCAGGTGAGGCTCTCCAAGTGTTTTGGGACTGAAGCCGCTTTCAATCTGGTTTAGGAGGGGAACAAAAGATACAAATGTAGTAATCTAAAGCAGCACCTGCATCCCACTGTTTATAGCAGCAACGTCCACAATAGCCAAACTATGGGAAGAGCCTAGATGTCCGTTGACAGATGAATGGATAAAGAAGATGTCACACACACACACACACACACACACACACACACACACACAGGACTATTATGCAGCCATTAAAAAAAAGGTGAAATCTTGCCATCTGCGATGACGTGGATGGAACTAGACGGTTTTATGCTAAGCAAAATAAGCCAATCAGAGAAAGACAATTATCATATGATCTCACTGATATGTGGAATTTGAGAAACAAGACAGGATCATGGCGAAGAGAGGGGGAAAAATGAAACAAGACAAAACCAGAGAGGGAGACAAACCATAAGAGACTCTTAATCTCAGGAAACACACTGAGGGGTGCTGGGAGTGAGAGGGAGGGATGGGGTGGCTGGGTGATGGACACTGGGGAGGGTATGTGCTATGGTGAGCCCTGTGAATTGTGTAAGCCTGATGAATCACAGACCTGTACCCGTGAAACAAATAATACATTATATGTTAATAAAAAAAAAAAAAAACATGAGTGAGGGAACAGACACAGGATTGTACTCTTATACTGCCCAACACTAGGCTGGAGTTATCTTAAGTTATGTTAATACGTGGCGGTGTACGTAAGGTTGCCATTTCATGCAGCCATCCTCTGGGCTGGGGTGATGTCACAGGTGGTTACGACCCAGTCTGACTCTGGCTGAGCTCCAGCCTTTGGGGAGATACGAATGCTCACCAAACAAGATAAAATAGCATCATGTGCATATGATAGGCAGTAGACTGGCTACTGATACTTTAAAAGAACGGACAAGATTAGGGGCTTGACCCATAGTCAGTACCTAAATTCCTCTGTAGAGATCTCCATTTGGGTGGGTTAGATCAGGGAGCCTTCTGGAACCACAACTGATAAAAGACTGAAAAACATTCTGGTAATTCTTGCTCCGGAATAGGAGTCACACACATCCACAACTATTCACTCAATCAGGGAAAGTCACGAACAACTCAAATCTGATATGCTCTACCACCTGTTGAAAGACAATTCCTGAAAGGTTAATTTGTTCATTGCCTTTCATTTGCCTTCTAAAAACGACCTCATTTTAACTAGAAACTAAACTACTTTCAATTATTAACTAAATGTAAAACTTTCTGATGATAGTTTCATCATTCACTACTTATGGCAGAAGTGTTTACTGAGTACCTACTATGTGCCAGGCATTGATGTGATACAGAAAGGCATTAAGGAACTTCTCTATCTGAGAAGTTCCCCACCCTCAAAGGGCTTACTTTTAGTAGACATAGGATTCTCATCCAACAGCTCTTCTGAATTACATCTTGTAAATAATTTTATCTTCTAAGTTCTTCCATAGTGTGGAATAGTGTCATAAATCTTTGTATCTCTTGTCTTATATTTTGACCTATAGGTGGTATTTAATAAACATATCACACAGTTTAAACCAAATTTTGAATGACCCTTACCCTATGTTTTGTTTTTTTTCTCCATGCTTCTCTCTTCCTCTCTCTCCTGCTAAACACAGAATTACTCAAAGATGGTTTTATTTCTCACTGCATCCAGGTCCCCTCCCCTCCAGGACACAGCAGTGTCTAGAACAGTTCTCAGTAATATCCACTCAACTGGATTGATAGCTTTCTTTTAAAAAGAAAAGGCCACAGACACAGATCAATCAACTTAGATAAAAATGTTAAACACACACACACACACACACCCCACACGATCCTGCACATCAGCTAGGGCAGTAAAGAGAAAGGGAATGTTTCCTAATATAATCCCACCAGGAACACATCCTCACCTCTCAAACTCAGAGACAATGTAAGGTATCAAGATCCATGGGTATGCCTAGAAAATGAGGCCCAGCAGGCTCACATCTCTCACCAAGCACCGAGATGCGATGGTGCCGAGACATTATGGACATCACCATCGAGTGGAACAGTGGCTCTCAAACTCTCCTTGCCTGGTCAAGCCTGATTCAGGGAGTGGATGGTGGTGATCCTACAGGTGAAAAGCCGTAGGTCTCATTGCCAGGTGGGTCTGAGGAAGGCAGCATGGACACCAGGCCAGGTGTCTGGACTTGTTCTGACAGGCCACTGCTAATTATTATACAGGTCGGTGAGGAAAGGAAAGGTACACACTTGTATTTTAGGAAGAGAAATATCACAACAATAATAATGCCTGTTGACCAAAACCTAGAGGCTTTCTGGTCATGTTTCTGGCATTTTTCAGCTGCTCTCACCTTTCATGCTAGCAACAGACCTCTGAGGCTGTATTAGAATCACTGCCTTGCAGCTGTAGAAACAAAAGCACAGAAGTGGTTATGTAATTTGTCCAGTCACCTATCTGATGAGGGGTACAGTCAGGCTTCCGATCCAGGATTCTCAGATTCCGGAGTGGAGGATCTCCCTACTAGATCATGCAGATTAGAAGGGGTTGATAGTGGAGCCAGGAAGAATAATCCCAAGTGTTTGTTGAGTCATGAGCAGAAAAGGAAGGCAGTTTCATTTGCAGAGGCTCTCCTGGTGGGTTATGTCCAGGAACAAACCCCCAGGAGCCATGAAATCCCAGCATCCTCAAATCTCCTAGCTCCTTCCTTTACTCCCTTACGCGGGTTCCAAAAACCCTGGACTTTGAATGGCCCGTCGCGACCACTGACCTCAGCATCTTCCTTCTGCTGTAGAGAAAACCAAAGTCAGAGAGGGAGGTGGCTTCTCTGTGGCCACCCTTCTTGGGGGGGCGGGCAGTCTCCACTGAAGACTGCTGTGGCAGTCCACACCTCCTGCTGTGGCAATACTAGCCTGTACCCACCCCCAGCTGGGGCAAGGAGCTCACCCGAGCCAGGACTCAAAGTCACAGGGCAAACAAGAGGGTTGGCAGAAATCCAGCGGATTCCAGCGGTGTATGCTGCAGATTCTCAACTATTCAGGGCTAACAGTGCAGGCTTTTCAGCTTGAAATCATCCACTTTGACACCCACAGTGACCTAATTCTCTAGATAATTGCCAATGCCCTAGTTTGCTCTCACCTAGCCTAAGGCCACCTCCAAAAGCCTTTCCTGGGTAGATCATAATTAATCACTTTTTTCCTCTATAACCCCACAGCATGTTCCTTGGAATTACATCATTCTGTTCTACATAATGACTTTTTTCCTTGCGCCTCGTTCTTTGGTGTTAGATGATAACCACCTTGAGGGTATCGCTCTTTTCACAGGTGTATTTGCAGGAGGCATGCGGTTTAGCAATTCCCCTCCGGAGGGGGAAGCTTTGTGATGGTGGGTGAGTGATTTCATTTCTTTGCTCCTGTTTCTTCGCCTGTAAGATGACTACAATAACACTATTATATCATGTGAGAATCAAGCAAGGTCGTACTGATAAAGCACTTTGGATGCTGTCATGTGGCAAATGCTCAATTAATAGGAGACACTCTGATGGTTACAACAAAAGTTCTGTGTCCCTGGTCTATGTGGTAGCGCCTGGCATAGAGTGGTCACTCAGTTCATTCGGGCTGAGTTTAGAATGCTTGAAGAGAATCCTTGATGTTACAGCACGTGGAGATATATATGCTTTGGGGGTCATGAGAGCAAACCACAGAGACTGTGAAAGCTGTTAAAATATTCACAGTAATGGAATTCAGTCTTCCAACACAAAAAGTGTCCCCCTGTAGTCATATCTCCATGGCACATCTGCAGAGTGAAATGTTTTAAAAGTGCAGAAGGTGTTCTCTTTGGAGTTATTTTAAGGACTAAAGAGGCTTGCCCCACAAGGAAGAATTATTATTTTGTCAGCAAAAGTCCTGACTGTTAAGATGACCCATGCTTTCAAGACCCAGGCCAACAGTTCAATTAACTCTCTTTTTTTTTTTTTAAGATTTTATTTATTTATTTGACAGAGAGAGATCACAAGCAGGCAGCGAAGCAGGCAGATAGAGAGAGAGAGGAGAAAGCAGGCTCCCTGCCAAGCAGAGAGCCTGATGTGGGACTCGATCCCAAGACCCTGAGATCATGACCTGAGCCGAAGGCAGAGGCTTAACCCACTGAGCCACCCAGGCACCCCAAAAACATTTTAAGTATCATTATGCTTAAGATATTACCAGGTTTAAATCAGTAGTCTTCACAGTTTTGGTTGTTTTTGTTTGTTTGTTTTTGGTTTTGCTTTGTTTTGTTTTTCCTGGAATCTACTGAAGAAGTCACATAAAACTGGGACTCACACAGGCACCTTCATTTTTTCTTTAGTTCCAAAGAGCCATTAAACACAAACATTAGAGGGGCTTCTGGGGGGCTCAGTAAGTTAAATGTCTGACTCTCGATTTCGGCTCAGGTCATGATTTCAGGGTGGTGGGAAAGAGCTCGGCTTAGGGCTCTGTGCTCCGTGACGAGTCTGCTTGAGATTCTCCCTTTCCTCCTCCCTGTCCCCTTTGCTTGTGCTCTCTCTCTCTCTCTCAAATAATCTTAAAAAAAACCAACCCTCCCCCCCCAAAAAACCCCAAACATTAGAATCAGTACCATTTAATAGAAAATTTTATCACTAAAAAGATAGGAAGGAGATGATCTCAAAATAAAGAACATTTTAAAAAATTAAGTACAATTTCCTTTTATGACCTAATTTTCTCATCCTATCACACATCCCTTTTTCAGGGGCCAGCATTGGATCTCTAGTCTAGACTACTGTTTGCAAACTGCTAGTTTACAGAATACTAACAACCTCCTAACAAGGGGCTGAATCTATAGGATACTGAACCGCACGCTCTCATGTGGAAAAAGTCAGTGGGTCCAGTGTTCACCACACAACACCAAACATCTGGTGATCTGAAGACATCTGGGGCTTTTTTATCATGTAGACCAAACACGATTCAGGTAATTGACCAAATTTTTCACTTCCCAACCAGATGTCTTACTTTCATATAAATGAAGCCAATCTTGTACTTTCATGTGCAAATAAGCTAGACAGAAATTCACCCCTGGAGGGCAGAATTAATTGCTCATTCTCAATGAATACTAAATTACATATTATTTTTTCCCATGATTCTACCTTTGAAAAAGGTTTTCCACTCTTGCTTTAAAAGCATAGATTTCATCTTAGAAACATTCTGTCTTTTAAAATGTTTGTTCCTCTTTGTGTCTTTTACAGCAAGGCAGTGTGCTGTAATGAAAAGAGTGTGGTCTTAGGAGTCTGGATGAATTGGGTTCTAATTCACACCGCCCTACCCCCAATCTTTTAAGGGCCTTGGAAATAGTTACTTAAACTCTCTGAGTTCAGTTTGTTTTGCAGTTATAAATCATTAAACCCATCTCTAAGGGACACCATGAAGATTTAAGACCACTCTTTCATTCTTGTGATACGCATCAGGCACTCATTCTACGTGCCTGTCACTCAGAGACAAACAGAGAGCCACCATGTTGTCCTCTGGGAACTGTCAAGACACAGGCAGGTGCTCCAAAGGGTGTGCTAGAAAAGTCAAGCTTCCCTATGCTGAATGGCAACATACTGTCCAACAAAGGCAACACTTTTATTTAGGATTTTTAATAAAAGTATAAGCAGCTTCAACTGTGGATAATTTTTAAAGGAAGTATCAAATTAATAAAAAGGAAGGACCTGTCTGAAACCTTTCCTCTTCTTGTACTGTTTTCAAAGACAGACTGGGATTTGCTCTCATGGTATTTGTTTAAAGAATTCATGTGGTTATCAATGACCCTCCACCTTCTATGCCGTTGTCCTGACAACCAACCATTTACTAGACAGAATATGGAAAGCAGACGACAATGTATCCCTTCAGTCTGGTTTGGTAGGTAAAACTCAACAGTGCAGAGACAATATTCAAAAGACCAAGGTCTTTGTGCATAAGATCCTTCAAGAGGAAATAAATACATAGATAGGAACTTACACAAAGGAGACAGCACTGCATAAAGAACCCAACAAGGAGAGCAGAGGCTGCCATGTGGACCTCGCTTCTGGCTTAAGAGCCCTTGTGGTTCAGTAGCCAGGCTACAATAAACACAGCACAGAAAGACAAAGGGCTAAGTTTGTTGTTGCTATTGTGTTTATCTTGAGATGTTAGATTCTTTTATCACCAATGCCCAGAAACATCTCAAATATATGAAGAAATGAAATGCTATTATGGTTTTTAAACTTTCTTCCAATGACCAGAGTTTTGTTTTGTTTTTTGCCCCCCCAAAAGGAATCTCTCACAGAATCTTAGCTTACAAATCAGATCTAGTTCAAGGAAAGAAGGAAATGTCCAAGAGCAATGTTCCCTAGCACTGACACTTGAGGAACATTGAGATATAAGGGGCTGAGCAACAGAGGTTTGAATCTAGAATTTAATCTACGGTAGAGACTGCCTATCTGGGCACATGAAAGAGGAGAGGAATGGAAGTCTGGAGCTGTAATACTAAGCCCCTTCTCTCAGGCTTTCCTATAACACAGGAGCTGAAGAAGCAGAAAGTGTCCATTATTTAATCAGAGAGACTGTGACCTCACCCTAGGTGAAGGAGGACCTTGGCACTGCAGCATCCAAAGAAAGGAGTGGAATTTGCCAGTTTGGCATTTAGCCAAAATGTTAGAGTACAATCCCTGAAGCCCTCACCCACACTGCCATGCAAATTCAGCAGGGGAATATTCCAAAAATGATGCTTTCACTTAATGTCATTTAAATCTCCAACTATGTCATCCGGTGTGTATGTTGTGCACTGGGGGAGGCTCATGCAGATCGTGGGGACAGCGCTCCAGTGCTACGATGCAAGCTTCAAGCTTTGTCAATGAAATAGAATCTGATTTCTCCAGTTTTTGAGTTTCTCATTCTTTGGACACAAGACCCATGAGAATGAAGGACCTTAGGCAAAATGGAAAAGGAAGGCTGGCCCAAAGCCCAGAAGTGTCCCCAGCCATCAAATCCTTTTACAGTGGCCCCAGGGGCCGCTTCTAGAGGGAGCACTGAGGGCGATCCTAGCTCCAACAGGCTTCAGTGGATGGGGCTGAGAGGAGAGACCGATAAACCGTGCAGGACTTCACCCTCTGGCGCTGTCTCCAGGGCAACACTTAGGGACTGTACGGCCTCTGGAAGGTGATAAGGGTGGACATCCATGGAAAGGGCATCCAAGAGGCCAGTCCACTGGGCCCTTGTCTGTATAATCATAATTGATTTTTTTAAAAACAAAATCAAGATCACAAAGCTATTACTCAATGTGGTTTTCCTTCAGTTTACAAAGACAATACAGCTTCATTAGAGATCAAACAGCACAAAAAAACAAAAAAAAAAACAAAAAACAGGGGCGCCTGGGTGGCTCAGTGGGTTAAGCCTCTGCCTTCGGCTCAGGTCATGATCTCAGGGTCCTGGGATCGAGTCCCGCATCGGGCTCTCTGCTCAGCGGGGAGCCTGCTTCCTCCTCTCTCTCTGTCTGCCTCTCTGCCTACATGTAATCTGTCTGTCAAATAAATAAACAAAATCTTTTAAAAAAACAAAAAAAAAAACAAAACAAAACAGGAGAAAAGACCCTCCCCTTAATTTCCCTCCTCCCAGAGAAATGTTAGAAACTATTTGAGACCACCATGCCAAAATATAAAGATACACACATATTTAATTGTAAATAAAAGGGATAATAGAAGCATGCAATTTTATATTCTGCCTTTTGAAGTCAATAGTATGTCACAGACACCTTTACTCACCAATAAGTATAGTACATTCTTCTTGGAAATATATCATATTCTGTAATTTGAAGGCACCATATTATTTAACCAATCCCTTAGTACTAGACACTTAGTATATTTCTGTCAAATTAAAAACACATACAGACTTAGTAACAGGTGGCTTAGTAAGGATTACTATAAGGAGGTGAGGGGCTTTGCAGTTAAGGAGAGGAATTATTGTGATACAGAGAATGTTGTGACCAAAGATCTGCAAGTGTCTCAAAAGTTAGACAAAACAGGTCTTTCTTTTACATAGTGGATATAAACAAGGTGAGAAAAAATGTAGGGAAATGGGGTAAAAGAGTGGTGTGCTGGAAAGTAGACCAGAGAGTTGTTTTATTCTGAGGTCAGTATATTATGATGGAGGGACCTGTGATAGTTAATTTTATATATTACCTTGACTGGAAGTTTGGATCTGTAAGTTACAATTTTATCCCAGATATTTTAGTCAAACATTATTCTGGATGTTTCTGTAAGGATGTTTTAGATGAGATTAATATTTAAATCAATAGACTGAGTAAAGCAGATTGCACTAGTAATGTGGGTGAGCCTCATCTAATCAGCTGAAGGCCCGAGTAAAACAAAAAGGCTGACACCCCTCCGCAATCTGGGTCTCCTCGGTCAGAGAAAATCCTTTCAGCAGTTGCATTCACCTTCTTCTTCTTCCCCTTCCTCAAGATTTATTTATTTATTTGACACAGAGACATAGAGAGAGGAAGTATGCATGGCAGGAGGGCAGAGGGAGAGAGAATCCCAAGCAGACTGACAGGCAGCCTGACGCCAGGCCTGCTCTTACAACTGAGATCACAACCTGAGCTAAAACCAAGAGCTGGATGCTTACCCAACTGTACCACTCAAGCACCCCATGCCTGATAATCTTCAGTTTGGTACATGGGCTTTATCCTGCTTTGGGATTTGAACTGAAACATCAGCTCTTCCTGGGTCTCTAGCTTGCCAACTCACCCTAGAGATCTTGAAGCTTGCCAGCCTCCACAATCTTATGAGCCAATTCACTGTACTGGACAAGTGCACACAATATGTGCATGAAAGCACAAGCGTACACACACACATACACACACACACTTGCTGTTTCTCTGGAGAGCCCTGACTGGAGCAGGACTCTTAAGGAGGACTATATCCTGGCCCAGGGTGAGGATGGGGCAAAATTCAGGGCCCTGGCGGAAGAACAGAATTGTAACCAATGTTTGGTTAACAAGCATTTTGTTCCAACTGATCAGTGAGGCCAGGCAGGTCAGCTAATCATTCATAAGACAGAGAATGGGAGTTTAGAGGGTCTGTGTCTAGTCTTGACCTAAGTAAAACAAGGCAGGCGTCGAGAAATTTTATCAAAGTCAAATAGCTAAGAGTAATTCTTTGCTGTAGGCCATCTCCTGGAGCACACAGCATGGTGGGATTTATTAATTTTCATGGTTTTCTAGGAGCACAGGACTTAGGGAAAATCCAACACTGTCATTTAATTATTCTTATTATAAACAATACTGTAAAGAACATCATTGAACATGCATGCTTGCCACAAGGAATCATGGCCTTTTTGAGGAACTTAGGATTGGCACTTCTGTTACCCTTAACCTAAGAGGAGAAGCCATATATAAACAGGTGCCTGATCTCCTCCAGCAATCCTCAAGGAACTAGGAAAACAAGGCCAAGTATGAATGGTTTCCTCTAGCCTGAAAAATCAAATGTGAAACAACCTGAATCCTTCCTTTGATGGATGCTCTCCCAGTTTCCTTGCTCAGTGTGATAGACTAGAACTAGCCCAAATGTTGGATTCAGGCACGCTCAGGTTCAAATCCACACCAACATTTACCAGCCTTAAATCTTTGGGTTACGTAACTGCTCTATTTCTCCTTGTCTAAGATGGGAAGAATAGTACCTGAAAGGAATGCTAGAAAATGAATGACATGATGGACATGAGAGCCCACCCAGCACACCATATGCCCGTTAACTGATTTTCCATATTTTACTTTCCTCTCCCCACCTCCCACTCCCCCACAGAGGACCTTATATAGAGGACATCATGAAACTAGGGAAGGGGACCATTTTGTACTAAGTGCCAACTATGATCCACGCAAGGTATGACACCCTCCTTTACAGCTCTTATCTCACTGAATCTCATTAATCCTGTGAGGGAAGGGTGGCCATCCCCATCCTGAACACAATACAGACCTGTAACTTGTCTGAATCCCACCTTCCAGGAAACATCAGGAATGGACATAAGATAATAGCTGCTCTGGTTCCCATTTCTTCTCTGCCAGCCAAACGAGGAAAAACACTGGCCTCCCAAGGCCCAGGCTGTAAGTGTTCTTAGTTCTACCCATTCCTTCTGGGAAAACTACCCTCTCCTAAACGTGGCACTTGCCAATTCCCTCACTAAAGTTCTGCTTGGTAACCTCCAGCCTCCCACTGCAACGCAAGACTGGTACTGCTTTCCCCTGGGGCCTAGAATCAGTGACCCAGGCCACCGACCAGCTGACTATCCAGCAGATGCTCCAGGATCCTGCTGTCTTCCCCGCCCCTTGCGGTTCCTCTTGAGAATAACGGGGGCGCATGCAAAAAGGCCGGGAGAAACAAGCTCCATCAGGCCTAAATAATTCACAAAACAAATGCAGAGCCCAGCTAGCTCCCACAGTGCAGATAACCTCCTGCACTAAAGACGCAAAGTGAAGCCTCTGGGTTTTCACAGTTCTTACCCTGAAGTTAGTAGGAAGGGAACAGATGAAGACAGAACCACTACTGATTGAGTCCCTGGGCGGGCAGCTACTGGCATCTCCATGTCTCAGGAGAGGGAACTGAAGCGCGGAGACTTGCTAAGCACTGAGGTTGGGAACTGATCCCAGCTGCCTGACTCCAATCCTACTCTAGGGCATCGCCCTTGCTATTTCTTAACTTAAACCTTTGGTCAAAACCAAATAAAACCTCAAGGGCTTAAAAAAGAAAAGGAAGAATGAAAAAAAGGCATGAGCACTCTTGCTGCTAACTCTCCAGTTCTTATCCCCTGTCCAGTTCCCTTGGTTCTCACCTGCTGCATTAGGCCAGCTTATCAAAGTGGGTTCCCCAACAGGCAGTGTGTTCAGCTTCTGGGAGCTTGTTGGAAAAGCACAGGGCAGGCTAGACCCACGGAGGCAGTTTTGATGAGAACCCCTGTACTATCACTGGGACCCCATCCCCGACTTCTGGTCAATGGTTATGAAAGGAAACTCTAGAATCTTTATTTTTAAAAACTCCCTGGTGATCCTGATGCCCAAGGAAATGGAAGCACAGACTCCTACCAAAAGATTATAATTAGCCCATTAAAGGGCGTTCTGTGCTAAATGTACCAACTTTACAACTGCCCCTGAGGTGAAAGTGATGGCTTCTTTTCTAACCAGCTGAATGACCCTGGGCATGTTCTCCTCCTTTGTAAAACAGAGTTCATAAACACATACTGCAGAGTGTGAAAATGAAAACGGTAACATAAAATCCTTGTTATCGTGTCTGGTATGCAATAGACGGTAAATCAAATGGGGGCACTTTTTATTAATCACCTGGAAGAAGGAAGCAAAAATAACCCACGTAAAAAACAAAATAAAACAAAACAAAACCTCCATTATAACCTATATTATAACAAACGGAATGGACTGGCTGCACAGGAGGGAGACCTTTGGCATCTGCGAACCTTTCCAGTTCGCTTGGGTCCGGCCAGGCATGCAGCTCTCTCTCACAGGGAAACGCGACATCCTCTAATTATGCTGCCTTGCACAAATCAGATGCAGAAACGAACCTGGAAGGATGTGGAAGGGAAAACGCGGTGCAGTGTGAGAGCATTCAGATCACACTGTGAAGACAGAAACAGCAGTGCTGACAGAGCTGGAGGTATGAACAGGAACCCACACTTCCGGGAGGGCTGAGCCATCTGACCCACGGGACAAAGGTGCACAGCAAGGGGATTGCTGTCTGGCTTTCCCAAGACTGAGCTGCACAGGATGTGCAAGCCACAGGAGGAGAAAGGTGCAGAAAGGGCACTGGCGACTCGCAGACAGCGCAGACAGGCAGACTGTGGCAACAGAGGACGGCTGAAATCAGCATTCGGACTCAAATCCAGATGAGGTAGATTGCATTCTACTCTGTCTCCATTTTAAAACAACTACTCCCCCAAGGCGTGAAAGTAACAAACTTTTCCTCTTCCTCTTGAAATCTGCAAATCTATCTTCCCAGGATGATCATGTGCTTTTTTGGGGGGGCGGGGGGGGGGCTCCATGTCTGATCTGGCTGAGCTTTCTCCATGGAATACCTTCCCTGCCTCTTCACATGCCTAACCTCTTCTATTTACTCCTCAGAAAGCAACTCAGCGGTCACCTTCTCCAGGAAGGCCACCCTGAGTCCCTGCCCCTTCCACATCTGAACTGAGCTAGATCCCTTCTCAGGACAGCTGCCACACCTAGCACATAAATCATATAAACGAGTTCAAAAAGCTGCTGTTATTTGAAAGCTGATCTCAGTACAAGTTAAGTTCGGGAAACGCCAAGCTGCACTGAGACAGGTTTCTATACCACAACGATTCTCAGACACTTTAATATGCTGGTGTGCGCTGAGAATCTCTAAGGAGATATGAAATATGAAGCCCCAATATGATTTGATCACAGGAAATTTTTTTTTCCCTGAAAACCATCTGTAGGTCCAGGATGCACGTTATAGGCTATCCCGCTATCTTTTACTGACACTGTCTGCTTTCGTGCTTCCCAGACTCTAACTTCCTTGGGGGCCACAGTATCTGTTTAACAGAGCGCTTCTGGTATCTCCATAAGCACCTGCTATCGGTAGACACTTGCTGAAAGCCAACTGCATGTTACCAAGCTTACATCACATTTTCCTCTTCAAAACTCTACAGTGGCTTTCTCTTATTACCCCTTCGGATGCCTTACTCCAAGGCTCACAGGGCTCTACATTTTCAAAATCTCTTACCCCATCTCTGGCCATTCCCCTTTTGGACTGCGTTCTATTAAACTGACCTTTTTTTTACTTCCTCAAACATGCCTACCTTCTCTTTCCCCCTGGGACTTTGCACATGCTGTTGTTTTGTTGTTTGCCAAGAGCACTGCTGGCCCCATGGTCACATTGCTGAAACCATCTCCATGATGAGGCTTCAACCCAAAAGTCTTCCCCACATTTCAGCCAGCATCTTATTTCCATCATAATACACATCAATAGTGGCGTACTGACATATGTTCAAGATCATGTTTCCATGATATTCCCTTGTGCGTTCTCAGTCGGAAGTCAAGCAGGGAGGAGCCTTGGGGCAATGGGACTGGCAATGGGGAAAGGAGAGAAGACCATTTGGAGCTGATGATGAGCCGAGGTGGCCCAAAGTTCTGTAGGTCCTTAGAGGTATCAGGTATCTCCGGATAATTATGTATCGAGGGTTTCTATAGCATTGGAGCGCACAAGCCCAGGCAGGTTTCTCTCCACCCTCAGCTTAACTGAGTGCCCCTGCTGCTACAGATGTCAGCACTGAGGGATGAAGAAAGAGGTTCAGTGAATCTTCTTGAAGGCAGGAGAGTAGGAAGCCATAACAATGTCTGGAATGGACCTACTCCCAAACTGGGCCAGGTACTGTGTTGATGCTGGAGCCATAGCAACTAATGAGGGGGACGTCGCCCCTGCCCTCATGGGATGTATAAATTAGCAGGAACATTAAGCCCATAATTACAATCCATGAAAATTTCCAATGTAATGAGCATTATAAAAGGAAGTGCAAAAGACCTGTGGTTTGCACAAACATGATACTCAACTCAACTGTACACAGGATTCAGGAAGCAAATGTATTTCCCTCATTCCTTGCTTTTTCTAGAGTGTTTCAGGCCTTCTCCCCTTGACCCCCCTGTGGGCTTCTTCCAGGCAGAGCTCCCACTAACACATCTGTGTACCTGGCACAGTGTCAGGCTCAGTGTGCATGGCCCACAGGCCTGCTGAGGGACTGTCTTATTGGTGAAGAGTTTGAGGCATCGTATCATTTAACTCCCATAATCATTGACAAAGTCAAATCTAGGGGATAATTCTCTTATATGCAGAAAAGCTGGAGTCTGAGTACAGCTTTTTTTTTTTTTTTTAAAGATTTTTATTTACTTGAGAGAGAGAGAGAGCAGAAGCAGGGGTGAAGAGCAGAGAGAGAGGGAGAAGTAGACACCCCACTGAACATGGAGTCTGATGCAGGGCTCCATCCCAGGAAGGCAGATCCTTAACGGACTGAGCCACCCAGGTGGCCTGCTTGTTTTTTAAATATGGTCAAGTCATTCTCCCACACTGATTTCAGAGAAAGTTCCAGAGCTGACTAATTGGCTTCAGCTTGGCTTGGGTGTATGCCCTTAGGCAAATTATTTAACCTCTCTATGCCTCTGCTTCAACATCTGTAAAATGGGGATAATAGTCTCTTAGAAGACTGTTGAGTCAGTAATGAGAGTTATTAGAAATAAAGCTCTCACAACAGTTCCTGGCATATAGAAGATACTCAATAATGGTAGCTAAACTTATTACATTAATGCACTTGCTCTTTTCCCCAAACCTGATGAGTCACTGTTTTTATTAGTTATGATTAAGTACAGCTATAAATCCACAAAATAGTAACATAAGAAAAAAACAAATTTCTCTCTCTTATAAAGAAGTCCAGAGATGGCAAATCCAAGGCTGGTATGGTAGCCTGATCACAGCTCACTGTTCAGCCTGCCTAGAGAATGGCCTTTGTCTTCCTTACCTAAAATGGCTGCAAGAACTCCAGCCACCCTCCCTGATTCAGGCTTGCAGGAAGAGAAAACACATCTTCACTTTCCCTATCCACTCCTTAAAGGGACCTCTTAGGAATGCCATGGATCATTTCCACTTATATCTCATTGGCCAAAACTCAGAAGAACCTGTGTAGCTGCAAAGGAGGCTGGGGAATGCAGTCTTTAAAAGCCCTATGTAGGGGTGCCTGGGTGGCTTAGTGGGTTAAAGCCTCTGCCTTCGGCTAAGGAAGATGTGGTCCATATACACTATGGAGTATTATGCCTCCATCAGAAAGGATGAATACCCAACTTTTGTAGCAACATGGACGGGACTGGAAGAGATTATGCTGAGTGAAATCAGTCAAGCAGAGAGTCAATTATCATATGGTTTCACTCATTTGTGGAGCATAACCAATAGCATGGAGGACAAGGGGCGTTAGAGAGGAGTAGGGAATTTGGGTAAATTGGAAGGGGAGGTGAACCATGAGAGACTATGGACACTGAAAAACAGTCTGAGGGGTTTGAAGTGGCGGGGGGGTGGGAGGTTGGGGTACCAGGTGGTGGGTATTATAGAGGGCACAGCGTGCATGGAGCACTGGGTGTGGTGAAAAAATAATGAATACTGTTTTTCTGAAAATAAACAAATTGGGGAAAAAAAAAAAAAAAGCCTCTGCCTTCGGCTCAGGTCATGATCCCAGGGTCTGGGATCGAGCCCTGCATCCCGATCTCTGCTCAGCGGGGAGCCTGCTTCCCTTCCTCTCTCTCTGCCTGCCTCTCTGCCTACTTGTGATCTCTGTCTGTCAAATAAATAAATAAAATCTTAAAAAAAACCAAACCTATTAAAAGCCCTATGTATAGTTAAAAGTCTGAGTCTTGTTAATAAAAAGGATAACAGGGATGCCTGGGTGGCTCAGTCGGTTAAGCGGCTGCCTTTGGCTCAGTTCATGGTCCCAGGGTCCTGGGATCGAACCCAGCATCGGGCTCCCTGCTTAGTGGAGAGCCTGCTTCTCCCTCTCCCTGCTGCTCTGCCTACTTGTGCTCTCTATCTCTCTATCAAACAAATAAAATCTTTAAAAAAATAAAAAATAAATAAAAAGGGTAACAGTATGAAGATGAGGTGGGCCTTTAGCACTTTCTGTACTGCTGGTCATATAGCACTAGCTAGTGATGAAATTGGAAAGTTCATTCCAGTCCCGTTCCATTTTACCAACATTTTGGGGTTCATAACAAATCAAAAGACATTTTCTGAGCACACTTTCTCAAGATCTATAATGCTATCTCTACTTTAATTATTTTGAAAGCACATCGCCCTTGAGGGAAATGTAACTATATGGGTCTGATTCACTCTAAATTATTGAAAAATTGATTTTCTAAAAAGGTGTTTGCTGGCCAAGACTTTCTGAACCATCCTAATGAGCTTAAAAAATAAAACCACAAACTCTTTCTTCTGAATAGCAGAATGATGTTTTCACCAATAAAAAGAGAAAAACTGAAACCCCAGATTATGTGATTACGTACTCCTTAGTGATAGATAACCTACCTTTTATAAATTTTGACTTTCCAAAAAAACCCTCATGTTCTCATTACTATCACGATGATTTTTACGTTAAAATGCTTATTATTTACTTCATATTAATTATGGATTACCAATAATTTGAGTGCTTTTATTGGCTAATCTTTTACAATAATGGGCAAGATAGTGACTCTTCATGGAAGCATTACTTACTGATGTATTTTTCCAATCACACGGATATAGAATGAAGCTCATAAAAAAGTCAAATCTGTGATTGAACATCCCTTTCAAATAAACATTACAGTCCTGAACAAATGCACTTCTATTCCCGGGCAAGCTCACCAGACATCTCCCGGATCACAGAAACAGGCCGTAAGAAGCTATTCCTTTAAGGGCAATAAGAAGAAAGATGCCAGAGCAGGAGGACTGCACTCCTCTGGAGTGCAGGAGGAAAGGGCCGGAGAAAAGGGCCGGAATAGAGAGGATACAAGACCGAGTGCAGAAGATATATCGGGTCTGGCCCCGTTCACTGAGATGACTCAGAAAACCAGTAAGCCAAATGATTCAGCAGCATGAAAAATGCATGGAAATGACTGGAGGTTTAATTGACTGGTAAAAAGCATGCGCTTCTGAAGTCACACAGCCCTGGCTTTGAATCCCTGCTCCTCTATCAGATAAGTAGGAGATTTGGGGCCAGTTAATCTAACCTCTGTGAGCCTCGATTTCCTTATCTGTGAAGGAAAATAATAATCATCATAATACCTGCACCTCCTGGGTTTGTTGGGAAGCTCAGCTGGGAATTCACATATAATGGCTTGGCAGGGGTCCCTGGCACATAATATACACTCAACAAATGATCACCATGATCAGTACATGACTTGCTTCTTTCTCTTTTCAGACTAGATATCCCCCCTTCGAGAGCCCTCTATCCTTCATCTTCTATTCCTTAAAAAAAAAAAAAAAAAAAAAAGGCAAACAGCTGGAAGTGCAGGTGGCGGTGGGGAAGACTATCTGAGTTCATCTCCCCAGAACCTTCTAATTTCATTGAGGTGAAGAATCAGAGTGAGGAAATGGCTTTAGACAGGGTTTCTGCTCTTGCTGTTGATTTAAACTGTCACTATCTGCTAAAAATGAAAATGCAAATTTTGAACAAAGCCAAGGTTTCATCTAGGACAGGAAGGCAAAGTTTGGGTTGGCAAAAATTAGATGAAAATGCCACTCACTGAGCTGGCACAACAGAAATATCTCAAAAAGCAAAGAACAAAAGTCACACTGGATACAGAAAAATGGGCAATTTACCACTTAAGGCTACAGCAGCAAATAAGCCTCTTTAGGTGAAGTTTAGTTATAACTACTAATTCCAGAGCAGAATATTTTATTCTTTATAGGCCCATGCATTTCCTTTTCAATAATAACAAAAAATACTGTTTCTTCGTAGTCTGTTTTTCAGTAATAATAATAAATTAATAGTCCGTTTTCTCCACAGTCTCTATACATATCACATGCAGGGGCCTAGGTCTTCTTAATCACGCCGTCTCTCTCGCATCTAAAACGATGCCTGGCACATGGAATGCTCCATAAATATCTGTTAAACAAATGAGTAAATGAATACATGAAGAAATGATTTTCAACAGCATTTTCCTCCATTCAAGCTAACAGTTTTCCTGGAGAGCCACTAAACTTGGCCAAAGCAGCATAGTGTTTCTGATCACCAACCAATGCAGGACTAAAGAAGCTAGCCAGGCTGCTGACCTTCCAGTATGTAACAGCTGGAAGAAATCTGAGACACTATCTACTCCAATGGTCTCAAAGTATGGCTGGAACCATCACCTGGGAACTTGTTGCAAATGCCAAGGCTCTAGTCCCACTCCACATCTTCTCTGTTGAAACTCTCAGTGGGACCCACAGATCAGCATCTTAAGAAGCTCTCCAGGTGTTCTGACACATGGTCCAGTCTGAGAGGAACTGATACAGCTCAGGGCCCTCAGTTCACAACAGAGTAATGGAAGCCTAGAAGGGAAAATCAGTTTTTCCAGAATCAACTTCTGTAATAACTGGACAAAGAAAAGGTGACAAATTTACCACTTCTTGGCTTTGTGCCATTATTTTGCCTCTCTGAGCTACGGTTTCCTCACTGTAAAATGGGACGACTACTAGTTACTCATTGTGGTAATAGTTATTAAATTACACTATATATAAAGGACATAGGCCATAGTAGATACTCAACAAAGCTTACTTCTCATGCCACCCTATTCCATGATGCTCTAGGGGAGACTGCTAGTGTCATAGGATTTAAGATCCATTACTAGAAAAGACAGAAAAAAGATGTTGGAAAACTCACATTCAACTAAATCACTATGGTGGAGACTGAGAGTTGGGTCCTGATTCTCTCTTCCTCCTCTGGTATAAGATATTTCAGCTGTGTACATGGCCTCCAACTAGAGAATGCATTTCCCAGGCTCTCCCACAGCCAGTTCTGACCTTGTGACTAGGTTCTGGTCAACAGGATGACAGCAAGAGTGATATGTACAATCACTTGTTCCTGACCTTAGAGGAAAGAAACATATGTTCCCCTTCTTATTTCCTTCCTGAGGACTGGAATGGTTTTCCCCTCAGTCATGTGGACCAAACCCTATGGAAGGCAGAATACCAGTGAAAAAGCCTCTATCTATGAATCCATTCAGGTGCCCACCAGCCTTGGACCAGGAGAAATAAAATCCTTTCTTGTTTGAACCCTGGAATTTGAGATTTTATTACGGCAACAGTCTAAGTTATAAAAACCAGGAACTCTAGTCATATATATGTTTATTCAAAAACGACCATTCAATTATATGGTATATACTAGATTCTTTCTTTTTGGACCCATAAGCCATTAGAATATTCTAGAAATGCCCATATTTCAATATTCAAACCAGATCTCATAGACTATGCAGGATTGTCAAATAAATTAAAACTCTGTTATAAGGTCCTATAACTATGTTTGTATATATGTGTATACATGTACTATGCATATATATATTATATATACATATTCTATATTATAATATAAAGGGGAAATTATCTATATAATTATATATTATATAAAATAATATATATTATATGCAATATATATTATATATTAAATTATATATATTATATATGACATACCATATATAATATTATATATGCCAATACTATTATTAATTGTATTATAATATATATATAATTTCATATACAATGAGGCAAGAAAAGTTATATATAAACTATATATATAATTTCCCCTTTACATAATTTCCTTTTTGGGAAATTAGTCAGGATTCTTTTTTTCTTACCAGTTAAGATTCTTATATCTAAAAATTGTGTGTGTGTGTGTGTGTGTGTGTGTGTGTATAGTCATTTTTGGAGGGGCAAGAACTTGCTCAAATATGAAAACATATGTTCAGGATTCATACAAGTGGGCTTGAGGCTGGAGTCTGCCACCAAGAAGACAAAAGACTTCACTTTAGATTTGTGTCTGGCAAGCCCACAAGAGGCTCTAACATTAGGCTGTTTTTGAAATAATTCCAGGGTGACCTAAGCCATTAAGAGGACTCAGCTGGTGATAAAAGGATCTTGGTAAACATGATCATCAACTTGACAAACACATTCATCTGGAGACATCTAACCCTTGGTCTGTACCCCTATAAACTGACTCTCCTGCAGAGTTTAGCATACCCAGGAGAGTCTGGCTCTTGCTTGCCACCTGGCTATCAGAGAATCTCTGCTTTTCCCATACTTGCAGCGCTGGGCTGGGGTGGCATGGTGAAAATAAATCAGTTACCTTGGCCGAGAAGTAGTTAACAGAGAGCTGAACGAGCATTCCCGGCATCAGGAAATAGGACTCTGTAAATCAGACGTTTTTCCCTATCCATTTTTACAAGACACTCTCTATGAAATATATCCAAGCACAGACATGGTCCCATGGGAATACCTCTTTCTTCTGATGCACAGAGCTGCATTAAGTGAGTGATGCACCCCGTGGATGGTCTCCCTCTTCCCAAGTCAGAAACCTGTTCTATTCAGTCTCTTACTTTCGACTGTTAGTCTCTTACTTTCGACTGTTAGCATGGCAAGGACAATGTCAAAAGGCTTGCCAATGAGCTGAACTGTGGATGATTTGAGCCTCATGGAAATAGAATCTGTGGTTATCCATGCCCCAAAACTTCAGGTGAATAGCAAAACGGTTCATAGAATCCTGAGCGAAGTGGGTAATTCATTTCCATACCACTCTATTTGGTTGGCATTTATGTTTTTAAAAATGTACACCCTTACTCCCTTCTTGGTGCTCATGTGTCCATGGTTCTGATGAGGCACGAAAGTAATTGCGGAGAAAGAGGATGAGCATCAGGAAAAGAAAAGAATCCTGTCGAGAAAACATACAACGGATGGTGAGGAGATGGGATGTGGGTTTGAGCCCCAGGTCTGGCAGACTGATTCAGAGATCATCCTTAATTATTTCACCTCCCTGACCTTCAGCTACCTTCCTTGTAAAACCAAGTACATGTGTGCTATGTTCCTTTCCAAATACTAACACTCTGAAATTATTTTGTTTTCTTGATATAAGTTTATTTTTTTAATTTATTTGTTTTCAGAAAAACAATATTCATTATTTTTTCACCACACCCAGTGCTCCATGCAATCCGTGCCCTCTATAATACCCACCACCTGGTACCCCAACCTCCCACCCCCCAGCCACTTCAAATCCCTTAGATTGTTTTTCAGAGTCCATAGTCTCTCATGATTCACCTCCCCTTCCAATTTACCCCAACTCCCTTCTCCTAACACCCCTTGTCCTCCATGCTATTTGTAATGCTCCACAAATAAGTGAAACCATATGATAATTGACTCTCTCTGCTTGACTTATTTCACTCAGCATAATCTCTTCCAGTCCCGTCCATGTTGCTACAAAAGTTGGGTATTCATCCTTTCTGATGGAGGCATAATACTCCATAGTGTATATGGACCACATCTTCCTTATCCATTCATCCGTTGAAGGGCATCTTGGTTCTTTCCACAGTTTGGCGACCATAACCAATGCTGCAATAAACATTGGGGTACAGATGGCCCTTCTTTTCATGACATCTGTATCTTTGGGGTAAATACCCAGTAGTGCAATTGCAGGGTCATAGGGAAGTTCTATTTTTAATTTCTTCAGGAATCTCCACACTGTTCTCCAAAGAGGCTACACCAACTTGCATTCCCACCAACAGTGTAAGAGGGTTCCCCTTTCTCCACATCTTCTCCAACACATGTTGTTTCCTGTTTTGTTAATTTTGGCCATTCTAACTGGTGTAAGGTGATATCTCAATGTGGTTTTAATCTGAATCTCCCTGAGGGCTAGTGATGATGAACATTTTTTCATGTGTCTGATAGCCATTTGTATGTCTTCATTGGAGAAATGTCTGTTCATATCTTCTGCCCATTTTTTTATATGTTTGCCTGTTTCGTGTGTGTTGAGTTTGAGGAGTTCATTATAGATCCTGGATATCAACCTTTTGTCTGTACTGTCATTTGCAAATATCTTCTCCCATTCCGTGGGTTGCCTCTTTGTTTTTTTGACTGTTTCCTTTGCTGTGCAGAAGCTTTTGATTTTGATGAAGTCCCAAAAGTTTATTTTCGCTTTTGTTTCCTTTGCCTTTGGAGACATATCTTGAAAGAAGTTGCTGTGGCTGATATCGAAGAGATTACTGCCTATGTTCTCCTCTAGGATTCTTATGGATTCCTGTCTCACGTTGAGGTCTTTTATCCATTTTGAGTTTATCTTTGTGTACGGTGTAAGAGAATGGTCGATTTTCATTCTTCTACTTATAGCTGAAATTATTTTTTAAAAATTAAACAACTTTATATTCTAAAGGAAAAAGAACAGCACAATGGACCACCTCATTTCACCGTTCAGAATTCAACAGATCCCTGATGCCTCATGCAATGGTTTCTAAACATTTTCAGTGTGCATCACAATCAAAAGTCTTCAGCATAAATTCCCAATGTATATTATTACTTATCAATTATGTGCATGGGCTAGTGGATTTATAAGGTATATGTGCATATGGTGAAATGTACATAAAAATTAAAAAGAATGAAATAAAAAGTAGAGCTAAATAAAAATTCTAAATTTCTTTCCATTCTCATTGGGCCATCTTGCTTGACATCACCTGGGCCATGAAATCCCATTTACAGAACATGGATACACAGATCAAGTTTAAGCAACTCCTCATGGCACAGAAAGGCCATTTTAATTTGGTCCCTGCGGGCTTCTCCAACTTCACATCTTTTTCCTGCGCCAAACTCAATGTTCCAGCAACTCCTTGCCTGCATAGACCATCACTCAGCTCTGAACCTTTGCTTAGGCTCTGACTTCCAACAGCAGTAGCCTTTCCCCAGCTCTTCACCTGAAAACTACCTCCTCACCTAGAGCAGAAAGACTAAGTTGCTTACTTAGCACACACCCTCCCCTTCTTTCTTAATAATGCAACTCCAATGTTGCCGGGGGCTGCAGTGCAACCAGGGAGAAACTTCTCTTTCCCAGCTTCCCTCACAGACGGTGGTATTCATGTGATATACCTCTGACTGCACAATGAGATACACACAGAAGTGACTGGATGACGTGTCTGAGGGGACATCCCGAAATGGAAGCAGCCTCATTGAGCCCCCCCCCCACACACACACTTCTGCCCTTTGTTCTTGTCCTTTTTCCGCCTACAACATGGAGGCAAGACAATAAGACCAGAAAAGCCTGCCATGTGGTGAGCAGGTTAGGTGCAGAGAATTAAAAGAAAGGCAGTGAACTGGGGGACAGAGATCAGAGGGGAGAATGGTGCCAGAAGGGGAGGCCATGGCGCAGGGGTGGGGGGCTTTCTGTTCTGTGCCCCAAGAGCACTGGGAGAAATTGGGAAGGTTGATACTAGGGAGTCATGGGATTAGATTTTTATTATGAAAAGCACATGTTGGTGGCCATGTGCAAAATGGGAAGAACGCAAGTTTCTATTCAGTGAGACGTTTAAAAGCCTGTGGCACCGTCCAGGTGGGAGGTTCCAGGAACCCAAACATAGAGCATTTAAGATGCAGAGACTGTGTGGACGACATGTGGAGCACAGAATGGCAAACATGTGGCCATTCCGATTCCGGTGGTCAGGGCAGAAGCTGGACGGGTGGTACTACTATTCACTACGATGAACAACACAGCAACTGAACAGCCCCTGTCCGTGCTTTGCAACCCACAGGCTGTGCATAGCAGGGGACAATCCCACAACAGGGCAGATTAATGACAAACTCGTGACCGCTCCCCAGCAAGGCTCTCAGTATCACTCAACAACCCTCCAAGGTTTCTCTAGTCCTCTTGTTCCCCACCCCCCATTCTCTCTCTCAAACCCTTTCCACTCTTCTCAGACTTCTGACTCCCCAACTTCACCACACTCTCAGATGATCATCTCACCTGCTTCACAGAGAAAACAGAGGCCACCCATAGGGAGCTCCTTCCACTTCCACTTCAAGCATAACCTCCCCTTCCAGGTCGGCCCTCATCGCCTTTTCCATAGTGCAACAGGAGGACTACATCCCCACTTCTTTCTAGAAGTCATTCCTCTTGTTTCCTCTGGAAACTCAGCATACTCTATCGTCTCTCTAGTATTGTGTCAATCCATCGCTCTACTACCCGAACATTTCCACCAGCTATTAGAGCTGCCCAAGCAAATCTCTCTCATCTTCAACCAACTGACCAAGAACAGGAAACTCCAACCACTTTCAGGCATTCTTTCTCCTCTAGCCACTGCCTCCATTTCCCTTTCTTTCCCTCCCAACCAAATTTCTTACAGAGGTGTCTAAACTTGGCTGTTTTCTCAGCTAGTACTCTCAGTCTGGCACCCAACTGTCTTGGCTTGAATCCACACTAGCCAGCTGTGTGACTCTGGGTGATTAACTTCATTACGCCTCAATTCTCCTCTTCTGCAAAAGAGGGGAAAGAGATAACATTCCCTCATAACATTGTTGTTGCTACATGTTAATCCATATTAAGCACCTGGCACCAGGTCTGGCATCTAATAAATGCCTGGTAAATGTTTGCTGTAGTTTTTATTAAATTATCATTTGCCCCCAACCCTTATCTTCTACCCCACTGTCACAATATTATAATAAAGTGGGTGGCTTTCCCTGAGGTCTCTAAGTCACTTTATCAAATGGACAGTTTACAGTCCTCATTTTCTTATCTCCCATTACTCCTTGGCATCCCAGCAGGCACCTGGCCTTTAAGTGCTGAGATTTCCTTTTCCCGGATCCTGTCTGCTAGACTCTTTCTACATGTACCCACAGCTCTAATACCATCAACACCAATGAGTTCCAAACCTCTATTTCCAGCCTCATGGCTCCAACTTCTTACTGCTTTCTCCAGGTCTTTGTTTGGATATCTTGGAAGCATGAACTCATGGCCTTCACCTCCTTTTACTTGTTTTCACTCTCCTCTGAAACATCTGTTTGTCTCTGAATGTATTCTCTAACACTTACTCATTTGTACATTTATCAATATCTATGGAGCATCTGCTACCTTCCAGAATTTCCTCTATGTGCTATCTTGTCTTAGTAAATATTTGAGGGAGCTTGTAACTAGTACATAAAGATGAAATAAGGTCAGTGGGATTAAAGGCTAAATAAAACCACAGATGGGAACAAAATTAATTGAGGCAGGGTTAAACATATACACCAATGGCTTAAAAACCCACTACAGAGGAGTCTCAAATTTGCCTTAAATCTTCAAGCAGCCAAAGGGATGAGGATATCTTGTCAGTTACTTAATATAATGCCCGTGAGAATCAGAGAAAATAAAGAAACTACTCAGAAAAACTAGGATAAACCAAAAATAATTTAGGTACTCAGACTGGACCAGATTTTTCCCATGAGACCTACCTTATGAGGTATCTGTGTGAAGTCATCCTAACTACCGGGATACTCAGATATTACTCAATGTGGCAGGTAAGTGAACTTAGACCCTCAGGGGTTAAATACCTTGCTTGATACTAGTCACACAGCTGATAAATGGCAGCACCAGGATTCAAACTCATATCTATATGGCTCCAAAACCCATTTTCTTGCCACCACCCCAAAGTGCATTTCAAAAATAAATATCCCCATCCAGTAGCACCAAGATCTCTATATATAAGGTTCATAATAGGACAACACATGACACTGCAGAAACTCTGTATCTCAAAGATCCCCTGGCAGCTTCTGTACTTTCAATTTAAAGATAGATGCATGGTCCTTAGTAGAAAAGAATGGGGGGAGGGAAGCAGAACATGAAGTATTAATAAACATCGTAAGATCATTACCTGGTCCCTTAAGTAGCCTCTGAAGTAAGAGCAATGGGGAAAAAAAATTGCAAGAGGCTATTTTCCCCTCCTAATAGATTGTACATTTCAACAGCTAAAAGGATATGAAAATTTAACGGAATTTTTAATGTCTTTCTAGGTTTTACGATACCACAAAGAGATCATCTTTGTTCTCCTTGCCATGAGAACAGACGGGTGGTAGGGGCATTGGGGCCGTGACTCACCACCTCCTTGTGCCCACAGAGGCTATACATGCAGCAGGCCAACTTCTGGGATCAATAGGGTTCACAACAACGCAGTATCTGCCAGCAAACCTTGGAGGGGCCATTAGTCAACCAGGACCTGCCAACCTGACCACAGCAGCCTTCTGATGTGGATTCTCAGAAAGGTTAGCGCATGCTGGGAAACGGAAAAGGTCATGGGTACCTCACAATCAAAATCCACAGGACTGGGGTGAAGCGCATCACAGACGAGCTAGGAAGTCAGGTATAAGGGCTACCCTGAAAACCAAGGTCACCACCTACCGGCTACATGCCCAAGAGAAGCTTAGAAGAAGAGGCAGCAACTAGGACAGGCCACACACAGCAGACCAGGGCAGCCACTGGAAATGGCTGCCTTCCAAGAACACTGAACTAAATGACCTCTCAAGGACGGCAATGAGGGCAAGAGGTCGGATGTCCAACTGGGGTCTGGATGCAAGTCTCAAGTTAGTAACTTTCAGAAAAGGGGAAAAATCCAAAACTGACTTGGAATTTTTTTTTTTTTTTTTTTAAGATTTTGTTTATTTGACACAGAGAGAATGAGTACAAGTAGGCAGAGAGGCAGGCAGAGGGAGAGGGAGAAGCAGGCTCCCCCCGAGCAGGGAGCCTGATGTGGGAACCAATCCCAGGACCCCGGGATCATGACCTGAGCCAAATGCAGACGCTTAACGACTGAGCCACCCAGGCGTCCCGACTTGGGAATTTTAATGTGAGTGAAGCACGTGGCTTTGCAAGTGTCAATCTCTCTACTCACTCTCCTCCTGGCATTTCAGAGAAGCCAAGAGAACTCTCATCCTCCGAAAGCCCTATCCTCAGGCCTCTTTTCTCTACCAGTTCAGAGCAAAGGAAGAAGGAACCTCTGAGATGGGCTTGCATCTTTTGTTATCTTCTTGAGTCAGCAATGAGGAGGGGCTTTGGTGTCTCACGGATCTGAGTTAGGATCTAACTCCATGACTGATTCATGTGTTTGACTTTGGGCAGATTTCATCAGGTTAGACAACCTCAGACTGGTCAGCGGTTTTGTTTCCCACACTCACTAGATCTAAATTATCTTCTTTATCTGGGTCATTCTCCTGTGGATGCGCTATTTTTTTTTTTTTTAATTTTTTCTGTCAGTTGGCCCTTATAGATGTGAGACCTGGAATGGGACACAGAATTTCAGATATAATCTGACCAGAACTGAGGCTCTTGTTGACCTTGACCTGAACGTTGCAGCTCTATTAACACAGCCTAGCCTCAGGAGGCTCTGCAGCCTTGTGGTCAGAGATGGAGGCTCTAGAGAAGATGTATCTCTGGCTCCGTTACTTACTGTGTGACCTGAGCAATTTACTTAACCTCTCTGTGCCTCCATTTCCTCATCAGTAAAGTATAATAGAATCTACCTAGACTGGCTAAGAGGATTAATAAGTTAATAGTTACAAAGCATATAGAAGTGACTGGTACACATAAGTACTCAGCTAATACTTACTGGTTCATTGCTCCTTGACAATCAGGCATTCTCTAAGTAATCAAGGCTACTACTGAGATTATGTATACATTTTTGTTTAGTTTTGTTTTTAATTGAGGTATAACTGACATATAACATTATATTAGTTTCAAGGGTATAACATAATGCTTTGATATCTGTATATATTGCAAAATGATCACATTAAGTCTAGCAAACATCTGTCACCTTACTACAAATCTTTTTGTGATAAAGACTTTAAAGGTTTACTCTCATAGCAGCTTTCAAATGTGCTATACAGCACGACTAACTACAGTTACCACGTTGCACATACATCCCAGGACTCACCTGTACTAACTGGAAGTTTGTACCTTATGACCTCTTTCACCCATGTCACTGGTCCACCAACCCAGCCTCTGGTAACCACCATCTGTTCTCTTGTATCTATGAGCTGCTTTTTTTTTTTCTTTTTAAGATTCCACATGTAACTGAGATCATATGGTACTAGTCTTTCTCTGACTTATTTCACTGTGTGTAATGGCCTCAAGATCCACCCATGCTGTCTCGCATGGCAAGACTTCATTCCCTTTGTACCTGAATAATATCCCACTGCATACACACACACACCCCTTCTTGATCCATTCATCCACTGATGGACATTATGTTTGCTTCTATGTCTTGGTTATTGTAAATAATGCCACAGTGAACATGGGAGGGCATGTGTCTTTTTGAATTAGTGGTTTTGTTTTCTTTAGATTAATACCCAGAAGCAGAACTGCTGGACCAGTTGGTAATTCTACTTTTAGCTTGTTGAGAGACCTCCCCCATTTTCCACAGTAGCTGTGCCAGTTTGCCCTCTCAGCAACAGCGCACGAGGGGTCCTCTTTCTCTACATCCTCACCAGCACTTGTTATCTCCTGTCTTTTGGATAACAGGCAATCTAACAGATGTAAGGTGGTATCTCATAGTGGCTTTTTATTTTTCATAGTGGATTTGATTTCATTTCCCTGAGGGTTAGTGATGCTGACCATCTTTTCATATACCTGTTGGCCATCTGTGTATCTTCTTTAGAAAAGATGTATTGTCCTTTTATTTTACTTTTTATTTATTTTATAACATATAGTCAGATCTTCTACCCATTCCTTCCATGAATTTTTTAATGAAAAGACATACCCTGATAAAAATTCACATTAATTTAACTTACCCTTCTAATCTGTTGTTCTTTAAAAACAAATTTTTTTTTTTTTTTGAGGGGTAACTGGGTGGCTCAGTCGCTTAGGTGCCTATTTTGGGGTCAGGTCATGATCTTGGGGTCCTGGGATGGAGTCCCATGTCAGATGCCCCTGTTCAGCGGGGGGTCTGCTTCTCCCTCCACCCCAGCATGCGCTTGTTGTGTGTGTGTCTCTCTCTCAAATAAAATCTTTAAAAACTTTTTTGAATTATGGTATTTAATGTAATAATTATGGTTCCCTACTTTGTATCATTTACATATTTATTCAGCAAGTCCTCTATGTGTTCACTCAAGTTGCTGAATGAAAACATTATCAAGGGCAAGTTAAAAGGCAACGAATGTCACGTGTCTTGCCACCAGGGGCTCACAGAGACTTGAGATGAAGTCCTTTACCCATAGTCTTTGAGGTAGTTTCTCAGCTCTTTGGGAATCCATTCTGAATGTATCACTCATTCCAAGGTCCTCTTTTTTAACTAGGAGAAAACTGCTGGAAATTCCTCAAAAATGTGTAACACACAAGATACGTTTCATCTATGCCATTTTATCAGTAGTTCTCCAACTCAAACTCATTTATTTATTCAGTAATATTTAGTGGACAGCTAGTCTGTCAAGAAAGACATAAATACATACAAGAATAAGGTAGTGACAAGTACTAAGAAGAAAGACAAGAGAACAACAATACTGCTGGGGCAGGGACGGGAGTGCTAGCTCACAGGGTGAGGAGGCTCTTCTCTAATGCATTTAACCTGAGATACAAACAAAGAGAAAGAGATAACCCTGCCACTATTTTGAGAAAAGCCAAGGCCAACAGAGGGCCCTGTTAATGCAAAGGCTACATGCACCAGGAATGTTGGGGAAACAGAACATCACTGTGGTTAGACAATAAGTATGCGGACGCATGGCAAGAAATAAAAGAAAGGGGGTATAAGGAGAGAGCCATCACGCAGGACTCTGAAGAGCGTATCAAGGAATTTTTATTTATTTACTGTTTCGAATTGTAACCGAAAGCCACCGGAAGAATGTGGCCATGAGGGCAGCATCATCTGACTTACACTATTAAAACAATAATCTAACTGTGGCAGCGAAAGGATCATCAGAAGGAAGAACATAATCAAGGAAACCAATTAAGAGGCTGGTGCACCAATTCTGCAAGAGATGAGAGGACTTTGAACTAGGAAAGTCACAGTGGGAATGGGTAGGAATGGCCTAATTCAAGGTTCATTTTGGAGCCAAGCATCCAGGACTTGCTGGCGAACAGAATGTAAGATGAAAGAAAAGTATCAAGAATAACTTCTGGGTCTGGGTCCTGACGAAATGGGAGAGCTATTGTACCTTTTATGGGAGACAGAGGAGACAAGAAGAGGAACATGCTGGGTGGTTGGGCTGTGTGGGCAAATCAAGAGTTCTGTGTTGGATCTCCATCTCCAGCAGCCAGCCAGCCAGCCAGCATTTATTCAGAGGCAATGCTGGGCAGAGGAGATAGCACAAGCAGTCTGGGTAAGGATGTAAGAGCAGATGGACAAGATGTAAGCACGAGATGCTACTGGAGTTTCGACTATGCCCAGCAATCTCAAGGAGAGTGTTCCTGCGAAAGCTATTTCAAGAAAAGACAACATCTGAGGTTAGGTTAGCAGAACTCATTCATAGTGAACCTGTGTGACTTCCTCATCACATTCTCTTTTATAATTATATGCATAAAAATCACAACCAAGATACCTTGTGTCATTAACGTGAAGCACACAGGTCATTTTTAAGGACCAAACTTTTGGAAAACTGGAAGCAGTAACTTATCTAAGCAGCGATTCAACCTTGCTCTCCAGGGCTCCAAGATCACATCTGCAACTTATTTTCTTAGTTGTGAATACCCAGCTGAGCATGAATATACAACACTGACTGAGATGTCAAAATACTTCCTTAGATTTTCAATTTCCTCTCAACCACATTAAGTCTGAATGAAGCCAGTTCTATGAGATCATGACTTCAGCATCGTCTTACAACCTGTTTCAAGTTTCTCAGCTCTAGACACAGTGGTCTTCCTTCACCATGCTTCCTCCTGCCACAGTCACTGCAAATGCTGTTCCCTCTAACCAAAACACTGTTCCCATCCCTCTTCTCTGAGTGAACGTGTATCAACCTCCTCTAAACATCCATTCCTCAAAAATTTCCCATTTCCCTTACAAGGCCATATCCCATTACTACACACTCTGAAATTCCCCATGACCTATTCTTTGTGCCATTTATTTTAGTGCCAATCTTCTGACTGAATGCACTCTTTACTACACTGAAAACTTGGAGAAGGCAGGAACACTGTTGGTGTTGATTCATCATTATTCTACTAAAAGTAGCATGATGCCTAGCATTAAGTTAAAGAGTGAGAACAAAAAAAAAAAAGAGTGTTTTCTCTCTCTCTCTCTTTTTTAACAAAATCCTTAAAATGATCTAATCTTTGCAAACCATTAACCAAACCTTCTTAGTTTCTCCTCCTATGGATACAAGTATCAAAAGTCTTTTTAGGTTGCTCATAGAATTTGACATTAGGGGAGCCCAATATTAGCTCCCTTTATTGCTACAATATTTTATATAGTATTAAATTTTCTCATATCAATTAATTTAGCTACTATCTACTGGGGTCTTACCAGAAGTCAGACACTTTACATACATCATCACTCCACCATGAAGACTATGCAAGGTAGGTATTCCCACCTGTTTAACAGATGAGATCAAGTCTCAAAGAGACTTAGTGACATCCACAAGGTCATACAGTCATAAGTGCTGATTCTGGGATTCGATTATAGGTCTTTCTATCTCAAAAGCTTCTAACTTCTGGTTTCCCCAAATGCAAATCTGGAATAAAGACTATTTTTCAAACTGGACAGGAAATCAGTGTGAGAGTGAATGAAAAGAAATATTCTTTTAAAGTCATAAAGCATTGTAGGAATATTAATCACTGAGTTTCTTAGCTCATTATCACCTATGTATCCTGTATTTTTTATTTACCTATGGATATGTGCCCTTTTGTTCATGAGAAAAAAGCTAAAGATTGCCAGTTATGGTGCTGAAGAACTTAGGAAAACCTATAATTCTGGTCAACATAAGCTCCCAAGGAGGTAAAGACTGGAATGTGATTATATTTTGAAGCAGAAGTCTGATTATTTTATTATATGCTGCCTGGAACAAAAGCTGTGTGAACCCAAGGGTACAGCTCAGGAAAAAAAACAAAAAACAAAAAACAAAACAAAACAAAATTCCCCAAAGTCAGAAGAAGCTGGCAGTAATTTTATGGCATTATTCATGGGGTACTAACTTTGGCAGACATGACGTATTACCTAGGGAGGAATCTGAGTTCAGAAGAACGAACAGTTATTAAGATAGTAAGAAGTGATGTTTTTTGAGGACTTAGTATGTGCTAGGATCTTTACCTGCATTATTTACTTTAATCCTCATAATATACTAATTAAAGCTCAGGAAAATCAAGTACCTCAGCCAACAATACACATGGCAGAGCATGCATGGCTTGCAGATGACAGAGTCATCTCAACTCAGGCCCGACATTGGTGACCAATTCTCAGCCATTAAAATAGGCAACAGCTAATATAGCATTTTATTATTTTAATTTATCTACATCAGTAGCTTAGGAGCTTGACTGCCATATTCCTAGATCCAACTATCCCTGGTTGCTTGGGCGCAGTCCAATTTCTGCATTCGCAAGGCTGAAAAGTGGACTCTGGATTGGGTGAATTCACATATGTAAGCCCATCCCTCAGCGACATTATTCTGGTGCTTAGTCCCTTCCAAATGACAGTAACCAGATTGGTTAAATGACCAAAATTTGTTGGAAAAGGTAAGACAAGGAGAGGTGACACAGAGTACTGGACCAGCTACAGGACTGGGGCAACAGGAGACCCGGTCTCTGGTCCCAGCTCTATCACTAAAGGGCTCTAAGATCAAGGAAATTCAACCTACCTCCATGAATCTTGGGTTTTCATCTACAAAATGAAGATGTGAGAGCAAAATCTCTATGATCCCTTTCAGCTCTGCTGTTCTCTGACTGCCCAGCAGTAAGAGAAGTTGGAAGCTGATCTCACTTTTGGGGGGCTTCCAATTATCTTCCAGATGCCATACTGAAAGGAAGAGCAGTTCCATGAAACCTTATACACAGCAAGCCTTCTGAAAGCCATTACCTTACAGCACGATGTGGTCATCACTGCTCCCTTGCCCTCCTGGCTCTGCACGGCTATTCCTGGAAGGGTTAGCAACTGAAACAGTACTTCTGGGAATCTAAGAGTGGCAGTGGTGGTTGGGGAGGGCACAAATACTTTTTTCAGGCCCAACAGGCAGGGAACAGAATGCTGAGAGGTAAAGATCCTAGTATTTTTGGTGCCAAAATACATTTAAAAATGATAACAACTAACAGGTCTCTAGGCTTTGTAAACCACATGTCCTGTGCTATGTGGTATCTCCTTTCGACCCCCTCCCCACCCAGCAAAGCTCTATGGTAAGGAGGCAGTTAACAGGTACTGGATGTGATTAGAGGAAAGAACAGACCTGGTGGGCACATGCACGCGCGCGCGCGCGCGCACACACACACACACACACACACACACACACACACACAATCATCTTCACAGGAGCTACAAAACTTCTAAAACTACCCACAATTTTATTTACAGCATGGGCAAGAGTAATAATTAGAACTACCTCTTGGGAGGAATGGAGAAAATTTTGTTGAGTCTCCAACCAGTGGCCCCTTCCTTAAGGAAGGATAGAAGCTCCATTAGAAATGAAACCCAGTCCCTTGGGGCACCTGGGTGGCTCAGTGGGTTGAGCATTCGACTCTTGAGTTCAGCTCAGGTCATGATCTCAAAGTTATGAGATAGAGCCCCACGTAGGGGCATATGTAGTATGCAGAGTCTGCTTGGGATTCTCTGTCCCTCTGTCCCTCCTCTCACAAATAAATAAATAAATCTTAAAAAAATAAAAATAAATTAAATCTAGTCCCCTCTCCTTTCCCACCCTAGGTCCACTATGCTTCAGCCACATCCAGAAATTCATGCACACTTACAGCCTTCTGTGCCTCCATGCCTTTGCCTGGGCAGTTTCTCCTGCCTTAAAAATCATCTCCCACCTTTGCCTACTGAACTACTACTCTTAATTTTTGGACATCTCAAATACCATCTCATAAGAAGACTTCCTTCATACCACCTCCAGTCGTGACTTTCTACTCTGCTTGCCCACAGTATTTTGAACATGGCTAGACTTACTGAAAAGCAAGAAAAACACTGAGAATATTAATTTGCCTGTTCCCTAGATATGAGATGTCCAAGGGCATGGACCATTATGAGTATAGTTTTATATCTCCCAAGTTTAGTTTAGCACCTGGCACATAGGAGGCACTCAGTAGTGTGGCTGTTTGGACGGATAAATGATTGGATGGATCACTAACATGAAGACTTCTAGGTTATTCTCCATTAGGCAGAAGTCTTATTTTAAAAGATAAAATAAGACAGTACAATATTCAGAGGATATGAACTTGCCTCAGACACTGAAAAGACCTTATTCTATCACCTGGACAGGAATGAGAAGGGTAATAAGAAAAAGTGGGGTCAGACCAAACACCCAGGGTGAAGGGCAAAGACAAAGCCTAGTCCAGGGCACCCAAAGGGGTGGCCACCCCCAGAACATGGGATCTAGTGATGTGAGAGGCCCCATAAATCTGAGAAAATGCTGGGATTACCTGTGGCCAAAGATTTCTCCAGACCCCCCAAAATATATTACTAAAAAAAAGCACCAGCCTCTCATGATATCAAGGTAGAGCCAGCAGTTGAGCAAAATTCTAAACGAAAAGTCTCATATTCTAAGGAATGAATGGATAAATCCTTGCAAACATATCTAGTTCTACCGGGAAAATTCAGATCATTGGGTATTAATAGCCATGAAAGGATTTTTTATAATACCCACAACTACGGATGATAGGATATCCCTGGATTCAGGCTCCCAACGCTGGCCATGATGCCTATCACTGGTAGAAACCCCTTAGGCACATTTCCACATGCCAATTTCTTTTTCTCTCCCTCAAAGTGGAGCAACATTCATAATGAGCACTTTCACCTCATACTTGCATACTCTTACATATTCCATCCATGGGAAGAAGATCACTTAGCTGATCCATGAGGCTTGGAGAAAACCAACCTCCCTGGGCCATGTTAACAAGGAAAGGGTGCCACTGCTCTGACATGGAGTCAGTGCAGGCTTGGCATGGGTCTTTCCTCTTGAACTACCTAGATCCAGGCCAGCAGGCTCTTTCAGTTTGTGAAGTAAGCAGATCAAGGCCCCAAGCAAGCCCAGCCAGGTCTCATCTCTTTGTGGGACTCCTTGGTCTACCGATGAATGGATTAGGTCGGTGTCATGCGGGTCCCAAGGTCTAGCCATATTCCGAAAAGAGGTAGGATTTCTCTACCGTGTTCTTTAATTCAGTACTGCACTTTGCTTCAGCTGGTTCTGAGAACTGTTCTCTATTGTTCAGACTTTATTTTTCTTTTGTTCATTTATTTTTTTATTAGGTACGTCAGTCACCATACTATATACATCATTAGTTTTTGATGTAGTGTTCCATGATTCATTATTTGAGTGTAACACCCAGTGCTTCACGCAATCCATGCCCTCCTTAACACCCATCACTGGGCTCACCCATCCCCCCCCACCCCCTTCCCCTCTAAAACCCTCAGTTTGTTTCTCAGAGTCCACATGGTTCATCTCCCCCTCCAATTTCCCCTCTTCATTGTTTAGACTTCAGAGCAGACCAGTGGTGAATACTGGGGCAATAATACCTTCAACCCATACTTGTGAGGAGTCATGAGTCTTTGTCTCCAGGGTGAAGCCTACATGATAAAAATATCTCAAATGCAGCTTTAGTTAACTGCAGGGTTACCTGACTCTATGGAAAAGCGATAGTCCTAATCTTCTTAAAGTAAGTTTGCTCGTTTTTTGTTTGTTTTCCGTCAAGGAGTTTGAAATTATTTCCTGTCATGGAAAAGTCTCGGAGAGAAATGCTACAGGAATGAGGCTGGACCACAACTATCACTCAGGGCTGTGTGTCCTCCACAGAGTCCTTTCTCAAGTGGCAAATATATTCATGACAAAAGTCATGTGAACACTGAAATTATGAAATGAAATCACTGCCTGTCACCTAGTAATGTCACATAATTCAAAAAACAATCTATAGAGAATACGTAAGTACCTTGGACAACTGAGGCCAAAAAAGGAATTGTTTATCAAATCTGCCATTCAAACATATATTCACTCATTCACCAACTATTTCGTCAGTCTCTACTACGTGCCAGATAGTAGCCAGTGGCGTATGCCTAAAAGAGTCTCTCAGAGGAAGAGAAAATAAGTTTTAAAAGGTAGTCTTCCCCCCAGAGGGAATGGTCTTCTTTCAGGGATACCTATCTTCAACTCTGCCTCTCACTTAAGTTAGAAAGTCCTTCTACCTGAGCTTCTAAGTCTGTTTTTTGCCTGATTTTCCTGACCCCACATGATGCAGGATCTGGAGGCTAGCACATTACATCCTTATACATAACAAAGCTCTTTCTGTAATGCAAATAAGCACTCTGTAATTCTGCCTTGTGCACAGGAGTTTCCATGAAGTGGCCTGCCCCAATAACACAGGGAAGCACTCTGCCCAGGAAGTAAAAAAGCAACTGGGATGTGCTGAAAGAGCCTGGATAATGGATGCCGCTTGTCTTCCTAAGGGTCCTTTCTCCCCACGAATCTCTTCCTTCCTGTTGCTTTTGAGAGCTATGTAGGATTAGATGGGTGACCTGCAGATGATTCACGTGGAACTGAAGGTCAACATTTATTGGCACAGATCGTTTTATTGGACTATGGGTAGATGATTCCTTGCAAGACACTGGGTTGGAGTGTTTCCCATCAATTCTGAACATTCAATAGTTCGTCAGTATAGTTTCAATTGTGAAGAAATGTCTACTATATTCTTTTGATTCACAAAACTATTTTTCACCTTACTTTGTATAAATGTTCCCTAATCAAACCATCCAAATACCTCCTTGAAAGAAGGCATTAGGTGGTAACATTTTAGCTTTGAAAATTTGCATGTGAGTTACTTAAAACATTGTAAATTTCTTCCCCTGTCCTTCAAATGTACCATATAAATATTGCATTTCATCCTTAACTTACACTCCATCAATAATTTATTTCATAAATATCCCTCCGTAAGACCATCAGTTGCTGAGGTGTTCAGTTTTCGGGGAAAGCATTTATTTACTGCACGAGCCCAGGAAGGCTGGTAAAGACTTGGCTAAAAGCTCCACATGGAGCGAATTATGGTAATTGTATTAATGCTCAAATCCACGAAGCTCTGCTCAAATCTGCTAAAAGGTTTTGCACTTTATTGCCCGCATCTTGACGGGCAATGAGTCCACTAGAAATGTTTAACACTTCACAGGGAAGCTTCCGAGACGCATTTCTCATAGTTACAAGAATTACTGAAGAATCTCTGGAGGTATGTCCCAGAGCAATCTCTGAAAGTCACAACTGAGAGTTAGCAACCTCTTTAATATCTTCCACTTTTGAATCAGACTGAAACTACAAACTCAAGTCACCAGAAATGAAAATCAAAGGAAATATCACACAAATAATTTTGATGAATGGGTAAGTTTTAATTCATGTACGGCAATATTCTGGTTAATGATATGTCTCCTTAGGACATCCATTAAAAATCCATTAACTTAACAGGCTAAATCTAATAAAGTTACTCTGGAAATCTTCTGCTAGATTAACACTATGGATTTTTAATGACTATTTCCTGTAGGTATTGCTCTATTAGCAAACCTAATATACTAATTAAACATGGGTTTTGTGTTAGGGCTGGGGGGAGCAGCAAATGTTAAAATTTAAAAAAAAAAATCAGAGTTGAAGTTGGACCCAAGTCACCAAAGATATTATTAAAATCAGTAAATATCATTATAGCTTTTAAAAGCAAAAAGTGCCAACCTACCAGGATCAGCCATCTCAGGTCAATTTATTTACTTACTAACCACATAGTATTTGAGCTACTGAAGTGTACCATCCCCTATGCCGGGACTGAAGACACAAAGGTAAATTAGTGTAAGTCCTGAAGTCAAGGAGCTCACAGTCTAGTACAGAATCAAGACACATACAGGTAATCAAAGTGTACTATACTAAGATACAGTTACTACATCATGAGAACACTCAGAAGGAACAACCAAATTTAGGGGATGGGGGGGCACATGTAACTGAAGTTTAAGTCTGTGTTCCAGTAAAATATTAGCTCCTTCTAGGGCCTCCTATTGGGAGGGTTTACCATTTATTTTATTACTTCTGCATGGGGTTAGATGAGATTATTTATCAAATTTTCATCTGCAAACAAAGTAACATTACTTTTGTCAGACTGTAAGAATTACATGCAATAAGGTCTGCAAAAGCACAGAGAAATGTGCTTGAAATATAGGAGGGAAGAAGCAGGGTTAGTGTTCATTTGTCGCCTTCCATTCATAGGGACATCATGAATATTAATTGGAAGTCAATATAGCAACATGGCTCTGGATTCTGCCTCTACCGCTCGCAAACTGTGCAACCATCATTTAAACACTTTTCCCTTTTCTGACCGTTGGTTTCTTTAGCTGTAGAAGAGGATAAATAAAAACAACTCCATTACATAGTTTTTAAAAATCTACAAAGATAATGGTTAAAATGCACAGTATCATGTCTGAGAAGCAGTAAACTATTAGTTTTAACTGCTACCACTAATTATGCCTTCATGGGTAAGAATATATGGTATGAGACTTGTCTAAGTTCACACCATTAGTGCCAGCACTAGAACCACTGTAGCCCCCGGTTCAGTGTTTTACACCCATCTTGCCTGTACCCCTCAATTATAAGACAAGAGACTTTCCCTTGGTTTTCAGTCCTGGTGGTTCTCCATCAAGGCAGCAAGCTCCTGGGGTGCTTCTAGAACAGCAGCCTAGGAACTCAGGACTGGATGTCCCTGCTCTCGCTCTAATGACCAGTGCACTCATACCTGGTGCTATGGGCTGAACTGTGTCTCCAAAATTCCTATGTCAAGGCCCTAATCCCCAATGTGACTATACTTGGAGAGAGGATGTATAAAGAAGTAATTAAAATTAAATGAAGCCAAAAGGGTAGGGCACTGGGGTGCCTGGGCAGCTCTGTCAATTGAGTGTCTGATTCCTGATTTCAGCTTAGGTCATGATCTCACATGAGATTGAGCCCTGTGTTGTGCTCCGTGCTCAGCAGGGAATCTGCCTGTGAGTCTCCCTCTCCCTCTCCTCTACCCCTCCTCCACTTATACTCTCGGTCTCTCTCTCTCTCTCTCTCTCTCTCAAATAAATAAATCTTTAGGAAAAGGGTGGGGCTCTGAGCCAACAGGATCTGTGCCCTCAGAGGAAGAGGCACTAGTGAGGCACTCTCTTGAGTACACTCTCTTCACATGTACAAAAGAGAGATCACATGAGCACACGGTTAGAGGCAGCTGCCAACAAGCCAGGAAAAGAGGCCTCAGAACTAAACTTACCTTGTTGGCACTTCCCAGCCTCCAGAACTTGAGAAATAAATTTCATTGCTCTAAATCACTTAGTCTGTGGTGTTTTGCTACAGCAGCTTCACAGACTGAGACACCCAAGACATCTTTTTGCCACACTTTTGTCTTCACTTTTGCCTTCCGTCTCCACACCAGCAACTGTGTTTGTGTCTCACACATTCCGTCAGCAGATACTCAACGTCACCTGTGCCAAGACACTAGGGGTAAGGTGCAGTGATCCCTGCCCTCCAGAAGCTTCCAGTTTAGCATCGGCTTCCTGTGTGGCTGCCCATTCTCTCTGGTGAACCAGAAGCACCGTCTAAAAACCCAGCCCTGTTGGCAGGAGTCCCAACACGCCAGCCTCTAGTCACCTCACTCAGCCCCCAGAATAAAAGTCTCACCCTATTTCTCAGTTGATGTCCAAGCTGCTGCTTCCAAATGTGTGGAACACCCAAAATTTCAAAGCCAACCAGCATTATGACTTATGGTATTAACACCTTTATACACCTTGTGAAGTTATACTCCACTTATCAACTGAGATCCCACCATACCTTTCTTCTGTTCAGGTATGTGCACTTGTTCCAGTCTAGCTGATACTGACTTTGGGGGCTAAATCCTGGACCACTGTGTAATCCCACTGAAGGCCAACCATATAGACACACCAGCTCCCTTAGTCTCATATATCCCAATAGTCAGTGTGCTTTGGTAGCAAAGTGTGGAGTTAGAGACCCCAGTTCTAATACTAACTCAACAACTTAATGGTGGACAAGGAACTGAATCCCAGTTTTCCCATCCACAAAATGGGAATAGCTATTACACCAAAAGGTTTGTGAGGGCCACATGAGATGACGTACATAAATCAACTACCAAAGGACTCAGAATATAAATGATGATACATGACTGCTGCTTTGTTTTCTTCTTCTCTTCTCTGGTTCCCACCTCCTTCCCTTCTCTACCAGCTCAGATATAGACGTGACTTCAGCAGACCCACAGAAATCCCAGAATGACTCTTGCTGCATACTACTCTGTTCTTTTACTCTTTTAATTACTTAGCAATTAGCAGTTGAAGAGACCACAGACAACCAAGTTAAGCTATCTACAACATAGCAGGATAGGTGCTGCTTGAATCTTTCATGTTTCTATCCTGAAACTCTTGCCCTTCAATAGATGGGTCATGAGGATTTCCCCAGAACAAAGTTAAACTGAAATGACCTACCATGTGACTTGCTTGTCAAGGGCAGTCAGAAACTGTAGCACACAGCAGTTTTCCCCCAATATTTAACAGCACAACTCTCAAGTTTTAGCTGGCCACGTTCATGGACACATGGCTGCCCAGCCCATGCCACAGTCCTCAGCCACCCTTGCAGCCTCATGGGGCCATAGTGCTGGTTAATGGGATGTGATCAGAAATGATGTGGCTCATTTCCATGTTATGGCCTCTCCAGAAGAATGGAGATGGATTCCTCTGGTCCTTTTCATTCCTCCCACTCACTGACTGGGAACTGATGGAAACTGGAGTGACTGATTTGGACCCAAAGTTGGAGGCCATGTTGTGACAATGACAGAGCTGGCCTGATAGTCACTTCCCTCTATGCTATTATGCCAAAAAAGGCAATTACCTTCCATTTTGTATAACCCACTGTCCTTTTCATTTTATTGTTACAACACCTTAGCTTAAACACGAAACAGTATGGAAGGATTTCTATTTAATTAGGGATAACTGCCTGCCTGATGACAGCTGACTGCAACTGCAAGTAGTAACTACAGGAAATCAACAACTTCCTGTGAAATGAACGTGCCAACCTTTAACTGTCAAATGCCAGCTCCTGTTATATGTATGTACCCAGCATCGCAACGCTTTCACCAAGGAAATCCCTCCTCGTCACCCACATCTTTATTAGCTGGCCACATAAAATTATGTCTGGGACTCTAAGGCCTGAGTCAGAAACCATGCTGTACACCTCATGCTGTAGTTTATTCTCACTTTTATCTCTTCAATTGTTTTTCTTTCTATTCATGGCCTTGTCTGGTTCTTTGAATCTAATGCACAAAGCATCTTCCCAGCTGATTGGGAACAATCTATATACACCCTTTTGATTATGCTATTCCCAGGTACTCCATGTGACTGTCTTCCTCAATCTAGTTCAATGTCTACAATTCTATATTTCAGTGAAGACTTTCCACAGCCTGTACCTCCACGCAGTTCCTATGAGCCCCAACACAAGGCCCAACTGGATATGGTCTATGGTCTACCCATCACAATAGACTCATTTCTCTTAGAAAAACAGGGCTGAGTCTCTGCATTTCTTTTCTTTTCTTTTTAAAATTTACTTGAGAGAGAGAGAGAGCACATGAGCAGAAAGGAGGGCAGAGGGAGAAGGAGACTTCCTGCTGAGTAGGGAGACCAGATGGATGTGAAGGTTGATCCAGGACCTTGAGATCAAGACCTGACCCAAAGGCAAACACCTAACCAACTGAGCCACCCAGGTGCCCCTCTTTTTTATTTTTTTAAAGATTTTGTTTACTTATTTGAGAGAGAGAGAGAGAGAGCACAAGTGGGGGGAGAAGCAGAGGCAGAAGGAAAATGACAAGCAGACTCCGCACTGAGCAGGGAACCTGACACAGGGCTCAATCTCAGGATGCTGAGAACATGACCTGAGCCAGAGTCATACACTTAACTGACGGAGCCACTTAACTGCATTTCTATTTATAAAAAACAAACAAACAAAAAGACAATATCCTCATACACACACACATACACACACAATTACTCTCCAGATGTTTTCATTTTGTTTGCTTTTTACCTATTTTGTTGTAATTATCTGCAACAAAATCTTCCAATCCGATCATCTTCCAGAAACTGTCATCCCAGCCTTTCTCTGCAGAGTATGTCCATTTGCACACCAGGGAGCAGAGAGACCTAAGTAAATGGGAGAAAAGTAGAACCAATAACATAAGTCAGGCTTCCTCTATATTTCACCAACTACCTCCCCGGATATCTGCATTAGTGTTAAAGAAGTAGAATAAACCAAAGTAAGTAATCACACACCCCTATTCAGATACAAAGTCTCCCTTTCTGCCTGGGCATGTGTTGGTGGTTGTGGGGCTGAGTGATGGGTAAATGTGTTCATGATCTACTCTGTTTTGTGCATGTTTAAAATTCTCTATAATAAAAAAGGTAAAAAGAAATTGAGAAAGTAGCTGGTGTACTTTTACAGCCTAAAGCAACATTTAACAGGAGGAAGACTGGAATGCTGGAAGGTACTTTCCTCTCCAACTTTATTTCTCATACATTTACCATTAGTATTCTACATTCTAGCAAAAAAAAAAAAAATCATTTGCAGCTTTCTTGAAAAAAAAAAAAAAAATTCTTGCACATTTCTGTGCCTTTGCCCTACTCCTTTTTGTTTGGAAAATTTTTCCCAGCTTCTTCCCCCTGGTTGGTAACTCAAATACTTCTCCAGCCTAGGCTGAGTTTCCACTGACTTCAACATCGGCCATAGAAGCTTCTTTCAAGAAGCTCTCCAAAGGCAAATGAAATAAAAGCAAAAATGAACTTTGGGAACATCATCAAGATAAAAAGCTTCTGCACAGCAAAGGAAACAGTCAACAAAACTAAGAGGCAACCCACGGAATGGGAGAAGATATTTGCAAATGACACTACAGAAAAAGGGCTGATACCCAAGATCTATAAAGAACTTCTTGCACTCAATACTCAAAAAACTAATAACTCAGTCAATAAATGGGCAGAAGACATGAACAGACAAAAGACATACAAATGTCTAACAGACACATGAAAAAGTGTTCAACATCACTAGCCATCAGGGAAAAACAAATCAAAACCACAAAACCTTATACCAGTTAGAATGGCAAAAATTGACAAGGCAAGAAACAATAAATGTTGGAGAGGTTGTGGAGAAAGGGGAAACCTCTTGCACCATTGATGGGAATGCAAGTTGGTGCAGCCACTCTGAAAAAGAGTATGGAGGTTCGTCAAGATGTTCAGAACAGAGCTACCCTATGAGCCAGCAAATGCACTATAGGGTATTTACTCCAAAGATAAAGATGCAGTGAAAAGAAGCGGCACATGCACCCCAATGTTCACAGCAGCAATGTCCACAATAGCCAAACTATGGGAGGAGCCGAGATGCTCTTCAATAGATGAATGGATAAAGAAGATGAGGTTCATATATACAATGGAATATCACTCAGCCATCAGGAACAATGAATACCCACCATTTGCACTGACATGGATGGGACTAGAGGGGATTATGTTAAGTGAAGTTAAGTCAAGTAGAGAAGGACAATTATCACACGGTTTCGCTCATATGTGGAACATAAGCAATAGCACGGAGGCCCATGGGGAAGGGAGGGAAATCCAAAGGGGGTGAAATCAGAGAGGGAGACGAACCATGAGAAACAATGGGCCCTGAGAAACAATCTGGGGGTTTCGAAGTGGGAGGAGGGTGGGAGGAAAGAGGTAAGAGGGTGGTGAGTATTGAGGAGGGCATGAGCTGTGATGAGCACTGGGTGTTATATTTAACTAATGAATCACTGAACACTGCATCAAGAACTAATTATGTACTATACAGTGGCTAACTGAACATAATTAAAAAAATAAAATAAAATAATTACCAAAAAAAAAAGGCCAGGGTCCTTTCATTCCCTGAGGTGTTGTGTGAGCAGCTTGCAACTCCCAGAATAACTTGTCACCATCAGGCAAGCTGACCTACCAGCCCACTAGGGGTGGAGGATATACTTTGTAGGATTACAAATGCAGGTAGGGGGCTGCGAAAGACTGTGGCGACACTAGCAGGCTGAGCTGTGTCACAGATGGGCAGCCAGGGAGGAGCGCAGTCCCCAGGGAGAAGAGGCCACTGGCTCTTTGTTCTCTGGAGCCAGAGTGCCAGGGCAGACATTCCTGGGCCTTCACTGTTCTCAGGTTTGTTAATGCCGAACAGACTGTACCATCCAGGTGTAAGCTGAAAGAGGAGCAATCGGTGAGCAGGGAGAACAAAAACAGTATCTAAGTTCAGGGACTAGTTCACATGAGAGTGGTTTCCAGGAAACATGTATAGGAGGCAGGTCACTCTGAAGAGACAATGGTGAAGCCACAGGGACTGAGCATCACAAAGGGACACAGAGGGAGCTCAGAAGGAGGCAAGAAAGACTTTCTGAATGAGAACCACTGATTTTCAGTTTTCAATTTAAAAGTTTCCGCAGAAGGACTAAAAAGATCAGTGGCACTGTTGAAATTCAAATGAATGATCTGGAAGACCAAATGAACAACATATCATACTACCCAGAGCAAAGACTGGAAGAGAGAAATGATGAGAGAACAAAGAGGCGTTGAGAGCAGATCCAGTAGCGGAACACGAGAATAACTGGAATTCCAAAAGGGACTTGTTTTTTTTTTAAGAGAAAAGGAAAAATTAAAAAAGATACACACACCCAAAAAAAGATGAAAAGAGATGCTATAATTAAATGAATACAGTACCAATTTGGGGAGGGGGTGTTGTTTTTTGGTTTTTTGTTTTGTTTTGTTTTTTAAATATACTGAGCTGAAACAAGATTTAAGCTTGCAGATTAAAACTCTCATTAAGTCCAGGAAGTGAATCCAGGAAATACTTGAATTTCAAGCGTAAACATAAAATTATACAAGCTTCCAGACAGAAAGAATAAGTTACTACAAAGGCAAGAGATTCAGACTAGCTAAGGAATTCTCATCTACACCTCTGGAATGTGGAGGACAGCAGGACAACGTACAGACTATTAAGAAAAATGATCCAAGAATCCTATGCCCAGACAAAATATTATTCAGCTGTCAGGCCAAAAGAAAAACATTTTCAACATGTGAGGATTCAAAAAGCAAACTTCCCATATACGTGCTCTGAGGACAATACTTGAGAATGAACTTAAACAAAAAACAAGTGATTCACATAAGGAAAATCAAAGACTAGAGGAGCCAGCGGTGGTGAGCACTGACGTTCACTCTCTCTCCTTATGTGTGCACATATTTAAATCTACATAGATCATGATAAATAATGTAAGCAGGAATTTGGAATACTAACTTTTCCTGGAACACCTTCCTGCTATATTAGAAGGAAAAATCTAGTAACGGCCAGGAAGTGAAAATACTGTGAGCAGAACCTCAAACCCAGAAACTAAAGAAGGGGTACACAGAAGAAGTACGCAGATACATGCGTATGTAAGTCTGGGCAGAACGTTAAGTTTAGTGTACGGAATGAGAAGGTAATTTCAAACAGAAACAAAGAGCTTAGTAAAACTCTCAAAATAGCAAGGAATAAAAAAAGAATAAAGAGAAAGTTAAGATGTCAACGAAACCAAACTAAACCAATCAAAAGGGAAATGGAAAGAGGGTACTAGAATATAAATAGAAAATAAAAATACCATAAAAAGAATAAAGTCACTTATTTCAGTTATCACACAACAAATGTGAAAAGACTGAATTCCACATGTGGTTAAAAGAGAACAGTAATCACGTTAGGGTAAAACTGAGTTACATCTTGTTTACAATACAGATTTTCTTAATGTGATAAAAAGGTTTTTTATAAAAAGGTCAACAACAAGGTGTGCCTGGGTGGTGCAGTTGGTTAAGCATCTGACTCTTGGTTTAGGCTCAGGTTCTCATCTCAGGGTCATGAAACTGAGCCCCCCATCAGGCTCTGCAGTCAGCATGGAATCTGCTCCGGATTTTCTCTCCCTCGCCCTCTGCCCTTCCTCCACCCTCCCCCTGGCTCTCTCTCTAAAATAAATAAATAAATAAATAAATACACTTTTTTAAAAAAGGTCAACAAAGAAATAACAAACAAAAAAATTTTTTTAAAGATTTTATTTATTTATTTGTCAGAGAGAGAGAGAGAGAGAGAGAGAGCAAGCGAGCACAGGCAGACAGAGTGGCAGGCAGAGGCAGAGGGAGAAACAGGCTCCCCGCTGAGCAAGGAGCCCGATGTGGGACTCGGTTCCAGGACGCTGGGATCACGACTTGAGCCGAAGGCAGTTGCTTAACCAACTGAGCCACCCAGGCGTCCCCAAACACAAATTTTTAATATGACAATTTAAATACCAAAGTAGAATACAAGATCAAAAATATTAGCCAAGTCTAAGAAGGTCATTCTATAATGACAAAATACTCCATCTGAGAATATTATTGCACATTAAATTTCATGAATGAAAAACATAATGCGAAATATGTAAAACAAGAGCTCCCAGATTTAAAAAAAAAGAAAAAAAGCCACTTGAAAAGAGAATTTATTTAAAAATTTTACTGCACTTTCAGAATTTAAGGAAATAGGTAAACCAAAAGAATAATAATATTACTATTGAGGAATTAAAGAACTCAAATACAATCAGTAAGCTCAACTCTGAATGTTCACATAGGGCAAGAGAAAGGGAGAACATTTTATAATACAAGCAGAGACTAGATAGGCAAAATGGTATTTTACAAAGAAATTTTGAGTTTAAAAGTTTTTATTAGAAATGAAATAAGTCTGAAAATTAATAACCTAAGCAGACAACTTAAGAAATTATGAAAAATAAAAATAGATTAAATTGAAAAAAAGATCAAATGGCGTAGTAAAGATAAAAACATATGAAAGATATAACAAGATAAAATTCCAGTAATCAGAGAGCCAAAACATGATTCTAAGAAAAGACAATACAAAAAACAAACAAACAAACAAACCAACCTCTGGTAAAATTAAGGAAGGAAAAAGGAGAGAAGGGAAATAATAACAAATATCATGAATGAAAACGGGGGATGTAACTACAGAAAAAGCAGATATTAACAGAAAAAAAGAGATTAAGTAAATAATATTATGCTAGCACATTTCAAAATTTAGATGGGACAGAAAATTTACTAGAAAGACAGAACTTAACAAAACTGACTCAAGAAAACACAACAAAACCGTAATAAACTTATTACCATTAAAAAAATAAGCCACTAGTTAAAAATTATCCTTCAAATAAAATTTTAAGCCTGCATGGTTGTACCAGAAACTATTAATAAATGTTCAAGGAACAAAGCACTCCACGTTATTTCAAAGACTAGAAGAAGAAATGCTCCCTAAGTTATTTATGAAGGTAGGATAACTATATTATAAAACCAAACAAAGAGAGCATAAGAAACAAAAACCAGAGGCCACTCTCACATTACGAATGAGGGCATAAAAATTCTAAGCAAGATATGACCAAATTTTACATAAAAATGAGAAAATACATCATGAACAACATTCCAAAACATTTTAATAACTGAAGATCTATGCATGTATTCTGCCCTAGTATTTTATTAAAGGAGGGAAAAATGATCAACTCATATTGAAGGAAAAAAAGTATTTGATGAAATTAACGGCCACATCAAGATAGAAACTCCTTTTTTAAAAAAAGATTTTCTTTATTCACTTGAGAGAGAGAGAGCATGAGAGGGGAAAAAGTCAGAGGGAGAAGCAGACTCGCCGTGGGGCTGGGAGCTCAATGCAGGATGTGATCCCGGGACTCTGGGATCATGGCCTAAGCCGAAGGCAGTTGCTCAACCAACTGAGCCACCTAGGCGCCCTCAAAATAGAAACTCTTAATGAAGTAGCAACAATAGAAGCGTCTGCTTCTAAGTATGATGGACTAACAGGGACTGTATTTTACCTCCCCAACCACACCTTGAGAAACTGGAAAAGTAGGAAAAAAAAAATTATGACACAACTGCTCTCAGACCCTGAACAACAGGCAACACAGAACTGTGATCCCTGAGAGAAGGAAACAAATAAGGTGAGCCTGAAAATCACTCTGGCTTTCTGCCAGGAAGCCCATATCTGACCACAAAGCAGAAAGTAGGATGCCAAGGACAACAAGTCAGGTCACAAAACTGAGAAGACTGAGATGAGAATTCAGGGAATCAAGGTGCCTGGAAGCTGTGATGGCACAGACATGCAAGGAGGAGGAAGGTCTGCAGAAAGAGGGCCTTGGAAAGCTGCACAGGAGTCCCACAAAATCTTCAACTATGAAGATGCAGATAACAGACACTCTAAGAGGTCTGGTGAGAAGTGACTGAAAGGCTGTGAGCTGAGACATTCTCAGGACTCACAAAGACCTGAGAATGGGAATCATCTGAGTGACTAAAATTAGAGTGGAACATCTTCATTGATCACTTGGGACATTCAGTGGAAACCCCAAAGAATGCCTTAGAAGTGTAACTGAACTTTCCTGTGTAAAGGTTACAATAAACAAAGTTTTGAAGGAAGATTCCAAAAGATAAAACAAAGCCAAACATTATCCAAAAGATAATACATTAAGAACCTACTAGAAAAAGTAGCTCCAACATTCATTAGAAAAAAAAAAACAAAACCCAGACACTGAATAACATAAAATTAACAATGTCAGCATCCAATAAAAAATATTTGAAGAAACAATGTCCAATTTTTTTAATTTGATAAAAGCTATCAACCCACAGAGCTATGCTCACTGAAACCAATGTAAGATAAACACAAAGAAAACCATATCAAGATACATTACATGATCAAATTATTAAAAAAAAAAGTTGAGCATCTTAAAAGCAGTCAGAAGAAAGACACATGATAGAAGAACAGTCCAACAACGTCAACAGACTTTTTACCAGAAATAATGCAACCCAGAAAAAAGTGGAATAATGTCTTAAAAGTACTGAAAACTTTTAAAAAGGAAACATCAAACTAGAATTCTATATTCAGAATAAAAGCTCTTCAAGTAATTAATATGAAATAGTCTTTAAAAAAAAAAAACTGAGAGAATTCATTTCCAAGAAACTTGCATTGCAGGACATGTTAAAAGGCATTTCTTTAGGGAAGAGGAAGAGGATACTAGTAGAAATATGAATCGATACAAAATAAGGAAAAAGTATCAGAATCAGTAAATATGTGAGTAGATGCAAAAGGCAGGTTTTCATTTTAAGTTTCTTTAAAAGAGAATTGACTGAGTCTTCATCTTTAAAAAATAATTTAGAAAAAACCCCCAATGTACTGAGGCTTATATGTACTAACAAAACGTGACTATAAGAGCAAAAATGATAGAGAGATATGAACGACCTTATACGTGATGGGGTGTAAAATTATTTTAAGGCAAACTGCGATAACTTAAAAAATGAGTATTATAAATCCTAGAGGAGCCAGTTTAAAAAAAGGATATAGGGGCGCCTGGGTGGCTCAGTGGGTTAAGCCACTGCCTTCGGCTCAGGTCATGATCTCAGGGTCCTGGGATCGAGTCCCGCATCGGGCTCTGTGCTCAGCAGGGAGCTGCTTCCATCTCTCTATCTCTCTGCCTGCCTCTCCATCTACTTGTGATCTCTCTCTCTATCAAATAAATAAATAAAATCTTTAAAAAAAAAAAAAAGGATATAAAATCACTAAGCTAATTTGGGAGATAAAATAGAACACTAAAAACATTTCAGTTATCTGGAAGAAGGCAAGAAAAGGAAAAAATTACACAGAATACACAGAACAAATAAAAGGCAAATGGCAAGATGGTAGATTAAAACCTAGACTAAAGAGGCGCCTGGGTGGCTCAGTGGGTTAAAGCCTCTGCCTTCGGCTCAGGTCATGATTCCAGGGTCCTGGGATTGAGCCCCGCATCGGGCTCTCTGCTCAGCGGAAAGCCTGCTTCCCTTCCTCTCTCTCTGCCTGCCTCTCTGCCTACTTGTGATCCCTGTCTGTCAAATAAATAAATAAAATCTTAAAAACAAACAAACAAAAAAAACTAGCCTAAAGATTTCAATGAAAAGGCAAAAATTGTCAGGCTGGACTAAAAAATTAAAAAATGAACTCGAACTCCATTCTCTCTGTAAGAAAGTTATTTAAACACTACAAAGTCCTGATATCTAAGACCTATAAAGAACACTTCTCAAACTCAACACCCAAGGACAGATAATCAAGTCAAAAAGTGGGCAAAAGACATGAACAGACACTTCTCCAAAGAAGACATACAAATGGCTAACAGACACATGAAAAAATGTTCATCATTGTTAGCCATCAGGGAAATTCAAATCAAAACCACAGTGAGATACCACCTTATACCAGTCAGAATGGCAAAAATCAACAAGGCAAGAAACAACAAATGCTGGAGAAGTGGAGAAAGGGGAACGTTTTTGCACTATTGGTGGGAATGCAAATTGGTATAGCCACTTTGGAAAACAGTGTGGAGATTCCTTAAGAAATTAAAAATAGAGCTATCCTATGACTTGGAAATTGCACTACTGGGTATTTACCCCAAGGATATAGATGTAGTGAAAAGAAGGGCTATATGTACTCCAATGTTCATAACAGCAATGTCCACAACAGCCAAACTGTGGAAGAAGCTGAGATGCCCTTAAACAGATGAATGGATAAAGAAGATGTGGTCTGTATACACAATAGAATATTATTCAGCCATCAGAAAGGATGAATACCCAACTTTTGCATCAACATGGATAAGCCTGGAGATTACGCTGAGTGAAATAAATCAAACAGAGAAAGTCAATTAACATATGGTTTTACTTATTTGTGGAACATAAGGAATAGCATGGAGGACATTAGGAGAAAGAAGGGAAAAATGAAGGGGGAGAAATCGGAGTGGGAGATGAACCATGAGAGACTATGGACTCTGGGAAACAAACAGAGGGTTTTAGAAGGGCAGGGGTTGGAGCAATGGTGAGCCTGGTGATGGGTATTAAGGAGGGCACGGACTGCATGGTGCAAGGGGTGTTATACGCAAACAATGAATCGTGAAACACTACATCAAAAACTAATGATGTACTGTATGGTGACTAACATAACACAGTATAAAAAAAAATTAAAAAGATGCAAGACAGGTTCAAGAGTGGAAGGAGAGAAAAATATATGCCAGGCACATACTGATAGTAAGTACAAGTGGCTTTATAAATATTAGAAAATAAAGTTCAGAACAAGAATTATTACCAGGGAAAAAAAGAGGTGCATTACATAATAACAAAAGGGTCAATTCACCAGGATGACTTGTGGGGTCAAGAAGAAATTGTAGTTTGTCAGAATGGCAACTTAAACTCAACTAAGTTTGATTTCTTCCTGTTTTGTTTTAGCTCTAACAAGCTTGCATTAACAAGCAATGTGAAACTGTACATGACATCAAAGGTTCACAACAGTGTAACTGGATGTGACCACCTAAGGTCCCCCTTGGTTTTTTTTTTACACAGGTCTGCCTAAAACTTCCCAGTCTCAGCAGTCCATGTTGATTAAAAGGTGTGACGGGCTGGAGGGGTCCAGAACTGTGGGCTTGCTGTCTTTTTATTGTATTTTAGATAAGAGCCTGTTTGAGTGGAGAAGGTCAGGAGGGACTAAAGCACCTACCTCCTTCTGATAAAAGAATGTTACTTTGTTTCATTTCCTGACGCTCCATCGAGCCTTCTGGGAATTTCAGCACCTCTGGTCTGGCCATGACCTCCCACAGCGGGGACCCTATCTGCCTTATTCATCACGCCACTCCCAGCACCAGGCACAGTGCCTCGCTGGCAAGTTTTGAGAGTTCAATCCATGTTTATTAAGTAAATGAATGAGAAGCCTAGGATGTCAGTTACGGGAGGAAACTTTCAGGCTCCTAATAAGGCCTTGATCTCCAGCTATCCCTCTCAGGCTCTAGAAGAGAAAAGGCTAGATTCTTGACTCCTGGAGCGACCAAGAGCAGCAACAGAACACTGGATTCTTTGCACAAACCACCCACTTTGATAGAACAAGGACCACTTTTCGAAAATGTGATTCGTCTGCCTTACATACCTCCCATCACCTACTTCCCCAGCCACAAAAACACGCGGAATCTCTAACACATCCTCCTTTCTTTCTTGAAAAAAAAAAAAAAAAAAAAAAAAGCAAAAAACAAAAAGGGCCTTCCAGCTAAAGATGACAGATTAATGACACATGTTGACCTCTGCTCCCTTTAAAGGTTCCAGTAAAATGGCAGTATAAGGATATTTTAAGAAGGCAAAAACCCACAATGACAAAGCTAACAGGAGAGATGACAGCAACAGAGATGTGAAAGGCAGAAAACACAGATGGAAGAGTTGTAAGGCCCTTGGCAGACTTGGAAAGATAAAACCTAAGTAGCAGAGAGAAAAGTCCAGAAGCACAACAATTTCCCTGCAAAGGTACCAGGTACTTCAGAAAGTGGGAATATAGGTGGGGCTAAAAACGGCAAGATGGCTGAAAGCTGCATAAGCAGGGAGTAGACCCCCGTGTGCCCTCATGAGGTGCAAGCAGGGTACTCCGTCCCCTGCACCCTGAGAGACAACAAAGATCCATCTGAGACTGAGTGAGGTACAAGGCCCCGCTACAAGTCGGAGCACTTTGACAAGAACAGGAGATAAAGTAAGGAAATCCCTCTTTGCAAGTCAGTCCTCAAGCTCTTTCCCCCAACTCAACACCCAGAGCTCTGGCTGCCAGGTTTATAGCCCCAAGATTCGTTTTTGGGGAATCACAGCAGACAAAAGGAAAGACGGAAGGCCAGCAGGGAGGGCAAGCTGAGAGATAAGCCACTCTAGTCTTAGGAGGAGTAAAACCCATTTTTGATGATGACTAGTAGTAACTGATAGAATGATCATCATCGCCATCATCCTCCTCCTAATAAAACACAACAGCTCAGAAAATATTGCCTGCGGACCCACTGTGTTTATATCAAGGCTTTTCCAGGCAGGGAGGAACCCCTCAACTCTTAGAGAAACAAAGGGAAAGTGCCACCAGGATTCTAGCCACACGCCTAAGACCATGAAGAAGCCTTAGTAGGAGCACAAATTTCTGACTTCCCTGCTTTTACCCAGAGCAAGGCACACATCAAAAGCACATGCCTGCTGAGTTCCAGAGTTCAGATCATTACCATGCCTTTCTCAACAAGATTTGATAAAAATGAAGTCGGCACTGCTGTATTATTTATATGCAGTTCACTGTACTGAGATTGCCAGGCCCTCACTTTCAAGGGAAGCCTTTTGTTCTCTGCTTGGGGAAGGCAGGACCTGGAGAGTCTCAATCGAACAAGCCAATGAATAACAGAATACTCAGAGCCCAAGAGTGGGGATAAATTACCCAGCTATTCCTGGCTGCAGCCTTCGGTACCTCCCAGGCCTGCAATGGCTCTGTTCTTCCAAGCCATACAACAGACCGGATCCCCATCTCTGAAGGCAGAGCTCAGCGGGGAGATATGACTGCGGCTGGATTGCCAATCATATCAGCAAAGCCACCAAGACGGCCTTCTTTCTGAAGAAGCATCCTGCACCAATCAGAGCCACTTCTGAGAAAGAGGTGTCCGACTCCAGGCTCAGTCCTACCGGCTCTGCACCTCATCAAGACGTGCCGACAGGTCCGTGACAGACCAAAATAACGCAGGCAATGATGCAACGCAGGGCAATATGAAACTGCCTTTTCAGGGAGACCTGCTGATAACATGGCTTGAACATGGCTGTGACAAGATGGGGGGCAAGAAAGAAATGAATAAATAATCCAGTTCAGGGAGTTTCCCCATCCTCCCAAGGAAAAAGAGATGTATGAGTCAGAAAACAAAAGATCCTAAAGTCACTGCTGAAACATTCTAAGCTCTTGGGGAAGCCCCTGGACTCATGGACCTGGATTTATCTCCTAAAAAATAAGGATAATAATGATTAGAGGCAAAATGGGAGGTGGGGGAGGAAAAGGGGAAGGGAAGGAACCTAGGGACAGGTCCTAAGTCCCTGCCACAGACCAAGCACTGTACCCAGTACTTTTTTTTTCTTTTTTTTAAAGATTTTATTTATTTTGTTTGTCAGAGAGAGAGACAGCACAAGCTGGGGAGTGGTAGGCAGAGGAAGAAGCAGGCTAAGTTTGAGCAAGGAGCCCGATGCAGAACTCGATCCCAGGGCCCCAGAGTCATGACCTGAGCCAGAGGCAGACGCTCAACTGACTGAGCCTCCCAGGCATCTCTGTGCCCATACTTTGATGTAGGTTATTGCAACTGATCCCATAACAAAATGGTAAGGATGTCATCAGTATCCCCATTCAACAGAGAAGAACATGAGGCTCACATGAGTTGGGTAACTCATCTGAGGTCATACATTAGGAAAGAGCAAGGCAGAAGTTTAAACACCCTGGTCTGCTCAACTAAAAGTCTACATTGGTTCAACATGTGCTTTTTCAGGTCCATTCATGAATAGATATTTACAAATCAGAGCATGGGAAAAAGTGTAATACATTTGAGATATTTGATTTCACTGTTTATTTTGTCTGTTATCTCCTTTTCTTAATATGGGGGAAATATAAAAATAAAAGCAGACGAAAAAACAGAGATCTAAGGGGCAAAGAAGTAGCTGTTTGCGGTTGCCTCTGAAGACGTTCCAGTAAGATGTTCAAGAGATGCATGCTATCATCCAGGACACAAGGACAAGAGTGAGATGCTCCCTCAAGAGGCAAAAATGGACATTGCTTTTGAGAGTTAAAGCTGTGAAGTCAACTCACATTGAGGAGGAGTAGAAACAGGCAAAATTAGCATGAAAAGACACAGTGGCTTCTAGAACTCAGGATTCACAGTGAGAAGACTGAAGGCATTTAGGTGGCAAAAGAAAGAAGCTGCAATCAGACGGATGGTTAGTTTGCATGGAGCAGAAGGAGCAGAAGCCAGGAAAGTGCCCATGGGGACATGGAATAGATGGGAAGTTTTCAAAATTTTCAAGATACCGTGTCTCTAAGAAAAGGAAGGAAAGGAAAGGAAATGAAAATTGAAATGGAAAAGAAAAAGAAACAGAGAAAAACAACCTCAAAACTAGATTCTAGAGGGATGAATAGGCAACCACAGAGGATTTTTAGCAATGAAACTGTAGGATATTATAATGGTGGATACATGTCATATGTTGGTTCAAACTCATCGAGTAGCCAACACCAAGAGTGAACAGTAACATAAGCCATGGGGGTGCACCTGGGTGGCTCTGTCAGTTAAGCGTCTGACTTCGGCTCACGTCATGATCTCTGGGTCCTGGGATTAAGCCCCACATTGGGCTTCCTGCTCAGGAGGGAGTCTGCTTCTCTCTGGATTCCTCTGCCCCTCCCTACACCTCATTCTCTCTCTCAATAGTATATAAATAAAATCTCTGTCTCTTATTTATTTATTTATTCCTGATATATTCCTAATATATTAAATATATTCCTAAATATAAATATATTCCTAATATAGTAAATATATTAAATATAATATATTTATATAATGAATATATTATATTAAATATATAATATATTTAAATATATAAATATATTTAATTAAATATATATTTATTATATATAATAAATAAATAATCTTTTTTAAAAAATGTAATGTAAGGGGTGCCTGGATGGCTCAGTGGGTTAAAGCCTCTGCCTTTGGCTCAGGTCATGATCTCAGGGTCCTCCATTGAGCCCCGCATAGGGCTCTCTGCTCAGCAGGGAGCCTGCTTCCCCCACCCCCTCTGCCTGCCTCTCTGTCTATTTGTGATCTCTGTCAGATAGATAAATAAAATCTTTAAAAAAAAAAAAAAAAGAATGTTTTTTAAAAAAATGTAATGTAAGCCATGGACTTTAGATGGACACACGATGACGATGTGTCAACATAGTTCCACCACTTGTAATGAATGCACCACTCCAGGAAAACATGGATAAGGGGCAGACTGTGCATGTGTGGGGCGGGGGGCTGTACTAGACGTCTCTGTACCTTCCAGTCAATTGTGCTGTGAACCTAAAACGCTCTAGAAAACTGAAGTGTATTAAAAACAACAACCAACCAACCAACTAACCTCACTTCTCAAATGTCCCTCAAGGAGCAAGACCCAGAAACTGGTAGAAACAATATGTCTGGTCTTCAGGAAAATGCAATCCAGCTTGCTAGTCACATCAAGAATGCAGTGATTTTGTAACTTAGGCATCTAAGCCACACTGAGTAAATATCATCCCTTGAGGCCAAGGGATTCACAGTCTCTCAGGGCCAGAAGAGCACCTGAGATCACCTGTTGACATGGGCAGAGCTGGCACACGAACCCAAGAGTTAGCTTCAGAGCTCTTATCCTTAACTACTATACACACCGCCTCCAGGAACATACCCCTAGCACAAGAAGGGGATTTCACAGATAAGAGGAACACCCGAGAAGGAGGGCAACTCTACTTGGGGAATATTAAGGGAGCTTTTCACAGGGGAGTAGCTTGAGCTGTGAGTCCTGAAATAGGAGGCCCTCGCCAGGTGGACAGAGGGTGCAGAGATCTTTCAGGAACAGTGCATATATCAAGAAACTCAGTTCAAGCATGATCCTGCCTCCGGAGAGGAGATGGACTAGCAGACTCCTAAGGACTCTTCCTTCGCTGCTGATATGAGGAAGACATTATCGAGCGGTACAAACCACAGGTTCTGGATCGCCATGGTGATGCCATCATTCACTAGTGAGTGAGAGAGCCTCCCTGTACTTCATTTCCTTCATCTATTAAGGAGAGCAGCAGTACCAGATAAATGGGACCAGGTAACAGGAGTTTGCCTCATAAATTCAATAAAGTTGAGTTAATCCACATAAAGCAGGTAGCACAGTCTCTGGTCCACAGCACATGCCCGACAAAAGGTGGTAAGATTTTCTCCTCATTTTCATCCATGTGAGCAGTTTCCTCAACATCTCATAGCTTCCTCTGAGGAAGAAAATTTCAATGAAAGAGAAATAATCAAATGAAAATATCAAATAATCAAATGAAAACTCACTTTGATGCCATGCTAAGGACACTACAAATAAGATGGGTTTTCAGCTCTAACTTGATGAGCATTATCTGACCTAAATGAGCCTGATGACATAAACCATCCAGCTCAGCCCTGCTCAACTCAACATAAAACTGAGTTGAAAACCCAATTCTTGGGACACCTGGGTGGCTCGGTTGCTTAAACCACTGACTTCGACCCAGGTCATGATCCTGGAGTCCCAGGATCAAGTCCTACATTGGGCTCTCTGCTCAGTGGGGAGCCTGCTTCTTCCTCTGACCTTTCCCCTCTCATGCTCTCTCTCTCCCTCTCTCTCAAATAAATAAAAGTAAAATATTTAAGAAAACCCAATTCTTGGTTCATATCTTGAACTTAAATGCCAATACTGGGCCCAAACTGGACTCCTTCCTCAAAGTTAGGAGTAAAGCCACTCAGAACACTCCACCTATTCATGGAGTGGTTTGTTATTCCCCAAACATATTTTTGCCAGCACTGAGTACGGTGACACAGAGAAACAGAGGTGAGGACTAGATCTCTTCCCTTGAGTAGTGCCGAAGACAGAAGGCAAAGAGAGACATACAGAGGGACATGCAAAACATAATTTGAGAAGGCTCTTCATACGCTATATACAATGGTCTAGGGGAGCACAGTAGGCTAGAGAAACTATATGTGGAGGTTCTAGAAACCTCACTGAAATACCAGAGCAAAACGAAAACCTGCCGCAGATGTGCGTCCTAGGGATCCCAGGGTGAGGAGCCTGAGGGCATCCCTGGTTTGCCTCTTTTCTGGTGAGAACACACCTGCGAGAACACACCTGCGACCTCCGGGATAGCGAATGCCTGCTCTCACTTCAGTGCTCGCTCATGCCTGAAACACCTTCACCTTACCGAGCCCCAATAAATCTTCATCATCTTCAGGAGAACTATCCTTTAGGAATTCGTCCAACGGTGTGGACAACTATGCTTCCAGCATTCCCTGCTGTGTGGTGCCTACTGCATTTCCATCACTACCTCAACGGTCCTCTCTCCCACCCTGGACAGCAAACCGGAAGGACCGTACTTTCGGCATCCTTGGCTTCCGAGGTAGGTTGACACATAGAAGATATTTACTAAGTGTTTGCTGGCTGGACCACCTGTCACTAAGGTCCTCTTTAACCTACTACTGCATACAAACACAGCCATTTGATTCTTACCGAGGAAACCTGCTTTGAGCGTTAAACTGGAGCTCAGCCCGTAGTGCTGAGACTTTAAATGAGCTCATACTATAAACAAAAAAAACCCCAGCAAACTAAAGGAACCAAGGGCCTCTGCTAAAGTGTCAACCAATATCCTTGCTAAACTAAACAAGGAAAGGAAGTTGCCTGTTTGCTATCCTTCTTAAGAACCAGCATGAAGGAGCATATGGGGTTTCTTAATGGGAAACCATACAAAAAGGTAAGAGTGCACTCGGAGTGTACCATGATCTTTTTTTATCTCTTGGAGAATTATCATGTGTTTTTCTAATTGAGAAAGACTTATTTATAAACCAGATCTGAAAAAAAAAATGGCCTAAATTTATTCTATTTCCCTTGTGCATCACTTCTGTTTCTTTTGAACCCTGCACGGCAGTTATGACAAATAAATCATGTCTTATAAATTAAGCAACTGGAGAAACTGAGATGGGAATGGCTGATGGCAGACTTAAAAAGACACCCCCATATATCACCTGGGTCATAGCATTTTAGTCACCCACCAATCTGGCTGGTTCAACTGATTTTAATGGTATGAGACATATTTCCAAGTACACCTGAAATCAACGATCACTTGCTAATCATACCTAGTCTGAGCTTGTGTGTGTGTGTGTTTTAAGCAAAAGACCAATAAATTTAAGAAGTAGCATTCCAATAGTTTGGAAATGGAGAGAAAAAGAAGAATATCAGATGCTAGGCAGAATTACACCAGGGGAAGGGAAGGATATGGAATGATGGAATAACCATCTTTAGGAAGGGAAATATTTTCAGTTGAAAGCAGCTGTTTTTCATTTCTATGAAAGCAATGAGCATAAATTTCAGAAAGGGAGGATTCAGATTAACAGAGGGAAAGCTGTCTAACTTACAGGGTCAGAAGACAGGAGGGTTTGGTATGAGAAGATAATGGCTTTCTTTGAAGGGATCTTTGAGAAAGAAGAGCCCCCATCAGCCTCAGGTGACCAGGGAAATGTCTGGATTGAAGAGAAGGGACTACACTGACTTCTGGTGTTTTTATCATGATTAGTGTTAGAATTCTGGTTTGAAGATTGATTCTGTGATTCACTTCATTTACTGTAAAGCCAACCTCTTCGATTGCCACAAAAGAACAATACTGAAGAATAGCATTTCTGAGAATTTTGAATTCATGAAGACAGTCGTGCCAAATTTATGGGCTTATTTAAATAAAAGCACACAAGTTTCCTTTTAAATTTCAATTTAATAAAATATATTGAGTAGCTATGAAGAGCAAATTCCGTGCAAAGTGTCAGGAGCATGGAGATAAAACATGAGTCCTAGTCCCCCATCCACTGGAGAGAAAATAAGCCCATTGATTACTGTGATGGAAGTAGCAACGGGGCAAAAAGAATAGAAAGACAATACGTAGTACGGCTGTCAAGCACTGGACAAAATTTGAGGAAAAAGTAGCTTATGAGGTGGATATTAAAAATTTGTAAAACGGGGACGCCTGGGTGGCTCAGTTGGTTAAGCATCTGCCTTCAACTCAGGTCATGATCCCAGCGTCCTGGGATCGAGTCCCACATCGGGCTCCTTACTCAGCAAGGAGCCTGTTTCTCCCTCTGACTCTGCCTGCCACTCTCTCTGCCTGTGTGCACTCTCTCTCTCTTTCTGACAAATAAACAAATAAAATCTTTTTTAAAAATTTCATAAAACAGTAAATGTTATAAACCTTGTAGACAAAGACATAGACACATGAATACTTGAATCATGCCTGGGAAGAGGCAATGTCCTTGTTTAATGTGAACAAAGGTAAGTGTTGAGAGATTAAAAATTAAAAAACTTGAAAGTTGGCTTGAGTCATGTAAGTGACCCACAATGTAAACCTCCAATTGTGAGGCAAGATTTATCTATTATCCCTGAAGCAAAATAAATTCATTTCCTAATTTTTCCCCCCTCAGCTGGACTAAATCAGGCCAAATATATTAGAGTATTATTTTTTAACAGAAATCCTCATACTGGAAAGTCAAATTTAGGCAATTAACTGAGAGCTGCCAAACACATGTAAAACCTTTGGCTTCCCATCCGCTGTAATGGATCCATAAGGGACCTATATGGATATGATTGCCTAGTAGAACAGTCAACGGGATGGACTTGGCACTTTGAGTAAGGACAGAAAATGTTATCACAATATATATCTGATTCCAAAAATCTTTCCAAACCAGAAGCAGAGAAACACCGACACCAGAAATTGTTTATAAACCTATGATGTGCCTAAACCCCTAAACCAATGTCAACAGAATTTGTAGACCACTCTGGGTTGTCCGGTGAAAGAAAGGAGTAAGTTCCTGACTGGTACTTATCTCTCAAGTAAACAGAATGATTTAGGCTGCTGTGTCGTATCATGGGGAAAGCGAAGGCTTTGGAAATTGGTGGGCATAGATTTAAACCCCAGCTTTGCTCCTGGCCATGTGATTAGGTTTGGGTAACTCTCGAATTTCTGGATTTTCTCCCATCTAAGGTGTAGGTAAGGACAAGAGCCTAAAACCTTGATGTGAGGAAGAGATATACTGTAAAAACAAAACAACCCAGCATGGGGATGCCTGGGTAGGTCACTGGGTTAAGTGTCTGCCTTCACCTCAGGTCATGATCCCAGGGTCCCGGGATCAAACCTCAAGTCAGGCTCCCTGCTCAGCGGAGAACCTGTGTATCTCTCTCCCTCAGCCTGCAGCTCCCCCTGATTGTGTTCTCTCTCTCCTCTCTGTGTCAAATAAAAAAATAAATCTTAAAAAACAAAACCCTAGCACAGCAACCCCCCCATATAAGCCCTCAATAAACAATATCTATTATTAGCAGCACTCATATTTCTTTACCTTAACTCACCACATTTAAACTCTCACACACACACACACACACACACACACACACACACAGGTACTACTGAAATCTGTGCATCAAACTGAACAGAAAAACCTCCACATTAACTGGTCTCTTCTGAAACACCAAGATCTCTCCCTGCCCAGTGCAGAGACCATGTGGAAAGGGCAGGTGTTAACATCATTTACAGAAATCTCTTAACTGCCTATCAATTGGCTCAGATTCCCTCCAAAGAGCCATTCGGTTCCCCTCAATCCTCTACAGTGAGAAAGGGTCTGAAATAGTCACATCTTGAGTGGGATTTCTGTCAAACCTACCAACTAGACTGTTGTAAGTTAAACCTCTACCTTCACCCCAGCCCACCAGCGCAATCACTGGCATAGGCACGGGTGTACAGGGACAGACTCTGCGGAGCGAGCCGCGTCCTGACACTCTTACAACATCAGCATTCAGGTATCTCAACCACTTCCCTCACAAAGCAGTCCCCACACCCCACACTTAGGAAGGAAGATGCGGCACAAATATATTCTCAGCCATTACGTGTAACAACTACCTGAAAGTGCTTTTGTTTACAGTTGTCTGCCTTGGAAATTTTTGCCAGTAAAAAGTAAAAACAACTAATGAAGGACTTAATGGCATGGGATGTGCCTCATGTTGACCTTAGTGAAAGTCAGTCTGAACGCCTGCTCAGTCTGAAGGCCAGTCACGGAAGGAATTTAGATAGGGTGCTAGCCACCCTCCTGAGCTCGGAATGAAGGAGGGACCAGCATTTAACATAAATATTTATAATCATCTTCAGTGGGAGAAGTGCAGATACCATGAAATCACATCAGAGGGGCCGAATGGACGCTGAGGGTCAGCGAAGGACTCTAAGTGGACACCTGAAGGATCAGTCAGTTCCAGTAATGATGGGGGGAAGGGGAGGGAAAAGGCTGGGTCCTAACCAGGGTGCGGCCACACCGATAGAGGGAACAGGTGGTGTCACATCAGCTCTGAGCCCAGTACCTTCTAGGACACTTTTGTCTCCTCTGATTTTTGCCTCACCACAGTCCTGGTAAGACGAAAATAAATTAAGTAACTAATGCACAGGTGTATTGCCAAAACTTCTCACTAGTAGCACGAACTGGGATTCCTTTTCCAGACGCTCCCTAGCAGAGATACTGGTTGCATGACTTTGTAAGTCCCTATACCTGTGTACACAGTTAAGATGTGCACACATGAGTAGTTGTGTCGGGATTAGAAACCAATGAAGTTCTAGGTCTCAAGCATTTTTATTAGCTTAAAAACAAAAACAAAACTAAAAAATCTCAAAAGGGTTTGTGTGCCTCCCCTAAGCTTTAATAAGGTCACATGAAGATGAGCACAGGACACATGAAGATGAGCTAGGAAGTGATCTCTGGATCTTACCATGACTCGGAATGCCTAGTCTTGAAGGGTGTAGACTGAGCGCTCAGCAAGTGCCTGGCCCATAGAGAGCGCTCCACCATGGGATGGGTGGTGTGAATTTTACCTCAAAGTTTTTACCCCAAAGGTGGGTTTATCTCTCTCCTAACCCTTTTCCTTCTGGCTGAATCTCTGTATGGAACTGGCTACCAACCACCAATCCAGAGGAACATCCAATCTAGGGGTCATGGCGGAGAGCTTCACATGTAATCCAAATTAGGCCACTGAACTCCTTAGGAGAGAAGAGAACTCTGATCCCCATGGCCCCCACCCCACTGCCCAAGGGCCACGAGGAAGAGAAGCTCTTAAGAAGGGGGCATCATACAACCTGGTGAGACACTGGGCATGAGGAAGACACCCTGGGTTCTGGATCCTTCCTCAAAGACAGAAAGTAATGTCTTCATTTCCTCGAGTGGAACGTCTTAAGTCCCTCGGCTCTAACAAAGCGAGGGGTCAGGGAAATGAGGGCCTGCAATGTGGTATTATGGGACAGTTTGGACAGAACTTGTAAACACCCACCTCCTGTCCAGTTTCTCTTGACCTTCCTCCAAGCACAGTGGCCTCAGGCCGTGGTAAACAAAGATCGCCCCCAGCGAGCTAATTTTAGCCTGAGTTTTAACAGTAAAAGACCAAGTTCTTCCCTTTCCTGTGTTGTGACAAGACAAATGCAAGGCTCTCTTGCCCCTGTGGTCCAGTTTCTCTGTTAGCACACAGAGGGAGACATCCACAAGGAGCAAGCGTGCCCGCCTGGGCCGGGAAATCTTATCCTGGATGAGGCTCCCCAGAGAGGGGAGGTGGGACGGAAGCAGAGTGAGAAGCTTTTCAATCACTCGCTCACGCTTTATTTATCCATTAATTCACTCATTCCCTCGACAAACGTTTATTTAGCACATGGCACCTACCAGGCCCAGGGGGAGCTCCTGGGTCGACAGAGATGAGCAGGACAAACAGGCTGCCAAGCTGGAGGAACGGGCAGAAGAGCCAGAAGTAGATGGTGGCATTTGTGATAAATGAATCACTTGGGGGGGGGGGCGCAATCTTGCCCAGGAGCTTGGGGGACAACTCCCGGGGAAGGGGTGTTTACGCTGAAACTTTAAGGGTTGCAAGGGCTGTGGGAAGAGAACTGACAAAGGGCATCCACTGAACATGACGTGGCCTGACTGAGGGATGGGGCTGTCATGTGGTGACACCGCAGGGAGGGTGTGTAGACAAGTGTGGGAGTGGAGGCCAGAGGGGCTGCTGGGGGGCCAGACATCAAGGACAAGAGCCCTGTCAGGTGCTAAGAGCAGTGGGAAGGCAATGATGGGTCTCAACCAAAGGACTGTGCAGATCAGCTCAAATCCTGATGAGGCCACTCGTTACTCTGTGACGTTGGTTAAATCCCAATCTCTAATCCTGCCCAGGTTAGTCTCTAACCACATGTTGTCTCATTCAGTCAACATATACTTCTTTATTGTGCGGCTTCCTGGTGTGGGCCCCTGTGTCACACAATGGGATGCGGTAGGGAATAAGCGGAGTCCTCACATGCCAGCCTACACACGGGAGGGAGATATTAAGCAGGGTGAGAGGACGAGAGTAACCTCCGGGCAGGACGGGCAGAGAAGGCCTCTGAAGAGGGGACAGTGGAGCTGAGACAAGAGGAATGAGAAGCGTCCTTCATCATGAAGAGAGGCATGGGCAGAGGGGAGAGTGGCTGTGACAGCCTGGGGCAAGGAAGGGGTGGCGGGGTTGTGGGGGGGACTGTCCACCTGAGCTAGTGCAGCTGAATACAGAGCAGGAAGAGGAGGGCCAGGCTGCTGAGGGAGGCGGCATCCAGAGGGCACAGGGCCTCAGTGGAGTGGGGACGTTACAGCGCCAACTGGTGAGCTGCTGAGTGACGTGACCTCAGTGACAGGTTAAGAACACTCAGGCTGCTGTGTGGAGGAGGGACAGGAAACGGGCAAGAGTGGAACGGGTGAGATCTAAAAGGGGGCTTCTGTGCTCTCTCTCATCACGGCAAACAGCACTTTACACTTTATTATTAGCCAGCTACTGGCCTCATGACCCTGGGCAAGCAACTTAACTGTCCTCCTCCATGAACTAACATCCCCTACCTCACACTGGGCCACGGTGAGAGCTAAATACAGGTCGCTATTTGTAAAGGATGTGGAAGAGTGCTTGGCTGAGCTCTGAATGTTTCCTGGCTGGTCTTGTGATTTGTTTCCTGCCCTCTCAGCTGCTGGAGTCCAGGCCCCTCATCTTTACCTGCCAGCCCCTGTCCAGCGTTTATCCTTGGTACTGCGTAAATTAGGAGGTGCAAATCGTTGACTGGAGACCTAAACTGGCCCAAAGACACATTCTGTCGGCTGATGCGGGGACTTCAAAACATGTGACCATGAATGTCTTCAGGTCGAATGCGTGGGGGTGCCTGCCACACTGGCTGGCCTCACACTTTCCTACCTGTGTACTGCCTCTCCAGGCACTGAAGTTGGTGACCCCGAGTAAACACTGAATTACTAAAAGCATGACTGTTGGGGACGTCTGTCGCAAATACAAGTGACACGTAAACCACACAACAACCCTCCCTCCTCCTCCTGCCCCCACTAGAGCAATGGACCCCACAGGGTCGACTTTCTCACTTTTCTTCATGCAGGTCATTCACCACCTGTTCTCTGAATACCTTCTAGGACCTGGGAATTGGGAGAGAAAGAAAGCACAGAGTCAGGCTTAACTGAACTTACAACCCAGGGCCCTTGAACAAGGAAGCCGTAGACTCCCAGGACGCCACAGGCACACTCATAGTCTACCACGCTAGGGAGTCCAAGACTTCTACACAGATCATCTTATTCTGCTCTTATAAGTCTGTGGGGGTCGCTTGAACAAAGAGGTTACTCAATTTTGCAAACGAATGAAGAGTACAAGCACCTAAGTTTACTGTCCAGACAGAGCTAATGAATGGTGCGCTTTGAATTCCCGACTCTGGTCATCCATAAAGGCACTGCAAGTGGGGAAGGGTTAACCCTATTACTGAGATAACCTACCAAGTTTTCTCCTTGCCACATGCTACGGGCGTGAGAAGAAGAAAGGTGAAAATGCCACCCAGGCACTGCCCACCACGTGGGTAACAGGACCTAGGCTGGCTTAGACAGTGGGAAAAGCATGACAACAGGGCTGGCGAAGAATAAGAGACTTGGGCTCCCAAGAGGCTCCCAAGAGGCTTCCCTGTGTCAGTGACACATCTGGAAATAGAAAAAACAGAACACGGCCCCTGTTTTGCCAGATTTACAAAAGCGTACTTTTGGTTAAGGCGATGGGGCTCTGCCAGGTGGTGGCACGCCAGACAGCAGGTCTCTGGGTCCCAGCAAGATCTGCTTCCAGAGGGACCCCCGGTGGCATTCCCCAAGAAGGCCTGGCGCACTCCGGGAGCGCCTCCCAGCTGCCCCCACGGCGGCCTGTGAGTGCCCTGCCTACTCTCTGCTCCAGACACTCAGAAGCCTGGAAAAGACATCAGCATCCCGGGGAGACCGACAGCCTCTCCGATGCTGAAGATGCCCTTTCTGGGCGTCAGTGCTACTTGCAGCTTCTTGACCGACATTTAATTTCAATCAGTGATTTTTAACCAGAGGGATTCTGCCTCGAGGGAAACAGCTGTCAATGTCCGGAGATATTTCTGGTCTTCCTTGGGGAGGTGGGGGGCAGAGGGCTGTGCTACTGGCATCCAGCGTGTAGATGCCAAGGAAGGTGCTAAACACCGCACAGTGCACAAGCGAACGGCCCCAGAACAAAGAACAATCTGGTCCAAGATGTCAAGAGCGCCAGGGTTAAGAAACCCTGATTTAGATGTCTCAAATATTTCCCGCGTCAGGACTACATACTCAGCCTGGTGCTAAGCTCTGCAAATACAAAGGCAAAATGGGTAGGTCCTTTTTCTCAAGGAGTTCAGTCTAGTGGGAGCCCCTCAGTGATGGGACTAATATCAACCACAGCCTAATACTGGGCTTAGAAGTTAAGACAGGTCTGCATTCTAACACGGGCTTTGCCCTTTATTTACTCACTGTGTGACCTTGGCCGGGTCATTTAACTTTTCAGTTCCTTCTGACATTGTGAATGGAAACTCACGATACTATTTCTGCTCCTCCCCCTACTCTTCCTCGTACTCTTACAACTACAGCTAGAGATCTACTGTTACCACCATCACCACTATCGTTCCAACTGCTGCTGCCAGGGTTGGGGGTGGAGGGATGTACCAGAGAGCCAGGGGGCATGAAGACCTGGGAAGGTCAGATGGTATAGCATCTCAAATGGGCCCGTAATGGGAGTAGGTGTATTTCTTTGTCACCCGTGGAAAGAGGCTGTGGCTGGAAGCCACCACAGATCGTGGACACAAGGGCATCACATTAAGGATGGCTTGATGCAAAAACCACCTGCCTTCCTGGAGGACCGTGCGGAAAATATGCTCTCTGGCCTGCCACGTGAGAAAGAAGGAATCTATCTTACTTAAACCACCAGTAACACTATCACCTAATAATACAGAAGTACAGGAGTGGGCTGGTCAGAAAAGGCCATTACTAGCAGAGAGGATAGTACATGCAAAAAAGTACCAAGGAGGTGGAAGAGAATCAAACTGAGAGAGAATTAAAGGGATCGCTCTTTGGATCTCCCCTATCAGAGGAGAGTTGATGGGGCAGGAGACAGCAGCATCAGGGAGTAGCTGGAATCCCGTGGGCCTCACATGCCACACCAGGGAGTGAAGACTTAAATCCTGCAGGCATGGGGCACCACAGGAGGGTTTCAAACAGGTAAGCAATATGATATCTGCATTTAAGGAGAAAGGTTAGAGGTAGACTGGGGTATCTGTTGGATGGGGGTAGGGGAATAAGGAGTGGTAAGATGAGGTGGGGCAGAAGCTGGGGGAAAGGCAGGGAGGGTGGTTGGCCCCAGTTAGAAGGCTCACAGATCCCAGAGAGACTGAAGAGGCTATATCATACTCTTTGCCCATCCTCTAGGTAACAGTAAGAGATACAGAAGGTATGGCGTATCAAAGCTTTTGGTCTGGGTAACTGATGACAGTTCCTTCACCACGACAGCAAACACAGGAAGAAAGGAAAATTTATTTCAGGGACTGTCACCTGGAGTGGAGATGCCTACGAGGCAGCAGGCAGGGATGCCTGATGCTAAGCTTGCTCCTCAGTCTGGGGCACAGTACGGTGACATGGTGGAGCCATCAGTGGAGAGGGGGTGTTTAAATCCTGGGAAGGTGTGGCATTTCGTTGAACTCTGATGGGACTAAGCTCTCTGACAGACTGTCTTCTGGTCACTTCCAATAACAAATAAAAAGTCCACTGCCTCCCCTGCATGTTGATTACGAGGCAGGATACTTTTAAACGCCTTTTTTTTTTTTCCTTTTTTTAAGTTCACGCATGGAGAATAGAGGCAACTGGGCATATTTCAAAACAGAGAAAGGTCTAGAAGACACAGGACCTTCTCAGAGACCATTCTCTTCTCAGACCCCTGCCTGTTCCTGAAGGAACTGTGATCTGGCCCAAACTTCAGTTTGCATGCAGGGCCCAAAAGCCATTCTCCTTTGTAAATAGGGTATAAAACATCTCTCTGCCCTGGGATCTCACTGCCCTGGGAACGCGATTGGGCTTTCAAGGCCCCTGGAGCAATATTTTGTTTTAAATAGAAGTGGGTGTGGACACTGCAATGAAAGATCTGCCTGGGGCTCCAGTTATCACAGGGCAGAAAAAGCCGAGTAATTATTTTCTCCCCAATTATGGCTAATTCTCTGCAAGCTAATTCTTGGCTTTTCTAAAACGGGACCAGAAAATTAGCTCTTCGTATGCAAGACTGAAGACACCGGACCCAGCAGCTTCTGGCCTGGGGTTATTACTTATTACTTCTTAAGGAGTGAGGAGCAGAGCAGGAAGTGGGGTTTTGACTTAGGCACCGTTTAGTCAAGTGAAGAGAAAAAAAATCTCCCTTTGGCTCTGAAACAGGATCATGCAGCTATAAACTTTATTGGACACAACTCAGGCAAGGGTGTTGGGTAAAAGAATCAAAGAAAGAACTATGGGCCGAGTTCAGAGGGCGGAACGAAATGTGCACCTGTTGTCACTCACTTACTACCCCAGATCTCCCAGGCCGCGTAGATTTAAACCAGACAGGCCTGTGACCCAGCCTAGATGATGCTGGCCTTTTCTCACCGACTAGCATGCAGTCACAAACGTGTGACGCACACATCCATGTTCACAAGGGTGTGCACGGGTATGTGTGGATGTCTGCTGGACACAGTCTGGGAAGGGAGACCTGGAAGAGGAAGAGACGGACTGTGGCAGGGAGGAAGGGGGCACAGAGGCAAGGGCAAATTACTTCAGCCTAGAAAAGGCAACGCTCAGATTCCCTGATGTTTGCGACTGGAGGACAGTGTTTTCAATCTGTTCTGATCAAACCTCCAGAAATAATTGTTTTCACGAAAGGGAAACAATAGCACCAAGTGGACTGAGTTGACTGGGAACACAGACCAAGTGGACTGAGTTGACTGGGAACACAGAAACTCACCCAAGGGGAAAAGTCAAGAGGAGAAACTGCTGAAGCAGAAAGTGATATTCCACTCCTCCTCTGAAGACCCCTATTTGTGCCCCTTGTTTAAACCCCTACATGTATATTTAGGTATGTACAGTTATTATCGTTTAACTCTAAGTTTCTAAGGTAGTTTAAAAAACAACAACAACAACAAAAAAAAAACAGTTAACTGAAATTAACTGGATCAGAGCCACCAGAGGGACTCCCTTTTCTCAAGGTCTATTCCAGGCCACCCATGTGCCACGTCACCTCTCTTCAACCCTCTGCCCTCAGCGAGGCCATCCATTGCAGGGTGCGGCATTCTCCATTTCCATGAAAGTGAAGGGAGTCGTCTGCCACATGAGGTCAGTTGCTCAGGGACTGACCCTCCGGTCTAGGAGCAGTTTTCCTGCCCCCGCTCAGAGAAAGGTGCACAGGAGGGCCAGGGTCATTCTCTCTCCTGCAGCTGTGAGTAAGGGTCAAGATTTTCACTGAGTTCCAGAGAACAGAACAGGCATACTCAAGAGAGGTATCTCGGCCCCTCCCCTTTTATATGAAAAAGCCAACTACTTCTGCTGAGCGTCCACTGGGGACACTCTACTACCAGAAAATGTCACCACAGACTCCAGAGTGGGCGGGCTTTGGCTTGGATCCCAGCCATGTGATCTTGGGGGCCAGCTGCCTTCCCTTTTGAGGCTCAGTTATCTCACCTGAAAAATGGAGCAACAGCTGTACAAGTTTAAATGAAGAGAATCCAGGTCAAGCATTCTGTACCGTGCCCCGTACGTCTCCAGCAATCAGCATATGCTCACAGTATTTTGAAAACACTTCGTGGGCTCGAAAGAGCTGTGCAGCCATCAGTTAACAAGTCCTTCAAGCACGTTCCTGATCTCTGCACACTGACAGGCCATGCTGTCCACACACTTGACAGGTCATTATAATCTGTGTGGAGGGATTCTCCAACTGGAAGTCGAAAAAGAGGGTGGTAGAGCAGTTGGTTCTGAAGGCAGACCGAGCTGAGCCTGGATTCCAGCTCTGTCTCAGATTCGCTGGATGATTCCGGGCAAGTCACTTAATCATCATGAGCCTTAGCTTCTCCATGAAGGACGAGGGTTAGACTCTCAATAAAAGTCAGCTTATAGGTCTATGCCTTGGCATCCTTCATCAAGTCCTGTGCCATTATTAAGACTAGAAAATGTTCCATGTTCCCGTGGAATCACCTGGAGGACACATAGAACCATCGAGTAACAGGCAGAAATGACCATCAGTCAGGTAATAGCATCAGTCAGGCAGCCACTGCTGTCTGTCCTCACTGCTGCCTGGCACACATCAACAGCTCATTGTCCTTTCCCACTCAGCTGAGACTGGCTTCCCTCACACTCCTGCAGATAGCAACTTCCAGTCGCTAAGAACCGGCATGAGAGCTCGTCCATCTGCAGTTTCCAACCAGTCCTACCATCTAACGCAAGAGAAGAGAAAGCAGAAGCCCACTTAAGTTTTAAGGGGCCTGCCACGGGTCTCCCATCTAGTGACAATCCTGGCCCAGAATGCACATCACCTAACTCTTCATGTGCGGTCACTCCTCTCTCTCTCTGGGTAGATGGTGGAAGGTATTCTGACACCCTCCTGGGCATTGTCCTCAGGGCTGCCCAGAGGGGCTGCTACATGTAGCAAAAGACTTATAATCTAATTCCAGCAAGCCCCCTCCTGTGGCAGGGGAAGAAGGGGTGGGACCAACTAATTATCTCTTCCAAATGCTTTGACTGAGGATGTGGAGATCAACAAACATTCCTGGCCATGTTTGGTTCTCAGGACCATGAACCTTAGAAACTCTCCCAGAGCAGCCAACCTGAACTGAAACTCTTGCTACAAGCAAAGTGAGTCACTTCAACTGAGGATGGGAATGTCCCCCGACTGCCCCTCACCCCCGCCGACCCCTGTCTCACTGGCCCATGAGTAAAGCAGTAGCAATGTGGCCCAGGCCACCAGATCAGCAGCAGCCTGAGGCCATCTGTTTCTGTCCCATAGGCAGAAGCCCAGCATGCGCTGATTCCAACTGGATTTCTGTGGAGAGGGAAGCAGAGAGAGTCCCAGCTGCTCTTAGCAGACAAGGAGGCGCCTTTTCCTCACCTCTGTCCTGGGTGCCCTCTGTGGACCTGAGTTCCCAGCTGTCCTGTGGCTAGAGGCTCTACTTGCCTGACTCAGAATACTAAATGTGCCCTACCTCCAAAGGCAGAATGAAAAACATTTTTTGTTGTTGTTGTTTATTCATATCTGTGATAGGGAGAGGAGGGTTGGGTAAAAAAAAAAAAAAAATAGATTTATTCTCTTTTGCAGGTGGTACCATCTGTTCCAAGATTTTTACTTCCCTCCATTCCACCACATGCCTGGCATCCTAAAAGGGCTTTGAAACAAAATAATAATCGTGATAATAATAGCCAAGCCTGTATCAGCACTGCCTGACTGGGTTTCTAGAACTGCAGGCCACTGTACCCCTTTTCTCAAGGTTAGTCTTCTTCACAGCAACTTGGATTGCCATGATGATCCCCACGCATTCCTCTGACAAATACTGAGTGGGACCAACTATTTTCTAGACGCAGTTCTAGGCACTGGGGAGAAGAGGTCAAGCCCCTGCCTAAACGGAGCTCAGATTACATTTCTGGGAATCAAAAAAAAGTAAACAATATACTTCCAGAGAAACCTAAGTGCTATGGGGACATAAACTTGGACAGTTGAGGAGGCCACTCACAACAGGGGCCAGAGAAGGCCTCCCTGAAGAGGCGACTTGTGAAGCCACATGCTGGGTGAGAATTAGGGATACACCATCACGTTCTGGTATTAAAGCATATTGTGCTATTTTTTTTAGTCCTGAATTAGCGCTATTTTTGTTGCTGTAATACTGTTATTTCAGACATCAGTCAGCAATTTCTCACATCCTTCTTTACTCTTCCCAACCCAATCCTCCTTCCTTTCCTCCTCGGCCTCCTCACCCATCCTGGATACCCTACTGACAAGCCTCCCCTCCCCTGGCCCCCTCTTTGCTACTCAGCTGGGGCAACTCCTCCACCTGGCCCATCTCCTGCTGGGGAAGGAGAGGAATTAAGTCTCCCGCAGGGCCTCCCTCCAGGACTGGCAAGGAGAGGAATAAAACTGGCTGGAACTGGGTGGAGGAAGTGTGCCCCAGGAGGCCATACTGGGAGCTCCACAGGGTGGGGTTGGTGGGGTTAAACACCCTCCATGTTAGAGACGGCAGCTCCACAGGGAGCCCAGACGGAGGGAACAGACGCTAGGAAAAGTACCACCAGAAGCACTCAAAGGAAAACTTACTAAACTATGCCTACATTTTTGTATTTGACATGTATTAAATTTCTCTGGTTTAAAAAAAAAATAAGAATTGCAAACACTCTTACAGTATTATTCCTTGGTATTATGCAAAATAAACACGGAAAAACCAATTCCGTCCTTTTGCCCCAGGACAACTCCAAGGACCAGGAGTCTGCTGATTTTCTGAAAAATGGAAAGAGGCAGAGGAAAAGAATTTCCGTCCAAGGGAGGCGGAGAGTCAAAGAACTGGAGGCTGAAGGGCTGCATGTTCAGGGATTTTTAAAGACGCAGATATGGCTGGAAAATGGTGTGGGGGGGGGGAGGACAATGGGAGACGAAGTAGAAGAATGAGGCAGAGGGCAGAATCAGGAGCACAGTGAAAACTCAAATGTGAAGAGCTGCAAGGAACCACGCATGCGCGCACATGCAGAAGGAAAGCCAAGTGTGTCCCTGGAAAAGTCAACAGAAAGCTCATTGCCATTGTCTCTTTTACACATTAGGTGCCCGTGGCCTTCCAACAGGCCCCAGTGTAAGGGACAGGGGATCTACATATCAGGTGAGTAGAACGGGGATGCATACCCATCCCCAATTTTCAAGGCTTAAAGAAAAATAAAAAAGTATAGAAATGTGAGAGAACTCTTTGAAGCACCTCAAAACGGTTAATGAAAACCGTGAAATCTATTGTAACTGCTCTGGGCCAACAGAAGTATGCCATTTTAATCAAATTTAACAAACTCATCTAAACAACCTTTGTTTCTCAGGCATGTTAGTTGTACCGTAGCTGTATTAGCTTTTACTTACTAGAGCCTCCTACGGGCACACCTCATTTTATCATGCTTCTCAAATACATGTTTTTTAAGAAACTAAGGTCTGTGGCAACCCTCTTGAACGCATCTGTTGGTGCCATTTTTCCAGTAGCATTTGCTGACTTTAGTCTATTTGTCACATTTTGGTAATTCTCGCAATATTTCAAATTTTTTCATTATATTTGTTAGGGTGATCTGTGATCAGCGATAACGACATGCTGAAAGCTCAGATGATGCTTAGCATTTTTTAGCAATAAAGTATATTTTTAATTAAGGAATTACACTATATTTTTAGACATAAGCTACTGAACATTTAATAGACTACAGTGTGGTGTAAACGCAACTTTTATATGTACTGAGAAGCCAAAAAATTCATTTCACTAACTTTAGTATGATATTGGCTTTAGAGCAGTGGTCTAGAATCCAACCCACCATATCCCCGAGGTACGCCTGTATATGCTGAACGTTGTGCCACAGGCTATATATATGATATTTTCGTCCTCACGAGAATACTCTAAGGAAAGGAATACCAATTTCATTTTAGGGGTGAAGAAATTTAAACACAAAGATCTTGAAGTCACATAGCCAGTAAGTGAGAGAGTCCAAATTTGAACCCAGGGCTCTTTGGTTCTAAAACTCTTATTCCTTCCAGTATAGCAAGAGCCTTTCTAAAGCTCGGATTCTTAAGACAAAAGCTCACGGGGTGCCTGGGTGGCTCAGTCATTGGGTGTCGGCCTTCGGCTCAGGTCAGGACCCCAGGGTTCTGGGATCGAGCCCCACATTGGGCTCCCTGCTGGGTGGGAAGTCTGCTTCTCCCACTTCCTCTCCCACTCCCCCTGCTTGTGTTTCCTCTATCCCTATGTCTTTTTCTGTCAAATAAATAAATCAAATCTTTAAAAAAAAAAAAGAAAAGAAAAGAAAAAAAGACTAAAGCTCACAACCTATTCGGCCAATTCTCAAAAGCCTAACCTTTACAACCAGCTTACTATGAAGGCCTCCTTGTCCACCAGCCCACACTGACCATGCCTTCCTGCGGCCTTGAAGAGCACTGAATAGTGCCTACCGTTCATTTATTCACTGAGCCCTCATGTAAGTGAACACCCACTCTGGACTGGGCATTGTACCACGTGAGATAATACAACAGGAGACAAGACAAAGCTCCTGTCCTCAGGGAGCTTACAGTTCAGGAGCAAAGACAGCAGACACGGAAAAATCAAACACTGCCAGCACCATGCAAGTTAGAACTAAATTGTGTATTTTCTTGGGATTCTTTTCCATTCTCTTTCTCAAATGGGTGGCACAGCTGTCCAGTGCCAATCTCTGGCTGTTCATGAAGTGGGAAGGAGTGGGAAAGGCAGCTGGAGAGACAGAGCCACACCAGGAAAAGTCTATCCTGCTATGTTCAGAGGCTCAGAATTTTTCCTCAAGAACCAAGAGTCACTAAAGGGACTTCACAAGGAAAACACATAATCAGACCCGCATTTCTAAAAGGTTTCCTTTGAGGACAGTGACTTGGAAGGCAGGGAAGGCTGCAGGAAGGAAGACCAGAACACAGGCTGCAACAGTACATCAGGGGAGTGAGCATGAGGGCCTGGAATCCACTGGGGGACTTTCCCTTCCCATCTGACATTTTGGTCTTCACACCATCAAAGAATGCCAACAAGCCGGATGGTGTCCACAGCGGCACAAAACTCTCAACACTCAGGCTTGTTATAAGGCGCCAAGGAAGAAATTCAGATATGGGCAAATATCTAGAAAAGGCTTCTGTCCCTCAGCTACCACTTTACTTTGCCAAATAGTTCCCAGGGATGACCCAGTGATGGGCAGTGACAAAGGCCCTCAGGGGGACCTTTACCCCATACTGGACAGGAAAAACAAATGTGCCGGTATAGCCTGGCCCAGGGAAGCTTTGGTGGCCTGCGCCACTGGCTGGGTTTCCTGATCTCTACACAGATTTCCCCTCCTGTTACACAATCCTCTGGGGCCAAGGAAGGACAGACAAACAAACAGGCTGCAGTGCTTAGAAAGGCTGCATGGCACAAGAGAAAGACACATCCGAGGTCAAAGATTCCTCTACCACAGGTTTACTGTGTGACTTGGGATAAAATCCTGAGCTTCTCTAAGCTTTAATTTCACCATATACAAAACTGGGTAATAATAATTACTTCTCATGCTGTGGCAAGCATTAAAGGAGAAGACAAGATGATGAGTCAAGTGTTCTATAATAACAGGTACTTGATAAATATTAGTTGCCCATTGCTGCTCCTTTTTGGATTTGCCATTTACTTGCCTAGTGCTTATATGATAACTACCAGATATAAGGCCTTGTTCAGGAACAAGTAATCTTAGATAAAAACAATTAAAAATCATAATACCAACCAGAAATGGGCTTCATCAGTTGTAGTAAGGCAGAATTACAGGGGATAAAATCTGGATCTATTCCTTGAGCAATGAGAATCCCTCCATTCTATCAAAAACCACTGAATCTAATAGATCTCCAACCTAATGATCATGAGGCTCGTGGGGGAAGCTGATAAAATTATAGATTTTTCGTTTCTGTTGTCACTCAGACTTACTGAACAGAATTCCCAGGGTTACCCATGGATTTTTTGGTGTAGTACTTTTTTTTAATGAAAAATTGAAAATATCTCCAAGTGATTTTTGCCATCATGACTTACTTTCTGAGGCTAGTTTGGGATCCAATGACCTAACCGTTTGCCTACTCAGGCTGTGGTTAGGTCAGACCAATCTCACAGCAAAATCTGAAAGCCAAGAACTCATTCCAAATCAAAGATAGTAACAAAGTAAGAGCAAGATCCTAACATCCCGTTCAGACTACTGATAAAAAGAAGTTAACTTCAACCCAAATCCTTCACATTCTAATCATGGCAAAATGTTGAAAAAACACGCTGCTGTGACCAACTGTGGGTAGGGAGGTGATCTAGGCAAGTTTTGCCCTCAGCCCAGGTGGACGACTTAGGGGCCGGGCAGGCCCTCCCAGTCTGCAACACTCTTGAGACTTCAGCACTGCCCAGCCTTCATGTTGCCATGAAAACAGGCCCCAAGTCTATTTGCAACTTGATACAAAACATGTGTCCTTTCTTCTTGTCAGCCCAAATGACACGAAAGGAAAAAGAAAGAAGATAGAGAGACAGAAAGACAGACAGATAGGCAGTGGGGAAGGAAGGAAGGAGACAGAAAAACAGAAGCACAGAGAATAGGGAGGTCAACCACCCCCTGTGCTGGGGAAAAGAAGCTTTGGAATAGAATCTGAGGCAACCCAAGAAGTACCCTTAGGAACCCAAGACTTGCAGAGATTCCAAACTGCTAATTTCTTTAAAACATTTGAAGTATGTTAAATTTCAAGAATATTCAAAATTAGAAAGAACAGTGAAGTGAACCGTCATGTGGTTATCGCCCAGCGTCAGATCATTCCTACGCCTAGCCAGCATGTTGCATCTATACCCCACTTCAATTCTTCTTAAACCAGTTCCAGGCTCTGTATTATTTTTCTGCAAATAGCTCAGCCTGCACCCATACAAATGGAGAGTACCTGAACAGGAACTGTGATATGATTATCGTAATTAAAAATAACACTTTCCCATCAATAAATATCCATGCTGCATTCATATTTCACCTCATGTTTTACTTTTCTACTTTTAACAGCTGTTTTTTTTTGCAGGAGGGCTCAAATAAAGGCTCTGACCGCAAGCAGTGCAGGTGTCTCCAGAGCTGAAAGTTCATTATAGCTGCCCTCCATCTCTCTTTTTACCCCCTCACAATTTGCTGTTGCTATTGTTAATAATCGAGGTCCCCTAACTAGCTTTTCATGCTGGAGGCTTTTTAATTCTTTGTCACAAAAAGGTTTCTCTGTTCAAAGAAAAGACTTGAGAAGCTTCATTAAAGGGGAAAAAAAAAATGACTGCTGGATAGTTTTTTAAAACCTGCTTTTCTGATCAGGTAACTACAAAGCAAATCAGAAACCCGTCCTAGAAAGCCCACTGGAACAAATAACCCAGGAAATACATATACCCAGTGCTTCTTGGTGGCCGCAAGTTGGGGCCAATGGGGGCCTCTCTGCAGTCACTGGGATCACCCACCTCTGTTAGTTTCATTAAAGCACACACACACACACACACACAAAATTCAAAAATTCAGAACTTTCTGGACTTCAGAGATCTCAAAGGTACAATATTTTCATTATTCAAGGGCAGACAAATCAGAAATGTACAGAATACATGGCTCTTAATAGACACCAATGTGCAAGCACTTGGCCAAATTCGTATGGGCAAGTCCTACACCCTACAAGCTTAAAAAAATACTCTGCCGAGATCGCTGAATCCTAAGTGCCCTGCATTCTGTCTGTCCCTTCTGTTCCAGGGTGCTGGATTCAGAAAACGGATGAGGTTTCCTCAGCCCTCATGGAACACCTGCACAACATGATGTGAAAAACTGACGTTCAAGGCACATCATGGCCTCCGTCCAGAAGTGTTCCTGGAGAAGCCGTGGAGTCCTGTTTCCACAGCAGCCTGTACAGTATAGCGCCTCCCACCACCTGCCTGGGGAAATGACTTCAGGAAGCAGGCCTGTCCGAGGGTCAGTTTCTTTTGATGTTATCACCTCTGTCTGTTCTACCCTTGGAAGTACTCATAATTCCCACTGGACATAGACCTGGCCTTTCAAAATGAGATTCCGGAGATATTTTCTGATTCTCACAGCGTTTGGAGTCTAGACATCCAGAGGGCAAAAAACTATGTATATACGATACTCGTTCATTTTCCTGCCTGGGGTGAGGTGCAACTGTGCTCCGTGAAAGGCCCAAAGCTGTTTCTTGCAATTTATATTTTGTAATTTTAGGAATCAGTGAGGATTTAACTAGCAAACAAGCCAAAATGCTTTCTTTAAAAAAGGATGGTCTCAGAGGGGACTGTCAGAAATCACTACTTACTATACCAGAGCATTCTGTACTAAAATTGTAAGTAGAAAACCAACTATTAACTGTTTAGTAACTTTTATTGTAGTGTTCTTATTATTCAGCCTGCCAGACCAGCTTTGAAAATATGCTGTGTACTCACAGGCTACGGTTACCACATCGAAGGAAAGATCCGCGGATACAACATGCATCTGCAATTCTCTAAGCCCACGTAGACAATCCATCTTTACTGATGGCAAACACTTCCATGCAGACCTCCACCTTGTTCTTAACTTGGGTCCTAACTTCACAAATTAGGGGTTCATCAAGGTTTCTTTTCCCCTCCAATGGCCTGTCAGAACTGGGTGGTAGAGAACGAGGTCATGTCGCCATCTAGAAGTCAACTCTTCCAAGGCCGCAGTGGGTCTCACCTCGACCCAAGTCCATTCTCCCAGCTCCTAAGAGTCACTGATGTTCTCAGGATAACCAACACTCCACACCAACTCCCTGGACCACAGATGCCTGTCCTGGGGCAGGAAAAGAATGTATCTAGTCCCATTCTTCAGGCCTCATTTAAATCAATATGACTTCCTGCCCAGCCCACAGCCAATCGGTGAGCTGATTTACTCAATTCGCACAATAATTACCAGATCTTTATTTTAAAGACACACAGCCTTGACATGTGTCAGAATCACTGGTATATTGTAAGCACTGGATTATCTGGCAGAATTAGGGACAGGTATATACTTCCTGGCAGAATTGCTTGCTTTTGTTCACGCTCTTCAACAGCTTCTTAACTGCCATCCTTTACCTTTCACTCCTCACAATGCTGCCAGAAGGTGGTCTAAAACGTGAATGTAATTGTATAATATCTGACTTCAAACCCTTTGATGGCTTCTTGTCACCTGCAAGACTTCTAAAAACAGACAAAAATACCACAACAAAACAAACCAGATATGTACTGAGGACCTTTAAAACTTGATTCTGTCTTCTTTCTTACCTTCCCCACACCATCATCCTGAAAGCCTACTTTTCCAGACATACCAAATATGTCACCATACTCTTGATTGCAGCACACTGGCCCCTATAAGCTTTCATACCTTTCTATATAGAGTTCCTCACAAAATAAGACCTGGGGTCCCAACCCTGCCCACTACCTATTTTTGTAAATCAGTTTAACTGGAACACGGTCATGCCCCTTCGTGTAAGTATTGTCTCTGACTGCATCCTCACTACAGTGATCAAGCTGAAGAGCTGGGACAGATCCCACAGATCTGGCAAAGCTGAGCATATTTACTATGTGGTTCTTTACCCAAAAAAAGTGTGCCAATCCCTGGTCTAGAGCTGTGTGTTCTCACCTGCCTCCTGCCTGAGATCTTCCCTTGGGAAACACTGATGCATCTTTAGGAGAGACTAACCACATCTATCTCTGTATGGACCAAGACGGCTAACTTGGTGTTGTGGAATGGAATTGTGTTCCATATCCATTCTCCTCCTTCCTCAGCTTACCAAACCCCAATTTTATTTCGAGTGGCCAGTTCCAAGTGATCAATCCTGATGGTCTAAGCCAGTGCCATCCAGCAGAACTCTCTGCAACGATAGATATGCCTTATGCACACAACTGCCCAGTAATGTAGCCCCTATCCACACATGGCAACTGAGTTCTTGAAATGGGCTCACATGACTGAGGAACACGACTTCTGACTTTATTTAAATTCAATCAATCTATGTAAATAGCCAGCATGACTCAACAAGAAAAAGACAACCCAATTACAAAATGGGCAAAGGATCTTAGAGACATTTCTCCAGAAAGATACATGAACAGCTAGTTAGCACATGAAAAGATGCTCAGTGTCAATAACGATTTTGTAAATGCAAACAAAAACCATAGTGAGGCACCACTTCACATCCACTGGCATCGCTAGAATCAACAAACAAAAAATTACAAGTGTTACTAAGAGTGTGGAGAAATTGAAATCCTTAATCATTCCCATCAGGATGTATCAAATGCTACAGCCACTTTGGGAAAAGAGTCTGGCATTTTCTCAAAGGATTAAACATGGAGTTACCATACAATCCAGTAATTCCATTCCCAGGAATTTGCCCAAAAGAATTGAAAGAAAAATGAAAATACATTCACACAAAAACTTGTACATGAATGTTCATAGCAGTATTATTTACAGTAATGAAAAAAGTGTCCTTTGACCTAAATGTCCATCAACAAATGAGAGATAAAATAAAATGTGCCACATCCATGCAGTCAACTATCATTAAGTTATAAAAAGGAATAGATTTTTTAAAATACTTATACTGATATATTCTTTAACAAAGATGAGCAGTGAAAAAATTATGTTAGGTGAAAGAAGCCAGACACCAAAGTGCTACATATTGTATGATTTCATTTATATGAAATGTCCAGAACAGACAAATCCATGGAGACAGGAAGTAGGTTAGTATTGCCGGAGGACGAAGGTAGGGTTAGGAAGGGGGAGTAACTACTAATAGGTACTGCGTTTCTTTTGGGGGTGATGAAAATGTTCGGGAATTAGACAGTGATGATGGCTGTACAATCCTGTAAATATATTAAAAACCTCTAAAAGGTACAATTAAAGTGGTAAGTTTTACAGTATGTGAATTATATCTCATTTAAAAAAAAAGCTTTAAAGTAGTCCTGTGTGGCTATCATATTACATTGTGTAGCTCTAAGCCAACCATGACCATATTATTCTGTACTTTCCAGGCCTCCCTTGTAGCGAAAAAGTAGCCACGCAACCTAATTCCAGCCAATAAGAACCCAAGCAGAAATTTAGTAAGGGGGGGAAATGTCCTCTTCTCATTGAAACAAGGAGAAAGAAAGAAAGAAAGAAAGAAAGAAAGAAAGAAAGATTGATTAATTCTGTTTTCTCCAACTCTCCCTCATCTTTCAGCATTAAAGGTGGATATAATGTCTCCTGCTACCATGAGGTAATTAGCAAGAAGGAAAAATCTGAAGAAATAAAGATATGCTGGCCTTGATATGATCAAGTCACCTTTGGATTTGTTTAGAGGTAAGAGAACAGGAACTCAAGCCTATTTATTTAAGACACCATTAAATAGGTATATTGTCCCATGAGTTAATAATATATGTAAAACATCTGAAACAGCTCCTGGCACATGGTCAGGTAGTACTGTAAGAGTTAGGTATTATCACTGTCATTGTAACTTAGCAATTCTTAACTTTTTTTTTTTTTCCTTTTTTTACCATCAGCCTCCCTGAAAAGTCTGTTCAGACATTCTTTTCCATATCACTGCCCCCATGACAGTTTAATACCTATCTACTGGTTTACATTGTTAGGTAGGGCTTGACTTTAGAAGGCTACAATCCATTGGAATAGCTAAAATCCTTTCATCCACCAAGAACCAGTTTTTGCCCTCTTGCAAATGTATTCTTGAGACAGGCTTCTTCCCCCAGTGCAACCTGCTGATTTTAGTAAGTTTCTCAGTATTAACACAGCAGCTGAATGCATTCTTAATTGATTCATTTTCCTTCTCCTCTGCAATCAAATAATTTAAACTGGACCTGTCTTGATGGTACAGACCCCACCCTGGTGGCCACCACAGATTCCCTGGGAATATGATCATTTCACTACAAAGGTGAGATCACGATAACATACCACTCGTGTGGCTACAGTCAAGCTAGCTGCTAATTCACACACCTCAGCCCAAAGAGCACAATGGGAACCAAAATAGTAATGGGGGGGGCACTACTAACATATTTATTAATCACATCTATGGATATCTTTGTTATTCTGATGGTAAAAGATCTGAAATATAGAAAAATATAATGAAGGGAAAAAATCAAACTTTATCTCACAACACAGTCTATTTGTTTTATATAGAAAAGCAATTTTGTGGAATGCCTGGTGGCTCAGCCAGTTAAGCATCTGCCTTCGGCTCAGATCAGATCTCAGGGTCCTGGGATCAAGCCCCACCTTGGGGCTCCCTGATCAGCAGGAAGCCTGCTTCTCCCTCTCCCTTTGCCTGCCACTCCCCCCTGCTTGTGCTCTCACTCTCTCCATCAAATAAATAAAATCTCTTGGGAAAAAAAAAAAAGGAGAGAGAGAGAGAGAGAAACAATTTTGCTGAGGTGTCCTGCTCATATTTTACTAAATCCTCTAGCAACCTTCTCCAAGTTTGTCAAGAGCACTCGAATAGTTTCTGTTTTGAGCCTCCCCAAGGCGCTCTGATGTAGGCAGTACCCTTCTCCCATGATCCAATGAGGAAATAAGGGCTTGGTGAACTGAAAAGACCTGAGAATCACTCAGCGAGCAAGGGAAGCAGATGTGATTCTGCTCCAGACTCTCTGACTCCAAAGCACAGCCCCCACCACCACCTGACTCCTCCACAAATATCTGACCACAAGAGCCAACCAATCAAGAAGAATGTCCAAATGTCGCAGACATCTTCCACGTGCCTCTCTTGAACCTTCTCCACCCTGCTTTCTGCCCAAAGATGCTGAGCAGAATGAAGCATACCCAAAGACTCTCCACCCTGTGGTCTCAAGCAGGTTCTGGTCAGAGAAGACAGAGGGGTATCAGCAGGTGGAAAGAAAAAGCAGCCTGGCTGTGGTTCTCTGCACCAAAGGTCACACCTGTGAGACTCTCTATACAACAGTCTCTTTGGGACCTCGTGACCTGCCCGCCCCTTGTCTCTGGGGCCCAGAGCTGGTACTAGCTCCACTTTTGGTGGCCCAGAGGTCCTGCATTATCCATTGTGGTTTCTGTACACTTAACCACTCTTCTCAAATTATCCCCTATGACTGTGCCACCTGTTTCTTGCAGGGACCCTGGCTGATACACTAAAAAACAGAAGGGACACAGGTGTTCCAATGGGTACTGGAGGAACACCCCCGGAGCCTTCTCTTTCCATAATGGCAGCTTCCAGAAAGACAAAACAAAGAACAGCCATCATTACAGGGAGATGGAGACGAACTGTACTTGCCATCCCCTTTTTCAGAATACTGCCTGATCGGGAGACCCTGAATGGACACACGATGTTACCTGGGAACAAGAATCTGGATAAGCAGTATTTGAGGGGAAGATCTGGGACTTAAAGCCTGAGCTGTTTGCCAGGGGGCTATCAATCACCCTTCCTTCCCCCTCCCACCCTTGTCCTCTCATGTGGCCTTGAAAAGCTGAATTTCCTGCACCGATGGAAAAGGACAAATTAATTGTAGCACAAGGAAAGTAAGAGCTTTAACCCCAATTTATACTCTCTTTACCCAGTAAGAACAAGTGTCAAAATACTCATGTTAGAAGAAAAATTCAAACACATTTTGATAGAGATATGTCTCATGTCTCATCTTCTGGTAGATTTTTATAAGAGATATATGCTAAAGGATCAAGGAGTTTCTGGAGGGAGAAAAACATCAAGGAAATGGCCTGGGAGAGCAATTAAACTGACTGTGGCCTCATACCTTTATTTCAAAAACTGAAAGTAAAAAAGCCTTTACAAGTGAAAGCACAAAAGCATAAATGAAAACCTTCCTATATTTTTGCCCCAAATAGGCTGTGTGCTACATCCTAATAAAATTACAAATAACGGGGGAGCCTGGGTTGCTCAGTCAGTTAAGCACCTGACTCTTGATTTCGGCTCAGATCATGATCTCAGGGTCACAGGATCAAGCCCTGTGTCAGACTCCTCACTCAGCATGGAGTCTGCTTGTTCCTCTCCCTCTGCTCTTCTCCCCCTCCCCCCAACTTGCTCACTTCCTCTATCTCTAAAATAAGTAAATAAAATGCACTGTTCCATCAGTAGAAATTAACAAGGGAGGTGATAATAGCACATTCAGTTATCTTTTAAAAGCCAATTTCTTCTTTACTTGCTAAATAAATCTTGCTCTGTCTTGTCTCTCTATTTTGTGCATCCTTTTCCTTGTCTCTCCTCTAATGTCTAACCATCAGGTAACTCATCACTATGCCTGCTAATTCCACCTCCTAAATCCACATGGGCTCGACCCTTTCTAAGAACACCCATAGTCACTTCTGAGCTCATGTCCTCTTCACATCTCAGTTGGACTGGAGCAAGGCTTCCAAACCTCATCACTCTTGATATTTTGGGCGTGAGGCTCTCCCACACCTCACCGGATGTTTAGAAGCCTCTCTAGACTCTTCCTACAAGATGCCAACAGCACACCCGCTCCTCACAATCAAAAATTTCTCTTACTTTGCCAAGTGTCCTCTGAAAAGCAAAATTGACCCAGGTTGAGAACCACTGGCCTAGAGCATGGGCTCCTAGCAGATCTACCTGCATCTACTCCTCCTATGCCCTCTGGAACTTATCTACCCTACCACAGACAGAATGCAAGTCTAACTGTGTTATTTCTCAGCTTAAACCAACGACTTAAACGACCACTTGACTCCCCACTGACTGGAGGCTAAAACCCAAAATTAGCAAGAGATACAAAACGGCCCCACCACTTGGCCCCGCAGGCTTCTCTGACCACAGCCAACCCTGTGTAACTGCCTACGAGCTCTGGGCGCTTCATGTGGATAGGAACCACTCCAATCCTCCATGTAGTTCTCATGACTCCAGGCCTTTCCACTCGCTGTGACCCCCTTCCACACCAGACTACCCTTTCCCTCACTTCCCCACTTCGAGAAATTCCAAATCACCCTCTACAGTGCGGGACTCAAACTCAAGTGCACTCAAGGGTCAGGATGGGGAGCCGCAGAGCACATGCCCACACGTGCCTCTCGGCTCCTCCTTACTACATCATTTCATGCGGGACAAGGGGCCCAGTGTGACCTCTGGGAAGCCAGAGGTCTGGGTGTTTACATTTGCTACCTAAATGATTTAAAAATAAATAAATAAGTAAATAAACATGGAAGAGCTGAAACAATGTGCTACTTGTCATCAGCTGTTTATGCTCTACATATCTCTAAGTATTTCTCACTGTACCCTGAGAGGGTTTGCATTTCTGTCTTCCCTACACATGTGACAAGATCTCAAGGTCCCTGTGTCATTCATTGGCTCTTTTGTTATTTTAATCCATGTGTCATTTCTTTCTCCCATCTACCCATCCATTCTTCCATCCAACTCACCCATAAACAGAATTAAGTCCCCATGAGCACTTTATTAAGAATACAAAAGTAAACAGACACAGTCCCTACCCTCAAAATGTTCCTACTCCGCAGGGGAGAGACATAAGCAAGCGATTATGATCCACACACTCATGAGAATATCATAAATAATATCAGAGCATGGCACATGGACAATAGAAAAAAACAAAAACAAAAACAAAAAACACTTTAATCTCCCTGGGGGAGTCAAACTGGCTTCTGATGAGATCTGAGCTAAAGGTAGGAATCCACCAGCTTGCTAAGAGAAAGAGATCATTCCACACCGTAGGAATAATCTGAGAAAGTTTGCAGGTAGGTGGAGAGAGGGCACATTTGAGGAACCACAATAATGCCATTTCAGCTTAAAAAGAGGTGAAACTTCATAGAACCCCATTCTTAAGTGCAGAGAGTTAAAAGAGTAGTTCCTGGCATGTAGAAGATACCCATTCTGTTTGTTTGATTACTTAATTCAAATCTGGACAGGAAGACATGTGGATCAAAAACGGCTGGACAGTAGTTAAGGAGTGCCTTCAATGTGTGAGCCCTACTGGGAGAATACATCATAGCAGCGAACTCTATCCAAAACTGTTAAATGAGCCAATACAATAATAAAGTAATTACCATAATAACAACAGTAATAGCTAAAATTTACTGAGTCCTTGTTATGCACCAAGTACTCAACTAACACTTTCACAACATTTCACTTAATCCACATAATGATCCTATGCAGTAAATACTATCATTCCCATTTTACAGATTAAAACTAGGCTCTGAGAAATGAGCTGGGGCTTCAACCCAGGAATGTTCGAGTCCAAAAGTTAAACTAGTAACCATTATAGTTTCATTTTTGGTGGAAAAAAATCCCTGCAGGTTTCTTGCAAAGCCTTTTGATTGTGTTTGAACCCAGAGTATCAATGCACCAAGGAAGAAACTCGTTCCCTTGGGGATGATGAAAATTGTCCTTCCAAAATAAAAGCTATCCTCTGAAGAAGTAGGCAGAAAACCAACCACTAAGTGGGTATTGCCACACGATCAAGGTATAGTTGCCAGCGGTTTTCTATTGCCAGAAAAGAACAGAAAAGAAAGAAAAAATCTGGAAAATGCCACGGAGAGGGGTGGCAGGCAGAATCTCTCTCTTGGAGCTGGGCCAGACCAGGCCTGTCTGCTGGAACAGCTGGGTGCAGGCAATGAGAGAAACCGGATGACTACAGAGTGCCCATCCGAAGGTGGGGCTCAGAGCCCGCAGGCAACCAGCCCCCCGTCAGGACAGGTCACTACTGTTTACTGCCACACACCTGGACTCCCTTCCATCGACATATCTGTAAATGGTATCATTTTAATACAATTTTATTCATTTTATTTCAATGTGAATACCGAACTATCACAATTTATACTCAGTGTCTCTGTGATTCAGCTGATCTCATGGATACAACAAATTTGTCTAAAACAGGAGGAACTAAAAAATCTGTAAAAGAAAGATGTGTTTTCAAATACTCTCTGAGGATTTAGCAAGCATTGTTTCATAGCTAGAGGATACTGTAATTAAAAACATATTCTTTTCTTAGCTTCTTTAAAGGTTTGATTCTAGTTGATGACCTCCACTTCTCTTTATGTGGAAATCATTTAGTTTTTATTTTTTTATGTTTTTTCCACTATATTATTTTTTTCCGACTTTACTAAGGAACAGCTGACAAATATATTTCAAGTATACAAGGTGATGATTTGATACACATATAAATTGTGGAATGATTAACAAAACTAAATACTTGTCATTTAAATCCCTAGAATAAAGATCAATTTATTATTTGGTACTCATGAACAGTACGCATTCTCCAATAATAATGCCTGTGTTCAGATCGCCACTCTGATATTTGCTACTGTGTGGTTTGGTCAAATTACAAGTTTTCTCCAGATCTCACTTTCATTGCCTGCAAAATGGGTATAAGAATGTGAACTTAGCCATATTGGTTCCAAAGCCAGATGAATGACCAAATTAAGTTGGTAGCAAAAAGGGACAGGCGGTAGCACATTAAAAAATATTTAGAAAGGGACACAAACAAGACATCAATGGATCTCTTAATAGGCAGTTTCTCAGCAGAGCAGGCAGCAGGAATGAAGGCAGGTGTCAGCCTGAGCCACCCAGAAGAGATGACCCATCACTAAGACGCAATAGGCAGAAGAGCGGCAAGGGAGTGGAAGTCTGAACCCGGAACATGCCAGTGGGACACCACCGTGGAGAGCTCTGGAGCTAGGTCTAGCAGCTATGACACTTCCAAGAACAGAGCTGGGAACAGAGACTCAGAAGTCGCTGGCCCATAAATTAAATCAATAAACCAAGCCACTGAGTAACCCCAGAAAGAGTATGTCTGCAGAAGCTGCAAACCAGTGGTCCAAGGGCCACATCTGGAACACAGACTAGTTTCGTTGGCCCCCACCACCACCCAGAGTTCTAAAAAAAGGTTCAGCCAACATACCAAAATGTTAACATGGGGAATTTTAAAAATCTGGATTTCTAGCTTGTCTTGAAAACTCAGGAGATTCTGCGATCCTGGGCACCAGCATTCCCGCTCGGGATAACATGGGCAGCGAGAGCTCGTTTCAGGAAGCCCCCCAGACCGGGCTCAGACTGCACATCCTGCCTGGGCTTCCTGCCCCTGCTTGCACGAAGCCAGTGCACACCGGTATTCTCTGCCCCTGCCTCCCCTGTGCTGCCTTCTGGGATCCCAATCCCGCAGGAATGTGAGTCTGTGACTTGTGTTGTAGAATCGCTGATGAATGAGAAGAGCAGAGAGCTAAGATCAGAAGCCTCTGAAGACTGACACAGAAAGACACCAAGAGAGGAGGTCTCTGAATGAAACCAAGAAAGACGCGTCAGAAAAGTGAGAGCAGGGGCACCTGGGTGGCTCAGTAGGTTAAGCCTCTGCCTTCGGCTCAGGTCATGATCTCAGGGTCCCGGGATCGAGCCCCACATCGGGCTCTCTGCTCAGCGGGGAGCCTGCTTCCCCCTCTCTCTCTGCCTGCCTCTCTGCCTACTTGTGATCTCTCTCTCTGTCAAATAAATAAATAAAATCTTAAAAAACAAAAAAAAGTGAGAGCATGTGTGGTACCACTGAGTCAAGGGTATAGAGTGGTCACACATTCATCCCTGATTGCTTTGCTCACATCTCCCTTCCTCCACATCAGCAAGGCTTTTCTGCACCAACTTTGACATATACCCCACATCTCGGCACATGTCCAAAATACCATCACTTTTCACCCGAGTTATGGCAATTGTCTCTTATTTTTTACCACCTTTTTTTTTTAAGATTTTATTTAGTTATTTGAGAGAGAGCGAGAGAGAGAGAAAGAGAGGGAAAGCTTGAGGGGGGAGGAACAGAGGAAGAAGTAGACTCTCCACTGAGCAGGGAGCCCAAAGTAGGGTTTGATCCCAGGACCCTGAGGTCATGACTTGAGTTCAAGGCAGAAACAACCAGCTGAGCCACCCAGGTGCCCCTCTGTTTCCACTCCTATGGCCCCAAAACCCATTCTCCATACAGCAGATAAAAAAAGCTCATTAACAGGTAAATCAGAGCACATCAGTCCTTTGCCAAAACTATCCAGTGACCTCCCAGGACAAACAGAAAAAATGGAAACCCACCCCTATGGTCTTCCAAGAAGGGGTCTCTTTCTACCTCTGTTGGCTGCATCTCCAACAACTGGCCCCTCTGTGTTCAGTCACACTGAGCTCTTTGCTGTTCTCCCAATAGTTCAAGCATGTACACCTGCTTGAAGGCCCGTGTACTTGTACTTGCTCCTCCTCCTGAATGGATCACTCTTCCCTCAGCTCCTTTCTTCTCATCAGCCCCTTCTCCATTCAAAGGTCACCTTCTCACAGAGTAGTTATTAACCTTCTCAACACCATTCCTGATCTGGCCCACTTTCAACCGCTCTCCCTGCTGCATTTTCTTCAGAGCACTTATCAATCAGCTACATTTGTATTTGTTTAATTGTGTATTCAGTTAATTTCCCGCACTACAGTAAGTTCTATGTGGTCAAGGACTTTGTCTATCATTATACAATGCCTCACACAGAGATGGTGTCAATAAGTTAAGTTTGTAATGAATGAACGAATGGACATGCAATAGTGTGGAAGGTAAGGGATTGCAGAGAATGGGTATTCAATACAGTATATCTTCGCTTGGATCCTCTGGAAAGCAGACTCTGAGTGGAAGGGTTTATGTAGCAGCACTGCATTAGGAAGCGAAATCTCCGGGAGCAGGAGGAGAGTGATGGACACCGGGAGTGAGACAAATAAGAAGTGGGAGAGGCAAGATAAAGTTGTGTTATCAAACTGGTTCCACAAGAGTGACTCATTCTCCATCCACAGGACCACCCACACCCTCCACACTCCAGTCCCCCAAGCCATATAGGCTGTATCTTAGAACCAGCCACAATGGGAGAGAAAGGAGCATTAATTCCCCACAGGTCCAGGTTGTGCACATGTGGGCAAAGAGTGAGACGCAGAGGTGGCATCAACCGGGAAGCATCACGTTACACAATGGACAGCATGCAAGGCAGGGGGGGTGGCACGAGGTGAGGCCCTGTTTACACCTGCAGAACACCCTGGACAGCGCTGGTTGCCACACAGGCAGCTGGATCAAGAAATGATGTGACTTTTCTTTACTGCCCCCCCTGAGAGGATCTGACGCAGGACACAGAGGTGTCTGAGACATGTTAGCAGTGACCTTCACAACTGTAGCATCAGTGCACTGGAAAGGGTGAACATCATATTATAGCGGATGGAGGTACTGACAGGAAGGAGAGGAAGCAGAACAGCAAGAGAAGGCTTCTCTCAGGGTTCCTTAGAGTCTGAGCTGATTCCAGACCTGGAGAAAGGAGATGCCTAAGTGACACCCAATGGTGTCATGACAAAAGGAAAGACGTGCTCCAAAAGAAAATAAGGACAAATCAAAAGGACACAGAAGCCAACTTGAAGGGGTTCCCAATGGCGAAATCTGTGACTCTTTGAGCAAGATAATGATAGTAATGGACTGAAGGCAATAGAAGAAAATTATTTATAAGTGCATACTGATATAAATAATTGAAAGAATAAATAAATGGGAAACAAAGAGAAAGCCACTGACAGTGAAGATCCTAACAAACATAGAAGAAATTATGAACAGAAAAATGCCATCTGGCAAAACCACAGGAATAATTGCTACAAGCAAGAATTAACAATGGATGGTAAAATTAGTAGGCAACAGTATGATAGGGAGTATGATATTTACAAAATCGCAAGGTATTCCCCCACAAGGCAGTTATTAATTACAAAAGGGAAAATGGTGCCTTTACAGTGCAGAGACTGAAAGAAACCAACTTAAGCAGGTACCATCCCCTGTTAACTTCACCAGCGACAGGACAAATTCACATCATGTGCCTCCTGATACTGTGCACTATGGAGAGCGCAACATCGTTTCTGGGGTTTTCCTGCCAAAAATGCATAATCTGAATTTCATTTTAAGGAAGCACCAAGCAAAGTTAGACATGACACAAAATAACTGTGTGATACTTCAAAAGCATCATGGTCATGGAAGATGGGTAGTGACTGAGGACTAATCCAAGTCTCAGGAAACAAAGCAGATAGGAGAACTAAATGCACTGTGTAGTCCTAAGTTAGATTCCTACCTAGAAAGAGACCTTAGTAATTCGATGACAAAGCTAGGTAACAATGCAGCATGAACCTTTATCACCTGACTCGGACCGCTGTGGAGTGATTACATAAAACACTGGGGAGACAGACAAGAAGATGATATGATGGGGAAGAGATACATGGAGGGGCCCTAGGGTACCTGAAATTAGTCCACTTTTTCAGGAGGTGGTAGGTACACAGATGTCCATCAGATTATTCTGTATATTTTACATATACTTTATATTCTGTGTATATGAACAGGTCGTATTTTTGAAATGGAGAAAATGTAAACATACAATGAAAATATAATGGGTGTTTTTATGTTTTAGAGTCTGTTGGCTCAGCCTCAGAGCAGAGTACTGTTCTTTCTTGCTTAAAAGAACAAAAAAAGTGCAAATATTAGATAGTTGTTAAAGGCATCCTGGAATCTAACTAAGACTCGCGTAATAAGACAGTAAGACAACTAAAAAGGGAAGAGCCACTTCTCAAGCATGTGTGTCTATGTTCTTTAACCCGTGTACAATAAATTGTCTTACATGCCACTGGAAATTCCCATATACACTCCCAGGGGCAGATGTCCCACAGGCTGAGAGGAAAGACTAGAGTTTTGGTGTCAGAAGTCTTAGGCTCTAATCTTCACACCTCCACTGACTAGGGGTGTGACAAGGGGCAGGCAAGGGACTCAACTTCCCTGTTCCCACATGTGCAAATAGAGAAAGCGTCGGGGTTGTCACAAGGTTGACGTGAAAGCATGTGCATCAAGAACAAGTCCTTTGGTGAGCACAGATATTCCCATTTGGTAGCAATACCAAGGCAATCCCAGCTCTTATCTCGGTTTCCGAGGAGATGGAAACTCAGAAAGCAAGCCCATCTCTGCCTTAAACCTCCACAATGCTAGAAATGAAGTGAGATCACAAGAAAGCATGAAACACAAGTCCTCTGACCCGACCACCTCGCAGTGACCCAGTCTGGTATGAGTGGACTTACGCCAACAGCCCTCCTGTTAATTTGAAGAGCGAGTGTAGCAGACAGGCAAAAGTTCTGGAGTCACAGCTGGGCTCAAATCCCAGAGTCACCCCTTGTGTCCTGTGTGATCTTGAGCACATGACCCGGCCCTCTAATGCTCAGGGGTTTTCTCTCTCAGTGGGGGTGATACCACTCCTTCGCCAGGTTACTAGAATGTACACTGCATCAACAGCTATTGTGTAAAATAGTGTCTGATGCATAACTGACTCCAGAGATCTCAAGGCCTCCCTCTGGCTGCAATATTCCAGGAAGGAAATCTCCAAAGGGCCCTACAAACCAGGGAGGAAAAACCTTGGTGAGAAAGAAAATCTGCTACCTGGGTAACCCAGACTTGTTGTAATCCTAGTTCTTCCTTCCCTTTCCTTAACCACCCAGAGGTTTGGTTTCCTCACCTATAAAAGAGAACTCCTCCCTGTTTCTCCAGAGTTGTGGCGGGGTTAACTGAGGGATGTGGTATCCTCCCTCCTGCTGGGGACACCTGGAGATGAGGACAGGCAAGCTGGAGCTGAGGGGGACTGTGAACTCCCTCCCCCTCTCAGGTCTCCTGTTCCCTTCCTCACGAGCCTGAGTGATGGCAGAGTGTTCAAGGATCAGGGTCTGGAAGCAGTTATCCCTTCAATCCTTTCCTGTCTAAGCCATCCACACAGCCTTGGCTCCTGCACCCCTCCCAAAGGAAGGAAAAGTCTGTATGAAGGCCGAGGGGAAGTGTCCTGATGTTTTCCAAAATCCACACTCCCACTCCCAAGCTGCACCACAACCTCTGTCAGCGCGTTTCCGAGTCGACATTCTGGAACCTTTGTTTATCTTCCTACGAAATCCAGAAGACAGTAATGCTATGTGTGCGTTGAGTTTTAGACACTTCCAAAAGGATGGATTTAAATGTCACTCTCTTGACTTTGGAGGAAAATCCGAGGACAAAAGAGGGATTAGGAATTGTGGGATGGGAGAGGATGGAGATCTGAAAACAAAATTAGGTTTAAGGTTACGAGGATAAAAGTTAAATAAAAAGACAAAAGGCCAGTCAAGGCTGCCATGATGAAAGTTACAAATACAAACACTCCATAGATTTCCCGTTCCTGAACCCAAGCAAGCTCTCAGGAGCTTGAACAACAGGATAATTTTCAAGCAAATCAAAGTGGTTGGGCCCCAGGACAAATAGGTTGAAAGCCTAAGCATAAACCCAGTCTCAGAGAGTTAAAAGGAATGCAGACTGCCCCAAAACACACCAGCCGTTTGTTTTTCCTGCTACCTTTCCAACGGTCATGTCTGGAGTGAGGATAAACAGTTCTGGGGGGAAGAAATGATGTGAAGTACAGACTTTAAGAAAATAAAACACTAGAAGAACCCTTCTTGAAGAGTTATATATGTGTGCCTGCATCTACATACATACACATATATACAGAGAGAAAAAACACATAAACACACATATGTGAATGTGCATGTGTGTATGCCAAAAATTATCCAAACTTCTGATGTTTTCAGGTATGAATAAAAAGGGCTGAAACAAACCATGGAAATGCTGTAGGGTTTTTTTTGTTTTGTTTTGTTTTGTTTTAGCAAGGTCAAGAATTTTTAATTTTATTTTATTTTTACAAAACCATTCCAAAAATGGTTTTGTTTAATGAGATTATACTGGGTGGTTTTGCTGAGAAATGTACTGAAATGTATTGGGAAAGCCCCACATAAACCTACGAAGTAAGGAGAGTGAGGTGAGAGCTTCATCTGATGGCAGCCCCCCCTACCCCACCCCGGGGCCGGGGAATTGTGTTCAGTGCTGGGCGTGTGCTGCCTCTTTGCAGGAACACAACAAATTTGAACAGTTAATATCAGATCCCCAAGCCCACACAGCATGCAAGTGGCAGAGCCTATTCTGCTTGCCCCAGAATCTGGGTGTTTTGCCCCCATCATTGCTGATCAGGGCCCCTCCCCCAGTGAAAGGCTGACAGAAGCCATCTTTCCTAGTGTTTCCCTAAGGACAGAGAAATGTCCCTTATTCTCAGTACACACAAACAACTGGCGGCAGGGTCAAAAGCAGCTTCTCTGTGATCTCCACTTTAGCAGAAATGGGAGGAGAAACATTCTGGTTCAAGAGTTAAAGCCAGATGAACAATTTACATGTGGCAGGTGATCAATATTTAATGCCGCCTGGTGTAGTGGTTCTTCAAAAATGCCTTTCAGCTCTGAAGGCCTTTCTGTTCACCCACACTTCAGTGGGTGCACAGCAGACTCAGAGAAAATGCATTTTTAATAAGGACTGTGCCAACACAAGAGGCTCAGAATGAAGTAAAAGACTCACAAGGGAACACACACTCTTGGGAGAAAGGGTCCTAAGGTGAAAAGGGGAATAAAAAGAAGCCAGAAATATGTATTTTTTACTCTTGGAAAAGAGGCCCTGTTACAGCCCTGTCAGAATAATTATCAGAATAGATTTTTTTTTTTTCTCCCTCAGTGGATGAGCTAGTCAAGTTTAAGGGAATCATATTCCAGACAAATAAGCTCCAGATGAAAGGTCCTGGGCTGTGTTCCAACCATCCATGGCATCTTAGCTGCTTAACCTGTGCATGCAAAGCTCCAGCATCATGCACTTGACACGTATGGCCCATGGCGGACCACTCCCTCCACCTCCTCTCAGTCCCTCTTAAACAGTGTGCAACTCTTGCTACCGTTCTCTCATTTTTTGTCCTGCCTTGGGTTTTGAATCTAATGTTTACACATGGGGACAGGGAAGAAACTCAGATTAGCAACAAGAGGAAGTTGAGAGAACAAGGGAAGGAGGTACAGTTGCTGGGCTCCGAGAGCCAGAGTCATCTGTTAGCATTTGGAGGCACAGGGGTCTGCCTGGAGGGTGGAAAAGCCACTAAGGGGATGTGGCCACTGCCAACAATGTTACCCAAGGCAGAGAGGGGGAAGGACCTCCCTCTTCCTCCTGCCCTCCCAACTCCCATAAGTGTCAAAATATCAGATGGCAGGGGTCGACCCCTAGCAATGCACAACGGAGCTATACAAGGACGGCAGATGGATCTGAGCACAAACAGGCCAAAGGTCAACACAAGTGCTAAGTTAAAACAGTGTGTCATCATTGCTAAATGTATGCGTATGTAATTTAAGCAAATGTATACATACTATATACGGTAGATATTGAGGTATTGTCAGATAGAAAGATCAAGAAAGAACAAGTCGGGGGCGCCTGGGAGGCTCAGTCATTAAGCATCTGCTTTCGGCTCAGGTCATCATCTCAGGGTCCTAGGATGGGGCCCTGTATTGGGCTCCCTGCCTGGCAGGAAGCCTGCTTCACTCCCTCTGTTTGTGTTCCCTCTCTCACTGCATCTCTCTCTGTCAAATAAATAAATAAAAATCTTAAAAAAAAAAAAAGAGCAAGCGGAAGAGTAGAAAGATAGTCCAGTTTTCATTATTTGCCATAGTCATGTTCTATAAACTCTCTGTAAATGCTGCATTAGTGAATACCGAACTGCTGTTCCCAAAGGAAACACAGGGTTAGGTTCCTGTGAGCCACTGGTCACATTTTCATCAACGGATCAACACACAACCTTGTTTCATGCGTGCTTCTGCTTAGAAACACGCCATTAATTATATACCGTTAACTCGCTAACACTGACCACATGGCTCTTAACTCATGTGTATATCAAGCTTACCTTCATGAGTATTTTCTCCATGAGACACAATGCAGCTCTCTTGCACTTAGAAACACAACACTTCGGCACGGTACTTGAAGGCTATTTTAAAAACTGAAATCACCCACAAAAGGCACCAAAATGAGAAAAACGTGGCACTATAAGACCATAAAAAGGACAATGTTTGGGTGCCTGGGTGGCTCAGTCAGTTAAGCATCTGCCTTCAGCTCAGGTTATGATCCCAGGGTCCTGGGATAGAGCCCCGCATACGGCTCCCTGCCCTTCGGGGAGCCTGCGTCCCCTTCGGCCCCCTGCTCATGCTCGCTCTTACTCTCTCTCAAACAAATAAACAGATCTTTAAAAAAAATAAAAAAGGACAGCATTTATAGTATGAGAGCAGAAATAAGAAGGTGGAGGGCATCTTGCTCAACCTCAGCTGGGAACATGTGCATCAGGCGACTGGAAAATTCTTCATCGCTCTGCACATGTCTAAGAATGACTGCAAAAACCCCACTTAGTATTGACTTGGAAGTTACAAATAAAATTTTACAAGTAGAAGAGTTCGCAAATATGGGGTCCGCAAATAATCAGAATCAATTGTACATCAAGAGTTTTTTTTTAGATTTTATTTATTTATTTGACAGATCACAAGTAGGCAGAGAGAGAGGAGGAGGAAGCAGGCTCCCTGCTGAGCAGAGAACCCAATGCGGGGCTCGATCCCGGGACCTGGGATCATGACCTGAGCCAAAGGCAAAGGCTTTAACCCACTGAGCCACCCAGGCACCCCACATCAAGATATCTTTAAAAAATTAAAAAGGCCCTGAATGTTATGAGATAGAATGCTACTTGTTTCATTATTTATCTGTCCTTCCTCGTATTCTCAAATGTTGTCTAGTTGGTGTTAAGTCTGCAATTAATGAGAGAGAGGATTCTTAATGTATGGTTCAAAAAGGAAAGAAAAACAAGGGGCAAAGGCATTATGTAGTGGAATCACTTAGCTTAACAGCGGACTGCCCTAAATAGCCCCTAGGAAGCCCCAAGGTGTCCCCACTCTCTGGGCCAATGACCCAAGGTGTGCAAAAACACAAAGGCTGACTGTGGGCCAGGCTAAAGACAGGAGGGGCACTGGAGCTAACTTCCTGAGGAGACAGCAAACAATCCCAGAAAATAAGACAGCCTAGAGTCAGAAACTCACACGTGCCCCTTCTGCTCTAACCAAATCTCCCTCATGCTCACTTCACATTTACTAATGAGCTGATGTGAACCTCTTTCGTCTCAATTCAGCAACTATGACTTGAGCCCCTACTATGTACAGAGCACTGTACTAAATGCTGGAAGGAATAAAATATCATTTTGTCTCAAATCGTGTTCTACCTGTTTTGTGAATAGTCGAAGGGTCTGGATCCCTAGTTATATGATCTTACATATGTAAATAGCATCTATCTATAGAGTGCCTTATATTTATAAAATTCATATATACATATTATCTACTGCCTCTAGTTGTCTGTGTTAATAATTTCGACCTCTCTGGCACTTGAGATGTATCTTCTGCTACAGTACAATACGTTGCTCTGATTTATTTATTGGCTTATTTTCCCCTTTGGTGTTTGAGCTTCTTGAGAATAGACCCTCAATAACCCTTGCAGAATTACTGCATTCAGATTAAATCCTTAACAACACAGAAGTAAGAATTCTTTAACAATGTATACAGGTGGGAAAGAGGATCAGAGGGGAAGAGATTTGTTCGAGATCTCAGTTATGAAGTTAAGCATTTTGTGCAGTGTTCCTTCCACCATCCCAGACCCACTGACACTGAAGCATGCCGCAGGGTGCACATTATAAAAATGACATGAGTCCGGCCAAGTTCTAGAAGCACGGCTGTATAAACAACACCTGAAACATTTATCCGTCTTTTTTTTTTATGCATACTTTGAGGCAAGAGAGGGAGAGAAGAATATGCCCCTGGTTCTGCTTCTCTGTTTGTATTCAAAAACATTTACCGAGAGTAAAGGATCCTTCTGAGCTTAGAATGAAAATTCAAATAAATAGTGTCCTCTGAGTTTATTCTAGATGCACAAACCTACTCTGGTGATGGGGGGGTGGGAACAAAACAAAACTGAAAACCTAATCTATGAGATTCTTCAGTTTCAAACCAGGAATAAAACTAAGTTTCAGAACTGAAAAAGCATCAGAATAGCACAAAGGCATGGTAATTTAGCTCTGTGTTCATTCCTTATGCCATTAACGAGCGACTTTTAATCTTTAATCCTCCCTCACTAAGCTGCTTTTACTGTCCCATCTGCTCCTCTTACTCATGCCTTCAGGATCTTATAATTAAATTCTAATTAAAGTTTAAGGCATGTAATAAAGAAAACACTTGCGGAATGCCTTTGATTCAAGAGGCCAAAATAACATTTCAGCAGTTTGAAAAATGAATTATATCCTTTTGCTTAACAAGCATCTTTAAAATGGAATTAAAATGGGAAATTCCAATCTTCCATGATTTCACCAGCCACACATTATGTAAATATGTTCATCATCATGTGTTACATGGGAGTCAGCTGAATCCATGAAACCATCACAAAGAGAACACTGCCCAGCGTGCACAGCGTAGACGGGAGCTCAGTGGGAGCACATTCAGCGGAAGTCTCACAAACGCCCTGGTGGTATCTCCATGTCACAGGGACCTCAGCATCCACCCAGCATGACTCCTGAATACTGAGAGAAGAGGCTTCTCCCCATCCTCACCTAATCTTCCACCAAAACCCAAAGGGTCTGCCTTCTTGCATCTTCCAGATCTACCTTCTCTCTAGCTATGTGCGCAGGACCCTCCAACGCTCCCCGGAAATACCATGGTACTTCCTGACTTCTAGCCTCAGTCTTCTCTTCCAAGTGACACTCCATCCCACACGGCTGCCAGTCACCTTTCCAGGCATCATCCTCACCAGGTCGTTCCACTCTGACAGTAGGCTGAATTTAAAAATAACCACTAGCCACATAATTACACTATAGCATCATTCGTAATAACGAATATTGCAGACATGTTTGAAGTGCCTTATGGTATCATTTCAATTCTCACAACCATGCTGTAATCTCAAATAAAGAAACAGGGACACAGAAAAGTTGGGACACTGGTCCCAGACCACAGAGCCATGCATCAGTGGAGTCAGGGTTTAGTGCCATGCAGTCTGATTCCACTGCCCATGCCAGAACCACTCCTAGAGCCCCAAACCTGAGTAAAGTCTGGGAGGACTTTCTATTCTTCTCTCCAAATCCTAGGCATGCTCATGATTTTGAAGAAGGACCACAGTTTTCATGGCTACACTTTTGTACATGCTGCCAATTTGCCAGGTGGCCCTCACCTCCACCTCGTGGATTCCACTCATCTTTCATTTCATGCCTTGTAAGACCTTGCCAGAATTCCTGGATGGAGCTGACCACTCTCCCTTTTCCTAGTGCAGAATCTAGAACCTACCAGATTTCTGTTGGGTGCTAAGAGCACTGCCAAGTGACTATCTGGGGAACTCCTGCTCTCAGCCCCCATATTCTATAAAGAAAGGGCACTCAGCAGGACTTTGATGAATGTATGAAGAATAAAGAAATGGAGGGCACTCTAAATCTGTACATTGCCACTCTTGTTCAGCATAGTACTAGAAGTCCTAGCAACAGCAACAAAAAGAAAAAAAAGGTATTCAAACTGGCAATGAAGAAGTTAAACTCTCTCTCTTCGCAGATGACATGATACTTTATATGGAAACCCCCAAAGACTCCACCCCCAAACTACTAGAACTCATACAGCAATTCAGTAATGTGGCACTGTACAAAATCAATGTACAGAAATTGGTTGCTTTCTTACACACTAACAATGAAAATATAGAAAGGGAAATTAGAGAACTGATTCCATTTACTATAGTACCAAGAACCATAAGATACCTGGGAATAAACCTAACCAAAGAGGTAAAGGATCTGTACTTGAGAACTACAGAACACTCATGAAAGAAATTGAAGAAGACACAAAAAGATGGAAGAGCATTCCATGCTCATGGATCAGAAGAATAAACATTGTTAAAAGGTCTATACTGCCTAGAATGGGAGAAGATATTTGCAAATGACATATCAGATAAAGGGCTAGTATCCAAAATCTATAAAGAGCTTAGCAAACTCAACACCCAAAGAACAAATAATCCAATCAAGAAATGGGCAGAAGACATGAACAGACATTTCTGCAAAGACATCCAGATGGCCAACAGACACATGAAAAAATGCTTCACATCACTCGGCATCAGGGAAATACAAACCAAAACCACAATGAGATACCACCTCACACCAGTCAGAATGGCTAAAATTAACATAGTCAGGAAATGACAGATGCTGACAAGGATGTGTAGAAAGGGGAACCCTCCTACACTGTTGGTGGGAATGCAAGCTGGTGCAACCACTCTGGAAAACAGCATGGAGGTTCCTCAAAAAATTGAAAATAGAGCTACCCTATGACCCAGAAATTGCACTACTGGGTATTACCCTAAAGATAAAAACATAGTGATCCGAAGGGGCACACGCACCTGAATGTTTATAGCAGCAATGTCCACAATAGCCAAACTATGGAAAAAACCTAGATGTCCATCAAAAGATGGATGGATAAAGAAAGTGTGGTATATATATACAATGGAATACTATGCAGCCATCAAAAGAAATGAAATCTTGCCATTTGCCACTATGTGGATGGAACCAGACGGTATTATGCTCAGCTAAATAAGTCAATCGGAGAAAGACAACTATCATATGATCTCCCTGATATGAGGAAGTGGAGATGCAACGTGGAAAAGAACAAATGAAACAGGATGGGATTAGGAGGGAGACAAACCATAAGAGACTCTTAATCTCACAAAACAAACTGGGGGTTGCTGGGGGGAGGGGGGTTGGGAGAGGGTGGTGGGGTTATGGACATTGGAGAGGGTATGTGTTATAGTGAGTGCTGTGAAGTGTGTAAACCTGGCGACTCACAGACCTGTACCCCTGGGGATAATAATACATTATATGTTTATAAAAAAATTAAAAATTAATTTTTAAAAAAAGGTCTATATTGCCTAGAGCAATCTATACTTTTAATGCCATCTCAATCAAAATTTCACCAGCATTTTTCAAAGAGCTGGAATAAACAATCCTAAAATTTGTATGGAACCAGATGAGACCCTGAATTGCTAAGGAAATGTTGAAAAAGAAAAACAAAACTGGGGGCATCACGTTGCCTGATTTCAAGCTTTACTACAAAGCTGTGATCACCAACACAGCATGGTACTGGCACAAAAACAGACACAGAGCAGTGAAACAGAGTAGAGAGCCCAGATATGGACCCTCAACTCTATGGTCAAATAATCTTTGACAAAGCAGGAAAAAATATACAGTGGAAAAAAGACAGTCTCTTCAACAAATGGTGCTGGGAAAATTGGACAGCTATGTATAGAAGAATGAAACTGGACCATTCTCTTACACTACACACAAAGATAAACTTGAAATGGATAAAAGACCTCAATGTGAGGCAGGAATCTATCAAAATCCTAGAGGAGAACATAGGCAGTAACCTCTTTGACATCAGCCACAGCAACTTCTTTCAAGACATGTCTCCAAAGGCAAAGGAAACGAAAGCGAAAATTAACTTTTGGGACTTCATCAAGATCAAAAGCTTCTGCACAGTAAAGGAAACAGTCAACAAAACAGAGGCAACCCACGGAATGGGAGAAGATATTCACAAATGACAATACGGACAAAGGGCTGATATCCAAGATCTATAAAGAACTCCTCAAACTCAACACACACAAACAGATTATCACATCAAAAAATGGGCAGAAGACATGACCAGATACTTCTCCAAACAAGACATATAAATGGCTAACAGACATATGAAAAAATGTTCATCATCATTAGTCATCAGGGAGATCCAAATCAAAACCACATTGAGATACCACCTCACGCCAGTTAGAATGGCAAAATTAACAAGACAGTCAACAACATGTGTTGGAGACGATGTGGAGAAAGGGGAACCCTCTTACACTGTTGGTGGGAATGCAAGTTGGTGTAGTCACTTTGGAGAACAGTGTGGAGATTCCTTAAGAAATTAAATATAGAGCTTCCCTATGACCCTGCAATTACACTACTGGGTATTTACCCCAAAGATACAGATGTAGTGACAATAAGGGCCATCTGTACCCCAATGTTCATAGCAGCAATGGTCAAAGTTGCCAAAATGTGGAAAGAACCAAATGCCCTTCAAGAGACATATGGATAAAAAAGATATGGTCCATATATACAATGGAATATTATGCCTCCATCAGAAAGGATGAATACTCAACATTTATATGAACATTGACGGGACTAGAGGAGATTACACTGAGTGAAATAAGTCAAGCAGACAGAGTCAATTATCATATGGTTTCACTTACTTGTGGAGCATAAAAAATAACACGGAGGACATTGGAAGATGGAGAGGAGAAGTGAGTTGGGGGAAATCGGAGGGCGAGATGAACCATGAGAGACTGTGGACTCTGAGAAACAAATTGAGGGTTTTGTGGGGGGTGGTGAGGTGGTATTATGGAGGGCACGTATTGCATGGACCACTGGGTGTGGTGTATAAGTAATGAATTCTGGAACACTGAAAAGATATAAAATAAAATGAAATGGAAAATAAAGTAGCATATGAAGGAAAAAATAAATAAATCTGTACATTGAACATGTACAAAGCATGGTTAAAGTCAGTAAACAGAAAAATGTTACTCTCTGGTATCATATATTTTAAAAAGTGATTTACTTTAGAAAACAGTAATATTTAAGCATCCAGCTCATTAGTATCTCATACCTTGTTTTACTTTTTGGCTATCAGAATGTATTAGTTAGTTCCTTTCTCACATGACCCTACAACTCTTCAGGAAAGGCCCATTTAGACCACAGCACAGGCAAAACAGTCATCTTACACTCAGCCACACAGGGCAGTCTGGACTTGACTGTGCTTCCTGCACCCCAATATTCGGTCCAACACCTCAGAAGCACAGAGCTGCTGTGCCCAGGGGTCCCAGAACCCCTCTTCACCGGGTGAGGTGTGAACAGCTGACCATCTCACCCATTACTTGATTTGTACTCTGGGGCCCCAATGAGATGGAGCCTTTTCCTTGACCCTACGAGCCTGGTGAGCCTTGCTTCTTTTACCAAATAATCCATCTCCCAAGAGATTCGACCTCCCTCGACCAGCTTGGTACTGTTCCAGAGAGGCCAGCCACTCTGAACCACAGACCTGCTACCTTACCAACGCTCAGAGTCCCTCATGCCTGGAAGCCCTGGGCCTTGTCTCCCACTCAGTGAGTAAGTAGCAGGCACAGTACTAGGTCTTTTATATAGACGCATCTCAAATGCCTCAAAACCTTCTTACAAAAGGCTATTGTTAACTAATCTGCTTGACAAATCTTTTCAATTAACTACCATGTAACGACAAAGCCAGGTCTCACGCCAGTGTCACACAGCTGACAGAGTAGCAGAGGTGGGATATGAAAACAGTTCTTTTTAACTCTCATAATATATCACAGCTCTTGTTCTTGAAGAGATGAAAGTGTATTAGGGAAAAGCACGCACCCAGAAACCTACTAATATCACTCTTTATTATGACGTATCTATACCCATGGCAGACCCAACGCTTCTCAAGACTCCAGTCTCCATTTTCATGTTCCATCCACTCTACACTACCCACTGTTCCCTGAACTTGCAATGAATTGTCACACCTTCATTCATGTTCATGCGTTTGTAATGTCCTGTCTTCACCTGTCCACGGTATTCACTCCTGCAAACGTCATTTCGTATTTACTAAACCCATTCCTACACTAAGTGATAAAAATACAGCTTTAGCCCCTGTCCTTAGAGAGCTTACAGTCTACAGGGAAGTAAAGATCAGTAAATAAGTCAAAACACTAAATAGTATGTTCTATGGCAGGGGTGAATATAGGTTGTGTGATAGCTCTAAGGAAAGGGTTGGGACCCAGAATCAGTGCCTCCTCTCTGAGATGCTACTCTCTCCCATTCCTTCCCTCATTCTGTCCCTAATCCCACCACAATTTACTGCCATTCATAGACTTCTTACTGCGCTGTTCATTCTGCAGTCACATTTTTCACATTGACTTACAGTTAATGATGATTATCTATCTTCATCACTAGAATCAATTCCTTGAGGGAATCGATTTCCTTAATAGACAGATACATATCGAGTGGCTTGCAGGACTGTAGTGGTTAAAAGCATGAGTTTTATCATTTAAATCCTGGCAAACACTTAACTAGCCATATGACCTTGGGCAGGTTACTTAACATCTCAGACCCTTCAACATTTTCCACATGTCTAAAACGGGGATCAATCAAGAATATACTCCAGTTCAGCATGGCAACAGCATTTACCCATTACTACTATCAGCTTTATTGTTGGCCTCAGTCTCTGGCATTCTTATTTCAACACCCATTCTGGCATTATTTAACCTGTGTGTGACCAGTGGTGGTGATCATCACAAGGATCTCTGCCATCAAGAGAGTTTAACAATAATCATTAATACAAAGCAGTTTGGGATTTATCGTTAAAATCATAATGTTCCCTTCTAAATATTTTTAAGTGGTCCAGATTCAGCTTGGGGGTAGGGGGATGAAACAAAATTCTTTATGGGCTTTGTATGGTGAAGATGTACCAATTAGTTGAATGTAAGTATTTCATTATTCGTTTTATTCATATTATTGTGAACGCAAAATGCTGTTAATGATGATTTTGAAAACTGTTAATATCGTCTACGAAATCAATTATTTAAAAATGTTAAATAATGTAATAATAATAGACTGATAATAGATAAAAGATTGACAGTATCAAGAGACAGGGCATTACCTAGTTGAATTGACAAAGAACACTGTATCTTTTATGAGACTATGAATCCACATTAAAAAGTTAAATAATATAAAGCAAAGTACTATTAAAAGTGAGATTTTATTCTCATCTTTACAGCACTGCTTGTTTCCAACACTTATAATGTAAAACAAGAATAAAGAAACATACAATATGTGTCACATGGCCCCCAGATTACACTTATGTCAAAGGTCTTTCAAGAAAAAGTCCCATCCCCCCAAAAAGAAAAAGTTCCATTTAGGAATTCTTCATATCTTACAAAGGTAAATTAAAAGCAGAATGTCAATTTTACAATCTGCAAATTTCTCACCTGCGGATCAGGAAGCAAAACTCCGAAATTTTGTATAAGAACAATAATGATAACTCATCTGACACAAAATTTTAAGAACTATAAAGAATACATAAAATGAAAGCGTTAGAGAAAAATGAAGTTCCTACTTCAGAGAGGAAAAATTTTGTTCCTTCCAACCAATCTTTAAAATGATAAACTTTACAATATGCCCTAAGAGGATAATTCCTTAGAACTTTGTTTTTCTGGAGGATGTTGGCCTGATCCGCAGGTGAGAAGAAATGTCTGGGATTTGTGTTAATGACCTAAACCACAGTAGAGAGATTAAGGGTGTCTCTATGGTGGGTGGTAAGGTTGAAGCTGTACCACTGGGGTGGAGAAGTGAAAGAGTTCAGGGAATAAACTAAGGAAGTGGGTGCTGATTCTTCAAACAGAAGTTCTGACTACAGCAGGAGAGGAAAGAAATGGAGAGGTGGTCCTCAGTCCAATTCTGTAATGTGTTCTCACTTCTTAAGGTAAGACACAGAAGCTAAAACATCACAGAAAATTACATGGACTGTTGTTGCTTCTGAATGCCTGAAATGTATGTATAATGCTGACCCCACCCTGCCATCCAGACTCACTTGATTCCCAGATGCATGGCTTTCACTGAGCCATTTTCCTCAAAACCTTTCAGAATAAACAGAAAAGCAAAATGATGAGCCCAAGACACTGACCTATCCCAGTGCATGAACATTTGTGCTTTTCCTTACATGGCCTCCAGATTTCCTATCCGTCCACTTCTAGATGGGACAGAAAGTACAATCCACACAGATGGCCCGGTATACACAGCATCAGATCAGGTGTATGATCCTAAAATTCTCAGAAATGCAAGAACCCCTCCTTGAGAACTTTCTTCCAATCCCTACAGGTACCTCCATGGTACAAGGAACAGAAAAGAGAAAAAACAAAATTCTGTCATACGGAAACCTCTAATCAGAGAGGATAATAGTATCCCCGTGCCTCATGTCAACAGTGCCCAACAAGTGCCAAACACTTCATGTAAAATACATAACCCCTACAAATAATTATTGTTATTCCTATTACAAATGATAAAACCATGGCCAGGGAAACCTATAGCTAACTCAGAGCAAGAACTTTAGAGAGTCAGCTTTGCCACTGATCTAGCTCTGTTACAGTGGGCAAGGTCTTAAACATCTCTAAGCCTTACCTTGCCCATCTACAAAAATGGATATAATCTTACCTACTGCAGAGACTTACAGAAAGAATTAAGAGAGAAGAAATGTATATGAATTCCCATCATAAGGCCTGGCATTGTAGATTAATAGTCAATAAATGGCAGCCATTTTGACTGTTACTGTTATTGCCCAATACTATACAACTTGTAGGTGACAACACAGACATACAAATTCATATTTGATACCCAAGAGCATTTATGGAGAATTGATCATGTGCCAGAATTACTATGTAAATGCTTTACACGTATTAACACTGTCCATGGTCACAAGAACCCTATGATACAGGGATGATCATTATCGCCACAATACAAATGAAGAAACAGAAACCAAAATGCCTCATAGCTACCAGAAGCTTGACCAGCTGTCCTCACCCCCAATTTCAGGTACTTCCCATACTATGACCATACTCACATTTCCTTCGTGATGACATGCCTGCATTCTGAAACCTCATTCAACACTTCAGATATATTTTGGAAACAGAAGGCATAAACAAAGGGACACTGCCTTGAGTTCTTTAAAAAGACGGGAACTCTGGAAACATGAAGTAATGTTATTCATTGCTATTTTGCAAAGATATGAACAAGTTCCACCAGGAATTTTATGGTCCTAATTGGCCCATCGGGTCCTGGTCAAATCAAATCAGACTTCTTTCTAGCTTTTCTTTCCTCATTTTTTAAAATTTCAAAACATCTGGACTGTTTAAAACACACGGAGTAGTCCCAGCAGCCACATGTGAATGGACCCTTATGGCCCAAAGCCCCCAAACAGACCCATGTGGAAAGGTCAGTGTACTCTGTTTGCCCCGACAAATGGCTTTTGGAAAGACTTTTTTTTCTTTTTATACTTTAACAGTCCGATAATCATGATCAACAAGAATTAGATAAAACTGACTACAGCTGGAGGTTAAAAAATGCTGACACCAGTGGCTAAAAACATCACGTGCAAAAAGGGGACATGATCATAATGTAAGTTGAGGCCCCACAGACTCAATCCTTCCATACTCGCATCTCACTGAGACCAGAAGCAGCAGCTGGTTTCTCCCAAAACAACTCCTGGAGGAGTAAAATTAGAAGGGCCCCCAGCCTCTTGAAAATATGGAGTCCTTGATGCAGATGGATTTGTACAGACGTTGACAGTTCAGACCCAAGTGGGCAGGGTTCCGAAGGTCAGAGAGTTGGCAGGAACGGGTGTTGGCGTGAGTGTTGTCAAACAAGAATGAGCTCCTTTGAAAGGCTGAGGCTCTCAGGAGCTGATTCCCCAGTGCTCGCTGACTGCAGCAAAGGCGACAATAAAAAAAAAATTTAAAAACTGCCCTGTGTAAGCTGAGACTTCTTTTAAGTAATGCAGAGTATACTTCCCCATCTTTCTATGCTAGCATGACCTGCCATTCAAGTCTGGGTGAAAAGGAGCAGCCTACGTAGTGGGATGGTGTCCGTGGACATCCATGTGGACAGTCCACTGCCTATATCCTGCAGGTGTCCGTGAAGAGCACCCCCCAACAAAGTCCTTCTACTCCCTGCTTTAATCTGCTCAGTATCTGCCTTGTTCTCTAGGTATCTGCGCTGCCCTACTTCTTTTTCCTCCATATTCCTCCTTATTCTGTGGATAACTTCTGGCCAAACTTGCTGCTCTACCCACCAAATACTCAACTTGTTTCTGTGTCTGTTATCATTCAGGAAACTTGGCTATATTGTTATCTGAACCTTCTCTGACTTTCGGTTTAGTCAATCAGACTGATACTCCACCTCATTAATCAGAAACACAATCCTGCGTCCCTCGTCCCCACAGCCCCGGTAGTTGTGGAAGGGAATACCAGTGGAATTCAGGGAAGTTCTTGGAGACTCAAGTATCACAGAAATGCAATAATTTGTCTTTATTAATAGAAGGTCAAATACCATGTACCTCTGACAGTTGCATCAATATTTTTACAGTCCTGAGGCCTTGACTTGCAGCACTGGCCTCTTAGACACAAAAAAACTTAGTCTAAATCCTGACATTGTTAAATCACTTTTAGATACCTTTTTGAAAACAAAAAGATTTAAGACATCAAGCGTTCAACCTGGTGCCTGGCTTTCTCTGGTAGTGGACCTCCCAGAACTCCACTCCTTGGAATATCAGCCATTTGGAATACTTTGGAGTCTTTGCTGCTCTGCAAAACCTACACTCCATTTCTCAGAACACCATCCGATAAAGAGGTCAGTGACTAAATGCTAGTTCTTTCTGCTTCCTCTCAACAGTTACCATAGGCAGGACTTAAATGCTCACCATGTGCCTCTATAACTTCTCCCATCACCATCATCTTCATCATCATCATCAAGTAGGTATTTTATCCCCATGTCACAGATGAAGAAATTGCTGCTCAGAAAGGCCACTTTTCTAAAATCACATGTAAAGAAGCTGAACCTGGATTCTTTTTTTTTTTTTTTAAGAGATTTTATTTATTTATTTGAGACAGAGAGAGACAGGGACAGAGAGAGAGCACAAACAAGGGGGAAGGTAAGAGGGAGAGGAAGAAGCAGGCTCCCCAGAGAGCAAGGAGCCCAATGTGGGACTCGATCCCTGGGATTGTGATCTGGGCCGAAGGCAGACACTCAACCAACTGAGCCACCTAGGCACCCTGAAGAGTTTTTAAAGAATATTTTAAGGTTTGGTGTTTTTGTTTTTGTTTTTGTTTTTAAGATTTGTTTTATTTATTTGAGAGAGAAAGAGACAGAGACAGAGAGCACAAGCAGCAAGGGAGTAGCAGAGGGAGAGAGAGAAGCAGACTCTCCATGGGGCAGGGAGCCAGAGGTGGGGAAGCAGACTCTCCATGGGGCAGGGAGCCTGAGGTGGGCGCAATCACGGACCCTGAGATCATGACCTGAGCCAAAGGCAGCTAAGGCAGCTACTTAACCGACTGAGCCCCCCAGGCATCCCTGAACCAGGATTCCAAGTCCAATTCAGAGCCCAGTGTTATTTTTCCTACCCTGTGTAAACTAAGGGTCCACAGCAGCTGAGGATATTTCTGGGAAGTGTAATGACATGAAACTCAAGTTCCTCCATTCCTGATTCCACTACCTTCCCCTTCTCTGTAATGCCTGTATCTCTGGGCTCCTTCCTCACCCTCCAGTTAGAGGAATCTGATAGAGCATGGCTGGAGGAAGGGGGTATTGTATTCTTAAAGTTCTCAGATCCTGAAATCTATTAGCACAAAAACAAACAAACAAAACACCATCAAGCTACAGACCCACCCAGAACTTCAAAATCTCTCAAGAATCTTAGCAAAAGCATGCAGGAAGGTTAGAGCTTGGTTCCCCCTTATAAATGTCACATAGATCAGGGGTACACAGAGGTGAGATATTCAAAAATATGACTCATTTTAAGAAAAGCTGATCATCCAAAAGAGATAAGTACTGGCAAGAAGAACCCCTCGTGCACTGTTGGTGGGAACACAAAATGGTGCAGCCACTGCGGAAAACAGTATGGAGGTGCCTCAAAAAGTTAAAAATACCATATGAACTAACATTCCCACTTCTGGGTATAGATCCGAAGGAAATGAAAGCAGGATTTCTAAGAGATAGCTGCACTCTCATCTTCATTGCAGCATATTCATAACAGCCAAGATATGGGGAAAGAAAATTCTAAGTATCAATCGGTGGGTGGATGGACAGATATAGATGACATGGTACATGCAGAAAATGGAATATTATTCACCACGAGAAAGGAGGAAATCTTGCCATTTGCAACAACATAGATGGACCTTAAGGACATCATGGTAAGTAAAGTAAATCCGACAGAGAAAGACAAATAGTGTATGATATCACGTATAAGGTGAATGCTGAAAAGTGAAACTCCTGGAAACAGAGTAAAATGGCAGTTGCCAGAAGCTGTGAGGTTGGGGAAATGTTAGGTTAAAGTGTCCAAACATCTAGCTGTAAGCTGTGGGGACCTAACATACAGTACAGTGATTAGAGTTAACAATGCCATATTACATACTTGAAAGCTGCTAAGAGAGTAAATGGCAAATATTCTCAACAAGAAAAGAAAGGATAATAATGGGATGTGATGGAGGTGTTTGCTAATGCTAAGATGTAATCATTTTGTAATACACAAGTGTAGCAAATCAATACAATGTATACCTTAAACACTTTTTAAAAACAATTATACCCCAATAAACCTGGAAAAAAAAAAAAACGTTTTTTAAAAAATTTTCTAATCTGAAACAAAACGGAGAAAGAAAAGGAGAAAACAAAGTAAAAAAAATTAAAAAAATAAAAAAATAAAATCCTGGAGGAAATAATTTAGTCGTAGGAAGTGGTTCTCAAACTTTAGCATCCAACAGAAACTCCTGGAGGATCTGTTAAGGCACAGGTTACTGGGTCTCCCGTTTAAGTTTCTACTCTAGTAGGTAGGGGGTGGGGCTGGAAATGTAGATTTCTATTCTGTATCCAGGTGACGTTCATGCTGGTCTGTGGCCCACACTTTGAAGAACCACTGATTTAAAAGAATAATCACCTAACAAATGAACTCTTTAGAAAAACAGGTGTCATTAGATGCTCTTAATAATCAGTTAAAAAAACACACTGCTGAGCTAATCAGTACTAATCGGGGCAATTTACCACAGCAGTAAAAAGCCTGGACTCCAGGAATAACTACCTGGGTTCAAATCCCAGCTCTATCACTCATTAACTGTGGGACCTTGGACAGGTTCCTTGGTCCCTTTGAACCTCAGTTTCCTTTGCTACCAAATATGCATAATAATCACAGTACATACAACACAGGATTACTGGGGGGAAGGAAAGGGTGAGCATATTTGAAGGGCTCACAAGGAGCCAGCACATGGTAAGTACACTGTAATGAGTTTAAACTACTAATACTACTATTAATACACTTTTTTTTAACCTCTAGAACTATTCCTCTATGCTAATTCCAGCATTAGGACTTAAGGATGGAGCTGTGGGCCAAACACATGCAAGGTCCTGTACTCACAAAGTTACCATCTGGTGAGGAAGGCAACTTAAATAGTTGTTTATCAAGTATTATCTGCTTAAATCAGAGGTTAAAAGCAGGGAAGCAAAGAGAAAAGGCTACAAAGACATTTCAAATTGAAGATCAATCAGATGTCAGGAACACTTCTTCAACTGGAGCCTAAACCAATGGAAAAACATAAATCTGTGTAATAACACCTTACAGCTTTTCTGGAACAAAGTATTATGACTTCTAAAACATAAGAGCATGATAAAAGAAAGTCTTCCCAATCAATGCCCCCAAATTTCTCAGCCCCTAAGGCTTCATGTACTCTGCATCAGGGGCTGCAAAGGTGAATAAACTGTCATTTCTTCCCCTCAAAGCCTGCCAAGAAACAGCTACATTGTCCTTGACCCTGGGCGAACACAGGTTCGAATTGCACGGGTCTACTTACCCATGGATTTTTTTTCAGTAAATACAGCACAGTTCTGTAAACATATTTTATCTTCCTTGTGACTTCCTTAATAACACCTTCTTTTCTCTAGCTTACTTTTTTGTAGAATGCAGTATATAATACATGTAACACATAAAATACATGTTAGTCAACTGTTTATGTTATAGTAAGGTTCTGATCAACAGTTGCCTATTGGTAGTTGTTGAGGAGTCAAAAGTTAGACTAGGATTTTCAATCACATGGGGTCAGTGCCAGTGACCTCTACACTGGTCAAGTGTATAAAAGGGGAGTCCCGGGGAGTCTGACGGCCTTCACAAAAAACATGACATGGAACATGGACCCTAAGGGATGAACAAGAGCAACAGCTCACCAAGTAGAAAAGAGTGCATGAGGGACATTCTAGAGAGAAGGAACAGTACGGGCAAAGGCAAGAGGACACAAAGAGGCCCAGAGACCCAGGAGAACGTCAGATGGGGCAGGGATGCTGGTGTGTGATGAAGAGCGCCGGAACACGAAGGCGGCTCACATCTCAATTCTGGGAAAATATCACCAGTTTTCCATGTAATAAAATTTATTTGAAGCCATTTGGAGGATGGTCAAAGGTGGCAAGGAAATAAATGCCTAAAGTGATATAATCTGTAGGTTTTTTAATGAAAGTCTAAAGCCGTCCTTGCACTAGACCCTCCAGAAGGTCAATGTTCTAATAGCAGACACGAGTGTGAGGCTCTGTCAACTGAGTCAAGCAGATGAGCAGCAGCAAGGCAGCTAAGATCAACTGAGTCCTTACCAGGCTGACTACAAGCTCTATACACACCGGTTCTTTCTGTCCCCAGAACAACCCTGTGAGGTACAGAAGAGGAACATACAGTGCAGACAAGGTAAGTAACTTGCTCAAGGTCACAGCACCCATCCCTGGGCTCTCACGTTACCTCAGAATCTGAACTCAACCTTCCCCTCTTCAGTTCACCTTCCTTCCTCTCACACCACTACCCAGGGCAAATCCAGGTTTGGGAGCTGTTAAACAGGGGAACTCTTTGAGAAAAGGAATACAAAGTTACCCAAAAATAAAAAATAAAAATAAATAAATAAATAAATAAAATTTTATATATATATATATGTATGTATGTATGTATAAAAAATCAGATGTAAAAGCAATCAGAAAGGAAGACAAAAAAAAATCAGATGTAATGACAAATTATTTACACTATGAAAAAATTAAAACAAATAACTTTGGGGATTAAAGTCTCATTTTTTTTTCTGAGATCAGAAAGGTAAGTAGTAGGTAGAACTACTTCCTACAGCAACCTCGCCCCACCTGAAATGAAATATTTTACAACTCCCAACAACTCCCAGCACTCAGAAGGGCCCATGCAAGTGAGGGTCAAGCTTAAGGTTCACTGCATTCACTTAAAAGGACATCCATCTCTGGCACTAACCAAAAGTTGCTTAAGCTTTTCCAACCTACTGTAACAAATGCCAGATTTGGGGAACCAAAAGAGGCGGTAAATTCACCCCAAGACAAAAAAGAAGGCGGAGCCAAGTTCTGTGTGAGAAGAACTAGGGTTTAGCATCCTGCACCCCTGCTAGTAAGATGGGCCACAACAAGGGGCATGGCTTGGGAACCATGGAAATCTAGCTTCAGATTTTCTCTGCTCCTTAGTAGCTGTGTGATCCTGAATGCATGGCTTGACCTCTCTGAGTGTGATTTTCCTCATCCATAAAAATGATATATTGTAAGGATCAAATAGCATAACACTGCCAGGAATGTCCGCTCTCTTCCCTCTGGAGATGCCCTTCCTGTGCTTTCTTCTGCTCCATCCTCCTTTCCCCACGCCAAGTCTGAGGGTGAGTAGGCTGATCTCCTCTCCTCTCCACATCCCCAGCAAATCCGGTGGAGATCTCCATCAAAGCGTATCATTCTCTTGTTGATTCTGCAAGCCCTCTGCAGATATAAAGATGAAAACACACACGCTACTGTCTTCAGGAAGCTCATGGTTGGTGGATAACCACGGATGGCCATGGAGCCTGTCTCCACTTTGAGGGAGATACTTGCAAGGGCAGGAGCCATGCATCAGACACGGGGCAGGCCGGACCTAACGGAAAATACTGAGTTCACCTCCCACCTCTCAGCCAGGGCCCTCGCCAGCCTCACTCTGGCTCACTCGCCCGACTCCACTGGGCCCTTCTCCCAACAGGCCCCAGCAACGCTGGCCTGTACATCCTCTGCATGGCTGGGTTGATGGAGTTTGGTTTACAGGGAACGAGGCCTATTGTTGGCACTCACCTCTAGAACAAAGAAGAATAGTGGCCCTTCCAAGGCCAAACAAAAGCAGACTTCTCTCCCATGAATTTCTGCTCCTTTATGAGCAACAGCATGCAGACCCCTGGTCCTCCACCGAACTACATTTAAAATAGCTTTTGTGAACGACAGACACAGTGGCCATTTTTGTGTATGTGTGCCAGCAGCAATGAATTGATTGTAATACGAACAATGTGCACGTCTTTCCACTTCTGCCAGAAGAGATGACATTGAGTCGCAGGCTGGGGAGGGGGGAGGGGGCGGAACTAAAGAAACCAAGCCTTAAGGTTTATTACACGAAATTCTGATAAAAAGCACTTCGAAGCCTCTTTCCCATCATCAAAAAACCACACTGGGCAAGATCAGAGCTTAACAGCCAACAAAAAAACACATTCAATCCCTGAGATCATTTTCCTGAAATAGAAAACTACATATGTTTCTCAAATTTCACATCAAGCCACTGCAGAGGCCAGACTGCAGGGCTGAATTGGGCCAAAGTAAGTGAGTGAGGGAGAGAGAGAGAGGAGCGGAGAGGAGAGGGGGTTGGGGGAGGAGAAGGAGTAAACAGAAGAAAATGAGCCCATTCTTCCACATCACCACATTTCTCTAGCACAATCTAAACTTACAGACACCCCCAGTTTCACAGAACTTGTAGTCAGGGTTGCTTATCGGGCAGCCTTTACTTTGTCAAATTAAGACACATTGCCTTGGATTAGCAAGACTCCTTAAATTCAAAATGACTTCATGGTTGGCTCAGAGTTCGGTGTCTCTGGGGCCAGCCGCCAGGAACATATCCACTGTGGAGCCTCCCTCCCCTCTCCGTACTGACCTGCCTGACTTTTCCATGGAGACAGCAGAGCAAAATCCCAAGCAGACAGGCTGTCAGTGTTAATTAAAAGTCCAAACACCTCTTTAGAAACTATCTCCAGCTCAATATTTATACAGAATATAAGAGTCCTAACAGGCAGGGCTGGAGAGAGGAGCGGGAGGTTGAGGCGGAAATAGGTTTGAATGGCATTTGGAACCCATTAATTTTTAAAAGACAGGCTGCCACCCTATATAGCCCCGGAGAAGTTCAAAATGTAACGAAACCAGGAAGATGAATGAGCCGAAGATTGTTTAGAAAGCCTGGGGAGAGCGCTCAGCTTTTGAAAAGAATAATATCAGGGCAATAATGAGAACTGATACTTTTTATTGGTGAATGCAGTTTTTGGCACATTTTAATGACACAGGTTGACAATTTTTTGTATTTAACAAAAAGCAAAGCAATCTTCTGAGTGGCTTGGGAACAAAGGACTCCCTGACTGCAGTTTCTTAATAACCTTTAAGAATTCTCTTCAAAGGCCCTTGACAATAATTTAGAGAGAGTAAGAAAGGAAAATGAGGAAAACAAGAAAAAAAATAGGTATATATAAAAGAGAAACTAAATAGAAGTGAAGACGAAAAAAAGAAGAATAGGATACAGCATTCTGACACCAAATCCCAGCCCAAGGGTTGAACTGCAGAGTTTAACAATAACTTTTTACAAAGGAATGACTTTCAAGAAAGAATCCAAAGACAGACTTTGGTCCACACCAATACATCTCACAGACTGAGAACTTCAGTCCTGGGAGGGCTGAATGGATCACCTACTCCAACCACCGAGTTGTACAGACAAAGAAACCGAGGGCCATGGGGCCCAAGGTGACCTGGCTGTGCCAGACACCAGTCTTCCCAGTTTTGAACCATGCCACCTTGTGCATCTCAAGATATAGGTCCTGGGCACCAGCAAGCCTTTCCAGTAGCATGGGCCCCTGGACTGAATGTTATACCTTTCATCAGCGACTGAAACTGGACCCCCAGAATCACAGAGGAACAACATATTCCAAAGGCCCAATAGCAAAGATCACAAGAGAATTGTCCAAGAGAGGCAGTCACCCTGGACCGGAAACAAATGTCAGACGCCACAAGGACCGTGACGCCCTATCCATCTGAGGGATGCCGTCTCAGGGCACAGAAGCGACCCTGCAGCAATTCATAATATGGGGATGGCCCTTTAAAATCTAGCCACTACTCCATCTCTGGGTTCAGTCACGTCACCTGGAAAATGAGATGTCCGTTTAACGCTTTCGGTTTTAAACCATTTCCAGCAGAGAATTCACCATCATACTATTTGTAAATGTGGAACCATATTCAGAGGTGTTTCTACTTTACCATACTGAAAGAGCACATGGTGTTATATTCTAAAAGTGAGGCAAGGTCTTAACGAGCAAAGTATTAGGTAAAGGAAACGCTATAGTGCTGCTCGGTTGGAAAATCACAGTCATATCGGCTATCATCTTTCAGGCACAGAAAATTCATGTCTAGATGTACGCAGCAGAGAGCTGAAAAAAAAGTGCACAGACACTGAACAAATTCAGACTAGTGGTTCTTAACAAAGGGTGCACAACACAAACACCTGAGGTCATACATTTTTATCTCCTCTGTTCCAAAGGACAAAGGTGGGGATTCTTAACCCTTTCTGTCCAGATTTACTTCACTGATGAAAAGTGAAGGAAGAAACTCATCCTTCCGCAGCAGGTAAAGAAGGACAGTCAATGATCCCACAGTCAAGCATCAGTGTAGGGCAGGAGGAGTCCCAGTCCTGGAGGATTTGTGCCCAGACTCTGGTGTTTCTGTTAGGAATGGATGAGAAGCCCTCTCCTGTCCCTTGATAGACCTGGAACATTCCATCCTCTTCTGCCCTATCTAGACTTTCAGCCTCTGGATATTGACCTTTCTGTGGTCTCTTGACATCTACCCTGGCACTGGGAGGGATTAAATGACTTGCCCAAAGACCACTTGCCCAAACCCATCCAGCTGATAAATGGCAGAGCAAAGTTTTGGGCTCCAGTCTTCACATACATTGGAATAGTTTAAACAAATGTGTACCTACCTGCTGCTAGATTAGAGGGAGGGTAGTTCTTGGGTACTCTATTTATATATGCAAGGAATAAGTGAAAAATGAATGAATGAGCAAATGAATGACAAATTGTGAGCTACCGTTACTTCAAAGCATATACCACTTCCGCCATGATTTCCACCATCCTCAACCTCCTGCTGATTGCTATCATCATAATTTCCTGAGAAATGACAATTCTGCAATTATCTTTTTACCTACCCCATGCTAATTCTCCTTTTTTGCTTTAGTAGTAAATGAAATCCAATTTCATTCACGTATCAATGCCTCTAGATAAAAGTCTACTTCATCTGGGCTCCAATCAAACTTGGCATAACTATAAACCTAAGAGCTGGCCAAGGACAGTCAAACAGAACAAGTATTATGTAGATCTTCTATGAATGTTGTTTAAAGAAGGCTGACTCAGGTCTGTGGGACATCCTTTCTACGCAACCCTGCCTTCCTTCTCCCTGCTACAAAGAATGGAGACTGGACAACAGAGACTCCAGCACCCAACCTGGACCATGAGGTGACCTTGAGAATGGAAGTCAGGGCTAAGGATGGTGAAGCAAAAATATCAAAAGACCAACGGTCCTTGATGACTTCATGGGGCTGACACAGGAGCTCAATACTCCATATGTCTCATTTATTTACAGAAGAGAATGAACACTTAAGTGTTGAAGCAACTGTTTTTTTTTAAATTTTCTATTATGTCTGTTATTTATCAGTGAAGATGTAAAAATCATTTTTCTTCTTTAGAGAGTGAAAGCACTCCTGCTTCCCAAGAATAAAGGCAAAGGAAAGCTAATATTTACAGGCCATTTCTCAGCACTATGAGATACACTAAAAAATAAGATGATGTGAGAAGATGGCTGAATCATTCTTCCTAGAACCCAGAAGCACTGTTTTATACCGTTGTTCTGGAAATCATCTTCAGTACAGTCATAAAATAATGCAAGTCAAAGAGCCTCAGCATTCATCATGTCAAGAACAACTGTGATTCACCCCCCCCACCAGAACTATTTAATTTTATAGCACTCCTCGAGTATCCTTATCCAGTTTCAACTAAGGTCTAGCCAAAAAAATGTTATCTCTAGGATGATTTAAATTCCATCAATTTTACTTTCATTCAGATTTCTAACATTAAAAAAATCAAGCCTTAAGTCATAATGAGAATTTACAGTTACAAGGATGCCTATGATAAAAAAAAAAAAAAAGAAAAGAAAAGAAAAGAAATACAAAAGGAAATAAAGTATTGGTGAAGAGACAGAAAAACTGGCATCCCCAAACACTGTTGGTGGAAATGTAAAATGGTATAGCCACTACCAAAAAAGCTGGTAATTCCTCAAAACGCTAAACGCAGATTAACCGTATGACCCAACCATTTTACTCCTAGGTATATACCCACTAGAAATGAAAGCTGACTCAAATGGATACTTAGAGTCAATCCTTACTACATTATTCACAATAGCCAAAAGGAAGAAAGAACCCAATCATCCATCATGGGTTCATCAACAAATGACAGAAAAGCAAAATGTAGTATATGAATACAATGCAGTATTCTTCAGCCACCAAAAGGAAATTCTGGCAGAGGCTACGACATGGTTGAATCTGGAAAGTGTAATGCTAAGTAAAATAAGCCAGACAAAAGAAACCAAATATTGTATGATCCTACTTCTATGAAGTATCTAGAGTAAGCAAATTCATGAAGACAGAAAGCAGATTAGAGGTTACCAGGGCTGGGGGAAGAGAGGAATGGGGAGCTACTGCTTAAAGGCTACAGTTTTTTGTTTGGGGAGAAGAGTAAATTTTGAAAACAAACAGTGGTAATGGTTGTCCAACACCATGAATGTAATTATCGCCACTGAACTATATACTTCAACTATGGTTGAAATGGTGACTTTTATGCTATACTTATTTTTACAATTTATAAAACTTAATAATGTAATCTATCAAAAGCAACGAACTATAGATTTTAAATGGGTGACTTACATAGGCTGTGAATTATACCTCAACAAAATTTTTTTTTTAATCAGTCTTATCTTATCTTATATACCACTACAAAAGGCAATCAAGAAGTAAAGTACTAAGTAAGGGGCATGGATCTCAGGCATGTCACCAAAGGCAGATACTGGAGTGGAAGTGTCTCCTTTCTTCTGCCATGCCGCTGTCTCAGCCCTCAGGATGAGACTGCCACCCACCCTGCTCTCTTCACGCAGAGCAGCACCAGAGGAAGCACAGCGGACTTCCTACCCCATGCCCTTAATTTTCCCCAAGGGGATAAGGGCTCATCTGACGGCTGAGAGACTGGAATATATTAAGTCACATTTTAAGGGTTACTCTGTTAAAGACAGGTGACAAGCCATGCCTTGAACAACATCAAACACAATCCTTCTGGGGAGCCTGGTGGCTCAGTCGGTTAAATATCTGCCTTCAGCTCAGTCATGAACCCACGTCTGGCTCCCTACTCAGCAGGGGAGTCTGCTTTGCCTTCTTGCTCTGCCCCTCCTTGCTGCTTGTGCTCACTGTGTCAAATAAAGAAACAAAAATCTTCAAAAAAAAAAAAAGGAAGAAAAAGTGCACTCCTTCCTGTGTCCAATTACAACCAGCACGCTTTGGCTTCAGGTAAGCACACCTGAGCAGGGTCTACGGTCATGCTGCTGACTCAGTTCCTTAACTAGAGAGCTCATTGACATAACTGGTCTTCCTTCCCCCATATACATACATGTACGCACATGTTCACCTGAACACATAGGTATTCAGTTCAGTTCAGCTCACTTCTGAGCTGCATTAACCATCCAATATACCAGAAGCTCTACACATTAGAGGCTAGACTGTCATTTTCTGAAATAACGAGATAGTTTCCATCCTCCATTTAGCTAATATGCTTTTTATGTCATCTCTATCAGTCAGAAGCCAAGTGGCAATCAAGAGTGAGTGACACTTCGAACCCTTAACAACAGGAATATCTGTTAGGAATTCAAATAAAGAACATCAGTGTTAATTGTTCTTAGTGCAGTGATGACACTGTGGTTACACAGGAGAGGGTTAGTTCTCTTAGGTGTTCACACTGCAGAATTTAGGAGGACGTAGGTGATTCAGCTCATTTACAAATGATTTAGCAAAACCATTTGTAAGACAGAGCACTTGAGACACAAATGGAACAAAATGTGGAGGAAGGTAGGTTAAGATACGGCGTTGAATATGCCATTCTCTCTACACTTTCCTGTAGGTTTTAATTTTTCTCGAAAATAACACCTGGGGAAAATACCAAAACAAAAATTCAGTGCATCTGATAGATTATACAGAGTTCTCACCAATATTTAAGAAAACACCAAAACCCAATATAAATATTAGTAATGGACATTTATAATACTAATGGACACAATAACTGACAATGACGTAAACGAATAAAACCAGTGATTGCTAAACATTTGAAAAATAAACTGCATTTAATAGTTAAAAATGGAAATTAAAATAATAAACCATTTTGGGGATGCATGAGTGGCTCAGTCAGATAAACGTCTGCCTTTGGCTGGAGTCATGATCCTATGGCTCTGGGATCAAGCCCTGTGTTGGGCTTCTTGCTCAGTGGGGAGTCTGCTTGGCTCTCTCTCCCTCTGCCCCCGCCACTGCTCATGCACACGCGCTCTCTCGCTCTCTCTCTCCCTCACTTTCTCTCACTTGTGCATGCTTTCTCTCTCAAATAAAATCTTAAAAAATAAATAAAATAAAATAAGCTACCATTTTAATCCTAAAAATTTGGCGAGATTGACAAAGACATTATGCTAACATAGCATAGAATATTATAGATATCAAAATTATTGTAAGTATTATACTGGTATCAAAAACATGTTTTCACATAATATTTAATGATACGGAAAATAGAATACTACATGAAGTAAAAAACAAATTACACAAAGTAGATTTATAATTTTTTTAATGATTTTTATAGATTTTTATTTATTTATTTGATAGAGAGAGATCACAAGTAGGCAGAGAGGCAGGCAAAGAGAGAGAGGGAAGTAGGCTCCCTGCTGAGCAGAGAGCCCGATGTGGGGCTCGATCCTAGGACCCTGAGATCATGACCTGAGCTGAAGGCAGAGGCTTAAACCACTGAGCCCCAGATTTATAATTTTTTAAAGAACAAAAACACAGTAGAATAAAAGTCTAAATATGACACTATTTTTGAGATCCTGGAGATTATGTCTGGAAAATAATTACAGGTCTGGATCAATAACCTGACCAGAATCTTCTCCTGACAGACTGGCAAATAACCATAAAAAAAATAACAGTACAAAAATATCTACTATAAACTCAAAACATAAGAAAAGTATGCAAATCAGGAAAATACTTGCTATTTTAAAAGGGATTAGTTTCTTAAAGCCATAAAATTCATCTCTTTAAAGTAGAAGACAGAAAACTGACAATTTAAACAACTATACACCGTAATGGAGAGGAAAGGGAAGGGAAATAAATAAACATATAAAGAAATCTAAGGGGGAAATCAACCTGAGATATTAAATCAGCCCTCTTTTCTCATGTGCCATAGAAAAGTCTCAGAAATTTTAACATGTAACTTCTTTTTTATTTAAATTCAATTTAATTAACATACAATGTATTATTAGTTTCCGAGGTAGAATTTAGTGATTCAACACTTGCATATAACACCAAGTGCTCATTACTTCAAGTGCCTAATATGTACGTTCTAAAGAAAACTTACCAATGTGTCCTTTATGCTTAAAGAGCCTGGCCATCAACTTCTTTAAGTCCAAAGAAATAAAAATAAGTGAATTGGAAACAGACAAATCTCCCATATAGAATAATTCAAAATACTGTATGTAGATATTCCACCCTCAAGGAAGTGAAGCATAACTCCCTGCTCCTGGAAATGTGGGTTGTGCATGCTGACTTCCTTCCAAAAAGCACCATCTAGAAGGAGGAGAGGAGTAACTTACGGATGGAAAAATCTAACAAACAATACCTTAGCCAGGTGATCAAAGTCAACATCAACATGATGTCATACTGATAGCATGTACCCTTGATATGATATGATGAGAACAGTACTGTGGTCTACCAAAAACATACTACCCAAGCCTCATCATGAGGAAAACATCAGACAAATTCCATTAGAAGGACATACTACAATACACATGACTAGTCCTCTTTGAAACTGTCAAGGTCATCAAGAACTGTCACAGCCAAGAAAAGCCTAAGGAGATATCACTAAACCATATACATTTATGGTATCCTGGATAGGATCCTGGCCATTAGGTAAAATGTAAATAAAGTATGGAATTTAATTAATGATAATGTCTCAATATTGGTCCATCAATTGTGACAGAGGTACCATACTAATGTAAGATACTAATAATACAGGAAACTGGGTGTCAAATATTTAGAAATTCTCCTATACTATCTTTACAACTTTTCTACAAATCCAAAACTGTTTTAAAATAAAAAGTATACTGGGAATTATAATTAAATTTAATAGGTCACATTTTTAAATAATTTAAAGACTACTGCCAACCAGGAGAAATTTCTCTTAGCCTCCAGTGTTAGAAACTGAGTTTTACTTCTGAGAGGCAGTGAGGTTCTTATCTGTTTACTCAGTTATTCTTGATAATGCTCTAATCTTTGCTTTGGCCAGTAGGAAGCTTGGATACAAATCTATTAGTAATTATGAAGAATCTTAGAGCTTTTACAAAGTTCATACCTTCACCTCAGTTGCTCTAGTAATATTTTCACTCCTTTGTGATTTTCCATACATATTTTATCACTTTTAATCTTATCCTATTATCAGTCTTCTTAAATCTCTTTAGAGGGAGGATTTTTATATATATATAAGACTATGTTTTTGTCTGATGATATAAAACTGCATTGTTGAAATTGCTGACTTCCCATTTGTCACGTCACTAAAATTCTGGGTAGTAACCCACTCACGGGTTAGAACGGGGCAAATTACTAAAGCATCCAGCTTCAGCTTCTGAACTGGCAACACCACCTGCTAAATTAACCAATGCTCATGAGGGCTAATAGGGTTCACATCTGCTAATATGCCTAGCACAGATAGAGAGAAGGAGCCTGAAAATGATAACAATCACATTATTATTAGTAACAAAAATAGAAATCATTATTTTCATTCTTAAAATGTAAAGAATGGAGCTGAATTACAAATTAATCATAGGCCAGGTGGTGACTTGCTCGGTGACCCAGACACACAAGGGAAGCTACCAAATTTAGGGGAATGAGAACAATAACTAAAGGTGGGTGGACAATATGGGGAGGATAAAGCCAAACGGGAAGAGGAGGAGGAGGAGGAAGACTTCTTACACAATGTCATTGCCAAAAACAAGTCTGAAAGCTTTAAGACAAGGTGAAATCTGATCACTCTTTAGCCTTGACTCCACTAGAATAATAAAAAGCGAAAAAAGAAAGAAAGAAAAAAAAAAAACACCCTCTAGTTTTTCTGGCACTCATTTCCCCAAAGCCTCCCAAACACAACAGTCTCAGTAAGAGCCAAATAAACACCAAATCTGAACCTCTCCTTAGCCCAGACGATGCCAAGTTTATGTTTCACTGCCCCAAGTTTTTTGGTATTAGCACATTCAAACTCACACTTAGTCTAGAAAAGGAGACAGACAATGGGGATTTTTCATTAAAGGAACCATGCACTGTTGCAGCACTGGGTGCACAGTATCTCTAACTCCCTCAGTGATCCTAAGAGAACACATCCAGATGAGGACCTGAGGCTTAGCGGTGGAACTAGTTCACTCCAGGTTCTTATAGACAGTACACGTCGGAGAATACTGAGCCCAGGTGAGTCTGACTACCAGGATTTCCATCTTTCCACTATGCCAGAAACGTAACGCAAAGATTCCCTGCCAAAATCGATAGAGAAGGGGAACTAAATGAAATAGCTAATTCCTTCAAAAAATTGCTCAGCAGGGTGTTGGAAGTTCCTCTGTTACCTTATCAACTCACACAATAACACCCCAGACTGGGTGCTGTCATTGTCCCAATTCTACATGTGAGAAAGCACAGAGGGCTTACTTGTTTCATCCTCACTGTGCAGGTTGAAACAGAGAAGGGATAAGGAATGGAGAGAGTAAGGAATCAATAGGAGAGAAAGACAGGGGTAAGAGCCAGGGGTTCCAGGGGGAGGGCAGCCACCTCGCAAGAGAAACTCTGCACCTGGTCCCCAAGGCCACCAATCTCTGCTCGAGGAGAGAGACGCTGGAGAAAAGGCCTCTGAAGGTGCTCATGACTCCGGGGCAACAGGCAGATGAAGGTGGGATTGCAGATTCGTACTACTGAAAACAGAACGAGTCATGAGTGTCATAGCCAGTAAGAAAAAAAAAAATGGCAAGGAAGACTGGACAGCCAATAAATCATTTCTGAAGAGTAAACCTTCTGTTTCCTGAGGGTTTCGGATTGTTGTGGGTGGGGATGGGAGCCCCCAAGCACATTCTGATGGGCCAGAAAGAAGCTCGTTTTTAAATTTACCAAGTTCACTAGAAGTTTTTAAATACTTCCAACCCCTCAGAGGTGTGAAGTACCTTAGAGTCGTACATCACTTCCCTGTATATTCTGTTAAGCAATGTTGTCCAAAACTACCTGATCATATATAGCCTCCTGGAGTACTTGTTTAACCTATACATTCCCGGGTATCCCAAGGAGATTCTGATCAGTAGGCTCAAAATTGGAGGCTCTGGGGATCTGATGCTTTGAATAAATGAGTCAACCAATTCCTATCTTCAGGCTAGTTTGGAAAAACTGCTTTAACAGGACTCTCCCAACAAGCTTTCAAGGTAGATATCATGATCCCCATTTTAAAGATAGGTTCAAAGAAGGAAAGGACATACCCAGGGTCACACAACTCACATCCGGCAGAATGGAGAACTACAAATCACACTGTGACTCCACAGTCGGCATGCATGCCACCACACTGAAGTCTGAGCCAGAGCTAGCTTCGAAAGCCCACTCCTTGCTATCATAATACGGTATCTGACACCAGGAAATGTGAGTAGAGTACTACAAGAAGTAGTACTACTACAAGCAAGAAGAAATCAACTCCCTGGGTTGAGTAACACTCAAGAAAAAAGGGAAGGAAAGAAGGGTCGTCCTACTCCATCTGCAATTTTTTTTTTTTTAGATTTTATTTATTTACTTGAGAGAGAGCACAGAGGAAGAGGGAGAAGCAGACCCCCAATGAGCAGGGAGCCCAACACAGGGCTCAATCCCAAGATCTTGGGATCATGACCTGAGTTGAAGGCAGACACTTAACTGACTGAGCCACCCAGATGCCCCTGCAGTTCTATTTTGCCCTCAAATTTTGTGGGCCAATGGGGTACTGTCAACACCCACACTATTAGCAATGCTTTGACTAATAGGTCCATTTGGCTAAAATGATGGAAATATTTCTTCCACTACTGCACAAAGGTAGAAAAAAAGGTCCCTCTAGAAATAACGTTAGACAATGTCACACCACAGGAAGAATGCCCTAGATGAGATCTTCACCCACACCCTGACATCCCCATTGGTGACAGCAGTACAACAGTGACTAACTGTACCATCTGCGGTAAAGCTCAGACCTCCCCCCACCAGAGCCTGCTCCCACTGGCGGGCTAAGTAGCTGGGGTGTGCAGAGGTCATGTTTATGCATGGGTCCCCACTACCCTGAGACGGGCGGCTAATGATCATTTCCCAGGCGGCAGGGGAGGATCATCACATGAAGAATGGCGTGCTTGTGAAACACGTCCTCTACTATCTCCTTTCTGGAAGCCTCTCAGGATGAACTCTTATCAACTCTTATCAAGAAAAGGTCCAAATATGTATTTATACAGGCTTACCTGTCCTCTGGGAAATGATCCTCTTCTTCACAGATCTGTTCAATACAGATTATCTACATCATTTTCAAGATGAGAAAACCCCTCCCCTCCCCATGCTGCCTCTCTTGGGTATCCCCTGAAACCTGTTGTCAGGATGACAACAGACTTGCAGACTTTGAGATTTCATGTTCAACCTGTCTCTATTACACACACACACACACACACAGCCACTCTGTTAATTATAGCAGCTACTACTTCACACCAAGTATATTTTGAATTGTCTCTGCCATGTAGCACATACGCATTTATAACATTCACATTTATGGAAAAATATTGTGACTTCAACATATAGACCTCTACACTCTGCAATGATTCAGGTACATTAACATAAAAAGCAACACACTCATCCAGTTAAAATCAGCTTCCTCGGAAAACAGATCTCTTCCCTTCATTTTAGGGCCCCCCAAAATTCTTTTATTCATCATGTAAAAAGTGCCTTTGGGAAAATAGTCACATTTCATGATGGACTGTTCACGTCTCCTTCAAATGTGTCCAATTTTAATGAATGGTCTTCACCTTGGACACCAACATTCCAGGCCTCGTAGGAACAATGGTGTTCGGGCATGTGCAGTGGAGGTGAAAGATGGATTCAAGATGTTTCAAGTATGCAAAATCGCATGCAGATGTACAAACAGTACGTCCAGTCAAAGCGAGTTAAGAAAGCAATATATATACAGACACCCGAGAATGGATGAACGCAAATAAAATCCAACTTGTAATTAACATACCGTGCTGTGACACCTGTTGCCTTCCACGATAAGAAGTCTGGGAGATCAAAGAAATGTCCCGCCTTATCCCAGCACGTCTCTCTCAAGTTCTGCCAAATTAAATATATATTAGAATCAATTATGGGCCTTTTTCCCCTATCCCTCCCCTCTTTCAATAATGTTTCAAATTTTTCAAAACAAAAGCACAGCCAACAATGTCCCATAAAACATCTGTTCAGGGGCTGGGGGCCGGGGGGAGGGCAGGGATGGTATGTATAGTACCTATATAGGAAAGAAAAACTGGCAATTATTGATCCTTCTAAAAATGACCATCATTTCCCTTTTATCCCCTTGGCCAGGCTGGAGGGGGAAGGAGCACACTCTGTGAGGGTGTGCAATCCATCTTCCCAGGGAGGGGTCACAGAATACACTTCAAGACACACAGCAAGATTTCAAAGCTGAACAGTCATAAGCTGGGAAGACAACTGCACTAAGAAACTACTCCATGAGATGGAATGTGTTCCGCCATGCAGAATTCTCCCCATATCAACGGGTTCCCAAGGCAGGAGAACAGTTGGTCCCTGCCTTCAAAGAACGTCCAGTCTGAGCCAAAGAGAATGGCACATACCCAAATTATTCTTATAAAATACCTAAATGTTTGTTTCTTCCAGTGTCTTCCACATTGCCAGTGTGATCAGATTTTTTTCTTGCGATTGGGCTTTTTCTTCCCTCTGCCACCTCTGTCTAGGACACTGATTCCTCACCCACCACCCTGTTGCCTCCCGGGGTCCATATGACCTGCCCCTGTTGGTTAACCCTATCTACCCTTCCTTGAAGAAGCCTTCCAGGATCTCCCACTCGGTGTAGGTCTGAGTCGCATATAACCCACATCACCCCACAATTATTTCTGTACCATCTTTCTTTACTGCAAGAACATAAGCTCTACAATGTCGAGGACCTTGTCAGGCTTATGGACTATGATATACCCTACAACTCTCTCCTCTCCTCCCCTCCACAGGACTTGACGGTTAGCCATGAGGCAGAAGCTACCAGACTCCAGTCCCCCTTACACATTTAACTGGACCAGGGATGGACATGTGGCCTAACTGAGCCAGTCAGGTTCCTTCTACTCAGGATCCAAATGGAGTCATTTAACTTCTGCCTATGAATAAGGGGAGATAAGCCTGGAAACTGTAAAGTGGACATTTTCTGCCAAGTACCTAGAGAAGTAGAACTTCACAAAGAGAAGAGTAAAGCAGACAGAAGCAGTAGCAAGAAAGGTTTCCTACCAACCAGGCAACTCTCCAAGTCCTGGTTTCAATTATTCCCTTCCCAAGAGGCTACAATAAAAGGAATGTATCATAAGCACAAGAGTATCTTGGGGAACCTTAGGGCCACAGTGAAGAAGATCCACAAGAGAGATATTCCAGAATCTGTGAGAGGGTGACACACAGCAGACACTCAATATATATTTGCTGAACAACTAAACAACCTCTCACTTTCACCTTCCAACCTCTTTCATTTGAGGCGCACTTCAGAGTCTAGAAATGGATTTCACCTGTGTTATCTCCTCAGAATGAGGAAAAGTTCTGAGTATTATTACATCTACTTTATAGACATATGACTGGCCTTGATCTACATCTGTCCTCAAATTCTCTGAGTCCTTCCTACTTCCCCCCCTTCCCTATCACTACTATATAAGCTATTAATGTGCATGACAGCAAAAATATAATCCCAGGTCCGGGGTCCCATTTAAACAACAGTAATATCAAAAGGGTTCAGCAGTAAATGACAGTGTGAAGCCCATTTTCCATTACTGTTGTTATTTGTTTTAAATTCCTAAGCACTGAGGTGAGAGCTTACATCTAGAAAGAGCTAGGCTTCTCTTTGAATACCCATACGTGTTCATGACAAACAAGGCAAAACTTAGAGCTGACTAAATGTGCCTATCCCATCTATAAACTAGTGGTATCCTCAGGCCCTAACAGGGTCACAATCAGGAAAATGGTAGCCTTTGAAACTGTGTGAATCAACCTAGCAGCCTGCCTTCTTCGGGGCAGTCCCTGACATCTCTTTCCCTGTGCTCTGTGGTCTCAGTGATCAGTTTCTAGGGAGAAGGAGAAAAGGTAGCCTCCTTCCACAGGCTCCAGGAATCCAGGGCCGGTCACTAGAAATGAATGCTAAACCACAGCAGCAACAACCAGCGCTTCAAGCCAAAGCTGAACAAGGTTCCTAAACTCTGAAAACAACTGCTTCTGTTAGATCTTGTATATGGCCATTAAGGATTTCGCATAATGAGAGCTTTCAGTCTGGACAGCCTGGAGCCAAGCAGACGGTCACCGTGGACAATGGGACCTAAGCAAATGTCTCCAAGAGAACTTCAAGCTTCTTGACAAAAAGAGACACACTGCAGTAGGAAGCTTGAGGCAGCCAGGGAATGTCATTTCTTCTTGAGACCAGGCCAGCTTCACCTACCAAAGCCACAGACCCGAGTCCAATGTCTGTCTATCAGATGAGAAACCAGAAGCATGTAATTAGAAGCATGAGGTATCCTTAAGAACACACGTGGTCTTGGAGGAAGAGAGAGCAGTCTGGTCCCTGCTTTCTCTAAAAGCAGTCTGGAGATTAGCCAGCAAAGAGAAGGGGGCAGAGTTTGCAGGGATGAGAAGGAATGTCTCCTGATGCCTGATCTCTCACTCTGAGATGCTGACAGACTGTATGTAAGGATCCCATGCTGTTCTCATGTTGGGCTACATGATGCACAAGTGCATTGTCATCAGATGCCAGATGGGCCAAGAGCATGTAGCCCCATGGATGGATTTTTAATGCAATTCTGTGGGGAAAATCTCTCCTTCCCTTCCACTCCCCAGCCAGTACACAATCCCAGCTGAGGGGCTCAATCTTACTGAATTAATTCTATTTTTTGAACCATCGGGCCTGTCACTATCTTTCCTGTATTCCTCCGCAGCTCACAAGAGAGCCCCCACACACCTCATCTCATGTGATTCTCAGGGCGGTTCAGAGATGTGTAGGTGAATATACAGTAGTCCAGTTTCAGACAGGGCTTAGGCTAAAGTCACATAGGACTTCTAGCTCTAAAGTGATGTTCCTTTCTCCCACTGCGCCACAGTCACCATCCTGAGGCTCCCAGACCCATCTGAAATGTGGGGTTCGGCCTCTGGGGAACATCATGATAGAAGCCACTGCCATTCTTTACAGAAGAAAACAAACAAATAAAACACATTTCTGTACACTAAAAACTTTCAGAGATTTCTTCCAATCCTGATCAGCTCATTTAACTTCTACCAACTGAAAAATACCTTCCATGCACGGAGGGTGAATGGGGAAGGAGAAGCCCAGAGCAGGCCCTCAACACTAGTCAGGCTTAGCTGTATCCCATCATGTGACAGCTGAAGCCAGTGCACACTAGACGCTCTCCATGCAGAAGGAGTTAAGCCTATCTTCCGGTTACCAAGCAACTAACAAAAACTAGTCTTTTCAAGAAAAAAAGAAATCGGTGGTGATTTGGGATGTATGACTTGGCATGAAAGGCTTCTGCATTCCAATAACAATCCTTTGAGCTAAGCAATCCCCCAGGCTTGAAAGCAGCTAAAGAGAACAACTTCTTACTTTTTTTTTTTTTTAATCATCTATTACTTCATAAAACCACAGCATTTCTTGGGAGGCGGCTACAACTCCAAGTGCACACAGCTGCAGGTCTCAGCAGAGGGTGGGGACAGAGCAATATATCCAAGAGTTGGAGCCTGGCAGCAGCCGCCCTGCCCGCCTCGGGGCAGAGCGATGTAACTTTCTCCCTTGCCCTTTCCTTGTGTGTCCGGGGAGGCAGAGAGGTATCTTCCGGCTTCTCGAGGCTGAAGGAACTAATGGGGAACATGAAACAAGTCCTGCAGGGTATGTCAGAAGACACCAGGGTCTGGGAGCAGCATGAGAAGGTGGGGAGGAGCAGCTAAAACGGGATCATCCAAGGATTTTATTATGAATTGCGAAGAGATTCTGTCTGGGTATCTGCTGCATGCAGTGAAGAAAAAGGAGGAAACAGAGCTCCCTGATTCCCCACCCACTGAGTGATCCTGCCTGAACAGCCCAAGTCCTCACAGTGTCGTTTTCCAGCATTTAACTTCCAATGAAAAAGCAAAACCTTATCCTCACTCTACGTCCAAGACTCCAAATTAGGGCACAGGCTGATAGGCCAGAGAAGAAAGATGTTTCAGTAGGAAACGTAATTCTCAACGTCATTCTGAAAAGAAAAATGATGCTGAAAACATAGAGCGGGTCATAATCTGCAGCCAGAAACCTCCCAAAATGAATGAAACAACTGTGTGTTTCAGACTCCCATCCACAAAGAAAAGACCAAACACCAGACATATTTCAGGTCAGACAGGCAGATACACAGAGAGGTTTGTGCTACTAGGGGCGTCTTTCTAAAAACTGAAAACTTACCATTGCACTCCTTTGTTTAAAATGATCCAACAGTTCCTCATGGCCTAGAATCGCTGAACTCCTTGGCATGGCTCTCAGGACACTCAACACCCTGGCTCCGGCACGGCCATTATAATGATGAATCCTTCCGGGCTCATCTCCTAGCACGCTTCAGCCGGCACTCACCCCATTTCCTCCATGTGCCCAAATGCATTAAGCTCCTTCCACATTTCCACACCTTGTGTGGAGGCTCGTGCCTCTACTTGGATTGCCTTCCTCACCTTCTCCCATAACCAAACTTCTACCTTTTTTTTTTTTTTTTTTTTAAAGATTTTATTTTATTTATTTGAGAGAGAGAGACAGTGAGAGAGAATGAGCGAGGAGAAGGTCAGAGAGCGAAGCAGACTCCCCATGGAGCTGGGAGCCTGATGTGGGACTCGATCCCGGGACTCCAGGATCACGCCCTGAGCCGGAGGCAGTCGTCCAACCAACTGCGCCACCCAGGCGTCCCCAAACTTCTACCTTTGATTCAACTCCAACTCAAATGTCATCGGTTCAGTGCATCCCTCCAGGCCCTCGCTGTATCCCAATTATATATACATGTGCCTAAATCCACCTGAAAATGACAGACTCCCAGAGGGCAAAAACCAGCTCGAAAATAAAAAAATAAAAAGGCAAAAAGTTTCGGGAGTTATAAAGAAATTTAAAGTCAGGCCTTTTCAAAAGAAAATGACAGCAGGGCTGGAGAAAGATGTGCACAAAAGGAAAAGGTAATTAATAAGATGATGTATGGCAATAATGTAATGAGCCTGATACCAAGGTTTGGTGAGTCAGCCTCATAACTTTATCGTAATATTTTGTGTAGGTCATATATTTGCCTCTAATGAGTAATCACAGACAAGGTTCAGAGGAGGGAAAGGGCTTCGGGGTTGGATTAGCCAAAAAAGGTTCCATGGGGAAGAGATGTGAGCAGAAGCCTAGAGGTCAAGTTGAACAAGCATCTATGCCACTACTGAGAATGAAACCCAAGAAACAAAAATTGGAATTGACAGGATTGCCCCCATTAGAGAAGAATTTATTTATCTGTACTATCATAGAACTTATTTGGGAAATGAAATAATTCCATTGCATAATTTAAATTAATCTTTAGGAACTCGATTTGTACCCATCCTTCCCCACCCTCTCCCTAGAGCCCTACAGTTGTACAGAAAGGCAAACTTATAACCCACACTAGACTCGATTTCCCAACCATAAAAAAAAGTTAACCATTTTCACAAAAACTGATCATATTTAGCAAAACTGACTTTGCCAGGAATATGATACCACCACATGCATTAGGAAAACAAGGCTGTGGAATGTGGGCTCTAAGAACACTGGAGTCAGGCAGACCTGAGTTTGATTACTGGCCTCACCACTTCACAGCTGTGTAGCTTTAGGCAAATTAATTCTCTAAGCCCCAGTTTCCTCAAGTGCCATACTACTAGCATCTATCTCAAAGGATGTTGTGAGAAATAAATGAAATAATGTAGAGTGCCTGATCAGTCAACAAGTTTTACCCTCGTTACTGCTATAGAGCTCCATGTGTTTCAAAGCACTTTGACATGCATGATCTCATCTGCCCTGTATAATTCTGTAGGGCAGGGAAGGCAAGAAATGATCAACCTTACCTTGTAGGTTAAGAAACTAAAACCCAGAAAGGGAGCACACTGTCCTTACGCTACACACAGATCAATACAAGGCAGACTAAAATGTAACTCGCTAATGACGAGCCCAGGACTAGTTCAGGTGCCCACCTCCCAAAAGCATAGTAAGATACAGAAGGACCAGGAGGAAAGGGGGGATGTGATGGTGATCTAGACAACACAATCCTTTGTGTGTGGTACTGTCGGTGGGAGGGAGGGATGGACAGGGTCCTAATATGAAGAGAAGACCTTGGAAGGGGTAAGAAGGTCTTGAAACAGACATGAAAGAAAGCAGAAGATCTGGACCAGTGAGAGGTTTTCCCTAATAATTCATTCTCCTGGATCCCTTGAAGCCCTTCGCATTGCTTTTCTACTTCTTAAGCAACTTTTTCCTTAGCTGCCCTTTATGGATATACCCCAAAGTTCCTCCCTCACCATTCACGTGCTGCCTGGGAACTCTCCATTACTACACCGTTCCAACCAACTACAAGTCAGATGACCTGCCAAATCTCAAACTCCACACTCTCCTCTGCAATGTGCCTCCCGGATGTTCCACCGCATCCCTAACTCAACATGTGCAAGGCAAACTCTGTGGTCCTTCCCAAAATGTTTTCCTCTGTCTTGATTTCTATGTCAGTTGATGCAGTTACCCAAAGGGTCATCTACTTCTACTTCTCCTTCTCTTTCATTTTGTACATCCAATCATCCATCTAATTTAAGCTCCAAATTAATTGATGAAGATGTCCCTACCACTTCATCCTCTATTAATATTAGGGCTCTCCAAAGAAACAGAACCAAAAGGAGAATAAATAAATAAACACACACACATACACACATAAGTGTGTATGTGTGTGTGTGTGTATCCTTCACATATATGAAATTTTATACATATATATATGAAGAAAATTATTATAAGGACTGGCTCACACAATTAGGGAGGCTGAGAAGTCCCAAAATCTGCAACAGACAAGCTGAAGACCCAGAAGTTCAAATCTAAGTCCAAAGGCCTGAAACCCAAGAGAACTGATGGTGTAATTTCTAGTCTGAAGGCCAACAGCTCAAGACCCAAAGAAAACCAGTCCAAATCCAAAGACAGGAAAAGACCAATGTCCAGCTCAAGGAAGTTAGATATGAGAAGTTCCCCCTTGCTCAGCCTTTTTGTTCTACTCAGGTCTTCAACTGACTGGATGAGGCCACCTTGGGGAGGGCAATCTGTTTTACTTGGTCTACCAGGTCAAATGTTAATCATATCCAGAAACACTCTCTCAGATACACTCAAAATGATGTTTGAATAAATGTCTGGGCACTCTGAGGCCCAGTCAAGTTGACACATAAAATTAGCCATCCCACTGTATCTTAGATAATGATCCTATTTTCAGGCCATCCCATTCCACTGCCTAGATTACAGCTACCATACCTATAGCATATTCTACAAGTGGCCACAACTCTTCCTTTCCCTGTATTAATGCCTTCTGCAGTATATAACCCTGTAGCTCTCCATCAAAAGGTCAATCTGTTTCTCTACCACTTTACTTGGTCTGCCTTACAATTTACTTTGACCAGTGGAAGGGAGCAGAGGTGCCACTTTGCTACTTCTGAACAGAGGCCCTTATCTTCTTGGGGTGGAGTGCTGCCTAGTGAGGCAGCTCAGGCTGGCCTACTAGACGACGAGAGAACCCGTGGAACAGAAATGAAACACCCAGTCAAGGCTCCAGACATGCAAGATTGCTAAGCAAAGCCAACACCAAAACCTCACCCAGGAAACCTACTCTACTCTTGACTGAGTGGAGATCAGAAAGATCATCTATCTTAGCTCATCCCAAATCAGCAAGCTGCATAATTACCAAGTAAATAAATAGTTGGTTTTTCACTCCATTAAGTTTTGAGGTGGTTTGTTACCACCCCAACTGATAACAGCAGCTAACTTTACATCTCACCCCCTTTGATTCCCACCACCTACAAAGCCAATTAGAACACAATCGCCTATGTAACATGTACATTTGACTATAAAAATCATTCACTCATTCCTTCATTAAGTATTTACATGGTATTGTCTACATGTCAGGTACTGTGCTCAGTGCTAGGGAAATGAGCAAACAACACACAGCTCCCACCTACAGACAGTTTTCAATCTAGTATACTTTGTACCCTTCTAAGTTTTCTACCTTTGTAGTTAAAAATAAAATTCACTAACATGGCATATACAATCCATGTCTTACCAGCTTCGTCTCCGATCACTCTGAGATACTATACTAGAATCACCCACATACACCCTGCTTTTTCTTACCATAACATCTTTATTCCTAGTGTATCCTACTCTTCCCTCTTCAACCTGGCCAACATGTACTCATCATTCTGTACTCAACTCAGGTATTACCCACTCTACACATTCTTCCCTGATTCCCCTAAGCTGAGTAAGGTGCTCCCATGCTACACCCCCATAATACTCTGTGAATATCCCCATATGGCACCTCCCATCATACCCATTCATGGGTCTGTCTTCTTCATTAGACTGAAAGCCCTAAGGGGGGGGCAGTGGGGGGGAGACTGTTGTTTTTTTTTTTCCAGTTTCTCTATTCCTAGGACCTAGGATTGTATCTGCTTTATAGATGACAAATAATGTTAGCTGAATGGATGAATAAATTAGTGAGCAGAGATGTACAAGCTAAAAAGGAGTTTGTGGAAATGGGAATAAGGAATGAATGAATAAATGAATGAGACTGTGAATAAGAACGGTCCCAGACTCTCTTTCCTCATTCAAGTTAATGGCTTTTCACCGTCTGTCTTAGGAGCAGAGACATTCTAGCCAAGCCAGACTGCCAGGAAGATAAATTTCTCTTCTTGGGGGTGAGTAGGTCTTTGGAGAAGTTTCATTTTAATTGGAAAATGGATTCATTCACTTCCTGGCTTGGATTCCTGGGTCAGTGCAACCCCGTGCTGAATGGCTGCCAAGTACCACCGCAGAGGGGGCTGAGGCGGGAACAGCATTCCATCAAATGGGCAGTGTTCCGGGACACCTGAGGACAACCTGGCGTCAGGTCCAGACTGGCCCTGACATGGATGCACCCTCCTCTTTCTTCCCCAAATTTCCTTCAATGTGAAATTTACTTATCCCCTTCCAGTAAAGGACAGGTACACTCTACTATTCCATTTGGTGTTTCTCTGGGCCTTATTTGGGCAAGCATATCCCACTGTTCAAAGTTCCACTGTCATTTCCTGCAAGGCACAGACAAGGTCCACAACGGAGAAATCCCTTCACAACTCAACTAGTAGAAAAAGATCGTAACTTCATAACCTCTTATAATGGATGCGGACTAGCTCAGCATCACAGGAAACACCCCTTTCATAGAATACTTCTAGTGTCTTTTGTGAAGGTCTTTGTAGAGGGTACTGAAAACTATGAATTCTGTGACCCAGCTCCAGCTTCCTCTCGTGCCTCATCTCTCAACACCTTCACTTGTCAGCTCCCCACCACCCCAGTCCCTGATTCTCCAAATGGATTGAGGCAGTGGCAGTTCTGAAAATGCAATATGCTGCTCTCCACAGAGGCGCCTTGAACATTCTGCTGCCTCTTCTCCAGAGCCAGAAGGCAAGGGTGCGTATCCTGGCTCTTAACACTTCATAGCCGTGGGACTTTGGGAAAGCTACTTCACCACTCTTCACTTCAATCTCCTTGTCCTATAATAACTAGAGAACAATACTGCTACTTACACCATTGAGTTGTTGAGAGAACAAATGAGCAAATGTATGTGAAACGTTTAGAGCACGGGGCACAGAGTAAGCACTTCTCAAATGCCTGTTCTTATTATTAGAATGTCAGAGGCGTGACTTGGTTCCATCTTCAGGAAGGAGCAGGAGCCTTAGAGACTGACCCATTCAGCTTCAAACCTTGGTTCTTCTCCTTTTTAGTTGTGTCCCTTCTGGCCAGTGAGTCACCTACTCTCTGCGGGTCTCATGTATGTACACGGCAATGCCCAGTTCACCATTCTGTTAGTAGGATCCAACTCAATGAGTTTATAGACATTAATGTGCCCATCTTGGTACATCCCCAATAATGGTTAGTTTCCTCCGTAATCCTTACTCTTCTCAGATTATATGGGGGCCTATCTGTCTCCAACTAGACTATTTCCTCCTTTAAGGGAAGGACCATAATTTTCTCATCTGTACCACTATAATTAGCATGAAATACTTATTTCTCAAATGAAATATTTATTGACCATGCTACAATCTGTCTACAAGCCCCAGTTTATGGTCAAGTTTGTGCTAAGACCATGCATGAAAAGGCAGGTGTATACTGGCCCCAAGTCTCATGTTGTTTATTGGGTAAGTGGAACAGAGTCTGCGTATGAAACACTTGGCAGCCATGTATAAAAGAGTACAGAATGATCCAAGTTTAGGGGTGCCTGCGTGGCTCAGTCAGTTAAGCATGTGCCTTCGACTTGGGTCATGATCTCTAGGTCCTGGGATCTTCTGGGATCCTGCCGAGTCAGGTTTCCTGCTCAGCAGGGAGTCTGCCTCTCCCTCTTTCCCTGGCCCTCCCCCTGTTCATGCTCTCTCTCAAATAAATCAATAAAATCTTTAAAAATAATAATAATAATCCAAGTTTAATCATACCTGTTATAAACTAAGGATACTGCATGGTCATGAAAGAAAGAGATGGCTGTGGGCAAGCAGCCAAGGAAAGGTGATATGTGGGAGGTAGTGTCTGACCTCAGCGTGGAGGGAAGGCACAGACCAGGAGAGATGGGGTGGAGGGTGGTCTAGCTGGTGCTGAGAAACTGCCTGAGAAAAGCTCAGGAAGAAGCATCAGTCGTATCCCCGGCCATGGAAAAGGAATCCTGAGAAGTTCAGCCTGAGAGAAGGATACTGAAGTACAGTAAGCAGAAATCTGAATTTGTATTAGACACTGAGGTCGGAAGGGAAAGGGAGACACCATCAGTCCTGGTGGGGAGTGGTTTGTGAAGGCGGTTTTAGGAAGTTCGGACAGAACGTCATGTGGGCAGTCTGGGGGACGGAAGACATAGGAGGCAGGACAGACGGCATATGCATTTCTGACATAGAAGGAGGAGAAAGCGCAAGAAAAGGAAGGGAGGAAGAAAAAGACAAAGCAAAAGATGGACAAAAAGAAAGGGGAGATGGGGCAAAATAAACTAAACAAACAGGTTAAACAAGAGAAATGAATAAAATAAGACAGAAAAAAAACGGAAAAATGAAGATGTATGGAAAACAACAGCAGGACCATGGCAGTGTCCCCGACGAGACACACCATGGAGAATGAAGGGCAGGAGCCAGAGTCTGCTGTCAGTCTCTCTCCTCTGGGTGAATGAAGTCATGGCTGATGTCACCGCCTCTGAGTCACATGCCCACCAAGGGAGAGGCGGCAAGAGCCCCTGCCTGGAGTTTAGTTTCACCCTCCTGGACAAGAGGGGTTCAATCACCGCTCATTCTCTGGGGTACTGTCTAGTCTGGTCCTGATGGGACTGAAATGAGGACACTTCTCCTCTGTTCAGGGAGGACACGGCAGCCACGTGAGCCCTGGGTTTCAGCTTCAGGCTCTTGAGATGGGAGTATCAGAAAAGAGGAGACAGATAGTTCCTAGCCTCTCTCTGCCTGTGACTGAGGTACGGTGGCTCTATCCATGTGTAAACAGGAAACTCCCATCAGCAATAGCATTAAACACACAGATGGGACTCAAAAGGTGCTTTCTGAATGACTCGCTTCACTGCCTTCCCACGCACGGGACTTGCAGCCCCGCAGAGGTCTCATCTCCGCAGATCGGCAGAACTTGACCAGTGCCGAATCCACGTACCCAGCCTGCCTTTTGCAACCCACCCCACCTGAGGGCTTACTTAGTTCCCCTCCACCATCAGCCCCTGCCTACAGACCACTTCCTCCTGACTCTTCTCCCCTCACTGGGGTATACTTCCACAGTGACCTGAATTCCATCCAACTTGCAGTGCACTGTGACTTCCTTTCTTCATTTCTGTCCCTTTTCTAGAACAGAAGGAGCTGGGGGACAGGGCCTCTTACGTTCACTGCTATAGTCCCAGCACTTTGCCGAGTTCCTGGAATACAGTACATTTTCAATAAACATTTGCCGAATGAATGAATGTCCCTGACCGATTCTGGTGGGAACTGAGGAGCACGCACTGTTCGTAGAGCACTTGTGAAAGGTGTCCTCATTCTCATAGCTGTCATCCTGGGCATGTTTGTTGCTGAAGACAACACCCCATAAGTTACCAGTAATAGGGGAAGTGAGACTGCTCTGGGGCATCTGAGGATGGACTGACCCTCTCCCAAGCTCTCCTGCTCTCCCGGATCCTTGGTCTGTGAGCTGTTATGAGCCCGTGCTTGAGGAACTTCGAGCTGGATCCCAGCCTGACCACTCATGAGCTGCAGGAGGTGAATGCTCTCAGCCTGTTGCCACCTGTTCAAACAGGACAGTAATACCCGCACCCCAAGTTGTCCCTAAAGATTAAGCACACTTTCTTTGTTAATTGCCTGCCCTCACAATAATGTGAAATTTTCCCTTCTCTCTCAGCTTTCTCAGCTGCATCTAGAGATAAGAATACGAAAAATAGCCCTAATTTTCTTTCCCCAAATCAACTACTTCCATCATATTCATCATTTGAAAATATGTCATTATATCAGCATTCTACAACTTACCAAACACCGCCCCCCCCACCACCAGCCAAGACACAGAGAAACAATATTGCCATTAACACCATTTTATAGACAGAAACCTAAGGCCCGGAGTGAAGAGAATTGCCCAAGATCATGAAGTGAGTAAATGAAAAGCCTGAGTGAAACCCCAGCCACTTGAATTCCAAGGCCACTGCACTACTGCCCAGTTGCCGCTCCCCAGGACAAGGGAGGTTCTCCAAAAACACTTGCACAGTGACTCACCATCTTTCTCAGGTCCATGGGCTGGTCTCTGACCCCCAGCCAAAGCCAGATCACATGGCTTCACACCAAGACAACTGCACTAGGGTTCAGTCGGGTACCAATACTCTTCTCATGCATCTTAGATCCACAGAGTTCAAGGCTTGCGGGAGAATCTCAGGGCTCACAGAGACCCCCTGCTTGCAAATACCAGACCACAGATGGGTGCGAGTCCATGACTCATCATTTTCACTAATTGATGAAGCGAAAATAGTAATTATATTGGGGAAGCTAAAATCCTTATTACTAAAAATATATAAATAATTAAATGGTAAAAAGATCGTCTTTCCTAATTGCTCGCTTTGCTTTACTTGGCTTTACTTGGGCAAGCTCCAATAGGCTTTACCCGTCTTGCAACTGCGAGAAAATGCCTGCGCCACAGTTCAGACCCTCTGGCAAAGCCCGAATGAGAGGCAGAGGCCAGGAAGGGCAGAGCCACTGACTCAGGCAGCTCGCTCATTCCCTCTGAACACTCCCTAGTCTTGCATTTTTTGAGCCAAAAGACACTGACTGTTGAGATTACGAAGCTTGGAAGGCAAACTAAGGCAGCTTTTGAAGAGGGTGTGGGATGGGTATTGATGAGGCTGGAGAGTTGAGATCAGACTTTTTATTACTGAGGTCCCTCCCAAGTTTTACCAAGTCTGTAGCCTCTCCATACAGGAAGGATTCGGGAGACATGGGGCTTGAAGGCAATCCCTGAATGACTTTATCATTCGGCCAGGAGAGTGGCCACAGCTCGGTGCACAAAGATAACCCTTGAGTGAGGTCTTAGCTGCAAAGGTACCTCCAGGACCCCTGGGTTCAGAAGAGGTAAGGAACTAGTTAAATAATTTACTAATTTTTTTTTGAACTATAAACACTTTGAGGTGAATGCCAAGGGGAGGAAGAAGCCAGCTCTTCAAGAGGTAACTAACATGCTGGAGAATGGACAAATGGATAAGGAGGAATGGGTTGGAATTTGTGTCATGGAGGGTCTCAGGCATGGTCCTTTAACTGGGAGTCTAACTTGGGATGACTCAGATAACTTTTTATTCTAGAATTCATATCTAACTTCAAAATTTCAGTCAGGTAAATTTGTTATCTGGGATTTTCAACCTGAACTACGGGAACTAGCTCTCTCTACCCAGGTATTTCATCTGTAGAGAAGACCGGGGACCGTGCCTGATAAAGGCTGGAGTTGGACCAACTAACCTCTGCAACTTCTTTTTTAAATCTATTTCCCGGAGTTAGAAAACCTAGGTTTAGATTCCAGCCCTGCCCAATGCAACAGTCAGTAAATGGTAATCTATTTCACTTCCTCTATCCTCACCTTTTCTACCTGCAAAGTAAGTGAGAACATGTACCTCACAGGAATTTTGTAAGCATGAGGTCAGACAGCAAACTTAAAAGCACATAGTAGATATCTTATAAGTTCTAGTACAAGTGTTAGTGATGTTTGCAGACAGCAATCAAACAGGGTCACTATCTTAAATAGATTTTACTAAGCTTCTCAATAAGGTAAAAGGGCTTTAACATTTCAAACTGCTTTTAAAAGTGTAACAATGTCTGTTTACTGCAAAAACTTGAGGACTGACGAATGGATGGATTGAAGGGCAGACAGATGGACATACACATGATAAAGCAAGTAAAATGTTACTGGCAGAATCCAGGTGATAGTTCTGAGTATGTACAATAACATTCTCTCAACCTTACTATATGTTTAAAGATTAGATCATAAAATGCTGGGGGGAAATCACTTTTATAGCCTCTTGTACTGGTCTTAGACTTGGAAACAACTTGAGATAAAGGTCACTCTTGGCTTCCACTTTGTCTCCCATCACCAAACAGAAGTTAGTAGCGGAAAGTCTGTTTCACTGTTGAGAGTATGTCCCTAGAAGAGCAGAACAGCTTTCTCATTTTGAACCAAAAAAAAAAAAAAAAGAATAAAACCAAGCCATATATTCAGAGAAATGAGACTGACTTATCTTTCCAGACGACTCCCATCCATCTAGCATCTTTTCCTGACTTCTGGCCTGCCTCCTCTCTTGCCTTGATCAACATCTATCTACCTTGAATCTCCAGATTTCCAAAGTGACCGTTCACCTCCACAGGGCTGACTGATCTGCGTTCCTCTATCAGGATACACATTAAATGCACTGTCTTTCTTCTTGTCTTTTCTAAAGCTAATATTCCCTCCCATAGGTGCATTTTAGCTACTATATGAAAAGAATGTTGTTCATTTTCCTATGGCATCATCTATAAGGCATAAAAGCAGCTGAACTTTTTTTGCTCTTGCCTCTCCGGTTATACTAGTCTGGATGTAGCTGACATCCCTGCACAGTGGTCAGGAAGGCAGGCAGCAGAAGTGCTGGGCACATGGGACTTCCTGGTACAGCCATACATGTGGCTCTGACTAGGCAATGTGAATTCATTTAACAGGTATTTACTGAGGATAATTTTAATGCCAATCACTGTGTTTGGCTCTGGAGAGACAACTGCCAAGTATGGACAGAGAGATTTAGTCCCTGCTCTTACTGAGCTAAAAACCCATCGACCCAAAGGAGAAGGAACTTGGTTTAACATGGGAAAAAAAAAAAAAAAAGAACAAGACCTAATTTAGATTCATGACAAGGTTCATGAGAACCTTCACTGAAGACCCAATTCTAATCCCTGTAGACAGTCACTTCATTTCTTTGAGCCTTGTGTATTCACCTGTAAAATGTGGCAAATAGTAATATTTATCCCACAAGACCACGTCATAGATCAAATAAAGAAAATATACATCAAAGTCTGCCATAAGCCGTAAAGTAAAATACAAAATATAGTACAATAATAGCTACCATATATTAGATGTTACTAGTTATCTGACCAAGTCCTTTAATGACGGGGGAGGGGTCTCCTTTTTAAAATTACTTTGTTGGGACTATAAAACTAAAAGAATACATACATACTTGGCACAAATCAAATATGCAAATGCAAGGATGATAAGGAAAGGATTCGCTGTCCAGGTAAATGAAGGCACCAGCCTCAACACTCCGTATATTTAGGTACGAGCCCAGTTCTTGGGCAGACCCTTCCCCTTCCCCCCTGCAAGAGAGAAAATTCACAAAAGATGCCCTGGCAAAAGCTGACAACACGGTCCACACTGCTCAAAGGCTGGGAGGAATCTGGTCCGAAGGTAACAGGGCCCCTGGTATTAACATTCCAAAGAGAGGCTGTTGGATTCCATATGTTCACCTCAGAGTCTCTCGCAGGGTAGAGGGAGCAGCTTCAAGGGTTGAGCTCCTCAAGACACAGAGCTACAGAAGAGAGGCCAGGAGTTACTGCCTCCATCTGGGGCCTTCACTGCCCACACAAAACAAGCCAGGACTCAAGGTAACAGGACTGCAGCCAAGGGGTGGCTCTGGGGTAGAAAGGAGTGGGAATACTCCAAACTTCTTTCCACAATGGGGAAGAGAAAAGGAACTTACACATGGTGTGCAGGAGATATGTACTTTAGAACGGAACTACTGGTCAGTTGTATACAACAATCAAAAATGGCATAAATAGTGATTTGGAAAATTCAGCCATCTGTTCATCCATCCATCGGTTAAAATATCCACTGAGTGGTTAGTGTTAGATGCGAAGCAGTGCCCTAGACATGAGGGACACAGAGATAAATGAGGCACACGTAGTGCAATAAATTCCAAGGTAGAGGTAAGGGGGGGAATGCCATGATGGACAGAGGGCAAGAGCCTAATCAACCCCCGATGGAGAAAGTCAAGGAAGGCTTCCTGGAGTCTTGAAGAATTAATACAAGTTTTCCCAAGTGAAGGATGAAATCGTAAGTTTGCCACAAAGGAAAAACCTAAGCGAAGACTCAGAGGTGTAGGAGAATGTGAGTACGGCATCGCTAAAGCCACTGACCGAGAAGTTCCCCGTCTGGAAAAGCTTTCCACTTCTCTAAGCATTTTGTTATAGGAAAAGTAATGATGGATTCCTTGAACAAATTCCCAAAGCCTGGGTCTCCAATCCAAACGCCTAAAGGGTAGTGCTGGGAAAGGAAATGAGCAGAGTAAGCTGGGTGGGGGGACACGTGCCCCTCCTAAAAGGGGCAGCCCCTGCTCAGCACCAGCCAATTCCTTCCACATGGGAATGTGGGCCCCCAACTGCCAAATCCTTTTGTTATTTCTTCTAAAGAAGCAGAAAATCTGGATTTTAACGTGAAGTTTCTTAGTTTTTAATTGTTGAAAACTAAAAAAAAAAAAAAAAAAAAGTTGTTGGGGCGTGTGTGTGTGTGTGTGTGTGTGTGTGTTTTTCCAAGCACAGGATAGGTCAAACAAAACCCATCTGGGGTCCAGATTCAGCCTGTGGACTGCCAGGCGGCAGCCTTCATGTGTCGCAAGAAATGAGCACTATTTGAGTGCAGCCAGTAGGGCCGGTGGAGAGAGCCTAGGAGCTAGAGGCCGGCAGAATTTGGTGAGAATCCTTGTGCCACCCACATTTGCTGTGTAGCTTTGCAGAAGCTATTTAAGCCCTCTGGGTCTTGTTTCCCTCATCTGTATAATGGGATAATAATACTGTGTTGGTGCTTTTAAGGAAAACAAGCCCAAGTAGGAAAAAAAAAAAAATCCTATGCTAAATAATGAACTAGTATAAACCCAAAAAGTTAGCTAGGACTACAAGATCATTTTTTTTTTTCATGAAAAATTACCAAGAAGTTATAAAAGCAGAAGCACTATGTTATAAGAGAAGGAAACTCTTCCAACCATAGATACTGCACCCCATTAGTAACGTTTTTTGTACACATAGCCGGTTTTTTTCTATACTGATAACTTTTTAAAGATTTTATTTATTTGCGAGAGGGAGCATGCATGCACGAGTAGGAGGGAGGGGCAGAAGCAGAGGAAGAACCAGACTTTCCGCTAAGCAGGGAGTCCAACTCCAGGTTCCCTCCCAGGACCCCTGGATCATGATCTGAGCTGAAGGCAGACACTTTATAGACTGAGCCACCCAGACATCCCTCTATACTGGTAATTTCTTAAAACAAAAGTATCCATAAAACTGCATGTTCACTTTTTTAATTTTTCCTTTTAACATTATAATGTAAACTTTGTTGTCATCATCCAAATGTTTATTACCTAACCAGTACTATCCAGAGTGATTTCTAAGTCATAAACCAGAGATCACGTCACACTTATCATTAAAATCCACTGACCCTTTCCCTTCTATTAGAATAAAATCCAAATTCCTGCCCATGGCCTCAAGGCCATGCAGGAGATGGTCTCTACCCACTGTTCCAACCCACTTCCCACTACTCTGCCTTGCTCACAGCCTCAGCCCTGCTGACCTCCTCTGCTGATCTCACAGGTACTTTCCTCCCCTCATGAATGTGCTGCCCTTTCTTCCTGAAATCATCATCATTCAGGTCAAATAAAACCTCCCAAGAAAGAACACACCAGCCATGCCAAATCTGTTCATCTGTATTTTTCCTTCAAAGCATTTTCCAGAAAATAGAATCACTGTGTGTGTGTGTGTGTGTATTTGTCTCTTTGTCTATTTTCTGCCTCTCTATACTAGAATCTTAGTTCTCAGAAGTATCCAGGACCCTCATCTGTCTTGCTTATTTTGGAATCTCTAATGCCCAAGACAGTGCCTATCGCATAGGAGACAATAAACAACATTAGTTAAAGGGGGAAAAAAAATGAACCCACCACCCATTGTTCCTGGCCTCAGATCCTCCTAAAGTTATCACTTACAAATTTCTTCCCCGAACTAATTTATCCAAACCCTGCAAGGCAAGCACTTGAAGACGGCGGGAGGGAGAAATGGTGACAAGCCCAGATTCTAGATCTGAAATGCCAAGATTCCAATCCCAGGCTTGTCATCTATTAGCTGAGTCACCTTGAGCAAGCCTCTTAACATCTCTGAGCCTGTTTTACCATCTGATACTTACTTCATAGGGTAGAATTAAGGATTAGAGGAGTTTAACAGATAAAATGCTCGGTAAAGTACTAGATAATTACCATGATACATGCTTTAGCCACTGTCTATATCTGTTCCCTCACTCTGATCCGATTGCTCAGGTGAGCTGTACCTTTCTTCTCCCCTCAGACTATAATCTCCTGAAGGCAAAGACCACTTCTGGGTCCCCGCAGTGGATTAGAGGCCCTCAAAGGATGGGGATGGGCGTGGAGCTACGGTGGGGCTCCCCGTGTAGGCTGGCTCACCCAGTACGAGGCTGTATGTCATAATGTTTCTGAGTTTCAGTTTTCTTACCACAAAAAGAGATCACGTTGATCCCACAAGACAGGTGTGAAGATTCAATACAATAATCTTTGTGAAATAAAATAATGCTGAGGCTGGAGGCAATGGTGAATTTCAGGGGCAACAGCAGAAGGTATTAGGTGAATCTGCTTCCAAGTTCAAAGCCGGCTGCCTTGTGGTATAGGGATTACATATAGGATGTGGATGATTCACATACATGAATGACTCTGAAAATACATTTTGTACTATTGTACTGGATATTTTCTGTGATTGCCTCTGACAACCTTATGATGGTTTTTAGAAGCTATCCTTAGTTATTAGTCAAACAGGAAAAATACCACGCGTTACAGCCAACTGCGTGAAATAAGATATTCTAATGTTTAAAATTCTCTCAGTTCAATTGGAAGGGGAGATGAACCATGAGAGACTATGGACTCTGAAAAACAATCTGAGGGGTTTGAAGTGGCTGGGGGTGGGAGGTTGGGGTACCAGGTGGTGGGTATTATAGAGGGCACAGCTTGCATGGAGCACTGGGTGTGGTGAAAAAATAATGAATACTGTTTTTCTGAAAATAAATAAATTGGAAAAAAAAAATTCTCTCAGTTCGTGATAGGAATTACTGACATGCCCATCAGTAGAACACATTTTTTTTTTTTAAGATTTTATTTATTTATTAGACAGAGAGAGAGCGGTCACAAGCAGGCAGAGAGGCAGGCAGAGGCAGGGCGGGGTGGGGGGGGGGGAGCAGGCTCCCCGCCGAGCAGAGAACCCGATGCGGGGCTCAATCCCAGGACTCTGAGATCATGACCCATGCTGAAGACAGAGGCTCAACCCACTGAGCCACCCAGGCGCCCACCAACAATTTTTATAAACGCAACAGAAGTGAAGATGTAACTGCTATCTGAGTATCTACTTTTGCATAAAGGGCTTTACAAATATCTGACTCAATTATAACATTTCCACAAGGCTGACACTGCTCTTCTCATTTTACAGCTAAACGCTGAGATGCAGAGAGGTTGACTTAGTTTGTTTGAGGCCCCAGGCTAAGTAAATGGCAGAGAGTGATTTAAATGCAAGTGAATCTGGCTTCAAATCCTGCACTTCACTTCTGTTACAGAACTGTGATTTATCCCCCAAATTTCCCCAATATCTTGTATCAGCTCTGCTGCAAAGGTCAGATGAATGTGGGTGGACAATAATGGCCCTATACATGCAGTTTAAAGCCAGAATCACTAATAGAGAAAGACCGCAGTCCCCACCATAACTGCCATTAAAAATGAAATGGTATATTTCAAAGAAAGGAAATTAACATTGTTTATCTTCCACAAAGTTTGAAACAAAAAGAAATCAAAGATAAAATAATAGGTATTATTATATAGTCAAGAAGAAGGAAAGAATGAGGCCAAACAAGGAATAAAAATGAGCAGGGACAAGCCTCTTACTTCACAGAAAGGACTAGAACCAGGCTTTCCTGACCTCTAATGGAGTTGTTTTGTTTTTTTCCATAGTTCCTCACAAAGAGCACTCTACTCACACCTTCCACAGCTAACAGGAAGTTATCAAACTACCTCTCTACGCATCCCGACTCCCTTCAAAAAATCTATATATACAGGAAAAGAGGAAAAGGCACATTAGAACCAGAGAATCCTTTCTTCATTTCCCCTGTACACTATCAGGGGAACAGAGCAGAGAGGCATGAACTGGGGAGAAATGGGAGGGGCCGACAGAGCGTCTAAACCCATCAACAAAATCCTCTGATATTCCAGCCCATTGGTTCTAGTTAGAAATGAACAATGAAAATCTCAAACTATGAAATGATTAGCTTTCTGCTCTGCTGACAATGGCAAAAAGAGGAAATGAGTTAAAAGTCAGATTGGAAGATCTCCACACAGCCCCTACACACCAGTTAATTATCTTCCATTAACACTGAGCTGTCAGGATCTGCATCAGCCCTTAACTCTCTTGACCTTCCCCAGTCTGCACCTTGTTACCCTGCAATGTTTCATGTTTATAAAGATAGGAGACTCCAGCTGTTCCAGCCTGACAGAACTTAATTTACATTTGGCCTTCATTAAGATGAGAGTCAGAATCATTGAGACCAAATGGAAAAGCCAGACTGCTGGGGGTTATGAAAAATTCAAATGGCATTTTTCCTTTTATCTGACAATTCTTATTAAGGAGACATACATCAACCTGAAACACACAAACTTTAAATGTAAAGGACATGATTAAAATTCCACATTGCAAAACCAGGACCCGCGTGACTTTGCCCAAGAGCTGCGGTGGTCCTAGTCTATCACCTGGGTCTTCTGGGATGGCTGAACTCCTGATTCTGCCTGACTCTCCATGTCATCAGATTCCAGGACAAGGAGTCCACGAATGACAGCAGTACTAACGTGAGTGGCCATCTTGCTTGCTCCTCATAGCCAATCAGCCTGCATGCCCTGCTGATAGTATTCCCTAAAAATTCTAGAACCTATCTCTTCTCCACCCCATAGTACCTACTTCAAGCCTCATGACTTCTCACCTGGGGGAATACAAAAAGCCCCCTTCCTGAGTCCCTCAAATTATTCAAAACTACTACAAATTATTCAAAGACTACCTACTATATACCAGGCATTTTATTAGAGTTGGGAGACAGCCATGAATAAAACAGATAGGCTCCCCATGCCCTCCATGGATTACAATGGTTGGAAGATCCATGCACCATGCGAATCATCGTTACAAAAGGATATATCACTACAATTTATGAAAGATACAGTGAAGTAATAAGAATGCAATAGAAAGAGATCTCTAATTTATTGGAGGGTCAGGCAAGGCTTTTCTGAAGACATAACAATAAAGCTGAAACTTGAACAATTACTTAGGATCAGCATTGAGTAAAGGGAAGAATATCCAGGGTCAGAAGGCACAGCAGCACATCACCAAGACCAAGGGGTCAGCAAACTTTTCTATAACCGTCCAGAGTCAGTATTTGCAGCCTTGTAGGCACACAGTCTATATCGCAACTACTGAGCTCTGTCATTGTGATGCAAAAGCAACCACAGACAACACATAAATGAATGAGTGTGGCTGTGTTTCAGGAAAACTTTGTGTCCCCGCAACTCTGAATTTCACATAATTTTCACAAGTTACAAACTATTATTCTCTTTTTGAATCCTTTTTCCACCATTGGGAGTGAAACCCATTCTTTGCTCCCAAAGCATCCAAATCAAGCAGCAGGCCAGATGTGGCCCCTGTGCCGGAGTTTGCCAGCCCCTAGTCAAGATGGAGGTGGCAGAGCAGAGCATGTCTGAGACACCCTGACTGAGTCCCGGTGGAGAGACTGAGCAAGGTGAGGGGCACAGAGTAAGCAGAACGGGAAAGTGAAAATGACATCACATACCATCTTCTGCGCTGTGTTACAAATTTAGGAATTTATCCTATGAGCAAAGCCAAGCCAACAAAGTGCTATAATCAGGAAACTATGAAAACCAGTTCTTAATTCACACACACACACACACACACACACACACACTTCCTCACCCGTAATCCAGTCTCTTCATCCCTCTCAAAGGTACTGAAGACATTCCTTCCCCTTACTTAAAAACCTTCTATCACCAAATAAGGCAGACTACTTACCTGGCCTCAGTTCCTACTACCTTCAGAGAAGCATTCAGGGCTCTCAGCCCAGGACCTTATTTTTGGCTTACCAAAAATAAGCCATAGTCCTTCTCCAGCATTTCCTCCCTGTCTTCTCTAATAGGCATAACCTCCACTCCTAACTTGAGACTCATCTTCAAGAACACCTCTCGGAAGCAAATTATGTTCTCTGGAAGCAAATTATGCTCTCTGGAAGCACTTTGCATATTCCTTTATCAAGGTGCTTAGAACATCTTCTAACAGTTCTGGTTCCATGTCTCTTTCCTCCACCCAACACCCACCCACCCCCACCTTTGCTTCCCCACCACTGCCCCAGAGGACTCTGGGCCCCTTAAGGGTAAGCCTGAGTCCTCTTTGTGCTTGTGACCCCAGTACCTGTGACACTGCTGGGTCCTAGCAGAGCCTCTGTTAATATTTGGTGAATTAAAGAGTTAATAAGGAAGTAAACAAATGACAGCCCCATGAGCTTAGCAGAGTCACACTTCTGACTTTGATGTGCTGTTAAACAACTCTTTGAAAGCTATCTTTCTGGCTCCCAGTCTCCCATTGCCCCATTCAAAAGAAGGTACTGTATCCTGATTCTCCACCAATGTATGCTCTTCAAGATATAAAGGGCAGAACATTTTTTCATGTGCTGTTAGCCATTTTTATGTCTTCATTAGAGAAGTGTCTGTTCATGACTTCTGCCCATTTTTTGACATGATTATCTGTTTTGTATATGCTGAGTTTGAGAAGTTCTTTATAGATCCTGGATATCAGCCCTTTATCTGTAGTGTCATTTGTAAATATCTTCTCCGCATTCCGTGGGTTGTCTCTTTGTTTTGTTGACTGTTTCCTTTGCTGTGCAGAAGCTTTTGATCTTGATGAAGTCCCAAAAATTCATTTTCGCTTTTCTTTCCTTTGCCTTTGGAGACATATCTTGAAAGAAGTTGCTGTGGCTAATGTCGAAGAGGTTACTGCCTATGTTCTCCTCTATGATTCTAATGGATTCCTGCCTCATGTTGAGGTTTTTATCCATTTTGAGTTTATATTTGTGTATGGTGTGAGAATGGTGGAGTTTCATTCTTCTACACATAGCTGTCCAATTTTCCCAGCACCATTTGTTGAAGAGACTTTTTTCCACTGTATATTGTTTTCTGCTTTGTCAAAGATTATTTGACCATAGAGTTGACACATGAAACAATGTTCATCATCACTAGCCATCAGGGAGATTCAAATTAAAACCACATTGAGATACCACCTTACACCAGTCAGAATGGCCAAAATTAGCAAGACGGTAAACAACATGTGTTGGAGAGGATGTGAAGAAAGGGGAACCCTCTTACACTGTTGGTGGGAATGCAAGTTGATGCAGCCACTTTGGAAAACAGTGTGGAGATTCCTTAAGAAATTAAAATAGAGCTTCCCTAGGACCCTGCAATTGCACTACTGGGTATTTACCCCAGACATACAGATGTAGTGAAAAGAAGGGCCATCTGTACCCCAATGTTCATAGCAGCAATGGCCACAGTTGCCAAACTATGGAAAGAACCAAGATGCCCTTCAACGGATGAATGGATAAGGAAGATGTGGTCCATATACACTATGGAGTGTTATGCCTCCATCAGAAAGGACAAATACCCAACTTTTGTATCAACATGGACGGGACTGGAAGAGATTATGCTGAGTGAAATAAGTCAAGCAGAGAGAGTCAATTATCGTATGGTTTCACTTATTTGTGGAGCATAAGAAATAACACGGAGGACATGGGGAGATGGAGAGGTGAAGAGAGTTGGGGGAAATTGGAGGGGGAAACAAACCATGAGAGACTCTGGACTCTGAAAAACAATCTAAGGGTTTTGGAGGGGCAGAGGGTGGGAGGTTGGGTAAGCCTGGTGGTGGGTATTATGGAGGGCACATACTGCATGGAACACTGGGTGTGGTACATAAACAATGAATTCTGGAACACTAAAAAGAAATTTAAAAAATAATTAAAAATTTTAAAAAAAAAAAGATATAAAGGGCAGAGCTTCTAGAACTAGAAGTGCTTCTATAAGTCTGTGGGCCAGCCACATCAGCATCACCTCGGACCTTGTCAGAAATGCCAATTCTCAGTCCCTACCCCAGGACTACTAAATCAGAAATCTACAATTTAACAAGATTCCCTAGGTGATTCATTTACACCTTAAAGTTAGAAAAGGGTCATAAGCCATCTGGGTTTTAAGGAGAAAATGCTAAAACTGGTATTAGCAATATCTTTTATTTTGAATTTGCAATCATGATAAAATCAAAGAAATTCTCAGCATGGATTCCTGTACCAGCCTACCAAAAATAAATAAATAAATAAATTTAAGAAATTTTAAAAACAGATTAGAGGCTCAACCATCAGGTAGTTAAATACACGATGAGATAATGTTTCAGGCCTTTCTCAGAAAGCTCTGAAACGGAACTGATTAGCTGGATGGATGGATGGTCAGTCTCAGGAGGCCACAGTCACTGACCACCATGCACTCTAGAACCTAATTGTTTTCTGTGTGCTTTCATTAGGGCAGTTTGATCTCAAGCACACAGTACTGAGCCTCCAGAGAGGCTTGCACCAGATGTGTCATCAGACCTCCTGGGATATACAGTCCAAAGCGGGCCATGAAGCAGGCGCCCAGTAAGGCCCTGATGATGTACCAGTGGCCACCTGCCTGACCCTCATCCCTTAATTCAGTACAGCTCTTTCTTACTTGAGGCCAAGAAGGGGGTGATGTATCCAACCATCTATTTCCTTGCACCATGTTTAGGCTGGTTTAAAAACACCACTGCCGGGACGCCTGGATGGCTCAGTTGGTTAAGCAGCTGCCTTCGGCTCAGGTCATGATCCCAGCATCCTGGGATCAAGTCCCACATCGGGCTCCTTGCTCCGCAGGGAGCCTGCTTCTCCCTCTGACTCTACCTGCCACTCTGTCTGCCTGTGCTCACTCACTCTCTCTCTCTCTGATAAATAAATAAATAAAATCTTTAAAAAAAAAACAAAAAAACAAAAAAACACACCACTGCCCCTGGTCCTGGTCCTATCCTAAGCAACACAGGCTTTTAAAGAGGGATTTCAGTGCAGCATGATATGATGGGGTGAGCTGGGGTTTGGAGGCCAGCAGACATGGGTTTAAATTCTGGCTCTATCCTCTGTTTAGGAAAATCATACTGTTCTCTCTGGCAGCCTCAGTTTCCCATACTGTCTGTCAGGGCTTGCTAAGGCTAAGCTGAGCTTGCTAAGGCTACATCAATTAACGCCTACAGAATGCAAAGCAGAGGGTGGGGCCAGTGTGGAGTAGTTCTGTATTCTGATTGGTATTTCAGGATATATTGATATCAGGTTTTCAAACTGGTCCAGACCAGCTCTCTCACTTCATAGATGGAAAAAATGAGGCGTGGGATGAGAAATGCTTTGCTCAAAGTCACACAAGGTGGGGCCAGGAGAGTCGAACCCCCTGACTCCTAAAACGCTCTGTTTTCAAACTCTTAATAAATATAGAATCTTTTTGGCAAATTAAAGCTTACACAACAGCTCAATATGCTAAATAAGAACCCATACCTCCCTTGATTCCTGATGCCTTCTCTGCTTCCATCTCTTCTGCTCCTGGTGGCAATCCAGGGACATGTTCTCAACACCCTTACGCTCACCCACCCCCAAACACATTTAGAGTAATTGAAGACTCAGCCCACCTGAAACCCCAGAGCCAGTAAATGAACCATTCCTGATCTTACTCATTAGATGGATCCTCTCCTCACCAGACCACCGAGGGATTTTCAAGTCCCTGAGGTTCCCAGAGGACATGAACTTTCTCGCACATCCATCCCTACCAGGCACCATGGAGTTGACATTGCCGTTATCCACACTTCATAACAGAACCGAACACCGTATCTCTCAAGGACATGGAAACTCAGGTTCATGTGACATGAGAAACCCCAACATGCCACCAAGGTCAGATTAATCCTCGGGGGATACAAGTACACAGAGAAAGAAGGTTCTGGTCAGAAGATGTGAACTTAAAGCCCAGCTCTGCCACCTTCTCTCTGGAATGGTCATCAGCCTCTCGTAACTCCAGGAGAGTCCTAGATAGTAAGAGAATAGATTTTGGAGTCGGCCAGTCTCAGATTCCAACCCTGGCTCTGCCACGTACTTACTATGTCATTTTGGGTGAGTTGGTTCATCTCTAAGAGCTTTAGTTTACTTGTCTACAGACAACCCTCACACCCTCAAAAGAAGAGAACAACCAACCCTTACTTTCGTAAGGTGGCTGCTAGGATTCAAAGAGATAATCAGTGTCAAACACTTATCACCATGCCTGCCTACGGTTAGCATCTAAAAACAGAAATGATTTAACTGCAACCTAATCAATAAATTGGGATCAACCTTCCTCAGAGAGGTGCTGGGAAAAATCAAGTGTAACACACTTTAGCACGGCGCCTGGTACAGAGGGGTTCGCAATAAATGGCATCCCCAGCCGCAATGAGCACGCTCGCCCCACCCTCGGCGCTCACCTCTTTGAGCCACAGAAGCTTCGGGGCCTGCATCTCCACGGACATGACGCCGCCAACACACTGCAGGACGCTGTGCTTGGTCTCGTTGATCCTGCGGACCTGACTGACCGCCCGGTGGTCCAGCCACATGATGATGTTTCGGTGGGCATCCCCTAGCAGAAATGAGAGGAGGGGGGACACATGCATAATCTTAGCCTTCTAATTCACTTCCTGAATCCCAAGGGCACCAACCTGCACAGCTACCATAATTCCACACATCAACCACAGCAAGGGAGAGGGCCACCACTAACACGAGCCAGTACGCTCCACCCAGACCCTGGATTTCCCTTCCAGCCATGTGTCTGTCCTTTTAAGTGTCACCTGGGGTTAAATGTCGACACTAAAACCCATTGAGATCTACCAATTAATTAGATTCTCATTCATTCTCTCCCAACTTCTTCCCCTCCTTTCCTAGCCCTTCTGTTCCAGAAAACCTTTTCTGGGTCTATATTCAGGAAAAGAGCCTATGAAGTAAGCCTAAAACTATATGTTGGCTTTTTTTTTTTAAGATTTTATTTATTTATTTGAAAGAGATCACAAGTAGGCAGAGAGGCAAGCAGAGAGAGAGAGGAGGAAGCAGGCTCCCCGCTAAGCAGAGAGCCTGATGCGGGGCTCGATTCCAGGACCCTGGGATCATGACCCAAGCCAAAGGCAGAGGCTTAACCCACTGAGCCACCCAGGAGCTCCCAATACGTTGGCTTTTTAAAATCTGCTTGGACAGACACATCAACAGAATAATATATCCACTATAACACACCGACTACCTCCATACAGTGGCTTTTATCTGCTTATAGTTCCACTACTTCTAGTCATTTTGATTGAGATTAGTTAACTTAGGTGTTTTAATCCCCTCTCTCGGTTTGGTGGAGTAGGAAGCAATGGAATTTTTTTCAGTTTGGGGATCAGGCAGACCTCATGGGGAACGTGCACTATTTCAGTTACAGGTGGAGATAGAGTGAAAGAGTCTTTAAGTTTTTCTTAGCCTAAGTGTCCTTACCTATAAGATAGGGATAACACCTAAGAGCATATAAGGGTTAATCGAGATTTTTCTGTTCACCAAACAAGACAATGCACATAAAGGCAAGTACCTATCACACAGTAGGTTCTAAAGAAGATGAAGAAAGAAGACACAGAATTTAAAACCAGGTGGAAAAGCAGCATAGGCAGGCACCTCACACCCTTCTGCTACCACCCTGCAGCCCATATGGGAACAAACTGTCCCCTTCTCCCTTCCATGGCCGCGATTAATTCCTCACATACTAATGGGCAAGCCAATATTCTTTTTACAGTTCTCTGCTTCCTCAGATGGCAAAATGCAGAGAGCAGCAATGACTAAACTGGGAGATAATAAAGAGGAAAGATAAAAAGGCCCCAACAGTAATCGAACCAGGCATTTCACACATTATTTTGCAATTGGAGAACAGCCGCAGCAATTATATGTCTTTGCTAATAACAAATATTTATAAAGCTGTGTGTGTGTGTGTGTCTCCCCCAAATGTTTTATATGCATCATCTCATTTAATCCTCAAAACAACTCTCTGATCTATGTCATTTTCCATGATGAACGGACTCTGAGATTTAAGATATGCCTCCTATCTCACAGCTTGGAAAAGCATACAGCATGCTTTGAAACAGATCTGTGCAGAGAACAGATAAATAAATTGGTACAACAAACTTAAATTCAAGCTACACAGATCAACATGAATAATGATACCAACTGGGATATTTTTAAACACCATATATACTGTTTGTTGTTGCGGGTATACACATGTGTTGGGAAAGCACAGAAACGATGTGTTTGCGAACACCCACTACAGCCGCATGGTCACCAGCCAGGCAGAGGGGGAGGGCAGGGGCTGAAGCTTCAAGTAATTCTCCTTTATAAAATGTCTGTGCAAAGAAGGCAAATTTTCACCGGTTATCCTCAGTAGTGGGTACATAGGGGGCTGAGGATTTTATTTTCCTTACTTTGCCATGTCTCTGAAAAAAAAGAATCTTTAAAACTGAAAGAAAAAAAAGCCAACCTAAGAAAATATGGAAGTCAGGTGATCAGCACCATGATAAGACAAGGACTCAGTCTCTGCTTTGCCTGCCGGAGGGGGGAGATGGACTGTTCAGACCCACAGAAGCTCCTCACTACAGTAATACTTTGAAAATAAGAGGAAGTACCTGAAACCTTCCAGAAATACATCTAAGATCTGTTTTGTTTTGTTAAAAATCTTTTTTAAGATTTTGTTTATTTGAGAGTGAGCGAGAGAGAGAGAGCACAAGTTGGGGGTGGGGGGTGCCATGGAAGAGGGAGAAGCAGGCTCTATGCTGAGCAAGGAGCCTGATGTGGGACTCATCCCAGGAACCTGGGCTCGTGACCTGAGCCGAAGGCAGATGCTTAACCGACTGAGCCACCCAGGCACCCCTAAGATTTGTTTTTAAATAGCTGAGTGATTACACTGTATAGTATCACTACTTTAAGTTTTGGTTCTCAACCCTTCTTGCACATTAGAAGCACCCAGGATAGTTTTAAAAACAAAATGATGTCCAGGTCTCATCCCAGAAACATCATGGACTCAGACTGTGGGTATGTGGGCACACACACACATGCACACACACATACACATGCATGTGTGTGTGTATGTTAAGGGGGACAATGTCGGGGCGCCTGGGTGGCGCAGTTGGTTAAGCGTCTGACTCTTGGTTTCAGTTCAGGTCATGATTGCAGGGTTATGGGATCAAGTCCGAATGCGAGCTCCACATTCAGCAAAGGGTCTGCTGAAGATCCTCTCTCCCTTTCCCTCTCCCCTCCGCATGCTTTCGCACGCGCGCTCTCTCTCTCTCTCTCTCAAATAAATAACTCTTTAAAAAAAATGGGGGGCCAATGTCAATATTGCTTCTTAAATATCATAAATGCAACTGCAGCTGCTTCAAGACTTCTGTCACCTGTTGCTGAACTTTCAACTGGAATGCCTTTCAACTGCCAGCTCCTACTGCCTCAACAGGAAGAGGCTCCCAGAACAAACACAAAACCACACAATGCAGTTGTGAGAATCAAGTAGCTTATTACATATATTGGAAGATTATTGATTCATGATTCACACTGTGGACAAAAACAGGAAGTTAATCATTTTTCACCTCTTACAGAAAATCACAAAGAAAGGATTCCACTGAAAACTTGTTTAAGTACTCACTGAGCACTTGTCATGTGCCAGGCACAGTACTGGGTGCTGGGATGCCGCCAAGAATATGTCACAGTCCTCCCTGCACAGAGCTTGTGGCTGCCTGGGAAAAGCCAGTCTGTCAGGCATGTCAACAGTCAGAACAGAAGTGGGACATGGAGCACAGAGGAGGCTGTGCACAGCTGAGCCCCAGGCTGCACAGAGAGCTTTCAAAAGGCATGGAAGCTTTCCATTTGGTTCTGAAAACGACGGGCCACTGGTTAGCCAGTGGTGAAGAGAGGATAAGGAAGCAGGCTCTGACACAAGAGAGTAAGCATGTGAAACAAAGCACCGGCCTTAGAAAGTGTCATGTTTTCAGAGAATTAGAAGCAAGGGCTAGAGCGGAATTTGGGTCATACAATCCGTGGACCCATGGGCAAGACTTTTTATCCATGTAGTCACTCTGTTAACATTCTGCATATCTCACAGGAGGTGTGCCAAGCATGCTTGTGGGAAAGCACTATGAATTAGCAAAAACATCTCAGTATTAGGTTTCCACTGCAGAGTAACCTAAGTGGTAATTCCCTTCCCGGCCCTGAATTACCACCCTCGCTGCTTCCTGCTACCAAGAGCTCCTGCGGCTGGGATGACCCAAACAGAGCTGTGCTGGGAGTTAGGGGGCTGCAGAGCAGGGAGCAGGCAGCCCTGACACCACAGTCCAACCTGGGGGCTGTCTGATCTTCAAAGGAAGGAAGATCAAACAAGAAAAAGCTAAAATGAGAATATTTTATCATGTAGTAATGATTACTGTTCTTAAACAACTGTACTTAATTTACTTGGGGTTTTTTCCCTTTTCTTTTTCTTTTTTTTGTTTTTGTCTTTTATTTTTTGTTTTTGTTACCATCTTTACATTTTTGCCTGTGTTGGGGGTTTTCCTTTAATGGTGATGGTTAATTTCCTGACCCCACTGCCTACTCCTCGCAATTACTCCAGTTAACCAAGAGGTGTTCACTACCACACAGGTTTAAGAAGCCTTGAAACAGCCTTTGAGTCCCCTTTAAAATTCAAATTTCATTTTCTAGCACAAGATAATCCATTTCAGATAAAATCTAACAGGTTCTAATAGAACCTGTTGAAAGGCAAGAAGCTGGTAAGGGGCATCTGACGCTGGATGCATTTGATGAATGGGTACACTTTAACCTTTTGGGTGGAATAAAACTATTTCAACACTTATAATTAGGGTTGCAACCTAACTACCCTGTTAATAGAAAGCCTGTTAACAGGAGGCAATTCCACCTACACCGAGAAAAAGATGGCACCCAGAGAGGGTGCATATGTAAGCAGGCTTAACAAGAAAGACTTCTCTTCCACTTGAAGTGTTCCTGCTCCTGGTATCTTAGCTACCCATTTAGCAGCAGCCAGTGATTCTCCACATACCAGAACGATGGAAGAAACTCTGACAATGCTGATGATACCGAGCTCTCTCCACAAGCCAAGTGAATACAAATCTTGGGGGTAAGCCTCATGATTTGGGGATTTTAAAAGATCTAGGGTTGATTTTAATATAAAGCCAGAAATAAAAACCATGCATTTTAGCAGATCAGAGATTAGCATCCTTGGAACGTAGGGCTGGTAACATCGAAAGTATCACCCCAAATGAGAATTCAACCAGCAGCATCCCTAAGAGACCATCGCCTGGTCGCTACTGAAAGGAACTCAATCAAGGAAATGCTGACAGCCTCCCAAGGGGCCAGCTCTGTGGCTGGCCATAATCTCGTAACTGGGGAGTGCGTGCTGTTGCTATGAGCTGAGGTCTACTAGTCCAGGCCCATTTCTTTGGTCTGTGCTTTCCGAAGTGGCCCAGACTAGAGCTGTTCTGCCCTCCTAGGCCAGAACAATGCCAGGGGAGCCAGCGATCAGCCACTAAGAACAGGAAACATTCATGTCTGTCTTTGACACCCCAACACTTAATGAGACAGGGTATGGCACACAGGAGGTACTAATAAATGTGACCAAAAGGGGGAAACGTATGTGTGTGTAGAAAGATGGGCACCATGACCACTATGTTCTAACCATTCATCCACCTGTGTACTTTTACCAGCACATGTAATTTACATAAATCACTATTCTATGAATTAGGTCCATAAAAGTCAGTGGGACACATTTTTTTTTAGGAATTCAGGATCGGATGGAAGAAACGCTTCTGAGTATTCAAGTGTCAGGTTCTCCATCCTCAGAGCAAAGCTACAGTTCATTATTCCAATTCTTTCAGAAAATGCAGAGGGAAAATGACTCGCTCAAGGTGTTATATAGCTCAGCATCAATAGAGCTGAGATCTGGGACCTTCCTGAATCCAGTTCCAAGGTGTCCCAGCGTACCATGGTATCCACAGCTAGACTCTCAAACACAGGCTTGGCCTAAAACACATTTGCAATGGCCACCTCGGCAACACCTTGCTGGGGATGCCTAGAGCCACACTCAGATGGAACATGCAATTTCCAGTGTGCCGTGGTCTCCACCACTCCCAGATGTCTTCTGCTCACGAAAAGGTTAAAAACGGGTTGAAATTTATCTCCACACACGTGCTATTGTTTTTGTTGGTTTGTTTGTCCAAACCTGGTGTACTTTACTCATTTTTGTTACCTACACAACCTTTATGGGCTTTTGGGTTTGCAACCTCAATGCTAGTGCTATTTGCTAAAATTTCCCAAGAGGGAAAGATCTTGACCCATGAGAAATTTCTGATGGCAAACCCAAGTGGCACATACATTTGAAACAGCTCATTACTGTATTCACAAGTCTCTATTAGGACAACATCATTAAATGGGAATGTCCTGTGGTTTGGTTACTGAAAGAGAGAGGACAATCTGTTTCCAGCTTCTGTGTGATGCATGGTCCTGTCTGCCTTATTCTATTTCCTTTACATGGACTTGGCTCACCTGTTCAAATGCTGTATGATGCTACAGGACCATCATACACAAAGCAACTACAGGCACTGACACTACCTTCCCAGGAAACACCCAGACCACTTGCCCATTTCAAGGCTGCTTACTCTGAGCTAATGATCCCATGTCCTTCCTTCATTCTCCACTATGGCTTTTGCACATTAGAGAGCCAAGTCTCTCCCTAATCCAGCCCCCATGTCACCATTCCCACCAACTGTTCTCCAAGCATATAACCTCCAGGACATGATTCTGGCCTCCATGCTCCATCACTGTATCTCATCCTTGGCAATAAGAGACACTTGACCTTGTGTTCCACCTGGGGCCCAGCCAGTTTCCCACCACCAGGGAAAGAGAGTGGAATGGTCCTACCTTCATGGTTTACTGGCAAAGGACGAAACTGCTTATCCAAAACCACCAGAGAACACGTGGCATCAAACCCAAGCCCTCGGATTTGGTTTACATCAATCCCTTGTACAACTTGCTGTTTTAAAAACAAATAAACAAAAACATAAATTACAAGACAGGCTTTTAAAAGACTTAAAACAGTTACGACTAGAAAAAAAGGTGAATGGCTAAATTGAATAAATACAACAGAAAATAGATAAAAGTTGAATATAAAATAACAGAAGATCCTATAAATTAATAAGACAAAGACAACCAATTTAATTGGAAATCAAGCAAAGGACATGGCAAGTCACTTCATAAAATTAAAAAAAAAAAAATAGTGAAAGAGCATATAAAAAGATTCCCAACTCCAGTTAAGTAAATTAATGCAAATACAACACACCAATCTCTGCCTTCCACATTGGCTAATATGTATAAAATTAACAGTATGCAGTTGTGGCAGACAGAAGGGGACCTTCTCTTACATTATTCTAACAGTGTAATAACTTGGCACAGATTTTGGAGAATAACTTCAGAGTATTTAGTAAAAATAAAAACATGCATAACTTTTGCCAGCCAACTCACTTCTAGGAACATACCTTAGTGATTTATTAGCATAAGTTACTATGTAGATTAAATTTAACTATAGCACTACTTAAGAATATATTTAAAATTTGGAAAAACTATTTTTACTAGAGTATGGTACATCTGCAAAATGGAATATTGTGCAGCCATTAAAAAGAGGTCGAGAAGTAACTCCTGAGTGTGGTACTCTGAAGAGGTGCAAATTCTTTTAGCAAAATAAAAGTATCAAGCTGGTCAAAATCATCAAAAACAAACATCTGGGGGCTAGGGAACATGAATAAAACCACATTTATTTATTTATTCTTAAAAAAATCAAAGCATTTAATTTTTAAGGATTCATTCTTGAAAAAGCAAAATTGTATTTAAAACATTCACACAAATACAAAATAAAACAAAACAAAAAACTCTAGCACCAGATGGCTCCACGGGGGGATTCTGTTAAGCACTCAAGGAAAAAATAATTCCATTCCTTCACAAACTTGTTTAGGATACAATGAAGGAGGAACATTTTACAACAAATCCTACATGGCAAGCATTACTCACATACCAAAGCCAAACAAAGACATCAAAGGCGCCTGGGTGGCTCAGTGGGTTAAGCCGCTGCCTTCGGCTCAGGTCATGATCTCAGAGTCCTGGGATCGAGTCCCGCATCGGGCTCTCTGCTCAGCAGGGAGCCTGCTTCCCTCTCTCTCTCTCTCTGCCTGCCTCTCTGTCTACTTGTGATTTCTCTCTGTCAAATAAATAAATAAAATCTTTAAAAAAAAAAAAAAAAAGAAAAGAAAAGAACACTACGGGCCAATATCTGACATGAAAACAGGTGTAAAAATCCTTAACAAAATATCAACTATAAAACATGTATTACATAATATGACCATGTGGGGTTATCCCAGGAATGCAAGGTTGATTTTACATCCATAAATCAATCACTGTATTATACATATTAATAGAATAAAGCACAAATAACAAATGGTCATCTCAACAGATGCAGAAAGAGAAAAACAAAACAAATCAATAAACTCAGAGACAAGAGAACTTCTACAATCTGATAAAGACCAACTACAAAAACCTACAGCTAACATTAAACTTCATGATAAAATGAATGATTCCCTCCTATATTATAAACAAAAATGTCTCTTCTACTTCCATTCAACCTGTAGTTAATGCTTCCAGCCAATGCAATAAAGCCAGAAAAGAAATTTAAAGCACAGAGATTGGACAAAAAGAAGTTCAAACATCTTTTTTTGCAGAAAATTGATCTCATATGCAGAAAATCCTAAGGCATCTGCCCAAAAAAAAAAAAAAAAAAAAGCTACTAGAGTAATCAGTAAGTTTAGTAGGATCACAGGATACAAGATCTGCATATTAAAATTAATTGTATTTCTGTATACAAGCAACTAACATGTCAAAACTCAATTAAGGAAATAATTCCATTCAGAATAGCATTAAAAAAAAAAAGAAACCCTGAGGATGAATTTATCAAAAGAAGTTCATAACCAGTGCTCTGATAAGTATAAAACATTGCTACAGAAGAAGCTACAAATTAGAAAAATATGCTATATTCATGAAATGGAAAAGTCAACATTGTGAAAATGGCAATGTCCTCAAATTAATCTACAGGTTCTACATAATCCCTACAAAAATTACAGCAGGTTTTTGGATATTTGGGTTTTTTTTTTTAATATTGTTACAAACTGACAAGCTGCTCTTAACATTTATACAGAAATGTAAAGAATGAAGATGAGCCTAAGCATTTTTGAAAAGAAAGAACAAAGTTGGAGAACTTAAGCTACCTGATTTCAACTTTACATAAAACTATTACTACTAAATCAGTGTGGCATTGGCATAGGATAAATTTACAGATTAAATGGAACAGAAGAGAAATATGAGAAATAAGCCCAAACATTTATGGTTGATGAATCTTTTTATAAAGGTACCAAGACAATTCAATTTAATAATCGACTATTTTTATTTTTATTTTTTATTTATTTATTTATTTATTTTTTAAAAATATTTTATTTGGGCACCTGAGTGGCTCAGTTGGTTCAGCGACTGACTGCCTTGGCCTCAGATCATGATCCTGGAGTCCCAGGATCAAGCTCCCTGCTTAGTGGGGAGACTGGCAAAAGGACAGTTTCTTCAATAGCAGCGCTGGAACAACTAAATGTCCACATGCAAGAAAAAAACCAACTTATACTTCTAGACTTTTATCTCACACGCACACAAAAATTAATTCAAAATGTATCATATCTCCAAATGTAAAAAATAAAACTAAAAGACTTGGAGGTGAAAATTTTCTGACATAAGTTAGATAAAGATTTCTTTAAAAATAAGAGTCATAAAAGAAAAAAAATGGATATATTTGACTTTATCAAAATTTTTAAATTTTGGTCTTCAAATGCAACCATAAGAAAATGGATAAGCTACAGACTGGAGAAAATATTTGCAATTCATACATCTGATAATAGATCTACATATAGAATACATAAAGAACTCTTAGAACTGAAACAATAAGAAAAATAACCCAATTACAAAATGGACCAAAGATTTAAATATACATATCACCGAAGAAAACATACAAATGTCCAATAAGTACACAGAAATATACTCAACATCATTAGTTATTAAGAAATTGCAAACTAAATCACATTTGGAAAATACTGACAGTACTAAGTGTTAGAAAATTCAGAAGAAAGGGAAAGACTCATACACTGCTGACAGGAATGGAAAATACAGCCACTTTGGGAAAACAGTTTGGCACTTTTTAAATATAACTTATCATACAACCCAGCAATTTTACTTGAGCATTTACCCAAGAAAAATAAAAACATATGCCAACATAAACACTTGTATGTAAATAGATATAGCAGCATTATTTATAATACCCCCAAACTGAATACAAATCAAATGCCCATCATAGTTTAATCAAAGGGCTAATCAGTGTGGTACACCCATACAATGGAATAGTACTCAGCAAGAAAAAGGCACCAATTATTAAGTGCAACAACATGAATGAACCTTAAATACATTATGCTAAATGAAAGAAGTCAGACACAAAAGAATGCATGTTATAGGATTCCCTTTATATGAAATTTCTGAAAAAGATTAACTATAAAGACAAAAAGCAGATAAACAGTTAGTTATATATGACTGGGGCTGGGGAATGACCAGAAACAGCCACAAAGGAATTTTTTTAAAGTAGCAGAAGCATTCTAAAATGTGATTACGGTAATCATTGTATGAATGTGTAAACTCAATAATATCACTGAATTATATACTTAAATGGATGGATTTTATGGTACGTAAATTATACCTCCAACTGTTATGTATTTTTAAGAGGTTCAGCTAAAGATGAAACAAAAAGACATCCATGACATGTTAGTAAAGTTAAAAAAAATACAGATCTTCCTCCACTTCGGATGTGGTTACATTGGATAAATGCATCGTAAGTTGAAAATAGCTTTAAGTCAAACATCATAGCTTTGCCTAGCCTACCTTAAATGTGCTCAAAACACCTCCATTGGCTTCAGTTGGGCACAATCATCTATCACAGAGACTATTTTACACTGAAGTGTTGAATATCTCATGTAATGTGTTGGATACTGCATTAGAAGTGAAAAACTGAACATTTATGTGGGTACAGAATGGTGTAAGTATGTTGGTTCTTTACGCTCATGATTACAGGGCTCACTGGGACCTGTGGCTCCTTACCACTGCCCAGCATTGGGAGAGAGCATCATATCGCCTATCGCTAGCCCAGGAAAAAAAGTCGAAACCCCAAATTCCAAGTACGGTTTCCACGGAATGCCTATCACTTTTGTACCATCATAAAGTTGAAAAATCATCAGCTACAGACAAATTTGTATACAACAAATCATTAACAGCAGTGATTGCCTCTGAGAGCAGAAACTGCAGTTGGAGGAAACTGGAGACTTTTTATGCTGTCATATAATTTTTAAGGTAGTAAAACAATAGATTATTTCTATTTTTTTATTTTTGTTTCACAATAGTGAAATGGAGCCCCACATGGGGCTCCATGCTGAAAGCGGAGCCTGCTTAAGCTTCTCTCTCCCACTCTGCCCCTCACCCTGCTTGAGCATGCAAAACTGCACACCCTCTCTCTCTCTCTCTCTCTGAGAAACAAAAAATGGTAATAACCTCTTAATCCCACAAAAGTCAGCTCAAAAGTGTCCACATCCATTTAAACTACACAATTCTTCTTTTCCCTTGTTTTAGAATCCCAGACTTGTAATTTAGGATTCCAGGAGGAGCATCTGCTAATGAGCTGTCTGTGACTGTTGGCAATATCTTTGCCCCCCAGCGTGAGGTAAATGCCCTAAATACCTTTATGACATCTATTGATCTACACGTATACCTTCATGAAATCTTTCATATGCAAAAAGCACAGCACACTCCGCGTTGCGTAAGCACATGTACAGGTGACAGGCAAAGGGAACAGTGATCAAGAAGACTGAATAAACTCAAACCTTCTCAAGGATTATGGTGCGACTAACCTCCCAGTAGGTGCAAAGAAAATACTCTCTTCAATCTATTTCATGAACCCTTCTGAAGATCTAGAGTTCTATATTCTACTCGTGGTCTTTCACTCACAAAGGCCCAACCTCTCCATCTCTATAATAGAAATTGATCACAAAGAACTAGAAGACTAGCTGTGACATGCATTTAAATCTGATTTGGTTAGATGGCCACATCCCCAGCCTTACCTAAAAATGTGTTATGATCATGCTGACCCAGGAGTAGGACCAACCTACTCCTCAACCCCACCCCCACCGAAACCATCCCAGAAAGACGGCTGTCAAGGTCACACTACCCAGAAGGTACCTGGCACTTGACCTGCTGACCTGAGGATTCCTTTAATGCTCTTATTAATGGAAGAAGAAAGCAGTCTAGTAAAACCACCCCAATGTCTTAGCATCGAGAGATTTTCCACAGCTAGAGAGAAAGCACATTGCTCTTCTAAAGAATTTCCAGAGAAGATTTCTGCAACTTCATTTGGTAACCTGGTCCATGTCTAACATCTGTCAACTCGTAGCTATGGGGCAGCAAACAAATATTTGGGAAAGGGATTGTGCATCGCTTTGTTCTAATGGTGGGAACCAGTTCAATCCTACATGTGTTTTAAATCAGCAGGCTCTGCCATATTGGGTGGGGAGACAGTATTCATTTGAAACCCTCCAAACAGAACTGGAGGGTCAGAGGCATACCTGGCTTTTTCTTTAACTCTATTTGGAGCCAAGGGTCAAAGCCTAGTGCCTCACAGAGTCCAACTTGCAACTGAGTTTTGTGGCTGGTACTGTATTCTTTTCGATCTTGATCTGAATGCCTTTGTCAGCCTTGAGGGTGTGTGGGGTTATGAAATCCCTGGTTCCCTCAGGCTCATCACTCCCTGTTGCCTGCACAATTCAATTACTCACACGTTCAATCAGTCAGCAAATATAATCAAACCTCTTCTAAGGTCAAGCTGAGCACTCTTCTGGGTATTTAGGAAACAAAGAAGAAAATATTTAAAAAAAAAAATCCTTGCTCCTTTGGAGACTACATTTTATTAGGAATAGACAACACCTAATATAAATAAAACACAGAGTGTACTAGAAAATGATAAGGGGATGAGGAGTGCCAGAAAAGAGGGAGGTAGTTGCTGAGAAGTGAGATTGGAGTTAACACATGAAGGACCTGAGGAGCTGACCTTATGGAAATCTGATGGGAAATTGTTACAGGCAGGAGAACAGCCAGTGCAAAGACCCTGATGTGGGAAGAGCAAATGGGCTAATACAGCTTGTATGGGGAGTATGTAATCTGCAAGGCCCCCAGAGACACTCTATTTAGCAAAATTAACTCTAGTGACTAATACAACGCATAAATACAATCTTGGACCATAGCCTACACAGCATCTTAGCTTAGGTGTGGTGCTGTCCCTTAAAGACAAACAGGAAAATGGACACCCAACACTTCCATTTACATCAGGGGCACGATCATTCTTCTAAGAAGGGAAATTCTGAAACTACCTTCATCTCCTTCCTCTCCACTTTCACCAAGTCCTATTAGATCTTCCTTCCAAATTCAGTCTTGCCACCATCTTTGTTTATTCCTCCGCCAACATTCTCATCCAGCCATTCATCATTAAAGAAAAGTTACTGAACTGCCTGGGTGGCTCAGTAGGTTGTGTCCAACTCTTGATTTTGGCTCACATCATGATGTCAGGGTCATGAGATCAAGCCCCACACCAGGCTCCCTGCTAAGCAGAGAGTCTGCTTAAGATTCTCTCCCTCTCCCTCTGCCCCACCCCCCACCCCCCGCTGTACACACTCTCTCTCTCTCTCAAATAAATAAATAAATCTATAAAAAGAAAAAAGAAATTATTAAGCACCTGTATGTGCCATCATGGAGTACATATGCTAAACAAGACAGATGTAGTTCTAGCCTCCCAGAGCTGATAGTTCAAAGGAATCTCAGTCTCCAGAACTTCATTAGAAGAAAAATGCCTCCTAACTGGCATCCTTGAATTTAGTTTCTGTTCCTTGTAAGTCATCCTGAATCAGCTGCTGGTCAATGTGAAACTCAGGATGATTCTAGAAGATACCCTACTGGTCTCAAAACTGGCTGTCCCAGGTTTGCCCCCTTATGCAATGCAGTCTCCCCTCCTCCTCCAACTAGAACCCAACTGCCCCAACCTGGGCTGGCTCCTTTACAACCCCTTGTCAGCACTTCTGTCCATGCCATTCCTCCAGCTTTGAATGTCATCTCTTAGAGTTCTCCAGAGTCCATGTTAGCCATATACCCTTTCTTAAGCCTTCACCATTGACTGGGAGTAGAGAGGTCCCGATTTTTTTACTCATTCGTTCTTTTGATACTTGAGTCTACTAGATGTTAGGACCTGGGTGAGCAAACTGTAGTTCTGACCCCGCAAAACATCAAATCTAGGAGATAAGATAGAGATCAACTAAAAAAAAAAAAAAAAAAAAAAAAATCAGATTTATTATTTGATTATAAAATGACTATTATTTTGTTATTTATCAAAAACTGGATGCTTCACAAATCATGTGACATTCTATAAAGAAAAAGTATAAGATACTGTGACAACATTCAGTAAGTAAAATAGAACTTAGTTTGGAGGTGATATTGGGCAAGAAAAGGCTTCTTTCTTGAAGATCTGGACTTCTGAGCTAAGATTCAGTGCCGCGCGGTCCAGTGGAACTTCTTACAGTGATGGAAATTTTCTGTTTTTTACCTGTAGCCACCAGCCGGGCCTAGCTCCCAAACATCTGAAATGAAGGGGCGCCTGGGTGACTCAGTGGGTTAAAGCCTCTGCCTTCGGCTCAGGTCATGATCCCAGGGTCCTGGGATTGTGCCCCAAATCGGGCTCTCTGCTTGGCAGGGAGCCTGCTTCCTCCTCTCTGCCTGCCTCTCTGCCTACTTGTGATCTCTGTCTGTCAAATAAATAAATAAAATCTTAAAAAAAAAAATCTGAAATGTGTGGCTAGTGCATCCAAGGAACCAGACTTTAAACTGTTTTTTTTTTTTGTTTCAATTAACTTATAAATAGCCACATGTGCCTAGTGACTACTGTATCAGATGGTGTGAATCCATGGATGAGGAGTTAGATACGTTGGCAGAAGGTGGGAAGAGTCTATAGAAAGGAGAAAGAATGTGACAAAGGTCCTGAGGCTAGAGTGAGCATTGCCTACATGTTTGGGGACAGGACAGAAGGACAGTGTGGCGGCAACACAGGCAGTGGAGAGAAGCGTCCTGAGATGAGCCAGGAAAGTAGGGGGAACCCAAGCCAGACAGGGTGTGAAAACCAAGTTAAGGATTCTGACTTGTATCCAAATAGCAGTGTGATGCTATGGAAGGATGGTGAGCAAAAGAGTGACATGATCAGGTTACATTGGGGAAAAAAAAAAATCATACCGCTCCAAGAAGGAGAAGAGATTGCAAAGTCAAAGTGCATACGTGACATCAGTTAGGTTCTTGCATAAATCCAGACAAGTGACAAAGGTATGTGGCACTGGACATGGAAAGAACGCAAAGATGTGGCTTGAGTTGAGGCTTATCACTGACTTCCTAAGTGGCTTAGGGAAAGGCACCTAACTCTCTAGGTCTCCATTTCTCTCTTCAGCTGTAAAATGGGAACTACCACCCTGCCCCACCTACCTTGCATGACAACCAAATGGCTATGAACACGCTTTGTAAACTACACAGGTTCTGTGACTGTAAGGGGTTAACATTATTGCTCAATCCCACATGGGTTACTCCCTCTCTGCTCCTCCTCCCTCCAACCATTACTCACATAGCTAGTACAACTTAGAACAAAACAATACTTCACCGGCCTCATAGGTGCTGGGTTACAACTTAGAACAAAACAGCACTTCACTGGCTTCATAGGTGCTGGGTTTTTCCATTCAACTGGACTATTTCATCCTTAGGGGCACAGAATTTGTTATATACCTCTTCTGGTACACACTCCGGGACTTAGCAAAAACCACAGCACATAGTAGTGCTCAGAGAATAAAGTGAGAACTAGAGGATAACTTGACAAATGCCTCTTGGCTGAAAGACATCTCCTGCTTATCTTTTTCCTTTTTGCTAATGGAAGCTGGTACTGACTAGACACCAACTTGAACATTTTCATCTTCTTGGGATGATTAAGATTGTGGGTCCAAAAAGAGATAGAGGTCCTTGAAATTAGGGACAGTATATATCGCTAAGACTTATGCGTTCCCACTGCACTTTTTAAATATGCGACTATCAACCCAATAAAGACCCTCCAATTTGGGGGGCTGTGGAAGTAGTCAAACAGAAAATAGGATTTGGAGCCATCTTGCTGGGAGTCTTGTCCTGTCTCTAACACCTGTTAGTTTCAGAGCCTCAATATTCTATGTGTCAAACAGAAAGAACGGCAGTCTATTTCATACAGTTACTACGATACTTAAGCAAGATGAGGGATACCACCATTTTGCTGTTTGTTTTTAGCTCCAAGTAACATTAATGCAGTGACCACTGATTGAGCAGCAACACTGTGCCAGGGAATGTGTTAGATGTTGGGAACAAAGGGGTGATTCGCTTCAAGAGTTCAGCTCATGGTTTTGAGGAAACCAAACAAGTCACCGATTACAGTGCAATCCAATAAGGACCAGATCAAATGCTCTATGGTGAGGACAGGGTGAAGACAGTGGGCTCTGGGGCAGCAGAGAGGGCTTTCTCACCCTCTCCTTCCTCTCAGGTTGGCAAGAGAGGCAGGGGTCAGAGGTCATCAAAGAAGACTCCCAGGAGCAAGTAATGCTGAAGATTACCAGTACCTGTGTACGAGGTGGGCAGCTGAGTGAGAATATTCCAGATAATGAAAATAATAGACATCTCATCCATTCCTGTACTCAACAAACATGAAGCAGCCATACCGGAGACAAGGAACTCTGGAACTACAGATAGATAAGGCCTGGCCCCTGCTCAGGGGGCACACAGTTTCCACAGGAGCAGACAGTCGGAAAGGCACCTGCAACGCAGTACGTTTAGTACAACAACGAGGGTGAGCTCAGGGTCCCCTACACAGCGGCAAATTCCGAAAACTTCAGGGAGCTTAATAGGACTCCCAAGCAGGGGGCATGGGGAGTGAAATGGGACTGGAGAGAGGGGCAAAGGGTAGAGCATGAGGGGGGCAGCAGCAGCCCACCCCTTGCTCCTATTAATCGTGTGACCTCGGGTTGGTTACTTAACCCTTCAAAGCTCATTGTTTCCAGTTACAGAACAGGCAGAATAATACACACTCTCTCAAGAGGCTGTCACGTGGACAAAAGGAAGCGACGGTAGCAAGTATTCAGCACGGTATCTGGAACGTGAATGCCCAAGAATGTCACCATCCCCACCATCTCATTATTTTTGTGGCTGATGTTCTGATAAACTGGGCTACGAGGAAAACCATCTCCAGCGGTGGGACCCACTCAGGGAAAGGAAAGTACTACCGCCACTCTCAAGCTCTTCCTCAAGTCTTCGAAAAAGAAGACACAGAACAAGATGTATACTGCGTCGCCCTCTGCCCTAGGCCAGCACTTCTCAAAGCCTCCCACACAGAGAACCCTAACCAGACAGGGAGGGAGCCAAGGGTTCCAAAAGGCACCTCCCTAATCGACTCTGACATTTCAGGGTTTTATCTTCGAAGTTCATTCTCCTCCGCAAGCTACCCATTTCTGTGACTGTTAACCTTCCTCATCGCCACAGGAAGAGGCAATGCTTCTTCAATTCTAGGCACTGTTAGGGTACTGGGAGTGCATTTACTCACTTAGTCCTCATAATCATCCTTTGGAGATAAGCTACAGTGATCATTCCCATTTTACAGATAAGGAAACTCGTGCAAGAAACCTGAAGTCATTTGTCCAGGATGATGAGCTCATCAATGTTGGCAATGGGCTGTCAATCCAGGCAGTCGGACTGGGGAATCTATCCCCTACGGTGAGCTACCTCCTTGGTATAAAAATGCTTCCTTCTCTAAGTCTCACACCAGCAATGAGCTGCAAGTAGTTGGGTCACGCCCATGCTATGCCTTCTGGCACATGGCCACGCAGCCATACTCCATGTGAGGGGACAGCCTAAGACCCAGCAGCTTTATCCCAGGAGCATCGATGAGATAGCCTCACTTAGGACAAAAGCCCATGGCACTCCTGGGGCTCACGGGGTTCACACAGATGACAAGCTGGCCGCCGGGAGATGATTAAAAATCTACCATTAAACCAAGCTGTACTTAGAGCAGACCTTTTTTAAAGTAGCTTTTCATCAGGGGATTATATTTTCTTCTTGACAATTTCCTTAATGGCAAGAAAAGCTATACGTTAGAAGAACAAAGGAGACCCAAGGGCAAAGAGTAGAAGATTCTCACCAAGGCAGGGGTGGAGAGCAGGGAGGGAGGTGGAAGATTAAACAGGCAGAAGGCATGTGCCCCCACTTTTATTCCTATAGAAGGCTCCGGCTCTGCCCACCCCCACCTCCCCTCTCTGTCTTCTTCTCTGGGGGCACTAACAGCAGCCCAGAGCTCATTAAAGTTTAAACAGACTGATCAATACAGACAGAATGGTGAATTGTCCATCTGCAAATTACCAAGCTCTTCATGAATATTTAAGGAACAAAACTAGGAACAGGGAGAAAAGAGAAACCAGGACTTTATTTTTCCCTCTGAAAGAAACAAAAGACAAAAGTATCTCTGTCCTTCCTGTTCACCAGGTGCTAAAACCAGTCAAGTGTGACAAGGGAGCGTCACTTCCTTTCCCAAACCAGCAGGCAGACTACAATCCAAGGCCATTCCACATCAGTGGGTGTCTGGCACAACTCGATGTCCTTGCTTTCTCAAAACACACCACGTGTACCTGCTACTCGGGCCTTTGCACATGCTGTTGCCTCTGAATGAAATGAGGCTCCTCCGACCTGTCCACCTGGAAGGTAGGACACTCCAGCAACTCACAGTGCAGCGTTAGAGTCACTCCCGCCTACCTTCTAACTGCATGAACTTGGGTAACTGACCTAACCTTTCTGCACCTGCTTCCTCCTCGATACAAAAGGGGTTGTAATAGGGCTACATTCCTACAGTCGTTGCGAGGATTCACATACACCACCCATGCTAAAGAGTTTATTATAGCACTGGACATGCATGAAGGCATGGGTGTTAGCTATGATTATCAGTGACCTCTTCCACATTTGGTTACATGTGAACAGAACCTCTGCATGTTCCACACCCTGGGTCCTGTCTCCCTGAGCTCCTCTGGATTACCCTTTCCTCAGCTCCAGCCATAGCCACTGAGGACCCTGCAAGTACTGAGTCACAGTTTAACCATCTGCTGTTCTCTGCCACTGGACTGTGAGTACCCGAAAGTCAAGGCCTACACCTAAAGCATCCCAACACTGTCCCTGGTACCAGGTGTGCACAACAGACATGCTCAGCAGGTGGGAGCAGGGGAGCATAAGCAAGGATAGAACAGCACAGCTGTGGCCATACCTTTGTGACAACACAACATGCAGCCCAGATGTCCTCCGAGGACTGCTCATGGTGGTTGAATTGAGGCTCCCACTGGTTGATCGGCTGGTCTGCAAAAGCCAAAAGGATGCCCCTCTGGTCTACCAGAGCCGCACGCACACTTCCTGTTCCAACGTCCACACCCACGTAGTAGTTCCCTGGTTCCTGATCTCCGCCAAGCATTATGGTCCCTCCACCTGCAGTGACCAAGGACAAAAACCACATGAAGACCCAGTGGGTCTGCACAATCAGGCACAAAACACCTTCAAGTGGAAATGAAAGGGGCGCAGCTGACCACTGGTGGCCATTTACTTATTCCACCCAACTGCTCACAGTATGCCAACAGGTAGGTGGTGGGTAAACAAGACAGGCAAGGCCTCAGACATGGAATTTCCATGCTTGGAAGGAAGTCAGATGTTCAGCAGTTGTGAGTTGCATAATTAAGTGAAGTCATGATACTGGGTGAAAAGGGCTATACAGGAAAACATGGGGCCGTGGAATCCAGCCAATCCAGAGGTAACAGACATGCATTTATTCTCACTGAATTTGACTCAGGAGGAGGACAGTGGCCACAGGACTACAAAGGAACCTCATCTACCCTGTCAACAGCTCACTCCAAAAATGGTCTACTAAGTACCTGTTACACGCCCAACACGGTGAAAAGTCCATGCACGCCCTCTATCCCTCACTGGGACCCTGGAAGGAGTACACTTAAATCTCTAATTCACAGGTTATCGGGGGAAACTCCAAGAGGCACATGCTACTCTCTTACAGCAAGGTCCACACATGTGAGAAGAGTAAATGTACATGATGCACACTGTACTGATGGGGAAACAGGTTTCAGGGAAGCCAAGAGAGGTGGCGGCATCACTAACAAGCAGCCGGGACCCACGGTCTCCCCTCTGCGCACTGCCAAGTCCCAGGCCTTTCCCATTCGCTCTTAACAGCTTGCAAGGTCGTTTTGGAGAAGAGGCAAATACACTGCAGCCCAGTGTTGAAGTGACTGGGAATGGGGAAGGAGCCTCACGGGAGACAGGATCAGGAATTTGTTAGACAATCTGTTTTCTTTACAGACCCCTTGTGAGTTACAAGGAAATCGGACCAGAGAACACTCAGGAATTCCTTAGCCTTCATTGCTGCTCCAAGTCCCTCTGGTCAGATTAGCCCACGTGACACAGAAATCTCACAGGGGCTTTCATTTCCCAGATCAGCCTTCCACTGAGTAAGAACAAACCCCCAAGACAAGCACTCGGGTAACAGGCTACAACTCCCCAGGTGAGCCCGGGGCAGCCGCAGCACCCAGAGTCTCATTTCCACCCAGAAAGCTGTCTGAGCCCTTCCATTTCAAAAAGGTAATGTTTCCCTGGCAAAGCCACACTTGGGGTTTCTAAAACGAGGCCAGCCCGCAGATGTTCAGTTACTGCTTCCTGGATATTTATCCCGGTCAGAATCAGCTTCATTAAAAGTGATTGCTTCTGACTTAATCACAATGATTCCCCAAAGGTATTTGCCCCCTCCGGCTTGCAGGCTCCCGGGCAGGTGGGGAGGGAAACGGGGAGGCCATGGTGACCCTAAGTGCTACCTTCAGCTGGGCTTCGGGAACAGCTCCTGAGCTCCAACCTCTGTGCTTTCCCATCATCCTGCCTCCCTCCCTTACAAGGTTTCAGGAGCTACATGGGACCCATGGCCCCTGTTATCAAGCTACACATTCCTTCATTTTCTCCAAGCCATGACTCAAAGAGAAAGTTGAGCTGCTCCCTGTGAAACAAGGCTGGGCCTGGCCCTGCCCTCCTTGCCTCCCTTCCTCCCCACCTCCGCAGAGCGATCCCTCTGGTCCCTCTGCGGGGTCCTTGCTCAGGACTCAGGACGGCTGCAGCATAGCCTGATGCCCGGGGCATGGCATCCCAGGCCCACCAGGAGCTTCCCTCTGCGGCAGTCCTTGAACACAATCCTGCCCATTCTCACAAGAAACGTCAAATGTCCTGGAGCTCCTCCAAACCTCCTAGGGTTCCTCGCAGGTTCCCAGGTGCGTCTGGCCCACTGCTTTGGACCTGCCCTTCCCTTCCTAACCCCTTCTTCTCTTGTGTGCCTGGTGATCACGGACTTACATTTTCAGTTCCAACTCAACCAATCTCCCCTTCAGGAAAGACTTCCTGGTCTTTCTCCAACCCTTGGTGCCAGGAGAGTACCGTATTCCTACTTTCTTTTAAATCCTAACCATTCTGAAATGTGATTTATTTTTGGTTCCAAGTCTGACTCCCTTACTGGCCTGAACCTGAAAAACAAAGGAATTTAGTGATTTCTGTATCCCTAGCTCCTAGCAGTGTCTGGGATAGAATCAATTCTCAATAAATGTGTACTGAATGAACAACTAGCTCGGTGAAATCAATAGAAAACAAGGATGAAAAGGTTCCTGCTTTAATCATTTGAATTCTTAATTGTGTACTTATGGGCACTAATGTTTGCCTTTGATTCTAATCTCTATTTGCTTCATTCATTCAATTAACAACTTTACTGGATGCCTACAACCACATTTTATTAATTCTAGGATACTCGTGTTTTGTTTTGTTTTTTTCACATTTTGCTTCTCTGAAATCAGTGACTCCCACAATCAATGGCATCTTACAATTAATTGGTAACATTGTCTTTCTTTCTTTCTTAGTGGTATATGAAATAATAATGCATCCTGCAACTCCATGATGGATCTTCAAAGAAATGCAGAGGATGCCAGGGACCAGGCACCCCTGCTAAGAGCTAAGGATCCCCTAAGGACAAAATAGAATGGTACACTGGCTCAGAGCTTCCTCAACATTCTTTACCTGCAAATAGGAGGAAGACTGACCAAGCCAGATGCCACACTCACATCTTCTTCACTTGGGAATTCCCTCTTTTCACATCTCACTGTCTCAGGTGTGAAGGCCCAGGGATGCCATTCCTAACACTGATCCTAGCATACCAACAACCCTCTGCCCTTGGCTGGAGCCCTCCAAGACTATTCTAAGAGAAACAAGGAAACAAATAGGAAATGAAGAATGCATACAGGCTGCCCAGCCATCGCCCAGGCTGCTCCCCACTCCTGCCAGCCCCAGTGACAAGACAGATTCCCCCAAGAGACGGGCCCAGCTCCTCGAGTCTGAGCTCCTTGCTTCTATCTCTATCTTCCTCAGTTGGGAGCACAACATCTTATTACCCACCACCCAGACATCGATTTATTTCCAGCAAAATCCAAAGGCAGATTTCTACTCTGCAGCTCACCCAGGGCTTATCCCAGTTCTGAGTTTTGGACCCGTGTCTTCACTAAACAGGAAACAGCCCACCTTTTAGGAGAGCCCCTGCCTTTTATGAAGGCTGGAGTTTTACTGGTAAACAATTAACACCATTGTTGCTGGGATCACAGCTGGCCCCTGTGCCAGTGTGGTGCCTGGCACACAGCAGGAACTTGATAAGTCTTTGTGACTCCGTGGATACCTTTAAAACCTGTCCTCAGGAAATAATAAAAGGTACTATGTTTACTGTATCTCCAATGCTCTGTTCCATAGCTTGCTTATATTGCCATACCACTTTTAATCCTGACCTCAACTCCTAAAGACAATTCGGAAAATACCATCCCATTTTATGGATAAGGAAAATTGAGTCCCAGGCAGGTAAAGGAGCTTGCTCCTGTATGTCATATAACTAGTAAGGAATAGAGTTCACAGCCATCCCACTCCCTCTGGTTCCAAAGTCCCCAACCATTCCTAGGGTGCTATACCACCTGATTCTCCTCCATTTATTAAACGCGTATTTGCCAAGGACCCTCCCTCCTCTATCTAAGACTGCCTACCTCTGAACTCAAGCCGCCTACCTCTAGAGCCTGACCCTTCCCCAATGCCAAGCTGCCTCTCGCTGACAACATCCCGGCCCCCATTTCTAGACCACATTACCAAGGCATCGGTCAGAGGCAGTTAAATCCACAGGGACCAGGGCACCAAACCTCCCAGCACTGTTCCCGCACACCTCCAAGTTCATGTTTTTCTAAGAAATAGATCCTAATTAAATATTTCAGGTTCACCATGTTTCCCATTACTATAGTTTTAAGTGATCTCTTTGTGATTGTTTCCACACCTGGACCCTGAAAGCAAGGAAGCAAGCAAGTTCAAGCCCTTGGGCGGCTTCCCTGAAACTTGACCCTGAGAGTTTTAAAAACCCTGCCAGAGAATTTTCTGCACCTCAGATCCCTTGCCTTGCCTTCTGTGCCCTTTGTTCCTCGGTCACAAGTACTCGGCTGTGTCCTGGGCTCCAAACTATATCCAGTTCCTCTTCTCAACAAATAAAACAACTGCAAAATGGAAAACATTCCATTTTCTAATTTGCAAAGAAAAAAAAAAAAAAAGTAGGATCCGTCTGTGTGTCTGGCATTTGCACATATGCCTTAATCTCTTCCAAATGAAACTCAACCAAGTTGGTAAACCTATCACCACTTTGTAATTCAGGGGGATGGGGAAATTCGCCCAAGACCCACAAACAGCTAATGGCAGCCCCAAGATTTGAACCCCAGCCTCTACCGCAAGCATAGGGCTCCCTCCATAACACCCACCTAAAACTGAAAATAGAACTGTCAACTTCTTCAATAACAATTATCAACAACAAATGTAGCAACAACTAGCAATTATAAAGCTCTACTCTGCAAATCACCCACATGATTTTGCGATTCCATCACTCCCTGTGAGGTAGGCAGTATGAGCCCAATTTCCAGTTAAAGAGACTGAGGTTCTCAGCAATAAAGCTGTTTAAGGTCATACAGTACAAAACCCGAGGAGCTGGGATTTGAGGCTAAGTTGGAAAGGCTGTAAAGCCCAATTTGTGAACAGTGAGGGTCAGAACTCTGGTTCTATCTCGCTCTTTCTGGGTGAAGATGAAAACTCTAAAAAGAGAAACTACTGTTAGGACTACAGGGATGGTGACCGGCAGACAGAAATGAGGACGTGGACTGTGGGGACTACAAGAAAGAATATAACAGAGAAAAAATTCAAGCTATGCTGGACACAAGTCCTGGGACACCTAACTTCTCAGCCTGCAGCCTCCCATCCAAGTCCCCAGAGCGGAAGGTGAAGTAGGAAAGACATTAGGGTTGGAAGCCAACAGCCAAGAAAGAATTCTTGAGACATCCTTGGTGCAAAAGGTGGTTTTAAATCAAAGCATGGTGGGACAGGACCCTGCCCTGGGGTCAAGAGGAGGGGCCCATTATATACTTTCAATCTGCTCTGGGTCAACAGGAGTGGCCCATTATATACTTTCAAGCTGGGAGGGGTTAAGGATAACACAAGCCTCCCAGGTGTTTTGGAAACAAGGTTTCCAGGATCCCGATCTGGGCTAGCTATTGTTGGGACAGGTCATTTATTATTGTTAGTAAACCCTCAGTCATGAGACCCTTCAGATGCATATTGGGGGGGGGGGCGTCACATGCTTAGAGGATGATTGCTGACCTGTATCTGCCGGGGAGAGATAAAGGAAGTTTCCAAAGGCATTTTTATATGTTAAAGTAGACTCACAGGATCCTGAGGGTTGGGCTATGCCCTTAGCAAAGTATTAGCATAGAGGCAGCTGCTTCCTAAAGGAATGTCACTCTGCCTGTTTCAAGGACTTGCCAGTGGGCTGTAGATAGTAAGGAAATGTAACATTTTTCTTTTGCCTTTGTTTCCCACATCAGACGGGACTCATTTTTAGTCCCTACTCATGATCAAAATACTGTTCCTATGATAAATATTTACACGGTTCATCAAATAATAGCTTGTATAAATATTTTTAGTAATAGGCCGCAGGAAACCACAGACTTCACGGCTGATTCTTCAACAAACGTGCAAGTTGCTCAAATGCAGCATGACAAAGGAAGAGGGACATGGACTTGGGGGGGCCGTTCTCGGCAAAACTACTTCAGAAATTCTAAGAAGGGGGGTCAATGCTACAAATACTGTGCTGAAAACCCAAAAACCCACCACCTGGGGGTTGTTCTTTTATCTTTCCTTCCACCGTTTCCCCTCCATAACTTAATACTAATAAGATTGTTTCCTAAGACTACAATCCTCCAGAGTGGGTGAGCTTACCTTCAGTCTTATTTCTTAAAAAGTCACTCCTCCAGGACCAATTAGTTGACAGTGTGAGCAGAAGCAGTGTCCCAGGGATCTGAGAGGGAACGCAGTATCCTCTTTCAACTTTGATCTTTGGACTTTGCTGGGAGTTCAGGTACCAGAGTCCCACACTATTTAGTTAGTCATACTGCAAGCAGACAACGGTAAGTTTGGAAAGAAAAATATAAGCAATGAGTACGCCTGTCCACTTCAGTCTTCTAACAGAAAGAACTAAACAGCACTTTATTATTTTTTTTAAACAGGAAACAACAAGTGTTGGAGAGGATGTGGAGAAAGGGGAACCCTCTTACACTGTTGGTGGGAATGCAAGTTGGTGCAGGCACTTTGGAAAACAGTGTGGAGATTCTTCAAAAGATTAAAAATAGAGCTACCCTGGGGTGCCTGGGTTGCTCAGTAGGTTAAAGCCTCTGCCTTCAGCTCAGGTCATGGTCCCAGGGTCCTGGGATCAAGCACCACATCAGGCTCTCTGCTCAGGAGAGAGCTTGCTTCCTCCTCTCTCTTCGGCTTCTCTGCTTACTTGTGATCTCTGCCTGTCAAATAAATAAGTAAGACCTTAAAAAAAAAAAAAAATAGAGCTACCCTATGACCCTGCAATTGCACTACTGGGTATTGACAAAGATACAGATGTAGTGAAAATAAGGCCCATCTGTACCCCAATGTTCATAGCAAAACTGTGGAAAGAGCCAAGATGCCCTTCAACAGACGAATGGATAAAGAAGATATGGTCCATATATACAATGGAGTATTATGCCTCTATCAGAAAGGAGAGAAAGGATGAATACCCAACTTTTGTATCAACATGGATGGGAATGGAAGAGATTATGCTGAGTGAAATAAGTCAAGCAGAAAAAGTCAATTATCATATGGTTTCACTTACTTGTGGAGCATAAGTAATAACACGGAGGACATTAAAAGAAGGAAGGGAAAAGTGAATTGAGGGAAATCGGAGGGGGAGACAAACCACGAGACACTGTGGACTCCAAGAAACAAACTGAGGGTTTTGGAGGGGAGGGAGATGGGGGTTGGGTGAGCTTGGTGGTGGGTATTATGGAGGACACGTATTACAAGGAGCACTGGGTGTAGTGCATAAACAATGAATTTAGAACACTGAAAAAATAAAATAAAATTTAAAAACCTAAGTAGCACTTTAAATAAATCGCACACATTGTATGTAAGATGGTAAGAAAGCTTGGGATCAGAAGTAAAGAGCTAATCTGGCAATAATAACTGGTTGTCCATTAGTTTTACCAAGAATACACAGGGGAGAAAACAGTACAGGTCACTCACGGTTACTTATTCTCTTAACATGAAATGCTGTCTCCTACAGTTCCAATGTCATAGTGGTTTTTGATTAATTGAGATTATATAACTGAAGTTATTAGCATGACTAACCTGATGTGCGGCACATGCCCTGTCAACGGCAGGAATTACTAGGGCCATTATTATGTCCCTTACAACAACAAATCACCTCTGGACGTCTACAGTATACATAGTCTAGACCTGGGTGTTCTCACGATATCTAACATCTCCAATTCCAGTAAATACAGCAAATGTTAAGTGCTTTCTCTGTCCTGAGACAGTAGGACTAGGAAGCAAAAAATACAGCATCTCTGATTTTAGAGTCAACAACTTAATGTAAGAATCTGATTTTTGAAAATCAAATGGCAATGACAAATTATTCCTAGTTTTTGTACTTCAAGCTAAACTGAATGCACCTAGTGAGTTATGTAGGACAGTAAAGTGGCTTCATGCTGCCACCAGAATCCTAACCACACTCCCAGGGCCAGGCATCCTATTCCAGGACCACCTTTCCCCACAAAATGCAGAGATGATGGCTAGAAAAAAGAAGTACCAATTGACTGTCTTCTCCACTGTTCCAACCACTAGATCAGACATGGGATTTTTCAGGATGCTGAAGATCTTCACTATACGTCCCTTTTCAAATACAAGCACCAGGTGATTCAAGGAGGTATACAGTATTAACAGCAGAAAGGCTGGCTATTCTTTTAATTCAAAGTTGGGTTCCAAAAGGCGGGGAAGTCAGAACTCATCCAACCACCCTGCCTGCCTCACCATGTGGCAGCCACAGAATGTAAACAGAGCCAGTTCTGCATGTGGGCCGAAACCACCACTCTCCGCCAGCCACACAGGCAAGACACAAGAGCTGACATGAATGCCAAATCCAACCATGTTGGGGACAAATGCACAGCATAGGTCCTAAAGAAATCATGGATGGAAAATCTGACTCATGAGAAGACATCCCCAAATTCCAACAACAAAGAGAGCCTTAAGAGCAGATGAAACTTTGCATTTCCCACATCCTCTTCTGTACGACACTGCTGGCTCCTTCTTCTTTTCGATCCTGGTGATCTGATAAAGCAACCCCTTATTTGTAATAATGCCTCCCAAGCTCCTTATAATTTATAATGCCTTACCAAGCTACTCTCTCTGCAGAGAAAGGAAGAAGGGATGCCACATTTATAACACCCAGGGACGCATACGCTGTTTCTCCCAGTTACAAATGGGAATGCTGAAATTCTGCAAGTATCAATCTCCAGTTGAGGGTCACAAAGCCAGGAGAGGAAGGAGGCTGTATTCAAATCCAGGTTTGTCTAAGCCGGAGCAGTGCTCTTGCTACTGCTGTCCCTGAAATGACTTGGTTTTCCACATGAACCAAGTTGCCTTTATCCTGGGCTAACTCAGAAGGCCCTTCCAACTGTGTTTATCCTGTGAAAACTTCTTGGACACACAATCATTAGAAATGGCTTCTCCCTGCTCTGATTCATAAAGACGACTTATGTCACTATTCATGCCACTGTAAGAAACATTAGATATTAACCGAGAATGTTCTACCTGCTACTTCCTTGTACCCGCTGATAGGCACAGTATATCTTAATATAATAACAGGGGAAGTACTGGGCTGTGGGGGAGGGGAAGATTCTTAATGTATAAAATGGTCAAATACCTTGTAAAATAAAAAGCCTCTAAGGACTCAGTCTCTGGAGAGTTCCAGAAGCACTATCAGCAAGCCTCTCTTCTGTGTGTGGCACCCCGCTCCTCCCCCAGGACAACCTCCCTCCTTGGCCAGGCACGTATATAGAGGAGAGAAGGAAGACAGAGAGAGTCCTCAGACCAGGGGTCTCATCGGAGTCCGTCTATCTTCTACAAATCCATTTTACACTGAGTTCACTAAAAGCCAGAGTATAAATCTGATGGTCTCACACTCCCAGGGTCCTGGAAGCAGAAAAATGGCAAAAAAAAAGAAAGACAGTGAAGACTGGCATCCTGATTCTAAATGCTAAGTTATAATATTTTAACCCCAATATGCCAATTACCAAGCTAAGCCCGTAACAGGGAAAACTGTACACACACTTAGTGATTTATTATTACGTGGACTCTTCTTTTTGGAACATGAATTCCTGACCTCTGAGTTCTGCATAATTTAAATATACGTGTAGTTTTTCTCCCTCTGTCACTTTCTTCTCCAAGAGGCTGCTGTTGATTTGCTGACATAATTAACTATGAAATGATTTTCTACAGAACTAACCAGCCTTTCAAAGCAAGGCCGTTATCATTAGCATATTGGCTGGAATCCACGGCTTTTCCGAGAAAAATCACTCAAATTAAAACAACAGAAGAACCCACCAACCTCAGTGACTGCTGTCAGATATCAGCAAACTCAGGAAAGGCTGAGGGCAGTATTAGCTAGAACAACAAAATCCCTTCTCTGCACAATCTTCCAAAACTCCTTCCTCAGAGAACAGGGTCAGCCAGAAGCTGGCTGAGGTCTTTGGCCTCTTCTTGTGTTTACCTATTTATGAAACATGACCAGATGGATTTAAGGTCCAAGGTGAAAGGCATAAAGAACGAGTTATTTGAAGATTAAACTTTACACTTGGGGAACTGGACAGCGCCTTTCACAAACAGGACCTGCTGAAATTACCAAGAGCTACAGGACAAGCTCAAATTGCTGACTACAACAATGCTGCTTCTTCCCAAAATAATCCCAAGGACCTCAACGCTCTGGCTCCTGCCTGCCTCCCTAACCTCATCCTCCTACCTCCCTACCACTTCCCCCCTCCAATCTCAACCCCTATACTTCAACCCAAGGAGCTGTTAGCAGTCTCTCAAATACAGGTTAGGCACCTTTTTCCTGTAATGTAAAGAATACAAATGAGCACCTCATAGAAACAGAAATATAATGAATACGTATGAACCTTTAGCCCCACAAATAATGAAGAAATGCAATATAAAACAATATAATTTTACATGTAACAAGTTGGCAAAAATGGAAAATATTGATACTACCCAGTTTGGGCAAGAGTGTGGGGAAATAGGCAGTTTCACATACTTTTAGTGATAGAGTAATGGGTTCAGTTTTTCTAAACAATCTGGCACTATCTGTCCATTTTTAAAAATCAACCCTTTTACCCAACAGTTTAACTTCTAAGAATTTATGGATTGGCAAAAGATAGATATCAAAAATATACATTATAACGTGTTTTTATCAAGGCAAGAGCACAGTCACAAAAACTCTGGAAACAAATTAACTGTTTATGAATAGAGTACTTGCTAAAACCTACACATAAGCAGCTATTAAAACCAGTGAGGAGGAGCTGAAGAAAAACGCTAATGATATGTTATTAAATAAAAGAGCAAGTTCTTCAAGATGCCAGTATGACCCCATTTGTACTTTTTTTTTTTTTTAAAGAAGATTGTAAGTGGTTCTCAAACTGTGATCTCCAACGGAACAATGTCAGCATCACCAGGGAAGGCACTAGAAATGCAAATTCTCAGGCTCCAGCCCAGATCTAGGGATGCCAAAACTCTGGGAGTGCAGCTCCAAGGCCAGTGCCACCACAGAGGCCCTCCAGCGATCCTGACCCACCTGCAGCAGGACAGCCAAAGCATCCATAAAGACCTAACAGACGAGATTCAGAAAGAACACACAAACTCCTGCTTCCCACGGGGACACCCAGGGAAAAGAAAGGTCATGGAAACTTGGAGGGCAATCTCTAAATGCCTCTCTCCACTGCCCCCATTTTCATAAGAAGCAGCTATTACCGTAATAATAATAAGGAAGATCTTCCTAATACGGAGTGGAACTCTGTTGTGCATGGCTCCCACCCTCCACACCTCATTCTTGTAACCACAGGATCATCCAAACCACCTAATCCCTTTTAGGTAAGCTAGCCCTTCAAATGCTTTGAGATGATTCTTGTGACCTCTTGTTGGGTCATCTTCCTACATGCTATAGATTTCTGGTTCCTGTAACGGCTCCCCCATGCTCTGGCTTTTTCTAAAATAAAAGGGATGAGGCACACTTGATACATTTCACAAGAAGGATTTCAGACTCTCATGTTCCCGTATGACATTGTGCAGAGCCAAGGTAAGTGGACTGAGAGCACACAGTAAGCACATAGGTCTCCATCTGTCTGGAGAACCCCCCCCCCGATGAGACATACACCAGGACAAATCAGGGGCCCATTCAGCCCAATATCCAATCTCTGACACTAATATCTGAATAATCGGTTCGGGGGAAAAAGGAAAGGGAGCTCAAATATCTTCACAAACTATGACGGAGGGTTCTGAGGGAGCTCTCATCTAGTACCCGAGTCTTCTCCTACTAGGTCCCTAAAATTAGTGCGACCGATGCTTTATCAGTATGTATCTTCACACGAGTCCAGATGTTTCCTGTATGTGTTTTGAGTCAAGCCTCATCTTGGATCAGTAAACTTTTTAGGAGCACTTACTCTGTGCCAGGCACGGTACCAGTGACTTAGGACACGGGCTTGCTATTCCTCCCAAAACCCTAGAGGGGTCCACGCTTAGAAACAGGATAACTAAGGTTCTGTGCACTTGGGTTACTTAGCCGCCGTCACAGAGCCAATAAAAACCAGAGAAGGACTTCAATCCTATGCCCCTTCCTCCAGGCCACAGAATACTTCTATACATTCTAAGAGTAGCCTCATTCAAACATCAAAGTTGGTGAGAAATTCTATAATCCCAGAATTTGGTGAACCACACCAAGACTGGTCCGCTGAAATCACACTTAATTTTATAGAGCATCTTCCTCTCAGCCTTCATCCCCCACAACCCACCCGTAACTCTCCATCCCATGGCCAGCTGAGCAGAATGCAATCTACTCAGCCAACAGCCTGGTCTGTAACCAGAGACCCAAATCTGGATGGCCAAGGAGCTGGTAATACATTGCGCCTGAATGATTTCTACCTCATTTCTCTAGTCTCCCTAAACCTACCTCACACATACATCACTGTATATGTACCCGCTGTTTGAACTCGTGCTTCCTCCATATTGATACAGACCTCGTCAATAATTTAAGATGATGGGGTGGAGTGGGGGAGGGGGGTTGTTATAGAAGTCTCCTGAGAGAAGTATGTCTCATTCGGGAAGGAAATTTCATCATTTCTCCCTCGCATGTCAAACCTACTTCTCCGAGATATACTATTCCCTTCTCTCCTCTCTCTCAGTGCGCGGCACCACCAACCACCGGGCTACTTAGCTGGGCATCTGGAGGTTATCATGACTCCCTAGCAGTTATTCTCAGCTTCTCTTCCTCCCTCCACTACCTACTCAAACCCTTTTCTGCCTACCCTGTATCCCAGGGACTATAGTTGGGATTTCCAGGCACTCCAATCCTCTGTCCTCTAGTTGGGGTTGGCCAATGAGAGCACCAGCTTCAAGGAGGAAGGAGAATAAGGTCAGGACTCCCTTTGCTGGGAGATAAACTGAACTACCTCATCTCTTGAACAAAGGTGCTGAATCCTCTAAAGGCAGCTTTCCGCACATAGCTACTCCTCTGGGATTCTGGTAACCATTCCTCACCTTGCTCCCTTATTTTATTTTTTTTAAAGATTTTATTTATTTATTTATTGGACAGAGAGAGATCACAAGTAGACAGAGAGGCAGGCACAGAGAGAGAGGGGGAAGCAGGCTCCCCGCTGAGCAGAGAGCCCAATTCGAGGCTTGATCCCAGGACCCTGAGATCCTGACCTGAGCCAAAAGCAGAGGCTTAACCCACTGAGCCACCCAGGCACCCCAACACCTTGCCCCTTTAAATAGAAGAACAATCCTATTGTTATTAGCCCTAGGGATGATTCAGAAGGCCCACATTCTCCCTAAATAGTTCGATTACTGAAAATTATCCTAATTGGAGGGTGTCTTGTTTCCTTTTGATCTACTTCCTGGATTGTGCCCTTTTGGGCCTTAAGAAATAAGTGGTCCTATTATTGTTGATGCCTGGATACTACAAAATCCCTTCCTCACACCCTCAAATAGTCCCTTCTTTAAATTTTCTTCAGAAATTGAAGTTGAAGTTGAAGACCTCTACTGCTAGCCAAGATGGAGTTACAGGAACTGTATTTACCCTCCCACTAAAAACAACTTAAAAAAAAAAAGGAAACAAGCTTCCAGAACTGTGAGAAAATACATTTCAGTCGTGTAAGCCACTCCCCCACCCCAACACACACACAAAAAAGGAAACAAAATATAGGAAACAAAGGTTCTCAGGACACTGGACATTAGGCAATGAAGTACAGCATGGGGGAAAATGAAGGTGGGGGAAAATGAAGTGTCCTGAATTGGCTCAAGCTTAATGCGTGAGACTATGGCACAGAGATGGAAATCAGCCAAGCCCTACAGTCTCTCTGAATGGAGGAGACAGAGCCAGGAGTTGGCAGAAAACAGGTTAGATTTCTCAGGGCAGAGTACAAGAAAGGAGAGAGTTGCACAGAGGGAGAACTCCAGAGAACTGCAAAGGGTGCTCCTCAAGTATTCAGTAGAGTACCAACCACTGTATGCATGTGAAGAAACCATCTGAGCCAGAAGCTCCCAGAGTGAACAACTTCACATAGCACCATGAATAGTACCTATTCACACCAGCCACAGTGGAAAACCTTGTCACTGGGTATAGTACATAGAAGAGTTTTACCTCAGCAGTGAGGAAGGATTAGCCCTGGCCCCACCTAACAAAGCTTAAAGCAAGACTCAAAAGAATCCAATGGTTTCCTAATACCTCACACATGCCCCAGAATAAAGTTCGAGGGTATTTATAAAGTTACAAAAATATCTAGCACCAAACAAGGTAAAGTACATAATATCTGCTATTCAATCAAAATTAACCAGGCACACAAAGATGAAGGAAAAGACTAACCAAAATGAGAAAAAGCAATGGGCACTGACCTAGAATTGACATATTTAATAGAATTAGTAGACACAGATATTAAAACAGCTATGATACCTGTATTTCATATGTTCAGAAAGCTAGAGAAGAGATTGAACTTGAAAGTTCAGACATGGAAGATAAAAAAGACTCAGGCTGAAATGCTAAAAATGACAACTAAGATGTCTGTGATAGAAAACTGTATAGAATGGGACAACACAGAAGAAAGGATTAGTGACCTTCAAAATACAGTAACAGACACTATCCACTGACAAAAAGAGAAAAAAGATTTTTCAAAAATAAACAGCCATCAGTGAGCTGTGGAAAACTTCAAATGGCATAATATATGTGAAATGGGAATGCCTGAAGGAAAGAACAAAGATTTCAGGAGCAATATTTGAAAATATATTGGCCACAAATCTTCCAAATTTGATGAAAACTATAAACCCCTAGATTCAAGAATATCAATGAACCCTAAGCACAAGAAATATGAAGAAAACTACCCCAAGAAAATCATATCCAAACTGTTCAAAACCAATGATAAAGAAAAATCTTAAAAGTAGCCTAGGGGGAGGGGTGGCAACAATATGCACAAAAGAAAGAAACATACGAGAAGGGCAACAGATTTCTCATCAGAAATAATAATTTAAACTATGAGACAGTAAAGTAAGATCTTTGAAATACTGAAAGAAAAAACTTCATATCTAAAATTCTCTATCTTGTGGAAAAAAACTTTCAAAACTCAAGCTTTAATAAAAACTAATTCAGACATAGAAAAGATGAAAAAATGCACCGCCAGCAGAAATCCCCACAAGAAGCAGAGAGGAAAATGTCAGCACATGAAAATCTGGATCTATAAAATGGAATGAAAGCCACAAGAGTAACTATGTGGGTACATATACTTTCTAAAAATTACTTGAATGTCTTAAAAAGATAACTGACTGCTTAAAACTAAAATAATAACCACATATAGTGGGGCTTAAACTTATATGTAGGTAAAATGTACTACATAAAACACAGTAGCACAAAGGCTAGGAGGCAAGAATTATAAACATACTGTTATAGGGTTCTTTATTATATGTTAAGTAGTATAATCTCACTTGAAAGTTGACTCTAATAAATTAAAGATGTATACTATAAACCCTAAAGCAACCATTAAAATAATACCAAAAGAAGAAGTTATGTCTAATAAGCCAATATAGGAGGAAAAAAAAATGAAATTATAAAAAAACTAATCCAAAAGAAGGCAGGAAAAGGGAATAAAAAGAACAAAGAACAGATGGAACAAATAGAAAAGAAAAAAAAAGCTAGATGGTGTATTTAAAACAAACCATATGAATAATTATATCAAATATAGTCTAAATGCCTCCAATTAAAACACAGAGATTATCAAGCCCTAGTTACCCAGTATAACGATATGCTGCCTACAAGAAACCCATTTTACACATAAGAAACACACAAGTTAAAAGTAAAAAGAAGAAAGATATGCCATTAAATAGCATTCAAAAGAAAGCTTAATCATTATCATACTAAGTAGATTTCAGAGCAAAAATATTATATATATAATTGTATATATATATATAATAACTAAGTAGATTTCAGAGCAAAGAATATTATCAGAAATTAAGAAATAAAAAAGGGGATGATTCACCAAGATAACCCAACAATCCTAAATATTAACACACCTAATAACACTGCATAGAATACATAAAGCAAAATCTGATAGAACTGCAAAGAGAAATGCATATATCCACAGCTATCCTCAGAGATGCTAATACTATTATCTCAATAACTGATACAGTAAGTAACACAAAATCAGCAAGTTACGATGTAATATACCATGGTCAATATGGCTGTCATAATTGACGTGTAAAATGCACTCTACCCAACAAGGGCAGAACACACATTCTTTTCAAGTATACATCAAACATTTACCAAGACACACCACATTCTGGGCCATAAAACAAGTCTCAAGAAGATAAAAGGATTCAAATCATACCAAAGTACCTTCTGTGACCACAACAGAATTACAAATCATAATAAAAAGATGAGTATAAAGTCCTCAAATATTTGGAAACTGAGTAACACAATTCTATCTAACACATGGATCAAAGAAGACATTTAAAAAACAGTAAGTACTTTAACTGAATGAAAATAAACATGTAGCAGAAGTCATAAGATGCACCTGAACCAATAAATTTATAGCATCAAATGCTTATTAGAAAAGTCATCTCAAATAAATAATCTTAATTATCCACCTTAAGAAATCAGAGCAGAGTAAAAGGAACTCAAAGTTGGCAGAAGAAAGGAAATAATAAATTTAAGAGAAGAAATCAGTAAGTTAAAAAAAAAAAAAAAAGAACATAGAAGATAAAACCAAAAGCTATTTTTTTGAGAACAATAAAATTAATAAATTTCTGGACAAAATGATCAGAAAAATAAAGAGAGAAGATAACAACATTAGGAATAAGGGATATGAAATCACAACAGATTCTATAGATATTAAAATGCTACTGAAGGATTATCATGAGCAATTTAGATATGTACAAATTCCTTAAAATACAGAAACTATCAAACCTCACTCAAGGAGAAAAAGATGATCTCAATAGTCTTATATTATTAAATCAATTGAATACTCCCTCTTCTCCACAAAGAAATAAACAAACTAACTCCTCGCCTAGATGGCTTCATAGGTGAATTCCATCAAACATTTAAGCAAGAAATATACCAATTCTATATAAACTCTTCCAAAAAATTGAGTTGGAGGAAACATTTACCAACTTATTTTATGAGGCCAGAATTATCTTGATAACAAAACTTAAAAGACAATACAAGGTAAGAAAACTATGTCAATATTCACCATTAACACAGATGCAGAAATTCTTAAAATTTTAGCAAACAGAAGCCAACTAAACATAAAAAGGATAAAAGGTCCTGACCAAGTGGGATTTATCTCAGGAATTCGTTTTACGCTTAAAAATAAATAAATAAGTAAATAAATAAATAATCAATGAACGTAACTCATCATATTGAGGTTAAAAAGATCTTAACAAAAAAAAAAAAAAAAAAAACAAAGGACTGGGGCGCCTGGGTGGCTCAGTGGGTTAAGTCTCTGCCTTCCAGTTGGATCATGATCCCAGGGTCCTGGGATTGAGCCCTGCTTTGGGTTCCCTGCTCAGCAGGGTGCCTGCTTCCCCCTCTCTCTCTGTCTGCCTCTCTGCCTACTTGTGACCTCTTTCTGTGTCAAATAAATAAATAAAATCTTCAAAAAAAAAAAAAAAGCAACCAACAATATACAACATTTATTCTTCATTAAAAAAAAAAAATACAATGTCTCAGCAAAGAAGGAATAGACAGGAACTTCCTAAACCTTCCTAAAAGACATCCGCAAAATATGTTCAACTAATATCATACACCATAGTTAATGATGAAAAAAATGTTTCTCCCTAAGATCAAAAACAAGACAAGGTGTCTGCCCTCATCACTTCCTTGCAAGAGTTGTGGTTCTAGCCAGTGCACTATATCAAGAAAATGAAACAGGAGGCATCCACACTGAAAGGAAGACATAAACTGTAATTTATTTACAAATAACATGATCACCTACATAGGAAATCTGATGGCATCTGTAAAAAGCTCTTAGAGCTGACAAGTAGTTGAGCAAGACTGTAGGATATGTGATCAATACACAAATATTGTGTTAAATTTTAAAAGATAATTACATTTACAATGGCATCAGGAAATATGAACTATCTACAGATAACCTGACAAAGATGTGCAAGACCTAGCTAATAAAAGCTGCAAGACATTGCTGAGAAAAATTAAGACCTAAGTAACTAAACAGATATACTGTCCATGCATCAGAACACTCAATCTTTATGATGTCAATTTGCCCCCAAATTAAGGTATAGATTCTCTGAAATTCCAATTAAAATCTAAACGGTACATTTTTCTGAAATTGACAAAATGACTTGTGAAATTAATATGGAAATGTAATGGACTTAGAATCACCAAACAACATTTGAAGATGAAGGATCTATTCTATCTGACTTCACTACTTTTTACAAAGCTATAGTCATCAAGATTATGATACTGGGATTAAAACAGATGAAAAGATCACAACAACAAAATAAAACATTCAGAAATGGGCCCATATGTATCCGTAGTCAATTGATTTTAGCCGAAGGCACAAAGGCAATTCAACAAAGAAAGGATAGGCTTTTCAGCAAATGGTGCTGGAATAATGACATATGGGAAAAAATGAACTCTGTTCCATATCTAGTGTTACGGATTAACTTAAAATAACTCAAAATGGATTGTGGATTTAATGTAAAACAAAAACAATGAAGCTTCTTAAAAAAACAGAAAATATTTGAGCGCTCAGGCTAGTCATGACTTCTTAGACACAATTACCAAAACCGTGTTCCATGAAAGAATAAATTGATAAAACAGACAGCATCAAAATTACAAACTGACAAATTAAGCTTCACCAAAATGGAGGACCCTGCTTGTGAAAAGATACTGTTAAGAAAATGAAAAGCGAAGTCATAACGTTGGAGAAAATATTTGCAAATTACAGGTGAGGTAAAGAACTTGTAATGAATACATACAAAAGCTCTCAAAACTCAGAAAAACAAAGAGCCTTTTTTTATTTTTTTTAACAAATGGACAAAAGATTTCACAAATACCTCACCCAGGAAATCATGTGAAATATATATGGGCAAGTAAGCACATGACAAGAAGCTTGAAAATATCAGTTATTAGGAGAATGTACATTAAAACCCCTGAAAAAAGGACTCCACATTATTAGAATGGCTAAAATTTTAAAAAGAGACCACACCTGGTACCGGAGTAATCACAAGTTTCATACACCACTGAGGGGAATTAAAATGGCACAGCACAAGGGCGCCTGGGTGGCTCAGTGGGTTAAGCCGCTAACTTCAGCTCAGGTCATGATTCGGGATCCTGGGATCAAGTCCCGCATCAGGCTCTCTGCTCAGCAGGGGGCCTGCTTCCCTTCCTTTCTCTGCCTGCCTCTCTGCCTACTTGTGATCTCTCTCCATCAAATGGGTGGATGAAATCTTTAAAAAAAAAAAAAAAAATGGCACAGCACTTTAGAAATACAGTTTCTTAGGGGTGCCTGGGTAGCTCAGTGGGTTAAGCCTCTGCCTTCAGCTTGGGTCATGATCTCGGGGTCCTAAAACTGAGCCCCGCATCAAGCTCCCTGCTCAGTGGGGAGCCTGCTTCCCCCTCTCTCAATGCCTGCCTCTCTGCCTACTTGTGATCTCTGTCAGATAAATAAGTAAAATCTTAAAAAAAAAAAAAAAAGAGTTAGAAATACAGTTTCTTAAAAAGTTAAACATATACCTACCATACGAACTAGCCATTCCACTTCTAGGTATTTAACCAAGAGAAATGAAAGCACCCACCCACAGAAAGATATGTATATGAATTGTCATGGCAGCTTTACTGAGAGTAGCCAAAAAGCAGCATATAATCCAAAAACCCATCAACAGGTAAATAAACTACGATACAGCCATACAATGTATAAAAGGAATGGGGCGCCTGCGTGGCTTAGTGGGTTAAAGCCTCTGCCTTCGGCTCAGTTTCATGATCCCAGGGTCCTGGGATGGAACTCCGCATCGGGATCTCTGCTTGGCGGGGAGCCTGCTTCCTCCTCTCTCTCCGCTGGCTTCTCTGCCTGCTTGTGATCTCTGCCTGTCAAATAAAATCTTAAATAAATAATAAATAAATAAATAAAATTTAAAAATAAATGAAATGAACTCTGTGTGCACACTCACCATGGGATCCTAAGATGAAAAGCCACCACACAAAAAGAGATATATATTGTATGACAACACAGATATGATGCCTAAAATAATATTAAATAATTTCTGGTGGCAAAAAGCAGATCACTATTCCTGAGGGGTATCGGGTGTGAAATAACCAGGGAGGGAGGGATTATAAAGGAGCATGAGAAATCTGTATGGGTATTAAAAGTGTTCTTTATCTTAATTGTGATGATGGTTTCACAGATACCTACATATGTCAAAACATCTCGTGTTAGACACTTTAAATATATACAGTTTACTGTATGTCAAGCACACCTCACTAAAGCTGTTGAAAAAAGCCCCAGCTGGGAATGCCTTTTCCCGGATGGTAGGGTAACTGCTACATTCTTTCTCCACAGGGTACCTTCCATCAGTAGTTAACTCCTAACCATGCCACAGCCAACCTTTGAACCATGCAGGGGCTAGAGGCAATGACCTCCTGCAATGTCAAAAATCTGTATATAACTTTTGACTCCCCCAAAACTTAACTTTCTAATAGCCTACTTTTGATGAGAAACCTTATCCAAAACATGAGGAGTCAATTAACACATAGTTTGTATGTTATACGTATAATATACTGTATTCTTATCATAAAGTTAGTTTGAGGAAAAAAATATGTTACAAAAATCCTAAGGAAGAGTAAATATATCTATGTAAAAAATCCATGTATAAGTTGACCTGTATTCAAGCCCGCGTTCTAGGGTCAACGGTATTCTCACCTCTCTCTGTCCAGTCCCAGAACTATTACCCTAACCCATCTCTCATCTGTACTCTAAAGGTCTCTTCCCAGTCTGCACCTCTCCAATTCTCTTTCCACCCTGCAGCCAGAATTAACTTTCTAAAACACAAATCCATGTCACTTCAGACAGCTCCTGATGCTCAAACTCCCTTACTATGCCTCACCTGACCCTCCCTGATCTGGCCTTTTCACTTTCCCCAGCCTTCTTTCTGGTGATTTCCCATCTCAGCCTAACCTATTCAGCCACACTAGTCAACAACGGGCCAGGTTGTAGAGTTTTGCACACACTATTCCCAAGTCAAATAACCCCCTTCCCTTTTGTCATTTCCCAGCTCACTCAAACTGAGGCTTCAAAATTCTGCTCACAGCATTCTCTCCTCCAGGGAGGTTTTCCACAAAACTCCACACCAGGCCATTTGCACTTCTCCCAGTTCCTGAGAATTTCCTGCATACCTTGCAATGGCACTCATCTTGGTAATCTCCCTCATCAGATTAGACAGAAGCAGACTGAGTGAAGACTAAAAGTGGAGACCAAGTCTTGCTCATCTTTCCTTTCCCAGAACATGCCACGGTACCAGGCTCAGAATACACAGCACAAGATTAGTGAACAAATAAATGAATGAAGCAACAGGTTTGGATGACCCCTTACATCACCACCTGGATTGATCCTGTATTTCTTCTAATAAAGAGATAGGCAGGGGAGGTTAAATAATTGTAGTACATGCTGGTAAAATGATTATTTCAAATCCCCTGGCAGGAGGCCAGGGGTCCCCACTCTGGCTGGGCAAGATTCATTACCTCAAACTGTTTTCAAAACCAGCTGGTAACTGACTGTGATTTGAACTAAGTGAAAGGTTACGGAAATGGAACCAGATTGCAGGAAAAGACAAGGCCCACAGCAAAAATTAACACAGCCTGGAAGAAGGCCCAGTCTCCTCCCAGCAAACTTCTTAATTTCATCCAGAAAGGCACAGATCTCCACCCTCAGGGTTATTCCCTTCTCCTAATACACATGTTTTGATTTCCAAATCCAGCAAGGGAGGCTCCCAAGCTCCCTTCCCCTCAAAATCAATCTCCAGGCCCTTCTCACGCTCTCTGGTCTGTTCCCCCATCATCCTTAATCAACAGTCCTCTCGGCCTCCTACAAGCAGGTCCTCCTCAGCTGATCCCACCAAGAGCCAGGCCAGTGATCATCAGGCCAAGAGCCAGGCAGAGAGCCTCATTAACAGGAGACTCCCAGAAGACCAGGAGGCAACCAGAAGGCTGCAAGACCCAGCCGGCAACATAAAAAGTTAAAAAAAAAAAAAAAAATCAGGATATGCGTTTGGTGGATCATTTTAAAAAAGGAGAAACGCAAACAAAACAAAGCATAACTGTACCATCTGTGTAAGAGTCACAAACGTAGAGACGTGCCTTCTTTCTTACTAATTTGCAATTCAAAAGTGTAATCACTTCCTCCCTCCAGATCTCCTATTTTTAAAAAATTAACCTAATGCCCTTCCATATCTTGGTAATGACTGACCCTTTCATTTAGGGACAAAATTAGTTAAGATTTGAGACGTGCTCTCATGGAGAAGAGCCAACGATTAGGGAAATTCACCATTTTTGCATCTCGTCAATCCTTCAAAGAAGGGAAATGAATTAAAAGGGAAAGATAAGCTTAGGCCTTTCCTACCCAGGATAGCTGTAACCAAACAGCGTTACACCATCTAAACTAAAATGCACCTCAAACATTACCACAAGCTGCTGAAAGCTTTTGAAGTTACAAGCAGCACTGGCCTTTACAATCCTTTAGGTAGCCAGATTTTTATTAAAAGTTCCAAACTGCCTGGGAAAAAATATCCTAAAATAAGGGCCCGGGGGATAGGAAAGAGTGAGGAAAAGGGGGAGAGAACACAGTTAACTGGACAGGAATGGCAGAGAACCCCGGGTTCCCGACATCTCAAACGCAGCCCTGGGGGATGCAGTAGAGGCCGACCCTTCCCGTGAGTGGCCGGAAGCCTCACCCAGGAAAGAACACAGGGAACTCTACTTCGTCTCGGGGGCCGAGGCTGGGCTGGCACGAGACTTTAGCGTCCGGAGGCGGAGGGCGAGCAGGAAGAGGCGGTGACTGCGGGAAAGGGGAGGGAAGCTGGGGCCCGGTGCGCTCTCAGGCTGGAGAACGTGGGCGCTACGAGCCTGCGAGCCTGCAAGAGCCCCTACTGCACACGTGGGACTGGGAGGAGGGTCACTTACTTGTCCAATCTGAAATTACATTTTAGCTAGCGGGGCTCTGCAGGTGGCCGCACCGAGCTGCACCGCGTGGGGTTGGGCGGTCCCCGAGGGCTACTGCGGCTGTGCCCCGCCCCCCGGCCCCGCCTCCGCCGGGCGCGACCCTTGTAAAACGCGCCCTGATTGGCCCTTTGAATGGTTCCGGCGATTGGCCCGCGTGCCCGCCCCCGGCCTGGCTCTGCCGGCTGGGGGCGTGGACTGCAGCCTGCCGTGGCTCCTCCCACCTCTAGTACTTTTAAAGGCACGGAGCTGACTCACGCAAACTCTGCAGCCTCTGTTGCGCGTGTGTGTGTATGTGTGTGTGTGCGTGTCGAGTGTGTATCCTATGACCACTTCTCGACCATTTGCTGAACTCCAGGACTGTTTTAGGCGGATGTAATCAATAAAAATAATATTTGCTGAATGCTTATTTTATGCCAGGTCTTGTTTCTGATACTTTACATGAATTTACCCATCTAATCCTGTGGCCAGCCCTCTGAAGTGCGATCACAGTCTTCAAATCTACAAAGCAGATAGGTCCTGCCTTTGTCCATGTTACAATCTGTGGGCCCTGGGCACATCCACCTCATTTAATCCTCACGATGCTTGCCTTTCATATAAATTAGGTAGTATCTGTCCTTATCTACAGATGCAAAGGAGTCGGAAACGTTTTTTGCTTGTTCTGAAACACACAGCGAATTACTAGGGAACCAGGAAGAATTCCAACCTGGGCTCCAATCTAAGCTGTTTCCCTTGAAAAGGCAGGCTCCCAGGCTGATGAGACCGGAGATTTGGAAGAGAGTTTAGCAAGTCCCTGGATCCAAACCCTTTGCTTTCCTAGAAAAGTAAACTGAGGCCCGGTAAAGGGAAGGGAGTTTTTAAGGATACAGCAGATATAAGAGGTAAGCCCAGGTAATAGCAGTGATTTCACTGAACTAGCCTATTTACCATGTGCATTCGAGTCGTTGTCTGCTGTTCTCATAACAACCCCTAAAATCAATAGATGCTCTTATCTTCATCATATAGGTAAGGATACTTAACTCAGTGAGCGTGAGGTCCTATGATTAGCTATATCTGCTCGGGGTCCTGTTTTGGGGTCGTTTTCTTTCTTCTACACCAGTACTGCTCCCCTTTCATTTCCAACAAATATCCAAAGATCCAACTATGGACTCTCTGGGATGATAGGAGGGATCTGGGATCTGATTACTTACCACCTGGTAGAATTATAGTATACAATAGGAATAATAATATTAAGACCTGTTTATCTTAACCTTTTGAGAGAACTATGAAGAGCAAATAAAGTAATAGTTATGGAAATACTTTTTAAAGTGTTAGATGCTGAATACACAGAACACGTGGTTTCTAGATCTTCCCCAGCACACCCCAGGAATAGAACACGCAAAACACACTTGTTGCCTCATGAGCTATGGCAGGAGGTCTTATTTTGGCTAGACTTGAATTAATGTGGATTTGCTGTCTAGACTATGTATGTCTCTGTTTCTGGGCTTTTTGTATTCGACTTTTGGTTTGTTTCCTGTTGTCATCAAACTATCATTAGTAGTAATAGCAATAATAGCACTGTGGCTAGAGCTCCAGTAGTTATTTTGGCCCATGAGAGAACCTTGGGAATAAAAGCCACGCTCAGCAAAGCAACAGGGTGGGAAGGCTGGGTTGCTGACACCGCCCCACCAGACCAACACCCACTGCTCACTTCCACATGAAAGACAGACACTGCTGTCTTTTTTTTTTTTTTTTAAAGATTTTATTTATTTATTTGACAGAGAGAAATCACAAGTAGATGGAGAGGCAGGCAGAGAGAGAGAGAGGGAAGCAGGCTCCCTGCTGAGCAGAGAGCCCGATGCGGGACTCGATCCCAGGACCCTGAGATCATGACCTGAGCCGAAGGCAGCGGCTTAACCCACTGAGCCACCCAGGCGCCCCAACAGACACTGCTGTCTTATGCAGGACCCCTTCATCCTGTGTCTTTTGTCACATGGGACCAAACATAATTGTGACTGATACATACACCTTACCTGGTGCAAATCCTACAGCAAGTCTGTAAGGTGATAGATGCACAGAGAGTATAAATACCTTGTTCAAGGTCATCCAGCCAAGTGTCAGAGGTGCGATTCTGAGACCGATTCTCACTCTCAGCTTCAGTTATGACCCACTGCCTATTATGAATGAATGAGTCCATTTTTTCTATCTACTTCCATTCTATTCATTTATTCTAGGAGGTGGCAAACTTTTTCTGTATGGGACCAAATATTCAATATTTTACACGTTATGAGTCATACCATTTCTGTTTCAAAGACTCAACTCTACCTTTGTCATACAAAAACAGCCATAGATAATAGTAAATGTGTGAGTGTGAAAAACTATTTACTAAAGCAGGCATGGGGTAATGTGGCCCCTGATTTTTTTGATATTGATGTTTCATCACAAAAATGCATTAGAACTACATTCCAGAAGGTGGGGGATTGTGACATCACAGACACCCCCCACACTGTTGACCAATGTAAAGGGTGGTGCATGACAGAAGATCCCTAAATTGAGAGTCGTGAGACTGGGCAGTGAGTTTATATCTGCCAGTGAAACCAGATCTATATCCTGCACCACCACTAGTTGCCTCAGTTTCCCTGTGTATGAGGAAGAAGTAACAATACAAATGCTATCCAGCCATCCCCCTTTTCGATGGCTGCAGGGAGGCTAAGATGAGATGATACACATGATCATATTTCGAAAGCTGTAAATATTAGCCAACTGTGTGTTTATTTCCTCGTCTCAGGCATAACCATATACCCTCTTCTGTATTCTTCAGTTCCCGGTCCTTATTCTTACCATGGAATTCATAGAATGTATCAAATGCCTAGTAATTATTAGTGCATCTATTTATATCCCCTTTCCTCCTCTCCAGCTCTACATTAGGGGTTATTGCGTTGCATTAGGTCAGAAGACTTGATTATTGGAAAGTCTAGACACCCCTCCGAGTTATTGCCGGGCAGTGTGAGGATCATGCAGAGTCATTGTGCACTAGGCAATTCACAAGTCACAATGGAAAAAGCAGCACCACGGATTTAACCAAGACAGAAGGAAATGAGTTGTGAAACCCTGGAACCAGCTGAACTAGAAGTTTGTGTAATTTCCTTCCTGCTCAGGAACACTTACGTAGAGCACCAGGACACACACAGGAGACCTGGGGCTCCCTCTGATCACCCGTGAAGCCCTTGTGACTCTCCAGTGTCATTCTTTGAAGGCTTTTCCTTCCATTAGCAACCCACCCCCTCACCAGAGAAAAGATGGATTTTCCCTGAGATTCTTAGAGTCACAGCACAGAAATAGATTATTCATTTACTTATAAATTCATTTATTCATTCATACATTCCTGTATCCATTCATTAACAAAGTTTTACTGTAGGCACTAAAGAGATGGTGTTGAGAAAAACAGATGTTGTCCCTATCCTCACAGAACTTACTGTCATGAAACAGACATTCAATAAATAAGCGTGCAGATATGTAATTGACTTGATTGCAAGTAGAAAGGGAAATAGGATACTGTGAGAGAAGGAACTCATTTAGATTAAGGTCTAACTTAGATTGATGATTTTTGAGGAAATAGGGGCTTTGTATACATAATATATATATATATATATAACATATGTATTATCAATATATATTATACATAAATTATATATATATAATATACATAATCTCAGGTCTTCAACAATACTTGATGTGGCTATTCTCACAACCATTGTACAGATAGGGAAACTGAGGGTCAAGGAAATCAGGTGGCTGGTCTAAGGCTCTTACTAAGTTTGGAGCAGGCCATGCCCTCTCCAATACTCCACAAATCCAGAAGGTGAAAATTTTCCTACCTCCCACCTTTGGACATGCTATGCCTCCTTCCTCCTTGGAAACCACCCCCTCCCTTCTTCTCTTAATGGGTTCATATTCTGCCTTCAGCATCTAGTGGAAGACCTATTCCTCTGCCAAGTTGCCACTTCTATTTGAGGCTTCCGTACATCTCTTTTGGACTCCTACAAGCATCCTTATCTACTGCTCACATGGCACTGAACATAGGACACCTTGTAAAGGGAATTCTCTTTTTTATAGACTTGCCCTGATGTCCTTGCTCACAATCCCAGGAACAGCATAGGCCACTAAAGTCAGACAGACCTGGGTTCTTTTCCCCATTGTGCGTGTTTTCTGGGTGACCTACAAGAAGTTTCTTAGCCTCTCTGTATTTTATTTTTCTTAGAGAATAATAATATTGAACTTCTTGAGGTATACCCTAAAACATTTGTCCCAGTGCTAAACAGGTACTAAGTGAACCGCAGTTCTCAGTCTTCCATCAATTTCCATTCCATAGATTAGAAACTTCTGGAAGGTAAGAACCATGCCTTCTACTTTATAGCCTCAGCAACTAGCACAGTGTTTCATAAGAGCAGTTTTGTGATTAGTGTATGATTATGGCAATGATAGCTTTATCAGCCAGCTGGGTCCCTCACTGCTATGAAATTTGTTTTCTCCTGTCTTTCTTCCTTTCTTTCTTTATCAACTTAGACTCCTTTAAACCTTCCTTAAACTTGATCTTCTGGCAGGAACAAGTGCCACTGCATACACACTCTCTTTTTCTCAAATCTGCACATCATCTCAGGAGGCAAATAACTATCATAGTTCACTGGAACCAAAAGAGATGGTCAATAAGGGGAAACCACTTGCTAGAATGGCCTACTGAGCTCTCCACTCTGACCACCACCTAGAGCCATACTTTATACACAAAATCATGATTTTGTCCAGCCCTCATCTCTGAAGGATGCCTGTAGCTCATTTCCAAAGACAGGAGAACATTCCAACCTAACTTTACTATGTACTGACTACTTATTACCTGTCCTCTGGCTGCCTGCCTTCATCTCTTGACTCAGCAAACATCTACTGAATACTGAGCACTTGCTAGAGCTGCTGCTATCATAAAAGCACAGACGAAGTGCTATGGGCACCCCAAGGCCAGTGAGAAGAAGAGGGGGTATGGAGTACTAGGGGAGAGGAAAGATTGCATTAACTTTCCGCTGAGTACTGTGTTCTGTACCTCCTCGTGCAATCTCAGTGATTCCTCCCGAACTCCTACGTGACAGGGTAGGGACTGCTGTTGAAGAAGGGAGGGCTCACAGTGGTGGAGCAACTTGCCCAAGGTCATCGATCACAAGACCACATGTCAAGCTGCCAAAGAGGGAGTTTCTGCTGAGGAGCTAAAGTGGGCAGAGAAGCTCATGCTGGATTTAAAAGTTTCTGATGAAGCAAGTCCTAGTAATCTCACTGATTTCAACCCACAGCCCCAATTTCCCCCTCTGGGTTTGAGCTGCTCACCCACTTCCCAGTTCCAAGGCCTCACTCACCATCGAAACCAATTCCACACCATCGGTATCTTTCTCCCCTATCACCACCCGATCACAGCCCCACAGCCTCCTGGCCATGAGTCATTTTAATAAAAGTGCAAACTATGTGATGAGCCATGGCAACAGCATGCAACCCTAAACCCCCACCAGTGTTTTTCAGCAACAAGACAACAGGTGGAAGCAGAGTGTCCAGGGCCAGGAGATGACGACAGGTCAAAAGAGAGGTGGGAGGCAGCCTGTTGAATGAGCTCGCGTGTGGTCTCAGGGGCCGAGTCAAGGATGGAAGCCCCTGGAGCCTGCGCAGGATACGGACTTTGGTTGGAGGAAGTGTGCCATGAACTTCTCTACAGTCATGTCATTTGGAAAGCATTAGAGAGCATTGGTTTGGGTAGTTTTCAGAGTTCCTACAGAGCAAAGGAGAGACTGAATGAACTTTTGTACCTTCCAAAATGCCCCCCTTCCCTGCCAAATTGTTCTTTTCCCAAGACACAGGGCTAGTGGGGGCTGATATCCAGTCTCCACTCTGCTAGCCAAACTCTGTGCCTGCGAAGCTACTCTGCCCCACCAGAGAGGTCAACATTTCCCAATCTGTACAATGTGTAAAACAGAATGTTGGTAGCTTTGTTCTCCTCCCAGCCCCCACCATGCATGCATGCAAACACATGTACACATACAGCCACACAACACAGACCCACATACCCACACACAGAAGCACAATCATGTGCACATAATTATACAAACACACCTGTAGACATCTATCCACACTATACACAGAGCACACAGACACATGCAAACATGCACACACAAATTCACATCACATACCACACATGCATAAACAGACACACACAAATGCAAATCAGACCACAATAGGGGGCACAAATACCCACAGACACAAATATATTCACATGGAAATATAGACACACACACAAACCACACAAACACATGTACCCTCAGACACAAACACACATACACATATAGTCTCAGACTCACTTTGTACACTCACCTATAAAGAAATACACTTAAATATAGATACACAAACCACACAGATACATACACACAGAAGTATAGTTATATACAGACACACACATACATACGACTATATCAAGAACAACTCTGTTTTATCAATTTGACATGACAAATTCTTTATGAAATACATTGGACAAATGTTCCACTACTGAAAGAAAGGGAATTAACTTGCTCTTTTAGAGGATTCATTTTTTTAAATCCACTTATCAAATATTACTGATGACAATATGTAGAAATTAAATGATAGTAGGAAGAAAGGTACACTCAGATATGATAGTAGCAGGTCTTCTTATGACAGGAATCTAGCAATTAATTTTGTTTTCTGCTTATATCATGATGAAAAATTTGTAATTTTCAATACCGTTTCATAACATATAGAATCAGGACCCCAGCAGTGCCTGGGTTGCTCAGTCGTTTGAGTGGCTGCCTTCAGGCTCAAGTCATGATCTCAGGTCTTGGGATGGAGCCCCATGTCAGGTTCCCTGCTCAGCAGGGAGTCTGCTTCTCCCTCTGCCCCTCCCCCTGTTCATCTCTCTCTCTCTGCCTCTCTTTCAAATAATTAAAAATAAAATCTTAAAAACAAAAGGAGGATTCCTGCTTTATGGTTTATACACTTTCAGAACTTACAAGTATTGTAAGTATTGTATTGTACAAGTATTGTAAGTATTGTACAAGTAAGTATTGTACAAGTATTGTATTCTTCCCCTCTCAAAGGACTTCTGGAGCTGTGTAAAACATTATAGGGACTTGGCTGTAAGGGTGTAACATTATTCAGGAGTATACTAGACAGGAACGTTTTGGTCATAAGAAATAAGAAATAACTCAGTCTTCATTAAACAAATAACAAATATATAAACAAACCAAAAGGCAATTTACTGTCTCATATATTTTGGTAGTTCAAAAGGTAGGTAAACTTCAGGAAAGGCTGGATCCAGGGATATGGATTATGTCTTCAAGGATCTTTATTCTCCATTTTTTATGTCTCAATTCCTATGTTGACTTCATACTCAAGTAATATCAATTCCTGTAGTAACAAAGATGGCCAGCAATTGTTTTAACATTACAATGTCCTTATGAATCTTGATGGGAGCTGGGTGAGTGTCTCTCCATGCTCCTATTTCTTGCAAGACTCCTGGACAAAGCTTTAATTGGCCCAGTTTTGGTCATGTATCCATCCCTAGGGATGGATTAGAAAAAGATCATCTTCATGTAAACCAGAAAAACTGAATAATGTGGGTTGAGGATGATTCCCCAGAGAGAAAATAGACAGAAAAAGGAATATTTATTTCCTCTTCACTACTTCTATATTCATGGGTCAAGATCTGTGCTGGAGGCTGGGGGCACAAGATAAAAAATGTTCATATTCTTTTCCTCTAGGAATTCACAGCCTAGTAATAGAAATGGCATGTAAGCAAATAGTATAGGATGTGGAAAGCAATAACCACAAAATAAAAATCTGAAAAAATAAACTTCAATACACAACACTGAGAAAATGAATAGGCAAGCATAGAGTGGGAAGAAATATCCATAAAACATTTTTATTTTTCAACAGACAAATACCCCAACCATTCCAATTTTTAAAAATAGGCAAAAAACCTGGACACTTCATAAGAGAAGGCGCATAAGTGGCCAATAAATCCATGAAAAGTTGCCCAACATTATTAGTTACCAGAGAAATGCAAATTCAAACCACAGTGAGATACCACTACCTAACATCCAGAAGGGCTAAAGTGGAAGAAATTGCCAACAAATATTGGAGATAATATGGAACAGCTGACCTCTCCTATATTCTTGGTGGGAACATAAAATAGCTTAATCATTTTGTAAAATCATATATTTACACTATGACTCAGCAATTCATGCCTAGGTATTATCCCAAGATAAATGGAAATACACATTTACAAAAAACGTTTTGTGTGAAAGTTCATAGAAGCTATATTGTCAATAGCTCCAAACTGGAAACAACCCAAATGTCCACTAACACGAGAATGGAAAAACAAACTGTGGTGGACCCATACTTAGTCATAAAAAAAGAATGAAGTACTGATACATGTAATGACATGAATGAATCTCATAGAAAGTACGTCAAGTGAAAGGAACTGGCCATAAAAGAGTATCCACTGCATGATTGCACTTTCATGATGTTCTAAGCTAACAAGATGTGAAGTAATTTACGAAGGAAAATAAATGGCATGGGTTTGTCTGGAGGGTGCAGAGATGGAAGTTAGGAGGAAGACTGACTATGAAAGGACCCAAGACATCACTCTAAAACAATGGAAATGTTCACAATCTTGATAGATGTGTGGGTTACACAAACATACCCATTTGTAATTGTGCATTTCATCACATATAAACTTCACATTAAATTAAATAACTAAAAAAAATAGGGTAAAGAGTAATGGAAGGAATAGAAAAATCAGGAATAACACAATGTTCGTAACTGTGGAAGCTGGATGATGGGTACATAGAGTTTTGCTAAACCGTTTCGTTTATTCTGTGTTTATTTGAAATTTTCCATAAAAACAAGTTTTTAAAAAGCAAATCAATTCATATTTAACAATATGATGACTTCCATGAGAAACGTACAAACCAAAACCACTAAACCTATGGCAATTACCTGCCTGGGGAGTTAGTGGTGGTATCAAGGGATGAAAGTGGCTCTTGGAAAAGGCATTCAAGTAGAGAGGACATTGAATTTGGGAGTTACTGGCCAAGAAGGACTAATGTGGTTGGAAATGCCCAGAATAGCCAGTGAGCCATTAGAGAGCACTGAGGAGCTTCTATGACAGGGAAGCACCCAATTGTCAATGATGCTTATAGTTCTGAAACTCCCCTTCCCCCTCAGGAACCAGGGCAGCCGAGCATGCAAGGCAGAGGAAGTACAGAGGAAGCATCTCCTACTCCAAGTGTCCTTGGATGGTCTAAGTCACAACCCTTCTCTGCACTTCATTTTCCTTCCCTGTGAAGTAAGAGGGTTCAACAAGATTATTCTGAAGGTCTCTCCCAATGCTAGAAGGTTTTCTGCAGCAGCAAGCTAGTTGTGGCAAAGGAGGAATGAAACAAAGGTCTGAGAACCTCTAATTCCCAGACTTTTCCTACGCCTGCATTTCATGTATTCCAAGGTGCAACACTCTTATTTAACATTTAGCATCCCAGAAATCAAGGCGTGCCTTATAACCAATGACATCAGATGGCCAGGTTTCAGCGATGCCATAGTCACATTTCCTGCCTGGAGGCCCTTAGTTATTATTTTGGGGTAAAATGACTGACAACTGCAGCCTTTGATGTTTTAGTCAACAAACCACCTGTGGACCTTTGGAGGAAAAAATGTGAATTGCAGTTGTTTTCTGGAAAACTTCTACTCATACCTTCTAGTGGAATAAGAAAATGACACCAACATCAGAATTTGCAAACTGGTACTAGCCGGCTGACAGAATCTTCCCAAGACAACAGCACTTGTTGAGGAAGTGCTGCATTCCGAGACCCTCTCAAGGACTCAGCTGACAATATTGTGTGTGAAACGCATCAACAGCTCAGCCAAAAGAGTACTATGGAAGAGGTGAACCATTCTGTGTGTGAAGAAGTCTCGGTAATATTTTCACCAATGTATTTTGCTTTTATTTTCCTTTTTACATATACCCAAGGGTGATACGTGATTTTAAAAATGCACGTCTAAATAAGTCTAAAAGATTTTCATTCAAAATATATCTAAATCATGTCTACTCATGTCTAAAAGATTTTTCCATATTAATAAACTAAACTAAACTTGAAGTGATTAGAAAGCATCTTACAGCTTAACTGGTGATGCTTTTACTTTCTAAGAGATATGTAAATTAATAGTTTAGTTGGTAGTCTTAACTGTGATGAATTATGATAGTGAAAGCTAATGCCTGCCCCAGCCCTCACTTCCTGCTTCTCTATACTTTTTTAAGACTCTAGATAAAGTATCATGTCTGCGGGCTTTCTGTACTAGGAGCTGTCCTCAAGGCTTTGCAAACATCCCCTCACCTATCACACAATAGCCTTATAGGAGATACCATTATCATAGCCTTTAATGTTGAAGAGACTGACATACCTTGTCCAAGGGCACATAGTTTGCATCACTTCCTTTCTGAAATTAGTGGAAAATCACAAACTGAACTTTTCTCAGCTTAGATAAGCTTTCTAGAATCTGTAAATAAACAGCAATGCGTGGAGCCCCTGTGACTTGGGGCAGCACCACAGAAGGTTCTCAGGCTTAGAACAGGCTCTCACATATCCTCAAGGGAGGTCAGCAGCACACAGCAGCACAGAGACAAGCTTTGGAGTCAGGCAGAACCAGGTCTTAATCTCAACTCTAGATGAGTCCTACAGGAGGACAAGAAAGCTCAGAGAGGTTAAAATAACTTGTTTATAGGACCAGCTACACAATTTTCAGTGCCTAGGGTAAAGTAAAAATGCAGGGCCCCATCTGAGAAATTTTATAAATTTCAAAATGGCAGAGCACCTGGGTTGCTCAGCTGGCTAAGTGTCTTCCTTTGGCTCTCAGGTCATGATTCTGGGATCCTCAGATCAAGCCCCTTGTTGGGCTCCCTGGTCAGCAAGGAGCCTACTTCTCCCTCTCCCTCTGCCCCTCTACTGAGCTCAAGCTCTCTCTGGCATGCCCTCGCTCACTCTCTCTCAAATAAATAAATAAAATCTTTAAAAAAAGAGAATTTCAAAATAGCAACAGCAGAACATTAAATAAAGTTCAGAATCCTTCTGGGCATGGTTCTCCCCCTACCCTCAACCCCATAACTGCCCAGGTCATATGCCCATAAGTTTGGTCCATCTTGCTTAAGCTAGTAAGTGGTGAAGCTGAGACTTAAAGAGCATTTTTTGATCCAGAAGTTCACAGTCTCAATTTATAAGTAACTCTACACTGGGAGTGCCCCAGATCGGAATGATTCTGACACCCATTCCAGATCGTTCAGATTGGCTAGGCATTGCCCTCAGCCTCTATCCCATAGAGGAGCTGAGAGACTCAAATGGAAACCAGATAATGATGAGAACCTCAGAGATGCCTAGGGAAAAGTCATTAATCTAGGACAGAAGTGTGACAAGTCTTATTGTCCTCTGCCTGCCTCTGGTTTTTCAATTAAGGCCCCACCCTTTGAGAGGGTTCTAGGCCAATTAGAAAAAATGTGGAAGAGCGTAAGCAGGATGGTGAAGGAACTGTGCACAAGGGTTTATGAGATTGTAAGTGGTTAGCCTGTAGACCAGAAGAATCACAGTTGCCATCAACTCTCTTCCCTTCCAAGACAGAAGCTCTGTGAGAAGTGCGCTCTCTCCTGCTTACCCCAAGTGTCTGGCATAGTGCCTAGGCCCTAGTTAATGCTAAATAAATAGTAAATGAAGCAATTAATTAAACAGTTTGCTAAATGTCTGTCAAGTGGAAGAGGGATTAGATGTGTTTTTTTTCCCCAAGGAGGAACATCAGTTCCAATGGAATAGACAGGTATTGACTCTCGGATAGAGGAAAGCTCTGCATCCCCAGAATGGAACAGGCTCCCAGGTCCCCTTCAAAAGAGGGACTCAAGTGTGGAGATGTGACCAGGGTATTCCCCAAATGCATTTCCTAGAATACCAGAAATAGCAAAGAGGTTTCTTCTCCTAAGGTATTTCCAACTGATTGATGGTGGTAGCTACCTCCGCTTCTGTAGGAAAATTGCTCACGTGGAAGGTCAGCGAGAAATACTGTTGTTCTTGAGACATCTCTCTAAACCTTAATGTTTGTGAATCCATGACCTTGTACATTTTATCCAACCCAGAACACTTGGGTAAGGCTAACTTCAATGCTCCCATCAATGTTAGGCCAAGAATGGAAACTAAGTTCACCAGAGTTCATTCATCTCCATGTTTAGCCAGACCAACCTGCAACTCTCCTGCTTTCAGGAGAATTTTCTACCCTAATTGGGACAGTTGTTTGAAACACATCATCATTTAATTCTGATTAAATCTGTAGTTGTGGGGGTTTTGAGGGTTCTTTGTTTTTTGTTTTGTTTTGTTTCAGTTTGGGGCTTAGATACTGTCTCTATAATATCCAACCCTACTGGGCAATGGTGGATGTCAGATTCACAGCACTTACAGACATCTATGGGGAGAGAACTCTGAATAAATCTGTCTAAATAGTAATGATGAATTACATTACTTCATAGTGATGTTAACCTTTGGAGGCAAAAGTCCAGACAGGTTGAGGAATGGAAAATGAGGACATAAGTGGGGGGACAATTCCATTAGCTGTAATCAAAAGAAAAGGCCAAAAGGGGATTAAAATCTATAGCGTGTTCAAAAAGGGCAGAGACTAAACCACTCCAACTTTGAAGAGGAAGGATTAAATATTTGCCATTGTTTCCTGTTTCTTCCACCAAAAGAGTTTATTAATTTACACTTAACACTCTGCCTGCCTCACTTAGCAAGAGTTTTTAAAATGAATGATAGCCTTACTTATTTAAAACCGAGGAAAAAATAATCTGCCAGTACAGTTCCCATCTCCTCTAACCCATATTTTATATTTATTTAGATCAGGGATTTTAAGCCTGGAGACCCAAACACTCCATTTTTAAAAATACAATCCAGAAGGTCACTACAACTTTATTAGAATTTTAGATTTTACACACACACACACACACACACACACACACACACATATTCTTTTTTATTTTTTCTCTCCCAGGTCAAGTGATTCAAAGTTGTACACCACTCTTGTTCAACACAGTATTAGAAGTCCTAGCAACAGCAGTCAGACAACAAAGAGAAATAAAAGGTATCCAAATTGGCAATGAAGAGGTCAAACTCTCTCTCTTCCCAGATGACATGATACTTTATATGGAAAACCCAAAAGACTCCACCCCCAAACTACTAGAACTCATACAGCAGTTCAGTAATGTGGCAGGATACAAAGTCAATGTACAGAAATCAGTTGCTTTCTTATACACTAACAATGAAAATACAGAAAGGGAAATTAGAGAATCAATTTCATTTACTATAACACCAAGAACCATAAGATACCTGGGAATAAACCTAACCAAAGAGGTAAAGGATCTGTACTCGAGGAACTACAGAACACTCATGAAAGAAATCGAAGAAGACACAAAAAGATGGAAGACCATTCCATGCTCTTGGATCGGAAGAATAAACATTGTTAAAATGTCTATGCTGCCTAGAGCAATCTATACTTTTAATGCCATTCCGATCAAAATTCCACTGGTATTTTTCAAAGAGCTGGAGCAAATAATCCTAAAATTTGTATGAATCAGAAGAGACCCCGAATTGCTAAGGAGATGTTTAAGATTATTAAAAAAGAATCTCTGATTATACTTCTAGAAAAAAATATTAAGAATTCCAGATGGACAACCTCACTTTTAAGGTATCCTCTTTTCTTGATTCAGGTATTCAACAAATATGGAGCCAAATGCTAAACACTATTCTAGCTATTTTTACTAAATGCTTTCTCATTTAACCCTCCTTAGAGATAGGGAGCATTGCCTGCTTCTCATCTTTTTCTTTCTTATAGAAAACAGACTCTGAGCATTTGAATAATAATCATTGTCACCATCTACTGAGTACCTCTGAGATACTTATGGTTTTTACATCTCATTTAATCTTACAATAGTCCTATGAAGTAAATGTTATTTTTTGCCCATTTGTACAATGATAAAGTAAATCATCTAGGAAGTTTTAACTTGTCCAGGGATATTTAAGTTGGTATATGACACATGGGTTTGAGCCCAGGCCTAATTTCCAATCCAGTTCGTTGGTCACTACACCCCACTGTTCTTTCTTGATAGCCCTTAGTACTTGCTCATGTGCACCCTTGACCCTGAGCGTTAGAACATAACCAACTAGCAGGGGTTCCACAGGTGTTTGATTTCTGACTGACCTCACCTATTAAGCAGTCTTGTCGGCTTCCCTTCCATGGATGCACACTTTCAGAAGAGGAAATATGTGTCACCAAATGGGAGCAACATAAAAACCTCCTATAACTTTCCACCTCTGGAAATTGTTCCCAGGCCACCCAAAGTTGTGTCTACAAGTGCTTGTCTGTTTCCTGTGAGACTCTCTCACAAGAGAATCATCTTCTGCCTTACTGGAACTCAAAGGAGCTCTGTTACTAGGAGGGGGATGGCTCCTCTGGTGCAGATCAAAAAGATAACAACTAGGGACTGATGCTAATCACAAAGAAGATATCCTCTTTCCCATATTTCTGATCCTCCAAGGCTCCACACAAAACCCCCTTCTCTGAGAAACCTCCCAGCCTGGACACTGGATGTCATTAACACTCCTAGGCAGCACCCCATCACAGTCAGAACAGCCAGTGACAAGGGAGGTATGAAACATTTAATGTAACAATCTCTCCCCCACTCATGCATGCAAGCTTTTATTGGCCTCTCTGTGATGTTCCAGACACTTCTGAGATGGAATAGGTATAGTTCCTCCTCAGGAGTGTTGGAGGGGGCATTTGTGACTTCATAGTTACAGTAACTGTGTATGAAGAGCTAAAATAGTGGTATTTTTCAAGGAATATGAAAGCATAGAAGAGGTAGCAACAAGCCCTCCTGGGAGTGTTCAGAAAATCTTCACAGAGGAAGTCACATTTCAGTGTGGTTCTGAAAGAAGTGTAGGAATTTTCTGAGAGGAAAAAAATGGGGGGATAAAGGTATTCTAGAAGGGTCCTACACAGAGGTAGAGCAATTACAATGTGTTGGGCAGACACCATGACTTTCAGTTTGACTGCAATGGAGAGGTTCAAGACGCCTGAGTCTGAGTCTGGTGTGAGACTGTGAAAACCTTCTGTGCAGGTTCAAGGTCTTGATGTTCTCTTATTTGTATGACACCACTCTCTTCTCAATTACTTACTATCTTACTGCATTTCCCCCTTATTATATTAGAAACGTGAGTGGGAAATGGAAGTTTAAAAGGACTCAGGACAGAGAGGAGAAGCAAATGATTATTTCAGTAACACAGGGTCCAAAGATGGAAACTATTAAACAGAGCTATACCAATAATTTTCAGCTTTAATTAAAGACATGTGGGATAAAGGACTGTGTATACAATGCAAAGAAAACAAATTACATCAAAGAAAATGCTTTGCTCTTTTCGTCCTTTACTTTTCTTTTCTTTTTTTTTTTTTTTTTAACATTTCCAGAAATAGAAGAACTTCAGAGAAGCAACCTGAGATGGGAAGGTATAGTTACTGAGAGTCTGTTCTGTGTTTTTATTGCATACCATTGAATTCATTTAATCCATTCATTTAGTTTATAATATACTCTTATCATTTTAATAATGAGTAATCCTCATCATCATCATTAACAGTAAAATAATCTATTGATGCACCTTCCATGGAACCTGAGAACTAGGGTATTGGTGCTTACCTGTGTGTCCCTCTTCCCTTCCTCCTCTAGCCTCATCCCAATTAACCACTTTCCAAGCTCTCCAACTTGCAGAGTGAGTTCCCTTCATTTGATGGACGGTATGAAAAAAATGGACAGTTTGCATATGCACACATTTATATTTATAATATTATGAAGACTCAGCCACTCAGGTGCATATAATTTTGGTTAATTCCTTTCCCTGTGCAGTATATTTTGCTCATACACCACCATGGATTTATCTATTCTGCTGCTGAGGGGCCGGGGTTGGTGGCGGGTGGGATCTCGGTTTTTCCCCGGTTACCTACTCAACAAAGAACTCTCTACTTTTTACCCATCTTCAATTTAAAATCTCCCTCCAACTCTGTGAACTGGGTATTGTTAGCTTTACTATATAGGTGAGAACATGGAGACTCCGAGAAGGTAAGAAACTTCCTGGCCATCACATGGCCATTCAGGAGCAGGGCCAGAGTTTAACTTTAACCCGATTCTCTGTGAATTCAAAGCCTGCAGTATCACTTCCTCCCTTCCTTGGAGGCCCAGTTTTTCCTCTCCATCCCATGTGTTCAAGGCTCAAGACACTCCCCCCCAGATCACTTTTGGATTTTCTGAGTCTATTTTATGAGTCACTGCCGGGGTGAAGAGGGGATTTCCTGAGCTGCCCCTGCCAGGGGATGTCAAAACAACCTGCTCACCCGAGCAATTCCATGGCTAATAGTCAGCTACACTGAAAACTTTGGGACCAGCCAGTTGGGTGGGGCTGCTTTGACCCAGCGATCTACTGGAATGGGTTTCCTCCTTTCCACCATGTGTGTCCTCAAATAGGTAATAATAACAATAATAATCCTTTACTTGGGAACAGAGCTGTACCATTTCCAAAGCTCTCTCTCTGAGTAAGAAAAATAAGTATTATTAGCCCCATCTTGCAGATCAGGAAGCCAGGTGTCAGGGAGATAGTGATTCAGCTGGTAAGAAGTGGCTTGGAAAAACGGACTCGAGTGCAGAGCATGTTCTGTTTCTCTATACACACATCCCCTCCTTAAATGAAATTTATCACACAGGGATAGAGATTTGAGGAGAATCTGAAAACCTGATATTCAGGACATTCCCCAACACAATCTTCACTACTAAGAGTCCCTTTCTTTCCAGAGGAAAAATACCCAGTCAGCTCTCTAACCGCATACTGTCTGCAAACCACAGATTTTGCTAAATGACAGCCACAATACAGAAAGAGGCACAACATGATGTGGTTTGAAGCTGCCAGGACAGAACCCTCCCTTTCTGTCTCTTTCCATGGTCTGTCACAGATACCGAAGGCTCAGTACTCCTGCACTGGTGCGTTGTTATTTCCACCTCAAAAGTGTGAGCTCTAGCGTAGGTCGCATTAAGAAATGTTACTGACAACTTAGACCTAACATTAGCTGTGTGTTCTTTCAATATCATACCAGGACATTGTCCAACAAGCTTACCCTAGGATTATTTAATTTTCTACTGTTTAGTACATCATGTACTATGATGTCTATATGTTGGTGAAGAAACACCAACTTATAGACTCGTTTTTCAAGCCAGATGAAAATGATATTTGTTTGGAAGAAAAATAACCCCAAAGATTACAGTTTTAGTCCCCTGCCGGACATTAACCAGTTTTGTCTTATTTGGACCTTTGTTTCTTCGGCACACATAAATACTTTCCACCTGACATGGTCTTTTTTTGAATGATTTTTACTAGTCTGTTGGTTTTCTCATTAAGGATTTTGATTAATCTTATATATGTGTTCACTTTATAATTGCTTATATTTTTAAGAAATTATACTTAGACAAGCCTAATGTTTAATGCCAAAATGAGAGTTTCCAGTCATTACTACTGCATAACAAATCATCCTAAAATTAGTGATGTAAAATAGCATCCATTTCATTTACTCACCATGTGGGTTGGGACTTTGGGAAGGGTTTGCCTGGAAGTTTTTATCCGGGGTCTCTCGTATGGTCACAGTCAGCTATCTGCCGCAGCTCTGGGCATCCACAGCCTCCACTGGGCTCCAAGATGGCTCATTCTCATGGGTACAGTTGATGCTGGTTGCTTCCTAGCAGCTCAGTCGGCCTGTCAACAGGAGCCCCTATAAATAGCCTCTAGAGCGTGTTAGTCTCAGGGAGTCAGCCTTCTTACACAGTGGCTGGCTTATCTCAGGACAAGCATCCCAAGAAAATCAGGTAGAGCTGCATAGCTGTTACTGACCTAGCCTGGGAAGTGCACAGTAGCACTTCTGTGACACCTGACTGGTTCAAATAGAGCCATGGAGAAAGAACACACACCCCACCTCTTTTGGGGAAGAGTATCAAAGAATTTTTGGACTATGTTTAAAAAAGTCACATGAGAGAACCACTTTGAACCCTACAGTGGGGAGGAATACACACATCTGGATTATTACAGTATCAAAAAGATAGTTGGGGACAGATAGAGAGGGCAAGAGGAGGTAGGAGCTTGGGGTAAGGGAGTCAAAAAGTAGTGATTGGAGCCTTGCTTCGTTCAGTATCATGGGAGGGGGAGGGAAGAGGCACATATTAGAGGTAATTCAAATTAAAAATTGAAAAGATTTAGTAGCTGATTAGCTAAGGCTTGCCCTATTAGCTCTGTAATAAAGAGTCTGACTCCATTTTCATTATTATTTTTAAAAAGTCTTTGGCTGCTGACAGCTTTTTTTTTTTTTTTTAAGATTTTATTTATTTGTCAGAGAGAGAGATGGAGAACACAAGCAGGCAGAGTGGCAGGCAGAGGCAGAGAGAGAAGCAGGCTCCCCACTAAGCAAGGAGCCTGATGTAGGACTTAATCCCAGGACCCTGGGGTTATGACCTGAGCCAAAGGTAGTAGCTTAACCAACTGAGCCACTCAGGGATCCCTGGCTGATGACAGCTTTTAAGCCTCACCCTGCCTCTGCTCCTTCTTCCCCACAACCGGGGAAACTGATAAGAAAGCCCAGTACTCCCTCCTTTAGCACCGTGGGAAGTTTAAACCAAGTGTGGAAACTCTCCCCCCAGCCCCATCTGACCACCATAAAAACCCCAGCCAACTCTCCTGTCCCTGCTCTCTCATGCCATTTTTGGATGGGCTCGGAAGCCACCCTGCTCTCCCCAGAAAGCCTCATTGTGCACATAAGAGACCTTTTATAATTACCCCCTTAGCACATGAATGCCGTCATCATTCTTGACAGGCCAGCCACAGTCTGTGTGGGCACCTTTAGAGTGACGAAGATGAATTCCCAGTCATACCTTAGGTACGCATTTTGGTTTCTGAATAGAAAAATAATAATAGTTAGTATTTATTGCCTTCTATATGCTAGGCACCATGCTGACGCTTCTTCTATTTGTACTCATTTAACCCTCACAAGAGACCTCTAAATGGTACTGTTATTATCCCCACTTTACAGATGGGAAAATGGGTCAGAGGAGAGCAACCAGTGGAGGGGAAGGATTGACCAAGATAGCTCCCTCCCAGAGACTTGAAGTGTGATGAAGTTGATGGCCCCACTGATTAAGAGAAACTTCCACTTCTATGGGAAGTTTTGCTCAGTTTCAGGCAGGTTTAATTTCTGATGAAAGAGAGTATACAAATGAAGATATCCTTTGGCATTTAGAGATGGGAGTGTATTCAATAGAAAATATACTGGGCTCCAATTAAGTGCCAGACGCTAGATAGGTCTCCAACAGAGCTCTAGTAAAGGACCAGGGTCACCAACATCCTGGACGCTGGAGGTAAGATGCCAAGAGGAGGAGAGAAGCCAAGGGTTATGAGCTCACATTCAGAGCATGGGAGAAAGAGGAAGAGCCAGCTAACCAGACAGAGAAAGGACAGTCCTCTAAATAGTGGACCCCCTGAGTAAATGGGTCTGAAAATATTTTTTTTAAGAAGCTGCCATTTAAAAATTGCACAAAGCCTGGAAACTGGTGGAGTTATCTTCTTCGATCTGGAAGTTCCTCTTTGCTTGATGGCCCTTTTTAGTTATGCAGACAGAGGTAAATGGATACCCACTGCCAGAGGGAATTCTAGAGCAAAGCACTTTATTTTTGCCTTTGGGAGGTTGCCCTCCCTTGCTACTCAAAGAGTTCACTTAGGTGGAGATAGGAAAATTAGCAGAGACCCCAAAGGCTTGGGGATCTGGACTCCCTTTAAAAAGTTTGACTTTGCAATCGGAGAAAGACAACTATCATATAATCCCCCTGATACGAGGAAGTGGAGATGCAACATGGGGGGGGGGGTGTTAAGGGGATAGGAGAAGAATAAATGAAACAAGATGGGGTTGGGAGGGAGACAAACCATAAGTGACTCTTAATCTCACAAAACAAACTGAAGGTTGCTGGGGGAGGGAGGTTGGGAGAGGGGGGTGGGGGTATGGACATTGGAGAGGGTATGTGCTATGGTGAGTGCTGTGAAGTGTGTAAATCTGGCGATTCACAAACCTGTACCCCTGGGGATAAAAATATATTCTATGTTTATTTTTAAAAATAAATAAATAAATTTATCTTAAAAAAAAAAAAATAAAAAGTTCGACTTTGTTACCTCTTCCCAGTGATCAGAGATGGCCCCAACTGAAGTGTACTGGCCAAAGGACACCAAGGGTTACTGAAAAGGGATTCCCCATGAAGAAATCTCTGAACTGATTATCCAGATTCAATATCAGTATTTAGGCAGCGAAGAGCAAGGGTCATTTCCGTCAAGTGTGTGGCCTGTGATTCCGCTGGTGGGAACACTTTGAGCACAGTTAGGAGCACAAAGGTGCAGCAACCTTGGCTGAGAATAACAGTGGAAGAGAATATGGACCTTCCTTAAAGCTCTGCAGCTTCAAAAGTGTCTAAACTAGAATGTCACTGAGTCAGGAAGTGAGGGTGAAGGTAACCAGCCAGGACCAGACCATGATGATGACCTCATGCAGCAGTGTCAGAAGCTAGAACCACTGAACATGAAAATGTAACCTTATTGTAGCCCAAGTTGATGAAGCAGGTCATGTAGTTAAAAGGCCAAAAAAAAAAGGCATAATCTTAACAATCTTGCTACCATTCTTGAATACTCATTATGCCCATTGTCTCGCAATGTTCCTGATATAGGAAAGGAGCTTAACCTATGGTAACTGATCAATAACATTCTTATTTGTCTCAGTATGTTGTTGCTTCTGGTGGTTAAAGCACTAACTTGGACTTAGTGGTCAAAACAGTCCTGGTAGAATAATCAAGTGACGATGCCAACAGCCACCTGCCTTTCGAATCTCATTGCTCACTGAGAACAGTGCAAGAAGAGCTATTGTTTGAGATAAGGAAGGAAAGGCTGCTGCCAAAGGCATCATCACAACCCCACTGCAAGTGGTGACGATCTTCTTCCTGCAGCTGGAACCTTGACGGGAGAAGGGAGGTAGTCCTCACCCTCTAGGGACCATTATTAACCGGGTCCAGGATTAGCGGCAGGAGGTGGATTTGTTTGCTTCTTTTTACTCTGAACACACAGCCCAACTCTGGGGACTTTGTCAAGGGGAAAAATAATTACTTGTAGATGGGGGCAATCTGGTCAACCTGCGGATTTGGGAGGGGACACTTCCTTCTTGTGGATGTCTGTCCTCCTCTTTCTTATGTTTCTCCTCGGCTTCCCTCTCATACCTCCTCCTCCACATCCTTGACTTCTCTCCATTCTAAACACAAACCCCACATTTCCTATATTCCCATCCACATGACCTTGGGAACATTTCCTTATCCCACAGATGTACCACCAAGTATGGCTCTATTGTGTAAGCAGTTTTGGGAAACGCAGGACACCAGACACCTACCTTTCCTAGAAATTCATAGGGCAACTCACCATGCCCAGGGCTCTGGGAAATCCTGTGGTCAAGGCGCCATTTAACTCTTGAACCTGGGGCTTCCTGATCTCCTTTGTTTACAAATGCAATCACATTTAATTACTTTTCCACAATGCTTATTCATATAGCTCAGCACTAGGACTCCCAGGGATTCAGATTAGGACAATCCAGGAACAGGGGGACAGTACAAGGGCACAAAAGTGTGGGACGATTTTGCTGGATGGGGAAATGTGGAAGGAGTGCTGGGAGACAGTGTTAAAGAATTGTGTTAGGGCTCATGTGCATAAAGAAGAGAAAGTGGGTGCATAAAGAAGAGGCTACTCATGGAGGGTGAGTAAATGCTAAAAATTCTAGTCTAAAAGCAAGTAAGGAGGCTGCAAGTGAATTCTATTGTCCTAGCTTGCCGTTGAACCTCATATGCTTCTCTTATATCTGGGGGGTGAATTGGGAGATGGTGATGGATGTGTCCAGCAGGAAAATTAGGGAAGAGACCTGAATTGTAAGCTAGATATTTTCATGTTATTCTCTTCAGTACTTTCCAGCTTTTGTCTCATCGTAGCACATATGAAATTATCGTATTTTGGTTTTGTACGGCACACTGCAGTAAACAGAGGAGGATGCTTGGTCCAGAAGAGGAGGGATCAGGATCTCAATCATCCCGTAAGCCATTTGTGCCCTGATGCGACTGCGAAGTGCTATTCCAGGTGCTAGGGAGTACCTGAAGAGTTTTAAGCATCTAAGTGATCTGATCAGGGTAGCATCAAGGGCTCTCGTAGGTCTCAGCTGAGACCCAGAAAAAGATCAGGAGCAGCTGGTCCATCTAGTTCCACAAACTTGCCAGCGTCCTCCCACTGCAGGATCTTGGGCATATGTTTTGCTTCTGCCTGGAGTTGTTCCCTTCAGCATCGCTGGTCTCCACTTTGTCCTCCTCCTCATCCTTTTGCTCACAGCTCGAATATCACATTTTCAAGGAAACTGTCCCTCATTCCTCAAGATCAAGTCTCCTTCATATCTTCATATGTATTTTCTCCCATGTCACTAATTTTAATTTATAGTTATGCATTCATGTTATTATATGGGCTGCTCCCAGGGAGACCAGATATTTGTCATGCTGCTTCCCCACTCAGAAAAAGCCCCCCCCCCCAACACTTCTCATAGCCATCCTTCAAGATCATTCTTGGTTCCATTTCCCACCAATCTCTCCAGTTGCAAATACTTTTGCCCTTCTTTTCTGGTATCCTATAAGTATGATTTCTGCACATCTCCAATAACTTTGTAGAACAGACATTTAGGGATGTTTTGCCTACCACTGCTGTTTTCTGGGACTTGCCCCCTAGGTCCCGCAGGTCCTAGTCACTGTGGGACTTGCCAGCTTCATTCTGTGTGACTCCACCTGATGCCCCAGCCCAGGAGAGAGCAGGATGGATACCTGAACCAATCAGTCCTTTCTCCGGGATTTTAAGGTCTGGGTTAGAAAAGGTTTCATCAACCTGTCGTATATACCAACATTCTAAGATGCTGCACTCTGGAGCTGTGAAGGGCCATGGGTCTCCGGTTTTCTGGAAGGAGAAAAATGAAACTGTGCTCAGAGAGAAGCAGGGACAAGACAGTGTCCCATCAGCACTGGAGTCTCTGAGGCCAATTGTTCCTGAACCCCAACTATACCCAACCCTCACCTAGTCTTGGAGCTGTGACCTCTCCATGGATGCTTCCAGTCACTTCTACGTGGCTTAATTTGAATGGGTGTTTGCCACTCTGTCACTAAGAATACAAACAAACTCTTCTGTGAGGATCACTCTTGAGAGCTTTTTGGGGTGGTATTCATTGCTTGGATCAAGGACAACCAGGATGGAGAAAGTTAAAACCGCAATGAAGCATCACAGAGTTTAATTTCTCATTTCTAAAATATGTTTATCTGAAGTCTCCACTGGGACAGCCCAGTACAATGGAAAGATTATGGGTTTTGGAATGAGATTTGGGTTTGAGGCCAACTCTATTTCTCTCAAGCAGAAATTGTGAGTCCAGGCAATTGACTGTACTACTTTGAGCCTTATCTGTCAAGTGGAGATGCTAATACCTACCTTAAAGAGTTATTATCACTTGGAATCCTGTGTGATCTATTGGAGGACTTGACACAGAATCCGGCTCAGCACAGGTGCTCGGCATTCCACATGTGACTGGATCTAAGACACCATCAATCATGGCAGAAATCACGATTTTATGTACCACTGAGAAAAGAAAAGCCGATTAATCTATGCCATGCAATTGCTTCTATGAAATATTCTGATTTCAGAGCTGTTAAACTACCAAAAAGACCTGTGGCCGAGAATCAATGAAATGCTGTACGTGTATCAAGCATGGTGATGTAGGCAATGATGCCAGGTCCTGGTGATACAGGAGTGAACAAGGCTGAGCTTGCTTCCCAAGGTGCTAGGAGCTAATAACTAATACATTTCAGATTTTCAAAAGGACCCCAGATAACCTTAGATGGTGAGTTTATCACCATTGCAAAGATGTCCAGGATCAAGAAGTAAAGCCACAGAGAAATACTAGACTTTAATCCTCTTATATGTTGTTAGATCCTATAGCAGTTATATTTTCATGCTCTGCATACAATCCAAAACAAATTGTCTGCTTACAATTAAAATCCTGCTGAGTTTCCAAGAGTCCAGCCCCCAGGGAGCTATTTGAACCCCATGTCTTATCCACAATGACGCCATTCTACTTTTAAGGGACAATTAAGGGGTTTCCTTGTAAGTCAGGCCAAACTTTCACCAAAATTCATGAAGGAAGTGCCTGGAAAAGAAAACGTTCGAGACTTGTTTTCATACTGTCACTTAAGAAGAACAATTTCCAAAATGGACTGATTAAAAAAAAAATCAAATTTGGAAGGCCTGTGCTTTATAGCCCTTTACAGCCTTTTAGTAGAACAGAACAAAGTCCCTTAGGAAACTTAATGTAACAGTAACCAAATGTCCTTGTTAAGCAGCCATTTATTGGTCTATTAAATCTGATCTGAACTGTGATATTTTGTGGTAAATCTTTTCTCCAACATAAATTGCTCAGTATGGGCTTCTTAAGGCATCTTCCCCTCTGGAGACGGCTTTACATCTCCCAGAAAAGGCTAGGCTCTTTGCATCATCCTGGGCAACTTCTGCAGGAGGGGAAATCTGAAAACATTTTCTTTACCTCACTTGCTTCAGAAGACTTTAAAGCAATTTTGGAAATACTTCAGCCTATTCCTTCATTTTATAGATGAGCAGGACCGACCAACGATTAATTAATAAGTACTTAGTATAGATCAGGCACTGTCTTAGGCCCTGGGAATGCTGAGATAAATAAGAGGTTTTCTCTGCCCTCGAAGCACTACCCATCCAGTGGAGAAGAGAGATCTGTAAGTTCAATGGTAAATGCTAGACAACCAGGGGAACCCCCTACAAACTAGAGCTGGCACCCGGGAGAGGGAAGGGAAAGGATCTGTATTGGTCAAGTGCATTGATTGCCAGGGTCCCTGCAGGGACCAGGACTCATGCAGATGCTTTAAGAGAAGTGATGAAAGGACTACTTACATAGAGCAGGGCAGAGAAGGGCGGAAAACTGGGTTTGAGGGAGAGGATAAATGTGCCATTCACAAATCCTTCAAGCAGCCTAGGTGTGCAAGTGCACACTCACATGCATGGGCGCTCACACCCACACCACTTACTTACTTAGCAGACATTTACCAATTACCTATCATGTATATAGTGTAAGTAAAAGCTGCTGGAGACAGGGTACTTGGCTTTGGAAGTGCAGGATCAACAAAATGAAGACCATTTTTACCTATATATGGGCCTTCTAGTCTAGTGAGAGATCGATGAATAAAGTAAATAACCCATAAAGCATAATGATATTGCATTAAGGAGAGGTCAGGAGGCCTTGGGACTGGGCAGGGAAGGAGCTAATCCAGTCTAGGGCCCATAGAATGATCCCCTGGGAAGGTGACATTTCAGAGACTTGGTGAGGGACAGAAGCCCTATTCACTCACCTACAGGAGTGAGCGGCAGAGAGGAGTGTTTCTGGTGGAATGAACACATGTGCAAAGGCCCAGGGGTAACAGTGGGTGTCAAGTTCAAGGGTCTGAAGGACATCCAGTGTACTTGGAGCATGAAGAGTAAGTGCTGAGAGGTGAAGATGGTGTGGCAGATTGTTTGGGGCCAGATTTTGAAGACTAAAGATAATGAGGAATCATGCAAAATCTTTTTTTTTTTTTTAAAGTGAAGGTCAAGCAAAGCTTTATTTCGTGCCAAGAATCAAGACTCTAACTGAATGTTCGGGGCCGCACCTCTTACAAGAGAGGGCGACCCTTCTCGGTTTCACAGGCTAGCTTTTAAGGGCAAATGCCATGCGGTCGGCCTGGCCACGCACAGGTGGCCAATGAGATTGTAACACACACAGGAAACTCCACAGTGATGCTAGGTGACCAGCTGAGTTACAATTTACCCTAGTAGACATTTGAACCAGCCTATTACACCTTGATTGGGATTAGCGCCAAAAGGGCTCCAAAAGGGCAGGGCCCATACTCCTTGGTAACCAGGGAGACAGTATGCTTGTCTCCCACTGATCGGATGTCTCCGCTTGGCCTGACCCACCTTTTTTTTTTTTTTTTTTTTTTAGGTCGTAAGGTCTATTTTTAATTTTTTTTTCATTTATTTATTTTCAGCATAACAGTATCATTATTTTTTCACCACACCCAGTGCTCCATGCAATCCGTGCCCTCTATAATACCCACAACCTGGTACCCCGACCTCCCACCCCCCCCGCCACTTCAAACCCCTCAGATTGTTTTTCAGAGTCCATAGTCTCTCATGATTCACCTCCCCTTCCAATTTACCCCAACTCCCTTCTCTCTAACTCCCCATGTCCTCCATGCTTTTTTTTTTTTTTTAAGATTTTTTTTTTTATTATTTATTTGACAGAGAGAAATCACAAGTAGATGGAGAGGCAGGCAGAGAGAGAGAGAGAGAGGGAAGCAGGCTCCCTGCTGAGCAGAGAGCCGGATGTGGGACTCGATCCCAGGACCCTGAGATCATGACCTGAGCCGAAGGCAGCAGCTTAACCCACTGAGCCACCCAGGCGCCCCTCCTCCATGCTTTTTGTTATGCTCCACAAATAAGTGAAACCATATGATAATTGACTCTCTCTGCTTGACTTATTTCACTCAGCATAATCTCTTCCAGAAAGGACGAATACCCAGCTTTTGTGGCAAAATGCAAAATCTTTGATTAGGATTTGCAGGTTTGAAGAGTCATACTCAGGATGTGTTTTTCTCTCAGTCATCCTGATGTAAGGGCATATGGACATGGTAGCACTCAAGATGAGTCCTACGGACAGTAGGAGCCAGTCAACTAATAACCATTGAGGATGGTGGTACCGGTCGAAGGAAGAGCACGTTCAAAGGTTGGGAAACAAAAGAAAGCAGAGCAGGACCCAGGAATTTGGCGAGTCATGAATTGGTAGGATAGGTGAGAGATGATGTTCTATCTCATGCACCCTGAATTTCTAGATCACCAACCCTCTTACCATCACTATGCTCATATGCCTTCATTTCTCTTAGGTAAATACTTGGAATTGGAATGGCTGAGCCCAGGGGTGGGCGTAAGTTATCTGTGTCTTTGGTTGTGCTCATTCCTCTGTCTGGAATCCCCTCTCCCACCATCTAAGAAAGTTCCTCAGCAGCAGTTGTGGAAATATTGAGTGCCAGGGCAAGAACAGGAATTGGACAGCCAGCAGTAGCTGAAGTTGGAGCGAGATGGGGGAAGCACAAGGAGAAGGGCTCAGAAAGGACAAGCACTGAAGGAGTGATTACAGTAATTTCAAGAGAGAATCTTTAAAATGAGGAGCTTACAAAGCAGTTGAGTTTTAAGTCATGATAGGGCCATTAAGTCACGGTCATTCTGTGCTTCCTTTAAAGCTGCAAGTCTTGGTGCTTGTTGCCAAACCAAATGATTTGTTCATTCCCATTAATATTCAGTAATATGCGAACACGACCTACTTCATTATCACCTGCTAGGTCCTCTCTCAGACCTGTGATTCCAAATGTAGACTGGTACAAATCATTTGAAAGAAATTTTGTGACCTGTACATAAGAATTTTCAAAATGTCAATATCTTTAATCCAGGAATTTCATTAATATTTTTTAAAAGATTTTATTTATTTATTGAACAGACAGAGATCACAAGCAGGCAGAGAAACAGGCAGAGAGAGAGAGAGGAAGAAGCAGGCTCCCTGCCGAGCAGAGAGCCTGACGTGGGGCTCGATCCCAGAACCCTGGGACCATGACCTGAGCCGAAGGCAGAGGCTTTAACCCACTGAGCCACCCAGGCGCCCCCAGGAATTTCACTAATAATAATAGATAATGCAATTGTGGTAGTTAATTTTATGTGTCAACCCGACTGGGCCATCAGGTGCTCAGATATTTGATCAAATACTACTCTGGGTTTTTCTGTGAGAATGTTTTTGGATGAGATTAACATTTAAATTAACAGGCAGAGGAAAGTGGATTTTCCTCCCTCGTGTTGGTGGGCCACATCCAATCAGTTGAAGGGATGAATACTACAAAAGCCTGACCCTCCCCTAAATTACAGAAAGCTCCTGCCTAACTGCCTTTGAGTTGGGGCATCATTTTTTTCCCCTGCCTTTGGACTTGAACTAAAACATCTGTTTTTCCTGGGTCTTGAGCCTCCTAGTGTTTGGGCAGAAGCTATCCCATTGGCTCTTCTGGGGCTCAAACTTGTACACTGCAGGTCTTAGGGCTTGTCAGCCACGACAACTGCATGAGCCAGTTCCTTAAAATCAATCAATCCAGCTTTTACGGTTTTGTTTCTCTGGACAACCCTAACACAGCAGCAAATATTTACCAGATACAGGCAATATTTTAAGTGTAATAGGACAGTTACAACTCATTAACCCCCCTGAAGTAGATACTATTATTTCCATTACTGATGAGCATAAAAGTAAGAAAATAGAATTGACATGCCATGCTCACACCTGGCATGTCAGCTCTAGAAATACAGAGTTGGAATTTAAACGGAGGTAGTCTGACTTCAGAATCAGCGTGCTTAACACAGTACCACATGGCCTCTCCAATCTATGTAGACAGTTTATGTGGGTTAATATCTCTGCACAAAGATATGCACTGTCATATTACTTATCCTAGGGAGTATTTTGATACTTTTCAAAGCACAAAATAGTCACAGTAAAGATGCACACATCTTAAGTGTTTAGTTCAACAAATTTTTTCATATGTATGTAGACCCATGTAACCACCGCCCAGATCAAACTATAGACATTTCCAATTCCCCAGCCATTTCCTGCTTGCCTCTTCCTTGTCAATATCCCACATGCAGAGGTAATCACTAATCCAATTTCCATCAACATCATTTTGCCTCTTCAAGAATATCATATAAATAGAACCACACAGTAAGTGTATCTGGTGACTGCTTTTCATTATGCTTAATGTTCGTAAAGTTCATTGATTTTTTTTGTATGTGTACTCAATAGTTTGTTCGTTCTTATTACTGTGTGCTGTTCTACCAAAGACATTCTTAACAATTTACCAATTCGTTCTCCTCTTGGTGGACAATTGTGTCATTTCCAGTTTGGGACTGGTATGAATAAGTTGTTATAAATGTTTTTTTACGTGTCGTTAGTGGATACGTACCTTCATTTTTCTTAAGTAAATGCCAGTAAATTCCTGCTTCGCTGTCTTAATTTATGCTAAAAAACAGTTTTCCGAAGTGCTTTAATTAGTTTACAATGTCACCACTAATGTATGAAAGTTCTAGTTGCCCTACATCCTTGATAGCACTTGATATAGCCAGTCTGATTAATTTTAACTGTTCTGGTGAGTCTATAGTGATATTGTGGCTTATCTGGAATTTCTCCTATAGCTAATGAAAGCAAACATTTTTTTATGAGTTTAGCCATTTGAACAGCCTCTTTTGTGTAGTACTCATTTAAGTATTTTTGCCTTTGAAAAAATCAGGTTGTTTGTATTTTTCTTATTGATTTTTAGAAGCAATTCTTTACATATTACAGGTCTGAATTATCTGTCGGATGTAGGTATTACACAAAATGCCTTCTAGTCTGAAGCTTGCCTGATCACTTTTTAATGAACAGAAATTCTTAACATTAATATAATCCATTTTATTATTTTTTTCTTCTAAGCTAAGTTCTTGTTGTGTCCTTTCATATATCAAAGTCAGGAAGATATTCTTCAATAAATTTTGCTAGAAGCTTGTTTGTTTTAGTCCTCACATTAGGTTTTTAATGCACTTTGAATTAGTTTTTGTGCATGCTGTGAGGTGTAGAACAAGGTTCATTTTTTCCACATGGATATTTAATTTTCCCTGCACCATTTATGGAAAAATTTATCTTTTTCCTACTGAATTTCAGGGTTATAAATCAAAAGACCCTATATGTCGGGATCTATTTCTGGACTCTATATTCTGTTTCAGTTGGTCTATTTTTCTAACTTAATTTTCAGCACCAATATTGTGCTGCCTTAATTATCATAACTTTGTAATGAGTATTGAAATTTGCTGAAGACCATCAGCTTTGTTCTTCTTTTAAACATTGCTTCAATGGATACATTTTTAATTTTCAATACCAAAACAATAAAGAAATGGCATAAATCATATTAAAGCCATAAAAATGCAGTATTATGCATCCATAAAAATCAAGTTTATAAAATTTTGAATGATTGGGCAAAATACATAAGAAATAATATGGAGTGCAAACAGAAGGACATCGACTTGCAAAACCTGTATGATCTCAATTATGCAAATAAAAATATAAGAAGACGAGAAAAAGGAAGTATGCTGGAATGTCAACCATGGCTCTCTCTTTAAAGTGAAATAATTGTTAGGTTTCTGTCATTTTTTTGTTTGTTTGTTTGATCTCAAACCCATTCACCACTTCCTATGATCTTTTTTGTATTGTAACAAGGTAAACCTGCAAACTACATTTTCCATTTCTCACACATTTTGGCTCTTGGTCACTCTGCTTGGACTGGCCAGTGCAAGGCGACAGACAGAGGTTAGGGGTGGGAGGTAGAGAGAAGACAAGGGATTTCTCTACTCCTCACTGCTTGTTCAGAAAGCCTAGACAGGGTTCCTATGGGTTCTCGGTGGTTCCCCCTTCCCTTGTCAACCCTTCCTTCTAGGCAGCTCTGTGTCTTAGGTCTGTTAGCACTACTTCTTTCCTTTTCATGCCATCCTTCAGGGTGACAGTGGGTTTCTGCTAATTTCTGGGTTACTTCTCCATCCCCTGTTTGCACCTTTAGCTCTCCCAAGACACACGAAATGAGTTTCTCATATGCAGTTTCCTCCCTTAAATTACTTGGTCTGGGTTCTGTTTTTCTCACTAGAACGTGACTGACTTGGTAATTATTATTGGCGTAATTGTATTTTCTACATTTTTCGACATTTGTTCAACTATACGTGGAGGGCTGTTCTAATTTTTTTCCCCAGTTTTTACCCGAGATGCTAACGTGGAGATCAAGCATTTGGGAAATTAACTAAAAATTAGTGTCTACTGTGCACCAGGCACAAAGTTATCAGTGAATTGGCCACAATGTTTGTCCTAGAAGGACAAATAGATAACAGAGCTACAAAAGATGTTACAGCTGGACTGAGAGGCTATTTTATTTATTTACTTATTTACTGATTTACTTATTTTTATTACAGAGAGAGCACACACAGGGGTGCAGAGGAAGAGGGAGAGAATCTTAAGCAGGCTCCCTGCCCAGTGCAGAGCCCGACGTGGGGTTCAACATGAAGATCGATCTCATGATCCTGAGATCATGACCTGAGACGAAATTAAGAATCAGACGCTTAACAGACTGAGACACCCAAGAGCCCCTGGACTGAGTTGTTATAAAAGTTCTTCCCCCCGCCCCCGCCCCAGGAAATTTATTTATTAAGCTTTTGTTTTAATTCCAGTATAGTCAACATACAGTGTTATATTATTTAAAGCTTTTCTGATCTGGGATTCTTTGTCTCTTATTTCTATAATCACAGTGAGCAGAAAGTATATCACAGAGGAAATAGAATAGAGAATTAATGTATTTTTAGCAGAAATGATAGACAAAATTTGTTTGCACCCTAAAATCATGGAGAAAGGGCAGGCTTGAAGTGTTGGCTCTCAGGTAGGAGTCCAGAGACAAGATAATGAGAGACACAGAGCGAGAAACGGAGAGAGAGAGAAAGAGAGAGAGAGAGAATACGAATCTGGAGGGTTTTCCTGTTCCTGGTTGAGCTCTTCTTTTGAGGGCAGAGCTGGAGAGAGCAGCCCCTTCTCCTCACTGCAATTTACTTCCCTTCCTGTCAACATAAATCCGTTAAGGGGCATAGGCAGAGAAAAGTGTGGTTGTTTTGTTTTTCAGAAGTTGGGAAAGAAAAACTAACCTCTGTAGACCAACAGAAAAAAAGATCTGGGAGGTAGGCAGAGGCCAGGTTAGTGTTTCCTCAGAGACAGAAAAGCACATGGGGCCTCTGCACTCTCCATGTTACACGTCTCTGAAATGACCAATGATCAGGACTTGGCTTCTCCCTTTCACAAGGCATTGTTGTCAGAGACAGTCTAGTGATGTCTAACGAACTTAGGTTTGGATTCAGAACACCATAGTCTTGGTCTAGGCTCCTGCTCATTCTCTCTCTCTCTCACACATACACACACACACGCGCGCGCGCACACACACACACACACACGCACGCTGACTGACATGAGCAGTTATCCTGTGAGCCTCACAGTTGCCCCATCTCTACCGTTGGGGATAATCATACTCACAGGACAAAGTCCATCTGTGAATGAACTCTGTGAAGAGAGTCCCTGCTCCTTGTGAAGAGAGTCCCTATTCCTTGATATGACACAGCTTTCATCGATCACCTCATTTTCCACTCTCTGTTCATCTCACTCTCCTCTCTGTCCTCTGTGAGAGACTCACCCTGAAGGACGTGCATGTTTCTCTCTGCCCCAATTCTTTCATGCAAATACTTCTCTCTTCACACAAAGCCCCTCTCTCCATGATCTGGATAGCAAGCCTCTCCTCTTACTTGAAAATTCAACTCTTATGTCTTGGTGAAATGCTCCCTTGTTCCACAGCTTAGCTAACTGTTCACTCTTTGTAAGTCCATTTCATCTGTGTAAACCTCCAACGTCCTGACTATAACTGTGTGTGCAGCTATCTTCCCGGAAGGAGTAGGAGTTCCTGCGGTATAAACCTTTGTGTTCAGTGAGTAAACCATGAATTGTCCCACAGCTAGTGACAAGCAAATGTAGTGAGTAAATAAATACAATTTCAAGTTTGGAGGTGAAACATTTCTAGTAAAGTGTCAGAGACGAGCAGAAAAATTGAAAATGAAGAGGTGGATTCTGAAGCCAATTTTTTAAAAATTAAATTGATTTATTTATTTTCAGAAAAACAGTATTCATTATTTTTTCACCACACCCAGTGCTCCATGCAAGCCGTGCCCTCTATAATACCCACCACCTGGTACCCTGACCTCCCACCCGCCGCCACTTCAAACCCCTCAGATTGTTTTTCAAAGTCCATAGTCTCTCATGATTCACCTCCCCTTCCAATTTACCCCAACTCCCTTCTCCTCTCTAACGCCCCTTGTCCTCCATGCTATTTGTTATGTTCCACAAATAAGTGAAACCATATGATAATTGACTCTCTCTGCTTGACTTATTTCACTCAGCATCATTTCTTCCAGTCCTGTCCATGTTGCTACAAAAGTTGGGTATTCATCCTTTCTGATGGAGGCATAATACTCCATAGTATATATGGACCACATCTTCCTTATCCATTCGTCCGTTGAAGGGCATCTTGGTTCTTTCCATAGTTTGGTGACCGTGGCCATTGCTGCTATAAACATTGGGGTACAGATGGCCCTTCTTTTCACGACATCTGTATCTTTGGGATAAATACCCAGGAGTGCAATGACAGGGTCATAGGGAAGTTCTATTTTTAATTTCTTGAGGAATCTCCACACTGTTCTCCAAAGAGGCTGCACCAACTTGCAGCCATTTTTACCTCAACAAGTGACCTCCATCTCTCTGGGACTTGGTTTCTCATCTTAAAGCAAGAACATGGAACTAAATGGTCTCCAAGATCCCTCTCAGCTCTTCTGATGGTCTTTCCCTTGTGAAACATAACAGAAGATTCTAGCTCTTTGGCTAAGGGACCCACCTCTGAAGGCAGTTAAAAAATAATCACAAAGTGAAGCCCGAGGTAGACAGGCTTTGGAATAGTGGGAGGGGAGTTGGAATGGGTAAGAAAACCTAAATTCAAGTCTTATCTCTACTACTTCCTATGATCTATGTGATTTTGCGCAGAGGAATCATTTCTTTTCTGGAAACTTTATTTTTCTCATAGTGTGCGGGAGAATAAAGTCTTAAAATCTGTGTCAGGATTAAGTTGGTAATACATTTTAAAACTTTAACTCTTTCTACAAAAAACAAAATATTGTTATTTTCATTATCATCTCTCGTGCCAATTTTGGGCCTTAAGGGATCCACCATGAAACTCAAAGGAGCTTTTTGAGATGATTTCTTAAAAGGGATAATTGACATTAAATTACTGTCCAGGAATTCACACTCTGAAAATTTAGTCAAAAGCTTTACAGTGCTCACCCTACCATCTGCTTGATTGCTCAACTGCAGCCCTCAACCACTTTAGCTTTGAAGTTAGACATGAATTAAACTGTCTCCAGCTTCTTCATGGATGGAAATTATTCAGTGGTAAATTGTCTCATAAACTGTGGTCAAATGTACCATAAAGCAAGCACAATGAACAATGTAAGCTGTATAATAATTTCTCTGTATTACCAGGATGGAGCATGAGGGCTCCTGGAACTTGGAGAAGTTGATACATATCTGCTCAAATAAAGCAGTATATTCTTCTTGACTGTTATTTCAGTGGGAATAAGCTAAGATATCAATTGTGTGTCTGCATATTTATATATGTATATATGTTAGTGTATGACTGATATGATCTAGGCACCAAAAAACATACAGTATTTCATAATATTTTCATCATAATGAGGATTGAGAAGAAGATGGGCTTTTTACTATCTTCCGTTCCAAATTTTTCTCACAATTCATCTATTGACCTACAACTGAGCTTTCTGGGTAATAAAAGAGAGGAAAATGCAGCCACCAATAATCTATATGAGCCCATTCATCTCTTCTGTCCCTATTAAGGACACTGAGAAGCAGCAAGCCAGACAGATCTGAGAATCATGGGGCACCACTCTGGAATTCCTGCCGAGACTATAGAATTATAGGTTGGCCAGTAGGGTTCTAGAATGACCTAGAGACTCAGAAAGGAGCTGAACCAGGAGGAAAGTGGCCATTTACGTTCTTCTCTCATCTCCCACCTACCATATCCCAGAGAAGTGGGAGAGAGATGTGCTTTCCAGAAAACAGGGAAAGGGAAAATTGTGGGAGTCATCTTGCAGTTGGTCAAAATATGAATTTGTGTGCATCATCATTTTAGCAAAACAGCATTAGATTTATTGTCTATTTACTTCAATGGTTGCTTGGCAAAAAAAAACCCTGCTTTCTATTCGTGATTATGTCTTCATATACAAAATGTGAGTTCCTACTCATATGATGATGAAGGGCTCACAGAATAACGGTGAAGGACTCAGGCCCTGAAATCAAAGGACTTAGAGCGTAATCTTTGTTCTGCCACTTATTAACCATGTGTCTTTGGATGAGTTACAAAAGCTCACTGGTCTCAATTTTCTCATGTGTAATGGGAGATGTTCTTAACACTATATTTTGTAAGGATGCTGTGATGAAAAATGGGATACTCCCTGTAAGCCACTTAGAAGAGTGGCACCTAGACTTTTCCTGGGCATGTTAGTTGCTTACTATTCTACTTTGTGAGCTTCTTAAAGGCAGAGACTATGGATCCATTCATTCAACAAGCTATTACCAACCATGTACTTTGTGCCAGGCATGGGAGTTGCAGTGAGATGGTTAGCACACAGGTGCTGAAGAAGGGGCTCAGTGTCTAGTGGAAACAAATAAGTACTTCTCTGTAATGATTCAGATAAGTACTCTACAAAGTAGATGGAAGAGATTAAGAGAACCCAGAGTTGAAATGACTAATTTGGGCCTAAGAGATTCAGAATTCAGCCTTGAAGTTCAAAAGGCATATGCCAGATTAACAAGACAGAGAGAACTTTCCAGGGGTATATATTCTCTGTGTCAGATACTTACATGTGTGTAAATGTATGTAGACTCAAGACCTCCAAACCATCTCTGAGACAGATGGTTTTAAATTTGCAGTCCTGATTACAAGTACTCTGATTTGCCCATGTTCTCTATGTTTTCAGTCAACTTCAGGTAAACATGAGTTTATGACTCCCATATCTTCTTGGCAGAGGTTTTTTTAATTATCTAATATTTTTTATTCCACTAATGCTTTTTTCCTTAAGCTGCTTTTGACTTAATACTAATATTGCTATACCAGCTTCATTGGATTTATATGTGTCTGTTATATCTTATTTCATCCACTTAGTTTCAATCTTCAGGCCATTGTGTTTTGGATATGTTTTTTTCATGAAGCATGTAGCAGGATGTCTTAAAAATTCAATGTGATAATCTCTAGCTTTTAATAGATGAGTTTAATTCATTTATAATTAACTTGATTGCTACTTTTTGGATATATTTCTATCTTTTAAAATATTTTCTTTTCTTCTTATCATAAATAGCATTTGACAGTTCTTTAAGCAAGCATCTATAGGTAATAAATGCTCTATCTTTTGTAACTCTGAATATGTCTTTATCTCTCTTACTGTTTATTATGGACTGAATTGTGTCTCCACTCCACACCAGAATTCATGTGTTGAATCCCTAACTGCCACTGCCTACATCAGAATTTGACTCTATTTGAAGGTATGACCTTTAAAGGGGTGATAAGTTAAGATGAGGCCAATAGGGTGGCCTCTCATCCAATCTGACTGGTGTCCCTATAAGAAGAAATTTGGACACACAAAACAAGCACAAAACAAATATCTATTGTTTCAGCTACCCAGTTTGCGGTATTTTATTATGGCATCCCTAGTAAGCAAATATATTTCTGAATGATAGCAATATAAGATGTAGGAGTCAAGGTCCAATCTTTTCCCCATCAGCACCTTGTAGACACCTATGGCGCTCTGGCTAAGATTGCCACTATGAGTTACCTGCTGTCCACCTCATTGTTACTCAGTGGTAGGTAATCTGCCCTTTATCTGTAGTACATTTGAAGATTTGCTTGGTATCCACGATGTTCTGCACTTTTTATTTAAATACAGTTTGTTCTATTTTATTTATCTTTTGGCCCTCATGGTGCTTTCAGTCTCAGTCCAATGGTCTGGTGTGTCTTTCATGCTGAAAAATTCTCATCCATTATCTTTTCAAGTACTGCCTTTCCACTCTTGTCTAGAAGAGAATCCACAGCAGATAGCCTGGCCCAAATCCTAGTTGCACAGCTGTTCTGCTCCCTCCTGGAGCTTTATACAAACCACAGCTCTGGGCAACAGATGGTAAGACTTTAAGCCTCCCTTTATGGATTGGAGAGTCCTGCCCAGACTCTCAGTTTTAGTTCATGGGATTCACTCTGAGTCTCTGCCACACTTGGTTCTCCTTGTTCCAGAAATTCAGCTGCCTGAAATCTTGGCTGGCCAGGAGATGAGCCTAGTCGGTCACACCTTTAGACCCTGATTAATGCTACATTTTAGTTCTATTCTGGGTGTGGCCACAGAGATGCTTATCTTTCTTTCAACTTTTATTTTAAAATAACTATGGACTTATAGAAGAGTTTCAGAGATAGGTCCGACAGTTGCCATATACCTTCCATCCAGTGTTCTTCCTAATATTAGCATGTTACACAACACAATTGGGTTTTTAATATTTTTCTTTTTGTAGCTTATCTCTTAGTTCTTGGTTGTTGGCACTCAAAAACAGTGGAAGGATGAACTCATTAAGGCATACTGACCAGAAGTTTTGGGCCAGGAATCTTCCTGTTGACTAACCACATAATCATTCATTCATTCATTCAACAAATATTCAGACACTTATTATGTTCCAAGCACTTTCTTAAACACAAAGATATATTAGTGGGATATATTAGTGATCAAAACAGGCAAAAATCTCTACCCTGGGGTTGCTAAGATGTTAGTGGTGGAGACAGGAAATAAAGAAGATAAAAATGGCAAAATACTAAGTGTGTTAGATAGTGATAAGTACTGAGGAGAAAAAACAAAGCCTGGGAAGAGGATCTGAAGTGTTGGGGGGAGGGAGGGGGATGACTGTGGTATTAAATATGGAGGTTTAAGAAGGCTTTACTGAGAAGGACAACTGAATGAAGACCCAGAGTCCTACACATATCTGGGGTGGGAGTGGGGTGGAAATTGGCCTCAAAAAAAACCTTGGGAAGTAGGCATTACGGCCACAAGAAAACCAAGGTTGGGAGGCACTAAATAACTTGCCTCTGCATGCAGCCTGTGATTTGGGTCCAGGTCTCCCTGACCCTAAAGCTTGTGTTCTTATCTGGGCAGCTAAGCACAGATTTACAAGGAGACACACACCCTTCAAAGTGTGCATTCTGGTCCTTTTACTCACAAAACTCAGTGCTAAGCCATGGTGTTCTCATAAACCTTTCAAGAAAACCCTAGAAATCTATTTACAGAGTACTTGAGGTTTTTCAACAAGATGTTTTCATTGAACTAGCTGAGCTTCATAAAATATGACTTTGACCTTTCCAGCCAGTGGTCTGGGAGCTTGAGTGGTCATGGCCAGCCTGGAGGGTGGCCAGTGCCTCTGTGCAGGGCAGCTCGTTTGTCAGCTCCCACACTAATAGGGAAGCTAGTAATTCTTTCCAAGAGTGTTTGTTCTTATTTTGCTACCTTTGGCCACTCATATCATCTGCTTCCATCAAAATATATCATGGAAAATGACCCCATATGAGCAATCCCTACTGATTCTTATAAAGCAGAGAGACAGCTGTTTATATTGTAAAAGGTTTGGATTAGGGGGATTTTAAAGGACAGCACATATAATTTGTTCTTTAAAAGGAATGCAGCCATAACAAACTGCACACCAGCGGAGGTCTCCTGAAGTCATTTTCATGTTTGTAAGACTCTCCTGGAGAGTTTAAATGCAGATTCCTGAGCCTGACCTTCAGGAGTTGGATTCAGGACTAGGATGATGACAAGGAGTTTTCCTACTCAACAGTTACTCTCTCACAGGTGAAACTCTTTCATCCAGGAGGCCAAATTCTCATTCCTGCTGAGGGAACTAATGGTCTCTCCAGGATCAGCCTCAACCTACCATGGTTGCCCTACTACCCCTTCCCCTTGCTCCTTATTCTTACACTCATCAACTCATGGACCCATGCCCTGACCAGTCACAGGAATTTTTATTTCCTTGGACTTCCCCACTAGTATAGTTTTATTTCACTGGGTCCCTTGATGAAAAGCTTTTTTTCTCATCTCTGGATATCAAAGTCCTCCCCCTTGTTCAAGGACTGACTCAGGGCTCTTCACTCCAAAAGTTTTCCTATATCTTCCAGTTAAAATGACTTTCTCACTTTTCTGTGTCTCCATTGTTTGAAAGAAAAGGAATAAGGAAAAAGAGAGGGAGATGAGAGGGAGGAGGAGGGAGAGAGGAGAGAGGAGGGTAGAGAAGATGGATGGGGAGGGGGAAAAGGAGAAAGAAAAGGAGAAGGAAATTTTCTGTGATGGATCTTTTTTTTTTAAAGATTTTATTTATTTTTTTGATAGGCAGAGATCACAAGTAGGCAGAGAGCCGGGGGGGAGGGGGAGCAGGCTCCCTGCTGAGCAGAGAGCCCAGTGTGGGCTCCATCCCAGGACCCTGGGATCATGATGTGAGCCAAACACAGAGGCTCTAACCTACTGAGACACCCAGACGCCCCTCTGTGATGGATCTTAACATGGCTTGGCTCAATAGGTCCAAATGAGTGATTTTATCCTTCTATCCCTCTGAAACCCAGCACTTTTTTTTTTTTGTACGAGATGTTCACTAAATCCTTGTTGATTCAAAAAAACAGATGAATATTAGTAGCGTCAGCCCATTAATGATTAGTTAGAAATAAATGAACTTCTACCCGAGTCACAGAAATCACTGGTCTCCTAAGTAAATTAAACGACCCTGCAAAAGTTTTGCCTATATACTTGTACACTTGGCTAAGAAATTATTTATTTATTTATTTATTTTCCTTTTCACATTTCAGATTTCACCCTAAGCTATGGATCAAATCTCACTGGAGTTTTAAAAGGTCACTAGTAGACGTACTTTTTGAGACTGTGTAGTATACTGGGGTTAAGAGTAATAAACATAGACTCTGCAGTTAACACTTCAATCACTGAATCTCCCTTATAGCAAAACAAGTATGTTTTCTCTCCATTTCTTAAGATGTTGACAATACCTCCCTCACAGGCTTTTATATGCATTAAATTAGATAATATATTAAGAACATTAGCACAAAGGTTAACTCAGAAAGTAGAAAATAAATGGTATAATTATTATTACAATTGTTCATAATGGTTCCCTCTCCTGGAGCACCTTCAGAAAAGAGCTGTACTCAGTGGGGTAGCCTTTGTATCTAAAGGGTCAGATACTATCACAGGCACAAGTAATTCAGGCCCAACTGTTTTGTGGTTGCCCATGCCTGTGATGGTATGCGACCTCTTCTCATGAACTTTGTCAAAATGATCACCTTTTTCTGCTGGCTTCTTCCTTTCCCAGCTAAGTAAGGACCTACCAGCTTTGGTGGTACCTCTTCCTAACTCTGTGGAGAACAGTGCAAGTCAAGCAGAGAGAGTCAATTATCATATGGTTTCACTTATTTGTGGAGCATAACAAATAGCATGGAGGACAAGGGGCATTAGAGAGGAGTAGGGAATTTGGGTAAATTGGAAGGGGAGGTGAACCATGAGAGACTATGGACTCTGAAAAACAGTCTGAGGGGTTTGAAGTGGCGGGGGGGTGGGAGGTTGGGGTACCAGGTGGTGGGTATTATAGAGGGCACGGCTTGCATGGAGCACTGGGTGTGCTGAAAAAATAATGAATACTGTTTTTCTGAAAATAAATAAATTGGAAAAAAAATGAAGCTAAGTGTATGTAGGTCCTCAGAGAAAGTACAGCAATGGCATTCTATGTATTAAATGTTTTATGTTTTTAACTTCATTTTGAAATAGTTTCAGAATTGCAGAACAGTTTCAGAAATAGAACAAAGAATGTCTCTCTGCTTTTTATCCAAATTCCTCAAATGTTAACATTTTTTTCATACTGTTAATCAAACTTATAAAAGGAACATTGATATAATATTAGTAGATAGTGTAAATTTCTCTAATGCAAATTTGCCCTAATGCAAATTTCCCCAGCTGACCCACAGACGTCTTTTCTCTGGTCCAGCATCCCAACGAGCGCATCACAGGTTGTGTTTTATTGCCATTATCTCCTCAGTTTCCTTGAATCTGGAACATGTTCTGAGTCATTCCTTGACTTGATACTTGATACATAACCTTGATATTTGAGGAGAACTGACAAGTTATTTAGTAGAATTATTCCATAATTTGTCTAATATTTTTTAATGATTACATTTTGGTTATGCATTTTTATTAAGAGTACCACAGAAATGATGGTGTGTCCTTCTCAATACATTTCATCAGGAGGCCCGTAATGACCATTCTTCTCTGTCTTGGTGATGTTTACTACGACCTCTTAGTCAAACTGTCCTCAAAAACGAGATACTGTGGAAGTATGCAAAAATTTTGTTTCTCACCTTTTTTTCCCCCCTCACTAATTTTATCATCTGTTGAGGATTCTTGCCTGAAACAATTATTATTTTTTCTGGTTGCTAAATGATGATTTTCTACTTTTCTCATTTCTCATACATTCATAATTTGGAATTCCATGCTAATAAAGGATTTCTCTTCATTCATTCATTTAGTCATTCATATATACATTCATTTGTTTCAATATGGACTCATTGATTCTTATTTTAGTCTTTGGTTGCAACGTATTACAGCTAACATTATCCTAGACTGGCTATCAAGAGGACAGTGCTTTCAAGTTGGCTCTTGAATCCTTTTGACATATTCTTACATATTACATTGTTTTTCCTTCTAAGGGTTGTATTGGGATTCTGTTGATGCAGAGGAAGAAAATAAAGGCTCTCTGAGCCACCGCCCAATGAATTTAAACAGCTCTGGTGGTGAACCTGTCTTCCCAATGACTGTGACTTAGCTGTGCCCACTGCTGCTCCATATAACCTACATGTAGGTGCTATCCAGATGGTGTTTGTGTGCACATTTGATCTTTCAATGACTCCTATGTGGTCTGCCATTACTGCCTTTCCATTGGTAGTTTTTTTGAAACATTTTGTAGGAAACCCAACAACACAATTCTCTCTGGCCTCTTGAGCTCCTAACCATGCTCTTTCTGCATCGTTCCTGCACTGGATTCTATTTAATTAACATCTGATTTTGCTTTGCAAGACCCAGATATACATTAGGAGGTCACCACCCAGCCATTTATCTTTTAAAGTAACTGGGCTGGTTATTTTTTTAAAGTTCCATCAGGTTAAAACAGTTAACAATTTTTCTCCTTGCAGTGTCCCTTCAGCCTGGACCAGACGGATAATAGATCAGTGTAGGTTCAGATGCATTACAACATTAGTCATCAATTAGGTTTAAACCAGCACTGTAATATATCATTTATCTTGCCTGCCACGGCTCTTTTGAACATTTAATTTTTTAAGGCCTCTTAGGGTTTTTTTTTTTTTCTTTCTAACTGGCCTCCTGCCTCTCTCCTCTGTCTCCGACACAGCCATCTCCTTAAGGAACAATAAAAATTAGATTTGTTTGACCTGCTCTCAGGGTTCATTTCAGCAAGATGGATTTTAATAGCTTTGACTGGTTAGGCAGACAGCTTTTATGTAATATTCCAGACATTTACGCACTGTCTTTTGCTGAGCCCTGAGCAGGTGTGTATGTGAGAGGGTGTGTCTGGGTGGCACTGAAGAGCTCCTTATTATTCCTTTCACATCAAACAGTCCTCTGGGAAATTGCTTATTCCTAGCTATGATGGGCATCTCATTAAGGGCTCAAGTCATTGGCATGTCTTTCTTCTCCTAATAACATTTTTCTAATCTCCTGCTTTTGGCATTTATTGCATTGTTCATATTAAAAGGATGCTTTTTGTTCAATGGGGTATTTCTAAGTTGATTTGAGTTGTAATGGGTTGTCTCTTTTTTTCTAGGTGTGCAATGACACCTTCCCCATGAATATTCTGATTCAGGGATGGGCATTTTCTCATGGAAAGATGGGTTGAGTTTATGGGAAGAGCTAGAATTTTGAGACCACATGACTTAGGGTTTGAATAGTGACCCAGTCCTTTATTAGATGAACTGCTCTTTGACTCAACGTGGTTACTCCATCTGTGTGAATCTCAGTGTCCTCCTTGCTAGAATGGTAAGACCTTGCAATATAGTTACCAGTTTTCAGCAAAAGCCTGCTGAACTTGGAATGCCTGCCATAAGATCAGGGATTTTTTTTTTTTTTTGTATCTCTAAATTTAGCTTTTTCTTTGCAAAGTAGAGATAATAATATGTATTCAATATTCATGCCATGAATGCTTACTGAACCTATATTTGATACTATGTTGTTTTCCAGGCAAAGGAAGCAGCAGTGAACAAGACAAAGATTTCAGCCCTTGTGGAGGCTAAATTCTTGTGGTGGAAAAGAATAGTAGACAAGGTAAATAAGGAAAATATATGGTGTGTTAAATAGTGCTAAGCATTGAGGAGAAAAAGATAAAGCAGGGTTGTTGAAATAAGGTAACATAAAATATTGTTAGCCAGTGTCTTGCACATAATTGATAGTCCGTTCGTGGAAGTCACTCATATCAATCATTCATTCATTATTTCACACAGTTACACAACACCTGCTGAAACCATACTTTTAAGTAGGCACAGACTTTATAATTTGGGGTACTTCTGGAACTTTAAGAAAAAAATCATTCATTCTGTATTGTATCAGTTGAGCTCCTACTCTATGCAAGGCACTTTACGAAGTGCTAGAACCAAGAGATGAATAAAACAAGTCTTTGTCCTAATGGAATCTCAACTCGGAGAGGAGCCAAAGACATCAGAGGAGAAGTTTGATTGGGGCTGAGAAGGAGCTAGGATCTGGAACGGCAGAATAGAAATAAGGATGAAAGAAGGTTGAGAGTTCCAGCCTGATTTGCTCAGGCTTCTAGAACAAGAAACTTATAATTTCTTTTTTTTATAATTTTTTTAATAAAGATTATTCTTTATTTATTTGACAGACAGAGATCACGTAGGCAGAGAGAGAGGGGGAAGCAGGCTCCCTGCAGAGCAGAGAGCCCGATGCGGGACTCGATCCCAGGACCCTGAGATCATGGCCTGAGTTGAAGGCAGAGGCTTAACCCACTGAGCTACCCAGGTGCTCCAAGAAATTTATAATTTCTTGGCGCTGATGGTAATGACTTTTAGTGATTTAGGCTGCTGGACAGCCCCCTCCAGCTTCTCAGGACGGTCTCGGAAGCCCACCAATGACTGAGTGGGCGCAGAGACCAGTCCTGTGCTGACGCTCTAACCACACTGCTCTGCTGTCAGAGAAGCTTTCAACTTTGTTGGAAGCAGAGCTATAAACTATAAGCTGAACCCAAGTTTTGTGTGCTAGGGAAAGGTCATTGGAGAAAATGGGTAAAATTAGTCAGGATTTTTACCACATTTTAATATGAAATGACCCACTTTTAAACTTGACCCTGAATTGACCAAGAATTTGTTGTTTGAATGTGGGGTCTGAAAAGTGCTGGGGTTGGACTAAAGAAAATCCTAGCTCTATAAAGAATCCTACAAAATTGGTTAATTTAATCACTATATGCTCATTTACATAGTTATTCTCTAACTATTCACTTATTCATTGTTTTATTTATCTAGCCAGGGTTTTCAGCATGGTCTTTCTGCCACGCACTGTGATGTGTTTCACTACAGTATGACCCAGTTCCAGGATTAAGAAGATAATACTCTAGATCACATTTTTCAGAGATTTTTTAAATTTCCTTTGACTTGGTTAGACATAATTAAAAATTAACAATAACAATCCTCTCTCAACATTACTATACAGAATAATAACCCTGTGAACAATAGGACAAACATTAGCCTCCTTTGTTTCCATTCTATAAGGAAGGAAGTCGAGGCGTTGAGAAATCCAGGGGCATAGCTGAGGCTCATCACATTCCAAGGGCTGGCCTGGGTCTGAGGAATACAGTGGTGAATGAGTAGAGTAAGCAACCATTCAGATTTTCCTAACCCTGTGTGTGATTTTAAACAGAAAGACCTACATCGGGGGAAACCCTCCAGTCCTGGACAAACCAGAGCAGGTGGTCATCTAAGATGTCTTATAGAATTATTCTTCCATCACAGAACACTTAGTGTCATGCCAGGTTCATGAAATGAAGTTCAGTATGATTTTATTGATTTGGATTTAAGCAAATAGAAATCACACTAGAAACATTAAAATTCTTACCTAGGGACCCCAATTTAGATAGCTATTGAATAGATGGGAGAGAGTCCCATGATGAGAAACTAGGGGTAAGAGAAAACACTGATAGAACGTTGGAAATGACCAAGGTAGGCCCCTTCCCTTCACACTCTGAAATACCAAGAACAAGGACTGTAGGATCTTCTTTGAAGGATATATCACTCAGGCATCTTTGAAGGATTATTTTACTTAGAATGCAGATGGGGGGATGGATGGTGGGGAGATGAAATTCCCTGAATGCTATCAACCATGAACAAGTCACTTTACATTTTGTATAATTTCACTCTTCTTGGATCAGAGAACTCCCTGCCTCTAGTTACTTTGTAAAAATGACATTATATTCTATGGGTTATTTCATGGAACAAAGGCAACGGTGGACAAAGGATTTGGAAAGGTCTGGTCCTTTATATAATTTGAAACCCTAGGCTACTTCATTTGTCTTCTGGGGTCTCAACATTTTTACCTCGAAAAAGGACAGCCCTATCTGCATTTCTGGAGAGGCAGAGAAGATAGAAGTTAGCCTATCCATTGCAAAATATCCTGAATCTGATTCTTAATGAACACCATTGGTAGAAATATTTGGCACAAAACAAAGTTGATGATGGATAAAGCCACACATAGTATAATGTGATATTGGCTACAAATTAACAGAAATGTCAATTCTTCTTAAACAAGAACAGATTTTAAAACTGAATTTTATGGAAGCAATGTTTACAAAAGAAAACTGGCAGTGGCAGAAAGCTATAATCAGCTCAGTTTGATAAGAAAAGTGCTGATCAAACTGATCAATAAAATATCAGTTTTGGGGGGCATCTGGGTGGCTCAATGGGGTAAGCCTCTGTTTTCAGCTCAGGTCATGATCTCAGGGTCCTAGAATCGAGGCCTGCATTGGCCTCTGCTCAGTGGGCAGCCTGCTTCCCTCCCCCCTGCCTGCCTACTTGTGATCTCTCTCTGTCAAATAAATAAATAAAATATTTTTTAAAAAACCCAAAATATCCATTTTAGAATTTACAAAGAAATATTTGATTCTAACAAAATTTATATGGGAAAATCATAAATAGTGAAACATGCTATATAAAAATTCAATCAAAAATATAAACTGACTCGAACCTAGATGTCCATCAACAGATGAATGGATAAAGAAGATGTGGTATATATACACAATGGAGTATTATGCAGCCATCAAAAGAAATGAAATCTTGCCATTTGCGACGACAAAAGAAATGAAATCTTGCCATTTGCGACGACAAAAGAAATGAAATCTTGCCATTTGCGACGACGTGGATGGAATAGAGGATATCATGCTTAGCGAAATAAGTCAATTGGAGAAAGACAACTATCATATGATCTCCCTGATATGAGGAAGTGGAGATGCAACATGGGGGGTTAAGGGGGTAGGAAAAGAATAAATGAAACAAGATGGGATTGGGAGGGAGACAAACCATAAGAGACTTTTAATCTCACAAAACAAACTGAGGGTTGCTGGGGGAAGGAGGGTTGGGAGAAGAGGGGTAGGGTTATGGACATTGGGGAGGGTATGTGCTATGGTGAGTGCTGTGAAGTGTGTAAACTTGGCGATTGACAGACCTGTACCACTGGGGATAAAAATATATTATATGTTTATAAAAAATTAAAAAAAAAATATATATATATAAACTGACTCAATAAAATTTGCTCCAGAAAACAAATTTTTGACCCATTTATGTTAACATAATTTAAATTAAAAGAGTTGTGTTTTCTTTTTTAAAGAAAAGGAGAAGGACATTAGTATTGCAAGGAGGTAGTATGGCATAAGTCAGAGTCAAAGTCAGAGTCAAAGCAGTGGAGTCAAACATTTGACTTCTCTTCCTCACCCTGGATGGAACTTCCAACACTGGCATTTGCTTGAGACCCACCTGAGCTGGCCTTATTCTTTGGACATGAAGTATTGGAGGAGAGAGCTGCATTGAAGGACTTTGTAGGCTTGTCTTTTCCCTATTCACTACTTGCTCAGTGCTAGCATCCTTTCCTCCTTGTCAACTTATTCCAGGCAAAGCTTGCAACTGAGTTTGAATTAAAAAAAAAATTATTTGGTGAAAAAATTTTTTTAAGATTTTATTTATTTATTTGACACAGAGAGACACAGCAAGAGAGGGAACACAAGCAGGGGGAGTGGGAGAGGGAGAAGCAGGCTTCTCGCTGAGCAGGGAGCCCGATGCAGGACTCGATCCCAGGACCCTGAGCTGAAGGCAGATACTTAATGACTGAGCCACCCAGGCATCCCAAAAATATTGTCTTGAACTCAAATTTGTCATGAAGAGGAAAAAAGAGGCTGTTGACAAAGGGTCTCCACATAATGCCTGCCATAGTGGTCCTTCAAATGTAGAAGTTTGTTCCTATATCCTTGTGCTCTGGCTTCTTCCCTTGTCAAGGAGGGAGCATAGCTCAACAGAAGAGGCATGGGCTTCAGAATTAGACTGAGCTAGGTTAAAATATTAGTTCTCCCATTTTGCAGCTATATGTTCTTGGATGAGTTATTTCATTTCTTTGACCTTCAGTTCCACTGACAATAGGATGGAAAGAAAAAATATTACTTCCTTTCTTGCATTGTTGCAAAGAAGAAATGACAGTGCATGTGAAACATTCATTCACCCAGACACTGGGAACACATCATGAACCCAGCCCCTGTCTGCATATTGCTTAAGGAAGGACTCAGACTGCTGCAAACAATGATCAGATTGATACATTTTTACAAGCACAACTGCTGCTATGAAAGAGATGCTTTAAGGGCAAATAACAGGGATATCTAATCTCACTGAGGGTTGGTTGGGAGTATCACTGAAACTGTCGTATACATGATGATCATGCCACATTTTCATGTATACGAGTGTAGGGGGGTGTATGTGTGTGATGTGTGTGTGTATAAAAAGTGATTATAAGTAGAGTCTTTAAAATTGGGCGGACATGAGCTTGAATCTTGGATTTCCATTTATAAGTGGATTTTGGCACAGTACTTAACTTTCTAAGTTTCAGTGTCTCATCTGTAAAAAGAAGGTCATAACATATTTACCACATAGAACTGTCCTGAGAATGTCCTTCCTCTTCTCCACCTTTACTGAGAGCTTTCTAAGACCATGGGCCCGTGAAATTGGGACTACTGTAATGCCCCAGGGAAACGAAGGCAGCAAATGTCTAGGGAAATTGTCCAGGGTTGTATACTTGTAAGTAATGGCCTAAGATGGAATTTCAAGCCCAAACCGGCTTCCAGGGCCCTGTTTTTTACATTCCAGTTGCATGGAGAGATAGCTCAATACTGGGGAGATCTTCTCCTTGTTTTTTTTTTATTTTTAAAGATTTTTATTTATTTGAGAGAGAGAGAGACAGTGAGAGAGAGCACGAGCAAGGAGAAGGTCAGAGAGCGAAGCAGACTCCCTATGGAGCTGGGAGCCTGATGCGGGACTCGATCCCGGGACTCCAGGATCACGCCCTGAGCCGAAGGCAGTCGTCCAACCAACTGAGCCACCCAGGCGTCCCTGGGGAGATCTTCTCCTTATGACTCTTCGTCATTGGGTTTGTTTTCTCCAACAAGGGCATAGGAATGTGCATTATTCCCATCGTTCTCCTCAAGATGTATAGGATACAATTGGCGCTCTGTAAATGTATCCCGAATGGATGAATGTACCAGGCCTGGCAAAGGCCGTGGAGTTTTAGAGTGGGCGGGTGGAGGTGGGAAGGGATTAGGGACCCACACCTCTCCTTAGTACTTTCAGAAAGGCTTTCAACACCCTTGATTGCTATGTGCTCTGACAAATGCATAAAATATGGTCCCCTTCCAGCTGCTTGTTCAGTCCATTTCTGGAGAGAGGCCAGCCGCCTATTTGATCAGCTTCGAACAGCAATGAGGTAGTTAAGACTGAGCAGGATGCAGTCAGCTGAGAAATGGGTAAATATTTTATAGACTGTATAGTAAATAATGTATACATTCAGAGAAACAAGGTGAATCTTTTATAGGCCTGAGCCTCTGTTAAGTCTGCAATTAAAAGCTGGTGCTAGAAGAAATAAAAGTGAGTCCTAAATCTCCCTGCCTTACAGAGGTCGAAAGGCTGCCTTTAAGCCCTGAGTAAGGAGTTCAGGCTCTGTCCTTGGCTGCTTTGCTCAACTGGGAGTGTCTTTCTTCAAAGAAGAAAAGTCCTTTTCCTTATCCCAACACCACTTACAGACATACATTTAAAAACTTTCCTTTATGTATGTTTATATTTTTATGTTATTTATTTGTATTGCATGTCTGCTGTTGAGCTTGATTCCTTCTCATAGAAGATTTATTTTCATCCTTAAAGTGATTTCAGTGAGGTACATGTAATAGGTATGTATCGGTATTGGTATTTTATTTATATTTGTTTGGGACCTACTTTGTACCAAGACCTCTTCTGGGGAATGGAGTATCCTAGGTCTGGAGTATACAATCTGATAGTAGGAGATGGATAATATATAAGAATTTCAGGTGCAGATAAGTGCTGGGAAAAAAATGAAACTGGGTAAGAGGAATAAAGAGAGCCAAGGAGAGGCTTCACTGGTAAGATGACACTTGAGCTGACACTTGCAGTGTGGATGGCGGTGGTAAGAGCGTTCCTCTATTTCACGATATCGTAGAGAATGTTGGGTTGTGTGACCCAGATCAGGATCAGGGTACTCATTCCCCCAGTTTCTGCCCCCCTGAAACTGCCCTTAACTGGAGGAGCTAACTTGACCAGATTTTGCTCCTCTCTCTAGGAGCTGTCCATATCCAGTGACAGGTTGAGGCAGAAGTGTGAAAATTTGATGCCTTGTTTCTGGGGGGGATGATCTGGAATAAGCATCCTGATTGGCAATAAGAAGCTATCATTTGTGGTATGTGAAGCCTGGATAGCCCCGGGAATGCTCCAGCCATACAACTGTTAACACTTCTGTTAGTGGTGCTTCCGTTAGGGAGAATGGGAAACCGAGAGAGAGGAATGCACTAGGCATTGCAATATCTCAGCCATTTAAGAGGTTTAGGGAAAAGAATAATTAGAAAGATAATGGAATTGGATGGTTGAGTACAATTAATGCATTAGAAAAACATATGAGAAAATATATGAAGGACTGGAGTGTATAATCATCAATTCATAGTAAAATACAAAAGTTAGAGTTTCTTGGCAACACACAGGGAGAAGTTCATTTATGATAGCCAGAGGACAGGAAAAAAAGTGAGGCTGAGGCCCAAAACCTAGTTATAAAAGTACCAGAGATCTGGAGAAGACTGGATCCTCAATCACAGTGAGCCAACTCAACCAAGGCCAAGGACTTGATTGGGGAAGAGCAGGATCCTGAGACTTGGGGTGGGAAGAGTTACACTGATTACATGTGAAAACCTTAAGACTCCACATATCTCTGAACCCTCTTGGCCTGTAGAATTGGTGCACTCCTCCTTGCTAAAATGTAGTGCTGCCTTTGATGATGTTGGAGGAGCCTATGCCTTGCAAGACAAAATGCCCCTGCCAAGTATTCAACTCCACTTATCCTCATGACCACCAGACCAGTAATTTTGTCAAGACTTATCATAACCAAGCAGAGGAAGTGCTGGGCCCACTAAGGGAGGAGAGCAGCTATACCTTAATAAAGCTGAAGGACCTACACAACCTAGATGGTACAAAGCAGCAAGACTGGAAGGGTACATTAGGACATGAATCCAAAGTGTGGATCAAGGAAAGCAGGACATAAGGTGAGATAAATGACGGTGCATTGATATAAGAATACTATCTTGTGGTACAGGATTTAACACTCTGGAAAGTTCCTCAGAAGATAATACAGTAGATCCCAGACACTTCGATAAAAGAATTAGCCAACATGGAGTAAAGTAGAATTGACTGAAAGGCCATGGCAGATGGTGGAAGAGGGGATTGAAAAGAAGTGAGTACATTAGAATGAACCTACAAGAAAGGCCAGAAAACCTACCAATTATTTTTTGTGAGGTGATACCCTGTTTCCTAACACAATAGGAACTATCTGGACAGAGGAGGACAAACATTGTTGAGAAACCTAGCTACCTGTCCTATAGGGGTGTGAGCTAACAAAAGAAGATGGTATCACAGAATTGGGTTCCCTGGTAGTATTAGAGATGATAGAACCTTCAAATAATAGGGGTCACTTGGTGGCACATAATCTGATATAGGTTTGCCTTTTCTGTTTGCAGGTTGTTGGCCAAAACAGCCATCCAAAGATTTATAGAATGTTTGATCCATCAGTAAGACAGTCTGCTTAATATCACATTACACAAACAAACCTACTTTATAGCAAAGGAGGTAAGGCAGTGCCATTTGTCCTATCATGTATTGTGCGGCCTGAAGCTGCTCCTTGATAGAGTGATAGAACGGCCTTTTGAAGAATCATCTAGAATACCAGCCTTGAAATGATACTTTGCAAAGATGGTCACCATCTTCCAGAATGCACTATGCATGCTAAATCAATGACTATTATATGGTGATGTCCCCAGTAGGTAGACTAGGATTCAAGAAGTAGAAGTAGGAGTGTTTTGTTTACCATGACTTTTAAATGGTCCACTTGGAGAATTTGTGCTTTTTATCCCCACTACTCTGGACTTTGTGAATTTTGAGGTCCTGGCTCTCAAAGGAAGAAAACTTCCATCAGGTTACACTCCAAGAATCCCATTAAACTTTAAGCTATCACGAGTCGAGTGACTATCGTCACCCTGGGCTTTTTATGTCAAAAGACCAGCATGCAAGGAAAGAAGTCACCATTTTGTCAGGGTTCATTGATTCTGATCACCAGCAGAAGGGGGGATTGTTATTATACAATAGGGGCAGGGAGAGATAGGTCTGATACCCAAGGGATTCACTGGGGTTATCTTTTGGTACCCCGATGCCCAATTTTGAGAGTAAATGAACAAGAAGGACATGATGACCAGAGACTCAGATTTCTCATGGATGAGAGTCTGGATTACCCCTGTTCTCCCACATAGATCAGTAGAGGTGCTAGAAGGTGAGGGGGATATAAAATGGGTTAGGAGAGAGAAATGATGCAAATCTGTTCTTTCTAGGAGACAACTAAATTGGAGTGACTAGTTCATCCACTAATCTTCCTCTTGTAAGTTTCCCTGGGAAGAAAAAAGGCAGGATCTGAAAGAAGCTGTGCAGTTGAGTTGAATTTGTTATATAAAGCAATTACTACTGTAGTACTATGCCCTCCAGTATCCTGTTTAGGACTTGGGCACTCACTTTCCCAGCTATCAGGTGTTTGATGAGCTTCCATGCTGGGGAACTGTTGGAGGGGGAGGGGGCAATTGACTGGATGCAAGAAGGAGAATATCCAATTAATCTCAAGTCCTAGTACCAGTGGTTCAAGGATGTGGGAGAGAAAACAGCCACCACTTGAGGGACACGTTGAATATTGAATGAATCAATTTTTTCTATTTAACAAAGAAACCAAGGGTTAAGGTAAGGTGTGGTTAGGAGGCTGAATCACCAGAAGTTACAGGGTAGGTTTGCAGCAAGTGTGATATTTGAGCTCAAGGATTTGAATTCAAGACCAAAGGTCCTTCAGTCATCTCAGAAAGGTATTTTCAGGCTTCAGATCTTAAATACTGGTTTCACAATGAAGGAAACTGAGGATCTGGCAGACCAAATGACTCGTACCAAGACTTGTGACCAACATTTCTGACTCAGAGACCCAGATTCATTCTGCAATACGTTTTCAGTACAATTCAACATGCTGAAACGTGTTAGCTGTATGTCCTTGAATGTAGGTTTTGAAGAATTGGGCTGTCAAAGCTGCCCAGTGTCATCTAGTCACCCAGATGTGTCTGACTCCTGAGGCATGGCTCTTTTGTGCTATCCTCCTTTCTATATTAATAAGAGTGACTGAGGACTCCAATGCTGGTCACCCTGTGGCCAAAGGCTACCACAGGTGAAGCTTAATAAATGTTTGTCAGTTAGATGAAGGTAACTAATAAATGTTTGTCACTTAGATGAAGGTAACTAACCTGACTCAAGGAGGTTGTGGGGACAAACGGAATGGCCTATGTCTGAGAATATCAGCTTTCTTATTAGATACATCTGGATTCGGATCCAAGTTCAAGACCATTTCCTGGCTGGTTGACTTCAGGGAAGTCACAATCTCTTTGACTGTTAGTTTCCTCACTTGTAAAATGAAGTACAGTCATACCCACCAGAGAGATGCTGAATTATTAAATGGCATCATGCATATCAAACACTTCCAGAAGGCTTGCACACAGAAGGGTTCAGTCAAGATGAGCTATTACTAGCTACTCCTTGGCTTGAATCTCTGTTCTCTCTTTGTACCCCAGGTTGTCTATGAGTTCTTTATGTTTGCTCTGGGGCCAAATGGGCCCAGGTTCCATACTTGGCATTGACCACTAGATCTTGTTTTTCCCACCTTCACACCCACCCTAAGGTCTCTTTGTCTTTGCCCACTCATCTCTGGATCTAGGACTATGCTTCTGCACTAGTCGTGGAGTCCTTGTCATCTACCCAGTCAGTCTTTTTCTTGGGATCCCATCTATATGAGCCTGCACATTCTGGCCCTGTGTATTCATAGGATAGTAGCAATCTAATTAACGACTCACCTTCACTAAGCATTTACCCTGAGCTAGGTGCTTTGCTAGTGCTTGTATCTATCATCTCATTTAATCCACATAGCACCCCCAGAGTGGCATTTTATGTGTTTTAATCTCTTTTGTAGAGCTGGAGACTAAAGTTCCAGGAGGTTAAGTAATATGCCCAAGGCCTACAGTTTGTAACTGGTGGAGTGAGGTTTCCTCCTTGGGCTGTCTGCCATCAGAAGTTGTGCTTCCAACTCGAGTAACTGCGAATTGCTCCTGCTGCCCACTCAGGACAGAGGCTGCTGATTCTATGCCCTACCTGGCCTTCTGTCTCCCTTCAGAAATTGAGGGTTGACTTGTCTGATGAGGGAAGTACTATATTAAGTGGCCACCTGAAAGATAGTGGGTATTTATTTTTGTCTCCAATAGAATGTCAGCTCCAGGAAGTCAAGGACAATGACTTGTTCTCCACTATAACCCTAGCTTCCAGAACCAGTGGCCACCATGCAGTGGGTCCTCTGTAGAGAGTTATTGAGTGATTACTGGCTGAACCCCACAGAGCTTACCACAACCCTTAGACCTCACACTCCCTGTATGGCTCAGGTGCACATCCATTCAGGCTCAGTAGCCAGACCTGCTCCCCTGGCCTCTTGGAAGCTCTCTTTTGCCCTCTATATTGCTGCAAAAAGTCTCTGTTTCCCCTCCCTGCACTTTAGAGACCTCTGCTCTGTGGTTGGAAACCAAAGCTAGTCTCATAATTTGTATATTTCCGTCGGGACGCAGGATGATTCAGAGAGGGCCTAAACTGTGCATGCGGCACACAGCCACTCCACCCAGCTGCCTCTTCCAAAACATTAGCTGCCGTTGATGGAGCTCCTCCAAGGATGCGGGATGAAGGCATTATTGCATTATTTCATTGAGTACTTTAAAAAATGTTGGGGAATAGATATTTGTAATTCTGCTTGGCAGATGAAGACATTGAAGTTCAGAGAGAGGAGGTCACTTGCCAAAAATCACATATTAATTAGCAGAGCTGGGTCTGGAATCCAGATGTTTGATTCTAAAGGTAGTCCCCTTATCTAGTAGGCAGAAGTTGGAGACTGTCAATGGGTGTGCCCTGGAAAGGACTCCTATATACAGAAGACAGGAGAGAAACAAAGGAAGAGAAGTCCCATCTTGGCACTACACCATATTAATATGCTTGGATTCAGACTGGAAACTTCACGGGGCTTAGCCTGTGGCAACTCCAGCTGCTCTCCTCTCTCACCTCAGTGGGGTGGGTGGGTAGGGTCCCCTGGGGTATGCCATATTTCTCTCTGACATTCTTGGAATATTTTATGAATCATTCTTGGAGTGTGAACTTTTTAACTCTTTTCCTGAGGAAGAATTCTTCTTTCTTAGCAGCAGGTCTGCATGGAAACTCACAGAACTTACATTTAAAAAAAGAGAAAGGAAGAAAGAAAAGAAAAAAGAAAGATACCCTTTGGTGCTTCAACTCTTATTACCCTCAAAGTGTGACTTACTGGAATCTAATAATTTATTAGCTTGTTCTGGAGACCATCAAGATTGGAAAGGACCTTAATTTTCAGAGAGGGGACTTGACCAAGAGCATGGACAGAGTTAGGAGCTGAGGTCTTACTATGTTGAGTTCTGGGTTCTTTACATTCCAACTTCATAAATCCAGGGTGTCTGACTTGGTGTGTTTTACTAACATAAATTCAAATGAGCCAAATGTTTTAGTTTGGTCAGTGGAACTCATATTTTCACACAATACTTTCCTAATTCTCTTACTAGGGCAGAAACCTGAACTGAGTGGACCCAGGATGAATAATAAGTAAAACACCACAAGAAGAACTAAATATATCCTGCCAACAATTTATAAATATTTTGTTCTTTGATGGTCCTAATAACTCTGTGAAACATTATCTCCCTCTTATAGATAAAGAACTGAGGCCAGAGAAAGTAACTAACTTGTGTAAGGTCTCATAGCTTGTAACAAGGCCAGGACTCTGGGACACCTGGGTGACTCAGTTGGTTGAGCATTTGCCCTTGGCTCAGGTCATGTTCCTAGGATCATGATCAAGTCCCGTTCCTAGGATCTTGGAAACGAGTCCCGTATCAAACTCCTTGCTCAGTGGGGAGTCTGCTTTCCTCTGTCCTCTGTAGCTCCCCCTGCTTGTGCTCTCTGTGTCAAATTAATAAATAAAATCCTAAACGAACAAACAAGGCTAGGACTCAAATCCAGATCAACCTTACTATAAAGCTTGAAGTTTTATCACACATCTATGTCTTCAGGAGTAATTGGGTTTTATATGTGAAAGGTTGGATTTCTCCAAAAGTGCAAGGACTTCTTGATCAGTGGTCCCAGGGTGTGATCTGTAATTTCTCAGGAGGGAAGGGGGGGGGAAGTGATAGCAGCTGTTAAGCCCCTTCTATTCCCCATGTCTCACCCCTCTGACATCATGGGCCTGTAGCTCATTTCTAGAAGGCCCCACCCAGAGAGGCTCCACCCAATGGCCCAATACTATGGAAGTGAGCCCATGGTCTGGGCTAGGGGTGTCAGTCTCTGCTTCCAAGGCAGAGAATAAAGCCAAAGCCTGCATGGATTTCAGGCTGGACATCAGAGGCTAGGACCCAGAGGTAAGCTGTTGGAAGCATCCAAGAAATTCCAGCAGTTCCATCTCAGTGACTTAAGATCATAGTTTTGTGGTATGTTCTTCAAATGGCTCCCATGAGCATTCAGAATGAAGCGTAAACTCTCATCCTGGTATACATGGTCGTTCATGACCTAGCTCTAGGCCTTGCGTCTGTCTCCTTCCCACTGATACCTTTTCTCTAACATACCAACTACCATCAATATTTCTTGCTCCTAACTCTTTTCTCAAGCTGATCCTACTGTCTAGAATGGTTGTTACTTCTTTGCCTGGATGACTCCAGCACGTCTTTCAAAACTCAGCTTCTTAGCTATCACACCTCCTCTGGGAAGTCTTCCTGAAAGTCCATACCTGGGAGAGGTACCAAGCTGTCCTCCATTATGCTTCTGGGCTTATCTGTCACCTCTCTCAGGATATGAGTGATCCATTGCAGGTACTGCGTCTCAATCCATGCTGGTGTCTCCAGTGCCTAGGCAAGCTTGGTTATAATTTGAACAACACGTCTGGACAAGCTGGTGGATATTTCTCATCATCACAGTGAAAATCCCTTCCATGGCTGGGTGTACATAAAAATGATGTGAATATTTATTTTCCTGTGTCACCATCTTCCATGCCAGAGTCTAGTTCACACAGACATTTGGCATTTAGGGCCTTTCTTCCTCCCTTGCCTTCCCCTTGTTTTTTTTTTTTTTTTTTTTTCCCATACCCATTTCCCACCTGTACTTCCCCCTCCCCTGCCTGGAATCTTAGCTTCAACCCAAAGGGACAGCATGAAGTCTGTCAAGCTCTAAGGCCTTTCAAGTCTTCAGAGTGTAACATCAACAAGCTAAATCAGCACTTCTCTTCCTGACACCGACCAGCTTTCTTAATAACCCTTTGATGCATTTTTGTGCTGACACAAACTTTATGTCTTTACTCTGTCTTACTAATGATCTCTTCTCTGCAAAGGGTTTGTGACAGGAAAAAGAAGGAAGTGAGAGGGAAGTCAAACACTTTCTTTCATGTGAATATTTAATGTACAAGGGAATGGATGGATGGTTGGATGGATGCACAAATGAGGGGCAGGACGTGCAGATGCATGAATAAATGAAATGCCCCTAGTTTCGCTACGGCCCCTGGCGCAGCAGGGCTGGTCATACCCCCCCTTGCTCCCCATTTTTCCTCACTCTCTCACATACCAGTGCCCTGAGCTTGAATATTGATGGAGATTCAATTATTTGCAGAGTCCTACTTGATGCTGATCACAGACTTCTTAATGTCTCCTAACTCAGGGTCCCATGTTCTTAGTGCACCCCTCCTTGCCAAGAAAGTTACAGAACAGATTTGCTCCTCTGTCTGCCCAACTTACTGCATTTTTAGGTACAGTTTTTAGCCTGAGTTGTGTATTACAGAAAATTTCTAGGGAGCACTTAGGAGACCCTGATGGAAACCCCCTCAGTGAGGAGGGGTTATGATGGGAAACACAAGCCTTTATCTTGCCAGGAACTATGATGGTTACAGAAAGTCCATGGAGATGAGATGCCAGTGCAGCCATTCCTTGAGCTTGCTTCCTGTCTTTCCCCCACCGTTGGAATTCCTAACCCTTTTTTTTTCTTTCCTGATTTTAGCTCTCAGCTCTAAATGCCCCTTGCCCTCCCTTCAGGCAAAATCCTTTAGGATTTGGTGTCACCTCCCTTTTGAGGTCCTTCCCATGCTCTTCTATAAGAGTTATGGGCCGGTTCATTGTGACAGATGCAGGAACCCACAGCCCAGATCCCCTGCAAGAAAGGAGTATAGTCAGCAGGTCATCTCCAGCTGTCAGCTCCTCCAGGGTCAGCCCAAGCTATAGAAAACCACTTTGCCTAGAATCATAGCCTTCTATTCATTAGTACCGAGCAAGGCAGTGACATAAAGGATCTTCACTGTAGCCTCATGGAAGACCTTGCTGTTGGGCAGTTAGCTCTAGAGCACTTTGCCAGGTTGTTCTGTATTGAGGTTCACCTTCTCCCTCTGCCCAGTCCTGCTCCTGCCTTGCACAAATGTCCACAACCAATAAACACCTTGTACTCCCAAATCCATCTCAGTGTATGACTCTTGAGACCTCCCCCGCCCCGGGACATCCATCTCCAAAGAACAGAGAATAGCAGGAAACTGAGAGCTTTAGAGGGATAGAAACCACTGTTTGAATCTAGTTTTTCCACTTAACTAGGTATGTGATGATGTTAGGCAAGTTAGTTGACTTCTCTGAGCCTCACTTTGTTCATCTGTAAGGTAGAGGTCATAGTCTGTATCTCATTGGACTGCTATGGCAATTACATGATAAGTACATCCAAAGTGCCATGTGCACAGTGTTCGGTGCATATTAAATTTTAGTCCCTTGTGCTTCTTTCATCATGGTACTTATCACACTTACAGTTGTTAAAAAATCGATCGTCTCTATTCCTTGGAGGCAGGGGCCATTTCTTATTTCTTATTGTGTCCTTTGTACCTAGTACAGATCCTGCATGGAGTGAGCTCTCAGTAAGCCCTTGTTCAATAAGAAATTTGTGTCCTAATTTTGTAGATTGGGGGACTGAGCACAGAGGTCACACCAATAATAAGTCACAGAGCCAAAATTGGAACCTGACTCTGACTTCTTCAGAGCAAACAATATTCTAACGTAGACTTTCAGAGCCTGCATGTAAAGACAGAGTCTTTATAAACGCTAAAGAATTTGAATGTTATTCTAAAAGCAATGGAGAACCATAGCATATTTTTAATTGGGGAAATTTCAAAGTCATATTTGCATTTAGGGAAGTCAAAAAGGGTGCAGGGTGGAGGGAGACAGAGAGAGGCCCAGTCTGAGGGGAGGGAAATGTATCAATTGGCTATTACTGCATAACAAATCACCCCCCCCCAATTAGTGGCTTGAAACAATAGTACTCCTCTAGCCATGACTTATCCAAGGATGGCTTAGCTAGTCCTCCATTCCAGGATCTCTCACATACCTGCAGTCACGTGTTGGCTGAAGTCAGTCAGCTTGGGGCTCAACTCAGAGAGGAGTGGTATCCAATCTAACTCCCATGGTTCTTGGCAGAGTTCAGCTCCTTGCTAACTGTTGGCTGGAGGCTGCCTTCAGTTTGTTACCAATGACCTCTCTGTTGAGCAGTTGACAACATGGTGATTTTCCTTTACCTAAACAAATGAGAAGGACCAGAGAGAGAATGACAAAAGTCATACTCCTTTGTTTTTTTTTTTGTTTTTTGTTGTTGTTGTTGTTGTTGTTGTGTGTATATGCTTTTTTTTTCTTTTAAGAGGGAGAGAGTGCATGAGAGTGAGGGGAAGGGCAGAGGGAGAGAGAGAAAATCTTTTTTTTTTTTAATTTTTTTTCAATTTATTTATTTTCAGAAAAACAGTATTCATTATTTTTTCACCACACCCAGTGCTCCATGCAATCCGTGCCCTCTATAATACCCACCACCTGGTACCCCAACCTCCCACCCTCCCGCCACTTCAAACCCCTCAGATTGTTTTTCAGAGTCCATAGTCGAGAGAGAGAAAATCTTAAGTAGGCTCCACACTCAGTGTGGAGCCTGATGTGGGGCTTCCTCTCACAACCCTGAGATCATGCCCTAAGCTGAAATTAAAAGTCAGATGCTTAACCTAGTGAGCCACCTGGGAGTCCCCCAAAGTCACACTCCTTTCTAACTTTATGTTGGAAGTAATGTCCTGTCTTTTTCCTGTTTTCTGTTCTTTAGAAACAAGTCAGTAGGTCCGGCCAACACTCAAGGGGAAGAGATTGCATCAGGGCATAAATACCAGTGGGGTGTTATGGGTTGAATTGTGTCATCCCAAAATTCATATGTTGAAGTCTTAACACTTCATACTTCAAAATGTGACAAAGTATGACTTTGGAGATAGGGGCTTTATAGAGGAATTCAAATTAAAATGAGGTCCCTAAGGAGAGCCCTAGTCCAGGATGACTGGTGCCCTTGTAGGAAAGGGAAATTTGGAGACCAGTATGCACACAGGGAGAACACCGTGTGAACACTAAGACAGCCATCTACCAGGTAGAGGCCTGGAGCAGACAGATTATCCTTCACTGCCCTCAGAAGGAACCAACTTTGCCAACAACTTGATCTCAGACTTCCTGTTTCCAGAACTGTTGGACACTAACTTTCTATTGCTGAAACCACTCCACTGGTGTGGAGCTTTGTTATGGCAGCCATAGCCACCTGGCACAAGGATCATTGAGAACCACTTCAGAAGCTGCCTCTCACCCAGCGCTACAGTCTGGGAGGTCCAGCCTGATGCTGAGAAAGGGCTGATCGGAGATGAAGTTAAACGGAAATCGCAGGTCTTGGTGGCTGCTGGACAGAGCGGGAGAGGAAAAGGAAGGGTGTCTGCTGTGCCCATCTGCACACGGTCTAGGTAACGTTGGTAGGACTGAGGAAGGCACTTCCGGTGGAGTGTGTCTGTAGGCATAGAGACACGCTAGAGCTGGCTTGCCGCCAAGGAAAGATGTGTCACACCACCTAAGTGATGAGCCCAGATTACTGGCTCCTGTGAAATATGGAGGGCCTGGAATACTATCCTAAGGAGGTAGTAACTACTGTAACTCCGGCACTGCAGCCCGGACACAAAGTTACTTAGCAAGTTCGAAGAGAATGAGCATGCGCTCTGCCTACGCTCACGGCCACCTCTAACTGCTTGATTCCCCTCTCTCCACCACCATGTCTTTGTCAGGATTTACAACTTTCACTCACATTTTTATCAAATGTAGAAGACCATTTTATTACATTTACCCCCTCCCCACCCAGATGAAAAATAGCACATACTCATTAAAAAAAGAAAGAAAACTTGGAAAGTATCTTTTTAAGAAAAGAAAACCTTGCATTACCCTGTGTAAATAAATAAGATCATTGTTTAGATATTGACATGTTTTATCTATTTTCTGAGCATAATCTGAAAAAAAAACCCCACAATTTTGTATCCTACAGTTTCCTCTAATAACACACCACAAACCCTCTCACGTGTTATTTGTCTGGGAAGGAACCAGTTACGAAGAATCTTCTCTTTACTAGAGACACAGGGCTCAGGAGGCAGATAGAAAGAAGGGTGCCGGTTCTAGGGCTTCAGATGTGCAGGTGACCGCCCTTCGTGCTGCCCTCTGTGTGAGGCTTCCCCACACTGCGGCAGTTGTCAACAGGCTGGCCTGGCTCCAGAAGCCCTGCCCACCCCTATCCTCTGCCCCAGCAGAGGATGGATGGGCGGTAGTAGTGACAAGCTGTCCGTGGATAGGCTGGTCCCCTCAGACATGCTGAGGTGGGCATGTCTCACACCAGCTCCTCAACTCCTCAACTCCTTCTCCTCAACTCGGAGAAGCACTCATCCAGGGAGAGAAGAGAACTTTTCCTTCTGGCAGAAGCCAGGGACTTTCTCTCCTCTCAGCTGCCCACTTTCCTTCCTGAGCCTGGCGCTCACAAAGCCAGAACAGTAGGTTAAGGGTAACTGCTGTTGGAAGCCTTCTCCCAAGGAGCCCCTGGGTTACCTGTCACGTGTCTCCAAAGCTCCCTTAACTCACCTGCATTACTAGTACTTGGTTTTTGGCATGAAAATGACTTATTGTCCCCTCTTCCCTTCATGCTGCGGTGTGAGCACCCTGAGACCAGAGAGAGACCCATGATTTGACTCACTCTTGGCCTCTCAGAGCTCAGCATAGAATCTGGTACAGATCCTGAATCAATGTTTGAGAGATACAATGAAGATCGTACTCAGCTTCCTTCGTTTTGTAAACTCCTGTCCCGTCCCTGGCTCTGCAAAGTTCCTATGTCTGGATTATTCTGGGCCTCGGCATCACCTGTCAAGTGAAGTCAGACTTTCAGGACAAGTAAGTCCAGCGACTCTGAGGGGGTGGATGGATGCCTGTGCAGCCTGGTCAAGTCCAAAGGCAGAGCCTCAGGGGACCAGCTGGAAGGTGTGTGATGTAACCACATCTCCAAGCCTGGTATTAGACCCCTCTAATTTGGTTTTGAAAACATGTGGTTTTGTCCTTGTTCAAATATTGATTTTAGGTAACTTGAGCCTGGCAGAAAAGGCGGCTTCGGAGGCCAGTGGGGCTGTTTGTTGCCTTAATGACATTTCTGTGTGTTTGTATAACGCGGGCTGGCAGCCGAGTTGTCGCTCCCAGGGAAGATTTACGGGACTTTACACTTTGGAAGATATTGAGGCAAACTGTTGATGAAGGCCCAGGGCATAAATCAGACCCACTCAGGCCAACAAAGGACACTTTGGAAACCTTGCCAACTGCCTCTCTTGGTGTGAGTGAGGGGTTTGGATGAGGTCACCTGGTTATGGAGTGTGCTCCCTACAGCCCTCGGATTTCAAGGAGCAGGTGTGGGGAGGCAGAAAAGTGGAGTGCTTTTTGGTGGGAGGCTGAGCAGTCAGAGTTCCGTGGCCTTCTAGAACTTTATTGGTTTTAGAATCATTCTTACTATATCTCTGCAGGTAAGAATCAAGATTTGAGAACCATAAGAATAGAAGACTTTTGACACACCTTCCAGATTTAAAACTCTAGCACTGAATTATCCTGGGTCCCAAAGGAAACAGCTCAGCCGAATGGGGCTCCTTGAGAAGAGTTTAATGCAGGAATTATTAACAAAGCTATGCGTGAAGCTAAGGGACGCAAACAAGGGATGATGAAGTACCAGCCGCTGGTAACAGTGCCCTGAGAGAGAGCCAGAGCTCTGGGGTTTAAGCAGAGAGCTACCTGATAGAAGTTGAGGCCTCTGGTAGATGAAGACAGCCACCGCACACCAACCAGTGACCCCGAGGGAGGGAGTAGGGAATAAATACCTTGACCTTTCTCTCTCTCTTTCTCACCCCTGGATCTTCTGCAAGTGCCTCCCACTTGCCGAACTCAGCTGGGAGCCAGAGGGTTGATGGGGTCAACAGAGGCCAGGCCCCTGGGCTGAGAAAGACTTTGCAGAGGTGAATAAAAACTACGAAGTCTATATCAGATCCGTAAACCACTGTAAGATGGCAGCAGGTGCAAAGCCCTGCTTCTCCTCCATGCTCTGTCTACTGCCAACCTTCAGCAGCACATCTCATAACTTCAGCTACCTTGTTTCTCTTTTTAATACAATTGGAATCTGTTGATTTCTTCAAATATTTTCCTATGTTAAGACAAATGATTCTGCATCTGCCCGAACAAGGAAGTGTTAGTCAGGTTGAAAAAGAAACAGTAAAGGAGATGGACTAAGGACGTGAACTTTGAGGCATCCATCACTGTGTTTCCATACTGGCTCTATCTCTTAATGGCTGGGTGACTTTGGGAAAATTGTGTTACTTCTTAGAGCCTCAGTTTCTCACTTATGAAATGAGACAACCGTATTGTCTTACAGCACTGGGGCAGTGACAAAATCAGTTTGAACATGTCATGCACTCAGAATCAAGCACGTGGTTAGGAATCACTTGGCAGTAGTTACTCCTAGATGAGACCCCACTGGAAAGTGCTCATAGACACAGTATTATAGTCCTCATTCTCTACTAATTCTTTGCATTCTTGTGTCCCCTCTGTCCTCAGCTCTTCTGGTCAAAATCCAATTTGGAGGGAGTTTTCTTGCATTAGTGCCACCAGCCAGTTAACGAGCTGCTCCGCAATCCTTGAGCCAGCCAGGTTATTGTGAAGTTCAATGTCTGCCCTTGAGAAAGTGGTCTCATCTCTCCGGAACTCAGTTCCTTCAGCTCTGCCATTCTGCATCTTCACAACAGACCATGGTATCTTCAGGGTATGCCAAAGCATCTGGAGCTCCAGCTGAGCCCAACAGTTTTTTTCTTTCTCTCTTTAGGTGTGAGAGGTTTTGCCAGGGTGGTCTGGCCCCAGCTATGCTCTTTGGCATGTAAAATCTCACCTCCTATCAAAGCCAAAAGAGAGAGATCTTGGGACCCTGGTGACCCAAAGCAACAGCTACTCTTCCCTGTTCTACTTAATGTCCCCTGTGGACTGGGGAGATAGATAACCAGCTCACATCTCAGCAGCTGGCCCCAGCTGTAAGTCTGCACAATTTAGCTTGGCTTTCATTGGCACTAAGAATGAGGTCATGGGAGGAAGGAGACAATGGAGAAGACCTCTGGAAGGGCAGCAGTAAAACACACTGTCAGGAGGCAGGAGAGGACCCTTGAGTCATGGGGTCCTTGGCTGCTGTCTTTGAGAGGTAAATAATTTCAAGAAGTCCTTGAAGGGAAGATAAAATGTGTGCTTTTATGTGCACCCAAGGCCATCTGGAGATTCTTCTTTCATTTGATTATTTTTATTAAATCAATTTCCTTACAGCTCAGGAGTATGGTATGGTAAGGGATGGGGATAGGAGAGATCACAGAGTTCCAGAGCCAGAGAGGGCTGATGCACCCTCTCCAGTACTTTCCTCCTCATTCCCCTGGTGTCAGAGTCACTGGACTTCTCCAAGCACTCCCTTGTCCAAGTTACCTTAGACCAGCCCTCTTTCAATCTTTCTTCTGGAAAACTCTTCCTTCTTCCTCTTCCCTTGGATAATTCTTGTACATTTTTCAAATCTCAATTTATAGGAGCCTTTTCTCATTCTACTTCTTTGTTATTTTCTCCTTCCAGACAGCCGGAATGCAGTTGTGATCACTGGAGTTTGAGCAGTCATTTTAAGCCATGAGGCAGAAGGAAAAATTATGGATGGTAGAACTACAAAAAGAAGGTGCCTGGATCCCTGAACTTGTCATAAAGCTGTCTATCAATGCTGAATTTCCCAACTCTGGATTTCTTTTATTTTTTAAACTGATATAAAATTCATGTAACATAAAATTAGCCACTTACCAAAGTGTCCAATTTAGTGACATTCAGTATAGTCACTAGATTGTGAAACAATCACCTCTATTTAGTTCCAAGATATATTAATCATCCCAAAAAGAAACTCCCACTAGGCATCTCCATTCACCTTTCCTTAAGTCTTTAGGAACCACTAGTCTGCTTTCATTCTGTATGGATTTGTCTATTACGGACATTTCATTTAAATGGAATCATAATATATGTGACAATTTGCATCTGGTTTCTTTCACTTAGTATAACATTTTGGGGATTCATCCGCACTGCATAATGTATTAATATTCTCTTCCTTTTTATTATTATAACAGTTCATTGTATGTATAAACCATATTTTATCTATGTGTTCATCTATTGAAGAACATTTGGGTTGGTTTTACTTTTTGACAACTGTGAAGAGTGTTGCCACAAACATTTGGGTACAGGTCTCTCTAGATTTCTTTTACAAGAGATGGGAATACACTTCTGTCTATTTAACCCATTATTATTTGGACTTTAGTCACTTTCAAATGATCATACTTTCAGCTGATACAAACAGTCTAGCAATTACAATGAAAAAAAAAAATCTACTTCCTCCTTATTCATCCTGTCTTGAAGTAGAGACAATTAAGAAGCAGAAAGATCTATGTGATTTTTTCCCTACCACCATTTCCTGTGTTTCTTTAGGCCTTAGCAGCTTTATCTATAAAATGGGGATAAACAGTGCTTGAAAGGAGAGGTCTAAACCAGATAATCTCTTGAGGGCTCTTGTATTTGAGTCTTCAAAGTATGTTTTGAAAGGGCTAGAGGTTACAGGAAACAGTATGAAACCCATTGAAATGTCATATCACTTTCTTTGGAATGTTGTTACAAATTCATTCCCTTCCCTTGCCCTCGAGTTGGACTTACTGCCCTCATCTCCCTGCCTTGGAACACCTATAAAACTTCATCTTTCACAGTCTATCTTAAATTTGTTGTGTACATACCTGTTCTCCTGGTAGAACATGCAATCTTTTAAAAGAAGTCCTATAAATGCAGCCTGCTCTTCTGCACAGAACAAGCATGTAAGAGTCAACTGTAGCAACAACATATATTCTAGGTATTTCCTTTTACCCAACTCCTTCACCTTCCTAAAGCCCTCTGGTTCCTTGGGCCTTGATACCTATGTTTCAGTATCTCTTCTAGTTCTCCTGGATGAAAATATTATCCTTTTAGTTGGCAACCTTGTCCTAAGCTATGGCTTAGAACCATGTCATTGAAAGCCCTGGGCCCACGGAACTCTCAATGGCTGGTTCAGTCCTTGCCCGACTCCCCGTCTCCAGTGGAAAGGAGTTCAGAAAGGTTCTAGGTCAAAGGTGCTCAGAAAGTATTTATTGAAGGAATGCCTAAAGAAAGAAAGATTTCAACTGATCAAAGTGTTTTTGTCAAGGAATAAAACCTAGAGGCAAAGACCAATTCTGGTCCCTTTGGGAATCTGGATTGGAGATAGAGAGGAAAACAATTAATTGGAATTCTTTAATATAGGTCTGAAGATGTATTGTTAATTCCTTTATTTCTCTTTAAACTAACCATCTCTTAGTTAGAGATGTCTCCCCTAATAAGTCAGTTCTTGATAAATACAAAGGTTACATTAAATGTGAAAACTTTTTAAAGTTAATGACATCTAATATCTTATACAAGTACTTATCACATGACAGGCACAATGACATTTCTTCACATGGATCATCTCATTTATTCTTTGCAAAACCCTATGTGGTAGGTTTTATAATAGTTTTTATTTTATATGCAAAAACACTGAAATGTCTCAGCCTAAGTAACTTGCCCAAAGTCTCATAGCTAATAAGGGAGGGGACATGGTTTCAGTAAGGTTATCTGATTTTATTGTATCCACAGAACCACTCTGCTATTCCCAAAATGTAATTCAAATTTGTGCAACTATTTCCTTATGATCTTTCCTTAATCAAGCTTGTATTAGGGTCTCTGCTGTGTCACTTGGTTGGGATAAAGGGCTAACTAACATGGGGTTCTATACAAGGTAAGATGAACAATTTCAACATTATTATTTCTGGCACACTCCCATAGTCCTTAATTCTCAGTTTCAATCGCAAGATTTTTCCAGTGGTGGGGTCCTTCTGGGATTCTCTATCTCCTTAATAACCAGGGAGAAGTGAGTCAGTGTAAGAGGGACACTACTACTTAAACATCCCTAAGTGTAGCTGAATAATGAAAGTCAGAGATACCAGGTCCTAACACCTGGAACCTGTACATGTTACCTTATATAGCAAAAACATTATAGATGTGATTAAGGTAAGCATTTTAAGATAAGGATATTATCTTAGATTTCCCAGTGCACCTTCAATGTAATCATACATGTCCTTATAAGAGGAAGACCTGGAAACCCACTAGAAGAGGAGGACGCAATGTGACCATGGAGGCAGAGACTGCGGTGATGTACCAAGGAAAGCTGGAGCCCCTCAGATGCTGGAAGAGGTAAGGAACCCATTTTCCTCTATAACCACCAGTGAAACAGATTTCATACTTCTGTTCTCCAGAACTGTTAGAAAATAAATTTCTGTTGTTTTAAGCTATCCAGCTTGTGTTAATTTGTTACAGCAGCCATGGGAAACTAACACACCAAGATAGGATACTTTGCTGCTCTGATGGCTCCTGGGATCATTAGGGCCCCGGACAGGTATGGAACACACAAAATATGAAAGTGAGTTTCAGAAACATAAGTTGACTTGCCCAGGATCAAATGGCTAGCCCACAGTGGAGGTGAGATTAAAACATGGTTCTAACTCCAAGTTTTGCAAATCATTTTATAATTTATAACCACCTTGACTTAATAGTCTTTTAAAGTTTTTCATGGAACCCAGAGCAGACTTCATTCTTTTTTCTTTCCTTTTTTCTTTCTTTCTTTCTTTCTTTCTTTCTTTCTTTCTTTCTTTCTTTCTTTCTTTTTCTTCCTTTCTTATTTCTTTCTTTCTTGTTTTAAATACAGATAAGGAATCTGAGGTTTTGCAAGCTCAAAAGACATAGCAGAAGAGCTGAGTTTGGAGCTCATGTTGGGCCTTTGAATTCCTTGCCCTTGTGGCCACATCTCCTTGCCTATGATGGGTTCAAATACAAATACTGGGTGAGGGGGTCCTGTCATAAGCTTCCTGCCAGCCTGCCTGCAGACACCCCCAGCTTATCAGTCTGACCTTTGGTTTTCCATGGCAAACCCCCGTGCTGAGGAAGCTGCCAACAGGCAGCCAAGGCTTTGTATTGTCCTTATTTAGAATTGCTTTCACTTAAACTAGCCCTGCTCTTGCAAAACATGTTTATTCTGGTTTCCTCTCCCTCCTGGCTGCCTGACCAGTGTGGGCCCAAAGTGCAGATGCTCCAGCTCTCAGAACTGGGCCAGACAGGGCAGGGCACAGAGAAAAACACGAGACTCCAGGGGAAGGACGCAGGAGGGCATGGTTCCCCTTCTGAGGCTCAGGTGTGCCAGATGGGATGGACACCCTTTCTTCTGGGTAATGCTGTGGGTCCCCTGGGAGAAGGTGACCATTCAAAACACACCCCCCGCTGAGATTTGCCTTCAAGTTAAGATCCCAAGAGTTTGAGAGTAACAATACTAATGATGATGATAATTTTAATAAGATAACAATGTCCTTCTCCTAAATACTATAAACCAGGCACACTGTTAAATCTCTTATGTAGTTCATTTCATTTAAGCCTCAGGATAACCACATTAGCTAGGTTGTATCTCATAACCTTGCTTTATAGATGGGGAAACTGAGGCATCTGGTTCATGCAGCTAGCAGGCCACAGGAACTGAGATCCGAAGCCATGCCTGCCTGTCCAGAGTGTGCGCTCTTACATAACACACTTCTTTAGAGACTTCCTGGTCCAGCCCCTTAGTGAGAGCAGAGCAGAGTTCAGAGAGTACAGTGATCTGCCCAAAGTCACACAGTGACTTCTCAGCAGAGCTCATTTCCCAGGATTCCAGAACCTTGTTCTTTCCAATAGGGGACGCTGATAGAAGCTGGAATGTAAAGAGGAAGAATAAGCAGTCCGGGATTTCTCACTTGTAGTTTGAAAGGCTTCTTCTCTCCTCGCTTCATCCCACTGAATCCCATTTTGTTATTGTCTTTGGGGCCAGTGCATTTCTTCCATGGGCATATCTGGGTCGAAGCTGGCAGTGAGAGGAGAGAGGAAGCCTGGAAGTTGAAGGGGGGTTGTGCACATCAAGTTCCTTACGATAAGTCTGCATGGAGCGCATTTTTGCGACACCTGTCTCCTGGAGTCCTCTCAGAGTTTACTCACTCTTCAAGGGAGAATCCTTATTACACAGGTGAGTAAAATGAAGTTCAGAGACTGTAAGTCATTTATCCACAGCAAGCAGCTGGAAAAAGAGATAGGGCTTGTCCTCTAACCTGTGTTCCCTGAATGCTTGGTGGCAGGACCCATGTTTCCCAGACCAGAGAGCTCCTCACTGAGCCCCCACCTACTTTTTTAATCATTTTGAAATAAGAATGTATTTAAAAAATTCTGATCTTCTTCTGTAAAGGGAAGGAGAGGGGAAAAGGAAGAATCTCAAGTGAATTTTCTTCATAATGGGGAGAAGGTGATAGCTGGGGAAGCTGGGGAACCCTGAGAACTTGACCCTTTATTTAAAGGTTATTCAACAAATGATAACTGGGTTGTTGATAAGAATGTTGATTCTGGGAAGGCACTGTGCTTGGTACTGGGGACACGGAAGCTGGGATCTGGACTACAGACAAGAAGACAGACAATAGGAGCACGTAGCCGGAATCCCCAAATCAGCATGGGGATGGGGAAGCACTGGGGCCCTTTGTGGGTCCTCTCACTCTCTTCCACTCCTGTCCAGGCTGACCTAGGCTACTTTTAAGTCCCTGAACATGCTGTCCTATTTCTCAGTCCTGACTTCCCTCATGCAACTTTTCTGCCCTGCACCTGGCAAGCCTCTATGCTCTTTTACTACCTCTATGGCAAATGGCCCTGTGATTGTCTGCAACATTGTGTATCTGTCCCTTTGAGTTCCTTCAAAGCAGGGATTGTCTTTTGCCATTCTGTCTTCCCTGCCTTTTGGAAAATAATAGATCACATTTATACCATGGAATGACCTTGAATAAAAGCAGCAAAGCTGGGTTTGCGAATACAAACATCTTACATCAGGTATCACACTCAGCCCCTAGTGACTTCTGCATCTTGTTTTTGGTTGTTCATTTTGGAAAATCCTGACTTGCCCAGATGAGCAGTCACAAGATACAGTTCTTAAAGAATGAGCTTTGCAACCTTAGGGGAGTGGAGTTCAGGGAGAGGGCATGCGGGTTCTCATTCAGCACATGGCAAAAGGTGATTTGACCTGGCAGCACGCGAAATCATTAGATAATGATCTTGCAATCAGAAAGGGAAAGGTAAGTATAGATTGTGTTTCCTACTGACGAGACTGATGTTTCAGACAGTAACTGGGGTGCAGAGAGCAAAGAGGGGGTCTCTAGACAGCTGCTGGGGAAGGCTTCTTGGAAGAGGTGACCATTGGGGAGATAACTGAAGAGTGAGAAGCAGCCATGTATGCAAAGGGTTGAAGGAAGACCTTTCTGGATAGGTAAGATTAAGTACCAAGGTCCCAGAGCAGGAAGAAGCCTGGGATTCACTCCACACCTTTGGTTTAGGCAACCCTACCAGGGACTTTAGATAAACCTAGATGTCCTCAGAGGTCTCTTAGAAACGCCTGACTTCTTTTCTTAAACACGGTTTCCCTTGAACAATCTTGGGAGGCACTGGGTGGCTTTTACAGCTGAGTAGAACAGGCACGTGACAGTCACACACAGCTGGTTATTGATAGGCCATAATGAGGTCCCTCCAACACGGGTTTCAAGGCCACGAGTCCTAACCACAACATCGCACCACTCTCCAGCCAGAAGGTAGAGTCGTTCCTAAAGCCGAACCTTCTTCTACCGGAAACCAGGGACTCGGTGCCAGGCAGGATTTACGACCTAGTAACTGAGGACAGAAATAATTGGTCACATTAATGCCTGGCAAGGCCCCGCCAGGCTGCACTCTGGGGGGGGGCGGTGCTGCCTGAAACAGTGGAGGTAAGTTTACTTCTGTCAGCCCAGGTGCTCTGCTGTGGCCAACCCAGCCCTAATGAGCTCTGCATATTCAGGACCCAAATAATTGATGGCCCAATTTAAAGTGTGCAGAGGCCACATTTCTTTCCAGGCTCTGAAGGAAAAACACCAGTGAGGAAGAATGAAGAACAGCCTGTTCTAAGTTATTTTCCTTCTGTGGTCATTCAATCCCCAGGAAGACCATATCTACCCCATCAAGAGCCTGGAGAAAGGAGGCAATTATCTAGAGAAGCCAAGCAAAAAGGAAAGGACAGAATAAAATTCCTGCACAGGAAAGAGGTCTCAGGCTCCACAATGAAATGCCTACAGCCTTCAGCATACCCTGCTTCTCACAGAAGTTTGAGTTAAGGCCATGGACTGTGGGGTCAGACGGATCTGGATTTGAAAACTAATTTCACTCTCTATTACACGTGTGACCTAAGCGAGACTTCGCTTCTCTGTGTCTCAGTCTACTCATTTGCTAAATGGAGATGAAGAGCACAGACTTTGGGGCAATGAGACTTGGATTTCAAACCCACCTCTGCCACTGACAGTGTGATAAAAGGCAAGTTACAAACCCACAGTGTTAGTTTCCTTATTTCGGAAGAGGAGGTGGTTAACTAGTTGCCTTGGAGGACTGTTTGGGAGGACTGACTGAGAGAAGACAAGCATGTGTGTGCATAGTGCTCCCGAAAATCATGGTTAATTTGGTAACCCATCACTGGTTAAGCTCTAGGGCAGGCGTTCTCAAAGAATGGTCCCTGGACCAGCAGCATTAGCCTCCCCTGGGGACTTCTTAGAAATGCAAATGATAGATCCACTGAATCAGAAACTTTGGGGGGTAAGCCCAGAACTCTGTTTTAACAAGCCCTACAGAAGATTCTAGCACATGCCAAAGTTTGAGAATCTCTGCTCCAGGTCATCATTCAGAATGCACCTGAGACATTTCAGTTTGTCAGCAACTGTCTCAGGCCTCTGAGTGCCTCAGTGCCACAACCCTTCAAAAGGGGAGGTGAACCATGAGAGACTATGGACTCTGAAAAACAATCTGAGGGGTTTGAAGTGGCGGGGGGGAGGGGGTGGGAGGTTGGGGTACCAGGTGGTGGGTATCATAGAGGGCACGGCTTGCATGGAGCACTGGGTGTGGTGAAAAAACAATGAATACTGTTTTTCTGAAAATAAATAAATTGGAAAAAAAAAGTAAAAAATAATAAAATAAAATTAAATTGAAAAAAAAAATGAGCTCTCTGCTCATTCCTTTCTGTCCCCAAACAGGAAAGAAATACCTCATTACTCAAGATTTTGAAAGGGCCCCCTCAGCACTAGGTAGCATTTTCTACATGCTTTCTATGTTCTAGGCATTCTGATAATAGTTTCACATGGATTATTGCAATGTATCTCTTCAATAATCCTCTATGGTAGATATTATTGTTTTGCTGATAAAGAAACCAAAGCTCTGTGAGAAGAATTGCCCAAAGATTTACAATCAGTGAGTGGTGAGGCTGGGATTCAAAGCCTAGTAGTCTACTGCTAGAACCCATGCACTTCCTAAGTCACCACACTGCTTCTTTATACCAATATGAAGAACCAGGGATCTCTAGCTTAATGAAGGGAAGCATCTGGAGAACGCGTGCAAAGTTTCTTCATGGCTGTGAAGGGCCATTACAGTCATGGGGTCGACCAGTTTGATGTGGTTCCACACTGCTGAATATGGAACCATGAGCGTGGCTCAACAGGAAGAATGGCTTTCAAGAATCGTCTGAATTGGCCAGAACTGTCTTGCCTTAAAAAGTAGTGAGCTTGCTGTTCCTGATGATGTCTGAGCACAAGCTGGGTGAACATCTGTATACGTGCTTTCATGTTTATGAAGAAACGAGACACATTTCACTTATACAGGAAGGAGACTGAAGTGAACTTGGTCTGGAGAAGAGAGAATCCACTTTCCCGTAGCTCCAAGGAGCCAGATCCTCTCTGATCCTCTAGCGGGAAGGTGTCTTTCTTTCCTCTGCACTCTCCCCGTGCCCTGTCTTACTGCACTGTAGCTATTTATGGGTGGTTATGTTCTTCCTGTTAGGGAAAAAGCAAGACACATGTTCATGGAGGCTGATAGATCCATGGGATCATGAGCAATTGTCTCAGCCTCTTGGGGCTCTCAGTTTCCTTGTGATGTAAAGGGGTCAATAGGGATTCCTTCCTGAAGCTAGAAGGATTCAAGGGGCCAGGAGTGTGGTGCCTCATACTCTGTGCTCCTCTCCTGTCCCCCATAGATGGTAACATGTCTTTAGGGAGAATGCACTTCTGATTCATTGAGAGACCCATTCTACTGCTCCCCACGACTCTGTAACCCTCACCTTTCCATCTGAAATATAGATATCAATATGTGGTACATAATAGGCATGTATATATTTATTGAAAAAATGAAAGGGAAAGAAACAAAAGAGAAAGCAAGAGACAGAGAGGGAGAGAGAGGAAAAGAAGAAAGAAAGGCAGAGAAAAATGTAACAAATAAATGCTCTTCCTCATTTGCTGCCCATCACCTGGTAGGCACTCTACCTAGGTGGACTTTTTTCTTGGGCACACCATGGTATGTGTGTGTGTGCATTTAATAGAACAATCCATAACAGGCCATGGTATGAAGAGACCTATGGGAGCAAAGAGGAAACAGGAAAGAAAGACTTGAAACAATCCCTCCATAGGCAGCTAATTGCCATTTTGTGGTTATTGGAGGCAGTTGTTTACTGTGGAAGAAGCTGGCCTCTAGGGTAACAAGCCTTGCACATACTGATCTCCATCTTGAACCCCTTTGATAGGTGCTGAATGTTTCAGGGGCAGATTCTGGAAGACTTAAAAGCAGGTTTGGTTTTCAACACAGTGCCTATTGAACTTTCTCCACTGTGGGAGGCACGCCAAGTGGTGGTTTTTGAAGCTTTTAAAGGCTCACTGGCCCTTCAAAAAAAAAAAAAATGGCTGTTGTGGACATATGGTTTTAGAAGCTTTTTAAAAAGCCTTGTGGGCTTATTTTTAGAGCAAACCTTAACCTTGTAAAATTCTTAAAGGAGCTACAGAAAGCCCAATCACCAGAACCTCCTTCAAGCCCTAGGAAGGTACTCCCTGAGATTTCCAGTATAGGCCTTCCTTGTGCTTGATGTGTGTCAGGCCACCAGCTGAGCCTCAGATAGGCTGCCCCTTGAGAGGGTGTGTCCTGGGAACTAGAAGACCCAAGACTTGGGCCACAGGTGAGTTACCCATGGAGGCAGAGTTTGCTTGCCCATGAGTGGAATCATAAATGCACAAAATCTCAAAGAGTATCCTAAAGGAAGAGAACCTTAAAAGTCATGCAGTCAACCCCAGTCTGATGCTAGAACCTCCCTTAAAGCATGCTTACAAAAAGGTGGTTCCACTTCTGCTTGCACATCTCCAGATATAAAAAGATCACTGGGCATTCGTTCATTCATTCCATCAACACATTTGCAATTGAGTATATATTATGTCCTTGGTAGTGCAAAGCTCTGGGGATATATTTGTGAATAAAAAATAAGACGCAGTCTCAATGTAGATTGAACATCAGTGGGAGAGGCAGACATGGGTCAAATGATCACATTAACACATAATAACAAATACAAAGATACTATTAAAAAATTCAAGGATTTATCAAAGCTTCTGACTGGACCTGCTCTGGTCAAAGATGTGGGGGCAGGTTTGGTGAAGAGGTGATCTTCGACTATGCTCTGAAGGATGAGTGAATATTGGCAAGGCAACAGAAGGTAAGGGAGGGCATGGAGGGCTGAAGGAATATCTCTGCAGAGGCCTTCAGGCAGGAGGAAACATCGCATTTTAGTGGGAATGGAAGCCCAGGTGTATAACATCAAAGGGAAAGACCTGGTTTGAGTCTGGGGTCATGCAGCATATAGGGCATGCATGACCTTGCTGCCATGTTGAGGATTTTGATCTTTATCCTAAGACATATTGGAAACCTCTGATTCCTTTTAAACAGAGGCTAGGCAACTCACACCAGAGCCGCAAATTTATTCTCAAGGTGTTAAGTGTGGTGGTCTTAAAACATGTCCATAATTCTCCTCCCTTCAAACGTCAGAGCCTAATTTCCCTCCCTTGAATGTAGGTCTGTCTCAGTCTAATTGAAAACATGTGGTACAAGTGATTCTATGGGACCTTAGAGGCTAGGATAGCTTCCCTGGCACTCCTTCCCTTAGGTGGCTTGTTTTGGAGGAAGTCAGGCGCCATGCTGTGAGGATACTCAACCAGCTAATGGAGAGACCCACAAGGAGAGGAACCAAGGCCTTGCTTTCTATAACCAGCACCAGATTGCCTACTTGGCAATTGGAAGTGGCTCTTCCAGCCCCAGTTGAACCTGTGGATAACTCTAGCCTCAGCTGGTATCTTGACTGTAGCTCCCAACAAACCCTGGGCCAGAACCATCCAACTAAGCTGTTCTTGAATTCTTGACTCACAGAAACTATAAGACAATAAATGCTTATTGTTGCTTCAAATGATTGACTTTGGGTGGTTTGGTAAGCAGCAATAGACACCTGGTTCAGTGAGATACCTCAGAGGAGGAGGAGGAAAGCAAGAACTTTGGGGTCAGAGAGACTTGGATTTGAAATCTGACTCTTCAACTTCCTGGTTTTTGGACTAGAGGTGTGTTCTTTATCTCCTGGAGCTCCCATTTTTTCATCTGTAATGAGAGATGATACCCAAAGAACCCCCAGGAAATAGTGGCCATTCTCAGTTTCCTTGCCTTCCTCCACTTCATATCCAATTGAGACATGCCATTCTCAAAGTTGAGATGATTTAAAAAAGACTGTAGAATGTGGGTATCTTGATTCCCCTTAGAAAGAGAGGGCTTTAAAAATGTTTGTCTGAGGCTGCCTTATGCCCTGTTCCATTCATCCAGTCTACATCTTTTCAAGCCTACTCCCCACTTGGGCTTATGAGTTTTATGAGACCATCTCTTGCTGTGTAAACAGAATTGCCTTTTATTTATTTATTTAAAAGTTACCTCTTCATAGTTGCATGTTTTATTTTCTTCATTTGCATTTCAGTAAGGAAATAGATTTATGATGAGTTTTCTAATGAAAGAGATTCACCAAATCAACTACTGTGTGTCATATACATTGTGAGGATATTTTTAGTTAATTCTCTTAGCACAACTCTGGGGTATCCATCATTTGTGCTATTTTACAGAAGAAGAAACAGGAATCAAAGCCAGAAGTATTACTTTGCCATCAAGTATTATGTGATCTTGACCAGTTATTCAACTTCTCTTGTATCTAAGTTTCCTCATCTGCAAAATGGGGGAATAGAATAGAACTCATGCAAAACCAGGTTGATTTGAATATTAAAGGAATTAGTATGTATAAAATACTTAGAAAACTGTTGGATATTTTAGGATATATTCCCAAATAGCTCCTATCATTATTTTTCTTATTTTTAAACCAATATTTCAAAAAGTCAGAACAAAATTTCTGTCTAAGCCATTTTGCTCCATCCGTGTTATCTCCCTTCTGATATAATAGTCCTTTCCATTTTTATGGCATTTTAAAAAATAGTCATTTTGTTCTTGCAATAATTCAGTGACTTAGCATCACTATCTTGATTTTTCAGCCAAAGTAAACTCAGGTTCAAAATGGTGAATGGGAATTTTTCAACATTGCTTTGGTTGCAAGCAACAGAAACCAAATGGATCTGGCTTCAGCTAAAGAAAGAAATTTCATTTTCAGATACAGGGTGATTAGGGAACCAAGCTCATGAGCAAGCCTTGGGGAAAATCTCCAGGAATGATAGGAACTGGGGAGAAGAGGGCTACCCTGAACCTGAGAAATGGTGCTTCTCCTTCTCTCCCCTTTTCTCCACTTGGCTGTTGGGCTGCCTCTGTCTTTTCTCTCTGAGTCTGGCTTTCTCAGCTGCTCAGTGCAAATGGTTTGTGTGTGGCAGCCTTCCATAGCGTCCAAGCCCGCAAGTTATCATGCCAACCATAGAAGAGACTGACCTTATCCTTCTCTCTGTTCAGATTCCCCTTTACTCCAGATGGGACCCTGACTGAAACAGCTTTGACTCAGGGGCCTTTCCCCAGTCTGGTCAAATGCAGCTAAGGGGTGGGGTTACAGTGTACAGAGTGGGGCCAGTTGCTGCTAGCAACTCACTCCTGTAGATTCCTGTAGGAAGGTCATGAGGAAGTGAAAAACACTCCAGAGGGAACCCAGAACATGAAGTGAGTTTTCTGCCATTTTATATACTGCAATGACTGAGGCAAGACTCCCCTCCAGATCTTCCTTTCCTATGAGGTGAACACTTGTCCTATAAGGCTTCAGCTACATCCCTTTAGGAGACCAGCACCTCCTGGAATTCAGGTTGGGGAGGATTTGGGCACTGCTCTAATTGTGGTCAACCCAGCTCTAGAACTGTTTTATCTTGCAACTGAAACCTAGCCCTCATTAAACAACTCCTCCCCCTACCCCCCTTCCCCCAGCCCCTGGCAACCACTGTTCTAATCTCTGTCTCCTTGAATTAGACTACTTGGGATAATTCATATCAATGGGATCATATAATATTTATCTTTTGTTGATGGGCTTATTTCATTAGCACAGTATCCTCAAGGTTCATCTATGCAGTAGCATACATCAGAAGGTCTTTCCTTTTGATGGGCTGGACAACATCCCATTGTATTATATGTACCACATGTTATTTATCCATTCATCTGTCCATGACCACTTGGACTGCTTCTGCCTCTTTGGCATTGTAAATGGTGCTGCTATGAACATGGGTGTGAGGAATTGTCTTTTTTCGACATAGAGGACAGAAGGAAGATCCTGAGAACATAGTGTGAAAACAACAGAAGGGATGTCATTCCTGCTCTGTATGAAAAAGTGAGGGGAGTTTTGCTCCTGGTAGAAATGGGGAGAGAAGAGAGGAAAGGCACCAGTGACCCAGAGTCACGGGTGAACTGGAAAACACCTGGGGAGAGGGGCCAGGGAAGAACTCCTACTGCTCTGTGGTCTATCACTCAGTATAAAGTGGTTTCAGTGGTTGTTTTGTCCCATCCCCACCATGTAGCAAATTTGGGAACATTTCCTACACACATATACACAAATGCTCTGTGTGAGTTGCTTTTTGGTATAAACTGAAGAAGGAATTAAGTCTTCCATCTGGTCTGATGTGAAGCAGACTGAGACAGGGAGTACAGGAGGGCAAAGTCAGCCATACACCGTCCTATGTAGGGGAAGCAAATGTTCCAGGGGTGCCCCTGAGAGAGTGAGCTCACTGGTAATTAATGGACAATTTGGGAAGAGATTTTGACTTCCATGGAACATACCTAGGAGTTGTGAAGCAATCTTACCTAGATCAGTGCTTCTTAAGCTTTAATTTGCCTGAGAATTGCTTCAGGGACTTGATGAGGTAAAGTATTTGATTCAGTCTGCAGTATGGCCTGGGATTCTGCATTTCAGACAAGCTCAAGCTCATAGCTGTTGGTGATACTGGTGGTCTGTGGACCACACTTTGAATCAGAGGGTTCCAGATCTCAAAGGGGTGTAAAATTCCTAATAGTGTCATAGTGCCTGTCTGTCTCTCTCTCCATCTCTATTTGCCTATCTTTCTTTTTATGCATATACCACCTCCTGGTGTTCCTGGGAAAACATGGCTCTCCTGTCCTCTTAGGGTGAAACTGTGACAGAGAAATCCATAAAGGAGCTATTGCTCTCTTGTTAGCTTTTCATCTCAGTCCTTGTTCTATCCCCACCCAGGGAGTGTGGAGGTCATGCCAGGGGACGCTCAGTGGTCCATTCTGCATGCTTTGGCCAGGGTATTAGAACAACAGTTTTCGGGGGGGAAGCAAAGGCTCTTTCTCAGTGGTTGGCCTCAGAACTCCTCTCTCAGAAAGATGGGGAGAGGCAGAAAAAAAAAAAGTTTTAAGTGGTATTTTTCTTGAGAAAGGTCATTCTGGGGAGCCAAGCATTAATTGAGTACTTGATTGTGAGAGGGTTGTGTGGTAAACTCCCTTGTTTTCCACAGATGTTGAAGGACTCTGAGCCAGAGTTCAGGAAAAATGTTTTCCCGCATATCCACCCCTGCCCCAGAGGCTGTGATGAAGTTGGCAAAGGACCTTCAGGTCAAGTGGGGCTCCAGCAACCTCGCAGAAACACAAGAATTCACAGAATCTGAAGGGGAAACAGTGGCTAGGGAGCATCTAACATGAAAAGAAAAGAGGAAGAGAGGTACCCCACTTCTACCCTAGCAGAGCCCTGTACCAGGACCTTCAGTTAACACAGGTGATGAAAGAAACCCTCCACTGCTTTCTGGTCTGGGCAGGTGCTTCTTTTGCTGGGGTTTGCTTCCTGCCTCAGACACAGCACATCTCACTCAGGAGCACTCACTGTGGAAGAACTGTCTTCACTTTGAGCTGAAATCTGCCTTTCTGAAAACATCCAAGCTCAGGACTTCTGTGCTAATGCTGCCCTTCAAAACTACAGGAAGTGAGACACTATCACGTCTCTGCAGTGCATCCCACAGTTAAAGCACATCCCGGCACACCCATGGGCCCATCTGATCCTCAGAGCTGTCTGAAAGAAAGCAGGGGGGGGCAAGTGGAAGCATTGCTCACAGTAGAGGTTGAGGGCACAGGTTCTAGAGTCTGGCTGCCTAGCTTCACAACCTCGCCTCTCATGGTTGTGTATTTTTGGACAATCCCCTTGACCGCTCTTATCCTGGATTTCCTCTTCTGTAAAATGGGCGTAATGATATTACGTACTGGAGAGGGTTGTGGTAAGGACTAAATTAAAGTGCTCAACCTTTGGTTTATAGAACTTCCCTTCTGCCACTGAGGAGAGAGAAGAGAAAAAGATGGAGGTCAAGTGATTTGCCCAAGGCCAGAAAATGGTGGCACCAGATCTAGAACTCAGACACCCTGATGCGAACTCTAATACTTTTTCCATTACAATCAACATTTTGCATTTGTAAGCCCATCAGAGATGGAAATTCTCCAGTGAACCTCACATTGGCAGGAGCTGTGTATACAATAGGAAGATAAATAGTTCTAGAGAATTTGGCCTGCTCAGGACAGTTTATAGCTTCTCTCGTCCTTCCTTGTTTGTTCTCTCTTGTCTGCTCCGTATCACCCCAGATGGGAAACTTAATCACTTCCTCAGCTTCCACCAAAAAAAAAAAAAAAAAAAAAAAAAAAAAGTCTCATCTGATCTTCCCAATACTTTGAGTTGGTCACTAGTGCTCTTAGTAGTATAGCTGATGAAACTCCAAAAGTTTAAGTAATTTGCCTGGTAGTCATATAACCATTAACTGGGGTCTCAGCTAACTCCTTCCTCTATACTTCTCTGCCTGCAAGCTTTCAGGCAGCAGCTAACACCCTGGGGGCCTTAAACAGATTCTTTTAGGATGTCACAATAGGTGCAAGGGGTTGGGCAGGCCTTTTGTCTAGCCCCTCCAGAAATAAGCCTCATTCACCAGGATGGGGAGGACACCCAAAGGAATGCGAGGGCAAGAGTGGGGAGTCCAATTAAACAGGCAGAGCAGGTTTCCAGAGCATTTGGGATGGCAGTGAATGAATGGTCCTGGGAGGTTATCAGGTGAGGAATTCCAGCTGCTTTCCAGAGGGTAAGTCTGCGTCACTATGGATCTATAGAATCCAGCCACCTGAGTGTCCAGGCAAGCTAGAGAATCCACAGCAAGTAGTTAAAAGTAGGTGGGAGTGTCCCATTGGGATCAAATGTCAAGGGTTTACAGATAGGATGAGGCCCCAGGGAAATAGCTGGAGAGGTGGAGTATCCTAGCAGTCAGGAGGAAATTCTTGAGGCCATACTGCCTGGGCTCTCATTGGCCAGTTACTTAAACCCTCTGTGTCTCAATTTCCTCATCTAGGATCCTAATAGAGCTTAAGCACAGATTTTTTTTTTTTCAATCACAGATTCCATGTGAAGATTAGATAAAGAAGGAGAAAAGCAGACCCCAACATCTGTGAACTGACCTCAGAATGAAAGCAGGGCTTTGGTGGTGTTAGTTGCTGGCCTAGCATTTGTAGGTAGGGTGTGGTGTTTCTCTTGCTAAACATAAATAATCTCATAAGACACCCCCCCACCCAAAGGTAGCCTTTTTTTCCAAGCACGTACAAAAACAATCACTGTGTGAACCACAAAAATACTAAAAGTCCCCCCTCCCAGCTAGTATGAATGATGTTACCACTTTACTAATTATTTCTTTAGCTTTCTATTATTCCCTCTTTCTGGATAAGATTCATTGGGATATCCAATCAAAATTAATCAGAGTAAGCCCTGCCTCCTTCAAACCCTCCCCAAAATCACCTGGCACTGACTTTCATCCTATAGGTCCCTTTTAACATCCTCTACGGCAACACTCCATGGTTCCTTCGGATGTGTGGTCTCCCTCCTTGCAATGAGTCAAGCAACCCAGTGTTCCATTATAGATGTGTTCCTGGTGGTCTTTGGCTGGAGGGCATGGACACAAATTAATAAATGGAAGCATGTAGAAAGCACCATGTCAGTGATGCCATCATAATTACTGGTTAGATTGCCAAGAAAGCCTCAGGGACAAGGAGATCTAAGAGGGAAAGCTACAGAACAGAGGCCAAGTAGAATAGTAGATTTACAGCTGGGAGGCTTCAATTTAAGTGCCAACCTACCATTGAAAATAGTAAATAATACTTCATTGCACACGTCAAAAGTACCAGACACAGAATGCATGTTTGATGTAGAGGGTCTCAGTTATTTATTAGGACACCACAGGCAAGTTCCTTAATCTTTCTGAGCCTCAGTTTCTCCATCTGTACAAAATGGAAAAAACAAAACTATTTCTTGGTTTGCTGTAAGGTTCCAACAAGAACATAAGTGCGCTGTAGGCCACTAATTTTATTAAAATGTCACTTGGATGGGCATAGTCTAGGTGATAGGCATAAAGCAGTCCTATAATTCCAATTTGAACCAAAGTTGGCAAAAATGCTCAGAAAGTTAAGTTGATTTAAAGTAAGTTTGCTGAAATTCCTGTATTATTATATCTTCTTATAGATGAGGACTACACTTGAACTTCTAATTTTGTTGTTCTAGAAGAATGGTGAAAAGACCTCTATAAGGAATCCCTTCCTTGGCCTCGTTTCCATGTAGTTCCTTGTCCAGCGAGACCAGGAATGATGAAAAGCATTTGGCTCTGTGTCACTTATTAACATGAGCAAGACACTTGCTGAAGACCTGGATTCTCGAAATGGGAATAAAGTCAACACCTACCTTATATATTTGTGGTGAGGATCCAATAAAAAGTGTCCATGTTACTGTGTTATAAGCTACAAAGGGGACACTATTAGTCCCTCTGAGGCTGCCTCCCATAGAGTAGTCTCTCTCACGGGGACCCAGCTGTCTGCTTTCCAAGGGCCAAGCTAATAGCCATTGATCAAGGTGTTTGCTCTTGTGTCTCCATGAATTACCACTTCCTGTAAAACTATCTGCATGAGGGAAGGTGTGGGGAGCCCCCACAATGGGCTATGTGAAACAGGTTTCTCTCTTCCCTAACAATCCAAAGGAAAGCATCAGGGAGATGAGGACTGATCAATTCACCCCTTGGGTCTCTGAGTAAGAGAGGCTCTATCTGTACTGAGTAAATATCTGGACGAAAATAAGAGCGAACTTATTCAGATGCTTGAATCACCCAAAGCCAAAAATCAAATATTTGGAACCATCCCAGTGGATCTTCATATTTTTTAGTTTCCTCCTAGATCTTGGCACCAAGGAGACAGAATCCGAGCCACACAACCCACTACATGAACACTCACATACACCCAAACACATGTAGACACTGTGTGTGTGTTTATACAAACCTATATACAAATGCAATAGAGATTTACACTTGCACAGATCTTAGTTTTGTACTAGAGGAACATAAGTGTTACTTAGTTACCTGCCTCTTTTCAGTGGGATCGCAGCATTGTTGAAAAAAGGAAATACTTAGAAGCCAGAGGTCTAGGTTTAAATGCAGCCTATGTCATCGATACACACTGAAACTCTGCGTGAGTTACTCCATTATCTTGACTTCTGGTCCACATTGATAGAATGACTATTACACTCTCAAAAAATTATTTTGAACTTAAATAAAATGCCATACTTATTTGTCTCACTAATGTGGCAGGTTTCGTTGGTACATAATCAATATTAGCTGTTATTTTTTATGAGGTAAATGAGCGCCAGCACTAGTTAATGGCAGGACAGGAATTTTCCATCCTCTGCCTTAATATGAAGAAGAATCCTTCCTAAGCTTGTACTGCTCTCAGCTATACTTACTTCAAAAAAGAGAAGTTGTTAAGATAATTTTTCAAAATTAATGGTTTATGGAAGTGTAACGTAGATACAGAAAAGTGCATGAGGGCGCCTGGGTGGCTCCGCTGGTTAAGCAACTGCCTGCAGCTCAGGTTATGATCCTAGAGTCCTGGAATCAAGTCCTGTATCCGGCTCCCTGCTCAGCGGAGAGTCTGCTTCTCCCTCTGAGCCTCCTCCCTCTCATGCTCTCTCTCTCTCTCAAATGAATAAATAAAATCTTAAAAAAGAAAAGTGCATGAATCATAAGCATATAGCTCACTCATTTTTCCAAAAGGAATCATGCCCATCTCAACGGCACTCAGATGGAGAACCAGCACATTACCAGCACCCCAGATGCTCCTTCATTACCCTGTCTGAGAATAACTACTATCTTATAGATTAATTTTATCTTTTTATACTTTATAGAAGTAGGATCACATACAGATAGTCTTACATCTGGCTTTGTTTTACTCTGTGGAATGATTGAGACATTCCTCCATATTGTTGCATGTAGTTGTGGCTTTGGTCAAATCACTCTCTGCCATACTGCGTTTCGGTGAAGATACGACAGTCTATTGATCTAGGCTACTCTCAATGGACATTTGGGTGGTTTCTGGGTTTTGGCTATTTTCAATAATGCTGCTACAAACACTCTCGCATGTGTCTTTGGTGAATGCATTTCTGTTGAGTACATAAAGTTGACTGGAATTTCTTGGTGCTCAGATTTGTACATGTTCACTTTTTCTAGATCTGTCATGAAGAAGATAGTGGAAGTATTTCTTATTTTTTAACCAAGATTTATTTATTTATGAGAGAGAGCACACGTGTTGGGGGTAAAGGGAGAGGGAGAGAGAGTCTCAAGCAGAATTTGAGCTGAGCATGGAACTTGACATGAGGTTCGATTTCATGACCCTGAGATCATGACCGGAGCCAAAACCAAGAGTCGGACACTCAACTGATTGATTTAATTTGTGGAACCCTGAGAGAATTTGATAGTTCTATGTGCTTTTAATCTCCCTTATTGGGCCTGTATATCCTGGAATCCAGGGATATACTCTCATTCTTTGGGAAGAAAGAATCATTAGCTTCTGGATAACCCAATGTATTAGGTATCTATTGTTATGCAACACATCATCTCCAAACACAGAGGCCTAAAACAGAAGTACCTATTGACTATCTCTCACAGTTTTTGTAGGTGAGGAATTGGGGTATATCTTGGCTGGTGGTTCAAACTTAACGTCTCCAATGTGATTGAATCAGATGTTGGTCTGAGCTAGAGTCTAAGGGTTTACTGAGGCTAGAGGATCCCCTCTCAAGTGGTTGTCTCCTAGAGCTGGCAAATTGGAGTTGGCTGTTGGCAGAAAGCCCCAGTGTTTCCCCTTATGAGTCTATCCACAAGGCTGCCCTAGCATCCTGACAACAGGGTAGCTGGCCCACTCCAGTGTGAGCAATCCAAGAGCCCAAGGTAGAAGCAGCAGTGTGTTTTATGACCTCACCTTGGATGTCACACTGTCACTTTCTCAATATTTTATTGATCATCCAAGTCATCCTTGTTCAATAGGAGAAGGCTTTGCATAAAGGTATGGGTGTCAGAAAGTGAGGATAATTAGGGACCATGTTAGAGGCTTGCCACCACACCATACCACACCATTAAGCCCTTCTTGCCGCCAGATAAAGACTTTTCTATGATAACTGGATCCTCAAGTGATTATTAGCACAGGGGGCAGGTAAATTTTGATGGACAAGGAAAGAAAGAGAAAATACACAGAATAAGTAAATCCAGGGAGAAAGGCAGGCCTGGATATAGTAACCATGAGGCAGTTCATTGCAACATTTTGAGTATCTGAGTAGGAGTAAAGGAACATGTGCTTGGGGCAGGGGTTTGGAAGATTATATGCACGGGGCTAGAGAAAAATATTCCTTTGTTTACTAATTAGATCATGTTTTTGGACTATGAAGACTAAACTCTGGTATTGTTTGCCTGAAAGTAATAGCCCAAATTGAATATTCTTAAATTTTCTCTACAGTTTATTCAATTTGTCATCCACCCTTATTAAGCATCTGGCAAATGCCAGGTCTATTCTAGAGGGGGACAGGGGATGTAGAAATGATCAAATATAAAACCTGACATAGGGAATGGAGGAAAAACCTGACATAGGGAATGGAGGAGAGAGAACTAATATTTATTATGCACCTACTGTGTTCCTGTACTTCACATTTATTGTTTTAATAATTCTCATAACTACTCCAGAGACTGGGCATCATGGTTCCCACTTGGCAAAAGAATAAAGAGACCTGAGAGTTCATTTCTTTACTCAGAGTTGGAGGTGAAAAGTGGCAAAGCTGAGTGCTCTGCAGATAACAATGGTACAAAGTGAAAAGAGATTAAATGCAAAAAAAAAAAAAAAAAAAAAAAAGGTCTGCATGCAGTGCAATGGCAGCTCTAGAGAAGAGAGTGAGTTCTTTGGCCTGGGGAGGTAAAAGAAGGCTTTATGGAAGAATTAGCATTTCAGCTGGATCTTGATACATGGGTAGGAGATAATAGAAAAATGTCATATGCCAGGAGTAAAGAATATCAAAAACAAAGGCATGAAAGCAGGAATAGATATTAGTAATGATCATGCACACAGAGACAGATGATGTGGCTAGAGAAATGGGCATGAAGGAAAGAGATGGCTGATAGAGCTGAGCAAAATGAGTTCAGGCCACACAGAGATCGCAGACCGATACCAGACCTAGCTATTCTGTAATGTGACAGGAAGCCAGGGAAGGCTAGAACATCATTGTACACCTGAGTGGGAACTCCTTTCAGACTTCTTGGATAACATCTTCATCAAGGTTATTATTAATTCAATTATGATTGTACCTTCATGCCCAGCAACAATAAAAGAAAGACTGACAAACTAATTAAGATTATTCAAATTACTGAATAAGAATGAGAAATGCCATTGATCAGTAACAAGGGTAATAAATGTACTGATGGTGAAGTGTGCTGCTAGTTAAAGACAGAAGAAAAACTATGGGAAAAGTCAGCAGGCCCCAGGGCTATTGATTCCCAGAAAAAAATCCAAGAATCTCAGAGCGGAGAGTGACCTGGAGGATGGTTTCCTCTAATTTTGCAGTTTACTTTAGAGAAAACTGAGGTCAGAGAGTAGGAATGACTTATTCTTCTAGAGCAGAGCTCCTTCTAAGACACCTCAGCCTTTTGAGAAGATCAGAGTACAATCCTTGATACGAAGAAGGCCATGAGTACGGAGGGTGCTATGAAAATCATTAGTTATAAAACATGTCTGTTAGAGTGGAGTTGTGTTTTCTCCAAATTCATCATTTGAGATCCTAACTTCCAATACCTAAGAACATGGTCTTATTTGGAAAGAAATTTGGTTGAGATCAAATGAAAAGTAGGCCATATTGGAGTAGAGTGGGCCCCAAATCCAGTATGACTGGTGTTCTTATTAAATGGGGAAATTTAGACATGCACACAGGGAGTATGCCATGTGAACATGAAGGCAGAGCAGTGTGTCTACAAGACAAGGAATATGGTTGCCAACAAACCACTAGAAGCTAAGAGGGAGGCATGGAACAGTCTCCATTTCTGCCCTCAGAAAGAACTAGTCCTGGGACACCTTGATCATATACTTCTAGCCCCCAGACATTCCTATTGTTTAAGCTACCTAGTGTGTGGTACTTTTTATAACAGTCGTAGGAAAGGAATACAATTGCTAAAAGAAAGAAGGTTATACGAAGCCATGGGAAGTAGGCGGTGTGAGGAACAGTGGATTAATGGGATAATAAAGTCATTCATTAATCTATTCAAGTGCTGTGTGTGCCTGAGGCACCTCATTTGGCCCTGGAGCTGATATATGAAGTGAAATATAATTTTCCTGCTTTTGAAAAGTTCAGAGTGTGGTCTAGTTAGGTTCACAACAGAAGTAAATGTTATGGGGACCCAAAGGAATGAGATAGGCAAAAGTCTGGATGCAGGAAGTAACATCTGAGCCAAGTTTTGAAGGATGAATGTGTTTGCTTCCTGGTTGTTAAATGGAGCTGATCATTTCTGCCACTGGAAAGAGCTTCCTAAAATCTCCATCCTGGTTGACAGAGCCATCAAAGAGACAAAATCACAGACTTGCTAAGTTTCTTCAGTTCAGCGTTTCAGACAAACAGCCTCAACAACTGAGGCCAGATATCTCAATTTCCTGCCCTAGTTGGCCTGCCATTCATAGAAAAAAAAAAAAAAACAGGAACAAAGATGCTGACCTCTAGCTGCTCAGCCCAAGTCCCCTTGGAGTTTCAGGCTCGTGTTAGAACTGGCTTCAGAAACTCACCCCAGTGGGAGGTGGGGGGAGGAGTCTTCCTATTCTGGCTGCAGAGACCTCTCTGCAGGGCTGAAAAGTCATATTTTGTTATTTATGTATAAAAACAACAACAAAAATAGCCTCTTCTTTCCAAATATTCCATGCATACGAAGCCAAGCCTTCAGTAGGTCATCGCTATGATATTCTGAAGGACTATGCTTCCAGGCCCTGGAAAACGAGCCAGGTCTGCTGGCCTTGGTCTTACGATGTCTTGGCTGTCTCCTATTAAGGACCCCCAGGCTCCCAAATTTGAGCTCTCAGCAGCCACTGCTCTGAGTAATGCTGGTAAGAAACAGAGCAAACAACAGAGCCGATTGCAGCTGGAGCCACATCTGCCTCTGTGGAATGATGTCAAGTGTGTTAGGAGGAAGGCAAGGGGTGTCTCTTAACTCTAATTGCTTCCCTACTGGTCAGTCATGTTCCCTGAAAGTCCATGAAGATTATGGACAAATTACAGGTCACCTGGGTGGCTCAGTGGGTTAAGCCCCTGCCTTCAGCTCAGGTCATGACCTCAGGGTCCTGGGATCAAGCCCCCCATCAGGCTCTCTGCTCAGCAAGAAGCCCGTTCCCCGCCCCCCCCCACCGCCTGCCTCTCTGCCTACTTGTGATCTCTCTCTCTCTGTCAAATAAATAAATATATAAAATCTTAAAAAAAAAAGATTATGGACCTATTCCTTTATAAGCGAGAACAATGGGACATGACAGGGTCTGCATACAAACCAGCAATCTTTGCTTGGTTGATTACATTGGAAAATCTTAAAGCAGAGCAAGTATGGTCAGTTGCCCCAGGACCTAGGTTTTCCCTAGAGTACTGCATCAAGTCTCATTCAGTGGTTGTTACCTGCCTGGCCCTTTTAAGCACTTGTTTTGGTAACCCCTGCTCAACTCATCCACACATATGGTTTTGACCATCACCTGGGTAGAACTATTTTAAAACTTTCACCTCCAGTTCATACCTTTTTCTTCCCGCTTTTGAATCTTCTAACTGCCTGTCCCTACGCACCTGATCTTCAACTAATTCATCATCTTTTCTCACAAAACTATCCTTCTCCAGGGTTTTCTTTGTCCTACTTCCCAGATCAGAAAAATGGAAAACATCCTTGACCCTTCCCTTCCTAATATATTAAATCAATAACTAAGATTTACTAACATTACTTCCTAAAAGTTTCTTTTAATTGTTCTTCCTCCCATGCTTTCTGATAATTCTCTAATTCAGGACTATATCATCTTTCCCTTAAACTATTAGAACAGCTTCTAAGAGGGTCTCCTTATTATCATCTCACCCCTACCCCACCCTTTCTCTACTTAACAGCTGAAGCATCTTTAAAAATTATAAATCTTCACTCAAAAGTCTACTCTTCTAAGGAAGCTGCTTTAACATAATAAGGACCATGCATGAAAAACCTACAACTAACATCGTATTCAGTGGTACAAAACTGAAATGAAAGCTTTCTCTCTGTGATCAGGACAAACATGCCTGCTTTAGCCTGCGTTCTATTCAGCATAATAGTGAAAGTCCTAACCAGAGTAATTGGGCAAGAAAAAGAAATAAAAGGCATCCAAATTGGAAAGGCAGATGTAAAATTGTCTCTGTTCGCAGATGACATAATTTTATAGGGAGAAAATCCTAAAGATTCCACAACAATCCCCTATTAAAGCTAGTAAATGACTCAGCTAAGTTACAGAATACAAAATTGACATGCAAAAAATCAGTTGCATTTCTGTACATTAACAATGAACAATCTGAACAGAAAATTAAGATAATACCATCAAAAAGAATGAAATACTTAGGAATAAATTTAATCAAGACTGCCAAAAAATTGCACACTGAAAACTGCAAAATACTTGTGAAAGAATTAAAGAAGACACAAGTAATGGAAAGACATCTTGTGTTAATGGAAGGGAAAACTTAGTATTGTTAAGATGTCAGTACTACCCAAAGCCATCTATAGATTTAATGCAATTCCTGTTAAAATCCCAATGTTAGAAATGGACACACCCTTTCTAAAATCCGTATAAAGTCTCAAGGGACCTGCAATAGTCAAAACAATCTTGGGGGGGAAAAAAAGAACAAAATTAGAGATTTCACGCTTTCTGATTTTAAAGCTTACTACAAAGCTATGGTAATCAAAACAGCGAGGTACTGGCATGATCAATGGGACATTGATATGATAATAAATCCTCACATATATGGAAAATGATTTTCAACAACAGTGCCAAGACCATTCAATGGGGGAAAGGACAGATTTTTCAACAAATAATGTTTAGAAAATTGGATATCCAACCCCCCCCAAAAGTTGGATCTTTACACCATACACAAAAATTAACTCAAAATGGATCTAAGATCTAAAGGTAACAGCTAAAACTATAAAATTTTAGAAGTATGTGTGTGTGTGTGTGTGTGTGTGTGTGTGTATAATTTACTTCTATTGGTATCTTCACAATGTAATTGTCAAACTTTAAAGAAATTTTGTTATACAAAAGAGGAAACTGAGACTAGAGAAAAGAAGAAATTTGCTTAAGATCAACTAGGTCTTTTTTTTTTTTAAGATTTTATTTATTTATTTGACACACAGAGAGGGAAATCACAAGTAGGCAAAGAGAAAGGGGGAAGCAGGCTCTCTTTTGAGCAGAGAGCCTGATGTGGGACTCACTTCCAGGACCCTGAGATCATGACCTGAGCCAAAGGCAGAGGCTTAACCCACTGAGACACCCAGGCACTCAAGATCAACTAGTCTTAAGTGGATCCTGAATAGATCATGACTCTTAAGGTTAGACCTCTAGCCAACACAAAGTAAAACCTTATAAAGAACACAGACTTTAAAACCAGAAAGAACACTGACTAAAGTCATAAAATTGGACGTTTTTTAAACCTTTCTGTTGATCCAATGTCCTCATCGTTAACAGGAAGATAATATTATCTGACCTTTTGAAAGTTACAGGAGGTGAAGACTAATTAAAAGGGGGGGGGACAAAGAAGAAGAAAGCCCTATGACTTAGCCCTTCAGGCTCTCTAGAGCCATAGAAATTCACAGCTGAGTCAGAAGAAGAGCTGTGTGGGGAGGTGATTCCTAACTCTGGAAATGGGAGGAGATGGAAATAGAAATAAGAGAGGGAAGGAAAAGTAAAATGAAGGTGAACTCTGTTTAAAAAAAAAAAAGTGGCATGAGAAAAGATTTTGAAATCTCTTTTATCTCATTTATCAATGAGAAAGGAATTAGAAATATGTATATCATGTAAATTACCTTAAAAAAAAAACAATTCTGAGTGATTTCCAAAGATAGTGTGACATAGCATACAAAGTATTCTAACTCCAGCTCTGGTTTCACAACTTCCTACCTTTGGTGACATTTGGACATGTCATGGAAGTGCTCCAAATTTCCAGGTCCCTCTTTCTAAAACAGGAATATTAATACCTACCTGACCTCCTGGGAAGAACGAAGTGTGAAAGAGAGGTACATATTACTTGAAAAGTTAAAATGCTATTTAGGTCTGGTTAAAAATCAGTTTTCCTAACCAGATGACCCATATACCACTTCACTGTTTTTGAACCTGTTTACTCACCTGTAAAACACTTAAAAACAGATTCTACACCATAGATTTGTTAAAGAGATTAAAAGAAACAGTAGAGGTAAATGCATAGCATGGCGTCTGGTACATATTAAGGATTAAATAAATGGCTATGTTCACAGTAGATATCAGCAGCAACAGCCAAAGACACATTTCTTTACTGCTGGGAAGGGCGGGGGGACAAGATCTATGGGGAATTCTAGGAAAAGAATTCATGGCAATTTTAAAAGAATCCAGCTTGGTGTTCTTAATTTCTCCTTACCCCGAGTGACAGCAGGAGAATGGCGTGCTGGAGGTGGTGTGTGTCTCTGTGAATTTTTTTTTTTTTTTAGACTCTGCAAGGTTAGAAGCTTCTTGTCTCCTGTGATTGAATACCCCCAAGACATTGGATCATTTCCTGAACTTCATTTATTTAATAACTAATCTTTTATTGCCTTTCGTCCTTTAAAGCCCACCGGCCAGTCTCATTCCCAACCCCGCCGTACAAGGTCTCACCTCTTTAATCATTTGGATAATGCTGAGACACACTACAAACCATCTTAATGGAGGGCTGATAAGTGAAGGCCATGTTTCCTCCCGTCTGCTTCTCTACCCAGCAGTATATCGGATGATTTTCCATAATCCCAGCAAATCACTCATGTCATCCCCCCCCACAGTCACCTAGTTAATATCTCCAGTCAACAGGTTTCTTTTGGCTCTTTTGTCTGGGAAAGCTGGCTACACAAGGCCCTAGGACTCCAGAGGAATGAATCTGTATCTGGGATTTGTACAAACTAAGAGCAACTGCAGGAGTAACATTTTCACTAGTTAATATGAAGAGCTACCATCTCCAAGCCGTAATTGTGGCCAGGCACTGTGCCAACAACTGTATCTGTATTATCATGCTTAATTCTCATAAAACCTACTGAAGAATGCTCTCATGTCCACTTCATGGATGGAGGCACTTACACCCTGGGCCACTGGTATTCAACACGCTGTCCTCCAAGCAACAGTTTTATTTGGGAAACTTGGTTAACAATGGAAATTCTCCAGCTCTGCCACAAAACCAGTGAATAAGAATCTCTGGGGGGGTGGTGTTCAATGATTTATGTTTTAACAAACTCCCCTGCTGATTCTGCTGCAGACTAAAATTTGAAAAGCACTGGACTACAAAAGATGTGTAACTTGCCAAATTCAGAGACCTAATAAGTGGCGGAGAGAAACTTAGAAATCAGAGTCTGACTCCTAACCAAGTCAGAGGGGCTCTAGAATGAGATGGCCCACAAAGTTTTAGGACTTCAAGTAAAATTTCCTTGTACAATATAGACATCTAGATGTCATATAATAGATGTGCAGAAGTAGCTCAGTTCTGGGATTGATTTAATTGAGCACTTCAGTGCCTGTATGGGTCCAGCTCAGAGGCATTGCTCTCATTCTCATAGATTTCTCTTCATGGTGATAAGAGGGCTGCAGCAATTCTGGGCATTACATTTTGTCGCTTAGTGCCCACATGTCTGGAGTGGAGGCAGGAGGAAAGGACCTGTCTGTTCTTCCATGTCTTTTTGTGAGCGATATATTTTTTTCCCAAGAAGTACTTTCCCCAGTAGACCTCCTCTCATGCATTACTGCTTAGCATTTCATCACATGCTCATTGTTAAATCAATCCCTGGGAAGAAAAAGGGAATAACATAACTGTATAAGACTAATTAAGATTCATCTTACTTGGGGCACATGGGTGGTGCAGTTGGTTAAGCCTCCAACTTGGTTTCGGCTCAGGTCATGAACTCAGGGTCTTGAGTTCAAGCCCTGCATCAGGCTCTGGGCTCAGCATGGTGTCTACTTGAGATTCTCTCTCCCTGTCCCTCTGCCCCCTCCCACTCATGCTTTCTCTCTCTAAAATAAATAAATAAATCTTAAAAAAAAAAAAAAGCTTCACATCACTTGAAGCATATGTATGCCTATATGAACACAGAGGATGGAAGTTACAGCAGGGCAATGAGTACAAATTATGAAATGGTGAGAAGTTTGGATTCACAGGGTAACGTTGGATGATAGGAATCCAGATAGAAAAATGAAGAGTTCATGCCATAAGAAATAGACAGCCTGTGAATTTTTTAGCAGGGGAGACAAACATGTAAGGATATACACACAAAGAATCTGCTGTGTAGGATAGAAGGGTGTAAGACTCCGGAGTGGCTACGAGGAGAGGCTGTGGGAGGACCAGCTGTTGCTGTAGCTTTGGTAGAATCTTTCAAGGCCCTAGTTTAGGTAGGTAGTGATGGCTATGAAAGGTGGGTAAAGATAAGATTCATCATTCAGAAGGAAAATTGGCCAGAGTGGGTGACTGATTGGCCACGAGGAGACAAAGGGAATGAGTCAGGGGTTATAGGCCAGTTTCATATCTGTGCCCAGCTGTGTGTCTGCCCCCATGGAGCCATGATGGGGAGAAAAGTGCTGACTCCTGCAAAAGACATTCTCTGGGTTGCACAACTTGCCTAAATTCCTGCAGAAAGAATTTAGGCAAGTTAAAGAAACACTGTCAGAGGGACAATGGGTTATTTAGGGGTATATGCTTAAATTCTCAAATTCACCACTTGGTTCTGTGAATAATAATAGTGCCATTTATTGCCAGTCAGATATGTCTTACTGTTTCATTTATTTAAATTTATTTTTATTATAGAAAATTTCAAAATAAAATGAATTTTATTATAGAAAATGTGTTCCTACAAAAGTAGGAAAAATCGTGTAATGAACTCCTGTGCACCTGTCAACCAGCTTCACCACAATCAATTCCTGATCTTGTTTCCACTGTTTTCTCTCTCACTCATCCCCAAACCCTCCAGCCCATGTTATCATTGTTTCAAATAACAATGTTACTGAGACATAACTCACGTACTGTACAATTCACCTATTTAAAGCATGCAACACAATGGTTTTTAGTATATTCATAGAATTGTGCAACCATCACCACAATTGATTTTAGGATATTTCGTCACCCCAAAAAGAAACCTCATACTCTTCAGCTATCACCCTCTGACCCTGCAGCCCCCTACCCCCTCGCCCAGAGCAACCACTCATCTGCTTTGCCTGTTAGGAATTTGCCTGTTACAGATATTTCATATGCAGGGAATTATACAATATGTAATTTTCTGTGACTAGCTTCTTTTACTTAGCATAATGCTTTTGGGGTTCATGCATCTTGTAGCATATATCAATACTTCATTTCATCTTATTGCCCAATTATACTCCACTGTATACATCTAGTACATTTTCTATTCATCAGTTGATGGATGTTTGAGTTCCATCTTTTTAACTATTTTAAATAATACTACTAAGAACATTTGTGTACAAGAGCATTCTCGTACCAGTGGAGGTATGCTTTCATTTCTCTTTGGTATATACCTAGAAGAGGCATTTCTGGGTTGCACAATAACTCTATAGTCAACTTTTTGAAAAATTGCCAGACTGGTTTTCATAGCAGCTACATGATTTTACATTCCCACCAACAGTGTATAAGGATGCCAATTTCTCCACATCTTCCCCAACACTTTTTTAAAAGATTGTATTTATTTATTTGAGAGAGACAGAGAAAGCATGAGTAGGGAGAGGGAGAGGGAGAAGCAAGCTCCTTGCTGAACAAGGAGCCCAATGTGGGGCTGGATCCCAAGACCCCAGGATCATGACCTGATCTGAAGACAGATGCTTAACTGACTGAGCCACCTGGGTGCCCCTTCCCCAACTCTTTTTATTAGTTTTATTTATTTTTCAATTTTTAATTTTTTAAAAATTTCTTAAGGCTTTCATTTTTTAGTGTGGTTTTAGTTTCTCAAAATTAAGAGGAAGGTATAATTCCCCATATAATTTCTGTCCTCACTCATGCAATGCATCTCAATTATTAACATTCTCCTCCAGAGCAGTGCATTTGTTACAACTGATTAATCTGTTTTGACATATAACAATCCCCCAAAGTTTGCATTAGTTTATTCTTATATTGTACATTCTATGCATTTGGACAAATGTCTATTGACATATATTCATCATTAGAGTATCATACAGAGTATTTATACTGCGCTAACAATAATTCTGTATCCTTGTTGTTTTAATTCACATTTCCCTAATGGCTTTTTCTTCATGTGCTTATCAGTCATTTGTTTCTCTTTTTTTAGAAAAATACCTATTCAGATCATTTACCCTTTTTTAATTAGGTTGTTTATCTTTTTATTATTGAGATGCAAAAGTTCTTTATATAGTCAATATAGAAGTCCCTTATCAGATATATAATTTCTCAGTATTTTCTTCCACTATGCAGGTCATTTTTTCTCTTTCTGGATGGTGTCCTTTGAAGCACAAATGTTTTTAACTCTAACAAAGTCCAAGTTAACCTATTGTTTTCTCTTGTTGCTATATTTGTGGTGTTATAGTTAAGTAACAGTTGCCTCATTCAAGATCACAAAGGTTTACACCTATGTGTTCTTCTAAGAGTTTTATAGTTTTAGCCCTTATATTTAGGAGTTTGATCCATTTTGAGTTACTTTTTATAGATGGTGTGATAGGGGTCCTACTTCATTCTTTTCATGTGGATATCCAGTTGCCTCCACACTATTTGTTGAAGAGAATAATCAAAAGACTCTTGAGTTGTCTTGGCTCCCTTGTCAAAAATCAGTTGACCATTGCCCCAATTACTTTGAAGAAGATGCCAGATATCATGTCAATGCATCTATAAATATATCAACATGCACCTCTAAATTGCAATGCCCCATGTTTTGTCTATCTCATCACTGATCCTCACAAAAACTCTCAAGGTATCATTCTCTGCATTTAATGGAAAAAGACACTGATGCTTGGTGGGGTTGCATGACTTGCCCAAGATCAAACAGCTACTGACATTGATAGAGTCAGATCTGAAGGCTGTGTTCTTCCTATTCTGCCCTCATTGAGTGTAGCCGAAGCACGGTGGAATGTAGTAATAATGAGGGCAGCCTGACCCAGCCAATGCTTGCTTTCACTCTCTTACACGTATCATTTAACTTGTTTACTTTCTTCATTGGCACCATCATCATCTCTACTTGCCCTTTACCCAGCATTTACCCATCAGAAGAGAAAGAAAGACAACTCTCAGAAAACCCAGAGATGATCTCCTGAGAACCCAGGAAATGTGAGGTGGAAAACCCAAAAGCCCAAGGTAGGAAGTCTATGAATTTGTATCAGCTTGAGATGTGACACTGTTTATTGTGGAGTGAGGAGCAGGTTGAACAATTTTAACTTTCCATTGGAAACTGAGATTTTGTTTATGAGAAGGGAAGCTTGAATTACCAAATCTTAACATTGAAAGACTTCAAGTAAAATTCCAGCAGTAGTTTGACCTCTTTTTTCACTCATGTCAAAATTCTAGTGACTTCCCAAGGTCACAGGGCTGATTAGTGGCAGAAAGAGGACTGAAAGGCAGGTCATCTGATTCCTGTATTAGGGAATATTGGAATTTCCTATTCCTAAAGCATATTGGGCATTAAGTGCTAGATAACTTGCCTCACCAAACAAAGGTATATAATAATCTCATGAGACTCTATATGAATTACAGGAATAGTGGAAGGGGAGAAAAATCACTGAAGAATGGGATTTTTAAATATTTCATTTATTTATTTGAGAGAGAGAGTGGGTGCAAGGTGGGGAGGGGCAGAGGGAGAGGGACAGAATTCTCAAGCAGACTCCTTGCTGAGCCTAGAGCCTGGCAGGGGGCTCAATCTTGTAACCCTGAGATCATGACCTGTGCCAAATCAGGAGTCATATGCTTAACTGACAGAGCCACCCAGGCACTCTGAAAACTGAGATTTTTCTGAACCTGCCCATGGGGAGCAGAAATCTTCAAAGATCTACAATGCAAGAAGCAATCCAACTTCTGAGTCAGAGGAAAGATACATGATCCAGGAATTAGAGTGCATCTTACACATTCTGTCATTTTTTTTTTTCAATAAGGCAAACAGATACAGAGTTGAACCAGACTCACCTGCAATGTACTACCTCAGGCTCCCCAAAAGCACGGTAGAGAGAAGATGGATCTAAAATACCTGGGGTGAGGAAAACTGTACAGCCCAGGCTAGGATTGGTTATGTATACATCAAAGGGCTGAATCCCACCAAGTTAGGCAATGGAGGGGAGAGGACAGGAGCCAATAACATGACCGACAGGACTGGTTCATCTTACCTCTCATGCTGCCCTAATACCACCACCAGCAGAGAACAATCTTAGGAAGGGTTCTGATGACAGCTGAGTATGGGTGCTGTAACAAAGCTTTAGGGCCAGCCAGGCCAAGTTCAAGTTCTCATTCATTTACTAAATAGCTATGGGATCTTAGGCAACTCAGTCCACGTCCCTAAGCCTAGGTTCTTGCTCTAGCCACTAAAGGGCGTTGTGAGGATTTAACAGAGGGAATGGTATAAAGCAAGTCATCATTCCTGGGACTTAGTGGACATTTTACTTGTGAATATCTGCACCCCTCCTTGGTCTTTCTCAGATTCATATGAATTTTGGTCTCTGTGCCACCTCTCCAAGTACTCGTTGGATCTCAGGACCTAGATTTTTCAGTATGAAATTAAATACTTCACTCTCTTATTGAGAGAATTTTAGAGCTGAAGTTGCAGAGGCCCTGCTTAGGAACCAAGGCCAGAGCGTTCATGGCAGAGTGGACGTCTGGACACCATTCAGAGCTCCCTCCTTAGCATCATTGTGGTGTGCCTGGGGATGTTGGTTGCCATGACCACCTAATTATTTTCTCTAGGTCTGACCACCATGACGAACTGAAACCCTTGCCAAACTCCCATATAAACAAGCAGCAGATGTCCAATTTGAAAAACATCATTCCTGAACAATAATGTTTGGTTTCCCATCCATCACATGGACCCATCCCCAGAAATGGATCAGGGAAAGGCAGCTCTGCAAGAGGCAGGAATAGTAACTGGGATGGAGAAGGGGGCCAGACTTATGGTCTGTGCCTTGCCCTGGACCAACCATGCAGGAGGCACTCCTTCCTGACATGACAGGCTGGTTCATTTATGGAATCACTGACAGTGTTTCAACAGTCTTACAACAAGGTCCTCACAGCCTCATGGCAGCTGTGTCTAGACTCAGACAGCTGTGGATACCAATACCACTTTTGCCTCTGACAAGATGGGTAACTTTGGTCAAGTTACTCCTCTGAGGCTCAGATTCCTCATAAAAGATGAAGATAATGATACCTGTCTCTTAAAGTTATTGTGGTGTTAAAGCAAAATGCACAGAGATGTACCATAGGGCTTGGACCTGTTAAGTCCTTGATGAATGTCAGTTATAAATTTGTTTTTAAATTATTACACATCCTGATATACTCACTCTGCCATGATACATGATGATGAGCGATTGCTTTTATGAAATACAGAATATCTGTGGACTCTGAGAAACAAACTGAGGGTTTTGGAGGGGAGGGAGGTGGGGGTTGGGAGGGCCTGGTTGTGGGTATTAAGGAGGGCACGTATTGCATGGAGCGCTGGGTGTGGTGCATAAACAATGAATTCTGGAACACTGAAAAGAAATAAAATGAAATAAAAAAAAAAAGAAATAGAGAATATCATGCAAACTGAAAATTATCTTACGAATTGTTTCATACAGTGCTCTTATTTTGTGGAGGACAGAATTGAGACCCAAAGAGCTTAAGGCATTCACCTGAGATCACACAGCTAGTGAACAGCAGGGCTTGGAGAGAATGCTGAGGTTCTGACATCCAACCCAATACCTTTTCCGCATCCTATCATGCCCAAGAAAGGGAAGGAGGGAAGAGAATCAGCACTTATTGAGCATCTACTGTTCACTGGACATTCTTCATGAATTGTTTCCCTTATAGCAATAATAGAAGGTAAAGTATTATTACTTCTACCTAACAAATGAGCAAATTAGAATATAAGCTTTAAAGAGCAGGAACTATGTCTTTCTTATTCATTCAAGTATCCCCAGCAGGCAGGATAGTGACTGGCATGTAGTAAGTGCCCAATAAATATTCACCAGTGAGTAAGGAGAATTAATTTGCCGAAGTCAGATAATTAAAAATGGCAGAGTCAGGACTTAAAAAACCATCTGTGATCGCAATGTCCATGGTTTTTCTGAGCTGACCTTCTTGTACTTTCTCCCCTAGGGGAACTAGGATATGCAGGAAGGAAGAAAGGAAGACTCTTTCTTTGAGAAACTTGTAAGTTCTAAGGTATTAAATGAGGTGCGTTTATATATGTTATCTCATTTGCTTTTTGTAACCACTAAGGATAACTATTTTCCTCTTTGTTGGAAATTGAGAAGCAGAAAGCCTCAGTGACTCTTCCAAGGTAAAATGAGGGATAAGGAGAAACGAGGACTCAGATTCAATCCCAGATTTTCATCTCCATCCTGGGCTTCTCTCATAAAATCACAGTTGCTTACTGAATGGGCCTTGAAGGAGGCTGGTGGTGGGACAGGAAGTAACCAGCCTGTCATACAATGGGGGACAAGCATATCCCTTGCGGTTTGCCACTGAATGGTCAGGATGCCAAGAGCTATGGTAGCCTTTTTATGATCAAAAGCACCAAGACAGAAAACCAGGAAGCTGGGGATGGCTGAATGCTTGGTGACACTGTCAGGGATTGCAACAGACCTGGGAGCTGTCTGTCTCCCTTCTCTCTCTCTGAAGCTTTTATTAGTTTTATTCTGTTATCTGCAGTCAAAAGTATTTTTGTCAGATTTGCTGTACTTTTCAGGAGTGAGGGAGTAATAACATCCGTGGTGCTTATTGTCTATCTGCTCACAGACAGGCTCACCTGTCTACTTCTGGAACCCTCAGTGTTCGTTTTTTTATCGGTGGGAGAGATCTGTTGGTTGAAAGTGTCAGAAAAGGGGGCGCCTGGGTGGCTCAGTCAGTTAAGTGTCTGCCTTCGCCTCAGGTCATGATCCCGGGGTCTTGGGATAAAGTCCCTCATCAGGATCCCCCTCTGCCTTCTGCTCCCCCTGCCTGTGTACTCGTGCTCTCTCTCTTCCTCTTGCTCTCTCTCTGGCAAATAAATAAATAAAATCTTAAAAAAAAAAAACAAAAACAAAACCTAAAAACGAAAGTGTCAGAAAGGAAATTGAACGAGCTTGTATGAATGAAGGCAAACTGTTACAGGAATAAGGAGTATCTCATGGAACCGAAGTATAGGCATTCCACTGAGCCTGGCGGTGGTCTGGGACCAGGACCTCAAAAGCATTTGGCTGTTTCTCTTTCATAATATCTGTTTTCCTCTCCCTCTCCCCTCCTCTCCCTTCCCACCTTCTCCTCCTCCTCCTCCTTCTTTCTGTCTCCCCTTTCCCTCTCCCCACTGTCTCTCTCACTGTCTTCCACCAGCACCTGCATTGATGCAAAGCCAGTTCAACCACTGGAAGAGGGACTGAATCCCAGGGCCCCGTTTAGCACTTGTCAGAGGGCAGTTGTGACTGACCACACTCAGCACCCACGGCTGGAACACTCAACCCTTCCCCCGAGGAAGGAGGGCTGAGTAAGAACCTGGCTTCCTGGGGACAGTCCCTGTACACCATGGAGATGATGGGGCAGGGATGTTCCGAATAAATGGACTGGGGAGCTAGCCCCAAGCTCCCCTCTCAAGGTCTGGTTTCAGCTATTGTCATGGCCAGGTGGCAACTCTGTCCTTGGTGCTGTTTGGTCTCTTACTCATTCAACATTCAACAGGCATGGGGCCTTGAGCAGTGGACAGAGCCGGTCAGGTCACTGCAACTCAGAAGTCTTACACTTTCCCCCTACAATCATGTGGGATCTCCCATATCCTTCCAAGAAACATCTCTTTGCCTAAGCTTGTCTGAGATGGATCTTTGTCACTGCTAACCAAGAGTGCCAACAGCTACAGGAATAGGCACAGGAAAGGAGATATTAGCACATCCCTGAATGTGAAGCTGAGTTGGGAAAGAGCATGGAGTTGTAGGGACTCTGCCATAAAGGGCTGGGATATCAGCAATCCTCACTTGGTGGTAGGAAAACAGTTGGTTAAAAAATTATCAGTTGTCTGCAAGAACTCAGACCCTTGCCCACAAATTAGGAACTTTAGGAGGACTGGTAGAAAAATGTCCAAGTATTGCTACATGTGGCTACCTTCTTTTAGTACGTTAGTGATTTGGGCCCATCTGATAGCACATAGAGAAGAACCGGGCAGGTTTACAGCTTTGTTTGGAGAATTAATTTCTTTCTATCTGTAGTTAGCAAATTGAACCTGTGGAATCAGATAATCAGGTGCCTTAAGAATACAGCCTTAAATTTGCACCAATCAGCCTATAGGGTATTGGGAGGATTTAGAAGAACCCAGGAGGCCTGATGGCCTGAGATGCTTCTGAGTAGCTCACCTGTGCCTCTCTGTCTGGGAAAGCAGGAAATGCATATCTAGGGGAGCAGTGATGTTGAGAGAGGAGCCACAGTGTTAGGAAAAAGGAGGTTTGCCTCACAGCTCCAGAAGATTATTCTTCAAACTCAAAGGCAGAGGCCAATAAGTGAAGATTTAGACCTCTGTGCAAAGTCCCCCAAATTGAGGGAAATCCATGCTACCAAAGTGAGGTCCAAATTCAAAGTGCAATTTTAGAAACATCTCTGGTGTTCATTACCAGCAACCGAGTCTCTCCTGCATCCTCCCTGCTCTAACCTTGTGCAATTAATAGGCTGGGCTAAGAAAGGACTTAAAAGTTGTCCCGTAAGAAATGCTCAAGCCTAATACACAGAGGCTGGTGTTCAACCCTGAAAGCAACTCTGAGTCCATGTTCACGACTCGAACAGAAATGAACTACCAAGGGTACAGCCCCCTATCCTGGAACCCCTCAATTCTACTTTCAACTTCAATGTGGATTAACACTGGCCTAGTCGGTAGAACCCAGGGCATCTAGAATGGCTGGTTCAAGGAACAAATAGATATCCGTGAGAGTGAGTGGCCCAACTGAATTCAAATGGTGCTCCAGCCCACTGAGTGTCTTATTGCTTCTCCCACCCTCACTAGGTGAGTCTTGCTATCCTTTATTTGCCTGACCTTTGAGTAATGAGTATATGAGGCAATTAAGTACATTATTTAACTTTTAGTTTGCAAAATCTCAAGGAACCACAGGGAGCTATGTTCAAGGGGAGGAATTGGCATTCACCAGAAAAGCTGAGCTTGGAAATCACTGGCCTGGCATTTCACCTCTGAATTTATTAGCTGGAAAGGTTGCCTTTGGATGAAATGAGATGATTTCTGCAATAATAATAGCTAATGCTTCTTAAATCCTCACTAAATGCCAGGCAGTGGTCTCGGGGTTTATGTGCATGACTCATTTAAGTGTCCCAACTAACCTATGAAGTAGGTACGATTATGATCTGCATTTAACAGAGGTAGTTAAGTGCCTTGTTTAAAGTTGAGCTGAGATTTGGATATATGGCGTGGGTTCCTCACCATTACATTTGTTTTTAGGTTACTTACCTTCCTGGATTTTGCTTCCTCCTCCTCCCCCTGCCTCCTACCTCTGCATCTTCTTGGCACTGATTTTTTTTGAGGTTCGGTTGACATACAATAACCAGTACAAATCAACAAGTTTTGAGATATGTTTACACTCATGAGAACATCACTACAATTCAAATAAGGAACAGAGTCCCCACTTCCTCCTTCAGTTTTCCTCCTATCTCTTTGTAATTGGTCTCTTCTCCCTCTCTTCCCCACCCCCCAGGCAACCACTCTTATGCTTTCTGTCATTATGGAATGGTGTGCATTTTTTGGACAGGTCTGCAGTCAGCATTTACAGTATGTATTTTTTCTGTCTGCCTTCTTTCATTCAGCAAAATTGTGAGATTCATGATTTAGAGTATGTCAATCATTTTTCCTTTTTAGTTTCTAACTATTATTTCATTGAATGGATACTATGTGTCATAGTACACAAAACAGGGTAAGTATAGCTACTGTGAATAGTCAAGTTCAAGTCTTTGTGTGAACATACACTTTGATTTCAATAAATATCTTGGGGAGCAAAGGCTGGATGGAATGTAGGCGGAAGTTCAACTTTTTAATTACTGTCCAGAAGTTTTTCAAAGCAGTAGTATTATTTTACATTCTCCCCAGCAATATTTGAGAGTTCCAGTTGCTCTGTATCCTCATCAACTCTTGATATGATCGATCTTTTTAATTGTAGCCATTCTAGTTGTCAAGCAGAAGTTTTTCATGGTGGGTTTAACTGGTATTTTCTAATAATTAACGATGTTGAAAATCTCTTCATGTGCTTATTTGCCATCTATATCTCCTCTCTGTCAAAATGCCTCTATTGACAAACATTTATTCCTTTTATTTTTATTGAATTCTTTATATTTATTTAAGCTTTGTTTTGTTTTGTGTGGTCCTATTTCTTCCCTCTGGAGTCAGCTTCTTTTTTCTCTAAGAAGACATTCAACAGATTACAACACAGATGAAGGAGATGAACATGGTTTAGCAGATAGGGCACAGGTTTAGAAATAATCAGGTCTATCTGTACTTGCATTTTAGCTCTGCTCTTTGGTAAGTCAAGTTGCCTTGGGCAGTGCAACTCATGCCCCTGCACGCCAGTTCATTTGTCTGTAAAATGAACCTAGTGACCCTATCTCCTACTGTTTCTACAGACAATGAAAAAAACACTCTTCTTAAATGAGTGGCATGAAACAATGGGAAGAACCCTTGTTATGGCCATGTACTAAAAAGGAGACTACTTATGAGAATTTTGATTGTAAGAATTATTAGAATACCCTCAAGGCCAGATATCCGTGTAGAAGGATATCGGAGTGGCGTCTTATTTCCCTTTTTTCTTTCTTTCTCCTTCCCTTCAGTGTGCATAATATACACAGTTTGCAAAAGAGGTAGATCATTCACACACATCTGATGTTATACCCCAATACCCGCTGTGGTACTAGTCACTCACCAGGGAGCAGGGAACCCAGGCTCCTCTTCTTGGTCATCCTGTTTTTACACCGTCCTCAGGCCTTTCTGGGTCCCTCCCTGTCTACATCCTGCTCAGGTAGACCAAACCATGGTCCCTTCCATGTGGGTTATTTTGTAAAGCAATGGCAGAGAATTCCCAGTCTCTCTGTGCAGGGGCTTATAGACACAGTCATCAACATCTAATGAGGGGATTTGTTTTCCTCCATTGTCCACAAAGCACAGAAGGAGCCCTGTGGATCTCTACCCTGCACTCTGAGCATCAGTCTCCACCAGAGTTGAGCTGCTTGTGCTGTGCTCCTGCGGGGGGGATGTGGGGGTCGGGGGGCGGGGGAGGGCAGGGCAGGAGAGAGGCCCACTGCTATTGCCCCTGGCTCTGTGACAAGAAAAGAGCATCTTCCAGGTGGGGCTCAACCTGCAAAAAGGCTCCCCTGCTGTGTGGGAATTATTCACTCTAGGACATGCTTCTTGTGTAGGAACATCAAATATTCCCGCTGGCTACAGAAGAGCTCAGAATAGGCCAGTTTAACCTCTTCATGTCCAGTATGCAGGAGCTACAAAATCCCCTGCCAGGATGTTGGACATCTAATAGGTACCCACTCACGGCAATTTCCTCCTGAATTCTGACTGCTACTCCCAACAGGCTTCTATCTAGATTCCCCTGTGGTTGCTGTCTACGTAAGGAGGCTCATCACTACCATTGTCCCAGGGAATAGATCAATTCTTGTGAGGTCTGTTCCCTTAGTCTTACCTGCCCTTGAGGAACCTAACTGCTGGCTTGGTAGGAGATGCTGAGGGGCACATGGAATGTCAAAGACTCATCAAAAGGATCCACAGCCTTTCCAGTGTTTCAGGGCCTAGGCCTTTCCTAAAGAACTTATGGTATTCTCTACCCCAAGGAAAGGTGGTGTATCTTGATGAAAGACTGGTGACATATCTGAGATAGCCATCTCTCTCACTAAGTGGAAAACTGCTGGTCCTTTTGGTGAAGAAATGCATAGCAATAAACCTGAGGTAGATTACAAAGGGCATGTGGAAGGAGACATTGCATTACATCCAGAGTCCTCCGGGATACCACAGGAAGACTGGCTTAGACTCAAATGCTAATAGCCCCACTGATGAGCATGGACAACATGATTACACAGGGAAGGCAAGGCCAAGTTCTGCACTCTCTCCCCAGCTGGCAGGAGCAGTCTTCCTGGAAAGGCTCCCTCCTACTTCCCATCCTCTCTGCAATCAAAAAACTTCCGGGAATCTGATTTCCTGCCCTCTGCCTCTTCAAACAAAATGAGTGGATTGAGAAATCACCCTTCTCACAAACCTCAGTGCCTTGCCTTTGGGCCCCATAATGAGAAAACGAAACACTAAATTAATGATTTTGTAGAGCAAAGTGTTAACAATAGAAAGAAAACAAGGCCAGGTTTAAGGGGTGGCAGGAAACAGGATCTGAAGGAGCTTGTGGAGAGCTGACCACGTGGCAGGCCCTCCCTGTGCGGGGCGGCTGATGCTTTGAGATAGGTTTTAATCTCCAGTTTATGAGCAAGGGGACAGAGGCTCGTGGAGTTTAAAGAATTTGTCTCAGGCCCCAGAAATTAGCAACAGACATGGGTTTGATCATCAGTTGGTCTGATTTCCAAAGCTCACAGGTTTCCCACTGTCTGCTTTTTAGATTTTTGCATTGACGAGGCCCCTCATTCCACATGTCTGTACCTCACACAGCCAGCCCCTCTAGTTTCCAGCCACACTGTGCCTGAGACCCTGAGGGAGCGCCAGCCAGTACTTGTTTTCTCCATTCTTTACACTTTTCCTGAAGCATTCTGACAAGCCAACTGGTTGGAACTACCCAGTCTCTTCCCCTTCAATCTCTCGTGGTCTCTCTGTGGCTCTCCTCAGGGCCCAGAGATCTCTGTGGAGGAGAGTACCATCCCACAGTGAGAAGTAGGGCCTGAGTCTCCTGTTTCAAAGCTGGCACTGCCCATTCTTTGTTACTGGAGTGGTGGCGACATGTTTGTTGGTTGGCTGGTCTGAGAGCACTTTTCCCTAAAAGCTCACTTGATGAACACAAATAAATGACCTGCCTCAGCAACCCCCCCCCCCGCCCCCAGCAATCAAGCCTTTCTCCACCTCAGGTTAGGGGCTCCACCTACTTTTTTAAGGAGTTCATTTTCCAGAAGACTCTCTTAGCAAGGATGAATAGGACATGGTCTTAACCTACTAATAGCAGCTCTCAGCGGGGTGAGGGAGATAGACACTATCATTCAGTGCTCACTTCAAGAAATGGGAGCCATTCTAGATATTTCAAGCAGAAACAATTTTAATATGGATTAGATGCTAATAAAATCATAGCAAGTTTCTGAAGGAGTAGGTTGTAGGCTCCAGCAATGACTTCCAGAGGGACCGGTTACCGCTGCCCCATCAGGAAGGTGGAAATCAGGAGGATCCAAATTGAATAGTGAGTTCTAGATTCTAGAATCTGTAACAGATCACTAACTTTTAATCTAGGGATTCAGAAAGGCAGCACTGGGAAGTTGTGCTGCTGTTCAGACTGACTCTGGATAATCATGACACTGTTGACTAGTTCCTGGAATACAATGCAGAAAAGTGTCCTATCTGTACAACTCTGCTTGCCAGCAGAAAAGATCTAAAACAGCAAGATTTTCTTTGTTTCTTTTCTACTTTTCTAAACCTTACATATGTGCATCTGTTCATGGAATTTAATTGGCATTTAGAACCCTATCTCTCTACAGAGAAGTCTGGAAAATGGACTTATACTACAGAAGATGAGCACAGATATTGGGAGCATAACTTGCAGTGTCTTCCATACTATTAGTAGGTTAAGACCATGTCCTATTCCACTCGTGAACAGATGTGTGCATTGAACTATAGAGGAAGTGTGCTCTACAAGGAATGACACAGGTCATAAAGAAGGGAGAGAACATTTCTACCTGGGGTTGGGGGAAAGGGGCAGAAAAAAAGACTCCTCTAGCTGGGTCTTGAAGAATATCCCTGAGTAGTTTGCCTCAAAGAGGGCTGAGGGCATTTGAGGCAGAGTAAGCATAATGACCTATGGCAGAGAGTATGAAAAGTGTAGCATACTTAGGATCAGCCTATGCTTCCTTTGTCTGAAGCAGAAGGGAGAAAGAGGAAAGCACTGAGCAATGAAGCCTATAGCTGGCTGGGCCCAAATCAAGGCAGACCCCACATGCTGTGCTCAAGAGCTCAGACTTTCTCCTGGAAGCGATAGGGGCCTTTGGAAGGTTTTACACAGAGGAATGACAGGATGAGATGGGTTTTAGAAAGCTCCCTCTGGATGCTGTGTGGAAGATACAATGGAAGGGGTAAGAATCAGGATAAAGAGAGCCGTTGGAAGGATATTGCAAAATGGCAGACTAGACATGGCCAGGACCTAACCTAGGACCATGGATGTTGGAATGGGAAGAGAGAGCTTGCAATATATCAAGAAGCTGAATCAATAGGCCTCAACTCAGCTAAAGTAATTAGGAACAATTAGTGTAGGTATACTACGTGCCAGGTTCTACTCTACACACTCTGCATTTATGAGTTCACCCAATCCTTACAAAACTCTGTGAACTGGGCTCCAGTATCAACCCGCATCTACAGTGAAGAGACTGAAGTGTGGCCGGCAAACAGCAGAGCCAGGGTTTGAACTGGGAAGTCTAGTTTTAGAAAACAAATATTCAACCAGTTTGCTATGAAACTGATAAAACTTTGCTTTCCTGCATTTACTGATAAAATTCACTTTCCTGTACTTAATGGTTCTGCATTTCACTTACAAATTCCGGGTTTGACTCTGAATTAGGAGTTCTTTTTAACCTAGATGTTCATGGACAAATTTGTGCAAGTCTGACGAATCCTGAAATTATAATCAAGGTTTTACATTTTTTTTTCCCCCAGCATTTGTATAATTGCTTTTTCTGGGAAGCGGTGGCAAGGCCTAACAAATGGGTTGTCAAGGATTCTCAAATGGATCTTTGACCTAAAAATACATTCGAGGATACATTTAAAATACACTCAAGAAAACATTCACCTGAGAGCAGTGGTTCCCAAAGGGTGATCCCTGAACCAAAGCATCAGCCTCTCCTGGGAAACTGTTAGGAATGCCTATTTCCAGGCCCCACCCAAGACCTACGGGACCAGAAGCTCCGAGGGCAGGGCCCAGGAATTTGTGTCAATCCATCTTCCAGCTGCTTCTGATGGATGCTTAAGTTTGGGAACCCCTGCCCCAGAGCAAGCATAAGCCTGAATGATACGGCAACAGGGGCTGCACCCCAGGCTCTGTGGGCCATTCACAGTGGATGTGGTATCAAGGAGGGCAGAGCAAAATTTAGAAGTCTGAGATCTTTTTCAGACATGCTCAGGAAATACTGCAACATAAGCTCTGAAGCGTGCCAGTATTTTGCACGAGGCACTCCCTGAGGGCTTCTGCAATGCTCAGAACATGCATTTCTGGGAGCTGCTGGACAGCAGCTCAGAAGATGTAACCCGGAGACTGGGTACCAGGCCCGAGGTGCCTCAGTTGCCAGCACCCCCACCCCACGCTGCTGCTTCTAGTGCTGCAGTTCAGGGATCTTGTTTCCATCCAAGGTACACAGACCTCTAATGGCATTTCAGCAGAGGATAACCTGCCTGGCACCCAGGGCATTTAGTACCCACTGACACCTTCACTGCTCACAGGGAGGTGCCGAGGCCTCTGGTCCACACCTTGCCCAGTTGACAGGACAGCTGTGCCATCTCTGCAGGATTCATGCTGGCCAGTCTTTCTACATCTTCTTGGAGACTTGAAAAGTCACAGAAACCACCTGCAGCGCTACATAAGGGGTCCCCTAACCTCGACCCTGCCCCCCCCGCCCCTGCAAGGATCCCTCCTCTCCTGCATCCCCTCCTCTCCTGCATCCCCTCCCTTCCAGAAAGGCCCAGCTCCTCCTTTCTGCTAAGTCACAAAGCTGGAAAGCTCTTAGGGTAGGGAGAGAGCATGTGCCTGCTGGTTGGCTTGGAGAGGTTCTGGGAATTCATTCGGATCTAAACAACTATTCCAGTTACGCATGTGACTCAGCCCCTGAGAGCGGGATCTTCCTGTGTCCACAGGGCTGGGTGTTGCTGACTCAGTGCTGAAGAGGGCACCTTGTCAGCCCTCCTGGTCTCCCAGCTCCCCACCCCCTCCCCTTCGTCCCCAGAGGACACCAAAGGGAAGCAGACAGGGAGGGTGAGCTGCTCAGCGGGTTTGGTTTCATTTCTAAATAAGCAGCCAGCCTCCTCCCTTTATAGCTGGCACCGCACACATCTGTCAGTCTTCTGGGCATTCTGGAAGGGAAATAATCGGAAAGTTACCCATACGCATTCACGTATGCCTTTCACACATTTTATCCAGCACCTACTATGCGCCTGACTGACTGTCAAGGGTACCCTTCAGGGGGCTGGTGGGGGAAAATACATGAGCGGTCATTCAGGAAGGAATGGAAAAAGCACTGTAGCTTACGTGACTAAAGAGCTTCGAGAATGCCAAGAAGCAACAGACACCCCTATCTAGGTACTTAGGATTTCTTTTCAACACGAGGAAAAATTCAGAGTGTGGTGAGAATTACTTCCGTCTTTAGAAGACAGAGAGAAGAAAATGCCAGGAACCAATGTGATACAAGAGAAGGACTTTCTGGAAGAATCAGGCAAGAATGAAGAAAGAGGCAAAAGGGCAGGAACACCAAAGTGGCAAATTTTCCAGTTTTGCCCAAGGGCCTTTTCTTAACTTGAACCAGCTGCACATCCTATCTACCACGCAGAATGGCTCAATTTCCCCAAAGTAAACAGCTTGAAGTTTTCTCCCGCCTTGGAGATGGAGGAGAAAATAAAGATCCCATGCATGAAAATTTTCTGGATGAAAATTAAAGAAAAGTGAAGACACTAATACAGACATCGACTGGGTATCAAACCTTTATATGTATGATATCCTACCTCATTAAATATGAAAAGAATATGCAGTCACATGCATACATTCCCGGTTAGGTGTTGAGGCACAGAGGGGTTAGATAAACAGCTTGAGTGGGTCTGAGCTGAGTAGGGTCTGTGTTCCTGACACTTGTAAACTTATGGAGTAGGAAGTACCTAACATAAAGAGATGCTCATATCCCCCATTTTATGGATGGGGAAACTAAGGGCTGGAACTGCCGAAACTCTCCAAGGTCAGGCAAATAGAAAGTGATTTAACCGTACTTGAGACTCAGATCTGTCTAAATTCAAAGTCTGTGCCTTTCTACCACAACACCCTGTTTTGAGACCAGCTTTTATCTCTCTTTAGGATCTACTGTCTGAACCTCTAAAAATAAAACCTGATATCATCCAGGATTATGATTTTATCGATGGTAATGTTAGAATGAAAATGCTTCATCATGGCCCCAAGCATACTTTCTTATCATGCATTCCTCCATTCAATCAGTTTATATTGAATATTCATCCCCTTTGTGCCAGACGCAAGATCCTGAGACTAGAGCAATGAGAAAGGTAGATATAGTTCCTTCTTCTCATGAAGCTTGTAGTGTGGCAGGGATAGGGAAACGTGAAGTAGGAGTTACACAACCAAGCAGTTTATGACAGCTGCCGTAAGTGCTATAAAAATGATAGCTAACCCTTCTATTGAATTTTCTGCGTGCCAGGAACTAAGTGCACTACGTGAACAAATGCACTTCATTCTCACAGGGCAATGAGGGGAAGAAGAGAAATCAATGAAGTCTTCCTGAAGGAAGTGTCAGCTCAGCCGGGAACAGGAGGGGTGGGGTAGACAGGAATGGGGGTACAATCGAGACTGTGTTGTCCCCGTAGCCACTAGCCTCACATTGCTAGTGGTTACTTGAAATGCAGCTAGTCTGAATTGAGGTGTGCTATAAGTGTAAAACAAATACTGGGATTCAAAGACTTAGTACAGAAAAAAAGAATGTAAAGTATGCCATTAGTTTTGTGTACTGATTACATGATAATGTCTTAGATATATTGGGTTAAATCAAATATATTATTAACATTAATTTTGCCTTTTTAACTTTTTTTATGCTATTTAGAAAAATTTTTTAAAATGTGGTCATTCAGAAAATTTTAATGACCTATGTGACTCCTATTATATTTTGGCCAGTGCTGCTCTAGAAGGCTGGGAAGGCTCAGAGAGCAAGCACATCAGGGGAACTAGAGCCTGAAAGAGGTGTGGGATAGGGAAGGAGGAGGGGATGCTGAAAGCAAACGTGACCTGCCAACCTTCCATCTGAAGGTCTGAATCGGTGACTAACTGCAACCCTTGTGAGCCCACATCTGAGATACGGGGGTTGACTGATGTACTGAAAGCCACCTCTTCCTCGATCCAGCTTCAGGTATGAGCCAGGGAATGGTTAATGTTATTCTTGAGCCTCATGTTATAGATGGAAGAGGTGAGAACAACCAGGGCAAAAAGTCAAGAAAAACGCAGAAATATCATAGAATAAAAGTCAAACCCCTAACAATGATCCTTCCAACCCTAAAACATCTTCCTGCCAGCCCCGTTTCCCCTCAGACCTCATCTACTCAGCGTCTCCTGCCACCCTACCTCTACTCCTCCAGTGATGCTGGTATCTTTGCTGGGCCTCAAACATGCTCTGCCTCAGGACCTATGCACTGGCTGCCTAACCTGGCTGAAACATTCTTCCCCCAGCTAGCATGTAGCCAACTACCTTAACTCCTGGTTTAAATATCACCTTCCCAGTAAGGCCTACCATGACCATCTTATTTCAAATGAAAACCCAACAGCACTCCCTTACCCTCCTCTTGTTTTTTCCCACAGCATCTTTACCTTTTAACATCCTCAATAATTTAGCCTTTTGCTATGTTTATTGTTAATATCCCTACTAGAAAGTATTTGCCCAAAAGGTAGTGACTTCATTTTATTTCCCACATTATCCCTGACTGAAACAGTGCCCAGTGCCCAACATACAGTAGCTGCTCAATTAATATTTTTTTAAATAAATGAAAGTGTCAGTGGCACTGATTAGGGCATCATGGGCTGATGCATAGGCACCCTCCATTCAGTCTTTGCTTTTTTTCCCCTTCCCTGCAGCCACTCTTGGTTAACCGTGCTTCCCATTCAGCGTTCACTTCTGGGGGTTCTGCCCTGTTCTGGATCCCTCCCAGGGGCCTCCCAAGAGACTACAGGCAGCAGCTGATGCTGCAGAAAGCATCCCTCCCCACCCCATCCCCATCCTCTGGAAGTTGGGACTCCCAGGTGCCCTTTCCACTTTGCTCAAATGCAGGACCCCCTCCCCCTGTTTCTCCAGCTGTCAAGGATTCCAGGCTCCCTGGGAGGCTGAACAAGATACTTAGTGGATTAAGTGAAAGGGAGACAGGGCAGTGATTCTGAAGGGATGGTCCCTGAACCAGAAGCATCTGCATCACCTGGGAGCTTATTAGAAATACACAGTCTCAGGCCAGACCCTAACTGCACTGAATCAGAAACAGTGGAAGGAGGGTAGCAACGGTTGTTAATGATGAAATCATTGACTTAATTTATTAAATTAAGAAAATTAATAAAGGTTCCGCGTGATTCTGATGCACTCAAGTGTGAGAATCCCTGAGCTGGGGAAAATAGGGGACTTTGTTAGAGCCTTGAGGCTTAAAAGGTCGGGTGAGAGGACCAGTTCCTGTGGGCGGGCTAGCAGTGGGTGGCTTGCCTACATCAGAGACCTGCCTGGTGGTCCCAGCCCCCGTTCGACCTAGGAAGCTTAAACGCCAGCGCTCCCAGGTCCTCCCAGCCACACCCAAGGAAAGTCCCCGCAGTGAGGAGGCCATGACCTTCCGCGGCCACGTCCCACTGCCGGCTGCCTCGGGTTGGCGGCTCAGGGCCTCAGGGCGGAAGCCGCTGTGCTCTGCGCTCTGCCCTCCCCACCCGTCCTGGGGTGCGGCGCCTGGTCTCCCAGCCCCAGCCGGCAAGGTCCCACCCCTTCTGCCCTGCCCCTCAGGCGTGGAGCCCTCTTTCTGTCTCTCCCCTGTGGGATTTGTTCTCTCCGCCTGACTTGGCTTTTTCGTTCCCGTTCAGTGTTTTTAACCAAGTTACTAAGCGCCCACCGCATACCTGGGCGTGCGTCCTGGCCTCCGGGCTGTCCGGAGGCTGCCTCTGGCAGGGAGCTGCGTGCGCCGCCTTGTTCTGTTCCTCCTCCTGTCCACTCTTCAAACAGTTAACACCTGTTAACACCTCCACCAAAATTAGTTTATTAACCTAATGCAGACAGCCGTGTCCTATGGGTGTTAGCTAGCTGAGCGAAACTAATATTCACCTACTTTCACCTCCGTGCTAGATGCTCATTTATTCAAGAAGATGTATGCCTTCAGTCCACGATTATTAAGTAGCTAGCCGTCCAGATTTGTTCAGGAGGAGCTGAACACTGTCCATTAGAAATGGTCATATAAACATCAGTGTTCTCCATAGTGCTTTGAAGAAATTAAAACAATTACATAAATGTAATCTAAGCCTTACAACCCCCCTTCAAGTTGAATGATACTATGTAACCATTTTATATAGATGAAAACTGAGCCCAGAGGCCATGCCAGTTTCCAAGTACCTGCAGCGGGGAGTGGTATGGCGGAAAATCAGACCCCAGTGGGGTTGACTCCCAGCTGGTTCTCATAATCCTACAAGGCCAGGTTGAAGGCAAGGCTACCAAAAAGAAGAGTGAGATAAAGAAAGAGCAGTGGCATGGCTTTGGCCATTACCGTCTCTGTGCTTTGGTTTGCTCATGGGTTAAGTAGTGATGATAATGACACCTCCCTCTCTGGTCCTTGTTGGGGAAAGTCACATTAAACACAGTCATGGCTGGTGCAGAGTAGGTGCTCTGTAAGTTTCAGCTCTTATTAATATTTCTGTCTTTCTTATTTGACAGCAAGGACTGGGTCTTCTCCTCAGTGCCCAGACATATATGGGATGGCTTCAACAAACAATAGTAGAATGAATGACTCAGAGAATCCCACATGCCCTGAATTGTTTTGTCTCTATGCAGCCCTCTCCCCTCCTCACTGGGTTTGCCCACTCTCCAGTTTTCCTTAGAAATGGGTTTTGCTGCTTCTGCTTTCCATTTGGTGCCAGTGCTGCTTTCTTGGTCAGAGGCTCCCCCACCTCTTGCCAGGCTTCAGTTCTTCCTATCCCATTCCCCATCCCCCCATAGCTCTGCTTCAGACCCAACCTGCTCACTCCTCCTCTGCTTCTGATTCCTCCAGATCTCCTGTTTTCTACTGAATTAATTCAGAGGACTTCACCCAGGGGTTTTAAGGTCTTCTAGCATTTGGGTCCCTCACAACCATGGATGCACTTGTCCCTTTCTTGCTGCTTGACTGTGCCCTTCTCTAGCATGGAAACCCCCTCACCATCTTAACCAGCCATCTACCCGAAGCACTCACCTGCCTGGACAGATGTTTGTGTCCCCCCAAGATTTATCTGTTGAAGCCTTAGCCCTCAATTTAACAGCATTAGGAGGCAGGGCTTTGGGGGCTAATTAAGTCAAGATGAGGTCATGAGGTTGGAGTCCCCATGATGAGATTAGTGATCTTTTAAAAAGAAGATACATCAGAGCTTCCTCCCTCTGGCTTGCAAGGACCCAGCAAAAAGGTGGCCCTTGGTGAGCCTTGAAGAGGGTCCTCAGCAGACCTGACCATGCAGGCACCCTGATCTGAGACTTCTCGCCTCTAGAACCATGAAGGAAAAGCATGTCTCTTCTCTAAAACCATCTAGTCGCGGATGCTTTGTTACAGTAGCTGGAGCTGCCTAAGATGCCGTATACCAGGTTCCCATTCCTCTAGCTCTTCAACATTAGCTACCTCCTTGCTGAGAACATAGGAGTGGGAGAGAAAGAAGAGGGAGGACACTAGCCTTCACTGAGCACTGAGCGAGGCAGCACCAAGCTTTCAAAATAAGTGTATTATCCCTATTTTACAGAGGAGGACGCTCAAAGAGGAACAGCAAGGACCACAGCCACACAGTCACAAGGTGAGGATTTGAACCCAGGTCACCGAGACTCTGGGATCTGGGGATCTCTGCCTCCCTCCCAGGCTCGCCAGTTCAAGCATATCACTGAGTAAGCACTTTAGATCTGTAAAACACGGCTTGCTCATGTAAGTGAAGATGTTGTTGTCTGGGCTTAGAGAATGTTAAAGGACTTCTACAAGCCTAAGGAATTGCTGTCATTAAATTTTCAACAGCCTCCAAAAAGAGCGACCTTTTCCTATGGATTCTGCCCATGTAAAAGGTCAGCGAGTGTTGGCTCTCTCCCAGAGTGTTATCAGGGCAGTTTTCAGGAACAAGGCTGGGCATGGGGCAGTCACTCAGCCAACCCTTGTGGGTGGGTGTGTTGGCAGAGAGGGGCTCCCAGCCCCCTGCCAGCCTACAGGGTCCCCTCTCCTGGGGGGCTCCACCTGGTGAGGTCGGCAACCTGTCTTATTAGAGCCGGCAGGAAAGAGGTAGCCTTGAACTGCCTTGTTGCCTGCCACCATGGGCCCTGCCGGCAGGACACACACTCCCAGGCCTGGGGGTTTCTCAAACTCTAAGCAAGCTTGAGTTCAGGCTGACCGCCCACCCAGATTTCTTCCCCTCCAGCCTTACGTTCCCCCACGCTCCCCCCATTGCACTAAGGAATTCAAACCCAGGCCAAAAACCACTGGACCTCTTGCAAGGGTACAGTGAACCAAGTGACCTCTCACCTCCCTTCCAGTCAGATAAGCCTGGGGTAGATTAAGGGAGAAAATAATTTTTCAACTAAAATTGTTTTCTCCTTGAAGGCAAAGACTGTATCATTCCTTGACTTGGCCTTATAACTAGCTTTACCCTCTCTTCCTCTCCATGCCCTTGGCCCTCAGCTGAGTCAAGAGCACAGTCATTGCCCTGAATCACTGCTACAACTTCCTAAAGGGTGTCCCCGCGTGGATCTTGTCCTGTCCCGGCTGAACTCAGAAGCCAGACCGGTGCTTCAAGATGGACTGAGTTCCATCTCTGGCTTTTTTTTCATAATTCTTCAACTGCTCTCCTTGATGGATTTTGAGATCTGACATTTTTCCAGATGCTCAAGTCTCGTAACTTATCCCTTTATCCCTCGTGTCTTTGTTCCCTACTCTCTGGCCCCCTCACTGTTGCCCCACCACAGGTGCCTCCCCTGTGCTTGTCTCCCTGCTCCTGGTGCCCTCAGCTTCCCCGCTGCTCTCCTCCACAGCCTGCAGGTCTCTGGCACTAAGACAGGGAACCAGTCCTTTCCTGGAAACCCTGCATCTCAGGCAGGTGGCCTCCTTGGGGCTCCGATGACACTCATTCGCCCTGTGTTGTAATTTTCTGGTACACTTTCTGTCTTTCTCACCAGCTGTAAGCTCCAGGCAGGATGCGTCCATTTGCCTGCCTATTGTCATCTTTCAGCGTCCAGCCCGGTAAGACCCTCACTCACATAAGAGGCCCTTCATTGATCCGTTTTCGTTCAATAGAGTCAATAGAGCAGGACTCTATTCTGAGGCCAGAGTTGCCTTCTTCAGAGCCTGAAAGGCTCAGTTGCAGAAGGCCCCCCAATGTGGAAGCCATTAGCACACTGCCCACCCCCCACCCCCCACCGCTCTTAACTGAATTTGCTCAAAACAGGCAGGGGGCCTTTGACGGCACCTGAATCCTATTACAGAGCTTGGCCCCCACAGCCAGACATAATTGGGTGGCCTCCCCCACCACCCGTTTTTAGCCAGATGACCACCATCCCATCCCCTCAGGATCCCTGACTGCCTCCCTGCCAGCATGTTCTGAATGTTGCCGCTGAATGGGCAGCTGCGGTCACATTCAGGGAGGATGAGGCAGAGAGACTCACTTCAACTCTGACATTCAATCTGTCCCTTGTGACTCAGGTTGCCACTTACCGCTGGGGCTGCAGGATGCAAGCAGGGATAACCCTTTCATTAGCTATGTGTGACATGGGAAAAGGTCAGACAGGCGGGCTGGGCTGCTGAGTCACCGAGCGCGCAAGTGCCCACCCCCTCTGGCTCCACGTGGTTACTGGCCCAACTCAATCAGTCCCAGGTCCCCTCGCTGAGGCCGGTGTGATGCATGGCATGGGTTCAAGTCAGGGCAAGCAGGCAAGGATGCACCTTGTCTACCTCTGTAGAGGGAGGTGATAGTGATAAAATATGGTCGGGAGGAAAGCCTGCTGTAGGTCAGACACTCCTGAGTTAGGATCCCAGCTCCACAGCTCGCTAGCTGTGGCAACCACCACAAACTGCTTAGCCTCTCTGACCCTCAGCTCCTCCTCTACCAGGTGGAGGTAACATTACCTAATGCACTGTTGTGAGACTTCATGAGGCCAAGTGTGTAAGCAGTTGAGCAGAGTGCTTGGCTGGCAGTAAATGGGCCGTGCCGTGAGGGTTATCAGTGAATACCCTGGGCTCTCAGGAGATGCTCGCTTTCCCCCTCCACTCCCCTCCCCCAGTCGCCAGGTTCCGGCCCCTGCTGCCCACATCTGCAATCATGCAGTCCCGACTTTGGAACATGGAGTGTAAGTAGGCTGAGGTGGGAAGAAGCAAAAGGAACTGAAGGGCTGGTAACATTTGAAAAATTTCACTATTTCAGACTGACAAACTATTTCCCCAGCTTGAATGATTCCTGGGCGAGTTTGTCTGAGGGGAACCAGATGTGCAGGTGGGCATGGGGACCACAGGAGCCCAGAAAGCAGGGTTTTATGGAGGCAAGTTTTTGCCTTAGAGAGCTAGGAAGAACAGAGCTCTGAGACCCCCGAAGCACACACACTTCCCTACGACTCACTGAATTCAGACTGAGGCTATGCCCTTTGCTCTTGGCTCAACATCCTCTCCCCGTTCCTCCAATACTTCTAACCCTCTGGATAGAGAAAAGACATCACAGGACTCTTTGGACCAACATGGAGAAGACCGAATTCGCTCAGCGTCAGTTGGCAAGCTGGTTAACCTCCCTTGTAACCTAGCTATCTTTAGCCTCCTTGATGCTATTTTGAAATGTCAAACTAGCAAATACTGCTTCCAGAATGGTTCTGATCTGGGATGTGACAGGATGCTTGGGGGTGGGGAGACAAGGAGGAGGTGGGGACGGTAACAAGCCTTCTGGTAGAGGGTGAGATAATGCACTGACTTTATGACTGCCAAGATTCCCTCCCTTCTTCTCTCCTAGCCACTTTCTCCAAGGGCCGGTCCATTTAAAGGGAAATGGGGCACTGAGTCCCACCTGGGCCTAATCTGGAGGGATGTCTGCCTATCTGACTCTGGAGCCAGAACTGGACGTTCCATTAGCCAACAGAGCAAATGGACTCTTGGGTGCCCAGCCCAGTTCTAAAAATGTTTATTCATTCACTCACTCATTTATTCATTCAACAGGTTTTTTTTTTTTTTTTTTTTTTTTTTTTGAGTAGCAACTACGTGCCAGGTGCTGTACTAGGCACCGGGGATGTGATATCTTGAAAAGGTTACTATCCACTGGAATCATTTGGGGAGTCAATTAAAACACAGCTGCCCGGGGCACCTGGGTGGCTCAGTGGGTTAAGCCGCTGCCTTCGGCTCAGGTCATGATCTCAGGGTCCTGGGATCGAGTCCCGCATCGGGCTCTCTGCTCGGCGGGGGGCCTGCTTCCCTCTCTCTCTGCCTGCCTCTCTGCCTACTTGTGATTTCTCTCTGTCAAATAAATAAATAAAATCTTAAAAAAAAAAAAAATTTAAAACACAGCTGCCCAAGCTCAGCCCGAAGAGTCAATACAGGAGGTTTGATGCATACCTAGGAGGGTGTGTTTTTGTGCTGATGCAGGTAGTTCAGAGTGTATGAGAAACCCCCGTCTAGCTTGTAGTAACATTTGTTTCCTAAGAGGCTCCCCAGTGTGGAAAGCTAGGGATATAGAAATACATGTTATAGCCCCAGACCTTGAAGAGCTCACAGTCCATAGTATCCAAGAGAGACAGAGAAATATCATTTCAGGTGCTAAGGGCTCTGTTAGGCCCCATGGAGGAGGTAACTAGCTCCGGGAGAGCTGGGGAGGCTTCATAATGGAGGTGATATTTGAGCTGGTTCTTGAACATGAGTTCTTCATATAGAAAGAGTGGGTGCAGGAGGTAGTTTCCAAAGACAGACTCATCAAGGTCTAACTCCCATCCCACCTTCTCTTCCGACAATGGGAATGAAATGCCTCACAGAAGTGGGGCTCTGTGTTCCCTGCTCTTGACTCATGGTGGGGGCCTGTGACTGCTTCCACCCAGAGGGTGTGGCAGAAGTGACACCTGGGGCTTCTGAGGCTAGGAGACCACCAGGCCATACGGCTTCTTCTTGGCTCTTTCACTCTTGGGACGCAGGCCTCAGAAGCCCTGAGCTGACCTGTGAGAAGTCTGGCTTTCCAAAAGCCGCCATGCTGTTGACACCACGTGGAGAAGCCACAGAGAAAAGCTATAGAGGGAGAGGCCAAAGGAGTCCACCTTTGGAGAACTCTAGGCCCCAGCCTTTGAGCCTCCGCAGCTGACAATGAGTGGAACAGGGAGGAGTTGCTCCCTCTGAGCCAGCCTACACTTTAGCTTTGTGAGTAGAAGAAATGTTCTCCTGCTTTCAACTGCTCCCTCTCGGGGTGCTTCACTGTGCATTAGGCACCTGGAAGAGGTTGCAAAGGGATTCTGGGAAGAGGAAATGATTGCGGTTCAAAGGCACGGAAGGTAAAACGTGTGTCAGCTCTTTTTGAAACTTAGTATCTCATGTAGAATTTAGGGGACTTGATTTACTATAGACCAAAATGTACAATGAGGCCACCTGTGTGTTTGCCTCAGCAGTGAGGTCCCTGCTCTTTCCCCAGGCCTCGCCGCCCACCCACTTGGCGACGTCCCAAATCGTCATACATGGTTTCACCTGTCCTGTCTTTCTAGTGATGTAGTTTTCAGTGTGTGTGTGTTGGGGGCGGCACCCTCTCAGTTCCTAGGGAAAGAGTTCAGAGGCTGTTGAAACGGTAGTGATTTGGGTGTCATTCAGTCTAATAGCCTCTCAGGTCTGACTGCATGGACCCCCGTGTCCGGAGCAGAGCAGGTCACTGACCGTGAGACCGAGTGTTTGAATGAGGCCGGTGTGTGAATAACGACATCAGAACCAGGGCCTGCATCTATGGCTCCTGGGATCCCGGAATCCTGGTCAGGGGAGAGATCTTCACAGGTCATCCTACCAGCAAGCCTGTTGATATCAAGTGGCTAAGTCTGCTTACACACCTCTTCTAGCAATCATTCCTTCCTGTTACAAAGTTCTCTTTTTGACTGGAACCCTGTTGTCTTCCCATGAGGGAACAGAAATCCAGTCCATGAATGAGGAAATTGAAGCTCAGGAAAACCACCTAGCTTCTGACTGATGTGACCCCGTAGATGAATGCTTTTCCACTCCCATAGACTGTGAACCCTACAAGTGGAACAGGACCCACCACCTCTGTACCTTTGCCCCACCGTTTCCCCACCAGAAATGCCTTCTCCATCTTCTCTCCTTTGAAGTCCCTGCTTTAAGCCGAACTCCTATGGGAGACATCGTCTATATGGTGTAAGACCCCAAGGATGAAGCTTGTGGCTGAACACTGACGTGTGGCTCTTTACTCCACAGGGCTCCTAGGAAAAGAGTCAGCTGTCACCCACTGGGGGCCCAGGTTCTTCCCCAAGTTCTCCTGTCACTGTGGCTCTCATATGACCACAACATTCAGAGTCCAGTCCAGCCAAGTACAAGGAAGATCTCTGTGCTCCTCAAAGGCTCAATATGGCAAATTGCTTGGATAGGAATTAGAAATTATACTGAGAATTTCCCTTCTGTAGTTCCCATGAATTCTAGGGTTCTGTCTTTTCCATGATGCCAATAACAGTCTAAGGCACATTTTCCATGATCACACCTGCCTCTGACCCTGTGATCTCTAGTTGCTCCTGAGTAGCCCATTATATTTATATTACCTCCTGTGGGGCGCCTGGGTGGCTCAGTGGGTTAAAGCCTCTGCCTTTGGCTCAGGCCATGATCCCAACTTCCTGGGATAGAGCCCCGCATAGGGCTCTCTGCTCAGCAGGGAGCCTGCTTCCTCCTTTCTCTCTGCCTGCCTCTCTGCCTACTTGTGATCTCTGTCTGTCAAATAAATAAATAAAGTCTTTATATTGACTCCTGCATGGCCCCAAACCATTCTCAAAATGCCTGATTTAGAGCTTATGCCACACCTTCAAGGTAATAAGGCTTATTTATATAATTTTTTTTTAAATTTTGGATCTCACAATTAAATTTTTATTTGATTTCTTGGAATTCATATGCATATAGATGAGGGAGATTTGATGCCTATTAACACATGAAATAAGGAGAGTTTCTTGGGTTTTTAAGGAGAGAGACTTGTGCCAAGAGAAGTCTGGCAATTTCCTGAAATAAGTGGAGGTATTTCAGGGCCAATTGTTACAATTGGAGAATCTCAGACAAATGATAAAGTCATACTAGAGAAATTAAAACTGTTGTGGGTCAAGGTAGTTGAATTGATGGAATGAGCACTAACTCCACAGGCAATGGCTTCTAATGAAATGAACTATAAACCCAGGATCTAGGTTGTCAGTTTGTCCATCTATCCGTTCGTCCATCCATCCATCCATCCATCCATCCATCCAGAATCATTCCAGGCAGATGAATAGCATATGTTTTAACCCAGCAGTAAGAAAATGTACAGCCTATTTGGGAAAAGGTAAAGATGTTCCATATGGGGGCGCCTGTGTGGCTCAGTGGGTTAAAGCCGCTGCTTTCAGCTCAGGTCATGATCCCAGGGTCCTGGAATCAAGCCCGGCATCAGACTCTCTGCTCAGCAGGGAGGCTGCTCTCCCCTTTCTCTCTCTGCCTGCCTCTCTCTGCCTATTTGTGATCTCTGTCTATCAAATACAAAAATAACATCTTTGAAAAAGAAAAAAAGATGTTCCATATGAATGAGTTCAAGGATGGGGGTGGGTCAGGGCAACAAGAGATGGAGTTTGCTGGATAAGCAGAGGCTAACTCTTAAAGGACTTTGTAAGCCTTGCCCTGAAGTTTGTCTTTAAGGCAATAGCAGGGTTGGGGTTGGTGGTATTGAAGAGATGCAGGGAAGGGAATACTTATGTTAATTCATCAATTTATTATGAAAATACTTGAACATTTCAGGAATATTTTGGAGCTCTACATAGTTTTCATGTTTTGGTGGTCTTGAGTTATAGGCCAGAGCCAAGAATTCATTTCATTTCTAACTCATAGCATGACTTGGGGAAATTGCTTCTTACTTGGGGTCCTTAGTTTTCTCACTTATAAAAGAAAAAGAAAAGGGATGCCTGGGTGGCACAGTCGGTTGAGCACCCAACTCTTGATTTTAGCTCAGGTCTTGAACTTGGGTCATGATCATGAGTTATGAGATGGAGCCCCACACTGGGCTCTGCACTTGATGCAGAGTCAGCTTGAGATTATCTCTCCCTCTCCCTCTGCCCTTCCTGCTCATGCTCTCTCTCTCTCTAAAATAAATAAATAAATATTCAAAAGAAAAAAAAAGAGAAAGAAAGGAAAGAAAGAGAAAAAGAAAAAAACAGAAAAGCAAGGGGATTGGCAAGTTGAGCACACTAAATAGTTTTCCTTTACTGAACCATTCCCAGAGGGTCAACTAGATTTCAGTAGGTGTGATTAATAAATTACAAAAGATAAACAGAGTGCCTTGAAAGATTTTATGTTCCTTATTTAAATTTTACCTGTCTTTACAGCCTGCCGGGAAGCCTGTCATTCAACCCTTAGCAATAAAACAGCTTTGCACAAATGAAGACAAAATAAATCAGAAGCCGTATGCTTTTAAACTCACTAAATGAAAGCCCAGCATGCATGCTGCCTCCTTCCAAATTAATCACTGGATTAAATGCAAGACATGCACCCCAAATCAATAGCTTGTGACAGAGAACTCCTGCCTCTGCTTCAGGAAAATTCCACTTCCTTTCAGATGTTGTCGCTTGAAATGTCAGGAAGTCTCCATTCATCACCCACCCTTGAAAAGGCCACCATCACCATACTGCACATTTCCTTGCTGCATTTCTTCAAGGGAATCAAGGCATAATTCCTAGGAAGCTTACTCACTGTTATAGCCTCTTGTGGAGGCTGGAAGAGCCAGGGTGCCAAGGGGAGATGTATAGAGATGCCCGAGTTAGAAATAAGAAAACTAAAGTGTAAAGATGGCCAAAGTCTTGTCCAAAAGTCCCAAAGAAACAAGACTTGTTTATTCCCTCGGATGGCAACACTGCGCAGTGGGAAGAAGATGGGCTTAAGAGTTTGAGAGATGTGGATTTAAATCTTGGCTCTACCACCACCCTGAGCTTTGTTTTTCTTACCTATGAACTAAAGGAACTACAAATACAGTGCATCACAAGCTTGTGCAAGTTGTGTAAGGTCTCTGTGCCCGAGCCTCTTCGGTTATAAATGAGGTCATGGAGGTTAAATGTCCATCCCATTGTCACAGCTCATCTCATGATGAGAATGGGGTGTTTCGTCTCCAGATCAAAGCTCTACCCACTTTCTCTGCTTTTCAAAACTCAGTTCTGCCATCACCCTCTCCAGTAGCCCCCAGATTGGTTTACGTCCCTTTTGCTCTGTCATTACAATATTATTAATGGTAATTAAGAAAAACAGTGATAATGACAACACTAAAAATTAACACTTATTGATCATTTACTATACGACAGGCTCCAATTTACTTGAATTTACTCATTTAGTTCTCAGACCAACCCTATAAGCTAAGTGTTGCTGTGTTCTACATTTTACAGAAACTTACGTAGCAGAGTTTACATCAGCTACCCAAGCTTTCATCAGTGGTAAGCAGGAGAACTGCCCTATCTCCCAGGACATCCTGGGCTTCACTCTTTGTTGATGGGACAGACTCATCAAGATCTAACTCCCATCCCACCTTCTCTTCTGACAATGGGAATGAAATGCCTGTGACTGTATGACACTGATAATTCTCCTTATGTGACTTTCATCTCTACTGGACTTCAGGTTCCCCTGAAATAGTGACTGAGTGTTATCCAATTTTGTATTCCCAAAGATTAGCACAGAGTAGGTGTTACTGAATTTGAAATGAAAGGAAATTGACTCATCATGCAAAGATAATAGGCTTCAAGTATTTAATACCAAGGGCTCTGAATTGAGAAGGTGACTTCCTAGGTCAGAATGTTGCAGAGCTAGACATCATCTCACACGGAAGGGACTCAGACAGACTGGGACAAAGCAAAGACAAGAGCAGTACAGATGAGACAACCAAAAACAAAACCAAAAAAAAACAAAAAAAACAAAACAAAAAACCCCCAAACCCACACAAAACTCTCCCATTAGTCACACAAATGAAAGACCCTTGATAGATGCTTGATGTTGCTGGAAGTTACCCTCAGAACTTCAGTGCATGGTGTGTATGGTTGTCAAACACAGCGATGCCAAGTACACTCCAAAAGAAAGCAGTCGTTCTCAACAAATTCTTGTCAGTATCACAGTCTTGAATTGAAACTTCCTGGGGGTATTTGTAGAGATGGATTTTAGGACTGAGGGGAACTCATTGCAGGCAAGATTCTGATAGTCATGGCACAAAAGAAAAACCTATAAACATATAGAAAGGTGCTCAACTGCATATTATTTAAAGTTTGCGAAAGTTACAAAGATCAAAGTTACAAATATAAAGGTTTGTGAGGCCCTGAGGAAATGGGTGTGATTATACCTAGTTAATGGGAGTAAAACCTTGGAGTCCTCACCAAAATTCCATTTGTAGGACTCGATCACAGAAATACCTGCACATGTGTTTGCAAATATATTTTCAAGTGTGTTCATTCTAGCCCCATTTTTAATAGTAAAATAATTAGATGTTTCTAAAGTAGGGATGTGGTTTCAAAATTATATTCATACAATGGTTAGGGAGTGATGACGACAAATTCAGTGGGTCCATATGTGTTGAAATGGAAAGATGGACAGATTCTGGCAACCAAAACATGAACCCTTGTCTCCACAGGAGGCCTTTAGTAGTCTGCTCCAGCTCTTTGTTCTGATTGGTCCATGTCTGTGCCGTACCAGACACGTAACTAGGTGATTATAAGGGATAGGAATGGGAAAGGAAGGGTTGGATGGGACTTTTTTTTTTTTCCCATTTATATTTGTGACTTCCTTCCTTCCTTCCTTCCTTTACTCTTTCAGTATAATGAACATGCATTTTTTTGTTATCGATATTACTCTATCTGTTCTTTTTAAAAGTTTTGGGATCCAGTGATGGCAAAGTCAGACTCCTGATGAGCTTTAGTTCAGTGTGGGCATACTGTGTGTTACAGTATAATAAAAGTATGGACAAAGCCTCGTGTTACTAGAGACAAAAATGTGAAACAAATGACTTAGGCCTAGAAGCACAGGGGGGAGATGTTACAGAGGAGGGTCTAAGATTCAGCCTGAGCCTTGACCTGGAAATAGGAGGTCTCTGAGGGAGTCAATGAAGGCAAAGCTTCCCCAGCAGAGGTGCACAAGGGCCCAAACCTAGAGGCATGGAACGGGTGGAGTATTGTGAGTCCATAGCTGGAATGACTCCCTCGGTGCTCAGACAGTTTTTCCTTCTTGGGATGGGGCACCAGAAGAAGCACAGTCTGAGGAATAGCCCACATTGAACTCTAGCTGGGGAGCAGCCACCGGGGAAGAAGCCGAGGAAGCCAGGATGAAAAGTTTGCTCGTTGTTTTCATCTGACCTGCTGTGGAATGTGGCTCATAACTCATCTGCATAGGCAGCTCTTGGAGTGGACAAAGGAAACCCAGCCAGTGGAAATTCCTGGGAAACTGTGGTGGGGCCCAAATAGGAAATGCCAGTCAAGAGATTTTACTGGTGCTAAGCTCAAACACTGATGTTGGGGCTGGGCTCCTCAAAGATCCTGCTTGTTAACTGCAGAAGAGAAACTTTGGCAAAAAGGGTATAGATAATAATCAGGGTCCCATTGATATCATCCTTTCCAACCCTTTTGCTTTCACAATCTAACTTGAAGAAACTTTGAGCCAGGGGTGATTACCCACATTTCATATACCTCAGAACTGAGACTCAGGGAGATTTAATGACTTGCTCAAGGTCACATAGCTAAGGGAGACTGGATGGCATCAGAAAAACAAAAAATCTACTTTTGGAATGATACAAACTTGATTTAAAAATTTTATTCCATAACTCATTATTTGGGGTGATTATGGCCAACTTACTTTCCTCTCTGACTCTATTTTCCCATATGTAGAATATGGATAACATTATCTACCTTATAGAACTGTTAAAAAAATGGAGTGAGACTATATATGCTGTCTACTTGCTACCTATTTGCCCCTTTCTTAGTCACTCAACCCTAATTTGGAATTCAGGGGGAAAACAAATACATTCTGTTAAAATGTTCCATTTCCCAGCTTCCCTTGCACTTGAGATTGGCCATGTGACAGAGTTCTGGTCAATAAAATATAGCAGAAGTCTCTAGAAAGTGTATCTCATCCTAAATTAGAAAGTTAAACCTTTTTAGGAAAAGCCTTTCTTCTCTGCTTCTTTCTTCTTGGAATGGAAATTCATTCCAAGGAATAGAAGAAATGCAGATTCAACAGTCATCTTGGAATGATGGAGGAACTCGTACCCCTGATGGTAATATTGGACTGCTTTTTCTTGGACCTGTCATTGCTTGAGACATAGACATAGACATAGACCCTTGATAGTTTAAGCAGCTTGAAGCTGTCCATATTCCTTTTGGACTAATCTAGGCTTTGACTTATCATACATACCCAAGGAATCATAGGCATTTTGATTAGAGCAGGGACCTTCCTTTGAGGTGGAGAAAGAATTCAAGCCCCTGTCTCCTACCCATAAAAGAGCATTAACCTGCCCAACCAACCCCACTTCACATTCAGGTGTTCATTTCTCTCTTCTCTTCCTTGCTTACCGCCAAAGTTAGCCCTCTTCACCTGAAGACCAGTCTCAGTTCAAATTAGATAAGATATATAATATCCCTAGCACAGTTCCTGACACACAAGTGTAAAACAAGTGGGATTTATTTTTCTTGAATCAGAAAGTTTTAAAGCAACCTCAGCATACTGGAATCTTTTTACTTTAACAGATACGTATGGAACAGTTTAGAGGGTCTCCTGATCTTTAAGGTAAAGAAACTCAAGCAGCTTTAGCATGGCATTAAAGGCCCTAACTTCTGCATGCAGCTCTGGGTTTCTCTTTCAGAGTCCCTTGATAATGTCCCTTCCCTTGTCACAATAGGACCATAAGGTTTTGCTTTCCTTCTGCTGTAACACTCACGTGATCATAGTCACTGTGTCTACCTCTCCCACTTAAGGTGAAGCTTGAATCTCAGTTATCTTTGACTCCCTGGTAACCTTGCACAGCCCAGCACTTGATAAATTACTACTGAAGAAGGAAATATGTCTCTAGTCAGTGCCTGGAAGCCGAGTCACGTGGAGGTCTGGGCTTTTTCCTGAACACAGCTGCGCATTTCCATGCTTCAGAAGCTTTGTACATGCTCTTCTTGTTGCTTAGATTTTTCTTCCTCCATTTTATGTCTGTAGAATTCCTACTCACCCTCACACAGCCACCTCAAACATCACCTCTGCCAGCTCTCTCAGTTGCCCTCTGTTCTCTCTTAAGGCATCTGATGCTACTTCTGCCATGGCACGTAACTTGCTGCTCATTATTACCATGATTTGTCCACTTGCTTCTGTTCCTTGCCAGACTATGAACACTTAAGAGCATTTACTCATATTTTTCTGTCACTTACATGCAACATAGTTCCTGACACGTGGTAAATATTGAGAATTTCCGTGAACTTAGTTACAAAAATTTTTGAATTTACACAAAATTGTGGTTTTGAGTTGTTGCCTATCCCTGGCTCTGTAATGAAGCTCATAACATCAGGTATTGAGGTGAAGAATGAAAGGAAATGAGACTTTATTTAGTATCTATTGTGGACCAGGCATTCTTATTGTCTCTATTGTTTCCAGAGTAAGTATGAAACCCACCCTCAACGAGCTTGTAACTTGATTATGGAGATGTACTATACTCATATAAATGCTTTAAGGATTGGTATAAATTTTGTTAACAGTCCCTCTGTCACTTTCAATGACACCTCCTGGGTCTGACGCATAAGGCACCCATAGTTGTAAGAATCTTCTCCAATCTAAGAAGCTTGGAGATAATCGAGGCCTGACTGTATTGTAACTCTTCCTGCCCGCTTTCAACAGAGACCTGGGAGCCTGATGCAAAGTGGCCCAATCAGATTCTCTCCAAAAGAAATATGAAATTTGGAATGGATTGCTGAAGAGATTGGAGTTGTTGGGGGTGAGTCACATGTGTGGCAGTCCTCCAGGGTGAAAGGTCATACAGAATTCTGAGATACCAGAATTGCCTTGGGTTCTCCTATCTTGGTAGTTCAGCATTTCCTTTGATTCTCTGAGACACCCCCAGCATCCTTCCAATAAATTTCCCCTTTGCTTTAGCTAGACAAAGTGCATTTCAGATGCTTACGGGTTTAAAAATAAAAATAAAAAAATAACCAATATAGTCTGAATGCCAAAAGAATTTCCTGTTTGGTCTCTGAATTGGTTAAGATTTGTATCAGCTGCAAATGACAGAAAACCCATAATAGTGGCTTTAAAAGGACACAAGATTATTTCTCTCTCAAGTGAATGTGGGCAACCAGAACTAGCTGCTTGATCTACAGGAATCCAGATTCCCTCTATTATTAATCTCAGGATGTTCCTTCTGTCTCAAGGATCAAGATGGCTGCTCAAATTCTAATCATTATGTTACCAATCCAGTCTATAGGAAGGAGGAAGACATGTCTCTCCCTTTTAAAGTATTCCTCAAAGCTCAACACACTATCTCTGCTCTGATTCCATTGGCCAAAATGTAGTTACATCACTCTCATATGCCAGCTCTCTTCCATTTGCCTGTCCAGACCCACTGCCTACTCCTCTTCATTTGCTCTCTGCCTGAAGAGGCTGGCCTGTGTAAACCATATCAATGGGAGAGTATAAACTCTGGCTTTTATGGTTCTAGCTCAAACAACAGAGGCTCTGGCAGGAAATTAGAAAAAGAGAAGAGTAAGGTCAGAGTATTTATTTCTCTTGGTCCCTTCCTTCCAGTTTGCATTGGGCTGGCCCTGTCCTTCAGATGAGGGTGACTGCCCCTTACAAAATGATTGAGTCTACTTGACCCTCTCTTTTTCTAGGTTTTGGTAGCTATTTCCTTCCTTCATTCCATTACGTCCTAAGGGAGGCAATAGCCTAGATGCTATGAACTCTGGATTACTGCACAACAACTTAAAATTGCTCCACAGCTTATCTTAGTAAATAGCCCCTTTATAAATAAATCCTCCTTGGCTTACCCCATTGAGTGTGTCATCTCTTTTCTTTTGGGACTTTGACATACCTTCATAACTACAAGGTTTTTATTATAGGCCAGTTACCTAAAAATTGAATGTATTACCAAAAGAGGAGAGGAGAACCCATACTATGGGACAACTGGCAATCTTTACCATGGTCCAATCAGTCTTTCTTGATCAGTTCTTATACACAATTTTTATGAGTTGAACCTTCTATCCCCTACTCCTAATATCCATAAAGCAAGGGGATCGCCATCCTTTTTATCTTATACAAAGTTAAATAAAGCTTTAAAAACTACAGATATCTATATCTATATATATATATATATATATGGGAGAGATATAATTATTAACAACTGTCAAGGAAGGGTAGTAAAATCAACACATGTTTAGTGAATGTATAGATGAAATTATGAAACTACGTTTTCAGTTTTTCAACTGCAATATTGGTGTGTTGGGCCTTAGGATGTCCTAAGTCTTTTCTAGTACTGATCTCTATGTATTATTTTGTTGGCTCTGTATCACAGTTTCTCATGAGTTATAGAAAGAAATGTGGCAGAACTGTCAAGTTGGAGGCACAAAGTCCAAGGAACACATAGGAGTGAGACAGATCCAAGAATATACCTGACTTGGTAATCCAGGCACAATCAGGAGAGCAGTCAGGAGTATTGGCTCATGCAGATTCTGACTGCTGAAAGAGACAAGAGACAGAAGGCAAGCTTAGCAGACAGAAAGTAATCTCAAACACTTAGAGGAAGTACATAGGTCCAGGCAACCAGAAGGCTGGAATCACATATATGGCAAGATAATAGTCAACCTAGAAACCTAGACAGAAACCAAAAAAATCTGCTACCCCTTAAGAGAAAACTTGAGTCACCAAGTCAACCCCCAGGTGCTATCTATGACTCCTTCTTCTTCTTTATCCCCATATCCAACTGGTCTTCAGACTTAGTTGATAATGCCTTCTAAGTATCTCTTGTTCATGTACTCATCTCAGTTCCCATTTCCAATAAAGTTCAGGCATAAATTATCTTTGGCTTGCATTAGTTTATTATCTTCCTAGTGGATTATTTCACCCATTCAACCCCATTTCCCAAACTGCCCCATGACATCTTTCTAAAATACAAACAGATTATGTTAGTCACCTGGATAAACAATTCAGTAGATCCCTAGTTCTCCTAGAATAAAATTAAAATGTTTAACAAGGCCTTGTATTACTCAGCTCCATATCTCTTTTTAGCCTTATCTTACCCCACTCTTCTTCTTCCCACTTGACACTTCAGCCACTCTGAAATACTTATAATTTCCCAAAGAAATTAAATAGGCTTTTGCATGTGTATGCTTTACTCCCAAACCCTCCCACTTCCTTCCTCTGATGCATTCTTACTCATCCATCAGGACTCTACTCATAAGCTATTATCTCCTACAGACAGTCCATCTTGACACCCCCACCTTCACTCAGGTTGAAATAGGTACTTCTCTGTGTTCTCATAAGCTTATCTCTACTGTATCACTTATCATAGTATATTGTTATTTCCATGTTAGTTACCTCCCTCTCTCTGATCTCTGAGATTCTTAAAGGCAAGAGTTATATCTCATTTAACATGGTACCTCAGTGTCTAGCACAGAGAAGACAAAGATGTTTATAAAATAGAAGAACGAACAGGATCAATAGTACGCAGAGTGGGATTAAGTGCACTACCACCTTCCTTGTCTTAGATACCACACTTCAATCAATGCAGACTAGGATCCCTTTCACATTTTAGATATTACTCTTAATACATGTTGTTTTGTTTTGTTGTGGTATGAATATTCCTGCTTCTAGTCTTGAGGTTTATTCTTTTCTCTCATGTACAAATAAATCACAATAGCTGAACTTCCATTTCAAGCCATGATGGAGTGACAGGGTTCAGACATATTCTCCCATCATAAACAATAAGGAAAATGGGAAAAAAAATATATAAAACTGTTTGCCATTGGACAACAGATGGTATATTATTGTGGTTCTCAAGAAAAGGTAAGTAATGAGATAAACACTTAGTCTTTGCATAGAATCGCATTCTGAATCTTATTGCAGGAAGTGAATCCTAAGCAGAGTACAACAATCTCACTACATTGAGGAGACAGAAATCAGAGATCTGGGAGGTTGAGATTACTCAAAATTGTGGAGCAGAGCTTCAGAGAAGAGCAACGTAAGAAAATACTTCAGAGTTTTTGCTAAATATTAGGTCATGTATGCTTTGGGCAAAACTCCAAGAGACCAGGCTATGGATGACTGGGGGCTGTAGACTGAGAAATACACAGAGATTACAGAATTAGGAGACTCCATCCTCCATGAGTGGAAGGTCCTAGCAGATCCCCTGGGACATTCAATAGCCACAGAAGTGTCATGTGTTAGTAGTGGGTTTAACTATCCCTGGAGTAAAATCTTCTCTATACTTGCCCTACAAAGACTTTAAAAGAAGTCTGGAAAAAATTAAGCTAATCAGCAAGTAATTTATCTGCCTGTAGGAACAAAGCTCAGCACTCTTTACAGGATAACAACAAAATCCAGACACTCAATGTAAAACACAATCCTCAGTATTAAAAAAAAAAAAAAATGTTAGGCATGCCAAGAAGTAGGCAAATAAGTGGGACCAATCCTTGGGGGGAAAAAATCAGTCCCAGAAATAATAGAGATGTTAGAATAGCAAATAAGGACTTTAAGCAGCTATTAAGTTATATAACTGCAGTTATATAACTTATATAACATATAACTATAGTTATAACTATATTAAGTTATATTCAAAGGTAAACATGAATGTAGTGAGGAGAGAAATGGAAAGATATTTAAATAAAGGCAAAATGAAACTTCTAGATATTTAAAAAATATAATATATGCTAATAAAAACTCCTCTGGAAAGATGAAGGGTTTAATACATATTGCAGAAGGAAATATTAGTGATCTTGAAGTCATAGCAATAGAAGTTCTCCAAAGTGAATCATATAGAAGACAATGATTGAAAAACAATGGCCTGTGGGACAATTTGAAATGGTCTGACATAGAATTCCAGAAGGAGAGGCTGGGGCAAGGAGAAATAGAAACATACTCGAAAATACACTGGCTAAACATTTCCAGACTTGAAAAATATAAGCTCAATGAACCTCAATGAGGATAACAAAGAAAACTCCACCAGGGCACATTATAACAAATTTTTAAAAATAAGTGATGCATGTGTGCAATGAAAGTATTTTATTGTATGTTAGTAATATTCCATAAACCCTGAACTTCCAGCAATCTTCCCAAGGGTTCCAAAGAGAGGATAATTCAAATTTCTGGAGATGGCCCTATGAACCCCTGCTTCTTTGTTCTATGAATTCCTCCTCCACTGAAATTCCCACTCCCTTCTTGCTCTCTCATTTTTGCTCCTCATGGGCTTTTCCAGTTCTTTCTGGTATGTTCCACAGGAAAATCCCACCATGTTTCTCTCTCCTTCATCTCTCAGTGCACCATCAGCAAAGAGCTTGTATAGAGTATTTTACTAAAGGTTTAGTGATGAAGTAGGGAAGTCACGTTCCAAGAGTGCAAACAATTAAAGCTAAATGTCAAACGGCATGTCGGTGGTATACATCATCCACTCCTTGAAGGCAGTGACTCACTGTCTCGTCACTCTTGGCTATAGTCTGCTTCCATGCGGCCGGCCACGTTCCTATCTCTCTATAATTCAAACACTAAGACTCTGACAAGGACTGACAATGGGAAAACCCTCAAGTCCCATTTAGTTATGAAATAGAAACATGTAAATCTCATCCTTTTTTTGACCTTGCTCATCAAGTTGAGCCCTGGAATCTATATGTGCAGAGCCCCAAAAGCCAATTAAAGTAATTTCTCAAGCAAAAGAGGATTTCTTAAAAAAAAAAAAAAAAAAAAAGAGTGTTTCTGGATTAGTATTTTCACCTGGGATGATTATAAAAAATGCAAAGAACTGTGTTCACACCAGAGCCACTGAACAAGAATGCCTTGGCCTGGAGCCCATGAATTTGCGTTTCAACTACAATTCCACCTCAACAAGTTTCCCTGCCTTGATTTTTTTTTTAGGCAATTAAAAATAGAAAAAAAATTCATTATTTTGTGATTAATAAACCCTCCCGATATACTCTATAAATTGCCCTTTCAGTCATGGGACTCTTACCCTTGATTTCAGTAGTTGATGTTTAAATTTTATGTACAGGATTGGTTTCTTCCTGTTTTCCCTCTCCATAGCCCTCCTTTGGACCACCAGGCTACCAGTACTGCAATAGGGGTGGAATCAAAAAAATGTTGTTGTGTTCTAGGCCTTCCTTTGAGCTCCAAATTATATTTAATGCTGGTAGCCTGGGAAACATCTCAAAAGTCCATAGCATGAAATCTGTCTGTCATTTCTGAAAGCACAATGTCACCCCCCAGTTATCACTGTTCTTACCCCCAGATTTTTGTGGGCTGCTTGAGCCCCCAGGATGTTTTATAGCAAGTTCTGAAAATACAAGTTAGCTTTTTAGGATCTTTTTTTTTTTTTCTTTTCAAAGATTTTTGTTTATTTATTTGACAGACGGAGATCAAAAGTAGGCAGAGAAGCAGGCAGAGAGAGAGAGAGGAGAAAGCAGGCTCCCTGCTGAGCAGAGAGCCTGATGCGGGGCTTGATCCCAGGACCCTGAGATCATGACCTGAGCTGAAGGCAGAGGCCTCAACCCACCGAGCCACCCAGATGCCCCGGCTTTTAGGATCTTTAGACTAGCAGGATCTGATTGAAGTTGTTAGATCAGGATTTGAAAAAATGGTCTGAGCACGGGTTTGTCTAGAGCCAAAGAAGTGCTTAAGGGAAAACCTTGAAATAGCAAATGACAGAACTTTCCCTGAAGTTCACAGATGTTCTCTACAAATTCTAGAAGAATGCCAAGAACTGAATTTCGTTTGGGGGGCCTCCTATCAGCAAGCACACGATGCTCAAGAATCAACACTAAACATGTGGTTTGATGTAAATAAAGTTCTCAAAGTCCCTCTGTCATTCTGACCATTGATTAAAGCATGATCCTCTCTCCCACTCCCAGACCCTGCCAAATTGCTTTGGTTCCTTCCAGTGTTCTGAATGTAGGGACTGATGTACAGATGCATTAAACTTGTCTAGCCACAGGTATATCAGGGGCATGTTGTTCCTTTGCTCATGAAAATTATGGTGTTTCTCATGGTCCAGAGATCACTGCATTTGCAAACTTCTCATTTTTTAAATATAAATGCTATATCTGTCCTTTCCTATTGCAAGTTTTCGATCTCACTGAATATATTTAAGGTGCTAGTTTTTACTAACCATAAGGATGTTCCCTTACAACTCCACGGATCATAACAGCAAGCTAACATTTATTTAGTGCTTCTCTGTTAATGTCACCTTATGTGTCTGTTACGGCCTTCAATCCTCCACATAATCTTAAGAAAAATGTTCTATGTTCACCCTCATTTTGCAAACGAGGGTAGTGAGGCAAAGTTCTCACAGCTTTAGAGTGAGGGCCGGGAGGTACAACTTCAGAGCACTCATGCCTAACTATGAAGTTACACTCATTCAACAAATATTTGCTGAGTGTCTACTATGTGCTGGGCACCATGATAGGCCCTGAGGTTACCACAGTGAACAAAAAAGAGATGGAGATTCCTACCTGATGGAGCTCCCATTTTATTTCACATCTATTATGTGAATTTGTGGCAATTTACCTAACTGATCTCTATTGTGGAATGTTTAAACTTTTTAAAAAAAGATTTATTTATTTGAGAGAGAGAGAGAGAGACAGTGTTTTAGGGGGTGGGGGAGCGGTGGTGCAGAGAGGGAGGGAGAGAGAGAATCCCAAGCAAACTCCCTCCTGAGCATGGAGCCCGAGGGGCTCAATCCTAGGACCCTGAGAGCATGACCTGAGCCAAAAGCAAGAGTTGGAGGCTTAACCAACTGAACCACCCAGGTAGCCCTAAACTGTTTTTGATTCAATGCCCTTAAAAAAAAAAAAAAATCACACCATGAGGGACAACATCCTGATTTATAAATCTGTATCCAAGTGTCTGTAATTTCATTAGGAGAGTTTCCCAGAGTAGGAATTATGAAGCTCAAGGATATGAATACTCTTTCAAGCTCTTCACACATATTGCCAATAGCTCTCAGAAAGGGTGTAGGAAGTTACAGCCCCTCCGTGTGCGGCAGTTTCTGAGAATGTTCATTTCACCACAACCTTGCCAACATCGAATATTCTTCTTCTTCTTCCTTTTCAGGCCTATTTGACAGGCATCCTGTTCATAGCTCTGCAACAATAAATACCACACTGACTTCATTTTACTTAGAGAAAAATGGATGTCACAGGCTCAAAATAGTTGAAGAATAACAATTCGTTTTAAAAACACCTCACATGCCCTCATAATCAAGTGGAAAAATTCCCTACTTCCCTCTTGGTGCATGCAGGTGTCTCTGTCAAGCTCAGCCACTGTTCTGGAGTAACGCAAAAAGTGCTTATTGACCTGTGAGCCTCTCTGTGGAGCAGCTCATGTATGTCCCCACAACTTTGTGCTAGGGGGCCTGTGAGCAGTTGGCTCCTTTGTGACTTCGTGACATCCCCATGCCCAAAGGGATACGAAACTGCACTGAACGACATTCGATCTGGCCCTTTGTAGAGCCTTCCTAGAACTACATCTCTTCATTAGACGTGGCTTCTCCCTTTTTGGGATTTCCAGAGCACATTGGATAGAACTTTGCTATGCTACTTAACATATCCAGTCATGCTCCGTGTGTACTTACTTTAGCTCTCTGACTAGAAAAATGACGTGATCCACACCTGTCGCATAGATCCGCTGCGAGAATTCCATGAAACAACGCACATGGTATCTTAGTGTGTGCCTGCCACAGAACTACCCCCTACGAATACTTGTGGAATGAAGGAACGAATAGTCAATGCACAGTAAATCTTGGACGCTAACTGGTGCAAGGTATAAGCAACCTTCATCAGAGGCACCTGTGAAAATGCCGGACCCAAGTTGCCTCCTTCAGAGAGTGCTGTTCAGGAAGTCTGGGGTGGGGGTCTGGGAATCCAGGTGACTCTGAGACAGGTGGCCTGGAGATGGCACGTAACTCTGAGAATCCTGGTGACAAGCTCTGTGGTGGCAAGGATCATAGGACCATCATCTTTACATGGCCCTGTGTCTCTTGGCTCTAGCCCCCAGTGTGCAGCAAGTGCTCAAGGACAGTAACCTGAATGCCAGCCTCATTGTGCAGAGGAGACGTTATTTCCAGACCTATACATATGAAAGCAAACAGACAACCAATGATTCTAAAATGTGCATGGAGCCTTGGAACCTCCCCAGTTGCAACCTCAAAAACATAGCCACTATTGTCCCGGATTTGAATTTCCCCAAGTTTCATGTTCTCTCGTGCCCTCCACAGCAGCACCCTGTTTTGAGCCCTTGACTACGCGCCGGACACTTTATTTGATTTAATCCTCAGGATCTCTCCGAGAGGTAGGAAACTGAGGCTCAGAGTTTGTGCTCTGTCTGAAGTCTCATAGCAAGTGCTGGGCTTCAGACTAGGCGTGAGGGATTGCCAAGCCTGAGCATGTTCCCTATAGCTCCCTCCTGAGATGAACGAAAGGAATTGGGGAGCTTGGCCTGCTGGGGCAGGTGAGGCGCAGAACTCACTGTCAGTGTGTGTGTGTGTGTGTGTGTGTGTGTGTGTGTGCATGCATGGTGCCAGCAAATTCCTGAGTATAGGCAATTGCATCAAACAGAGGCGATTTTTCCCTTGTAAGTAGATATTATAAATACAGCATATTAAGCAACCCTGACTTCATTCCCAGCCAATCAGCCCCTGCCAGTTGCATGCTACATATATACAGCATGACTCAAAGGACCCTCAGGCAGTGGGTGGGTTAAAAATCAATCAGACAATAATAATTTTCCTAAGTGCAAACTCCCTGGCTTCCCGATTGGCTGTTCAATTAGTCCTGAGTCATGAATTTCCTTTTTAGGGTAATATTTACCGTAGAGCATGGCTGGTTATAGGGACTATGTAATATCCACTGTCTGATGGGGAACTTGTTATTAAAACATTACCTAATGATAGATTTCCCTGATAAATATTCCTGAGGATTATACAATATATGTTGTGGAGAGACTATCGAGGGTTGCAGGGAACAGAAAGATGAGTAAGGATAAGCTATGGTTTGGAAATACATAAAAAGGGGTTTAGGGGTCCCTGGGTGGCTCAGTTCATTGGGCCTCGGCCTTCAGCTTAGGTCATGGTCCCTGAGTCCTGGGATCGGGCCCCGTGTCAGGCTCCCTGATCCTTGGGGGGCCTGCTTCTCCCTCTCTCTCTGCTGCTCCTAACGGCTTGTGTGATCTCTCTCTGTCTCTGTCAAGTAAATAAATAAAATCTTAAAAAAAAAAAAGTTGTGTGTTTGGAGCTGGGTGTCAAAATAATCCTAACATAATAATCAGAATAAAGAGTAGAGAAAAAGAGATACAGGGACAAAGAGAATAGGAGGCAGAGTCTGCGAGGATGAACACGGAATGGGTAATAATCACAATCATAAGCCCCTTTTATTGCACTGTTAGTATATGCAGGCGTTGGGCTGATCATCTGACATGTATCTTCCTTTTTTAGTCTCATGAAAATCCTGGAGGTCAGTCCTACTACCATCCCCATTCCTCAGATTCCAGCCAGTACAGTAAAAAGGCTGAAAACCAAGAACGTAAAGAGAGAGTGTTGAGCTTACATCTCAGCTTCCTATTTGCTAGCTGTGAAACCTACTTTTTTTTTTTTTTTTCTGCCTCAGGCTTCTCATCTATGAAAGGGAGGTAATGGTAATGTTGCCTCCCTTAAAGGGTTGTTTAGGGAAACTAAAGTCATTAACAAACAAGATCTTTGTAAACTCAGTTCAGCTGCTGTTTCAAGCTGAAGAATCTGAGGTCAGAAGTTAAGTTACTCGCTAAGGTTACAGAACTATGACAGGGCAGAGCTGGGATTTGAATCTAGATCTGTCCGATTCCAGCCCCCATGTGCTCTCATGTTTTGGTGGGTGGGAGCAGTAATGGTGGGCACTAACAGTACGTTTTCTGAGGCACAGGATGTCGACCATTTGAGTCAAACCACCTCAACTTTATGGATGATTCTATAAGTATGGAATATAATCTCAAAGCCACCCTACGGAAATCCTAGAGAAGATCATCTCATCCAAGGATTGCAAACTGTCAGGTTAGAGACCTCTCTCTCTCTCTGGTTCCTGGGTGTCTCAGATAGTTAAGCATCTACCTTCAGCTCAGGTCATGATCTCCAAGTCCTGGGATCAAGCCCAGCATTGGGCTCCCACCTCAGTGGGGAGTCTGATTCTCCCTCTGACTCTCTTGCTGCTTGTGCTCTCTCACTCCCTTAAATGAATAAATAAAATCTTAAAAAGAGAGAGAGAGCACAAGCAAGGAGGGACAGTGGGAGAAGGAGAGAGAGAATCTTAAGCAGGTGCCATGCTCAGTGTAGAGCCTGATGTGGGGATTGATCTCAGAACCCTGAAATCACAACCTGAGCCAAAATCAAGAGTCAGATGCTTAATGAACTGAGGCACCCAGGCATCCCAGGGACTTGTCATTTTCTACAGATATGTTGTGTTTGGCTGCCTAGTGTTGGTTGGTGCAGAGCTGTGAGAATTTTTGAAAAAGTTACCAAAACTAAAAATTAGACTTAACAAGAAAACCTAGATTTGTATTTTCTCTGAAAAAGCTGGAGGGTCTGGGCTCATATCCCTAAATGAAATAGTGACTACACTCAGCTGCCTGAGTATATTCTCACCACTCCCTGTTACCTCTTGCATCCGGCCCACGTCACTCAATTGTGTCTTCATGACAGCCCCATATGGGATACCAGAACCCATGCTCTCTGAACCTCCTTTCCTCAGACTTGATACTTAGCTCAGTGGATTTTTCCAGAGGCGTAATTTCTTTTTTATTTTTCCCACAGGATGGCTCACTTTTCTGAAACCCTTCATTTCTTCAAATCTCTCCCATAGAATGGGACTCTGAGAACTGAGCTCCCTGAGCTGACCAGCACAGAGTACTGGGAGACAGCTTACTCTCTTGAGATCTTCTTCTTCTTCTTCTTTTTTTTTTAATTCACTTGAGAGAGAGAGAATGGGCAGAGGTACAGTACACTTGGGGAACAGGGACCAACTCTTGTGAAATGGAAGGTGTGTGAGAGGGTGAGGTGTGACATGGGTATAAAGGCAGGAATAGTAGTGTAGGTAAATGTCAAGCTAAGGAGCCTTTATCTAATTAAAAAAGGAAGCCTTGGAATATTTTGAGCAAGGGAGTGATATTGATGTCTTGGACAACAGTGTGTAGGATGGATGGAGGACAGGGAAGGAGGGACTTTAGACAGATGCCAAGGAGAAAGTTGGCCCAACCCTTCCCTTCCTGTGAGATGTGATGAGCATGTGAACCAGAACAGAGGCCATGGGGACACAGAGTTCCCTCTACCTTGGACATCAGGAGGACCTCAGCCTGGCTGTCAATGGGACACATTCTTGTCCATAACATCATCACTTATTTGCTGTTCCCCTCCACCTTCCTCTTGCCTCTCCACCTCCTCCTTCTCTCTTCTTCCCTCTTTTCTCCTTTATTCCTCTTCTATAATTACCTACCTCTCAATAGTCCTTTCAGATTTATTTTCACAGCCATTTCCTCGCTGGGATGTTTTTGAATTTTGACTTTTTTTTTCAACTCTGTAAGAATCAGGACTGGATTCTTCCAGAGTAACAAAAACTCCAAAGTAACAGTGAAGGTTCTTTCTCTCCCCTGTAGATAGGCAGTACAGTCCTCGTGCAGAGTTCCCACTCTCATGCTCTCCTCCTGCACTGCCATGCCCAGCCCATGGCTCCCACCTCAAGTCAAGATGGCGCTCAAGCTTTCCCCATTAGCTCGGTCTCTCAGGCAGGAGAATAGCAGAAGAGGACACTCTCTGGAATTTGCATGCTCCAATTCTGCATACTTTGAATTAGCAGACCTCATCCCATTACTACACTGCAGGGTCAGAGAGACTGGAAAAGGAGAACTCCATTCTGGGCTCCTATTTGCTAGAGTTGAGACCAATTGTGTGGCAGAAAGAGAGATACACCCTGTGGGCTGGTCCTGGGGCACCCTGCATAGGGAGTCGATGGCATCTCAAGTGAAGTCATCCCCCAGCAAACATTGTCTCACCTCTTCCCTGGCAGAGTGAGGTGCTTTAGGGCTGTGGAGAAATACCAAGATGGGTATATAGGCCGCAGATGCTTACACACACATACCATAAAATCTCGGAACTGGAAGGGATAGTAGGTGCCATCCATCTGTCCATTCCAGTTCAGTCTGTCTAGAGAAATCATCTGCAGCTTCGGCTTGCATGTGTCCAGAGTTGGGGGTCCCATCTGAAGCAGCTTCCTACATAAGTCACAATGCGGATATCTTACCCTGAATAATACCTGCCTCCCAGCATCTTCTACCCAACAGCCCTGGTTAGGCTAGGAAACAGGTCTTGCTTATTCCTCACTCTAAAAAAGACCTCATTTGCTATGTGAAGGCAGCTCTCACGTCTGTCTGTCCATCTGTTTGTCCTCTGCTTTCCCAACCAGTCCCCCCCTTTCTAGAGGGGGTGTGCCATATGGCTAAGCTGACGTGCTTTGGAGTCATCAGAGCTGACTCTCCTACCAGCTTACTTGATCTTGAGCAAATGACTTACCTTTTCTGAGCCTTTATTTCTCCATGTGTAAAAGGAGGCTGATGTTAGCCAGCTCATGAGGTTATTACTGTGAGGACTAAATGAGCTAATGAATGCAAAACACAGAGCTCAACACCAAATACAGCAGTCTATAGTCATTACTAGCATCTTCATAATTAATAATAATAAAACATCTCTGGCTCCTCTTCCCTCTTGAGGTATTAGATAACAGAGGAGAAGAAACCTTGATCACTTTGGGGGTAAATTAGCATGAAAATACCATGCAGGATTGTGACCTTTTTTTTTGCTCTCTTTACACATTTCACTGTGTCGTTGCTGCTGTCCATAGAAAATCCCCTCCTGGGGTCTATGGTTTGCTCTCTCTGTTTGGAAACTGCCTCCTGGGAAGCTCCATCTGTTATAGCGGGCATGGGCACTCCTTGGGCTAATTTGTTGGTGCTGTTAGCAAAAACAGTCAGAACACAAGTACACAAACATAGTGAAGTACTCGAAGTCTGTCTGCCTTGTAGAGAGAAAAGGAGTCCGGAAGCCTGGGTCCTGATTTCTACCTTGACACTAGCTAGCTGGGTGACCAGGGATAAGTCAAAGGGCCCCTCCACGCCTCTGAACTTTGACAGCCTGTTCAGCGGCAATATCCTGTGACCAGAGAAAGCATTACCATGGCTTGTGTTCCCCCTGGAGTCTCTCTCCCCACCTAGGGCTAGTCCAGGTGGGACCATCATCTGGGCGGAGGCTGGGTGCATGCCCAGGCAGCCTGGCTTGGTCTGTGAGCCAGGCAGAGTCCGCCTGTTACCAGGGTGTGATTGTTCTTGTGATTTGGCAACACCTAGCAAACGTGTCCCATCAGGGCTGAACTAAAAATAGCTCCTGTGCTGTTGGGGCCCAGGAAAACTAGCGACCTCGCACACACAAGGTTGGCTAACCAGGCAGAACCAAGTGGCCACCACGGTCTTAGGGGCACAACGGCCAAAGAGAGAAGGGTTGGCTAATTTTCACACGAGCATCCTCTTTCCCCACCCTCCTCCCACACCCCACCCACACCAGGGCCAGAGCCTTACTCTCCCTTTCCGCCCACGCCTCTGTTTCTAGAAACACTGACTTTTGCAGAGGTGCTGAATGTCACCACAGTGTCCTGGAAAGGGCTGGGGTTCAGGCATCAGTGGACTTCGGTTCAAATCCTGGCTCTGCTATTTTCTAGCTGTTTGAACAGGAGCATGTGGTCCTCCTGAGCCTCAGCTGTTCCAGCAGCGGAATGGGGTCCATTGTACCTACGGCTAAGGACTGTTATAAATACTAAAGGCATCATGGGACAAAAACAATGATTCAAGAACTTCATCATGCATCTGAATCACCTGGGTCGGGGGAATCTTGTGAAAACTGAGATGGCTGAGTCCTGCCCCCAGGTTGCTGATTCAGTGGGTCTGGATGGTACTTATTTTCTTCCTAACAAGTTGCCAGGTGATGCTGATGCTGCAGGGCCAGGAATCACCCCTGGGTTAAGAGTGAAAGTGTGTGAATTCTGGGGTCAGATCACTAGAGTTCAACCCCTGGTCCTGTCATCTCTAGCAGAGTGATTGTGGGCACGTTTCTAAACCTTATCTGGTAAATGGGGGATTAATCATTCCTACTGTATAGTGTTGATCTGAGGATTAAGTGAGTTAATTCATATAAAGCACTTAACACAGGATCTGGCAAACTGCAAGCCTGAGTAAACATTAACGTTTACTAGTGTCACAGAGTCTGCAAAGACTATGAGTTCAGTACAAGTTCTTTTTTTCTCTCTCTCTGTGGTTATTGTTGGCTTTGCTGGAATCTCTGTCTCCATTCTGCCCCTCCCAGGGTCTTTGCATTCTGAGCCTTGCCTAGTTGGGAGGGCTTATGCTGGGAGGGTTTGGGGCACCAAGGAGCACAGATTGAATGTCAAAGATTAGAGATCAAAGAAGAGCCTGAAGCCCTCAGGCTGAATGGGGCTTACCCAAGAGAATTCAGTCAAGAGGGGCAAAACTGAAAGTAGACCCAGGTTTCCTGACTTCTCAGCCAGAACACTTTCCATAGCACTGTGATGCATCCCCAGAGGCAGCCTGGCTATCCCCAAGCGTGCTTAGGGAACAACCAGCTCCCCGCCCTACATCTGCGCTGTTGCTGGGCATGTGGGTTGTTTCTCCTGTAACTGTTTAGGATTGAAGAAGACACAGTTGTAAACATCTAACATCTGAGTATAAATGACTATATTCTTTGGGCTTTTTTTCCCCTGGACTAATGTCCTCAGAGGGGAATTGTTGTATTAAAAAGTACAGACAGTGTTATAGCTAAAAGAAAGCTAGACATAGCAACTCTTCTAGGGGAAAGAGCTTCTCATTTCCCAGAAAGCATAAAATGGCTGGGGATTTTACTATCTGAAGCAAACTAGGGAGGTCAAGGGCCCAGAGCTGAACATTCAAATCAGCGGTGGGAGACAGCCATGGCTGAGAGAAGGGAGATTGAAACTAGGAAGGGGACACCTGGCAATCACTGATAATTTCCTCCCCAAATGGTGCTGAGACTACTGCTTCACAGATATTAATGTGCATAGGAATTCCCTGAGGATCTTGTTTATATGTGGAATCTGACCCAGTAGGGTTTGGTGGGGCCCAAGAGTCTGTATTTCTTTTCTTAAGATCTTTACTATTGATTGATCAATCGATCAATTGATTGATTGAATACATGAGAGGGGGAGGAGCAGAGGGAGAGAGAATCCCAAGCAGACTCCGCACTGAGTTCAGAGCCAACTTGGGGCTCGATCTCATGACCTTGAGATCATGACCTGAGCTAAAATCAAAAGTCAGATGCTTAACTGACTGTGACACCAAGGTGCCCCAAGTCTGTATCTCTAATAAGGTCCAGGTGATGCATACTCTGCTGATCCATGGACCAAACTCTGAAGCAGCAAGAATTTAGCTGAGGTTACCCTTCCTTTGTTCATGCTATTCCTCTGTCTAAACCACTATTCCTACTATATTTCAGACCAAGCTCCAAACACATCCCTGGACTGAGTTCATAGGTCAAGCTAAGTGCTCCTTGTATCTAGGACTATTGCAGCATTGATCATGCTGCACTAAACTGTCCATCCCTTCCTGAGGGCATGGACCAGAATTATTCATCGCTATATTCCCAGCATCTAGCACAACAGTGCCAATCATGGTTTGGGTCTAATTATTATGATTGGGTAAGTGAATGGGTAAATGGGTGGGTGAGTGAATGGATGGATGGATTGATGGATGGATGGATGGATTAATAAATGGCTGTGAGAAGAGGGAAGTAGGAAAAGCATGGTGAACAATCAGATTTGGATTCAAGATTGTTATTTTCTAACTAGACCATTTACTGAAAGCCCAGAGTCACTGACCCTCCTCTGATCCTTGCCAACTTTTTGCCCCCAGAATGTTAACCCTGAACCAAGAATGAACTCAGATAAATGAATAAGATCCAGAAAGCTTAGAGGTGCCTCACAGGGTAGCTCTAATAAGTACCAGAAAACAAAAAGCAGGTGTTGGCAATCTTTATTCTGCCCAAAGAGTTGTTTACACAAGTTTCCAAAGCAATCCCCTTCATCGCTTTTACATGCCTATTACATGGTTCTCTACAGAGAAAGGTCTGGAGCTGGTTAGCTCAGTGGATTAGAGAGTAAGTCTCTGAAAGCCAAGGGCACTGGGAGCCTTTTCCCTTTCTCTGCTGAAGGCCACAGGCTGACTGCCCAGTCCTGGCCAGAGGCACTGTGGTCCTGCTTGGTCCCAATGATTAAGAGTGGTCAGTGTGAATCCATCCATTCACTCAAAATGGTAGGTGGTGCCATGCAGAAGAATGAACTTGAGTTTTGATATTAGACAGTCCTAGGAATGAAACAAGGATACTTCATTCACTCACTAACTATATAATCTTCAAAAAAAAATTTTTTTTTAAAGATTTTATTTATTTATTTATTTGACAGACAGAAATCACAAGTAGGCAGAGAGGCAGGGAGAGAGGCAGGCAGAGAGAGAGAGGAGGATGCAGGCTCCCCGCCGGGCAGAGAGCCCGATGTGGGGCTCAATCCCAGGACGCTGGAATCATGACCTGAGCCGAAGGCAGAGGCTTTAACCCACTAAGCCACCCAGGCACACCCTTCAAAAAAATTTATTTGAAGTAATTTTAAACTTACAGAAAAGTGGCAAAAAAGTACAGGAAACTCCTGTATATCCTTTGCCTGTATTTACCAATTTTTAATATTCTTCTACATTTGCTATTTCACCCTCTCCCCTTTTGTTTCAGTGCCTCTGATTGAACATAACAAATGTTAATCAAAAACAAAAAAAATTAGGGACTCCTGGGTGGCTCAGTTGGTTAAGCAGCTGCCTTGGGCTCAGGTCATGATCCCGGCGTCATGGGATCGAGTCCCGCATCGGGCTCCTTGCTCGGCAGGGAGACTGCTTCTCCCTCTGCCTCTGCCTGCCTCTCTGTCTGCCTGTGCTCGCTCTCTCTCCCTCTCTCTCTGACAAATAAATAAATAAAATTAAAAAAAAAAAGAGTCAAAAACAAAAAAAATTACATTCTGAAACAAAAATGTTCTGAAACAAAAAATTAAAGTAAAAAGTTATTCAAAAGTAACAAAATTAAATACATATAAAAGAAATATAAGTCAACTTTAAAATGGAGTTGTTTGTGAGTTTGTAGCATTTATACTTTCTAGAGTTATTCAAGTTTAAAACTGCACTCAGATATTTGGGATACTCTGTAATGTTATATAATAATGTATAAGTTATGTTTTAGAGCCATTGTGGAGTAGATTATATATCATATCACATATATCACATCTCTTAGTATTTTAGGTTGGATTAACTAAGAACAAGGACATTTTCTAATATAATCTCAGGTATGGTTTCAGAAACTTGAACATTAGTAGAATATTTACATATACAATCTGTATTCCAATTTCTTCAATTATACCAATAATGGCTTTTTCTTCCCCTCCAGTATATAATTACTGGGTGTATATTTATATATTATTTATATATTAATAACATAATTATGTCAATATAATTTAATATGATTATAATATTATAATATGTCACATATAATATTTAAATATTATATAAAATATATTAATATAATTATATTAATAATATAAATAGATCATATTTATATTATATATTTATATTTATACATTTTATATTTATATTTTATATTTTCCTGTTTATTAATTTTTTCACTGTATAGAATATGAACATGCTTCTAAAGTCAAAACTACACAAAAAGTTGTACTCAGAGAAGTGATCTTCCTCCCTCATCCTTCCTGCATTATTTCCTCAACCTCTTGTGCATAACTAGTTTTATTGCTTTCTGGTTTATCATTCTGTTTTTGTTTTTTTTTTTTTTTTCCAAAAATAAGCAGGCAGATACATGTATGTTTTCTTATTTCTCCTTCTTTTTTGCACCAAGGGTCATCGCCCTATCTATTCATTTTTGCACTTCCCTTTTTTTTCCTAGAAGTCACTGCATGGGCATTCATGGAGATGTACCTAACGTTTTTTACAAGTGAGTACTTGTGGTAGATTATCATGGCCACAAATTATTTGCTGCTCCTCCTGCAAAAGCTAGAGTCTATTTCCTTTCCGCTTGAATTTGGGACGGCTTTGTGAATTGTTTTGAGCAATACCATGTGGCATAATTGATGTCCTAGAACCTCTAAATATAGACTTTCAAAGAACTATGGGCTTCTGTTTTCTCACACTTAGAAGGGATCCACCATGTTGTAAAGAAGCTTAGGATGGACAGCCAAGGGATGGTAATTCATTAAGGTGGCGAGTGGGTCTGGAGAACAGGAGACTATCTTGTTGGTTCAGCACTAGCTGAGCTCCCAGCTGAATATGGTCAGTTGAGTGGATTCAGACTATAGCACAGGGACAGGAAAAACCACCCAACTGAGCCCAGTCTTACTCACAGAATCAGAAATAATAAATTGTATTTTTAAGCTGCTAGGTTTTGAGTTGGTTGGTTCCTGAAACAATAGTACTCTATCAGGGGTGTGCCCAGTCTTCTGTGTTTGGCCATTTAGGTAGTCTTTGCAACTACAAATAATTCATCAGTAAATAACCTCATGCATATGTATTTTGTATTATTGGAGGCCTGTCTTTAGGTTAAAATTCTGGAATTGGGATTGCTGGATTGCAGAAAAATATCATTATCTTGTTAGACATCACAAATTTCTCTAAGGAGTATATCATTCTGCACTTCTACCAGCAATGTACGCTTGTGATGATTTCCTGAGCTTTTGAATTGTTGTCCATCTGATGTGTGAGAAATGAGGTCTTTGTGTAGTGTTTTGTGTAGTGTTATAAATGTGCATTTATATTATTACGTATGTTATCTATTGTCAATAACAATTTATCCCCAAATTTAGAGACTTAAAACAATAAAAAATTGTTATCTCACAGTTATTGGTGAGTCAGAGTTTGAGCTGTGGTCGGCTGGTGCCTGTAGCTCAGGGTCTCTCAGAAATCTGTGATCAGGCTGGTGACTGTTGTCAGTACCTCAGGGCTCAACTAAGGCATGATCCATTTCCATATACTGGGTCACAAACAGTTCTCAACTGGTACCAAAAGATTGGGAAAATTCCCTGCATATTTTCAGACCACAATGCTTTGAAATTTGAATTCAACCACAGGAGGAAATTTGGGGGAAAGTACTTAAATGCATGGAGGCTAAAGATCATCCTACTATGAATGAATGGGTCAACCAGGAAATTAAAGAATGATTAAAAAAATTTATTGAAACAAAGGAAAATGAAAACAATACTGTTCAAAACCTTTGGAATGCAGCAAAGGTGGTTTTTTTTTTTTTTTAAATATTTTATTTATTTATTTGACAGACAGAGATCATAGATAGGCAGAGACAGGCATAGAGAGAAGGGGGAAGCAGGCTCCCTGCTGAGCAGAGAGCCTGACGTGAGGCTTGATCCCAGGACCCTGAGATCATGACCTGAGTGAAGGCAGAGGCTTAACCCACTGAGCCACCCAGGGACCCAGCAAAGGTGGTCTTAAGCTTCCTCAAGGAACAAGAAAGTTCTCCGATACACAACCTAACCTTACACCTAAGGGAGCTGGAGAAAGAATATCAAATAAAGCCTAAACCCAGCAGAAGAAGAGAATTAATAAAATAGAGCAGAAGTCAATGAAATAGAAACCAAAAGAAGAGTAGAACAGATCAACAAAACTAGGAGCTGGTTCCTTGAAATAATTACTAAGATTTGTAAACCCCTAGCCAGACCTATCAGAAAGCAAAGAGAAAGGACCCAAATAAATAAAATCATGAATCAAAGAAAAGTGATCACAATCAACACCAAAGAAATACAATGATAAGAACATATTATGAACAACTATATGCCAACAAATTAGGCAATCTAGAAGAAATTGGATGCATTCCTAGAGATATATAAACTACCATAACTGAAATGGGAAGAAATTGGCAACCTGAACATACCCAAAACCAGCAAGGAAATTGAACCAATAATCAAAAATCTCCCAACAAACAAGAGTCCAGGGCTGGATGACTTCCCAGGGGAATTCTACCAAACAGTTAAAGAATAATTAATACCCATTTTTCTGAAGCTGTTTCAAAAAATAAAAATGGAAGGAAAACTTCTAAACTCTTACTAGGCAGCATTATCTTGATCCAAAAATGAGACAAAGACTCCACCAAAAAGGGAAATTACAGACCAATATCCCTGATGAACAAGGATGCAAAACTTCTCATCAAGATACTAGCCAATAAGGTCCAGTGGTACATTAAAAGGATTATTCACCATGACCAACTGGAATTTATTCCTGGGCTGCAAGGGTGGTTCAATATCCACAAATCAATCCATATGATATACTACATTAATAAAATGTATGATCCTCTCAATAGATGCAGAGAAAGCATTTGACAAAATACAGCATCCTTTCTTTTTTTAATTAATTAATTAATTAATTTTTTAATTTATTTCTTTTCAGTGTAACAGAATTCATTGTTTATGTACCACACCCAGTGCTCCATGCAATACATACCCTCTGTAATACCCACCAACCGGATCCCCAAACCTCCCACCCCCAGCCCCTTCAAAACCCTCAGACTGTTTTTCAGAGTCCATAGTCTCTCATGGTTCATCTCCCCTTCCAATTTCCTTCAACTCCCTTCTCCTCTCCATCTCCCTATGTCCTCCATGTTATTCCCTATGCTCCACAAATAAGTGAAACCATACGATAATTGACTCTCTCTGCTTGACTTATTTCACTCAGCAAAATCTCTTCCAGTCCCATCCATGTTGATAACAAAAGTTGGGTATTCATCCTTTCTGATGGAGGCATACTACTCCATAGTGTATATGGACCACATCTTCCTTATCCATTCATCCACTGAAGGGCATCTTGGTTCTTTCCACAGTTTGGCAACCGTGGCCATTGCTGCTATAAATGTTAGGGTACAGATAGCCCTTCTTTTCACTACATCAGTATCTTTGGGGTAAATACCCAGTAGTGCAATTGCAGGGTCATAGGGAAGCTCTATTTTTAACTTCTTAAGGAATCTCCACACTGTTTTCCAAAGTGGCTGCACTAACTTGCATTCTCACCAACAGTGTAAGAGGGTTCCCCTTTCTCCACATCCTCTCCAACACATGTTGTTTCCTGTCTTGCTAATTTTGGCCATTCTAACTGGTGTAAGGTGTTATCTCAATGTGGTTTTAATTTGAATTTCCCTGATGGTTAGTGATGATGAACATTTTTTCATGTGTGTGATAGCCATTTGTATGTCTTCATTGGAGAAGTGTCTGTTCATGTCTTCTTCCCATTTTTTGACATAATTATCTTTTTTGTGTGTGTTGAGTTTAAGAAGTTCTTTGTAGATCCTGGATATCAACCTTTTGTCTGTACTGTCATTTGTGAATATCTTATCCCATTCTGTGGGTTGCCTCTTTGTTTAGTTGACTGTTTCCTTTGCTATGCAGAAGCTTTTGATCTTGATGAAGTCCCAAAAGTTCATTTTCACTTTTGTTTTCTTTGCCTTTGGAGACATATCTTGAAAGAAGTTTAGAGCATCCTTTCTTAATAAAAACTCTTCACAGCATAGGGATGGAGGGAATATATCTCAATATCATAAAAGTCATATAAAAAAGCCCACAGTGAATATCATTCTTGATGGGAAAAACCTGACAGCTTTTCCCTTATGTCCATCACCATTGTTGTTCAACATAGTATTAGAAGTCCTAGCCTCAGCAATCAGAAAACAAAAATAAATAAAAGGTATCGAAGTCAGCAAAGAAGTGAAACTCTCACTCTTTGCAGATGGCATGATAGCCTGTGTGGAACACCAAAAAGACTCTACCCCAAACATGCTTGAACTTATACAAGAATTCAGCAAAGTGGCAGGATATAAAATCAATGCACAGAAGTCAGTTGCATTTCTATACGGTAACGATAAGACAGAACAAAGGAGATTAAGGAGGTGATCCCATCTACAACTGTGCCAAAACCATTAGATATCTAGGAAGAAACCTAACCAAAGAGGTAAGGGATCTGTGCTCAGAAAACTATGGAACACTCACAGAAAGAATTGAGGAAGACACAAAGAAATGGAAAAGCATTCCATGCTCATGGACTGGAAGAACAAATATTGTTAAAATGTCTGTGCTACTGAGAGCAATCTATACATTCAAAGCAATTCCTATCAAGATAATATCAACTTTTTTCAGAACTGGAACAAATAATCCTAAAATTTTTATGGAATCAGAAAAGACCCTGAATAGCCAAAGGAATGTTGAAAACAAAAACTAAAGCTGGAGACAACATAATTCTAGACTTCAATCTGTATTACAAAGTTATAATCATCAAGACAGCATGGTACTGGCACAAAAACAGACACATAGATCAATGGAACAGAATAGAGAACTCAGAAATGGACCCTCAACTATATGGTCAACTAATCTCTGACAAAGCAGGAAAGAATGTCCAATGGAAAAAAGATAGTCTCTTCAACAGATGGTGTCGGGAAAATTGGACAGCCACATGCAGAAGAATGAAGCTGGACCATTTTCTTATGCCACACACAAAAATAGACTCAAAATTGATGAAAGACCTAAATGTGAGATAGGAATCCATCAAAATCCCAGAGAAGAACACAGGCAGCAATCTCCGTGACCTTAGGAGACAAACCATAGGAGAATTTTTTTTTAAGATTTTATTTATTTATTTGACACAGAGAAAGAGATCACAAGCAGGCAGAAAGGCAGGCAGAGAGGCGGGGGGAAGCAGGCCCCCTGCCGAGCAGAGAGCCCAACCTGGGGCTCAATCCCAGGACACTGGGACCACGACCCAAGCCAAAGGCAGAGGCTTTAACCCACTGAGCCACCCAGGCACTCCCCATAGGAGACTCTTAATCATAGGAAACACACTGAGGGTTGCTGTGGGCACAGGTAGAGGGTAACTGGGTGGCACATTGTTACTATGTCAAATGTACCTCAGTAAAGCTGAAAAAAAGATACTTAAAAAATTCAAGTAGTCAAACTTACCAGTTTATTCTTTTATCACATCTTGATTTTAAGTCATAGAAAATCTTCCTGTATACCTAACCTATAGGGAATTTATCCATATTTTCTCCTTGTTCTTGTATAGTTTCATTATTTTGCATTTAGATCTTTGATACATTTGGAATTTGCTGTTGTATATAATGTGAGGAATAGATCTAATTTTATTTTTTTCCATATGTCTTACTAGTTGTTCCAACATCATCTATTAAAAAGTCCATTTTTGTCCTCAGAATTCAAGTTAATTCTGAACTCCATAGATGATTTGGCCTATTTCTAGACTTCCTAATCTATTCTATTGGTTTGTCTATTCATATCATAGTACTAGACTATTTTAGTTACAGTGGCTTGGCAGATGTTTTATATTTGGTAGGACTCTTAGCTCTTACCTTTCACTGTTTTCCTAGCTATTTTTTAAAAAGATTTTATTTATTTACTTGACATAGACAGAGATCATAAGCAGGCAGAGAGGCAGGCAGAGATGAGGGGAAGCAGGCAGGCTCTCTGCAGAGAGCCCGATGAGGGGCTCGATCCTGGGACCCTGAGATCATGACCCAAGCCGAAGGCAGAGGCTTAACCCACTGGGCCACTCAGGTACCCATTTCCTAGCTATTTTTGCATGCTTCTTGTTCCAGAAGAATTTTAGTATCTGCTTATTTAGCTGCCCCCCAAAACAATTTGTTGGTATTTTTTATTGGAATTACCATAGGTTAATAGATTAACCAAGAGTGGACTGACTCTCTGGTGATGATGAGATATCTAAACCAAGAACAAGAGCTGTTTTTCCATTTGTTCAAGTCTACTTGTATGTCTTTCAAGTGTGTCTTGGAGTTTTCTTCACATAATTTCTGAACATTTCTTGCTCAAGAAATTCAGTAATCTTAAACCAGTTACTTCCTTCTTCTGAATCTCCTGTTGCTCATCCAGAGAAAAGTGGGATTATATTATCTTTCTTGAAGAGTGTGAAAAGTAAATGAGGTGAATTGTAAAGTAAGTGCTTTGTTGATCCCAGTTTCTTACTCCTTCATTGAAGCTCATGCTTGTTCTTGAGGAGGGGCCTGAGGGACATAATCTGTCACATATCTCTAGTAAGGGCATCATCTATCTCAGTTGATAAGTCAATCAATATTGTAGAGCTCACCACGTACAAGGGACAGCAAAAGTTGCTGGAGATATAGTGGTAAGAACATCAAACATGATTCCTGCTCTCATAGAGCTTCTGGTTCATGAACATTTCCCATCAATCCTACGAGATTTTATAAAACTGTAAGCCCAATTAGCAAGCCAGGCCCTACCAATCAATAGATTCTAAAATTGCATAGCATAGGGATGTGGAGTCTTTAAATACTTTCATAATCCACATCCCAGTTTGGATCATTGTGCAAGCAGGGATTACCTAAAACAAGGGAGAATCAAAGCTAAAAGGAGTGCGTGGAGGAGGGAAGAGGGACAGTGGGTCACGATCTGACCAGGTTCACACAATTAATGAGTGACTGAGCCGGGACTGGAAACTGGGTATCCACGCTCCCAGGCTGGAATACTTTCCAACACGCACCTACAGTCATTCTACTTGCCATCTACATCTCTTGTCACTGCCACATACGTTATCAGGGTTTCAGCTACCCATGTGGGTCGTCCAGGGAACATTGGCCAGAAATGAACAGCACATTTCTAGGAAAGACCTGATAACACTGGAGTCACTACATCAGGAGGTAGCAGCTCAGCCCACAAAGAAGGAAAGTAAACCAAACTATACCGATACATAGAATGGGAATGTGGCTCAAATGAAACAAAATTAGAATCACTCTAGCTAATACCATAGCACTGTTTGAAATCAAACAGATACAATAACTTACTGCCTGTGTGACCTTTACCTGGCTGTTAAATTTCACTGAGCTTTGTTATATCTTACCTCAAAAATAGGCATGTACATGTGAGCTCTGTGGAAAAGAATACTCATTTCTCAGTTTGGTTTTCCCCTTCCTCTATGGTGATAGAAGCCCCAGTTCTTAGCTGAACTAATGACTGTGTGAAAGGAAGACTATTTTTCCTCGGTTTTCATTGTAGCTAGGTGTGGTCATATGACTAAACTCTGCCTAGTGGGATGCCAGGAGAAATGTTAAATCCAACCTCCAGGAAACATCCTTAAAGGCCAGAAATATGACTTCCACTTTTTACCTGTCCTTGGTAGGAATTTAGTGGTAGAAACTTGAGCTGGAGGAAGTATGAGGCACCAAAAGGCAGCCTTGGGAATGAAGGCCATGTTCAATGAAGCACAGAGAGAAGGAGTCTGGGCTACTACGGGCTTCACCTTTCCTAGGTAGCTTGCCGATGTTCTGATGTAGGATGTTTTTCTGTTGTTTTTAAATCACTGCTAGTCTAGGGACTAAGATAGCTCATGTCGTGATGGAAAGGCATGATGGAAAATCCAATATGAACGCTGGTTTATTTATTTATTTATTTATTTAAAGAGAGAGAGAGAAAGCACGAATGAGTATGAGCAGGGGGAGGGGCAGAGGGAGAGGGGAAATGCAGACTCTCCACTGAGCAGGGACCCTATGTGGAGCTCAATCTCAGGACTCCAAGATCCAGACCTGAGGCAAAGTCAGATGCTTAACTGACTGAGCCATCCAGGTGTCCCACAATAGGAGCTCTTTACTCTAATGGGTAGCCATGGCTTTTTTCTTCCTGGCTTCTACTTTTGCTACGTTTGTGATTACATTTCAAGTTTTCTTAGGAATGACCTGATCCCCATCCCGTAGCCTTAGTGGAACTGTGAATTAAGCTGCATCATCTTTCCCTGAACCGGGCCAGCTGGACTTGGAATTTGAATGGAATTTTCTTGGACAGTGTAACGCAAGAGTAAAAGAAGTAGATATGTCCTAGAGGTGGGTGGCAAGGAAAACTCTCCTTTGCTGAAGAATATCAGTTAAGAAGTATAGTAGAAAAGCTAAATAGAAAAAGTCACCATAAAACTGGGTTCAAGCCAGAAGCATCAATGGTTGCTTATCAACTACACAGGTTTCACAATGGAGGAATCTGGAGAACACCCGAGCTAGATGATCAAAGATAGCATCACCAAGAGCAGCGCATGTTGTGGCCCGTGACATGAAGCCCTGAGGGGCATTCAACATCACCTATGGAGTCTTCAGAACGAAACTGACTAACCTGGATCTCATTAAGTAGAAATAGTCAGAAAAATCTAAAGTGAGGAATATTCTGTACAACAACTGGCCTATAAACTTTAAATATGTCATTGGTGACAAAGACTGTAAAAACAAAAAACAAAAACAAAAACAAAAACAAATTATCTAGAAGAAAAGACACACTAAAAAAATGTAACAAGGGGCACCTGGGTGGCTCAGTGGGTTAAGCCTCTGCCTTTGTCTTAGGTCATGATCTCGGGGTCCTGGGATCAAGCCCCGCATTGGGCTCTCTGCTCAGCAGGGAACCTGCTTCCCTCTCTCTCTCTGCCTGCTTCTCTGCCTACTTGTGATCTCTGGCTGTCAAATAAATAAGCAAAATCTTAAAAAAAAAAAAAATTAAAGTGGCACAGCCTTTTTTTTTTTTTTAAAGATTTTATTTACTCATTTGACAGAGATCACAAGTAGGCAGAGAGGCAGGCAGAGAGAGAGGAAAGGAAGCAGGCTCCCTGCTGAACAGAGAGCCCGATGTGGGGCTCGATCCCAGGATCCTGAGATCATGACCTGAGCGGAAGGCAGAGGCTTTAATCCACTGAGCCACCCAGGTGCCCTGAAAATAAAAAAACTTTAAAAAAAATGTGACAATTAAAATGTATGATCCTGGATTGGATCCTGTATATGACTGTTATATTATATTATAGTATAGTATAGTATATTGGGTTATATTAGGTTAGGTTATATTAGGTTAGATTATATATTATAATATTTATAGTGACTATATATCATATGATAGTATTCTATCAGTGTAAGCTTCCCATGTGTGAGGACTGTGGTCGTATAGGAGAATATTCCTGTTTCCTTGTTCTTAGGAGATCCATATGAAGTATTTTGGGGCAAACTCTCATGATGCTTACAAGCAATATTCAAATGCTTTAGCAAAAAAAATTTAAATGGGTAAACATGCAGGTGAGAGAGAGAGAGAAGGAGGAGGAGGAGAGCAGGAGAGGGAGAGGAAGAACAAGAGTGACAGAGAGCATGTTGATACATGGAAACACTCGTGGGGCTGCTTGAAGGGCATATAGTCATTATATTATTCTTCAACTTTTCTATTTTCCAAATAATAAGCTATGTGTAGCCTTCTTGTTCCCTTTTCTCATCCTTAGAGTGAAGTATAAAGACCTTGAAAGGGATGCCTGCCTCTTGTCGCGCGCCCTGAGCCCCGCATGCTGGAGAAGCTGGGGGTCGCAGTGGGGTGAATCCTGCCCTGTCAGCTGTGAGCCGTGGGTGCTTTCTCCTGCGAGGGACACTTGAGGGTATGTCCCTTGAGGGGGTTTGGTGTGTGTGACAGTGACCTTTAGATGCTGCCAAGGCGGGCAGAGAAGCAGTACAAGAGGGAATGGGAGTGGGGAAGTCGGGGTGCATCTCATCTGTAAGGAGGCCCTGCTGCTCTCTCCAATCTTCCGTCTCAGGCCATTCCCTTCACACACCTCCCCACCCCCCACCGACTCCCTAATTCCACAGACCTTCCTCAACCTCCTTATACAGGCTCTCTGTTGCCCCCTCAGGGCATCTGGGCTTATTGGTCTCAGGGTCTGAAATGATTTTCCTCCTGAGCCTTGCACGGCTACCTCTGTCTTGTCATTTATTCTTGCTGTCACCTGTGTACCTCTCAGCTGTACTGCCACCTCCTCACTGAGACCCTTCCTGACCACGCGGTCTACTTTTTCCTGCCACCCGTGCCTGCTCTAGACTCACCCAGGCTTCCTTTGCAGCCTCTGTCACTGCCTGGACGCTCCCACACTGACAGGTGAGCTCTACAAGACCGAGACTTGTCTGTTGGGTTCACGTCTGTGTTCCAACATGTACACTGGTGCCTGACTGCTGGTCTTAGAGTGGGCTGGGCTCCAGTGGAGCTTACGCTCAGGCAGGGGACAGAGGCACTGGATAAACGGTCAGGAATATGATGGTTGTTACGACCTGGAGATGAGCAATGGGGTTCAGGGAAGGCACATAGTCCGGAAGCTGGTGGGCGGTTTGCTGTCTTCCAGGGATGGAGTGATTCCCACCAAGGTAGGGTTTCTATTCTGCTTACTTCTTGCCTGTTAATAAAGCTACAGTGAGAGACTGGGTCTCACTGAAAGTCCCTTCTTACCCTTGGAAATGTATCAGGAACCTGTGCCTACAGCCTGCTGTTAGTCTGCTCTCCAATACTGCTGGCTGGCCTACCTTCCTGACCCATAAGTCACTTTTAAGGCCTCGTCTCTCTTGGTTTCCCTGTGACGTCTGCAGGATTGACAGTTCCTTTTTCATGAAACTGCATCGCCTTTGGGTTTTTGTAACACATTCTCCTGATGCTTCAACATTTGCTAAGTTCTAATAAGTTCAGGGTTCTTCCTTCTGTGTTCACTTGATCTTCACTACAATCCTCTGAGTTAGATGCTATTTGTCTCCCCATTTTGCTGAAGAGGAAACAGAGGCTAAGGGGCTATGTTGTCCAAGCTCACAGAGCTCATCAATGACAGAACCTGGGCTCAGATCCACACATGTACAGTGCCCAAGTCTGTGGCCATAGTTGGACTCCTTACCATCTTTTCCCTCTACCCTTCACCCTCCGATCCTTCCTGATCAGTCTCTACCACTTCCCAGCAACAGGGAGAGCTCACCAGCTCAACAGTATCCTCAGGCCTCTTTGCTCCCAGTACCTCTCTTGCAAAATCTCAGCTACCATCAAGTTCTAACTACCCACATGCTGATGACTCTCAAATCCTTACGTATAAGGATACAGAACAGCTCCAGGATGTTATAGGGCATCTGTTATGAATGTTTGTACCCTTCCTGACCCCAAATTCATATGTTGAAACCCTCCTGTACAAGGTTGTGAAATTAGGGAGGTAGAACCTTTAGGACATGATTAGGTCATGAGGGTGGAACCCTCGTGAACTGGATTAGTGCCCTGATAAAAGAGACCCAAAGACATCTCTGGCTCTTTCTGCCTTATGAGGACACAGTAAAAATACAACCATCTAGGAGCCAGAAAGTGGGCTCTCAGCAGACACAGAATCTGCTGGTGTCTTGATCGTGGACTTTTCAGCTTCTAGAACTTTGAGAAATAAATGTTTGTTTTTAAGCCGCTCAGTCTGTAGTATTTGTTATAGCAGCCTAAACTGATGAAAGTGACATCTCTTGTCCCCCAGGTATTGCCACCCCAACATGCCTTAATCTGAACTCATCACTATCTCCCGAGATGTGCTCTGTTGCCATCCTGTGTTCCCTGCAATGCTGAAGCATGTGGAGATCCACTCCACTTCCTGCGTCTCACCCTCTCCATCCAAGCAGTTACCTTCTCTCCATGCTTGCTCTCACCACCCTCATCCCAGTCCTCATCATCCCCACCATGGATCACCATCTCTGGATTAGTCTCCCCACATGGATACCTCCAGCTTCTCCTCCATGCAGCTTCCAGGGCCCTAAAACATAGAGGCCATCACCTCACATTCATGCTTCAATCTAGGCAATGTCTCTCCAGACACAATGGTTGGAACCCAAGTCCTTCCCACGCAGAGAGGGCCCTGTACCCTTGTGCTCCATCCAGCTCTTCTTTCACTCAGCTCTTTTCCAAGTTTTTGTCCCCATGCACAAGCCATTCTAAACCCTCTGCAGTTTCCCAGCATCCATACTTGCTGCTTCACGTCCCAAGGCTGCCAGCCTTCCTGACCCAGAAGTTACTGCTCCCATCAGTCTCCCCAAATCACTGACCCCAGTACATCCTCTCATTCTATTAAGGCTCTCAAAGCCCATCTCTCATGATTGGTCTGCTTCTGCCATGATCTTGTGACCCTCCAGATAGCAGGAATGGTGTCTGACTCATTCTGGTTTTGAGAACAAGGTCTGACTTCAGGTTTGTGAGTGACTGACTGACTGAACGAATGAACGATAAAACATTCTAGGTTTATTAACGGTAACATCAACAGTAGCAAAGCTATTGATGATAAATACTTATCGAGCACTTATTCTTGCCAAGCATTATACTAATTGCTTTTAACCAAATTCTTTAATCCCCAGAAGAATTGAGGGGCATTGGCTTCAAAGAATAAAAGCCAACTGGTAAGGAGTTATTACCATATGTGTGAGCATTTTATAGTACTCGTTCATGAAGCCTCACAACAGCCTTATAAAACATTATAATACTATTATTATTTCTTTTTATAGATGATGATACTGAGGCCTCCACAAATAAAGTTATTTCGCCTCAGGTCACACATCTAGTGATGGAGTGTTGGGATTCACCTTCCTGGAGTCAATGGCTAGACTCCAGACTCTACTAAAACATACCTCCAAATGTTCTTGTCAATATTTACAATAACTGTAACTATAATGAATAGTCGTGATTATTCAGTGCAGTCATTGCCAACAGTCCCAGCTTCAAAACACATTTTTGGGGGCGGTGAGAATGTGCCTCACGTGCCTATGCACAACAGCGCCTCTGGTTGCCTGCCACTTAATCCCAACCACAATGACATTTGATCGTTTTGGTCACATCAGCTGGAATAGGTAACGTGATAAAACCTCTTCACATGGACAAATGCAGGAGACTTGATCAGGAGTGCTTTGGAAAAGCCATTCGTTCTGGATTCCTAAGTCATAATCCTCTAGTAAAAGGGCTTGAAATCCAGACTTGCTGGAAACAAAACAATAGACTAAACATTGCATGCTCACATCCATGCCAGAAGATGGGATGTTATAGGAATGAGGCTTGCCAGCTTCAGTCTCTGGCCCCTTCGAATACGGCGTGAAGCAGAGTCTAGGAAGTCCACAGTGTGTGCATTGATTCAGCATGAAGGCTTAAGTCTTAAGTGGGCTTCAGAGATAGAGCCAGCCTAAGGACTGTTGTTTCCTCAATCCAGAAATTTGGGGAGGTAAAGTCAGAGAGAAGGAGCTGCAGACAGTAGATGTAGTGACAATAAATGTGCAGCCCTTCAGTTTGGGGTTTGAATTCATACTCTATGACTTATTCTCAGTGTGAACCTGGACAAACTGGTCAACCTCTGTGAGCCTCAGTTTTATTATCTGTAAAATTGGGATAATAGTTCCCACCTTATAAGTTTGTGAGAATTAAATGAAAAATGCCTGTAATGATCTTACTAATAATATATACATTTTTTGGGCTCTTCCATTGCCCATCATGCTTTAAGCAATTTTTTAAAGACTTATTTATTTATTTGAGAGAAAGAGTGTGTGTATATGTGAGAGAGAGAGAGAGTGAGCGGTGGGGGGAAGCAGAGGGAGAGTAAGAGAATCCTCGAGCAGACTCCCCGTTGGTCATGAACCTGACACTGGGCTTGATCCCAGGACCCAGAGATCATGACCTGAGACAAAATCAAGAGTCGGCTTAGCCAACTGAGCCACCCAGGTGCCCCTGCTTTAAACATCTTTAAAAACATGTATTAACATATTTAATCCTTCCAAGAACCCTATGAAGAAGGTACCTAGAAATCACTAGACTCTTCTGGGACACTAGAGACCAGGGAGCCAGGGATAGAAGTGGTCAAACACACTGACTTTCCCATACAGAAGATATATCTTGGTAAATCTACTGCCTGATCAAATGCCAACCTGAGGCAGACCACCTTAGAGTCAGACACTACCTGTTCTCAGCGCAACTTTTCCACCAACTGCTGAATACCCTTGGGCAAATTGCCTAACTTCTCTGAGCTATAGTTTCCTTAGTTATATCTACTTAGCTAAGAAGTAGTGATGAGGATTAACTAAGATAAAATCTATAATGAGCCTAACTAAGGAGTGCTCGGGAAGGGAGATGCTTATCATTTTATTATTATTTCTCAGATGTAAGCAGTCCACGTCTGCAGCCCCACCCTTGCCTCAGACCCACCTTAACCCGGTGTCAGTACCTCTTTACTCTCCAGAAGATAATCATTCACACCAAAAGTGGATTTTCAGAGAGATTTTATCAGGGAGATGGAAGAAGGGGTTTACCTTACACATCCCAGCCAGTACCTGAGATCCTCCTTTGACATTTTTCTTCTGCTTCCGTTTTCTGTGTTGCCCCTAAACTCACTTGTGGGCTTACCACCTGAAGCTCTGGTCTCCCACTTTAAATCCTCCCAGGAGCCTCTCTGTCTTCTTAGTTCTTGATCAAACTTTGCATCTAAACTTGCACACCTTACTCAATAAACCCAAAGGGCTATCGCCATTCAGTTGATCCTCCTTAAATGTAGATGAACTCTTCAGGGGTCTTGGTCTTACCCCCCCACCCGCTAAGCAGCCTACCAAGGCTCCTTCCAAACATGGAGTCCTCTCTGAAAGGTGTTCTGGCAAAATTTTCTTGATCTCATTCCATTTCCACTCTCCTCACTACTAATATAGGCCGCTTGGCGCGTAATAAGTACTCAGTAAATGGCAATTGTCTATTATTAATCACCAGCCATTTTTCTTTGTTCTTAGTAAAGCAGGTTTCTTTCTGACCTCTACTAGGACACGTACTGTTAATTCTGCACATTTGGGTGTCACAAATTTATAACTTTTTAAAAACAAGATACACTTTAGAGTGGCCTTCTCCAAGATTTGCTCAAATGATCAAAACTTTCTCCATAGTTTTATATATAATAGCATTTTTTAAAACTAGGATTCACTTGAATATTATCAATTAAATAAACCAATAGAAAAAGTTGTATTGGTGTGGAAATATGTGGAAAGATGTGTTAATAACAAGACAAAGTGATATCTGCTCTTGATAAAGTAGCAATCATTTTGGGGAAAAGGAGAAACAAAACCGCTTGATGTAAAGTATTGATGACCACCAAAAAAAATCAACAATTAGGCAAAAATTCCAAATGTTATTAATTCTGGTTTCAAAGATTGGACTGGGGGTGCTTATGTGGTTCAGTTAGTTGAGCGTCTGACTCATGAGATCAAGACCCACGTCTGGCTCTGTGCTGAGTCTTGAGCCTGCTTAAGATTCTCTCTTGCCCTCTGCATGCCCATCCCACCGCCCCCAAAAAAAGATCCCTGAATCTCTTTTCAGAGCAACAAGGATGTGTGAATGTGTGGTGCATGTGCAGGCATGGAACATATAGAATGGGTCCTAAGTGGTTTCTGGCTATCCTACTCACCTTCCTGAAGCAGTTAATCTTGACCCAAATCTGAGAAATCCTGCTTTCCACTACAGCTAGAGAAGGCTGTTCTTGAACAGAAGAGGATTGACATGGGGCTTGACTTTCTTTATCACAATGACCTGCTCCATGCAGGAATTTGCAGGTCTTGGTAATCTGCCATGTTTTCAAAGGATTTTCTAATTCTTTTTGATCTGAGGTGTCCCCAGTTTGGGGGCATGGACCCAAGGGATTAAGCATAAGGAAAAGGAAACTAGGGAGAAAAGACTGCAAGTGATGGAAACTAGGGAAAAAAAAAAAAAAGTTTTTAGAGCCCCTGCTATATTCCAGATATGCAGCCAATTGCTTTCAACTATATAGTGATGTTTAATCTTCACTACATTCCAAGAGATCGATATTATTATTTCCATTAAAGAAAGGAAGAAACTGAAGTTCATGGAGGGCAAGAGGTCTAACCCAAATTCTCGAAGCTAATGAAGGGCAGAGATAATTCTTGGTCTTCTGATTCCAAGTTTTTTTTAAAAAAATATTTATTTATTTATTTATTTATTTGAGAGATTTGGCGGGGTGGGGGGGGCCCAGAGGGGGAGGGACAGAGAAGCCAAAGTAGATTCCCTGCTGAGTGCAACCTTGAGATCAGACTTGAATCAAAACCAAGAGTCAGATGCTTAACTGACTGCACCACTCAGGAGCCCCTTCTGATTCCAAGTTTTAGGTTCTCTGCAGTTACTACAATGCTGGGGAGAGAGAGACAGAAGACACTTGCTGCCATTTTCCATGGCCAAATGCCTTGCATGCCTTTTGAGATACATGTGGGGGTAATAAGAGTTCAGGCTTGAGAGATACACAGTTTGTCACTTACTTTTAAGACTGTACTAGCTGTTAAAGTAGAAAAACTGAGATATTTTCATATCAACTCATAAACTGCTGCTGCTTTGAGACCCTCAATGGTTCTCTCTGCTTACTTCAGCCATTCCAGACCCTCTTCCAAGATTTCTCTGACCTCTCCTTAAGTCAGTAACCAAATATTTAAGTCAGTACACATTAGGGTACCCCTAGTAACCTTAATCTAATTCTTTGGCCCATCTGTTCTGATTCACGAATATGTATCAGTTGTTAATAATTTTGGGTATTGTCTCTACCCTATCCTCCTACTTTACCTCCTTCACAGACCTGTTTGTCTACTGAGAGTCTTTCCTTTGTTAATAGGGGTCCTTGAGATACATGATGCTAAATCTGGAAAATGGGCGGGGAGAAACAGACCTAGAAAAACAAAAAGAGAAACAAAGTTGATCTATGTAATAAAGAGTTGATGAGGAGCGATAAGAAAGGAAATAGAATCTTGAAGGCTGAAGTTTGAAAGATGGTGACTATATTTGCTGAGTGTACAGTTCTGGAACAACAGTGTAATTCAATGAGTTAGTAAGGGAGGAATGGTTTCTTGATAACTGTTGCTGAGAATTGTTCTTCCTTAAAGTTCCCAAGGGACATAAGAAAAAAAAATGGGAATTTGTTCATAATTACTGCTGGGCTATGCTTATTCATAGCCTACTTGATGTAGTTCTATGCCACATGGAGCCCTGGATTTATGAAAGTTACAACATGTGATCTCTAAGATTCCTTCTAATGTCAGTCACAAACAGAATCCCTGAATTGACCCCTCAAATGTTGTTCAACTCCTACGGGTTCTACCGCGATGGGGATGCCTAGGACTGAACTCGGCAGGACAGTGACAGTCTTGGGTCTACCCATAGTCTACTGGGAGGTCTCAGGAATGAAAGCTTACCTTGAGGAGTCTTGTTATGTTTGCTTGTAAAATGGGGAAGACCATGTTTATTGTTTTTCCTTTCTTTGTAGTTGTTTTTGTCATTGTTAGTATTTTCTGAGTTCTGACTGTGTGCCACTCTATTTGGCATCTATCATTAATTAAGTCCTTATGGCAAATCTGGAAATTACGTGTGATCATTTCCTTTTGCAGAGTAGACTCAGACAACATGAGAAATGTGCTCAAGGGCTTTCAGCTAAGCAGTGGCGGAGCTGTGATTCACAGTGTCCTCCTGCTCCAAATCCAGTGCTTTTCCTTTCACAATGTATGGCTTCCCAACCTGTCTAAAGAACCTAGAATAAAGTCATGAATCAGATTTGTATGGGAGAATGCTTTGAAAAATGGAAAATGTCATGGAACTATCTGGGGGTTAAAATGCATTACTAATGACTCATCCTATAGGCACCCATCTGTCCTCTTTTAATCTGCATCAGATTAGCTTTTACTTATTCAGGGTGGACCAGTTTGCACCATCCAGATCCCATTTCGATGAAGAGTTGTTACCACTCCCGCCACTGGGAGCGCTGTTCCCAGGCAGGTGCCTTCCCTGATGCTCCCACTGCAAAGTCACCTCACCCAAGGTCACACCCCTTCCAGGGCAACCCACATCCAGCGACTGATGCACACGGCGCTATGAAGTCTTGGCCATCTTGGCCTAACTTCGGACAACTTTAAAGGGTCATTCTGGTTCCGGAGCTTACATAATGTTTAAAATTTGCCAAACACTATTTTAAGGGCTCCAAAGGTTCAACTCAATTGCTCTCAGAACAATCCTAGGAGCTTATAATTGTGGGGTTGATGTTGGTATTGTTAATCCTATTTGATAGATGAATTAAGGGAAGCAACTAACAGCTGTAAGTTCTGCCCAAGGTCACATGTCCAGTGGTGGATGTGCCTGTAGATCTGCTCCTAACCACTGCTCCCTACTGTTTCTTATATCCCTGTATATATCAATGTCTCATCCACAAATTTTAAAAGGATGATTGAAAAGTGCTAGGTAAGGGGACAGGGAGAAATAGTTCTCTATTCCGGGACACCTGGAATCATCTCAGACCATTTCCAGGGATGAAACGTCAGCTCTGTGTGCCTAGCCCTCAGGCTTAGCATATTTAGCATGGAGGGCTCTGAATCCCCCCCCACCCAGGTGATCTGGGGGCACAGTGAGGTCTGGGAGACACTGATGCTGATGGCACTTTCAGGCACATTGGAGGAGGCATTTATAAAAATGCCAAACGGAGGCCCAGGGATGTGAAGTGATCTGGCAGTGGTCACCGTGGCGAGGAGAGAGAAGCCGCCAAAACTCTCCTCTGTTTCAGGGCCCAGCCCAGGGCTCTTTGAGCTGTACTTCCTGAGGCTAGGCCAGGAATCTGCCCTGGGCATGGGGAAACCGCATACCTCACGCGTGCATCTAATGATTACTCAGGAAGTGGAGGCTTTGGGGCTGACAAACGCTACACCGGAAAGGGGAGGGGAGGGCCCTTCAGGAGGGGTCAGCAGAGCTTTGCTCCCTCAAAGCATTGTCCTTTCCTTCCTCCAACAGGATGCCAGCAGCCCCACAGAAAAGGGACTCGTTTGTCTTCATTCCCAGCACAATAACTTGCTGGCCTTTCTCTTGGGCCTTGCTCAGAGCAACAGGATACAGTCTCTGCCAGGAAAGAAGGAAGGCGAGGAGGGAGGGAGGGAATGACAGGGGCTCAGAATCTCCAGGCCCCCAAAAAGACCCAGAACTGTGAGGCCTAGGACCATCCTAGCCTAGGAGCATCCCAGCCCAACTGGGGAGAAACAGTTTTCAACTGCAGGGCAACCTTGAATCAGATGTAAACTAAGCAGCCATTAAAGGCCGAGCTGTAATTTCTGGGTGGCCTCTCTCCAATTTTTATCTTAATCTAGTCTTCGCACATTTAGAAGAGGAGAATAAAAAGGGTCAGTTCAGAATGAGGCCTTCTTTCCTTTTTTCCTTTGGTGTTAAAAAGAGGAATGTATGCTATGAAGCTCTTTTTTTTTTTTTTTAAGCTCTTTTTGTAGACTTTTCTGGGCTCACCCCAGACTTACAGCATCAGAAACTCTGTGTGTATATGGGGGAGGGGGTGGTGTTGGGTAGGGGCATGGCAGAGGCTTAGCCATGGCAGAGATGAACGGTGGTAGGTGGTTTGGGTTGAAGAATTGTAATCAATACTGCAATCTACCATAGTAAGTATTATCAAAATCAATACATTTTAGCAAATGTTTATTGAACCCTGAACATATACCAAACATTGCTAGGGATGAGTTGTACATCGCTAACCCAGAAGCTTACAGTTCAGTGGTGATTTAGGTGACTCAAATGGTAATAGACAAGCAGAAATGTTAGAATTACTTACACAGTGAGAGTCAGCTGGCTGGGGGTCTGAAAGCCCCTTGTGAAGAGACCCCCTAGCCCCAGCTAAGCACATGGGGAAGGTGAACAGCTGAAAGTGAGTTTACAGTTGCCTCCCTCAAAAGGGATGGTTGCTAAAGAAAGTGCCATTCATTTTAGATTAACATTCTAGTCTTGTCTCTAAGACTCTTCCAAGGAGCAAAACAAAAAAAAAATCAACATAGTCGATTAGAACATAGGCCCTTGATGTAAACTCTGCTTCCTGTCAAAGAAATCATCTATTTTTTTTAAATTAAAAGTATTCAGATTTTAGCACAGACATGTTTTAGTGATTGGGCTTACACTCTTGCTCACTCTCTTTTCTGTGTTTGCAAGCAAGAGCGTCAGAATGAATATTTAAGATGGGTTAGAGAGCCTGAAGAAACCCTCTGTGGTGGGGCCTGGGGAAGAAGGGGCTATGACAAGGTTCCTGGCCTTCTCTGTGTGGCTCTCAGTCTGGCTGTAGATCAGAGTTAAAAGTAGCAGACCGGAACAATTCTAGATGGACTCAATTCTAGATTGACCCTGGGCACTGTCATCTCTCTGCCACTCAGGGTGGGCTTTGGATGAAACTTCTCAGAAGAGGTGAGAAAAAAGGCAGCGTCAGAAAGAAGAAGAGAGGGAGGGGGAAAACACTCATTTGTTGAGTATGAATTCTGTCAGACACTTCACACACAATTTCTTAGTTCTTATTCCAACCCTGTGAACTACTCATTTTCACCAGGGCAAAGATGGCGGCTCAGAGAGATAGATGACAGCAATTCACTCAAGGGCACATGGCTGGTAAGGAGCCCAACTGGGATTCTGCTGCAAATCACTCTCCTTCCAAAATACATGCTCTTTGACACAAAATCCTTTCCTGGTTGGTTGTGTACCATTTGATGTAACAGAGACATAACTGGATCTTGGATGTTGGATGAACCTGAGGAGAAACCTCTCAAATCTCCAACAGTAAAAGTGGCCTCTTTCAAGCCAACAAGAGAACGCCTTTTTCTTTCAGAACTTTAATTATTTTATCATTTGTAATTTCTCCTTCTCCCCGTAGGTATCTAGTAAGTGTTCCTTGACATTGGCAGGAAAGGAGGAAGTTTTGTTTTTTAAGAGTGACAGGGCTTTGCTACCCAAAGTGTGGTCCCTGAACCAGCAGCCTCTGCATCGTTTGGCCTGTTGGATGTTTGTTAGAAATGCAGAGACTTCAGCCATAGTCCTCTAGAAAAAAAGAACCAATGTTTACTTCAGTCCTCGTATCCAATAAGCTATCCATAAATGGTACTTCCTTTCTAGTCCCATCTTCCTTCCCTTTAAAAAAATAATTTCTTCAAGAGTGAGCACACTATAGGGGCGCCTACATGGCTCGGTTGGCTAAGTGTATTTTTAAAAATATTTTATTTATTTATTTGAGTTAGAGAGAGAGAGAGAGAGAGAGCATGCCAGGGGAAGGAACAGAGAGAGAGGGAGAAGGAGACTCCCTGCTGAGCAGGGAGCCAGACCGGGACTCTAGGACCCTGAGATCACAATCTGAGCTGAAGTCAGAAGCTTAACTGACTGAGCCACCCACGTGTCTGACTCTCGATCTCAGCTCAGGTCTCAGTCTTAGGGGACTGAGTTCAAGGCCTACACTGGGCTCCACACTGGGTGTGGAGAGTACCTAAAAAAAAAGAAAAGAAAAGAAAAGAATGAGCATACTATGGAATCTGTGCTCTATGAGAAAGAAAACACCTCTGAAATATTAATCATATCCATTAGACCTGTGCTTTCCAATATGGTAGCCACGCACCATGTGTGGCTCTATTAAAATGACTTAAAAATAAACAAAATTTAAAATTCCATTTCTCAGTCATACTAGACACCTATGGTTAATGGCTACCATATTGGACAGCATAAATTTAGAACATTTTCACCATCATGAAAAGTTCTGTTGGATAATGGGGCTTAGATTCTTCCTGTTTCTCCTGGGCATTAACTGAACAGCCCAGCTGTTCAGTTAATGCTCCTTGACTTGAATCCTGCAGTTTCACTTATTGGAAAAGAGAAATGGCGTATGAGAGTCCCAAGATCTATTTTCCAGTTCCCACTCTGTCTACTCAGTAGCCATGGATTCTTGGCTAAGTCACATCCCCTCTCCCTCAGTTTCATCATCCTCAGATTTATTGAGGAAGAAGTAATGAGATTAACTCATATTAGTCTGGAAGCTCTTGCACTTTTTATCTCCGTTAGTTTTGCCAACCTTACAGCCTGTAGGGTAACTGACTCATTCCAGGTAGACTGGGACTGTCCCAGTTTTAATACTGAATGTCCTGTATCATGAGAACTCCCTCATTTTCATGCCAACCCCCACCTCTAGGTCCCTTTCTGTTTTAAAATTCTATTAACTTGGGCAAGCCTAAGAAAGGTGGGTGCTAGGAACCTCAAAACTACTACACACTGTAGTGTTTAGGAGGTTAGACTTTGGAAATCAGATAAGCCTGGTTTCTAATACTGATGCCGCTGCTTAATTTCTGTGTACGCTAGGGCAAATTAATTTCTCTGAGACTCAGTTTCCTATCTGCAAAATGAGACTGCTGTTAACAGTTCTTCCCTCTGTGTATCATTGTGAGGACGAACTTAGCAAAGCTTTGCACAGTGCTAAACCCTCAAAGCCATGTAAGTGATTATTAATTCAGCAAACTCTGAAAAGAGGGGTGGGTAGGTCTATCTTTAGAGACACTGTGACCCTGACATTCACTTGTCGCCCAAAGTATCAGCTAAAAGAAAATGACTTGCTTATGAGCTATTAAGCTCCCCTTCATCCCAAACTCCCACAATGCTTGCCCCAGACTAATCTCTAATAATACTAGCTCAAACTGGTTAAAGAGAATGCATTTCAACTCCCCTTGCGCCTGCTGGGATAAAATGACTCTGAAGAAGCAAGTTTATTGAAATACAAACTAATCATTCCTGTTGCCAAAGTAGACTTTTGGCAGAGCCCTGTGAAGAAAGAGGGAGAGAGAGAGTGAAAAAAAGTCCCGAGCTGCTGAGACAGCAGTGTATTTAGACAATTAAATTTGGAAGAGCAAGACAGTTCCTGTAACTACCTCCCACACCCCCTCCTCCAAGAACAAAAGGTTTTGTTGAAAGTATTCATATGGATATTAATACCGACACTTTAATGAACCCCTCAGTAAACTCATCAGCAATAATTACACCCAGCCATGGTGCCACCAGTGGGAAGGTACAAAATCGCGCCTCCAAAAATGAGTCACTTGTAAGTTAACCCCACCGTCATGTCAAGCAGCCTACACTTGATGGCTGATTCACAAAGATTCCTTGACACCTCTATAGTCAAAGGGGCCAGATCACCATGGGAAGTCTACAGAAAGGGAAAAGTTCACATTTACAAAAGACCTGAATGTCAGAGCAAAGAGTTTTGAGGCAACCAGGGACAGAGCTTGATGACTGGGTTAAGGAGAGCAGCAGTGCCCTGGCTGGGGGCTTGCTAGGTCCTAGGCACAATGGGGACCATGGCACCTGCCCCATCCAGTTTAATCCTCACCGAATTCTGGGAGCTCGGGTGTTTCTATGGTGCCCATCTTACAGATGAGGAAATGGGGGCCCAGAGGATTGGAAGTGTCAATGATACAGTGGCAGGCCGGGAGATTTGCACCGAGTCTCTGGGTTAGGTTTGAGCCTCACCCATAAAATGGGGAATGAAAACAAAAACAAAAACAAAAACACAAAACAAACCTCGAGCATTTTCTTCTCATTTACTGGAGACATTTTAGAGGTTGGATTTTGCCTTGGGTCTGACCTTGACCCTCAGTATGTAAATTGATGGAGGAAAGACTCTGCCTTCCTAACCCTCCCCACTTGCTCTCTGATTTTTTTGCTCTCTGAGGCTGAGTCCACATGGGATGCCAGGGCTTAGACCTTTCACCTACTGCTCTGGCTGCCATATCTTTGTTCAATCTTCCCCCTTTCCTTTTTCCTCTTTAGAGAAGTAGCATGATCTGGGACAGAACAGGAGTGGAAGAGAGAAGAGCAAATAAGAATGAGTAAAAGAAGGGACAAATTTCAGTGGCTCAATCCGTGCAGCATCTGACTCTCGATTTTGGCTCAGGTCATGAACTCGGGGTCGTGAGATCAAGCCCTGTGTTGGGATTCTCCCTCTCCCTCTGCCTCTGCCACCCCCCACCCCACCCCTCTCACAGGGACCTGCTCTCTCTCGAATAAACAAACAAACAAACAAATAAAAGAATGAATGAGAGAGAAAAAGAAAGGAAAAGAGGAAGAGATCAGGCTTTGAAGTCCCCTGGAGTAGGTTGGAATCATTACTTTAACCAGCAGTACAATTCTGAGTAAAGCTCTCTGGCTCAGTTTCCTCATCTGTAAAATGAGGGTGATGCTACTTATCTCCTTGGATTTTGGTGAAGATCAAATAAGTATTGTCCATGTATTTCCTGCCACCTAAAATACACTCAGTAAACCTACACACTTCCTTCTTTCTTCCCTCCCTCTGTCTTCAGGCACCACCTAAACCCCAGGTACAGTCCAAACTTTATCTGTTGAACCCTGGAAACAACTCATGAATTATGTGGTATTATATTCTTATTTTATAATGAAGCCTAAAGAAAGGATGTAGTTGGGGCGCCTGCATGGCTCAGTGGGTTAAAGCCTCTGCCTTCAGCTCCGGTCATGATCCCAGGGTCCTGGGATTGAGCCCCCATATCCTAGCGGCTCTCTGCTCAGCAGGGAGCCTGCTTCCTCCGTGCTCTCTCTCTCTCTCTCTCTCTGCCTGCCTCTCGGCCTACTTGTGATCTCTGTCTGTCAAATAAATAAATAAATAAATCTTTAAAAAGAAAGAAAGAAAGAAAGGATGTAGTAAACTGGAATCACCCAGCAAGTCACACTCCCAGACAGAATTCCAAAGCAGGTCCGTCTTTCTCCAGGAGTGGGGAAAGAAAGAGTAAGGTGAAGGGGAGGAGGGTGCGTCAGAATTGAAGGGCTTTTAAGGTTTTCTTCTTCAGCTGCTCCACTGGAGGGCTGTTGAGAAAATTATCCAAATCTTGTTAATGAGCAATTGAGTGCTGGAGTTTCTCTGAGGGAAGAGAGAGAACACAAAAGCTCTGCTTGGGGCCGGCAGTAGCTAGCTGTGATCATTACCTCAGCCGCTACCACCAAGGGGCTCCCACTCAAATAATTAACTCAATTGCCTCCTCTCAGGGGTGAAGTGGGGCTAATAAAACTTAACTACCTAGCTGTGGGGAAAGGATTCGGTGCTTATGGTGCTTATCGATGGAGTGCTTTCAAGACCATCTGGGCCAGAGTGGTGTCATCGCAGAAACTAAGATGGGTGAGTACTGGCTGGGCTCGGGGAGAGCCTCAAGGGCACTGAAAGAGCCCATCAGAGCCTTGACGTTGGCTCAACAGACATGGGTTGGAGTCCAAGATCCATCACTAATAAACGTGAGATGTTGGGCGCAGCTTTCAACCTCTTTGAGTATTGGTTCCTTCTCAGTAAAACAGAGCTAATAGAATTTATATTCCATGAGAGGTGTTAGGTAAAAAAAAGATCTTGAGAAAGAGCCCTGCACACAGTAGCTCTCAGCAAAGTTGAGGTTTCTTCCCCTAAAGCAGTTCCTTTCAGGGAAGGAGAATGAGAATGGGAAGGAAAGAGAAATGCAGACAGAGAAACTTAATTGCATCTCCTGTTTAGGGAAGTGAGTTTCCCTACTCTAAAACTTATGGACTGGAGTAAGCAGATCGCTCTTACTGATGGTGTGGGTTTAAATGGTTTCATCCGGTTGGTCCTTTCCTTCTTCTCACTGCCCCACTACTACAGAAATTTCTCCTTTTTTTTTTTTTCTCACCATAGTCTCCGTTTATTGAGCATCTATACTGTGCTAAGTGCCTTTCAGACTCATCTCATTTCACAACAGTAAACGAGTTAATTCATTGTCTCCCTACCAACCCAGTGGAGTAACTTCAGTGGATATCCCCAGTTTACAGTGTGGAAAACAAAGTGCAGAGAAGTGAAGAAGTAAGCCTAGGGTCATGGAGAATATCAGTAACAGGAGGGAGAGTTAGCTCTCTCACACAGGTCGGTCTGATTCCAATGTGCTTTTAGCATGACTGGGGGCCAGAACCCTTAGAATATTCTACAAGCATCCAGCTGACCAGGCAGAGAAGCTAGTCTGTTCAGGAGTTCAGTCACTCCTTTGTGAAGTGTGATGTCCTACCATGCTCACCTTTCAGAAGCAGGTTCAGAGCTTCATTCAGAAATCACTGGTTACCTTTCTCAAAGCCTCGGTAGGGTTCCCTGATGAGTAAGACTGCACTGACGTTGCCATGCTGAGTGATAGCCCATCTTCCTTCACTCAGCCTGTTTCTGCTATCTTACCTTGTTGACCATTTCTTCCCCCATAGCACAACTGGGACATAGTAGGTCCTTGCTCTGGGCCTCCAGGGTCTACGGTCTGGGCTCTTGCCAGGTCAGGGTCAGGGTCAAACTCCTCAGTATAGCAGTTGAGGCTCTTTGTGAATTCAAGTATTCTCAGATAACTCTGCTATAGTGCTTTCCCTGCTTTTGCTTACGCGGTGCCCTCTGTCTGGAAGATTCTCCCCAGGCTTCTCCATCTAGAATCTCACTCCTTAAAACTCAAATGCCATTTCAGTGAAGACTTTTTAAATTCTCATCTGTCCAACACCCATCACTCCTGGCTAATTAAGCACTCTCCCCTAGATCCTCCCCAGCGTATCTGGAATGTGGAGAGGAGTTCAGTCCTGGCAATTACCATACCGCATTGTCTATTTTCCATGAGACTGTGAGCCCTTAGAAATGATGGGGGAACTCAATTAATACCTAGCACAGTGCCCAAATACTAGCACTTATGATTCTAGCTTTGGATTAAATGTCACACCACATCTTGGAGATGCTATCTCCAATCTTCCCATCTTAATGAGGGCTCCATACACACCTCATGCTTCACCATCCCAGTACCTAGTAAGATCGTCAACTTTCAGATAGACCCCAGGGTTAGAATCTGGCTCTTCTGTCAAATGCTGAAGATCGGGTCTTTGCTTAGTCATTTGATAGCTATGGGACCATGGACACATTGCCTCATTTCTCTAAGCCTCTGTTTCCTCATCTATTAAGTGAGCCTAATTACACAGGACCTGGTAGGAATATCTTCAAGATTAAGTAATATTTGTAACATGCTTAGCACAGTGTCTGCCACAGGGAATGCATTCAAAGTGGCTATGTGTTTTTAACTCATTATCTCTAGAATATTTATGACACAGGAAAAGGACCATGTTTTTGCCCTTTTTGCTGTCGATTTTCCAAAACTTAGCACTATCTGACACAGAACAGAATCAATAAACATTAATAGATTGTATGACGAGTAAGAAGAGAGGCGTGGTTCCTAGGAGCCTCTTCTGTTAACAGGGATGCCTCCCTAACTGAGGGGCAGTAGCTAAGTTCTAGAACTCTGGTCAGCCCACCTGCACCTGACCTCTCACTCTGCCTCACAGCAGCTTTGTGCCCCACGACCAGCTATTACTCTAAACCTTTGATTCCTTATCTGTATAAATGGATAATAACTACCTCTTAGAGTTTTGTGAAAATAATAATATTAAAATAATATTATATCATTATTATACAATGATATTAATGTAACAGGCTTGAAATATGACTGGCATGCAATTATTGTTAATGACTATTATTCCACATCTGATAATTCTGTTTTATATCACACAGTAAGGTAGTTCTTTCTCTTTCTTTCTACCCTCATCAAATCACGAGTTCCTTGAGGGTAGAAGAATCTGTGTCTGCTTCATCCTTGTGTATCCTGTATCTACCACAGATGAAAGATGCCAGTAAATTGATCTTGAATACATTATGGTTTTCAAAAATAATCTCAATGATCTTCCAGGTGACTAGGGCAGGCATTGTTATCTTCTTTTTAAAGACAGACACGTCTCTTTTGCCCTGAAGCGCAAAGATGAACTACACTGCCAAGATCCCACCACTACTTTAGTAGCCTGACCAACTAGTTGAGATCTGCTGAGGCGCCATCAGGCTTCTGATAAGTTCTTTCTCCAGTCATAGGAAGGGGAGAGAAATCCAAGGTTGGCAGCCTGTTTATACATGAGCAAACACAGCCACCGTTCTCTACTGGAGTTGTTCTAGAGGTTGCACAGTGTGGGGGCCCATTTCACCTGGAAGGTATACCAAGATTCATCTGCACATTCCTGCTCTACCACTGCAGTCCCAACCCAAACCAAGGTAGCTCCAAATTCCAGCAGATAGCTTCTTGCCCCTCATCTCCCCTCATATGGCTCCATCCCCCACAGGGGGCAATCAGTTGATTAAATTCTTTTCTCTGCAGGTCTTGGTTCTCTTTGAGTTTCAGACCAGCTTCCATGAATAGGCATCAACGAGCTTCCTTTGCCCTGTATCCTCCTGACCAGGGAAGGATGCATATCAATTCAATTCTACCAATATCTATTAAATAATCGTAAGCCACATTTTTTTGGTGCTTCACCATTTAAAAATAATCTTCATGTTCTTTTTCATTCTAATGCCAGGAACCAGGCATTGCCAGGGCTGTTGAGGTTGAATAGACATGGCCTTATTCTCAAAACATTCCAAAACTCTAGGGGAAACAGAAGTGTGCAACTGTATTAATACAATGGCTATACGACAAACTCTGATGGCCACCATTTACTGTTAAGTTACCATATACCTACCAAATACTGTCCAAACTCATTTAAGCTTTACCATACCCCATGAGATAAATATTGTCAAATATAAATAAGAACCCCACCAGAACTGAAAATACAAAAACCAAAAACAAACAAAAAACAAAGCTGAGTTTACTGCTTTCCAGGTAGAGGAAAGTTATGTACTCAAAACGTGAGTTTAGCTGGTCTCCCAGAGCAAAAATGGAAAGGGCTGTGTGATAGGGCAAAAAGAAGTAAATTCACCCACGAGGCAGGACGCTGAGTGCAAGTCTCTGGTTGGTTCATGAACTGGATTATTGGGTTATACACTCCTATACCTTGTCGTTTCAATGGTGTGGGTCACAAATCCTGGGCACAATTCTCTGTGAGGTCTGAGGAAATTGCACCAAGTCCCTGCTGGGTCCAGAGTCACATGGCAGGTAAACACGCACGTGTGTGACCCTCAGCTTGCCAGTGTTTTTCCACAGTTCGTTTTTATTTCCGTTTGATAGAAAGTAAGACTGAAGCTCAGACACTAAATCAGATTTCCAAGGTCTCCAAATTTGTAGAAAAAAATAGCACTTAAACTGAGATATCCATCCCAAATATATCACTCATTCACTCAGGATATAATTAAAGAATGTACTGTGTAAGTCCAGAAAAAGGAGTGGTGAATTCTGATTAAGAAGAGGAGGCTTCACAAAGGAAGCAGCATTTGAGCGGAGACTTGGGGGATGAGGAGAATTTCCCCCAGTGAGGAAGCAGGGAAGGGCACCCCATACGGAGAGTGAGCAGCAAGTTCTCTAGTGTATTAGGGGAAAGAGTGGTGTGGTCATTTGTCATGGGGACTGGTGATGTCTTGGTCTTTCTCTACTGAGACAGGAGAGGTTGAACTCAATGATAACAGTCATAATTAATAAGGGTGTAGCGCCTTGAGTTGACAATGTGTTTCCACATCTAAGATTGTATTTGATCTCAGCAATGCTTGTCTTTGCCATTGTCTTGCAAAGGAGGACACTGAGACACTCCATCTGAAGAAATTTGCATATTGTCACTCAGAAAATGATAGAGCTAGAAACTGGTTTCTAAATTCTAAGACCCATGCTGCCCTTCCCGCTACACTGTTTTTGAGTAGTTGCTCTGAGCTGATTCTGGGCTGAATCTGCTACACAGACAGATGTTGTTCATCTCCAGATTAAGAAGTCATCTCTCATAATGTGTGTCTGTCTAGTATTTGTGAATTCTAGGGTCTGCACTGGAGGAGGCTGGCCTAGAGGTTGGAAGGAGTAAGCTAGGCTGCTGATGGGGTCTCACCTGCCTGGTCTTGCTGGAAGAGAGTTGAAAACCTCCTTTTCTTCCCCTCCCTTTCCTGGGACCATCTCTCTTCCTTTGAGAAGCTTTTATGGATTCCCATAAGGCAAAGGTGGGGTCCACTTGGAGCCAGGCAATTGTTTTGGGACGAATAAGAAGATACTGTGTGGGTCATGTTTTTACAGTCTTGCTATGTGACCCTTGGGAAATCGCTTAATATCTATGAACCTCAATTTCCTTATCTATAAAAGCAACAAGGGAAGAGAGGAGAATAATACCTACAGAAAAGAAATATACTTAGAGATTAAGAGCATGGACCCTGACTGCCAGAGTCCAAATCTTTCTTCTACCAGCTTTGAGACCTTGGCTGGCATACTTAAATTGATTTCATTGTGCCTCAGTTTCCTTTACTGTAAAAGAGTTGAAAAATTATATTACTACCTACTAGAGCTATTGTGAGGATTGGATAATTAATATATGTAAAGCACTTAGGACAACCTTTGAAAGGACTATTTTCAGAACTTAATGAAAATATAACTAGCATTTATATCCTATTATAGAGTGTAAGACCCTTTCAGAGATCCTGTCCTTTGTCTGTCATGGCACCCTCTTTTCTTAGGGTTGAGATAAGGAATCGGGGAGGCCAGTGATTTTTTTCCAAGATCATATACCCTGTGAAAGACTGAAAATGGGTATAGACCCAGGACTTCTTCCTCCTGCAAAGGCAACAAAGCAGAGCATGGTAGAGGAAGACTTAACACCCTGGTGAGTTTCTTTCTGTCTCCCCATCTTCTCCCAGCCCTGAGAAAGTCTGCTTCATCTAACCTTTTATTTCCTCAGCCATAAAATGAGGGTGATACAACCTACTGTCCCCTGGGGTTATTCTCTTCCCTCATTCTCATATCACCAAATTCCCAGAATAGGTAGCCTACAACCTTGCTACTCAGAGTGTGGTCCATGGACCAGCAGACTTGGCATCACCTGGAGCTTGTTAGAAAGGCTGAGTTTCAGGGTGCCTGGGTGGCTCAGTTTGTTAAGCGACTGCCTTCGGCTCTGGTCATGATCCTGGAGTCTTAGGATCGAGTCCTGCTTTGGCTCCCTGATCAGCAGGAAGTCTGCCTCTCCCATTGAGCTCTCTCATCTCATGCTCTCTCTCTTTCATTGTTTCTCTCTACCTCTCAAATAAATAAATAAAATATTTTTTTAAAAAAAGAAAGAAAGGCTGAATTTCAGATCCACTGAATCAGAAGCTGCATATTTGACAAGACCCCTGGTGATTCGTATGCACACGGCAGGTTGAGAAACGTTGAGCTAAAGGATGTGAGAGTGTTTGGTAAACTGTAAATCGGTGTGCTGTGCTAGCAGTGATCATCAGAGATGAGTATCAGGTGTGTCCGTACACACACAGTATTTCTATTCATGCAGTCCTTGCTGGCCACTTGCTCAGGAGGAAGGTGTGGAAAGCAAAGTAATGGAGGAGTGGCACTTCCCCAATTTAATAAGTTGTTTCCTGGGGAACATACTTACATGGAATATAGTTACACAAAAATTATTTGTTGCTTGCCTGAAATTTAAGTTTAACTGGATGTTCTATATTTTATTTGGCAATCCACTCCTAAATGGATCCAGGGATTTAAATGCTAAGTCCCTGAAGTTATAGGTATTCATTTAGCTAATAGTGGAAGTAGCTGTCGTGTTCTCATCCAGACCTCAAGTGTGACAGAGAAAGGAACCACATTAACCATTTTCCCACTTGGTTGAGCACCTACCATTTCCTAATCCCTTTACTTAGACAATTATTGCTTCCCCTCTTGAGCTTTGCAACTCCAAGTATGGTCATGGACCAGCAGCATGTCTTGTTAAAAATGCAGATTCTCAGGCCCCCTCTGGACGTACAGTCACCTGTAGGTGATTCATATGTACACTTATGTTAAATAACAACAACAAAAAAGTACGGGGTTAGACAACTCTGGGTAAGGAATAACTAGTCAAAAAGTCTTTTAAAAATGTATGAATTTTATGTTTTCAGAACAGTTTTAGGTTTTTCAGAAAAAATAATAAGAAGTAGAGTTCCTATATATCTCCTCTTCCCTCTACAGTTTCCTCTGTTCTTAATGTTAAACTGATTAATCCAAGAGGTCATTAGACTGAGGTGGTTCTAATGCTTTAGCAGCCTACACAAGCAAGCCAAAACCTAAGCCTGCAGATGTCTCAGGCTAAGAAATCAGAACCTAAAGACAACCAGTCACAAAGAGACACATAACCTTTTCCAAAGAGAGCCACCTCTATAACTACCACCAATGAAATTAACTCCCTTGCTTTGTTTCTGCCCCTAGCTCTTGTTGTTGGAGCTAACCATTTCTGGTTTGGTGCTGTCTTATTGGAACTGATGTTTGCTCAAGAAAATGTAAACATTTTCATGTGCCTCAGTTTACTTTTTAACACTCGCATTTTACATTGGTGTGGTCCATTTGTTAAAACTGAGGAACCGAGAGTACATTATTATAAACTCAAGCCCATAGTTCATGCAAGGGTTCACTCTCTGTGGGTCTTGACATAGCATAATGTCATTTTTTTTTTTGCCATTATACATCATACAGAATAGTTTAACTGCCCTAAAATCCCCTTTACTTTGCCTGTTCATCTCTCCCTGCCGCCCCCCAAATCCCTGGCAAACACTGATCCTTTTATTGTCGAATACACTTTTGATTTGCTAGAAAATTAATAAAAAATCTTCCATATAGTTGAGAATATTTTTCCAATCATCAAACTGATACAGAGGTTAAATCACTTGCCTAGGGTCACCAAGCTAATAAATATAGGAGCTAGGTTTTCAACCTAGTGTAATTCCAAAATTTTTGTTCAGTTTAATATGACCAAGCCCTTTCTACCGGGACTTGCACTTCTGTTGCACTTCTGTTGGACTTGCTATTGGAGAGGTCCAGAGGGCTTGGTGCTTGGTGACTGTTTTCCCCTACGGAAAGTGTGTGTGTGTGTGTGTGTAGACGGATAAGGGGCAGGCAGTCAAGGAGACAGGAACTATGTGGCCTACTGGGGTTCCCAAGGATTCCCAGTAGGTACTTCGGTGGGAGCTATAGGGAATTTCTAGACTGAACTCCCCAGGCCAGCTGCTTCTGCACCTCGTTCAAGTTGGTTATGATTTACAAATGGGAACTTAGAAATGCTAATGACCCTGACTGGGCTTGCTAATTACCCTTAATCAACTGCTCATGGTCATTAGCTGCCAGCCCTGGGTGGCTGATAGGGCTCCAGCTGGCCAAGGTTAAAGGGAAGTTGGTTGTCAAAGTGTCACTGGCCTTGAAAATAGAAGGAGGTCATGGGCTGGGGTGGAAAGCGTGCTCTTTCCATTTTCCTGTTCTGCCTTTGTATCCCGATGATTTGGTCCAGTCATGAGGTATTGCAAAGGGAGCAAAGATAATCTGAAGGTTGTAAGGAGCCAGGCAAACCCAGGAGTAAGCAGTTAGTAAGCAGGAGATTATAGACAGTTAGAAATGATTCTTGAATGCCAAGTACTGTATTGAGTGCATTCTTCCTGACCCTGTGAAGGCTGTGGTTTTGGAGGAAGAAACTGGAAGCATGGGAAAGTGAATATTTATATATATATGCGCATATATTTATTTATATAAAATACGTGTGTATAAATTTATATAAATATATTTATATAATTTTATATAAATATGTATTTATATAAAATATGTGTATATATGAATTTATATAAATTTTATATAATTTTATATAAATATGTTTATATAAAATAAGTTTTATATGAATATATTTATATAAAATAAGTTTTATATAAATAAATAAATTTCATATAAAATATATTATATATAAAATAGATTTATAGAAAATAAATTATATATGTTTATATAAAATTTATATAAAAATATATATGTTGTATATATATTTTTTTTAATGTGACTCTAAGGAACAAGCAAGAGATAAGTCGAGAATCATGAATCAGGAGCATCTGCAACCTGGCAAGAGGGAATAGGAAGGAAACTAACATTTACAGAGCAAAGTCTTAAAATACCTGCCAAGCAAATTATCTAAAATCAAACACTGTCTATGTAAGATATTGTGATAATAACACCTTCCAGGTACCAGTCTCCCACAATGACCTCTGTAAGTAGAGGTTTACTATACCTATTTACAGATGTAGAAACAAAGATTCACAGAGGCGAAGGTCATACCCATGGTCACACTACTAGCAAACAGCTCTGCTATTTTCCTGATTGTGAAACTTACGCTTTTTAAAGACAACTTTATTCAGATATAATTGGCATGTAAAAGTTGTATATATTAAAGGTGTGCAACTGGATGTTTTGCTATATGTATACATTGTGAAATGATCACAATACAGTTCATTATCATATTTATCACCTCTACATAGTTATCATTTTTGTGTGTGTCTGTGTGTGTGTGAGAGAGAGAGAGAGAGATTTAATTTATGTTTAAGCTCTTCACAAATTTTAAGTATATGCTACAGTATTGTTAACTATCACCTCCATGGTGCATATGGTATTTCCAGAACTTAATCATCTTGGATAACTGATACTTTGTACCCTTTGACCAACATCACCCCATTTGCTCTTCCCCTTAGCTCCTGGCAACCACCATCCTACTCTCTCTGTCTATAAATTTGACCATTTTAGACTCTGCATATAAGATCATGCAGTATTTTTCTCCCCATGTCTTGCATATTTCTTGTAGCATGTCCTTCAGCTCTTATCCATGTTGTCGCAAACAGTAGAATTTTCCTTTTTTAAGGCTGAATAATATTCCATTGTATATACATTTACACCACGTTTTCTTGATCCATTCATCCACTGAAGAGCAGTTAGGTTGTTTCTATATCTTGACAAGTATCAATAATGCTTCAGTGAACATGGATATACAGATATCTCTTTGTTAGCTCATTTTCCATTCCTTTGGATATATACCCAGAAGTAAGATTGCTGGATATTTTAAAATTTTTAACCTCTTAAATTTTTTGAGGAATCTCCATTAATATTTTATATAATGGCTGTACCAACTTAAATTTTTACCCACAGTGCACAAGGGTTCCCCTTTCCCATCCTTTCCAATACTTATTATCTCTTGTCTTTTTGATAATAGCCATCCTAGTAAATTTGAAGTGATACCTCATTGAAGTTTTAATTTGTATTTCCCTGATGATTCATTGGGTCGAACACCTTTCATATACCAATTGGCCATTTGAATCTCTTTTTTTAAGAAGTGTCTGTTTAGTTCTTTTATCCATTTATGAACCAGCTCTGCATTGATGGCTATGTACCTCGTATTATACTTAGACACATTTAAGTTTCCCTGAGGGCAAGGACAACATCATGTATGCCTAGGACAATAGTGGGCCAAGTATAAGCCCTTATGAAATCTTGCTGCTTTTTCATTCATAGACATTAGTCATGTACAGCTCATTTCTAGCTGCTTGGATCTTTGGGTTGCATTTTCAAGTTTTTGATCTGCAGCTACTGGTGGTCATCTTGAAGGACAAAATAGGGAAGCTCTATCCATACCTAGGCATGCCAACCATTTAGAGAAGTGCTGCAGAGCACAGGCTATTGATTACTTGGGTTTGAAACCTGGTCCTACCACTTACACTACACACATGCCCTTGAGAAAGTTTTCACTGTATTTCAGTTCCTTCACTCTAAATGATAATAATAATGCCTTCCTTAAAGAATGTATATTGAGGTATTCATATAAAGTGCTATTGTAAACACTGACACTAATGGAAAAACCCTAACTAAGACAGATGTCAAGTTTTCTGCTTATAAATATAACCATACAACAAATATTAGCACTTCCCTTTCATAAATTTTACCTGTAATGAGGCACCACCCATATCCGCTGTCAATCTCTTCCAGAATAGAATTTATTATAAAGCTCACCTTGATATGAAATCTTTATAGTCTATCAACACTACCCATAATGCAGCCTAACCTGCCCTCTTTATTCACTTCACTCCCAAGTACAAAATTCAGTTCTTTTGCAGGAAAATTCTTACATGTTAATTTGGATTTTTCAACTGCATTGGATATTTTGCAAAAGCTACATCTCTGTCCTCTGCAATTTTGTTTGTTTGTGTGTTTTGTTTTGCTGATGAGACCTTGGGATAAACCAGGCTCAATAGCTGTTGCTGTTTTCCCAGCACAAAGTAGAAGCCCCTACTTAATGTCAGTTTAAGTAGCTATGACAGTTAGCTTTCAGTCGTAGAGCATGTAGTTCTTCTAGCAAGTTTGAGAAGGACAGATAGGTTAAGTTTTTTTCACTTGTTTGTTTGCTTGTTTGATTAAAGAATAGACTATAATTCACTACTATCATTTTTCCTTTCCTTTAATGCTAGAACTACACCCCCTTCCAAGTTTTAGCTGGGCATTTATTTGGCTGCCTACATAACAACTATATTTTCTATTCCCCTTGCAGTGAGGTGTGGTCCTGTGGTTAAGTTATGGTCAATGACATGTATTTGGAAGTAATACATGAAGTTTTAAGTCATTCCCTTAAAAGGAAACTTTTTCCCTTCCATTTTTTTCTTACCCATCTCCCACATACTAGAATGTGGGCATGGAAGTAGTGAGCAACTTCAACCAAGGGATGAGGGCAGTCTAGCGGTAGACTGAACACCAAAAAAAAAAAAAAGACTGAGTCCTTGAATGACCAGGAAGGACAGTCACCATTCTCCCCTGGACTGCCAACCAGTTCATAGTTTTACACAAGAGAGAAACAAACGTTTTACCTTAAGTGACTATATTTGTCCTGGTAAAGCAACTGAAACAATATCCTAACTAGAAACATTTAGTATTAAATGGCTAGTGGAGTTATTGAGAGGATGGAAGAAGCAATGTAGACAGAGTTTTTAGAAATGACCCTGAAGAAATACAAATCAAAACCACAATGAGATACCACCTCACACCAGTCAGAATGGCTAAAATTAACAAGTCAGGAAATGACAGATGCTGGCGAGGATGCGGAGAAAGGGGAACCCTCCTACACTGTTGGTGGGAATGCAAACTGGTGCAACCACTCTGGAAAACAACATGGAGGTTCCTCAAAAAGTTGAAAATAGAGCTACCCTATGACTCAGCAATTGCACTACTGGGTATTTACCCTAAAAATACAAACAAAGTGATCCGAAGGGGCACAAGCACCTGAATGTTTATAGCAGCAATGTCCACAATAGCCAAACTATGGAAAGAACCTAGATGTCCATCAAAAGATGGATGGATAAAGAAGATGTGGTATGTATATGCAATGGAATACTATGCTGCCATCAAAAGAAATGAAATCTTACCATTTGCAATGATATGGATGGATCTAGAGGGTATTATGCTTAGTGAAATAAGTCAATTGGAGAAAGACAACTATCATATGATCTCCCTGATATGAGGAAGTCGAGAAGCAATGTTGGGGGTCTGGGGGGTAAGAAAAGAATAAATGAAACAAGATGGGATCAGTGGGGAGACAAACCATAAGAGACTCTTAATCTCACAAAACCAACTGAGGGTTGTTGGGGGGAGAGGGTTGGGAGAGGGTGGTGGGGATATGGATATTGGGGAGAGTATGTGCTATGGTGAGTGCTGTGAAGTGTGTAAACCTGGCGATTCACAGACCTGTACCCCTGGGGCTAATAATACATTATATGTTTATTTAAAAAAATTAAAAAAGAAAAAAAGAAATGACCCTGAAGTCCTGGGCAATCCAGAGATCTTCTATTTCTTCTCGGACCTTCTATGAAATAGAAGCTTTGGTTCCAAACTGCTACGACCATGGAGGGACATGTGGTGCCAGCTATAGTCTGTGTCTACAGAATGAATGCCCAGTGCCATGCCTCTTGATCCTCATAAGACAAGTGGCCAGCATTGGGCTCTCCACCAATGGGGCTGCAGAAAAACCAAATACCTCACAACTAAGCTGGCCACAGAAGCAGCAGAGGCTACAGAAGCTTGTCCCTGCACTTCCGTCTTCCAAAACTCACATCCTTGCATCTGATTGGTCAAGCTTAAATCCCACTTCTGAGTGGGATCCACATGGGAGTCGAATCCACATGGGAGTCTAGGACATGTTCCTTTTACTCTCCTAGTCCCCACATCATAGGCATATACACCAGAAGGAAATGGATTTTGAATGCTAATTCACTCTATCTGGCAAATAGATTTATCCCATCCTGAGAGTATATAGTCATTCAATAGGTATTTTCTACTGAGCATTTATTACATGTCAGGTACTGCATTGAATACTGTGGTCACAGCTGAATATGACACAGTCTTCGCCCTCAAAGAGTTCTCCAGTACAGTTTACAACTCAGCATGCTAATTTCTAGGAGGGAAGCCTAGAGTCCCAAGGGAAGGCAGAGCAAGGCTGTTTAAGCAGGTCTCCTGTGCATATGGGGGAAAAGGGAGCACTGCTGAGGAAGGACTTTGGCAGGTGATGCCTAAAGATAGTCCTGAAGGAAACATGTATTACAACTTTATAACAGAGAACTTGGGCTCTGGGCTGAGACCACGTTGAATCCCCCTCTGCCACACATTAGCTAAAACCTTGAGTAAGATCTCCTGCAGGCTTGAATATAAGGCATTTTTTGTTCCCTCCTCCAGCCCAACCCCCACCAAAAATCTCTCACACAGAAAAGAGGAAATGTCTTGGTCTGCTTAGCCTTCTAAAATACCATAGATTAGGTAGTTTATAAACAACAGACACTTATTCTCACAGTTCTGGAGGCTGGAAGTCTGAGATCAAAGCACTAGCATGTTGGGTGAGGGTCTCCTTCCCTCTTCTGGGTGGCAAACTCCTTTTTGTGTCCTCCTATGACAGAAGGGGGTGGGGAGTTCTGTGGGAGTTCTGTGGAGTCTCCTGCAACAACAGCACTAATTGCAGCCACAAGGATTCCACCTTCATGACCTAAGCGTCTCCCAGCGTGCCTACCTCTTAGTACCCTCACACTGGGCATTAGAATTTTAAAATCACAATTTCAGGGGACACATTCAGACCATAGAAGGGGGTAGCTTTAAATTCAACTCCTTTTAACATTAGTGCTTTCTTTTGAACCAAAAAAAAAAAAATATGATACTAACTTGAAATAAGATCCATTAATTTGATGTATAATGCCTTTGAGAAAAGAAGACACTCGCCCTCCTAGAAACTGGTAGAATCAGCATGGGCACTCTCTTCATAGCTTAGCTCTTAGCTACCAACCCTATCATTCTTCTTGCCTCCCGGGTTCTCCCTGGTGCTTGTTCCCCACACCGCAGCTAATTTCCAGATAGTACTTCTGATGCATAGGACGTGAGTTTCTTGTGGATTTTTGGCCCAGCCTGTAATTTTTGCTTCCCCAGGTATCCCCCAAAGTCTCAGGCAAAGACTCCTTGACTCCAAATATCTGGCCCCTCTGTTGGTTGGAACTGGACTCAGATTTTTCTTGAGTCAGATATACCCCAGTCTGAGGATGTCTTTAGATCAATAGTTGCAGCCAACACTGAGGACTCAGTCTTTCTTCCCCCAGATGTAAGAACAGGCTAAGATGATCTGATCTGAAGAAGTAAACAGAGAGAGCTGGGTTCAAACTCTACATAGCTGGGCTGGCTAACACTTGTATGAGTGATCACAGGTGATTCCCTTCTTCCTAACACCGTAGCCAGCATTTGTCTCATTTCAACACCCTTACAAATGGGAGCCAATAACTAAAGGAATTCCTGAACATTGCCCCTGTCCCTGAATTTCCAGAGATACCCTAATATCACCAGCCCTGTTGGTTTTCCCACCTGCCCTTGTTCCTCAAACCACCTTGGGTCTCTTCTCACACACTATTAGAATGTGATGTGGGGCTCAATCCAAGGCTAGTGGACCCCATCCCCAGCCTGCAGTACTCTTACTTAGCAGTATGAGCTGTATTGAGGGCCTAATTTTCACTTTCCATGTTGCCCTGAGACCTAGAATGCATCACATGTAAAATCTAGAAAAACAAGTAGAGGTTCTAGGAAGACCATAGAGGGAAAGGCAAGCAAAAGGCAGGAAAAGAGTCTTGGTCTGGGAGTCTAAAGACAGGAGTCAAAGTCCTAGTTCTGGTGCTGACAAGCTGTGTGAACTTTTGACAAATGTTCCCCCCTACCCCTCTGTTTCTTTAGCAGTAAAAATCCAGAAGTTAGCTGGACTAGAGCAGGGCTTTTCAAATGTTAATATGTATACAAATCACCTGGGAATCTTTTAAAATGAAGATGGTGAGTGCTGTGAAGTGTTTAAACCTGGCGATTCACAGACCTGTACCCCTGGGGATAAAAATATATGTTTATAAAAAATAATTTAAAAAATAAATTTTTTTAAAAAATGCAGATTTTTATTTATGCCAGTCAGGGCTTCTCTGAGAGTCTGCATTTCTAACAAGTTCTCAGGTGAAGCTCATTAAGCTGGGTCAAGGACCATAGGTGGAGTTTCTATGGTTCCCTCCTGCAACCTGTGTACCTCACACTTTTTAGTGACAGGAATAATGTCTCCAATGGTTTTAAGTATGTCTTTATACATGTTTGTTAAACTACACACATAATACAGGTGGCTAAAAATTTAGAACAATACAGAAATGTAAAAACACAGAATGTGGAAGTGCCCTAGTAATTCTGCTCCCGCGAGAGAACCACTGTTAGTGGTGTATTTAAGCAACATGACCACCCACCAAAAGAGAACCTCAGCTGCTCCTGCTTCCTGAGCTTCCAGGACCTTTTGTGAAAGGAGTTTCTTCTCCAGCTTAAAGTCTTTGCAACACCTCAGTGCGGTGGGCGGCAAGGTAGTGAGTTTGTGCTTATAAAGTGGAGGAGTGGAATTCTTTCTGTTGTATTTGCCGATGGGGATTTAGAGTTTATGATGACTTTGGAAAGGGATCTTCACAGAGCTAAGGGAGGGAGAAGGAAAACACAGAGGGTCAGAAATTTGATCACCTGGGGCTTTCCAAATAGGGGCTTTCTCCTCCTTAACTTCTCTGTGGGGGCCCTACCCAGATATTAGGGGGAAAGTTTGGCCCATGTTTTCCCTAGAAAATGCCCTGTGACATCAAAGAGTGATCTACTGGAACCCAAAAAGGTAAGAATTTCTTCAGCAATGCACTTAGGGCCAATAGGTCCTGGTAATCAGAGCAAGTTCCTCTTGTTCCAGGAGACCCAGAAGAGGGAAAGTTTTTATCTTCTGCCCCCTTAAGCACACAATGAGAAGGCCAGATGCAAACTCTGGCTTTACTACTCTTTCAAGAGCAATTCAAGAGACAAGATTTGCTGACTGCCCTCAGGACTCCATTCAACCTATACAAGATGGGTGTTCTTGGCTTGGTATCTCTCTCTTTCTTATACAGTCTCTTCTCCTCTCCACATTCTTCAGGAGGGAGTCTTAATGCACTTTCAGGAGCATTTTCCCCACTACCTTTTATAGGCTGTTCCTCCTTCCTGGAACATATCCCTGTTCCTTTCATCTCCTCCTCACAGTCATCAGTGAACTCACTTCCCTCTTTTCCTTCCCCAAGTAGAGTAGGGGAAAGAGCTACTGGCATCTTATACCACTTCTGTAATAATACTTCTTACATAGTATAATGAAGTTTTTTGTTTCTGACATTAGACCAGAGGTATTTGAGGATAGATACCCTATTTACAGTTTTCTCTCCTTTCGCAGCATAAAGTGTACTCGCTAAATATTTGTTGAATGAGTGGAGGAAACTTAAGTCACTCAAGGAGAATTAAAGTGATAATTACTAAATATGCTTGCATTAGTTAATTTCTGATTAATTAAGGATTTAATAATAATGATAGGGTCTTTGATTCATTTATTTTGTATACACATTTTGAGAGGACAGTGTGATATAGTGAAAGTCACTGGACTTGAGGTCGAGAGACCCAGGTCTACCATTTACATATTGTATGTCATTTGGCAAGTGCTTGACTTTTCTGGGTGCCATTATCTTGAACAGGCAAATAACGATTCGTATCATTTTCTTAAGATTAAATGAGATAACAGGCTTTGAAAAAAAAAAACTGTAGTGAGAGATCCAATGTCAGCACTTCTTATAGGAGCATTTAAGGAAATTAAAGATACCAAGTGACTGCCACCAGTGTTGAGCATGGCTCCATGTACAAGCAATTAGGATTTTGTCTCTTGGATTCTACTCCCACCCCCCACCCAACTTCAGTACCCTGTTTTGAGACCTTGGGCTGGTACTCTACAAACCAAATGCCTCCTTTGCCAGCAGGTTCCTTTCAGGCTCTGCAGATAGGGAATGCTAGAGAGACTGTAAGACTGGTAGAGGAAGAGACTTCCTCCATCCTGTTTGCTTCCTGTTCCTGTCCATGTCACCCTTGCCTTGTTTCTTCACCCAGGCAGCAGCAGTTCCCTCCAGTTGGATCCAGTTGGCAGTTTCCAGTGCTTGGAGTACCTCATTACCTCCCCTCAGAGACATCAGCACTAGCTGCTGATGTCAGACGCCTGGGTTGCAGCCCTACAGAGCTCCTCCTCCAAGCTCAGAGACCTCAGCACTAGCTGAGCAACTTCACCTGGGGTTCCGTCCTGGGGCCCCCAAGTTTCTACATTTTAATATTCTAACCTCTTCCTTTGGAACATGGGAGACCTTTAGCCAGAGGAATCTAGCTAACCCACACCCAGATTTCTGAACATAGAATTGCAATCATAAATGTGTAGTTCGGTGCTACTAAGTTTTGACGTAACTTGTTATGCTGTGATCGATGACTAATAAAGTTCCTTTGATTGAGAAGCTATAGAAGGACAAAAGGAAACATTTTTCCAACTTTATTTCCTGAATCAGTGAATATGGAAAACTGGACTAAGAATCAACAGTTATACATTGCATTCAATTGAATATTCATTTAGTTCCTATTACTTCATTTCTTCTAAATCTTAGTTTCCTTCCCTTTGTGAAAAGTGTGCTGGCAGAGAGGGAACCAGGACAAAAAGAACTGAACTACATTTTCTAAAAAAACTTTCTAGCTCTAATTTCTGGCAAGGATACCCTGGGCTAGGAATTAGAGAAATAGAAAATAGGTTTCAAATTCTAGATCTCATTTTTATTAAGACACTTATGAGTTGAGTTGATAAAACCTGGATAAAGTTTAGTAACCCAGGACTAAGTAGGATTCTTATGTGCAAATGGTGTACTTGTCAGAGTAAATTAAACTTGCTTAACAGGCAGGGACGATCAGTGCTTTAACATTATAAAAGCTCATTTCTGGGCATGTGGAGCAGGGAGGGACTCACTCTACATATTCATTCAAGAACTGGAGCTCAGGCTCCTCCTGTCTTCTGGGTCTGCCCTCTTCTAGGTGACTTCGGTGATGAGCTGGGAAAGAGAACAGCTGATGATGTGAGAAGTTTTTATGTCTAGCCCTGGAAGCACCTCATTTTTTCCCATACTCTGTTAAACTAGAAGTTAGTCATGTGGAACCATGGAACTGCAAGGAATGCTGGGAAATGTAGTCAGCTATGTGCCCAGGAGGAAAAGGAAGAAATGCCTGCTATTAATGAGACCAACCCTTGTTGAATTCAGTAGAAAAGAAATAGACGGGAATGGTATTTGCACAGTTAATGCTACCAAGTAGAGTTTATTGGTTGTGTCCTGCGGAAAGGCAACTGGATGAGGGAGAGTGAAGGATGTGTTCAGCTTAGCAGAAGGTTTTCTTCTTTCTAATACTCTACTGAGAGAAGTATGCCTTTCAAATTCATGCAAAGGCTAGTGACGCTGTGCCTAGCTCAGAGAATTGATGGGAAGGCAAAAAGGATGAGACTTAGAAATAAGAAGAGAGCCCAATGCTGATTTAAAAAACGGTCTAATTCGAATATTGCTACTGACTCGGTCATCAGTAGACATGCACGGCCATGCTGACAGTCCCAGCTGGAAACTCACTATTTCCCTGGAGACTTTCCAAATCACTGCATCGGTAGGCTTCCTTAGGTTCTCGAAGCAAAACATTTCCCACACAGAGATACTGCTCCAGCTCATATACTGCATGACACAGAAGGCTGTCAGTTTTAAATGGGGCTCAAGGCAGACAGACTTTCTCAGGAGATTCAGGGTGTGGTGTGCTCAAGCACTGCCCTTAGAGCACCTATCTGTCAGATGATAGGATGTTGGAGGAAACAGGGTAGGAGAAACTTCACTATGACTCTTATGGCATATTCCAGTGCAAGAATCACAATGCAGAGATTCTGTTCCTTCCAGTATCACACGTCTGCAGCAGAGAATTGAACAACTAGGTCATCAATCTAAATTTGGTTTAAAAAAAAGTGGGGGGTGGACGCCTGGTTGGCTCAGTCAGTTAAGCGTCTGCTATTCGCTCAGGTCATGATCCCAGGGTCCTGGGATCGAGCCCCACGTTGGGCTCTCTGCTCAGCAGGGAGTCTGCTTCTCCCTCTCCCTCTGTTCTTCTACCTGCTTGTGCTTGCTCTCATTCTCTCTCTCTCTTTCAAATAAATAAATAATATTAAAAAAAAAATGGGGGCCACAAAGTGAAATTACCAGAAATGACAAAAACAAGAAAGAGCATGCCTACCACGGTCCAAATTATCCAGGAAATGGTTTAACCACTCCTGGTACGTATTAACCCGAGGCATTTGGTTTACTTAGAAACAGAACATTGAGCACATAGTAGGTGTTCAAATAACGTTGAGTTAATAACTGGCTTAGTGGAGTGGACATTTTTTGAGTTAGCAAGTATCAGAAAATTCTTCTTAAACTGGAATAGGAGCATGACTTTGTCCCCAGGAAGAAAGACCTTTCCTTCTGTCATCCAAGACAGCTAGAACAGGGGTTACCAGCATATTTTCCACACCATGGTGCATGTAAGGACAGAATCCTTGGTTAAATAGCATGAAGGGTAGAGCCCAGATGACACTGCTTATGAATGAAGCTCTTAGACCCTGCCCACTGTCTCCAAGATGGTTGGGAAGCTGTGCACTAGGCCATGATAAACTGACCTACCCTGGCCCGTTCAGATGCTTCAGCGCTAGACATGAAATCTTGAGGGAATGATGACTAGGTACAGGGTCAACTGGAGATCATCACCACTACTAAGTATTTGTGGTAGATGCAAAATGCAACAATTTGTCTTTTACTTTGTTAAGACTATCCCCACATGTCCTGAGCCACTGGATGCCTGAAAACTTCACTGAAGTAACAGGTCCCTGAACTTCTCTGTATGGCGGATCTCCCTTCCTCTGGAGTGCAAGTGTCTAAATAGGACCTCCTGCACACCAGCTACTGTTTGTCCATCTTATCCAATCAACATGATGTGATTGATAGAATGTACCTGTGTCCCGGTCTCCAATTCTCACGGGTTGTATTACAACAGAGGCCAGCAAAGGTGACATAGTCTTAAAAAAAAAATGAATATTATCCATCCAATGTGAATGCAAATTGTTTCTGATCCTGTTTTTAAATTGAAATGAAAAAGAATGCTTTCCCCAAAGCAGGGGTAGCTACCATATCCCTAAAGTCTTACTAATCAGTTCTTGAAGGGATACCATGTCTGGCCCGGCCACAGGAGGAAGGGTTCTTTTGACTTTGTTAAGTGTGCAATAGTCTTCAATCTGAAGGATCTATCAGCTTTCTGCAGGGACTACGCTGGTAAATTACATGGGACCACTGCTTCTGCAATTTTTAAGTGTTTAATGGGGAGACTAATCCCCTACTCCCCCAGGATGTGATTATTTTTTATTTACTTTCTTGGCTGGGCTGGAGGGCAGTTTCAGAGTTTTTCTCTTTGCCTCCCTGCCATGATGACCCTTACCTCACAATATAAGGATCTAATGTGGAATTACTCCAATTGCCAAATATATATTCCAATTATATACTTATGAACTGAGAAAATCACTATTGGGTGGGTCCAGGAGCCCAGTGGGCTTACTCTGAGCCAGACTGTAGCCAGAATTTTATTTATTGCCTGTCTCCTGTGGCAGGACTAACTAAACAACTTGCAGAGCCCAGAGCAAAATGGAAATGCAGGGCCTCTTATTCAAAGAGTAGGAAAAAAGTGCCATTAAAAGTACATATAAAGATTTTTCTTTCTTCTGTGGGCTCTCTCTTAATTTGTTATAGTGTTTTTATTTGCTATTTAATGTAAGTAAAAATGATAATTGTAAATTATTAGCATGAATTTTACTATTCATCATGCCAGCTTTAAATGCAAAAATCAGAATATCCAACTTGTATGCACAATCACCACAATTACACATTTGTATTTCATGGCTTGTCCCTAAGGGTGCCTCAAGATGGCCAAAAGATGCAAAGTTAAGACAGATTCAGGAATGTTGGAAAGAGAGAAAATGATCCCCTAGATACAGCCAACTGATGGAACACTCCTGAGTGTGGAGATACTTGTAGGGTGAGTACAAACTCAGCCTTCCAAAGGAGGGTACACATTCTCTCACTCTAGTTCTGTGGCTGCAAGGTTCCCTCTCACTGGCTACTGAACAGTCCTGACCACAGGCAGGGTATAAGGGCATTAAGCTAGGCATCTTAACTTCCCAAGGCCCACTATCCCAGCTCATGGTAGATAGGTAACCTCCAAAGATTTTTAAACCTCTGCCTCAGAACATAGTTGGTACCATGATCAAGGTGAACAAGAGTCTTGCCTTCATCAAGACATAGCCTCTGGCCTTTCACCCACCAGGTATACTGTAGCACTGTTAGTCAAAGGCAGGGACAGCAGCTTCTATGACCTGCCCCAAGATGCTGTGGGATGTTTGAGCCCGGCCCACCCTCTGCCCACACCCAGGTCCCTCCCAGGCCTGAAAACAGCAGTGACTGAAGGATAACTGGATAGGTCCTGGAGGACCAACATGCAGGGAAACAGGTGACAGAGAACCCATCTTTTGGAAGCAGTGAGAATGGGGTCATGCTGAGGTCCATTGTCCCACGGGACTTTACTTATAAAACAATATCAAAGAGGAAAATATATTAAGAGTTTCAAGAGAGCAATCACAGAACATTAAACCCCTTGTGCAGGCCCTTCCAAGTATGAGGCTTTGTATGGCAGCCCTGCTCACAAGGCCAGTCCAAGAAATTGAACCTGCCTATAGGCTCCCACTCTAATAAGACACTGTGATAAGACTTTAGATCTCCCTGTGTCTGATAGTGCTCCAAATGTCTGGATATTCCCCCTTTTCTCAGAGGACAGTCATCCAAGTCGGTGGGCACAAGTCTATTTAGGAAGGCACTAGATAAAGCATCACAATATATACCTGTCATAGTGTTGCAGGATTTTTCCTCCTAAGGACCCAGCCATCTCTTCAACTAGTGGGTTCTAAAACTGAAAACTGGCTCAGGTGTGGAAACTGAGAAAGAACCATGACTTTTATTAAGGTAACTTCCCTCAGACTCCTGCTCTCCATTTTTGTTTTTCTTGATAATAGATATTAAGCATCACCTTTGTTGACCAACAATCTATTTTTGCCGCTAGGAACATCATGAGCAATTAATCATATCCTCCTCCCTGTGGGTCAGACTCCCTTGTTCACCTCTCTGACCTTGCTGGTTACCCAGTAATTGTGGTTTTTTGGCTTTGGGTTGTTAGTACTACCACCTGACCTCCATTACTTGGGTGGATGAATGGTGGGGAGAACCGTCATCCCTCACGGTTATTAAAGAGCCCTTCTCTATGATGACCTTTGGCCTACTGAAGAGGCCACCACTGAACTTCTTAGTGATGCTGTGTTTCTCTCACCAATGCATCCTTGGTGGCCTTGGAGAATGGTGTGTCTTCTGCTCAGTCTTCTTATATTAATGCCAGCGAATGACAGCCCACAGCCCCCCACCTTCCAGTCCATTTACCAGGGCAATTCAGGCACTCCCCTGAGCGCTGGCCATTGTTTTTTTCAGTAGTGAGTTTGTCCCATCCTAGGGGTCCCTCATGGAATGTTAAATCCTGTGTCCCAAGTCAATGAATTCTTGCTCAGTCAGTCAGTATGGTTTCCTTGATTCACTATCTTCAAAACCCAGCCTTGGGGTAGTCCCCGGCTCCTGTTGATATATAACAGCTAATTCTTGTAAGTCTTCAAGTGTGTAGTCATTTTCCTCCCATACTAAGATCAGCAAGTCTCTGGGTGGGTTTACCTCTGTATATTAGCTTGGGAGTCAGCAGAGTCCGTACCCTCAGGGACACCCACAGTTCACGGTCCCACATTTTCATACCAGGACCCTGTCCTTCACAATAACAGACCCCCCTTGACTGGAGCTTCTTAATTCTCAGGGCTTCAGCATATTCTTCAGTCATTGCTTTTCAGCCACAGGTGATGGGAGGACCTCTATGGAAGCTGCCACACAGGTCTGATGACACTCACACTTAGCCATTAACTGATTGTTAAATGCCTTCACTGTCTCACTATTCTTCTGCAGAGTGTTAATACAATTTAGTAGCAACCAGCCAACTCCCTCTTTTAGGCATTTTTCTCCCATATATTTTTTAAATGTTTATATCATTGAATTTGCTACAGTATCCCCTTCTACCAGGATATTTGCCAAGGTCACCACTGATGAAATCTTTATTTTATTTTTAATTTTTTCAGTGTTCTAAGACTCAGTGTTTATGTGCCACACCCAGGGCTCCATGCAATACATGCCCTCCTTAATATCCACCACCAGGCTCACCTTCCCTCTAAAACTCTCAGTTTGTTTCTCAAAGTCCACAGTCTCTCATGGTTCATCTCCCCCTCCAATTTCCCTCAATTTACTTTTCCTTTCCTTCTCCTAATATCCTCCATGTTATTCCTTATGGTCCACAAGTAGATGAAACCATATAATAATTTATTTCTCTGCTTCACTTATTTCTTTCAGCATAATCTCCTCCAGTCCCATCCATGTTGATACAAAAGTTGGGTATTCATCCTTTCTAATGGAGGCATAATATTCCATTGTATATTCGGACCACATCTTCTTTATCCATTCACCTGTTGAAGGGCATCTTAGCTCTTTCCACTATTTGGCAACTGTGGACATTGCTGCTATGAACATTAGGGTACATATGGCCCTTATTTGCACTACATCTGTATCTTTGGGTAAATACCCAGTAGTGCAATTGCAGGTCATAGGGTAGCTCTATTTTTAATTTTTTGAGGAATCTCCACACTGTTTTCCAAAGTGGCTGCACCAACTTGGATTCCTACCATTATTGTAAGAGGGTTCCAAACATCACTGGCATTTTTCAAAGTGCTGGATCAAACAATTCTAAAATTCGTATGGAACCAGAAAAGCCCCCGAATCACTAAGGAAATGCTGAAAAAGAAAGCCAAAGCTGGGGAGGATCACGTTGCCTGATTTCAAGCTTTATTACAAAGCTGTGATCACTGAGACAGCATGGTACTGACACAAAAACAAACACATAGACCAATGGAACAGAGTAGAGAGGCCAGATATGGACCCTCAACTCTATGGTCAAGTAATCTTCAACAACGCAGAAAAATATATACAGTGGAAAAAAGACGGTCTCTTCAATAAATGGTGCTGGAAAAATTGGACAGCCATGTAAAGAAGAATGAATCTGGAATATTCTCTTATAAAATACACAAAGATAAACTCAAAATGAATGAAAGACCTAATGTGAGACAGGAATCCATCAAAATCCTAGAGGAGAACATAGGTAGTAACCTCTTTGACATTGGCCACGGCAACTTCTTTCAAGACACATCTCCAAAGGCAGGGGAAACAAAAGCAAAAATGAATTTTTGGGACTTCATCAAGATCAAAAGCTTCTGCACAGCAAAAAACAAAACAAAACAAAACAAAACAGTCAACAAAACAAAGAGGCAACCCATGGAATGGGAGAAGCTATTTGCTAATGACACTACAGACAAAGGGCTTATACCCAAGATCTATAAAGAACTCCTCAAACTTAACACCCAAAAAACAGATAATCATGTTAGAAAATGGGCATAGGATATGAACAGACACTTCTCCAATGAAGGCATACAAATGGCTAACAGACACATGAAAAAATGTTCATCATCAATAGCCATCAGGGAGACTCAAATCAAAACCACATTGAGATACCACCTTACACCAGTTAGAATGGCAAAGATTAACAAGACAGGAAACAACAAATGTTGGAGAGGATATGGAGAAAAGGGAACCCTCTTACACTGATGAAATCTTTTTAATTGAGCCACTACCATGTTCTGGGGACCATCTGTCTCACCTTGCTATCGTGACTCTGCCCCCCCTTCATCTACTGTGTGGTGGATGAGCCAGTCTCAAATCCCTATCTTACTGATTGTTTTTTAAACCACTCTCAGCACCATTTATGTTATTCTGGGTCCTCTGAGAAGCAGACACAAGGTGTGTGTAAATGTGTGAGAAAATTATTATGAAAAAGACTGTAAGAGAAAATGGGAGAAAGAAAGCCAGGGAAGCCTGGGGGACTGTTAAACTCCATGACTGGCCTGCCCTGAGAAAGAGGGCATTAAGGAAGGACAGTCATGTGGAAGTGTCTTAGACTACAGTGAAGTCCCACGGGAGGTTTGGCAAAATTATTGACAGTTGTGAACCCATGGAGCTCATCAGAGGAATCCCCATCTCCTAGCAACCAGTTCAGTTTTTGTGTTCAGTTTTTGGCCAGGAGTGCCCTTGGGAGCATGACTCAGGTGCTACAGAAGTGAAGGCCTCTATGCTCCATGCAGTCAATGGTCTGAGTAGCTCATTTTCCATGTCCACTATAGCTGCAGACAACTAGAGTGCTCTAAATCATATCCGGACTCAAGGAGTTTTAGAATCAAGCCTCATCCAATGTTCCAAAGAGTGAATGGTGAAAAGCCCACTAGATTCTTGTGTATTATTCATGCAAAGGTGAGCCCTGTCTCCACGATATTTTAGCAAACCTACGTATTTTTTAAAACATTAGTTTTTATCAATTAGAACAGTCTCTAAAATCTATTTGGTAATTAACAAAACTGTTGGAGATAAAAGTAACTGAAATGTTGTCTCTGGAGTCTGGCCTCTTGACTAAATGCCATTGATGGAATGCTGGTTAAATTCCTGTGGAGTGTGCTTTCTTATGTAGGGCAACTGGACATCCCAGGGTGTAGAACAAAGTACACTAACATATACTTACAGAACTCACTGAATCTACACTGAATCATATTAAAGAAAATTGGAGATATAATATGATGACACTCATATGTGGCAAAATTAATAAGGTGGATCAAAAAGTACTAAAATCTTAGAAACATGGAGCTAATCCACACATATTCCTTAGAACCCTACCATGAAATGTAGACATTATTATTATAGTATCTCACCATATTATAATATGATATATTCTTGTGGTATTTTTTTTTTTTAAAGATTTTTTATTTATTTATTTGAGAGAGAGAGACAGTGAGAGAGAGCACGAGCGAGGAGAAGGTCAGAGAGCGAAGCAGACTCCCCATGGAGCTGGGAGCCTGATGTGGGACTCGATCCTGGGACTCCAGGATCACGCCCTGAGCCGAAGGCAGTCGTCCAACCAACTGCGCCACCCAGGCGTCCCTAGTCTTGTGGTATTATGGAAAGAAGACTTAGATGATATGGGACAACCAGGATTTCCTCATTTCTCTTTGCCAGGACAGGAATAGAAGCAGGCAGAGGATAAAGCTGATGATGTCTGTGTTAGGAAAAAAGAATATGCATATCCAGGGTGTGTTTGAGCAGGTGGCTAACTTAGGTGATCCTGGGAGGGAAGGCTACACCCCTGACTGTGTACAGGTGTGTCATGGGCAGAGAGCTGGGGAAACACCGATCCATTCAGGTAGAACTCGTGATTGATCAATATCTGTCTGTCAACATAACAATGAATATTTATACAGGGCTTTGAAATTTATAAAGCCTTTTCCCACAGTTCATTGTCTCATTTAATCCTGATAACCCTACAAAGTGAGGAGTATTTTGTCCCCATTTTCCAGATGAAGAAATATATGACTCAGAGATTAAGTGAGCTTCCTACAGTGCACATAGTCATTCATGGTGAAGCCTGAACTGGAACCCCATTCTCCTGCTTCCCAGAGCCATGCTCACCTATCAGGTGCCTCCACTAGTCAATCTGAGGGTAGATACGTGATTAGGATACATTCTGTGCTTCTGAAGAGCTTTTCCCTACAAGAATATTTGGCCCTGCTGGGAATTCTAAGAAGACAGAGAAAATGTATATATTATGGTCTTTTTCCTGGAAGAGTTTATACTCCTAAAGTTTTTGGGGGGCTGGGGAGAAGTTGGGGGGACAATTTTAGATTTATGGAGAAGTTGCAAAGATGGTGTAGAGATTCCCATACACCCTTCACCAAGCTTCCCCTGATGTTAACATATTATGTAACTGTGGTAGGTATATCAATCCTAAGAAGTTAACATGGTACATTACTATTAACTAGCCCACAGACATGATTTGGATTTCCCATCTTTCCACCTGTGTCCTTGTTTCTACTGCAGAATCTAATCTACATTACCACAATGCAGTCACTTATGGCTCCTGAAGCTCCTCTGATCTATGACAGTTTCTCTATATTTATTTGTGTTTCGTGACTTTGACCTTGATACTGCTCAGGTATTTTGTGGAATGTCCTTCAATTTTTGTTTGTCAGATGTTTCTCTTATGGTTAGACAGCTGTTTTGGATTTGGGGGAAGAATACACTGAGATGTTGCAGTCTCATTGCTTCACATCAGTGAATGAACCATATCAACATAACTTATCACTGGTAATGTTAACCTTGGGGACTTGGCTTAGGTATTGTCTGCCAGGTTTCGCTACTGTAAAGCTATTCTTTTTCCTTTCCTAGGCTTTATTTATTAAGAGTGAGGGAGTCATTGTCTAACTCATTATCAAGGGCAGGGAATAAGTTCAACCTCTGGAAAAAGGAATATGAAGGAATTTAGGAGATATGCTAAAACCACCACAGTAATTAATACATACTTGAGAGATGGTATAATTTAAGACTACACAAGTTATTTTGTTCCTCCTGAAGGTTTCATCCGTTAACTTAAGCATTCATCAGCAGATTTTACCTGAGGTGATTATTGTTGATTATTACAATTGTTACAGTAAATATTTTGTTGCTTAAATTGTAATAGCCTTGGCCATTGGGAGGTCTTCTCAGGTTGGCTTCTGTGTCCTTTTAACATGTTCCCATCTTTTCTGTTGTCGTTTTGAACACTTGCTTCATTCATTCATTCATTCATTCACGCCACTCTAAGATATTACAGGTTCATTTTGTATTTCTTCAAGATCTTTTTTATTGGAGAATGGTTTTTAGAAACCTGGGCACATAAGTTGTACTTATTGCTATCAGAGTGTCACTGCTTTTGGGCCCTCTCAATGGACACAGCCAGGAAAAGGATGCATGTCCATTAGCCTACACAGACCCTCGTCTCTACTTACGTGCATCTCATTGATTGGAATGGGATTTCTACTGATAACACCAACTCCAATCCAGCACCATGGTCTGCATCCTAGCACATTACTGTTGCTCATTTGTTATTTCTTCCTCCAACCATGAGAAACCTCAGAGGGATGATCTTGCAAGCTGTGCAAAGATTCTACAACCTACGGATGTGGAACTGTCTCTGAGTGGAAGAAACACGAAGTACGAGAGACCACAGAACCCATCTGTGGGACTATAGGCAACGGTATTATGTAGGACAGATTTGCCCAAACTGCAGAATATTTGGGGGGTGTTAAAAAGTATTTTGGGGGAAAAATCCACATTTAATGGAAAACACTGATGTTTCTATATTCCTCTGTGTCCTGTTCTTCTATTCCCTCCTGTTGCCAGAGCAGCCCCAAGTAAATAGCTGACTCTTCTTTCCATGCCCTGGATTAGAATTCCATCTGTGTGACTCCATCTTATAGGTGAGAGTACCTGAAGCTCAGAGAGGGAGAGACCTCACCTAAAACCCTATAGCAAGTGAGCAGCAGAGCCAGAAGAGTCTGGTCTCCCAGCTCTAAGGCCAATGCTCTTCCAAATAGTAGAACACTGTAGAAGTGGGAGAAGTCCATTGCAGATGTGGAGTACAAACCCCCTCGCTTCATTTTGATAAGGGTCTTCGACTGTCATGATAAAAATGGATACTCTTTATTGAGGGCTACTTCTGTGTCAGGCACTAGGTTAAGCCCCAATATCTCCTTAAACAACCCTATGAGGCAGGTATTACGATGCCCATTTGCAGATTAGCAAACTGAAAATGAAGTTCATAAGCTAGCCCAAGATCACAAGTAGTACTGGGATCCAAGCCTGGACCTTTGGGGTAACCACCAAGCTGCTGTTTCCAAGCTCTTGACTTGTTCCTGGACTGTAGGAGTCACCTCAGCCATCCCCCAAGAGGGAGTTGTGTCATCTTCGCTGGGGGCTAAGCAAGCACTGGCCTGGCAAAGGCTAGTTATGATAGTACAGCCAGGAGTGCCTCGCAAAGAGGTGAGGAACGCACCGAGAAGCTGTGGAAACACACTGGCCTCCTGCTCACTCCTCTCTCTCACACTCATACACACACACACACACACACGCACAATTACACACACTACCCTTCCTTCCTGATATGACTCCTCCGCCGCACTTTCTCAGACCCGGCCGTTTTCAACTCTGGCCAGTTCTGTATGCTTAGCAGATCATTGGCAAAAACCAATCTTGGACATTGTATTACTATGTAAAGAGCACAAGCTTAAGGGTCAGAAAGGTCTGGGTTCTAATGCTCCATCTGTCCTCTATGAACTGCCCCTCCAAGGAAGTTGTGTGACCTAGAAAAGTTGCTCAAATTTTTTCAATGGGCTGATAATACCTGGCTATAATGTTGGAGTCAATAGAAAATGTACCTTGAGTTCCTCTGTTTATCTCCTCTTATCCTGCCCCCAGTCCAAGCCACTGACATTTTTGCTGAGATTATTGTTAAGAGCCTGCTGACTGTCCTTCTCGTCCTCTCTCTTGTTCCCTTTCAAAATTGCCAAGTTATATTTAGGAATAATCTTTTAAAAATGTGAATCTAATCATCTCAGGGTTCCTGCCACTCCCCCCAATATTATCATCAACAAACAAACCTCAAGGATTCCTCACTGCACTTGGGATAAAACCCCACATCCTCATCACGGAAGGGCCTCTGTGATACAGCCTGTCCATCCCTCCACCGCTCCTTAGCCTCTTCCACAACCCTGCTCTCTTTTGTCATTTGCTCCTAAGCAGGGGCTCTTTCCTGACCCAACGGCTTCCTGCCTGCCCTTCTAGCAGCAGGGTATCCCCTGCCCCCTCTTCTTGCCTGGCAAATGCCTACTCACTCTTGAAATCTCAGCTTACGTTCCTAAGAGAGGCCTTCCATGCATGTTTTGTTTAGACCCAACCCTCCCCCTTTCATTGTTTCATGTCGCTAGTTCTCTTCCTTTGTAGCTCTTAGCATGATTTATAATCATGCATCTGATTATATAATTCCTTATTTAATGTCTCTCCCCTCCGTAAGTGGAGACCAAAGAGTGTTTCTCCTGTTCCTTTCTGATTATCCCTCTGGTCAGTCACAGTACCTGGGACATAACAGGTGCTTAAGAAATCCATGGTGAGGGGCATCTGGGTGGCTCAGTGGGTTGAACCTCTGCTTTCAGCTCAGGTTATGATCTCAGGGTCCTGGGATCAAGCCCCGAGTCCTGCTCTCTGCTCAGTAGTGAGCCTGTTTCCCCCTCTCTCTCTGCCTGCCTCTCTGCCTACTTGTGATCTCTGTCAAATGAATAAATAAAATCTCTATTTTTTAATTAAAAAAAAAAAAAGGAAATCCATGGTGAGGGAGACCTGGCTCAGTCAGTAAAGCATCTGCCTTCAGCTCAGGTCATGATCCCAGGGTCCTGGGATCAAGGCCGGCATTGGACTCCCTGCTTAGCGGGGAGCCTGCTTCTTCCTCTGCCTGTTGCTCACCCTGCTTGTGCTCACTCACTCTCTCACTCTTGCTCTCTCTGTGACAAATAAATAAATAAAATCTTGGAAAAAAAAAATCCATGGTGTAGGAAGGTATGATGAAGGCTGCAGGTAAAGCACATATATTGAACATGTAGTAGACTTTTGACAGGTCTCTGTAGCTGTGTTCCCTCTCTTCCTCTCCTGGTGGATGCTGTCCGAGTGCCATTCTCAGGAGGGGTGTTGTCCCTCCCATACCCCCAATTCCCCAGCACTCGGGAGAGTCTCCAACCAGACCCCATGAGGCTGGCTGGGCATAAAATCCCTGAGGCTGTGGAGCCGGGCTGGGCAGGGCCAGTGGTAGGCCTTGCCACCCCAGAGAGCAGGGAGTAGGGCAGGGCTGCTGGAAGTGGGCCCCTTGGGTCTTCATCAGGCTCGAACCCTCCCTGTCCTTTCTTTCCCTACTGCAGCAAGCAGTTTTGCCCTGGCCAATGCCAATTGGGCTGCTCCTTGTTTTGTTGTACACGCTGCTAGGCAACTGGCCTGTTTTTGCTTATTTACCTCCCCTGGGCCATTTCACAACACTTTGTAATAGGCCCTGCTCTCTCTGGTGCACATCTGGTTTGGATTTAGCCTGTCAGAGCCCCCTCTGCAAAGAGAGCCAGGACTTTCCCCAGCAGTCACCAGGATGGACCCCCAGGCTCTGGCTGTGCAGGCCTCCTTGGTTGGACCACGCCAGCCGGGATGCCTTCCACTTGCCCAGCCCTGATCCTCCTCTCCGCCCTGAACCTCTTACTTCTTTTTGTCAACAGTGTACACATTTCAAAGCCTGAAGGTGGGGAAACTTTAAAAAGGAAAAAGACTGATAAGGGTCAAGAAATAGTAGAACAAAGGGCCAGAAGTTTAGAGAGAATGAAGTATGAGCCCTCAGCCCAGCACTGTTCTGCCCTGACCCAGAGAGACGGGTTCCCTTTCCCAAGGGGACACAAGGAAACAGGCACAGACCCAAGACCAGGTTCCTTGGCATATCTCTCCTTTACTCGGGAGACTTCCCATGAAACCACCTTGGGGATAGAGTGGGTTAAAATGGATGTTCTTAGATTTGAACGATTTAGTAGGCTTATTGCTTTCCCCATCATACTCCAAAAATTCTGGTGGGATTTCTATAAAGGGCCCATAGAGAATCAGAAGTTTGGTAGATGTCATTTTATAGAGAAAGAATGAATGTTTCCAAATTCCTCACCCTACAGAGAACATACTGGTCAAAGCAGGGCAGGGTCAGGGATTGGAGAATGAAGTAGGGATGGGGAAAAAACACAAGGCACCTTTCTTGCTTCCCCATTCCCTATTGTTTTGGCAAATTCATCACACTCAAGAGTAAAACCCAAGGTTCTGACAATGGCTTATAAGGCTCTATAAGACCAAGCTCTTTGACCTCTGTGACCTCATTCTTGCCTCTCCTCTTTGTATATTCAGCCCCAGTAATTTATGTCAAGAAAGAAGAAGAAGGCTTCCTTGGTGCAGAAGCAACCAGCACCTGGGCATAGATCAATGAGCAGAGCAAAGATGGGTTTCCCCACTCACTTCCTCCATTATCTGGCCCCACTGGACAGAGAACAAAATGTTTCAACTGCACAAAACATACAAACTGCTTATTTTTCTCCATAGCACTCATTTGTCCCTGACACATGGTTATATTACTTATTTATAGTTTGTCTTTTCTTGTCAGAATGTAAATTCCTTGAGGTCAGGGTGTTTTTTCCATTTGTTATTATGTCTTTGAACCTAGAACAGTTTTACTTGAAAATTGTACTCGATAAGGATTTGTTGAATGAATGAATGAGTAAATGAAGTCTGTTTTTCCTCCCAGCATGTTCAGCTCAACTGGGAGTGTTTTCTTATTTTGACATCTCACCTATAAAATAAAATGCTGTCCTATTGTCTATCACGAATACCCTTGTGTCTCTGTTCTAGCTCACCATGATCCTATCATCTCTGAACTGTTGGATCACATGGTGTTCCTTGGCCTGGAATGACCCTCCCAGTCCAACTCTGCATATCCTGGTGGGATTTCACCTGGTAACTTTTGATGCCAGGATGGACCTCTTGATAGCTCTGCATACCTTTCTGTGGTTTGCCATAATGGTGATTACTTGTCAAGCTGCTCCACATTGATTAATTAATGAGGGATAAGAGACCAGATGACCAATTGGGTAGCAACTGAACTGTAGCCAGTGGTCTCTGTCCTCAGGTTTTTATTGATTCTTTTTTTAGGTAACTTTGTCACTTGCTGACCTTAGGGTATGAACCTCTTATACAAGAATGCAGACTGATACACACACAAAAAAACCCTGGATTTATTTTTTTCTCCCCGATTCTTTGTCTTTCCCAGTTACCAAAAGTGAATGGAAACACCATCTATTTCTTAAGTTTCTTGAGGCAAGAACCTGGGACTTAGCCATTGATTGAGACTGGGTCGACCATCCACCATCCCTAAGCCATAGGCGAGTCCTATAAAGTCTACTCCATAACACACTTGAGATGCATCTTCTATTTTCCCCCTCCATTGTTCTACCCTATTCCAGACACCAGCATTCTTGCCTGCACATCTGGCTCTTTATTTTCACTCTCTATTCTCCAACAAGTGCTCAGAATCAGGTTTGTTTGTTTGGAGGGAGGGAGAGAGGACCAGAGAGAGAGTACAAGTGGGGGAGCAGAGGGTCAGAGAGACAGAGAGAGAATGAATCTTAAGCAGACTCCACAGTGCATCTCAGGCTTGCAACCCTGAGATCATGACTTGAGCCAAAATTAGGAGTTGGATGCTTAACTGACTGAGCCACCCACTGCCCCTAGAATCAGGTTTTAAAACAAAAATTAGATCATGTTTTTGTGCCAGTACCATGCTGTCTTGGTGATCACAGCTTTGTAGTAAAGCTTGAAATCAGGGAACATAATGCCCCCAGTTTTGTTTTTCTTTTTCAACATTTTCTTAGCAATTCGGGGTCTTTTCTGGTTCTATACAAATTTTAGGATTGTTTGTTCCAGAACTTTGAAAAATGCCAGTGGAATTTTGATCAGGATGGCCTTGAAAGTATAGATTGCTCTAGGCAGTATAGACGTGAGGAAGGAATCTATCAAAATCCTAGAGGAGAGCATAGGCAGTAACCTCTTTGACATTGGCCACAGCAACTTCTTTCAAGATATGTCTCCAAAGGCAAAGGAAACAAAGGTGAAAATGAACTTCCGGGATTTCACCAAGATCAAAAGCTTCTTCACAGCAAAAATACCAGTCAACAAAACAAAGAGGCAACTTACAGAATGGGAAAAGATATTTGCAAATGACACTATGGACAAAGGGCTGATATCCAAGATGTATAAAGAACTCTTCAAACTCAACACTCAAAAAACATAATCTGGTCAAAAAGTGGGCATAAGACATGAACAGACACTTCTTCAAAGAAGACACATAAATGGCTAACAGACACATGAAAAAATTGTTCATCACCATAAGCCATCAGAGAGAGTAAAATCAAAACCACATTGAGACACTACGTTACACCAGTTAGAATGGCCAAAATTAATAAAACAGTAAACAACAAGTGTTGGAGAGGATGTGGAGAAAGGGGAACAGTCTTACGCTATTGGTGGGAATGCAAGTTAGTAGAGCCACTTTGGAAAACGTGTGGAGATTTCATAAGAAATTAAAAATGGAGCTACCCTATGACCCCATAATTGCACTATTGGGTATTCACACAAAGATACAGATGTAGTGAAAAGAAGGGCAATCTGTATCCAGTGTTCATAGCAGCAATGGCCATAGTTGCCAAACTGTGGAAAGAACCAAGATGCCCTTCAACAGATAAATGGATAAAGAAGATATGGTTCATTTGTACAATGGCATATTATGCCTCTATCATAGAAAGAGAAAGAAAGGATGAATACCTAACTTTTATATCAATGTGGGTGGGACTGGAGGAGATTATGCTGTGTGAAATAAGTCAAGCAGAGAGAGTCAAGTATCATATGGTTTCACTTACTTGTGGAGCATAAGGAATAACATGGAGGACATTGGGAGGAGAGGAGAAGTGAGTTGGGGAAATCAGAGGGGGAGACGAACCATGAGAGACTGTGGACTCAGAAAAAAACTGAGGGTGTGGGAGGGGAGAGTGATGGGGGGGTTGGGTGAGCCTGGTGGTGGGTACTAAGGAGGGCACGTATTTCATGGAGCACTGGGTGTGGTGCATAAACAATGAACCTTGGAACACTGAAAAAAGTAAATTAAATTAAAAAAAAAAACAGAAATCAAATCATGTTAGTTCTTTATTTAAAACTGCTGAAATGGCTTCTTGTTACACTTAGAATTAAAACAAAAAAACAAAAAACAAAAACAACAACAATAATAACAACAAAAAACCAGTTCTTTACCTTAGCCCCCAAGTCCACAATCTAGATCCTGCTGACCTCTCCAACTTTAGTTCACATCACCCCCCTCAATTCTCCACTTTTTTCAGTATGTTTCAGCCACATTATTCTTCTTTCTGTTCTTTGAACAGGTCAGTTCACTCCAGCTTCAGGGCTTTTGTACAAATTGTCTCCCCTCCTTGGAATGCTCCTCCCTCAAATCTTCACATGGTCAGTTCCTCTGGCTATTCAGATCCTGACTTAAGTGACACCTCTTCAGAGAAGCTTTCCCTGACAACTCAATTTAGAATAACATGACTCATCCCTACCACAGTTATACCCTCTTGTATATTGTTTTAGGTTCTTCCTAGTATGCACCACACTGTCTAGTGTTTATTCTCTGTCTTCCCCCTATTAGAATGAAACTCCATAAGGGCAGGGGCCACTGTGACTCCACAACCTAGAATAGGGCTTGACACATAACAGACATTCAAAATGTTTCTTGAATAAGTGAATGAATTAGTCCATTATAGCCTAACTGTGGGCTGAGAGTCAGGAGTCTTGTGTTCAACTCTATCCTGGTTGCTCTCAAGCTATGTGACTGTGAATATGTCATGTATCTGCTCTGGACCTCTGTCTCCACATTTGTAAACTGAAGTCTGATTTCATGATCCATAAAGTCCTTTCCAGCTTCCAGATACTCTGATCCTATCAATCTTTCCATATTGTTGCATAAAGCTGTCAAAGTTGGTGTTGACAACAATGACCCAACTAAAGTTGATGAATTATTTTCTTAATTTCATGCAATATCCTAGGCCACCTTAGTTATTTCTGATTTATGCTTAAGCTAAATATCCCAGAAGGGTTTGTGTGGCTCAGGTTTCAGACCCACTTTCCCACCCATGTCCTTATTTGCTTTATTTATACAGGGAGAAGGGCAAATACTCCTATTAGATTTGTTCGACTAGAATGAACCCTTGTGATTGCAAATGACAGAATCCCAACCCAACTCAAGGATAAAAATGAGAGATAGGTTTTGGCAATTCATGAGATCCAAGGAGATATGAATAAGCAAGGTGCTGAGAGGATAGCAAGAGAACAGGGCTTCAGATGTTGCTGGAACCGGATTTTTGAATCCCACTAGTACTCCCTCCAGCTGCTTCTCTGCTTCTATCATTGTGCTGGCTACACCCTCCTCTCTCAGTGTAGTCTAGCTCCTTCCACATGGCCCCAGTACAGCATTGATCACACTGACTTATTTGCCTGCTAGTTTCCAGTCTTTTCCAGTACCATAACATTTATCGAGGGAAAGGATCTTGTCCATTTGTTAATTTCTATATCCCTAACCTCCAAGACAGTACCTAGAGCATAGTAGGTGCTCAATAAATACCAACGGGGTAAGTGAATGGTAAAAAACAGTCACCAACTGCTCCAGAATTTAATACCAAAGCACTTCAGTTATTGAAAAGCTAGCAAAGTTCCCTAGGATCTATATACCACCCACCCACCCCACAAAATCTCACAGAAGGGATTCTTTGGTCCACCTAGGCCATGTGCTTACCTACCCCTTAGCAAATAATAGTAGCCACTGAACATGCTGATGTCTCAGCATCCATGTGAATTCAGGGAGAAGCTTTTCAAAAAGAACTGTGGAAGTAAATCCCATAGGTACCAACGCACTTACAGAGCTATTGTGGAGCTCAAATGAGACATTGCAAGAAAGGGTGCCTATTATAAGGTTGCCATTTTCATAGGTCAAATATTGACAATTTTATGTTTCAACTTATTATAGAAGTATTAAAAACATTACATGAATGTAAGATGATTATTTGATTATAGGTCAACAAAATAAGAAAGAACACCATGTTTTTAAGGTGAAAAGTTAATTTCTTTTTAAAATGATGATACCTAAAATAGTTCACTATGTGGTAGCTTTGCAATGAACAATGCTAAATGCTTACATGGATTATCTCATTATTTCTCCCAGTACTTCCAAGAGGTGGACACAATAATTGGACCCATTCTACAGACGAGAAAGCTAAGGTTCAGTGAGGCTAAGTTATAGGCTCCAGGTGATACAGTTCAAAATGTGGATTTGAACTTAGGTTTCTGGGATCTAAGGCCATTTGTTACCCTACATTAGGGAAGAGGCTGGGAGTATGACTTCTCCATGAAAGCTAATCCACTGGTACTAAGAAGAATAACTCTGTTACCTATGATGCTATAGTGCTGGGTCCACTCTGCTTCTAAGCCATTTGCATTATATTATAACTAGTAGTGAGTGTATCTGGTACTCATGGCCATACAAATTTCCTTAATGATCCATCTTGTTCAACTTTTCGCTTAAAATAAGCCTTACACTCTGCCTTGCATGTAAAAGTCATTCTCCAAAGTTTATTGAACTGAGCAAGGTGGGCAGACTAAAAATGATTTGGTATCTCCAAAGGATATAGTCTTCGCTTTACATATTTTCAGTAGTGTAGGAGATGGAACAATGGGAATATGGATAATTATAAAAACATAGTTACCAAATGTGGAGAGCCTGTTATGTTTCAGGAAGTTTATGTCCATTGTCTTTAGTTGTTATAATACCTTGCAAGGTAAGTGATGGTATCCCTGGGTCTTACCTTTTCAAAGCAGCAGAATGTATTCTTTCTAGAGATTACAAACATCTCCTTTGAAATATCAAAGCTGGACCAAGAAAATGTGTTTGCTCCAACCAAGATCACATGGAGCTTTGAACCTAAAAACTGTTCTCAGCCAGAATCTTCAAGAATTCCATTCTGGGCAGGCCCACAGTTTCCCCTGAATGCAAGCCCCACCCACACTCCAGAGCCCTACGACTCTGTCAAACCAACGTTTGACTTGATTTTGTACGTGAATTTGATTCTGAGCCATGGAATTTCAAAGCTGTGCTTGCAAGTCAGGAATTTAAATATTAGTCTTTCTGACCTGGATAGCTTTGATCTCCCAAGTTTACATGTACAAGTATTGATAACAGCTCAGATCACAAGCAAGAGCACCAAGTCTACAGTCCAGAACTGCCAAGGGCATGCATGGATACAAAGATCTGCTGAGATCAAAATGGATTTAGGTTATACACGGACTCATCTGATGGTGGAGGAAGCCCCACATATGGGCTGGAGACACAGAGCTCACTTTTGTGCAGCCAGTCATGCCTGCTTCATCCTATAGGACAGAAGTCAAGAGCGAACTGCCCCTGAACTCTGGCAAGACCAGTATGGCCCAATCTACCTTAATTTCTTTAAGTCAACGTTCTCCCTGGGGAATGGCTGCTATAATTAGCATTTGCCAAGCATCTATCTTGTACCAGGTACCTTAAGTGTTTATTTAATATTAATCATAATACATAAAATGTATACCTGTTAGCACTATCCACTGAGTTTTATATTTATATTGTTTCATCCATTCAAAGGTCATATAAAGGGGGAAATACTATTGTCTTCATTTCTTAGATAAGGAAACTGAGGCACGGAGAGTTTTGTCAGCAAAAGTCACACTGCAAGTGGATAGCAGAGCTAGGAGTCAAACCCAGGCAGTATCTCTTTCTATCCTCTCAACAGCCTGGTGAGGCCAGTGTGGTCATTTGACAAAGAAGGGAAAGAAGTTTAAGTAATTTGCCAAAAGTCACACAGTCTGTTAGTGGCAGGACCAAAATTCAAATCCAGGTCAAATCCAATGGCCATGCTTTTTAAAATATACTAGAAAGCAAAGAAAAGGAAAAAAAAAAACTAGAAAGGTCTATTTTTGTGTGGCCTGGTTTTATATAGCCAGCAACCTAAGAATGAGTTGTTACCTTTATAAAGGGCTGTTGAAACATTTTATTACTTATTTATTTATTTATTTAGGGGTTGGAGGGAGAGGGAGAGAGAGAATCTCAAGCAGACTCCATACCCAGCACGTGAGCCCAATGCGGGGTTCAATCCCATGACCCTGAGATCATGACCTGAACGGAAAGCAAGAGCCAAAGGCTTAACCAACTGAGCCACCTGGGAGCCCCATTTTTTAAAAAATACATATTTATTTATTTATCTTAGAGAGAGAGAGAGAGAGAGAGAGGGAGAAAGAAAGTATGGGTGAGCAGGGGAAGAGGTAGAAGGAGAGAATCTCCTGAGTGAGAGAATCCCTGCTGAGTGCAGAGCCGGACGTGGGGCTCAATCTCACAATCCTGAGATCATGACTTGAGCTGAAATCAAGAGTCTGATACTCAACAAACTGAACTACCCAGGTGCCCCTAAACATTTTTTAGAAAGAAGAAGTCATGTGGCAGAGATTATATATGGACCCTCAAAGCATAAAATATTTCTTATCTAGCCCTTCATAGAAAAAGTTTGCTGATGGCCATGTTATACCTCTCCATGTTGGCCTAAAAAACCATTACAAAGGTCAAAGGAAAGAATGGAGGTGGGTGTGTCTGTATGTAACTGGGGAAGTCATTTCTCCTTCACAGGACCTCAGTTTTGCTATTTAAAAGGAGAATTTAGAAATGAGTGTCTCTCCTTTTGGCTTTAACCTGTGCTAATGGCAGGTGTCATTCTGGTGCTATACTAACATAAGGGAGTGTTTTCTCCCTTCTAATTATTCTGTCACTTACTTTATTGCATGAAATACAGATACAATTAGACTTCAGTGGTGAAGAAAATCATCACCCACCAAAATTATCTCTGGAAGCTAAGAAATGGCCCCTTCCCAGACATCAGCCCTTTCGTGATGTGCCCTAATCATGGGCATCTTCTTCTAACCTCAGGTGAGGTTCTTACTCGTTCTCCCAGACTCCTGGCATTTCAGGTTGTTAATTTCATCAGCAATGTTTGCTTCTGATCCTCCCGAACTCTCCCAATCAACCTCTGCCTCTCCCTATTCCCCATAGTATTCAATGCGGGCAAACCATCACCATCACCATCATCACCATCATCACCATCATCACCGTCATCACCATCATCATTGTCATCACCATCATTGTCATCATCATCATCACAGAGATCTACCAGTTTTCCTCCCATTTGTTGCCTAGTGTCTGAGACATACACTATCCTCCCTTCAAGATCCATTTCTTCCCCTGGACACGGCCTGCCACACATTCTAAGAACAAAGACAGTTCCTTTTAATCTCTGGACCTCATCTCTCCTTCCCTTTCTCTCTTGCATGGTCAAGGCTACCATGCAAGCCCCCTACAGATCTGCAATCTCTCCCAAAGTCTTCTCCTCAGTCTCTCTCCACCCAAAAGGAAACCAAATCCATAACTGTCCCCAAGATACCATGACCTCACTCTGGTCTTCAGCACTGGGCCACCTCTGTCCCATGTATGCCCTTGAGGGCAGACAAGGGTGCCATGTGGAGGTAAGTCCAGGCCCCATGATGTCTAAGGTTCTGATCTGTCTTCATCTTAATCAAGGAAGGATGTGCTCCTGTCTGATCAGACCCTCAGTTTCCTCTCTACAGAACTGGCGCAGTAAGTTCAATAATGGGTTCTTTTGCCTGTAGACCTCTTCTTGCTTGTTTGAGTCATTCACCACTCTGCAGTCAATGGAAGTGCTCCAGAACACAAACCCACTGGTTACTGCCTTCAGTGGTTCCTCAGTGCCTGCAGAATAGAGTCCCTGACTCAGCCCTCTACAACTTAGGCCCTGCCTCTTTTTCTAACCTCATTTCCTACTACTCATCTCTCATTCCTAGAGTCTTTGCCACACCAAGGTACTTAGAATATTCCAACCACTCTGCACAATATGACTGCACATCCTTTTCCTCGATGGGGTGCCCTTCCCAGCTCTGCTTTCCAGAAAACACCTGCATATCCTTCCTGTCTGTGCAGAATACCTTTTGTTTGTTTTTCTAGATTCATGTTTCGTCATTCTTCATCTGCTGTATTCCCAGGAGGCTGATCTGAATGGATGCCACGAGTAGGTTCCTGGCTAATTGGGGGCCTCAGAAAGGGACCAGAGGTAGAGAGGGGAAAGTGTTCCTTTGATTTTCTCCTTGTAAGGTCACAGATCTATGTCCCTCACTGCTTCTCCTAAGCTGTCAGCTGTGTAGGATTCTCCCTACCCTTGTAGGAATAGTTCATCTTTTAAGTTCTTACACTGTTTCCTATAAGTATTCTACATCTCCCCCTTTGCAAATAAGCCCTCCTCTAAATTTATCATAAGAGCTATCAGTGGGCTGTTGAGACTCTGATTGGTATATACCAACCCAGCACAAAACCCAGAGGGTCCTTTGTAGGCACCTACCTATTATATCACATGTTATCAGTTTGCTTCCCTGTCTGCCCCACCAGACTAGTTCATTTCACTTTGTTGTCTTAGATTTGTTCTTAGAACTAAGTTGCCTACTCCTATGTACTGAGCAGCTACTACACACTGGCCATGGCTTAGCCACTACAGATTCGGAGATTAATAAATAATAATTCCTGACCTGGAAGATCCCCCACCCAACGTGCAGGAGATAAGACTTAGGCTCCATTTGTGGCTATGAGCTCAGGACCAGATAGCAGTCTGTTTGTGCTCAAATCCTAGCTGCAGCACAAACTAACTGTGTGATCTAGGCACATTTACCCCTCTGAGCCTCAGTTTTCCCCTCTGTAGATGGAAATAACAGACGCTACCTCCCAGAGTGGTTGTAAAGATTAAGCAGTAAGTCTAGTGGCTGGCACTTACTAGGCACTCAGTGAGTGTCTATTATTATTATTATAGCAGAGGTTTCATTAGTATACATTAAATGAATGGACCAAAGCAACCCTTCCCCACGATATACATTCCAAATAAACAGGGAAGGAATCCTTTCCCCATTTCATAGATGAGGAAATGGGGAGCAAATGAATGAATGAATGCATGTCTAACCCCCGGGGCCTGCTGTGTCTCCCACCTTCTCCCAGCAGCCATAGCGAGGCTGTGCACCTAGAGAGTTGGGAGCCCTGGGCCCTGGAGAAGCGATCCTGGCATTCTCTCCAACTTTCCATCCACGGAGGACTCCTGCCAATAGCTCCCTGCAGTTCGCTCCATGTGGAACACAGTCTGGATCCAGGTGCTACAGGAGTGTGTAAACACTGGGCCTGCTGGACTCTGCCACTGAAGCCGCCTGCTTCCCAGAACCCGCGGCCCCAGTTCCTGTTCAGCTGGGGCTCTTTCTGTAAGGCTTTGCAAGCCCCGCTGCTCCTTCTGGTAAGTGCAGGGGCCAGGAGGGAGGTTCCACTTTCACATTGGCCACCACACCCACAAGAGGGACATTTCTCACTGTGGAGGGGAAATTTCCTCTCTCTTTAGCCTCACCTCAAGCCTGCTCCCTGAGCCCTCATTTCTTCAGGACAGACTCAGTTTCCCACTCAAGGTTAGGTCCCCCTGAGATCTCAATTTGAATCTGTCCTGGGAATAAGGGAAAACAAACCCCTGCTGAGCTCTGGCAGCAGGCCTGCCCTGCGCTCGGGTGTGCTTACCTACACCGTGGGTGCTTGCCCTGTGCCCTTACATGGTGGCCATTGCCTCTGTTTTACACATAATCACTAGTGGTGGAATGCTCCAATGGGAAAATCTATGCATTTGAGCTGTAGAAACATTTGGAAGTCACCTCAGAACAGATGTCCCCACATGAAATTCATCTTTGCTGCTTCTGAACCACATGCACAACGCTATTACTTTGCTTCCTGTCATTTGCATGTTTCTTGTGCCCCTCTCTGGCTCTTCTACTTGACTGTCCCTCCTCAAGGACAGAGAAGGTGACTCAACTCACAGCCCTCTCCTGCATCCAGGCACAGAGCCTGAGGCAGGAAGGGATTGCTGGTCTGGTAAGTTAAAGCAGGCCAGTGTGGCTCGGGGTAGAGAATTAGTGGAGGAAAGATGGGAGGTGAGGCTGGAGAAAAAAATCAGTACCACCTCCAGCAGGCTGGGGATGGGGTCTGAGAATCTGCATTATTAGCAAGATCTCAAATGTTGATGTCCATGCTGCAGATATCACTGGTCCCCAAGGACCACTGGCTTTAGGGTAGGAGAGGAAGGAAAGAATGAGTAAGATGTAGTCTTACCCTTAAAGAGCTCTCACGTCAAGGTGAAGAGTGCACTTCTAGACAGGTGGGCACATCTCTATTGTGACAACCCAGGTTGGTGCATCTCCTCAGGGTGGATGGGAGCGAAAAGGCCAGAGGAAGCTTTCTGGAAGAGGGAACTCTTGCACTGAGTTATAATATTTACAAAGGAACTAACCAGGGGAGGGAGTTCAGCAGGAAGGACGGGAAGAAGTATTTGAGGTAGAAGGCTCAGCTTGAGCAAGGGCAAGGAGGTGAGAAATTGCAAGATGTGTTTGAACCACTGGGACCAAGAGTCTCCAAAATAAAGCTGGTGCAGGTTCAAACTGTATCATAGGACGCTTTGCATGCCCTACAAAGTAAGGAGTTTAAATTTTATCCTGTGAAGCAGAAGTTTGTAAGCTTTTTGGGGGGTGGGGTAAAGAAGTCCCAGACTGCTCTGAGAAGCTGATCAAAGTTAATCTGCACACAGATAGAACCAGAGTGTACCTTTCAGCGTGTTCAAATTCCCTAAAGCCCATCAGGAGTGTGTAAACACTGGGCCTTCAGAAACAAAGCAAAAAAAAAAAAAATCCCTGTAGTAGATGATGGGTTTTAAGTGGCAGATGTCCTAATTAGATTTTATTTTAAAAGGATCTCTTGGTGGCTATGCAAAGAATGGATTTTGGTGGAGGCAACCAGGCACAGAAAAGCTAGGGGTCAACAGTCTGGGTAAGAGGTCACAGATGGCGGTGAGAGTGGGGACCACTTTAACACTTATATGGCATCATTTGGTTGGTAACTGCCATGACCAGACTTGCTTTTTAGCAAGGTTACTCTGTTCAGTTCAAAAAGCATTGCTTGAGAGCTGAGCTCAGAGGCTGTCTTTGAATGGCTTGCATCTGGGCTGATGGGTAACGTAAGCCAGCTAAGCAGGAAGAAGCCATTTCCACCCTCACCCCACCTACTGGAATCTGCCGGTCGGCAGTCAGTTGAGGCCCAGATATCCTATGCCTTCCAGGGCTGGAAGCCAAGGACGTGAAGGAAGGCAGCACTTCGATGAGCTAGGGAGAAGCCACAAGGGTAAAGCAGGGTAGTAAATTTTTGGGAGGCAGCCGGGGTGTCATTCCTTCCAGAGGTTTTGCAATAGCCCTAGGAAGCAGACAGAGCTAGATGATTATCTCTTTTTACAGAGGGATGCTGAAGGCCAGAAAAGGTGAGAACTTGCCAAAAGACACGTAGCAAGCACACGATCAGATTGAGAATAGGACCCCAAGAACGCTGGACTCTATGTCAGTATTTTTGCCTTAGGCTGGCCATGGTGCAGGTTTTGCCACGGCTATTCCTGGTGACTCTAAAACCCTGTAATTCTGTGATTCTAGCAAAAGAATAATCTCCACCCATTAGCTCAATTCCTTTGGGTTCTTTTGATCCCCAAGACCTTACTTTTAACAACCTGTGAAACTTGGAGCCAGCCCTGTAGCCTCTCTGCCTTGAGTTTTCTCTTCATCTTTAAAACGGGAGAAGTACACTAAATATATGTTCCTGAAGCCTTTTTCTTGTCTGAACTACAGCGGTTCTGCAAAGCCTTCTGAGACTCCGAATTCCTCCCAGCTTTGATGTGACACCATGATCCTCACCTGTCCAATGCCTTTTACATGAGGTTAACAGGGAGTAATAACAACAGGGATAATGAAAACAGAAAGCTTTCTTTTCTTGCTCGGGGCCAAACACTGATCTAAGTACTTCAAAGCTTCCAGAAAACTTTGTATGGTGATGGCTCTCATTGTCCCCATTACCTAGATGAAAAGACTGAAATCATGCAGAGAGATTACATTACTTAAGATACAGTCATATGGCTAACTATTTGGGGATCCAGAGTTCAAATCAAGCCGCTGCCTCAGGGTCCGTGCTCCTGATCCCCCGGAGCTGAGTAGTGAGGCATTAAAGATACAGGGAAGGAAAGCCTACTGAGCTTTCAGTGAGCTCTCCATGATGGGGGGCTCACGACCCCCCTGTGGCATATTCTATCATTATTCCCATTTTGCAGGTTGTGATCTGTCATACTACCTCTCACCATCTGGAAGGGAACATGCTTGTAAGAAGTTTAGGGACGTGTGGAAGGAGTTGCCTGACATTGTGAATAAAAATAAAGGCCACCCGGTTAAATGTGAACTTCAGATAAATAATAAATCATTTTTTAGGATATCTCATGTAACATTTATAACACACTTATACCAAAAACATTTTCATTGTTTATTTGAAATTCAAATCTGGGCTCTTGTATTTTATATGAAATAAGGATAAGTGACAGCAAGTTCCCTTTAGAAGGCTGAAGGAGCATTACTGTTCTGTTCACTGGCCCAGAAGGTTTGGCATGATGGCCTTGGCTGAATCCCTTTCAAGGGAAAGAGATGACCTGTCCTCACTCATTGTGGTTGGGAAGTCTTTGGGGGCCTCCAAAGTCATCCCTGCGGGGACCTGGAACAGCCCTTTGAACCAGAGCTGAACTCCTTGGAATGACCTGGAATAGGCCATGTTTATCGGCCCCCCATGTCCCTGGCTCAGTTTCTCACCCCCATCCACAACTTGGAAGGTGACTTAAACAGTGATCCTCCCCCTCCCTTCTCCGATAGAGTCCCAGGGCCCTCTGGCACATTTGCGACTTCAAATACGAATTACTGCTTCTCTCTGACCCCTAGTAGCCTCTTCTGTGATAATTAGAGAAAAATTAAGGAAAGCACGTTGTTAATTTTCAATAAAGATGACTTGTATTCCTCCCCCCACCCCCTTATCATTTCATATCCGGAATCAAAATGGGTCATTTACTTGGGCTTTCCTCATACTTAATGTGATGGAATTTGGGGAGAAGAAAACCAATTCCCAAGGATTGTCTGACCTTAACAGCATGCTGTGAATTCTCAAAAATCCCCCCACCCAGGAAATTGGTTTTGAAATACAAATATGTGGGGTTACTCCACATCAGAGACATCCGGGCTGAAACTTGCTTTCTTATAACCCGTATCCCAAGGAGACCCCATTACTTGCCCAAACTCCCACCTCCCTCTTCATCACAAACTTCCCCCACCTTCTCCTGTCACTATGTCCCGCCCATGCCTTGTGTGGAAAGTTTCCATCAACAGAACATGTTTCAGCTCACTAGGAAACTGGCCTCTCACACACTTTCAATCTGCTTGTCTTCCCTGATTACGGAGATGTCCCAGATCAAATCATGTTTGGATGAAATGTGTTTGGGTGGGTGTATCCTGACTGCCTCGGCAAAAATATTAGAACAGCCACCCAGAGTATAGTTGAGACATGTGCAAAATATTGATCAGCATCCCACAGCAAAGAAATACTTTTAAAGTATATTCTATTAGTATTCTTAAATGTATACATTTGTAGGCATCCCGATTAGTCCCCAAGCAAAGGTCATAGCATTTCCTTAAAGAGGAGAATTCATTTTAAAAGGATTTAGAGGGGGCACCTGAGTGGCTCAGTTGGTTAAGCAGCTGCCTTTGGCTCCAGTCATGGTCCTGGGGCCCTGGGATCAAGCCCCACATTGGGCTCCCTGCTTGGTGGGGAGTCTGCTTCTCCCTCTCCTCCCTGCCAGTGCTCTCTCTCACTATCTCTGTCTCTCTCTCACTCAAATAAATAAATAAATAAATAAACAAACAAAACAAAAAAGGATTTAGAATAGGACAAAAACAAACTCTTTCTTGGGTTTTATAGCTTTGTGGGATGGATAGTGACTGTAACTTCCTCCTCACCCGTCCTAAGGTGCAGCCCTTCTCAGCACAGGACTATGAAGGATGGGATCCCAACTTGTCTTCTGAGTAGGTTTTTAGTGGAAGCCACGCAGTGGTCCTTATTAGTCAGATGTGTTCTTGGTTTTGTCAGCTAGAGCCAGAATATTCTCATCACCATTTTCTTCATGATCCCATGACTGAGAGTCACTGATTATTTATTTTGTGTCAGGAACTCTGCCAAATATTCTATATGATGTATCTCATTTAATTTCACAATAATCTCCTATGAGGGGTACAATTTTCATTTTCTTAGAGCAGCTTAAGGTTTGAGGTAGAATTGTGGGGAAGTTATGGAGATGTCGCATATTATTCCCTGAATCTCCACGTGCATTGCCTCCCACTTTACCAATATCCCCCACCAGAGTAGTATGTTTGTTGCCATTAATGAACCTACAGTGACACATTCTAATTTCCCTAAGTCCACAGTTAACCCTTGGTGTTGTATATTCTATAGGTTTGAAGAAATGTGTGATAGCATATATCAGTCATTTTAATGTTATACAGAGTACCTTCATTGCCTTAAAAATTCTCTGTGTTCTACCTGTTCACCCTACCCCACCATCCCAAACCCTGGCAACCACTGATCTTTTTACCGTCTCTTTAGTTTTGTCTTTCCCAGCTGTCATATAGTTGAAATCAATACAGTACGTGATGTTTTCAGATTGGCTTCTTTTGCTCTGAAATATGCATTTAGGGCCCCTCCATGTCTTTTCACGACTTGATAGCTCATTTCTTTTTAGTGTTGAATAATAGTCTATTGCCTGGGTGTTCCACAGTTTGTTTTCCCATTCACCTACCCAAGGACGTCTTCCTTGCTTCTAAGTTTTAGTGATTATGAATAAAGCTGCTATAAGCATTCATGGGGAGGTTTTTGTTTAGACATAAGTTTTCAATCCTTTGTCTAAAAACTAAAGAGTACATTTGCTCGATCGATCTTATAATAAGAGTATGCTTGTTTTCATAAGAAACCTCCAAACTGTCTTCCAAAGTGGCTGTGCTATTTTGCACTCCCAACAGCAATGAATACAAGTTCCTATTGTTCTATGTCCTCACTAGTGCTGGTGTGGTCAGTGATGAGAATTTGGAGCACTCTGATAGGTGTACTGTGGTATTTCATTGTTGTTTCCACTTGTGGTTCCTTGGTGACTTACCATGTGGGGCATCTTTTCATTTGCCATCTGTAGATCTTCCTTGCTGAGGTGTCTGTTAAGGTCTTGGCTCTTTTTAAAATCAGGTTGTTTAGTTTCTTATTATTGAGTTTTAAAAAGAGTTCTTTGGATATTTTGGACAATAGTCCTTTATCAGATACATCTTTTGGAGGTATTTTCTCTGATTTTATGGCTTGTTTTCTAGTTTTCTTGATATTGTCTTTTACAGAGCAGAAGTTTTCAATTTTAATAAAGTTCAGTTTATCAATTATTCCTTTCATGGATCCTTCCAGGAGATTTATAGTTGGTATCTTACATTTAGGTCTATAATCCATTGTAGTTAAATTTCGTGAATGGTGTAAGGTCTGTGTCAAGGTTCAATTTCTTTTTGTTTTGTTTTGCATGTTTATGTCCAGTTGTTCCAACACCATTTGTTTAAAAAACTGAATCTGCTGCATTGTATTGCTCCTTTATCAAAGGGCAATTGTCTATATTTATGTGGGTCAATTTCTAGGCTTTCTATTCTGTTCATTTATTTATTGGTCTACTTATTTACCAATACCATGCTATCTTGTTTACTGTGGCTTTATAGTTAAGTCTTGAATTCAGATAGTATCAGTCTTCCAAGTTTTTTCTTCTCCTCCAGTATTGGCTATTCTGGGTCTGTTGCCTCTGCATATCAACTTTAGAATCAGTTTGTTAGTATCACAAAAATAACTTGCTGGGATTTTGATGGGATTGCACTGAATGTATAAGTCAAGTTTCAAAGAACAGGTATCTTGACAATATTGAGTCTTCCTATCTATGAACATGGACAGGATCTTTCCATTTATTGAGTTTTTTCTTTAATATCTCTCATCAGAATTTTATAGTTTTTGTCATACAGATCTTTTATAGATTTTGTTAGTTTTATACCTAAGTATTTCATTTTGTCAGGTCCTAATGTAAATGGTATTGTATTTTTCATTTCAAATTCCATCTGTTCACTGCTGGTGTGTAGGAAGACAATTGACTTTTGTATACTGACCTCATATTCTGCAACTTTGTAATAATTATTTATTAGTTCCCAGAGGTTTTTTTGTTTCAGATTTTCTACTTAGATAATCATGTTATCTGTGAGTGATCTGTTTGGTTTCTTCCTTGTCAGTCTGTTTACCTGTTATTTCCTTTCCTTGTCTTATTGCTTCTTCCAGTATGATGTTAAAAAGGAATGGTGAGAGGGGACATCCTTGTCTTATACCTGATAAAGTTGGAAAGTTTCCAGTTTCTCACCATTAAGTAAGATCCTAGCTGTAGGTTTGTGGTTTTTTTTTTGTTTGTTTTGTTTTTTTTTTTTTTTTGCTTTTTGTTTTTTGGGTTTTTTTTTTTTTTTGTAGATATTCTATATCAAGTTAGGGAAGTTCTCCTCTATTCCTAGTTTGCTGACAGTTTTTATCATGAAGGGGTGTTAGATTTTATCAAATTATTTTTTTCTGCATCTATCGATATGATCATGTAATCATGTGATTTTTCTTTTTTACCCTCTTGAGGTGATAAATTACCCTGATTGATTTTTCTAATGTCCAACCAGCCTTGTATATCTGGGATAAATCCCACCTGGCACTAGCATATAATTCTTTTTATATATTGTTGGATTCAATTTGCTAATATTTTGTTGAGGAGTTTTGCCTCTATGTGCAAGAGAGATATTGAGTCTGTAGTGGTTTTTTTTCCTTGTTTTATTCCTTTTTCTATTTTTGGCATTAGAGTAATGCTGGCCTCATAGAATGAGTTAGGAAGTATTCATTCGGCTTCTATCTTCTGAAAGTGATTATACAGAATTGGTATAATTTAAAATGTTTGGTAGAATTCACCATTGAACCCATCTGGCCTGGTGTTTTCAGCTTTGGGAAATTATTAACTATTGAATCAACTTATTTAATAGACATAGCGTTATTCAAATTGTCTATTTCTTCTTGCATGAGTTTTGTCAAATTGTGTCTTTCATGGAATTGGTTCATTTTATCTAGTTTATCAAAATTGTGGATATAGAGTTGTTCGTTGTATTCCTTCCTTCACTGTAATATCCACAGGATCTGTAGTAATATTCTAGAAGCTACTTTTTTTTTTTTTTTTTTAAAGTAAGCTCTACTCCCAGTGTGGGGCTTGAACTCATAACCCCAAGATCAAGAGTCACATGCTCTCCTGACTGAGCCAGCAAGGTGCCCTGTGAGAGGCACAATTTTTAATATTTATTTTAAGACTAAGGAAACTGAGAGCTAACAAGATCAAATGATATGCCCAGATTCATACAGCTAATCAAGGGAAAACTGGTGTTCAAACCCCAGACTACCCAACCCAAGGCTGGCATACTTAACCATGGTGCTCCTTACTTTCCAGGGTTGATAGCAAGAAAGTTCTGGGCACATTCTAAGTTGTGGTAACTTAAACTTGGTAACTACTTGACTAAGGACATCAAAGAGATTCACTCATTTTTTAAAGCTCCTCTCAAAACTCTCCTGGATAGGCAGAGTAGATCCATTCCTCCTCTTTCTACTTCTTTGCTCTATGAAGGCATTTATCAGTCTGAGCTCCTTTGAGGAGACAGAAGGGCATAATGCAAAAAAGAAAAAGAATGAACAATGTCAGAACTGGACTAAATTTAACCAGCTTTGTAGAGATGGGACAGAAAATTTAGTTCTATAAATCTAAGTTTCCTCACCTGTAAAATGAGCACAATTCCATTTGCTTCATAGGATTGTCATGAAAGTTAACTAGAAAAATTTAGCCTGCACTCAGGCATTATTATTTTTTTAGCATCCCTTATGTGCAGAGGCCATTAAGAACTTGATAAATGAATAAATGAACTTTATAAATAAGTCATTACCAGCCTCTAAGGACCGATTTTATATTCCAGGCTTTGCATTCCCAGGACCCAACAGAGAGCCTGAGATATAATGTGTTCATTAACTGTGCAGTGTATAATGCTTACATAAATTAATGAATGAATGCAATAAAAGTCAAAACTCTACACCATGGCACACCTAGCCCATCCAGTATATATTTCTGGCCTCATCTATCACCCCCCACCTTCAGCTACACATGGCTAATTAGTATTCAACAAATGAGCCATGTCCTTCCATGTCTTAGCATCAACACAGTGCTCAGATAACTCTTTTTGTCTTGAATGCCTACCATACCCCCGTGCCCACCTGGCAAGCTACCTTTAGTCCTAGTTTTTACCTTATGGAAAATTCTGAGTAAGTTTGCCTGCCAGACTTTCAAGTAGTTGAAGTTAGTCCTCATGACTCTTTTTTTGATCTTACACTTCTAGGTCAAATTTCCCTCCTCCTGGGCACCTGGGTAGCTCAGTGGGTTACAACCTCTGTCTTTGGCTCAGGTCATGATCCCAGGGTCCTGGGATTGAGTCCTACATCGGGCTCTCTGCTCAGCAGGGAGCCTGCTTCCCTCTCTCTCTCTCTCTGCCTGCCTCTCTGCCTACTTGTGATCTGTCTCTCTGTCAAATAAATAAATAAAATCTTTATAAAAAAAATTTCCCTCCTCCTTCCACATAATTCTTATTGGTGATGATCTCTGATTTTTATACCATCTTGGATACTTCCTACTTTGCCAGTTGCCTCTAAGTCATTCATTCACTGAATATTTAATGAGCACCTACTAAATGTAAGACAAAGCAGATTTTGTCATTAGAATATAAGTTTATGAGGCTTATATTCCAGTAAGAGGAGCTGGACAACAAATAAAAAAAATATATACATGTTGTCTGTAGATGTGTTAGGAAGAAAATGGAAGTGCATAAGTGAGGAAAGAGAGGGGGTGTGAAGTTTATGTACAGGGTGGCTAGGGGAGACTTCCCTGATAAGATCTGATCTAGGCAGGATCCTGACGGGAAAGAAGGAGTGAAACACATGGTTACTTGGGAGAAGTATATCCCACGTAGAGGCAAGAAGTAGTGCAAGGACCCTCAGACAAGTGTCTCAGAGCATTTGTAGCAGTGCTCAGGAGGCCCATGTAGTGGAGCAGAGGATGGTGCGAGAAAGAGCAGTTGGCAATGAGGTTCTAATAGGAAGTGTCAGCATAGCATGAAGGGCCCCGAGGACAATTAGAAGAATATTTTTCAAGGGAGATGGAAATGTAATGGGGAGTTGATCTGAATCACATGAAGACTTCTCTCTGGGAGCCTTACAAAATTGGGTATTAGAGAAGCACGTGCGGAAGCATAGGGGCCCATTTGGAGGTGATTGCAATAACCACAGCAGGAGATGATGGTGGCCAGAGCCAAGGTTGAGACTTCACTAGAATCCTAGGTGTGCTTTGAAAGCAGATCCCACTGCCTTTGTTAAAGGATCATATGTGGGACCTGAGAGCACGCCTCAGACTGTATCTATAAAATATGGATATTATTTGTGCTGTACTGTTGTTAAGCTTCACAGTGGATGCTCAAGAAATATGAATTTTCTCTCTCGGCAGTACAGCGCCTTGACTGGCAGTGACCACAGGACAATTAATCACAATAGATTATTTAAGGTTTGGATGGGAAAGAGAGATGATGAATTTTAAGTACCCATGGGACTCCCAAAGGAGAGGTTCCACTGCAAAGTGTACAGCACAATTTGAGATGAAAGCTCCAGGGGTGAAAGTTTGGGAGACGTCCTGTTATATAGCTTGCAGCTGAAACCACTGGGGCAAGTCAAGAATAGCATTCTTTCTCATTTCTACAACAATACTGTGTAAGACTCATGGGACTAATATAAACCTTAAAGAGAAAACCACAAGGTCATTAAAAATAGAATTAAAAGTGTGGTTATCATATGAAAAAAAGGAATAATTATTCCAGAATATTAGGATGAAGGAAGCCAAGGAAACTGAGTTCACATGTAGGTGTGAGTTTGCTGGAAATGCAGTATAAAGGGAAACTGAGAAGTGGTGATCAAGAGAAGGAAGACATTTTAGGCAACATGGGTGTGAATCAGAGACTAGAGTCCTCGCCCAGGCCTTTTCCCGAGCCTACATTAACTGCTTTTTAGCATTAGCCATGTAACTGTCATTGGCTTTGATGAATTGAAAGCACATCTAGTTGGTCAGCATTTCTCCAATCGTGGGTGTGCTGGCTTTGTGTAGACGGTTGGTCCACAGGAGCCCTGAGGGATGGTACACACGTGGTAAATTCCATGCAAAATATTGTGTTTTGCAAAGGCTGGTCCCCTCTCTCACTGGTTTGTTAGCATTTCTCCTTCTACCATAGTACCCTGAAGTCTATAGAACGAGGCTTTGTCCTGTCTCAGTCACCACCCAATAGAATCTGTGAGTTGAGATGACTGATCTGCTCTCTACACTTGTATAACCATGCATTGTTCTGGCCCCACACTGTGTGAAGGTCACCAATGCACTGCGATACCTGAAGAGAGGGTGGCCAATAAGTCAGGGGAGATGGGTGCCTGGAAAGCTTACCATAGAAGGATGAGCTGAAGGGAATGGGGACTTTTTCCCTTTGTACTGGTAACAGGAGATTCAAATAGGGTGTGATAATGTCTGCAAGTGTTTTAAGGGCAACTGTTTGGATGAGAAATTTACTTGTTCTTCTTCCACACTGACTCATAGATGAATGTGTCAAAGAGATGTGCTTTGGCTTATCATCATAAAAGATATTTCTAATAATCTGTGCCATCCAACAGTGAAACGAGCAGCCCCTGGCAGAGGATGACTGATGCAATACTCGTAGCTTGGGTGCAAGTATCAGATCTGAGATTGGACTAGACGAGTAACACTCCCTTGCCACTTCACTGCTTCCCTTCTATCATCTCTCCCTTCCTACCTCTGTGGTCCTCTAGCTCTGTCTCAGAGGAACCAACCTACACAGATTTCTCACTGAGAATGAGTCAAGTCTTTGACCCCTTTGTCCGCTAAGATGAAAACTGTCAACCCAAGATATTCGCTCTTATGAGTGATTAATAGAGGAGGCAAATACCTTTCATACCTCAGGGCTACCAGGGACCATGTGGTCACTGACCTCATCTGGGTTCCGAATGGCACCCCACCCACCCCCAAGGGTTACTTCTCCCTGGTGCGGCCCCAGGTCAAGGCCGATCAATTTTGCCTTGAGGGGAGGAATGTGAGGCATGTCCTCTGTGAAGGCCCAGAACAGATGCTATGTTGTTCTTTCATGACTGCCTTTGCTAAGTGGTTTGTGAGCCAGGCCCTCGGAAGTCAAGTGAAGCTTTGCTAGAGAAGCCAATCAAGAGAAGATCCCGCCCCCTCTTGGACAGAAGGGGAGAGTCCAGGGGCAAGATGGAAGAGGAGGAGTTATCCCAGAAGCTTGCGCAGTGTCAAGGAATTTCAAGACCAGAGAGAACCTAACTTATGTTAGTTTTATGGATGGAGAGACTGAAGGTCAAAGAGACAGTGACATCCTTGAAGTCATGCAAAGCATCAGCCTATGAAGACTGGGAATAGGGGAGGGCACTGGCCTGGCACTGACAGTAATCCTCCTTAAATTTTGCACCCTAGGCACCTTGCTTGCCTCGCCTTGGTGCTGGCCCTGAACCCTGCACCGTGCAGACCAGAGAATACCTGCCACCCTCAAAGTCCTTCCAGAGAGATCATATCCACAGAAGGTGCCATGTTTTCCACCTGATGATCCTGCCTTGACTGGACCAGAAATGAGCCCCTGCTAGAGGCAGCCAATATACAATCTGGAGGGCTGATGGGGATCATCTGGTATGGGCAGCTGTCTCATCAGAGCCTATGGTGGTGATTTAATGATTTAATCCGACAATCAGAGTTTCCCTTTCAGAATTTGAATCAGCAATAAGGAAAGATGGTCTTTAGTAGCTGAGAGAACAAGCCAAGGACATTCTTGCTTCTCAGTTATCCAGTTGTTCAGTTGCTTTCATTGTCCTCATTCCCATGATATTTGTGCTTGGGGAGAGAGATAGGGATGAACAGTCCTGTACTTCTCCCGATTTCTGCCTGTCATTGATGGGTACACCCCTTGTGCTATTGTTTGACTCTTTACCACCACTCTGGGGTCCACCTGCCTTCCCATTCATCCTTTTGACAATGCTAAAATAGCTCCTTTTTGCTACATACAAGATGATTAACACCGCATCTAGGTGCTCACACTTGGCAAGGGAGGTAAATACAAGAGATAAAACTTTATTAACCACTTGATGAATATAGTGATGGAGAAAAGCAGCACATATTGTTGGCGCACCAGGAAATGGCACATAATCCCTTTGACAGAACCAGGAATGAGTGCAAAGAGGGCTTCCTGGAGGCGGTATTACCTAAAGACTCATTTTAAAGGTATGAGCAGGATTTTGCCAAATGAGGAGTAGAGAAAAGGAAAAGGAGTTCCAGGCTTGATCCTGGTACAGAGCTGAGGACCAGCATGCATGTGCAGAGGAACTACAAACAGTTTGACAGTTGTATGAATGTGAAGTCAGGTCATAGCAAGAAGGAGCCTAATCCTTACAAGCGACGCCAAGGAGCTTGGACTTCATACTCCAAACCAGCTCTCATATACTGGTAGTCCAAGGCTACAGTCAGTAACAGGACAAGGTTTATTTGGCTCAAAGGGAATTTTACAGAATTCTAAGACTGAATGTCTTTAGGCAGCCATACTTTGGTTCACCACAGTCCCCACTGCTCCCCATTGCCTACCTATAGTCCTGCAACTCATTTCTGTTTGTTTTTGTTCTTTGCAGACTCTCAGGATGTGGTCCCTGCTCTGGATGATGGAGGGTCTCTGATGGGTTTTTGGCAGCCATGATCAAGCTTCTGCTTTACAACAATTCCCTTGGTGATAATGAGGAAGAGAGTTCATAGGGGTGTTCTGGAGGCAGAGGAGTTCTTTGGAGGCCAGGGCCTGGAATTATGTCATAGAAGAGGGCACGGTAGGCATAAAGTGATGGCCTCACCATCCTCTATTGTGTGCCCTTGAAGTCTAGAGAAATGTGGGACAGAGTGATGGACCCGGAGCCAGCAAATCTATGTCCAGCACCACTTTATTTATTTATGTATTTTTAAAAGATCTTATTATTTATTTGACAGAGAAAGAGGGAGCACAAGCAGGAGAATGGAAGGCAGAGAGAAGCAGGATCCCTGCTGAGTAGGAAGCCTGATGTGGGACTCGATCCCAGGGCTCTAGGATCATGCCCTTAGCCTGAGGCAGATGCTTAACCAACTGAGCCACCTAGGTGACTCCCAGCACCACTTTAAATGACAGATTGCCCTAAGAGTCCCTAACCTACTGGGCACCTCTTATGCCCCAGACATTTAACATTTATCATCTCCCAGTAATACTGTGGAGCTATTACTGACTCTCCTCCACTGTTCTACTAAGGCTCAAAGAGGTTAGGCAACCTCCATGGAGGGCTGATGCTACGTGTTGGCCTGGGAATTCAGACCCAGAGTTGCATGGCTGAAAAACTGAGTCTCCATCCACTATCATGTACTTTACATGCTGCCCAGTGGGTTTGTCTGGACAGGAAAGCAGTGTCTTGGGGCGCTGACCCAATGGGATATTAGTATGAACTTTTGGAACCACAGGACAGGAAAAAAGAACTGAACATACGCTACCCAAGAGGACAGGTCAAAAATACATGTTTGGAGCTTGTGCCATTAACTTGGCAAATCCCTGCTACCTTTCTTTCAAAATATAAGAAAAAAATTCTAAGTTTGTTTACACATTAGAACACAAATGCCAAGGCAAGAGTAGGTGGTGTTCTTGGATCTACTGGCAAAAAAAGTCTGAAGGGGAAACTATGCTGGAGAGGATCCTTCTGAAGAAACATCCCAGATGCCCTGCACTAAAAGCCCCTGCCCCCAGCTCTTTTGTCCTCTACCATCTTTGAGGAGAATTTGAAAACACTGCTATAGCCCTAAAAGTCCTCCCTGGAGAGTCAAGGCCCAAGAGAGTCAACCACTCCCTATAAGGCAGTGGTTCTCAAAGCGTGTTCCCCAGGCCAGCAGCATCTCCATCACCTGGGCACTTGTGAGAACTGCAAATTCTCAGACACCCCCTAAGCACCCTGAAGCAGAAACTCAGGGGGTAGGACCCCCCCCCCCGCACTCAGTGTTTTAACCAGCCCACGAGAGGATTCTGATGTGAGCCAAAGTTTGAGAAGCACTTGAGTAAGTGACAATGTGATGGAATGAATGTTTGCTTGAATGCTTGAATGAATCTCATGTATTTTTCCTGCAATGTCCTGGCCTTCCTCTCTCCAGATGAGTCAAGAATGTTCCCAGTGTTCACTTAGAGTCCAACCAAATCACAGGCATGGGTCAGTCAAAGAGCGGGCATGGGCAGAGAGACCATCCTAGGTGAGAATTCAGGTTCCATGTTGGCCTGTTTCACTTTGTTTTAATTTTGCTTGATCTGAACTCAGTTTCAATCTCACCTCCTCAGGAAGGGCATCCCAGCCTTCTCAGGCTCTATTAGCAGCTCCTGTCACATTTCCCTGGAAACGTCCTTACTTCCTGCTCATCATCATTGTGTTCATGGCCTTGTCACGATTGCCTGTTTACTAACCCATCTCTTCCACTCTAAGGCCAGTGAGGATGGAGGCTGTACTCTTCCTGTTCATCCTCGCACCCCCAGAATCTAGCAGAAGGACTGTCAGTAAATATGGATTTAGTTAACTGAACACCAAGCTCATCTTTGCTTGCAAGGCCTGGTCATGGTGGTTTCCTCAGCAAGACTGTTTCTCTCCAGCTGGACCTGTGGCTTTGACTATGTTCTTATTCCAGCAACCTTAGCTGCCAGGTCACCATCTCCTGATTACCCAACCTAACCCAGGTCCTGAACTGGTCTCTGTCTTCCCTGCTGCTTTGATTTTAACAGAACATTTATCGCTGCTTGACAGGCTATTTGATTGTTTTCTATTCTAACCCCTACATGCATGCCCCTAGAGTGCAAGTTCCAGAATCAGGGGCTGGTCTCTCTTGCTCTACTGTGTAACTCTGGTGTGTGAAAACCCTCTCAGTAAATGATTTTTGGATCCTACATGACTTTTCACTAGCTCTCATTGTTTCAAATGTTTACACATCATCTGTGTATGATCATCTTAGAGATGGAGAAAAATCAACCGAGAAGAGAGTGATTCACTCAGGTCACACAGCTAGTGGGTAGAAGAACTGCCCACTAGAATCTATAACTGCCAGCCTTTGAGTCAATCCTCTTTCTACCACATCAGTTGTCTCTTACTGAACTAGAAAGGTTAGTATTTTTTTTTTTCTGTACGTTATGGAGGAGGGGCATTGAATATTTAAAAAACTAAAAAAGTGTCAGGAGGGGTTCTATTTTATTAATAAGCTTGGTCCCTCTCTCCTCCTTCTTGCCACATTGACTAGTCTTATTTCTAAAGCATCTGCTTTTCCACCTGTGGGTCACAAAGTCATTGCTGCACACCATCAATCCGTCATCATCTTTCCTTGCAGCCGCGTTAGCTGACAGCTCTGAATCACCGGTGTCGTGAAGATGCCAGGAGAGCCAGGGCGTAAAGCCCATCAGTCGGAGACAGCCGGAGGTTGTCGGTGGCTGCCCCAGGGTTTCTGTACTGGGGCAGAGGCCCCTCCGCCTTGCCTGGCTGCTGTGGGGAGGGATCCACTGGACATGAAAGGATATCACTTGGAGCGGCAGCTGATTTATGTCAGAGGATTAAATAGGACCCCATATCAAGTTCAAGTTCTGCGTGATCAACCTAGAGCTTCACGAGCTTTAGAGAAAGGTAGCCTCTGCTGTAACTCTGGGCCACAAGGAGACCAGCACTGTTCATTGAAGTATCTTTGATACAGGGGAAAAAAAAAAAAAAAAAGACCAGGGTAATATAATACCAACTTTAGTGCTTTCTTAGTACTATTGATACCTGATTAGAATAGTAGACATACCTGAATTCTTATAGCAAGTTGGTTTGAAAAATTAGGTCACAAAATGTAAAGTACCTTATGAGCTTATTTTTGTTTTAGAAGGGTAGAGATGGGTAGATGGATGCACGGCTGGGTGGAAGGATCATAGATATACAGGAAGGTAGGGATACGGCTGGGTGCACAGCAGACAGGTGAGACAGAAAGACAAAAGAAAGACTGGAAAAGCCTACACCAACATTAACAGGTGGTGTCTGGGTAGAGAAATTCACAGCCATTTTTAAAACTGCTTACCATTATTTCTTGGTTATTTAGTAATGAACTTCTGTGGCTCTTGTTAACACATAGTTATTAACACCACCAATTCCAATACTCAGAGGGAAGAGCTCATCTTGGACCTGTGTTTCCTTTTTATTCTTTTTATTCTCTGAGTGGATGTTCATATCATCCTTCCATCCATCCGTCTGACCACCCACTCAGGAGGCAAATCTATTTAGACTTTAGGGTGGCATTTACATGAGACCCCATAACATTTTTATATCTACCTTAGATCCTTTCGGGACTCCGGGTTGGTTTTGGTTTGGTTTTGCTTTCTTCTCTAGAGCTTGGAGCCACTTTCTATCCTGCATCATACCATACCTGGTGTCACCCTGGTCAGTACCTGCTCATGTTCTAAGACCTTCTTCAGACCTCGCCATTCCCCCTCTCCTTTATGGTCGCTTGCATCCCTTCCCTTCCCTCTACTCTCCTCCACCTGCCAGCTGGGGTCTCCCATTGTCCCTTGTCCCCTACTGTATTGGCAACTTCCCACTCTGTGTGGTTATCATCTATACAGTTGCTACACCTGGATCAGACCAGGAGCGTCCTCGTCCTCCAGCTCACTTCCATCTCTACATGAGGGCCCAGTTGCCAATAAAATCTCATCTGCTTTCCCTCACGTCCCCATCAGCCTAAAAGGAGACTTGGCTAACAACAACTTTGATACTATTCCCTTAATCAACAGGTATTTACCGAGCACTTATTATATACTAAATACAGAGATTAACAAGGTACAGTATCACCCTCCTGGGGCTCAGCCGGGTTGGGGGAGGCAGACTTAAGCACCAGAAAGTGAACCATAAACTGGACTCCAGGGTATATTGGTATCCCATTATGGCCTAGAAAGTGAGTTTTCTTGGAGTTCAAGACAAGACCCCAGCAGGCTGTATGGACAGGAAAAGACTTCCTAGAGGAGTTGGGCTTAGAGCAGGGACTTCAAAGCAGAGATAGATTCAGATGAACAGAGAGGATGGGGAGGGCATTTCAGGTGGGGGAAGTGGTGGGGTACACATGCAGAGCTGGAGGGCTCCTGGTTTGCTCACTGGGTATACAGTCTGTGGGAGCTGAAAGGCATCAGACCTCATTCGGGCCCGAGGGTCACATCTGGCTGATCACTTGGAATCTGTATGGTTTGTCTGAGCCTCAATTTCCTTACTCATGGACTGGATGGCTTATTACCTGCTTTATCTGCCTCCCAGGGAAGTTAGGAGGGCTAATGAAACAATCACATGGTATGCAAAAGCCCTTTGCAAAGTGTAAAGCATCATACACATGGAATTCAAAGAACAATAATAATCGACAAAATAGTTAAAGGAAGGTGACTTAGAAGCGAAAGGAAACATTGAAGTGTGTTAGAAATATTTAGGGTAGGGTTTGGAGAGGACTTAAAGATTCTGAGTTTGTTTTACCATTTGGATCTCACCGTCCCTAGTTTCATTCTCCTGCAATTCTTATTGATGTTGCCCCTCCATCCCAGTCTGGGTTAGGCTGCACCTCTGTGTTCCTAATCCCACTTAATTTCTGTTAACATATCTGTCTCCCAAACCAGGCTGGGAGTTTATGGAAGGCAGGTACATTTCCCTATTTATTTTATGTCCTCAGTGCCTAGCCCAGTGCCTGGCACACAAGGAGCCATCAGTAGATGCATTAGTGGTAACTCTCCTGGTTAACTCTTCATGATCACTCATTTTGCTAAGTACTTACTAAGAATTTGCTTATCCCCACAACAGCCTTGTGCAGTAGGTCTTATTCCCAGTTTACAGATAGAGAAAGTGAGTCTTAGGAGGCTAGGTACTCAGCCAAGTTCACCCAAGCCATAAGCACTCATGCCAGATTGAAGCTGAAACAGGTTTCAGTGCACTACTGTGCTTTTCTGTGAATTCTTTCACTTATTCGTTCCACCCATAAGGATCGCAGGCCTACCGTGTGCCAGGAAATGTTCCAGGTTAAAGGAATATGTCTGGCAGAAGTGATAAACAGGATCTCAGATAAACCCATGCCAGGTGAGAAATGTGAAACAGATGTGGGACCAAAGCACAGAGCTCCGCAGAGGGGTGGGGGTGGGGTGGAAGGTAACTCCCATAGAGGAGAATGGGGAGCAAGGGCATTTGGTCCAGGCGGAGCGTAGGGCAAGTACAAGGACATCAAGGTGAGAAGTCTAGCGTGGATGGTACACTGAGCCTTCCTCACTAGACAGTGTTCTTCTGGAGGGTGGAAAGCATATCTTAAACATCTCCCTTGTAATAACCCTCCACGGGGCTTGGAACAAGGCACCCCAAACTAGCAAGAACCTGGTGAATTAATAATATTGGTTTCCACATTTTTAAAAAAAGGACAAACTTTAGTTTTCAGGAAGACATTGGGTGGCTGAGTGGGAAGGTGCTCCAGCTCGCAAGGGCAGCCAAGGATGACCAAAAGGAAATGACTTCGTGTTTATCAAAACCTCTTTGATTGGCTCAAAATATCCAGGTCCCCATCTGAAACCTACTCCCCTGTCAACAGAATGTGAAAACAAGCCCTTGTCTAAGGTACTGTGGCTTTTGCAAGTTGCTAGGATATCAATATATTTACCCACAGCCTCAGACATTTGGCTCAGGAACAGCCCACTCAGTCCTCACATGAGGCTAGATCATGGGGATTCAATCCACATGAGGTCCTAAGGGGGCTTTGAAATCAGCCAGGGAGTTGATAATTGCTTGGAGGTTTTGCTATAATAAGCTTTTTTTTGTTGTTGTTAAGTTGATTTGCTTTGGTTTCTTTTGGGGTTTCAAATTCAGTTGTGATTTGCACCTGCTTTTTTTGAACCTAACAGAACATATGAGGGAGAGGATGGAGTCATATTTTTCCACTCCGCACTCCCTGGGCTTCCGACATGGGGATGCTCTGTGTCTGGCTACCCTAAGGAAAAACAGGACATTTGGGTTTGGGGACCCTTTAGGGAAATGCAGGAAATATGGTCTAGAACAGATTGAAATGCTGGCCCAAGTGCCAAACACTAAGCCACTGGCTGTGCAGTGAGTTGGGGGCATGGTGGGACAGACGGCTTTTGTCAACCTTCAGGACACAGGGCTGACTCAAGACCTATGCCAGGGCCACACACCTAGCCTCCCTGTGCCTCAAATGCAAATCAATTTGACTGAAGTAGAAGAAAACAAAATAGACTCACTCCCTGATTTTTATTTCTTCCAAATCATTACATTCTCTAAACAGAACACAAGATTCTACCATTTCGATTCTGTCATTTTTTAAAAAGAGCTGCAAACTTCCCTTGGCATCACCATTACCCTTTTTTTTTTTTTTAAAAGAGAGAGAGAACATGTGCCTGCATGGATGGGGGGGGGTGAGGGAGGGTGGGAAGAGGGGTAGAGGGAGAGGGAGAGAGAGCCCAGCATGGAGCCAGACATAGGGCTTGATCTCAAGACTCTGAGACCAGGACCTGAGCTGAAATCAAGAATCAGAGACTTAACTGACTGAGCCACCCAGGTGCTGCACCCAATATATTTTTTTAAAGATTTTATTTACTTGAGAGTGAGAAGGGGGAGGGGCAGAGGAAGAAGCAGATTCCCCGCTGAGCAGGGAGCCTAAGGCAGGGCTCCATCCCAGGTCCCTGAGATCACCACCTGAGCTGAAGGCAGACACTTAACCAACTGAGCCACCCTGGCACCCCACAATATTTTTTAAAGCCCTCTTCATGCGGACCCCAGGGCTACACAGATCAGCCCTGGATCCTAGCTATCGTGGTCAGATGATAATCCACAAATGTGCCCATAGCAACTGGGTGGAACTCTCAGCTTGAAGTTATTATTTCAATGGGCAAATGACCTATCTAATTATTGAGCTAGGGCAGCTTAATTATCAACACTTCTAGAACTCTATTTTGGACTGACAATCATCTAGAAAAATGTAATGTTACTTAGTCTATAACCCTTTCAATAGCTCAAGTGTTTATGGTAATTTTAGTGACATCATTTATAACTAATCTAACCTAGAAGACTCATTGGCAAGTTATATCGCTCAAAACTATATGCTCTGCAGTATATTATTAAAATCTTTTCTCCAATTCTAGTGAACTGCAGGCAATGCCTGCTTTGGGAATGTTCAGGTTTAGATGATTCTGACTCTATCCACTGCTAGCTACTGGCTTTTTTCAGGGCTTCCTTTGCCAAACACAGACACACAAGAAGATCACCTGTGTTGAGTTCTGTGATTGGTTTTGACCATGAAGCTGCATGAAATCAAGTGAATAGTTCACCAGTACAAATCATGAGGTTCCCTAAGGTCTACGGACTTGTGTTCCCATGCCACCCCGATTTGGACAACTGTAAGAACTTTATTTTGTGAATCTTCCTGATTTTTGTTTCATAATTTGATTGACATATGATCGACAATGTTTTAAAATATTTAGTAGAGATCAAGAAACAAACTTAAGACATTATTTTAACATCACCCCTGGCTGGCCCCTCCATCTTCTTTCCCCATCAGAGCTTACACGAACCTTTTTAGGTGTATGTTTTCACTGCTTATTGAATCTAAGACATAATACTTGACCTCAAATGGTCACAGAGAAAGGGCAGGTGGAAGCCATTTTCTGTACTTCTGCTTTACCATGGGAAAGTTGGGGAAATAAAACATGCTCAAATCAGTTCAGGTCTGCTGTGGACATGCTGTGTCCATTCATGTTCTATAGAAATGACTGCTGATCATTCCAGTATAAACAGCATGACTGGTCCGCAGCAACATGTATAGCTGTTCTATATCACTGATTCCATGTTATCACTTTCTACTTCCCATCATTTGCCTGGTTTGGATTTATTTTATTTTTAAAGTGGATATCTTTTCTCTTCTATTAAACCCTGAGCTCCTTAGAGAGAGAGAGATGATTATTTACCTTGAGGACCCATGGCACACCGTGGGTCCTCAAGGTAAAGGCGATGTCAGAGGAAAGGTAGCACCCATCAAACATACCTGCTGGGTCAGATGTTGTTCTGGACAGTGAAGTCACACCACCTCACTTAATCCTTGTCACCATGTGACCCTGTCTCTCCCTCTCCTGTACTGTGCTCCATCCACACCGGCCTGTTTATAATGCCTTAAATATACAAGCTTGTTTAACCTCTGACTTTTGCACTGGCTGTTAATCTGCCGGGAAGACTTTATCCCCAGATCCTTCCATGGTTGGCTCTTTCCTTTCATTCAAGTTCAAAATCACCTCCTCTGAGAGTCTTACCCTGATCAGCTCCGCCAGGGAACCTGACCTGACCCCTCCCCCTGGATCTTCTTTATTCTCTCCATAGCATTTTGTGCCTGAAATTATTAGCTTGTTAATGTATTATATGTCTCCTCCTGCACCTTCCCCAACTGAAATGTAACCCCCTTGAGGGCAGGAGTTAGCCTGCCTTGTTTGTGGTTATATTTTTAGCTAGAATAGTGTCTGACACATAATACATGCTCAATTGTTGTCCATGGAGAAAATAACCTTGAGTGGAGGTTGTTACTAAACCAATCTGAGAGATGAGGAAACAGGCTCATGGATGTGGGGTGACATGCCTTCTGTGGGTAACTTTGGGATTGGCAGATCTGAGACCCAAAGCCCTCCTCCAAACCCAGACCTCTCACATTATAGGATAACAGCTGCTCTGTGAGAACAGATAGATGCACTGATGGAAACATTATGTGTCTTCTACTTTGTTTAGATCCTCTGAAGGTTCTCTTGTTTCCTTGTCTATTTTTAAATTATAGGCAACCTGGCCTGTAGATCTCTAAGTTCAAAGAATTTTATTTACCAGGGTAATAACAATAACTGTTTCTGTGTATGCTAATATGCTATGAGCTTTGTATATACCATGTCAATCCCTATAGATACTCTATGAGGAGGGTCATTTTATCTCCATTTTCCACATGAGGAAAATAAAACTCAGGAAGACAAAGACCAAATATTAAAGTCAGTGGTATCAAGACAAAAATCAAACAAGAAGTGACTGATAAAAGACCACAGGAACCAAGATTTCTCTCTCTGCTTCCAAAACCTATGTTTCTAAGTACCATACTGGATTCAGGACTTTCTAAAAAATAGGATCTGAGCCGGGTACCAAGAATACCAAGAGTCCCTGACCACAACAAGCTCACAGTCTGGAAAATGAAGACATGATTGGAACAGGAAAGGAATCCACGGGGCGCCTGGGTGGTTCAGTCGGTTAAGCATCTACCTTCTGCTCAAGTAATGACCCCAGGGTCCTGGGATTGAGCCCTGCATTAGGCTCTCTGCTCAGTGGAGAGCCTGCTTCTCCCTCTGCCTGCCATACCCCCTGTTTGTGCTCACTTTCTGTCAAATAAATAAATAAAATCTTAAGGAAAGAGAGAGAGAGAGAAAGAGAAAGAAAGAAAGAGGAAGGGAAGAAGGAAGGAAGGAAAGAAGGGAGGAAGGCAGGGACAAGGGAATAAAGAAAAGAAGGAACCCAGGTATGGGGAGGGGGTGGGAGTGGGGAAGGAGAAGGTCTGTGTCCTGCAGTCCTGAATGTCGGTGATTAAAAAGGCAAATGAGCTTCTAGTTTTTCAGAGTAACATGGGCTGTAGTGGGAGACAGGCCACTTGGAGCTTCCATTTCAGTGATGTGGCGGCAGGAGATAGCCCACTTGCCTACAGAGGCTAGAAAAGCATATATGGATGAAGGGTCCACACAGCCCTGGCACGTGGCAGGAGGGAAAGTAGGAAGCTGAGTCAGGAGAGCAGGGCTACCACAGTGGTCCCCAGACCTGCTGGTCTACTTTCCCTCATGTCCTCAAACTGGTCACTCTGACTCATGGCCTTTTGGCTGCAGGAAATCCACACTGACCCAGTTTGCTGCCTGGAGCACTTGGTTTTGGTTTCATTTTCTAGTACGGAGTATGGTCATAATGTATATTCAACTTATAAATTTTCTTCATACTTTCAAAGCTTCTTACAGAATGAAAGAGAAGGGGTCTTGTGACAATGTGGTCACTTTGGTACATGTTCCATAGCTGACCAGAGAGACAAGGGCTCTTACCAGGATGAGGTCTTCACAGCCTGTGAAGCTACCAGCCCCAATACACAAGAAAAAGTTGTCAGTCAGGGTTCCTGCAGGAACAGAAGGTATGCTCAAATTGGGTTATTTGGGGGACATTTAATGAAAGGGTTCTTACGTTGGCGCAAAGGAAAGCAGATAGATAGCACAAAGGAAATCTTGGGGCTTGCAACAGTAGGGAGCCACCACTCTCACTAGGTCATGAAGGGACAAGAATAGAGAGCAGTTCCTGGAATCAAAGGATGGTAGTAGTAGAGAGAGAGCCTCCCCGAGAAGAGGCTGCTCTCAGTAGAGGAAACCAGCCAAGGTCCAAAAGCCCTGAAAGGAGGCAGCCAGGGAGAAAAAAATACCCCAATCTCACACTCCTTCCACTCTTTGCACCTGCTGGTACCTCCCATAGGCTGGACTCATTTGGAAGCTAGAGGGAAAGGGAGCTTATCAACATGGTTCTTGGGGTGCAGAGTGCAGAAGGTTAGCAGTGATGTGAAGGGACATGGACACTCACCAGGACAAGGGTTATGGTTGGTTGAGAATAGATAAAAAAGAGTAACGATTTGTCATTGACTATTTGCGGTATACCTAGCCCTTCAAAAGCACATCCATGGATTAGCTCACTTGATAATCAGAGCAAGTCCATGAAGAAAGCACTATATTGGTCCCATTTTACAGACTGGGACAATAGGGATTACAGAGATCAAATACTAGCTGGTAAATGGAAGAGTGTGGACTTGAACCCAGGTGGCTATGATTACATTTCCAGTGCCTTTTGTCTACTGGACCACCCCATCTTACCCAAGGGAAAATTGATGAGTTAGGTCACAAAACATTGCTAAAATGGAGGGAGTGACTGAAATACAACCTAAGGAGACAAAGATGAGATAATTCCATAACCCAAATAAAGTTATGTCAGATAAGACATAACTAAGATTGAACAAATACACTCCATTTAAAAGATATTAAAGTATAAACCAAAAGAAAAGGGACAAGGAGAGACAAAGAAAGAAAAGAAAAAGAAAAACAGAGAGAGAGAGAGAAGCAGAGAAAGAGAGAGAGAGAGAGAGAGAATGAACTAGCCAATTGCATATAGGACACAGGCCAAATGTCTAATTATAGCTGATAAGGCCCCTTATGATCTGTACCTTGCCCGACTCATCTTTCCCCATTCCCCATGGGGCACTGTGTCCCAGCCAAACTAAACTTTATTTAGTTCTCTAAATAGCCCTCAGATCTTACCCATGCTGTCCCTTCTGCCTGGAACACCTTCCCTTGCTGTCTATTCTATCTATCTTATTTATCTATCAGGTCCTAAATCTGAACTTTTTCTCGTCTTTCTTCCCTCTCTTGCTTCCTCCCTCCCCCTCTAACTTAAATTTTTTGGGCTCTGTACATGCAGGCACAGTGGTAGGTGTTGCTGATTTTGGCCTCCATTGGTCCCTGCCCTCATAGAGTTAACATGAGGAAACCTTCCCTTCATGCCCAAATGTGGGTTGGAGTTTCTCCTGTGTATTTTCTCACCGCCTGGTCTGCTCCTATTACAGCCTTTTCACTATGTGTTCTGGCAGAATACTCTGTCTTCTGGTTCTGCACCTGTCTCCTCTACGAGACCACAGGTTCCATGGCTGTGGGCCTATGTCTGTCTCATTTCCTATTGCTACTATGACAGATTACCCCAAACTCAGTGGCTTATTGCAACCCAATTAATTACTTTACAGATTCTAGAGGTCAGAAGGTTGACACAGGTTTCACTGCCAAAAATTAAGGTGTGGGAAGTCTGCATTCCTTTCTGGAGGTTCTAAAGAAGAATCTGCTGTTGGCCTTTTCCAATTAGAGAGTTGCCCACATTCCTTGACCGACAGCCCCTTCCTTCATCTTCAAAGCTATCAACAGCTGGTGGGGTCTTTCTCACATTGCATTATTCTGACACTGACTCCTTCATCTCTTTAAGGAACCTTGTGCTTTTTTGAGACCATCTGTATAGTCTACACTACCATTCCGATCTTAAAGTTGGCTAATTGGCAATTTTTTTTCTATTTGCAACCTTAATTCCCTTTGCCATGTAACAGTGCATACTCATAGGTTCTAGGGATCTTTAGGGGGTCACCATTCTGCCAACCATACTGTGTATGCTAGTTCAAGGGCAAAAATAAAATATCTGAATATGCAAGGAGGTTTTTATATGTGTGGAACAGACAGAATCTCTATACATGTCTAAGGCATGTGTCTGTTTGACCCGTATGTAGATTGGGTGTTCACATGGGTGGCTCTGTACATACACAAACACAAACAGGGGCATACACTGCCTGATCTCATATGTATGCATGTATGTGTTGGAGGTGGGGGGATGGGCCAAGGGGAAATATAGATGTTCTTGATAACCAGGTATTATTTTCTTGACAATTCAAGTTGTGAAATATTTGCTTTATCCTCCATATGGACACTTAAGCTTCAGAGACCTGGATGTTCTATTCATAGAGAAGGTAGCATCCTGCCTGGACCAGAAAGGCCTTCTAGAAGGACCTGCATGAGTCAGCATACAGATCAGAGGCACATTCAGTGCTTCCAACAATGAGCAGATAAGTCAAATCAACGTTTCCCATCTTTACTGTGAGAGTAATAGCTTCTGACATGGAATCTTGCTCAAATTGCCAGCCTATCCCCTACCTCATTTCATGAACCTAAGAACCATAGAACCCTCAGGGATCACCTAACTCACATCACATCCTTCACTTTACAAAGAAGATGCGGCCAAGGCTGCAGGTGACCTGTGTAGGTTCCAACAGCCATCCTGGATGGGACAGGGATGGGGACCCCTACTGCAGTTAAGATCCTTTTGAGGTGACTGTCAACTCCTTGAGGACAGGGACCCCTACACTCCATGCCCCTATAGCACCGGCTTCCTTGGGGCTTTCTGTTCCCCAAGTCCTCATGTTTCTGAGAGATAAAACCTAGAGATGTGCCTCTAGACCCAGCCTCTTTATTCCCAGGAGATGCTTCTGCTTGGAATCTGTCATATTTTTCACTTCTCATGGGAAGCTGGGCAAGACAGTCTAAAAATCTCAAGCTAGGTTTTTCTGACCTTCCCCTTAAAGCATAGATGAAGCCAGACAAAAACCATAACTTTAATTCTCAGGGTTTCCTGGCCCTGTCCCAGTCTTCCAAAGAAAATGTGTCTTCTCCATTTGTTTGATTAACAATATTTGGGCATAGAGTCAAGATGGCGGAGAAGTAGCAGGCTGAGACTACCTCAGCTAGCAGGAGATCAGCTAGAGAGCTTATCTAAAGATTGCAAACACCTGCAAATCCATCGGCAGATCGAGGAGAAGAAGAACAGCAATTCTAGAAACAGAAAAACAACCACTTTCTGAAAGGTAGGACTGGCGGAGAAGTGAATCCAAAGCGACGGGAAGATAGACCCCGGGGGGAGGGGCCGGCTCCCGGCAAGCGGCAGAGCAACGGAGCACAAAATCAGGACTTTTAAAAGTCTGTTCCGCTGAGGGACATCGCTCTGGAGGCTAAACCGAGGCGAAGCCCACACGGGGTCGGCGTGACCTCAGGTCCTGCGGGGTCACAGAAGGATCGGGGTGTCTGAGTGTCGCAGAGCTTGCGGATATTGGAACGGGAAAGCCGGCTGCAGAGACAGAGCCGACAGTAAGCTCGCAGCTCGGAGTTGCCTTGAACCGGTCGCAGGCTCAGTGAGCTCGGAGCGCGGCCGGAGGTTGGGCAGACGCGAGTTACTGGGAGCTGTTCGCTGAGGGCGCACAGGGGAGCGGGGCCCCGGGCTCTCGGCTCCTCCGGGCCGGAGACCAGGAGGCCGCCATTTGTATTCCCGTCCTCCGGAACTCTACGGATAGCGCTCAGGGAACAAAAGCTCCTGAAAGCAAAGCCGAGCAGATCACTCAGCCCGGCCCCTGGGAAGGGCGGTGTAATTCCGCTTGGGGCAAAGACACTTGAGAATCACTACACCAGGCCCCTCCCCCAGAAGATCAACAAGAAATCCAGGTAAGACCAAGTTCACCTACCAAGGAGTGCAGTTTCAATACCAAGGAGAGAGCAGCAGAATTCCAGAGGAGGAGAAAACAAACCACGGAACTCATGGCTTTCTGCCTGTGATTTTTCAGTCTTGCAGTTAATTTAATTTTTTTCTTTTTCATTTTTTTTCTCTTCTTCTGCTAAAATTTTTTATAACTTTTACCCTTTTCTCTTTTAACGTTTTTTAACTAGATTATCTAATATATATATTTTTCTTTTTTATACTTTTGTTTATTCATTTTCTTTTTTTTAAATTCTTTTTCTTTTTTTTTCTTTCTTTCTTTTTGAACCTTTTTTTATCCCCAAATCAGAAGAGATCCTAATCTCTTCAATCTTTTTTTTCTTAATTCTTTTTTAAATTCTTGATTGAATTTTTAATTCAATCTCTTTTTTTTAATTCTTTTTTTCTTTTTTTTCTTTCTTTCTTTTTGAACCTCTTTTTATCCCCAAATCAGAAGAGATCCCAATCAGAAGAGATTGGGAGATCCCAATCAGAAGAGATTGGGAGATCCCAATCAAAGGAGATCCCAATCAGAGGAGATCCCTCACCCAATCGTGAGGGGGGAGAAATCCCCCCTCACGATTTGGGATCTCTTCTGATTTTGTTAAAGCATATTTTCCTGGGATTGTTGCCACCCTTTTAGTATTTTACTTGCTCCTTCATATACTCTTAGCTGGACAAAATGACAAGGCGGAAAAATTCACAACAAAAAAAAGAACAAGAGGCAGTACCGAAGGCTAGGGACCTAATCAATACAGACATTGGTAATATGTCAGATCTAGAGTTCAAAATGACAATTCTCAAGGTTATAGCCGGGCTTGAAAAAGGCATGGAAGATATTAGAGAAACCCTCTCCAGAGATATAAAAGCCCTTTCTGGAGAAATAAAAGAACTAAAATCTAACCAAGTTGAAATCAAAAAAGCTATTAATGAAGTTCAATCAAAAATGGAGGCTCTCACTGCTAGGATAAATGAGGCAGAAGAAAGAATTAGCGATATAGAAGACCAAATGACAGAGAATAAAGAAGCTGAGCAAAAGAGGGACAAACAGCTACTGGACCATGAGGGGAGAATTCGAGAGATAAGTGACACCATAAGACGAAACAACATTAGAATAATTGGGATTCCAGAAGAAGAAGAAAGAGAGAGGGGAGCAGAAGGTATACTGGAGAGAATTATTGGGGAGAATTTCCCCAATATGGCAAAGGGAACGAGTATCAAAATTCAGGAGGTTCAGAGAACACCCCTCAAAATCAATAAGAATAGGCCCACACCCCGTCACCTAATAGTAAAATTTACAAGCCTTAGTGACAAAGAGAAAATCCTGAAAGCAGCCCGGGAAAAGAAGTCTGTAACATACAATGGTAAAAGTATTAGATTGGCAGCTGACTTATCCACAGAGACCTGGCAGGCCAGAAAGAGCTGGCATGAAATTTTCAGAGCACTAAACGAGAAAAACATGCAGCCAAGAATACTATATCCAGCTAGGCTATCATTGAAAATAGAAGGAGAGATTAAAAGCTTCCAGGACAAACAAAAACTGAAAGAATTTGCAAACACCAAACCAGCTCTACAGGAAATACTGAAAGGGGTCCTCTAAGCAAAGAGAGAGCCTACAAGTGGTAGATCAGAAAGGAACAGAGACAATATACAGTAACAGTCACCTTACAGGCAATACAATGGCACTAAAATCATATCTCTCAATAGTTACCCTGAATGTTAATGGGCTAAATGCCCCAATCAAAAGACACAGGGTATCAGAATGGATAAAAAAACAAAACCCATCTATATGTTGCCTCCAAGAAACTCATTTTAAACCCGAAGACACCTCCAGACTTAAAGTGAGGGGGTGGAAAAGAATTTACCATGCTAATGGACATCAGAAGAAAGCAGGAGTGGCAATCCTTATATCAGATCAATTAGATTTTAAGCCAAAGACTATAATAAGAGATGAGGAAGGACACTATATCATACTCAAAGGGTCTGTCCAACAAGAAGATCTAACAATTTTAAATATCTATGCCCCCAACGTGGGCGCAGCCAACTATATAAACCAATTAATAACAAAATCAAAGAAACACATCAACAATAATACAATAATAGTAGGGGACTTTAACACTCCCCTCACTGAAATGGACAGATCATCCAAGCAAAAGATCAACAGGGAAATAAAGGCCTTAAATGATACACTGGATGAGATGGACATCACAGATATATTCAGAACATTTCATCCCAAAGCAACAGAATACACATTCTTCTCTAGTGCACATGGAACATTCTCCAGAATAGATCACATCCTCGGTCCTAAATCAAGACTCAACCGGTATCAAAAGATTGGGATCATTCCCTGCATATTTTCAGACCACAATGCTCTGAAGCTAGAACTCAACCACAAGAGGAAGTTTGGAAAGAACACAAATACATGGAGACTAAACAGCATCCTTCTAAAGAATGAATGGGTCAACCGGGAAATTAAAGAAGAATTGAAAAAAATCATGGAAACAAATGATAATGAAAATGCAACGGTTCAAAATCTGTGGGACACAACAAAGGCAGTCCTGAGAGGAAAATATATAGCGGTACAAGCTTTTCTCAAGAAACAAGAAAGGTCTCAGGTACACAACCTAACCCTACACCTAAAGGAGCTGGAGAAAGAACAAGAAAGAAACCCTAAGCCCAGCAGGAGAAGAGAAATCATAAAGATCAGAGCAGAAATCAATGAAATAGAAACCAAAAAAACAATAGAACAAATCAACCAAACTAGGAGCTGGTTCTTTGAAAGAATTAATAAAATTGATAAACCCTTGGCCAGACTTATCAAAAAGAAAAGAGAAAGGACCCAAATAAATAAAATCATGAATGAAAGAGGAGAGATCACAACTAACACCAAAGAAATACAAACTATTATAAGAACATACTATGAGCAACTCTACGCCAACAAATTTGACAATCTGGAAGAAATGGATGCATTCCTAGAAACATATAAACTACCAAAATTGAACCAGGAAGAAATAGAAAGCCTGAACAGACCCATAACCAGTAAGGAGATTGAAACAGTCATTAAAAATCTCCAAACAAACAAAAGCCCAGGGCCAGATGGCTTCCCGGGGGAATTCTACCAAACATTTAAAGAGGAACTAATTCCTATTCTCCTGAAACTGTTCCAAAAAATAGAAATGGAAGGAAAACTCCCAAACTCATTTTATGAGGCCAGCATCACCTTGATCCCAAAACCAGACAAGGATCCCATCAAAAAAGAGAGCTATAGACCAATATCCTTGATGAACACAGATGCAAAAATTCTCACCAAAATACTAGCCAATAGGATTCAACAGTACATTAAAAGGATTATTCACCACGACCAAGTGGGATTTATTCCAGGGCTGCAAGGTTGGTTCAACATCCGCAAATCAGTCAATGTGATACAACACATCAATAAAAGAAAGAACAAGAACCATATGATACTCTCAATAGATGCTGAAAAAGCATTTGACAAAGTACAGCATCCCTTCCTGATCAAAACCCTTCAAAGTGTAGGGATAGAGGGCACATACCTCAATATCATCAAAGCCATCTATGAAAAACCCACTGCAAATATCATTCTCAATGGAGAAAAACTGAAAGCTTTTCCACTAAGGTCAGGAACACGGCAGGGATGTCCATTATCACCACTGCTATTCAACATAGTACTAGAAGTCCTAGCCTCAGCAATCAGACAACAAAAGGAAATTAAAGGCATCCAAATCGGCAAAGAAGAAGTCAAATTATCACTCTTCGCAGATGATATGATACTCTATGTGGAAAACCCAAAAGACTCCACTCCAAAACTGCTAGAACTTATACAGGAATTCAGTAAAGTGTCAGGATATAAGATCAATGCACAGAAATCAGTTGCACTTCTCTACACCAACAACAAGACAGAAGAAAGAGAAATTAAGGAGTCAATCCCATTTACAATTGCACCCCAAACCATAAGATACCTAGGAATAAACCTAACCAAAGAGGCTAAGAATCTATACTCAGAAAACTATAAAGTACTCATGAAAGAAATTGAGGAAGACACAAAGAAATGGAAAAATGTTCCATGCTCCTGGATTGGAAGAATAAATATTGTGAAAATGTCTATGCTACCTAAAGCAATCTACACATTTAATGCAATTCCTATCAAAGTACCATCCATCTTTTTCAAAGAAATGGAGCAAATAATTTTAAAATTTATATGGAACCAGAAAAGACCTCGAATAGCCAAAGGGATATTGAAAAACAAAGCCAAAGTTGGTGGCATCACAATTCCGGACTTCAAGCTTTATTACAAAGCTGTCATCATCAAGACAGCATGGTACTGGCACAAAAACAGACACATAGACCAATGGAACAGAACAGAGAGCCCAGAAATAGACCCTCAACTCTATGGTCAACTAATCTTCGACAAAGCAGGAAAGAATGTCCAATGGAAAAAAGACAGCCTCTTCAATAAATGGTGTTGGGAAAATTGGACAGCCACGTGCAGAAAAATGAAATTGGACCATTTCCTTACACCACACACAAAAATAGATTCAAAATGGATTAAGGACCTCAATGTGAGAAAGGAATCCATCAAAATCCTTGAGGAGAACACAGGCAGCAACCTCTTCGACCTCAGCCGCAGCAACATCTTCCTAGGAACATCGCCAAAGGCAAGGGAAGCAAGGGCAAAAATGAACTTTTGGGATTTCATCAAAATCAAAAGCTTTTGCACAGCAAAGGAAACAGTTAACAAAACCAAAAGACAACTGACAGAATGGGAGAAGATATTTGCAAACGACATATCAGATAAAGGACTAGTGTCCAAAATCTATAAAGAACTTAACAAACTCAACACCCAAAGAACAAATAATCCAATCAAGAAATGGGCAGAGGACATGAACAGACGTTTCTGCCAAGAAGACATCCAGATGGCCAACAGACATATGAAAAAGTGCTCCATATCACTCGGCATCAGGGAAATACAAATCAAAACCACAATGAGATATCACCTCACACCAGTCAGAATGGCTAAAATCAACAAGTCAGGAAATGACAGATGCTGGTGAGGACGCGGAGAAAGGGGCACCCTCCTACACTGTTGGTGGGAATGCAAGCTGGTGCAACCACTCTGGAAAACAGCATGGAGATTCCTCAAAATGTTGAAAATAGAACTGCCCTATGACCCAGCAATTGCACTACTGGGAATTTACCCTAAAGATACAAACGTAGTGATCCAAAGGGGCACGTGCACCCGAATGTTTATAGCAGCAATGTCCACAATAGCCAAACTATGGAAAGAACCTAGATGTCCATCAACAGATGAATGGATCAAGAAGATGTGGTATATAAACACAATGGAATACTATGCAGCCATCAAAAGAAACGAAATCTTGCCATTTGCGACAACATGGATGGAACTAGAGCGTATCATGCTTAGTGAAATAAGTCAAGCAGAGAAAGACAACTATCATATGATCTCCCTGATATGAGGGAGTGGTGATGCAACATGGGGGCTTACGTGGGTAGGAGAAGAATCCATGAAACAAGATGGGATAGGGAGGGAGACAAACCATAAGTGACTCTTAATCTCACAAAACAAACTGTGGGTTGCTGGGGGGAGGGGGGTTGGGAGAAGGGGGTTAGGGTTATGGACATTGGGGAGGGTATGTGCTTTTGGGTAAATTGGAAGGGGAGATGAACCATGAGAGACTATGGACTCTGAAAAACAGTCTGAGGGGTTTGAAGTGGCGGGGGGGGTGGGAGGTTGGGGTACCAGGTGGTGGGTATTATAGAGGGCACAGCTTGCATGGAGCACTGGGTGTGGTGAAAAAATAATGAATACTGTTTTTCTGAAAATAAATAAATTGGAAAAAAAAAAACAATATTTGGGCATTACTACTGAATGTAGTTGCTATGCGAGAAGTACATGCACTACAGTGAACAGATGTGGATCCCTGCCCTCAAGGGGTGTATGATCATAGAACTTCCAGGTAAAAGCAACTTCAATCAGTCCCAAAGTTGTTTCATTTTGGAAAAAAAAAAAAGAGAGAGAGACAGAGAGAGAAGAGAAAGAAAAAATGTGAGATGAACACTTCTAATCAGAGTAGGGGTGGGTGGAGAGAAGAGATCATGAGAGCAAGAAAAAGACAGTCAGAAGCACAAGAGGACCCAGAGGGACAATGATGTGGTGAAAAGTCTAGAAACAAAGAAAGAGAGCAAATTGTCACCTATTCCAGAGTCTTCCTTTGCATCTGCAGAGAATCCTAAGCAAGGTTCTTGCCTCTCGGATGTACTATCCTTGTGTGCCTCCCTGCAGTGCTCAGGAAGAAGGAAGCCAAGACGGAAAGAGGCCCTCCACAGAAGTTCCAATATACCCAAAGGAGCCTGGAGGGAGGGGTCAAGAGTCTATGTCTGACTCTACCCAAGGGCTGCTCTGAGATCCCCTCCTCCATGAGCCCTCCCAAGCATCCCTGAAGAGAAACCACGCTCTGTCCAGAGAAGAGGGAAAGCAAGCCATCTGTCCCACAGGCCACCTCAGCTCATGCTGGTTCTGTCAGCTGTGGTTGTATGTGCCCAGTTGGGACACAGGTAAAATATAGCAGGTACTCTTTGGCCTTTCTTGATAAGGTTGAGAGCAGAAACCTTTCCTTTATTCTACTTATCCAACCAATATTTATTGGCCACCTTTAGGATGATAGACACTGTATTAGGTGTGTATTTGCATCCCAAACCTTGACCTAGGGCTTCGCATAGCAGGTGCTCACAACCTGTATATTGTAAACAAGCAAGGATGGGGATCCCTACTTCATAGAAAAGGGAACTGAGAGCCAGAGATAGACAGGGCCTCAGAGAATGGCAAGACTCAGGTCCTCCCAGGACTGACCTTTTAGCTCTCTCTTTCCTATCCCCAAGTCCAGGCCTATCCATCCTGTACATACACCCTGATTTCCTGGTTCTCAGGATGGAACTGGTGCTGGGGAGGCCCCAGAAGGGAACAAGGGAACTGCCCAGACTGAAGCAAGACCTCTTCTAAGACAAGGACACCACTGAATTCATCTTTGTAACCTGAACATCGAGCTCCACTCTCTGGCATGTACTAAGTTGTCTTTAAAGTGACTTAAATGAATGAATAAAGCTGTGTGGTTTTGACCTCTCAGATCCTGGAAACTTCCCTGTCTCATTCAAGTCTTAGCAGAGGGGTCACTTGCCTTAGCCTCATAGCCTCTCTGCTGCCCTATTCCTGGATAAACATGGGCCAAGAAGCTGCAGTGAGATCATCCTTGAGGCACGCGGGGACTTCCTCATGAGTGACAGAAACCAGGTAAGTTGAGGAAGGCAGGACCCTGAGCTGGTGTGGTGCTCAGTTCAATTCTCCATGTTGTAAGGGAGACAGCAAGGCCAGGCTTGGAATCTGGTGCTGAAGAATCCAAGATGGTTGAGGTGAATGGCTGCAGATGGTTCCAGACAATGTGGGGTCCCTGAAGTTAGGTGAGATCCGAGCTGGTTTCCCCTTTATTCTGAAAGGAGGACTCTGAAGAGGACACAGTTTGCAGCCCATGATGACAAGAGCGCTCCAAGTTAAGGAGGAGCAAAAAGCATGGAAGAACGTCGGGTATATCTGGGGACTAACCAGCCACGTGGTGGGTGGGTGGATGTGGATCTTGAGCAGCAGGACAAGCCTGGGGAGGAGGCTGGAGCTAGCTCCCAAAGGCATTAAGGGCTGGGGGCCCTAGAACAGCCTAATTGGGCAATGGAGTGAAAGGGTCAAGGTGATGTCCATCCTGAGGTCAGAGTGCTCTTACAGCTTGGCAGGTGATCCCTTTAATGGGGGTGAGGGAATCAGATTTGCATAGAGACTGCCTTAGTCCAGTTGACCTGCTGTAACAAAATACTGGTAGAATGGATTGCTTATAAATAACAGAAATTTATCTCTCACAATTTTAAAGGTTGGAAGTCCATGATTAAGGTGCCAGCATGGTTGGGTTCTGGTGAAGGCCATCTTTTGGGTGGTAGACTGGTTTTCTCACTGCTATTCACGTGGTAGGAGGGGGCTAGGGAGTTCTCTGGGGCCTCTTTTGTAAGGGCACTAGTCCCATTCGTGGTAGTTTCATCTTCATGACCCAACCACCTCCTAAAGGCCCCACCTCCTAATCCCATCACGTTGGACATTAAGACTTCAACATATGATTTTTGAGGGACACACGTGTTCAGATCAGAATAGAGACCACTAAGGAGACGACAGCAGTGGTCTAGGTGAGAAGCAAAAAAAGCCTGAATGAGGCAAAAATATTTAGGGAAGGAGAGAAGTGATCCTATTCAAGAGCCAGGGGGGCAACTAGAATGGACAAAATTCAAGGCCTGATCAGGTAAGAGAGACGGGGAAGGTGGGATGACTCCAGGCTTCCTGCTGGTGGCCTCAGTAGATGATGATGCCCTATACAGAGGTGGGGAATTTGAGGAGAATGCAAACTGAGGGTAAGATTGCCATTCCATTTTAGACAGTTGGGTTTGAGGGGTCCACTAGGAGAGTTGCTCAGGGTCAGGCCTGGAATTTCACACAACCGCTGACAGGATGGGTGAATCTGAGATTCTGGAACCGCTTACGGTCCATAAGGCTCTCTGGGGTTGGATGTATGGGGAGGTGGTACAGAAACCAGCAAGACACATAGGTCCATATAAGGAAGGAGAGAAACAAACAAAGCACTATCCTTTTGAGCCCCAAGTTCACCGGGAACCAAGTATTGCCACTGTTCGTTTCTTTAGTCTTCAACTGAACACACAAACATCAAGGTTGGGGTCACAGTTCTTGGTTAAAGCAAGCCATCACCTGTCTCGCGATCCAAGATTTTGCTAAGACATACTAGCATTTGATTTTCTAAATCCTATTTCCGTAAAGTGCACCAAATTTCCATCTGGGTTTGGAGGCAGAAAGTTCCCAACTTAAAATGAAAAGACGGTCATTAAGGCAGCCTTTTTCTCAGCGGAGACTTGGCACACCGTGTTGTCAAGGCTCCTTGTACAAGATCGGTCGAATTTCCTTCTTTTACCAATTTACATATTTTTCCTTCCGCCATGGGAAGGAGCGCTTCAGGAGTTTCTAATTTCCTTCTACACAGTAACAAAAGGCCACAGGGCCCCTAGTCACCGAGGCTCCCCGGTGCGAGGAGAAAATGTTTACGGTACAATTTAGCCTGCAGCAAATCCGCCATCAGCATTTTTACAAACCTCAGGGAAAGAAGAAGAAACAAAAGCTGTTGAAATGTGAAAATAATTAGAGAAGAGACTTTCCCAGGGAACAAACATGGCCCACACTGTACAGAGGGAAGAACAAACAAACTTTGGGGAGGTTATGGAGTTGTAAAATCCTTGTTTACTTCTGAAGAAAGAAATAAAGTTGGAGGGGAGCCACGGGTCTGCAGAATAATAAATCAAGTTGGGGTGGGGGTGGTGGGGGGAAGGAGGGGCCCGACTATAAATCCAGAGTCCAAAACAAAGCAACATTCCAGCAGTCCCTGGTGGCGTGTGAACCTGTACTGTGTGATTTCTGAGGAGATCTGGCTCCTGCCCAGTGTCACTGTCTTCACGATGTCAGTATGCCCTTACCCCAGCAGCAAAGCATTTGGTTTGGGTTAAGGTTTCTGAACCAAAGTCGCAGGATTGACTTTCAAAAAGAAAGGGGGAAAAAAAAAACCCACCCTAGTTCCCTCTTCCTCTCAAGCTAAACTTTCCACAGCCCTTTCAGCAGTGACAGAAACCACCAGCGGCTCAGTCAGGCGCAGCCAGGGCCAGCCCAGGGAGGCGGGAGGAAATTCCCACCGCGGGGGGCTCACTCGGGAAGGGGCGCTCTGGGGCCTCTTCCCGCCCAGGCCTGAGGTAAATTTGCCTGTGAAAGGTCACAACTGAACAGCCTCCCGGGCTGAGGGATTTTTCTCCAGGCTAAGCCTCAGGTTTCTGGAAGGGAAGCGTCCTGTTTCCTGTTAAGTCAATCTCCTAGAAATGACACCGAGGGTAAGGAGAGTAAGGGAGAACCCGAGGCCTTTTTTACAAGCGACACAAATACCAGGTGTGAAGTGACAGTTTTCACCTTCGGCTAAGAGCCCAATGACATTCACTGCCTAGACCTTCAGATGTTTTTCTCTCTCTCTTTTTAGATGGAAATGAAAGGGGAATTGAATTCACTCAATAGGGATTGAGTGCCTACTCTAGACTCACTAGCTCTGCTAAACCCTGTGAATACATTGTCTTACATAATCCTGGTAACACACCAAGGAGATAAATACCATTATCTTAAATATCACCTTACAGATGACAACACTGAAGTTCAGAAAGTTCACATGACTGGTCCAATGTCACACAGCCAGCAGTGCAAACAGGATGCAAACTTCTGTCTGCCTCTAACTTCATTTCTCTTAACCAAGCTCTACTATGCCCACAACACTGCTTCTGTAGGTAGGAGTGATAACAAACTGACTGAAAAATACAAGAGATCAAATTTTGCTAAAGTTAATTAGCTTCATTAAGAGCCGGGTAGCAGTAGTAACAAATAATAATATTGCTAAGAAGTTGCCAATCATTGAGCATTTACTATGCCCAGGCTAAGCACTTTACATATGTTATTTCAACCACCCCACAAAAGTACCCTCTGAGGGGGGTGGTATCCCCATTTTGCATCCAAGTCAGTGAGAAGGCCAGGAGCTTTCCTAAGGTCACCAAGCCAGTAAGTAGCAGAATAATCTCAGGGTGTCAACTAGGTTCTAGCAGTGATCCAACACTGGTTCTGATGTAGAAGCTCAGGGTCTTGGTGGTCTCAGCAGAATATCACCTATCAGGAGAATTTTTTTTTTTTTTTTAACTTAAAATGATTATCTAATGTATAATTTTGGGCTATGTTGGGTGCCATCTTAACTGGTTTTGGTATGGCCAGAGCCCAAAGGCTAAGATTTCTGAAATGAAGTCACAGGGTTATTCGACTTTCAAAAAGAAAGGGGAAAATAAATCAAAACACCCTAGTTCCCTCTTCTTCTCAAGCTAAACATTTGGTATGGCCAAAGACCAAAGGCCCAAATGAAAGTATGAGAACAAAACACCAAACTAATTAAACTATCCCTTCTGACCCTTTTCTCCCCCTGTGATATGAGTAAGTGGGGGGGTGGTTCATGTGGACTTCTGTAGGTAACATCAGTCCAGTGCTTGTCTTCTGCCGAAGCAGAGCTGGCACCCCACCCCAAGCACCTTGCCATGAGACTCTGTCATTCTTTAACACTAAGATAATAGCAGCTGCCCCTTAAGAGCATCTCCAAATGACAAGTAGGTTATTATCCCATTTTCCAGATGAGGAGATCCTGGTTCAAAGGGGAAGGGATTTGCCCAAGCTGAAGCAGCCAGATGATGGAGTCATCAGGATGAGCACTGGGGTCTATTCCAAGTACCCACACTGGCTCCACTACTCATCCTTATTTCATTTCTGCTATTTCTTTCCCTCACTTTGTTACATTCATTTCCTACTGCTGCTCTAACAATTAATATAAACCTGGTGGCTTAAAACACCACATTCTCTTATAGTTCTCTGGGCCAGAAGTTGGAAATCAGTATCTCTAAGCTGAAATTCAGGTGTTGGCAGGGCCACATTCCCACAGAGGCTCTAGGAGAGAATCCATTTCCTTTCCCTCTCTGTGTCTACAACTGCATTCCTGTATCCCTTGGCTTGTGGCCCCTTCCTCCATCTTGGCAGCTAGCAGCGTAGCCTCTGATTCTGCTTCCCTCTTTTTGCTACACATGTGCTCTTCTCCGTTGTAGTCAAATCCCCTTCTCTGTTCCCAACCACACATTACCTTCCTTTCCTTCCTTTCACCTGATATCAAAGCTCCCCCTGCTTCCCTCTTACCAGGATGTCTGTGAGTGCATTTAGGGTCCATCTGGATAATCCAGGATATCCTCCCCAACTCAAGATTCTTCACTTAATTACCTCTTTTCCCCATGTGAGATAATAGTGGGGATGAGGACCTGATGTCTTCAGGAGACATTTCTCAGCTCCCCATAATTGCCTTCCACCTTGAAAATTGCACATTGCGTTATTTTTCCAGTATAGCAAATAGGTTTGAGTTTGGTCATCCACTTCTGTTGCCTTATCTCCTTGGTGACCATGAATACTCTACTCACCTGTTTCTTTCCAGTTGTTCCATTTTGTGTGCCAGTTGCCCTGTTAGAGTACCCAGTCCCCGATGCTCCTTTCCTTATGCAGTTCTTCTGAGAAAGCTTGACACAAGGCAATTCCGGGTTGAGAGTCAAGTATAGGGAATTAAGTTCATGAAAAGGAGAAAAGTACCTTTGGGGAGCTGATGACCTAATTGAGGGAGTTGCATACGTATAAAAAATGATCTGGTAATACCAAAGACTGTCCACTAAATGCCAAGTCCTGAAGGGCAACAGCAATTAAGGGAAAAGAGTTCTGTGAGCAGAAGAGGTCATGAAAGCCCTTCTGGAAGGGCCACAGCCTGCAATGAGTTTTATACAATAGCTCAGATTTTTGAAAAAAGAAGGGAGCTATCTTACTTGAGCATCTTCTGCGAGCTAAGCCTTTTGTACCGGCTGTCTCATTATTCCTTGCCTCACCAAGGGTGGTAGGTATGATATGCTTACAAATGAAGAAACTGAAACTTGACCAGAGAGATTAGGTCCTTTTCTCAGCTGATAGATGGCAGAGCCGAGATCCAATCTTGCAAAAAGCAGAGGAACAGAGACTACCACGTGAACACACAGATACATGAACACCTAGGCCAACATGGTGGTCCACAGCCTGTCTCAGGCTTGCAGATGTACTTTTAGGAGGGCTCAATCAAGGTTTAAAGAAAATCTGAAGCAGATCCCTGTAGCTAAATGAAAAAAAAAAAAAAAAATCCATTAGCCTGGTGAAGGGGGTGTATTTTCATTCATGCCAGGCAAAATCGGCTGGCGTTAGAAAGGACAAAGCCTCATCACTTTGAGGCATTAATCTCCAGATATCTAGAGGCACATGAGTTTGAGAGTTCTGGTAAAACAGCATCTTTCAACATTCAGACATCCAGTTGGAAAAACAAAATCAGATATCTTCTACCATCGATGTGAATTATAATTTTTTTTAAGACTTTATTTATTTGACAGAGATCACAAGTAGGCAGAGAGGCAGGCAGAGAGAGGTGGGGAAGCAGGCTCCCTGTGGAGCAGAGACCCCGATGCGGGGCTTAATCCCAGGACCCTGGGATCACAACCTGAGCCGAAGGCAGAGGCTTAACCCACTGAGCCACCCAGGCACCCCATGAATTATAATTCCTAAGTAATGTCAGTATACTGAATGAAAACAAGGCACAATTATATTTTCAAGCAAGACTTCCCCACAGGACCATCACAGTGTGCTTCTGCAGCACCATTGGTATGACTCTATCTGAGATGAATGAGAATGTCTCAGAAACATGCTGCCTTAGAGTACAAGACATTTTCATATGCCTTAACTTTTATTATCCTCAGAGAAATAGTATGAGTTGATGCTTGCTCTTCCTATCTGCAGATGAGAGAACTCCTAAAATGGCAGCAGCACCTTATGGAAAGGACACTGGTGCTTGGGTTGAAGCGCTTTGTAAGATCTCAGTCCACGGCTTCCCTCTCCTGGACCATAAACTTTATATCCTAAGGGCTTGCCAGATAAATTGGCTGGCATGGACCCATCCACCCTGAAATTCTATGAAAGAAGAGAAAAATTGTCTAACTCTAAACATATGCACTATTCTTTGTAATGGTTTAGAATTGTCAAAATTTGGAAGAAACTGTCTTGGTGGGAGGGCTTGGAAGTGTAACATCCATTTTGTTCTTTAGTACCAGTCCTGTCCTGTGTCTCTGTTGGCATGAAAGGCTCTCCTGGGTCTCCACCCAGCAGATCAGATTTTTAGAAGGAATGAACCATTGACTGTGGAAACCTCAATTAGTGTTCTGAGGAAAGTGAAACTCAGAGAGGTTCAATAACTTGCCTGAGGACACACAGCTAGTGAGTAACAGTGAAGCAGAGTTCAGGGCTCCTAGCACACAGGGCAAGACTTTGTGAAGAGTTCCAGGCAAGAGCCGTTTCTCCAGCTCTGAGTCTGCTTGGGGTTGAAGGTGGGTTAAATTCAGATCTGTCCTTGAGGATGGGTTCTTAGGTCACATTCAACCACCACCTACCCTGTAGGGTAGGTCTGAGACCCTCCCAAAGGACTGATGGTATCACAAGGAAGAGTTACGGATATATCTGAGCCAATGAGGGCACTTGTTTGGGTCTAAAACAGAAGCTTTGTGATTGGCTGTCCCTCTGACCAGCTAGTACTGTCCATGAGATGCAGCCATGGGCCTGTGGATGGACACCACCTAGGAGGCATCCTGAGGTGAGCTGCAGTCCGGGTTCATCTCCAACCACCCAGCGATCTGTCACATCTCCTCCACTTCTCTCTACTTTGGCTTCCTCATCTGGAAAATGGGACATTGACAGGAATGTCCAGAACCATCCTGAAGGCCATACCACGAACTCCACATGAGCCTGGCTCTAGATCTCAGCCTGGTTCCTTCCTGGCCATGTGATTTGGGGCATGGTATTCCATTTTCTGAGTCTCAGACTCTTCATGAGTCGAAGGTGGGTAAGAACTATGTTTCTGAAGTGTTGTTAGGGTGAAATAAAATCACAAGGGCAAGGAGCCAGGCATTTAGGATAAAGGCAGCCATTTTTGTTCCAATATGAAAGAGGTTTGTGAAACAGAAAGAGCTACTGAACTTTAAAGTGGAACATGATTATCGCTGGGTTATTGTTACGATCCTTCACAGAAGGGCCTGGACAGGAGGCCTGAGGCGGTAGGAGGTAGGAGAAGGCATGAGTCATGGGAGGGCAGCTCCAGGAATTCTCAGTCCAAGGGGCACAACATTTTTGGCCAGTGTAGAATCCCCCACTGCCTTTTCCACACACACACACACACACACACACACACACACACACACACAATATTAAAAAGCAAACCACAGCATTTAAAAACCTCCCGCTGGTTTTGCCTTTCCTTCCCCCACGTATTGCTTTTGGGAAGAGCTGTTTCAGCCACAGCACTGCCAAGAAAACAGGGTGGTTTCCCTTGACCACTGGCCATGAATATGTGCCTTTTCCTCAGCTTTGGTGCAGGAGCCCACAAGTGATTTTAAAAAATAATAAAATTCTTCTCTATAAATAAACCCTTATGCTTTCTGCTGTGGGTCTTGGAGGGATGAGTTTCCTCTCCTTTTGAACTAATTAAGGGCTACGTTCCCCTCCACAGAGGAACCACACATCATGAAGTGAGAGATATTCTGGGTAATGATCCACCATTGTGTTTCTGTCAACACAGGAATGGCAACATTCTGGAACTTTTACTTAAAGAGCCACCCCGCTCCTCATCAGACACACATCCCTCCACAGAAAACCCCATCCCCAGTTCCCCCTAGAGATTTTTCTATTGTGGCCTTTACTGACTTTCCAGAGTTGGGCAAATTAAGCATTTGTAAGAATTTACTCAGTGACATGGAGCAGTAGAAGGGGATTAATTCTGGAGTCCAGAGACCTGGGATTGAGTTCTGACTTTGTCCTTGACTGCAGGGTGATTCTGGGTGAGGGACTTAATGTGAGTGAGCCTACCTTGGCTTCCTCACATCAAAAATGGATCCAGAACTTATGGGCCGTGGTGAAAATGGAGTGCAATAGACTGCATGTAGAGTCTTAAGCATACAGTTGGTGTTTAATAAATGCTCACTGCTATCACATTCTCAGGATGACTAATTGTCCATAAGAAAAAGAAGGGTCATTCTACTGGTCTTGTGGGGAGGATGTCACAAAGGGGTAATTTATAGGGATGGAGTGGGACTAAGGGACCCAATAAGGGATACCGAGGTATCCAGAGACCTGCCGCTGTTGGGAGCTATCACAACCCTGTACCTGAAGGCAAAAGAGGAAGGCCAGGTGTTGCTGGAGTGCCATTAGAGGTAGAGCTGGAGGAGAGGGGCCACTGGCAGGAGCTGTAGATTTAGAGGTACATGGTCTTTGGCAGACCAGAGCACAGAAGCAGGGAGGGAGCTAGGAGGAAATATCCCAATCTCTTCTCCCCACCGACCCTCTGATCTCTTGCGATGCCTGTCACTGGCTGAGCTCACCTGGAAGACAGAGGCAAAGCAGCCCGTCCCCTGATGCAATCACAAGGGGCAGCCTCCCAGGGCAAAGTGCAGAACAGAGAATAAATATCAGTGGACCGAGGGTGCAGATGGTGAATCACAGTCTGGTCAGAGAGCGGAATTCCTTGTGATTTACATATTGGCTAGTATTACTCAACCCAAACCATAAACAAAACTCTTGCAAAAACCCTCAAGTGGTGACTGCCATCCCATCACTTCAGGCCTCAAAACTCTACATGGTTCCCCACTGTCTAAAGAAATGAGCCCCCTCCCTCCGCCCCTGGGATCCTGTACCAGGCCCCCTCTATCGGCTTATCCCCCATCTTCCCCCTATTCGAGCTTTCTGAAAAGCCCGGGTCCCGTCACGCTTCTTGGCTTTGCACTTGCCGTTCCACTCGAAACTATTGATGGATGAAAGTCCTCACCAATCCCCCGGTCTTCTCAGCTTTACTGACTTCTTGTCGAGCTCCCCCACTCAGGCAGGCACCACCCCCTTCAGGCAATGTGCCTGACCCACTTCCCACTAAGTTCTACAGAGGCAGCGTAGCGTTAACACAGAGGCTCTGGACCCAGCCTGCCCTGCGTGCTATTTCTGGCTGCAACATGTTCTTGCTGCACTGCGCCCGCCCTTGCCCCTAGACTTCTCTGTGCCTCAGTATCACCATCTGTAAAATGGGGCAATGTTAGCACCTCACAGGGTTTTCCTAAGATTACATGAGTCCCTGTGTGCAACTCCAAAGACTGCCTGCCTGGCATAGAGTAAGCACTTAGTATGAATCAATTTATTTTTATTTTTTATTATTACTATATCGTAGTACTTAACACACTATAGTCTAATTCAAGGTTTATTGGTCTGGTTCCCACATGGATTCCTTCAGCAATTCAACTATAGGGTCTACACGTGTATTCCCAAGGCCTGGTCCACACAGTAGGCGCTCTATAAATGACCGGCACGTGCAGGTATGAACGAGGGAATACGTGAATGATACAAGGCCTCGAAGTGAGTTTCTGCCATCTGGTTTGGACTTCCGTGTGAGGCAGACCATAGGCCTTTTCTCAAGACTATGAAGAGCTTATGAAGTCAGATCCAGAAAATTCAAGCCCCTCCAGAGCAGAACTGGGCCACCCAGCAGGGCAACTCCCCTGTAGGCCTAGTTAGGGTGGGTCCCTGCCCCGAGCAGCAAGCCCCTTTCTCTTCTAATTGTGTGATAAAAGAACTAGCTCCTCCACCCTTCCTGCTTCCTCCTCCCACATTAAAAACCTAGAGGGACGATCTGCTGTCCTGTCAGAGCCCCAGTTGTCTCTGGGGAAGACACTCACAACCCCCTGTCCAGGCAAATTTCACCATTAGGACGTTCAAGGTGGAGGCATGGGATCAGAGACTCCCATGAGCCCCCCGGGGTCCGCCTCCATCTTCCCCAGGTCGCTGGGTGCCAGGAGCAGGTGCAGGCTTGGGGAGGAGGGATGTTGAAGCTCTGCAAAAGACGCACATCAGCCCTTACCCTCTTTGGGGCTTCCATGACATCCTCCTTCCTTCCATTCACACATCTGTGCTCCCTGCCAGTGCTTCCCATCATATTCAAGGCAAATAAAATGGGAGATCCTACCAAGCGCATGTGATCTGCTTCCTGGCTGCCCCTTAACCCATGTGCTCCCCACTCCCACCCCCGGCCCCCCTCCCACTCTGCCCCTCTCGCAGCCTCCTGCTGCCAGCCCCTTAGCGGCGGCTCCACAAACTGAACCCACTTGCTCTTTTCTCGCTGAAAAGACTCTTGCTTCAGACATCCTTCCAGCTCAGTCCCTCTCTGTGTTCATGTACTGGCTCTTGCATTTAACAATTTTAAAATTTTTATCTTTAATTACGGTAGGAAAGACATGCACGACTTTTCGTCTCCACCATTTCAAAGCACGCCGTTCTGTGGCATTAAGTACATTAACCCTGTTGCACAGTCATCTCTGCTATCTATCTCCAGAACTGTTCTCACCTCGCAAAACTGAAACTCTACACCCATGAACCGTGGACTCCTCAGTCCCACTCCCCCCAGGCCCCGGAACCGCCATTCGACTCTCTACCTCTGCGAATCTGACTGCTCTACATGGAATTATACAATATTTGCCCTTCTGTGGCTGTCTTATTTTGCTTGGTATCATGTCCTCTAGGTTTATCCATGTTGTAGCCTGTGTCAGAATTTCCTTCCTTTTTAAGGCTGGATAAGAGTCCATGCATGTATATGCTCTATCTTGTTCATCCATTCATCTGTGAATGAGCACTGGGCTTGCTTCTACCTTAGGCTATTACGAATATTGCTGATAGAAGAGGGGGTTACAAATGTCTGCTGGCGTCTCTGCTTTCATTTCTGCTGGGTATATACCAGGAGTGGAGTTGATGAACTGTGTGATAATTTCATGTTTAATTTTTTGAGGAGCCTGTTTATCATTTTCCATAGTGACTATGCCATTTTGCATTCCCAGTGATAGTGCACTAAGGTGTCAATCTCTCTACATCTTTGCCAGCACTTGTTATTTTCTGTTTTGGGTTTGGAGTTTTGTTTTAATAGTACCCATGTGATGTAATATCTTAGTGTGGCTTTTAAAAGATAACTTTTGAGGACCTACTCTGATCTAGGTCTAAACTAGGTAATTGTCAGGAAATACAAATAAAGTCCATTCCTTGACCTCCAGGAAGAGAGAGGGCAGCAACATTAAACCTGAAATGAATCAAACGTGGAACTAAATCCCTACAGATATTATCTTATTGAATCTTCACAATCCCCCTAAGGTGAGTTTAATTATCCCACATTAATGAAGAAACCTAGTTCATCAAAGTTTGGTGACTTCCAGAGCTATTAGATGTGACAGAACTAAAAACACATGTTTTTGAGACTCAAAAGCCTACGCGCTCTTCTCTATGACAATTGTTCTCAGATATTTTAAAAATTTAGCTAAGCAAAAAAATATATATAAAAATAACTTTGAGGCACCAAAAGAGTGTTGCCAACTTTTTATTTGGCAAAACAAAGAACATTGGAAAGCAATTAATTTGCCATAATGTCACTCTTCTTGCACAGGAAGAAAATTTAACCACATACCCTTTGGAAAGCACACACATGCGAGGAAGTTAATTCCACTGAATAAACTTAGCTTTATGAAAACCTCACTCCACTGTCCAACCCTGGTAGTGAGGATCGTTTCCCAAACCGTGACTGTCCTTGTCTTCTAGATGGCAGGTGTCCCAGCCCAGAAGGCCCTCAGCCAGGTGCTGTGGGAGATGCCAAGCTGAGTGTGAGTCGGCCTTGGGGGCAATTTGGACAGGCAGAGAACAAGAAAATTAAGTGTCCCTGCAGGTTAGCCAGCCTGCTCTGCAAGGGACAAGGAGGTAGAAAACTTCTCCAAATCCTGCCACTTCTGCCACCTTCATGACGTCTCTTAAATTCTTCTCCTCCCTCGCTCTTACCACTAATCAAAGTGCTGTTTCTGAGAGGAAATTAAAAACTTCCATATAACAAAAGCCACCATAAATAAAGGGAAAAGATGAGCCACGAATGGCAAAAGCAGGTATTTATTAAAGAATTTATAAAACCAAGGTTTGTATTAAAAATATATAAGGTGGGTCGCCTGGGTGGCTCAGTGGGTTGAGCCACTGCCTTAGGCTCAGGTCATGATCTCAGGGTCCTGGGATCGAGCCCCGCATCAAGCTCTCTGCTCAGCAGGGAGCCTGCTTCCTCCTCTCTCTGCCTGCCTCTCTGCCTACTTGTGATCTCTGTCTGTCAAATAAATAAATAAAATCTTTAAGAAAAAAAAAATAAGGTAAGGGGCACCAGGGTGGCTTAGTAGATTAAGCGTCTGCCTTCAGCTCAGGTCATGATCCCAGGGTCCTGGGATCAAGCCCCACATCGGGCTCTATACCCAGCATGGGTCTGCTGGAAATTTTCTCTCCCTCCACTTTTCCCCCGCTTACTCTCTCTCTCTCTTCCCCATCTAAAATAAATAAATAAAGTCTTTACATATATATAAATTTTCAGTAAGAAAAGAGTCTTAGACAGTAATACCCTGCTATGTCTCTCTGCCCCCAGCCTCACCCATGTATAAACAGTCTCCCACATCCACACAGAGAAATGATTTGAAATTGGGGTTGCATCAATTCATCACACCGCTCAGAAGGGCACGGGGCTCTTCTCACAGTGGCCAGCTCAGGATTTGGGTCCAGACGGCCTGGTTTCCACCCCAGCTCCCCCTTTACTAGCTTCCTGACCTAGAGCGAGTTATTTAACCTCTCTGGGTTTCAATTTCTTCCTTTATGAATGAGGTTGGTTGTATGTACCTTGAAAAGGTGGCTGTGTGAAATAATTCAGTCACTACTTCTAGAAGTCACTACTTTACAACATTGCCTGGCCTGGGGCAAGTGTTTAAGAATTTTTAGCATCATCTGCAGGAAACCCTCCAAGACAGAACCTTCTTCCCCTCTTGCCAAGGCTTTTGTACTTCCATAAGATCCCGAGTACCCCTTCATTACATTTGGAGAAATGCTAAGATATTCACCACACAGGAAAGTATAAAGGATAATGTAATGATATATATTATTACATAATTATAATATAATGAACAGTCCTGTTTCTTCTGTTCTGCTCCTCACATCTTACCATTCGACCATGTCTGATTCAGGTTTTGTTTTGTTTTGTTTTTTTAAAGCAGGAAGTAAAGATGCGGCCCTTTGTGAGCCTGTCTCCAATCTCTTCTCTTACTCCCCAGATGGGGCCACTGTTCTGGTTTTCATGTTTTCTATTCTTTTGTGAGCACTTACATGTTACCCACATAAGCAATATGTGGTAGTATTCTCCTGGGTTAAAAACCTTTAGTGATTTCCCTTCACTGACAAGAGGAAGTGTAAGCTACTTTGCAGGACAAGTAACAATAAAACACCCCCAGGCCTGGCCCTTGCTGGCTCCTCCTGGGGTAGGTATAATTCTGTTAGCCTCTGGGCTTCAGACATACCACACTGTTCTGTTCGCCCCCAGCACACCAAGCATCTTCACATACTGACTTCCTTTGACACCTTTATATTTAACACAACTGTGACAACTCTCTCTCTGCCCGGCCTCAACATAATATTACCAAGGCTTCACAGGCGGGGGTGGGGGGTGGGAAGCTGGCCTGCGAATGAGCGACTGTGTGCGAGACTCTTCTTCTATGTTACAGTCACATTTAATTTTCACGACAACGCTGAGTATAGACCAGTGACCTCATTTTATAGACAAGGAGGTCAATGTTCAGAGATGTTAAGTAATTTGCTAAAGACACACAGCTATGCTTTCTACCATTGCAAGTGGCAGAGTCAGAGGCTGAACCTTCACGTGTCTGGTGCTCTGATTTGTGACCCAGGGTCATCCTGGTGCATGAGGACCAGGTGCAAAACCTGGCTCTGCCCTCCACTTGTTTCTTGACCTTGGACAAATCACTTTTCCTCTCTGAGCCTCTATTTCCTTATTTGTCAAATTAGAAGATTGCACTCAGTGGTCTGGAAGCTCTCTTCCTTCCTAGAGACACAGAATTCTCTGCAGCACCCTTAAAATCCTAACCATTCCTTTGATCTAGGGCGTTCCCACTGAGAATAGTCTAGTCTCATGATACCAAGTCAGCAGAAACCCAACAATTCTCTTCTACACTCCTGAAAGTTTCTACACCAGTCTTTCAACTAGCGACTCCTGCTATAGGTCTGCATGTCTAGGCTCATGCCTGGCTTGCTGCAGCTCTTCCTGAAGCCAAAAAAACCCTAAGGGAAAGAGAAATAGGGACTCCAAAGATAACATTCTCATGAAATTACATTCAATTCTTTTCACTCTCTGAGTGACCATGAACAACCTACTGCCCCACTCTGATTCACGATGACCTCCCTCTTAAAAACACTGGGGGTTGGTTTCCAGTAGACTGGTGTCCCTTCTACATCTAACCTTCTGTGATGCTGGGATACTACAAATCACCTGTGGCAAGAACTTATAGAATGAACCATTAAACAAAGGCCCAATCTCCATGGGAGAAACTGACCTCAGCATATTCAGATGTCTCTTTGAGAATCCAGAAGTCTCTCCTTATCTGCAGCGGGATATGTTCCAAGTTCCCAGTGGGTGTCTGAAACCGCAGATGGTACCAAACCTTGTATTTACTATGCTTTTTCCCATACATACATAGGATAAAATTTAATTTATAAATTAGGTTCAGTAAGAGATTAACAACAACAATAATAAAATAGAACAATTACAACAATATACTGGAATCAAAATTATGTGACTGTGGCTTCTCTCTCTCCCCAAATTACTTACTGGATTGTACTCATCTACTTCTTGTGATGGCGTGAGATGATAAAATGTCTGTGTGATGAGATGAAGTGACACGAATGATGTAGGCACCAGGACTTAACATTAGGCCATTACTGACCTTCTGATGGTACATCTGGAAGGAGAATTACCTGCTTCCTGACCATGGTTGATGGTGGGTAACTGAATCCATGGAAAGACAAAGCATGGATGAGGGGACTACTGTAACGGGCCTCTATCCCAACTTCAAAGTCAGATTGGAGGGAAATTTCCCCAAAGAGCAGGGATTTGAAATGGAGAAGAAGAAGGAAAGAAGAGAGTAAAACAAAGTCCTATCCAACAAACTCAAGACATTAAGGAAGGTAGATGAGTTTGCATAGACTTCAGAGTCGGGTGGTCTTAGAGTCAACTTCCCTTTCCATCACTTACTAACTGTGTAAACTTAAGCATGAACTTAATAAATTTAACCTCTCTGGGCCCGTTTCTACACCTGTTATAAAAAATAGCCTAATCATTTTTATTCACAGTAACTTGTGGGACTTGAAGGAGATGGTGTGTGAAAGTGGCTGCTTTGGACAGTGAAGGTGTTCCAAATGGTTCATCGTTTTTATCGTGTGTTTTCTATTTAGAGAGAGTCAGGGACTGCCAAGAAAACACAAAGAAACTTAAGGCCAGATGTTTCCCAGCAAACACATCTATAAGAAACATGCTCTGGGAGCATCCTTCATCACAGGACCCTAGAAGTGGAAGTGACTCTAGTAATGATCAATTACAGAATAATTACACCCAATTCGGTCTTCTCTATCCACACTGCCCACCGCTGCTTGAATGCTGATACTGAGGGTGGGATTTCACTGCTTGCCAGACTAGTGCAGTCCTTGACAGACGGGAGGTGAGGCAGACCATTGAAACGTCGAATGTCAGACCCTGTGGCCCTTCCAATAAATGAGGCTTCAGTCTCCTTTACAACCCAGCTGTCACCAAACCATTTGCAATTCTCAGTCCCCTCCAAGTTCTATTATTTCACCGAGCCTCTGTTCTTGCTGTTCTCCTTCCTGGGAACCCTCCCCTCTTCTTGACCTAAAGAGACACCTACTCATTCTTTAAGATGAAGCTCAAACATCACCACCTCTGAGAAGTCCTCAGTGAACTCCCACCCCAAGCTGGGCTAAGTGTTCCTCTGCGTCCCCAGCTCCTTCTACTGAGCACTTAATTAATACAAGCGAAATGGTTTATTTATGTTTCAGTATCCTTGGACTGTAGTTCTTCAAAACCAAGGATCTTACCTTATGAGCCTCATATCCCTGCTCTTCCCACAGGGTCTGACTCAATGAACAGAAGCTGTGTGAGATGGTGAGCCACCCGAAGGGGCAGAGAGGCCTGTGTACAGCAGGCGGTAGCTATGTTGCATCGGGGGGAGCTGCCCAGGGAGTGTGTGTGGCAATAATTAGAGCCTGGATCTGGTCTCCTGAGTAAGAGGAAATGGAGAAGAAAGGTTTTTATTCCAGAAATGCTCTGGGAGTTGTTTTGGTTTCATGTCTGTCTGCCACCAGCTGAATTCATGGAGAAGCCTGTTGAAAGCATCATGACAGACGTTTCTTTTCTTCTCCATTATAGCCAACAAATTGGTGGGATGCTGGACACATGTCTCAACCAAATTATGCTCCAAGAGCAAAATGAGAGCTATTCTTTGAGAGGGTTTTGAATAAGGTAATGGGGTATAATCCCATTACATGATAACCAAGTTATTTGGTCATTTGGGAGAAAGAAGGATGGATGTTCTGCCAATTTACATATTTGACACTGTGCTAGGCACTTTCCACATGTTAGTTTACAACATATTTGTGAAATTGGGGGTTGGTTGTCTATTTTACACACAGAGAAACTAAAGGTCTAGATGTTAAGTAACATGTTTGTGTGTGTGTGTGTGCAGAAAGCATCTTTCTTTTTCTTTTTTTTCTAAATTTAAATTCAATTAGCCAACATATAGTACACCATTATTTTCAGATGTTAAATAACCCTAAACTAGTTCTACATCTAGTTAGGGACTGATCTAGGTATAATTTTTTTATAGTCCCAGAACCAATGAGGTAAAGATTATAAGTTACCCACCAAATATTCATCTTCCCCTTTATGGTTGCATGTGGAACCCCTACTCTCGACTGGGCAGACTGCTATTAAAAATAAATGTATTTTCTAGGCTCGCTTATGGCTGAAGAAGGTTCTAGCCAATGACATATAGTTAGAAGGGGCAAGTGGCGTTTCGGAGGAGGCTCCTGGTAAGGGAAAGCGCACACACCCTTTGTTTCCCTGATTTAACCCGCTATTAAGCTAGAACCAGGTGTACTACATAGAACTCCAGAAGCCATGTTGGATCTTGAGGCGACCTTGAGGATGGAAGCCATATGCTCACATGGGAGCCCTTGATAACTATGGAGCCTGTAACCAGCTCTGCGCCATCAGACTTCTTTCATATGACCAAAGAAATTCTGGTGTGGGTAAGCCTTTGTTTCTAAAGCTGAAATAATACTTATGATGCCTCAGCTCAATTGCAAATTTCCTGTGGACCCGTAGGCAAGCTGTTTAAACATTTTGGACCTCAGTTTTCTTACCCAGAAAATAAGTAGATTGTATTAGACAGGCATTTTCAAGGAACGTTCTTTCTGGCACTAAGGTACCAGATACACAGTATAACAGCAGGCAGCCAGCACCACCAGATCTTGCAAAGGCTACAGAACAGAAGAGCCTCTTTTTCAAGGATTTTCAAGGTAGTTAGAAAGAGAGAGCATTCATTCATTCATTCATTCAGTGGAGTGGATGCTGGGGCGTACTATCCAGATGCCTCCTTAAGGCTATTTCCCCAGGTGCCAGGAGTATTGGCTACTGACAGTTCACAGCTGACTTCCTCTTCGAGTTGCCTACTTGAAGGGTGCCTCCTCTTGCAAAGCCAAGCCTGCTTTCTGGCAGCCCAAATTCAATAAAGGATTGATGTGGATGGTTCAAGATCCTGGCCACCTTCCCTCAATTTGTGACAACTTAGAAGGCCATCCCACCTGGAGTCCCAGCCCAAACCCCCCCTTGTCCCTTCTAACTAGTTCTATCCCACCCAATCCTACTTTGCTTACTCCATCATGGGTGATGCTCCCCAAAGCACTCACTTCTAAACTGTTTGCATAAAAATCCTTGCCTCGGAGTCTCTTTTCCAGAGCATCCAACCCGAGACTGTTGGTAGTAGCATGGCTCTCTATGGGATACTGGATCCCATCATGGGGACGGGGAGAGTGCTGAGAGCACCTGGCATGCTGAAGCCCTGAAACTGGGAAGACTTCTGCTCTTAGTGAGTCAGGGTGGGATCACAGTAAGAGGAAAGCACAGGCTGGTGCTTTGGAAGATGTTTGAGAGCTTTGCGGGAAAGTAGTTATCATTAAAACTATGGAAGCGATGGCTCAACTGAGTGTGATTGATGTATTGGAGAAAGTCGGTGAGAGGCTGGAAGTGATTAATCACTAATTTAAGACAAACTATGAAAGTCAGAGGGGAGGGCCTCCTTGGCAGCATATCAAGAGATTCTCCTCTCCTACAGCTGGAAAGCAGAAAATCTGAGGACCACACCTGGACTTAATTAAAAGGGTAGTAGAGATCTAGTGAAAGTATCATTTTCTACCCTGCTGTGACTAAGGTCAGGGCCCTGATTAGGAAGGAGTGGGACCCTCAGATATGAGGTGAGCACATCTGGGTTGATGCACTTGAGAACCTGGGACCTGCCCCTCCAGCTGTGCTAGATCTTCTGGGCTGCAGAAGTGGCTCAATATAACAAATTATGGACTAACACCTTCCCCCACTTGAAGATGACAATGGAGGACTGGACCAAACAAAGAAGCAGATGTCTGCTTCAGGACTTCCCTTCAAGGTGACCAGACCAAACACCAGGACCAAGCCACCCCCATAATCCCACCATGGAAATGGTGGGCCTTCAGGAAGGGCTATATCCTAAAGGAGCCACAGGGTCTGGCCCACCTGCATTGGCAGGTGCTAGGCACCCATGAATAGGACTAGATCCAGGAACAAAAGGCCCAAGGAAAAGAGAGCATTTATCGATATGCAAACACTCTCCCCCATAGACACAGGATTTACGCACGACAAAGACCCTGAGAGACAGTCCCAATATACCAGTAGATTGGCTGTGGGGATCTGGCTGAAGATCACGTGAAGTGCCCACCCTAAGGGAAATGGAAACACCAGGACAGAGAGGAGAGGAAAAGATCAAAAGCCTCAGAAAAGAGGGTGTGCTGGGGTGATTGGTCACAAAGAGGCAAGGAGCCTGATCTAAGACACTCAATGACTATGTACTGAGTAGTAACCCCTGTGGAGACAGGCATGGTGATAATTTCTTGGGATTCTGGGATGAATAAGCATGGTCTTGTATGATATCTGTAAGCTATGATTATGAAATAAGGAGTCTGATTTTTAAAAACAAAATTATTCAGAATAGATGTTTCCAAATGGGTGTGACTCTTCTGAAAAGTCCTGTGGGGAAACCAGGCTTCTCACTGATGCAGGGGGAAAGCAGGGGAAATAGAGTCACATGACCTGAGTTTAAGTCTGGTTTGATAGGAGGCTCCCTTCAACCCCCAGTTTAAACCTGTGTGACCTGGGGAAATGTTCTAACTTCTCTGAGCCTTATGTTTCTCAAGTATAAAATTCGGATGATAGTTTCTGCCCTGGTGGGATGCTTCCCACTTACATTAAAGTGAAATAGTATCAACAAATGTCTCATTCAGTAAATGCACCATAAATGCTCAGTAAAAGCTGGTTCCTTTTCCCTCTCTTATGATTCTATTACTCTGTCAACTCCTTTTGGTAAAGTCTCATTTCAGTTTAGTTTAAAAGCCAAATAAGAAAACTAGTCTAGTTTTTTCTTCCTTCTGTCATTCTTCCCTTTCTCATACTCCTTTTTTTAGCAAACATGGGCTAGAATACCTCATGTTTCCTTCACTTGTCTTCTTCACATATCTCTGAAAGACTTTTGCCTATTGTTCTACAATGTGAGTAGCCCTATGGGATGAGCATTCACCCCTCTAGGAGGCCCAGAAGTCTGTGCCTCTTGTTCTGAAGCTACTGGAAAATCTGAAGCAACAGACGATTCCCTGAGAAGAACCTCAGCCTTCATGATGGGATATGTTTGAGAAGTCTCCCTTCATCAGGATGTCTAACCTACACATCAAAAGTGAAATCGGAGGGGCACCTGGGTGGCTCAGTGGGTTGAAGCTTCTGCTTTCGGCTCAGGTCATGATCCCAGGGTCCTTGGATCGAGCCCCACACTGGGTTCTCTGCTCAGCGGGGAGCCTGCTTCCCCCTCTCTCTCTGCCTGCCTCTCTGCTTACTTGTGATCTCTGTCTGTCAAATAAATAAATAAATAATATATTTTTTAAAAAGTGAAATAGGATAAGAATGAAGTGGCAATACAGAGCAACAAATGCAAAGATGAGCTATCTTATCTGTAAAATAATAGTAATACACGCTGAACACTTACTGAGCCTCACACAGACGGTGGACAGTGGCTGGGGAGACAAAGGTCTCTGAGACATAACTTCTGAGAACTCAGAATCTAGGGAGAGAGGTCAGTGGGCTCATAGGTGACCACAGCTATGTACTAGGAGAAAGAACAAAAGATGCTGGATGGAATTCCCTCCATCCCGAACATAGGGAGGCTGCACAGAGATGGCGCCCCTTGGCCAGAAACTTGAAGATGCAATGGACAGGGTGAGGAGGATGGCATTTCAGGCAGAGGGAACAGTACGTGCAAGCCAAGGGGCCAGAACAGCAAGAGACATTTGGTGAACTACAAGTTATTCAGTAGATGCCGGAACACTGCAAGCTGGCTGCAGAAGCAGAGAGGTGGACAGGTTACATGGGGACCTTCTGTCCTGGTTGGCTTGGTATCACCCTGCTTAGGCCTATTGTCTTAGCATTATAATAACAGTGTTCACTTTTGCCCTCTAAAGTATCCCTGTTTGGGCGATAAATTATAGGCTCACCTGGTTTTAAGCAGGAGAGGAGTATGCCCCAGCCTGGGTGGTGGGTGGTCACTCTGGCTACCACGAGGACAGCTGGGAGGGGTGAGATTGGAGGCCTGATGGTGGCCTTTTGAGGTCCCATCTGACCCTGGCATTCTCTGATCCAGACAACCCTGGATGAGGCACCAATTCTAGAAGAACACAGAACTGTCTTTTACTAATGGATCAATGCCTAATGAGCCCATGGACATGACAGGGTTGAGAGGAGGGTGACAGGCTTTTGTGGCCTGAGGATTCTGGGCAGAATTCCTGGACAAGGTGGATCTGGACCTTGACCTTAAAGGATGAGTAGGATTTAAATAGTCAGAGGCATGGAGGTGGACCTGGTGTGAGATAAGGTGTAAAGGTAGAGGTGATTAGGGAGAGCAATGAGAATTCTAAGAACCCTACATAACATGTCAGCAGCCACAAACTGCCACCCAGTCCTAGTAGTAGCTTATAAGCATATGCTGTTATTTCTCCAGACTCCTGCCATGTCCCTGGGAAGAGTACAGGGCAGTGTGTTAACCTGCGTATTTCCAGAGCACTTCGGGCACAGCACTGGGAGCCTTCCCATATGCACAAGGGGGCTCAGAATAGGCTCTGCCCCTTGCTGTAGCAGAGGCTCCCAAGGCCAGCACCATACACCCATATAGTTCTGGGGCTTGGAACAGACAAGGCATCCAATAGTGTTGGTAGATTGACTGATCACACAGAAAACAGATACTTGGAAGGGTTGAGTGACTTGTCTAAGGTCACACCAGGACCAGATGCTGACACCGGAGCTTAAGCCCAAGACTCTAGAACCCTGTGCCATGTGGCCACAAGCATTCAAATTACAGACCTCAGTATTGTGAGCCATCACAGTTAAGATGAGATTCTAACTATGTTCTTTTTTTTTTTTTTTTTTTTTGCCTCTCTGGGTCTTTGCATGTCCTTCAGCCCACCATGACCCATTCCTGGGTCTCTCTGTTAAACCTTACATGTCCTTCAAGAGCCTGCCAGAATGTCCATCCTCTGTGGTGCTGTTTCCACCTCCCTGGCTGAGTGAGTGACCCCTCCTCTGGGCTGCCATAGCATCGTGCTCAAAGAGCAAGTGTCTATTATAGACAGCATTGTAAGGTGGGGTATTATAGAGTAGAACTCAGAATAGGCTCTGCCGTCCATGCTGCCCTGAGAGCCTGTAGCGGGTAGGGCACTGAATCTCATTTATCTTTGGATCCATAGTACTCAGACCAGCTCCTGGTCCACTGTAGGTATTTGGTGAATTTTCATTGAATAAATGAAGGTATCAGACCTTGGTGTGATCATATACTATTATATTATCAGTTTTTCAGCAGAGTTTGGCCCATGGGAAACCCTAGCAGCACATCAGAGCCTGGGAGGAGAGAGAGCTGAGCTATTTTTTCCCCTCTCCCTCTTTCAAGCTTAGAAGGCACTGGATTAGTTTGCTAGGGAACAGACTAGATGGGTTAAACAATAGAAACTTCTTCCCACGAGTCCCGGAGGCTAGAAGTCCAAGATCAAGATTTTGACTGAGTTGGTTTCTTCAGATGTCTCTTTGCTTGGCTTGTAATTGACTTCCCTTCGTGTCTTCACGTGGCCTTCCTTCTGCGTAGCCTGTGTCCAAATTTTCTCTTCTTGTAAGGACACCAGTCATACTGGATTAGTGCCCACCAAAATGACCTCATTTTAACTTAAGTATCTCTTCAAAGACTCCCATCTCCAAATATAGTCACATTCTGGAGTCCTGGGGGTTAGGACTTCAACACATAAATTTGGGGAGGGGGACACAATTCAGCCTGTAACAGATGATTTCAAAGTCTCCCCACTCCTGTGACTTCCTGGGGGCTAGTCCCTAAACCTCCTACACCTCCGCAAGAGCGTCTTTATAAATGCTATTCAATTTGAACCCTTTATGAGTGTGCTGGCTATTTTCTGGCGGGCCTCTCAGGGATACACATAATGAGGACAATGGTGGAAAAAACCTACAACCACTATAAAGTTCCTCAAAAGGGCAAAGTTTAATGCTAAACTGTGATGAATTCAAGGCCAAATAACAGATCCTTCCTTCCCTGTGCCTCATTCTCCTCATCTGCAAAATGGGAATACTAAAAGCAGTCCCATGATCCTTATGAACATCCTGTGTGATAGAGGGCAGAATAGCTCTGCACACTGGAAAGGGCAATGAGAGTAAAAGGCTACTTAGTCCACAGGGTGGACACACTTTTCCAGGAGCAGAGAACAGCTCTATAGCTCTAAGTTCCTAGGTCAGGAGGAGCCTGCTGATCAAAGTTCTAAAAAAAGGAGAGGGATGTCAAAAAGGACAAGAGCTAGCGGCTAGCCACAGAAAAAGGGTGAGGCAGGAGGTGGGGCATTTTTTAATGGGCCTCTTGTCAGGATAAGTTCTAGACACAAGGGAGGGCCTCTTTCCTCCTCCTTGGTTAATAATGACCCACCTCATGGGCTTGCTGAGTATCTGTGGAAAATGGCCCAGGCAGAGATCCTGGATACATCTATTTATGATGATGTTGACATAGAGAAGACCAGTATATTCATGCAGAGGCCATGTTTCCTGTTTTTATAAACATCTCCAATGTGAGAAAAGGCTTCAATGGGTCCATGGGCACAATTTATAGCTTGTTCTGTGCCAACATAAATCAAGCATGCATACCATCCCAGTGAAATAACTCAGATCGTTGATTTAGGGTGGTGAGGATCTGCAAACAGCCTGGATTCCAAGGCAGCTCATTTTTACACCCTGTGATGGGCTTAGCTTTTGTCTTTGGGAGCAGAGAGGGTCCATCGGGCCACACGGTGCAGAGTGGAAAGCATGTAGATTTTGGTATAAGACCATTATGGGTTCAAAGCCATGGTGATGTAAGGTTTAGTTTCCTCCTCTGTAAAACCAGGCCATCAGCTGCCTCAGGAGGTTGTTGGAGGAATTAAAGGAGGCCACAGGGCCTTGGTAGGTGCTACTTTGGTGATTAAAATCACCTTTCTTTCCTTAAGCTCTTGCATTCTGTTGTTTTTTATGTCTTCTAATTCAAAACTGGTCTCCAAGTTAGCATAAATGGAGTCAGTCACAAGGTGTGAACACCAAAGACACTCAGAACACAGTGTGCTTGAAGACAATGAAAGGGGCCTCAAGACTCAGGCTGAAGCTTTGTCCAGCAGCACATTGAAGACCACAAAGCCCTTTCTCTTGCACAAGCTTCTTTGGATGCGAATTCACATAACTAGCTTTGTGTGGGAACAAATGATTTTACTTTAGAATAACAAAAGTGGAATAATAGCTTAATAAGACAAGTCACATTGCAGCCCATAACATTGTACTCTTGGGGATTAAAGTGGTTTCTGGGCCACTGGGGATCTTTAGCAGTTTCTGAAAAAGAGTATTGCTATTAAGATTGAGCTCAGATGAATCCTCTGTGGATGGGTTTTTTTTTTTGTTTTTTGTTTTTGTTTTTGTTTGTTTTTTGTTTTTGCCAGCCTGTTCAATGCCTATACAATATTAGATGCTGCAGAAAATACATGTGCAGTGTCTTTCATGACTCAAACCTAGGAGCATGGTGTTTAGTGGATTCAGAAGATCTGACTCTGGTCCTAACTCTGCTATTCGCTTACTAGGATACCTTGCAAAATCATTTCCCCACTCTTGGCCTCAGTGTCTTCACTGGTGGAAAAGAAATATTCCAATCCTAACTAACTCACAGGCAGATGGGGGAGGAGCCAAGGAGAAGATGAAGGTGTGGTAGTTTATTGACCATGACTATCAGGCATCTCAGTGCCAAAAAAGAAGGCTGATTTCCGCTCCCCACACCTCAGCCTCGACCCACTTCAAAGGCATCAGCATCTTCCTACCCCCCTGGTGTCCTCCCCTGCTGGTATTATTCCTCAGCAAGCTCTTCGACTGCTTCCTTCTATATAGAGCGGACATTGTTATTTTTAATATAATTATTTTAATGTATTTTCAACCTTTTATTTTAAAAGAATTTTGAGTTACAGAAATGTTGCAATATTTACGCAAAATATTTTAATGCATCCTGCACCTAGATTTCCCAAATGTTAACATTTCACAGGGCTTGCTTTATCTCTAAGGATAGATAGATAGATAGATAGATAGAGATACCTTACTCCTTCTGGCCATTCAGGTTTTAGCCAAAATGCCATCTCTGAAAGGTCCCCTTCCCTGACCAGTTAATCCCTTAACTCCACTACCCCGCTGTGTCACACCATTCTCACTGAAGTTCTCAAATGATACTTTCCTTGACTATTTGCTGGTCCCCTCTCCGCCTCCCTGGCTAGGATGGAAGTTTTCCATTTGCCTTGTCTTGCTTGCTGCTGAATTCTCAGAACCTAGAACAGAGCCTCCAAAGAACAGACACGGAACCCTATTTTGCTGAGTCAGCAACTTGGGGAATTACTAGGTCTGGCCTGTGCAGGATCCAGATGTGCGTATGGCCTGGTTCTCTATGCTCAGAGTGTAGATGTCCCCAAACATCTGCATGCCCTAGCTGCAGCATTCACTTGCATCAGTAAATCAATGCTGTATCCTGTTCTCAGAGATTACCGAGAGCATGGCTGCCATTTGCATGGAAGTCCTCTGAGAAAGCGAAAAGAAAACTACGCCAGCGCTCACAGACACAGAAAGAGAGAGCACAGCCAGTTTAGTGGTTTATGTACTGGCTCGGAAGACTGCCTTGTTTACCTTCAGGTTCTGCCACTTACTACTGGTGACCTTGGGCAAATTACTTAAACACTCTGTGTCTCGGTCGCCTTGTGTAACATACAGATAATAAAAATATCTTCTTCATAAGCGGTTCAGTGAGTAAATGCGTTAATATATTTTACATGCTTGGAGCCATGCCTGGCACACACAGTAAGTGTTCGGCAAGTGTCAGCACAACATATATTACATAATTGAGAGCAGACAGTATGTACTGCTTTACCATTTGGCCAAACATCCCAAATATTCCATGTCAATACATAGGCCATGGTTATTAATGGCTAATAACTTTCCATCATACAGATGCACCGTAAGTTTCCTAACCTGTCCCCATTGCTAGATATTTAAGGTGCTTCTGACTTCACTCTATTATAAACAGTACTACACTGAACATCCTTGTACACGTATCATCATACCTAACAGTAACTATTTTTTCTCACTGTATTCCTAGAAGGAGAATTGCTGGGTGAAAGGTTATGCATATTTTCTAACCTGAGATATAGATTCCAAGTGCTTAGGACAGGTTTTCCTGACAGAGGCGTTTCCTCAGGGACCCAAGTCCAGAGGCCAGGGCGGCTCCCATTTCCAGCCATTTCCACGTCGCCCTGTGTCCCAGGGCCAGCTGGGCAGCAGTCTGAATGTCTGGGGAGGCCACCACAGACAGGTTCCTGTCATCCTGTTTACTCTGCTCTGGGCAGGAAAACAACCTGGATGTTTTCTCCTCAGAAGGTATCAGAGACCTTTGCTTTGAACTTCGTCTAAGAGAATAAAAACAACATGTACCATGACTGCTCTTTCCCTGCTGGCTTTTCCTCTGTTCTTTGACCTGTGATAACACATCTGCCAAAACATCCATACTTAGACCCCTTTCAATCACAGCTTCCCCCTCCCATCACCCAGCAGAAACATTTCTGTTTTTTATAGCTTAGCTCAAATGCCACTTCTTCCAGGAAGCCCTCTCCCCTTTCACCCATGTATCCTGGTGGGATGGGAAAAATACGTCTAGTTTTTGACCTGCTTGGTCACAGATTCTGGGATGCCCTTTCTCACAAGAGGAGGAGAGTCTGCTGGTGATTTTCAGACAGTCCGAGCAGCCCTTACACATCCTCTCCCCTACCTCCCCAGTTAAATAGGGATCAATCACTCTATAGCAGGAAGAGTGGGCCGGCACTGGTACTCAAGTTGAAAAGGGGGAGTGGCCCGATTCCAGCAGGTTTTCTCTGAGATGGCAAAATAAATTGTGCAGCCACTGTCTCCAAAGAGGAGGACTCGTGTCCCATACCCAGGTAGTATCCCTCCCCCAGTGGGGGCAGAACCTCTGAGCCAAAGTAAAAGCCATAAGACTTAACAGGAAGAGACATGCAGAGAACACAGGAGGAACAGACCTAGGTTTTGTGGGGCTTGAAGCATATGCAATTGGGCTAGGGCAGGGTTGGGGTGGGGGGAGCTTTCCTTAAGAAAAATAACGCTGAATGTACAATATCCATAACCACTCCAACTTACCCAACAGGGGAAGCAAGATGGAGGACAGGGGGTGGGGAATGGAAGAAGCAGCATGTTCATCCACTGAGCTTAAAAAAGTCATTCTGCTGCAAATTTTATAATTGAGCTATGGGCATATTCCAGGATCCCTCTCAGAAGGCGCTGAGCAAGCGAGGGGCTCTGAAGCTTGAACTTCATTGCCATCATCTGTGCGGTTAGAACTTTCTAGAGCTGAAGACCAGAGGAAGACTCTTCTCTAGACTCCATCCCTTATAAGCCTCCAGGGTTTGGGGCAACCTCTACCCCATATAGCTGAGATGGAATCTTCTGCCAAATGCAGGGGGATGGCAAGCCAGATTTATGTGGTTTAGAAATATAAATAAATATGATATTTCTTGCACTGAAGTATCCTGAAACATCTTACCTATACCATACTCTGGTGATACCTTTATTTTTTTTTTAAAGGTTTTATTTATTTATTTGACAGAGAGAGATCACAAGTAGGCAGAGAGGCAGGCAGAGAGAGAGAGGAGGAAGCAGGCTCCCTGCTGAGCAGAGAGCCTGATGCGGGACTTGATCCCAGGACCCTGAGATCATGACCTGAGCCGAAGGCAGCGGCTTAACCCACTGAGCCACCCAGGTGCCCCGAAACCTTTATTTTTAAAAGGTGATCAAGCAATATATCCTGAGAAAATTTTTCCCTTCACGAGTCTCAGTCTTCCCATCTCAAACATGGGGATGGTAAAACTGACCTCATCATTGGTGTGGCATGAGAAGGAAATGAGCAAATACAATGAAAGATCCTAGCATAGGGGAGCCATTATTTCTGAGCATCTGCTTGACCCCTGGCCCTTGGGGAGGTCCTGGACACAGGCCTGGGAACTGCCAGCTCACAGACAAGAGGACCTTTCTTAGACTGAAGCCCCAAGGGTTCAGGAAACACAGGTCAGCTTTGGGAGCACACCCAGATCCAGCAGTCTGGGGGAGAAGATCCAAGCACATGGATGTCTTGCTGTCTTCCATGGCAAATCATGGCCTCTCTGAAGACCTCAATTTCCACCAGAATTTGGGGAGAATATCAGAAGGGCTAGCCGAGGTAAGCACCTAGCACAGACCAGGTAGAAGTGGAAACGTGTTCTGTTACATCCATTCCTACCAAGGCTAAGGTTCTTTGGTGGGGCCCTCCCTCTGGTTCCCTGGGAGGCACTTCTGAATCCTTCTTCTCTATAAGAAACAGACTCAAGCTCCAGGAAGAAGGCTTAGGATACTTCCTCCTTCCTCTTAGTTCTACTGAATTCTATTTAAATGAAGCATCCTCCTTCAAGCAGGAAACTCAAACCACTTCCTCCAACTAAAGAGTTTTTGCAATGTCCTTTTGCCTTAACATTTAGCCAGATGCCCAGCTGTGAAAGCCAGAAGAAGCCTTTGATATAGGGGTGGCTCTGTGACACTTTTTCCTGGTTCCTGTGCTGACTCAGGACAATAGGTCTGGACTGAGAACCCAAGTCTCCATCCCCAAGCTATTCCCCATTGACCTCCTGGGACTTCCTACGTTTCAGCATCATTCAGTCCACAAGCAGCCTGCTGTCAAGATGGCAGACCACATCGAGTGATACTTGTTCACTCCTAGTACCTACTTCCTTCATGCCTTTCTCCCCTGCACCAGCTGTGTCTTTGTCATAGTTCATTCTCATGAGGACAGGGGACATCCTGATATCGTATACTGGGCACTTGACTGAGAGCCTGGAGCCCATGGCTTTGCCAACAATGCATGCAGCGTCAGCGATGTCCCTAAGCTTCCACTCATGTACAAAATAATAGGGGCTGAACCAGACTGGTCTGAGGGGTGTCCTAAAGAGCAGTCCATACACTCCTCATTCTACTGCTTGCTCTTTGTGTTAAGGACCCAGCTCCCTGTTCATGTCAGCATAAGGCTTAAACTCCCATGCTCTTCTTTAAAGCTATTGTTCACTGAGCACTTGCTAGAGACCAGGCCCCATGCTAGGACCTGAAGATATTTAAATGAATAACATTGCTCTTACTCTGAGGGAAATCCCAGTGGGAACCAAGAACATTTAAAGATGAAAAGAAAGGGGCTAATTGCTAGGGAAAACAAACAAACAAACACACAAGAACAACAAAAATCCAAACCACAGAGCTGGCTGCCACAGGCCCATTGGAGGCCATTTCCCAGAGGGAGAACCACACTGAGTGTTGAGGATTCAGTAGGAGATCTCGGAGTTCAGAGCAGGTGAGGGAAGGGGGTTCCAAGAAGAGGAAACAGCATGTGCAGAGATTTAGAAGGAATTCAACATGGCTGCCACTGCAATGCTCATGTCGTAAGCAGCAGAAGAGTCCAGGAAAGAGAAGAGAGGACATGCCAGAGGTTTTTGGACCTTGAACCTCCCCACACAGAAGGAGATACCTCTGTCTGAAAGCAGCTTCTGGGAGTTTTCAGTGCAATGAGAGGTCAAGGCACTTGCCAAATTCAGATAGCAAAACCAACCTCCACACAAGACAACCCAACATAGCGTGAGCCCAGGACTCTTAGATGGTTTTACAGCAGAATCTCTAACTAAGACTTGAAGAAAACAGTCTTAAAAGTAAGACAAATATTTAGAGTTTTAAAAGCTCAGCCTACAAATTAGGAGGAATGGGAAACTTGTTCTAACTTGTTGAGATGTGCAACTTTGTTCTAATTTAAAGCAGATTTTGTTCTCTGGTGGGAGATAGATTGAAATCCTCCTGACTGCTCAATAATATGATGGAAACCACTTCTGAGGAGCCAGTGTTTTATGTTAGAGACGACCAAATTTAATAAGGTAACAGAAGGAAAAAAAAAAGTGACGTCAATACAGCTTTATCTGAGAATCAAATGAAATATGCTGTTGACCCGACTGAAGTTGTTCCAGTCTTAACTGCTATAGAAGGGAAAACTGAAACTTTTCAATCCCTTGGTCCTCTTTGCATTCCCCATCCCCTGACCCTACGATACTTATTCCGCAAAAAGTAAGAGCTTGCTCAGCAGAAGGAAGATGGAGTTTCACTTCGCTTTTCCCCATCCCTTCCAGTGCAGGAGGGAACTAATGTTTCCTGACTACCTGCTCAGAGCCTGGCCCCTTATCCTCACTGAACTTCCATTATAATGTGGAACTCTGTGAGGAACTCACTGTTTTCTCCTTCTTAAAGGGAGGCAACCAAGGCTCAGAGAGGTTAGGTGAACTTGTTAAGGTCACAGAGCTCAGTTAATATTATACCTATGACTGACTGAATTAGGATTGTGATCCGCTTCTTACCTGACACAAAAGCCTGTGCTCTTTCCACCTGCCCCACTGCATTCTGAGAATCTACATGTTTGGTGCATGGAGCATGGCTGTCTACACATAGTTTCTGTGAATGAAGGGCTTTCAGAGCAATGGAGTAGTATGAGTCATTCATCCAACAAGCAATTATTGGGGGCCGTGGTGCACCAGGCATTATTCTAGGCACTGGGAAGCAGATAGGCAAATCCCTGCCTTTGCATATTCAGACCCTATGGGTTCAGCAGTGTGGTAGGTGTGAGTGAGGACTCAGGACTCAGTGAGGTCCAGACACCTGAGATCATGTCTTCATACTGCCACTGGCAACCTGTGTGACTGTGGACACATTACCTCACTTCTCTGCAACTCCATCTCCTCATCTGTACTGAGGGGCAAATAGTAATATCTCCTTTTATAGTTTTCATGAAGACTGAATTGGCTGCTATTTGCAAAGCTTTTAGAGCAGATGAGTATTGCTGAATAAATAATGGGGGTACATAGCCAGTAACAAAGTATGATGTTATCTGATATCAAGTGTGACGACGAAAGGGAATGGGGATAGCGTATGTTGGTGGTAGGTTTGCAATTTTAGTTACAGTGGCCAGGGAAGGCCACACTGAGAAGGTGTCCTCTGAACAAACACCTAAAAGTCAGTGAGCTGACAGGAGCCATACTTGGGCCTTGCCTTGACGGTTCAGAAAGCAATGAAGGATTTTATGGGCCTACCCCTGAATCTTAATTATGAGTGTTGATTTCCTCAAACTATAGATTTAGTGACATGCTAAACAAATTAGATTATTATATCATGACATGATATAAATTATCAATGTGTTTGTAGAAGATTCAGCCTCTAATGTGGTCTCAGAGACCAGTGAGGGATAAAGTCATTTCTGGAATATTCCTTTATAGCAAGGACAGAATTATTGAAGTTATTGTGGTTTATGAGGCACATTCACGGTCCTTATGTCATAGATAAAGCTGGCCCCAGCTGTCTCCAGGGCCCATACCACTGTGCTGGTATTCCGCCCGTGACTTTCTCTTGGATCATACCCTGTCAAGACTCTTGTCTCAGGAGTGGACGTGGGCACAAAGACATCGCTGAGTCTAGCTGTCCCCTGAGTGAAAATGATTAAGTCTGACCACGTGTCCACTGCCCTGATCATACAGAAATGGTCTTTTTAGATGATGGGATGCTTGAAGAACAATTTTATTTGGTGGATTCTCCATATACTCTCTGAAAGCCATTTTTTATGTTTCCATGGTGCAAAAGTTAGGAATCTGGTTAACCAGTTTCATCCTCATTATTATAATGTAAGATAAAGAACACTGGCCTGGGATGCTGGAGACAAGTGTTCATCTCTGGGCTCTGTCGTTAACTTCCATGTGGTGTACATCATGACTTCTGTCCCTGGCTCTAGTCCCCAGTCTGCAAAATGAGGTAAAAAAAAAAAAACAAAAACAAAAACAAAAAACAAACGGGGGCACCTGGGTGGTTCAGTTGGTAAAGCTCTGACTCTTGATTTCTGCTCAGGTCATGATCTCAGGGTTGTAAGATTTGGCCCCAATCCAGTTCTGTACTGAATGGGGAGCCTACTCAGGATTCTCTCCCTCCCTCTCTTTCTGCCCCTTCCCATATACCCCTCTAAAAAAAGAAAAAAAAGATAATGAGGAGGTAAGGGGACATATACCTGCACACACACACATACAGCCTGTTCTTCATTTACTGACTGTCTTCTCTGGAGGCGTAGGACACACACTATTTCAATTTTAAGATCACAACAATCCTGAGTGTCATTACTGCTACATGGCAGGTGAATTATTGTGCAGTCGAAAGAGGCCAAGAACAAGACTGGAACCCAGGCCCAACCTAGCTATTCACTGCAATTGCTTAAGGCTTTCTAAGAATCTTCCTAAGACTGTTATTCCTAAATCCTGTCATTTAAGAATGCAGGAACTTCACCTGGCTTTCTGCAGAAGCCATCCTGTCCTCTTGACCCTTCCTTTTCTGCAGCTTGAGTTGTAGACTCCTTCCCTTCAATGTCTATCTCGTGAGTTTCAGCCCAGTTATGAAGACCCCCCTCCTCCCGCTGATGCAAAAGGAAAACAGAGGCACAGACTGGCATGCAAGTGACAGCCGCTGTCCAAGGCGATTCTCTGTTTCATCATCTCGCCCCTGGAGGCAGACCAGACTAAACACAGAAATGGTGCTTGTAAGTGGGGCCAGAAGCCTCCCACAAAGTGGCTCACTCAGCTTCACGGGAAGGCCGGGTCTCCTGGGGATCAGCGGTCAACCCTGGGGCCCTTCTCTGGAAGCCCCTTCCCATGGCGATGGTGAGAGAAGATGGGTGGTGTGGTCTCCGGAAAGACACTGTATGTGTAGCACCACCTCTAATTCTCTGTGTGTCCTGGGGCAAGTTGCCTCCTCCATTTCCAGGAAGAGGGCATTGGAGCTGGTCTAGGGGAAGCAGGCATCTCAGAACTTGGGAATGAGCCAAACTGGGTTTGGACCCCACTTCTGCCACTTATTAGGGCAGTATGAGATGTGACCCTGCAGTCAAGGCAGCTGGCAACTCATCCAGAGTTCCTCTGCTCTAAACTTGAACCTGGACTGGAAGACAAAGCATCAGGCTCTGCTGCTCACTAGCCGTAGGGCAGTGGGGCATCACTTAGCTTCTCTGGGCCTCAGCCTCCCCATCTGTGAAACACTCAGCATAACAAAGTTCTGTGCACTTCAAACTATCAGCTGCTCCTATCAGTGCAACTGGCCTTGGAGGCTGTGGTGGTCTTCAAGTATATCAAGGCAAGACTGTGCAGTCAGATTTTATTTCTAAGTCACAAAGGTATAGACAGTGGTGCTTCTCAAAATTTGGTATGTTTATGAATCATCTGAGATCTAGTTACAATGCAGCTTCTGACTCAGTAGGTCAGGAGAGGGGGCTGGTGCTGAGATGCTGCTTTTCTTACAAGTTTTCAGAGCAGGCTGGTCCAAGCGGGGGCCCATACTTTGAGTTACAAGACTTAGAGTCACATGGCTTTCACAGCACAGATAATAGTGAACCCACTACATGATGATTATGAAGCAACTGCCTGCTTTTAGTGGTTTATCGTTGAATTCATTCGATAAAGGAATGTTCACAGAAGGCCTGCTACAATGATGGAATGTAGGCACAATGGTGGAAAGTAGGATTTTAACGGGAAACAAGAGCCAGGGCCTGCATTCCCAGAGTAGTTATTCTAGTGGCAGAGATGAATCAAGCAAACAATTAGGAAACCCAGGTTCAGGGTTTGGGCATGTCCAGCGTGTTGAGGGGAAGAGGGCTAGAGAGCATCAGGAAAGGCCTCTGGGATGAAGGGACATGGAGCCAGAAAGCTGGCCCTGAGCAGGTGGAGTACTGAGGCAGAGGGAACAGCATTACTGGGGGCAAGGCCACCCCGCCAGGCTGAGGCTCAGTCTTGATTCAAATCATGTCTGTCTGATCCAAGATTTACTCTTGCTAGTATCTTTCCTGATGCATAAATCAAATCTTGCACAAAGCTGCCAGCGGTCCTTCCCTAGTGATGTCAGAGCACCTGGCCGCCGAATGGAAAGATAATCTGGGGAGCAGAGGTCTCGGCATCACCTGACAGCCATGGCAATTACGAAATTTGTCTCCACATGAAACCTGTTGCACCACCAACACCATCCAGGCTTGGCTTCCAGTTCCTTTCTCTTGAAGACATGTGACTGGGAAGTGTGGTTGCCCTCCCCATCGCTGCTAATAATAACCCTTACTTTTTTTAACCAACAATGAACTTTGAAACTTGGCTGTTGGTTGTCAGTCACATCAGCTGGCTGTTCCTTGGGTGAAGTTCATCGGAAACTTACCTTACCTACCTTAGGTACATCAGTGTTCCTAAAATGCTAAGCTTGGTGCTTGGCATATTATAAGCACTCAGTATGAGAAGGAAAGAAAGTCAGAGGGGTTAAGTGATTTCCCTAGTCTCCAAAGCAGATAAATGGTAACTTAAATTTGAAATTAAGTCTACCTCTGGTGCACCTGGGTGGCTCATTCAGTTACACGTCTGCCTTTAACTCAGGTCTTTAACTAAGATCATCATCCCAGGGTCCAGAGATCAAGTTCTGCATCAGGCTCCCTGCTCCATGGGGAGTCTGCTACTCCCTCTGCCCCCTCCCTCCTGCTTGGGCTCTCTCTCACACACAAAAATAAATAAATAAAATCTTAAAAAAGAAAAGAATTAAGTCCACCTATGAAGCCCAGCACCTTTCTCCAAATCCTCAGGCTCTCCTTATGTTTGAATTATACCCTTTGCCATTGACTTTGTAGGGTCTCCCACTAGGGTGGGCAGATACATTGCCTTGCCCAGTGATACTGGGCTTGGCCATCTGACTTGTCATGGGCAAAGGAATATGCCTGAAAAGGACAGCATGGCAGTTCTGGCTGAACACCTCAAGAGGCATTATCTGTTTCATGTTCTCCTCTGCTCACTTGCTCAATTACCATGAGAAGAGCAACCACAGGCTACTTTCCGAAGCTGCACCAAACCCAAGCCAGTCAACCCTCAAACTCGTAAGTGAGAAAAAAAAAATCCTTGTGGTTGTGACTGAGCATTAGATGGTTTGTTACCAAGCAGTACTGTGGCAAGATCTGACTAACACACTCCACAAAGAAGTACAGCCAAGCCAGCCCAGCTCTGCAAGTATTTCTTGAGTTCTTCATGGGAAATAAAAAGGAATTAAAGTCATTTCTGCCTTCAAAGATAGTTTCATTGCTCTTGTCTCCTTTGTTGATCGCAGATCATTATTTTATAACAAACAAATTAGTGAGTATGTCTGTTTGTCTTGTTGAAGAGAAATGCATAGTGTTATCAAATGGTATCTAGCAATATCAAGGCATATATTTTCTAAGAACTCAGTTGTATCATACTATTAACTTACTCTAAGGTATAAAATCAATTAAGGTATTCAAGTAGCCTTACTGGGGATGTAAGACTCAACTCAACTGGTCCTTAGGGATGGGAAGGGCTGAAAGACACTAGATACGTCTTCCTTCCAAATCATAGGGCTTTCGTGTTCAGGAGTTTTGGCTGAGGTGGGAAGCAACCAGAGGGATCTGCGTTCAAATCCTCAGGCTGCTGCTTCCCAGCTGGGGGACCTGGGGCAAGTCACAGGTCTCTGACTTCAGATGAGATTTCCTCCAACCCCCCGGCCCCATGAGCTCTCTTCCCTTTACATTCAAAGGCCCTCTCCTGTCTGCCTGGGAGGACCCTTGTTGGCCCCCTCTCTGCCAAGAACTGAGACATCCCGTCCTTCAGGTCCCAGCTACACCCAGCTGAAATGATCCTGCCCCTGGGGTTACCCTGGGATCCTCCTTTGCACCTACGTCTCTTTTCTTAGGACAGACACTGAGCTCCGTCAGGACAGGGCAGCCCCTCTGAATCCTTAGATCCCCAGTGACTTGCGCAGTGCCTGGCATGTGTCAGTAAATACCAGCTGGTGTTAGCTAAATTAAATGGAATTACCCCAAATATCATCCAGCAGGAAAGGAGTTTAAAGTACGGTTCCTACACTGTTTCTTTGTTTTTTGCTTTTTAAAAGCATTTCAGGGCTAAATACATAAATAAAAAAGAGACACACGTTTCAAAAAACAGATCCACACAAACACACATGCGGGCAAACAAACATACGCCAAACACAACCCTAGGAGGTTTCTGCAGACTTGTCTCTCATTTCAGGCCTGTAATTTCCCTCTTGGCCGACATCGGCTTTGGCCTGAACCATGTTTCGGATGGCTGGCAAGCAGCCTACTGGGTTTGGGTTTATGTTTTTGTTTTGTTTTTCCTTTCCTTTCATCAGACCTGAAACCAAAGCCACAGGCCTTTCTGATACCTCTCAGCTGTGGCTGTCTTGCTTCATGTCACCTGCTCCCCCCTCCCAGGCCATGTGGGTTTATAAATACATCCAGAGGTAAGAAGCTGGTCAACAATGGCTTCCTTCTAGAAGGAGACAAACAGAGGGCCCAAAGGGACAGAAGAGTCTGGTCTGGAAAGTGGCCGTGACCCAGGCCAAGCCTCCACTCTTCCAGACCAGACTATAATTTGACAGCCTGGCCTCCTGGCCAACTTTCAACAATCAAAGAGGTAAGGACACTGGGAAACTGAGGCATGCAAAAATGAAATAAAATGAACAAAGTTATGCTGGTGACATGGGCAGGGCTTGAAGAGCCTAAATCCTGGGGGAAGTAGGGACAGGTATCTTATTAGATAGAGCTCTGGGGTCAGACACAGCTTATGTTCAAATCCTGGCTTGGCTGCTTCCTCCCAGGCAAGTTACAGAACTTCTTTGACCCATGTTTCCTCAGCCTTCGACTGGTTGACACCTACCTTGCAGAGCTGATACAAAGCCTAAATGAGTGCGTGTAGGGGATGGGCCAAGCACTTTGTAGGGAACTACTCCACAGTAGTAGTTCATGATAGCAGGGCTTCCCATCCCAGAAGTGAAAGAGCCCTTCAGGATGCATCCACCCCCCCCACTCTCCACTCCACCCTAGGTGAGGTCTTCCTGCAGCTGCCTCCCATCCCCAGCCTGCAGGTTCTCCAGGAAGCCTGCTGCCCCATGGAGAGATTCTCACCACTAGAAAGTTCTTCTTTAGGCTGACTCTGAAGAGAGTCTGAAAATGGTCTCTCTGGAGCTTTTACCCATGGGCCCTTCCTCCTCAGGGCCATTCCCACATGGTAACCTTCTCCATAGAAGCAAGCTCCCAGGCCTTCCCTGAGGTGCCTCCAGAATTCCCAGGGCTTTCTATATATACACAGACACATATTTGTGTGTGTGTGTGTGTGTGTGTGTGTGTACGTGTGTGTGTGCGTGTGCAGGCAGTTACAACGAACTACATCGACACATGAAAGGGGCACCTGTCCAGGACGTAGAAGGTCCAGGAGGCTCCTGGGAGGAAGGATGCTGAACCTGGGTAACAGCTGGGGGAGGGGTCATGCAAAGTCCTGCCACTAATAAGGAGAAACTGAGACTCGGTGGGGACCCTCGCCTGCTGTGCCAGTGGGTGATCACTGCTGTCTACAAAGTGTGTAAAGCTAGATATCATGATTGCTGAATTTTTATGGTTTTCCTTATTCTTCAAATATACCTTTCCTGGGGGTGCCTGGGTGGCTTATTCAATTAAGCATCTGCCTTTGGCTCAGGTCATGATCCCGGGGTCCTGGGATGGAGCTTCGCATTGGGCTCCCTGCTCAGCAGAAGCCTGCTTCTCCCTCTCTCCAGGCTTGAGCTCGCTCTCCGTATCTCTGTCACTATCTCTCTCTCTCTAATAAATAAATAAAATCTTTTTTAAAAATTTTTAAAAATACACACACACACACACACACACACACATGCACACACACATACCTTTCCTGGTTCACTTTCTTAGCAGGATTGGACCAGTTTATCTGATAGCATGTTTCTCCATTCACCTCTTTTCAGTACAAAGAGAGAGAAGGGCTGTTTGCATCCTGCTGTCACTCACAGCTGGGTGACTAATCCAAGTGAGAGGACTTCTCTGAGCCTCCTGTTCCACAGTGTAAAATGGGGACAGTCCCGCTGACTCCCAGGGCTGGCACAGTTTGGAAAGTCACTGGGCATGGAGCAGATGTTTGGCGACATTTGCTTTTTCTCCTTGCTCCACAAGATGCTGCAGGCTGATCTGATATTAGACCTCTGCTAGCAGTTGATAATGTTATCAGAGGATGTGCCTTCAAAGGCATTTGCATTTGAACTAGAGAGCAACAAGGAGTTCAGGGACAGCCAGGCCCCTGCTGGGCTGAGGACTCAGGGGGAATGAACACACCCTGAGGCCAGGCAGAGGAACTCACCCCAAAAAGAGGAGGTCCCGGGAAGCCGACTATGATAGTTTTATGCACACAATAGGAAAGGGTGATCCCCTGAGGCTTCATGTTGGAGGAGGCAAAGGTCTCTGATGGTGGCAGTGCTCTAAGGTCACATAGGATCACTCGGTTCCCAAGTATCTTCCCTGGGTCTACACTCAACCCTCCAGAACCTCTCAGAAGAAAAGTCCTCCACAATTACGAATCAGATTATGCCCCTCCCTCCCACAAAATCTATTGGGACTTATTGTTCTTACAGTAAAACACCAAATCTTCCCCCAGCCCTTGAAGCTCGTCCCGATGGGAACCTGGCTTCCTCTACAGCCCCCCAGGCAGACCAGCAGGGCCTCTGGAAGCTAGAAAGCTCCAGTCCCTTCAGAACAGATGCCCAGACGGGACCTCCACCTGCCCTCTGAAAGATAACCAAGGTTATGAGAAGGTGAGGAGAGGAGCAGATTGGTGCCCTGCTCTTAGCTAGGGCAGGGTCTCTTTGAAGAACTCTGGAGAGCCTCCATAACAGTATTGATTGGAATCATAACACAAGCCAAGTGCACCCAGAAGGGCTGAGCTGCAAATAATCTAAGGGCAACACTGTTTGGAGGTGAGGGTAGGGTGAAGAAACCAGCAAGATCGGTGGAGACAGCCCAGGCTAGGGCAGCAGGCAGCCCAGGCCCCTCGGGGGGGTCGAGGGAAAGAAGGAATGTGCTCTAGTGGCCACACCAGCCAGAGCCAATGCCAGAACTGTGGAAGAAAGGAGGGGAGGGAGAGGAGTGGACCCCCTCCCCTCTGTCTGCTCCCACACCATGCTCTCCCACACCAAGGGTAGCTGTAGCTACCCTTGGGCCCTCTAAATCCAGCTAGAATTTAGAACCTAAGGGAACCTGGGTGATATAGTTCTTAGGAGTTAGCCCTCCAGGGGCATAAGCTGGCAGAGAGGGCAGAAAATTAATTGGATGAGAATGACCACAAAGAAAGAATTACCAACACAGCAGGCATCCCAGCATCCTGCAGGGAGAATGAGAACAGCCAGCCCCAAGAGGGTCAGCTCTTCCCCAAGAAAGAAATCATGCTATGTACGGGAAAGAGGGAGTCTGGCGGACAGGCGGCACTCCCAGCTAGGCTGGAGTGTCCACACAGCATCCAGATTCTGTGTCCAGAATACTTGCCAGACCAGTCCACATGGCCAGACATCTCATACCTTGGCCCCTGCACACAGTGGCAGAAGGGGTTGTCCTATAATCCTGGACCTCACCCATCCTCCCTGCTCCTCCCCAAGACAAGACCTTGGCAGGAAACAGGAGCCTTAGGTGCCACCCATAAGAGAGGCAAAGATGATGCAGATCCAATCATAGAATAATGATAAAAGTAAGCGATAAGGACTGCATGCTATATAACGTGCTATCAATTGTTATCACTGCTACAATCACACAATTAAGCTCTACTTATGTGCCAGAGACCAGTCTGGCTCTATTAAGTGATCCAGTCCTCTTCCAAACCCTGGAAGGTGGTGGCTATTATTATTCCCACTCAAAGAATGAGAGGAAGACCTAGAAGAGGTAAGCAGGTTGCTGAGGTTAGGGTCAAGCCCAAGTTCGCTGGCTGCAAGCCAGGCTGTTAACTACCATGCCAGACTGTCCTCAAAGGCAGCTGGAACCCACAGATGAGTGGGAGAGGCAGGCAGGATTCACGCAAACCTCTGTGGTCAAAGGGTTGGAGTTTGCCTTTCCAGAGTGATCCTGGAACACTAGCCCTAGACCCTGTATTTTCGGTTTATGACAATCTCTGACTTCGTAAGCATTCTGCTTTCTCTTGCCCCTGGCCCTTTGCACAGGCTGTTCTCTTTACCTGGAAAATTGTCTTCCTCCTTAATCCCCTCCTCATGGCTTGATTAAACCTATCTCCATTTACTATTGCTTGCCCCTTGTTCCGCCCCCAAGCAGAACTCAGCCCTCCATAATGGCTCTGGGTGTTGACCTGTTTCCCCTGCTAGGCTGCAAGTCCTGCCAAGGCAGGGACACAGTTGTCTGGCTTACCCCCATGTCCCAAGTGCCTGGCATGTAATGGGTACCCGGTAAATGTGTGGCAAATGTGGTTAGATGCTGGCACAGACTCAACCACCCAGAGCTTAGAGCACATTGCAGCCCACATAAGGAGAAGCACAGCCAGTGCTGCAGGAGCAAAGAGGAGGGGGAATCTCTCCATCGGTCTGAGGCTAGAGCAGGCAGGGCCTCAAGGAGGAACTCGCAGAGCAAGGGCTGCTGAGCTGAGATCCATGCATGGGCAGGCTCTTGGTGGCACAAGAGAAAAGGGAAAGGTGTTCCAGGTAGAAGGAGTAGCATATGCAAAGGCTCAGAGGAAGGAGCATGCACGGTGAGTCACTTGCAGTGAATGACAGGAGGGGCCATGGGAGAGGAGACCTGAAAGGGACAGGGCTGGCCGGTGACAGGGGTCTGGGCTGGAAGACAGGAGGCCAAACTGGGTGGCAAAGAACACAAGCTATAGGCTCAGAAAGACTGAGCTTTGAGTATGACTCCACAGCCATTTCCTGGCTCTGTGACCTTGGGTGAGTTGCCTAATGTTTCTAAGCCTTAGTTTCCCCATCTGCAAAATGGGGTAATCACAGTACTTGCCCCTAAGAGAAATAAATGAAGTAATGCATGTAAAATGCTTTGCAGTGGCAAATGGCATGTGGTAAGCGTCTGTAAGTGTCAACCCTTCATAGCCATGCTGTTCTTTCTGGCAGTCTAAGGGGAGTGGGTGGGAAAGGTTTGCCCTGGACGTAGATCGGGAGACAGAAGCTGTCCAGGAAGTGTTTGTGGAAGAGAGGAGGAAAGAAGGAAATTTTGAACAGGACCTTGAAGAAGGCACTTAGAGAGGTGAGGCAGGGGTGAGAGACACGTACGAAGGGTTGAGGGGACCGAAGCACAGGGGCTGTGTCGGACCAGGGGACTGGGGTTGGGGGAGAGGCAGAAAGTGGGACCAGCCAGGAAGGAGAGGGGAGGGATGTGGTGCAGTCAATGGAGTCAGCAGGCCAGAGTGCGTGTGTGTTTTACTGAGCAAAGCAAGAAACAACCATGCTCTCCTGCCTCCTCCATGGTGAAAACAGCTAGTCATTCCTGGGACAGGGGCCTGGTGAGGTCACCAGGTGGAATATTCTCTGACCCCGCATCTGGTGGCCATGGTCACTATGGGAGGACATCGTGGAGCCAAGAGAAGATACAGCCCTTTGCTCCCAGGAGGCAGAGATTCCTTTAGCCCCTCCCCTGACATGGGCAGCCACCTGGAGGGACAGGTGGAACCAGATGTGACCAAACTCTTTTTAGGATTCTGAATTCCTGTGTAGCATCTGGGGAGAAGGACTGAGGAGAGGGAAAGACAACCAGAAAGGGTCCAGCATCCAGTCTGAGCCAACTGAGTGCTCCCTGTTCTGGAACTGTTGGGTATTATCATTACTGTCTCTCTGTGGTTCAGCAGAAAAATGAAGCAGGTGCTTCCAGGGGTCAGACATCCGAGATGCGCAGTCAGAGCCAGAAGTCTCCTTGTTCCCACAGGAACAGAGGGGCCCAGACAGGGTCGTGGACTTGCTCAGGGTCCCCAGCTAGTCAGGTGATGCCAGAACCAGACTATACCGAGATTGATGAGCACCGCCCCCCTGGCTCACCATTGTACCAAACCACTTCTGAGAGCACAGTATTGTCTCTGAAAGCCCCTGGGAGGCAGGGACAGAACCAAGACCAAACACTGCCACCACCACCTTCAATAATAACAGCTGCATCCTGCTGACAACCAATGACAGGCAGGTGACCGGGCACTGCCTCCTCACTGACCCTCCAGCAACCCTTCAGGCTTCTTTAAAGATAAAGCTGTGGGACTTTGCCAAGGTCACCAGGATGATCGTGGGGGTCCCGATCCAGTCTTCTCGGGCTGCCATCTGGTCTCTCTGTTAGTCTCTGGAGGAGCAACCTAACCTTTCCATAATCTGGTGACTTCAGATTCTGCCCAGATACCTACCCACTCAGTGCCACTTTTTTTTTTTTTTTTTTTTGCCAAACTTTGTTGTAAGCACTCTTTGTGTAAGTGATCCCCATTTTCCACATGAGGAAACTGAGACACGGAGAGGTTGCAGAGCTTGCCGGGGTCACTCAGCCAGGTAAGTGGCTAAACTGGGAGTTCTTATCACAATCTCTGAATGAGGCAGACTGGGAGAGGTGCCCCAGACACCATCACGGAATGTGATCACACAAAAGCACTGGCTCTCTTTGGTCAGCTCTCAAGTCTCCAATGAAGAGGCGTCCTGTGGGTGGAAAACAACCGCCCCAAACAGAAGCCATTCTGGACAAGACAAGCAACGACTCTTGGACTCAGCTCCCCTATCTAGAAAACATCCTCTCCCACTCTGATCACTTAGGAAGAAATCAAGGCTACAGAACTAGTGAGGGTCAAGCCCTGCTGAAACACCTGGTTTCCTGATGTCTCATCTTGGGTCATTTCCCTTGTATGGAAAGCTCCAGCCAAGGGATTTTATACACACATGAGTGCATGTGCCCGCGCGTGCGCGCGCGCACACACACACACACACACAGGCACTGCTTAGAAAACTGCAGGCCAGATAAATTCCCCTTCTTTTCTCACCATCCTGAAAGGGCAACATGTGACATACCTTGGGGAAGCAAACGTTTGGGTTGCTGGCAACACAGTTTCCCACTTAAGAGATACCCCGACAATGTACACCCTCCACCCACTTGTCCCTCCAAGGAGCCAGGGCAAGGTAAGGAGCCTGGGCTCTGGGATCACACTGGTGCAGGTCTCAGCTCGCTGCCTCTTACTGCTTGCTGTGTGACCTTGGGCAAGTTACTGAAACTCTCTGTCCCTCAACTGCCCCCTGATTATTGAGAGAATGAAATGAGATCACACACAAGAGCTCTTGACCCAGAGGCTGACTTGGAGCAAGCCTGCTGTCCACACCAGCTGTTGCTTACAGTCCAGCTGTGCATTCACACTGGCCTTCACTCACCCGATTCACCCCCCGCTCCAGGCTATGTCAACAAACCTGGTTTGGAGCTTTCCTCAGTGACCTCCCTCCACCCAGTCCTAGCCCTGGGAGGGACCTAAGAGGAGAAGGAGACCATCCTCTTCTGGATTCTTGTATGAGCTCAAATGTGGTAACAAATTACCCTGAGCTCAGTGGCTCCGAAGAACGCAGCTTCCGCCTGTTAGAGTTCTGGAGGTCAGAAATCCCCATCAGTCTCACTGGGCTGCAGCCCAATGGTCACAGGGCTGGTCCCCTCTGGAGGTTCAAGGGGCGAGTCCCTTTCTTTGCATTTTCTACTCTCTAGAGGTGCCTACCAGCCCAGCTCAAGGTTCCTTTCTCTGTCATCAGGGCCAACAAGGTACTATGGTCTGATTTCTGTTTCTGTTCTTACATCTTCTCCTGTTGACTCTGACCCTTGTGCCACCCCCACTTTATGAGACCCTGGAAACAAGAAGATAATTTCCCCATCTCAAGACCTTTATCTTAATCATATCCGCAAAGTCCCTTTTATCAGGCCCACTAACGTATTCACAGGTTCTAGGGATTTGAATGTAGATGTGTTTTGAGGGGCGGGCCTTCTGCCCACCACACCCAGGCCCAGGATCCTGGCCCTCTGGCTTTGTCAGAGCCTTGGGAAAGAGAGAGACTTTCTTGGGAAAGAGAGAGGTTGCCGGCCTTCATCCCTGGTTTCTTGGGAAAGAGAGAGGTTGCCGGCCTTCATCCCTGGATACAGCTGAGAAGTCAGTGGACACCATTCCCTTTCCGACGCATAGACACTTTGGCCAATGCCACCATGTGCATTTCTCATTCCGTAGCCCTGAGACCTGGATGTGGCATAGCTCAGGTCAGGCCCCAGGTAAACCAGGGCCTCCCCTCTGCCAAGGTCAGCTCCAGTGTTGCCAGTTACCTTCCTGATGTGTCCCCCAGGCTTTTCTTTCTCCAGCCCAACCTTGACCCAGCCTCCAGAACCATCTTGTTAAAACAGATCCCATCATCTGCCTCTCTTGCTTGAAATCCTCCCTGGGTTCCCTGTTGCCTCTAGGATGAAATCCAAGCTCCCGGGTCTGGCTCACTGGGGCCTTTTTGATTCAGATTCTGCCCACCCCATTCTCTGCTTCCTCTCCCATGGCTCTCCCCTCCCCCACCTCCACATGCTGAGGTCTTCCAAGGACATCATTATCTTCATCATTTTCATCATCAGTCATTTTGGTAATAAAACCCACAGCTTCCTCTTACTGAATGCAAATAACTGGGCAAGGGAATGTGCTAACATTCAGTTATCTTTGCAAATGTTCTTTTCCCAGCTAGAATTCAGGACTCTCTCCCACCTGTTACCTAATAGACCAGGCTTGGGAGTGGGGGAGGCGAGGAGGGTGGGAAACACAAGCCCACCCCACCCCTCCGGGCTGGATTAAACTTGCCCTCCTCCAGGCCACCGTGGAATGACCTCTGGCCTCCACAACTGCTCTCCACTTCCTCTCTCGCCTGTTTTTCACCTTGGGTTCCTTGGGGATGGTGATCTCTTACTCAACAGAAGCATCCGAGCACTAAGTGCCAGACATGATACAAATTCAATGCCCAGGGAAATGCTGGAAAAGAGAATGAATCCAAGCCCCCTCTCAAGCTATTCACCTCCTCTTTATCCAAGCCTCTGTTTGGCAACTGCTCTCCACGCAGGTGCTGGTTTCCAAGAACATGAGGCAGGATTCTTTTGGGATTCTGCCTGATCCAGATCCAACACTGTAGTGGGGAAGGAGGTAAGAGAGAGCCTTCTAAGTGCTCTGCATGTCTTTAGCCTCTACTTGTTTAGTCCCTACAGCTGTCCTTCTGAGTAGATTCTGGTATTATACCCCTTTTACAGATACAGAATCCAAGGCACTAAGAGCTTAGGACCTGCCCCAAATCTCATAGCTGGTCATCTGGGTGGTAGAATTTGAGATGTAGCTGGGGTCCATATGCAGGCCGATCACCTCCAGGGAGCCACATACTCCATCCCCCACCCCACTCCACTGCCTTGTACATTTATTTATTAAGCACTTACTGGGTACGAGGCATGACACCAGTGTTCTGCACACAATACTTATTTAATCTTCCTCATGATACTGGGATGTACTAATATCACCCTTGTTTTAGAGGTTGGTACAGCCCATTTAGGGTAAGATTCCACCCTTACAAGAAGGAGCTTCCTAACCAAAGCACAAAGGTTGACTTTACCTTCTTTCTTTTAAGGCTCAACTGAAGAAATAATCCACGGGGAATAAACTAGTCCAACCAACATTGGGGGTTTCCATTTGTAATGGGCTTCTGCCCTATGGTGCCCGCTCAGGCCCAGGGACCCTGGATGGTTGCCAAAAGGCATGTCGGGATTAAGGCAGGTGGTTGGGAGGCCAGCCCCTGAGCTGTGTGCTGCGTGGAAGGAGAAAGTTGGGCTTGGGGTCAGTTGTCCTGGGATCAACAATATTGCCACTTTTCCCAGCCTCTTACTAGTTTTATGACCTTAGGCAAATCACTGAAACTTCTGTGCCTTAATTTCTCCATTGGTAAAATAACTTCTCCTTTGCAGAACTGTTCCGGGAATCAATGAAATGGGTGTGCAGAGCCGCCAGTACCCGCCTGGGATGTAATCACAATGATGTTAATAATAGCAATAAAAACTGAAGCTTGCAGAAGTGCAGGCCCAAGGTCACCCAGCATCCGGTCTACTCACGCTCCTCCTTTCTAGCTTCCCAGGACTCCAGCACTCAGGCAGTTCCTGTGATTTAAAAACCACAGAGTCCTCTTTGACCCATCCTTCTCCCTCATGGCTCGCTCCGTCAGGACACATGGAAGTGCTCTGTGATGTGTGTGTCTGTGTCCTTAGTCTCCTGTGCCTATCTCTGGCCCCTCTGCCTCTCCTCTGGGCTAGCTCAATAACCTATTTGAGAAGAGAGCCCAGCACAGTGTCCAGCACTTTCTCTGTCCTCAATAAATTTTGAGTGAATGCTGTCGTGCTCTCTCCAGACACTGTACTTTTCATTGTCCACTTTGTCCCAAATTCTTAGTCTGGAGATAACTTTGAACACCTTGCTATGCACATACAAAGCCTCTCCACACAGCCTTGGTGTCATCTCACGGGCCCTACTGACTAAGGACCTTCAGTGTTTCCTGCTGTGTCCTTCAAAATTCTCATCATTAGTCTCTCTTTTTTCATTCTATCCCCTGGGCTTAGAATGCCTTTCCTATCCCTCCCAGACCCACCTGGTAAATTTCTAGTCATCTTTTAAAACACTACTCACTCCACAAATATGTACTGAGTGCCCACGATGTGTCAGGCACCATTCTAGACTCTGAGGCTACATCCAGGAACAAAATAGAAGTCCTTGACCACAGAACACCTCTAGTCTATGGATAGTCTGGCAGTGGAGGCATCTCACCTGGTTAGAGATGGAGTGGGGAGGGAGGTCCTGCAACTCCAGGAACCCCCTCCAAGATCCCTCTCCCCATATCCTCCCTCTGTTCTCAGATACCACTGAGCTCCCTCCTGGTGCCTGTCTGTACTGCGATATGATTATAACAATCTAGTTACATGTCTATCGGTCAGATGGCCAGGACTATGGTTTCTGCATTATGGTGTCTGAAGTTTGTTCACAGTCTGGAAGGAAGGAAAGGAAAGGTTCCCAAGCAGTGGAACAGCAACTTGCAGACAGGCAGTGGGGCTGAGAGAGGCAGGGAGGCTGCAGACTCCTGCTGTAGACAGACAGGATTTACCCCTTCCATAAGCACACCAAGCTCACACCCAACCCTGGATGCTGCTGCAGCTCTTGAAGTGACCGCCACGCCAATGCTGGAAGTTTTCAACCCTACTAGACTGGATATTTTGCATCTGGAGTGCTTCTGGGGCTCCCAACCCTCTTGGCGGCTTTCAGCCCACCCTTCCTTGATGTTCTGGGCAATCAGTCAGTCTGACCGCAAAGCTGAGATGGCTGAGGAGGAGGACGTGGGAGGACAAGAGGAGAATTAGCCCTTGGCCTTTCACAAGAGTAAGACCTTGTTTCTGCCACAGTCTCTCCACAGTGGTATGATCAACCCCCTTTTCAGCTGAAACAGTAGAGGTCAGAGGTTAAGTAATGTGCCCACAATTGCCAGCTGATGGGAGAGCCCAGGTGCACGCTCAGGTCATCTGGCTGCAGAGACAACTCACCCACCTAATTTCAATCCAAGTTTCAGGGGCTCCACCAGATTTCCCACCCTCAGCACTGCTGACATTTGGGCAATTGTTCTGGGCATTGTAGGGTATTTAACACCATCCCTGACCTCTACCCACCAGATGCCAGAAATCACCTCCTTCCTCCTATACACACACCAGTTGTGACAACCAACAAAGTCTCCAAACATTGTCCAGTGTTGCCTGGCGGCAAAAATCTCCCCACTGATCTGCTCCAACCTGAGCAACGAGGACAAGATTCATGGCCTTGGCCACCACTGCCCTCCCCATATAACACAGTTCGAATGAGTGGTCTCCAAGGGCTCAACAACTCAATGAGGGGCAAGTAGCAATTTGATTCATATGTATTTTAATCTTTAATCTATGTATATTTCATTTTATCCAAGATCCAAGAAGTTGGTCTTCACCAGTGTTTGCTATTTATATTGCTGGTAGAACACAGCTATGTTTCTAAATAAATATGATGAGTGAGGACATGTCTAATATTACTTACAGAGAGAGGAGCAATGAGAAACGTTTGGAGACCAGGCTACTAGATGGTCCCAAGTTTTCTGTCAGGCACCTATCCTAAGTTCTATGAGAACAAAGAGAGCCTCTTCCAATACTGTGATGTCTAGGACACTATTCCTTTCTGGGCTTCAGTTTCCCCATCAGTTAAATGGAGATAGGAAGGAGCCCACCTCACAGGGATGTTGCATGGGCCAAAAAAATAATGCATGCACAATCTTAGCACAGTGTAGAATAATATTCAGAAATGTGATTTTCATACACAGATGAGAAAACTAAGGTTACAGAATCTTCCAAAATTCCCCTTAGGTCTTAAGCTCCTGTGTAGTGAAGGCCAAATTCAAAACCCCAGGAGTCTCACCCTAGTCCACCTCACTCCCCATCCCCCAGTGTGTGACTCCTGTGGAACCTCAGAATATTCCTAGTGCTTTTCTGCCCTTCCACACTTGTGTCCCTAGTACCTGTCACACAGCAGCATGTGTCCAATTTCTCTTCAATGTTGTGGAATATATAACTGGTTTCCAGTCCCATTTTGGGCTATATCTTTCTGTTCACCTTAGTTTCTACTTTCTTGGGTATGCAAAATACAAAGCTACTGCTACAAAAAATAGATGCTCGCTACAATTTGTTGAAGGAATAAATAAATGTATGAAAAAACTATGACCAAAGACAGTTTCCGTTTTATGGGTCAGGCCTTTTTTAAGTCAGATTTCCCAAAATTACAAAAGAGCTTAGGAAAAGGCACTCTCGCAGCACCCTAGAATGTTCCTTCCAGGCTTGTATTATGGTTTATAATCGCATGATTGTCAGTCCCCTCCCCTCCACCGTAGGGGACAATCTCCATAAAGTCAGGATGGGTCCTTTCTGCTCATTGCCATATTCCTAGTGCCCTGTCCTTGTCTAGCACCCACGACTTATATGCTGAGGAAACATATGAGTCCATAAAGCAAGATATCATCCTAACCTCTCCTGCCTTTATAGCCGAGGGAAGGCGATCTGGCAACAGTCTCTCAGCCAGTTGCCATCAGAACCAGGTCTATTGCCACCTCCATTTCTTTCTCCCTCCTTTCCCTTCACCAGGAATCCTGAGGTTGGTGGCACCACAGGTGCTCAGAACCCCAAGGGTGTCTCTAAGAGAAAGAAAAGTAAACGTCTCAATACTTCCCTGCAGGAGTCAGTGGAAGCTGTATGGCACTGGGAAGAATCTGTCCTTCCAGACTACACCAAGGCGAACCTGGGAACTTGAACAGCCCCCGCCTGCTGCCTACCATGTCTCACCAGATAATGACTGAAAAGTGCTTCACAAAGGAACAGGCACCTCTGTGGGAGAAACCAATGGCTACGGGCCAGCTCCCGGCTCACCAAAACCACCCAGCCTCTCTTCGCCTGCCCGCTCCTGCATCTCCCTCTGCTGGGATGATGCTCGACAGCAAGTGGCGGTCGTCAGCCATGCCACTTACTATTTGTGCGACTTAGACCAGCGCTCCTAACATCACTTTGCCTCCGTACTCTTCAGGTAAAATGGGCACAACAACAGTATTTACCTCCTGGGGGTGTAATGAGAGTTTGAAGTGAATACACGTAAACAGCTTGGAGCAGCGCCCGGGACACATGCGTGCCATGCCAGTGTGGGTCTCTATTCCTCTGTGTTAGGTGCTGAGCAGACACTGCCCTGCCTCTTTTGCCCTTCTACTTTGACCTCTCCTTTGTGAGGATGGTTGAGGTCTGTGCACATGGCAAACACCTGCTCCTCCCTGGGCAGCAAATCTCATCCCTTCTCACCTCCTCAAAGCCATTGCTCTAGGGATGTGTTCCTTTTTGGTCTGAATCACCACTTTTTGCCTCTAGGCTTAATGATTCTCATCGGCATGAAAACAAGCTCTCTCTCTCTCTTTCTCCACCCCCCCCACACTCTTTCTCTTGAGCCCACATCCTCCCCCAGCCTCCACCTTGCATCTTTGCTCCTCTTCATAGCAAAGCTCCTCAAAATAGCTGAAGACAAGCCCTACCTCCAGATCCTTGCCTCCCTCCGGCTCTGGGAGTCCCTCTGGTCAGGCTTGCACCCCAGCCCTCCTCCAAAGGGGCTCTTGTCAAAGTCAGCAGTGAGCCCTCGCCATTGGTCCGATGGCTGAGCCCTGCCTGGATCTTCATGAGCCAGGCAAGTGGTGCAACACACACCACTTCCTTCTCCGTGAGGCTCTCTCTCTAAGCTTGCCTTTTAAGACCAACTCGGTGGCTTCTCCCCAGTCTCCTTTGCTGGTTCTTCTCTGCCTTCCTACGTCCCCAAACACTACACAGGAGGCCCGGAGCTCAGTGCTTGGCCCTCTTCTCCTCTGTGATCTCCTGCAGCCTCCTGGGCTCAAATGCTGTCTGTACACTGTACACTGGGGGCTCCCCAGGGTCTGTCTCCAGCCCAGCCTCTCCCACTCCACACCTCCACAGGCATGTGGCATCTCGCATCAAACATGAAGTTCCTACTTCAGCAAACGCCCCCAAATTGCTTCTCCTGCCATCTTTCCATCTCCGTTAACGACAGTTCCATCTTTCCATTTGCTTAGGTCCCAAATCCCCGCAGTCATTCTGAAATCCTCTCTCCCATTCACACTGCTTTCCAGTCTGTCAGCAGAGATTGCTGGTTCTCCCCCGCAGAGGGTGGTCAGAGTCTGACCATGTCTTAGCACCCCTGCCAACCCAGTCTGATGCCACCACCTCACCTGGATTGTCACCGAGTCATCATTGACGATCCTTCTGCTGCCATCCTCAGCCTCCTTCGATGTTTCCAACACAGTCCCCTGAGAACTCCTGTTAAAACAGAAGTCATGTCATGTCCCTCACAGAATAAAAGCCAGAGTCAGCGTAATAGCCCCTAAGGTCGTGTAGGACCTATGTCCCTCCCGAGCACCATGCAGCCCCCCGTTTCCCTGCTGTTCTCCCATTCCATGCCCTCCGCTCTGCTCGTTGCTGCTTCGGAGACCCATCTGGGCCTGGCATGCTCCCCTCTTGGGGGTTGTGCACGGGCTCACCGGCTCCCCCTTCACACCTTTGCTCCAGGCCACCTTCTCAGTGAGGCCTTCCTTGGCTCCCACTTCACTGTGTGAACCCCTTATCCCACCGCACTCTCCGTCCTGCTGTGCCCTAGTTTTCTCTCTGGCTCTATGCCCTCCTGATGCATGGGGTGCTCCCCTCATTTGCTTCCTGGGGGGTCCACTGGACTGTGAGCTCCATGCCAGTGGGGGGTTAAGACAGTTTTGTTCACTGCCGGGCACAGAGTCAGCGTGCAGTCAGCGTTTAATAAGTGAACGGATGTTCTCCTGGCTTTGTTTTCTTCTGTTCATTGTGAGGGAAGGAGCTGCCCCTCCGCTTGCATACAACCCCCCTGGTGCCCAGGGGAGACCCTCGCTATGGCCCCTCATGAGGATTTCTCAGAAGAATGGACAAGGAAGTATGAAGAATTCTGTCATAGCAGAGGTCACGCTGGGCAGCATCTGTCACGTTCTTCAGAAACCGGCATCCTTTCCCATGTGCTTCTCAGTGACTGCCTTCTAAGTCAGGCCATGTGTGTGGGCTCCGACTTTGGAAGACATGGCGTCTGCTCTTCTCCCACCTGGGGGCTGCCTGCTTACAATCCCAGGCCCTGCTGTCTTTCTGTGTCCACCTAGGTTCCTCTCCCACCTCCATGAGGCCGATGCTGACACCCTAGCCCACCAGGCTCTCTCTGCCTCTCGGTAACCTTTCCACCCCCAAGCTTACCCTGCCAGGTGCCCAGTGAGTCAACAGGAAGACTCTGTCACACACCTCCAGACGGGGTGGAGGCTGTTCCCTGGGTGAGGAGAGTCCTATGTCTCCAGAACTCTCTCTTGGCTTCTGCCCATGGGTGGAGACCACCCCACCCGGGGCTGCACCATGATGGACATGGCTGGGAGCAGCAGGAACTCCTCTTCTGTTTCCTCAAAGGAGGCGGGAAGCAAGCTCTTCAGCTGAAAGCGATGATGGGGAAGGAGGTGCAGAGTTCACAGGATAGAGGAGAAAGTTTGAAACATCCGAGAGCACGAGAGTGCCTGGAGAGGAGAACTAGAGCTTGGCAGGCAGTAATGAGAATGTTTGGATGTTTTTCTCAGGCACTGGCTAATGCACAGGTGAGTAGGTGAGAGTCACCTTTGACCAGAGTTGGGTTTTTGCCCAACCGTATAATGAGTCAAGTGGAACAAGAGAAATTGTATGTCAGGGAGGGACTATAATGAAAATGACAATATGAGACGTGACAGTGTGTCATAAAGACACCCAGTGGCCCAAAGGCCTAAGTTTGCTGGGAAAACTCTGACAGCGGATTTGAAATTGGGACTGTCCCAGAACGCCTTTTCCAGAAAGTTCCCCGACCTACCCCTTTCCAGTGTGGGATGGGTTGCTGTCTCCTCTCTGCTCCCACAGCACCCTATGCTCACCTGTACTGCATTTTAGTGCTGGATTTCATTGTACATCTTCCTCCTGGACTGTGAGCACTCAGAGGAAGGAAACCAGTCTCATATTTCTTAGTGAACCCCGATGCCAGGCCCGAGGAGAAGCTCGCTGTGCAATCGAGCTTCTGACTGAATACAAGTATTTGATAGAACCCAGACCACCTTCTGTATAGTAATGAGTCCCCATGTTCGTATAGTAATTTGCAGTTTATAAAGCAATTTCATATCCAGGATCTTCTTTCAATCTGACAACCATCGTCCAAGAGAGCAACTCATTCATTCATTCATTCATTCATTCAACTAAGTAGGAGAACTCACTCTGCCAGGTTCTGTCTTAGACACCAGAAGACAGAAGTGGAACAGACAAACACCCCTGCCTTCATGGAGCTTGCACTCCTGCAGAAGGGGCTACCTGATTTACAGATGGGCAGAACGGGGGGTGGGGGGTTAGCTCAAAGACGCTAAGCAACCTGGCCAAGGTCACGCAGCCCACAGGCAAAAGAATCTGGATCAGGACATAGGACTGTCTGACTACAAGGAATGCATTTTCCACCACACCACAGTTCCCCCACAGGATCGCAGGATCGTGGACTTATCTGTGAGCTGTCTCCCCACCCCCCTCAACTTAACGACAAATGAAAGGAGTCTTGGCAGAAATCCACACCCCGGGACTACCTTGGAACTCCTTCCCTTGTCTGCTGCCTGTGTTTAACAAAGATGTGAGAAATACCTGCCAGGTCTCTTCTTGCCAGAGCCAACGACAGAAGCCACACCGCATTGTGAACACAGCGTCTGCTTGTGTGCAAACCCGCAGGCATTTTTAGCAACTTTGGGGAACATAAAGAAAGCTGTTGGTTTTGTTTGCACATATTTTTCGCCTCTGCAAAAGGCTTCTCACCAAGCAGCAGCCTAGGAGCTGCCTTTTCTTTGATCTTAAGACATGCAGTGTCTTTGTAACTCACTAGCTGAGAGACAGTGGGAAATTGTTTCACCTGCTCTTGGTTCCCTTGCTTGGAAAATGGGTCCAGTCATAAAGGCTCCTACCTCCCGAGCTGGTGGTGGGGTGGACTGAACGAGGTCCTGTGAAAATGCCAGCCTTTCTGGAAAGCTTTCTGGAAAGCCGTGGGGGAAGACTGGGGAGTGAGGGCACTGGAGGCAGCCTGGGGGAGGAGAGGTCTTCTTCAGAAGCTCTAGCACCTGGAGAGGAATCCCAGCTCTACCATCTGGAGCTGCAGGACCTTGGACAAGCTACTTAGCAAACACCCCCACCCCCGGCTCTTCCCGCCTCAGTCTTCCTCCTCAGTTTCCCAAAGGATTGCACTGAGTATTAGAAACAATGCATATATAGTGTCCAACAGTGATCCTGCAGTGAGACTTGTTCAGTAAACGGCATAGTGTTTGTTATTATTATTATTAATATTATTATTATTATTAGCGCCATCACTACTGGCACTCACATCTGGGTGGTCAGGTCAACAACAATTTTAGGGATTTTAGACCACAAACCTTGAGGCAAGAATTATGTTTTCTGCATCTTGGTATACCCAATGCCTAAAACTCAACCCAGCAGTTAGCAGCTGCTAATAAAAGTTTGGAGAACTGGAACAGATGAAGGAGGAAACAGCCTAACTCCCTCGGTGTGGTTAGCTGAGGCTTGGGCAAGAACAGGTGTTCACTGCACACTTGCTGTGGGGCAAACCTCAGTCTTCATGTGTTCACTCATCCAAACATACAAGGCAGATATTATTGCTATCCACATTTTAAAAATTAGGAAAATGATCCTCCACAGTCAAATGACTTGCCCAAGTTCACCCAACCAGCGGATGCCAGAGTGTGGACCGGAACCCAAGGACATCTCACTTCTGAGCCCACACTCTTACCCTCTGCCCTGTGCTGCCAGGAAGAGGTCTGCCTGGAGGTTTCCCCTGCTCTGACCTCATTGAGTTCCTGGCGGTCTGGTTGTTTCTGATGTTCCCAGCAGGAAGAGTAAATCTTCTCTCTATAGAAGCCGGCATAAATGATTTACATGGCCAGCCTCTGTTGTGGTTTTGGGCGATTGTTGTGTTTCAGTGTCTCCCCCACCCCCATCGTGGCAGACACTGGCATTGCAAAGGGAGACCATCACCCATCAATGGTCACCCTGTCCTTGGCAGTGCCCACCGACTCTGGAAGCGGATGTTACCCTCTTCTGAGAGGCACAGGGGTTCCTACGCATCCCCACCTCCTGAGAAATATGTGCTGGCCCCCAGAGTGGAAGGGGAGAAGAGGTAGGGCCCCCAGTGGGGAATGGGAAGGGTCACATTGCTCCTCTGCCCCCCAACTCATCATATACTTCTGTTAGGGCAACACAGTGGGTATCCCCAATAGCCTACCGCATAGTCCAGACCTAACACAGAATCAGGGCTTCTCAGTCCAGAGAGTGGAGAAGCTGACCCCGGGTCACACAACCATCACCACGGGAGCCAGAATAGCCACCATCCTCATTCCCAGACCTGTGATCTCTCTACAGTGCGATGTTAGGGACTAGAGAGCGAATCCCAAAGGAGCCGTTTAAAGGACTTTCTCTGTTGAGTCTCTGAGCAGCACAGCATCGTAGCAGGCCACAGTTCTGTCTCTAAAGTGAGAGTGACCTGAATCTGAATTCCACCCTCGTGGCTAGCTTAGTGATGAGCCATGGACAAGCCACTCTGGGGACTCCCAAGTGGAGGAATCGGTACCCCTCCCTTACAGGCTGCCTCGAGAAGCCGAAGATACAGTGCATAGGAGGTCCCGTGCCCACTTCTTGGCAAATCTTACCTTTGTTTCTTCCTTGGTTCTCCAAACACTTTCCAGGTGTTTAAATGGTCGTGTCACTTACAATATGTCACTCAATGCTCTAAGGTAGGATTAAGATCCCCAGTAAGCAGACAAGCAAACACAGTGTTAGAAAGTTTAGGTGACTTGTCCAGGGGACCATAACTCTCTGACTCCAGAGTCTTTGTTTTCTGTACTAGTTCAGAGATACATTTGGTTTCCTTTGGGTTTTGTTTTAATCCAAGGGTGGTGAAGCTGAACTAACATTGCCTTGTACATTGTGCCATCGAACGTGCATATGTGAGATTCCTATTATCTTCATGAACCTCCACCCTTCTTTGAGAAGAACAAGATTTCTCCAACATGTTTTCTCTTAGCATTTGTCTCAGAATCACCAAGCGGTCTCATCAAAAATGCAGCTCCCAAGGGCCAAGCCCCAGAGCCACGGGACCAGAATCACTAAGGTATGGGCCCAATTACCAAGCTCCTGGGCTGATTCTAAACCACAGTCAAGGCTGAGAACCACGGCCTTTGGGAGTCAGTCATCCCGTAAGCACTGGTTGCATGAAAGAGGGAAGACAGGTTTCCAAAAGCTAAAGTCAAACTGATGGCAAGCTTGAAAAACCATCTTGTGTGCCAGGATCAGGGTCTGACCATCAGAGAGAGGCAGACCCTGGGCTGGGGCAGACCCAGTGACCCCCAGATACCCTGGTTGTCATGTCAATGTTGAATTCAGGCCTGGAGGAGTCAATGCCACTCCAGACAGTTGGGCCAAGCTGCCAGGGGTATTTCCAGCTGTAGGAAAAACAGCCTGCCAGCAGGGATGAAGGAAGCAGGGACCATACTTGGCCTTCTGGGAAAGTGGCCGAAGGACAAAGCAGGAGCCAGGGCTCTGGCACAGATATAAGGCAAGGTCTCCTTCATGAGGCTCAAGTGCAGCCTAAATGTCTAGAGCACAAGGTCAGAGGGGAGCAGGAGCAGGGAGAACCTGATGCAAACTTCTGACCGGAAGCCCAAAGCAGACAGCTGGGGCGGCTTCTGGGGAAGGAAGGTGAGAAGCTCCAGCAGAGGCTGTGGCAGCCCACTGCAGCAGGGATTCAGATCCAGGAGGGTGATCTGCACCCACCATAAGTCACCCAGGCCGGTCACCCTTCCCGACATCTGCACTTGCCTCCAGTAATGGGATATGTCTTAATAATCTGTGTAAGTAACAGTTCTTGCCAGGACTGCGGTGTGACCTCAGTCCTGCCCCCTTCATGACTCTGGGCATCCCATCTTCCTCTGCTCCATGAGGGACCACACTTGCGGACTCCAAAACCCCTACCAGCTCTTCCATCTACCTACCGGCGGATCTGTGAAAATCAACGACTATATTTAGGAACAAGCCAGACCCCACCTGTTCCTTGTATCCATTATCTTGCTAGTTTGGGTCTGATTGGCATGGGCCCATCTTCCCTCTAAAGTTCTAGCACAAGCAGGAGACAAGGCCCCGGGCCATCTGAAACCAGGGTTTCTCCCACTGACTAGTCTGCCTTGCCCTGGTTTGCCACATGCGCATCAGAGGTACATGGGTGACGGCAGAGAATTTTGCCGGGGGTGTGAGCAGGCTCATCTTTTGTTAATACAAAAACAACAGGGGGAAAAAAAAAAGAGAGAGAGAAGAAGAAGAGGGGGAGGAGCAAGGAAGAGGCACCCATCACACCCCAGTTCTTGGAGGGGTGCCCGAGTCTATGAGGAAAATAGGAGTGCTCTACTCAAGCGACAGACTAGAGGACGTGGGCCACATAGGAGCTCTGGGCTCATTAGGCAATTTATGAGATGATGGGGGGGAGACTGGTCTGCCCGCTCAGAGAATGTAAGGAGGAGGCAGCAAGATAACTCTGCCAAATATTTCCAGGCTCGGCGGCCAGGAGAAAGGGGCAGAGCTTTGCCGATGGTAGCAAAATTGACCGAAATCTTAGAAAGGGCTTGAAAGATGATGGAACGGACCTCCTGATGCTCTGGGTGGCAACAGAAAGGTGGGAGGGAGTTGGGGAGAGAAGGAGCCCTTGAAACCACATGGCTCTGCTAAGTGTGAGTCGGGGGTTTGAGGACAAAGTGGGTAGCCTTCTGAGCTTCGGGTTCTCAAAAGTACATACAGTATCATGTAACTTATTATAAAAAATTAAGGATCCCTGTACCAGTGCTCTTACATCCTAAGATACTGATTCAGGCATCTCTAAAATTGGAGTGTGCCCATGATCTATCACATTTTAGAGTCCACGAAATTAACAGTACGTTAAACTCATCCTACGAAGTAAACACTCAAAACTATGGACAGCTGTGGTCTAGTAAGAGCCAGAAGATGTATTCCATAGCTCGCCCCACAGGACAGTGAAGGCCGCCAGGATGGACAGGTCTCTGGGGCATAGGAACCACTTTTCCTGTTCATTGTACATGGTCCGTGATCTGTTGGATGAGTGGAGCCTGGGGTTACCGAAGGGCCCTGAAGGTCATTCAAACCCGAGATTCCAGATTCCTCCAACATTAGATCTGCTACCATAACTCTACCATGAAGAGTTCCCTATTCTCTGAATCCAAAATCAGGACATCATCATCACCGAATAAAATCCTGTCAATGTCTGATTGGACTCAAGTCATCTGTGGAAGTCTAGAACCATCCAGAACAACCCAAAATTCTTGGAACCCTATTGCTTCCCACCGCTGGATTCTACCTTCCTCCTTCCCTCATTCTTCCCTTCTGTGCTGGGGGTATTGGATGCAGCATGGGGAAGGGACAGGGTTCCTGCCCACAGATTACCGAGAACCTGGCAACGAAGACAGTTAAACAGGTAATAACAAGTAGTGACAGAAAATGCAGGGCGTGCTGAGATCAGGAAAACAGGGTGAACTTCTCCTCACACAGGCTCCCTGACAAAACCCGACTCCTTTCTGGAGACTGAGCTCAGCACACCCTCCTCTGTGAAGCTGTCTTGGGCCCTCCACTTGGGCCGACACTCCCATGGACAGGCTAAGCCTGTGGTGGCACCTTTCATTCTGGTCTCTGGACCTCTGACCCTGCTTCTAGACTGTGAACTCCTGGGGCACGAATGTGTCTTTTCACAGCCCTGTTCCTAGCATGATGGTGTGAGCACAGGAGGGGCCCCAGAAATGTTTGCTGCCTGGAGATCCATTAATAAAGGATTTGTTTTGTGTTTCGTGGGTTTCTCCATATGAAAAGTCCTACAAAAAGATATAAAAAGCCAATTGCATTCGCTGCCTTCCTCTAAGCCTCAGTATGTCTCTTTAAATAGAAAGAAATTTACCAGCGCTTTTCTCCATTTGTTCCTTCCTCCCTTTTCTTCCTCACTCCCTTCCCCTTCCTTCCTTCCTTTCCTTTCTTCCCTTTCTTTCCTTTTTTAATAGTTTCCCTTTTCCTTCTCTCTCTATAAGTAGTGGAACACTTTAAGTGAAATCTTACGAAGAAGGCCAGTGTGTAAAGCAAACAAAGTCTGAGCTTTTCTGAGAGGTGAGGGAGGACCCCAACCGACAAAGCCCCCCTCTACTTTCCTTTCCCTGAGACGAGTGAAGTCCCTCTCACCTCTCATGCCAAGTCAAGGCTGTCACTTACTGCATCTCGAGTACCCAGACTCACGAAGACCAGACGTTACCACCCGAAGATAATGCTAGATACACATTGAGTGCCTAATCCGTGCCAGGGCCGCTGGGCCCTTTAAAAAAATCACCTCATTTCCTCTTTTTCCCCCCTTGCCATCCCTTTCTCTTTGCCCCAAATTCTGCATTTTCAAGTTAAAAATAATCCTGTATTGTCGTTAGCTGCCTTGAATACTTTTGCAGAATGAGCTAGAGTTATAAATAGATATAAATACAAAACATGGTGTTGGCTTAATCCTCACCACAAACCTGTGGGGTTGGTTTTAGCAGTTCGGTTTCATAACTGAGATCAGCAGGGCGCAGAGAGGAAGCAAAGTTGCCCAAGATCATCCCAGGAAGTCGGGGAGTGCGATCCTGCTTCCCACCTCGTGGGTGCTTCCCACGCCTTAGCACCACCCTCACTAAGAGGTGTGTACTTACTAATTTATTTAATCCCCACAAAAACCTTGTGAGATGGATACTGTTGCTACAGCGATGGCACAGATGAGAGTCCAGAGGATTAGAGGTGCGGTCGCTGGTCCAGGGTCACATAATCAACAAAACCCAGGCCGGGTCTTGAACCAGGCCTGGGCTGGTTCCCGTCCAAAGCCCGCTCCTTACTTCCCTCCTCCTCTGGAAGGTGCGCTGTCTGCCCTCCTGGGGAGCACTGGGGAGAATGCAGACGAGTCAGGGACAGCACAGCACCCTGCAGAAGCCCAGACCAGGATCCTTCAGCAAACCAGACTTCCCTGGGGGCAGGTCCGTGTTTCCACTCAGGTTTGACTGTGTGACCACTGGCAAGCAATTTCACTGCCCTGTGTCTCCGCTTTCTCAGGCACAAAATAGTGATTATAATCTGAACAATCTCAGAGGTATTGTTGTAAGGCGGGGAACCTTGTGGAACAGTATCTAGCATAGAAGAAGTACTTTGTAATTGCTAGTTCTTAGGATGTGTATCTAGAATGCTCAGGAATGAAGAGCAGCTCTCTCAGTGTGTCATTGCAGCGTCGGTCACGCCGACTCTCTGTGTCCTCGGGGGCCGCACATATCTGTGGCACTCCCAACAGAAGCTTTTACAAATTCACAAACACTTCTGAGCGCCCACTCTGTGCCAGGCCCTGCTGGAGACTCTGGGGGTAAAAAAGTTATTGTGGCACAGGGGCTCAATGCCTCGTCTGTGTGTGTGTGTTGGGGGGGGAGATATTCACAATATATTATGCATCATTTTAACTATTCGCAGTGTGGTGTGACCATGACCGCTATCTATACCCATTTTCCTCTCCACAGCAAACTCTGTAGCTATTAAAAAAGGATTCATCCTTCCCCTCTCGTCCCAGCCCTTGGTAACCTCTATCCTAACTTCTGTCTTAACTTTATATATATATATATATATATTTTTTTTTTTTTAAATTTTCTTGTGGTGAAGCCTATAACACCCAGCTTACCATCTTAACCATTCGTAGGTACACAGTTCAAGTAGGTTGCCACTGTCGGGCAGCCAGCTCCACCATCCACGTCCACAGTTTTTTCACTCTTCCAAACTGAAACTCTATACCCATTAAACACCAAGTCCCCATTCTTCCAGACCTCTGGCCCCTGGCAACCACCATTGCTACTTTGTGTCTACGAATGTGGAACTCATTTTCCTATCAGCAGAGTCATACGATGTTTGTCTTTGGGGGACCGGCTCATTCCACTGAGCATTGTTTCCCGAAGCTTCCTCCGTGTCGTAGCATGTGTCAGAACTTCTCCGTTCTCTGAAGCTGGGTAATATTCCATCGTACATCGTACGACACTGATTTATCCATCCACCCATCGGTGGACACGGAATGCTTCTAGATTTTGGCTGTTGTGAACGATATGGCTTTGAACGTGGGTGTGTAGTTCTCCCTGCCTCTGAGCTGCTTGTGGTCTGATGTGGGGAGGGGGGGCGACGCGTATATTCATCAGCGGGTCGCCTGCATGAGCCCTCCGTCTCCTCATCTGTGAAATGGGGATAATGCTCCCTGGTGCGGGAATTAAATGAGATGATACATGACTCGGGGCAGGGCCGGCCCACTGTCCACACCTGAGAGCTGTTAGCCTGCTGCTCCTGAGGCTGCTGTCAGGGGAAAGTGTCTAGAGAAGAGGGGACTGGAAATAGGTGGCCGGCGGGGGCTCTCCCACACTGGACCGTCAGACGACTCTCACGAACATCCTGGCGGGTAGTAGGCCCAAAGATCTCAAGTTTCCAGATGAAGAAGCAGACTCAGTGAGACTAGGAATAGTACAGGTAGATCTGGACCTTGGTTCCTCAAGCCTTCCTACCTGAATCTAGTAAAGGCTCAGGGGAAGGCAGGTGCAGCGTATCAAAGCTCCATAATGTCTACAGAGCAGGCCTGGGAGGAGGGAACAATGCATTTGTCTCAAGTCGTCTTAGCGTGGTGGGGGAAGCGCCAGGGAGGCAGAAGGGAGGAGAGCTGTTGGCAGACACTGAGGGCAGGGCCCGAGCAAAAGCCCAGACAAGGAAGATGTCATGCCTACAGATATGGGAGGAGACCGGTCTCAGGAGAGCCCAAGGTGTGGTGCATGGGAGGGTGGGGTCAGGTCACTAAGGGCAGGTGCGGTGACCTAGCTTAGTCCGGTTCCAGGGCTGGAGGGCTTGGGTGAACTGCCCACGGTGCTGTTTCAGATTAGTCAGACTGATAGGATAGGGATGTCTGCTTCCCAACAGATCGCTACCTTCAAATCACAGGGTTTAACAAAATGATGAGTGTTTTACCAAGAGCATGGGCTGAGTGCAAAAGGTTGGATAGATCTAAAAGGCCCTTTCCCTAACCCGGAATCCCCTCCACACATCAATCTTACCGCCCAAAGGCAGCCACTGACCAGGATTGCTTCAAATATTTAACTTTGTATTTCCTTTTTTTTTTTTTTTAAGACTTTTAAAAATTTATTTATTTGACAGAGTAAGAGAGAGATCACAAGTAGGCAGAGAGGCAGAGAGAGAGGGGAAGCAGGCTCCCCGCTGAGCAGAGAGCCCGATGTGGGGCTCAATCCCAGGACCCTGAGATCATGACCTGAGCTGAAGGCAGAGACTTAACCCACTGAGCCTCATCCCCATCTATTTCTAAATCATGGGCTTAACATCTCTTTCTTCGTTTTCTGTCTGACATGGGTCCTACTGACTGACCTGCTACAATGGAGGAAGAACATTGAATACCTTTCCCCACAAAGCCACCCTCCTCCCCTAGCTTCCCCGTCTAGTTCCAGCATATTATCTGGTTAGAATGTAGTGTTTATAGTCATGTGACCATGTGAATGACAGCTGAACCATATCACATTAAGTCTTTATGCAACTTTTTGCTTTTTGCTGAAATTAGGGTCTCAGTTTTTAAACCAATTGGCTTCATTCTCTAAGTACACTTACCTGTCTCCTCTCCATGAGAATGGAAGTCTCCCCTCAGAAGCTACAAGCACATCGATCCATTGGTCCGTCTTCCTTCCAGAGTCGTCAGTGCTCCTAGTCTAACCTGCATACCTGTCTTCTGCTGGGTGAAGAGTTGAGCTGTGGCCACTTGCACTTTAATGGGGTCCCTGGTGCCATCCATGCAGGTGAACAGGGTCAGATACATTTTGGTCCACCTGTCATTCGTCTGTAGATTTTATTCAGAAAATACTGCGAGTCCTTTCTAGATCGCAAAGGAAGTCAAGTGCCAGAGGTCAGCAAGACAAAATGAATTAGATGTGGTCCCTCCTTTCCAAAGGGTCTAACCCTGAGATAGATAGACAAAAGTTAGTGCTGGGCCAAAGGAGGGCTCTGGGAGTCATGGGGCGGGCAAGGACGGCGGGTGCAGGAGGAGAAGCCCTTATGCAGCTTTTGGAAGGGCCTGTGTGGAAGCCTGCCTGGAGGAGGTGAGGCTGAATCAGTCTCAGCTTGTTGGAAGGAGTTTTCTAAGAGTTCTGGGAAGACCATTTCAGGTGGAGAGCATCAGAGCACAGTCACGGGAGCATGAAAAAGCATGACTCGCTCCGAGAATTTCAAATAAGTAATCAGCCATGATCATGTGGGAGGGGTCTAGTCAAGGAGAGGCAGGGTCTCACGTAGCAGGCTATGGGACCAGCGGAACACGGGGAGCCACAGAAGGATCTATAAGAGGAAAGACATGATCAGGTTTGCATTTTTAAAGAGCCAGGATGGTAGGGCACGTGTGTGGCCCAGTTGGCTAGGCATCTGACTCCTGGTTTTAGCTCAGGTCATGATCTCAGGGTCCTGAAATCAAGTCTTGTGTCAGTTCTGCACTAAGTGCGGAGGCTGCTTAAGATTCTCTCTCTCTCTTTCTCTCTCTCTCTAAGAATAAATAAACAAATAAAATAAGATAAGATATAAGGCAAGATGGCCTCAGGTCAGACAGATTAGAGAAAAAGACAGGTAAGTGAGGAGGACTTTGAGGCCTGGCAAAGGAGAAGGAGCATCTGAACTAAGACGGGCACTGGGGATGAGGCATGGGGCTCATGAAACCCTACGGAGACCACACAGCCCAGTCTTGGGGTCACAGGCAATGTGAGAAAGCTGACAGATAATTCCCAGGTGTCTGTCTCCTAGGAAACAGGAAGCTACCCTGGAATGGGAAGAAGGGGCATTGGCCTCTTGGGATGTTTGGGGGGCCAGAGGTGCTGGGACGATGGGTGCCCAGGGACTGAGGGAGCAGGGCCTGGGCCTGGAGCTTTTAGAAATTAGAAGGCAGAGGTAAGCTCGAGAGGCCATGGGGTCAGAAGGGCTGGTACAGTCCAGCCCGTGAAAGCATGAGCTCTGGACTTAGGCAGCCCTTGATTTAAAGGCCACTTCAGCCACCAGCTCACTGAAACTCTATTTCCCCATCTGCAAAATGGGGACCAAATTTCTCCCTACTTAATGGGGCAGTGATGGGGGTTCAACAAGACCTTAGCTGTAAAGTGCTTGGCATGGTGCTTGGAAGATAAGAAATGCTTCATTTACTGACTTACTATTGTTTGTCTGGGGGAGCAAGGGCAGCTGCAAAGAACAGGTGATACGCCAGTTGACCTCAGAAGAGAGGGAGGCAGACCCAGCTCCCTGGGCATGCAGCTAGTGCAGTCACACCTCAGAAGAGCTCAGAACTTGGTTTTATGCTCTGCATTGCCATCTTGAAGTTCTTAAAATTTTTGAACAAGAGGCTCCACATTTTCATTTTGCCTGGGGCCCCACAAATCACGCAGTGGTGCTATGAGTCGGAGAACACCAGGCAGAGAAGAGGGGGTACTTTCGAAGGAAAGGGCACCCTGAGTGTACACAGGCATGCTGCCCTGGACACTCAGCTTGGTCCAGAAACAGTCAGCGCCAGGCTCGGGGCATCTAGCTGGAGAGCTTTGCCGAGGGAAAGCAGTAGGAGCTCCGGGGGATCAGCAGAGAGAGGCCTTGATGCGACGTGAAGGGACTGGATGTTATGTTCCATGGGAGCCTTCTCAACTCGGTGAACCTGGAAGGGCAGAGGTGAGAGCTAGCTCAGGGAGAGCCGGGGCACAGCCATGGTCCACAGTGTCGATGCTGCCACGACCTGCGCTTTCCAGATGAGGAAACAGCCCCCAAGAGGTGCAGGGCAGGGCTGCAATGGGACTTATGTAGGCTTTTTAGGCACCTGTGGCTTCATGGGCCCCTGTCCCCATATATAAATATCGACATAAATACCCATATACATGTATACATACACACACGCGTGTGTGTGTGTGTGTGTGTGTGTGCGCGCAATTACACTTTGCAATGACATGGGTATAAAGGCAAATGTATTAATACTACGTACTAAAGCATTTTCTTTAACCAGAAGTATGGGGCATCTAGGCTTTTCTGCCTACTTAGCTCAGCAGGGGCTGCACCTGGGACTACCAGGTTTCTCCAGAAGGGGCGCATGGTTTTATTTCTCCTCAAGGGGGAATGCTGGCCAATCCCTAGCACCCTTTCAGCTGAGACCTGCTGTGCCTCCAAGGACTCTCCATCTGCAGGTCCACGAAGGGGGCTGATGGCTGTTGGGGTCCAGAGCTGGTTGGTGAGGCTGAGTGACAGGTGAAGGAGAGTTGCAAACGTCCTGGGCCTTGGGCCAAAATCAAAGGTCTCCACGTCTGCAGATGTCTGTGACTTGACACCTCGTGCCACGTACACCATCAACCCTGGGGATCAAGCTGCCTGCCTACCGCACCCAGACAGAGGTGGAGAGGCTGAGTCAGTGGCAGCTGCTGAGGATGCTGTCTGGAAAGGAAAAACATCACCATCTGTTTGTCTGTCTGCCTGGGGTTGTAAAGAAGCCTGCCTGGAGATGGGGGAAGTGCACGGGCCTTTCTTGTCCTGTCAGTTGCTCACGTAGCCCAGGAGAGTAACAGAAGCTCAGAGGGGTATCCCCACTCCACCACCTTCCTCAGGCTTTCTTCACGGGCTCCTCACTGGCCTTCTCGCCTTTCCTCCACATACCCAGGTGGTGACAGGATGCCTAGAGTGGGACCTTCAGTCCAGTCCTCCCACTTGCCCACCTTTGACCACTCCATGTACCTGGGTGGGCGGGCAGGAGATGGCACAGGGAGTGCTGATTTAGAAAGAGAAGAGGTCCAGTCTGGTTATCCCTTGAGACCTCAATCTTCTCTTCATCTTCAGATCACATTTCTCCAGGCTCCAGGCCCCTTCCTGCTAGGTATTTATGATGGATGGATGGATGGATGGATGAATGGATGGTTGGATGGATGGTTGGATGGATGCTCAGCCTTTCCCAGTCTTAGAAACCACTCCTACTGCCCTCCAATTTCAGTGGTCAGGAGCACAACCCCAGAAACCAACTGCCTCTAAAACAGGAGGAGGTTGAAACTTGTAGATTTAGAGAACAGTGATTGGAAAAGTTCTACCTGATTGCTTCTATTTTCCCAACAAAGGCCAGGGGTTTGGTGGGAAGATAAAGGATAAAGTTTAGAATCCCTAGTGTATAGCAGTTCAACTGGGGATTTGCAGACACATCACAAGGTAATGACATGGGCCATATGGTTTCTGGTGGTCAGAGTAATAGCTAATATTCCCAGAGCAATAATCACAGGGCAGACACTGGGCCTGGTGCCCTCTGCTCACATGAACTCCTTTCATCTTCACACCCACCTGGAGTGCAGTTGCCTCAGTAAGGATGAGACATGTCATGCTGCAGGAATCTAAAACAAAAACAAAAACCATTTTAAGTGGTTGACAAACAGAAAAGTTGATTTCTTGCTCAAACTATCTGTCCAGTGTGGCTGGAGAAGAGGCATGGCAAGAATAAGAAGCCAGGAAAGTCTGAAAGGCTAGGAAGAAAAGGAGGGAGGAGGGTCCAGAGCCTGATATTCAGGAGGAGATCCAAGAACCAGGATGAGGAGAACTCTGGAGTGATGAGAGGGAGGGAAGGGTTGGAGAATGGGACCCTGCAGTTTGAAATTTCAAGGGTGGAGCAGCAGCCAATCCAGATAAGAGCCAGGTATGGCTCTGAATGGGGATGGCTGGAGTGGAGTGAGGATGAGGGTCCCTGGGACTGAGGTCAAAGGTTCTGGCAGATGGAGCCAGCTTCCATTCCTGGGGAAGAATGGGGACCTAAGGGAGGATTCCTCGGCTGTCAACTTTACCAGGAGATGAGGTTTAGAAGCTATTTTCAAATAGTCAAACATGGAAACATGAAGTATAAGACCTCTAAGAAAGGTGTGTGTGGAAACCCAACTTCCTCTACACTGGAAAGCTGGAGAAGCACCCGATGGAGAAGAGCCACCGAAAAGACATAGATGAACACAACCAGATGCAAACAACCTAGGACCAGGGGTCTGATAAAATCTCCAATAGTCCTAAAATAGTTCACCATTCATGAGAGCTTATTACATGCTAGACACTGTTCTAAACACTGTAGATCTACAGCTGCTTCACTTCTCTTGGGACACCCTACAGAGTAGGACCATTTTTTATTCCCACCATACAGATGAGGAAAAGAAGCATCTAGCACAGCAGATGGCCTAGGTAACATGCCAGTGTGTGTTGGAAGTGGGATTTGAATTCAGGTAGACTGGCTTTAGAGCCCATTCTCTTACATGCTAACCAGCGGTTCTCCAACATGGATGAGCATTAGAACCCCTTGGGGGGCTTCTTAAAGCAAGTTGTTGGTTGCACCCCCTCCCCTAGAGGCTTGGGGTGGCCTGAGAATTTGCATTTCTGAGAAGTCCCCAGGAGATCCTCAGGCCACAGGCCCCTAGACCACACTTCATCCTACCTTACAAATACACATACACAGCAACTACTCAGCGCAGAGCAGGTACAACGTCTCCTCCCAAACGTGGCTACCCGGTTGTGTGTGCGTGTGTGTCACAGAGGGCAGAGGGTTATGGCTTAAGTAGAACTCAGGGACAAAGAAGAAATTGATCTTGCTTCTTGACCCTGAGGTTGGGGGATATAGAAAAACGGGCCATCTCCACAGAGAGAGCAAGGGATATAGGTTCCACTTAAGGTCTGGAGATAGGTACACGAAGCATCCAGGCTTTCAGTAAAGGGTATCTGGTGCAATATGGGGTCTAGAAGGCAGTGTGGGAGGAGGAGCAGAGAAGGCAGCAGAGATGGGCCAGAGTGGACGAGAGCGAGGGGTTGTCGATGGCGGGCTGGTAAAGAAGCAGCAGTTATCTGAAGATGGCCATGCAGGGGAGAAGGCCAGACAGTTCATCACTGAAGGACGTCCTGAAGTTGACCATCTCCCTTCCCCTTCCGGAAATTTCCAGGGTCCAGTGATGACAAATAACACAGGAGCTGAAACCTGAATAGAGTCCGCAGAGCTTCCTCTTAGGGAAAGGACTGAGCCAAAATCAGGCATCAGCTTTTACAAAGCCAGCCTTTAAATCTTAAATTCAGAGGTCACTGAAATCACCAACTCTGCCCCTTGAAGAAAACCTTCTGCCTTTCTCATTCACTGCCTTTGAGGAAGTATGTGGGGCCCCGATGGTTCCCCAGCAGCTGTCTCTCCTGCAGTTTGGGGTCCAGCTTAATTAAGAGCTCCGCCGGCCGATTAGTCCCAGTCACCTCTGTAATTGGGCACCAGCTGTGTTTTCTCTTGACAAGTACTCCTTTATGGAGTTTCTAATGTAAATGCATTACATGAAAAAACATAACAGGTCCAGGGTTATATGATCATAAAACCAAGAACACTTGTTTTCTATAGAAATAAAGAGTGCATCTCTCTCTATATTCCAGAAAATGATTTTTTGGAAAGTTGGGAGGGAAGGTATCGAACAGCAAATTCTTCGTTTATGTTCTGGATATGAACGCTGATGGTGGTTTTCAATGAAGTTTTGCATAATCGCAGGTGTTGGTGCATAAAGACTCGGGAAGTTTCCTGGTAGAAATGTGAGACTTGAGAAACTGAACCATGAATGGCTCCATTTATGAACAGCCACCAATGACTGACAGAATGACTATTAATAGCTAATATTAACTGAGCCCCTTCGTAGGGGCTCAACTCTAGGCCAAGCACTTGGAAGGGACTTTCTTATTTAAAGCTGGCAATAACTTTATGAGGTGGGTACAAACCTTCTCCCCATTTTTATAGATCAGGAAACTGAGGCCCAGGGAGGTGAAACAATTCATGTTCAGGGTCACTCAGCTCACCACTAAGTGGCCAAAATGGAACAGAAACTCAGATCTGTCTCCTGCCAAAACTCCTTCCTGCCTCTCAACAACTAAACAATGCAATTAACTAACCTGCTCTGTTTCCAACAATTAGAATATCAATGATGACCCTTAACATCCGTGCGGAATTTCACAGTGGCTAAGTTCTTCCATGCTGGTTTTCTCTTGCTGCGTGATAGACCTGTGAGAGAAACAGAGCAGTTGCAGTCATCCCATTATCACACATCTGCAGCCTAGGTGCTAAGGGACGAGCCTATTCACCCAGTCCCAGGTCAGCAGCAAAGAACAGAGTCAGACCTTTCTAATCCACGCTCTGAATCCAGTGCTCATTCTACTACTCTCCCCACCCCATGTGTTGCTTCCACCTGAGGAAGCAAGATAGATGTATTTTTCCAGCCATTTGTTCATTCATTTGTAGCCCCTCATTTATTTACACAGTCCTCTTGTATATTTATTTTCTCTATCCTGATTAATTATGTTTATTTAGTTGCTGTCTCTCTCGCCTCCTTGGAATGTAAGCTCCATGAAGGCAAGCCCTTGTCCTTATTAATGGTTCTATATGATGGGATGATATACAGCCCCCCCCCAAATAATGGCCAGAACTTAAGTATTTATCTTTCAATTCATTCAAATAAATCTCAGTTTATCCACTCAGAAAATATTCACTAAGCATCTACCATGTGCCAGGTGCACAGGTAGGTCCTAGGGATCCTACACAGAGCAAGACAGTCATGATTTCCCACTTCCCCTGGAGCTTACATTCTAACTGGCGTGGACGGGGTCTTACACAGTAGTAAATAAATAATTGTTGATTGGAATTGGGGGGCTGAAGAGGATTGAAAAGAAAAGGGACAGCCACTGAGTTCTTGTCCTGGAGCTGTCCACAAGCTAGTGAGGCGGATCACGCATCCAATGAGAAGTCTCCATCTCATGGCAATGGTGGTGGTCTGCAAACTTGAAGGCAGTACGCTCTACCTTGAAGTGCCAGGGCTGGGCAGGGGTGAAGGCAGGGGAGGCTGCCTGAGGAGGCAGCACCTGAGTAGTTTCAAAGACAGATAGGAGTTATCGAGGAAAGGGGTGGGGAAGATTCCAAGCCTGTGCAAGGACAGGTGGCAGGGGGCCAGCTGGCACAGTGCAAGGGGTGACTGAGCCTCGATTGTAGGGTAGGGGGAGAGAGAAGAAAAGAGGTGAAGGAGACAAGTGTGGAGCAGGTCCAAAAGTATCATGTTGTGATGGTGAGTTTTCTGTGTCAGCTTGGCTAGGCTATTGTTCTCAGTTATTTAATCAAACACCCTAAAGATGTTTTGTAGATACGGTTAACAACCATGGTCAGTTGACTTTAAGATTATCTTCACTAATCTGGGTAGGTCACATCTAATCCATTGATGTCCCTTAAGAGCAAAACTGAGGATTCCCTGAGGAGGAAGAAAGTCTGCCTGGGAATTACAGTGTCTGCTTCTGGCCACGAGTTTCCATAATGTGGGCAAAACGCCACAGTCATAGGAACCAAGTCCTTGAAATAAATCTCTTGATAGATAGATAGATAGATAGATGGATGATAGGGATAGACTCCTAACCTCAGACTGGTTCTCTTTCTCCGATAGACCCCTGACTGACTGACACTCAGCAGCTAAATAGACCTCATCCTTAAGGTCATGAGAAGAAGCCACAGGAGTCTTTAAGCAAAGGAGTAGCATAACCAGACTCGTGTTTGTAAAAACCATGGCTCTGGCTGCAGTCTAGAGTAGATCAGAAGGGGCAAGACTGAAGGTTGGTAAACCAAGTCAACCCGAAGCAGTTGCCCGAACCATGGCAGCAAGAATGGCCTGGAAAGAGGGAGACCAAGGCAAGGATATGATGACAGTAGAATGGAGAAGACTCAGGGTCCAGTTGCAAGTGTAGGGTAAGGAGGAAGGGAGCTGCAATGAGTCCTTGATCATGGGACATCTTGGCAGATGAATTGTAAATGCAAGGAGAGCAGGGCTTCTGTTCTGTTCCCTGCTGTCCCCTTCACATGGAGGACAGGACTGGGCAGCCAGAAGATGCCACTGCACATTCACTGAATGAATGCAGTTCTCTGAGGTGGGCAGGATGAGGAGCATCAAGGGCAGGTCGGGGCATGTTGAGCTTGGTGGTGCTGTCAGACAGCCAGGAGGAGAGGTCGGAAGGGAGCTGGAGAGATGGTCTGGCTGTAGGAGAGCGCTCTGAGATAGACTGAGTCCTGAATGTGGGCATGGCACCTGAAGCCAGGGGCCAGTGCTTCTGAGAGTGTGCCAAGTGAGGGGAAGGGAGGTCAGGAAACGAATCCTGGAGAAATCATACCTTTCAAGGACTGCAGCAGAGAAAGGACCACTGAGAGAAGAATAAGAAGGGGGGGGGGTATGGATGGGAGGGAGCTGAGAGAGAGAGAGAGAGAGAAGGCAAACCAAGAGAACACAGTGGCAAGGGTTAAGCGGGGAGGTTATTTACAGTTACAATAGTGACCTTGACCGGGGCAGTTGTGATGGGGGTTAGGTGGGGGCCAGAGACTGGACTGCAGATGCTTGAGGAAGACAGGAGAGATGAGGTAGGAGAGGCAGGGTCTCCACTGGCCTCTCCCAACCCTCATTCCAATAGTCCACCAGAAATGACCAGCCCATATTCAAGGGCGGTGAAACTGAGGCACGGGAGTAAAGCTAGTTCAAAGCAACCCCACAGCCCTAGGGGACTGTGTCCCAAGACAACAGCTGTTCTGACCACACACTACCTTTTATGGCTTGGCGGGACACAGACTTTGCAAAGAATGGTTGTGCAGGGTGGGGCCCAGGCCCTGTCCGGGCTGATCGCTGAGACGTGCAGGGCAAGAGCCTCTAGGGCGTGTGAGAACATTTTCTCAAGGGGAACCACCTTCCCTTGAAACAGCTTGTTCTGCTGAGTTGACAGGAGGGAGGAATGGGGACTCCTCAGTCCTGGGCCGGGTGCCAGACACGGCGCCAAGGCGGAAGACTCAGAGAGGCCGGGTCTGGCTGCCGCCTCCCAGGGCTCGGCGTGGGCCATACCATCTCCGCTCCTTCTCTGGAGCCTGGGGGAAGGCTGCGTGTGCTGGATTTGTGGGTTTTTAACTAACATCCAAAGAGCACTTACTATGGGCCAGACTCTCTAGTCATCATTTTACATACTTGGACTTATTTAATCCCCACAGTGTTCTTGGAGGAATGCATGCTGACTGTTCTTGCTTAAGGATGAAAAAACGAAGGCCCAGAGAGGTGAGGCCCCTTGCCTCAAGCTTCTCAGCTTGCTCTATGGGTGGAAGAGCAGGGATGCTGAACTCTAGAATCTGAGCAGATGACTAGTTAGCCCTGGGGGGTGGGTTCACATCACCAGGCAAGGGCGGGGATGAGGCTAAAGGTCAGCCTTCCTCTCCAGGTCTGGGGTCTTCGGTAATTGGATGATGGCTCTGAGACTCTATTTCCTCTTCTGTAAAATGGGGCCAGTGTGGCCCACATCATAGGGCTGTAAATGAGGACAAAAGGAAATGTTTATAAAGTGTTTTGCAGACAGCGTCCAGCCCAGGAAAGGTGCTCTCTCTATAATTGTTAGTTCTCTTTGCCTTTTTTTTCTTTTGCAGAAGCTTGGTCTTGAATCTGTAGGTCAGAAAATTAGGGCAAGATCCCAGGACTCTGAATCAGACTGACCAGGAATCAGATGCTGCTTCCAGTATTCATTATTTGATTTTAAACAAATCACTTTTCCCTGCCAGGGCCTCAGTTTCCCCAACTGTGAAGTATGGGAAGATCAGTTTAGTCCAGAATAGCCCTCAAGTCCCCACAAGCCCCCCTTCACCCTTACACAGATATCACCAGCTGATCGTGAACTTGATTTCTACTGAGCCCCTTTCAGTATGAATTCCTAGAGTTTGATTACAATTCAAAAATATGTAAGATATATAATATATAAGACTTACAAGATAATAATAGCCACCTCCAGGGATTTCTGTGAGGTTTAAAAGAAATAATATTTTTCTTCCTCCCTCCCTCCTTTTCTTTCTTTCTATCACCGAGCAATGGGTGAGGGGGAGAGGGAGAGGGAGAGGGAGAAAGAGAATTTTAAGCAGGATCCACACTCAGCATGGAGCCTGAAATGGAGGTCGCTCTCACAACTCTGAGATCATGACATGAGCTAAAAATCAAGAGTCAGATGTCTAACCAACTGAGCCATCCAGGCACCCCTAAAAGAACTATTATTTCAGGGCACCTGAGTGGCTCAGTGGGTTAAGCCTCTGCCTTCGGCTCAGGTCATGATCTCGGGGTCCTGGGATCAAGACCTACATTGGGCTCTCTGTTCAGCAGGGAGCCTGCTTCCCCCCTCTCTCTGCCTTCCTCTCTTCCTACTTGTGATCTCCCTCTCTGTCAAATAAATAAATAAAATCTTTTTTAAAAAAAGAAGAAGAAGAACTATTACTTCTAAAGCATGCAATTCTGAAAACTTTGAACACACAATACACTGTAGTTCACATTAACCGTTCTGTATCCGCTTAGCAACTCCATGAAGTTGGTAACTATTTTCTCCATTTTACATGGAAGGGAATCAAGCCTCAGAGACTTCCAGATCTCAGAGAGGCTACGTCACTTGCCCAAGATCGCCCAGCTAACCAGGGGTAGAACGGATATTCAAATCCAGAACCACTGTCTCCATCAGGCAAACGTGACGCTGCGGATCACGTTTCCCCAAACCTACAACTGGACGAGGAGCCGAGCAGCAGAGAGCCATGTTCCTCCTTGGCATCTTACGCAACAAACCATATGGACCCTGGAGCTCTTACATAACAGGCCCAATGCTAACGAGGGGAAGTTTAACAACAACACAAAAAACAGATCGCATTCACAACAGACCACCATATGTTCTCCCGTTCCCTGACAGCAGCCGCACCAACTCCTCCTCGGGCGCCCACAGAAATTTTCTCGACCAAAACAGTTTTATTCCCAAGTGACTCAAACGATTGATGCCTTTATAAAAAGAATGGGGGAGGGGGCCATGGTGGAAGTCTGTGCTTCTTCAAAAGAAGTAAGTCTTGCTAACTCCTTGGGAAAGCCCGGAAAACTTCAGCCTCCGCTCTTTGGCCTTGGGAGATGTGGGCTTCTCTAGGGACAGTGTGGCCTCTGTGACCTGGCAGCTCCCTCCCACGGAGTGAGGGTAGATGCACTGATTTCTGGTTTCTAAGGCTCTAAGCTAAATAGCACATGTGTTTTGGGTCATCGTTTCACTTGGTCTTGAACTGTTACACTATCTTGTTCATCGAGAGTCTCAAGTTTGTTGTTGGTTTTCTGGAAGTGCCTTCTGGAACTAAAGGGTGGTTTGACATGTGCACATTGGGGAAGGGTTTCTGCTAATGGCTCTAGGCCAGCCACCAACTTCCTTTTCCATAGTTTTTGCCTGGTCTTCTGCCTCCTTCACTCCCTGCCCTCCATTTCCCTGCCCTGCAGCCGTAGCAATCCTGCTAATTACAAAGTCTGAGCATGTCACTCCAAATTCCCTATGCCTCCCCTGCCTCTGGTCCTGCATGCTCTAACCTCTGCACCCCACTTTGCACTGCTCTTCTGCTTGTTCCCGGAGTTTCAGCAACATTAGCTTTCTTTTGATTCCTTGTGGCTTTGCACAGGCTCTTCCCCCTGCCTGCCCATCCCCCCCACTTAGTTCTCACCATCTGCATCTCTGCTACTTGTGGCTATTGCATCCTTAAAATGTGGCTATTGAAACTGAAGAATTATAATTTTAATTTTATGCATTTTAATTAGTTTAAAATAACTTTAGCGTCTCACGTTGCAAAGGAATTTTCTTTTCCACATTTTCTTCCGTACTTTATGGATTCACTTTCTATATTAGAATACCCGTGGCTGGGGCGCCTGGGTGGCTCAGTGGGTTAAAGCCTCTGCCTTCAACTCAGGTCATAATCCCAGGTCCTGGGATCAAGCCCCACATCCATCGCTTCCATTGGGCTCTCTTCTCAGCAGGGAGCCTGCTTCCCCCTCTCTCTCTGCCTGCCTTTCTGCCTACTTGTGATTTCTGTCTGCCAAATAAATAAATAAAATCTTTAAAAACAACAACAACAACAAAAAGAATACCTGTGGCATAATTGTAATATGAGGTACTGATTAGATGAAAGTTGTGTATCCAAATGTGTCCCCCTGACACTTTGTATTTTCCAAAGACGGCCACAGTGAAATATATATTCCATCCCATATTCTCTTACAATGTGACACTGACAGTGTCATAGAGATAGAACTGGGTGGAACTTTGTATCTGACAAAGAAAAGATGATGGTAGAGGTAGCATGTGTCTTCTGAGGTTAGGTCATAGAAGGTACTGTATCTTTCACCCTAGGCTCAGGATTACTCACTCCTAAAGTCACAAGCCACCACGCTGTAAGGACCCTGACATGGGGATGACTGAGTGGCTCAGTTGGTTAAGCGGCTGCCTTCAGCTCAGGTCATGATCCCAGCCTCCTGGGATGGAGTCCCACATCTGACTTCTTGCTCAGCAGGGAGCCTGCTTCTCCCTCTGCCTCTGCCTGCTTCTCTGTCTATGCTCACTCTGAGAAATAAATAAATAAAATCTTAAAAAAAAAAAAAAAAAGAAAAGAAAAAGAAAGGACCCTGACATGGAGAGGAGTGACCTCAGCAAACAGCCAACGGCATTTTGCTAATCATGTGAATGAGCCACCTCGGAAGTGGATTCTATAGCCCCAACCAAGCCTTCAGATAACTGCATCCCCAGCTAACATCAGATTACAATGTCATGAGACACCTCACCTAAAAGACCTGTCCATCTGAGCTTTTCCAGAAATCCTGACACTCAGAATCTGTGAGTACTATAAATGTCATGGTTTTTGTTTTGTTCTTGTTGTTGTTACTGTTTTTAATAAATGTCATAGTTTGAAGGCACTAAGTTTTAGGGTGGTTTGTTATGCAGCCATAATAACAGGAACACTACTCATTTTTCTCCCAACACCACTTACTGAATAGTTATCTTTTCCCTCCAGATACAAGATGTCACTTTTATTATAAGTGAAATCGTTGTATCATGTGGGCCTATTGGACTCATTCTGTTCCATTGGACCAGAGAAATTCAAGCACTAATACCAGATAGTTTAAGTCACTGATGTTTTATCATCTGTGTTACTAGCTGTTAAAGGTAGCCACCCTCTAACACTGGTCTGCTTTTCCCTAGTTTGCCTGGATATTATGGCTCCTTTTATCATGAGAATTTTATTTTTTTTAATTTTTTTAAAGATTTTATTTATTTATCTGACAGAGCTATCACAAGTAGGCAGAGAGGCAGGCAGAGAGGGGGAGGCAGGCTTCCCGCTGAGCAGAGAGCCTGATGTGGGGCTCGATCCCAGGACCCTGAGATCATGACCCAAGCCAAAAGCAGAGGCTTAACCCACTGAGCCACCCAGGTGCCCTTTTAGAATCAGCTTGTCTAGCATTTAAAAAAAAGAATATTTTTTTATTTAAAAATGCTTTTTTATGTGCTTGTGATAAATTTATAAAATAACATCGGAAAAATTGATGTATTTATATTGCAGGTTTTTATTCAGAAATATAGTATATATTCTCATTTAGGTTTTCTTGCATGATGTTCAGGAGTGTTTTAAAGTTTTTTTCATATCCAGTTGTGTATTTCTTATAAAGTCAACACTTAGGTATTTTAGATTTTAGTCAGTGTTTTAAGTGGAATTTTGTGTGTGTGTTATACCTGCTATTCTAAATAATTGCAACTTTGTATATATGAAAACTATTGATTTCTATTTGTTAATTTTGTATATCACTTTCCTTCTGAATAATCTATTTGTTTATTGTAGCTTTTAGTTGGCTCTCTTGGTTCTATCAGGCAGACAACCATATTGTCTGCAAACCAATATAGCTTTATCTTCTATTATTTATTCCTCAAATTATTAGTTGATCTTTTTTGCATTAACTAACACCTTCAGTATAGCGTAGTGGTGATAGACTTCTTTAGTGAGACTACCTTTTAAGATTACATCTAGCCATGTGGAATTTTTGGACTCTTGACATGTGGCTATTGAGACTGAGGAATTGTATTAGTTTTACTTAATTTAAATTTAAATAGCTAGACTTAAGTCTTCTTTAATTTCTCTCAGCCATGTTTTGTAGTTTGCAGTGTATAGGTTTTGCACATGTTTTGCCAGATTTGTCCCTGAGTATTTCACATCATTTGATGGTATTGTAAATGCTTTCTCTTACAACTAGAATTTCCAGTTGTGCATTGCAGCTACATAGAAAAACAATGGATTTTTAATGCTGATCTTGAAACTTGCAGCCATGCAAAAATCACTTATTAGTTCTAGTAGCTTTTTTTTTCTTGCATTCCATCAGATTTTCTATATAGACAATTATAGTATCAAAGAATAAAGAGAGTTTTATTTCTTCCTCTCCAATCTGGATTCCCTTTATTTCTTTTTCTGGCCTTACTGCACTGGGAGAAACTCCATTGTAATGTTGATAAAATATGATGAGAGACCATACCATTGTTCCCAATATTAGGGGGAAAGTGTTTATGTTTTTCACCACCAAGTATAATGCTAGCTAAAGGTTTTTCGTAAATACCCTCTCTTAGGTTGAGAAAGTTTTCTTCTATTCCTATTTTGCTGGAAGTTTTTATCAGGAATGGATATTTCAACTACTGAGATGAAAAAAAAACCTTAGAAACCAGAAATCAGTGCATCTACCCTCACTCCGTAGGAGGGAGCTGCCAGGTCACAGAGGCCACACTGTCCCTAGAGAAGCCCACATCTCCCAAGGCCAAAGAGAGGGTTTTTTTCCATATTTTGGTAACATGATAAATGTCATTGATAAATCAACTTTTCATTCCTGGGATTAAACTCCATTTCATCATAGGTATCATTAATTTTATATATGAATGGATCCAATTAGAATTTTTGCACCTATATTCATGAGCAATATTGGTCTGTAGTTTTTGTTTGTTTATTTGTTTTTTTTTCCCATCTATGTTTGTTTTGGTATCAGGTTAATTCTGGCATCAAAAATGAGTTGGAAAGTATTCACTCCTCCTCAATTTTCTGGAATAGTTTGTGTAGAATTGATATTTCATCTATGTGTTTGGTGGAAGGCATCCAGTGAAACAAATTGGGCCTAAAATTATATTTGTGGATAGGTTTTCAATTACATATTCAATTTCCTTGATATAGGGCAATTCAGGTTATCTGTGTCTTCTCAAGTGAGCTTTAGTAGTTTGCATCTTTCAAGGAATTTATCTATTTCATCTTACTTGTCAACCTTATGGGCATAGAGTTACTTAATGATATTCCTCAATATTCCTTTTAATACTGTAGTGATCACCTTTCTTGTTTCTGACATTGAACATTTCTCTCCTCTTTTCCCCTGTCCAACTGAAGGTTTACTGATTTCTTTTTTTCTCAAAGAACCAGCTTTTTTTTTTTTAATTTTGTTCATTGTTTTTCCATTTTCTATGCCACTGATTACTGCTCTGATCCTTATCATACCTTTCTTCTTCTCATTTTGGGTTTGATTTGCTCTTCTGTTTCTAGTTTCTTTTTTTTTTTTTAAGATAATATTTATTGAGAAAGAGTGAGAGAGAGAGAGCGAGCATGAGAGGGTAAAGGTCAAAGGGAGAAGCAGACTCCCCATTGAACAGGGAACCCAATGTAGGGACTCAGTCCTGGGACTCCAGATCATGACCTAAGCCAAAGGCAGTCACTCAACTGACTGAGCCACCCAGGCAACCTGTCTCTAGTTTCTTAAGATAGAAGCAGAAGTAATTTATTTGAAATCCTTCTTTACTAATGTAAGCATACATTTTCCTGTAAGTACTTCTTTAGCAACATTCTATAAGTTATAATATATAGCGTTTTCATTTTCATTCAGTTCAAAATACTATATAACTTCCCTTTGGTTTCTTCTTTGACGCATGAATTACTTACAAATGCATGTGTTGGGTATTGTTCCCTCTAGCTCTTCCGGATGATTCTTTCCCCAGTCTCCAATGGATTCCTCACATGTGTGCACTGACCAAAATCCTGTGCAGATCATCAGCGTCCTGTTTCCATGTGTCTCTTTCCTGTCCAGTGCTGGTCCTATGCATTCGATCTGCCTTTGTTGCTCTTAACTCAGCTTCATCTCTTTAACATGGAGTCTTCTAGACTCTGCCTGAGTTCCTCCCTCCTGCCACAGCCTGGAAACTCCCTCAAGGCAGTGAGCTAGGGCAATTGTAGGGCTCCCCTTATTTGTTTCTGCCTTTCAAGGGTCGTTGCCCTTCACTTCTTGAGGTCTAGTGTTTTGAAAACCATTATTTCATATATTTTGTCTGGTCTTTTCGTTGTTTCAGGTGGGAAAAGAAATCCATTCTCTCTTACCCACTGTGGTTGGATTCAGAAGTAAGGCTAGTGAGCTTTTACTTGCTTATTTTTATTAATTTATTTACGCCATTTACTATAAACTATTTTGATTTATTATTTTTATGTGTAGCTTTTCTGTTATTTAGGATGGTTTGTATTTCAGTTCTAGTGGTTACTAGTTTAATTATGTCTTTATATAATAACTTTTGTTCTCTATACTTTTTGGACAGTATCTATTAATTAGTTCATTACTCTAAGCCACGATGCAATCAGTGTGCTTATCTTCCTCTTACTCCTCTTCTTAACAAACCAGTGTCCGTGAACAACATTATCTTTCTTGGTGTGTATGTTTGCACGAGTACTTATGCAATTAAGCTTATATTTCTACTACTTCAGTCTTCAACTCCTCGCCCCCTCCCCCCATTCTTACATCTTCAGTATAATTTCCTGGTAGGATAAGGGAGGAAATGTTAGCTTGAACAGACATATTTGCATCAGAAGTCCCAAAAGCATCAGATTAGGATACAGAGACTTGTATCTGTGCCCAGGCTCCCTAATCACCAGCTCTATGGTGACCTTAAGATAGCTGCTTAAGCTGTCAGACCACCATCCCCTCGTTAAGATGGGACACTAATATCTATCTTTTGAGGTTGTGATGAGACTGGAACGAGAGAATACATGTGAGATGCTTTGCATAAAGCCCAAGGCATATTAAACACCTATAAAATATTGGTTAGTAATAGTAGCCTTGGTAAGAAAAATCAATAAGAAAACATCCATGGAGTACAAACCACACACCAGGTACTGCACCAGCTATCTCACATTCTGTATTTCATTTAATCTTGACAGTGAACCTGTGGTCGATACATTGCCCTCATTAGAGATGAGGGGGAGACTGTAAGAGGTTAAGAATAAACCAAAGTCACTCAGAGCATAAGTGACTGTGGCAGAATTAAGGCTCAGAATTCTGATGCCGTGTCCAGAGCTCTCTTTCTCTCCCCACTGCTCTCCCGCTGCCTTTACGATCCTGAGCTCTGCCCTGCTAATGAAAGTGTGTGCACACACATTCACACGAACATGTGTGCACTCACTTTATTCTGAGAACAAACTTGGCCTCCCAGCTCAGTATATAGACAGGATACACCTGGGCGAATATAATTTGCCTGTTTTTCCAAACTCTAGGTTCAGAGTCTGGCTTGCAGACAAGGTACAGATGGAAATCTTCCTGGACTCAGACCAAGGAGAGAAGAAAGGGTGGGAAAGGCTTGCCCCATGGCCTGTAGTAGCACTGAGTAAATCCAACCTAGACTGAGGTTGGGAGAGTAGTTGGAGGAATCACGCTATTGACAACTGCCGGCTTGTCTAGCACTTGACCAAGTTCTTCAGCATCCAAGCCCTCTTGGACTTTCCATAGAAGTTTTATTGCCAAGGAAATGGAGGCTGAGAGAGGTTAACGTTTTGCTCGAGGCCACATATTTAAATCGATGACAGGTCCTAGAGGACAATCCCAGCTCTCCTCACGCTTGTCCCGTGCTTTTCTCATGACAGGCATTTGACTTCATGGGTAGCATTTACCCTTTCACGGTGCTGCTGGGGGTATGACTAGGCCCCATAGATGTGTAAGGGGAGAATCAGAGTTTAACTGGACCTGTCTAGTCTTTAGCACTGTATTATGAGTGGCGACAGATAAAGAGACATAAAAATGGTCTTTGTTCTCAGTACTCATGTATTTATTCATTCATTCATTCTAAAAGTTCACTGGGTGCCAAGCTCTTTTAGGAGTTGGGGAATACTCTTCAAGGGGCTTACTGAATGATGAAAGAAACAGATTCAAAATGCAACTGTTCCAGTTCAGTGGGAGAAGTTAAATTAAGAGTATTTGGGTGGTCTTAGAGAGGAGAAGGGGGTTGGGGTAAATTAGAAGGGGAGGTGAACCACGAGAGACTATGGACTCTGAAAAACAACTGAGGGGTTTGAAGTGGCGGGGGGGTGGGAGGTTGGGGTACCAAGTGGTGGGTATTATAGAGGGCACGGCTTGCATGGAGCACTGGGTGTGGTGAAAAAATAATGAATACTGTTTTTCTGAACATAAATAAATTAATTTAATTAAAAAAAAAGAGTATTTGGGTGATGGGCTTATCACCAAAAGCACTTCACTATCAATGGGGAATGGGATCTAAGAAGGCATCGGCAAAGGAGGTGAGTGTGGAAGGATCCATAGGAGCTGTAGAAGCGGGATTTGCCACCAAAGAAGGCACAAGTGAGCATGTTTCTTTCAGAGGACCACAAGTGATTCCATGCGGTCAAGTCCAGGGAAGGCTGGGAGCAAAGCTGAAAGCTACTCGGTGCTCCTGCAGAGGAGTTTAGACATCTCCTACAGAGGGTGGAAAGACAGTCTGAAATGTAAGAAGAGTAGTAATAGGACCAGCTTTGGCTGGAAAGCTCACTGTGGTACAGGTGGGAAGAATGGACGAACGGGGGAGGGAGCAGTGAAGAGGCTGGCTGAGGTTAGGGGTGTGGCAGTGGGAATGGGGTGAATTGCTCTGGCTCACCCCTACTCACATGGAAGGGTCAGCATAGACAACAGCTCAGAGAAGGACCTTCAGTCTGGCTAGAAGCTCTTCTTATGGCACCCGGAAAATTTTCTCCCATCCCCTAGAGCAGAGGCAGAGTTTGGTGGTGGTTAATAGCAATGGCTATGAAGCCAGCTTTTAGGACACTGCACCATACCTCCACTGCTAACTAGCTGTGTGACCTTGGACAAGCTGCTTATTCACTGTTGCCTTAGTTTCTTTATCTATAAAGTGATGATAATAAGAGTACCTAGCTCTTAGGGTTGTTGTGCTTAAATCATTTAATGCATGTAAACCACATAAAGCAGTGTCTGGCAGTGGGGAAATGGGCAGTTAAGCGTCGGGTTTTAGAATCATTGTACCCATTCACTGGAGGGGAAAGTGTATGTTCCTGGTTGCACCTGGCCAGTCTGAGAGCCCCCTGGGGACAGGTACCCTCAGCCCAGCAGAGAGCCTGGGACACAGCAGACTCCTAGTCAATATCTGCTGAATGGATTAAATGGATTAAAGGTGATACTAATGACAAAGAGATATTTAGGAGTTAAATCATGCATGACTGCAGGGAACTGATCAGACATTAGGGAGAGGGTTAAGTGAAGAAAATGAATAATTACTAAGGTTCTGAACAGGGCAGGAAGATGATGGTGTTTTCACGGCTGAGACAGGGAATTTGAAAGAAGGAGCTGAATCAGAGGGTTAGAGGGCCAACATGTGCAAGACCAAAGCTATAGGACAGAAAGAAGCTGAGGTTTGAACTCAGGTCTACTGAGTTCATATTCCATGAACAGTTTCTATAACCTGCATGTCTATGCAGAGCACAGTACCTGATGCCGCAGGGACCCCATAACGCAGATCGAAGGGACCCCATAATGCAGATCGAATGAGCTGGCGAATGCTTGAATGAGTGGACGCCTTTTGTGAATGCCAGGGGAGCACGGTTGCTTTTCTTTTCAATGATAAGTAGATGTCTGTGTGGAGGTTAAAATAAAAAATGGAAGAAAGAAACAAAAGTTGCCGTAAGATTTAAAATTAAAACCTAGTAACCAATATTGTAAGTGAATGAAATGGGAGCCATCTTCCTTCTTTTTCCCTTTCTCTGACACATCAGGACATTTTTTATTCTCTCTAGCTTCACAACATACTCTTGCAAACTGCTAGGAAGGATGACTAAAACTACCCACCAGGAAGTTTTGCAAAGCCCAAGCCAAAAAAAAAAAAGCAACATCAAGGAATCTAGGAGCATAGGAAAATGCCTGGTGACGAGTGGGGGCGGTTACACAGGCTCCTCCACGGATGACTCCAAGTTCAATCACCACCCCTTTGACACAAGCTTAAGTGAAGCCACTGGAGGGACCCGCAGCTGAGCAGCAGAGCAGAAAGAACCATCTGCAAGAGTTCCTACTTGGAATGGGTACGCTCTCCCTCACTACAAGTTGCGTCATAGAGTAGTAATCGTAATTATACTAAGAATGCCTATAGTTTATCGAATGTTTACTACTTCCAGAAACTGGTAAGTGTTTTACAAACACTATTTCATTTATTTTCATTTATTTCATTTCATCAGTTCCTGCAAGAAACATGCCGCTACCCCCATTTGAAAAATGGGGACACCCAGCCTCAGAGAAGGTAAAAGAACCTTACCAAGGTCAGGTGCGAGTGAGGTCACAGGATCTGAAGCCCAGCTTGTCTGACTCCAAAGCCCAACCCTAACCACACACGGTTTTTCTCCATGATTCCTTTGCAGTGGAGCTGTGCAGAGTTTAGCTTCGTCCAAGCGAGTCTCATTGAAGCATCAAGCACGAAGCCTACGTTCCCAATGCAGGTATGACAAAACAAGAGTGTCCCCACTCAGAGGCCCTTCATCAGTCCCGAAGAATCAGTGCAAGGATCTAGAGACACGGGTTCAGAGAACTGGGTCCAGATACTGACGTTACCACTTACTTACTGTGAGGCTTCTTCTGCATTCCGTAAATTCTTTGGGCCTCTGCTAGTTTCTTAGTTCTTACCCAACCCACCCTTTCCCCTGACTTTGGAATATAAAATAAAAGGATTTGTCTAAATGAATTCTCGAAGGGTTTGAGAAACTGATATTTTTTGTTTGTTTCAATATTTGTATCATTCCTAATATAAACTTTATTACATCAAAAAGTAATTCGCCTGGGTGGCTCAGTCAGTTAAGCATCGGACTCTTGATTTTGGCTCAGGTAGTGATCTCAGGGTCGTGAGATCAGGCCCTGGTTGGGTTCCATGCTTGGCCAGGAGCCAGCTTGGTATTCTCTTTCTCTCCCTCCCTCTGCCCCTCCCCACCCCACTCTCTCTCCCCCTCTCTAAAAAACATAATAATACATGCTTACTAAGGAAAAAACATACTCCTCAAAAAAAAAAAAAAAAGTAATACGTAATTGTTTCAGAAGGATGCAGAAGAGTGAAAGTAATTCCAATTCTTTTGAGCACAAATGGGATCACTATACAAATTCTGAATTTAAAGGACTATCAGAGAGGCTTCCTCTAGCTTTAATATTTAACAATAGCAATAAAAAGTCACGTTTGGACACTTTTTGTTACTTCCAAATACTTCTTGACTTTCCTTTTGAAGACTTCTATATTCATATCTACGGTTCAGTGCTCTCGTCTAAAGATTTAAAGAGTACTTATAAAGGCTTTTTAATTCTTTTGATGATTAGCTAAAATAAAGCAAAACAAAAACCTTGTAGAGGGTATTTTTTTTCCAAAATAATGCACTCCACAACCTCTTGTTTAGAACTTACCATGTCTAGGACTTGTGCAGCGAGATACCCAGAATGCCACGTGATCGTGGGTGAGCAGGTCCAGTGGCTAGAGGGAGAAGTGAAGGAAGGTAAGTACACAATGGCCTGAGTGTGCACGTGTGAGCTATTAATTCTGTCACAGAGGAGGGAAGAGAGGCTGAGTCTGAAAGAAGGAAAGATCCAACAGATGGCCAAGCCTTAGAGAAGCAACCACATAGGCAAGCTCCAGCTTGGTTAGCCAGCGGTAGAATGACATAGGATTTCTTATCTACACTGGGGTACTTGATGATGGAAGGGCAGTACTGACAGTTATGTCAGGATACTGGGTAAAAACCAGAATTTCCTGGGCAAATGAGATCAGATGGTCAACTTCACGCTAACATTTTATTGTGAAAAATGGGGCTCTGAAATGGGTGTGATAGGCAACTGAGGAATCACTAAATTCTACCTTAGAAACTAATAATACACTGCATGTTAATTAAATTGAATTTAAATTAAAAAAAAAAAGAATAGAAGAAAAATGGGGCTCTGAATCTCATTCTTTACACATTGAAACTGCGATGAAAATGGCATGTTCAGAATGCCCCAGGGAAGGCTTCCCCACCCTGGCCAACTTCCTGAACAACTTGCAGAGCTTCCCCTAACAATGCCTTTCAGTCCTGCTGTGAGAATCTAGCATAACATCAACACAGCAAACAAATTGTTCAAACTGAAAAAGCGCATTCTTGTATCATCCTTAAACTAGTGCCGTAGCAATGTAAGACTTTCCAAACCACATTGATACTCAGCCTTGGGAGTTTGGGTTTTCCACAGTGCTTCGGGGAGCCACTCAGAGCCCTAACTCTCAAAGTTTCCAGTTGGTGTTCCTTGATTTGTTTATTTGTGCATTTAGTTATAATTCCAAAGAGCCAATGAAGATTTTCTCTGTGCAGGGACTATTGGGAAAAGTCTTGCGAGTGGAAGAGGAAAGTCAAAATCTTTTAAAACAAGACCCGTGTCTTCTAGATGTGATAGCTGCTGGTGTACCCTGAGGCAAAAGGAACAGCATATGCAAAGGCACAGGGGCAGGAACAAAGCATGGAGTATCCAGAGAACTGGGCAGAATTCTCTGGCTAGGAATGAGCCTGGGAATATGGTGGGAGAAGCGACTAAGTGTGGGCTGAGACTAGATAGCTAAAGGGCCTTGAATGCCGCCCCAAGGAGTTTAGACTTCATCGTGCTATAACTGATGAGTCTCTGGAGCTATTCTAGCAGGCTATTTGTTTCTGGAAAGAGAGCAAACCAAACAAATCCAGGGAAAGTCACCCATCCTGGATCCAATTTCTCTCTTCAGGTTTGCAGTCCTAATTTGCTTTAAACTTTTTGTTAATGTATTCCCTGGCTCCCTGTATCTCAAACACCACCCCCAAAGGAAGGCATCTCAATCAACTAGTGATTATGGGCACAAATTTCTGATGCTTTGAGTTCAGCCCAGTCCCAACGTAGGCTGGACTAGAGTATTTTAGCATCTCCCAGATCTACTCCCAAATGGGACTCTATGGATGAGGCTCTGGGCCAGACCCAGAGAGGCGAGATCGGGGGGCTTCTGTCTTCTGACCACCCTCTTGGAAACTGCTCCCAGTGATTTTCTTTGGGGGAATTTATACTCTTAATTCCCTCCATTCTCCACCCCATCATGTCTGCCTGAAGACCAAGTCCAAAGTCATGAAGCTCACATGAAAATGGCAGCTGTATACTTTTCAGCTACTTGGGATGCTTAATAAATGGACCGACTTGAAAGATAAAAGTCTCCTTGTCCCCAGAGGTATTTGGACAGCCATGCTCTGGAACGGTTTATTTCAGGCTGTAGGGAATTGGAGTCTGACAGATGTGGATTCTCTTCCTCGTCTAACTATTTCCAACCTCTGAGCCTCTGTTATCTCAGGTGTAAAATAACGATTATAATAATTCCTTCTTTAGAGGGTTCTTTAGGAAAAAAACAAAAAACCAAACCAAAACAAAAAAAACGAAGTCATGAAGTCATGTGGCCCAATGCCAGGTAGTAGTATGTGATCAGGAAAAGCTGGCAATCATCCCGGTTAGCACGGGCATCCGCCAATGGGTGAGCTTTGTGCTGCCAATGGTGAACCAGTCATCTATTTCTGCATAAGACCTCCCCCCAGGAACACGACACAGGAAAAGTCCTATAGGCAAAGAATTGGTCATCAATACCAATGAATATTACCCAATAAAGACCATCTAGCTGCAGGAGCCAAACTTCCCATTTTGCACAAGGAAAAGTAAATTCAGAGAGAGGAATCACAGGCCCAAATCCACTAAGTCCAGGAAGCTATAGAGAGATTCCTGATGAGACCTTAGGTCTCCTGGTGCTTCCTCCCATGCTCAGTAGTGTTCTTTTAATGTCTCTGTTTTCTGTTAAGAAGCAACATTCAGGACCTTCAATGATCCTATCTTCCTTACATGTACTAACTCATTGAATCCTTACAACAACCTCAGAAGGCTGATCTTTTTTTTTTTTTTTCAATTTATTTATTTTCAGAAAAACAGTATTCATTATTTTTTCACCACACCCAGTGCTCCATGCAAGCCGTGCCCTCTATAATACCCACCACCTGGTACCCCAACCTCCCACCCCCCCGCCACTTCAAACCCCTCAGACTGTTTTTCAGAGTAGAAGGCTGATCTTATTGTTAATCTCCATTTTATGGATAAAGGAAGTGAGAGAGAAGTTAAGTTACTTACTCAAGCCTCACTTCCAGCTAGCAGTAAAGCCTAGATGTGAGCCTGGGCTTGAAAGCCTGGGTCCTTAACCACACACACATACCGACCTTCCTAAAGTGAAAAAAAAAGTGTGTGGTGTCTCCTTCAGAGGAACCTACTTTCTAGAGGAGAAACAAAACCCCCAAGAGTGTGTAGTCACATGCTTCAGGCCCCAGGAGAGCGAGAGAGGGAGGGTTTAATTCTGCAAGGTGAGGAGTGAGAAAACTAGGACAGCTTCCTGGAGGAGGCGGCCTTTAGCCAGTTTCCAAAACTGGCTTGTTTTCCTCTAAGCTGCTGAGCGTAGGGGTATTCCCTACAGATAGAAGTATTCCCTACAGATAGAAGCATCTTTGCTGAGATAGACAGGTGGGAAGCGGCAGGTTTTCAGGGGCACCAGGGAGGCAGGAGGCCAGGACACCAGACATTAACTCAGTGTGTGAGAAGGACAAGTTACTTAACCTACAGAAACCTCAACTTCCTCTTCTGTAGAATGGGGATAATAATGCCTGCCTTGTGAAGCTGTTTGAATATTAAATGAGATCATGTGTATATACTTCTCAACCCAGTGTTGTTCCTCTTTCTTTATTTACCTATTATAAAACTATTTGCCTCCGTAAAAATTTTTAATTGAGCTTATTTTTTTGCACTTATGCTCACAGTGGCATTAGTAATAATCCTGAGTGGGTTATTAGTCATTCATAATAATAATATAATTAATGATAATGTTAATTGCCATTGATGGAGGGCATTAAGTACTTAATACGTATAATCTATATTTATCTAATCTACTCCTCCGAACCTATCTTAAAGATAAGTATCATTATCCCCATTTTTTCAGCGAGGTTAAGAAATTTACACAAAGGTCACCGGCTAGGAAGTAGCAGGACTGGTTTTCAGACCCAGGTCTGTCTGTCCAGAAAAATACCCAACAAACAGAGAATGCCCTGTGTTTTGAGTTCATGTTGGTCTTGGCAATGTCCCTCAGCCTCTTTCTCAGAAAGAAAACAAACATTCAAAGAGGTTTGCTAACGTGTTGGAACAAGAATGCCCTAGTGAGAGAGAGAAGGGGCCCGCTGAGGCAGGGAGATGCATCATATTTGGAGGGTGGGGTTGTGGGGGTGCCTCAGCCCCTTCTCCCCAAGCCCAGAGGTCCTGAAGAGAGCCTAGCTTGAGCTGGAACCTTGAGCTGCCCAGAAGTCCTGGCATCTTGGCAGGTCACTGTGTGCCTTCTCAGGCTTCAGGTGGTTCTGGGAAGCCAGGGGTGTCCTGCCCACCAGTGGAGACGCCAGGACTGCCAAGGAGGCTGCCTGCTGGTAAGCCAGCCCTTACCCCCCCCCCCCCCCCCCCCCCGTGGGTGGCTCCCAGGCAGCAGGGAGTTAATCTGCTATCTGTTGGGAAGGCTTCCAGAAACCTCCCCGCCTGTGTTTGCTCAAGGCTGGGCTCTTCAGAAACTGAAACCAGCAGGACACCAGGCCCAGCCAGCCCTCATGGGATCCTGCCTGGGTTTACCTTCTATGGGGAAGGATCAGAGGGCTGGGCGGAGCAGAGTCTGGAGCCTGGGCCGCCTGCGGATGTGGCAGGCCTGGCTGCCTTCGGCCTGAGGAGGCCCTAAAACCCCCGTCCACGCCTCCACCACCAGCCGGGACCTGCTCCAAGGCCTCAGAGAAGCACACGGGCAGACAAGCCAGGGTGGCTGGAATTCCGGGCCTGCCCCTCACCACCTCTGAAGTTCAATCACTGAACTTCAGTTTCAGTTTCTTTAGCTGTGAAATGGGGGTAAATAATGCCTGGCCTTTGGATTCAGTAACCTATGTGCAGTAAACTAACACATAAGAAACGCTTGGTTTATGTCCCCCGGTTGCTGTCCTTGTTACTATTATTGCCGTTGTTGTGCCAGTAGGTCGGGCAGCCTGCTTTGTGAGGTAGTAAGCTCCCATCGCTCAAGGAAGTCAAGCGCAAGTGGAAGGAGATGAGGAAAAAGACAAAAACAGGACAGGAAGGGATTCACGTGTGCCATACCCACATACTGACCTGGTCATTTCAGAATCACCTGGGAAACTCAAGCACCACCTCCAACCCACTGAATCAAAACCCCCAAAGGCAAGATTTTCCAAAAGTACAGTTTTATTTTATAAACCACTCATCTGGACCAATCATGTCTACATTTCTCACCTTCAAAAGACCCTAATGTTAAAAAACAAAACAAAACAAAAAAAACCCTAATGTTATTCCCTCCCGTCCTATCAATTAAAGAGTGTAAATCAGATTTGTTAAGTCATAATTAATTCATTTACTCACTACGTAAGTTATGGACCAAAGGCCCAGAGTTCATTCCACAAATAGTCATTCACTCAACAAATATTTAGTGTGTAACTACCATGTCCCAGGCCCACTGCTGTGTCCTGGGGGGATGGCGAAGGAGAGGGTGGACAAGAGCTCCGTCCATCCTCCTGCACCCTCCAACGCCCACCCCACCCCCCAATCCCCAGTGCTTCCCAGTCTGGCAAGGGAAAGCAGAAAATGGACAAGGATTCTAATACAGACATTGAAGCCAGGAAAATCCCACTGGGTAGAAGACACCCAATATTCCGACAGTAAAAAGATGTGGTTCCATCAATAGCAAATAATGTTGACATGTCATTATAGAGAAAGGTGGATGGCGGTCCTCAGCTGTGCGCACACATATGCGCCTGCGCACGGGGTGGCATGATTATTTTTATGAATCCCAAAAGGTCCAGGGTCCTTGACTCGAGAACGGCTAAGGTCTTCTGAGGAAAGGAAGACCCTTTGGACCTAATTCCTGCTTATGTGGCTTGTCTCATGGCCTGGCACACGCATGAGGAACTCCTGGCCAGTGGCCCCAAACTCTGAGCCGAGTCGCTGAGAGCGTGGGCTCTGAAGCCAGGCTGCCTAGGGTTGAATCCCAGCTTGATTCCTTAGCAGCTATGCGATCGTGGGCAAGGTACTGTGAGAGCACACGCACAGAGATGAGACCTCTGTGTGCCTGTGAATAACACCTGCTCACAGAGCTGTCGTGGGGATTACAGAGATGGTACTGAAAGCCGTGGTAGGTGGGCATCGATTAATGAGCGGCTATTATCCTATGCTACTTTTTGCCTTTGATGGTCTGTCTCTCTGCCTCAAGTACCCCCCTCCCTTTTTCCGTCTGGGGAGCACATAGTTGTTGGTGCCATGGCCCTCCTCTCTAGAGCCTTCCTTTCTTCCTTCAGCAGGCAGCGTGATGCTTTTTCATTTGGGTTCCTATAATTCTTTATAGGAACCTCCCAGGGCCCCTCTCACACTGTGACTGCATTCCTCATTGTCATTGAGGTCTTTTCCCTTCCTCTCTGGATTCTGGGTTTTGAAAAACAGGGGCTCCAAATGTATCTTTTTTTTTTTTTTTTTAAGGATTGTATTTATTTATTTGAGAGAGAGCAAGAATGAGAGAGAAAGAGAGAGAGAGAGAGAGAACACAAGCAGGGAGGGGCAGAGGAGAGAGAGAAGCAGGCTCCCCACTGAGCAGGGAGCCAATCCCAGGACCCTGGGATCATGACCGGACCAGAAGGCAGACACTTAACTGACTGAGGCCACATCTTTTCATCTCTAGGGACAAGACGGTCCCTGGGATAGAATAAACACTTGCCACTATCTGTTGAACTAACGAAGGGTGGACAAGGGCTGGACGGACGTGCCCAGGATCACAGAATTCTAATCTGCACTTGGGTTCTGTTGGGAAAAGTGCTTTCTTGCGCTTCTGGCTGCTCATCTGGAAAGCAGATCTGATAATAACAGTGCCTGTGTCTTGGGTTTGGGGGGATTAAACGAGGTGCATACAGGGCAACATTTGAGTATGAGCTCTAGAATCAGATTGTTTAAGTCCCAGCTCCACGACTCATAAGCTGCATGATGTGTGACACGTTTTTAACTGTGCTGTACCCAGAGAAGACAGATCTCAAACCAAAAAGAACGCATCGTCATTATGGGCCATTCAGAGAACTAAAGGAGACACTCTTTACAAAGTCACTGGTGCCTGGCATGGAGTAGGTTTTCAGTACATACATACTGGTTCCATCCCCCCCACTTTCTCCAACCCTGTAGGCCCTGGACTCTGAAAGCCCAAGACAGCTGTTCAAATGCCACATTTTGCTCTGAGTGACTAATGTCCCTTAAGCCGAGATTGGAAAGCCGACTCCAAAACTAAGCTCACATTCAAGCACTGAATGAGATGCAGGGAATGCGGCTGTCCCATTTATTTAATTAATAAGGAAACTTGGGGGGAAAGGAGCAATTTAAAATCAACAAGCATGCCAAGGAAATTAAAAAGCAAGAGCTAGCCCACAATTTCATATGTGGGTTTCAAATGTCATGGGAACGGTCTCTTATGTCAAGACAGGAATAATGGGATCATCCAAACCCAAGCTAATGTTTGACAAACTGTAACACCAACGACCGGCATTCTGTTTGGGGAGCAAGCAGTGTACCACACTGTAACAATTCTCAAATTGCCTATTGCTTTATCATAGCATTTTTGAATAAACTCGTTATTCAAAATTCTCTAGTGGTCACATGCCAGCTACTAAGCCAAAGGGTGTGGAAGAGAATCCCATCGTGTGGCCACACCAATGGCCACACCAATGGCCCCAAAGCTGCTTCGGTTGGTGGGACTTAGAAGAGGCTGACATGAGGGCACCCATGAGAAACTGGGGTTGTCGGTGGCCCAGTCAGCCAGGACTTGGCCATTGAGTTTAGAGAGGAAAGAGGAGAGGACGGGGGTCCCACGTGAAATGTGGGGTCTCAGCAGACTTGTGGGATGAGCTGCACGGTGGGGTGGGGGAGGGCAGGAATCTTACTAGCAAAGCCAGCTGCCTGCCAAGTAGGGTGTGGGTCCGATTCTGCAGAAAAGAGAGAATTACAACTGTTTTAACCTCCAGCCTCTAAGGATTGGGAAGAAAGTGGGGACAGGGGTCACAGAGGAGACGACTCCACTCCCTGTTCCCTGAGCACACTCCACCTGCATATTCTACCCTGATCTCTCTTAACCTAAGCCTACGTCTCCAGACCTTGAGCCAGGTCAGGCACCTGCTCCAAAAACTCTCTCCTGATCTCTCCAATTAGAGAAAGAATCTCTCTCTTCTTCCCCATACACCTGAGGAAATTTGGGTCTCCATTTTAACACTTCTTCCAGTTCTTTATGACATGTCCGCCACCCTCCTTCATTCTTTTTTCCTCTTATCTTCCTCTTTTTAAATAGCTTTAAGTGGTGCCATTGGCTTGCAATAACCTGCACATATTCGAGGTGCACCATTCCACAGGTAGGGACCTGAGAACCATTAGCACCACCAAGATAGTGAACATGTCCGTCACCCCAAAGGTTTCCTCACAGCTCCCTTCTCCAAACCAACACCCAGCTGCTTTCTGTCTCTGGAGATTGGTTTGCATGTCCCATAGTTTTATACAAATGGAAGGACAGAGTATGTACACTTTTTGGAGTGGTTTCACTCCATGAGCATCATTATGTTGAGATGCATTTATGTGCATTTATGTGGCCTCCACTCCTCTCTGAAATGTGGGCTTCTCTGAGGAGAAACAGGCCAGAGCCTAGAGCTCAATGCTGGGCACACAGGAAGACCCATGGTGGGAGACACTGTGGTGTGATGGACAGATCTCTCTGGACGTGGTATCAGAGTACGCACAGATCTCATGCCTAGAGTCGTGCCCATACTCGACCAGCTGGGTAGCCGGGAGCGACTCACTTATAATCCAAGCCTCAGTTTCCTTATTTGTAAATCAGGCTGATGCTAAACCTCTCCACTCCGGGGAGAGCTCTGTGAGACTCCACTGAGCCCAGAGATAAAGTGCTCTGTAAACTGTGAAAGGTCAGTCCTGCGCCAGGATTAGGCCTGAATCAAGCCAGCAGCACACTGGGAACGCCCCAGCTCCCAGGGCTATTTAAAGCCCTGTGTGGATTTCTTTCTGGGGAAGCTGCACAGACTGGCAATTCCTCACAGAAATGGCCAGTAAGGGTTATGGCTAGTGGCCTTTGAGCCTGGCCCAGTCACCAAAATCTCAAGGATTCTTTTCCCTCAACCTCCTGGCTTCCTCTGCAAAGGCTGTGTTTATTGACAAGGTCGCCCTCCCTCCAGAGAGCTGCACGTGACCGTGACCGGAGGGTCCCCTCCTCTGGCCTGGAGCCTGAAGATAAGGACAACCCATCTGCTGGGGGTTCCGAGGCCTGAAGGAACGGGAACTGAGCAGAGGAGGGGAGCAGAGGGCAGCCTGCCAGGCCTGGCCGCAGCTTCCTTTGGCCAGGACTGACAGAGAGGGGTGAGGTGGGGAGGGAGAGAAGGAAATGGTTGTCTCAGGTTGGAAACTGACTTGACCTATAAAATCACACCAGATTTGAGGACACTTCCTATGTCACCCCTCCCCCTGCAACACCGCCATCATGAACTGAATTTCTTATTCCTGCTGCTAAGGGAAGAGAGGCGAGGGCAGCTGCTAGGGCTGCCAGGATGGAGACTCAACTCAGCTAGCCTGGCTTAGGGAAGCCACAGGGCTGTCATCAAGTAGAGCTACCTTCTGAAGAATATCTTCTCTGTGTCAGGCACTAAATTTTCTCTATGCTTTAAAGGGTAACCTTCAAAGCCATACGGGGGGGTGGGGAGGGGGGTTGGTGCTTCCTCTCATTTTACAGCTGATGAAGGTGAAATCATGGGTCCAAGGCCACCTAGGACATGAGCCAGGATTTGAACTCAGTGATGTCTGACGACGGAATCCATGTTCTTTTGAGAATTTGAGGACGACGATTCCCAAGGAATGAACCTAAATAAATTATTTCCTGATCATGCTCTGTGAAAGTGTCCCTGTTATAAAGACCTACAGTGAAGGCTGGTGTCTAGAAGGTTCTGAGAAATCTTAGGGCAAAGGAACTTAAGGTTTTTTTTTTTTCCCCACCAAAAATTTCCCATATTAAATTGATCACCAATCTTTTTTCCTATAAAACATCTCTTCAAGTTCCTCAGAACAAGTGCTCCTCAGAGCCTTGTGTGAGAATCACAGCTGAGTCAGAACCGGAAGAGATTACAGGGATTATCCACCTTACTCGAATGAGTGCGTGAACAACACCTTTTATTAACATCTTCAGCTTTGAGAGACTTACTACCTGCAAAGGCAGCTTGCTCCGTTCTTGCACCCATGCAGTGGTTTGAACAGCACTGCCGGACAGAAGGAGATTGCAAGCTATGTACATAATTCAAGATTTCCCAGAACCTACAGGGGAAAAAAAAAGTGAAAAAAGAACAGGCAAAATTCATTTTAATAACATCTAATTGATTAACCCAGTGGATCTAAAAATAGTATTTCAACAGGGTGTCAGTAAGAAAGTGGTTAATGGGATATGTTTTTCTTTGTTAAAAGAAGTCTTTGAAATCCAGACTAGCCCCATTTCAGGGGTTCGAAGGCCATGTCTGGCTAGTGACTAGCGTGTTGGATGGCACAGGGTTAAAAGATTCTTCTTTTAGGCCAAGCAAAACTCTTCCTGCTTGGGCCTCAGATTCAAGGGCTTGGCCTAAGGATACAGAACTTCACCACCCCCCTCCCCACCAAGATGAGGTCTGTTTTGGCGACTTATTTGTACATGCGTTTCAAGGATCCCCATCATGGAGCTCAATCCCCTGGCAGTGGTCTGCTCAGGTCTGTCTCCCCCTTTCAGAAGGCTTTCCAAACGTCAAACTGCTCTATAAATAAAAGGCCTTGTTCTCCTAACTCCTAGGAGGGCAGCCTTAGAGTCACCCAGGAGTTTTAGTGGTCTCATTACATGGCTATGTTAAATTGAACCCACAGGCAGCTGCTAATACTGTGTCTGGCCCAGAGCTACTCCTTTCTGTTCCCTGGGCCTCGGTTTCCCTGTCTGTCAAAGTTCAGATTTCTATGATTCTGACCCATTCTGCCTCTTCTTATCCACACCCCTCTTTGCCTCCGTACTAAATTTTTCTTGAAACTAGGTCTTAATGTAGAGTTCAGGAAACAGTCATATCCTCCCAGATACCATCATAATAAGCATTTTTTGAACATTTCTCATGTGTCAGGCACTGTGCTAAGAGCCTTATAAATAGCATCTCATTTAATCCTCTTCACACCTGACTGAACTCAACACTAGAATGATCCCCTTTTATAATTGCAGAAACTGAGGCATCAAGCGGCTGAGTCATAGGTCCCACACCCAATAAAGGGAACAGCTGGAAATTCCAGCCCAGGGGCCTTCTCCCGGTTCCCGAACCCAGGCTGGGAATGCAGGCCCAGACCATGGACCTGAGTGAGGCCCAGGTCTCAGACTGCGACAGAGGGAACAAGGGCCCAGGGTAACAACAAAAACAACAAAAAAAGTTTTTTGCTTTTATTGTTGTTGCTGCTGCGAAAACCCACCGAGTGTCCTCCTCCTGTTTGGCCGAGGAAGGAAATACTGTTTTATACTTCCCTTGCTAAGGAAATCCTACTCTTCACAAGTCAACTTTCTTCCCATCCCCTTGACCTTTCAGGAAAGGGCCCGCAGCCCCTGGAAAGGCTCTGGAGGAGACCTGAGGAGCTCAGCATGCCCTGTCTAGGGCAGGGGTATTTTTAGCTCAGGCTGCACTGTTTACAAGGAAGCCAGTCCCCTGAGCCTGCCCTCTCCCTCCAGGCCCCACCCGCCACGGGCTCCTCCGGGACCTTCCTTCCTCCCTCCTGGAGGCTCCTTCCCCACCATCTCTGTCAGCGTGTGGGCTCCATCAGCACACGGGTGCCCTGTCACGACCGCCCCGGGAGATGACTGAGCAAATCCACGGCCCTGGGCACCGACAGCCTTCTGGAAGGGCCAGCTGTGACCTGGCACTGCAGAAAGACAAGAAGCTGCCACCGGTTGAGAAAAGGCCTGGGCAGCTGGCGCCTGACTGGAAATCCTATAAATGGGTTCAGCCCTGCTGCCAGCACTACGGTGTGCCAGGTGTTCTGACCCTCCTTGGCCTCCCTCGGTGCAGCTGGAGAGCAAGGAGGGCTTGAGGAGGGGGCGGGGGGGGGGGCTCTGCCTGCTGAGCCTCCTCCGCTGTTAGGCGCCAATCCTGGCGCCTGCCCTGTGGAGGTGGCGGCAGGTGTTAAACAGGGGAATGGTGGAAAAGCCCGCACTCACAGTGGGCATGCAAGCCACGGCGGCCTCCGTAATAATCTCCATCTCTCCAGCACTTCACGCAGTGTCTGGCAACAAGGCGGTTCTCCACCGAGGGAGGCTTCCTTCTATTCCCTCAGCTCTGCGTTCTCTCACGTCTAAGCCTGTACAGAACAGCTCCTCCAACCATGCCCTTTTTAAAGTTTTCAGTCCTCTCGCCCAACCTGGCACCCCTCTTCCTGCTGTGGCTAAAGAGTCTTCCAGCAGAAGTCCCTTCTCTGAGTCACCGTCCTGGAGCTTTCAGGGCAGGCTGCCCACCTGTCCCCTCAGCCCACTGGCTCTTCAGACCCTGGGCCTGGCCCAGGAAGTGTGTCTTCTCACGGTCTGCCCCTAAGGTAGCACAGCTGGGAGGGGGAGCCGACCCCGGAAGCCTAGTCCCTGCCCAGGCTTCCCCAGAGGTGGGTGTGGAGATCACCAGGCCTCTAGGCTCTCCTCCTGAGGGCATGCTGGGCTTCTCCAGCAAGTGAAGAGATCCAGGGATTGGAGGCAATTAAGTTCCTACCATGAATCCTCCTCCTGCCTCCTCCGCTCCCCCTCATGTGTCCCACTTCCCCTCTCCAGACCTTTCCCTTCCTCTCCTCCTCTTCCTCATACCCAGCCTTCTCCTCCTTGCTTTCCCTCACAGTTGTGCTTTTGACCCAGGTGACAGCCTACTGTATTCCCAAGGGGAAGGACCAGTGACGAGGTGGGGGACAGACTTGTCTCTGAAGCCTCATACCTCTCCTTCTCCGAGTCCTTCCACAAAGATGCCCTGAGCCATCTGGTGTGCCAACAAGGTGCCGGTGCTAACCCCGGGGGCCAGGTAGCACCCCTGGTTTGGGGCAAGTTGCATATTAAAATGTACCTCCTCTACTGTCTCAAGATCCTGCTTTCACACTTCTTCCAGTGTGGTTTTACTGTCCTACAATGCATTACCTTAACCTTAAGGAGAAGCTGACACTCTTGGAGAACGTCATTATGGAAAGAGAACGTCATTACGGAAAAGAGAACGTCATTACGGAAAGAGGCGTCCTTCCTTCTCTCCCCATGCCCGGCTCCCTAGACAAAAGAAAGAGCATGTTTCACCGAAAAAAAGCCTGAGTGTAGGACTTGGTTTGGGCAAGAGTGGATTGCAGGAGAGGAGGTTGCAGATGGATACGGGACAAATCATGCCGGTGGCCACCGCTGGGAGCCATTGTTCCCCGCCATTGTGCGTCAGGGCCTGACTGCAGCCAGGGTGTGAAGGCTGGGCTGGAAAAGGGACAGAAAGAACAGCAGCAGGGAGACTTCCTGGGAAACTGTGACCACCTTTCTTGCTCCACTGAACCCCCTTAATCCCTAATCCCTGACCTCAGAGACCTGTGGAGAGGTGCTCATTCCCAACTCTCTTCCCCACCCATCCTGTTTCTTACTCACTGGGTGGCCTTTGACAAGTCCCTTAGCTTCCGTGGCTGGATTCTTCTCATCTTTAAATCAGAGAAAGTGTGTGTGAGTGTGTGTGCGTGTCTCAGCGCACACACACAGACGCACGTACGCACGCGCACATACACCCACCAAGGGTTGTTATGAAGCTTAAATAAATAAAACCATGGAAGGAAGTCCTTTGGAAAGCACAGGCCGTTCTCTATCTCCCCTTGGCCTGGGCCGCTATTCCCATTCCCCAAGGGGAAATCCTCCTCCGGAAAGTGCTATGCACACTGGCATGGGGGCTGGGGGGGGCGGGGTGGGGCTCCAACAGACACCAGATCTCTCCTTTTCCACTTCCCGGTTGACTTCCAGCGCAACTGCTATTGGCTTGTGGATGGACGGGCGGCTCCCTGAGACGTGTCTCGTCACCAGGCTTATGTCCCATGGGCACAAGCTCTGTGACTGACATCAAGGACCAGAGGGGCCCACGGGCCTCTGCCCCGGATGGGGCCTTGTCGGGTGGTTGAGGCAAGGCTCCTGACCTTCAGGCAGCAGCTCACAGATAACCTCTACAAAGGGCTTCTAGTAAAACGAAGAGGTGCAACTTGGGAGGTGATCTGAGCCAGGAAAGGGGGTGGCATGGGAGGAGAGGGGGTCCCCAGAAGAGGAAGAAGCTTCTGCAAAGGCCCAGAGGTACCAGTGAGCAGGTAAGGTTTGCAGTCCGTGGCATCTCTTCCTAAGCCTGTCGAGGCTCACCTGTTAACACCTTGCTTTGATCGCTCCCTTGCCGCCCCACCCCGTCCTGTCACAAGTTCTGCAGGTTCTCATGGCTTATACACGTCCCAAGTACCAATCTCTCTTCTCTAGCCCTATGGACACTGCCTGGAACATAGGAGTCCCACTGGGCCAGACTAATTGAAACAGCTTCCTACCTCTGCTTTCCTCCAGTTCCCTGCCCCTCCCCTCCAATCCATCAGTCACAGCTGCCAAAAAGATCTTTCTGACATATGTAGCTCTGATTGTGACATGTCCCTCTTTTGCTTAAATCCATCAAGGGCTCCCCCACTCTTCACCTTCCAGATTAATTCTGTAGCTTAGAACCCAGGACCTTCCATGATCTGATCCCATCGTCTGCCTCTCCTGCCTCATTTCTCACCCAGTCATACACAAGTCCTGAGTTCCTGCCACACGAAACTTCATTTCCCCCAAGGAGACAGACTGTTTCAAGCTGCCTGGTGTTCTTCCCTTTACCTGGATTCCCCTGCACCCCTATTTCCCTCACTAACTCTGACTCCTCCTCCCTCGGACCGCAGCTATGAAGTTACCACCTCTAGAAAGGTTCTGACCCCTGGAGCCCACCATACATATACCTCTAGCACCCAGGTTCTTAACCTCAGGTGGAATTCGGGAGCTTTGAGAACTTTCAGGGGTGAGAAAATGCATTTTTATGTTCACTAACCTCTGCCTAAAATGTGACAGTTCCTTTGGTTATGGACGTAGGCTCAAATCACACTGATAGTTACTACACGTGTGATTTATCAGCAGTAGAATCACACAAGTTTTCATAGCCCTTTGGAGTTACTGCAGATCTCACAAACTGTCTATCCTCACCAATATTTTGAAACTTCCATCATTAATATACCTATAGATCTGATCATTTCATATGTAAATAAAAACTCATAAATATTACCAATTTGATGTTTCTGTATATTTTGTTAATTCTTTCTAAAAATAATTAGCTTCATTTGCTGTTTTATATGTTTTACTTTATGTATTTTAAAATGTGACTCTGAAAAGAGGTCCATGGGCTTCACCTGACTTCCCAGAGTCTTCTCGTCATGAATCCGTTATTCTTCCTCTGACAGAAACCTGTTAACACCCTTCACTAAAACTCAGTTTATCTTGTCTGTCTCTATGAACAGGTCTTGAGACCCTGAAGTATGCGACCTTCGTCCTATCTGCAAGGTATGATCCAGCACATGGTACCTAGCATAATCCTAAAAATATTTGGGATGAAGAAATAAATGAAGACAAAAAGAAAAGAAGGAAAGGAAGAGGGAAGGAAGGGGGTAAATTTGATCTTCAAAGAGCATCTGTTTTTCCCTCCTTCTGGGAGATTGTCCTGGATCTCTCCAAGACCTGCTGCCCACCTCCTTTATATCTCCGCTCTCATGCCATCGTCTCAGTGAGGGCCTCCATGGTGCCATATTTAAAATTCTGATTCTAGAACCACTGCCCCAGGCATGCTCTGTCCTTCTTCCCTGCTTTGTCTTCTTCACATTTAACCACCATCTGATATACTATCTTTTGTTCATTTTTTTAATTTACTGCCTATCTGAATATAAGGTGTGTGAAAGCAAGGACCTTCATTTCAGACTTATTTCTGTATCTCTGGCACCTGAAAGAGCATCTAACAGATAATAAACATTAAGTCAATATTTGTTGAATGGGTGATGGAAGCAAGCACATGGTGAAGGCCAGTCAATTAAATCAGTCTCCATTCTGTGGATGAGGGAGCTGGAGGTAGGAGACTTTGAGGTCCGTGACCATGTACAGAATGGATCACAGAGCTGAATGGATACGAAAGTTGTGGGACGAAGCATGGTTTGTTTGGATTGCACTTGAAACCCCAGGTTAGGAAACTGAGTCCTAAGGCCCCATGCATGTTTTTGGTGGAGAAATGACAGAGCCCCAGCAGAACTGGTATGACCCCTGAACAGGCCTGCGGAGAAGACAGAGTCTCATCAGGGACATGTCTTACCTTTAAGCCATTGCTGTTGGATCCACAGTTTGGATTTATAAAAATCCTGCTACTCTGTTCACCCTGTGAGGTCTGACTTCTCAAAGGACCCCTGAAGGAGTCAGGAGCTACAACAAGTGGATCCTCATGGATTCCCCACTGCTCTTATGCAAGCCTCTGCCACAGGGCTTACCCAGCTAGGCTAGAATGTTCCAGAACTATATCAAAGGCTTCTCTTTGGCTTCAAGAGGCCAGAGCCTGATACATAATAGGTTTTTAGTGACTATTTATTAGAGGAAAAAATCATAATTAGAAAAGTGAAAATGCTATAGTGATCCTTAGGTTTAATTACAGGAAGAGTTCAATCATGAGCTTTGAGCCCCTACAGTATAATGGGTACTATACTGGGTACGGGAGCTACATTGTAAGAGCTCACAGCAGAGGTGAAGACACATACATGAATGGGCAGTGATAATACAGTATGTCAAGAATGGAGGGGCTATGCCTAGGAAGGTATCCCCTGAATCCTCCCATACTTACCAACTTAAAGTTAGGCTATTATTTAATTACTTCTACTCTGTCTTCCCACAAGAACATAAGTTCCAAGAAGGCAAGGATTCTGTCATGTTCATGACTCTCCTCCCAGCACATAGTAGGTGCTCACCTAGGAAGTCTCTGGGAATGAATGCATGGCTTGAGAAAGCACAGAGGGTGCCTAACCCAGTTCAGGGATGATGGCCACAGAAGACCTCCAGAAGGAAGCATTGTGTTTCAACCATGCTTCTTCCAACATTCCCCATTCCATGACTTCCTCCCAACTCAGTGGGGTCACACTCATTTGTGAAGAAACAACTCTCAGTAAAGGGAAATCAGCTGGGTAAAGCTCACTCAGCTTGCAGAGCAAAGACTTGAGCTTGGATCTCCCAAGTCAGGAACCCACATATGGCTTCTCTTCACTGGCCTAGAAGACCATGCGAGAGGGAACTAATTCCAGAGGACAGATCATCATCCCAACATCAACATCCACCACCACATCACCACCTACTACATCATCATCATTTTTATAGCAGCTAAATTTTAATGAGTGTTCACTCTATGCCAGGCACCTTTCTAGGACTCTACATTTATTAACTCATTCTTCATAACCACCTTATGATGTAGGTTCCATTGTTGTCCTCAATTTATAGATGAGAAAACTGAGGCACTGTGAAATAAGTTTGTTAGGTTACACTGATAGCAAGGGACAAATTCAAGATTCAAACTCATGCAGATTGGCCTCAGAGTCTACACTCAACCATTTCTTCTTTTGCCTCAACAGGTCATGCCCACTTCCTCCAGGTATAGGAGACTTGGAGAGGCTTCTTGCATTTTTATCAGCATTTTTATGTTCTAGACACTATGCTAGGTGTTGTGGGGAAAGTTAAGTTAAAATTAAGAAGAATTAAAAAGTTTCTGCCTTCAAGAGGTGACCAATCTAGAACAGTGGATGGGTAAGAAGTCAATGCAATTAATAAAGGAGATACAGTGAAAGTTTCCAAAGGCCAGGGCATTTCAGCTGGGTTTTGTGAAGGTAGAAAAGGTGAAAAGGTGAATGATACTCTATAAAAAGAGTATGTGTCATCTCCTCAGGCACAGATGTAGACCTAGTGTTAGATGTTAGATGTTAGATGAACATCGAATCCCTTAGTAGTCTAGAGGACAGAGGTATAGGTTGAAGGCAGAGGAATTCAAAGGAGAATTGTGGATCCTGGGGCATTTGAGCTATTACATTAAATGAAATTGTTCACTGTTTAGTAGATGAGCTATGAAAGTTTTATGAGGAAGGAAGTAATATAATCTGACCTGTATTTCAAGGAGCTAACAGGATGAGTACAAAGATACACTCCAGAAGAAGAAGGCCTGAAGGTAGATCATTTAGGTCTCACGTATAATCAACTGTCCCATAATGTAGTGGCCTAAACTAACCACCATTTCATTATTTCTTTCAAGTCCATGAGCCAAGTGGGCAGTTCTGCAGTCAGCTCATGGGCTGCTCACGTATCTGGTGGTCACTGGAGAATGGGTGGAGCAATGGGGGTGACTGGACCACATGTTTGTCATTATCCTGGTCTTCTTTACAAGGCAGTGTTACAAGGTGACCAAGAACAGGAAGAAAAAGCAAGTCCCAATGCACAAGTATTTTTCAAGCCTCTGCTTATGTCAGGTTTCTTTTTTTTTTTTTTTAAAGATTTTATTTATTTATTTGACAGAGAGCGATCACAAGTAGACAGAGAGGCAGGCAGAGAGAGAGAGAGAGGAGGAAGCAGGCTCCCCGCTGAGCAGAGAGCCCGATGCAGGACTTGATCCCAGGACCCTGAGATCATGACCTGAGCTGAAGGCAGCGGCTTAACCCACTGAGCCGCCCAGGCGCCCTTATGTCAGGTTTCTTAATGTCTCATTGACCAACATAGATTTCAAGGGGTGGAACAATGGCACCACTTTCCTGTGGCAAGAACAACAAGATCACCTAACAAAGTGCTGTGAATACAGGGATGGGGTGAATTTGGAAATATTTTTGTTAGGAGGCATTGTAATGGGTAAATTAATGTAATAGTAATAGTTGTTTAACCTGGGAAATGGCAGAAGAAATGGAGAGATGACCAGAGCATATTTGAAACATATTCAGATTATTTGCAGGGGAGAGGAAAGAATAAAGAACCCCCCCACCCCCACCTCAGTTTTTTGGCCAGAGCATCTGGGCAGATGGTCCCCTGTATCAGTGAAGGCAACCAATAGGAAGATGGGGTTTAGAAGTTGTGAACACATTCCAGATCATATCATTCCCCTGGAATTTATGAATGTGCTACCTTCCTTTCTTGGAAAAGATGTCCCTTCACTAACATTCCCTCCACTTTGACCATGTGATCCAAATGGAAAGTGAGATCCCTTGCATGACACTGATTTTCTAGCAGTAGTGACTGGTCAGGTGTGGACTTCTAATCCAAACTTGGCTAAAGAGAGTGGTCAGCCCCACCTCCACTGCCAGCCAGGTCTACTATGTATACCTGTGCAGGTTATGCCTTCATAAGGTTGTCTGGAAGGCAGGGTAAGTGGAGGCTAGAATCCAGCCTATGCTGTGCTGTACTTATGGATATACAGCACCCAGAGGATGAGATGCCTTCTTCTAATTCCCATAGAGGCACTCTTAGTGCTGCCAGTCCCATTTACTGCTCTGTGGTGGGGTGGGCCAAGGGGGTGGGAAATATGCCATGCTAGGCAAATTGGACTCCTCTATGAATTATCCTATTGGAGTATATAGAAAAGAGACTTTTTCCTCTCTGATCCTAGAGCTGTATAGATAGGAGCCCACAGATACCTATGTCCCTCTGATATAGAGGGAGCCGATGAGACACAATGAAGCCAGTACATCAAGGCACTCAGAAAAAGGAAGTGGAGGAAAGAAAGAGAGAGCGCTGTCAGAATCAGAGTCCCCTGTTCCAGCCAACCCTACCCTCCTTGGGTTTTGGTAGTTTGGTTTTGCCTTCAGTTCTGTGATTCTTCCTATAGTCTTCATTTAAATCTCCTCTTTTTGCTCAACTAAGTTTAAGTTGGGATTTTGTTTCTTTTATCCAATTCAGTTCAATACAGTTTTGAACAATAAAAGCAAGAAATTCATGAGTTCAAATTTGGAGGGAAAAGGAATAGGCATGAAAGGTCAGAGGCTGAATCCAAAGAATGTGGTAACCCATTTGAGGAGCCATGAAGGAGAGGGGGTGTCCAGGGGGAGGTCCCTGGGCTTTGGCTTGAATGGTTGGAGAAGGATGGTGGTGTCTTTACCAGATGTAGGCAATCCAGAAGGTAAACTATTGGAGTGAGGAAGGGTAAATGCATGCATGCATGCATGCATGCATTCATTCATTCTTTTATTGGACAACTATTTTCCAAGCCCTCTCAAAGCACCAGGGATTCAACAGTTCATACAGTGACTTTGATTTGGATAGTACCTGTGGGCCATCATTGATTTATTTCTTCAACTAACAGTAAGCACCACCTGTGGACTAGGCACTGTCATAGAACTGAGCATAAATCTAGGCAGTGATGTCCAGCAGGCAGCTGGAAAGAGGGTTGAGTTGGCATTTCTGTGGTACGCGTCATCCCCATGGGGATAATTTTGGAAGACGTGGGAGACAGTGCTTAGAGAAGAGAAGTCTAGCTCCACATGCCTTGTCCATCATGCCTTGGCTTCATTTGTGAGCTGAGAACACAGTGTTTCTTTGGCCCATGTCGTAGAGGCAGCCACAGAAGGAGCATGGGCTTAGGAGTCCCATCTGGTGCCAGCTTGGGTTAACACACCAGCCCTATCGGGTAACCGAGTGAATTACCCTGAATGAGTTGGCTTGTCTCTTGGAGTCTTGGTGTCCTCAGCTCTGAAATGAGGATAGGAACACTCATTCCAGTGCTGCCAGTGAGAAAGAATGTAGGTGTGCATTCATTTGTCCACAGACATGTAGCAAACACCTAGATGGACCAGGTTCTAGACCATAGGACTTTAATGGAAGTCAGTATTGGGGGCTCCCCTGAGAGAGACACTTGAATCTTTGGGGTTACCATGGCTGGGTTCTGATTTGCCTAAAACAGATTCTCTCGCTCTCTGCCCACCAAAAATCAGCACCAATCTGCCCCTTCCCCAGCCCATACAAAAGGCAGCATTTTCTGTGATTAGAGAAGAAAGAAAAACGAGTGTTCTGGTATTCTCTTAGAGCTGTTCTCCAGAGCAGCAGAAAAAGGGCCCACGTGAGCCATGCTGTTCTTGGCAACCACTACACCACTCCTCACAGCCAGAGGCTTAAAGCTTTATTTGTGGTTTAAGTTACAAGCAAGGGCGAAAAACCCCAGAAAAGAGGAACGGGGGGAGGGAGAAAAATTTTAAAAGTTGAGAAAATTGCCCTGTGTTCTCAAGTGTGGGCAATTTGTCCAAACACCTGAACTTTGTAGATTCCTAGTGGTCCGACTGTGGTTTTATATTCTGGGGCTCTGGGCCCAGTATCAGGGGTGGGGAGTGTTTTTTTCATACACAGAAAAAAATCACAAGATCACTTTTTTACAATATATTAATGAGTAGCTGTACTGTTTCAATGGCGACATTGTTGGAGATTTTTTTTTTTTTTTTTTTTTTAATCCAGATCCAGGTTTTGGGGATGGTTTTGTTTTGAAGATTGCCACATAGAGTATTTCACAGACATCACATGCAGTGTCTGGGCGTTGCCCCCCAAGATGGAGAGTGAAGGATGCTAAACATTTTAGGGATAGAGTAGGCCTTTAAGGTCTTCAAGTCCAGCCCTCTCCTTACTCTAACGATGAAAAACAAGGCTCCAAGAAATCAGGAAACATGCCCAAGGTAGCACAGTCTGTTTGCGGTAGAGACAAGTCTAGACCCCAGGCTCCTGGACTCTGAAGGTCTTTCTGGCAAAGCCTTTGAGGCAGCCCAGAGGTGACATTCCACCTCAGAAAGCATGACTGGCCTCCCCTTCATGTTGACATTTCTGCGGCAGTGACTTTGAAAGCTGCCTTTTATGGCACTGGCTTTGGAAGGGCAAACACTGTTATCAGTAGAACAACACAGGTGGCTTCCAAAGCTGGGCCCAGGTGGAGCAGGCAGGAAGGGAGGTCCTTGTGCACAGGCAGACATGACCCAATCACCTGTCTGGGTTCAGAAGGTGCACAGACGCTCCTTGGAGAGCAGGACAAGAGGCTAGTGTGGCGGTGAAGGGCTGGCTTCGGCACAGACAAGACGGGTTCTATTTCCCGGTGATCTGACTTGTCATCCGTGCCACAAAGGCAAGCTCCCGGGTGGGGCTATAAAACAGATAATTTCACCCAAGTGTTTAAGAACCACATGTCCCCAGTGGCCACTGTGTTAGCACAGAATTACCAGTCAGTTGGTGTTCTTTGCTTGCTTCTGGGTCTTACCCAAGCGAGGTGACGAGCTATAGAAGCTCAGGCTCCTGGCAGACATCAAGGTTCATTTCTCTTCCTCCTTGGTCCTCACTAACAAGACAAGGATTTGGCTTCAAGATGGCAGCCCGTCTGAGTGTCCCTCTCGTGCTTCCTGGAGCTTACTCCAAGAGTGGGAGGACGTGGGAGTCGGCGGGCAGGGGATGGGCAATGCCTGATGTAAATGCCTGTGTTTAGAGTCAGAAAGCCTTGGATTTAAGTCCTGGCCCTCTTGCTCGGGTGCTAGTTGCCCTGCTGGAGCCACGGAAACTTTCTGAGCCTCGGTTTCCCCACAAGGGCTCCCTGCCTGCCAAGTGACGTACCGGTGAGAGACTGAGGCAGCAGATGTAGAAACACTTTGTACTCTGTTAACAACGGGAAACTTCTAAAAGTAAGGGGTTAGCTTTCTCCTTGCTCTGCTTCTTTTTTCACTAAAAAGCTACGGGGACGGAGGCCTTTGAATCTGATGTAAATGGATGTTGTATTACTCGGAAACATTCTCCAGAAGTCAGGGAAGTAGAAGAACCTAGCATCACAGACACACTCTAGAGGAGTTCCCTGGAGGAAGGGCAGGAGGAGGAAAGGGAAGCCGTTCTTTGAACATCTATTATGTTCTAGATACCGTGATGCTCACTTTCATATAGGAAGAGTGATGATGATGATGACGAGGATGATGGCTAACTGTATCCACAGGTTCCGCTTTGATTGTTTTGCATGTATTACCCCCATTTTGCACCCAACACAGCCAAGGCACAGAGCAGTTAAAATAGGGCAGAAGTTTGCCCTGAGCTACAGTTTAAGTCCCGGCGGTCGGAGTCGGGGCCCTGTGCACAAGCTTCATCTGCCTTGCTCACGTCGTCTGCACGTCCTTGGGTTCTCATGTGACTGCCACCTGCACCTTCCGGACAGGGAGACTGAGGCTCAGGAAGATGAAGTGATTTGGGCAGGGTCACACAGAGGAGAGAGAGGAGGTTCCTTGAGTTTTTTGCTTTTATTTTTTTCCTTTCAAAATTATTTCCTTATTGGGCTGTCTTTTTAATTGGTAGAAAGGCATCATTCCGTTTGACTCAAACTCTAGCTTACTGTTAGTGCCTCGCTTGAGTCCCATTTCTCCGCATGGGTCAGGCAGAAGAAATCTAGGGCCTTACTTAAGGAAACCCCAAAGTCCGTTCTCTCCACTTCTTCACCACTTCCCTTCTTTTTGGGAAGAGGAAATGCAGGTCCTTAAGCCTAAACACGGATGACAACGCATTCCCTTCTGTGTTCTGGTTCTGAGCCTTTGGACAAGTTCCAGTTTGACTATGACCATCTGAAAATGTGGAACCAGACCTTAACCCCACATTCCAGCTTCAGTCTAACCACAGAGGAAGTGCAATATCGATAACCTTACTTATTTGACACTATGCTCCTTGTGATACAACCGAACTTTACATTCTCTTTTGGCAGCCACTTCCATACTGCTGAGTCACGACACTGTCATGTCCTGATTTCCTATCCATTGTTCTTTCCTCTGCTTGGCCTGATTTCTTAAGACCTCTCTGGGTCACATTCTGCTCAGATTCTTGAAGAATATGTTTCAGCAGTTACTGTAGAGGAGACCTTAGGATTGAGGCTAATCCATAGCCTCAAATTTGGCCCTCGAGCTCCCAAAGATAACTGGATCCCAGTGGGAGACTGGGGCCTGCTCTCTGACCATGCTAGGGGAGCCAGCAGACAGAGGGCTATTTCATAAAATGTCAGATCAGTAAGTGACTGGAAAACACCCTTTCCTGAGGAGCAAACACTGTTGTGGGTTTGTCACTTTTAGAAGTCTGGGATTTGCCCAAGGGCTTGATGGACCACAGTCCATTTGCACATATATTCACTTCAAAGTAGTGACTGGTAGTTCAGGCTTTGGAACGCAACAGGCCTGGATTCACTTACTAACTTTGTGACTTCACCCCAAGTCCCACCAACTTTAAGCCTCGATTTCTCTCTGTAAACCAGGGGCCGCCATAGTACTTCCTTCCTCATGATGTGAGAATGAAAAGGAAGCATAAGTAAATGGCTTTGCTCAGTGCCTGGGCATGCAGTGGGAGCTCAGCATTGACGATGAGTTCTTCATGCCTATGTTCTCCCATTCGAGCATTTATTAGAGCAATCACCAAGAGTTGGCAGGGCAAGTGGCTGCTTTTCTGGAAAGAACACAGATGCTTCTGGAAGCTGGAGAGCGGGATCGGGCCCTGGTGCATAAATATGCTTCTGGGAAACAGCTAAATGCTCTGCAGGAACTCCTCTGGTTCTGGGTTTGTAATTCTAGGTGCCCAACCAATTCACCCACCACCACCACCAAGCACCATCTCCCTGCCCAAATCTGAGTGTGAAGCTCTTCAAATTACTCTCAATGTGACCTTGGGCAAATCCTGTAAGTCAGCCTCTGGCACATTTCCTATAAAACAGAGATATTAATACCCAAGGTGCTGAGTTTTTATAGTAGATTAACCAATAACAAATGTAAAGTGAATAGCCAAGTCTGCACTTGGCCAACACTTTAGAACTTTTAGCTGTATTCTCCCCATGGCACCCTCTGCTCATCAGTCCTCTGTGCCCATGTGCCAATCTGGAGCTAGATGCTGGTGGTCAACAGACTAATGAGAAGTTAGCCCTGCCTTTAGGGAGCTTAAAGTTTGTGAGGGGGGACCTCAACCTTAGCACAGCATGCTTAAAAACTGTGATGGAATCATGTTCAAAGTCATGTGGGAACACCAGGAAGGGCAAATCACTTGGCCTGGTTTGGCTTCATTTTCTTTATCTGTCGAATGGGTGTAATAGGTTTCTACTTTACAAGAGATGATTCAAATGAATTAGTAAACATGAAAGTATATTTTGAAAGTTGAATTGCATGCTAATGCTTCTCTGTACTTACCTGTTTCCCTGTTAAAATCTGAGGGAGGGCCTGTGTCTTATTTATTGCTTGCTCTCCAGCACCTTAGCACAGAGCAGGTCCTAGTCAACATTGGTTGAGTGAAACTGACAGAAGAAATTATTATCTAATTTTAACCCTGTTGACCCCAAAGAATACACTCATTTTACAGATGGAGGAAAACCAATACACAGGGTTCAAGGAGTTTCCCAGCAATCAGTGACTGAACAGAAGTCTTCTGACCTGTTCTGATGACCTTTCTACTAGATTCCACAACAGGGACCACCCTGGCTTGGATGGGGTAACACTACTGTCCTAGTCATGACTCACGCTTCTCCATGGGTCAGAGCAAATCCATTAGCCTCTCACACTGAGTCACAGGCTGAGGTGAACCTGGGACCTGAGGAGAAAGCAGAGCTGCCCTGTTGGACAGGTACACCCAGGGATCCCTCAGGCCAGCTAAGCACAAAACCTGGGAAATCCCTTACAGGAATGAGGGGGTGAAGATGGGGTGGGAATAGGGATGTCACACCTCTATTTCCCTCTTTCACAAGAGTGTCTGAAGACAACACCTAGCCAGTCATGCTGCTCAGGGGGCTGTAACTCACAGGCATTTCTTCTCCTCCATTCCTAGTGCCAACACCCTAATTTATGCCCTCATTACTTTTGGTCTTGACTGGGTTCCCAGCATCCACTCCACTATCTCTCCTTCTAAGAAATTAATTAACCACCACAGTCATACATTATGACTCTGTTGTGCTTATGATCCTTAATGGCTCCCTAGTTTGTAGAGAATAAAGTCAAAGCCTCCAGCTCGGCATCTGAGGCCCTCTCGATCTCTCTTCCACCTGTGTTCAGTCCTCTTCTCTGTACGCCCTCAAATCCTTCCCTTTAGCATGGTCAAACTGTTACTATTGCTTGGAGTTGCCATTCACTCTTCCTTCTCTTTGCCCTTGCTGATATACTGTCTTTCACCTTGTAGGCCTTTCCCTTGTTTTACTGATTGTTCAAATCTGAGCTTAAAATCTGGAAGCATTCCCTGATCTCCTCAGCCCAAAATGATGTAATACTAGCATTGATCATTTCTCTTGTCTAAGTCATCATGATTAGTACTTCAGCATGCTTCCTTTAATTTGATACTTCCAACAACCTTACGTGATAATGACTGTTATTATTCTCTTTTTATCAACATGGAAACTGAGATTCAGGAAGGAGACCTAACTTGTCCATACTTATACACCTCATGAGCTTCAAGTATCAGTCTGCCTGACTCGGAAGTCACTCCACAACTTTGGCTCCCACTCAGCATGTCCTCTGTACTTTTTGGAGACATTCATCTTGCTGGGTGTTTTGTTTTCCTACAGGGCCCATGAGTTCTACTATGATCTTCCGGAAGACAAGGGACTATTGCTTGTGTGCCTTTCACTCTCTGTGTGGTACCTGACACATACTGGGCCATGGGATAGAAAGCCAGATTTATGGAGCACTCGCTGTGGGCCAGCCCTGTGCTCATTGCTACCTTACACATGCATGCACAGCCATTGACATATCACTAGTCCCAAGTAGAGGAAGAAACAGAGGTACAAGAGGTTAACTGTCTTTCATCATTAAAAACTATGTGTTTGAATTAGCTTTAATCATTTGCATGGGTTTCTTTTTCAAAAATAAAAATCAGTTTATTTGAAGTATGGACTCACTCACTCACTCATTCTAAAATTATTTTTTAAATCACACCCCGAGAAGAATCCAGGCTTGGGCTTTTCGGACTACAGGGACCATTCTACTTTAACAATGTCATTTCTGGCATACCTGGAGGAAATGTGAATACATGTTCTTAGAATTACAATCAGCTATGTATGACAGAAAACTCACGATAACCATGAGGTTTAGTCTCTCCCATATAACAGAAACCCAGAGGAAAGTGATTGTACTCCATGATGGCAGAGGCCCAGGCCCCTTCTATCTTGTTGCTCTGCCATCCTCCTTGCATGTTTTCTACTTCCTTACCCAGATGACTGCTCCCTCCAGCAAAAAGGAGGCACAGCTGGACACAGGTCATGTGTCTTGCAATTAAGCACACGTCCCAGAAGTCTTGCACACCTCTTCGGCTCACATCCGATGGACCAGAACTCAGTCACATGGCAACACCTAGCTGTAGTGGAAGCCAGACAATACTGACATCATTTCCAGCAACCACATGCCTAACTGAAACCCTGGGACTCTGAAGGAGGAAAGGGATAACAGGGATGTGTGTACCACGAGCCATTCTCTGACACAGGTAGGAGTGTTTTGCTTTCAGAATGTATCTTTTCTGCTCTCTAAAACTGATTAATGATCGGAAATTCCTCTTGCTTCTGACATACTTTCAGGTCCTGTGTAGAGAGCAATACACACCGAGAGAATACAACTTAAACACCTAATTTCTAAACCAAGTGATCAGTGGGCTTTCTCTGAGACAAAGTCCAGTTGTATGATCTTGGGCAAATCAATGACTCTAAACCCTATGATCTTGGCCAAGTCACTTTACCACTGTAAGCCCATTCTCTATCAGTTAAATGGAGTTGAGAATAAAATCTCTTACCTCATAGGGTTGTGGGCCACTTAAATGACATGGCAAGAAACATGAGAAATTAATTTTTATAGTGCATTGTATTTAACGCAATACATCCAAAATGTTGTCATCTCAACATGTAATCAGTTTACGTTGCTAATGAGATACTTTACATTCTATTTGTCACACTAAGGCTTGGAAATCCAGTGTGTGCTTTATAGTTACAAGACCTCTCAGTTCGGCAGGCACATTTTAAACGTTCAATAGCCACAGGGGGCTGGTGGGTACTGAGGGGGCTAAGACTGGTTGAAACTAATTTTAAGTGCCCCTCATGCCTTTACTACAAGGGCAGAAGTCACCCTCCCCCTACAAGTGTTTGCTTGACTCATCCGCAAGCAATTCCCTCAAGGAGAGGGAATGCGTGGTATCCCCAGGGCCTTGCATAGTACCTAGCACAGAGCAGACACTCCATAAATACTTGTTAAACAAATATTATTCGTTTCTCTCCCCCCAATACCCAGCCCAACGCTTGACCCTCAGTACACATTTAATGAAAACCTATTAAACTAATGAAGTAATGACCCAGAATTTTAATGGTAAGTGAATTTGTGATTTGTCAGCATGTGAAAACCGGGCAGTTTATTGCTGAGAAGACAATGGTACCTTTCTAGTCCTCAAAGTAACACCTGCTAAGTCAAGTTTCCTCCACTACCTCCTGCCTCCCCAAACAGAAACTGAAGCCAGATGGGAAGCCACGGGCCTGCACATTCTGGTAAGATCACACAACGCCGGGCCTGCAGTGATAAGCGAGGCTATCGAGTTCCCAGGAATAAACGGTTAACTCCCAGCTAAGGCTGAAGTTCTCTGTTGCACTTTCCTTTCCTCTCAGGCTTCATTCTGCATAGTGCAAGCGAGGTGAGAGGCTCCACGAAGTCACCGGTCATCCTGCGACAAAAATCTAGGGAACTTTACAGTAAGACCAGTAACAATCATAACGCTGGGACTTTATGCCGACCATCATCGGCAGCACGTGTGAGCGCAATGACATGAAGCAACTGGTGTTCCTTCCCCGGGCCATTCAGTTCCTCATCTGGGAGCTGGGAGGAATGGCACAGGCTTCTCCAGCTATGCAGCTGCAGCCGGTAGGAGGGCAGAGCTCCCTGCACTAAGCCACTACCGGTGTTCAGGAAGAGGGTCACTTGCATTGTTCCTGCTGCAGCCTTGCCCAGCTCTCCTGAATGACATCATTTTTGTCTTGACAATCAACCCTAAGCTGGATGATTTTCTTAGAGTTATGTAGAGCTCTTTCCCCCCTCCTGTGGACAACTAAAACACAAACACTATTTAGAAAGATCTGGGCCGAGTCATCTCTTTGGAGCCTGGTGGCAGGCCAGGAGGCTGGTCACAAAGGCTGCATTCAGCTGCGAACAGCAGCCTGATGGGCAGGAGCCTTGTCCCAAACATTCTTTACTAGGCTGGGGGGGGGGCGGTGGAGGCAGAGGCAGGGAGGTGTTACCGGCCTCCTCCAAATATTTGTTGCTGTATCTCCATAGCAACCTCAGTGGCCATAGAGAAACCTTGAAACTGCACATCGAAACTTGGGAGGGGCTGCAAAGGCACGCGTGATTGGGAGAAGGCTTTCTCCTGGACCTCTCCCCCCTTCTCTACTGAAGTTTTCCAGTCTCCTTTCAAAGGGCATTAAAGAGAAGCCATTATGCTGGCTGCGTATAGCCCATTGCTTGCCCTAAAGACAATTGTGTGTGCAAAGGCTGTACCAATTGCCCAAAGCAGGTTCGGAGAGACTTAGACCAAGTTGAGCAACCCGGCGTTGTCTGCAGAGCCTTTGCAGCCTGGAGTACAGTCTCTGGTTCTGACTACCTGTGTGACCTTGGGTAAGTCTCTTAGAGTCACTCAGCCCTTTGCCTAGCAAATAAATAAATAAATAAATAAATAAATAAATAAATAAAACAAATCAGTTGCAGTCAATTCTCAATTCAGTAAATTCTTATTACTGCCTATCCTGAGCTAGGCACTGGAATTGTAAAGCTAAAAACACATAGGCAGTGCCCTCAGGATACTCGCAGAGTATCTGCAGAGCCATACAAGATATAGGTTGGATCAGGCCCACGTCCTGGCCCCCAGTGTGGAGGAGTCCCATTCTAACTGTGTATTTCTCTCCCTTCTGCATTCTGAGCTGCTCCAAAAGAAAACCCCGAAAGATAAACAGGGGCCCATGTGCTTTGATAATGCTTGTCTCACCTCCAAAACAGATTAACCAATCTGGATATAACTGGGGAGGAACCGACCTTTTCATTGATTTTACATATGTTGGCTTCATTACAACATGCCTTCATGACTCTCGTATCACTGGATTTTCTGATCTGCCTGCCTGAAGGGTCAGGCATTGTTTCTGCTCCAGACTGAAGGTGCTGAGGAACAAAGGTAGAGTGATCTGCTCAGGTCACATGGGGAAATTAGAGGCAAAGCCAGGATTCAAACGCACATTTTCCAGCTTCTTCTTTCAGAAAATATTTTTGAGCAGCTACAAGGTGCCAGCATTGTTCTAGACATGGAGGCTAAAGCAGTGAACAAAACAAATTTCTGTTAAGGAACTTAAGTTCTAGAGGAAGGAAGCAAGCTACTAGCCATCACATAAATAAATCCTATCTCAGGTAGTGATAAGCACTAGGGAGAAAAAGTAAGCTGAGGGAAGTAGATAGTGATGTGGAATACTGTTTCTTATAGCCATCTGGACAGTCCTTTCCAAGGAGACCTGAGAGGAGGGAGTTGCTAGCCATGTGGGTACCACGGTGGTAGAGCCTCCAGGGAGAAGGAGGAGGAGCCTGGAGACCTTGAGGCAGAAACACATCAGGATGCTTGTGAACAGCCAGTAGACCAGAGCGACTAGAGCAAAGAGAAAGATGAGGAGACCAGCAGGAGATGAAGCCAGATCAGGAGTGAGGGGTCCAGTTCATCCAGCCTGGTGGGGGATGGAATGAGCTTTGGATTTTACCCTGAGAGAGATTGGAGGCATTGAAGGGGTTTGGGCTAAGGAGTGATATGATGTGACCTGGCACCCCTCTGGCCCTCACGAGCACCATTCTGAAGAGCAGCAAGGACGTTAGGAGGACCGGTTAGGAGGCTACTGAAACAAACCAGGCAGAAAAGGATGGGGGCTCAGAGAGTGGTGACCATGAGGTGGAGAGGTGACAGATTCTAGAACTGTTTTTCAAGAAGAGGTGACAGGATTTGCTAATGGTTGGAGGTGGGGTGTGACCAAGAAGAGTCGATGATGACTCCACAGCTCTTGGACGAGTAATTGACAGTGTGAAGTTGCGATTTCCAGAAAGGGGAAATCCTGGGGTAGGAGGAGGTTGGGATGGATGAGTTTTGTTCTAGATAGGGCACCTCTGAGATGCAATCTCAGAGGAGAAGCAGAAAAGGTGGAGCATGGCATTCTGGAGATATTCAACTGCCATTCAGCAGAACACATGCTATTTGGGGGAGACATTGTCTTGGATTGAAATCCCAAAGAGAGTGAGTGGGGTACAAGAGAGGACCAATCCTTGGAGCATTCCAATAGATCAAGCTAGTAAAGAGGAAAAGGACCCCGCGAGAAAGCTATGCAGGAGGGACCTCTTAAGGAAGGAAAAACCCCAGAGGCTCTAGTCCTGGCAACAGAATGAAGTGTTTCAAGAAAAGATCAGTGGTAGTTTAGGGTAGAGATCAGGAACTGACCTTGGGATTTGGCGGAATTTCCCATCTCTAGAAATGGTGAAGCGTGACCTTGACAATATCTGTTTCAGATATTGGGCAATTGGGCAAAAGCCCAGCTGAGTGGGTTCAAGAGAGAATAGGAGCAGAGAAAGTGAGGACGACAAGTATGTTCAATTCACGGGAAGAGCTTTTCTGGAAACAGGAACAGAGAAGGGAGGGGGAGATGGGTCAAATGGAGTGTTTCCTTTTAATGATGCTTGACTTCATGGCATGTTTGTATGCTGATGGGAGGGGCCCATGACAGGGATACATTGATGAGGCAGGAGCTAAAAGGAAGGGCTGGTTCTGGGGGCAATGCCCTTAAGTAGATGAGAGGGATGGGATGAATTTCAATCCTGCTCTATTTTCTACTCTGATCACATGGCCCCCAGTTGATAAAATTATACATTTGGGGATCATTTTAAACATCTTCCGAATGCAAGCATTCCTTTCAATTACATAGAGTACCTTTACCAGGAGGTGGGCTACCCATCAGTGTAGGTATGTAAGCACAGAAGCACAGTCTGGATGATGTCTGTGAGGAATCCCAGCATATAATGGTCATTGGGCTTCTTCACCTACGATCCACCCAATCCTGGGGGTCCATGAGTCTAAGTCATATTATTTTATAATCGTGTAACATGTAACTCAAGGTTTCTCATCATCAAAATAGAAGCACATAGAACATGTTGTGTCAGGAGGCATAAGAGCATGATACCTAAACACGCAGTTTCTAAAGTCAGACTGTCGGGAACAAAATCTGTCTCCCCTGCTTACAAACCACACTGTGTGCCTCAGTTTCCTCACTTTCAAAATAAGAATAGTCAAAGCATATACCCCATTCTAAAATCCATCCCCAGTGCTTAGAACAGCTTGTAGCATATAGCAAGTACTCAATATATGTTCACTTTTATTTATTTATTCAGTTCAGCCATCTTTTATAGGCTGTGCCGATGGGGTCCTGGAACCTGTGGGTATCCATTATGACCCATGCTCATACATTAAACCAACTCTAGTTAGAAAGATTGGGCTCAGCAGACAAAAACCCTCGGGGACTGAGGTATTTTCATGGGGGCACTGGTGGCCCCCACCAAGCCTGCCCCTTTTCTGCTCCACCGATGTGTCCATCTGCCCTGGTTGGGCAATGTGCAAAAATGTTTATGGCGACCTCGTTTGTTTTCCTTTCTGTTACTGCTGCCTTCCAAAGGCCAGGAACCGCTGAAATTCAACCAAGGCAGGGACCAGAGGAGCAGCCGGGGCCTGGGCCAGGGCCAGGAGTAATGAAGTGGAAAATGTTCACACCACAGGCAGCATTACAATGCACCTGTACAAATAGAATGAGGACCTGCCCACCCCCTTCCTCCCCGGGGGCCCAGCGAGCTCGAAGACTTCTCTTTATGGCTTCACTTTCTGCCCTACCCGATCAATGCTGAGGCCCACAGTGAAGATAAGAAACAAAGCCGTCCAGAGAGTAGTGATGAGAGGAAGGACAGACTGAGAGGGATACCCTCAGCCCAAACATTTCCTGAAAGTTCTGGTGATCTCTCTGAAAGCTTGGTTGCCTCAAACAGGGGAGAAATGCACTGTTAATGTGTGTCAACCATGTGCTAGGATTTGGGCCGGACACATTCATATACCTTGGCTAATTTCATTCATCCAATGTGATTTCATCCCATTTTACAGACGTGGAAATTGAAGTCCAAGGAAATAAAGCTAGCAGGTGACAGAATCAAGATTTGGGGCCAGGTACCACCATTCCCATTTTGCAATGAAGCGACTCAGAACCAGAAGGTCAAACGCCTTTCTCAAAGTCATCTGGCTGTGGAGCAGAAACCCGGAGAGGCTGAGCTGTCAGTGGGTCGTCACTGCTGTACCCTTGAACAGATGGGACAGTAAAGACAAAGGGCCTGGCTTTCCCCGGGGGAGGGGTGCAAGGCCATATCTCTACCTTGATGGAACCAGAGCACTAAAAGACTCATCTCTGATAAGCATTATATTGTTTTTGAAGCAGCTTGATTCTGAGTGAGTCCTCAAATTCACGGAGGCTCAGTTTCGTCTCTGAAATGGGTGTCTGTGATCATTAAGTGAAATGGTGTCTCTAAAAGTCCAAAGAACCAGGCGCCTAGGTGACGCAGTCATGTAAGTGACTCTTGATTTCAGCTAAGCTCATGAAGTCAGGGTCCTGGGATCGAGCCCCAAGATCCATCCCCTTCATCGGGCTCCATGCTTAGTATGGAGTCTGCTTGAGATTCTCCGTCTCCCTCTGCCCCTCCCGCTCATACACACTCTCTCACTCACACACACACACATAAATAAATAAATCTTTAAAAAGAAAATAAAACAAAAGCCCAAAGAGATGTTGCTCTTCACCTCTCTCAGGCTCCAACTGCCGTCACTCCCAACCCCTGCTGTTGGTGCCACCCGGGGCTTCCTTAGCAACACGAAGGGAAAGGACAGCCAAAAGCAGAGGTCTTGCCCTTAACATGTACTCCAGGGGCTCCCCTTTCATCACCATCCTCTCTTACATAAGTCGTTAGGCTCCTTAAGAGAGCAAACAGACAGAAAAATGCATCCTGCAGAGCGTCCGGACATAGGGTGGGCCCTCGATAAATGTTAGCTCCCCTGACAGAACATGAGCACTTTGCAGACCAAAACGCATCCTGCAATATATTATATATATATATATATATATATATATATATATATATATATAAAACATCACATCCTCGAATGAGTGCTCAGTAAATGTCTGTCTAATCAGTATGTTAAGCACTTGGGAAGCTTCTTTCATTGAGTCCCCTTATCTCGGTTGACATCCAGCACCAACTTTGTGACTCTCCAGACACCAGGAGCTTGATTCAGGGATGTGGGGACCAAGGCGACTCAGTTCCCCAAGGAGGCACTCAGTGGATTCAAAGAGCTCAACTTCACCTAATTCGGTATTAGGAAGGAACTACTTTTGTTTTTCTTTGTTGCTGTTGATTTTTTTTTTTTTTTTAATGGGTACTATAGGCTTATTTGCTTATTATTGTTGCATTAACCGAGGAAGAATTCTCAGGTCTATAATGTATCAAAAATCAGGATTGGCATGTGTTCATAAAACCCTTTGCAGGTCCTCCATTTTTTCTTATTCCATAAACTTGCTCTGGTCTCTCACCAGGTTCCAGGTAGAACAAATTGCTCACTGTGCACGGAGAAGCAGACATTGGAATAAATACCTTCCATACATTGAGACTTCTCAAATAATGGAAATAGGTACAGGTGGGAGAGAAAACTCAGTGCAGGAGTGGGCAGTCAGTGCCTGCCACCCTACTGCCTCTACCACCATCATCCTGAGGGTGGTGATCTGAGCTGGGTTTGAATTATATCATGGAATTCATGATAGAGGGGATGGTCCCTCAGTAGACCATAAGCACCTAGCTAGATCCTCTGAGCAGCTGTGTGGCCTGCATCTCCAGGGTGAAAAAGGTTCAGCCAAACAGAACATACATATGGTCTTTTCCCTCCATGAAGTACTTACTGTCATCTCTAGATGGGCACCTTACAAGACGTGATCTAGTGTCGCCATTTAATAGTTTCACTTGAAGATTGGGCATAACAGGAGCTCCATAAATGTTGTCGACCCATCTGAATGATGAAGTCCAGTCCTACAACCGTAAGACTATAAGGTTGTGAAGATTAGGGGCACGTCTTACTCATTTTAATCTGTGTATCTACATTTTCTTTTCTCTACCCCCATAGCAGCTGACCCCTATTTGTCCATCAAAGTAGGATGATCTGCATCTCCCCAGGAAATCTTCCCTGATCCCCAGGGCTGGCCGCTCCCATTGTACCCCAAGCTTCCACTACCACAGCACCCACTTGTCTATTTTCTTGTAGCAGAGAAAATTCAGTCATCTACTAGAATATAGCAGGTCTTCCATGGACACATGCTGAGTGTATGAATGAATGAGTACAGTCTCCTCTACTAGGGCTGAACTTCCCCAAATGGATGCTAAGTTCCCTGTGGATATGACCATGTTGGCTGTGCAGAGCTGGAGTAATCCAGGGCTCTAGGTAAAGAATGTTGACATCAGAAGAACAGAATGGTGCCAAAGGGTGAAGGAAAGAGAGCCTTTTTTTTTTTTTTTTTTTTTGCAGATTTCCCTCACCTTTGGGATTCTTCCTAAAACCTGGAAGTAATTCTTGAAGCAAAGCTCAGTGTGTGGTTTCAGGAGGGCTCAGGCAGGCCAGGTGTTTCCTGTGAGGGGCTGGCCCAATCGACTCTTCCTGGCCTGGTGGAGGTGCCATGGCTGGGAGGATGTTCTGGGCTTGAATTAACTGTGGAGTATGGGAAGCAACTCAGCCTCCTTGGAGAAGAGCAGCTTTGAACACTCAGATACAAACGCCAGTTTGCCATGCCCCCAACAGCATGACCAAAGTTTGATATTTCTAGATTACACGACTTTTTTTTTTTTTTTTACATTATTCTATAAAAGCAAAAGAGAAACAGGAAAAGATTTCCTTTTCACAGTGGGGAATTCACTCAATGCAGCTAATATTCAATATGTTCCACATAAGAAAGACAGACCTCAGAAACACCACTGAAACATCACAGAGTATGCATGTGAAATTCAGAAGAGCTCCCTATTTGCAGCTGGCATCATGACAAACCTCCTTTAGATAGCAAGCAACCCTACAGCTTTGAAACATTTCAATTTCAAAGATGTAATCCACTCAAGAAACACCAGGCACACACTGGGGGTTAGGGGTGTCTAAAATGTCCCACTTTTATTTATAGAATAATGTAAATTGTGTGATACGATTTCAAGCAAACAAATAAACAAATATCAACCATTCCTTGTCAAGTCTACAGAAATTTTAATCATTCTTTCCTTTAAGGCTTCAACGTGCCATGACAATGTGACCTTTCTTGGTTCAAGTACAAACTACATGCACTGAATATCTTTCTGCCTTTTTTTAAATCGAAATGTTAGACCCAGAAGTAACATCAGAAAGCAGGGAAAACACTAGGCTTTGACCCAGCAGTGACTGTGTGGAGCAGGGCTGAGAAGGATTCTGAGGCCATATTTTAATTCAGTGGTGAATGGGGGATGCACGTCCTGGGTATGCTAACAACACACCAGCATATATTTGCATATATTTGCCATCCCTGATTCTGTTTGAAAGTCTCAATCTATACAGATGATGAAACTGAGGTCCAGAGAGATAAACTGACTTGTCTAAGGCCACAGAGTGAATTTTTTTCAAAGGGCTCAGAATTATGGAGCTATAATTATTAGGGCATTTGTTTGACCTAGAGACACTCATACCAATATGAGCTCATCATTTGTATGGCTTAGAAAAGACACCCAGCCTTGGCACAGAGCGTCTTGGGCAGCAGAGATTCCAGCACCATCCAGCATCCAAGGAACTATATCCCCATTGAATAGAACTGTACCACCCACTGGACAGCCTTCTTCAACTGTATTTGAAATTTAATGAACAGAAATCACGGATACCTTATTAAGGCCTCCGAGACCTACCCCACCCTACGTTCTTAAAACTCCTTCATGAGTCCGGGACATTGATGGTCACCAGAGAGTGGAGGGAGCTCTCTCTAACAATGAACCCATATCCCTTCACAGACCATGCACAGCTAGAGGACTTCTCTGCAAGCAGTGGGTCTGGTATCCTCTTCTAGGACAAATGTTTCCTTAACTTATTCAGGCTTTCTCTGAGACCATCCTCTTGTACCCTGGCTGGGTGAGGCATCATCTCTATGCTCCCTTAAGCCCTATGAGTCCCTCAGTCATGGTACCTTTAACACCTTCTTAGGACCACCCACTAGAGGCAGAGCTTCTCATGGGCTAGAAGTACTTCTTCTTTTTTTTTCTTTCTTTATTTATTCATTTGAGAGAGAGAAGCAGGTGCCCCGCTGAGACAGACAGAAGCTGTGTGGCGATGTGGGGCTCGATCCCAGAACCCAGAGATCATGACCTGAGCGGAAGGCAGACACCCAACCATCTGAGCCACCCAGGTGCCCCTGGAAGTACTTCTTATTCAACATCACGGCCCTAGAGTACAATGTCTTGACACAGAGTAAGTGTTTCATGAATATTTGTTGTAAGAAGGAATGACTGAATGGATGACTAGCATCTTCAGTTTTTATCTTTCTCAGAACTGTTTTAATCCAGTTGCTCCCAAGGCAAATTTTCCTAAATTCTATTCTGTGTGTGAAATGCTAGCAATTCATGAGATAACTGTTGTCCTGAAATTAATTAATTTTTTAAAAGTAAAAATAAAAATCATTCTTGGGAATTTTTTTTTTCCTGAAATACCATTTAACACATATACATAAGAAATGTGTGTGTGTGTGTCCTCCTTGTTATTACAGCATATGATGTGTGATGCTCCGGTCAGAAGAAATGGAGAAATGGTACACCCTGCATTAGGATGCCTGGTGGTCTTGTAAGAAATTCCTGATGCACGAACCTGGAACATTCCACAATAGTGTGATGCATACACGCCTCTAACCAACTCATGTCTATGACTTTTTGGATGATTGTTGGTACCTCTACCTTTTATAAGAGCACCATATATTTCTGATATTATTAGATGTTATACATTCAACATATGAATCAAAATGTAATGACTTCTTACAACAACTATTTTCATGAAAACAATAAAAATGTCTTATTCCTAATTTAATCAAAACATATCTTCTTGTTGTAAGTCTTTTCATATCCCATTAATATACTGTTTTTAAGTGTCTTAGTTACATAAATCTGATCGTTGAATTGCTACTGTTCCAACTTGCTGGTTTCCTTGGGGAAACAGGCAGAAATTTGGAAATGGAGAGAAGAGAGGATGGGGAGTTGAAGGTAATAAAGTGAGAGCCCACAAAACTTAAAGTTTAAAAAGACACGAAACTCTTGTAAGCCCACCATTAACCACGCTATCGAGGGACCTGTGAAACATATGTGGAGAAGCAGAAATGAGCTTGTAGAATAGAAACATTTGGGTTAAATTTTAAAACAAAACCCAGTGATTTACCTGTATAAAAGACTAGCACACACTCTTGAGTTAAATTTTAAAATAAAACCAATGATATTTTTTATATAAAAGAATGGCACACAAACTGTTACAGAAAGTTTAAAAAGAATATGGATGCAACTTTGCAAGTCAGAGAAACACAGAGAGAAAGCATAATAAGTTAAATAGTAGACAAAGAAATTTCAAAAGGGGGACAGGTAACAATAACCATGTTATATTGCTAAAATTCATACTCCCCAATGAGGACATAGTAGTGACAAGTGCATTAAAATTTAAAAATGGCTCTTTTGAAAAATAGCAAAAAATGTAAGTTGAAGGTTTCAGATGTTCACCAAAGCTCTTCTTAATTTACTATTTTTAAATAGAGAAATTAATATAATAAGTGGGTTCAATAAGAAGCAGGAAAAAATACATATATATATATATATATATATATATATATATGGCAATAATCCAGGAGCAAATCAAGAAAATTATCTTCAGGATCACTCTCTCAACCTTGCAAACTGCCCCAGGCTTTATATGGTGAATTCATTTATAATTTAAGGAAAGATATTTTTATGTTATCTGAAATGTCTAGAGCATAGACAAATATGAAAAATTGTCTAGTTTATTTTATAAAACTATCATAAATCCTTTCATGTGGGTAAGGAGGCTCAAAAGGCACAAACTTCCAGTTACAAAAGTAAATTAACTCCTGGGGATGTATGAACAGCACAGTGGATATAGTCAATAATACTGTACTGCATATTGAGAGTCGTAGAGAGTAGATCTTAAAAATTCTCATTTAAAAAAAATCCTCATTACAAGAAAAAATTTTATAACTATGTAAAATGACAGATGTTAATTAGACTTTTTCTGGTGATCATTTTGCAATATATACAAATATAGAATTATTATACTGTAGCCTTGAAATTAATATAGTGTTATATGTCAATTATACCTCAATTAAAAAAAGAAATAATAGATTTTTTTAAAATAATTTTTTTATTTTTTTATTTTTTATTTTTTTTTAAAGATTTTATTTATTTATTTGACAGAGAGAAATCACAAGTAGATGGAGAGGCAGGCAGAGAGAGAGAGGGAAGCAGGCTCCCTGCTGAGCAGAGAGCCCGATGCGGGACTCGATCCCAGGACCTTGAGATCATGACCTGAGCCGAAGGCAGTGGCTTAACCCACTGAGCCACCCAGGCGCTCCATTAATTTTTTTATTTTTTTATAAACATATATTTTTATCCCCAGGGGTACAGGTCTGTGAATCGCCAGGTTTACACACTTCACAGCACTCACCAAAGCACATACCCTGAAATAATAGATCTTAAGTGCATTTACCACACACACACAAAAGGGAGCTGATGGATATGTTAATTAGCTTGATTATGGTAATCAATTCACATTGTATAATTTTATCAAAACTTCACACTGTACACCTTAATTATGTATAATTTTTATTTGTCAATTATACCTTAGTAAAGCTAGAAAGATAAATAATATTTTAAATCTGGCAGATAATACCAAAAATAGGTAACGTTAGCTCAACCTCCCATATATATTTTTGTAAAAATTCTAAACACAATGTTAGTAAGTTGAATTCAATAGTATGCTAAAAATAATAACTCACCATAACTAAGTTGGGTTTATCTCAGGAATGCAATGATTCTAAAATTCCCCTTGATTAGTAAAGAGTAGAGAAATAAAAAGATGATTTGGACAATAACTATAGTGAAGAAATACCCTTGACAAATATGAAAGCATATCACAAGACTATAATTAATAAAATAGTGTAATACCAGTATAAAAAGACATGGGCAGACAAATGGAACACAATGAATATGAGAATTAGGCTCCATTTGATATTTGAATCAAATGTATAATAATAATGACATCACAATCAATGGAAAGGGAAAACAGAAGAGAGCCCAGGATCAGAAGGAGAGGAGAATGATAACTGTCTTTATTATTTTTTTTATTATGTTAATCACCATACAGTACCTCATTAGTTTTTGATGTATTGTTTCATGATTCATTGTTTGCATATAATACCCAGTGCTCCATGCAATATGTGCCCTCCCTAATACCCATCAGCGGGCTCACACATTACCCACCCCCCTAAAATCCTCTGTTTGATTCCAGGAGTCTCTAGGCTCTCATGGTTCCTCTCCCCCTCTGATTTCCCCTCCTTCATTTTCCCCTTCCTTCTCCTAATGTCCTATGCTATTCCTTATGTTCCACAGATAAGTGAAACCATATGATAACTGCCTTTCTCTGTTCAACTTATTTCACTTAGCATAATCTCCTCCAGTTGATGCAAATATTGGGTATTCATCCTTTCTGATGGGTGAGTAATATTTCACTGTATATATGGACCACATCTTCTTTATCCATTCATCCATTGAAGGGCATCTTGGCTCCTTCCACAATTTAGCTAGTGTGGCCATTTCTGCTATGAACATCAGGGTATATATGGCTCTTCTTTTCACTACATCTGTATCTTTGAGGTAAATACCCAGTAGTGCAACTGCTAGGTCATAGGGTACTCTATTTTTAACTCTTGGAGGAACCTCCACACTGTTTTTCCAAAATGGCTATATAAACTTGGATTCCTACCAACAGTGAAAGAGGGTTCCCCTTTTCCACAACTTCTCCAACACTTGTTTCTTGTCCTGTCAATTTTTGCCATTCTAACTGGTGTAAGGTGGTATCTCACTGTGGTTTTGATTTGAATTTCCCTGATGGCTAATGATGATGAACATTTTTTCATTTGTCTGTTAGCCATTTGTATGTCTTCTTTGGATAAGTGTCTGTTCAAGTCTTCAGCCCATTTTTTGACTCGATTATTTGTTCTTTTGGGTGTCAAGTTTGAGAAGTTCTTTGTAGATCTTGGATAACAGCCCTTTATCTGTAGTGTCATTTGCAAATATCTTCTCCCATTCCGTGGGTTGTCTCTTTGTTTCATTGACTGTTTTCCTCTGCTATGCAGAAGCTTTTTATCTTAGTGAAATCTCAGAAGTTCATTTTTGCTTTTGTTGCCCTTGTGTTTTGTTTCCAAAAACACGTCTTTGGAGACGTGTTTTGAGAGAAATTGTTGTGGCCAATGTTGAAAAGGTTACTGTCTGTGTTTTCCTCTAGGATTTTGGTGGATTCCTGTCTCACATTGTCTTTCATCCATTTTGAATTGATCTTTGTGTATGGTGTAAGAGAATGGTTGAGTTTCATTCTTCTGTATATAGCTGTCCAGTTTTCCTAACACCATTTGTTGAAGAGACTGTCTTTTTTTCCATCGCATATTTTTTCCTGCTTTGTCCAAGATTAGTTGACCATAGAGTTGAGAGTCCATATCTGGGCGCTCTCTTCTGTTCCATTGGTCTATGTGTCTGTTTTTGTGCCAGTACCATGCTGTCTTGGTGATCACAGCTTTGTAATAGAGCTTGAAATCAGGCAATGTGATGCTCCCAGCTTTGTTACTGTCTATCATTATCCCAGGATTGTTAGCTGAAGAGGACTCCTTTTCCCAGTTTAGGCCTCAAAAGCTGAATTTGATCAAATGGACACCAAGGAAGGGAGATTTCTCAATAAAAAAGCATCATAGCCGTAAGCCTCTTCCAAAGAGAGGTGCAGCTATCCCTAGAAAGTACGGGCAGGATTTGGTACTCAGTTTGTGGGAGCTAGTGCAAAATGATAATGTGGCCTTCCTTGTTCCAAATTTTAGGACTTTCAAGATGGAGGCAGCAGAGCATGAAACAAAACATGATTGGGGACCGTAGGGGATACATCTGCCCTGGGTGCAAGTTTCCTATAACAGGGAAACAGGGACTGGAAGAAACCTTGGTGTGGGCCCTGCCAAGTGGCTTCAAGTATGACTGATAGACAAATTAAATGTTTCATTTAAGTTCAGCAATGATAACCATTCCCCTCATTCTTACATTTTCATTAAAGTTAAAAAGTAGGACATAGACACACCCGCAGGCTGATATTTCGAGACTTACCTCCTTCCCCATTGAATTGCCTGGAAGCATGCCAGTTTTATAATGCTCGTTCAATATTGCTGAAATCTAAAACATTATTTTGCATTTCATGACTTTATTGTTTTCACAGCATTTCCACTCACATTACTTCTTATGATCATAATAGAAAAATATTGTTTTGTCCATTCGCTTGAAAGGGAATTCAAATGCAAGTCTGTTCTGATGTGCCCGCATCACACAGCTGACAAACCGCTATCCAGGTCCTTTTGATGTTAAGTCATTCAGTTATTTATTCATCTGTCCTTCCATCGGTCCCAACACCTGCTCTGTACAAGGCCGCCTACTAGGCCCTGGTGACCTCACAGCTCCTGACCTTGGGAGCTCATGGTTTAGTGGGGAAGATAGCAAAGAAAACAAGTTCCACCATAGCATGAGATGAGCAAAATAATGGAAGTGAGTACATATAACAGAATGCTGAACTCTGCCTAAAGGGACCAAGGGAAGCTTCACAGAGATAGCAGTCATCCAGCAGGTTTTGAAGGATGAAACTGAGTGTTTCCTATTGCATGGTTGAATTGAACAGACACAAAGAGAGGCACAAACTCCACTGTGTTCTCAAAACAATTTCGCTGGCTGAAAAGCTTCTCACCTGGTTGTTTTAGTCCCACCAATGGGAAGTCATACTGCAGGGAGCCGTTTGTAGGACCAATTTCCCCTGCAAGTGTTCCTGGGTTAGGAAGGATTCCTGGGTTGGAACAGCTAGGAGCTTAGTGATAGTCCACACTAGAGAAGTGCTTTCCAAGCATTGGGCAAATGTAATGCATCCCTACTGAAACTCATAGTCACACCCAGCCAGGTCAGCGGGGCAGGATCCTCTCTGTGTGTTCATAGACAGCAATCACACAGAACATATCTAGAACCTGTTCTGGATTATCCACTAATAGATATTAGAACCTGTGTGGCTTTCCAAATGTACATTCAAATAAAGGAATTCAACTTCAATCTCTCCTAAGCATCTACTCTGTGCACACTGCTGGGCCGTGTGCCATGGGGCAGAACACCTTGTCTACCCTGGGTCTCCTCCACAGTTCCTGGTGTAACACACGCCACATGGTAAGTGTGGCTGGTCTTTTGCCAAACTGAGCCGAACTGATTGTATTGTCCAAGTGAAGTTCAAATTCTCATACAAATGAAATAGAACCAATCATTGGGCAAATGGTCTGCACCACTGCTTCTCAGAGCGTTTATGGTGAAAACCAGGTTTTTATTATCAATCTGTGGCCACTTTTTGTAAAACACAGCATCTAATGACTGAATGCCATGGCAATGCCAAATGGCTGTAAAATCTCTCTGCATTCACTCTTAATTTCTGAACTTATCTCAGCCAGGGCCCATAACAGTTGGCAGAATGATACCAGGCTGATACTAGTACACAGACTGTACTTTGAGAATCACTAGCTTATATGATCCCCAAACCCTCATTATCTGGAAATCCCAGAATGATTGAGAAAATCGTCAAGTTTTGTGAAACATTTAATAATGTTGATGAGAGTATCATTTTCCAAGTGTTTCCTATGTTGAAGGTACTGTCAATGATTAGGAACAAGCCTAATTCTATCTTTTCATGGAGGAGAATACTGTTTAGTGAAGGAGACTGACAAGTGCACACCTCAGTTCTTTTTGACCATAGCTTGAATAGAGCAAGAGAAGGTATCACTGGGAGTAGAAACACAGGGGCTCTGGAAGTTATAACTCTGAGTATAATCCCTGAACTATTTGTTTACCATCTACCTGACCGAGAGCAAGTGACCTCCACCTTTCAGAGCCTCAGTTTCCCTATCCAGATATAAGAGGCCTTCCATAACATATGATTATTGTTTCATATGTATGATGGCTTGTCATGGTGTCGTAGAAAGTGGCAACTGAGTTATTTGTCACAGACTCAGATGAGGAGTATCAGACAGAGAAAAGTTCTAATGACACCTGATTACTACACCTCAGTGTAGTGAAAGGCCTTGAGGTTCCATGGTAGAAAGCATCTGAAGGATGTGAGATATCCTGGCTTGAAGGAAAGATGATTCAGAGGACAACAGAGCTGACTTCATTTCAGAAGAGCCATTACATGGAAGTGAGCATAGGCCTCTTTTGGGTGGCCCCAAAGCCTGGAAACACAACCAGTATAAGAATTTGGAAAGAAATAGATTTCAAAGGAAGGAGTTCAAAGGAAAAAGGAAGAAGTTTGAAGTAAGAAATTTCTGGCAGGCAGTCCTCCTAAGATGGAAGGTGACTTGCCAAGAGTGAACCATCATTGATATATAAAGCTTCTGTCCATAAAGAAAAGCCTAGTGTCAGGTCAAAGATGGGTCTAGGTCATCTCCAGTATTCTCTGGACTTGACTTTATAACTCTGAAAATTCAGGAATCAACTTTATCATGGTGCAGAGAGCCTCCTCAGATTCTGTGAGTTTGGGCATTTAAGGTAGGACAGCTGGGAAGATGTCAATCAATTTGTTAGAACTACTAAAATAGCAGTGTGTGCTAAAAAGTGGTCCTAATAGTCTATGATTAGTCTAGCCCTGTATAGCATATACATGGCTCTTCTATTTGCCTAGCTCTGTATAGCATATGAAACATCTTCACATGTTGTCTTGCCTACAACTCTGAGAGGGATGTATAATTGCTATCCCCAAACTAGAGATGAAACAATAGCTCAGACAAGTTCCCAGTTCAGGAAAGAACACAGATCCCTTAAGTTAGAGATCTGGGGCTCACACCCAATGTACTGGTTCGCAATCCCTAACTCTTCTCAATGTCCAGCCTCCTCCCATCCTTCCCAAGACTCAGTGTCCTTACACTAGATGACCATTCCTACCCCAGCACTCAGACTGTTTGTGAAAAGGCATTTGAAAATACTTTGAACAGTTGGAATGATTTCCTTCCTTCCTTCCTCCCTCCCTCTCCTGGTTTCTTCTTTCCTTCCTTCCTTAAATGTTTACTGAACAGATTTAATGTTCCAGGCACTATGACAATCAGTTGGGATGCCAAGATGCATAATATACAGTCTTTGCCTTTAAGGAGCTACCAGGCTGGATGGGGGATACAGACATTGCTCAAGAAAAAAAATCACAAAGCATATCACTAGTGCAAAAATTAAAATTCAAAAAATGGAGATTGCTCAGGGGTAGAAGTGATTAATTCAGATGGGGGAGTGGGACCATTAGAGAAGTCTTCCTGGAGGAGGTAACATCTAAACTAGGTTTGGAAGAAGGACTTGCATTTCACCAGGAAGATGGTGTTGGGAAGGTGTTTGGACAGGGAGAAGAAGATATTCCAGAGGAATAAAGGAACATTTACTATGGCATAAAGATTTGAAACAGCATGATATATTCAGAGGCCTGGAAATAATGTAAAGAGCTAGAGTGTTGAATAAGAACCAGGAGTAGTGAGAGATGGGACAAGAGAGGTTGGAAAGGTCAACAGGAAGATTCAATGCCAGCATAAGGAGCTTTGTTTTTATCCTAAGTGCAATGGGGAGTTCCTACTGTGGTTCAGTTAAAGAAGAGACATGTCAGGGTTTTAGAACTTGCTCTAGCACATGAGTATCAGAATATGGAATGGATAAGGGGGAGGAAGCTGACCATTCTCTGTCCCCTCTTCCATGTTCCCAAATCAATTTTCAGCCCCTCTCTGACTAGTGCTGTGTCCCAGGAGGCCAACCACTGCTGACCACACCTTCTGCACTCCCTTGAACTAGACTTCTGGGTTCAAACAATGGGAAGCACCAGCAAGAAGAAGGGAGATGGGTAGAAGGAGCATTGTGTGATTTCTTCCTTGTTTCCTCTCTGCTCTGCATAGGCTCTCTGGTATTTCCCACTGCGTAGCCCTTCATCCATGGTTCTGGTTCTCACTGGGTTTCAATATCTTCATTCCTTCCCCCCACGCCTTCAGTCCTACAAATGGTAACAGCTTCCAGCAGTTGCTAGTCTCTAGATGCCTCCAGTAACCCAGCCCTCACCTCTCTGATAGTCCCTTTATTAATGGTCCTTCATTTGAACCCTGTGAGATGAGTTCTGTTTCCAGCCAAGACCCTGGAGGATACCTGGAACTGAGGTTAGACAGGGGTCTGCAGAGAGGCAGAGTCATTGCAGAAATCTGAAAGGTGTGCAGAGGTGAAGAAAGGGAGCCAAGTGGGATTCTTTCCAAGGGGGAAGCTTGTGAAGGGTCTCCCAGAAGGAGAATTCTTGCAAGGCTGAGTGGGTGGTGGGGCACTCCCCATAATGGAAAATACAGGAGGAGAACCAGGTATCAGTGGGTTGATGAGATCAGTTGAGTATGAAGTGCCTGTGGGACACCAGGAAGAGATGTCCAGGAGACCGGTGCACCAGAAGGTCTGGCCTAGAGATTCAGCCAAGACACCAGCAGCACAGAGCTAACAGTTAAGGTCCATGGACAACTGAAAAATGCATTAAATTTGCCACAGGCTCATCTCATTGGTTGTCTTAATAATTATTGGTATAGGGCACCTGGGTGGCTCAGTTGGTTAAACATCTGCCTTTAGCTTAGATCATAATCCTGGAGTGCTGGGATCGAGTCCTGCATTGGGCTCCCTGCTCAGTGGGGGTCTGCTTTTCTCTCTATCTCTGCCCCCTACTAGTGATCTCTCTCTCACTGTCACACTCTCTCAAATAAATAAATAAAATCTTTTAAAAATTTAATTATTGATATATAAAGAAGGAGAGTTATAATGACCTAAGATCTCACAAAAATTCTGTTCAGAGACCGCCTGCCTTCCACCTTGATTGATAACCCTCCTCTTGAAGATGTAGGGGTTTGTTTTTCAAATCCACAATTTTCCCTGGCATTCCATTTAGTCAGTCCTATTTTTCACCACCAGATTGTTTGCTGGGGAAAAGAACAAAAACAGCAACAGATGTCTTTGTTTTGGGGTTTTGCAAAACTCTCTGGTTAAGATAACACTTTCAATTAAAGAAGTTGTATCATCCAAATACCATATGCCAACAAGCCCTCATTTGCAAAAATCACCTGCTTCCAGAACTTGATGAGTCCTCTTAAACCATCACCCAGCAGCTAAGGTAGGCATCTAAACAGATCCTTCCATGTCTCCTCTGGATTCTGAATGCTTCCATCCAAAAGGTAGAGTCAAGAAGTTATCTTCTGATTGGTCCTTTGGCCTCTGCCAACATTCATTACCACTTCCTCAGTCTTCACGCATACATGTGCATGCGCGTGCGCACGCACACACACACACACACACACACACACACACACACACACATTCCTGCATGTGTGTAGCCTATGCTATTCATTGCATATAAGGGCCTGGAACATTTTAGGCGCTTAGCAAATCCCAGAGATAAATAAATTCATTCCTCCTTTCTTTCCTTCATCTTTCTCTCCATGTTTGTTTCTTCTGTAGCTTCACATTCTCTGAGACTTTCATACTGCACAGTTGCTAAGCAGGGAACATATAAAGGTATATAAAGTTAATTAACATATAAAGGTAAGTAACGAGACTCCCTGTCCTCAGCATACCTGCCATCTGGGAGAGGGCCACATGCAAAAAAGAGCTCCTATCTCAGGAAGACTGTGAGCTCCTTGAAGGCAAGAACCAGTCCTAATCTCTGTGCAGCCCCTCTTTCACAGTGCTGGGATCTCCGCAGGCATTCAGTGTCTATCGGGTAAATGTTTGTTCAATGAAACACTGAACAAGACAAACGAGTGCCATGCTGCCGAAACGTGGGGGTGGGGGTGCCATGCTAAAATTCCGAGTGAGAGGGAGCCAGGCAGGACTTGGGGAGCAGTGGTATGTGCACTGAGTGCTGGATGGAGAAGGGCAGGAGGGCAGGGTCTGCTGGGCTGTGGGAAGCCCTTCAACCAAAGCATGGAGTCACGACTGAAGTGACCGTCAGCGGTGAGCCATCTGGTTTGGTCACAACATCAGGTGAGAGCAGGATTCCACATGATCTGAGTCTTATTACAGAGGATCCTTAATGCTTACTTAAAGTCTGGGCTTTGTTAGACCCTGGGGAATACTGCACACTGAGAAAAGTACAGAGTGGCATCACATCCAGGACAGCCGGTTGTAATAGGCTCACCGCACTCTAACCTGGGCTGTGGGTATTGGGTCAAAGTCTCATGTTCCTTTTTGACCATAAGCAATTTCAGAATGGGAACTGGAATTCGATATGGATGGAATACTCGCCTGGATAATCTCCATATGCCCATATAGACCCACGGTCTCTGTTTCCCCATCTAACTCTCTGACCCAGAATGCTGACTTTATAAAGACCTTATAAAGCTTCCCTTGCCCTCTGGCTCTCAGTCAATTCGGGCCAATAGAAGTCGCCAGAAGGAAATCACAAAGTAAGAAGAGAGTAAGGATGGCACTTGGGCTCCCTGCCTCCCTCTGGGTCCGGTAGCTGTGGGTTAGCTATATTCCTCTACCAAAGGCCACGGATCCTGAAAAATGGTCATTTCTAGACTGTTGCTCTCTTCTGGGTCCATAACGGACTAGCTCTCTGGGCTCAGTTCCTCGTGTGGACCTTGGGATAACAATTCCTACTACATAATGCGATTGTAAGGATTAAACAAGATAATATTCACAAAGCACCCAGGATAGAACATGTGCTCTATACATGATTAGCTTCTATTATACAGAAAAAAAAAAAAAAAAATGTTTGTATATATTGTGATTAGTACTCACTGTTGAAAACCCACATGGACAGACAGCCTCAACTGAGTATTCTTTTCTTCTCTTACGAATTACTGCCCCAGACATACAGACAGACAGCTGTACATACAATTCCTCATGAGTTAAATGAAGTTGTCAGTGCTTGAAGCTTCTCGTTTAGACTCTTCCTGTTTCCTTTCCTGGGTCGACTCAAAACTTCCATGTGGGAGACTGTGCAGGTGGAAGGGATATGACCAGAGGGAGAAAGAAGAAAAAGGACATGTTTGAAAGCTGCCACGTGCTCTGTATTTTCATGTCTCCTATCTCATTAAATTTTTACAGGAGCATACATAACATGAGCAGAATTCCTATTTTCACTGGTGAACTTGGTGAAGTTCAGAGAAGTTAGGGACTTTGCTCAAAGCCATGCAACTAGGAAAGAGTGAAATCAGGATTTGAGCCCAGCTCTCCTGGTCCCCAAATCGCACTCAGCCTTCCTAGAGCCTCCTAGAGCCTCACTACGGAGTTCAAGCCACCTCTCCAGCCAGACAGAATGTTTATGTGTTTTTCTCTTTAAGCTCAAACTTCTTTGGCTGGAAGCTGCAAATCGTTCCAAGACACGTGACAGTTACTCACTTAGGAGTGAGCCACAGGTCTTTCCTGGCTGGCTCTGCCAACTCTTCTCTTTTAATTGTTTCTGGGGGAGGGGAAAACTCCACATTAATGGAATTCCAAAAAAGAATGTTATGGTGACAAAGCAGGGAGAAAGCTCAGACAATGGGAGGAAATGTTGAAAGATTCCCTTTCATCTCCTAACGGCAGTTTGGGTCTGCACACATCCACCCCTGGGAACAGACTCCAAGAGCAAAGGTTCCCCACAACGAGCAGCCCACATTTTGTGAGTGCATAGTTACTCTTCCTTCCGTTTTTTAAAAATATTTTTCTAACCAGGTCTCCGGAATTGAATCTAAACACTGCAAGGATTGCTTCATCCTTTCCAAAACAGCATTTCACTCTCCGGCCCCTCTCTAACGCCCCTGGTGAGAATTTGAGTATCTAGATAAATGGACCCAAGCCTTTGAAATCTTGGGAAAAAGAGGTGTGACATAACAAAACACACAAGCCCTGTTCTGGTTCTGTTTCATCTCCAAAGCAGCTCGGTGAGAGTGAGCCTGAGGGAAAATAGGACGGGGCTCTGATTTGCTCTGCACTGGTCCAGGAGGCTCAGCTGTGCTAAGAAAATGAGGCATTGTGAAGAAAGTGGATTTGGACTAAAAAGCCCTGCTTTTGCATCCTGGCTGCTGCATTATGAGCAAGTGACTCAACCCACCTGATTCTCAGTTTCTTTAGCAATGCAATGGGGACAATGACATCCACCCCTCAGAGCCCCTGTGAGGATTGGAAAAATCTCTGTTCTGTGCTTTGGAGACTCCAGGCTGGTCTCTTTTGGGGTAGGTCTGGAGCTGGCTGACAGGTGGTAGCAACCTCATTGACACCCCCACGGCCATGTCTAACAGGAAACCATGAGCTCCTTGACACACAGCTGGCTGTTGACCAGAAGTAACCCCATGGCGAAACTTTTGAGTTTCAGTTACTGAGAGGCTGAGATAGAACTTCTCAGACTACAGAAATTGTCCCAGTTCACTGGGTCCACCACTCTCGTTTCCATTTTTTTTTTTTTTTTAAGTTTAGGGAAAGAGCACTGGAACAAGTACACAGCAACACAGATGTTCTGGGCAGTGGAAGCTGAGAGGAGTGAGGAGGGGGAGAACTGGTGGGAGACAGTTGCCAGGGAGACCAGACTAGCTAGAGAAGCTGGTTGAACCCGCAGAAGCCCTTTAAAGCCTGGCTCAGGCATCCCCTCTTCCAGGAAGTCTTCCCTGACTGCATTCTCTCAGGCTGAGTTAGGTTTCCTTCAGGATGAGAAAAAAAAGAAAGGTATCCTTCAGGGGGTTCCACAAACCTTCCATGCTTCCATGATTGCATTTGCATACAGAGCACTCTAAGTTTCCATTTGGTTTCTTTGTGAGCTGGTGATGAGATCTTATTAATCTTACAAACCCAACTGGCACAGTGCTTGACACACAGTATTTTGCCCAAAGTGGTAAATGTTATTGGAAAAACAGGTGCCTAACTGCCTGAGTGCACCTGAGCTCACCTGTCCCAAAGGCAGCACCAAGGGTGTTCTAGCCCTCACTAGGACACAGCCACCAGAAATGTTCAAAACTGGGTGGGTGGTGACTACATGGGGCCATGGAAATCACCACACGCATGCTTCTACCAGGAAGCATGTTTTTCCCAGGATGAGGAAAAACACAACCTGGCCCCTCCCTTTCCCCTGCCCCTGCCAAGGAAAAGTAGATTCAGCAGGGGTTCCAACCCATCAGATTTGAATTCAAGTCTGAGCTTAGTCCTAGGAAGAACCTGAGGTGTCAAGCAGGGAAATAGAGGCAGATGTCCAGAAATTTAGAGCAGGCAATCATGATGTCTCTTGGCCCCAAGAGCTGATAGTACTAAGAGCCAACTAAGAGAACACAGGATAGCAGAAGCAGATGTGGGGAATGTCTTCATCAAAATGACACTAACATAGCAAAAATACCCCAGCTCTGTCCAAAAGTTATCAGCCCAGATCTCTGGGGAGTTATGTTTTCCTCTATGGGACTATATAATTAAAGGCGACCATAAAAAGCAAATCACTTCATTCTGAAATTCTCTCTCTCCCAATGCCAAAGATGTGAAGTCACCTGGTGGCTTAAATGGAAACAGCTCCAGGGTAAGACCCGTGTGACAATCCAAGATCAAAAGATGAATAAGATGGGGTCCTCTTTCGTCTCAACTCTTCTCCTACATGAGGAAGATGGATGCTAAGTGGAGAGGGCCCGACAGCCTGCTCAGGAGAGAGTGTATGTGGAGTCTGGCTGAACGCTTTCCTTGAATGCATCCAGTCAAGGGAGGGGAACAAGGTGTGAATGCAAGTTCTTTCTGTGAGATGCTTTGTGACCGTTGACAAGGACAGATCAAGATTTCTCAATTTTTGACCCTATTGACCTATGGGTCTGGATAATTCTGTGTTGTGGGGACTGTTCTGTGCACTGTAGGATGTGAAAAAACATCCCTAGCTTCTGCCTGCTAAAAGCCAGTGGCTACCAAAAATGCCTCCAGACATTGTCAAATATTCCTTGAGGGGAAGAATCACTGCCCCTCACTTCCACCCCAATGAAGAACTACTGGTGCAGCTAGACTATGAAGCTTACAGCAAAACTCTGGGCTTCGGTGTGGTTTCATAGCTGCAGTCTTGGACATATAGGACTCTGGATAAGAGACGGCCCCGGTAACATCATGAGCACTATTATTATTAGACTATGTTTCCTCTACATCCAAAAAGACACCTGTAAAATTGAACCACGTACAGAGAGAAAAGTACTGAAATCACAGAATGCATTAAAAACAAAAACCATGGTACTCTGAATTTAACCCAAGAATAATATGAAATCGAGCACCGAATTTAATTCAAAGCCTTGGAAGCCAATGGGAAACTTGAGGAATTTTATAGTTCTTGTTTTCTGACAAAAGGAAGCATACCTTTTTTACTTGTCAGAAGAAACCCACTTTCGTCCTATAACTGGACTTTACAGGGGATTTATCGGAAGATCCTTGGGGAAGGATTATTAAAAGACAGAAGGACCAGACAAACGCACTATGGCAACCAGGCTGACAGAAAGGAATCAGGGCCCCCACATATCCTACAAAAGGACAAAAAGCAGCTTATGCATTTATGTAGCAAGCTTTATTGAGCACCATCTGCAGGCAGGACACCACACCAGACACGGGTGGTAGATAGATCTACAGTTGTTGGAGGTATACCTCTGAATGAGACCATAACAAAAACAAGCAAGCAAACAAACAAACAAAAACGCTCCAGTTTTCCTAGAGCTTACATTCTTGATAGTTCAGAATCAACCACTTAATAGTTGCGCATCTCCAAACGTGTCATTCCATTTCATGGTGTCTCCATTTCTTCATCCGTTCAATGAGAGTAACACTCACCAGCAGGACCAGACTGGCACTTGGAAGGCTTACATTCTTTGAATATTTGTTTAACATTTACTTAGAAGAGAAGGAACGAATCGGAAGAGGGAAGAGCTGAACGGGGAGACTATGGCAGGTCTACCGCGGATGGTTGTCTACGCGGCCGTGTACCGCACAGGCCCCTCTACGTACGCACGCACGTGGCGTATGGAAGCAGAGCACAGCCTCACATGAATGCGTGACGTCGTGTCCCCAGGACAGCATCCCACCCCATACTCCACTGAGCAAAATAAGGCTCTGCCATCATGTCACTCACCCTCCATGGAAGATGGTTAGGTACTTTGAGGCTCACTACTCAGGCCAGGCAGCTTTCCAACTCCTTCATCCACATATTCTACCTCAGAGAAGCTCTGGAAAGCATTCATCTTGCATTTCCAGGAATGCTTAATGCTTAATGCCCCTTGAAGACTGATAGACTGGGTTACCATGTCCCACGGTATTCGTTATGGGCGTATACCAATACCCAGTTACTGGTCCACTGGCTCGCTGGGCTTGCCTCTAGGGCTTGAGGGTTAAATGAAAAAGAATGCAGAAACCCCCTGGCAGGTGGGGCCCACTCAACAAGAGATAGTCTTCATAATCTCCATCAGCCTCACCCAGGACTGTCTGAGAAGTGAATGAGGTGAAACAGAGCGGGTGGAGAGACTTCTTGTCCAATGCCCCATAGATCCTAGTCAGGGTCATTACTGTCTGCTCATCAGGAGCAGCAGCACCGCCAAAGAGCCAAACCTGAGCAAACTAGAGAGCTAAGGGTCCGAATCTGCGGAACAGATGAAGGAGGAGACCTGAGAGTCAAGGACAGCTAGAAAGGCTTTGTAGCTTGCAAAGCTGTGGACATGCAAATTCCAGAGGAAACCCCTCCCCTTCCCCCCTTCTCCTCACCTCCTCCGCCCCAGCTTCCGCTGCCCAGCCAACATTATTTTCTGGACCCCTTTAATTTGGAGGCTTTTAGGGCCACATCCTGCCATCAATTTGGGGGCTGACTTCAATGAACATTCTGTGTGGGGAGGGAGAAGGGCAGGACGCAGCTTTCTCCTGGCGGGCCCTGATACAATAGGGTTTTCTACTGAGATCAATGGATTAATTGCAAACGCTCCGTTTGGGGCCATAAGGAGATGTATTGTTTTCCCACAGTCGGCAGTCAGGGCCCGGGCTGGCCCAACTTCATTTCTGAAAAGTCGGGGAAAACAATTTTGTAAAAAGGGGTGGGGGTGGAGGGGTTCGGGAGAGTAATTTTGCTCATCTCATTAAAGGTCAATAACAATTACAGTGAAAATTCAGAAGGCCCATTTGTTCTCTGACTGGGGCCCTGTCTGGAAAATTCCATCCAGAAACAATTTGCTGTCTCTCTTGCCATCCTCCCCTCCCCCACAAGGCTCTTGCTCACTAATGCTACAAGCGTTGAGAAGGGGGAAGGTACCGGGGAGTTCTCTTCCCTACCCTTGGGAAGTTGAGGTGGGTACCTTGGCACCGTTCCTTTCTCCGTCCAGTTATTGGAATGTTTTCCTGGCACTGGATACCGCCTGGGAAGGCAGGAATTGGAGCCCTCACCCTGCTGTTTCATAGCTGATGAACTTGGCAAAATTCAACTCTCTGCACATCCACAGTGCCATCTGCAAAATGGGAATAGTAATCTGGACCTGCCAGGTATACCAGGAAGACGAATGCAATGTGATGGGCAATGTCCAGTGAAGTCAGTGCAGCTCAAACACAGGCTAAATGAAGCCTTGAAACAAGGCGTTCTGATGGCACCATGGCCATCAGGGCAAACAGTTCCCACACCATCGAGACCACATCTGCTGGCGCCACATTTCAAGCCCCCCACTTCCCAGCCCCCCTCCCTTTCCAGCCTTGTTTCCCTCTCCTCCTCACCCCCCAGCCCACCCCGCCTTGTCTGCATCATCCATTCTTTCCTTTATGCTAGCCATGCTTCCAACTCTGGACTCTCGATTCTGAAATGCACCTGTTCACACCTGCCCCATTCGAAGACTAAACTCAATTGTCAACTGCTCCAGAAAGTTTGATTGGGTCAGCTCTAAGGCTTTGATTCCTCTCGCTACATTTAGCTCATTGATTATCGCCATGCCGTCAGAATGCACATTCTCTTAGCAGTGGCTCTCCCAAACACTCATGTATCCCTTAAACAAATTAGAAACGGGTTAAGCATTCTGGCTCTGGGGCCATGACTGTCTGGGTTTGAAAGTCAGCCTCACTTCTTGCTGGCTGTGGCATCTTGACCTTTCTGTGCCTTGATTTCCTCACCTATAAAATGGAACTAATACCTGGACCTATTTCAGAGGTTCCTCATAAGGCTAAAGGAGGTAGTGCATGTAAAATCCTTCAAAGAACATTTGGAACATACGTGCTGAATAAATATTAGATAGTATTATTATTTAATATCTAGTCTGTTTCAGGGCCTGGGGACACGGGAATGAATAAGACATGCTTTCCTTCAACAAATATTTCTTACATGCTTTCTGTATGCCTGGGATTGCTCTGCTCCTGGTGGGAAGAGGAAAGGAGTGGATAGAGATAACAAAATAGGAGAAAAATAGAGAAACAAGAAAAATATCATCCTATGAAAAGCACCATGTGGCAAATGACAATAGATCAAAGTGATGGAACGTCACTGAGGGTCTCTTTAGAGGGGAAGCCAGGGAAGGCCTCTTCGGGGAGGGGGCATTTAGGCTATAGTGGGAGGGCACATGTCGATTCAGGGCTCCGAGGAGAGAGGACCTGTCTGGTTCATTTCTGTTGTTACCTGCACCTGGTTCTGCGGTTAGCACACAGTGGATAGTGAACGGGGACCCTGAATTTAAACTCTCTCACTCCCAGGTTCCTGGGAAGTTGTTTGGTGGTTAGTTAGGGATGTGCAGACAATGACAGGAATGAAACCAAATAACGTGTTGATTGGATGGCAAAAACCCCTGTATTCTCTTGAAGGAGTTGAAAAGTGTGAGCACCCCAGCTTTAGGGACGGCCAGAGCTGAATTTGCATCCCAGCCCGACCACTCTGGCCTCAGAGCCTCCCTCCCCTCTTCCAGGAAACCGTGCCAATGGCATCTCCTTTCAGGGGTTTGTGAACACTGCTAAGACCTTGAAGGTAAAGTGGCCTCACTGATAGGAATCCCATAAAGATCAACTCCTTTCCCCACACAGCAGAGCCCCGAGACCAAGAACCGCAGTCCTGGACTCATCACTCTATTAAAAATCTGTAAGAAGAAGTGAAATATTCTAGTGACTACTCGTTCATCTCCCAGTCAAATGCCATCAAATGTTTTTTCAAGGGAAATGAAATAGTAGGAAAAGGAAGAGAGTTTTTTTTAAAAAATTCTCTCTTCTTCACTGCCTTCCAAAAAAAAAAAAAAAAAAATTGACTTCCAGAACATCAAAAGCTCCTCAAAGAATCAACAATATTTTTTGATGATGGAAGTATGAATAATCAAACATATGGATTACATTTCCTTAAATTATGCAGAGCCTAAAATCCAGGAGGAAAGGGAGGGTGCTGGTAAAATGTTTTTCACATTTTATTAAAACCTCAAGGTCTGAGGAATACTTTTATGACTATCATACACACACACACACACACACACACACACTTCCCCACTCAAGAAAAAAATGAACACGCTGAGCATCTTTTTTTCCTGCTCAAGGTTTGTCTTTGCTCTACTCAGCTCTAATTTCTCAGCACCAGCCTCCCTCATAGGAAAAAAAAAAAAAAAAAAAAAAAAGGACCACAGTTCGGTCCAGCTTTCAAGCTCTTCACTTTACCAGCTGTGTGACCCTGAGCAAGTCCCTTCCATTCTCAGAGCTCAAGTTATAAATAGGAACGAAGGTTCCTACTTTACACGGTGGGGAGGATAAACGGTATGGGACGTGTGGACATACCTGGGGAACTGTACCATGTCAGGTGGGTATAAAGGCTAGAAGTGCCTCCAGGAAGCTAGTCCTGCCTCAACAGGCAGACTGGTATACCGGTAGAGGTTAGACAGCCTGACCGCCCACCTTCAAACCCCTGCTCTGCTGATCGGAAGCTGTGTGTTCCTAAGCAGACGACTAAACCACTTGCTCTCTTTTGTGCCCCATTTACTTACTAGCCAGATGGGATGCTGCTAGGAATAGTAGTACTTAACGTACATACAGTGGTAATGAGGATTAAATCAGTAAATACCTATAAGACACGTAAGTGAGTGCCAGAGTTTGTTTTGAAAGGCAGAGATGACATGAGAGGAAGGAAAGGAGAGAAAGAAGGGAGGAACAAGGTGGGGAGGGAGAAAGGAAAGAAATGTCTCACTGAAGATACCCTGTGTCAGAAATTCACCATTTAGTAGTTGGTGTTAGGTATTAACTTTTCCAGGAGTCCTTTTTGAAAAATGCAAATACTCTTAAAAGGCATGGCATCACAATTGAGATTTAATGTGTATTTATTGAGCACCTACTGTACGTAAGGTAGTGTATTGTGTTCTTTAATTCTTTGGAAAATATCTGACTCCTTGAAGGGTGGGGGAGGTGACAAGTGGGAAAAAGAGGAAAAGTGGGGGAGAGAGAAGAACCACTTCCCTACTATAGCTTTGGCATTGGACAGACTTAAGTCCATGGGTCTGCTCCGCCAGATATTAACTGTGAACTTGGACAGGCAAGGGCAGATTGCAACAGCACTCCAAATTTGACATTTTTACCCTTGAAAATGGGCATGGTGACAATAGGTTGTGGTGGAGATAAAATGAAGCATTGTGTGTAGAACACCTCTTTGTCCTTCTCCCCAGTGCCACATCCTTGTCTCAGCACGACCCCCCCCCCACCACCATCATGGCAGACCTCTCAGAACAGGAAATCAGTTTGCCACTTTCTCTGTATAATAAAAAGTGCCCCCCCCCTTTTTTGAAGACCGTGCTGTGCTAACTCATAAGAAGCGCATTTCCTCCCCGTGACATCTCTGATCAATTCCAGCCAGAGTAACCAAGTGACTAACTCTGCCTCCAGAGGCAAAGAGCCAAAACTGGTGTTTGACTTCTCCCCAGCCTCTCAAGTGCAGAGATGATTCTTGCCAGATCCTGGTCCTTGGGGGAAATGGGAGAGAAATCAGCCTTGGCTCCAGCAATTCCACCAATAAAGGAGGCAGGGAAAGAGCTGAGTGAGAAAGAGAGGCTACAAAGCCTCCTCCTGGATTCTGGCAGATGCCAAAGGAGGAATCAGTGAGTGAGTAACTCTGCAGCCGAGAGTCCAAAGCCTGCAACCGGGGGTCTGTGCCAAGAAGACAGCACTGGGTTTGAGAGAGGTGGGTGGATCCTGCGCCAGCCTCAGCCGGATGAGGGACAGCTCAGCATGAGTCACAGACCCGGTCTGCGCTCCAAGGGTCTCCTACAGGCCACATCCATTCAGAAGGACCTCCCACAAAGGGAGCTTTTCCTTGTGGAGATTCAGATGGCCTTTATCGGGGTGGTGTGTCATCGGTGGGCATTGAATGGAAATGATAGAAAAGTCCTGTGATCTAAGCACAAGCAGGCACAAAATAGAATGCAGACAGTGCAGGACACAGGTAGCATGTTGGTGCCCAAGGCTGAGGGCTGCCGAGCTCCCACTCTAGAAATGACCACAGCTCTCATTTACTGATGGCTCCCTAGGTTCTGGCACCGGGCTGATCGCTAGCCGCACTCCACAGCCCTTACGGACAACTACGAAGAATTGGTATCTCCGAGAGCACAGTGATGCTGAGAGAATATTAGGTAAACCATTTCCTGTCCCATTACCTATTTCCCCACTACAAAACAAAGATGATCTCTGCCTACGTGAAGGGTTATTTTGAGAACTGCAGCCCAAAGATTCAAAATCCAGACTTCTGAGTCAGAAAAATATGGGTTGGAGACCCACCTCCACTTCTAATTTGCTGTGTGAGCTCAGGCAAGTTTCATAGCCCCCTGGGCTTCAGTCTCTTCATCTGTGATCATAAAAGAACCGATCTCGAAGGATTAAGACAAAGATCAAATGAGGTAATGCATGAACCTGCTTCCTCATCTGTAAGCCAGAGAAAACACTGTGTATCTTTCATTGTTGTGAAGCGTAAATAATATCTTTAAATGGACTAATAAAGGGCCTCTTGGTGAGTCATGGTTACTACTACTACTACTATTATTACTATTATTAGCATCAAATGATTCACTACATGGAAAGTTATTGGTAAATTTTAAGATGTTGTTTTTGATAAAATATATTACTTATTAAAACTCAAGAACGGAGTTGAATGTAGCAATTATATATTGATTAAACTGCCACTTCTTAAAAATCTCTCTGTGTTCTTTTTATAAGTTTAGGTTATATTGGGGTTTCCGACCTCAGATCCCTGGCCTCAACGGCAATGAGAGTGCAGTATCCAGAAGTGTTTTCAATATCCCAAAACATACTTGTAGGAAGCGGCCTCCACAAACTTCCAAGAAGACCAAGTTCCTTTGCTGTCGGCTGAGACTGTAGTGGCTTGGTTGGGCCCACTAGTTAACTGCTGTTCACCAAGATTTCCAATAGGCCAAGGTGTGAGTGATAGACTAGCTCAGTCAGTACCACGGGGCTCTGGAGCCAGAATTCTGGCTCCCTGCTTTTCACTTGTGTGGCTTCTCTCTGACCCTCAGTCTCTTCATCTGAGAATTGAGAATGACAATACTGGATGATGATTGTATCCCCCACAGGGCTACTGAAAAGAAGGCAAACATGTAGAAACAGCTTGGTCCACAGTAATGACCCCATGCTGTGAACTCTAGTGTCCCTGTTCTCGCTACCAGACTTCAGGAAACATCTTCCCACGTTCAAGCGTGGCTCGTCAATGGTGACAACTGGGAGCGTGTTCAGAGTGAGTTTCTGTAATAGGAAAGGAAGAGAACTCACACCTCTTGGACGTGTATGAGACATTGAAAAGTGAAATACGTGGTACAGATGCCATCCTTTTGGGTCTGGTCCACCACAGTGTGAGGTGGGTAACCAGCCAAGGAGGAACCAAAGCTAGGAGGGCTCCCCACGTCACACAACTAGCAAGTAGAACCAGAATTGCAGTCCCGTCCTTCTGACCCCCACAGCATGAATCCTTTGGATTATACCATGGGGATCCTTGGAGAAAATTAAGTGAAAGGAGGCACTTCTTGGACCACTGGATGAAAGCCCTTCATTTAAGGTCGCAAACATTGGGTGAAATGGGGGCATTCCTCTCCTCTCCTGATTTCAGCTACAGTGAGAATCACTTCTGGGCCCTTTTGGAAGAAAAGGGGCCTTAAAATCTCCTGCTGGCAGGCTCTGGCTTCCCTGGGCATCCTCGGAATCCACACCTCTATTTATGTGGCAATAGCTTTAGATAACCTTGAGAGACCCTGTGTGAAGGCCAAACTTTCCATTTTGGAAGTGGCAGAAAAGAAATTTTTGTTGCCCAACCACTTTGACTGGCTACTTGACTAATATATTGAACCCAGGTCTTGAACAGGTGGCTCAGAATGACTGACACTTACTCGTTTGCTCCCTTCACCAACACGCTCTGTCTCTGCCCCCAGGTTTTCAGCTGCGTGTGGGGAACACAGGGCTGCTGGCATAAAGAGGGCTCCATTGGTGGGGGGGGTGGTACAGATGAAAATACAGATGGTAACATTTACCATTTTAGTGGTAGGAGGCCTCTGAGCACTCAGGGTCCTGACCCCCTCCAAGGAACCCCTGAGAAAAGGTGGTGTCTTACAGGACAGGTAAGGGTTTGTGAAGTAGACAAGAGGAACTGCATCCTCAACAGAGGGAACAGCATGAGGAAAGGAACGATGGTCTGAGAGATCTGAGTGAGGTGTTGTATGGCTGGAGCAGGAAGTGAGATTTATGGAGGGCCGAGCAAGAAGGCATCAGTTAGTTACAGAAAGACTTGGAAAAATGCCCTGCTCAGAAGCTAGGATTTTATGGGAGAAGCCACTATAGAATCCTAAACAGAAAAATGACATGATGATTTTCTGAAGCTTCATGTGAGCCATGACCCCAGATAGGTTTTGTCAGTAATATTCCTGAAGGTCCCAGCCCAGCAAAAGCTTCCATCCATCCCAGGAAATTTGATGACAAGAATTATTAAAATAATAATCATGATTTCATACATGGAAATTTCTTCTTTTCTTATCTGTGCAGACCCAGAAGACAGAAACAAGGTCTTACCTGCCAATTCTTTCTCAGCCCCCAGCACAGTGCCAGGCACGAAGAGCATTTTCTCAATAAACTTGCGAATGAATGCATGAATGAGAGTGTTTCTCATTTAGCTCAGTTTGTCAGACACGTTTATACTTAAATCTCTCAAAACCCCTGTGAGGTAGGCATATGCCCCTCCCCCACCTCCTGTTTTACAGATAGGTCAAAACAAAACAAAACACCCTGCGCTCAAGAAGAAAAAGATTCTTGTGATGATACAGGGACAATGCAAGACAACACAGGTGGCATATGCCAGGGAAGGCCCAACGGAATGACTTTGGTATTCAGAGGAGAATGCACTTGCTGCTAGCTGGGGTGGCCAGGGGAGGAAACCTTGAACAGAGCCTTCAAGACCTAGCGTGTTCTCCTGACCTCCCAAGACACTGGATCTCACCTTAACAGCAATTGGTAACATTTACTGAGCACTTACTATGTCAGGCACAGTGCCAAGCATTTTGCATGCATGATCTCACCTAGTCTTCACACAAAAACTACAGTGGCAAATACTGTGACTAGGTCTACTTAGCGGATAAAAAGAACTGAGGTCTGAGATGCTATGTAATTTGGTCAGTTTTCCACTGCTGGCAAGCAACAGACCTGTGATTGAAACCCAGATCTGTGTGACTCCAAAATACTTTGCCTGCAAATGGGAGTGGGGGGGAAGGCCACAAGTGGTAGGTAACTTGTGTATCAAGGGACTGCATGTGAGCAAAGAATATGGAGAAAGCAAGCGTGAACACCCCTTCCAGTACCTTTCCATTCTCATGCCACAAGGTTGGCATGAGATGACCCTGTGAGCTGGGTGGACGGGAGAACAGTCTTTGCATTCACTGCATAAGCACTGGGTAATAAAGAGCACCCCAGACCGGAAGTCAAAGGATCCAAGCAACGATGGCAATACGTTTCTTTCAATCTGTGGATTTGGGAAGCCGGCTGACCTTTCCCAGTTTCAGGGTTCTTGCTGTGTAAGGAAAGGACTGAAACTGACAAATTCCAAACTCATTTTAAGCCTGAGTTCCCATGACTCATCCAGACTTCTTTTTAAAGTCCAGTTGGAGCTTTTCTGAAAGATCTTTTATGTATATGATTTCACCAGACCTTCCTAGCCCACATTTTAGCAGTCTCATATTTCTCCCTGAGGGAGTCTTAAGAGGTTTCTCATTGATGACCAATGTTATATTGAAAATCAAAGAGGAGAGTAATTGTTTTTCCACCTTGGTTGCAAGAAGAAAAATGATAATAATTAAAATACTGCTCCCTTGTGAAAGAGGTTTAGAAAACCTCATTTGAGTCCAACCTTTCTGTCCAGCTTCCTGCATGTCCTCTGGCATCAGGGATATCAGGTGTCCCTGTCTTTGGTTGGGGCTGGGGGTGGGGATCAGCTCTGTGGCTTAGCTGTTAAAGGGAATCCTCCCCAGGGCTCAGTTTCCTCCCACATAAAATGGAGATTTTCATGATGCTTGCTCTGCCTACATCACAGTGTTGCTTGGTGGATAAAAAGAGATTACAAAGTGGGTGCCAGACAAATACAAAAAAGGTTGTGATGATTAGGACTGTATTTGTCAGGGTTCTCTAGAGAAACAGAATCAGAGAAAGAGAGAGAGAGAAAGAGATTACAAGGAATTGGTTCACATGACTATAAAGCCTGACAAGCCCCAAGATCTATAGCCAGCAAGCTGGAGACCCAGGAGGGCCAATGGTGAGACTTCGAGCCTGGAAGCTAGCAGGCTGGAGACTCAGGAAAAGCTGATGTTTCAGTATGAGTCATATGACAGGAAATCTTCCCATGTCTCAGTTCAAAGTCTACCAAGTAGAATTTTCTTTTACTCAGCGGACAGGCAGTCTTTTTGTTCTAATCAGGCCTTCACCTGATTGGATGAGGCCCACCCACATTAGGGAGAGCAATCTGCTTCACCAGCCTACTGATTTAAATGTTAATTTTATCCAGGAACACTCTCACAGATAAACCCCAACTAATATCTGACTGTATGTCTGGGCATCCTGTGACCCTGTCAAGTTGACAAAATTAACCATTACAATGATGAAAACGTAAGCTCAATGAGGGACCCAAATCTTTGTTGATTTTGGTCCCTGCAATACCTTCAGAGGAGAGCCTGGAAAAGAATATAGCACACAATAAAGGCTCACAACCTATTGATTGAATGAATGAGGAGGCGAAGGAAGAAAATTCGAGGCCAGTGGGAGAAGAAATTCTATACATAACAATTTGCCAACTACATTTCCATCATTTTTCCAATCAACAATTGTATGTTTAACTCGCAAGCTATTGAATCCTTACATCAACTCCATGAGTTAGCCATTATAATTATCTTATCAAATTCTGTCATTTGGTTCAGAGGTTCAGAGCCATAAAGTATTCAACCGGTATACTATCTCCATTCCACAACTTTCTAGGTCTCTCTTCCTGTCTCACCACTTAACGCAATGTGCGATTATGTCATTGTTAGTTTATTTAATTTTATTCTTGCCTCCTGCAATGGCAGAGGGGAGTCCCCTAAAGATATCCCCACCTGGCACCTGATAAATGTGACCTTATTTGGAAAAAGATCTTTGTAGATAGAGACAAGGATCTTGAAATGAGGTTATCCTTTGGGCCTTAAATCCAGTGGCAAGAGTCCTAATAAGAGGAGAGAAGACAAACAGAGCAGATCATATGAAGATAGGAAGAGACTGGAGTGATGCAAATGTAAGCCAAGCAACACCAGAGACTGCAAGAGCCACAAAAGCTGGGAGAGAGGTCTGGGCCAGACTCTCCCTCTTTCCTCCAGAAGGAACTGGCTCCATCAACACCTTGATTTCAGGCTTCTGCCTCCAGAATTATGAAAGGACAAATTTCTATTATTTGAAGACACTCAGTTTCTGGCATTTTGTTATGGTATCCATGGGAAACAAATGTCCTCCCTACCTCCACTCTACCCTCCAATGAGACTCTAAGACTCTATTTTGTTCACCATTTATATCTTCTAGTGCCTAGGATCAATGCAGGAGCATGGCTAATATTTGTTGAATAAAGGAAAGCATGACTAACCAAATTTCAGAGGCTTGGAACTAGACAAACCTCTTAAGTGGAAGCAAGGAATCCTTGTTCTCTGTTCTGCTCTCACCAGGATATACTTATTCCCTGGGACTAGCATCAGAATGTTCTGTAGAGCTCATGGTACTTCTGGAGGTCTTGCCACATGGGAAGGAAAGGCTGGGGGGGGGGCACGGGAAGTGAGGGCAGGTGTGTGTCCATTTCCCAGTTTATAAAATGGGCACAGGCCTCCTCCTCCACAGCCTTTGGAGGCCAGCACCCAGTTTATCCACCAACATGGGTATATAAAACAAGAGCAGGTGGGGAGCCCTGCCTGAGGAGAAACTACTCTCTCCAGGATTCCTGGTCCCAGTCTTCTGCATTCTGGAGGAAAGAAATTCTCCTCCTCTGCTCTACCAGCCTTCCTGCCACTCCTTCCCACTTCTCTAGAAGTTGCACCATGGGGTCTTTCTACCATCCAGCTCACCAAAACCTCTGCTGAAGAAAGGCATCAGAGCGCACCCAACCAGACATGTTCCTGTGGTGGCCCGTGAGAGGTGCCAGGTCAACACAGTTGTCCCGAGGCTGGGCATGCACAAGCTCTGGCTCTCCCCTGTCCCACCCCTCCCCCACCCACTGCATGCCCAGGCCTTGCCTTTCTCCAAACAGGTCTCTAGGACCCTCCTGATCGCCATAACCAGACTTGACCCGGGACCCCCTCAGGACTGAGCCCTTCCTGCCTGTCAGCAACACTTAGGAAGGGGTCTCAAAATCTGCGAGGAAAACCAATCCATATACTCCACCCAAGTAGAAAATCTGGGTTGAAATCGGGATATACTGCTTACGTGGCAAGGTACTTTACCCCTTTAAGGATCTATACATTATGGTAATAATATCAACCAATTTGAAGAGGACAAGAGATATTAAAGGCATCCAGGATAGTGTGGAATACACTAGTGGTGCTCCAATCGTCACTTTACCTCCCTTCTTACTCTCTTCTCCAAGAGATAGTAGACCTTTACGTTCATTCATTCGATTCACTCGCTGATGTATTCAAGTACTTAACATGACTGCTTAATTAAGGGCAGCTGCTATTTTTCACTCACTGAGCAATTACAGCATCTGCGATCACTTGTGATCAGAAAATGAAAGCGCTGCAAGGGAGCATCAAGAGCGGATCCCCTAGCCTTCACTCTTCAGATTTGGAAAGGGAAGCTCAGAGAAGGCAAGGGATTTTCCTGAGGTCACGCAGCTAGTAAACTCAGAGTGAGGACCCCACGCAGCCTGTGGCTCCTTCACCCAATGACACATCCAGCCTCAGGCAGTGGTGATAACGGCCACCCAGCCAACATCCTCTGGTATCTGCAGCACCCCGGGGCGGGGGCCCTGGAGGAGGTGGGACACTGGCCACGCTGGGGGGTCCTAAAGGACCCTCAGAGGCCGCCAATCAGAATGGGGCCAGCTGGAAGGAATTACAAGGCTGGCATTTAGGAAGCAGTTCCTTTCCAAATCAGATGCATTCTTGCTGGGGCTCTCTAACACTCATATCCTAAAAATTGTTATTGAACATGCTCTCCACATCCGAGCCTGACTCACTCTTTGAAATGGAAATCTGGGCGGTTTGGGTGGCTGTTCCTAAGGGCAAGCGACAGGATGGTGCTTGCTGGCAGTACCCACCCGGTGGCGGGTGGCCTTGACCCCGGGCCAGAGCCTCAGCCTCCGAGGCCACCTGGCATGTTGCGGGAGCTCCAGGGCCGGGGCCTGGGCCTGAGCAACCCTGACCTTGCCAGAGGCGGATCTGTTTCTGATATGGTGTGGCAAATTTCTAAATCCTAGCTCTGGGATGGCATTTTGCTCCTTGCAGAGAAAGAGCAAGGGGCCCAGGGAGTTCCAATTGATTCCAAAGTAGAACCAGCTGTTGGAATCCTGCAGCACTGATTAGGAAAGTTCACTTCCAGGTTGCGGTTTCCAGTTGATGAAGCCCTCACTTGCCCGTCGCCCCCACCCTGTGCTGTCAGAGAGGCCCCCCCGAAAACCAAATTGCTGTATTCATCGATCCGGAGCTGGAAACCAAGCAGAGGCAGGTAGAAGGTCTAGAAACAATGGCCTCGAATCTGGAGTTCCCACTTAACTCTGTGCCTGCCATTGCATAGGTGCTTTGTGAATAGTATTTCCGGTTCTCGAAACCATGCAGCAACAGCAGCATTCCCAGATTGTCAAATGACAGAAAGAAAAATTCCTTGAATAATCATTATCATACTCTTTCTACCTCACTGTTACGAGTGCCCACTCTACCTTCCTTAAGCACATTCCATGTCATCTGCCAATTTATCACATCAACTCGATGATCCTGGTGTTATTATTGTCTCCACTTTACAGATGAAGGAACCGAGACTCAGGGAAGTGGGGTGACTTCTCACGACCCCGGCTTGAGATGTCCAGCACACAGTGGCTCGAGCTGGGATACAAACCCAGGTTTTTCTCACTATAAAATTAGTAAGAATGCCAACAGCTACCACTTGTAATAAGCTTACCATGTGCCACATACTGTGCTGTGTTTTTTTTTTTCCTCCCCAAACAGGTATCACCTTGTTAGGTCTCATGCTGATCTTCTCCTGTGTGTTATATTTTCCTGCCTTGACAAGTGAAGAAACCGAGGTTTGGTGATTAAGAGAATCAGGATTCGAATGCAAGCGCTTGTGCTCCCAGAGGGATCTGTCTGAATCACTGTGATCCCTGCCTCTGAAAGTAGCCTGAGGGCTCCCATCCCCTGGGCTGAGTTTCTAAGTTTTCCATTCTTTGCTATATTGTTATCACACTATGGAAAAACGGGGAGCTGGCCTCAAGTTCAGCCCCAGGTTTCACGGTGACTATTCTGTCATTCTTTCCGATGTCAACCTTCAAAAGCCGCGGTAAAAGCGCATTTGCAAATTGAAACTTGTCACGAATGCTATAAACAGACCATTAGTTTAGAATAGTGTTGATTTTGTGGACTATTAAGGTTGAAACAAGTTTGATATTTACTAAGTTAAAGGAACATGAAGTTTATGGTTTTTAAATTGCTTCGAGGAGGCTTACTAGAATTTTCCCTTAAATAAAGTCAGGATGAATACTATCTTTTACAATGTATATGTTCTCAAATAAGGGTTCCCTTGGCCTCATGGATATCCTTTACAGCAAGGTGATATTCACCCATCTGAAAGGGAGCATAGTGACTATTGCCTATCTCATCAGTCAACCCACAGGTATTAAATGCAGACTGGAGTGTCTGTGACCACTGGACACTTTCCAGGAGCTTCTGACATGTTTAGATTTATTTGTTAAACTTGCATAAGTAGGTGATACGGGTATTCATACATTCATGCAACCATTCATTTACTTGTAAATGTTAATTAAGTGCTTCTCTGTACCGGGCACTATGGTAGATGTTAGGTACCCAAGGGTCTTCCAGAATTTCTAAGTCTCCAGGGGCAACTGTACAAGAAATACCATGCAGAGGTCACCACTGATGCCACAGGAACAAATGGAAGCTCCTAACCCAGGCTGGATCCAGGTGCAACCAGGAAAGCTTTCCGGAGGAAGTGTCCTCTAAGCTGATAAACAAAGGATGAAGTGGAGTTGAAGAGAGATAAGCAGGAATTTCCGTGTGAAGGGAAAAGCTTTGCAAAAGTCCTGGAAGGAAACAGTCTTGCTAAGTGCTGAGAGAAGGAGACCAAAGACACCACCAGGGTTGAGAGGGGGAGCTCCATTTGAATTGGGAGAGGAAAGAGGGCCAGGAGAAGCTAGAGCAAGAGGCAGAGTGTTGAGGCAGGGTGGATGCTGGGGAGGTGTGAGGAACTGTGTATGTAAAAGCACCAAGGACAGAAGTCGCATTGAAGGGTCAATGAGAAGAGCCACGACACCGAAGCAAAGCAGGCACACCAGCACCACCCTCATCGCCACCACAGCTAACACTTACTGAGAACTTACAACACATGGGGCCCTTGTTGGCAGGTGATGCTCTGTGGGTCTCTTGTATTCTGCACATTTTGCAAGCAGAGGTATTGACTGCCTTTGTTCCAGACCATCTTTCCAGGACACTTTTATAGAAACAGACTTGGAAGATACATTGTTTCTCTCTACACAGAGAGCAGGTTCCCTTGTTGTCCATTATAAAAGATTCAGATTCTTTGAGCTCGGGACTCCCTTCCTTAGGGCAACCCACAGATGTCAGGTATCCACTGGCCTTCCTCATGTCACCCCCCAGGACAGGGGCTAGGGAATGGGCATAAGAAAACACTGATACTCTGGCTACTGCTATTGCTATGAGTTCTACAACCCTTGTCTCTGATTTAGCAGCAATGAATCGTGCCAGGCTGATCTATTAGTTTGCAGGTAGAATGAGATCCCACCCACCTCCCAATTCTGTTCTAAGTGCTTTCCCAGCATGAACTCGTTTAATCCTCACAAAAATCCCATGATACAGAAATGATTGCCATCCCTATTCAGAAAAGAAAAGTAGAATAAAATAGTCCCCAAGGTAGGTTGGTGTGAGATCACGAAGAGTCTTGCGTGCCGGGCTAAGGAGCTTAAAGGATTTTGACCAGGAGAGGAATGGCGGGAAACCATTTTCCTGAAGCCCCTCTAGTCATGGTCTGTTGGAGGAATTGGGCAGGGAGGAAATCCTACAAGGAGACAGGCAGGCAAATGTTAGGAGACAGGATCCAGGCTCCAGACAGGCTTGACAGATGGGCTAAATGTACCCACACTAGAGTTTCACAAGCCAAAATGTCAGACCCTGGACAAGACTCCTGGAACACCAAGGGCTCCAGCAAATGGCTGGGGAGACGTGACTTAGCAGCACAGCCCTTGAAAATGAGGCCTAAGCCTTCCAGGGACCAGACGACCTGGGGTGAGTCAGCAGGGGCTGTGCCTGCCAAAAGGGCCACCGTGATCCTTTCGGCATGAATAGGCCAGTGTCAGGCAGGAGGCAACAATCCAGCTCTGGCTCAGCTTCCCCAGGTCTACTCGTCTTCAGTTCTGGGCTGCACACTTTGAATATGGCCAGAGCTGGATGTTTATCAAGCCCTTGTCTTGTGTCCAGCTCTGTGGCAGCTCTTTGCTTTCATGATCCCACATAAAGCCCCCCAGCAGACTGACAGGGCATTACAACCCTCTTGTTTCACATAGAGGGACACTAAGGCTCAGTGAAAATTGCCCAGGCTCTCCCAGCTAATAAGTGGCAATGCCATGGTTCATGCTTAGGCCTCATGTCACCATGAAGACTGTACTCTTCAGCCCCATACCAGCTGCCACTTTCAGAAGGACAGTGTCAAAATGGAACAGGTCCATGACAAGCGCTCAGAGATGTCAAGGGAACTAGGAACTATGACACTAGTCAAGGAGGATAGATGCCCATGAATGGGGAGCCAAGCCATACACAAAGCAGGGCCTGCGAGCTGTTCCCATATCTAGGGGCAATCCCCACAGAATCTGTGTACATATCTGTGGTTCCTCAGGGTCACCGAGACTCACGAATAGATAAAATCCCCCCTTGTCCAATCCCTTTCTTCTAGTGCTCTGCATGGAAAATTGGTGTGCGTCTTTTTAGACCAAGCCTGAGCACCAATCACCCCAATGACTCTGTGGCCTGCTCCATGAACCTGCAAGGCCCCAGTCTTGCTTCCAACCACCTTTTAACCCTGGGTGGAGTGTTCAAGAACCCCCAGCCTGGGAATGCCTAGAGGCTGTGCTCAACTCTACGCTCCCAGAGGCCTGTCCCAAAAGACAGGTGCTGACTGCAGATAACCCAAAGATGCCCTGGAAAATAAAAAATGAAAGGCATGATTCCTAAGAGACATGGAGGCCATGAAATGGATCCAAAAGTGCCGATTTGCAGAGTCTGGGGAAAGAGGCCCAAGAGAAAGGCCTGGACATGAATAACTAGCGCTGGCAGGGGGAGAGGATATTCTGGTTCACGGAATGACTCGCTCATGTTGGGCAACGGACCCCAGCAACACTCAGGCCTGGATAGAGGAGGAACAGGAAAGAACCATCCTCATTGGGCAGTCAGTGTTCAAACACCTTCACATCCTGTCCTCACAGGACCCAATCCAGACAGTGAAAAGGAACAGGTGCCCCATGGTCAGGGTTTGCTTTTGAGCCCGTGGGGCTGGTGCGCCAAGGACAAAATTCCCTCCCCTTGCCTCTCCTTGCTCAGAACAAGAAGGCGTGGCAGAAAAAGGACACAGATGAATGAATCAGACCTCCAAACCTTCACAAAGCTCCTACTATGTGCCCAGCAGTGAGAGATGAATACCAAAATAAATAGCAAGGAGCACGGTGTAGCCAAGTGAAGAGGCTGGGTGGGAAGTCCATGTCCAGGAGAAATCCCAACTCCATGCCCTGTGAGCTGTGGGACACTGGCCAGTGACCTGAGCTCCTGAGGCTGTAGTTTCCTCCTCTATAAGTGGTTCCTCTGACAACACCTTCGCTGAACTGGTGCAAAGGTGAAATGGAACCACACACACTAAGCATTTAGAAGCTAATTAGCAGGCACACCCTGGATGTTAATTCACTCCCCTTGTTCGCTTGCAGCAGGCACCTGAGAGGGTATAAGACAGAGGCAACCGATCTCTGAGCCCGGCTTCCCTCTCATGAAACAGGACTGTCTGGAGGAAGGCAGCAAGGAGATGGCTGTGTAAGTGCTCAGGGAACTGCCAAGTTCTATCCAAACCCAAGACATTGTAGCTCTAGGTCTTCATTCCATCATTCAGAACATAAAACTTCACCAAAAGCGGTGTTCAAAAACAGGAGTTGGTCAGAAGTGTCACAGGATTGGAGCAGGCACCATGGCAACCCATGGGCTAGGGCTGCTGGGAAAGGCTCCTTTTCCGTGCCCTTCCTCCAGGATCCCAAATTCCCTGCACTTCCCTCTCATAGCTCCTTACCCTAAATTCAAATTGTCCATTTGTGTTTCCATTTCCCCACCCAAACCGAGAGGCCAGGAGTGTGCTTCCCTACCATCATGCCCCTACAGCCTCGTGCAGGACCCATGACACAGTGAAAGCTGGAGAGATGCATTTGAGGGAGGGCTGGAAGGGTTAGGCGGGGATGGGCATAGGACCAAACTCAAAGTCATGTTTAAGCCCAAGCCAAACACTGGAGAGATACTTCTGAACCACAAGGAACCTGAAAGATCCTGGCCCCCTGGAGCATTTCAGCTCAGGAGGAGAAAGGACCTGAATGAAATCAGGGTTCGGTCCTCCCTGCTTCGAAACAGCCAAGTGGTTTGGCCTTGTTTGGCCTTCTTCAGGCCAGATGAGTGCCATCTCAGGGCAAGCGTTGGCTCTCCCCATTCCCTTCCTTCAGACCAGCCCTCGGTGCCGGACCCCAATGTTCTATCTGTCTAAAAGGGAATTTGAAGCCTGGAAAAACTGTGCTCAGCAGCCCTTTCCCTCATAAAAGCACACCTCACATCCTTCTAATTAAATGTCTCAGCATACCTGGGAGGCCACGATTACTTCCCTGCTCCTGTCTGTCTTCCCTTTTTACAGTCAGGAGCCAACGGGGGCTTTCTGGGGTCTATTCCTTTCCCTGCTCCAGGCTGTAGAGAAGGGGCCTGATTTGGGGGAACTTATGGCTCCTCATCCTGTCCTCAGACCCTGATTTACCTCTTTCACAGGGGTCCTGGGAAGTGTAATTATCGCTCCTGCAAGCTTTGACGGTCAGCATGCTGTGTGGCAGCAGAGGTGTCAAATATGATGATTAGCATTAACGGTAAGTATTATTACCAGCAGAGCTTAGCTCTCTTGAAAGGAGGAAATGGCCCTGCAACTAATTCCCAGTTGCTGATGCTCCCTGCATTGCTTGTTTTGCTCTTAAAGAAGATGCCATGACAGGATCGGTGAGCTTGGTAGTTGGGCCACGGGCATCCTGTAAGAATCAGAAGCCAACCCTGACCAAAGATGGAGAGAGCACTCGTAAGCACTCAGTATGGGCCTAGAATTTAGTATCTCTTGAGATCCCTAATCTGGCCCCTATCTCCCTCACCTTGAGCCATTCTCTACACCACAGTACTCTGGCCATCTTACTTCCTCTCATGTGCTCTGTCCAACCCCAGGACTATGACACATGCTCGTTCCTCTACCCAGAAGGCCTTCCTCTCCCTCACAACACTTCACTGAGCTGATATCAGTGCATCCTTTAGTCTCTCTTCTGTGCTGCTGGGTGCTCCGTATTTCTCTTTTGTGGCACAGATACTTAATGTCTGCCTTCCCTGCTATATTTGCATGCATACAAGCACAGGTCAGAGCTCACCCATGAGCCAGTTCATTTCACTCCATTCTCTACACTAAGTTTGACAACGTAAGTAGGTGCCTTTTCTGTAGTGACAGCTGGCCGACTTATATTAAGCAAGGAGTGGTAAGATATCCGAGTGTCATCAGCGCAAAATATCTACCTTACACCTCCAGCAGGCTTACACTCCCAGATCTGAAGCATCCTGGAGGAGCCAGAAGCCTGCAAAGTATCCCCTTTCCATATCTTTTATTATTTAAATTCCAATTGTTTGAGCAACAAAGGGCATGACCATATCTGTGCTTTCTCCACTCCTTGGCCACGCGGGCTTACCCGAGACCTGCTCACACTTGACCAGTGATAGGTCCATGGCATATACATGACCTACATCAGGCCAATCACAGGGCTTCTGTGGATTTTTCCATTTAACACTCTAGGAAAAAACTGTCTTCCATCTCTGATAACAAGCTGAAAAAACTGGAAGGCTAACATATACATAGATCATTACATATTTTTCTGTAGATATCATATTTCACAAGTTTAAAAAGACTTTACAAAAGTTGGAAGACAAGCCTGAAGCTTTGGTGATCATACTGGAACCTCATGAACAGCAGGAGAGAATAAGACAAGTAGGCAATAGGTCAGAGAGGTAGAAGACAGAGGGATGTTCTGGCAGCATGGAACACCCAGATCTAGCCATTCCTGAGGATGGATCCACACTTGCACCTGATTTATCTGAGAAAATGAAGTCCCCTTTTTGGCTTAAGCTAGATTGAGTTCAGATTTCTTTTCCCTGAACTGACTAACCACCAAGAAATTAAAATAATACTTCATATTTTATTTATGCCCGCATTGTTCCACAAAGAATTTAAAGATAACATTCCTTCATCTCACATTTTCTGATCTATGATTACTTTACTCAAGGTAATCGCTCAGTATAACTTTGCAGGATAAGCAAAGCAAGTATAATTCATTCATTTTAGGTTTTGTTATTTTTCTCTCCTTTTTGTTAATAATTTGTGGCTATGAGTGCTAAGAGAGAGAGAAAATTTGACTGCTTGGATCCAAAAAATTCCCACTATGTGTAATAGTAGGAAACTTCTTACTATGGGTAATTATCCCCCTTTAAGAAGCATATTTTCATGGTACAAAAACACTTGCTCAAATTATTCCTGCAAAGTCATGAAAGTTGAAGACAATCACAGGGTCCTAGGCGGCCTGTCCAGGATGAAAAGAGATACCAAGATCCTGACTTGCTTCTTAGGAGAACAGACCCCATTGGAAGGAGATAGTGGATACATTTAGTGAGGAAGGATCCAAATGGTGTTGAGAAGAGGCAGGAGGTGAGAGGGAGGAGGCTGGGAAAGCTCTGCTTTCATTCGCTGAGATGTAAGAACATGAGAAGTTGAAAACACTGCTGTAAAGCCGGAGACCCGAGTACCAATCTGTCTTCTACCAATTCCTAGTTAATACCTTATGCAAGTCAATGAAGCTCTTTCAGTCTCTGGCTCTTCATTTGTAAAATGGAGATAATAATTCTTTCTTTCAAAGTGCACATGTATGGACCATGCATATAAAACACACCCACCAGTATCTGGCACATAGTGGATGCTCAAACAGTTTCTCATTCCCTTATAGGAGTAATGTTCATACTTTATCATCAGTAAGCAACAAGCCAGGAGGATACACATGCGTGACCCAAGGCAGGATAGTACATGTTGCACTCTGATTCCGCAACCGGACCTTTCCCCATGTGGCCCCCACCACCTTCCATGGCCATGATGCCCCTTCTGCTCTTTCTTCTTTCATATGCCATTCCAACCCTCCAGACATATTGTCCATGGGCCAAATCTTATCCTCTCTACTCTGCCTGTACCTCAGGCAGAGAGAGGTATGAGAGAGAATGTTTTCCTGGCTGATTTATTTGCCAATGAGTCTTGCCCTGGAAAAGCTTCTAGTAGTCTCCCTTCTGCAGGGTAGCCCCTCATCCAACAGAGAAAAGGGAAGGAAGCGGCAAAGAAAGGCAGAGGAGGGTCTGCGGGATTGGGGAAGAAAATAGGTTACTACCTATATTCTCCTCTAAAATTTTGATGGATTCCTGTCTCACACTGAGGTCTTTCATCCATTTAGAGTTTACCTTTGTGTACGGTGTAAGAGAATGGTCGAGTTTCATTTTTCTGTATATAGCTGTCCAATTTTCCCAGCACCATTTACTGAAGAGACTGTCTTTGTTTCCATCACATATTTTTTCCTGCTTTGTCGAAAATTAGTTGGCCATAGAGTTGAGAGTCCATATCTGGGACTCTATTCTGTTCCATTGATCTATGTGTCTGTTTTTGTGCCAATACCACACTGTCTTGGTGATCACAGCTTTGTAATATAGCTTGAAATCAGGCAACGTGATGTTCCCAAAAGACTCCATCCCCAAATTACCAGAAGTCTTACAGCAATTCAGTAATATGGCAGGATACAAAATAATGCACAGTAATCAGTTACTTTCTTATGCACTAACAATGTAACTATAGAAAGAGAAATTAGAGGATCGATTCCATTTACTATAGCACCAAAACCCATAAGATACCTTGGAATAAACCTAACCAAAGAAGTAAAGGATCTATACTCTAGGAACTACAAAACACTCATGAAAGAAATTGAAGACACAAAAAGACAAAAAAATTTTCCATGCTCCTGGATAGGAAGAATAAACATTGTTAAAATGTCTATGCTGCCCAGAGCAATCTATACTTTCAATGCCATCCAGATCCAAATACCAAAGGCATTTTTCAAACGCTGGACGAATTTTAAACATAGATCTCTATGTACTAGCTTGCTTGGAATGTTCAGCAAGTGATAGGATCCATTAAGCAGCCCCTCTACTCCTTGTCTCCATCCAGCCCCTCCTATATAAGTATCAATATCATCCAGTCCCAGATACATCTTTAGAGGATCCTAGTTTTCTGTAAACTGACTTGCAATAGAAATCTCTGTACCTTCCACCCACTGTTTGTGGTCCTTCTAGTCCAAGACATAAAATAATCCCAGACTCCTATAGCTGGTAGACCTTCATGTAGAAGCAATGCATTTCATGCTTTTTCCTTCCTCCCCCCCTCCCCATCCTCCACTGGCAAATACACCTGAGATCTTCTTAGACATTCTTATAGTTCCTACAACTATAGCCAGACTGCTGAGACTTTAGGATCCAGGTCGGAGTCATCTGAATTTGTTCTACTTTTCCTTCTTCATGAAGTGCCTAATTCTGAACAGTTCTCTAATGGGTCTGACCAGAATAGGATGATCATTCCCACCTGTCCCTACCTTAGTAAACTCTTAATAATATGGTACAAGATCTCAAGTGGTTTTTTGTGCTTGTGTATTATGGGTCCTCTACTTAGGTACCTGGCACATTTTAGGCTTTCAGTAAACTCTCACTGGCTGATCAGATGCATGCATGCACAGATCTGTTATGCGGGTAGAGCATGATATTCTTTTTTTTTTTTTAAGATTTTATTTATTTATTTGACAGAGATCACAAGTAGGCAGAGAGGCAGGCAGAGAGAGAGGGGAAAGCAGGCTCCCTGCTGAGCAGAGAGCCCGATGCGGGGCTCAATCCCAGACCCCTGGGACCATGACCTGAGCCTAAGGCAGAGGCTTTAACCCACTGAGTCACCCAGGCGCCCCTCCCCCTTTATTTTTTCTTAAGTAGGTTTCTCTATAGGTCTGCCTATTTTACTTTCCCCACCAAAAAAACAAAACAAAACAAAACAAACAAACAAACAAAAAAGCTCATGAATATATTTATGAATTCTACTATTTTGTTGATTTTTGAGTTTACTTATTATCCTTGTCTTTTTTTAATTGTCTTGTTTTTCTTCTAAGTATGGCGGTGAAGGCAATGGAGTCCAAAATTATTCTAACAATAATGTGCCACATTTGTAAAATACTTTACAATTCACAAAACTCTCCTGTGTGTGAGCTCTCTTGATGCTCAAGGCAGATCTGTGAAGAAAGCAAATTAGGGACTATTATCCCCATTTTGCAAAATAGGTGCTTAGGGTTCAAAAGACATTGCTAATTTACCCAAGGTCAAAAAAAAATCTAGTAGATAGTCAGAACAGAATTAATCCCAAAGTTTCTGACTCCCCATCCTAATTTTTTTTAGGCTACAGTTACTCTAAACTGATTTGGGTACTCATGATAGAAATCTCTGCACTCATTCATCAGTTTCAAATGCTAGATATTCACTCACCACACATCCTTTGTGTACCCACATGCTTGGAAATACACATGAAGAAGACGGAGTCCCTACCCCTAAAGAGCTCACAGAAAAGTAACCTGATTATTATAATGTGCATGACAAATTATATTTGCCACAAGTGCCAAGAAAATGAAGATAAATAATAAAGTTGATAATAAGTCACATTTATTGAGAATTCATGTCTCTGTTTCTGTTTCTGTTCTAAGCACATTGCATCTGGGGTGAGTAACATTATGTACCATATTGCCCAGTGTGTAACAAGAGTTTAAGTCGGCAACCATTATTTTTACTATGATTTTTAAAAATAAGGTCAGGGGTTGTTATCTGAAAAAAAAAAAGAAAAATCAGGGGGGCAGAATATTTAAATTTTATATTATCCAGAGCAACACAGTAGAGTAGAGGAGCAACTAGCCATCTGGGGAACTGGGAACTGAGGGGGAGATGTTGGAGTGGAGTCTTCAAGAACAATTGAGGACTTGCAGACAGGGAAGGGAGGAACATTCCTGACAGGGCAGGAGCACTTGCAAAGACCTGGGCCCGGAGCAGAGGGAAGGGAGAGGCAAGGAGATGAGGCATTGCCCTTTGGGCAGCCAGAGACAACATACAGAAGAGGAAAAGGAGGTGGTTTCCAGCTAGAAAGCAGCAGAGGGTGGGGCTCTCCCTGTGCCTGACCCAGGCACTGAGGGTGAGGCCCAGATTTTCCAAGGCTATTTGTTTGTAGGTTACATTTTTCCTGAACAGAATCCAAATTCCTTTGTTTTCACAAAGAGCACCATAGTTTCCAAAGAAAAGAAAAAACAGACTTCTTGGTCCAAGGGCTTTCCCTGAGAAATATCCTAATGGCTGCAGGCCAAGAAAGGGTTCCACCAAGCATTGCACTCAGAGAACAATAGAGCAAGAGGCTGGAATCTTCTTCAGCGCCTACAAAAAAATGGGACTTCGAAGTCATTCCCCGGGAGATTTTTAAATATAAGTAATATGTCCTGTTGGTTCTGCCCCAACCAAACCCTCCTACTTGAAGTTCCCAGAATACTGCATGCAGTGTGAAAAGTCTATGCTTTGGCAGTCACCGTCACTTACACTGACAGTCCTTCCTCCTCTTCCCTTTAGATGAGGCCAGCCTAAAGATTCCTCCTCCATCAGCCTTCCCTGGCAACATCCCCCAGATTCTTGTCCCTACACCAGGGTCAGTGGGTGGGTGAGTGGATGGCCTTGACTTAAGTGCTGATACAGACCCATGGATCCACCTCTGCCAGCAGTCATGCCACTGCCCTGAAAGAATAGCACATCTTCCCCGCTAACCACTCCTACCCCATCTTTCGTTAATTTTGTGAGCCAGTGATGGACCAGACACAGAAGGCAGGAGCAGTCCACCCTGGGTGCAGATGATAAGGGGTACAATATTTGTGGCAAACTTTAACAAGTAAATAATTTTAAAATTACTTTTAAGAAGTCCACTGGTTTGTTTGTTTTTTTTTAAGATTTTTTAAATTATTTATTTGACAGAGAGATCATCAGTAGGCAGAGAGATAGAGAGAGAGAGAGAGAGAGAAGCAGGCTCCCTGCCGAGCAGAGAGCCCAATGTGGGGCTCGATCCCAGAACCCTGAGATCATAACCTGAACCGAAGGCAGAGGCTTAATGCAATGAGCCACCCAGGCGCCCCAACAAGCCCACTGTTTTAACTGTCATCATGTGCAGGCAATTCTGAACTATGTCAAAGACAAAATGTTCTTCCTCTCTGGGACAAAAAGTATGCGGCAAAGGGCATACCCCCCTTGGTCTATCACTCATGGGAAAACTTTCCAGTTCCTGCTGTCCAGGGAGAGAGCCTGCTGTCAGTGATGGAAAGCGATGTGGGGCAGAGCCTCTCGTCAGTCACCAGTTACCCAGTACGTTATGCCGTGGGCCAGGTATCACTTTACACCTATTTTACCCAATCTTCCCACTGATCCCAAAATATATGCACCTATCTTTGGTTGTTTGTAGATGAAGAAACTGAGGCTCAAAGCAGTTAAGTGATTTGTCCAGGATTCTACCACAGAGAAGTAGGAGAGAGAAATCTGGACCAGATCTGTGTGGCCCGATATTCCTACTCTCTCGCCAGTGCCTAGAAGAGCATACGCACCCCACGCCAGGGGCTAGAACTCCCGGCCACACAACCTCTTCTTGGGGACTTCATAGCTTAACGGAGAAAGGAACTTGTGCAACTCATGATTCAGCTTAGCATGTGACAAATAGCTTTAGGAATAAGCCAGACCAACCCCTCACTGCGGCCACCTCTTTGTTGATTTAAATCTCAAAATCCAAGAGCAGGAAGAGGACTGGCCAGAGAAGTAATTAGCCACTGACTGGACTTCTACCAGACACTCTCCTGGAAGCACACCCTTGTTCTCCTGCTGGAGTCTTAGCGCAAATACCTGTGAGGTGGGTCTCATTGTCCTGAGTTCTTTGAGGATTCTCAGAGGGGTTAAGTGACTAACTCAGGGTCACACACCAGCTAGTAGCCAGCAGGGCCCAGACTGAAGCAGAAGGCTCTCTGACTGAGAAGCCTGTGCTCTGGGCACAGCAGCACCCTGATGGGGAAAGAGTGAGGAGGAGCCACAGTCAAGGTCTTCTCAGGGAGGAGGCAATGTAGTAACGACAGAAAGGATTAAGGAAGAGGAAATAACAGTTCGTTAGCTTTCTTTGGGGACTCTACCGTTTATAAGATGCTTTCCCACGCAGTGTCTCATTGAATCCCCATGGATTTGGCAAGATGGGTATTACCTCCATTTCACAATTGAAAAAAATGGAGACTTTAATAAAGCTGTATGATTTTCTTTCTTTTTTTTTCTTTAAGATTTTATTTATTTGTTTTTGAGAGCAAGAGACAGAATGAGAGTGAGCGTGAGTGGGGGGGCAGAGGGAGAAGTAAACTCCCCACCAGGTGGGGAGACCGATGTGGGACTATATCCCAGGACCCTGGGATCATGACCTGAGCGGAAGGCAGATGCCTAACAGACTGAGCCACCCAGAATTTTCCGGAGCTCATACTAGTTCGTTGCTGAAAGAGTGCAGAGGGACATCACACTTGTTCCGTGCATTTATTCACAAACAGGTGCTTTTGCATTACATGTGATACTTGAAACACCCCAAGGAGGTAGATTAGACAAGTCTGAGGCTCTCAGTAGAAAAGTTAACAGAAGAAGAAGTAGAATTCAGAGAGGCTGAGGGACATACCCAAGAGCTGCAACTGGAACCAGAGCACAGGTCCTTAGAGAAGCCTACCTTTCCTATCAGCCCACGTGGAACAGACCGTTTATTTACTCCTTGTGCACCAAACTTAAGCAGGGTTCCCGTCTCTTGGGAGTGAGCCTGTCTCTAAGAAGCCCCACTAGCATATTGGATATCCAGGTTACCCCGCCCTCTAGAAGCTCTTAGATCCCCCACTGGTGCCACCTCCTAGTTTTGACAGTAAAAGGCAATTCTTGGGGAGCCTGAGTGGCTCCGTTGGTTGAGCGTCTGACTCTTGGTTTCGGCTCAGGTCATGATCTCAGGGTTGTGAGGTAAAGCCCGACACAGGGCTCCGTGCTGGGCCTGGAGCATACTTAAAAGATTCTCTCTCTTCTTTTTCCTCTGCTCCTCCCTCCCCTCCCTCTCCTTCCTCCTCCCCCTATTCACCCCCCACTCCCCCATGCACTGACTTGTGCTCTGTCTCTTAAAAAAAAAAAATTTTTTTAAATTTTTAAAAAGCAATTCTCTCAGAACTGCCCTTTTAAAAAGTTCTCCTTGGGTTCTAAAGAAAGGTATAAAATTGCTCCTCTACAAACACTTTTCAAGGTATCTTGACCAAGATCCTATAATTATAAGAAATAAAGCAAGGAAAGTAAAGGTGGAATAATTTACAAAGCAAGAATATCAGTTATGCACTATCTTGGGCCAGAATTCATTTGGTTCCTGAAAAACAAAAGTTAGCATGTTTGTGCTTTCAGAGACATCGTAGGCAGTCAGGGACCCACAAAGACAAGGCAATGTGGTGGTAAGTGTCTAAGCTGATTAAGTGTACTAAAAGAGAAAAATCAAGGCTCAGAGAGGTTAATTAACATGTTGAAGGTCACCTGGTGCTCCACAGGGTTGAAAATGAAGATGGAATCTGCCTTGATGTTGTTTCCCTGCTCTTTTGGAGTAAAGTGTGTATTTATCTGCCCCTCCAGACTGAGTAAAAGCAAAGCCCAAGACCGCAAACTGCCTGGGCGGCTTGGGCCCCTGGTTCTCCCTTAACTATCCTGGATCCCATAATCCCTATAGTCGGAATGTTACACGTGTGAGGCAGCCCTGAGACAAAAGAGCTTCCAGATCACCCTCTTTTATTCTGCCTTATTGTATCAGATAATGTCACTGTTCCAACCACATTCCCTTGGGATTCTTTTGAATTGTTTCCCGGGGTGGGGAGGGGTGCCCCCACCTCTGTGCGCCTCCATTGGCCAGTGCCAGCAGCTACTCCTGGGGAAACCACCAGGTGCCACAGCTCCCTGGCCTTGGGTGGGGATGACTCTGGGATGTAACCCACACTCCAGAGACCCTCCCCTCCCCAGGAGAGTTAGCTGAACCTCCCTCCCCCTGCAGGTGGCATCTCAGTGTCATCCTCAAACTTCCAGTGAAAGTAACTTAGATTTCAGTTAAAACAACTGTGGGATGGATTAGACAGATTCCTTTATAAAGAATAAACACTAAAATGTCACCTATTTGACACTGAAAATCATTCTTCGTTGTTTTTTGATCACTGAAACTCATTTTAAAAATCAAATTGTTCTTATATTTCGCTCCATAGACCTCCATTTGTTGCCGACCAAAAGCTGTCAATCAAGATATGACCAAGGTATGCAGTCTAGTTTCCTGGCTGATCAACCACGTTCCATTCATTCACTCGTTCACTCACCCACAGGGGAGCTGAACTCAAAACAAGCTGCCATGGCTCATCGTATCCCACCTACCAAATTATCACCTGACCCCAGCAGCTGCCACTGAAAACAACCCAAGACCTACCCCCAGACACTGTCCCTGCTGTCACTTCAGCCATGGTTTTGTTCCTCAATGTGCCCAGTTGTTTCTGCCTCAGGGCATTTTCACTTGCTACCCGCTCTGCCTGAAATGAACTTCCCACAAATCTCTACCTGGCTCCCTCCCTCATGACATTCTGGCTTCTATGAAATGCTGCTTCTTCAAAGAGCCTTTCTTGACCTCACCACCTAAAAAAAAAAATCATCTGCCCATCCCCCACTCCACCCAACTGTTATGGTCTTGGTTTTTCTTCATAATATTTATTACCAGTTGAACTGATATATTTATTGATTACTTATTTATTGTCTTTCTCCCACAGGAAAATGTAAATGTCCTGAGAGGAGATCTTTTGTCTACCTTGCTCATTGCTATATCCATGATGTCCAACTAGCACTTGGGGGATAGGAACCAACATTTTTGGAATAAACAAAGAATTAATGAAAAACAAACACACTTTTTTCTCCCCAGCCTCTTGTTTAAAAACAAGATTTTTAGATCTTGTTAGATCTAAAAGGTTAGATTACAAAAGGAAAGGTCTGGAATCTGGGACATCTACAGCTTCAATCCCATGAAGAAGTCTCTATTCTCTACCTCAAGAACCTGCAGTGGCTCCCTATTGCTTCAACAGGGGACAGTTGTCCATAAGAGCTTATACCATGGGTGAAGTCTTAAGACTATTACAGTAAAATAACCTGACAGTGACCTGTGTGTATGTGTGTGTATATTTAGTTCATATACATTTACTAAATGCTTGCTGTATGCCAGGCAGTCTGCTGAAAGAATATAAAGATGTGGTTCAACCCCAACCACCATAATTTTGATAGTAGTGGTGGTGGATGCCCAAGGAGGCCAAAAATGGTAAGAGAGAGTGACACAGCCAGAGAGAGAGAGGCTTGCGAACAACATTTAAGTGTTAACTAATACCAGGAGATACTTCTACATAGGCAGGCAGGGAAAAGGAGTCAATTACATTTGTCTGGTTATAGGAGGGGTCCAAAAGACTTCCCTGAGGGAGCTGCCTTTCAGCTGAATCCTAATGATGGGAGCTCACCCACCAAATGGGAGAGAATGGGGAGTGAGGGCTTTCAGGCAGAGGAACAGTCTGAGCAAAATCCAGGAGGGATGACACATTTGGGACCTATAGAGGACAAAGTTGACTGGAAGTGTGGACCGTGACAGACCCAACTGAGAGGTGGTAAGCAGGGTGTTTAGACAAAAGACATGGCACTTGGAGTCAGACAGACCTGAGTTCAAGTGCTGGCTGTGTCATGAGCGAGTCACTCCTCTCTGGGCTCAGGTTCCCGGAAGTAAATGAGCTGGGGGTGGGGGTCAGATCAGCAGCTCTGCACTGGAGACAGAGGTGAGGAGCTAGAACCAGAAGCTCCAAGGAAGCTAATTTTGCCTAAAAACAAAATGCTGAAAACTTTGTCCTTTTGCTTTGATTTGTTTTGAATCATTATACTTAATTTATTTTGAATCTGAAATTCTCATTAAAAGGATGTGAGCATGTTGTTTATTGAGGGTGATCTGGGTTATAAAAGAGGCAGAGAAACCCTGGCGGGGCTGATCTTAAAGACCCCTCTGCCTCTAGCCTCCAGTCCTAAGATGACCGACAACTAGGCACACAGGAAAAAGCAGAGAGGTGCCATGACTCAGACACTGAACTTGGAGTCAGACCCAAATTCCAACCGAGACTCTTCCCCTTATTCTCTGGTGAGATAGGCAAGTGAACGAACTTGGTAAAGTGTCAACTTCTTCCACAGCATATTTTTCCCCACAGGCTTATTGGGAGGTTTATTTGAAACCACTGAATTCCAAGCAACTGGCACATAGTAGGTGCCCCACATCAGCTGAGGGTAAAGTCTTTAACTGCAGCCCAGTCTTCAATTTAAACAGAGGCCCCTTGAGTGCCTACTACGCTCTGAACGCTCCCCAAAGGCCATCTCACTTACAAGGAGAAACTCAAGATTGAATACTATGTCATCAATCGAGTTCCCTGAATTGTCTAAAGGTGTTTTTGACCCTTTAGAATGCTTCCATGATGAATGATGGGAACTTAGGGTACGCTGCCTGGAATCAAAGCAGGCTTAAAACCTTTCTAAAATTTAAAGCTGTTTTTTATTACTCTGGAAACCTACCCACTGCACGCTCTTATTTCTAACCATCATGTCCCCCCCTCCCCACTTTCCATATTTAACTCAAGGCTTCAAATGCAAAAGCCAAGCTTGAAGTGATCATAACATTTAAGCGATTAATGTAACGACAGCTTATACTCGCCTCCTTGTAGGAAGATCTACATTCTCTATTTAATGGCTTTAGCCATTTACAGCAAGAGCTAGCACAGGGACCCCACAGAGGGAGGGGAGGAGAGGGAGAATTCTGCAGCTCTGACCAAAGGTGTTGTAGTCATAAGCTAGCTGGGAAATGATTAAGTGATAAATATAGTAAATTCACCCTCAGTTCTGGGAACCCCACACTGCAGACAGTAATTCTCAGAGGCAGAAGCAATTATTATTAAAAGGTCTGAACCTTAAGGGTGGCTGTTTCAGTCTGTTTAATTGGAAGATCACTAAATGCAGATAAGGAGGAACTCAGGTGTGGGAAGCACCTACGGACACCAAGGACTATCACCTAAAATACCTAATGTCCACATTTCATGGAAGTAGTTGTAGCTAGAACCCCAAACAGAGGGGAAGAAGGAAACAATGTTGAGTACTTCCTGTGTACCAGGAGCACATGATACATACATACATATGTATGTATACATGTGTACATATGTATACATGTGTACATACATAAAATATAATGAAATGCGTTTGGGGCTTAAGCATACCTAACGAAGGCTAGTAATCTCAGAAAGGACTCCCTGACCTTTGTTAAGGAAGTGACTGCTGTTGTTCTTCCTGGATGCACCCCCATGGTCTAGCATAATGTGTGGTACATCCAGTAGGAGTCAGGAACATGGAGGGTGGAGCCAGATTTTGTGGATGCAAACCCTACTCAGTAGCTGTGTGACCTTCAGTAAGTAACTCAACCTCTCTGTGCCTTGGTTTCCTACTTGTGAAATGGGAGAACAGTGATACCTCCCTCATACTGTAATTGTAGCATTAAATAAGCTAATAAGTGCAAAGTGCTTAAGACATTGCTGGCAAACAATAAAAGTTGCACGCATAAACACTTGTGGACTTGCCAGATACTGGGGAGCTCATCTGTCCTCACCCCCACCCTGTGATGTAAAGTGTAATAAAGCTCCCTTTTCCAGGTGGGGTAACTGAAGAAAGTACACCTGCCAGGTCAGCTAGTTCCTAATTAACCCAACTTAAATTCCTACCCAGGCCCGCCTAACATTAAGGGGAAAACATACCATTTAATTGTGGTTTTGTTTGTTTGTTTGTTTGTTTTTTTAATATTCTAGGCCTTCACAGATAGGAAGGCATTTTCTTCTCATAGCAATTACATGACATAAGGGTTGCTTACCCCCATTTTACCTACGCAGAAACTGAGAGTGAGAGCTCAAGTCATTTTCTCAAGGCCGGGTGGGCAAATATCAGCCCAGGCCTGACACACTGTCCGTCCCAACACAAGGAGAGGGCCTCTGGTCCCAGGTGCCTGGGGCAAGCGCTGGCATGTCTTCCTAACCCCTGCAGGGACTAGGGGTCGGGGCGGCGGCTCCTGAGCAGGGGATAGTTCTAATCCGCCTTTCGCAGGGCACTGTCCTGGCGCTGGAGTCCTGCGCACGTCCCCTCTCCCCTCCAAGGGACGTGGACAGGAGCTAAGGCACGAAGCATCCCGTGCGTTCCCACTGCTGGACCGGGCGGTGGCCCCGCCTCCGTCGGCGGGGCTGGGCTGCCCACCCGCCCTCCCAGCCGGTCGCCGGTGTGTCCCTTTCGCTTTTAGCCCCAGCAGCTCTCCGGTAGCCTGCGGATTACGCAGAATAGCCCCCACCTGGCTGGCTGAGTGACAAAGCGCAGCAGTAATTGTCCTGATGAAACCTATTTGCAAACAGGGCTCCCCTCCCTCCAGCAGAAAGCACCCCAGGGCAGGGAGTCCGGAAATCGCTGTTCTCCCGCCCCCACCCCCCACCCCTCCTGCTTCTGCTCCCCTTGCGGCTAGGTTCCAGCCTCAGTTTACCCATCTGTGTAAATGGTGTCAACAGTGCTTCTGCCCCAAAGATCGAAAGGTGAAGGGTTTGGAAACAGCCTGAATTTCTTTGAAGTCCCTTCTTTTCAGCGAAAATGATATATTAGGGTTTTAGATTCTTTTCCACCATTACTTGTTTTACTACGAATCTATACTTTTTAATTTGAAAAGGAGTAAAATTGCCACCCAGGAAAAATAATCTTTGGTTTATCCTGTGGTTCCCGGCCCCCTGTTTGAAATCTTCAAGGAAGCTCTGGAAGGCCCTTTCAACTCCCGCTGTTAATCTGATTCGTTGTGGTTATTTTTTATTGTTTTTCTTTACCGTTAAGACCTTTTATGAGCTCACTGATGACAGGTGGGGTGGGGAAAGACTGCGTTTTGCAACCAGATATGTTCGTTAGAATTTCTTGTTCTGCCTTTTTTTTTTTTGCCTGTGGACCCTCATCAAGCCAATTAAACCTCCTGAGCCTCATTCTCGCGTCTTTAAAATGGGGAGAATACTCCTGGCAGGTTTGGTTATTTGTCAAGGGCTTGCCTGGTGGTCAAGGGATGGGGATGCTAAGGGGTCCGGGTTCTGAGGATCTAAGCCTGGACTTCTGCCCTCGTGGGCTCCTCCTGGCTGCCCCGCGAGCGACCCGCCCAGCCCCAGTGCTGGGCGCGCCGGCTCCCAGGCTCCCAGGCTTCCAGGGCTGCGGGTGGCACCGGTGCCGCCTCCCCGCCCGCCCACTCTGCCCGCGGGACCCGCGGCGACCTGCAGGCGGAAGGCCGTGGCTTTATTTACACGGAAAGCAGCCGGTGGAGGCTGGCCATGTATGGACGAAACGCTGGCGGGCTGGCACCAGCGCCGGGGGAGGCCTTCTCCTGATAGGAATCTGAATAAATCAACACGGGAATGAAAGAATGCGTTGAAAGGGATCACAGAAACAGGACCCACTGGCGGCCTTCGGAATCAGCCCACAGGCCCCGTCCCATTTGATAGTCTGGCCTACTGAGGCTCGAATGATTCGCGAGTTACTGCCAGGCCAGGCCTCCTGCCTCCCAGACCGCACTGTCCTCGAGTCTCCTGTGTGGCACGACTTCGGGTTGAACAGGCAGTAGGATCTAGACCCTAAGCCAAGGAGGCGGAGGCCGCCACCATCCCCGCCCCCCCCCCCGGCTTTATGAGCACCAACGACGTGCTAGGCACTGTTCCTGTGTTATTTTGTCGACCTCTCACACCACGCTTTGAGGAAGGTCCTCCTATTTTTCATCTGGGGAAACTGGCTCAGAAAAGCGGTCACTTGCCTAAGAACACAAAAAGCCTGTAGAGGGAACAGCTGGGATTCAAGCACAACTCTGTCCCAGGCTCTTCCCACCCAAACGTGCTGCGGGGGAGGCCCCAGGGTAAAGCACAAAATGCGGGGCTGCAACGTCAGGAGAGCAGCGCGATCACCCGGCTGTTTCGGGGAGCCGCCCCTTCCCTGGTTTTCTTTCCCAGGCAAACTGGGTGTCCAAAGCCTCCTCCAGTTGTACCTGTCAGCTGATTCGCCGCTGCCCCACCCGATCGCCTGATTTAGCAGCCGGAAGTTGCACTCCCGGTGACCGCTGACCTAGAGCCCCTAGTCGTTTCATTGCCAGAGCCAATGTCCTGGCTGGAAGACACACAGGTGCGCCCAGGGCGCGCATTTCTCCGGTCTCCGCCCGAGTTACCGCCCGAGTTACCACGCTGCATCCGGTCCGGGAGCAATTGAAACTGGTCCAGCCGCCCCTTTCCCGACAGGGCCCCGCCCACGCCCACCCTGCGGAGGCTCAGAACAGCTTTCTTCACTTTCCCTGGCCCAGCTCTCCTGCCGGGGGCGAAGAATGGAAGCTGGTTGCTCAACGTGCCTGAAGATTGTTCTGGTTCTCATGCGATTTGTCGACCAACCACGGGGGGCCGGAGGGGGGGGGAGGGGTGGCGGAGGGGCGGGGTGCAGCTCAAGCCACCCAGCAGGTACTGAGGCTTGCACACCCAGGTCCACTGAGCAAGCCCTTGGGGTTCCTGGTGTGACATCTTGGCCTTGTGCATGGCCCTCCAGAGTCAAATCCGATGGAGAAAGTGGGCAGGATGTCCAAGGCAGCCCTAGCCCTCTAGGTCCATCCAGCCAAGGGGGAGTGTGAGAGGCTGGTTTTGGGGCTTGGCCTAAGGCTGGCTCACTCTCCTCTTCGTGGCCCTCCATCAGCAAATGCCCAATATCTCCAAGAACTTCCCCTGAAGCTTCAGTTCCTTTGCTTTAGACCTCTTGGCAAAGAGGAAGGCTTGAGCAGAAAAGCCAGTCAAGTGACAGAAGGAATTGACTCACAGATATTTTTCTAGTACTAGGCACTGTACTAGGCCCTGGGGATACCACCATGACCCAGACCCGGTTCCTGCCTTCACCCTGTCCCAGACTAGTGAGGCATCAGACAAGGAACAGGTCACTTTCATCTGGGGCAGGGAACCATTTCTCAGAGTGCTTCTGGGAGAAAACCCTAAACTGGCTGGGAGGGAGAGGTGGGAGGCATTAGAAGAGACTTTCTCAGATTGCAGACACTACCCTTTTCCTTCCTTCTTCCACCTTTTTGCATGCATTTCTGGATTACCTGAATCATGCTAAGAGCTCAGGGAGCAGCTGGTAGTTTTCAAGGGACAGCACATCATGGTTGTCGTGGTGTAGGGGTTAAAACTCTAGAGCTCTGGCTGTAGCCACTTACTTTGTCCTAGGTGATTTGCATAATTTCTCTGAATTTCAATTTCTTCATCTGTAAAACAGGGTTAGTGATAATACTGGCTTCATAAGAACAAGGCCTGGCCCAAGGTAGGCATCAGTGAGTGGAATCTATTGTATTACTTCGTTGTGGTTCACATGTTTCTTCTGATCGCCTGATGACGCCCTACAGCACAGGTAAGTTCATACCCATTTTACAGATGAGGAAGCTAGCTTGAACAAATCAGCAGTATTGCCCATGCCTGGTAAGTTTTCAAGACCAGGACCCTGGGGGATGAATGGGCTCCTCATGGAATTCGGGGAGATATTTTGACCTCCACCTGCCCGCCCTGAAACCCCAGATGACTGGCTGAAACGGAACTGTCTGGGGAACTTCCTTTGACCTAAATCCTGTCAGCTATCTTGGAACAGCAGCCAGAAATACAAAGAGCCCCACCCACAGCACTTTTACCCCAAAAGGCACTCCTTGCCAGGGGATTTCTCTTTCAAGGACTACTTTAAAAAGGGGAATGATAAATGCTAACTGGACACCTACTATGTGCCAGACACCATACCGGGCATGCTCCTGCGGGTTATTTCACTTCCTGTGGGGAGGGAGAGGGGGAGGAAGGGGATTAGGAAGAGGAGGAGGTAAGAATCAACTTGCCCCCACTGCTCTCTATAATATAACTTGACATATGTACCTATAACCCTGAGTGTTCCTTCTAAAAATGCAAATGCGGTGATGTTACTCCAACTCCCCCGCTTCAGATATCTCAGGGGTCACCCACTGCCTTTACACAAAGTCCACACTGCAGAAAGGCATGCTCAGCCAGCCACGTTATCGCATCTGCTGTGCCCATTTATCTTCTAACCTCCACACATGCAATTCCTGCTTCCTGGAATATTCTTCCTAGATCCTCGCTTTCCTTTCCTATTTTTTCCTTGATTAAAAAAGATTCATCCTTCAGCTCTCAGCTTTAGATGGCACCTCTTCCAAGAAGCCTTCTTGTCCATCCAGACAGGGCTAGGCCTGTCTCTACTGTATTGTAAGTGCTTGCTTAATGGCCTGTGCCGCTAGATGGTGAGCTACTTAGGGACAGGGACGATGCTTTGTTCCGGCGTCCTCAGCACCAAACATGGTGTGGCTCATTAAATACACTCAGTAAATGTTGAATGGATGGATGAGAAAAGGTTGAGCATGAAAATTATTCCCATTTAACAGAGGAGAAAGCCAAGTCTCAAAGAGGGCAAAAATGACTATCTAAGGTCAGATAGCTGGTTAAGGGGTGAGTTAAGCTAGAGATAAATCCCTGCCAATTCACTCAGTGTTCAGTCACCATTTCACTTATATTAATGATAATACAGGGGCACCAGGGTGGCTCAGTCAATTAAGCATCTCTTAGTTTCAGCTCAGGTCATGACCTCAGGGTCTTGAGATCGAGTCCCGAGTTGGGCTCTAGGCTCAGCATAGAGTTTGATGGAGATTCTCTTTCCCTTTCCATCTCCCCCACCTCCTCCCTCCACCACTCCTGCGTGTCCTCTGGTGAGCTCTCCCCAAATAAATAGATAAGTCTTAAAAAAAAAAAAAAGAAGAAGAAGATAATACAAACTGCTTCTAAGATTTCTCATCAAAGTTGCTTCTACCACTGGTTTTCAATATTGCACAGAAACAAGACCCAGGTCCTGTTAATATGTGATGTGATAATTATAAACACTAATCATCAAATCTATAGGTAGTCCCAGGTGCCTAAGATATGTTATACCTCATAACATCTTCCAGAAGTCAACATTGTGAAGTATTTGACAGGTTAAAAAGCTGTTTCAGAGAGGTTCAGTGCTTTGCTCAAGGTTCCATGCCTTCAAATCCAAGTCAGTCTCCAACTCTAAAGTCCAAGTTCTTTCCACCTCCCCAGGCAGCCTCCTGACCATGACCCTGAGACCAACTCTCAAGTGGCCCTTGTGCTCCAACTGGGCCCTTTTCTCTCTTGATGGGATACAGATGAGACTCTGTAACTATTCATGGTCCTCTGGGCTTGGCCCAAGTATCATACTAAGGCTGGCATTTTTCTCTGGTCACCCTTCTCTTCTCCCTTTGGGTTCCAGCATCTTCCCTGGCTCTACCTCTGGGGAAAAGACAAGGCATGGGAAGCGGTCATTGTTCCTTGTTCCAGTAAATGACCCCCTTGAGAACCAGGCAGGTAGGGGCAGATCCTCACATTCTCAGATGTCTCAATTAACAAACTCTTTTGCAATTATACACACCCTTGGCCAGAGCTCCCACAAACTTTCCTGACTCCTAGGAACTGTTCTCCAACTCTAGGGTCACTCCAAGAGCTTCCTTAAAGTGTCTGCATTAATTTATTTGCTCAATGTGTCTCTTTTAGTGAACAGCGCTCCCCATGGAGCCCTGGCACTTTTTCAACTCTCTGAGAGGAGGGGCTGCCCTGAAAATCTGTTCTAGACTAGAAGGTCCATGAGGCAAGTGCTACCTCCATCACCTGACACATGGTAAGCCCTTAGTAAGTATTTGTTGAACAGCTAAGTAGCTAAATACCAAAAAATCCATTCATCTCTTAAAATTTTCTTCTAGTGCTCCACTTAGAGATAGGATTAGAGCATGTTGAGTCAAAAGAGACCCTAAAGGAAAAAATTACCTACTTGAATCCCCTCATTTTACAGAAGGGGAGACCCAGAGAAAGGAGATTCAGAGTTCTGGGAAGAATCTAAAGTACAACCCGAGCTTCCTGACTTTTGCCCAGTCCCTTCTCTGTGTTGGGACCCTGCTCAAATGTCATAAACCTAGTCCCATTTAATCGTCACAGCCACCATCTGGGGACAGGAGAAAGGAAGAAAGAGCAGTACCACTGCCAAACACCACAAGAAAACACTGGGGCTCAGAGGTGAAGTGGAGGATACCCAAGGTCACACAGCCATAGTCTGGGGCTTCCTCCACCACAGCCATGCCAAGAGCTCATTCTCCCCCAGTATCTCTGCCCGTTGCTCTCTGCTTTCATGAGCCTTAAAAGAGATTTGGAAAGGGGGCGCCTGGGTGGCTCAGTGGGTTAAGCCGCTGCCTTCGGCTCGGGTCATGATCTCAGGGTCCTGGGATCGAGTCCCGCATTGGGCTCTCTGCTCAGTGGGGAGCCTGCTTCCCTCTCTCTCTCTCTGCCTGCCTCTCCATCTACTTGTGATTTCTCTCTGTCAAATAAATAAATAAAATCTTTAAAAAAAAAAAAAAAAAAAAAGAAAGAGAGATTTGGAAAGAACAGGCCCTAAAGTTGCAAAGACCTTCATCTTTATTATTCCCTCCACTTCCGGAAGGTTTGGTCAATCTGCCTGCCCAGTGCAAAAACTAAGACCATTCAGGTATGCAAAACTGCCACCTCTTCAAAGGGCTAGTGGCCCAAATGCTTGTCTCAGAGGCCAGATGGTCTCAAACGGCGCTGAGGACTTCTCCTTGCTACGGTGACACTGTAAGTGGGGACTCGGGGTCTTTGGGAGACAGTTAGAGTCCATGTCCAATCTCAGAGGTCCTTCTGGACTCTGAGCACAGCAGGCCTTGCTGGTGATAGGCTCATCCACACCTCTGGTCCAGCCTTCACTGTCATGGCTGGTGGCACCCCAGCAGTGAAGAACTATCGTTACAACAGAGAAAAGTCTCCAAAGGAGGCCAGATGCCTTGGGAAAAACACCAAGAGAAAAAAAGCCAAATAAGTGAGAACAGCCATGCACTACCCTCCTAACATCACACTCAAGGGACCTGAAGTGAAGATTTTTATCTCTGGGACAAAACACTGCAGTTACTCAGGAATGAAGAGATAAAGCCTTTCTTTTTCTAAAAGAGCAGGGGCAGAGTCCATTCACGGCATCCTGGGTCCTGAATTAGAGGGAATTCACAACATGAATTGAAAAATAAAGTATCTTACCAATGACTTGAATGGCCTGCCGTTCGGCCAGCACTGGGCAGGAGCCCCGGCTCTGCTCCACAGCAGCAGAAGGATCTCGAACAAATGGTGCCACCTTCCTACATCTGTCTTGGGGGCTGAGCAGAGATGCTCATGGTGCCTCCTCCGCAGGGTTTGTGGGCATTAAGCGAGGTCATTGTTGTAAGGCACCCAGCACCATGACCGGCACAGAGTGGGTGCTAAACAAATATTAGTTCCTTTTTTTTTTTTTTTTTTTTTTTAAGAATAGGGATTGAATTGTGCTTTGGAAATAGAATAGTCATGGAAAAACCCAAGGGCCCCCAGTGAAGTAAAGTTCCACCAGGACTAAACAGAGCCATTTCCCAGTCATTTGTTCAAGGACCAGCCCTCACCCATGTGACTGGCTTCCCACACAGAGGGCTTGTATGCTTCCCTTCCTGTTCTCCTTGCATGGGGCCTTGCCAGCAAAAACGCACTTAGCTACTCAAAATGCAATCATTACGACTCACCCAGCAGGCACAGCAACGCGCTGGCTGACATGTGCGTACACATACAAAAAATGCACGCAATGTGAGGCAGCCCGATAATACGTGTGGCTCCTGTCCACGGACCTTCAACCAGACGGCAGGGCTGCGTGGAGAGAGCCGGAACTTCGCAGCTGGATCCGGGTGGGCCCAGAGCTGTTTCCTTCCTTTTGACAGTGTGATCCGGGGCAAGTCACTGGAAGTGTCAGTCTGAAAAGTATTGCGATACTTAGTGATGGGTCTTGTGGTGAGGATCCTAGGAGACAATGTCTGTCAAAGAATGCTCTAGAACATTCAAGAGAGTTATTGCAGAAACGCTAAGAATCTGACAGGGGACGGGAGTCCCCTGCTGAGCTTACCTTCTTTATAGTGTTTTACCCAATAAAGTGGCCTCCTCTGTTACTCAACTCCTTTGGGGCTTTTGCCTCTGAGTGGGAAGACTTAGACCCTAGCTGGCTTTGCTCTGCTCTGGACCTCTTTTTGTTTTGCCTCAGTAAATGAGCCAGCCCACCATCTGAGTGGGAATGCCGTGTTTCCCACCTACGGCTCCCTCCACCCACCACCGACGCTCCCCATTGCCCAGTGCAGCCTGGGGATGGCGGGTCCTCCGAGAAAGCTGGAAAAGAATCAAATTCATCTTCAGCCTCAAACCTCTTCCCCAACTCTCTCCCTCCTTCCTCTGCCTCACCGGGGCCTGGTTGGGTGGGAGGACCAGCAGTGAGTGGGAGGGCAGGGACAAGGAAGGGCATAAGAGTGACCCTCTGGGTATGGACCTGGATCCAGATCCCGGGCAGATTATCTGGGAATGAGAACCAAACAAACTAACAACAACAACAAAAAAAAGCACTGCAAAAACAAATTTTCTCCCTCCTCTCCTCTTTTTTTAATTGGAAAAACTGTCAGGTGGAAAAGGAAGAAGGTCAAGTGAAGCAGTCCAGACCTGAGACAGGTTAGAACTTGAGAATCCTATTGGCAACTATTTTGCATAATGCTTTCCCCAGCTTTGTCTCATTTCAGCCTTCACAACGTCTTGGGGAGGCAGATCCTCTTGGCCCATTCTGTGGATGGTAAGACTGAGAATAAAAGAAGCAAAGTCATTTGCTCGAGATCACACAGCAAGGAAATACCAGATATGGGGCTCAAACCTGAGTCTGCCTTCTCTAGATCCCAGGTTCTCGCTGTAATCGGGGTCATTTATCTATAGGACCAAAAAGGAATTATGAGTCCTGGGTCCAGCTCAGATTCTCCTCTATCCAGCCCCCACCACTGACCATCCATACACCCAAGCAACCTCGGTGGGGTACACGTGAAGTACTCACTGATTCACCAACTTACAATCAGGATTCATGCACTTTCCTGTGTATGTGATCTGGTTCTTTTAAAAAGATACGACATGACAAATACAATTTTAAAATCCAGTGGGACATCACTTTTCACCAAAGGCTTTTTCTACTTTTTATTTGTAAAAGCCCCCTATACAATTGGACCCCTTGCCTACCTCTCCAGCCCACCACGCCCCACTTTGTGCAGAACCCACAGAGGCCAGGCTCTCCTTCCTCTCTTCCTCTCTTCCCAGCGCTCTTCCCTCCTTCAGCAGCTTGGCTGCTACGGCCTCATCCCTCCAGCCTCAGGTGAGGCGGTCCTGCCTCCAGGAGTCTTCTCTGACCACCCCTCCTCCAGAGTTGGGACCCAGACCTGCTCAGCCTCCCAGCACCAGGGCCTACCACCTGCACAGCCCTGCCGTTCTGAGCTGGAAACGCCTGTTTCTCTGTCTGCCGCTACCCGTCTGTGAACTCCTTGAAGGCAGGGCCTGTACTCCCTAATTCCCAGCAGCAAGCTCAACAGAGGCCCAGCAAGTGTTTCCGGATCAAAGGACGAATGAATCAACTCCCTGCCCACCTTCCAGTAGTGCTTGCCTCCCTCTTGACTGGAAGCCCTGCTTTTTCAGCTGTACACTCTGTCCCTTTGCCGAATCCGAAATTCTGGGGCAGGGGTAGGTGGGGAGTGGGGATGCTGTAGTGGGTTAGGTTGAATTATGTCCTCCAAAAAGATATATCTAACCCTCTGTACTTGGAAATGTGACCCTATTTGGAAATAGAGTCTTTGCAGACATCATTACGGATCTCAGGATGAGATCATTTTGGGTTTAGAGTGGGCCCTAAGTCAGCCATGTGAAGGGGGAGGCAGGGGTTGGAGCGATGCTACCATAAGCTGGGGGTGACAAAGAATGGCTTCTCCCTTGGAGCCTTCCATGGGAGCACAGGGTTCTGGGCCTCTAGAACTGTGTAAACATAAATTTCTATTGTTTGAAGCCACCAAGCTTGTGGCATTTGTTCCAACGGCCCTAGGAAACCCATATTAGCAGCAACTGTGTCTCTCCTGGCTGTGATGTCCCAGTCCCCCCTTCCCCAGGCTCTTCAGAAACCTCGCCATACAAACAGTCGGGCCTCCATGAAAGCCTTATGAGGTACTGAGTCCCGAAGGCCTGGGTTGCCTATTCTAAAAGTTGACTGAAGCCAATGCAAGGTAATCCCAATCCCATAGCCAGGTAAGTCAGTCAGCATGGAAGGCACTAGCATGCTGCCTGTGAGGTAGCCACTCTATGCTCTACGTGTCACATTTGGTAGTCTTCTGCTCAAGACATAATCTTTTTTTTTTTTAATTACTTATTTATTTGCGAGAGAGAGAGAGAATGAAAGAGAGCATGAAAGGGGAGAGGTCAGAGGGAGAAGCAGACCCTCTGCCGAACAGGGAGCCCAATGCAGGACTCAATCCCAGGACTCCAGGACCATGACCTGAGCCGAAGGCACTTGCCCAACCAACTAAGCCACCCAGGTGCCCCCCAAGACATATTCTTGAGTATGTTCTCCAGGCCCATCTTCGAGAAGAGGGAACTGAGGCTCGGGAGGTGGGGCAACCCACTTGAGGTCTCACAGAGCTCCCACTGCGGGTGTTGGGTCTCGAGCCCTGGGCTCCCAGGGCTGTCCCTCACCTCACTAAGCTACCACACTTTGTGACAGGAACAGAATTAGGACAGGGAGAAGGAAGGGGAGGGAGAGGCCAGTGGAGGAAAGGGGTTCAGCTAGCCAACTTTGTGTTTTTGCTTTCCCAGGCTGGGAACAATTAGGTATCCTGCTTCTAACTTTCCATGTGTTGTGGTGGTGTCAGATGTAAACCTTGAGTGATCCTTATCTATGATCGGTATGCATCTGTATGAGCAGAATTAATCATACTGTAAAGCTGCCATGGGAATTCCAGACAGCCCTGAGACCACGGCAGGAAGGACGAGTATGAGCGGGGGCACATCACTGCCACACACGCAACAACACTGGTCCCAGGGGCGCATGCGTGAAGGGAGTGGGTCCCTGACCCTCCTCCTTGCTGCTCATTGCCTTGGTCTGGGTAACATACATGCTGGTCAGTGAGCCATCCAGACCTGGAGTCACTTGGAGCATCAAAGCGGGCTCTTCCCGGGCATTTCGGAGAGAGGCCACACACTTCCAGGCACACAGGAACTATTTATGGAGTGCCGACTATATGTCGGGCTCTGGGGACACAGCAGAAAGAGATCATATGGTAATAACATTTTACGGTGACAACAAGGACATGTCTCCTGGTGAACATGTCATGATATGTGTACCTGTGGATTTGCTAGGTTCTACACCTGACACTAATATAACATTGTATGTCAGCATCATTCAATTAAAAAAAAAAGAAAGAAAAAAGGGGGGGATCAAAACAAAATCTATTCCTATAAAGCTTAACATTCTACTGGGGGCAGGAGGAGAGAGACAATAAAATTAAATACATAAATACATACTATTTCACTGAGAAGTGAGAAGGACAGTCAAATGGGGGATTGGGAGAGACTGGGGGTGCCATGTCATGAAGGTCATGAAGGAGGGCCTTCCTGATAAAGTGACCGGTGGGCAGAGGCCTGAGGAGGGGAGAGTGAAGTCTGCAGATCCTTGGAGGGGGAGGGAACTGCAAGTATGAAAGACCCAAAGGTAGAATGTGCTTGAAAAGTTCCAGTAATGGTCTGAGGTTGGAGCCTCTATTCACGGGAGGAATCTGAAGCCCAGAGAAGTTAAGTAATTTCTCCAACGTCACACAGTCAATCTCGACTCTGGAATCCGAGTCGAGAGACTGTCTAAGTCCAAAGCCTATTCTTTCTAAACCTCAATCTGGCTGGGTGCAGAGAAGATTATCAACATAGTCCCTGCCCTCAAAAATGTCCCTGACTTACAACAGCCCCATGAGGTCAGAACTGTTACTGTCTCTATTTTTAGGAATGAGAAAATGGATGCCCAGAGAGGTTCAGTGACTTGCCCAAGTCACAACAGCTGGTAGGTGGCAGAGCCAAGATTCAGTGCTGCTCTACCTCTTCATATCTTACCCACAGCTCTGTGTTATTACATAACACCATTGTTTTGAACTTTAGTAAAATATATTTTTAAACTTCATTTACAGATAGGCAGTAGGCAAGAAAAGCACCAAGTTATCTAAGCAGACCAGTACTGCAAGACTTCTTGAAGAATGCACATAGGTGTGCACACGCGCGCATGCGCACACACATTTATTGACATGTATACGTACATATACGGATATGGACACACCCATACAGTGCATGCATACACAACATTCCAAAGTCAATTACTTCCTAAATTAACCTCTGTTATCTGGGTCTCTGGGGAAGTTAAGTCATTTGCCCAATTATGATGAGCTGCCAAAGCCATCTTGTCCATTCCCAGGAAGTACACGGATATAGTCTTCAGATTACTTCTTAAAAAGTCAACTGGAACGCTCTGTTACCATTTCCTTGAGAAGCTCAGGGAAGGGGTGGTAGCAGAAAGGTTGAAATGTCAAATATTCATCCCTCGGCAGTAGAGGACTCCTGAAAACACCAATTCCCAGTGTCCTGCTTCTTCTCCGGAAATGCAGACTCAACTACTCTGGTAATTCAGTTTGGAGCATCAGGAGGCAAAAGACTCCTGTCAAGGGGTGCTGTGGTTTAGGGAAAATGAGTGGAAACTCACTTTGTCCTCCAACGGTCCTGAGTTCTAAGCTGGTTTCCAGCCCTTCCTGCCTATGTGATCCCAAAGAGGTGAATGGGTTCCCCTATAAACAAAACAGCAATAATATAATACCTACTTCTGAGCCATCACGAGAATTATAAAGATCCCTTAGATCAAGTGTCAAGCACACAGCTGACGTTGATAGAGGGCAAAGTTCGGAGTCCTGACCTTTCCCCTACAAGGTGGAGAGTCACTAACTTCCAACCCATAGAACCTACAATTACTATCTCTGGCCACCATGGGAAGAAGTTTAAATGAGGCGGATGGGGGGAGGCAGGCAGATGTTTTCACACAGAAAGGCAGGCCCAGGCATCATTACCATGTTGCTAGGTAGTGTTAAGCCACCCACCTAGCCCCAGAGTGGGCAGCAATTAATGTAATTAGCACAGTGATGAGTGTCCTCTGCAACGATAAACAGCTCGGTCCTGCAGAACTTGACAGACCTGCTGGTCCCATGGGGCTCCTGACCTTGAGCGTCCACTTGGGGAGTGGTGTAGTACGGTTTAGAGGAAAGAGACAGGCTTGGAGTCACATGGAACCAGAAGTAAATCCTGTCTTTGCTAGTTCCTAGCCATGTGTCTGAAGGCAAGCTGTGTCCCCTCTCTGAGTCTTCGTCTCCTCATCTATAATATGCGGCTAATAATATCTTCACACGGTTCTTACAGTTACTTCTACCATCACCATCATCACCATGGAAATCTCCAAACTGGGCTGGTACCGAAGTGGCAAAGGGTGGCCATAAACATTGCTCATACCTAGTGCTGGAGCAGCCCCATAGTTCTCTGGCCAAAGTCAGAGCAGGCAGCACTGCTCTGACTGGCTTTAGGGAAACTATTGGAGTTTGGAATGCAAAGCATATTGATACCTAGAATAAAAAGGGAGAGAAGGTATCCCTTGATTTGAACATTTAAGATAATGTTATAAAGAATTACCACTAGCATTATCAGCAATACCACCACTTACATAAAACAAAAGCACCATGGCAATCTGGCAGTTGGTAATAAAAGCACAAACCCTGCTTATATCTTTGTATCTAGCCATTCCATCTTCAGAATTAATACCCTTAAAAAAGAAGTTAAAAAATCCAAAGGTGGTTATGTATAGGTAAGCATATGGTAAGGTTCTTGATCATCATTAAGAATTCGCTAATTTGAAAAAAAAAAAAAAAAGAATTCGCTAATTTGGGATGCCTGGGTGGCTCTGCCTTTGGCTCAGGTCATGATCTCAGGGTCCTGGGATTGAGTCCCGCAACCAGGCTCCTGCTCAGCAGGGAGCCTGCTTCCCCCCTTCTCTTTGTCTGCCTCTCGGCCTACTTGTGATCTCTCTCTGTCAAATAAATAAATAAAATATTTTAAAAAAGAAAAAGAATTCACTAATTTGTCCAACAGTTACTAAGTGCCTACTGCTACCAGAGATAAAGACTTTGAGTGTGGGGACACACACACACACACTCAGGATTCATTGAAATGAAGGTTCTGAAAAGGTCTGTAAACAGAGTAAATCAAGAGGGAGGAATCTATAGGGAAACTACAAGCAAAACTGAAGCATAATCCCTGAGAGCCACATGGATTCTTAGAAACATGCATGTGAATTGGTGTTAAATGAAAGAGCAAAGTTGGGGCACCTGGGTGGCTCAGTGGGTTAAAGCCTCTGCCTTCAGCTCAGGTCATGACCCCAGGGTCCTGAGATGGAGCCCTGCTCAACAGGGAGCCCGCTTCCCCCACCCCCACTCTTTCTGCCTGTCTCTCTGCCTACTTGTTATCTCTTTCTGTCGAATAAATAAATAAAATCTTTTTTAAAAAAATGAAAGAGCAAAGGAAAAACAGAAATAATCATAGGACTCAGAGAATGTCAAAACCAGGAAGGGCCTCAGAGAACACCAAGTCCAGCAGTTCTCAACCCTTCCCATGGTGTCTTGGATAGGTAAGACTCACATAGCCTTAACAGCCTAGGCAGAGAAAACAATTTATGGGCTAATAATAATAAAAAACATTTCCAGCTGCTAGCTGTCACTCCACTGTTTTCTCTCCCACTAGAGACAGCTTTTCAGTATCCCAGGGTGTAAGCTGAAGCTATTAAAGGGATAACCTTGAATCCACTCTAATTTGTTTAATAAAATGGAGGTTGGGAGTCAACACTGCAGTGGAGAGTCAGTGACCTGGCCCAGGCCTTCATGCAATTGGTGGAGAAGCCGAAGCCCCAAGTGACCCATCTAACCTGTCATGCTAGCACATACTTCTTGCCCAATCGGTATTTGCTGAACGAGGATTCGTGAATGAACAGGCAAATGAGATGACATGACCCAGGTTACCCAAGCTGTATGTGGCTAATAACACATAAAGTTTGAAACTTAGGGATTGGGAGTGAAGTTGTTTGTTTGTTTGCTTATTATATGGAATGCTTCACAAATTTGCACGTCATCCTTGTTCAAGGGCCAAGCTGATCTCCTCTGTACTGTTCCAATTTAAGTATATGTGCTGCTGAGGTGAGCCCTGGGCGTGAATTTGGAATGTGGAAATGCATGTTCATTGTATTTCCTTTCTTTATTTTGCTCAAGGGTAGTCTGGAAAATACAGTAACTATCCAACAGACATAGCAGTGTAGACGGAGCCATAGTAAGAGCCTGAAAAGACACGGAGTTCCAGAATCTTCAAGATATGGATAATACCAGGGGCACCTGGGTGGCTTAGTCATTTATGCAACGGACTCTTTGGTTTTGGCTCAGATTGTGATCTCAGGGACCTGGGATTGAGCCCCGCCCATGCTGGGTGGGGGGGGGGTTCCCCACTCAGTGAGGGGGGGGTCCCCACTCAGCAGGGAATCTGACTGGGGTTCTCTTTCCCTCCCTCTCTCTCTGCCCCATCTCCCCACTCTCCAATGTCCCATGTCCAGTGCTTAAAAGCCACAACAGAGATTCCCCCCCACCACAGTAGACTCTTTAACTGACCCATGGAGAAGAGAAGATCTTTTAACAGAATTGACCTAGTGCAGAGCCCATAGAAAAAGTCCTCAATTTGCTGATCACTGGTGATGGCTCTTCCCTGCCTTTTCCTTTTCCCAGAATGCCCTTCCCAAACCACTCTCCTCTCCCAGGGTCGACATTTATATCCTTTATATTTTAGCCCCTCTTTAGAAAGGCCCTTTTGGATCATCCCCTTTAAGAAGATCTTCCATTTTACTTCCTTAAAGCCAGAAGTGTTTGGAAATCTTCTAGGTCAGTAGCTCAACTGTCTCCCGACTCCCCATCAGGTAACGTCCAATATCCTGCTAGGTACACCACAAGGAAAACATAGTTCCAGATCACAGGCAATTCCCACCTGGCTTTTTTTCCACTCCTAACACATGCTGCTTATTATGATTTCATATTAATTTATTTATTAACTCTATATAGCCACTATAATACTAGTGATTACAGTTGACATTTACAGGACACTTACTGGGTTCAGTAGTCATCGAATCATTTACTATCCATAACATCCCTCTGAAACAGATTCCCTTGTGATCCTTATTTTATAGATGAGGAGATAGATTCAGAGACAGGAATTTGACCAAATGCATATAGTGCGTCAAGGACAGAACCGGATATCAGAGCCAGACAATCTGGCTCTAGAGGCTAAGGGCTTGACCTCTAGGTGACATAGAAGCAACATGAGGGCAGATTCCATGTCTTTTCTTGCCCGTCACTTCATTCCCAGGACCGTGTATAATGTGTGATATGGGATAGGTCCTCAATCAGTATTTGTCAGAAGAATGAAATTAAGGGAGGGCGGGGTTAGAAAGGGAGGGAAGAAGGAGGGCTGAGGAGGAAGACATGCCACTAGCCCCTTCATGCTCTCCTGTTGGTAAAGCAGGGCTGGGACCCACTGAGGAGTCCCTGCCTCACTTGGGAGCGACAGAGATGCTGGAGATAGAGCTGAATGAGACAGTGTCCCTGTCCTGGCAGAGTGCCTGCATCCTCATCTCAAGGTGGTCCATTGCTTCCAATGCTCTCAGGAGAGCCCAGGGCCCTTCCCTGCTAGCAAAGGGAGTTCAGCTGTAATGCAAGCATTCTCCTCCAGGGCCCCTGTGGAGGCCCTCAGAGCACACCAGTAACTATGACAGAGCCCTCTCTCTCTAGAAGACACAGACTAGTGAGGAAGAGGAACCCTGGAACCAAGGAGAGGAGGGGTTGTGGCCCAGCCAAACGGGGAACGGAGGGAAGGCACTGAGTAGTCTTCTGCCCCGGGAGTCTCTGCTTGTTCAGCTCATGAAGCCCGGGACAGGGGCAAGCTCGTGGTTGAGAACTGAACCCCTCACTCTCCACATCAGCCTATGTGGCTGCCCTGCTCTATTACACAATATTGTGACACGTGTGACTTGAAGACATGCTAAGATGGATCACAAGAGGAATGAGAGCCTCCTTCTTTCACACTGATTTTTCTCAGGATGTTAGCATTTTGTTCCACTGAGGAACAGCATCGGAACAGAAACTGTCCTACTCAGGGAAATGCAATCACCTCAGAGGCGTACAGAACTGGGGGACTGGGCATAGTGCCCATTGACCCCCATCCTCCCGCTGGGCTGTCTGCCTACACTGCCTTTCTTAAAAGAGCTTATTGCTTGGTGGGCCCCCCAACCAGTCTACAAGCACCTGCCCTCCCCCCCATAACTCAGCAGCCTCATTTCTCCCTTATGCCTTCCATCAAGCAAGCTTCACCAGTTTTAAGGTCGAGTCCTATATTTGCTATCGTGTGTGTGTGTGTGTGTGTGTGTGTGTATTTATTTCATCAAAATTTAACGGGTCTTTCTAGTTCTATTATTTCTATTAGGATGCTTAGAGTTTTATCTTAGCGTTACAGTTACGATATTGCACAGGTTTTCAGTGGTCTGCCTCAATCTCATTTCTGTTATTTTTTTAATGTGCAACTCTGCAGAACACCAAGTTCTGCAGGGACTTCCATGTCACATTATAGCAGAAATGCCTGTAGCAGTGCATCAATGGCTTTTCCACCTGCTACTATGCCATTCCTTACCCAAGTTCCAAGAAATATGGGGAAATGGCAATTATCACCTTCAGACGAGAGAACTGAGGCTCAGAGACGTTTAGTGACTTATCCAAAGGTGATGAAATACTACTGGAATCCAAGTCTTCAAGTCCATTTACCCAGTTTTCACCATACCCACAATATTTAGCACATTTTCTAGATATATGGTAAGCCACTGATCAGCAAATTATTCACGGAACACTTAATTCTGCCCACAGATCATTCCTTTATCCAACAACAGGGTCCATAAATGCCATTGGGGGGGGGGGGGGATGAGGGAAAGAAGGTAGCTAAACTTTTTCGAATTCCTACTATGAGTCAGGAATGACATTTCATGCTTTTTTAACATGAACACACACACACACATGCACGCACACGCATACTATGAGATAGCTGTTGTCATTTCATTTTATAGACAAGAAACTGATGTTCAACAATTTAAGGAAATTACCCAAAATCATTATACTGGAAAGGAAATGCATTGAGATTTGAACCCACGTTTTCCTGATTCCAAAGCCCATACTTTTCTACTATATCAGTGGAGAACACCTACCTTCTGTAGAGTAGGAGAATACTTTCAGAGGTACAAGGACAAATCTATCTATTTTAATGACCATGCATTTATTTTTACAGCGGTCTAAATGTTTCTGGCAAGTAATATTTGTTATCAGCTTAAAATTGTAAGACATCTTCTCCTACAAAAATATCCTTAGGTTTTAAGAAAGTAAATCTCTTTAAAGAAAAATATCAAGAAAATTAATTTTAGACCTGTAAGTGGACATAACAAAATGGAAAAAGCTGTGGGTAAATCTCTGAAAATTGAGGAATACAACTCTTAGCCCTTACAAAGCCCTTAATAAAATATTTTCTTTATGCGGTTGATTCCCATGAGCTAGATCAGCAGATATTGTCTAAATTAGCTTGACTAGAAAGGAAATTAAAATAGGCATGATTCCCTGGCCAGTGTCTTCAGGAATTTAATGTGGCACTCTTTATTTCAGTGTCTGTGCCAACTGGTGTTTTCTTTGCAGGATTCAGGTCGTTGGTCTAAGAAATGCTTGGGTTCTCACAAAACAGAGGAAGCAACAGAGAAAGAAGACAATATATATTTTAAAGAGAGTAATGGAAGTTTCAGGGCCTAGTGAATATTCCCAAATGATCCACACGGGACGCCTGGGTGGCGCAGTTGGTTGGACGACTGCCTTCGGCTCAGGGCGTGATCCTGGAGTCCCGGGATCGAGTCCCACATCAGGCTCCCAGCTCCATGGGGAGTCTGCTTCGCTCTCTGACCTTCTCCTTGCTCATGCTCTCTCTCACTGTCTCTCTCTCAAATAAATAAATAAATAAATAAAATCCAAATGATCCACACATTTGATGTTTGTGTTACACAGAGAGAAAAGCAAAAGACCCTGGTCCCCTCTAGACACCTGGGTTTCAATCCCATCTTAGCCACTAATTTAATGTGTCACTCAGGTAAGTGACAGCTGGGAGGTTCACCGTCCCCACTGGCTAAATGAAGGAATTTTGATTTCCATAACCACTTTCCAGCAATGTGAGACACACCCAATCAAGAATAACTATAATTGGCAAAAGCAGCTGTCCATGTAAGTTAGAAGGCACCTGCCTACCATGGGCACCAGAGCCCTTCCTGCTCTAAGAATCTATGATTTCATGATTTAAGCTCCTTGCACTGCAGATGGCCACACAATTAGCAGAGATGCATACAGAGGGCCATTAAAGTCCCTGAATTATGCTTAGAACATCACACCACAGGCTGTATAAGCCAAGCTGGTATAAACGCCTACCTGCCCTTCTAGGCAATGAGTACCCTGATTAATTAAACATCTATGTGACCATCACTAAGCTCATTATAATTGTAAATATGGAGTTTGTATTCTTAAGAAATGCTTAATGCAACTTTGTAATATATTGAACACAATTTAAACCATCCTGGCTAAGTATTCTCTTTTCCTCACTTTATTGTTTTTATAACTAACAAAGCAATGAATGTGGATTGTCATAGAGGACTATACAGCACACATTCACTATCTCCTTCCATATCCTCCATGACCTCCCAGCTTCACTAATATTGGACTTAGCCATGTGGCTTGCTTCAGCTAACAGAAAGTGGGCAAAAAGGAGAGTATACTGGTTTCAAGCCTCGGTCTGAAAAAGCTTCCCATGTTTCCATTTGCCCCAACCTCTGCCATGAGAAGAACAGGTCCCTGGTAGGACCTGCCTCTCTAGGATGCGTTCCAGAATGAGACACATCAAGCGGCCCTGCCTTGGGTCCCCCACCCTAACTCTTCGGGGTGCACACAAATACACGTGGTGTGGTACTCAGATCAGCAGTTCCAGGAGAAGCCGGCATCACTACTCCAAAAACAACCAGGGAGCCCTGTGCAGTGGGGAGAGGAGACCACCCACCCGGACCTTAGGAAGTGTAAGCCCCCTCAACTAACCTGCAGACCCATAGGCAGGAAAAATAATACTTAACCTTAGATAGCACTCTGATTTTGTGGTCATTTGTTTCATGACAAAAGCCAATTAATCCACCTATTGCGACCAGGAAAAATGTACAGAAATCATACGCTTTTAAATATAAGTGCATTCTCTTTATCCCACCCCCAATGAAAGTAGCTGATGGTCATCATTTCATAGGGAACTTTCTATTCCTTTCTTTGGATTTTCCAAGGATTAAATGAGCAAATGCATGTAAAAAGCACTTAGCAAAGTGATGATCCTATGATGTAGACACTCATTAAATGTTAGCTCTTCTTCTTATATTCTCATGCAAACAAATATCTCAGGTGTAGGGTTGTTTGTTTGGTTGTTTGTTTGTTTAATGTGACAATGCTTTACACATTACTCTTGGCTTGCTTTCTTCATGTAATGTAGTATCATGGGTTTTTCTTTAGGTCAACTCAACCTTTTTCTTTTCTTTTCTTTTTTTTTTTTTTTTAAGATTTTACTTATTTATTCGTTAGAGAAAAAAAAAGAGAGCAAGAGTGAGACAGAGAGAGAGCACAGAGGGAACAGGAGAAGCAGACTCTCTACTCGGCAGGGAGAACCCTGAGATCATGACCGGAGCCTGAAGCAGACACCTGAGCAACTAAGGCACCCAGGGACCCAGGTCAACTCAACTTTTTAAAAGCATTTCTCTCACTTTTTCATTAGCTTCATGATATTCCATGGTTTAAATATACCATAATCTATTTTACCTATTTCCATTGTTGTAGATAAAGAAACTGACAGAGAGCTGAGGTGTTTGTGGAAATATTTGCCACTCTTCCTTGTCAAGTCATGGGACTCACTCTAGCCAATCAGATATGAGTGGAAGTGTGCAAAACTTTAGAGCTATCTAGTGATGTTACCTCTCTCTCCCCTCTGGGACACACGACAACAATATTTCAGACAGGGGGCTACCACTTCAGCCTGAGTTTCAGAGAAAGAGCTAAGGCCTCGGGAAACATGAGTACCCAGCTTTTGCATCAACATGGACGGGACTGGAGGACATTATGCTGAGTGAAAGAAGGCAAGCAGTGAGAGTCAATTATCATATGGTTTCACTCACTTGTGGAGCATAAAGAAAACACGGAGGACACTGGGACAAGGAAGGGAAAAATGAAGGGGGGGGCCGGAATCAGAGTCAGAGCCAAAACCATGAGAGACTGCAGACTCCAAGAAACAAACAGAGGGTTTTAGAGGGGAGGGGGTTGGGGGGATGGATGAGCCCAGTGATGGACATTAAGGAGGGCACGTATTACATGGAGCGTTGGGTATTATATGCAAGCAATGAATCATGAAATGCTACACCAAAAACTAATGATGTACTATATGGTGACTAACATAACATTATTAAAAAAAAAAAGAAAGAAAGAAAAGAAAAGAAAAAAATCATGACTGAAATGTAGCATGCACAAGAAATAAACTTCTTTGTTCGAAGACTGAGATTTGGGAGGTGGTTTGTTAACACAACCTAATTTAGAGAATGTTAATACAGTGTTTTAAGACTTTCAAGTGTTTGGATATTCATTGTAAATATTCATCATCCACTGGTCTGACCAAGCAACAACATGCTCATCAATCAAGACATGGGTTGACAGAATAATGGGAAAACAATCTCCTCCCTAACTTCATTTTTTAAAATTATCAGTAGCTTTCTCCCTTACTGCCAAATCACTGGACAAGGAACCCGATGGTATCACAGAAAAAAACAAGTCTAATGATGTTGTCCAGTAGGTTGAGGACATCCTCTGTATGTGGGAAGGTTCTTAGGTAGGTCCGGATCATGAGAACGTTGACCCATCTTCACCAAGTCGCCAGCTACCAACACACAGACACGCAACACGGCACCCGTGTCCCTGTTTCCAAGAAAAGCCATCATAACTACCTAGAAAACTGCAGGGAAGGCAGGTGCAAAGGAGAGAAAGTAGAGTCAACAGAAACTTAGGAAAGCTAATTCTAGCAACCCTGGGTATCAGCTCTGGACCTCTGTCTGCTCAGAGAACCACCGTGAGGATCCAGTGAGGGATAGCAGGAGCAGTTACAACTGATGGGAAAGAACATTTACTTTTTTTTAAATTACACATATAATACATGTGTATAGTAGGAAGTTTTAAAACAAAAAGAGAAACATAAGGAGGAAGATGGAAATTACCCAAACTTCACAACTGTTGATATCTTGATGGGTTATCAGCCATATGTCCTCCTAGGTAAATGTATACACCTAGAGTACAAGCTCTGTATGCATTTAATACATGTGTGCATACATTTATTACAAGTCCCTCCTCTCATGCTTATCCTCTCCATTCTCCCTTTCCAGGTTACCCTTCAGTCCCTCCAAACGTGTCCCATAGTCATGCCCCATAGTCAGACCTTTGTTCATGCATTCCTTCATCCTACAATGCTCTTTCTCTCCCCACTGACTCCTCTCCCCCTAGCTACTCCTCCTCAGCCTTCACATTTCAATTTATTCATCACCTCCTTAGAAGACAAGTCTCTGGCCACTACCTTTGTCCGATGTCTCTTCTGTGTGAGTCCAGAACATCCTGTGCCCTTTCTCATAGCATCATCATACTTGACTCGTCTTGCTCCCATATTATCTATTTCCCTTGTTATCCCCCAGCTTGGGAGCACATACTGCCGCTTTTGATTGTTAATGTTTACCACTGCCTGGCCCATGGTAAATGCTCAACAATTGTTGAATAAATAAACAACACAGTTAACAAAATGTGCTACCTATATTTCTTCTGAAATCCCCAAGCTACCTGGCACTTCTCAATAAATATCCTGCAAAAGATTAAATATAGAAGAAGATGTAGGACACGGTCACATGTCTCGTGAAGTTTATAAATTATATGGGAAGAAAATATTACCAACAGGAAGCATCAGTATGTAATTTAAGTGCTAAGTCCTTTACTTCTGCCTCCCTCACTAATTCTCTTCAAACAGGAAAGGGCAGAACAAAGTCCCTAACTTCAGTTTCCTGTTTATTCTCCCACCGAGCAGATCCTGCAGCACCAGTTGGCAGAAGAAGATGCTAGCAACTTTAACATATATCCTCTCGAATCTCGGTGGTTCGACACAATACAGTTGATTTCCCATTCAGGCCAAATTGAATGCAAATACTCCTGGTCAGTGTCCCATCTCCCATGTGGTCATTCAGAGACCCAGGCTCCTTCCATCTGTGTCTCTGTCCTTCTCTAAGTGTAAGTCCCTTATACTTAACCAGGAGATGGGGAGAGATGGTTTTCAGAGCCAGGCCTGTACCTAGCACACATTCCCTTCACCCCCTCTGCACCGGCTAAAACTCAACCATGTGGCGGCTCCTAATCACAAAGGAGGCCGGGAACTGTAGTTCAGCTGTGCGCAGAGGAGGAAAAGGAGTTTGGTGGATACTTTGCAGTTTTTCTGCCACAAGTGTTTGTCACCCATCAGATTACAGAGAGTATTTTAAATGATCCCAAGTGCAAATAACTCTAGTTTATGAATACCGAAAACTCTTGTTGTCTTGACAGAAGACTATCCATCTAACTACCACCGGACCTAAGAAAACATCATCTTAGACTTTCAGATTTAGCGAATAAAGGGTCAATTCCAGAACTGAAAAGCCACTAATGTTGGTGACCAACTTCCGGCCAAATTCTTAAAGAGAATACTTAGAGGTAGTTTTTATGAACTTGAAAATAAAGTGATGATTACTACAAGCTACTATGTGCTCTGTAGGAATTATCATAAACTAAGCCAGCATAGCATCTGGCACAGAGTAGACAACAAATTTGTATTGAATGGATAGCCCTCGATTCCACTTTTTTTTTTTTTTAAGATTTTATTTATTTGACAGACAGAGATCACAAGTAGGCAGTGAGACAGGCAGAGAGAGAGGAAGAAGCAGGCTCCCAGCTAAGCAGAGAGTCTGATGCGGGGCTCGATTCCAGGATCCTGGGATCATGACCCGAGCCAAAGGTAGAGGCTTTAACCCACTGAACCACCCAGACACCCCTTTAATTCCACTTTTAAGGCAACTATCCCATTGATAATTAACTATGACTTCAGAAATTTCTCCTTTAAATATTGAGAGTTTTCCTCTCTAATCTCTAACCATTGCCCTCATTCTGACCTACAAAGTTACAGACTAAGTCAACCTTCCCATGAGACATTTGCACAACTACTTGAAGACCTCTATTATGCTCTCAAGGTCACTTATTCTCCCCCCACCCCGGGTTAAAAAATATATATATATGCTTCGTTCCTTCAACTCTTCTCCATGGGACATAGCTTGGGGCTTCTCACCATTTGACTGTTTGGCCAAAAGCGCCTTCCACAGTTTCATGCCCACAGTGCTCCCAATGAGGTCCAACGACCAGCATTCAGCAGAATTACCACTGCCCAGCCCTGAAGATCACCAGAAGTACGTAAGCAAATGAAGATGCTGCCAAAGGGATTCCTGCACTGGGAAAGGGATGACTTCCACTTTATGATCCCAAAAGTTTTGTGGAAGTTCTGAATGCTGAAATTAAGTCACCAGAAGGACGACGGTGTACACAGCCATTACTCATTCCTCCTTGATCAAAACCTAGTCTGTGCATGCTCTCCAATGACTCAGTTCACTTACTTGTATTTCAATTTTCTTCATTTCTGCCTCCTTACTCCAATTGTGACATGAATGCATATTTGCAAGCTGACAATCTGGGGAGAAAAAAAAAAAAAAAAAGCAGGTGGAGGGTGAGGAAGAGAGTGAAATATTCCAAAATTGGAAATCAGTCTCAAGCACATAAGAACGAATTTTGCGGAGAGTTGATCCAAGAGAAGGACTTCCACAGGGGCTCTGACATATGACAAAGACTTAATGAGCACCCTCTGTGCCAAGCACTGTACTAAATGCTGTGGGTTCAGTAAAGACAAGGAATGCCTATCCTGCCTCTTTTAGGCAAAACAGATCTTAAAATAACACATAAAGAAATATGGAATAACCCATGTAGGTAAATTCTGTTGTTACAAAGAAATCTCCGGTTCCCTGGCTTCAGCTTTCCATGAGGGGATATTCGCTAGAGTAATTTCTTACCCACTTTCTCCATCCCTTATTTCCTTCCCATGAGAAAGGTGTGGGTTATCTGATTGCTGAAGTCAGAAGAAAGACCCAGAATGCCCACCCCAGCCACTGCTCTGTCTTTTCAGAATGAATTTGTCCACAGAATGTACACACACTGTTTATCTGGAAGTGGCTTTCAAGTGCCCACCTCCGCCAGGGACCTGCAGATAAGTTTAATTCTGAGTAAAGCACTGGGAAACTCGTTGTGCCTGCCAAGCCCTGCGATCTCTCCTCTATCAGAATAACACTGTGATCTCCATTCATCTGACTCCTATATCTAACTTCCAGCTGGTTCTGAGCTCAAGAGGGAAAGAGTGTTATTTATTACATTCCTGAGTTCCCAACCGCTATAAAGAAAAAACAGACTTACGAGAAAGTATAAGAGGGGAATGTAATTTAGATGGGGGAAGGGCGCAGTATGAAAGAAAGCCTCTTCAAGTGTCATTAAAGCCAACATCCAAAGGAAATAGAAATTGACCAAACAACAGGGAAGAAGTGGGAGGGCTAATATAAAGGTTCTTAGGCAAGAAATAGTTTATCTTGTTTGAGGAACTGAAGAAGTCCAGTGCGGCTTTCATTAGGGCTGGTCACCAAGTATGGATAGCTCTCTGCCTTCCAGGCCAATTGGACTGTACTTCCTGGTCTCCCAGTGGCTAGGGGTGGAGGGTTAAGGGGGATGGGGGAGTGGGCACGAGACTAGTTTTAACCAGTGAATCTCGAGAAGCGACCTGGTACATTCTCTGGCAAAGGAATTTAACTGCCTGGCCAAGACCCTTCAAAGCTTCTTTCTGTCTACCACGAGATCTGTAATGTTCCTGAAAGTAGGTGCTACATTAGGCTGGGTCCCAGAAAAGGCAATGTGATCAGAAGCCCTGCCAACCCTTGATGGATATGGAGCAGGAGCAAGAAATATATATATATATATATATATATATATATATATATATATATATATATTTGTCTTAAGTCACCAAGATTTTTGTTTGTTTTTTTACTGTAGTAGAACCCAGGCTACCTTGACTGATAAAATCACACCCAGTATGGCTACAAAATAGTTGGAAAGGTGGTATAGCCCAGATAAGGTGAGATCTTAAAAGGCAAGGTTAAGAATTTGGATGTCATCCCAAATCCAGTAGGATGCATTTAAGGAGGTTTCAGCAGGGGAGTTTGATATGTCTCAATTTTTATGTATTAAAACAAAGTATTATTACTATCTATTAAAATACACCCTTAATTCCATTATAGAAAAGGCTACTTTTTAAAAAATTCACTGATACGCATTTATTGAGCACCTCCTAACCTCCCACATGCCAGGCACTGCATTAAGCATCAGAGATACAAAAATGATTTAGAAAAAAAAAACAATAATTTAATTTAATACTTTATTAATAATAATTTAATACTTTATTAAATGAATTAGACACAGTTCCTGGATTTGGAGTCAGGAATGTAAGAAGACATCTACATGATAGACATTCTCTGCTTCAGGGGTGTACCCAGTAGGGTGAGAGCCAAAGAAAATAATAACTATTTGAGTGCAGGGTGGGAGAGGGGGTAACAGAAAGCTTCAGAGGGAACAATCACTGGAGCAGGGTCTTGAGGGGGAAGTAGGAGTTTGCTAGGTGGCATTTTGATTAAGGATAAAATGAAATGGAAAGACATAAAAACATTAGAGGAATTGAAAAAGTTTAGGGTAGCTGAGACCCCATGTAGTTCAGGGTATGGTAGACTGAATTACTCTTTGCAAATACTTGCTGCCCAGCCCCACTGACGTCAGGCTTGACAATGCAAACTGCTCTCAGCAGAAGCTTTAAGTACTGGCTCTTTTCTCTTTGCCATGACGATCAGCAATGTTTCAGAAAGTTTCCTAGAGAAATGGTGATATTATGTGAAACAGAGACACAGCCAACTCATAATGCACACACAGTATGAATGAAAAATAATTATTTGGTTGTCATCCCGTAAGATTTTTGGATTGCTACCATAGCGTAACCTAGGCTACACGTGGTTGTGCATTTCCAGCTCTTGACTTCCAGACACATGGTAGGATTGCATTTTCTTGCACCCTTCAAGTAAAACAGGGTCACGTGACTTGTTTTTGGCCAATAATATGGACATGCAAATAATGTGTGTCATTTCTGGGAGGGACCTTCATTGCCAATGTGAAATCATCATGCTTTCTTTCCTCTGTTAAGGTGATTGGGAGGATTGTGGAGGCATTTATCAAGAAGAAACCTTCTTCAGATTCAGCCTCTAAATGAGTACATTTAGCAGAAGGCTTCTGACCTTAAACATGGAGTATGAGCCAGAAACAAAGTTTTTTTGTTAAGCCACTGAGATTTTAAAGATTTTGTTTATTTATTTATTTTTTGAGAGAGAGAGAACACCATCAGAGGGAAGGGCAGAAGAAGAAAGAGAAAGAGGGAGAGAACCAGACTCCCCATTGAGCATGGAGCCCAACATGAGACTCAACATGAGGTTCCACATGGGGCTTCACACCAGGCTTGACACAGGGCTCAACCTCACAGGGGCCTGATCTCCCAACCCTGAGATCATGACTTGAACTGAAATCAAGAGTTGGAGGCTTAACTGACTGAGCCACCCAGGTGCTCCAAACCACTGAGATTTTAGAATTGTTCAACATGGTGGCAAACCTAGCCCATCCTGACTGATCTAAAAATTAGAACCGAGATACACAGACATGTAATAACAACGACAAATAAAAGTAAACATTCATTTAGAAGGCAATAACTAAGAACACCTATTCGAAGCTAAAAGGTTGGTGATCTATTTGGTGAGCATATTACCTGTGATAATGCAGAAGACATATGATTAACCTAAGGAATAAACCAAGAGACCATAAAACAATGTTAATAGCTTGTGTTGGTGGCTGTTGGATACATTTGGAAACTTATTACAAAAAAGAGATGAGCTCAAAGAAGATTTGTCCAGTTTGTAAACAGACATTCAAGTAGGGACAATCTATAAATTCAAAGATTTGTCGGGTTCAAAGAGGTTACTGTTTCTCAGTTTCAACCAGTAAAATATAAAATTATGGCATGCTTTCAGCAAAAAAAAAAAAAAAAAAAAAAGCTAATTAAAATCAGCCTTGAAGTATGTCTCAAGTCAAGGGTATGGCCTCAAACCTATTGTTATAACTTCTGGATAAATGAAGATATTACCCAGCATATGTTTGCAATTGAACAAAATGGCTTTGGAAAAGGGAGGAAAAGTATCATTCTCCCACCAAAGTCCAGAAAACCCAAAGTGCACAAAACCAAGTCAGGAGAGAGAGGACAAGTGAGGGACAATGAATGAGAGAGAGATACCACCAGGCAAGAAAGCAAGAAAGCAAAGATATACAGCAAAACATGGAAGTAGGTCTGGGAAAGAATCAGCTGTGGTTATTAGCTCATGGAACGCCTGGAATCGAACAGATAAGAAGCCCACATTTTTGTGAGAGTTATATTGCCAAAAGCACATCAGCCTGGATTAAAGGAGACCTTATTCAAGACTTAATATCACTCTGTACCTCCTCCAATTTTTAAAGGCATATTTTAAAACATATTTCCCTATGCCCTCTTCAGATATAGAAAAGGAAGCCTTTCTCAGAGAGCAAAGCCAGAGGTCACAGAAAGCAGTGGATAAGGCAGCTACCCCAAGGGGATAGAATCAGTGTCTAATAAGGGTGTTGGATTGTGGAAGGGGCGGTATCCTCAACATGTCTGCTTAGTGGACTGGTGTCTACCGTGGTTTCCCATTCCTTCATTTTCCAAACAGCGTGCCCACGGCAGTTAGCCTGTCTCTGTTCCACTGGTCCATCTTGAGGGTACACAGGAGAGACGTCTTGCATTTAGAAAAAAGGTCACATCTGGAGCTGATACAGAGTCTACTACGAATCACGCAAAACCTGGAAAGTGAGCTTGACACACTGTGACTTGATAAATCTTTAGGATTGTCCCCCCTGAGGAAAGAATGAGAAAATTCTGTCTGTGGGAAGACAGTAAGCCAAACATTTGGTGAGCAGAAAAGAGACTGCTAGAGTCATTAGTGTTGTTCTCCAAATAGTCCTGGCTCTCTCCCTTTAAGATACTCGGCAGAATTGCAGAGATTTAAAATTAGGCGGTAGCCACATGACTTGCTTTGACCAGTGATACCCAAGCAAAAACTCAGTGTGTCACTTTCAGGTGGATGCTTCGAGAGCTAGTGAATGCTCTGCTGCCTTGTCTCCTCCAGCCAAGAGAGTAATGAGAAGTACTTGTCAAGACGAAGCCTTCTTCAGTCCAAGTCCTCAAGTGTCCATGGTGAGCAGAACTCCCCTGCAGACCTTGAGCGGGGACATGTAGCATGAACAAGAAATAAACTTCCCCTGGGGTAAGCCACTGAGATGTCTGGCTTGTTCATTAGAGCAGCATAGCCCAGCCTGTCCTGACTAATCCTGGAAGTGACAGAGGAGGCAGGAGAGCAGAAGTGAGCGTAGGAAAGGAGCCCCCTCTCTTGAGCCAAGGTCTCTGAACTCTTTCCTGGTCATAAGGGAAAGCCATGAAGGTTTCCAAGCAGTGGTGTTAACATGAACAGATCTGCTATTTTTTTGGATAAAATATTCTATTTCTCAACATAAGAAGAAAATAAGCCTACTAAACCATATAAGGCAGAGAGAAACACACAGAACCCTTGGGCAAACGATGTGTGTATATATATACTTACACACACAAAGTCCTAAGTCTTAAAGTTTCCAAATACAGGAGCTCTGAAAGGAGTTCCAGAGGATCAGACATGGTAATTAGTTCTATCCCACCGTCCAAGTGCCATTCCCCTACAGACACCCAATACTTAACAAGAAAGTCTTCCAGAGCAGTATAGATCCAAGGGAATGGAACAAAGACCTGAGGTTAATTTCCAGCTGTGTGACCTAAGCAAGAGCCTTAACCTCTCTGAACCTAGTTCCTCATATGCTAGATCCAAATAAAAATAAACGTACCTAGAGATGGTTGTGAGGAGAAACAGCATATTTAAATAGCTCAGGTAAATGCCTGGCTGGTGGTAGGTGTTTAATACATGAAATTTATTTTTATTACCGTTAACATAAAAAATTATTAAGAACGTCAGCTCCGTGATTACAAAAGAAAATGATTCAGGGCAACAGAATAGAGAATGTTCCCTTCTCAAGGAAAATAACTGGGTCTTGTCATCACTCTATCCCCCTACCGCAGCTCAGTGCCTGGCTCACAGGAGCTGCTCAGTTTCCCTCTGCTGCAGGAGGGAAGGAGAGGTGAGTGCGTGGGGTGAAGAAAAGTTGTCAAGATTTCTGACACCAGCTGCTATTGGGCCCTTGAATCTGAACTCTCAAAGCCACAAATACCGTAAAGCTCTGGGCTATAAACCCAAGGCTGAATTCCCCCTAAGTTCAGAAGCTGAAAAGCCAAAATTAGAATCTGAGAACACAAATTGCAGCAAGTCTGACTTCAAACCCCAGTCCTCCACAGGAGGTCCGGGAAAGTGCTTACTTCTGACCCTTTCCTCCCTCACCTTCCTCTCCTCACCGCTCCTCACAGGGGTAAGGACACCTGGTTCAGCCAAGTCACACTCATATTCCGTCATTTCATCGAGGTTCTGGGAAACTCCGAAGGAGGGTAGAAAAGGGGTTTGTTCGGCGACCACCTCCTGGCCCTGGAGGCGACGATGTCCCACTAGCTCAGCCCAGTGTGTTGGGTCTCACCGGCCCCACTTGCAGACCTGAACGAATTCAAGAGAAGTTCGGCAATTAGGTCACTTCACACCGTGGCAGCGCTGGGCACGCGAGAACCCACGATCCCCAATTTGGATATTCCTTCCGCCATACACTTTTCTCCCTAAGGGCTGTGGGGTAGGAGGAGGAGAAAATAACCGCAGAAAAAGGAACCACTTATATGTGTCTAGCGCTTCCTAGAGGCTACCCAGGATATGGGCCCACCACCTGGCCCGGAGCGGAGAGATCTTAAATCCTGGTCACTACCCCTGACTCGCTGCGTGACTTTTTCCTGAGTTATCTGACGCTCTCGGACTTGTTTTCCTGTAAACAAATCAGGACGGGAGGTGTGTGGCGTGTGTGTGTGTGTGTGTGTGTGGGGTGTGTGTGTGTGTGTGTGTGTGTGTGCGCGCGCGCGCGCCCGCGCGTGTGTTTGTGAACTATGGTTGCATGTTGTGCGGGGGCGGGTAGCAGACGATCACCGGGGTTCCCCAAGTTTCGGATTCCCTAAACGCGCATTCACAACTGGAAGCTGAGTTGCCCCCTAATTCTACCCCCTATAGAAAAACTTCCCCATCAAGGCAAAACTGAGCCCGCGCACCCTTTCTCCCATGGTCTGGAGGGTGCAGTGGGGGTGCAACGCAGACTTCGCTGAGCACCGAGTTTCGAGCAATGCAAATCACTTGGCTTCTGGGCTCAGCCAAACAGCAGCGCGGACGATCGCTCGTGAACTTGACCAGGAGACAAACTTTGCAGCGTTCTCAACGTGGGGGGCCCGCTCTCCCGAGACCGCCCCTAAACTTAAGCCCACTTTCACTCGCCCCCACAGGGGACTTAACAGAGCCACCTTAAGGGCGGTGCTCCCGCCCCCCGGAAGTGCGGGGAGGGCACACACCCGAGCGAACAGCCTCCTGCCCCGCAAGGCGGCGAAGTGCCGGTGGATAATAGCGAGCACCCCAAGCGGGGAAATACCCCACACCCAGCGCTCTCAGCCCCAGACACCTGGCTCGGTTTCCGAGCCTTCCGGGTGCCTGAGTCCCCTGCATTCCCGCCCAAGCCCTGAACTTGAGCCCGCCTCGGTCGGAGGCTGCGAGAGCCCGCGTCCACCCGACTCGCTGTAGCCACCGTCACTAGACAGTCAAACCCCAAGACGTCAGCCCACAATGCACCGGGCGGGCCGGGAAAGACGCGCCGGGGAGGGGAGGGGAAAGAGCCCGGCGCGAATCGCGCGGGAGGGGGAGGGGGAGAGGAGGAGAAAGAAGGGCCCAACTGTAGGAGGGCAGCGGAGCATTACCTCATCCCGTGAGCCTCCGCGGGTCTAGAGAAGAATCTTCTAGGGTGGGGTCTCCATGGCGACGGGCGGGCCCGCCCCCTTGAGAGCGACGCGAGCCAATGGGAAGGCCTTGGGGTGACATCATGGGCTATTTTTAGGGGTTGACTGGTAGCAGATAAGTGTTGAGCTCGGGCTGGATAAGGGCTCAGAGTTGCACGGAGTGTGGCTGAACCACCAAGGCGGGAGTGGAGGTTCGCGGACTCAGGGAGACAGGCAGACACAGGCAGGCAAGGCGGCAGTGGTGTCCGAGCTGCAAATCCGGTTTTCTTTTCTGCTTTCTCACCAACTGCCCAGAGCTAGCGCCTGTGGCTCCGGGGCTGGTGTTTTGGGGAGCGTCCGGAGAGCCCCTTCTCCAGCCGCCCCCAGGAGAAGAGCCCCGCTGCCCGGGAGCTGCTGACAGCGCGGAGCGAGGCGGCAGTCCGTCCGGGGAAGTCCGGAGAGCGGCTGCAGCGGCCAAGAACTTTCCTGGCCAGGAGGACAGGGGACAAGTGGCCCGGGTCCCGGAGCGAACTTTTGCAAAGCTTTGCTGCGCGTGAAGCTGTGGCGGCGGCGGTGAAGACGAGAAGGCGGCGGAGAGAGGAGACCGAGGAGGGACGTGCGCTCAGCTTCTCTCGCACCGGTTGCTGAACTTGGGCGAGCGCGAGCCGCGGCTGCCAGGCGCCGCCTCCCCCTCGCAGCGGAGGAGGGGACAGTCGTCGGCGTTGGGGCGGCGGAGAGCCGCCGCCGGCCGGCCACAGCGGGATCGGCGCTGACTGCTGCCGCCGGGAAGGCCGCTGTCGCCGGGAAGCGCATTCGTCCGCCGGCTCCCAGGAACCGCTGCGCCCGAGAGCGCTTCGTGAGTGACCGCGACTTTTCAAAGCCGGGCTGCGCGCGCGAGCTGACAAGAGTGCGGGCGGCACCTGACCTCTGAGCGCCTGGGGAGCGAGCTGGTGAGCAGGGCGCAGGGGGGAGGACAGCCGGCGGGTGCGCGCGCCTCTCGAGAAACTTTCCTTGCCCAGGGCCCGGGGAGGCGCGGGTGCCCCCCGCTCGCCAGCGCGCTGTTGCGGCCCCGAAACTTCTGCGCGCAGCCCAAACTAACCCCACGTGAAGTGACGGACTGTTCTATGACTGCAAAGATGGAAACGACCTTCTACGACGATGCCCTGAATGCCTCGTTCCTCCAGTCTGAGAGCGGCGCCTACGGCTACAGTAACCCCAAGATCCTGAAACAGAGTATGACCCTGAACCTGGCCGACCCGGTGGGCAGCCTGAAGCCGCACCTCCGGGCCAAGAACTCGGACCTCCTCACCTCACCCGACGTGGGGCTGCTCAAGCTGGCCTCGCCCGAGCTGGAGCGCCTGATAATCCAGTCCAGCAACGGGCACATCACCACCACGCCGACCCCCACGCAGTTCTTGTGCCCTAAAAACGTGACAGACGAGCAGGAGGGCTTCGCCGAGGGTTTCGTGCGCGCCCTGGCCGAACTGCACAGCCAGAACACGCTGCCCAGCGTCACGTCGGCGGCGCAGCCGGTCAGCGGGGCGGGCATGGTGGCTCCGGCAGTGGCTTCGGCGGCGGGTGGCAGCGGCAGCGGCGGCTTCAGTGCCAGCCTGCACAGCGAGCCGCCGGTCTACGCCAACCTCAGCAACTTCAACCCCGGCGCGCTGAGCAGCGGCGGCGGGGCGCCCTCCTACGGCGCTGCCGGCCTGGCCTTTCCCGCGCAGCCCCAGCAGCAGCAGCAGCCCCCGCAGCCGCCGCACCACCTGCCCCAGCAGCTCCCCGTGCAGCACCCGCGGCTGCAGGCCTTGAAGGAGGAGCCGCAGACGGTGCCCGAGATGCCCGGGGAAACGCCGCCCCTGTCCCCCATCGACATGGAGTCGCAGGAGAGGATCAAGGCAGAGAGGAAGCGCATGAGGAACCGCATAGCTGCCTCCAAGTGCCGGAAAAGGAAGCTGGAGAGGATCGCCCGGCTGGAGGAAAAAGTGAAAACCTTGAAAGCGCAGAACTCGGAGCTGGCGTCCACGGCCAACATGCTCAGGGAACAGGTGGCACAGCTTAAACAGAAAGTCATGAACCACGTTAACAGTGGGTGCCAACTCATGCTAACGCAGCAGTTGCAAACGTTTTGAAGAGAGACTGTCGGGGGCTGAGGGACAACAGAGAAAAAAAAAATTACACAGAGAGACAGACTTGAGAACTTGACAAGTTGAGAGAGCGAGAGAGAGAGAGAAAAGAAGTGTCCAAGGACTAAAGCCAAGGGTATCCAAGTTGGACTGGGCGGCGTCCTGACGGCGCCCCCAGTGTGCACGAGTGGGAAGGACTTGGCGCGCCCTCCCTTGGCATGGGGCCAGGGAGCGGCTGCCTGCGGGCTGCCCCGCTTTGCGGACGGGCTGTCCCCGCAGGAACAGAACGTTAGACTTTTCTTTAACATTGACCAAGAACTGCATGGACCTAACATTCGATCTCATTCAGTATTAAAGGGGGGGGAGGGGGGGGGTTCCAAACTGCAATAGAGACTGTAGATTGCTTCTGTAGTACTCCTTAAGAACACAAAGGGGGGCGGGGGTTGGGGGAGGGGAGGCGGGAGGGAGGTTTGTGAGAGCGAGGCTGAGCCTGCAGATGAACTCTTTCTGGCCTGCCTTCCTTAACTGTGTATGTACATATATATATTTTTTAATTTGATGAAAGCTGATTACTGTCAATAAACAGCTTCATGCCTTTGTAAGTTATTTCATGTTTGTTTGTTTGGGTATCCTGCCCAGTGTTGTTTGTAAATAAGAGATTTGGAGCACTCTGAGTTTACCATTTGTAATAAAGTATATAATTTTTTTATGTTTTGTTCCTGAAAATTCCAGAAAGGATATTTAAGAAAATGCAATAAAATATTGGAAAAGTACCCCTCCCACAACCTCTTTTCTGCATCATCTATGGATTACCTATCTAGGTGAAGTTGAAAGAGTGGGGAGTCAACTAACCTCACTCTCAGTGCTTCTTACTCTCAAGCAGTGAAAACTTCTCTGCTGGATTTGAGATAACTGTAGCTGATGCCCTTGTCAACTTACCCTCTTCCCTCCCCCAGCAATCTGTAGGGTTGCTTACAGAGGATAGTGTGGTCCTCCTGAAGACTGAGGGAAGGGAGGTTGTGGTGAAGAGGGACAGGCAGTCCCCTGGGAAGTCCATTTTAAAATCTGGATTATACGAAGTGGCATGTGCTGTGACCATTTGTGATGTTAGCAGAAACTGAAGAGTAGTTGCTTACTCTCAAATCAGGAACAGTGGCAGATTTTCACAGAAGATGTATCCTTCCAATTTGGAATCTTTAACAATCCCTCAATAAAAAAGATGGTCTTTGCTTATGAATATTTATAACAGCATTCTTGTCACAATAAACGTATTCAAATACCAATAACAGATCTTGAATTCCTTTCCCTTTACTACTTTTCTCTTCCCAAGCTCTACACTGAAGCTTTTCTTTTCAGTTGCTGGGGTTAACGTTACTGCCATCTGAAGTTACTGGGCAATTAAGAAGCTAAGAATTTAGGAAGAGTCCACACGATTTGCAATCGGGATGAGACATTCTCCCAGTTTCATAAATACTCTTTCTCCTCCACTGCCTCTCTCTCTCTCTCTCTCTCTCTCTCTCTTTCTCTCTCTCTGAAACAAACACCTATACTTAGACAAGTTACTACAATAGCAGTTTACCATTTGGGATTTTTCTACAGTTGATTTCTTAATTTGTTTCTAAAATATTCAGCCTTATTTAAGTCCTTATTACAGAAATAGCCTTAAAAGATGGTAATCTATATACCCAAAAAGATTCGTAAGAGAAACCATGAACACCAACACAGTGATTACCTACGTAAGTCAAACCTTAGCTCTGGGGAAATGGCAAACTTAAATTCTGTCTACAGATACAACTTGGGAGATCAACAAGGCAGTATGCAACAAGGGAACAATTTTTGCTTGGTTGCTTTTCATCCCAAGAGCCGGTGTGATTATCAAGCAGCAAAAGCAATTTGATATCCAGGAATATTTCACAAACCACTAATTGAGGCAGGGCTGTTTGCTCATTAGCAGTGCTCTAGTACCCAACAGGTCTGAGAGTGCTAATATCCTGCCTGTGGCTGTAAATCCAAAGACAGAGTTGCTCCTTCCGAGTGTATCTCAGAGTGCAAGAGATTGGACAGACTTGTTAGCTATCAGATCCACTCCGTTGTAATAACACTTCTTTAACAAAGGGTTACTGGGAGTAGAGCAGAGTTTGCCAAACAGTGAATTTGCCGATGTCAGCAACCCGGAAGGTGAGTTGATTTTGACCATATGTAGGAATAGTCAGCAGAGGGACAATAAAGCACTTTGGGGTGGGGCTCTATGGAAGCTAAACAAGAGCCAACTAGAAAAAATAAGCAGGCTGGGGAATTAATTACCTGCAAAGGTAGACTAAGCCAGACAACAGAGCAGCACAGAAAAAGCCACACCACTCCCCTGCTTTAGACTCCAAGTGTTTAAAAAAAAAAAAAAAAGAGCCTGAGTCTCAGGCCTATTGCCACTCTTGTTTGCTTTTTGTTTATTTCAACTAACATTCTAAATGTATATCTCTGAAATTCTAACCATTCTAACAAAAGGAATAGAAAAGTCATTGTAGTAGAGGACATTAACCAATGACCTTGGGACACAGAAAATCAGCTAATTTTGTAGACACAAGTTAATTTTATTTTGCCATTCAATAAGTTACTTGGGTAGCACTAGTATTTGGAGAAGATGAAGCTAGTACCACATAAAACCATTAATTCTCTTCTAATTTGTGTTATGTATGAATATTTCAAACAGATTTGTAACCCTTTGTGTCCATTGGGGCAGAGGGTTCATGAACTCAATGAAAAAGCCTACAAAATTCTATGTATGTGTACGTGCATGCATACACGGGCACATACACGCTCCCCTGGGGAAAGAAATCATTAGCTTTTATTTGGTTTTCACAGAGTTCCATGACTCAAAAATGGTTAATAATTCCCAAGCTTAATGGCTACACACTCATTATGAGAAATTTGCTTTTGTGTGAATCTGAGTCTCATGCCTTTCCCCCCTTCTAGGCTTCTATTTGTGCTCATCCATTTACCTGGAATGCCTTTCCTTCTGGTCCCGTGGATGAATCCCATCCATTCCTCAAGGCTTGGCATACATAGCGCCTTCACTATGAAGCCTTCTTTACTAACTCTGTCTTCAGGAGGAATGACCATTCCCATTGAGCATAACATTTTATCAAAACTAATATGGTAGCACTTATCAAAGTATTATCATTGTGAACCTCTGTGACTCTTGGCTAGAACCCTATCCTACTCATCTGTGGACCCCAGACTCCTAGTACAGTGCCTGGCACTAGGAGATATTAAAATGTGTGATGATTGAAGAAGCAATTGAACTTAAACCCTCCTCCAAAATAACTTCAGGTCTTAATTTCTTCCAGTGAAGTATACTTCATCCATTTCCGGGTATACAAGTCCAGATGGATTGAAGACCCCAAGAAAATTCAAGCCTAGTCAATTTTCAGTGAGTGTTCTAAAGCCCAGTTTTCAGTGAGTGTTCTTAAAATAAGCTGCCAGCACGTTCTTCCAGCCATACAGCGTCCCTTCTCCCCTCCACTAATGCAAGTGGGCACCTCCTTATATAAAATGGGTCTGCCTGAAAGATTGGGCTTGGAAATGGGGATGGGCAAGGATAATGTATGACCATTAGGCAAGCATAAAAAATAGTTCCAGATGTCGCTTTATTAAAAACAACTACTTTGGGGCACCTGGGTGGCTCTGTGGTTTAAGCCTTTGGCTCAGGTCATGATCCCAGCATCCTGGGATCGAGCCCCGCATCGGTCTCTCTGCTTGGCAGGGAGCCTGCTCCCCCCCCCCACCTGCCTCTCTGCCTTCATGTGATCTCTGTCAAATAAATAAATAAAATCTTAAAAAAAAAAAAAACCTACTTCATTGGTAATCGCAGAGAGGACTTTCTTTTTATAAAGTTAATATATCTCAGGAGTCTAGAAGTTAGTGCTTAGCATCTTCTGGATAGAGATAAGGATCATGCTGAAGTATCTATTCCCCATGTCCTTTGATTGTTAGAGAAGATGTGCATTGGTGGAACTAACCAAAAAAGACAATTCCAAAAAAGACTCTGTCGTACTCTTGCCTCCATGGGTCTTCTATATGGGTCAAGTGGAAGGTCATGGAAAATTGGAAAATGTTAGAATATGGGATGGCCCCAGAAAGTGAAATCTTTTCTTCCTAACTCTGGAACCGGGCCCCATTTATTTGGTTTTGGACGTCTGACATCCCAGAGAAGGGCATGCCCCTGGGCCTGGGTCTCATTGAGGACCTAAACTAAGCATGGGGATTCAGTGATGAGCGAGACACAATCCCTATTCTCAAGGAGCTCACAGTCTGGTGGGGAAGAGCATACAGATAAAGCACAAAGAGATGCCAGATCTGGGGAGGAGGAACTATTATCAGGAGAGACTTCATGGGAGAGGTGACATGTAAGCTGAGCCAGTGGGACTCACCAGGAAGGAAAGGTTGGAAGAGGAACTCGCATGCGAGGGCACAGTGGTATAGGAGAGCACGGTGCATTCAGAGAGCTGTGAGCTGCTTGGAGAAGCTGGGAATGAAGGTATGAGAAGAGAAATGGAAGCAGGAAAGTTTAGGGGTGAGGTTGTGAAGTAGGATCTGTTCCATGCTAAGAGTTTGGTAGTTATCTTGCAGGTGATAGGGAAATGTAGAAGGACACAGAGAAACGGACTCTCAACTTGAGAGAGATTCATGCTGGTAACAGTTTGGGTGATGGACTGGTGGGGGAGATGCCAGGAAGGAAGGATGATACCAAAGACAGGATTTAGTTTAATTTGGAATGCCTGAGGTCTCCAAAGCTGTCCTGGAGTTGGGGGAGAAGTGGGAAGAAGATGGCTTAGGCTGGGCCCCCATTATCCCACATTTCTTCCTACACAACTTCCTGGCAAGCTGGGCCTAAGGAGGGAAATCTGCAAGTTCGCACTCTGCCTCGACAACTTGTCCCGAACTTCAGTTTTCCTGTGTCAACTTGACATCCGAAGGGAAGTCATCTTATAAAATGGTCGCGTCTCCCTGCTCAGTGTCAAGATGCTCAAATAAACAGATGTAAAAGAAAAAAAGGCTTGTGATCTCACCACTGCAGGACCCAAACCTAATTTTACGTCATCTGCCAGAACTGACTAAGCTCAGTGGGACTGATTGACCCAAACTATGCAAACCTTCTGATGTCAGCCAAGAGACCGATGTTTTTACTTAGGTTGGGAGAATTGAATCATAACACCTAGCATCCGTATGACACTCGTTTGATTTATCAAGCAACACTGAATTTCTATTTTGTGCCAGGCACTCGGAAGGCAACAGGGAGTGAAATCCACAGGATGCCTCCCCTCATGGAGTTTTTATTCTGGTAAGAGATGCCGGTAAATAGAAAACACAGCGATTAATGTATGACTCTGCACCTCGACAAAGACAGTAAAGAAGGAAAGTAAAGAGAAAAATCTTCTGAGCAGGGCCAGGGGGAAAGGCCTTTCTGCAAAAAAACACCTAAACCGAGACTTCCTCCATGACTAGAGTTCCTCAGGGGAAGAGCAGATGAGAAGGGCAGCAGCTGCAGGTGCCCCAGGAGGGAAAGCTTGGGGAAGAGTTCTGGGCATCCCAGGGGTTGAGAGACAGCCTGCTTTGCTGGTAGAGTGAGCAAAGGAAGTGTGATGAGCAATGCGATGTGCGCTCCCCAGTTCACACCTCTGTCATTTCCACAGGGCTCTTCTCTCTTCTGTCTCCTTCCACTGGTACCTCTACCCTGGCTATGTCATTGGTACTAGCTGGATCTCACTGACTCAGCAACTGTTGCTCCCAGTGAGTCTTAAGAGTTTTGTTCAGGCTCTCCTCATCCACTGGCTGATGGGGCCACCGTTAGGCTTCAAGAACCATATTCTTCTCCTATGTTGTTCTAGGAACCAGATTGCCCAGGTGATCCTGGGTTCCTTATCCAGGGCACGTCCCTGCTTCCACATCAAGGACCCCAAGGAACTGAATTAGTCATCAGAAAGTTCTTTGATGTGCACACCATCTGAGCAAAGGTAATCAGATAGTCTCCTGGGATATGCCATCCGTGCCCCAGCAGCGAGTGCTGAACTCCCCTTGTCCTGCTGCAAACTCATCCTCTCTGGAGGGGCCAGAACACTTAGTGCCAAGAATCTCCGGCACTTTCTTGCCATACAGACTTCTCCCATGTACATCCACCGAAAAATAGTGTCTGATGGTTGCCTCCTTGTTGCTTCAGAACACTGGATTCCCAGATCACCACGTTACTGCCTTCTCAGGTTACTGCTCCTCAGTGGCTACCTGCGCAGAATTTGTGTATTTCCCAGATCTCCTCAGGACTGTCAGTGCATCAGCTTCTGCTGCTGGCTAATCTCTTCCAGAGTGGTGATTCATCTAGGTTCATGTTCAATGGGAGGAATTTTCCCTGGCCTTATCACAAGTCCTGGAAAAAGGTGGGCAAGAACCTGAGCTGTTATGTAATTGACCACACTAACAGTTAGGATGCTTATAGGGACCAGTAACAGAAGACCCAATTTAAAGAGGTCCAGGCATGACCCAAGTCCAGGGCTCATTCATGGACATCATCATGGGTTTAATGGCTTTCTATCGTTCTGTGTCACCATTCTTGGTATGCCAAGGAACATCCTTGCGTGGCCTCAAGATAGCTTTGGCAACTCCTGACATCATAGGTAAACACAATGCAAGGACATTTACTCTAATTTTTCTTTTTTTATTAGCAAAAGAAGCCTTTCCTAGATGTTCCCCACCTCCATCCCTGTCGACTTCCTCTCAGATCCCTTTGGTTAGGAGTTGGTCACATACATATACCCAAACAGGGGATGAGGCCTCCATAATTGGCTGACAGTCATGCTTTGCCTTTTGGGATCCCCTTTTTCTAACCACACGGGAAAGTGAACACACAAAGTTATTTTTAAAATAAGTAAAAACTCAGGGCTCTGATAGCAAGAAGAAAGTGAGAAGGAAGATGGCTTTTAGGTTGGTGGAGGGTCACTAATGCTCTATGCCAAACATTTCTGGCTCTCCTCTTGGGTACAAGGTAGGGTAGTACTTTCCCATCTCCTACCTCCTTGAAGGTGGGTAAGAAGCCACGTGACTTGTGTCAGCCAATACAATGTGAGCAGGGGTGACATCTCTCACAATCAAGTGGAAGCCCAAGAGCAATTGAGAGAGATTCAACACGCTTCAGCTTTGGCAAATATGGAAGCATAGAAATGGGGTGTCCATTAACCTGGGTCTTTAAATAATAATGATGTAGATCAAAGTCCCTCTCCAGGCCCAGCAAATTTACAATAGACATTGAACACGAGCAAGAACAAAACCTTTGTTGTTTTAGGACACAGAGATTTGAGAGCTACTTGTTTCCATGACATTACCTAGTCTTTCCCAACTCCAGGAGAAACCAACTGCATCTTCTACAAGTGTAATAAAAACACGTGTATAATATTCATGATAGATCTCATTTCCCAAACTTCTACTATGTAGCAGGCACTATACTGGGTCTCACAAGTAAATGACAGGGCTGTATTTTATACGTGAGAAAATGGAGGTTCAGGTCTTGTTCAGGTTCATGGGGTAAGTGGCTGGTGGAAACACAAGTTGAGTCCAGGTCTTTCTGACGCCAGAGAGCTTGCGCTGTACACATATATCCTTATTCCTGAGTACTGGTGCCACATATCTCAGCGAAACTTTACAATTTCCCTGCCACAGACCCCGTTGTCATTCTACCCAGAGCCTCTCCCCTTTCCACTCTTCCTCCCTATCCTTCCGACTCCATGAAGAATCAAGGTATTACAAGTTAGAGGAGGCACATGGATTTTGGAACTGAGTGCCTACAGATTAATCCAGGCTCTGTAGTTGTATTTGGGGGAGCAAGGGGCGAGTACCCTAATATCGCTAAGCCTCAATCCCTTCCTTTGTAAAAATGAGGCCAGCCAGAGCTCCCTCAGAAGCCAGTCAGGAGGATCATGTATGTACAGCCCTTGTATGGAGCAGACAAGCAAGAATTAGCCACTTTTCACTGTAGACTTGTTCATTTAAGAAGAAGCAATCAGGACTCCCCCACGCCATGCTCCAAGCTGGTGTGTGTGCACGCACACATGCACAAACCACCATCCCTGAAATGCAAACATTTCCCAGTAAGATTCAACAAGGTCTCACCGGGCCTGCTTCTTGGTCATATAAGGGCCGGGAGGTCCTCTCCACGGGCTGGAGACAAGTTTTGTTTCCCCAGCTGCACTCACAGGGGAATGCTCTGCAGGCACAGCATCGGGAACCTGTTTGACTTGGCTCAGAGGCCTGTCAGCACATTCAGGAAGTGAAGTCAGAGAGAGGCCAGATTTCCAACAGAGCCAGCTGTACACGAATGCCCAGGCAGCGACATGCCTTACCTAGGCAGGGAGCCTATCAGCCCGGGTCACCCTGGGTGCTGTCCAAGAAACCTCTGAGGATGGCTCAGGGCCACGAAAGGAAGAAGCAATCTCTGGCACCCAGAGATGGGCTGTGACTCCCAGAGCAAAGCAGCCCAGCAGGGCTACGCCAGGCTCATCTCAGCCAGTCCCGTGTCCTGGGCAGCGGGATGACTACGGCCGGACTCCCAGAGCTTGCTAGATTGAGGGGCTCATGTTTATCTCCCTGGAGACCTGAACTCAAGTTTTGGAAAGGGAATGAAGGAGAAGGGGAGGAGAGCAAAACAAATAGGTTAGGAGTGCTGGAGAGGGGAGAGAGAAAAATGAATGGTGTCTGACAGTATGCAGGCCCTTGAGAAGGAACACACAACCATTCTCCAGCCATGTCCGGGAACAGTATGGTGACTGAGTCCTTCATGAACCCTAGTGCTAACTAGAACATTAAGGATGAAATAAGCTGATATATGTACAAGGGCTAAGCTTAGGGCTGGCAAATCAGAAATGCACCCGTTAGAATTCTATGGTTGCAAGTGACAGAAAATTTTAAATCAACTTATATTTTAAATCAATTTAAGTCAAAAGCAATTTATTGGAATAAATCATTGAAAAGCATCAGAAGAAGTAGCCTAGACCTGGCTATATGTTGGGCTCAAAAAGAATCATCAGGCTTTGATTTCCCTCCGTCACTCAGCTTGCAACGGAAGTGTTAGCTTCATGCCCAGGCTCCATATGATAGTATCCAGCAGACCCCACTCTATGTCCACAGGAATAAGTAAGAGGGCAACAGTAGCTACTCACCCCCTCCCAGGATGGTATCTCTTGATTTGATTGGGTCTCATATCCATCTCTGAGCCAATCACCCTGATTGAGGGGTGGCATGTGGCATACTGATTGGCTTAGGTATTGTCAACCTTCAACACTGGGGCTTGTGAGTCCCATCAAACCACATGGCAGGAGAAGAGAGAGAGGAAAGAGGAGATGGTCAAAGCAATGTCAGAACCTACAAAGGAGTAGATGCCGCTCCATCTATTTTGTGATTATTGTTGTTACTATTATCAAATCTTACAGGGCAGGGTAGAGGGGCAGCTAGCTTCCTTCAAAAGCTGGGTCAAGATTCATGAATCATTCTTCAATCTCTTATAACAAGTTGGGGGCTCCAAGTATACATCATCGAAACATATTTCTCTGGATGGAAAAGGTTCAAGAGGATTGTCTTAAACAGTATAACATGTAAAAATACTCTGTAAAAAATAATTACTAATATTAGTTGCTTTTGTGAAATTTATTGTAAAAAATTTATTCATCCAAGCCAGTTGAAATAGAGTCAAATATACTCTAGGCAAAGCTATGAAATGTCAGGAATCCCACTAATCTATTCTGGTCTGTATTTTTCTCTACTGTCTTGCCCCCTAAACTGTATCAGTATCAGTAGCTACACTAGTATTTCCACAGTTCAACTGCTGACATAGCAAAAGTCAGAAAAAAGTGAAGAAGACAGTGATCGTGATTGAATTCTAGGAAGGAGAAAAATCTCTGAAAATTTCTAGAACTGGTTATTATCATAAGAAATGAAAGATAAATCCAGTGTTGCAAGTACAACATACCAAGAAAGGTTGATGAGTTTACTGTGCGGTTTCTAGGAGGTAATATGCTGACCAGTTCTTAGCGTTAATAATCAAAATCTTCCCACCTTAAGAGACTAACATGAGACTGAATGATCACCACTGTCTCAGAAGGTAGTGTTACCGTGTTTACTCACCCAATGGTTATCAAATACCTCCTTTGTGCTAGGTACCCACTAAGCACCAGAAGTGAGAAGCTACGTAAGCCATCAACCCTCCTCTCAAAAGCTGATGGTGGGATGCCTGGGTGGCTCAGTTGGTTAAGCAGCTGACTCTTGATTTCAGTTCAGGCCATGATCTCAGGGTCCTGGGATTAAGCCCCACATTGGGCTCTGCAATCAGTGAGGTGTCTGCTTCAGGATTCTCTCTCTCTCTCTCTTTCGAAAAAATAAATAAATCTTAAAAAAAAAAAAAAAGCTGATGGCGTCCAATATATTAATTGCTGTAACAGAGGTAAATACAATGTACCTTGGAAACAATACCCCACCTAAGGGAATTGAGCAATGGCTTCACCGAGAAGCTGACTTGGAATTGTATCTTCAAAGAGATGAGTGGGAACTTGACAGAAAAATGGGGTACTGGCATTCCAGGGCAAGGGGACATCAAGGACTAAGGTAAGCAGGACTCGGGACCCATCAGTCAAGCATCAACTGTTCATGGACAAAATGGATGAAGTCTCTGGCCATTTACTGTTAGGCAAGGAAAAGAGACATTTAACAGATTATCAAAAAGATGGTCACAATGACATATCAACCCCAGTGCTTTGCAAAGTGCTGCAAAGACGTGCAAGCAGTATTCTTGCAGATACGGTGAAGGGTGCACTCCCAGAGCCTTCAGTGGAAGGGTGGGGAGGAGCATGACTCAGTCTGGTCATTAGGGAAGGCCTCTCCAAGGAAGCGACCTTTAAACTGAGATCTGATCAATTAGTCAGGCATACAAGAGTGGGTAGGGAGAGCATTGCTGTCCTGGGCAAAAGCACGTGTTAGAAGGAGCCAGAACACCAGTGTGGTTAGAATGTAAGGTTCCCTCCAGAGGAATCAAGGGAGAGGATGGGAAGGGGCGGAGGCCATGGGGCAGGTGGATCCAGATGGTGTTCAGTTTAATGTAGCAAATCTGAATATGGTTCCTTGACCCTCAAGTCTCAAACAACCTGAGAACTTAAATGACAGAAAAAAGAATGGAAGCATTTTCTAAAAGTCACATACCTCATGTTAGGGGCAGAAGCTCTGATTCCTGGTTGCCAGAGACTGATCATGCCATTAGCTGTTTGTGAAGGTCTTGAGATGTGCCCAGACAAGGGGGCTGGGTCGGGGGTGGGGGGGATTGCCTTCTGGGCTACCTTGTTTCAACCTCACAACAGCCCTATCTCCGAGCTCTCACAGGCTTGCTCCCCGGGCAGGAAGCTGGAATCAGACTGCTCCTAGAAAATGGCTGTGTTGGCATGACCGTAAGAGTCAGGAGCTGGGTTTGGTTCCAAAGTCAAGCTTTTGACCATCCCATCAAGCTTCCTCCAAAGAAATCCACATCTTTAGAAATCTTGAAAATTTCAATGGCTCAGCAGCATGACTCTCCCTGAAGGTTACTTCAGCAGACAGTAGGATTACAAGAAATGCTAATTCCTTTTCCTTACCGTGAAAGGTGAATGAGGGAACTCCAGTGATCTTTTAATTTTCTTTCCCGTCCATATCTGGGTTTTATGCCCCTGCTATTTTGAATTCCATTTCAAATGAAAAAAAAAAAAAATAACCAAAAACTACTCTCGGCCAAGACATTTGGATTTAAAACAGACTGGCAGAAACCTGGAAAGAGTCACGACTCTCCTTGGTATATCAAACAGGGCAGGCAGAGCCAGTCAGAGAGGCTTCGCTCCATTTTGTAGAGAACAGGCCACATTTTGAAAATGGATGAGTAAGGTTCACTGTTTCGACTTGTTTCAAGGTCTGGAGGCCAGGCCTGGTTTTGATCTGACAGGCCTGGGTCTCCAACCATGGGTTATTCCTTTGCAAAGACTCAGAGAGGCAGCTCGCTCGCCAGGCACAGACCTGGAACAGTGTCCCTTTGAAGACTTCCTCAGTGGGTCTTAAGTGGGATTTGGTGCCCATTGTGGTATCACAGTAATGAGCTCAAAACTAATGGTTTTCATTATGCCAGCACACCAGCCAGCCCCTCTGTTTGCCCAGGTGTGTGGCTCTGTGCCCCATGCCCGGATCTCTATATAAGAACAAAATAAATATTTTTAAAAGGAAGAAAGAATTGGAGATGAAGGAATGTCACAACTGCTGCAGTAGGAAAAGTGAGAGGAAGGAGGCTCTGGTCTCTTTAAAGTAGGGTATATTTGCTATCTACTTTCTTTACTCCTTGGTCACCCTCTCGTCCGGGAAGACAAAAAACCAGAAAAACAAAAAACAATCAGCTAATGATATGGCAAGATTCACCCAGTTAATTGGGGGCTCCGTCAGAGGCTGGAGCAGTGCCGGTAGATGGCGCCAGAGGGCAGACACGGCGCTCCGGGCTTCTCGGAGGATGAAGGATTCGGAAAAGCCCAGCCAATAACTTGGGCTGGGACGAGAGCTTGGGCGTCGCCCTCGTCAGAGGGGACCTAGTATAAAAACATTTTTTTTTTTTCCCACGGAATAGGGAAACATATGCGCTGGAAATGTTCTTGCTCTACCAGCCGGAGGCCAGGAAGTGAGAGCCGGATACTGTTTACAGGGCCACTCTAATTTCAGAATGAAGAGTAAGGCTCAGCAGGTAGGAAGGCCTTGAGAAGAAGAACCTATTTTCCAGAAGCCCACGCTGAGATGGAACTGTGGAGGGCTGGGCTCAGGAAGCTCACTGGATAAGATGAGGGAGCCTTGCATTGTCAAAATAAACCCATCTGCCTCCACCGAGGGGCCGGCTGGGTACGCTGGGGAATATAGGCAGAGCTAGAGTTGGCCAGAACTGGGTTACGATCCTATATGGGTGACCTTGAATGAATCCCTTTCTTTCTGAGCAACGGTTGACTCATCCCTGGGGTAGATGTAAGAGTTGTAAATGAGAGACAAAAATTGATTTCTAGAAAATGCTTAGTGCAACACTGAACATTCACCAACCTCGGAAAAACTCTTCCAGCTGGGGCACTAAAACCCCTTCCTATGGGAACGGAGACAATTCGAAAAGACAACTTTTTCAACTGTGTCCCCACCGCATCTGATGCACCTTGCTTGATTCTCTCTGGGCTTACCATGCTATTTTGCATTTCATTTACCTATTCAGGTCCTGAGACTGGGGGCTCCCTTAAATCAGGGCTGTGCGGTAAAATTCTCCCTGAATTCCCAGAATCTATCAGGGCCCCTGAAGTATATCATCTGTTTGAATACATGAGCTTTTCTTGTGAACAAGTTGTTCCAACCTACCAAGCTAAGTGATTCAGATACAGAATTATGGCCACATCTTACTTTCTTTTTCTGTGCTCAGGAAAGAAACAGAAAATACTACATACCCGGTGATGAAAATCAACTTTGAATTTTTTGTTTTAGCCAAAGACCAAATAGGAGCCAGATGCTAGGCAGCCATTTTCAGTACTGGCCAACTCACCCAGCCAAGATTCTGAATACATTCCAAGACAGAATTGCAATGTAAGATCTAATTCTATGATCTTGGTGTCATAGGTGAAAATTTGGGCATGTGGCACTCCCATCTATGTAGGCCAGAGAGAGAGAGAGAGAGATGCTGAAGGAAAGAAGAATGACCCGGATGGAAGCAAATAAAGGGAGGCCAACAGAACCAGGGATGCCAGTGAGACCAATACTAAGGAGGAAATTGGAGACCACAGAGCTTGGCTGGGGGGGGGGGGGTTCAGATAGACTCAGTTACTAAGTAACCCCTTTGTCTGGAGCAAGTTACTTAATTGCTGAAAGACTCAATGTCAGAATAGGTTAACCCATACTATAGCCATATATCAACTTTGAACTCTCTGTGACTTAGCAAAACAGAAGTCAATGTCTCACTCACCCAACTGTCTCGCCCAAAGGCAGGTTAGTGGGAGCCCTTCTTTACCCCGGGACTCAGGGAACCCATTTCCTTCTAGCTTGTGACACTGATCTCTCATTGTACAGCCTCATTTGTTGTTACTACAGCAGGGAAGAGAGAGCTGGGGAAGGCACACCAGCTCTGAAGCGCCTTAGTACAGAAGTGATGTAGGTGATTTCTGCTCAGAGCCCATTGTGCACAACAAGACACGATCCCAGCCTAACTGCAAGGGACACCAAGAAATGGGGAGGGGCATAGAGATATTTGGGGAGCACTATAGATTTGTCTGTCCCACTGTATTTTAATATTTAATTAAAATAATTTAATCGATCAGGATTAGCCTCTGCTGCATGAAATAGAATAGCCAATTAACAGTGGCTTTAAAAAGTTAGAAGTTTGTTTCCTCTATTATAAAAGAGGTGGGGCAGCTCCACAGTCATCAGGAGCATAAGCCCCTTCTACCTTCGTCTGAAAGTCCCTTCAAAGGTTACAAGGGGCCCTCTAGGTGCCATGGCCACCTTTCAGCCAAGATGAAAGAGAAAAAGATTAGGGTGTTAAAAGGCACCCTACCTGCTTTAAGGAGCTCTCACAGAAGCTCACCTAACAACTTCCATGTGTATTTTTTTGGCCATTCCTAGCTACAAGGCAGCATGTGATGTGTAGTCTTTAACCTTTGTGAATGGGACAGTGAATGTTGGGAAGGTTACTAACCATCCATGCCAAAGTAACAATGCTCAATTCATGGAGTTATGGTGAGCACATTACAAAAATAAAAAGGCTTTGCCTAGGAGCCGACCATTATCTGTGTCCAATAAATGTTAGATATTGTCATTACATTTTTGTTTGTTTGTTTGTGTATGTGTTTTACCATATCATCATTTGGGAAGCCTGATCTTAGGGACAACACCTTAGGGACATGTCAAGAAAGTAGAGCAAGTCTTTGGTCTTAGTGAGGAAGAGTTGGGAGAGCAAGGCAGGGTATGAGAGCCTGGGTTAGGAATTAGGAAAAGGGAAAGCATTAACACTCAAGGGGAGGGACCAAGACAGAATGTCATTCTGATGGGCTGGGCCCAATCATAAGGCAGCTGGGGGTCCAGGAAGGAAGAAGCTGAATGTGGTAGCCCTTGTTTTTTCTGAGGCTGACTCTGGTTAAGAGATGTAATTAGCTGAGAAAAGAACCCAAGAAAACACGGTGGAAAACCAGAAAGCACCACAGTGACCGCCTTGGTCTCTTTAGAATTCGATCTTTCCGGACCCTCAGCTCCATGTATGTACTCCCTTCCTCACTGACCTCTTTCCACCTCTGTGAGGTCGCCTCACCCCTTTACTTGGTTTCTGCCACCACAAATCTTAACACTACTGCTTTTGCATCCTTTTCTTCAGTATATGTTTACTGAGTACTTGCCATGGCCAGACATAGCTTTTAGTACTAGGGATAGAGTGGGGAAGAAGACAGGCAACACTCCTTGTTCTGTGAAATCTAAATAATATGTTGGTCTTTTCCTTCCTCGGATTGGTGCCTTCTAGGTAATTCTTCAGCCTGGTCCCTGGGATTTCCTCTCTCGTATGCTACCTATCATTTACCCCCTTGTTGGTCTCGGTCTTAAAAGTCCTATTAGTCACTAAAACCCAGATATAAGAGGGATGACTTAAATCTTCATCCCACATTCATATCTCACTTCGATGTTGGCTCAGAGGTAGGGCAGGCCTACGTCTGTGGTTGGAGGCATTAGTGGCTTCTTCAGAAGATGCTGGAGAAGAAAGAGCTAGCATTAATAATAGTCTCATCAGCCTATGCAATTCCACATCTTCAGGTAGAACAATGAATAACTTCTTATGTCAATTAAGGTTCTTGGGTTGCAAGCAGCAGAAACAGACTCCAAGTAACTTGAATAAAAGAGATTTACTGGAAGGGTATGGGGCACCGTGAACAAGACTTAAAGGAGTAGCTGAATGGTCAAACATCAGATGGGACAGAGTCTGGGGCAGCTCATGGACTTTGTTGGAAATCCATGCCTCTGTTGGAAAGAATGGCCTCTAATTGTATTTCTGCGCTTTCTCTACTCAAGAGGCAAATTCCTGAGAGAGGGGGAAGCTGTTGTTCTGGCTTGAGTTACATTTCTACCCCTTCCCACCCAAAGCCCAATTAATAGCTTCTACCAAGTCTACTCTATCTCTAGTACTAAAAGCTATGTCTGGCCATGGCAAGTACTCAGTAATAGGAACTGGTAGTTCCGCAAAGAAAAATTAGGGTGTGACTACCAGAATGGGGAATGAATGCTGGGTAGGAAAATACACAGATGTCTACCTCCCCAGTCTGGGTAATGTTCCTATTCCCAAGGCTATGGCGTTAGGAATATTTCATGAAGATGCATAAGAATGTGTCCTCCTGGAAACGTTTTCAGTTGCAGGGAGCAAGACCATGGTCTAATTACAATAAAGGTGATGCTCAGTTTGGGAATTTGGAGTGACGTTGATAGAAATACCAATTACAGGGCGCCTGGGTGGCTCAGTGGGTTGAGCCTCTGCCTTCGGCTCAGGTCATGATCCCAGGGTCTTGGGATTGAGCCCCGCATCAGGCTCTCTGCTCAGCAGGGAGCCTGCTTCCCCTCTCCCTCTGCCTGCCTCTCTGCCTACTTGTGATCTCTGTCTGTCAAATAAATGAATAAAATCTTAAAAAAAAAAAAAAAAGGAAAGAAATACCAATTACAAGTGGTTTAACAATCCAAAAAAATGAAAGATTTTATTTTTTATTACTTTTTTTTTTAAGTCTGGTCTATATTTTTGTAATTGGGATTCTATTGCATTTAAAATTAGGTCATGTGTTCACATCATTTGTGCACCTTCTTCCCTCCCGCCACCTGGAACACGGTTGTCTCCATCTTGAAACTTGGAGGCTGTCCTTTTGGATCATGAGGACTAAAACACCGACAGGGCAGGACAGCATGCTAGAAGAAACCTAGATTCTGGTGACTTTATGGAACAGAGATATGATTTTAGCCCTGCTCTGTATTGCTCTATATTTTTCTGTAATAGAGAAATAAGCTCCTACCTGTGAAAACTAGTCAAGCCTAATTCCAATTGCCTCTCTGAGGTTATGCCACCAATAAGGGACAGAGCCCTGATTCTAACTCAGTTCCAGAACCTGGGCTAGATGAGGCAAGGGAAGCACCCAGGGTACAAAATTTAAGGAGGTACTCACGCTCAGGGTCACGCAGGTGCTGACCATGCTCCTGTAGGACTGTCAGTGTAGGTGCCTCCTAAAATTTTGAGCCCTGACTGCTAGCCCTGCCTTATAGCCTGCTCCACTGCATCAGCTCCCAGAGCCCCTGCGCTGTCGACACACTGTGACTGCAAGAAAGCAACTAGTCTTCATCTGAGATCTGAGAAACGCCTGCTTTAATATTAACTGTGAGATGCAGCATTTTAAAACTTTCTGGCGTCTGCATTCCATAGCACCCCTGCTATTTCCCGAGCTCGCTTTTCTCAGCTGGCACAGGAGTGAAAAGCCCTTCTGAAATACCTCACCCTCCTATCTGCTTTCCAAGCAGGCAGCCTTGTTTATACATCGCTTCTCCTGGATGAATCATTTGTAGCAAGAGTACAGCTTCCACTTGTCCATGAGAAACTGTTCAAAACAATCCTTTTTATTCTGCATAGAAACCTCAGGAGTAACAATAGATATTCAAACTAAGACGGCTACTTGTCAGCCTCTCAAAGTCAGGGAACAAATAATAGTAACTATGTGCCATCGAAAATCATTTTGAAAGAAAAAACAAAACGTCCTTGTGATCGCTTTTTTTTTTTTTTTTTTGAGCTCCCTCCCTCCACCTTCTTTATATTCTGCATCCTGCAGAAGCCTTTCCAGTTCCTTTTGCTTCTGGTTTCAGGGTGTTATTTTCACATGACGCTTCCTGAAACCCATAGACAGTCATCATAGTGGGGTGGGGGAGGGCTGGTTTGGGGCCAGAGTTCAGTTGCCATTGACATCTTAGGGATCAGAACCCCTAAATCAAGTTGAGAGGGAAATGTAGAGTCATTTCTCAAGTGTGGGTTTATTTGACACGCTGAATTTACGCAGGGCTAGACAAAATCCTTCCAAAGAAATACATGTTCTGTAGATCTCTGCCAAACTCTCAGGAACAGAGAAAAAGTAGGTGAAGGAACAGGGGCTGGAGAAGCTAATAGAAGTGGAGAATGGGTCTGGATCATGGCTTGTGAAGAGCCTTCACACTAATTCTCACGCCATCCTCCTTCAAAGAGAATGCTTTTATCTCTGTCTTATAGGTAGAAAAAAACAAGTCAGAGAGATTAAGTAATTCGCCCAAGATCACACAGCAAAGAAATAACAAGTGGGGACCCAAATCCAGGTTGCCCTAACTGGATACCAATGCTCTTACAAGTGTGCTTTGCTGCCTGCCAAAGCTCAATCTATTTCCTATCAGAGGGAAGATGAGCAAGATGTGGGAAGTCAGGAAACTGAGGATCTAGTCCCAGCACAGGGACATGACACAAATTCTTCCACTTTGCCTGGGACTCCGTGCTCTTACCTACGGAACAAGAAAGTAGAAGTGTTCTTCAACGGTTTCTGCTCTCTGACAGTCTGCGTTTCCATATCTACTCCCATCAAAGGCATCCAACAAAAGCATAGAAATAACAGGAAGGGTGAGCCACAGGCAGGATCCCTCCCTGTGGGTCAGGAGTGCAGGAAAGGCCAGAGACAGCCACTGCAGGATAAATAAACGAACTTGGTGTTCTTTGCACTCTCCCATTTTTTCATCAACCTTTCCAGCCCCTGCCTCCACCATCCGGGCACTCTGCTCCTGGCCTTACCACCACCAGCCGGCCTCAACGTGTAGCACCCCATCTAGGCTTGCCTGGATTCCTGCAGTGCTGAGTTAAAAGGCCTAATTGTTTTTTATCTGGCCAACTGGATGGTTCCTTTTTGCAAATTATAATAAGATGTTTCTCAGACTTGGGTAGGGATAGCCCTGACTCAGGATGTATGGCTTGGCAAACAGAGCATGGACTGACTTTCAGCTCCTGCCTTCCCCATTCCTCCAGATGCCCGATGCAGTGCACAACTCAAACAACTGTATGTGGCAGCCCTGGGATGAGGCCAACTGTTGATTCATTTCAGTAAATTGTACTCCTTTCATCCAATTACACATGGCAGAGAGGAACCAGGACTATATCTTGACCCTTTTTCACCTTCATCTCTCATGTTCTACCCACTACACTATTGATTTAGTTCCTATTTACCTCTCAGAGTTCCCAGTGCTCTCCATGGCTACCACCACCCTGATCAAAAGAACATCTTTCTTCTGAACTCCAGCACTAACATTCTAACCGGCTTCCTTCCATCTATTCTGTCCTGCCTTGTGTTTATTCCTGTTGTCCCAGCCAGAAGGTATAGGAACTCAGTGAGTTTAACACTGAGAGCTAACAAATTGGAGGATCTTTTCAAAATATAAATAAATATGGCCATACCTCTGTCTTGCTTGAACTTTCAGTGACTTCTGATGACTTTTAGATTAAGGATGAAACTCTTGACTCGGGCCCCTCCCTACACTTACAGAATCACTTCACACTGTCTTCTTTACAGCTCTCCTCTCCCCAGCGCCTCAGAAATGTCCCCCAAGAGCACAGTCTTCTCTCTACCTTGAACACTGGTCCTCCTTCTTTGCCTGTTAACTCCTAATCACACTTTGAGTGTGTCAAGGGTCAAGCATTACACCTCGGAAGGTCTTCCCTGGTCCCCCTGACTGGCCAGCTCTCCTTAAGATAAGTCCCTCAGAGACAAGAGCCTTCTTCCCTTTGCAGCACTCATCAGTTACATTTCCACGCGTATCTGTGAAATCATCTGACACTCTCTCTCCAACTGACCTCTAAGCTATGTCACACGGTGCCTGGCCTTGTCACTATATAATGTCAGGCACACAGTACCTCTCTGATAAATGTATGTTGAATGAAGGCAGGTCTGTCTGGCTTGGAGACACCAACATTTAGCAATGACCACTTTGGATCATCCCCCCAGGGATCTACTAGTTTAGTGTCCCCAAACTGGGGAGTGTCAAAGGAAGAGGAAGAAGAGCAAATCTTAGAAGATAACAACTGGCAAACCATTCCTTCATAACTAACCAACTCCGAATGCATCTTCTATGAGGCATTGTGGTTAACTGGTTCCGGGCAAACATTTGGTGAATCAGTGAATAAAATCTAATCATTCAAGGCCCAGATTAGATGCCACATATGCTAGAAAGACGCAGAAGTAATCTCTCTGTCCCATACGTGTGCAAAGCATTTCATCATTCCCTCTCTGTTGATAGTTTTTATCTTATGTTAGAATTATTTGGGTATATGTCTCATCTCATAGAGAACCTTGGAATTACCCAATTGATTCCTGCTCTGATCTTCCATCCCCCAACATCCAGCACAATGGCTATCTGTAATCGTGTTCAAATAAGGTTCAGCAAGAGAGTGAAGGCACAAATGGGTGATAAATCATGCTTGTTTAGCTTGCTCTCTCTCAGAGGTACAAACTATTAGTTTGAGCGTATTTCTGACTTTCCTGATCCTACATTCTCTTCAAAAAACCTGGGGGAAAGGATTACTTGGGATACTTTCAGCCACTTTAAATTAATCAATCATCTATCATTTAGTAAGTCTCCATTGTGGGAAGCCAGGTTGTTGTCTCCTTCCTCCCATCAAGCATTTTCAGTCTGGATGATCTCAACAACTTTCTAATTCGAATCAGAGAACTTCCAGTACCACAAATGTGCCCCAAGCACGCCAGAGTTCCAAAACCCAGCTTTGGAGATCGAAGTACCAATCTTAGGATCATTTAGGTATATGGCCTCATGCTATTTAATTACTGCCAACACTTTTAATGAGTCTCTTATTTGTACCAGTCAAATACATGCATTAAAACAGAAAATCTAGTGGCACCTGTGTGGCTCAGTCAGGTAAGTGTCTGCCCTCGGCTCAGGCCATGATCCCAGGGTCCTAGGATAGAGCCCTACATCAGGCTTCTTGCTCAGCAGGGTGCCTGCTTCTCCTCTGCCTGCTGCCCCCACCCCTTGCACAAGCACCTGCTTGTGCTTGCTCTCTCCCTCTCTCTCTCTCTGTCCAATAAATAATAAAATCCTTTTTAAAAACATAGACAAATCTAACCCTCTCATTAGGTCTCTGATTGAAGACATTTCACATAATGTGTCAGGATGGTAAGAGTCTCAACTCTTCTCTGACCGTGAGCTACCATTAGGATTCACATATGCATACTGAAACATGCCTAAGAGTTGCCACATTTTAGAGCAAAGGGAGACCTCAGAAATTGTTTGACCTAAATATTCATTTTACAGATGGTGAAACTTAAGTCCCAGGAGAGGAAGGCACTGGCCAAGTGGACTATGGAGTTAAGATGCACTCAGCTTTGGAGGTCTTTGGAGTCAAGATACTTTTTGAATCTTCTGGGGTGTGACAGGCTTTTTAAATACTTTATCACAGCTTATCCCTACACCTCAGGAAAGGTGCCTCGTCTACATTTCACAGGTGAGGAAACTGAGCAGGGAGTTGAAATAATTTGTCTCAATGTCTCCCGTTTATCAAATCTTCCAGATAAAAAAGTTGGGGTTGAAACCCATATCTGTGTCAATCTTAAGATAGAGATTCTCCCAGGGGTAAAGGTCACTGGAACTTTGTGAAGAGCCCGTTGCCATTGAGTGATGGGTTTGAGACCAAGAGAATACAAATTCCAGACTAGAGAATCCCAAGGCAGAGATGTCATAGGCTCCTGTGCCCCCACGCCTCACACAAAACCACCGCTAGCATCCTGAAAAGTCAGACCAATACCTTCTCAAACTTTATTGGGCATACAAATCCCTTGGACGTCTATTAAAAGTGCAGATTGTGGTTGAATAGATCTTGAGTGGGGCCTGAAATTCTGTGAATTCTGAGATTCACTATGAGATTCACAAATGCTCCTAGTTCTGGACCACACTTTGTGTAGCAAGGTTGCTGAAGGTCACTCAGTCTTCAGTAGCTCCATCCCCAGACTGTCAAGCAGCAAAATTCATAAGAATGAGGGAGGGCAGCCGAGGTTGAGTAGCTGGCGGAGGCACAATGGGTGTAGATATAGTTTGCTGAACATCTTACTATGTGCTGGCATAATACTGAGGACTTTATTGTACAATCACCTTTAATCTCATCTATAATCCTCCTAGTAGCTATTGGTGTCCACAGTCTACAGATGAGGAAACAGACTCAGAGTTCAGGCAACTTCTCCAAATTCACATGGTTCTGTCTGATTCCAAAACTCATGCTCTTAACCGCAATGCCAACTTCCTCCACCATGAGCGTCTCCTTTACACTCAGCAATTCTGAATGGTGCTTTCAAGGAGAAAGGAGTCTTGGAGCAGATATTGATTAGCTGTTAGGGACATTCCAAACTTAACACCAGAATACAGTGAATATCTTAGACCAGATGTTGATCAGCTTTCTAGGGGAATGTGCAAAGGATCCATTCACACCAAGACAAAAACAAGCATAAATAGCTTGAGTGAAAAATTAGAAATAACTTGCATGGTCCACAATAGAGGAATGGTTAAATAAAACATAGTATATTAAGCAATGGGCGTATTAATTAAACAATGGGTATACCGATTTCAGTAATGTATTTGCTAGAATAGCATGATCTGATTTGTTTTAGAAGAGACGTGAGTGTGGAGGGGTGGTGGGGAGGGTGTGAAAGCACAGAGGAAAAGACTGCAATGAGATGTTCCAAGAAATTAATATCAGTAAACTTTGGGGACTATTATTATTTATTTTTTTCTTTTCTTTTCCTTTTATACTTACCCGTACTTCTCATTTTTCTGTAAAAAGAGTGAACCATCTGTGCAATTTTTTAAAGAAAAAGTAAATATGCAAGAGGAGCCAAAAAGCTTTTCCAAAGGGGGCAATGGAAGTGGACATGCATTACCAGATATTAAGGTATATTATAAAGCTGCAAATATAACAATTTAGGGTTAGGAAATACTAGACTGACAAATCAGTGGAAGAAAATAAAGTGAAACATAGGATCCGGATACATAAATAATTTACTTTTTCTCTTTACATGAGAGGCTCTTCTAAAAATAATACAAAAGTATTGTATCATCCCCTCCAAATGCTACAGGTATAGCCCGTAGACCATCGACAAAGTAGGGGGAAATATTTCTAATATATATGATCAATAAACAGGACTAGTTTTCTTAACAGATGATGCTTTCTTATAACTCAATAGGTCATTTGGTAGAAAACATAACTATCTATTCAGAAATGGCAGGTGGGGGGGGCGGTGTTGATGAGCGAGAGAATGAATCCCAGCTACAGTGACACCAAGAAAGGGGGCACTGCTTTTTGCCGTGGTCCTCCTAGGTCATCAGAGTTTTTATGTAACTCTCAAGGTAGAAATTCAAATCAAACTAGAACAGGAACAATTTCGTGAGTCACATCTGACCACTGACTCATCAGTAGCTTAGTGAGAGAGAGATCAAAAATTAATACTCGTATCCCCTGTGCACAATTCACAGTTTGGGGTTTTTGTTTGTTTGTTTTGGTTTGGGTTTTTGGCACGTAACTGGGTCTAAACTAACTGCAGGGTAAAACAAGGAAGGTAAGTGACATGGCATTAAGGATGAACAGGTATAGCTAAAGGGGCCTAAATCCCAGCTCTTCTCTGACTGAGTGTATCTTCAGGTACCTCACTAAACCTTCCTTTCCTCATCTGTAAAATGGATTCAAGAGGTCTTCTTCACAGTGTTTTTTTCTGTGGGAAAAACAAGATTGCCTGTGTAAAGCACTCAGCATCTCTTAGTGAGTTGCTCCATAAATAGTAAGTCTGATGACAGCCTCAGAACTATTATTACCAGGCATGGAATGGCAGGAACAGGGGCAGGCATTGTGCTTCCCCTCTCCTCGCCCCAGTACCAAGCCTACAGAGTAGACCCCTGTGATTCCTGGGTTGAGGAGGACACTGGGGCCATGTGGATACTGTGTGGCTTCATCTCCCCTCCGAAGCTCTGCACCAGCACGGACTCCCACGCAGGGAGCCTCCCAGGACCTCTGAGTCCTCATGCAGAGAGAACCTTGGTGGTGGAAGCTGTAGAGAGCAAACTCGAGGAGAAGGTGTTTGGGGAAATACTCTATGTTGGCCTCAGCCCTGCCTTCTCCGGTTCAGAGATCTCGCTCCTTGAAGCAAGCCTGTACAGCAAAGTTTCCCTCTAAGTCACCTCAGATGCCTCCTCAGCCCATCCAGTAGAGTTTGGAAGATGTCGCCAGACCAGGAATCTGCTAACTTAGCCAGGACCAAGCAGTCACGGCTTCCTGCAGAGCACCAAGGTCCAGCTGATAGGAAAATTATGGAAAACCCTAGAGTATCCCCTAAATGGTCATCATTGCCCAAACACATGCCACATAGCTCTATTTCCTGCACCTTCACTGCCAACCAGACCAGGACCTGACATCCCAGGACCAGCTAATAGCCAACTTTTATGGAGGGCTGTCTGGGTCCAAGCCTAATGCTAAGTACTTTACCTGCATTGCTTCAGTGAATCTTCACAGATAAGTCTCTCACATCTTATCTACAGATGGGGAAACTGAGGTTTATAGAAGGTTTAAGTACAGAAATGAAGTAACTGATGGTTACGGGCTAGGGCCTCGAACCCAGGTCTGTCTGACTGATCTTGGTTATTACGCTGCTTCCCTAGGAATTATTTTGCAGTTCCCCCCAAGAAGGGAAGGACCCACCCAAGATCACATAGCTAATAGATAGCAAAACTGGGATTCAAATCAGTAGCTCTCCAAGTCCAAAGTCATACATTCCCCACGATACCAGGCTGGGTTCCCCAGTCACATAAGCCCAGCCTTTAAGTGTCCCTTCCCCGAGCCTAGAGCCTGCTGTTGTTCCAGTTCCCTGATTGATTGCTTGGAACCATGTCTGACCTTTCTCAGCTCTTTTCCCTGGGGGCAGGTTCTAGAGTCTGTTCTCGCCAGCGGGACATGGACAGATCTTCCCCAAAGATGCCAAATCGCAGCTTGGTTCTGGAGAAGGCAAACAGGAGTCCCCACTCCAGGCACACCTACTTTGGAGAATGAGAAGCAGACTAACTTATCTTCTTGGTTCCTTCACTGGGTCTTTGAAGTTGCCCTGCTCCTAAGTGGACTTGGAAGGGACAAAGGCATCAGTGCCCCATCCTGCCTTCTCCCACTTTTGTCCACCTGCTCAGGCAGGCATGTTAGGGACCCACAATGCCTTGTACTGCCCTGATCCATGACCCCTGGGCGCTGTTATTTTTTTACTGTGCTTGTTCATTTCCAATTGCAAAAGCAACAGGCTCGTTGTGTTATTTCCCACCTCTACGGCAAACCGGCCTTCTCCACAGCAATGCTGCAGGAGCGTAAAGGGAGCCAGGGTTGCATAAAAAGTATTGTAACGGGCGTGAGTGCAAATTAAAATTCCTCCAAGGTGTGCAAAGGATGCCACAAACGGATCAATTTGCCCCTAAAGGCTCCCATTCGAACTGAGAGACTCAAGAGAGGAAAAGCAGACTAAGAAACAGAATATTTAAACACTTCAAATCATTTCCTCAGAAAGGCTTTCCGCATCTTGCTGGAGGAGCGAGTCATCTTCCTGTGTGAAGTGTTCGAACTCACTTCCGCTGAGTCACAAGAGGGGCATTCAGGTCTGGACGCAGCCACCGTGCACGTGGTGGAGCCCACGGCTCTACAGCTTCCTCTTCAGAAAACAGAGGGGCTGCCTCTCGGGCCCCGTAACGGCCGGCTTCCCTCCAGGCCGCCAAACAACCGGAGTTTCTGAGGGGCATCTGCTGACAGCCTCTGCCAGCTCCCCACCCGGCGTGTCCCTGAGGTCTGTGACTCACAGCATGCTCACACCGGAAGCTGCTTCCCCGTGCAGGCTCCGTTGGCTGAAATGCTTGCCAGCCCCGAGAAAGGTCTGTGGTGCTGGCCGGCTGCAGTCGTGCATTGGGAAGCAGCAAGGACCCAGCCTTTCCTCAGAGGGCAGCAGCACAAAGAGCAAAAATACAAACCAGCACACACTGACTGGGGGGATGAATGGGCTTTCATCTATTCTGCAGGCTGGAAACCACAGACCATAGACAGGGTTGGGAAGGCAGACGCACGCCATTTGGGCAGAAGGCGATATGTTATCTACCCAAACACGGCCCTTCGAAAGAGAAAAAGAAGGCAAAGAACCCACTTCTCTGGAAGCAAATCAAGCAGGACAGTGAGACTTGGGGTTTCAGAAACTCCCATCCTACCTCTAATTTGGGTTAATCATAATGCCTTCCAGTAATCCCCACAGAAAGCGCCTGCTGGCGGGGGGAGGGGGGACGTTGGAGGTCTTCTTGCCTGTTCTACTTCACACAAACTTGAACTTCAGAGAGGTTAAGTGGCCACAGACCACTCCAGGAGTCAGTGGTCCAGGGCATTCGAACCCACATCTGTCAGACATCCACACTCTCAGCTACTTCAGATTTCATTTCCTTCTGATAGATGTTTATTGAAAACCACCTGTGTGCAAGGTCATAGCTTGGAGCCAGACACCTTTATGAGGTGTTGAATGGAAGAAAAAAAAGAGAAAGAGGGCAGAAGTCCTAGATGTGTTGCTTTCTAACTCGTGACCTTGAGTAAGTCCCCAATACTTCCACCCCCTTAATGTTTGATTCTGTGATTGCCTTAAGAAGTTGTTCAGGGGAGGTTCTTGGGTGTGTTCCCCATGTTGACTCTAAGAAATAGAGTTTTCTCTTTCATTCATTCTTTATTTATTTATTCCATCACTCTATAAACATGTATCGATTACTCAGTAACGATCTTTGGGGCAGAGGGGTAAATAAGACACAGTCCCTGCCATCAAAGCAGTTGTGGTCTGGTGGAGAAGAAAGGCCTCCCAAGGGAGTCACCCTGCAGTGAGATTAATGGGTATCCCAGGAAGAAAAAGTCACAGCAGCCATAGAGACAAGCACAGCTAATGCCATCCAAAGGACTGGGGAAAATTATAGAGAAGGTGACAGTTGACCCAGGCTTCGAGGAACGAGTAAGGATTAGCTAGGATGTGTGTGCTTCACGCCCTGTCTTGTCTAGGCCCAGTCTATACCTCATTCTCAGGTGATGCTGACACTGCCATCTTGAGTAACCAAGCGAACGTGCGGAAGGACAGTGTAGGGGATAACTACACAGGCTTAGGAGCCAGGCAGCCCTGTGTTTGAACTGGAGCCTTGTCACTTACTAGCTCTGCCCTCAGCCTGAGTCTCTATCACTGCAACCTTTTGAAGCGCTTCTCCTTTTCAGCAGCTGCCTCTTCTCAATTAAAGGTCCTTCTACAAACATATGAAATGCCCATCCTTGCCAGGTAGTTGGTAGGCACTGGGAGGGGAGATGCAGAGGCGTGTAGGACACTGACCTTTCCCCTAGAAGTGCAAGCATTTCGGAAGGCAAGGACAGGGACAGTCTCACTAGGCACAGTGGTCCGTGCACCATGGCGGTGGCCTCCTGCAGGACTAGGACTACAGCAGCACAGACAAAGGCTGGTTCAGCTCAAGACTCCATCCTCAAACCACCGCCACTATCTGAAGTTACATTTGGGGTTCTTCAGGCTTTCATGGCCCTGTTGGGTGGTTTATTATAAAATTTAGAGCTGGAGTGGAATTTTGAGATCATTCTACAAGTGGGAAAAAGGAGGCCCAGAGAAGCAAAAAACATGTGTAGGAAGGGACGGAATCTGGTTCTGGACCCAGTCCTCTGGGCTTCTGTGTCTTGCTAATTTTCAGCAGTGATGAGATACCCAAATCTTCCCCCTTTTATCCTCCCACTGCAGTTGTGTCCTATAGTCTCATTCAACTGCAGGTAATAATGCAGGATAGGGGCTCTGAATAAATATAAAATTTCTCAGTGGGACATTTGAAATGAAGAAGATCATTTTTTAAATTCATTTCCATACATTTCTCTAATGAGGACTCTGTTTTCCTAGTCAAAGTACTGAGTCTCAACTAACATTAAAATCGGCTGCAGATGATTTTCTTTTGTGATATGAAGTCGATGGAAAACATCCTGATGTAGGATCCTGGAAGCCCAGATTCTAAGATCAGCTTTGCCAGTTGGTTTCCTTGGGACCTCAGGCAGATCACTCCCCTCTCAGGACCTCTAGCGTCCCCTCAGGTGCAAAGATAGCTGAACCCAGTGGAAGAAGCTCCATGAGATCTAGGACATTGTTGACAGGGGTCTCTCCAGGGCCTGCAGCCACGTATGATATACTGTAGGGACTCAATCCATGCTTCTTCTTTTTTTTTTTTTTTTTAAAGATTTATTTATTTATTTATTTAACAGAGACAGAGATCACAAGTAGGCAGAGAGGCAGGCAGAGAGAGAGAGGGAGGAGGAAGCAGGCTCCCTGCCGAGCAGAGAGCCCGATGCAAGGCTCGATCCCAGGACCCTGGGATCATGACCTGAGCCAAAGGCAGAGGCTTAACCCACTGAACAACCCAGGTGTTAGGGTCCGTAATCAAAGGAGCGAGTCGGATACGAAATGAAGGTCAAGCAAAGCTTTATTTCGTGCCAAGCATTGAGAATCAAACTGACCGGTTGGGGCCATCTCTTAAGAGGTGACCCCGACCGGTCGGTTTGATTCTCGAGGCTTGGTACGAAATAAAGCTTTGCTTGACCTTCACTTCGTATCCGTCTCGCACCTTTGATTATGGACCCTAACACAGGCACCCATGCTTCTTTTAGAAGAGAAATATCTTCAAAGTCACCAGCATTCACTGAAGAGGAGTCCATAAAATCATTTCCAAAATCTGAAGTTCATCTCTGTTCATTTTTTCCCCTCTCTCGTTAGAAGCATGATTACCTCCCCACCTCCCCGTCTCTTAGCAACAACATGGAAGGGTTGACTGTTCTGAAGCACTTCTCAAGTTGCGTGACCTGGCAGCTGTGAATTATTCTGTGTACTCTAATATTACCATTTCGGCGTTGCTCCCCCTCCGCTGTCACTCCCCGGGCCTCCTGCTCAAAACCACCCGCTCAGCACCTCGCCTCACTTGTTGCTGAAAACACACCCTGATTCCACCCACCTCCGCTGGGCTCATTTGTGCAATTGTTCATGACACCAGAAAACTTGACAGAACAATGTATTTTAACAGGAGTGCAAGAACACAGGGAGGTAAGGTAAATACTTGGCAATACTTTCTAATGCCAGGCCTGAAACCCATACACATGTTTCTAGGGTCTTCCATTTGTCACTTTATTGTACAATGGATTAAACCAAAAGAAAAAAAAATTAAAAGAGATGATAATGACCACCATTTATGGAGCATCTACTATGCATCAAGCAACTTCCCACACCCTCCCCTTCTTTGTCTTCCCAAAAGTCTGGGGAGCACCCACTTTTACAGATGAGGGAACGGAGGCTCAGAAATGTGGATGCACTGCTCAGGGTCACACAACTGGTAAAGTCTGCTGCCGAGACTGGGTCTGGGTCTGCTCTCTGATTCTCAAATCTCGGGCTTTACAACTGAGAATAATCTGGAAAGGGTTAGCCCACAAGAACCATCTTGTGGAGAGAACAGAATGGCAGTTCCAGTCCGTCTTGTCCTTTCTCCACCCACTTTATTTCCACTCCTAAAACTGAAATAACTTGTTTTCTGTTGTTCCAATATAGAGAGCTGAGTAGAAGTTGAGCCTATGAGGGAGATGCCCAGCAATTATTAGGCCAAAGAGAGTTCAGGTTGGAATGGGACTTCTGGCTCATTCGATCTAGCCCTGATAGTTTATAGATGATGAACTGAAGCCCAGATTGTTTAAGATAGTCGCCCACATTCACCCATCTTATCAGTATGTCCCAGAGCCTGCCTTATCGCTAGCAAATTCTGTGCTTTTAATCTGTGGGAGGCATCCTAGCATGTATGAGCCAATGGCTCTGAGGCCCAAATATACTATCCTCAAAGTGCTTTGCCTGGCCATACCCAGCACATGTAGCTGCTGTTGACCTGGATCCTCTTGGAACCTCAGCCTCTTTATCGGTAAATGGGGTTGGCAAGTGTCCTTAACTCATACCTTTGGGAAGAAATTCCACTGAGCTCTGGGATGTGGCAGAGCATTGTAGTGCTTGCTTCCCCAACAGGAGCTCTAATCTTCAGGGGTGAGTAGGGCATTTCACGTTCCTGCATGATTTCCAGGTGGGCAGCATTAGAATACGGTCAGAAGCACCTGCCACCATCTCTTACGATTATGAATGATCAGGAAACAAGAGAAAGGGAAAAAAAAAAGCACAGGAGAAAATATTAAAACTTGCATCCACATACTTTCTTGACCTTCTTCTCTCCCTGGCACAGCTTCAACCTCACGGAAGCCATGGGCGAGGAAGGCTATCAGGCAGAAGGTCCCAGAGGAACTGGCAGAGGGTGGGTCAAGCTAGATTATAATTCAGGTTCCACCAGGTAGAGGGCTCAGAGTGTGGGAGGCAGCTGCACCGCGAGCATCAGGAACCTCGAGGACTGTGGGTTCGCCCCACATGCATGAGCCCCCCAGGCATGTGCATGTCCCACATGCATGCACACGAGGCCCGCAAGGCCGACAGGGGCCAGGACGATTGCATTCTCAGTTCACCAGAGTTCCTATCACCTCCCCATCCCTCTCTACCCTCTCTCTAGGCCCCCTTTTCAGGATGAAAACAACTTCTGACCTCATGTCTGACCTTGCTTCCTCCAGACTCCGATAGTCACCCTCCTCCTTACCAGGCTGCACCACCAGCAGTAGTGAGTCGAGGGCGAGGCAGCAGAGCCAGGTTGTACAGAGAAATGCTGCAAGGAGTTTGCGGGGGGAGGGAGGATGGAAAGAGAAGGAAAGGCACTAAGGGGACAGCTGGGGCTTAAGCTGATTGTGTGTGCGGTGCGCGTGTATGTGGAGTCAAGTTTATTCTAAGGAAGAGACTGAAGCCCATTTACATGCTTTTGGGCAGAAGCCAGAAGAAAGGAAAGGAAACAAGGAAATGGCTGAAGGGTCTGGGTTGGGGGGTGGCAAAGCACTAGCAGGGGCTCTCTGAGAAGGGGAGAGGGGAGGGCAGCGATCGGCCTCATTCAGGAGGAGGGACCGCTCTTCTGTTGTGGTAGGAAGGGAGGAGGGTACCAAGGAGCAGAGGTAAGAGCTTCAATCACTTATTTGTGGAGCATAACGAATAGCATGGAGGACAAGGGGCGTTAGAGAGGAGTAGGGAATTTGGGTAAATTGGAAGGGGAGGTGAACCATGAGAGACTATGGACTCTGAAAAACAGTCTGAGGGGTTTGAAGTGGCGGGGGGGGTGGGAAGTTGGGGTACCAGGTGGTGGGTATTATAGAGGGCATGGCTTTTATGGAGCACTGGGTGTGGTGAAAAAATAATGAATACTGTTTTTCTGAAAATAAATAAATTGAAAAAAAAAAAAAAAGAGCTTCAATCTGCCAGCCCCCAGAGCTCAGCACTGTCTCTCCTCGGAACACAGCGGTGGCCTCAGGCCAAGGACTGCCTCCGACGCTCCACACACGTGAATTGAAGTCCTCACCACAACCTGCAAGGCGGGCATTTCTAACACCCGCATTTTATAGATTCCCCCCACCGAATCTAAGAAAGCACGTGAACTGGCCAAAGGTTGCCCAGCCAGTATTAGCAGTAGAAATAGTGCTGATGCGAATACAGCCCGAAGCCTGGGTCAGTCTTTATTCCGAGCACTTCATATTCATTAACCTACTGACCCTGTGAGGCGGGCGCTGTTACTACCCCGACTTCACAGATGAAGAAACTGAGTAACAGGATGATTGGATAACTTGCCCAAGGACAAACCCTGCAAGAGCCGTTGAACCCCGGCTCTCTGCCGCCCAGGTCAGCGTCTGGAGCCCTCGTGTCCCACTGGCTGTGGGAAACAAAGCCCTGCAGATGGAACTCGTTTGTCTGATTCCAAAGGCGGCCTTTTGCTCACACGTCCCATGATGAGGCTACGTGAAGGCGAATGAGCTTTGAGAGTTGAATACTCTGTCCCAAGATCTCGTTAGGATGTTGAAGAGCAAGGAACAAGGACCCCCCGAAGCCCTCCTCCGATTTCTCTTTGGGTAAAACTGGGTGACGGGGCTCTCCCCCATTCCCTAATGACTGGGGTGTCTCTATGGTGGAAGCAGGAAAGTGAGGGAGGTCCAACATGGTATAAATTTAACCCATCAGCAGTGTCTGCTGTATCCAGGCAAAGCGAAAGTGCTGTACTTAAGCCTTCCTGTGTTCAGTCGGTCATTCATGGACCCTGACTTCTGGCAGGCCCTGCGCCAGCTCCAGGCACCCAGGAGTGGAAGCCCATGGTTCCTGCTCTTCCAGAAGCTTACAGACGGGGACTTGGAACAAACACCGAGAGCAGACGGGTCCATCGCGGCGTGTGGCAACACCCTCCAGAGGAGGACACCGCGTCTGTCTAGAGGAGGAACCGAGGCACAGGATTCACAGAGAAGCCGTCACTTTTAAGGAAAGAAGTTTGCCAGAGGAACAAGGGAAGTGAAGGCATGTGACTCAGGCGGAGAGGACATACGTGCCCAGTCAGAGAAGCACAGGGAAGGATGGCACGGTCTGGGGAACTGGTCACAGGTCAGTGCGACCGCAGCGGAGATGCGGGCTTTGCGGGGTGGGAGATGCAGCAGGAGAGGGAGGCCGGGGCCGGATCCACCCACCCTGGGCAGCTGTTCTAGTACTGCAGGCTTCCGCGGCTGACGGTGTTCCCGGGCACCAGTCAACGCTCTCTGGCAGCTGGCTGCTGCGGTCCTGAGTGGAGTTCCCAGGGAGGGCGCTTAGTGGGCCACGGCCAGCCGGAGGAGGTGCTCCTGCAAGACCCATGATGAAGACTCTGTTTGCTTTTTGCCTCTTTTTCTTTTTTTTTTTTAAATTTTGTTTATTTATTTGACAGACTGAGATCACAAGTAGGCAGAGAGAGAGAGGAGGAAGCAGCCTTCCCGCAGAGCAGAGAGCCCAATGCGGGGCTCGATCCCAGGACTCTGGGATCATGACCTGAGCCGAAGGCAGAGGCTTTAACCCACTGAGCCACCCAGGTGCCCCGTTTTTTCTTTTTTTAAGATTGGTTGATCGATTGATTGACTGACTATGTTCAGTGCCTCTTCAGGTTTCTTCCAGTGAGTAAAAACAAGCACCAGTGTAGGTCCTTCATGAAGAAAATGTGGCATAACACACACTTCGGAAAAGCAGGGGAGACCTGTATTTCTAATTCACAGGTAAGAAAAAAGAGGCTCAGGAGAATTACCAGGCCCTCTCTCCAGAGCTGACAAGACACAGGTCCAGGGTTCGAACCCCAGCTGCCTGGAAGCCAGAGTCTACACTCTTGCCCCTCCCCCTCAATGAGGCCTCTAAAGCTATTCCTATTATGTAACCAATAAATAAATAAATAAATAAATAAACTTTTCTTTCTATGGTGGCAGTGGCAATGTCACTCCAGAAACTAAGATTTGTTCCCTTTATAAATGAGGGGTCAGGGCATTTTTCCCCCCTGCTCATTATAAAGGTCTGCTTCCTACCAGAATGAATAATGAGGTTGTAGCTGTCTGCATTCAGCCATACGAAGACGGGTAATTGTATTTCTTCCATGATGGGAGAACCAGCTGTGGCACTAATAAAAATGACTGCTTTTCAATTCTTTCAACAAAGTAAATAAAACTCCCTTGTGATTAACAGCAAATTGGTTTCCTGCAGAGTTGTCAGATCTGAAGGGGGGCCATGAGGGGGATGGGAGAGAAGATGGGGACGAGGGTTTGGCTAGCGGTTCAAGCGTGCCTTCTCTGAGTACGTGGTCCTGAGGTGCTCTGGGTACAAGAGATGTTTTTAACTCCTTTCAGGAAATTCCCAGGTCTGGCAAGATAACAATCCAGTATCCTGGCGTGGGGACAAAAGAGGAAAGGGGTCTCACTTATTAACAAGAGCAGCCCTTGGACTCTCAAATTTAGGGCACCAATTCTTATCCCATTCATCTATTCCACAAATATTTATTAAGTGCCTGCTAGCAGCTTATTCATTAACTGACTGTTTACTGAGTGTCTACTATATTCTGACACAGAATTATGCCTTGGGGAAGGAGCTCACAGTCTAACAGAGAGAGAGAGAGGAGAAACATGGTTTGTTGTTATTCCTGTGATAAGTTCTATATATTGGAAATGAAAGTTGGGAACTTATATAGTCTTTTCATTCTCTTGACAAATAGGATAGAAAAGCTGTTTTGCCCCCAGAATTAAGCCAAAGAGTTACAAACCGAGTCCAATAAGAGATCAGTCAGAAGTGAAGATAATATGGTTGGAAATGAGAACAAGAGGGAAACGTGATTCTGAAATTTGCAGAATCTTGGTGGATCCAGGGCTGCCATGGGAAACAGGTGGGATGCCCAAAGTAGGGTAATTCAGGGGGAGTTTTATTTACCAATGGGTCCTTCGTGTGCAGGGATGTGGCAGGATGTTGGGGACTCACAGGGACTATGCAGGAACCCAAGACTAGCTGTAGCAGGGCTGTTACCAACCCAGGTCCAAAACAATAGGGGAGGATATTGGCTATAGGAACCTGTAAGGGAAGAGTAGTCTGGGGACGATCACTTTGAAAGGTGTTCTGATGGACATCTGGAAGTCATAGCTGGGATGACCCTATAGGGAGGGTGTCAGAAACATAAATACCTAATCTCATTTTCCTCCTTCCTAAGATTTTTTTTTCCATCTCACAGGTCAGGGAAGTCTTCCTGTAGTAAAGATAGTATCTGAGCTACATCTTGACAGATGAATGGGAGTTTTTTGGGTGATGAAGGGAGGGGACAAGTCAAGAAGGTGGGAAGTGGACCGAAAACAGATTCTGAGAGACCTTTATGATACGCAAAGGAGTTTGGCTTCTGTAGCCCAGGCACTGGAGAGCCATTGAATGATTTTTAAGGAGGCGAATAGCATGACCATAAGCATTTATGAAAATCCTGTTGGCTGAAGCATGGGAGATGGCACCAAGAGGGGTGGGAAGAAGAGACAGGCTGGCTGGCTAGTAAGTAGCAGATAAAGGGGGAATGCCTGAACCACAGTCATAGACAGGGAGACAGCGAAGATTTTGAAATAGTTGAAAGAAGTAGCAATTATGGATGATTGAACCAGAGAAGGGCATGCAGGAGAGGGGGGCATCTAGGCTGACTCTTAGAACTCCTGCCAGGGTATTAGCGGACACATAGTTTGCTGGGACTTAGAAAGGAAAGAGGCAGAACAGGTTTGGGGGACGAAATGAGACAGCTTTGTTCTGAGGCATAGTGAGATCCCCCCCGCCTGCAGGACCTCTAGGTGGAGAGGCCTGCTGGGACTTGGGTATGACCCTCGGGTTCAGGAGAGGGAGACAGAGCTGGCCTGAGAAAGCGGTCTGGAACACCTGAGCATGCTGGAGGTTAGGACATGGAATCACATAGGGAGAGCTTGCACAGAAGGAGAGGGCTCCCCTGCCTTCCACGGCCTTACCTGCAGGATGCAAATGGAAGTGCCTCCTTCATGGGGTGGTTGCAAGCCCTTGAGAGAAGGGATAGTATGTGGATGAGAGCTTGGCTAGTGGTTCTACCCCAGCAATGTGCCTAGCATATCCTAAAAATACTTACAGACGCAGAGGAAAGGTACAAATGCTAAGAAACTTGATTTTACACCGTATTCAGAAAAGAAAACAGCAGCTGCTTTACACTTAATGGACACCATGGTCTTATCTCACTGCACCTTACACATCTGTCTCTTCTTGCTCCTTGGGCTGAGAGGGGTGGGAACTAGATCCCAGCGTCATCTGTGTTTCACGTTCTTCTATGTACTGGCAAAACAATTAGCACATAATAGCTGTCCACTAAATATACAGATATTGCTGATTGATTGTCTGGTGGAGGGGAAAAAAAAAAAATGAGAAAGACTCCAAGCTGGAGAGAGTCCCAATTACCCTAGCGTTTCCCTATACCCGACAAGCCGCTCACTCTCTGGGTCCGGCCCCTCCCCCACCGGAGAGACATGATTAATGTCCTTCCTCTGTTTGAGAGTGCTAGTCCCAAGATTAATGAAGTCAGAATCCCTTGGAGATACTTGAGTAAGAAATGGGCCGTATTGTTGTCTCGCTTTAATTAATTTGAAAATTATCCTATATTGTTCAAATGGCAACTGACTCATCAAAAGTGGGTGTTTGGAAATGATCGATGGAAAGTCTGAGGATTTTCTCATTAATTAATTTGGCTGTGAAAATAAGCACTGGCCCACATTCCCAGTGAAATAAAAACACACCCAAAGGTAACCAAGAAATCAGGCTGGTGTGGAATGGCCTAAGTTCTGCCCTCAGGCATAGACTCACACTTTTGGCAGCCAAGCAATGATTTTATATAGGTAATATGTAACGTGCGATTTTCTGTCCCCCCCCCCAATTTTCCATAGTGGGCACATGTTATCCTACCATAAAAACTTAATTAAAAAAAATTAAAATAAAAAATATTTGTCATACACATATACGATATAGAATAAATACAGCATGTACAGAAAGTATAATAATATAAAGTAAATTCTATCTTTATTTTTCTCTTTATCTATGTTTTGAGACTTTTTAATTAGTATTCCATAGTATTATTTGTCCCGCTATTCTATTACCATGTGAACCGGGGGTCTTTACATGTAAGCAACAGAAACTGTATCTAGCTAATATATGCCAGGAAGAAGTTTTCTGGAAAATACAAAGGAATTCAAATTTTCAAAAGGAAAGTGGGGAAATGGGCTTAGTAAGACAGGAAGAGGAAGCTAGCTACTCCAGGGGTTTTGCAGGAACTACGCACCAGCTTGTCCAAGAGCCCCTGTGACAACCAGTGGCTCTAGCCACTCACATGCGCAATTAGGAAGGGGAGTTCTGGTCAACCCAGCAAGGGCCGTATTTCTGCTTCAGCTAGAGGGAAGTGGGGCACCTTGCTAACTGTCGTAGCCAGACTGTACTGGAGGACTTTGATCATTCACCCAAGTGAATTTTAATCCCAGCTCCATAAGAGGTGGTAGGAATGTTGGACAAACAAACAATAGATGCCCACCCCATAAGGCAATTGTTTCCCCCTTACCCAGTGATTCTTAAGGTCTAATTTACATAAAGCAATAATGTTGCCTATCAGCCACTGATCCATTGCTGAACAGCTCTGTTAGATAATCATCTAGTGGGTGTTGATTCCATTTCTGTCTCCCTGTGTCAAAAGAGGGGCCAGCAGACCCCTGGGTGGCTCAGTCGGTTAAGCGTCTACCTTCAGCTCAGGTCATGATCCCAGTGTCCTTGGATCGAGCCCGGCATTGGGCTCCCTGGTTCAGTGGGGAGTCTGCTTCTCCTTCTCCCATCCCCTTTGTGCTGTTCTCTCTCTCTCTCTCTTTCTCTCTCTCTCTCTTAAATAAAATTTTTTTTAAAAATGAGGTGTCAGGATGGTAGTGGGACTGGAAAGAACTGGAACAGTTAGAGGATCAGTTGGGAAAGCTGAGGGAGGGGAGCTTGGAGGTGAGGAGAAGACTCGGGTGAATGAGCTGTCATCCCCGCCTTTCTAAAGGGTGGTCTGCCATGCAACAAAAGAATGAGTTTTAAAATAATCGATGGAAGTTCAAGAGAGGCAAGAGTTGTCTCAACAAATGGTAGAATACTTTAAGAATTAAAACGGCCCCACTCTGGAAAGTAGGAAGCCCCCATTTCAAGGGGTGAGCCACTAAGAATGTCAACATGGGATGGGGTTGGGTTATTTGATCTCTAAAGGATTCTTTGAACCCTGATAGTTTGTGGTCCTCCCATTCTTTGTTATTTGCAAACCTAGTAAGTGTCCTACTAAAGGGCTCCTTGCCTTTCACAGTTAGTCACGGGCATGCCTCGGGCTCAGCTTCTCCTTTTCACCTGGTTTGCTCCCAAACCTTAATGGAAGGATCCCCCAGGCACTTCTCAGCTGCTGCGAGAGAATTTTGGGATTTCCTCAAGCAAGCATGACAAGCAGAGACCAGAGGAAAGGTGCAAGCAACAGATTCAGAGTAAGAGTTCTGGGGTTTTAACCTCAGCTTTGCCACTTATATACTGTGGTATCTTAAGCAAGTCAATGGGCTTTGTGGTTCTCATGTTATTCCTATGTAAAGAGTGAGAACAGATGATGAGAACTGTAATAACATTAATAACATGGTTTCAAGAGTTTATTTTTAAAAAAATGTAATGCATGGTTTTGTGGAGTCTTAATGGTGTGCTAGATTATTTACATGCATTATTTTCTGTATTTAATTCATTGATGTAATCCTGCCAAAAATCACGTGATGTGTAGATTCCGTTATTTCCACTTCACAGATAAGAAAACTGAGGTTTGGTGAGTTTAAATTATTTACCTGGGGCACCTGGGTGGCTCAGGTCATGATCTCAGGGTCCTGGGATCGAGCCCAGCATCGGGCTCTCTGCTCAGCAGGAAGCCTGCTTGCTTCCCTCTCTCTCTGCCTGCCTCTCTGCCTACTTGTGATCTCTGTCTGTCAAGTAAATAAATAAAATCTTTTAAAAAAATTATTTACCTAAAAAATAGAGCTGAAATTAAAATCGACAGATCTAACTCCATCAGCAGACCTGACCATGGCTGTCAGACTTAAACATGAGCTCATACTGGACTTAATAGGCGATCTGGAACATGAGAGGGACTCAGCAGATATTAGCTCTCCATTCATCATCGTTCTGACTTAATCTTCTAAAAACTCCCGTCAAAATTCATCATTAAATGTTGTGCCCCAGTGCTGCCTTAATCCTCCCACTGGGTCACGAGATGGTGGCAGCAGCTTCTAGTGTCAAATCAAGATACCACCCAGCACCCTAGTTGTCCTTTTTCAAGAGCAGGAAAGCTTTTCCTCTCACGTCTCATCTAACAGATTTAGGTCCACAGTCCCATCTCTAAACCCATCATTGCAAAACAAGGATGACTGAATAACCCTGAGGCCAGCCAGACCTACCCCCAGAGCTTGTCCGCTTCCAAAATCAGCCTTCTTCTTGGAGAGGACAAGGAGATCCTGGATGTTGGTAGGCTACCAACTGTCTCCTCGATAGCCCTGTTATTCTGATAAGAAAAAGAAGGCTCAGAGGGGTTTAACGAATCTGCCCAGAGTCCAAGGGCAAGGGTAGGGCTGGGGGAAGGGATGTGCATACCTATGGTGGTTCTTAGGTCAGGAAGAGGGTTGGAGCTGTGGCAGGGTAGGGAGAGGATTTAAGACAGTGGTCCTCAACTGTGCTTCACACTGCAGTGACACGAGTCACTTTAAACAGCCGTGATGACTGGATCCCACCCGGAGGGATTCTGACTCACTTGGTCTGGGAGGCAGCTTGGCTATCAAGGTTTGTAAAAGCACCCCAGGACATTTTAATACACAACCAAGGTGAGAACCACAGGTTTAGGAAAAGAGCTGATGGGCCATGGAGGGTTTGAGGCTAAAGGCATAGAGTCTGCACTGAGTAACAGAGATCCTGTCTCTCCTGTTTCTCCTCAATAATTGTTCCCATTTCCTGAGGGTTAACCCCCCCCCAACCCCACCCCGTTCCAGGCATGGCTGTGCCCTCAGTATTTGCCATCTAGTAGGCAGGTAATAATTGAAGGGTTGGAGGGATCACAGACACTTTACTCATAGAATGAATAATTGTCATGCAACCTCCACAAAGTAATAGTGCTTTCCATTTTACAGATGAGGCAACAAAGGCCCAGACATTTTGAGGAACTAAGGCTTTTTGACTCCGTTCTGCAAATCCTGTCCCATCCATAGAAGAAATCAGGAGTCTGAGAAACAAAACTGAGCCTCCCCTCTCTCTTTCTGCCCTCCTCCAGTTTGCATCTTACGCCGTCTGGAACCTTGTCGTGGTCCCTCCGACCTACTAGGGAGCACCAGCCTCCTGCGAGAGGAGTCAAGGGCTGAAGCTTCCTGCCTACCAAGGCATAAGCAAATGCCAAGACCAATCTTCATTTTGAAGAAACCCCATTGGGAAGCCTGGTATCTAGCCTGGTCTTCGCGCCTCCTTGTGGTGTGACCTTGAGCATGGGTCTTCCTGTTTCTGGGCTTCATAGTCCTCATCTGTAACATGAAGAACTTGGACCAGAATCTGCAGGTTGTAAACTCAAGTACTTTTGGGTCTAGATAGTTGATGTAAACCCATGAGGCAGGCTGGATGGGGACTATAGGGAGGGCAAAACCTGCTCTGTCCAAAACAGTGGAATTTATTGAATTCCAGCCAGTTGCCATCATGGTGGCCTGTGGGCTCAGGGTTATGAGAGCTTCTGATTCGCTTTCAAAGAAAGCGAATTCAAAGAAATACTAAGAAATCTTTATGTTCAATCCCCTGCTTCAGCTAATATTAATCTAATGATATGATGATGCTGATGATGATACAAGGGAAGAAAACATGAATGTGGACTGAATGTAGCTCACAGGCTATTTCTTTGTGATCTGTGAGCTAAATGGTCTGTAAGGCTCTAATCACATTCTGTGATTTCTAAATGAAAATTGACCCAATATTAAGAAACACAAGCACCGGAATTCCTGCACTAACTGAAAATTCTCTTTGGGAAGTAAACCCAAATGGCATCTTTCCTATTTTTCCTTCCTAGTACTTTGCTATGCATTAATTTCTGGGGTTTCTGGGAAACTGTACCCCCTCCAAAATCTGATGATCCTGTTTGAAAGATCACCTGCTTTATAGAGAAACAGTGCCCTCTGCTGGAAGAGTAATGCAAAAAGACGCCTTTGGGGCTGAGATCATTTAAAAGGGGAAAAGTGGATTTGTTTGTTTTCACTTGAAATAGATTTCATGAAGAATAATAAATAAAATATAAACGCATATTTATGGATGGCTTGATGTATGTTAGGCATAAATTGGACTTTCATGTATCCATTTGGGAGCAATTACTCTTAATCTACAGAAAGGCCAGGATTCAAGAAAGGAAGAAAACATTTGTTACCTCAACTGACAGCAATGTAGAATGCACAGACAAGGAGAGGAAATTGGAGTCTAGGTCTCCAGACTGTGTGCTGGAAAGTCAGAGCCTTTATAATAATGTATTGCAAATCTGTGGGTTTTAATAGTTACTTTCACTGCATCCTTTCAATAAATCCTCCCAATAACACTCCAAGGTAGGTTTTATTTTCATTTGACCGATAAAGAAAATGAAGCACAGAGCCAGCTCAAGATTCCTTGGCAATTAAAGGATGGAGACAAGCTTAGGCAAGTAGCTTGGCTTCCCTAAGCCTCAATCCCCCGATTTGTAAAACATGGATGAAAATAGCATCTATGGGGGCACCTGGATGGCTCAGTAGGTTAAGCCTCTGCCTTCGGCTCAGTCATGATCTCAGGGTCCTGGGATCGAGCCCCACATCGGGCTCTCTGCTCGGTGGGGAGCCTGCTTCTGCCTGCTGCTCTGCCTACTTGTGACCTCTCTCTGTCAAATAAATAAATAAAATCTTTTTTTAAAAAATAGCATCTATGTTTTCAACAGGGATAGAATTGGGAATCCACGTGTGAGACATGTTACACCACGCCTGGCCCAGAGTGAGCCTGGTACCCAGCGTTAGCTAGAACTACTGCAATGATCAGAGTCCAGGTCTTTCAACTCCTGGCCTGTGCCTTTTCCACTGCCTTGCATGGTGTCTTGAATCATCAAAATAGGGACCCCAGTGCTGCTGGGATTTATAATCATGGCCCTAAACCCTAAAAACTCCATTTTTTTTTTTAGGCTTTTGTTTTGTTTTGGTTTTGGGGTTTTTTTGTTTTGTTTTGTTTTGTTTTGGTTTTTTTCAGAAGTGGCTTTGTCAACATTTATTAAGATCTTGAGCTACGTTGTAGACAGATTATTCTAAATGAGGGAAGTTACGGTTCCTGTGACTTACGCACCATTCACACAGTCCTGGGGCTGTTATACAGATCGCTGAGTTCTACGTTGGAATAGGAGCATTGCCATGTCAGATGATATCCAAAAGAAAGTGGTGAGGGGCCCAGGGGGTCCAGGAACCACATCAGAGGATACTTGTAGAAGGAACTGATGATACTTGGCCTGAAGAAGGTAAGATTCATGGACCATATTCATTCATTTATTCATTCATTCATTTACTCATTCAAGTGTTCATTCGTTTTACATTTACTGAGTACTTACTCCTTGTGACACGTTATCAATATAGTCAACAGCCAAACACACAGAATTTCTGGGCTTATGAACCAGATCTAGAGAGGATTCACGTGGAGTGATAGAGGATGTCATGAGAAGAATTAGCCTTATTTTGGGTGAACAAGGACCAGGGCCAGAAGAAGAATACATTTTGGTAGAACTCTTTAATTGATTGCAGGTGAGGTGGCAGGATGGCTGGCTCAGACGTGTGAACTCTTTCCTGCTAGGTGTATTTTAAGTCCAGAAGCCTACTGGGAGGTTTTCAGAGGGGATTCGAGAAGGAGCCAGGTTGGGTCAGGGTGGGTTGCATTAGTTCCCTCCAAGCCTAGGCACCATGGATGTATCAACATTGCCCAGGCTGATCTGGGAAGGCCCTCAGGAGTTGCCACTTATACTGAGGAGGAGAAAAACAAGGATCTTGGTCTTCGACTTTTTTTCTTGAGCCTCCATGTTCTTGATGCTTCAGTGATATGGTGGCCCCCTCTCTCCCCATCACAGAGAATTCTTCTGAACAGTGTCCCTCAGCAGAACATAAGGGGATTGGCAGAAAAATTCTTTAGTACAGGATGCAGATTTTTCAAAAGTCCATTATAAAAAAAAAATAATTTCCTTCATTGCTAATTCTGAAGCAAAATATAAACAACAAAGCTAAGGGAATAAAAATCTCCCCAAGATAATCATGGCTAAGACAATTTTCCTCCATTTTTAACTTGTTTAGGATTTTATTTTATTTTTTAAGTACATATAATCACACCAAATCCTGCTTTTTTACTTAGGATTATTTAAAACTAATTTGTCTTTAAAATTATTATAAGCTCTTCGCTACAATCCTGTCTTGACTTATATAGTTATATTATTATTATGTAACATGATATTGAGTAAATAAAGCATAGTTGACTTGTTCATTCTCCCATTACGGGTCATTCCCAATCTTTGATACCATTTGGTATGAGGTAGAAGTCCACACATGATAGCAGTGTGGAGGGAATAAAGGAGGCAATGGTGTACTCCGTGGGGAGGAGGGACGTTGGTCCTGGGTTGGGGCGGGAGGCAGGTATGGTCGTTGATAAAAAAGGAACCAAGGAAGTAATATAGACTTAAAGATCTGCGGATTTTTCCTGGGTATACCAGTGAGGAAAGCACATTTGCAGTGACTGAGAGGTCCTCTGCAGGGGTCAATATCAGCTCCCCATTACCAGAGACCAACTGGGTGACCGTGGAAAAGAAACGTCTTTGAGTCTCGTTTTCCTACCTGTCTATCACAGTGTGGCTGACAGAATTATTTTAAATTGGTAGAAAGGAGGATCAAATTGAGACAACATGTGCAAAGTGCTTCCATCCATGCCTGTTTCCTAGCATGTGCCCAACACACGCCAGCTGTGCCAGATTGTCTCTTGGCAACTCAGGGCCATTTTTGCCCTTCTAAGTTCTCCTTATTACATGGCAGTTGGAAGTTCAGCAACTGTATCTTAGAAAGTTCCTACTCCTGGAGTATGCTAGTTTACTAGGGCTGCCCTAACAATTCACCCCAAGCTGGGTGCTTTAAACAAGAGAAATTCATTTCCTCACAGTCCTGGAAGCTAGAATACTGAACCCCAGGGAGCAGAGGTGGCTTCTTCTGAGGCTCTCAGCTTGTTTGTGGTTGGCTACCTTCCTCCTATGTTTTTACATAGCCTTCCCTTTGTGGGTCTACACCCTAATCTCTTGTTATAAAAGGACACCAATCATACTGCATTAAGTTAGCCCCCTTGAGACCTCATTTTATGTTTATTATAGTTCTCCTTGAAAGACCCTATCTCCAGGGGCGCCTGGGTGGCTCAGTGGGTTAAAGCCTCTGCCTTCGGCTCAGGTCATGATCCCAGGGTCCTGGGATCGAGCCCCGTGTCAGGCTCTCTGCTCAGTGGGGAGCCTGCTTCCTCCTCTCTCTCTCTGCTTGCCTCTCTCCCTACTTGTGATCTGTCAAATAAATAAATAAAAATATTTGCAAAAAAAAAAAAAAAAAAAAGACCCTATCTCCAAATACAGCTGTATTCTGAAGTATGGGAGGTTAGGACCTCAACATGAGAATTGGGTGGGTGTCAGAGTTTAGTCCATAACACAGAGTCTGGATTAGAGCCATATATACAATAGTTGAAAGGCAGAAGAGAAGCAAAAGCCATTGACTTGGTCCTTGGCAGGAGATAGACATAAGGTCTTTCTAGTGTTTGCAGCTTCCAGACACCCTCTTGAAGATCACCCACTTGGCTGCTATAGACAAGCTAGATCACTAGGGATGGTTTTCCTATGATTCCTGTACTTCCCACTTCCCTGAACACTGGCAGGGGTTTTCCTAACGTTTTTCTCCCAGATCGTCTAAGAGCTTTGCAAACATCTAATTTCCTGTGTAATACTCCTGTTTGAGATCCCTACAGTGGTTTTTGATTCTGACTGAATCCTGAAGTCTGCAGTAACTATTATGTGTGGTGATGTGGAATGGTTGGTGAGTAGAGTTGCAAGAGACCCATTGAAGAGAGCAGGATGGCAAGCCACAAATGAAAAGATCCTGGAGAAATCAAGGATAGGATACTTAGAATTTATCCTGTGGTCTAAGACATTATGGACTTTTCCCACTAAAACATCCCTCAATGGCAAAAGAATATGCTTCTACTCTCATGGGTCCTGACAACAGCTACTACAAGAAAATTCTTTGAAATGTTTTAAAGTCACCCAAATTTCTTATCTTGATCTATAATATATTCATTTGTTTCCATGTAAGGTAATATTTGTAATTATTAGCCATCAAGTAAAGTCAACATTCTAGAGCAATGTTGTTTGTCCTATGGTTTTGAGCACTGTCTGGACCCGGTTACAAATCATAGTTTGAGAAGCAGAGCCCAAAACAATATGGAAACACTGAATGGTTTTGAAGAACAAAGTAAAATAAGGCAGTTGCAGCCATTCTTTTTTTATCAGCGATTATCTGAATGGTCTGCGGGCTGCTGCATGGAGGGGGGAAGGAGACAAGCATATAGGCAGGGCAAGATGTTAGAAGGCTATTGGAATAACCCAGGTAAAAAATGATGAGACATTGAAGTAAGATCATGGCAGTGAGAATGGAAAGATAGGAGCCAATACAGATGACTAAAAGAACTTGAGTGGTCACTTTCATCTCTGGGCTTCAGCAGAATCAACAAGATCCTTCCCAGCCCAGAGGTGGAGGTGCAGGTGCAGAGGCATGGGGGAAGGGAGGTGCCCAAGGCTCACAGGGAAATCTCAAGGATGGTACCACCCACCCCTGACACCTTCTTGACCCACTCATTCTGTGGCTATGGAGAGGCAACTGGCCTGGGACCCAGGGAGGCAGAGCCTACGCTTTGGCTGGTATTGTGATTTCTTTCCATTATCTTTATTGTATGTGCTTGCCTTTAATCTATCATAAATATTCATGGCTTATTTCCCTCAAAGACTGGCTTCATTCAAAGAAGACTTTTGCTGCTACTTTGCCACTGAGACAAAATTTTGTAGACTTGTCTGTTTTACAGGAGAAGAAATTCTAGATATAAGGAGCAGTGATATTTTGACAAAGATGTCTAGTGATTTCCAATTCTAATTCAATTCTGATTCTAATGTTACCTGGCATACAGGAGGCACTCAATAAACATTTGTTGAATTACCAAATGAATAAATGGCAAGTGACACATTTCAACTCATTCAAACTCTTCTGATAACAAGTCTTCCCTTACATTATCTGCGTAAACTTACATTGTCTTGGCAGTTCAGCCCACAGCCCAGGGCCTTGTTCATGCATGTACTGGTCCCTTGGTTTATAATGTCCTTTGCCTCTTAATCCATCTGGGGGAAAAAAATGTATTTTCATTTGTCACAATTTGGCTTAAATGTCACATTACCAGAGAGAGCATATCCATTTAAGATGAACATAGGCATTTAGAGCCCAACAGAACTGGGTTCAAATCCAGACTCTCATACATACAGTGTAAAGGTATCCCAAGAGTCCCTTTCATAAATGTTTGCTCTACTAGATGATAAGTAAAACAAGAAAGAAAAATTATTTCACCAAATCCAGCCACCCTTTTCCATGGCTAGGAACCATTTTTCAGCAGGCAATCCAACCTAGTAAGTACCAAGTCTCATGTTTAGCTTCGCGAGTACCAAGTCTCAAACTGCTGCCCACGTGAAAACATGTCATAGGCTGGTTAGCAAATATATTTGGTGTCACAAAATCTCAGCCATATACTGGATTTACCAGAACTTCAACTCCAACCAATTTCTGAATTTTGTCTGGGTCAAACATGTCTACCAAACTTGTATATCACCATGCTGGAGGGGTCCGTACTTAGGATGAACCAAAGCTGGGCAGTGAGACTCAGAAAGTTGGAACCCTCATTATTTCCATTCCATTGTTCAGAGATGAGTGAGGAATCCATACCAAGACTGGAGAACCAATTGAAAGAGTGGAACTTCTCATCATTCCACCAATCCAATCTCCTTGTGCCTGAATCAGTCTGGTTGATGCACCAAATGTGCCTCATGGTACATTTCACTCATTGTCCATCTCTTTGCCTTTGAGTTCACAGATGTGTTCAGCTGCCATCGTACTCTCAAGCCTGTTTTCCAGAAGAAACCCAAACATACTTGAATGTTATTTTTGTCATGGCACATCTGGAGGACTAAATGAAATAAAATGTGTTTAAAGGGCGGAAAACTACGGGGCACCTTGAAACAAACTTCAGAATGATACTAAAGCAGCTTATATCCAATTTGACTTTCACATGGCAAAGTCAGCATCAATAAGATCATCCTGTACTACAAAACAATTTTTGAGATGCATTAGATTTCTGTCCTTAGGCAAGCTTCCTAAGCGTTCTTAGCTTCAGTTTCCTCATTATAAATTGTGAGTAATAATTCCTACTGTGAGACCTCAGTAGGGTGGATTCACATACTTGGCACATAGTAGAAGCTCAGTAAACAATGTCTACAATTACGCATTGCAAAATTCTACCCTTTGCAGAGTATACTTTCTTCTTTGGTACCATGTATACAGAATGTTCTTACCTATTAAGTGGGCAAAATGATACCAAATTCATGGGATTGTTAGGGCTACATTAGATAAGACACATAAAATTACAATCTCATCATGATTACCATTTGCATTATCCTTAAATCAAATGTGCTTCCATTAGAATTCCAATCATTTCATAAGTGTTCATTACACATCTGTGTTGTTCATACAGCTACACATTCTTTGAGTTTCTTGTGTATCTTGGGGGAGGATGGGTAACTAATACGTGTTGGGGCTCTACCACAGGGCAAGCCCGTCTGAGATGTTTTTGATATGCTATCTTCTTGGTTCTTTCCCCAGGATCTGTAAGGAGATGTTGGATCCCAATACAAGTGAGCATACTGATGTGATGGTATGAAGGTCAAAACCCTTAGACCAGGTGTGATGCCATGCTCTTTGCCTCACTCTGTAGCTTGAGTGAGGTCCAGGCAGATATTCAATAAATGTGGAAGGATGTTCCTGTGGATGATGGGGCCCCTGCCCAAAAGTGAATATTCACTAAGGCTCAGCCTTGACAGCAAGCACCCTGGGGGCAAATTGCCTTGGTTCTTCCACTTTCCAGCTCTCTGCCTTTTGACAGGTTCTTAACCACTCTGTGCCTCAGTTCAAATCCACTGTAAAGTAGAAATCATTATAGCACAACCTCTTATTATTGTTTGTTTTGAGAATAAAATAAAATATGTAAATTGTTTCATACAGTGCCTGGCATATACTGAGTGCTCAGTAAATGTCCCTCTTAAATAATTAGTCTCAGAGCCCCTAAGGGGCACAGCTGCAGAGACTAAGGAAGCTGCCCCTTGAGCTGTGGAAGGCCAGGGCCTCAGGAGCCTGCAGAAACTTGGATGCTGTTGCTGATGGGAAGAGAGGCCCATTTGCAGCTGCGATGGCCTCACAGCTAACAAGGGGACGGTGTTCATTTCCTTCAGAAGCTGTTTTGCTCTCTTTCCAAGGCTGTAGGGCAACTGCTGCTTCAATAGGAAGCTCTCTGAAGCAGTGAGTCAATAGTCACTCATCCTGGGAGGTGATTCACATGCCTGAGTGTGTGGTCCACAAATGGTGTGGGGGTGGTACCTCTTGGGGAAAGACTGACATGCCCCTAAATGAGTTGTTTGTGATCACAGGCTGCTCACGAGCAGACGTGGGAACAGATGCGCCAATTAAGTCCTCATCATGTCCTCTCCACCCTCCCTCAGGAGGGGCACACGTGTTGCTCGAAAAGATGTTGAACTTGGGCATAAGAGACATCATCGCCCGCCATCGCCCAGGCCTCTTCACAATGAGGGCTGGTGAAGGCTCAGAATGGGACACTGGAGGTTTGGGCAATTTCAAGACTTGTGCTGTTCACATGGAGGTAAAATGAGAGAATTCCTGAAAAGCTGGCTGGAGAGGAGTTTTGGAGCTGAGCACTGTTCCAGTGGGGTGAGAGTCTTGTCCCTAAATTTTTACTCAATGATAAAAATTTTATCAAAAATAATTAACCTGTTATTTATCTGTTTCTTCCCATGGGCTATGCATGCTCTAGGGGTTCTGGAATCTTAATATGTACCCATCACAGCCAAGAGGGCTACAATAGCTGTGCCAAAATGCCTGGATCTGGATCGGAGCTCTGGGTGGCTCCAGAACCCCTCAGTCCCTCAGTCCCTAACCTGGAATACGGGGAATCTAACTAGTACCTACCTAATAGGACTGTAAGAGTTAACTCCTCTAAAGCAGTGCTAGTCAAAGTGGGATCCACCTTCCAGAGCTCATCTACACACTTACGGGTCCTTTGTCAGTTAAGCGCAAAAATTAAGAGTAACCTTCCGGGAACCTTTATCCCAGTGGCTCTTTATAGCAACAGTTTTATTGTATTTTACGAAAGTAAAATGTTTTTTTTTAAACTGGCTCTTCATCACAGTTTGAGAACCATTAATCGTGTACATCTTAAAACAAAGATGTGTTGCCGTATCTACTTATTAAAGTCCATACCTTTTTGGTATAAGTACCTTCCTTGGACTCCTCTGTGCTTACCTTTGAGTTTTGTGGGTCGGTAGTATGACTTCCATTTCAGGATCTTTAGAAAGATATTTAAAATGTTTATGATTAAAAGTGGGTGTTGTAGAGTTAAGAACTGCTGATGGAGAGCTTTAGTAAACATAAGGACTTTGGAATTGATTCCAAGACAGAGTGAGAGAGACTGAGGGTTCTAAATGGGAACACCAGCAACACGGTAATGGAAGGGCTTCTTTGAAATCTCATCCTCCAGCAGTGAGGTACCAGGATAGGCCCTCCTCCTTGGTTCTGCTGTTGGAAAAGCCCTCGTGATGAGCTCGGGGTTGAAAGAAGTCTTGTGCATCTTCTAGCACATTTCATAAGGTAGAATATGGGTCTTGCTCAATATCAGCTCGTTAATTTTAGACAAGAGCAAATACAGGGCCAGAGAAACTGTCATAAAAGTGATTATTGTAAAAATCTACCAGTTCGCGGTGCCTGGGTGTCTCAGTTGGTTGAGCGTCTGACTTTGGATTTCAGCTTAGGTCATGATCTCAGGGTTATGCCATCGAGCCCTGAGTCAGCCTCTATACTCAGCGGGGAGTCTGCTTCAGAATTCTCTCTTTTTCCCTCTTCCTCTCCCCCTGCTCACACGCTCTCTTGGTCTCTCTCTAAAAGTAAATAAATAAATCTTGAAAAAAAGAAAAAGAGAAAAGAGAATCTACCAGTTCACAGGCATTTAGGGTGCCCTCCATTTTCTCCTCCATAAAATGAAAGATTCAATATAGACGCATGATAATATAATGTAGCAGACGGAGAAAAACTTCAGAATCAGGCATAACTAGGTTTGATCTCTCACTATGCCATCCATTGATCACCAAGCCACTTAATAAGCCTCAACTTCCTCACTGGTAAAAAGGGGATTGTAACACTTACCATATAGGGTCTTTGTGAGAATGAGCAGTGATGCCCTGACTTACAGATGTGGCTCTTCTTCTCACTGAGAGGCAGAATCTAGTTCTCCTCCCCTTGAATCTGACTTGGGCTTCATCACCTGTATGACCATAGAATGTAGCAGAAGTCATGTTCTAGGACTTGCAAAGCTAGGTCATAGGAAACCTTGCAGTTTTCACCAAGGCTTCTTGGAAAATTTGCCATGAGGACAGCCACATGCAATATAAGTATCTGGTTACTCCCTCCTCCATGCTTTGAGGAAGCCCAAGCCACAACAGTAGAGAAGGCCATGGAGAATAGATGTCCCAGCCAGTTTCCAGCTGGCCAGTCATCCAGCCCAGAGGCCAGACATGAAGAATTCCCCAGAATATTTCAACACCAGCAACTATCTCTGACAATTAGCCACCTAAAGGACCCTAAGAAAGAACCATCCAACTGAGATTGTCAACAGACAGAATGGTAAGGAAAAAATACTGCATTGTGGAGGGGTTTGTTAAGCAGCAGGAGATAGCCAGAACATTCTGCTAGAGCAAAATTTCTGGTCTTTCAATCCCTTACTAACATACAAGTAACTGATGGTTTGCCAATAGTTCACAATCCTGTCCTGGCCAGCAGTAAGGTAGTCAAGGTTGTTGTTCCCACATGGCCTGCATTTGTTTCCTGTTTTGCGATCTGTAAGCATTCTCCTCCTCCTCCTCCTCTGTGACAGGGTGACTCTTCCCAGGGTAGGTGAGGAGGAGGCTGCTTGCCTCATTGATCTTGCCTGTGACTGGGTAGGTAAGTGGGAGGAAGCCAATTTGGCTTCATGTTGAGGTGACTTTTTCCAGTCTAGATCTGAGATTTTGGTGTCCCTCTCTTCAACTGGTTCAGAACCAACAGTGGGGCATGTTGGGACTGGCACCTCAGAGAGACCCGAATCTCCCTTACATTTCAGACGTTCTGTAAAGCAAGTGGTCAGGTACTAGACAGTTCTTAACTTGCCCTGTCCCCTTGCTCATGTGGAACTCTTGCATACATTGCTAATAATGTTTAATCTCCTCAAACTTACAAACAAGCTAAAGCAATTATAATCATGGTTAGTAAGTTTCTGGTTGTCTCTTGACACTTTTGATGGTTTGGTTACATGACTTCTCACAAAGATCATGACAAAAACTTTCTACCCAAGCCAAGCTGATAAACAGAGCCCTGGAGACTGCCATCATATCCTGTACATGACTCAAACACGACTTCTAATTTCCTCAGCCCCTGGGAAGATGACAGTGCGCATCTGCTTTATTAAATTCTGTTGGACCTTCATTATATTTTCTTAGTTATTTTTTATTACTTCCAATCATTCTTCTTGCTCAGGACATAGAAAGAGAATGGTAATCCTGTTAAGGTGACAAATACTGCATTTTTCTGCCCTCTCTCCAAGATGATGTTAATTCATCCATTCATCCAACCATCCAGGCATACATTCAGCTCAGCATGGCTTTATTGGGAGCCTTCTCTGAACTAAGACCTGAGCTGAATCCTGGATGTTTAAGTGTAAGTGAGAAACTTGCAGGCCCCTTCCTCAAAGGGAGTGCAATCTAGTGATGGAGCAAGTCAGTAGACAATTGCAATGATGTGTAATGAGTGTCCCAACAAGGAAATACTTACACATATACACATTCTTCTGAAGATAGAAAGCAGGGGCACTGAGGACACCATCTTCTGATACCCATCACCTTTGAGTAATGATGTTTAAGTACAAAATTTGACATTTTTTGTGACTCAGCCCATGAATGAATTTCACCATTGCATTTTGCATCCTTCACGCACCTCATTTACAAAATCTCAGGCGACAGAATTGCTGGAGATAGAAAATCAGCATCTAATGAAAGGAATATTATTAACGTAGTGATTGCAATATACATTATCTTAGTTAAGCCCCACCACAATCCTGTGAAGAGGCCTATCATCTCTGTTGTACGGAGACCTCAGGTTACAAGTTACAGTTAAGTAACTTGCATATGATGACACAGCCGGTGAACAGCAGAAACAAACTACAAAAACAGGCCTGTCTGAATCCAATTCCATCTTCTCTCTATTGTATTGTGCAATAGAAAATTGTCTACAGAAAGAGCAACTCCACCCCTTGCATTTTGTCATTAAAAAATAATAAAATCCTTATTGGGGAAACAATGACAAAAATGCGATAGGAAGAATGTTAGTGGTCTAATAATATTAAGAGGCAAAAAGCAGGTGTTATGGGCTGAATGTTTGTGTCCCGCCCCCCAAAATTCTCAAGTTGAAGTCCTAGCCCCCAATATGATGGTATTTGAGGTGGAGACTTTAGAGGGTGATTAGGTTTATATGAGGTCAGAAGGGTGGGACCCTCATGATGGGATTAGTACCTCTATGAGATAAGGAAGGGAGAAAGATAGATCTCTCTCTCTCTCTCTCTCTCTCTCTCTCTCTCCAGGAATATGCACCAAGGAAAGGCCATATGAGGACAGCAGGAGAGAAGGTGGCTGTCTACAAGCCAGGAAATGGCTCTCCCAGTCAACAAATCTACCAGCACCTTGATCTTGGACTTCCCAGCCTCTAGTACTGTGAGAAATAAATGTGTGTTGTTTAAGCCAATCAGTCTGTAGTATTTTGTTATAACAGCCCAAGCAGACCATGACGGCAGAATATGAAATTCAATACAATCATAACTATGCAGCACAAATGTACAAAACAAAGCAAAAAATAGGGGGAAACGCCTTAAAAAATAGGGTTAAGCCGCTGCCTTCAGCTCAGGTCATGATTCTAGCGTCCTGGGATCAAGTCCCACATCCGGCTCCTTGCTCAGTGGGAGCCTGCTTCTCCGTCTGCCTCTGCCTGCCACTCTGTCTGCCTGCACTCACTCTGACAAATAAATAAATAAAATCTTAAAAAAAAAAAAAGATGTTAACCCTGTTCTCTCTAACTGATAAAAATACTTTTTTCAAACTTTTCTATATTTTCTAAAATGTTTATAAAACCCCTCCTATGAGCTCTGATGGCACATAGGGTAATGTTTACTGAGCCCTTAACTCTATGCCAGGATCCGTAATTTCAATTGGTCCTCACAACAATCATAAGATGTATAAATTCCTCAATTTTACATGAGGGGAAAGTGAGGACAAGAGGAATTAATTCATTCGTTGAAGATCACATGCCTGGTAAAGGACTTGTGTATTCATGTTTTGATACTGGGAAACTAGTAAGCCTAAAGAGGGGGGTTCCAGAGCCCAGACCACGCAAGGGAGTAAACTCTGCTTTGAGGACATGGATGAATTCTTAAAGACCACTTAGTAACTTCTTTCATCCCTAGGGCCTCCTTCATGCTTTCTAGCTTTTGCTTTCTGCTAGCCTTCTCATTGGCTGACCTGTCAAATCCCAGGACTCCCAGGTTGGAAGGACCAGAGAGTCCTGGTCAAATTCCCTCTGTGAGGCTGAAGGCCTTCTTTAACCTCCCTAGCAAGGGGTACTCTAACTAGCCTTGAACGCATCTCCAGGAGGATGCTGCCATTAACAGCAGCAACTCCCTCTCCTCTGGGACTGTGCTTTCACTTTGAGGGAATTGACAACAACCTCATTATCTGCAGAGAAAAATAAAGCAAATACAAGGCTGTCCTTACTTTGCTCTCATGGAAAAACGATTTTAATGCGCCGGAGTAAACTGCTTGTCCAGCACACTGAAGACATTAGCATCTAACTATGGCAGAGAATGTTGCTGATACTCAGCCAAGAAGCATCTAGCATCAAGCCCCGGCTGGCTCTGACCACAGGATTCTTCCTCGGTCGGCTCCTGCTCCAGTCCTCCACATCTCGGCAAACGAGACCTGCATCCTAGCATTGCTCAAGCCAGAAACCTAGGAGTTATTCTTGTTGCCTCCTTCTTCCTCACCCCCACAGACAATCTGTCACCAAATCCTGTTGATTATACCTCCAAAATATATCACAATTTCATCTACTTCTATCATCTACTCCTGTCCAAACAACTATCATTTCCCATCTGGACCCCTGATCTCCCCCACTTTCACAATACTCCCCCCAAACACACACACACACACACACCCCACAATCCATTAACCATCCAATACCCAAAGTGATCTTTTAGAAAAGGATGCTAGGTCATATCACTTTCCTGCTTAAAATCCATAAATGGCTTTCCATTGCCTTTATAATATCATTAAAAATCCTCTGTGCTACTTCTATGGCCCCTATGATGGCCCCAGACACCTCTTGGTTTCATCTCACACCACTCTTCACTGCATTCCTCATAGTTCAGTGTCAACAGACAGCTTTTGTTCCTGCCTGCCTTGGGGTTCTCATCACCCACCATCCTGGAATATTTCCCCTGCCAACCTATGCATTTGTAGAGCACCTGAGTGGTTCAGTTGGTTTAATTGTCTGCCTTTGGTTCATGTCATGATCCCAGTGCCCTGGGATCGAGTCTCGCTTTGGGCTCTCTGCTCAGCGGAGAGGCTGTTTCTCCCTCTCCCTCTGCCCCTCCTCCTGCTTTTGCTCTCTCATTCTGTCTCAAAGAAATACATAAAATCTTTCAAAATTTTTAAAAAAATAAATGCATTTGCAAATGCTTGGATACGTGAAAAATATGATTCCCCCATTTTCAAGATATTTAAGAACATACCAAGATGTTAAGTGACTTGCTCTATTTCATAAGAGATAAAGTCAGAAAAAGCTATGTCCTCTGAGTCAACACTTTGCTTCAGATTTTATCCAAAGAAGAGAGGAGGCAGGAGAAATATGGAGAAAGGGGAGCAAAAGCTAAGGGAAAAGAGAGAAAGGGAGAAGAAGGGGTATAAGCGGAGACCTTACCCACTGATGGGGGACATATTGCCTGAAGGGAAGAAAACAAAGGAGCTAGGGATTTCCTCACTTGGAGTCCTAGGGTAGTCCCCAGGAGATGTGAAAAGCACATCAAAAGCCAGCCTCAGCTCTCTGAACCCCAGAGCTGCTCTGAGTCACTTTCCTGCTGTCAGATTCTGGACACAGAGACTCTCTCTGGGTGATGGATCCTTCTGGAAGTAAAGATCATTTAAGAAAGCCAGACCCACTAGCTGCTTATGTTTGCTGGGAATAGAAACGAGTGTGCCTTTTCCCTTAAATCGTTCTTGTGCGATTTAAAACCTTCCTGCTTGCACAACCTGAAAGGGAATTATTAGACCCCAGATTATTCTTTTTAATCATTCTGCAGCTTTAAAGTTTGCTAGGCTTACTTATTTAGTGGGGAGGATGTGGGCAGGGCCACATGATGTAAAGCAAGGAACAAGACCATGATATTCATCTCAGGCTGCAACTGACAGCACAGAGCCATGATGGCCAGAAATCACAGAAACCTCCTCCCCTGGCCAGGGGCAAAGGCTGGTCCCTGGTGGTCTTAGCCACATTTTGCAGGCCGGCTAGTGCCCTTTGGAGGAGGGGCTGTTTTGAACACAGACCTAAAGCAGATGCTAGGGTCAAAACCAGTCTGATATGTATGGAGTGCACGGTAACCTTGACCAGCTGTAGCCTGAGGCAGCAAGATTTGTTAAGTACCTACAAACCCTGCGCCAGACCCTGGGTCCACTTCTTTATCTTTATTTCATTTTATTTCAGATCATTATCATCCTTCCAGCAGCCCTCAGAGGTAGGGATCGTTAACCACCACTACAGATGGTGAAATGGGGACCCAGTAACAAGTACCTTTCAGATGCTCCCCGCTAGTAAATGCAAAACTGCAATTCTCTCCTGCTCACTTTCTACCCCACTGTTCACTGACTACTCCAGCAAACATCACCTCTGCCTTTCTGAGAATCTACCTAAAGTCTTCAGTGATCAGACAAAGGAGAAATACAGACAAAATCCCCATGGAGGGGAGCCTAGCGTGGGCATGTGCCTGTCCAGACTTTCCCAGGAAGTCCCTCAGTGACTCTGGGCTGCCTTCCTGAGGCCCCGCAGCCAGAATGGGAAGATGAAGACCACAGGAGAACGTGGGGGAAGGCAGCCCCTGCTCTGGGACTGATGAGGTGTGACCACTGCACCCCAGGCACTGGAGCCATCCAAGGTCTCTGGAACCTTTTATGGCAGGTCCACTAAGCCTGCAAATCCTAGTGTCCAAAGTATATTTTCAAAGGCTTAACCAGCTCAGTAAGAAGAATGCCCTGGAATCTTCACTAATTCAGTGAGGTCTGTTTCCAAGACATGGGGCTTAGAGTCCAAGAATCTTACTGAGTATCATCTGGGCTGCTTAATAGAGGAAAATCACAGCAAGTTCAAGGTGTCGGTGACTGTGATGGAAATGGGCTCTAGTGAGCATGAAATTAAATCAAATAAAAGCATGGAAAACCTTGAAAAACCCCTTCCTGTCTTAAATGAAAACCACAGCAAATGTATATGAATAATTCCTTGATGTCCAATTTTTTTCTATCAATGTAAATCCTTTCAAAGGGTTAGAAGAGTTACGGACAGCATGTGGCCTTTCAAGCATACCCTCACATGTAAATAATTAACACAGTATCTGTACTGTCAAAATTATTTTTACAACTACGTTTAACTAAACAATTTTTTTTAAAGAGGTCCTTGGTTTTCTTATGAATGTGATAGAAAGTAATCCATGGCATGGAAACAAACATATATGAAACATACTGTGGAAAATCACACACAGTAAGTTCTCCAGTCAGTATGAACAAAAAACAGCAATATGATATTTTTGTTGATACAGAACTGTAGTGGGTCTATTTCATGATACTTTGCAGGCTTCTGAGATGATGAAATTCTTATCCCATGAAATAGCCTATGTCAAAACAGGTAAAGATACATCAAAATCTGTTCAGTTTAATTCAATAAACATTTGCAGAACACAAATCTGCCACAGGTGTACCAGGAACTCTCTCAAGTATTAGAAAGAGTCAAAGTTGAACAAGTCAAGTCACTATCCCCATACCTGCCGCCACCAGAGCTCCCAATGGGGGGGGGGGGGAGTTGAAATTGCAGGCAACAATTTCAAGTGATATATTTTCTCAAATCCCTGAAAACAGGATGCATCTTGCCATCAACAGAATGTCAAAATGTAATTGGCAGCAATTTTTCTTTCTTTATGGCACATAAAATAATGGAAGAACTTACTATCCATGACAATGGAGCTTAGATTCAGTGAAATATGGTAATTATTGCATAAGACAGAACATAGTGCTAAAACAAAGAGGTCTAAAATTTACTTTCAAACCTAAATGTACCATCCCTCCCTGGAAGAGGGTAGTTCAAAAACTTAAGTCCTTAATGGTGAATAAGGTAGGAATGATTATACAAAAGCACTTAAAAATTGTTTTGTTCGTCATAATAAAACAATGAAAATGCACAGCTATTTTATAGAACTTTAATTAATAGTAATGGGTATTCTACAGTTCATTTCTGTTTGCTTCCTTGAAATTTTTCAGGATCTCCTCTTTTCTAGTCACAATAAAATCTGTTTTACATACCTGTTGATAATATGCATACTAAGAGCAGTTTTATTTTCCAGAATTTGGTGTTTCACCCAAATATTCAATTTCATCCTGAGTGCATGGCTCACAGTTACTACTCAGGCCATGGGCCACTGATTTCCCAGAAATGAAGAACAATGTGAATGCTTATTTTTTTTAATAGCACTTTATTTTAAGTAGGCTCCATGCCCAAGGTAAGGGCTCGAACTCATGATCGGGAGATCAAGACTCGCATGCTTTACTGGCTGAGCCAACCAGGTGTCCCTAGAACAGTGTGAATGTTATAATAAGAAACAAACAACAAACAAAACTTCAGGGGAACATTTTTTTCAATATCTTCAGCTTAGTGTATCTGGGGGGTATTTCTCAATGATCAAATCATCCCACTAGTTTTCTCCTCCTCATATCGTCCATATAGCCTATGCTTCAGTCACAGCAGGTCACTGCAAATCCCTAGCCCTGCCTTGTGTTGCCCTCGCCTCATTTTCTTTGCTCATACCTTTTTTTTCCCCCTCCCCCTGGAATGCAAGTACTTTCCCTCTCTCTACACTTGGAAAGCTCTCGCTCAACTTTCAAAACCCAAGGTTGACCTTACTGTTTTCTCTTAGGCTTCCCCAGGAAAGAAGGATCTGAGACCAGGGCTTCAGACACTAATTTATTTGGGAAGTAGTCCAAAGGATTATGAAGGAGGACTGGAAAGAGCATGCCAGTAAAGAAGGGAAAGTCCATTCAAGAGTAAGTTATTGCTTTGTGAACAAAGGGGCTCCATCCTACAGGGATTTGCTCCCCATCGGTCATCCACTGTCTCATGGGGTATTAACACCCTGCTTTTCCGGATTGTGCATGTGTGCACTTCCTGCTGCAGAAAGTAGATGTATGTGCCATCAGGTTACACCTGTGTGAAGCTGGTTGCCATGGAAATCACTGGAGTAAAAAGTGACCTAGAGAGAATGAGAGGCAGAGCATAAGAAGGCACAGAATTAGCCTCGCCCCATCAGACCTCCGTGGTTTCGGGCACGGACCTCTGCTTCATGGCCTTTGTTCTGTTTCTTCGTAATGATCCATTTATATATTGAGTATGGATTTCTTATCGGTGGTGACCAGATCTTGTTCACATCAGAGGCTACTGAACCCAGCAGCAACAACAGCAAGCAGCATATGGACTTGGGGCCCTTCAATGTGGTAAAAACACCCATGTTAAATGAATGGGAAATGTTAAGACGGTCGGTTTATTTCTCGGGTAGTCGATATGACCGTTCAAATGAGAACTTGGGATGTGGTGTGAAAAAAGGAGAAATAAGTCAAGTGACTCAACACAAAAACCAGCGTAGACAAAGAGGGACTCATCCGTGATCCTGGGAAAGAGGAATTATTTTAATAAAAGTATCAGTTCTATTTTGTAGGATTTTTTTTTCCCCTCAGGAAACCTGACAAAAGAAACATCAAATAGTGCATGTTATCAACCACTTGGCATATAATCTTAAAAAAATTTCAGTGAACTTGTATTGCTAATATCTAGGTTTAATCTCGGTGGACCCCAACAATGACTCCCTGATTCACTCAGAATGTCCTTAGAATGACACGGACAGACACAGACCTGTGGTCCGGTGTCTGGCTGGCCTCCTCCCCTCCTGCTCTCCCTTTGCTCACTTTCCTCCACCATCCTGGCCACCCCCCAGGCACACTCCCACCCAGGGCCTTTGCAGTGGCTGTTCCTTCCACCTAAACACTTTCTCCTGACATCAGCTTGGCAAGACTCTGCTCAAATGCCACCTTCCCAACAAGGCCTAGGCTGAACCCCTTTTTTAAATTTTTTAAAATTTTTTTATTTGTTTAATTATTTTTTAAATTTCCTTTCAGTGCTCCAGAATTCATTGTTTATGCACCACACCCAGTGCTCCATGCAATACGTGCCCTCCGTAATACCCACCACCAGGCTCACCCAACTTCCTGCCTCTGCCCCTGAACCCCTTTTTTAAAACCTGTACCCCTTCACCACTCTGAACTCTCAGGATCCATATCCTGCTCTACTTTTTTTCCCCATTATCCATAGTACTCAATCACCTCTAACCAATATATAATTAATTTATAATAATTTATTAATATGTAATATATTACTATACTATATTAGTTAATATATAATGTATTAATATATTAATATACTATATTAATATGATGATTGATATATAATAATTCGTTGATATTGATTGATTGATTGATTAATATTATGTCTAGTGTTTATTTTCTCTCCCCCTTTACTAGGAAGTGACTTCTATCAGGGTAGAAAACTGTCTTTTTTATTTATCAGTATATCCCAAGCATGGGATATATGCTTGGCACATAGCAGGTACTCAGTAAACACTTACTGAATTGAATGAAAGCTCTTGAAGCTTTGAGATAACAATGTGCTTTCTAACATAGAAGGCATATTGTTCATTCAAACACTGTTAGGGCCCCTATTGTGTGCTGCGTGTGGATAACATGGACATGATTCCTGTCCTCAAGGAGGTCCCAGGCTAGTGTGGAGGCAGCTACCTGCCAGAGTGCTGGGCCCCTGACACAGGCATGTACTGTGGCTCTGGGGTCGCAGAGAAGCGAGTTTGTGTGAATGGGCAGGAAGATAAGCAAAAGCACAATGCTGAAGCTGACTTTACAGCTGGAAAGGGAGCTACCTAGATAGCAAAGGGAAGGACCCTGGACTGGGTTTTGTGCTCACAGACTCGACCATGTGCGAGCTCTAGAACTGAGTCAGCACAGGTTTACATTTCGTTTTATGCAGCCCTTCAGCATCAGCACAGACTGAATTTCCCCCTCAAGTTGGAGATTTGCCTTATGCCTCCCCTCAATCCCCTCCAAAGTAGAGGCAGCATACACAATAAAGAGGCAGGAAAGAAAACTACACAAGTCTCTCATTCACTCATGAGAAGGGACTCTGGGACTCTGTTTAGGTTTATAATTGTTCCTTTGTCTACTGCGTTCTGTATTTTTTGTCAGGATCATAATGCAATTGTTATATTCATATTGTTATATACATATATATGTATACATATATACATATATACTATGTATATATACATATATACAAATATACATATATATGTAAATATATATATTTATATAGCTCTCATTTAAAATATCGATTGATTATGTGTTTACAAAATAAGTTTTCTATATTTAATTAAAAAAAACCTCTGGCTTTATTTTTTTCTAGTTGATTCACTCATTGATTAGATGGATAGTTATTAAATAATTATAATGTACCAGGCATTGTAGCTAGAGGCTGTGGATACAAAGAGGAACAGAAACATGCTCCCCACACTGAAGAAGACTTTAGTAGCACCATAGGCAGACGGTGAGAAAATAAGAACATGGAAATGTTACATGTGGTAGGAGAGAAGGATTTAGGGCAAGAGTCACAAACTGCAGGTCAGATGCAGCCCAGCGTTTTTCAAAACTTTGAATGGTTTTTCACAAATTAATCTTGATTTCTGGCTTGTCTTTAAAGAAAAGAATCAAAAGACCTGACAACTCTGAGCCCGAGTTCCAAAACGGCAACAGTGGACCAAAGCTGAGCCAGAACCGCCCTTTCAGAGGGAAGGAGATGGGAAAGGAAGGCAGGGTGCCCCTGCGCGTGGAGGGTTCTGGAAGACAGGTGGGGAGTGTCACGCATTCCAGGCAGAGGGAATATTTTGTTTACAGTCCGTACTTAACTAAGCAGCCAACCACATCCAAACCCATGCAGACTTCGACAATTCCATCCCTGCTTTCCCTGTGACAGTGTTCAGAAATGTCTGTGAAACGAACAAGAACACGATCAAAGAATTTTACTTCTGGAGGAGATTATTTCATAGGTCATTTTCCAAATGAAGACGTGGCCATATAGAGGGGTTGAGTAACTTGCCTGGTACAATGCTAACAGAAGCCGGTAGCTGTTAACAGACTGTACCAAAGGCCTGAGGGAACAGAGGGGAATGGCAATATAGAACAGTATAGCTGGCATCTGTTGTTTTCCTTACCCAGCATCCATTCTTCCTCCCTCTGGAAACGGTACCCTTATTTCGCTCCGGGGAGCCACCACGCCTCCTTATTGAATGTGGTACAGGTGGAACTGAGTCCAGATGGCTTCTGAGATGGCCTGAGACCCAAGCCCGCCCACCAACACCCATCCTCCTGGAGCTTTTGAGAAAGAGGCATAATTCTTCCACTGGGGGTTGCTGAGAAGAAACAATGCAATTCTGAATGATGCTATTAGAAACTAACCCAAGACAGCATGCTGTAAGGAAAACAATGATAAGCTACAGTTCCCTGGGTAAATCACTTAACTGTTCTGAACCTCAGTTACCACATCTGTAAGTGAAAATAACAATTCCTTACCTCAAAGGGCTATAAAGAAATAATGTCTGTAAAATGTCTGGCACACAGTAGGAGCTCATTAATGTTGGCATCTTTTCTTTCCCTTCCACATAATGTCAGATGGATGTAGCATTACTGTAATTAAAATGTTAAGAAGTACATTGGCAGACGCTCCTTACAACATACTGAGAACAGCTTTTTCAGTAGCTACCTTATGTGATTTCAGGGAACTGGGGAGGGAAAATAAAATAAAATGCAGCTTGTTTTCCTGGAACAATTCAAGCCATTTCCAATGCCTGCCAAGCGTAGCCCTTAAGTCTATGTCTGCATTCATCTATTATCTCACCTCTGCATAGATAAAGTAGTTTTCCTCCCTGCTCACTGGCCATTTTCTATTTAAAATGGGAACTCTTGAATTCCTGGCAATCATTTAGCTGACAGTTTGGATCATAATGTAACAATAACATTAGTGAGCAGTTGTGTGACAGTTCCTGCTTTTAAAGCACTTTACAAATCTGAGCTAATTAGCATGATCGCTAACATGCCAGCTTTTTATGAATTAATATTGCAATTATACTTTGCTTTTTCAATAAAAATGCAGTGATCTTTTTTCACCAGAAATAGGGAGAAATTAAATGAATAAGCTGTGTCTCTAATGTCTTTGAACGCAGTGCAGTTAAAATATGAGCCAGACACTTTCTTGACTGAATGTTCCTCTAACTATATTTGTGAGGATTTACAGGTATGGTACCTCTTGACAAATCTATTTTAGGATCAATGAAGAAAATAAAGGTGTAATAGTGGACTGAGAAGGATTCTATACACCCAAGATAAGTTTCTAACCTTCAAAATACACTTTCTACTCATTTCTAGATTTAAGTGCCTCAAAGAAATCAGAAAATTACCTGATTATGATTTACTCTTAAACCAATTCATGTAGTATTGTGAAAGACCCTATTGCTTTTGTTGTGACTTAAAATATAGAGCATGTATATGTGTATATATACATATATATGCATTAAAATTAAGTTAAAATTAATTATTTAATTAAAAAATAGAGTATGTGTGTATATATATACGTACATACGTACATATATATAGAAATATATATAAATATATAAATAAAATATATAAAATATATATATTAAAATAGATAAATAAAATATATGTATATATACATACTTCATATTTTAATATATATACGTATGTATGTATGTGTATATATACATACATACTCTATATTTTAATTCACAACATATTTTATGTATACTATTATATTATATACATTTAATATATATATGTGTATATATGAAAGACTTGGGTTGGAATTCCACCTCTAGGACTCAGGAATCTAACTGTAACTTTCTGAACTTTGGCTTCCTTACCTCTAAAATGGGGGATGGGGTGGGGTGATAATAATTAATTTGCATGATTTGCATGATTCTTGGGAGGTCCAAGAGTGATTCCACCCTATGCAATATGTGGGATACAACAGGAGATCACATCAGCCTTGACCCATCCTCTCTGTTTGTAATTCATCTTCTGCCCTTATTGCTCTAAAATTATTCTGACATTCATTCAGTTTCAGTTTATGGAAAGCAGAGCATCATAATGAGTTAAAATTTTTGTTAGGTATTATAAAGAACTAAATTTAAAGGGACTAATTATGATGGAAAATAGGAATAATTATGAAAGTTCATTTTGTTGGGAAAAAAATCTAAACATATGATCACTTGAAAACTCCTTTGAACATACTATGAAACTGTAGAGATATCTCAGTTAAATTTAGTCATTGTGTCCTCTGTTCTTTGCACAAATTTAGCAAAAAGTGATATGAGGAGGTATAACAGTGGAAAGGTGCCTGAAACACTTAGAAAGCTGTATGAGCATACTTAAATTGTTTCATTCATTCACCAGTTAAATAAATCCTGAGCTCCTAAGACATGTTAGGCACCAGTTTGAATGTTGCCGGTATAAGGACTAGTACAAGGACTAGCAGACAGAGCTTTTTTCCTTAAAGAATTCACAGTCTCATGGTGGAGGCAGACAAGTGAATGAAGAGTTGCAACAATGTGAGCATAAATGCTCGTAGAGGCTACTCAAGGCCAATATCTAATTTCCTGAGAAGTCATAAATTCTTTGAGAGAAATGATGTTTATCCTTCAATATGATTTGTAGAGGGTGAGCCCTCAGTATAGGGTCAAAGGACCCGGATTCTGGTCCAAGCTCTGTCTTTGAGTAGCAATACATCCTTTGATAGTCATTTCAGTTTTCTGAGCCTCAATTTCCTCATCTGTAAAGTGTGACTGATGACACCAGTCCTCACTGGGTTATTGTAAAGATCAATGGTCATGAGAGTGAATCTTTAATTAATTGTAAAGATCTCAATAAAGTAAGTTACATTCTTAAATGTTTTTTTCAATTTTAAAATAGAAGTTGTTTAGTACTTCACATAATCGCTGAGTGACCCTTTTCCGAAAGAAAGACAAAAAGAAAAGAAAGAAAGAGAAAGAAAAAGAAAACCAGGCACCTGTTATAGTTCAAAGCAGGTCTGGCTTTGATCTTTTCAGAACTCCAGGTAGATATCCCCATTTTATCAATAAGAGAAGTGAAGAGCCAAGAACTTGTCCAAGAGCACTATCTCTTCAAAGCCCAAGCCTGGGCAACTTCCCAAGGTCTTTTACAAACCAACAGAAGTCAAAGGACCAAACCTCCGGAAAACTGCCGAACTTTTCTCTGAAGGTCCCTCCTCCCCTTTGCGTAAGGGGCTGGACAAGGCTTCAGCCCCCGCCCCGTGACTCATGAGACTCCGCCCCCAAGTCTTCCACCTCTCGCGGGATCTCTCGGGAGGACGGATGGGGTTAGGTCCCATCATGGCGGCTGAAGAGGCGGATGTGGATATCGAAGGGGACGTGGTAACAGCCGCGGCACAGCCAGGGTGAGGCGTAGAGACCGGGTCTCGCAGGGATGGGGAGGAGCACGGGTGCAAGGAGAGTACGCTGGCCAGGCTGCGGGTTCAGCAAGGAACAGGGGAGAAGAGGACCATCCGCTGGGCCAGGGTCTCCCGGCGGCCGGGGAGGTGCCGCGCCCATCCGGCTTGTAAGCTACTCTTGAGCCCAGCGGGCGTAGGTACCCGAGGCTCGTGTCGGATGGTTGCTTCACCTTTTTCCGGGATATCCTGAGGACGCCGACTTCGCCTAGCACATTGCAGTCTATCAAGCAATTAGATTCCTTCTTTCATGATGTCCACCCCAGAATCCGCCCCTTTGCTCCCTCGGGACAGTAGTAACTAGAACAAGGGCGGCCTCTCAACCGGACCTGAGCTCAGGGATCCTTGTTCATCGCTTGTAAGCGGTGTGACCTTGGGCGTGTCGTTTCATCCCTACTGACAGGTTTCCTATTCCACATGGGGTTAGTTGTGAAAAACTTCCTGTCTGCAGCTTGACTTAAAGGAAAGGGGCAGGACTTTCGAGTTGGACAGCTCTGGGTTCTCCAGCATTGTCACTTCCTAGCACTGTGACCTTGGATCAGACATGTAACTTGCCTGAGCTTCAGACAGCTCATGTGAGACTGTCATGGTATGTGCCTCATATGGTTATTGTGAACATCAGTTAAAGTAATTATGGAATGTACTATAGCATACGGTAGGAGCTAGGTAAATGTTCTTCACCATCTCTTTACCGTCATGGAGATTATTGTGAAGACCTAGTGATGGTCACAGTTTACTTAATACAGATTTCTGCAGAACAGGCCAGTGTGGTTTCAAGAAGCGTTATCCAGCATGAGAGATCTAGCCCTTTGCTTGCTTTCCAAGTAAGAAATTGATATATACTAGTTTTAAAATACGCTTCCGCAGTCACCTTTTAGAATTGGAAGAGGCCTAGACTGGTCAGGAATCAAAATACCTCAGATCTAAACTCGGCCCAGTTATGTTGCTTATAAATATGAACAACCTCCTTATAAGTCTGTTAGGTTGAATGAACCACGTGGAATGGCCAATCTTTGACCATTTTTTAACATAAAAAATGATAATTTCATACAGTCCAACCTAATATTAGGGACTTTGTAAATTATGGAGAACAGTACCCACCATTCCCTGAGGGATTAAGATACTGGATTTAAAATTCTGCTGAACTCTAAAACACTATAAAAATGTTAAGGAGTAATTAAATTCGTATAGCCATTCTCTCCCAGAGCTGTAGGATAAGCAGTCCAACGCTATTCAGATTAGTAAGGACCTTTTATTAATAGTCATTGTCCACATTTGTGTAGATCAGGTTATCAAGTTAATCTTGATTAAGTGCTTTTGCATGCATGATTTAATTTACTTTTCACGTAGGTCTGTGTGATAAGTGGGCAGGGATGGTTAACTGCAGTCCAGAGAGAAGAGAGTTAGCCTTGGAAACACAGAAGATCATCTCAGAGCATTGGCTTTACTCTTTTTCCATAGGTTCTTCTTTATTTTTCTGATCATGTTTAATTTTTTTTTGCCTTCTCTTTTTCTTTCCTTTCTCTTACTATTGTGCTCAGCCTTAGGTCTACTGGTGACACTTACAATGATCTTAGACTCATGCAAGCTGGATTACAAAGGTTATTGGTTCCTGATGGTCAGAGCCTTTGTCTTCTCCAACTCCAAGGACCATCATTAACATTATATTCTGGTGAATGGTGCCCCCTGAAGTGTGTAGGTACAGCTAGTGATAACATCTGTGGAACCCCTGAGAATTAATTGAAAACACACTTTTAATTACTTGCTAAGTTCTAGGTACCAAAGTTAGAAGGTAGCATTGAAACCTTGGTTTCCCTTTCACTTCTACCTTTCCTCCTTATCTTCCTTTTCTCCTGCTCGTGCTTTAAATCAGTGTTTTTAAGGGGTTTTGTCATAAGACAAAACAAACCACATAGTCCCTGGTTACACGATCTCTCAAGCCTTAAATTTCTGTTAGGTTGGATCATACAAAATTTGCCGATGTTCAACCATTTTAACCATAAGAAAAATGGAATTTCCTAAAATTGCGCTTAATACATGCTGATGTTTTCCATATCTGTCACCAACCCAAATCTTTCTCCCGAGCTTTAGATCCATTTATCTAATTCTCTCAATCTCTGTTCTTGGATGTTCCACAAGCACCTCAGTTTCAGCTTATAAACTTTTCCTACCACACCTGCCATCTGCCTCCAAGTTCGCTAGTTCAAAAAATGGCACCATCCGCCCAGTAACTCAAGGCACAGATGGAGACTTTATTTCTTTTCCTTACCTCTCTCCTTCCACCTCTTCTATCCTATTAGTTGTTAAAGTCCTATTGATTCTAAGTATCCTCTCAAATGTATTCACTTCTTCGTGTTCACACTGCTTGTTCCCTGGGTCTGAATTACTGTCACCGCTCTAGTGTTTATATAATCACTTCCTCTTAACTGCTCCCTATCTCTTTGGCCCCCTTCTATTTACTGAAGTTAGACCTGTCTTTCTTACATCCAGATCTCATGTTCCTTCCTTCAATCCCTAACTTGCTTGATGAGAAAATCCTCATTCCTTAACTCCTACAGACCTGGATGATTCATGCTCCACCTACTTTGTTCCTTTAATCATTCAACAAATATTGATTGAACACCTCTTCTCTGCCAAGGCCTGGGTATATAGCAGTTATCAAACTAACTCCTTGCTCCCATAGAACTAACATTCTAATTGGGTAAGAAACAGTAAAACTTACAGATGGGCCAAATGGGGATAAGCGGAAAAAGATAAAGAAGGGAAAATGAATGGCATGTTAGCTTTATCTTATGCACTTACGCAGGAAAACTGGCTCTGAAACTACAGGACTTCAAAGGTCAGCATGGATATAGTGGAAGGACTGGATTTGGAAAGGTAGGAGCCCACAGATTGGGCAACCAATTGAATACACTGTGAAGAAAATAAGGGCAGGCTCAGATTTCTGACTTGGGAGACTAGGGGGATGCATATCCTTTGTCTGAGATAGGGAGCAATGGAAGAGTAGCAGATTTGAGAGGAGTTTCTCAGCTAAGCTTTAAGCATGTTAATTTAAGCTACCTATGGAGACTCAGGTGTCCAGAGGCATACACCAGAAGTGTGGAAGTTGCTAATCCTTATTGAGGAACACTGTAAAAAGACATTAATCCTGAATTGAGAGGCACCCAGGTGGCTCAGTCAGTTAAGTGTCTGCCTTCTGCTTAGGTCTTGGGAGTTCTGGAATCAAGACCCATGTCAGGCTCTCTGCTCAGTGGGGAGTCTGCTTCTTCCTCTCCCTCTGTGCGCCCTTCTCTCTCTATCTCTCTCTCTCTCAAGTACATAAATAAAATCTTAAAACAAACAAACAAACAAACAGAAAACCCACTGGAAGTGATACTAGTCCCCCTCCTGTACCTTGGCAGACCTCCATAAGCAGAGGTTTCCTTCTGCTGATACAAGTCTCAGAATCCTTTATTTAGTATTCTTGTCAGCCTCTACCAAATCAGAGTTAAAACCTGAATTAAAACCTTTTTGCCACCAACAGCTGAGAGAAATTACTGCTTTTAGTTTATTGTAGCTAATCTGTTAGTCCCACAATTTATAATAACCACTGTAGAACTAACTGAAGATTGAAAAGTCTAAACCTTTTTACAGTCTAAGAGGTACAAAATTCTTACCACTAGACTAGGTCTGGGAAAAGTCAGTAGTTTTCTAGGAAACTTGTAACTTCAAGACATAAAAAAAGCAAATATTGGACTTAATTATATCATAGATTGGGCTTTCCAAAACTTAACTATTCAGGTTTTTTGTGTAAGTAGTGAACAGGTGTGACTTTAGAGAGTTTTTATTAGTTCAGGGAAAGGAATGGAGAATTAACAAAGTTTTAATCCCTCCTGAACATAGAAAAGGCCCCAAATAACCCAAGTTAATTTTTTTATTATATAAATTGTTATTAAAACATCAAATTTTCTTGAGGCGCCTGGGTGGCTCAGTGGGTTAAAGCCTCTGCCTTCGGCTCGGGTCATGATCCCAGGGTTCTTGGATTGAGCCCCCGCATCGGGCTCTCTGCTTAGCAGGGAGCCTGCTTCCTCCTCTCTCTCTCTCTCTCTCTCTCTCTCTCTCTCTCTCTGCCTGCCTCTCTGCCTACTTGTGATCTCTGTCAAATAAATAAATAAAATCTTTAAAAAAAAAAAAACATCAAATTTTCTTTGTACTTTACTGTCTTGAGTATTTTCTATTTTGGCTCTTCGATCTTTTTTTTTTTTTTTTCATTTTGAGGGCAGTGCTGTTATTGGTGACTTTTATGCTTTAGATAGAACTAAGAGAATTGATTGTAAAGTGGAATTCTTATATACATGTGGATGTCATCAAAGACCTCTGAAGTGTTGGTTCATGGTCATAGAGTATGTTGTGGTTGCTGTTTTGGGGTTTTTTTGTTGTTGTTGTTGTTTTTTTTCCTCGTGAATTCTTGGGAAACAAAAGAAATGAACAGACTCTGGTTGTGGTGGTGAAGTGGTTGCTTAAAGCCACTCTATATTCCAAAGTTTAAAGAAATCGAGTAGGCATTTCTGCAATAAGTCTGTTTGTTAAGGGAAGAAGGGAATAAAATATTTGCTTAACATCTATGTCCTGCCAGTTCCTGTGTTACGTGAGTAGTATTTATTAATTGGTATAATGTCACCTTTTTACCCATTTTCTTAATTATTACAGAAGTGATGAAAGTACAGCTTCTGTTTTACAAGATCACTATCTTGATTCATCGTGGAGAACTGAGAATGGTCTTATTGTAAGTATTTCATGAAAATATGCGGTGCATAAGCTATTACTCATTGCCTGGAGTACCTCTTTTTTGGTGCTAGTTCTCAGCAGTTACAGAGGTAGTATACTGGAAACATTTTTGCTTACTTTAAAAATGAAAGAACCTTATTCTTACTTCTTTTGACTTTGAAATGGTGTGTTGGGAAACTACTTTGGAGTCAGCTAGATTTAGTTATAAATCCTTGCTCTTATCAGATTTGTGTACTTTTGCTTCTTCATTAAAAGATGGGGATCATTGCAGGGTTCATTTCTTTCATGTAGCAGTTATCTGTTGAATTCTTACTGTGTGTCAGACACTAGACCAGATTTGGGGGATACAGCTATAATCAAGACAGACATAGTCTTGCTCTCAAGTTTCCTGTATGCTAAAAGGGAGTCAGGTGATAAACAAGTACACAAATTAAGTAGAAACCATGAAGAACGCAAGATGCTGGCGGAGAGTAACAGGGTGGGGAACCCATTTTAGATAAAGTTGTCATTGAAGGAAACGAAAGGTGATAGTTTAATTGAAAGGTAATAGAGAGGAGTTGAGGAAAAACATTCTAGGCAGAAAGAATAGCAGCACAGAGACTCTGCTCGAAAGCCAGTGCCTAGAATATAGTGGGAAAGCGGGGAGTGGCAGCTGTGATGGTTGGAGAGGCAGACCTGAGCTCTGTCATGCTTATATGAAGCGAGAGTAGAATCACAGAGACCAATTAGGAAACATTTGTGGTCATCTAAGCAAGAGTTGGTGGTAGAGTGGCCTGAGGTTTTGGCAGAGTTGGGTAGATTTTAATTATATTTTGGACATAGAACTGCTTGGTAGATTAGATACAGGATTGAGAAAAAGGGGAAGAATTCAGTATGATTTCTAGGTTTCTACGTGGGATAACTGGGTAACTCATAATGCTGTTTACAAAGTTGGAAGCACAAGGAGAAACAGGTGAAGGTATGTGTTAGTGAGTTTTGAACATGTTAACTTTGGGAAGCCCACTAGATATCCAGGTGGACATTGGGGAGTGGGCAGTTGGATATAACAGTCTAGATAGACTTTAGAGAAGAGAACTGAGCTGAACATTTTTGAGAGTTGAAAATGAGTGTGATCGTTTAAGGAAAGATTGTGGCTTAAAGGAAAAAAAAACTGTGGTGACTTTTGGAAATAGGTGACATATCTAGCAACATGTTTGCTACCTGATATGTCTCATACATGATAGCCATTATGTCTTTACCATGGGTAGGAGCCTGAGCCTTGGAATCCAGCAGTCTTGTGTGTCAGGTCTCTACTTCTCCACTTGAAATACTTGCGGTGGTCCAGATGCATCAGTGAAGTAGTAACACCTGTCTCTCAGTGTTATCGGGGGAATCATATATGTCTGTGCACAGTAAATGGGAGCTTTATTACTTGTAATCATTATATCATGTATTTCATTTAATGAAACATAGAAGATAATTTCAAAAGGCAGTAAGTAAAAAGAAAAATATATTCTTTTTTAATAGCCTTGGACTCTGGATAGCACCATCAGTGAAGAGAACAGAGCTGTCATTGAGAAGATGTTGTTGGAAGAAGAGTATCCTTTAATGATTATGAGGAAAGTAAAGATTTTAGGGTTAAAAATCTGTAAGTGCAAGGCTTACCAAAGAGACCACTGTTATTACTAGATGGACCTTATTTGGCCCCAGACTGCAATTATATAATGTTAGCTACCTATGAAAAAAGCAGCATTTTATTCCTCTGTTTCTGTTTTACTGCAAAGTGTAGGATCTAACTCAATATGCTTGAGTTTCTTTTCTCAGCCACGTCTATACTGTCTGAATGTTGAGTAGAAATTAGAAAACATTTTAAATCAGTGAGAACCTTTAGTCCATGTCCAAGATCACTTAGTCCGAGCCTCTGTCTACAGTTGTAGAAGCTAAAACCCAGAGATGTTAATTTACCCAGAGATACACTTAGAATATGTAAAAGTTCTCACTTCTCACTCCGCCAGTTTACAGGTGTTATGTGGGAGGAATCTAAGTAAAAAGCACAAAACAAATACTGCAGGATGAAGATTTTCCCTCAGAAGTTGTAGGACTTTATCCACAGTTTAGTCACTAGCTTCTTGTCCTTGTTTCTTTCATCTGTTTGATGATGGCAACTTCTTTGGGATTCCATTTTCTTATATATAAAATGAAAGGGTTGAACAAAATGATTTCTGATTTTATGATTTTGTAAAGATTATTAATAGTCTAATACATAGTGGTTTATTTTTAACTCTCATCTGTATTTTATGGGTATCTACCTCCTTTTAAGCCAGAATTTCTCTGTTCCCTTTATTCCCTGTTACTGCTATGTTGATTTCAGAGTTTCTGTTTACCTTTAATTGTCATGGGTTAACCCTTTTTAGGATTTCTTATTCTCTTACTTTCCCCAAACATCACAGCTATAGCCTACATCACTGCTTTTCAGTAGAAAAATAGTGCAAGACTCATATATCATTTAAAATTTTCTGGTAGCCACATTTAAAACAAATAGAATTAATTTTAATAAGATATTTTATTTAACCCAGTATATTTAAAATAATATTTTCAACATTTAATGATAGAAACATATTATTGAGGTATTTTACATTCTTTGTTTACATGTGGTATTAGCTGATACATTGAAAAGTACAAGTCTCAATTAATTAATACTTAAGTAGTCATGGGTTCACTTCCAGATTTAGAAGCAGAAATAATGAAGAGATTTGTGAGCTCTTAGAGGACAGGGATGTTTTCTTATATCTTTGTCCTCAGCTTCTGGTACTTAGTGTATTACCTGACATACATGATATATAGTCAATATTTGTTAAGGGAAGAACATGTCAAACTTATTGAAGAGTATTGCACCAAGCCAGTTTTAAGGAGTCAGAGAGGGAAGCTCCATGGTCGATTTGACCTGTTATTAGTATTGATGTAGAGAACACCCTGAACTCTTTCTGTTATCTTTAGAACTAGGAAAACAAATTCCCCTGTTAATCCTGGACAGCCAGTCAGATTCATCTATTACATTCCCCAGGTTTTAGGAAAAATGAATGAAAAAATTAAATGTAACACAGACTGTTTCTTCTCTTAACCACTTCTAATAGGGCATATAGGAGAAGCTAACATTTATGTAGTACACATTTTGTGTAGGTGCTGTGTTCATGTGATTTCACATGTGGTATTTAATCTATAACAGCTTTGTGAAGTGTAGATATTTTTATTGTAGTTTTTGCAGATCTGGAAAAGGTTTTAAGAATTAATTTAGCTAAGATTCAAGTATGATTTTCATGGATGTGAGTACCTACTTAATATAAGTCACATAAAAATGTTATGATTTTGTTATTGTTTTAAAAGTTTCTTTAATAATTACACAGGTATTACTTATCTAAAAAATCACTTCCAGAAAAATTCTGGCTCGATCAAAAGGAAGATGATAAAAAATACATGAAGAGGTAAAATCAATTTTTAACACTTTAAAAGTCTGAACTTATATTTTTAAAAACTTGTTCACAAGCTTCCTTATTTTCTTTTTCATGTGGTGCAGTCTACAGAAAACAGCAAAAATCATGTATGTACTTATACATTTTATATTTTAAAATTATAGGAGAATTAAAAAATTATAGTTTGCTTGTGGAAAAACTCTTGACCTTGGGTTGTACAAAAATATAAAATCAAAATTTCGTATACAGTTGTTGGAATGCCACAAGATAATTTTATGACATTATTTATATCTCAGAATTTCTTTTATGGGCCTATATAAGCTATTCCATTAGATTATGGAAAAGGTGGTTTCCTAGGGATTTGTGGGGAAGTTTTTTAAAGCTGCTATCTAATTTAATAGGATTTGACTTGATTTCTATTACCTTGTCAGTTAATTTTCATGTTGAACAAAAATTTAATTTAAATTTATGGCTTTCAAAAATTATCTAGAGAAATTAAGTATTAACTGTTTTACAAATATCCTTTCCCTATAATAGAAGAAAATTTGATGTTATTTAGTGTTTATAAACTTTCATGTTTATGATTCCTCAAAGGGTAGACTTACAGATTTAGCACTGCCAAGGGTTTGAGCAGTGAGCACACTTTGGCTTTTGCATTTTGTTAAATAGACAACAACAAAGAAGTTAATGACAAGATGAATGGTTTGCTTGAATTAAATTAATGAGTTTCATCACCATTTAATTTCTTAAGGACTGCATTTCAAAAGTAATAAACCGTGCCATAGTTTCTTTTTTTTGGCTTGGTATTTACATAGATTTATATGGAAGAATCAAGAGATAATATTTCTGGAGCCAATTTAAACACTTACATGCCTTTCAGGATTTGGAAATGTACTAATATCTGCTGCTTTGTGTCCAGTCTAAGGAAGCGTATTTGTTTGTTACCACATTGACTTCCTTTGATGTCTTTTAGTGTTATCTTCACTCAGACCCAAGGATTATGTCTCTTGGGGCTCCTATCATCCTGAGCTAGATAAGTATACAAGACAGGGTAAATCTGTCCCCCAGGTAGAGGCTGCAGCCTTTTCTTCTCTTCTTTTTTAACTCTTAGACTCACATAGTATTGAATTTAGCCTTTGGCTATCTATAACCTTTAGCTGCATAAATATGGAATGTTCCATTTCAGACTTTTTTTTTGCAATTCCTTTTTTTCCCCTCAGGGCACACTCTCCTACAAAACCAGCCAGTTACTCAGTAAAGTGGACGATAGAAGAAAAAGAGCTGTTTGAACAAGGGCTGGTAAATAGAGCAATTTTTAATTTATAGTAAAATAATTCTAGAAGCCAGTATTGATAGAATTATAAGGTTAATTTGGGGAGACCAGAAATTTCTTTCAGTGGTCACATCTTTAATTTTTCTGTAGTGATGATGTTTGTAGTACAGGAGACTTCCTTTTAACTTACAGCTAAGTCACTAAAATATTAAAATATACTAGGATCAATATTTTAAGATAATTTTCATCCCCTCCCCTTTTTTTTGGTAATAATAAAACCCAAGATACTGAGCTCTGTATACATTGACTACCTGGATTAAAGGATAAAATTACTTACCTGATGTCTTCTCTTGGGGAAAAAAAAACCTCAAACAATAACAACAAAAAACCCTTGATATTTGGAACTGTCTGCATAATCAGCTGAGTTCTTATTTATTCAGATACTTGGCATTGTGCACACAGTCTGAATATTCTTTTAGTGTATACAGTTGAAGACCAGAAACATATCTTTTGCATGAATGTTCTGAAATCTATTTAAATATCCACAAATTACATAATAGAAAAAAATGTACACCCATCTGTAATTCCGAAGATTCTCCCTATGAATAGGAAGAAACTTTTAAGTAAATATTCAAAAATTTTTTTTTCTAATTATTAGGAGTAGGTTATATCTTTTCCTTTAAGGTACATTTATTACAGTAACTAATTTTGAAATTACATAGATTTATGTATTATATATAGGATATTAGTATAATATTTATGTGGGTTTTATGAATATAAATTGAAATGTCATTATTAACATTTCTACAGATGATGGGAAATAAAATATGTTTGTATTTTTATAGACATCGCCATGACTTCTGTATGTTCTGTGATGTCTTTATATAAATAAACTATCTTGAAGGTTTTATCTCCTCCTGAGGTTTTCTCCTATACTGTTGATGTTTTTTATATTGATATTTCGTTCTGTTGCATGATTATCATTTTTATACCTAACTTTAATTAACCAGTCACTTACTTAAGATTGCTAACTACTTTGGTGTTTTGCCCCTCACCAAAGGCTATATATATATGTGTGTATGTGTTTGTATACACATACACAAAAATGGCTTGTGTATTTTTAGGTGGTGATGATAGGGGCTATGTCTGCATGAGTCAAACTTCAAAGGGTATATAAAGTTATAGGTGTTAAGTCTCCCTGTCACTCCTGTCTGTGCCTTCAGTTCTCTTCACCTTAGGTAACCATTGTTATCTGTTCTCTGCATGTCCTTCCAGAGATATTTGTCCCTGTATATGCCAATATGTATTTATTTATATACATATGTAGGTATCTGTCTATATACATAAACAGATATTTTAAACCTAGAATGTTTTCCCACAAAACTACATGGAACTGTTGGTTGTATTTACAGCCTTTTTTTTTTTTTTTTAAAGATTTTATTTATTTTATTTGACAGATAGAGATCACAAGTAGGCAGAGAGGCAGGCAGAGAGAGAGGGAGGAGGAAGCAGGCTCCCTGCCGAGCAGAGAGCCCGATGCAGGGCTCGATCCCAGGACCCTGGGATCATGACCTGAGCCGAATGCAGAGGCTTTAACCCACTGAGCCACCCAGGCACCCCTAGTCACAGCCTTTTTAACCTGTTGATATAGTTTGCTTATACACTGAATTTTCTCAGGCTTTAGAAAAGGGAATTATGTGGTACTGAAAGGAAAATTTTTCCTCCCTTTTGGGCATAGAATTGTCTCTGCTCTATTTTGAAATTGGTGTTTTCTTTGTTCCTCTTGTTCACATACCCTCTCCAATTTTCATAATGCTCAAGCCCCTACAATCCCAACTGGCTGTACTCTGTCCAGATCTTTGATCTGTCCAAAAGTGCTCCATCCTATGAAGTTACTCATTTGCTTTCTTCCCACAAAATTTAACTAATTGTTCATTAATTTGATCTTAGCTAGTGTTAGTTAATAACAATCTTAATTTATATTTACTAAGAATTTTCCCAGAAGTACTTTGTTTTAAGAAATTGTTCACATGTCATATTTTCTCATGAATATCAGAAATAAATATATAATTAACTTATCATTGGGTCAGGTTTTGAAGATGATTTGCCACCATAAGTCATGACCTATAAATGTTATATAAATCTGGCCCTGGGATCAGCTTCCCTGAGTTGTGAAGATACTGTGAAGATTTATGTCTCAAATAATAGACTTGATACCTAAAAATTCCTTTTAGCTTTAAAATTGTATTTCATTCCTTTCTGTGCTTCAGAAAACAGCAGAGCTCTCTCAGCGTTTCAGTTTTTTCCCCAGCACAACTTTGCCATTAGCGGGCATAAGCCTTTAACAGTACTGGGATATAGGGAGGTGCTGGCTACAGGTCGCTTCATTTGTGATTCATTCGTTTTTCGAAGTCCGTTTTCTGTGATACCTGGGTAGAGTGAAGGTATCTGCTGTGGGACAGGTAATAGATATTGTGCCAGATGGAATGTGGGTAAAAAAAGATATTTTGAAATTAGTTCCAGAACATAATCAGTTGATTCTATAAATGGAAAATGTAACCTGCCTCTTTTTCAGGCACTTGTTTTTTTAGATTTGGAACATTGTAATGTTCAATATGAATACATACTGTTAGGAATACATAAAAGTGGAGAATCTTCATTTAGATAGCTGTAAAAAGAAAACTAATTTCTAAATCATTTTGGTCAGTTTTCAGAAGTCCAGATTCCAAGAGTGTGGGCTTTACTTTTAAGAGTCTTAGCTTATATATCAGGCTTGTTGTGTGCTTTAGAAAATAAATAAAGATGGGTGGTTCTTTTAGGTTTTTTTTTTTTTTTTTTAATGTGCAGTTGCTTGGAATATTAACAAGTAAGTTAATCAAAATCAATTTCTTTTCCATTTTGATAACATAGGCTAAATTTGGCAGAAGGTGGACCAAAATTGCAAAGCTAATTGGAAGTCGCACTGTTTTACAAGTTAAGAGTTATGCCAGGCAGTATTTTAAAAATAAGGTAAGCAGGATATAAATATCCAACTTAGTAATAGTATTTGCAATGAATGAAATTAGGAAGCAAAAGTAGTGCTTTAATTTGGGCATTAATGTCAATATTCAAAGTTTTTGTAGTGAAAGTATTTTATATTCATAAAGTACTCAACACGTGTTTATGTTCAGAAATCTCAAAGCGTATCTTAAGTGCTTTGAGTATTAAGTGCTCCTGAAAAATATCTTTTCTTTTTAAAGATTTGCATTGTAGCTTTTTTTTGTTTTTGTTGCTGTTTTATTGGCAAGATGCCTACTTGTAAGTTCTGAGAAGAGTTTGATTTAAAAACCAGTCTTTTCAATATATGAGTACAACACCCAGTCCAGAAGAGCAAGCCCACAAGCTCTAGAATGGTGTTTGAAAATACAAGCTGTTAGAGGTGCCCGGCTGCTCATTTGGCAGAGCATGCTACTCCTGATCTCTGAGGTTGTGAGTTCAAGCCCCATATTGGGCACAGAGCTTACCTCTGTCCTGGCTGCAAGAGAGGCTGGGAAGGTTTCTGGATTTTACTTGGAGGTTTAAGAGCTCCTAGCAAAATTGATGCTGGATGTTCCAAAAGCTTGGCCTGGCTCCTGCTCTGAATGTTTTGTTCCTACTCCATCCTCATGGCGACAGCTTCTACTATATTCTCAGGACTCCACGGTCTGTGGCTTCAGCCTACTTCTCAGCTGGGCCTCCTCCTGCAGGCACCCGGGACATCGTAGGAGCCTCAGAACCTCTGTCTGAAGATTTGCCTTGTAGCTTTTAGGAATGATTAGAGCTTAGGGACCATAAATGCTAGCATGAAACTAAAATCTGTTTAATAACAATGAAACTTTTATAATTTTTTTTGAAGAATTATATGAAAACTTCAGTAAATTGAAGTGTTCAGAAAAGCATAGTTTTGGTGTAGTTCTTTAATCTTTTAAGTAATCTGTGCTATGTTCAATCATGTAGTTTGATATTTAGAAAATTTTAATGTCTTCTCTGCTTGAGTTCTGGGAACATACTTATATAGAATTTGACAAGGTCTTAAGTGAAATTTGCTGTTTTCTTTTAATGCAAATAATGGATTTTATCCTGTATACAAGATTTATATAACTTAATGTCATTTAAGCATGGGAAGTAAAGAGTGGAATGGATTCATTATATATCAGTCATCTGCTCCTTTTTTAACCAAGCAAATGCATATTCAAGGCAGCTTGGCAAGGTTAAGGTATTCTGGAAGAGAATAAAGTTTAACGCGGTTATTCCAATCCCCATGCTTCTCAAACTAGAACTTGCAGAACATCTTAGGATGTCAGTTTTACTCAAAGACTTGGGACGAAAGGATATATTGTGATGTTAAAAGAGACATTCATAAAAAATATAATATGAAATCCTATCTGAATTTTTAAGGTTAAAACAGGAGGCTTGAAGTAAATAGCAAGGTTGTTAAAGGCTATTCCAGGCCATACGTCCAAATTTCCTTTTCTCTCCTATTATCCTTTTATTCTTCTTTACATAATAAGCCAATTAATCTCAAATACTAGATACTAGGATTCTGTTGTGATACAGGATCTGTAAGTAAGCTCTTTTTAGGAGCTGAAATCCCTTGGGTATGCCAGTCATGTACAAAATTTTTTGAAAACTGTGTGGGAAGATTTTATTTCAAATCATTTATATTCACTGATAGTCATTTTTTTCTCCATCGGCTAGATATTTATGTCTGTAATAGTCCATATGGAAGATAATTTCATGCCTTAAATTATAAGCTGTATAACATTGGAGCTACATTAAATGAACCTTTGAAAAATAGTTTGTTTCTATTATATCTGTATTTAAATGAAAGATGAATTTAATTTACTAAATAAAGATATGTGACATAGATTCCTTTAAGTAATGGGCTGTTCAGCATTATAAACAATCATCAGCTGAGGTATCTGACATTCTAAGATACTAGCTGTTGAAAATATTTTAATATCTTAAAGAATACCTTAGTATAACAGTTGTTGGTTCATTCTCTGGTTGATTTGAGACAGAGTCCTGTTTTAAATTTAATATTGAAAAACAGGTAATAGTTGTACAAGGTCATAGGTCATGATTATTTGATAAATAAAATCAGCTGGCCACAAATGAGTCAAATATAATGATAGAAATTTGAAATGATGATATTTTACATTTAAAATGCAGTTGTAAACCCTTAAAAGCACAATAAAGGTATAATATACCATTGAAGTGTCAGTTTAATAATACTGTATTTATTATATATGTGCCAGTTGATAAATTTTTAAATGTTAATATGGGGATTTTTATCTTGATTTTTAATAAGGTAAAATTAGATGGTCCAGAGAAGGAAATACCTAATCAGAAGAGCGGCAGTGATCTTCAGACTAAAAATGAAGATGAAGGCACAAAGGCATGGACACCATCAAGTTTAAGGGGACGTGCTGATCCCAACTTGAATGCTATAAAAATTGAAAAGTTATCTGATGATGAAGAAGTAGACATCACAGATGAAGCAGATGAGTTGACTTCTCAAGCTCCTCAAAAGAATCCTAGCAATGATGTCTTATTAAACATTTCTAATAGTAAAAGTCATGAAACCAGTCAAGGGGAATTTATTGCTTACAATCAGGAAGATTCTGTATCTGAATCTTCCAAGGATTATTTTCAGAATATAAAGCAAGGCGAGATGGAAGCACTTTCAAGTTCAGTAAGTAAATTTTGGACTGAAAAACAGAGCATTAATGACAAAAAATCAGTTGAATTAAATGATCAGAAATGTAATAAACTGATGAAAATCTCTGAAAAACATGATGGAAATGGAATAATAGATGATGCCAGGCCATTGCCTTCTCCAGAGCCTTGTGAAATTCAGAAAGACTTGTGTGATAATGAAATGCTTTTTCATTCTTCCTGTCAAATGGAAGAGGAGAGCCATGAGGAAGAAGAGCTTAAGCCACCAGAACAAGAAGTAGAAATAGATAGAAATACCATTCAAGAAGAAGAAAAACAAGCAATTCCTGAGTTTTTTGAGGGGCGGCAAGCTAAAACACCAGAACGCTATTTGAAAATTAGAAATTACATTTTGGATCAGTGGTAAGGAAGACTTCTAGTTTAGATACTGTTGTAAAATGTATGATGCTCTAGAGTATTTTAATTAGGCCTATGCAGAATTTAGTATTTTACATCAGTAGTGATGTGGAGAGCTTAAACATATGAATGTATTTTAATAGGCAAGACTTAAGATTTCTCATAGTGAAATTTTCTTTGAAAGCTTTGGTAAATATTGTTGTCTCTAGCTATCTCAATCCATCTGTCTTTCATTAAGAATATTTGGTCCTGGAAAAAAGAGATAATTTGCTTTAAGAACCAGTTTCTTGGGCACCTGGGTGGCTCAGTTGGTTGAGCAACTGCCTTTGGCTCAGGTCATGATCCTGGAGTCTTGGGATCGAGTTCCGCATTGGGTTCCCAGCTCCATGGGAAGTCTACTTCTCCCTCTGACGTTCTCCGCTCATGCTCTTTCATTCTCTCTCTCAAATAAATAAATAAAATCTTTAAAAAAATAACAAACAGTTTCTTAGGACAGTGTTAGGAAGATACAAAAACATTACTGCACTGGAAAAGGGGGAGAATGTCTTTCCTAGTTTATCATGTACTTGTAAGTAAAAAAAAAATTTGGTGACAGAAGGATATTTCTGTCATCAAGTGTGGCTAGATTACAGAAACCATTCTAAATTGCTATAAATGCTTTCATCTTTGATCTTATAACATAATATGTTAATAATCTCTTCATCCAGCAGGATACAGGAATTCTCTAATATATGAAGTTTATCTTCTAAATTGTCAGAATTTGAATTATTTAGCATTGGATGGGGCACAAACCAAAAAACTTCCCACCTTATTAGCTTAAGTGTTCAGCAAATAATTTGAATTTTTCCTACCAGCTTAAGACATTATAAAACATTCATAATTACTGTTTTTGTTTCAGGAGATACAGAATTATGTAGGGCGAGCTTTACAGAGAAGTTATGCTAAAAGTTAGGAAGATTGCCAAAGGAAAACAAATAACCAGGCTTACTACATCGGTAACCTTCATTGCTGTACAATATTAATTTGGTTTTCAAAGATAGCTCTATTCTAAATGAAGTATTTTTGCTCTTGTTCTTGACTGATAGTTGAGGTGACTAAAAGTAAAATTTCTGGGTTAGGGTGGTATCAAATGAAAGAAGAATTACAAGGAACAACTGATAGTTGCACAGTGCTTTACAGTTTACAGAAAGCTTTTCTATGTTTTGATTCCTCACAACTGGCCTAAAAATAGGCAGGTGGTGTTTTCTAAAGTGTTTGATAGATTCTGCGGTCAGGAGAGGTTTGGGGGTCTGCCTTTTATTATACAACCAGCTACGGACAGAAGGACCTATGCGCAGGTCTCAACCCTGTCCATCAGTCTCCCCATTATTTCACATTGCCTGATTGATTGACACTATTGAAGAGGACCAATCAAATTAGATCTCAACGGGTATCTAATTTTTTTTTTGGAAATAAGAGGATGAATGGCCAAAATCGAAGGACTTAAAAATAATACCTCAAAAATTTTTTATCTGAATGAATCATCAATGAGTGACTTAATGGTGCTTTCATCAATTTCATTTATTTGAATTTGAATAAATTCATTTATTTGAATTTTGCCTCAATAAGGCAGAATAAATTATATAGATGATATAAATTATATGGCAGTAGTTTCCTAACGACATTTGCCTTAGTTCATAAAACCACTTAAATGTTATTTCAATATAGTGATTTAGCAAACAGTGTGAAAGCAGAAAGAAATGTTTTGGAACAGGAACTCAAAACTATTCTCTTCAGAAATAGAAGAGGGAACTAGAGGTGGTGTTAAAAAAAATTTAAAAAGAGTAAAGTTTTGAAATAAAACAGACCTGCTAGATTTGTTTGTAGCTAAAAATTCCTTTCCATAAAAACACAACTGACTTCCTGTTGAGGGGTATGTTTTATTAAGATAGTAACCAATACCATTATAAATGCCTACTGAATGCATTTAAATGTATTTAAATCGTCTCCAGTCCTCTTGGCAACCTTGTCCTCATTTTACAGATGAGAAAAATGAGGTTCAGAGAGAAAAAGGAACTTGTTCCAGGTCACATTAGGGGGTCTTTCAGGGTCTTGCAGTCTTACTCATTATTTTCACACTTCATCTCGGGTCCTTTACCCGGACTTTTCATTCTGCCTTGGATGCTCCCCCTACTCTGCCCCCCAGGTCTTAATGAACTGTGCTTCATCAAATCCTTCAGGTCTGCTCCAAAAGACCTAGAGGACTTAATGACCACCCTATCTAAAATAGCTCCCAGCTCTGCTTCATAGAACTTATTACTACTGGATATTATATTTTTATTTGTGTATTGTCTCCTCTTCCTCCCTCCTCCTTCCCCATGATAATACAGGCTTCACATGGGCAGAGTTTTGTCTGTTTTTTTCATTGTTACACTCCTAATTCTTAGACAGTACTTGTTCTAAGCAAATACAGAGGCACTCTGTTTGTTGAGGGAGAAAGATGGTGCAAATGAATCATGAATAAGTATCTTTAGAGGCCTTACCCTTTTTTTTTTAATGATTTTATTTATTAGCACGTGCACAGGTGAGGGGAGAAGCAAGACTCCCTGATGAGTAGTGGGCCCTATGAGGGGCTTAATCCCAGTACCTTGGGATCATAACATGAGTTTAAGGCAGGCACTTAACCTACTGAACCACCCAGGTGCCCCTAGGAGCCTAACATTTGTTTAGCATCATGTTGCTAGTGCTGAGCTCTTTTTAAAGACTTGATTTGGGCAATCTTTAAGTCAAGACAGTTTTTAGATTTCCTGTAGATTTTTGGAAGCTGGTTACACTGCTTATTCCTGCTCTCTTGGCTTCATTTGTGCAGTTTGTTTCCTTTGATTGAAGTGAAGTAAAAACACACTGGTATCTCAAACTTTTTAGTGGAATTCTGCTCCCCCCACCCACCATGGTTATATTCATTTTTTTTAGAGAGCCCATGCAAGTGGGGGAAGGGGCAGAGGCAGAGGGAGAGAATCCCAGGCTGACCGCCTGCTGAGCACCGGCCACTGTGAGACTGTCTCACAACCCTGAGATTTTGGTGACTTGAGCTAAAACCAAGAGTCAGGTGCATAACTCGTTGAGCCACCAGGTGCCCCTCAGTGGAATTTCCAATACCCTCTACATCACAAGTTACTTTTTGCCTTCCTTGAATGTCTGTAGAAATAATGGTTTTATTTATTTTTTTAATAGTATTTTTTGTTAGGAGAAAAAGAAATTTTTTAAGATTTTATTTATTTATTTGACAGGCAGAGATCACAAGTAGGCAGAGAGGGGTGGGGGTGGGAAGCAAGCTCCCTACCGAGCAGAGAGCCCGATGTGGGGCTCCATCCCAGGACCCTGGGATCATGACCAGAGCTGAAGGCAGAGACTTTAACCCACTGAGCCACCCAGGCGCCCTGAACTCATGATTGTAAATTTGGTTTCTGCATAGGCCTTCTTTAAATACCCTATCTAAAATAGTCTGCACCTAGTTTTCTCATTCTATCCCTTATCCTTCTTACTTTTTCTTCCTAGAACTTGTTGCTGCCCGTCATTATGTATTTTATATATATATTTATTTATATGTATGTATGTATTTATATATATATACATATATAATATTATTCATTGTATATATTCTGTTAGCATGTAAGGTCAGGAACTTTATATTCATCTCTGGATCCTTAGTGCCTAAAACAGTGCCTGGTGTGTAGGATGCAAAGTAAATATTTGTAGAATAAAATAAAGATTAAATAAGAAACACCTGTCATATGATATATCTGAATACTTGGTTTATGACGTCTGTATGTAAATCTCCACTTTAACCTCCACTAAAGCAAGTACTTTAATCCCCCTAATTTTTTGTTTCCTGCTCTCTAAAATAAGAATAAGAATAATAAATGCTACTTTGTAGAGTTATGAGGATTAAGGTTGATAACTATTAGTACTGGCATAAGCATTTTTGCTACTATTAGTACTCCATTACTCTTAACCTGTATCTACTATGGTATAGTAAGTATATTCAGTAAATATTCATTTTATTATGTAAACTTTTTAATTTTTTCATAGTCTTTGGGCATTTCTTTTTTTTTTTTTTTAATATAAGTTTATTTATTTTTATTTAAATATGATTCCTTTGAAATCCCCTATATCTCTTTGTGTTTTCCAGGGAGAGTAAGCACTTGATATTTATTGGTGTAATGTTTAAAAACCAATATAAAACATTTAAGTATTTGTAAGTTAGCTTATAATTAAAATATACTGTCCAGCAAAGTAAAAGTAGATGAAGCTAAGTAATATATTAAAAATAAGAAAAGCCTAATAGTAAATACTGTAGATATATTATCAGAGTGCCTTTTTTATTCAAACATTGAAGTTTGAATTTGGATCTGTTGACAAAGCTTCTGACTTTAAAATCTTGGGATAACTGGAGTCTCTTAAATTTCATATGGGAAAGAAATAATACTTAATAAAAATTACATTATATTCCTACGATTTTGTATCATTTAAAGATATTTCAGGAAAAAGTACACTTGGGTATTATGTATTAGCATTGTTTTTACTACACATTTACAGATTGAGAGGGGGTAAATTTTTAAGATATTTCAAATATCAGAAGTTTTCCCCGGAAATCTTTTTTTCATGTTTTTATTTATCCAAAATAACTGTACTTCCATCTCTTAATTAGGGAGATATGCAAACCGAAATACTTAAATAAGACCTCAGTACGTCCTGGCCTGAAGAACTGTGGGGATGTTAATTGTATTGGACGGATTCATACATACCTCGAGTTGATAGGAGCAATCAATTTTGGATGTGGTAAAAATAAAAACCCAACAACATCTTTTACACAACATTTTTTTATCCTTAGAGCACCCATTAACTTCTTTGTTAAAATTCAAGCAGATTTAGTATAGATAGAGAATTCAGGAGGATATTATAACATTATGAAGTAAATGTATCATTGAGTTGTTTCTTTAAAACAGATTTCTATTGATCAAACTGTATTTTCCTGTAACCTGCTGTGAAAGTGGTGGTATGAAAAGGAAAAATAGTCAGTCTAAGTAGTAGAAATAATTTAACAATGCAGCTCTTTGTCACGTAAAATTAAAGCCATTTTAAGAAAAATCTAGTAATGGCCCATTTAATTTGTAAAATCTGTATTAATGCTAGAAATACTGTCTAGCAGTGTTTAAATAAAGGAAATAATTTATGAGCCTCTACACTTAAATGTAATAAAAGTGTCAAAATATTTTTCATGGAAGAAAGTTTCTTTCACCCTAGTTTTTCTCAAATTTAAAGTCAATGAATATGCATGACTTTAAATGTATTCTTCACTTTTATTGAATTAACGTGACACAAACATTTTTTTAAAAAGATAATAACCATAGTTGCAAAGTGATAAGTTAATTAGAATTTTGTAACCCATAGTTTCAGAAAAGTATATTCTATATTGTATGTATAAGAGAAGACAGCTAACCAGAAAGTTTCCTTTCAGAGATTATTTTATTTTGTAGGAGAGAGAATTCACAGTCTGCCCTGTGGTCTGTCCTTCATTTCAGTGTGTTTGTTACCCCAAGCACTGTATATGGGACTGGCTAGTCAAGAAAACTAGTGTCACAGCTTCTTCAGCCACAAAAGCAAAATCATGTTTTCTGTATTAGATATTTGAATTCAGCGAAGTGGGCTTAGCACTCATTTAGTTAGAAATTCCGTTACCCATCTCACGAATACCCCGTTTTACTGGGATTTCCTTAAGAGCCTTACTTTTACTGAGAACTTCCAAGTGATTATAGAGAAAGATAGAAGCTCAGGTATAACAGAACTTAGACATTGGCTTACAACTTACAGTCAGTGTAGATGTGTCTTCCCAGTTAACAAATGAGTTTCAGAAAATAATAGATTGTTTTGTTTCTCCTGAATTCCGGTAGAACAGGCTGTATACAACAGGCCACCACCGGTTGACAAAGTACGAGTCAGAGACCGAAAAGATACAGTGGAAGCATACCAGCTTGCACAGCGTCTGCAGTCTGTGGTAAGCAGCCACCCCTCGCTAAGAAATCTCTCCAGATTGCTCCTGGCCCTGTTCGTCAGGTGTGCTGCCTTCTCACCTGCTCTTTAACAAAGGAACGTGTTCTCTCTCATATTTCACCTTAGGCATTCACTTTCCTGGTTCCCATTCAGTTCCATGTTAGCTTTTTATTTATTTTTTTTATTTTTTTAAGATTTTATTTATTTATTTGACAGAGATCACAAGTAGGCAGAGAGGCAGGCAGAGAGAGAGAGGAGGAAGCAGGCTCCCTGCTGAGCAGAGAGCCTGATGTAGGACTCCATCCCAGGATTCTGGGATCATGACCTGTGCGGAAGGCCGAGGGTTTAACCCACTGAGCCACTCAGGCGCCCCCATGTTAGCTTTTGAAAGGGCAAAAATGAGAAATACCCACAGCTCACTGGCAGACTTGACACGAAAGCACTGTGCTTTGCTTGCGTGCTCTTAGACTGCTTGGTTCTGGTTTCTGTATCTAGAGTGTCTTCTACTGCCATCCAGTCAGGCTCATTTTTCTCTTTCAGTTACTTTATTTAAGTCTTACTTTTAAGATTCAGCTTTTTATTTTTATTTATTTTTTTAAATTTTTTATTTCTTTTCAGCATAAGAGTTTTTTTAAATTTTTCATTTCTTTTCAGCATAACAGTTTTTTTAAAAATTTTTATTTCTAAGATTCACCTTTTTACAATAGCTATCCAAACTCTTGTAGCCTTTCCTTAATTCTTAAGGTTAGTGAATTTTTATTTTTCTCACAATTCATGAATGTTATTTTTAAAATAGGTGATCCTGCAAGTCCTCTAAAAGGCAGAGTCATATTGGATTCTTATTGGTTTTACTAATGAAGTAGGTTAAATTGGTAATAGGTGAGGCAAATGAAGAAAAGTGCCACTAATAGAGTGGGTATTTTTTTTAGGGTGTTTAGGCTGTAAACCATTTCTATCTAGATTTACTGTAGTAAGAAAGAATGTTTTTAGATCCTGGAAATGGTAGTTGCTGGAAATGGTGCTTTTCATATGCTGGTTTCTGAGCCAGTGCATTTTAAAGGCTTCAGTATTGAGGTTTACAAGACTGGGTATTAGTAATTCAGTCAGCTAACTTTGTACTTCTTTCTCTTTGTATCCACTAGGCAATCTTTCCTTTTCTAAGACTGAGAAATAATTATTTTCTCCTAGTTTTCAATATTCTACCTCTTGCTGTGGGTTCTTGCAAGTTTTCTATCACAAGTGGTTGAAAGGGAAGTCATTTTCTTGGTGGTTCTTTTGGTCTTAAAAATACCTTTTGTCCTAGTGTTTTAGCTCCTAAAGGTGAAGAGAAATGAAAATTCAAGAAGAAATCCAAGTAAAATTCAGAAAATCACTACTGACGTATTTTTGAACAGAGTACTATTAAGCATAAATTAATAAAATAAAATTTATTCAGGCATTGCTGATCAGAGATTATATTTCAATGAAGAAATTAACTGATTTTTAGAAAAATACCATTTTGGTGTTATATATTAGTGTGCTCTGATTTCTCCAACTTAACCTTGTTAACCTTTTGCTTTATTTTAATGCTTACCCCAGCGCACAAGGAGACGTAGGGTCCGAGATCCATGGGGAAATTGGTGTGATGCAAAAGACTTAGAAGGACAAACTTTTGAGGTGAGTTTGACCTTTGCAAATAGCTTATCAGTGAAAGTTGTTTTGGCAGTAGTATTTATATATCTTAATGCCACATGTGTTATACTCGTTTGTGTGTGTGTGTATCCTTCCTGTGTTAATTTTATTGTCCAGAGGTCACCAAGAAATAACAAAATAAAGGCATCAGTACACTTAACTAGGAGTTTGGTTCATTTTCTGTATTTTAATTATCTATTCTGCATTCTGGTCTCTAGTTCAACAGTATCTGCTGGTTTTCCAGTAAGTTGGTATGCCTAATTCATTTCAGTAAACATTTATTTTTTATTTTTTAAAAGATTTTATTTATTTATTTGAAAGACAGAGATCACGAGTAGGCAGAGAGGTAGGCAGAGAGGCAGGCAGAGAGAGGGGGAGAAGCAGACTCCCTGCTGAGCAGTGAGCGCAACAGGGGCTCGATCCCAGGACCCTGAGATCATGACCTGAGCCAAAGGCAGAGGCTTAACCCACTGAGACACCAAGGCGCCCCTCAGTAAACATTTATAGAATGATGTTCTGATTCATCATTTAAAATATTGTCCCACAAGCACTTAATAAGCCTTGCATATACCAGTTAGTAAATGTTATTTTTTCTTCCTGGATTTAAGTGCCCCTGCAGCCCCCCGCAAAGGTTCTTTCTCTCTTCCCCATACCCTGTCCCCAGCCTCACACCCAAGCGCCAGTCCAGGCATGGCATTAGTCAATGCGTGGTTCCTGCCTAGAAGGAGCTTAATTTCTAGATTAAGGAAAGATGATGTCTGATAAGTTCCATACGGTTGGTCTTAAGAAATGTCAGGTCTTCCCCAAAGGGTGTGGTCAGAGGGGGTATCACAGAAAATGTGATATTTCAACTGTGACATAAAGGATTAGTAGGAGAATTAGTACATGAGGACATTCCAGGCCAAGGGAGCAGCATAAACAAAGGTATAGACAGGGAAAATACGAAGTTCTAAAAAAGATGCATTGTTCATTTGGGCTAGAGTATAAGAATGGTGGTAGAAGTGGGATGTGTTCTGTACTTAATTTTATCAGGATTTTATAAACATTAATCAAATCAGTCATCACAGTAATACCATGGTATTATTGTTATTATTACATGTGTTTCCATGTTAAAGGTAAGGAAACTAAAGCACAGAAAGCTTCAGTAACTTGTCCAGGGCCACCCAGTAAGTACCAGAGCCAGGCATTCTGTCTCCAGAATCTGTGCTTTTTATCATTATGTTTCAGTGTCTTCTGGTTGGGAAAGAAAACTCAACACAGTAGGACTTGGTGACTAGACATAGGGAGTAAGTAAGAGGAGGGACTCAAGTGGTTCTGAGATTTTTTAACCTGGGTGACTGGTGCCATTAATTAAAACGGGCAAAACAAGAGAAGGAATAAGTTTTAAGGTTGGTGTGGCTGTAAATTTTGGAACAATTTTTTTATATATGATCCAGCATTTCAGTTTGCTAGTAGAAAGGTGAGACACATCTACATCAATGTAGTTGATCTTAGTCTCACCATGCCTAAACCTAAATATGGTTTAAAGAGTTGTTTTGTTTTTGTTTTAATTCTGCCTCTCATTGGCTGGTGGACTTTTTGATAAACATGTGTTTTATGTTTTAGCATCTCTCTGCTGAGGAATTGGCAAGAAAAAAAGAGGAAAAATGTAAACCTGTTAAATCCTCAAAAGTACCAAGACCAACAAAAAGGTATAGTGTTATATAAGTAAAATTTTTTTAACTTACCACAATGATTAGGAAATGCATGGGGGAAAATATCTGATATAACAACATTATATTCATATTAAGTCAAAAAATACTAAAACTTTTGACATTTTTTATTTCCCTGATTATCAGTTTAGAAGATCTTAAGCAAAAGTTTTAAATTTGTTTGGGTTTAGTGACTATAGGATCCAACATATGTTGTAAAGGGGACTTAATTATGATAGGTAGTCATTCATCTTCTTAGACATTATAAACAGATAACCTCATGGAATGATTTTCTTTGCTTGGTGCTGATTATTAGCAAGGTTTCTTGTTTTGAATAATCTGGTATTTGTAACTTGTAACAGTTAAGGTCACCAAGTAAGTTAAATGTCTTGATTTTCTAGACCCTTACTTTCTGCAGATGCCCCACTGAATAGACTATAGTTTTGTCAGTGTCCCTTTTAAAACAAGATATCTAGGAATGGCACTAAGTCATTTTCAGTGGAAAGAGCCCCTGATGATTAACCAGGGGTATGTCCCTAGGTAAGTTACATAAAGCCTTAAGCCTTCAGTCCTCACTTACAAAGTAGTGATTATAATAGCTAACACTGTTAGTTAGCTATGTTTTAAGCACTCTATGTATATCAATTCATTTAATCCGCATAACTACTCAGTGCAGTAGTTAATATCATTCCCATTTTATAGGTGAGGAACCTGAGGCACAAAGAGCTTGAGAAACTTGCCTATGCTTGTTAGTGGTAAGGCTGTGATTTAAATCCAGTCAGTTGAGTTTCAGAATCCATACTGCTAACCATTACATTACACATCACTTCTCTAAAATAAAAATTAAAACTTACAGTTGTTGTGAGAGTGAGTTAAATGAGATAAACTAAGTAAAAAAGATAGGCATCCATAAGCTAGGACTCCACATCCAGTATCCAGACATTTGATTTTCTGAATTTAAATGTGAGGCATATTTATTGTCATTTCCAGGCCCTTGTTCCAGTTTGTCAGGATCTTTCTGAATTCAGATCCACTTTTCTCGTTTAGCCTTCATAGCTATGAATTAAAAACATTTCAGTAAGCTTATCTCTTCTGTCATTGACTATTGATTAAAATGTTTAACTAAGATAAATATAAGCCTTAGACATCATTCATTGTTCAGTCAGCTACACATTGCTATGGTTAACCTGTGTTTTTTCATCTTACGCAAAAGAAAAAGCATAACAGATATCTTGCTTATGTTCAGATAAAATATATTTGAATCTCTGAGTCTGCTAGTTACTAGCATATCAGTCCTTTCAAAAATGAAATTTAGGGGCACCTGGGTGACTCAGTGGGTAAAGCCTCTGCCTTCGGCTCAGGTCATGATCTCAGGGTCCTGGGATTGAGCCCCACATCGGGGCACTCTGCTCAGTAGGGAGCCTGCTTTCCTCTTTCTCTCTCTGCCTGCCTCTCTGCCTACTTGTGATCTCTGTCTGTCAAATGAATAAATAAAATCTTTTTTAAAAAAATGAAATTTAGATTTACTTATCATGACATATTTTCCTGGATCCATTATTATTATTCTTAGTAGTCACCTCTGCACTTGCTAAAGGCTCAAAATCAGCTGTTTAATAATCTTTTCCAGAATTTCCCAATATATACATCTAATTTCTCTGCTTCTAAAGTCTGCTTTTGGGACACCTGGGTGACTCAGTCAGTTAAATGGCTGCCTTCATCTCAAGTCATGATCCCAGGGTCCTGGGATCAAGCCCCACATCTGGCTCCCTTCTCAGTAGAGAACCTGCTTCTCCCTCTCCCTCTGCCTGCCACTCTGCCTTCTTGTGCTCTCTCTCTGTCAAATAAATAAAATCTTTAAAAAATAAATTCTCCGGGCGCCTGGGTGGCTCGGTGGGTTGAAGCCTCTGCCTTCGGCTCAGGTCATAATCTCAGGGTCCTGGGATCGAGCCCCGCATCCGGCTCTCTGCTCAGCAGGGAGCCTGCTTTCCCTCTGTCTCTGCCTGCTGCTCTGCCTACTTGTAATCTCTCTGTCAAATAAATAAATAAAATCTTTAATAAATAAATAAGTAAATAAATAAATATATTCTGCTTTTTTTTGTGTTTTGAAAATAAGCCCAGGGGCACCTAGTTAGCAGGTCGTGATTTCAGGGTCATGAGATCAAACCCCAGGTTGGAGCCCCAACGTTGGGCTTGGTGCAAGGCTTGGAGCCGGCTTGGGATTCTCCCCTCTACCCTCAGATATGCACACATTCTCTTGCTCTCTCTCTCAGAAAATAAATAAAATGAAAACAAGCCATTGCATTAATTGCCTCTTCATAGCACTCTAGTAAATTTTTCCATTCTGTACATTTCCTCCAACAAGATAGTGGGGTTTCACATCATGCTTCTTTAGTCCTCTGGGATGCATACACTGTCTTCCTATTCTTTTTATTCATGTTGATGAAGCACTTGTTTAATTTGAGGATCTTTCCCCTTCATTCAACAAGTATTTCTGAATGCTTGCTATGTCTCAGGCACTGTTCTAGGCACTTGGGATATGAAGTGTCTGTTTTTCTGGCACTAGCAGTCTGGTAGAATAGGAACTATATAGTCCTGCTCTTTTCCAGTCGAATAACATGAACATATTCCTTGTTTGGGTTTTTTTTTCTTTCTTTCTCTGGACATAGCCTAAAGAAACCTTATTAATTGATCTTAATGTCTTTCTCAAATCTCAGTTCTTTACTGATAAAAGCCTTTCTAACATTTCTCTCAGATTTACACATGCTTTTGTATTCTACCCATATGTGCCCCTCTTCTTGTCTTTTTTTTTAACTCTTTCATTTTAAAAAAGGTTTATCATAGGGCTTTTTATTTTTTTAATTTTTTTTATTTTTTTAAAGATTTTATTTATTTATTTGACAGAGAGAGATCACAAGTAGGCAGGCAGGCAGAGAGAGAGAGGGAAGCAGGCTCCCTGCTGAGCAGAGAGCCCGATGCGGGACTCGATCCCAGGACCCTGAGATCATGACCTGAGCCGAAGGCAGCGGCTTAACCCACTGAGCCACCCAGGCGCCCCATAGGGCTTTTTATATACATTAATTTCTTTAGCAGAACTGCTTGTTCTTTATTCATTCAGCAAAGATTTGTTGAGTCCCTACTCTGCTGATACTGTACTTACAAGTGTTTTTGAGAAACCTCCTTCTTGAACTTTCTTACCCATGTCTTGTCAGGGAGTTAGTTACATTTTCTTCAAACTTTTTGAAACCTGCTTTCACTGTAGGTCAGGGTTTGGGTACTTTACAATTTCTTTTGTTTGGGTATTAAAAGAAATTAAGGCGACAGAATACTTTCTCTTAAAGGTCTTGTCATTTCCCATCTTTTTTATTGAGTCTGAAAAAAAAAAAACCAGTTCTTCTTTCAAAAGGGTTGTATAGAATTAATTGTCCTTAAGAAATTCTCCTAGTTTAATGTTTTTCTGATAATTGGTGTTTAGATTATTGATGCACATTTTCTAATTTAAATGAATGTGATTCCTGGTCTATGTTATTGAGATTGTGATTTTTTTTTCTTTTGTAGCTCATTTGATCCCTTCCAACTGATACCTTGTAATTTTTTCAGTGAAGAAAAGCAGGTACTATTATGCATCAGTGAATAGTCATAAATAATGCCCCGTTAGACACGAAGTATTTATTTTTCTGTGTGTGCAAGATATATATGCATATGAAAGATTGGACAGGGCAAGGTGCATTAAGGGTCAAAAGAGTGATACAGATGGAAATGAAAGAGTATTTCTTCATGCTAGGATTTTGAATGATAATATTTTAAAAATCTCTGGTCTGTGCTGAGCCTTGGTTGAGAATGAGAACTTGGTGTGACATGTGAAGGAGGAAAGGGTGGACATTCCAGAGGAAGAACAAAATCTCTATTTTTATGCTCCCCCATTTTTTTTTTTTTTTATATTTCAGGAGCCATTTCAGGTGAAAGTGGCTTCAGAAGCACTTTTAATAATGGATTTGGTAAGGATAATCTATTGTGTTTACTTACTCTGATTTCTATTCTTGTGTATTTTTATTGCAGGCTTAAGAGAGAGTATGGAAGACGTGTATTTTGGATCTTAACTATCCTCTTTTACAAGGAATCTAAAAAATAAGTCTTTTCTTTTGGAGAAAAGCCAAACAATTGCATGTTTCCATATTTTAGAGAAAATAAATTAATGTGAGTTTTGCAGACTGTTTATCATCATTAACCCTATATTCATTTTCTGGTATCCTTTGTCTGCGGCCTTCTAGATAACTGCAACAAACCACAACTCCTACAGTTTGGAGGCTCTTTGTTGGCACTAATTCCAGAGACCTCCAATAGTTGTGTTTGTTTCGGGCGTTTTTCTGTAAGAGGACCCAGAGTGATTTTTTTACTTTGTGTCCTTATGATACCTTTTCTGAGTAAGGGAAACAAATGGTATCTTTATTTTGTAAATTTAAAAACAGCATCTTGGAGTGTTTGAATATTTGGTTCAAAGCTTCTCAGCTGGCAGTGAAGATAAATCTGAAATCCTAAATTTCTTTGCACTGAGCCTAGCATCTGATTCCTCTGCTATGCTACTGTATTTGAAAAGCATAGTTACCATACTTGTAAATGAGTCTCTTGTAATAAGTGAGTTTTACTCTGATTTTTTTGTCAGATGGACTTTTATGTTTGGGCTAAGCCTGTTTTGTATTTCTTTTTAGCATGCTCATGTTTCTATGGCAGAAGTGATTGGTCTGTTAGGAGGAAGATACTCAGAAGTTGATAAAATAGTTGAAGTAAGTTCTCTCTGTAAAAAAATTTATTTAATTATTTAGTACTGCTACCATACCAAATACTTTTAAAGATTTCAGTGGATATAATTAAAATAGAGACTTTTACCTGTGATGGAAATGAGACTATGCAAATGTAGGTTAGATATTCCCAGGAGTAAACTAACATTCTGTATATATTGACCACCTGTTTCCTTTTACCATCGAGAAGGGGCGCGCTGCCAGCCAGGCCTCCTCATTGCTTTCACCAATAAAAAGCTACAACTACTTTAAAAGGCCAGGAAACATGCACCAACCCTATAGTTTAAACTTGGTGTGCATGATTCTGTTGCAATTATTATCATAAATAATGGGAGTCATTGAAAGACTGTATTTGTCAGATATTGTATGGACTAACTTGGAAAACTAACAATTACTATTATTTTTTTTTTTTAAAGATTTTATTTATTTATTTGACAGAGAGAGAGATGACAAGCAGGCAGAGAGGCAGGCAGAGAGAGAGGAGGAAGCAGGCTCCCTGGGGAGCAGAGAGCCGGATGCGGGGCTCGATCCCAGGACTCTGAGATCATGACCTGAGCCAAAGGCAGCAGCTTAACCACTGAGCCACCCAGGCGCCCCAAGAAAACTAACAATTATTATTAGGCCTTGTTTGAGTAGAAAAATTGATTCTGAGTTCCTGCATACAATCATACTTTTGGTGTCATTTATTTGCAAGTTAAAGGCTGCCTGTGATACTGTTAATTACTTTCATTGGCTTAAAAAAGTTTCTGTATCTACATATGAAGAACTAAAACTTTAAGAGAATTAACAGGATTTCAGGATAACTGTATGAGGATTAATCTTTTATAGGTCTGTGCAGCAGAGCCCTGTAACAGTCTGAGTACAGGACTACAGTGTGAGATGGATCCTGTCTCGCAAACACAGGCCTCAGAAACCTTGGCTGTGAGAGGCTATAGTGTTATTGGATGGTATCATTCCCATCCCGCCTTTGATCCAAATCCTTCCTTACGAGATATTGACACTCAAGCCAAATACCAGGTGGGCCTCCAGGTCTTATGTGTATGTTGTGTGTAAATAATTGTACTTTCTGTCCTTCCTCATTGCTTTCTACTAAATAAATGTATTTTTAACATTTCTAGCAGAGTGTTGGCATTTCTAATATTATTTACATCTGGAGTTTTGAAATAACTGCATTTTTTCTGATCAGAAGAATAATATGTGTTTATTTAAACATCTGGGAAATCAGCTATTTTGTTTAGCCCAGACAAACCATCTAAGTAACAGTAATAAGTACTCTGAGAGCTTTTAAAAACTGATGGGAACAGGGCACCTGAGTGACTCAATTGGTTCAGCGTCTGGCTTTTCATTTTGGCTCAGGTCATGATCTCAAGGTCATGAGATTGAGCCCCACGTCAGGCTCCGCACTCAGCGTGAAGTGTGCTTGAGATTCTTTCCCTCTTGCTGCCCCTCCCCCTTTCCTGCTCATGCTCTCTCTCAAATAAAAATAATATCTTAAAAAAAAATTGATGGGAACAACTAGGATAGGGACTGGGTATATGAGTGAATTTTGCATCTCTGAAAAAAAAATGAAGTTTTGTTTTATTCTGATAGTTTATGTTAAATGGGTGAATGCTTTTGCTGTAGGCTGCTATTAATAAATTATTACCATATTGATAAAGATTATAGTTGAAGCGTAGTGAAAATAATTTGTAAACATGTTCATGATACAGATTTTGCAGGCCATGTGGTCTGTATAAGGGTCATTTCTGCTTGGGTTGAGCACATTTTGACCTGAAAAATTTCAAGTGTGGAATGATACATATTTCATTTAGTTGCTGTTTGGATGTGAGGTTTTTAACACACTTTTTGTTCCTTTTTCCTCCATTAGGTGTTTAAGATGTTGGTATGGGCAAATACTGATTTTTAAATTTATGCAGTCAAGACTAATTATATTTTTCTTTTCATTGTAGAGTTACTTCTCCAGAGGCGGTGCAAAATTCATTGGAATGATCGTTAGTCCTTATAATCAAAACAATCCTTTACCTTACTCCCAGATTACCTGCCTGGTTATAAGTGACGAAATTAGCTCAGATGGCTCTTACCGTAAGTTTTCAACTAAGACAACTTCACCCTGTTCCTACCTTGATTTCTTTGAATCTTATATACCAAAGAATTTACAACTATGTGAAACTATGTGACGGAAAACTTTGTACCCTCAAATAGGGAATCAGTGTTTGCACACCATGTAGTGTAGTTATCCCCTTACGTTTAGTGACTTCCTTCTAGATTCAAACCCATACTGTATTACCATGACCGCTGGGCAAAAGGATTACAATGTGGAGAAGAGCTTGGGCCAAGCAATTTCCATGTTAAGTACAGGCCTACCTCCAAGATACTGCAGGTTTGGCTCCAGACCACCACTAGAGTAAATATCACAGTAAAGTTAGATGAATTTTTCGTTTTTCTAGTGCATATAAAAGTTATGTTTACTTTGTACTGTGGTTTATTAAGTGTGAGGTAACATCATGTCTAAAAAATGACATACATACTTTACTGAAAAAGTACTTTTACTAAAAAACGCTAACCAGTATCTGATCTTTCAAGGGGTCAGTCAGGAATCACAAATCACCATAACAAATATAATAAAAATATTTTGATATTGCAAGAATTACCAAATGTGACACACAGACATGAAGTCAGCAAATGCTATTGGAAAAATGTTGCTGATAGACGTGCTTGACCATAGGTTTGCCACAGACCTTCAGTTCCTGAAAAACACAGTAACTATGAAATGAAGTGCAGTAAAACGAAGCATAACAGCCTGAGGTATGCCTGTACTAGAGATACTGCTGTAAGCAAAATACACAAAGTCTCTGTTCTCAGGAAATTTCTTATGAACGCAGACTGGCTTTCTCTGCAATGGCATTTGAAAGGGAAAAAGAGAAATGACCACACTGTCACCTGCTCTCCATGGCCTCTCAGTTTTAGGCTTAACAGTGCCAACTGGTTTCCTTCTCTTAGTTTCCATTCTGTCCCAAAAAAGAATGTGCTGGGCTTAGCCCATCACATGATTTGGTTCCTTTGGGAATTGTGTTCACTTGTGGTCCAGTCAGCTCTGGCTGGACAGGGAATTGGTGTGGCAGACTGGGTAAAGGAGGGGAATGGAAGAAGCGAGTGTGTACAGAAAGGAAAAGACTGGGAGAGACAGTGACATCTGTAGGATGCTTATTCTCTATTCTCTATCCTTACCACTGTTGCTCTGAGAGGTCACTGTCCTCTACATGCTGTCACTGCACATTGCACTTGGGTTCCCATTAGCTCATGAGCACCTTAAAGGTAGATGTGATATTACACTCGTTTTTCTATCCTCTGTCTCTAGCACAAGGCCTGGCATAAAGTAGGTACTGAGTGAATGTTTAACAAATTAATGTCATTGTTTTTCATGTTGTCACTTAGATGCCATCTCTTTGGCAAAGACCCTCATGTCATTGCGATTAGTTGCTCTGTTCTTTGTACACCTGCACAACTGTAATACTTACTTCCTGCCTCCATGGTGCTTTTGCCTTTTAATGTATCTATTTAGCATGTCTCTCTAAAATGTGAACCTCAGACAGCCCACACTCCCTTCATCTCTGTAACCCCACCAGCATGTAATCAATTGCCTTGCATCTAGGAAGTGGTTAGCTGGTTTTTAGCTCTGCTGGTTTTTAATTGAACAAATAGTACTGACACTAACTTCAGTCCAAATAGCACATGTATATAACATTCTTTAGCCCAATTTATAAAATTTTATAAAAATTTAATTTTATAAAAAGTTATAAAAGGAGTAATCACAATTAGCTCATTCTCAATTTACGTCATTTTTTTCGTCTCATGGCCTGCTGGATTTAGGGAGTGAGCCTGTATTCTGATGCTCTCAGAGTATACAGAGAATACAAATAACTACGAGCTACATAAGACTACAAATTAATTAGAATTCAGTGAAATTTAAAATTCAGTTCCTAGAAATTTGCTTCTGGCCCAAAGGAAGTAACAAAAGACCTATCTGAAATAGCCACAAAACTGGACAAATGTATAAGACAGTGATGTTTAGGTCATAACATCAGGCAGTGAGGGGTTATGATTGCTGAGAGATGGAAAACAAATGAGGGGAGCCCTGAATTCGCTTACCAACTTAACAGAATTTCCAGATATGACACAAGGAGGAGAACCCTACCGAGAGGCTGCAGACTGAGTTGAGGTGACAGAGGGGAGACAAATGCAGCTAAACTGTACCAGAGAGTGGAAACCTACATGGAGAGCCCCACTCTGGAGATTTGTAGAAGGTACAGATTGAGTATTGGAGAGAAATACAGACCAGTGCATGTGAGGAAGAAAGTACCCCAGGCAGGGGCAGGGAACACTTGAAAGGATGAGAGGGGGACAGTACTTGACGCTCTCACAAGCTGCCATTGCACAACAAACAGTATTCAACATTATCATTATCGCAGGAAAGTTCTTTTGGGCAGAGCTGTCTCTTAAATGCCTCTTAACACTGCTTAGTAGGTTTTAATCCTAGGTTCTTCACTTTGCTCTTCTTGGAAACATTCTGGTTCACAAATTAAAGTTTTCTAGAAGCCATAGGATACCTTGTGTTACTTTTAAGTTTACTTTTTACTTAGGTTCTCTCTTCCTTACCTGTCTTGTCTTGTCCTTTCTTTTTTCCTTTTAGGTATATACCCAAATTCTATCTTTAAAATGTCTCTAATGGATAAGCATTTTCTGTACTTGTAATAGGCAGGCAATATACTTAATGATTAGTGTTCTGATATTTTAATGACTTAAAAATATTCAGTACAAAAGGAAATTTGTACTGCTTTTGTGCCACTTTTTTAACTAAGAAAAGTATTCTTACTGCCAAACAGAGCTGTATGGTACACACGCACTTGCGTGTGTGTGTGTGTGTGTGTGTGTGTGTGTGTTTTCATGGTTTTCCACCAGTACAGACTGAAAACACATTATTTTTTATTCATATATTTGACTTTCATTAAGAATAGGAATTGCTTGCCTGCCCCAGCTCTGACATTTACTGGTTATTTTATTTTGGGCAGAACACTTAGCCTCTCTCATTCCCTTTCATCACATCTCTAAAATGAGAAAAAATTACTACCTTGCTGGGGCACCTGGGTGGCTTAGTCAGTTAAGCATCTGACTTCAGCTCAGGTCATGATCTCAGAGTCCTGGGATTGAGGCCTGTGTCATCATCACCACACTCAGCAGGAAGTCTGCTTCTGCCATCTTTAAAAAAATTACTACCTTGCTTACAGGGGAGTTGTAAAAACTGCTGGTAATATATGTCAGGTGCTTAGCAAATAATAGATCTTCAATAGGTAGTTGTGATTATACTGTTGTCTACGCTTATTAAGTAATCGAGCATATCAAGTAAATTATAGGCATCACCAGAAGGAGTTTGCTTAATAGCTTGTGTTCTGTGATGTGTCACTCTCCTAAGTTTTTGCAGGGAAAAAGTAAAATGGAGGAGAATTGAAATGTGGAAAAAAAAAAAATCCACCTGAAAATAATGGGGTAAAGGCCTTTTTAGAACATATTGACAAAGTACGCTTATATTGTAAGGAAGTACAGTCGTGATGTTTTTTCCTTTCATTTTTTTTCATGCCTTCTGATTTGCTGGCATTGTATTTACTCAAAAAGCCTTGTGTTGACAGAAACTTAGTTGAGAGGCAGTATATTGTAAAGTTAATAAGAGAAACTCGAGCCACACTGCCTGGGTTTAGATCCTGACTGCTTCTTTGTGATTATGTATATGCTAATGAACAGGTTATGTTCTTATTTGGGGAACAGTACTGGTAGCTGGTTCACTTAAGTGGCCTTACATATGTGAAGCACCTTAAGCCTGTCATGTAGTAAGCATTATGTAAGTTTTACCATTATTTTTATGGTATTGACTTCTGGTAATGAATCAGCTGAGCTTTTCTTTAATACACGGCAAATAAAGTTACTGGGGGATTTTGAAGGTTATGTGAGAAATTTCCAAGTAGGCTCATCCGTGATACTTTTCCTTTCTAGCTGTGTGCATGGTATCCACCCCTTGGGCTCCTCTCCTCCAGAGTTTAGCTTGACAGAGAAGTGCAGTTGCTGCTTCTCCAGAGTTAGCCCTATTCCCTGGCTCCTGTTAGATGAGCACTTATAGGGAGGTGAGTGAATGTGGACTCAGAAGCCAGGCAGACTTGCTGGGGCTTAAAATCCAGCCTCTTGCACTTCACCAGCCTAAACAGGTTGTTTCACTGGTCTCAGCCTCAGCTTCTTTGTCTGTTAAATAGGAGTAATGCTGCCTACCTTATAGCATTGCTGTAAGCTTAACCTGTGTGAAAATACAAATCACTGGGATGGAACATGTCTTGTTTAGCTTAGCTAAATGTCATTTTAAGCCCGTGGTTCTGGCACAGTTTTTAACAATGCCACCTTTCACTCAGAAGTTCTCCTGGCTTGGATATAAATTATGTGATCATCCTGCCTCTCAGTTCCTTACGTATAATTGTCATGCAAATGGTACTTTTACTTTTCTTTATTATTATTAATTGCTTGGCATTAATGTGCTTGATGGACCAGGTTCAGCCAGGCAGTAAATATTTAATGAATGCCCACTATGTTTAAAGTGCTGTTCAGCCGGTGTGCCAAGTTGCGAGGGTGAGGATTTTAGGTAATTAAAAGGAGATTGGGGATTTAAGAAATAGTTGATGACAGTCTGCTTCTTTATGCTTTTCTAGGGTTACCTTACAAATTTGAAGTACAGCAGATGCTGGAAGAACCTCAGTGGGGATTAGTGTTTGAAAAGACAAGATGGATAATAGAAAAATATCGGCTCTCCCATAGGTATGTACTGTGGTTTGAGATGTTGCACATCTGCAGTGTTTCTCATTAAATTAGATTTTAGAGAAAGCCCAAGTTAAATATAAAATTATGATATATGGCATCAGTGACAGTTTATTACAAAACTGATTAGTTTATGGTATTTGTTTCATCAGTCTGTCTTCATATTTCTTCCAACAGCAGTGTCCCTATGGATAAAATCTTTCGCCGGGATTCTGACCTGACTTGTTTGCAGAAAGTAAGCTGCCTTCGTTTTAATTGGTTCTATTGTTCATAGATTCTAAAGCTATTCATCTTGATGTGTTTTCCCATGATGCCAAATGCTTTGTGGATACATTTTTTCTGTGTTTTTTTTATGGCTTTTTCCTTTCAGAAATTAATTTCTAAGAGATAATTAGTAATGCGTTTTGTTGCACACACTTGCATATAGAAATAATACTATTTTAGAATAAATTTGTCTGTACTAGCCAATTAATTTCTTAGCAGATTAATGTACACAGTGGAGAACATTTTTCTCATTTCATTAAATTCAAAAGCACCACGTTTCCATTTAGGTTTAACAATTGATCATTTTCAGTAATAATAATATAAATCTAATAATTACATTTAGGTGGTCATTTTATTTAACTTTCTGGTAAGAAGTAAGAGTCCTTAATTCTTTCGTTTCACTTTTTGTTTCCTTCCATATGTATAGAATTAAAGATCAGTATGGCAACACCTTTTTCTTCTTGGTAGCAATTTAAGAAGAGAAAACTTAAACATACTAAGTTTCTTTTTAATATTTTTTACCCTCTTCTATTAAGTCCACTTTGTTCTGTTGGAAGATTAATATGCATATTTTTTTAGGAAACAGACTCTAGTACCTTAATTTTGAAATTGTAGAGTCCTTTGTATGCACACAGATTTTTATTCTACAGGATTATTTCGCTTGGTAAATGTAACTACTGAAAAAAAAAGGTCACAAATTTGTCCAAAGTAGAAGGCATCATACTTAAAATCTCAGGTTTGTCTCCTTTTATGAAATCATAAAGGAACTAGCCTAAGCATTTCTCCTACACTCCTACACTCTGGCTGTATGATTATTGATCATAAATTTATCACCATGCTTAAAGAGACTATTTCTCATTTGTGCATTAGAAAATGTAAGATTTGGAAAGAGATACAACAATGATAGTAATGCAAACCCTCTTACGCTTTTTTTGTGTTTTAAATATAAAATTTTCTTTTTAACTAGCTTTTGGAGTGTCTGAGGAAAACTCTGAGCAAAGTGACTAATTGCTTCATTGCTGAAGAATTCTTAACTCAAATAGAAAATTTATTCCTTTCCAATTATAAAAGCAAGCAAGAGAATGGAGGGACTGAAGAGAACTGTGCTGTGGGTCCAAAGGAATTGTTAATGTAATTATTTTTAAGGAAGACCTTCTGATTTCGACTCCTCCTTTGCAAGTAATAACCTTGAAAGTATTGTAACTCAGCTAATGGTGGCACAACTTAAATATTTTTTCTCTAGTCATCAAAATCCAAACTTTCCCACATAAATCCTGTGACACTTGTTTTCACACAGCAGTTATCAGAGTGCCGTGTGAAGCAGGGTGTGCCGCAGTCTGCAGTCCCACCATGGCGGGCAGGTGCTGCAGGGGACTCTGAAGTGCTGTCTGCTTACTGGTGTATTCAGGTTGATAAATGCAGTGTATCTCTAGTATTTATTTCTCCCCAAACTAGTCATTCCACTTTTGGTACCTCGTGTCTCTGTCTCATTAGGAGCACCTCCATTTTTGCCGGTCTTCTGGTGAGATTTTGTCTCTGGTTGCAAATGAAATGTGGATGGATGGTCACTGAGGTAATGAACATGGATGAGAACTAGGGGCGCAGTAAATCTAACAACACGCTGCAGGAGGCCAGGGGAGGCCTACGGCCAAAGTCTTAAACATAGAGAAGAGAGCAACGGAGAGAATCAGATTGCCGGTTTTTCAGTTATAGATCTTTGTTTCCATTTTACTTTATAGCAATAATACTAGAGGCTGTGCCATTGTCTCAGCTAGCTGAAACATTTAATATGGATTTCAGATACATAAAATAATTAACTTCAACTCTATGTCCACTTGGTATGTGTGATAAAACCTCATTTAATTGGAACACAGATAATCATAATTCTCAAACTAGATTTTTTTTCTACTACCTACTATCAGGAGAAAGGCAGATTTTAATAATGCTTAAATATTAAATCGGAGACTTAATTTTAAAAAGAAGAAAACCTTCTAGGACATACTACATATCTAGTCCAGTTTCATATATTTTCTAAATCTAGAACAGATGTCAGCAAAACTTTTTATGTAAAGGGACAGTTAGACAAAAACTTAGGCTTTTCAGGTCACATACTGTCTCTATCAGACATTCTTTTTTATTTTTTTTTTTTACAGTCCTTAAAAAATGTAAAGCCATTCTTATTACTTCATGAGCCTCACAGAGAATGGGTTGCTGGCCTTTATCTTCCAGTCCCCACTCTAGAGAATTATAAACATTTGTAATTTATTTTCAGGTATGTGAACCTGAGACACTGAAAGGCCTTATTTACATCATCTTCAAACAACAACAAAACTTAGAATTATGATTTACATTTAAATATATTTTCAAGTAAAATTAGCAGTCATGCTGCCTCATTTGCATAGATAGATTTGAGTTTATTTCTGTGAGCCATAGAGTGATTTATACCCAACCTCCAAGCACTCTTACTAGTAAACAGTTTACACCTTATCTGAATATGGTTCTGTATTTTTACCTTTTTTGGTTGTAATCATTAGCCATGGAAGAATATGGCAGTGTTTGAGGGAGCAGGGAACCAGTTCTAGATGGCTTGCCTATGTCTTGACTCAACCCTGTGACTTCATGGTGGTGGAGTTGGGGGCGTAGGGAATATAAGCTGACTTCTATCTAAATTCTTGCGCACCTGAGGGCTAAGTTATCTTCCTGACAATCTTCCAGGTGTAAAATGCATTTCTCTATATGTAGGTAGGATAAACAATGAAACATAACTTATAACACAGTTACCTTTACGACTGGGGGAGGTAAGAGCTGCAGACCAAACACGGGGAAACCTGAGTCTTCATCCTAATTCTATTACCAACTTCCCTCTGTGGCAGAGATGATGTCATATAATCTGTCTGGGCCCCAGGCTCTTCACCTATATAATCCATAGGTCTAAATTTTATGGCTTTGTTTTTCCTTCCAAATACAGAAAGTCTGCAGTTCTGTGAAAGGTAGTAATTGATTCCTTGGTACTCTTCCTTTTTGACACGTTTTTCTCATTGTATGTGTGGCACACATCCTAGAAGTTGGTATGAAATAGCTCTCTTGATTGACATTTCCCTGCAATTTTGATTAATTTCAGTGATGGAAAATAATGGAAATTGCTAAAAATTCTGTTTTCCAATCTGGGTCTCCTGCATGCCAGTAGTTAAGATATTTACTAACCTAAGCCATACCGTGAGGAACTCAAAGACAGTAATCCTCAGAGGTTACAGTTTGGAGAGCACAATTTTATAAGTAATACTAACTGAGTATTTTTTTTCTGATGCTAGAGTATGTTTACTCCAAATATTTTTTTAAAAAACAGAAACATAAAAATATAAACCCGATTATCTGGAAAACCACAGGTAATATTTTAGTATAAATTCTTCCCCCTTGGGACGCCTGGGTGGCTCAGTGGGTTAGGCCGCTGCCTTCGGCTCAGGTCATGATCCCAGGGTTCTGGGATCGAATCCCACATCGGGCTCCTTGCTCGGCGGGGAGCCTCCTTCTCCCTCTGCCTCTGCCTGCCTCTCTGTCTGCCTGTGCTCACTTGCTCTCTCTCCCTCTGTCTCTGACAGATAAATGAATAAAATCTTTAAAAAAAAAAAAATTCTTCCCCCTTTTTTCCCTTGGGCCGTGTCATTTTAAAGATTTTATTTACTTATTTGAGAGACAGCACATGAACGGGGGGTGGGGGTGTAGAGGGGGAAGCGGACTCCCCGCTGGGGAGTGCTGAGATCATGACCTGAACCCAAGGAAGTCGCTTAACCAACTGAACCACCCAGGTGCCTCTGGACCCGGCAATTTTAGAATGTTAAAATTTGTGGTATTTTCTTCCTCTCCTCCCTTGTTCATTCTCCCTGTTTCCTCTTTTCTCTTAACATATTCTTAAAACATTTTTGCCACTGCAAGTGCCCACATTCCTGTCACTGCCAACTTGGGCTTCTTAGGGTAGTCAGAGCCAGGACCTTGGAGAAACACAGAAGTCTAGAACTGAGAGGCAGTGTAACATGGGAGGTTCAGGAGGCAGAGACCCAAAGAAAAACCTACCTTTGATAATGTTTACAGGAGTGGAGACAGGACCTGGATGCATCCAGATCTCTTAATCCTGATTTGATTCTTAAGATTACACAATGATAATAAAACAATAAACTTAATTTTTTTTTCTTTTCCTGCTTGGCTGGTGGAATTTTACCTTAGTACTTCTCTGATATCAGACTTAGCTCTTTTAAAAATCTAATCCCAAAGTAACATTCAAAAAAGAAAAACCAGTGAATAAAATTATCAAGATGAGACTGTCCTTACCCCTTCAGTATTTTATTCTTGAACTATTTCCAAAGCCACATTAGGTAGGACTTAGACACTTTTGCCTTCTTTGTCTTCCTCCAGAAAAAATTAAAAATTAATTCATTACAACTGCATTTGTATAAAATGGGTCTAATATTGTACATTAACATGTCCTCAACCTAAAAGATTGTTTTTTTCCTTCTGAATTTAAAAGAAATGAAAACATTTTTATTGGCCCTAAAAGTACTGGTGACCGCCTGCCTGGTATCTAATGGTGGCCCTGCCTGTATTCTGAAGGGTAGCTCTGGACAGCCGGCAGTCATGACCTTGTTGAGCTCTAGACTTAGAGAATTTAGGAGTGTTGCTTAGAAATAATCATCATCACGAAGAAGATAGGCAGTGATTAGTTTTAGCTTTCAGGTAGATATTTTTGTTCTGACCTGTAATTTATAGTTTTGAAACTCATGCCACATATACTACCACTCCTTTTCTTTCTTCATTTCCCTCAAGCCCCACTCCCTGTTTTTCCCCCACTCCCTCTACTTACCTCTCAGAATACAGGTACAGGATGGCGCATTGAGCATTTGGTGACAGCAAGGCCGGAAGGATAGTTGAACAGATCCATTCGTATTTCATGGAAGCTGATTAGTGCTGCCCCAGCCTTCTCTCCAAAACTCACTTCCCCCACAGGAGTGGGGTGAGGTCGGTGATGTGGGCACCGAGCAGGGTCAGAACCTCTGCAGCTGTCTGGGCAGCAGGGCGGTGGCTGCCTCGACAAGCCAGCCTGAGCAGGCCTCCTGCTCTTCGGTTTGCCCTGTTTGCCTTGCTGGGGCCTGATGAGGTGCGCTGGAGGACTTAGGGGAAGTGCTGTAGGCAGGATGCTCCAGATTGATTCTTCGCCCAGGGACACGGGGACCTGTGGACACCTGACCACCCGACATACAGCTCCCTAGCCTCGGGTCATCAACAGGCATTCAGTGGATGAGTTTCTTAGTGGGAATTAAGTAAGGGTACCCCAATTTTGAATTTTTTCACCTACACGGCCCTCTACCAATAACAAGACACTGTAAGTCCAGATTCCTACATCGTGGCATTTGGGAAAACTTAACTTCACCCAAGCACAAAGGAAAAAGCACATTTTTATCATCATCTCTATCAGGATTAATATAAAATTTAACAAACTTGATCAGTATTCCCAGCTTACCAGCAGTTAAGAATTTTCTTACAGATTAATATCCTATTTTGCAATATTTCCAGAAAATCACTGTGGAGAATAATGTCATATACTTTTAACTTACTCAAATCCTGACCTTTTCTCAGATGGTTTTATGTGTGCTGTTCTTCAAAACTCTCTTTTCTCTGTTTTGATATTTGCCCTGTAATTTGTGCTTTCCAGCATTTTCTGAATCTTGTAGGCTACCTTAAATTCTTTCTGGAACAAGGCAGAGAATAAATATGTTAACCCCCTAAATCAGGAGAAAATAAAAATTTCCCAGATAAGCTGTGATTATACTAGATGCTGTATACCAAACTAAATTCGAGAAGGTAAAATTAACTCATGGTATCTGGGTTGTTTGTATTTTCTTATTTTGAATATATTTATGAATATATTCATAAGAATTTTAATTTCAGGGAAAAATGCCTTATGTGCTGTCTTTGAGGTTTCCTAGAGTAGTCTCTTAGGCTTTAAGAGGAATGTTAAATATGATTTCATAGATTGTACTCCTGTTTCATAGTTTTGCCATAGAACATTTGTTTTGAGCTATGAATTATAAAATAGTATTTAGAATCCAGCATGATTAAATAGACTGGTCATAGATCTTTAAATTTATGGATTTAATATGTAAATTGTAAATTGTGTATTATGTATAAGTATCATATAAGTTTACTATGATTATTGATAAACCTGTTGCACTGTTGTTTTCCCCAAATGTTATTAGTGTTTATGGATTTCTTTTATTACTTTGAATTTTGGAATGTTCTGTAATGGAATATAATGACTTAAACTATTTTGTACATTTAAATATGATACCACATTGTCTAAATCTGTATTAAAGAATATTGTAAATATTAATGTTTATACAGCTTTGAAACCTTTTCCTTGAAATGGTTGAACTCTTCTCCCTGTACTAAACAATGACATAAAATATCTGATTTTAAGCTTTGAGATTTTAGCTTGTGGTAACAATTAAAAGAAAACATTCTGCAGATTCTATATAAATAAAATTTTGGAAAAATGAATTGTTTGGTCTCTTTCTAAAGTTTTAGCAGCATACACATTGAATTGCAAATATGCCTCATTAATTCAAACATTGGTTGAGTGTCTATTATGTTGAGCATTGTAGGGGGCACAAAGATGAGTAAATCTTGATTTCGTCCCACAAGAAACCCATTACCTAGTAAGTAAGTGGGAGATCCAAAAAACCCAACCCAAGTAAGACACTAAGATGCAAATTGGAATTGATTATAAATGCCTGTAAAAGACTTCAAAGGTAATAGGTGTTTGTTGTTGTTGTTATTGTTTTTCTCTTAAAAGATTTTATTTTCTATTTATTTGAGAGCGAGAGAACGATCCCAGGACTCCAGGATCCTGACCTGAGCCAAAGGCAGACACCTAGCCAGCTAAGCTATCCAGGCGCCCCGGTAATAGGTGTTAAGACAAATGAGAAATCATTCTCTAGAATGTGAGGGGTGAGACATTTCTTGGAAGAGATCTACCTTTAAACATCCTAACAGGATTTGGTTAAGTGACATTTTTTTTTTTTTTAAAGATTTTATTTATTTATTTGAGAGAGAGAGACAGGGAGAGAGAGCATGAGCGAGGAGAAGGTCAGAGAGCGAAGCAGACTCCCCATGGAGCTGGGAGCCTGATGTGGGACTCGATCCCGGGACTCCAGGATCACGCCCTGAGCCGAAGGCAGTCGTCCAACCAACTGAGCCACCCAGGCGTCCCTGGTTAAGTGACATTTGGGGAGAGATGTTCGAGAGAGAAGTGACTTTAGCACAGGTGTGGGGATGAGGAGTGGGAAGTACTTGAGAATGGTGAGTTTTGGCCAGAGGGTAGAGTATATGTAGACGCTCATTAGGTAATTCACACGGAGTCAACTAAGGAGGCAGAAGGTATAAAGAGGAAAATCTCACCTTAAAATCAGAATTAACTCACTCACTGTCCTTCAACTTCCAGTCTTTTTTCTTAGCATATACAAAACTTGAAGGAGGACTTTTCTTCCATTCTGACTTGTCTATACTATCTAATTGATGAAGTTGTTCTTCCCTACTTATCTGTTAACACAGGCGAAAGACCCTGTGGTCAAAGCATCCCATGTGGGGACAGAAACTACGCCTCAAATAACAGGGGCTGCCCTGACACCAACAAGACCCCATTTGATTGACCCCAAGATAATGATCGATGTCACCCTTACTGCCCACCTGCTCGTACCCACCCACTTTGCCCCATGTTTTCCTGATGGGCACCTAGAAGTATTTTCAGCACTTTGGAGACAGACTTGGAGCCACTAGTGCAAAGTCTCCCGGTGTTGGCCTCACTGAAGTAACTCCTTTCTGGTTTCACCACCACTCGTCTCTCTGCTTCGGTTTTTGTCAGCGGCGAGTCGCTGAAACTGGTCTGTCTGCGACCCTGGGAGCCAGGGCTCTTGCACCCCTGCACCCCAGTTGCAATTTTTTAAAAGATTTTATGTTTTTTGAGAGTGAACGGGAGAGGGCACAAGTTGGGGGGGGCGGGGGTGGAGAAGCAGACTCCCCGCTGAGCAGGGAGCAGCATGTGGGGCTTGATTCAAGGACTGCAATCAGGTCCTGAGCCAAAGGCAGACGCCGAACTGAGCCACCCGGATGCCCCCCGGCTGCAATTCTTGGCAAGCCATCCAGGAGCTGTATTTTCAGTTTGCCCACCTCCCTGGGCACTCCCCATTGGAGCAGTGGGTCTGGGCAGCACCAGGGGCTGTGCTGTTTCCCGATCCAGTGGCTGTGGTAGGTCAGAATCAGCTGCTCATGGTGACTGCACCCGGATATGAGGACAGGAAGTCCTGGGCAGCTGCTGAAACCTGTTTTGTTGCAGGACTTTCCTGCTTGCCCTGAGCTGTATCGACTGCCTTCAGTGCGTTTGGTGAAGCAGAGAAATGAGTTGAAGAATCAGTGGGCCCTAGACGTTGGCTCCTGGTAAGTTCCCCAGGAGTGCACACTGGAACCCATTGTTCCTTGGTTCCCTGCTGTTGGTTTCTTCTGAACCATTTGTTCAGGCTGGCGTCGCTTGAGTTGTGGCAGGAGCTGATCTAATTTGTGAAGGTATCCTTGAGAAAAGGAGTGGACGTGAGGGAAGCCAGGGTATGCATTTGGGGAGATCTCTGTTGGAGTGTGTGTGTGTGTGTGTGTTTGTGTTTGTGTGTGTGTGTACAAGATGGGGGATGCTAACTACCCCCTCCCAAAGTCCTCTGGAGAGAGTACTGGCTAACTGGTCTACGTTGGGTTAGAACCCTGTGACTAAGGAGATGGTTTCTTTACTGCAACACTGCCTGGCCCGTGCATGTGAAGCTCAGAGGAAGCATGGCCACTGCGTAGCTCTCTGGTATTCCTTCCTCTCATTCGGTTGCCTCCACATGGGTGGGTGGGTGGGGAGGGTTGGTTTGGCTCTCTTAGTTTGACTAGGAAGCCCTTGGGTTCTGTCGGTGAAGCTCTGACTTTCAGGGTCAGATTTTGTGTTTCTTCCCTGTCCTTTCTGAACTTTTGCCTAGGAAGATGGGGAATACTCCTTCTGTTCCCAAAGAAAGTGCATTAGGGCATATTTTGAATAATTGGTGCAAAGGGCTGAAAATCACCCAGAGAAACAGCCTGTTTAGCAGGAGGGAGAAACAAGAGACAGAAATTAAGGAGTGTCAGTCCAAACTTGGAACCCACCTCCAGCCTTGTCAGTGGCGCCCTTGCCCCTCCCCTCTCCCCGCCCCACCCCGTGTCTGCACGCCCACCCCCGCCTCACGTAGCTGGCTCCTACCATTGCTCCTGCTCCTCCTACCATCACTACTGGGAAGCGAAAGCATCCATCTCGTTATGAGGTTCAAACTGGAGCACCTCCCAATCAGCATGAAAGGGCCCAGGGACTCAGAGTGCCCACCTCAGATTTCCCCACAGGAGCCCCAGGTAAAATAAAGGAGAAAAGGAGTGGACGTGAGGGAAGCCAGGGTATGCATTTGGGGAGATCTCTGTTGGAGTGTGTGTGTGTGTGTGTGTTTGTGTTTGTGTGTGTGTGTACAAGATGGGGGATGCTAACTACCCCCTCCCAAAGTCCTCTGGAGAGAGTACTGGCTAACTGGTCTACGTTGGGTTAGAACCCTGTGACTAAGGAGATGGTTTCTTTACTGCAACACTGCCTGGCCCGTGCATGTGTTTGGTCTATTTTAGAATAGATTGGGGAATAGATTGACACACACGGGACACAGGTGTAATGTATCAGCATTAACGGTAACCTAAGTTTGCTGGCTTAATTAAAATAGGCATGTCTTTTGGAGTTACCAACATCGAATATAATACAGAGAATCAATTTCTCTTCTACCTGAACTAAATTCATATTTTATCTGTTGCAATTTGACTTAAAATAATGGTTACTTCTGTCTGTTTCTTAAAGCTTTCATGGGTAATTGTTAAGAGCAAGTAGGTTGACTAAAAGGTTTATAGCTTTCAGCATCTTTGGTAACCTCAGACTGAAGTTTTGCTAGGTTAAGTAATAACTCAGTGGATGGCTAAATTTTTTCCAAATGAGATAAAATACTGAAACATTCATTACTAAACACAACTTCATCTGCTTTTGGCTTCTTATTACAGAAAAACCAAAGACACTGCATTCAGCTTTATGCTTAATTGAAAGAGTGTATTATGGAGAAGCATGTTTCTGGAAATTAGGAAACATATTCATAAACTTCTGATCTAAAGAATTCTGGTGTAATAGTGCATAGTCAGTCATGACATCGTTTTCACTGGAAACTAAGACTTCTAAGTAAAAGTTCTGATAAACATAATTAAGACTGTCAGGAAATGATAAAGAAAGCAACTTTATATACAAGGAAAGTAAGCTATGATTTGGTAAGAATGGGATGAGGAATGGGAATACATTTTTGTGGAAAAGAAAGTAATTTTGTCCTGAAATGAGACTGATTATTTAGAGAGAGAACGCTTAGGACAAAATCTGAATGAAAAAGAAAGTTGTAGAGGTTTGTGAAGGGGAATCTTTGGAAAAGAATTTAATGTGTGGCCAGGACTGAAGTTGAAATGAATGATTTTTTTAAAATATACTAGTATGAGACTGGGATTTGGGTTTTTTTCTCTGCTAAAACGACAAAGTTCTCTTGAATTGTTGGTCTGCTCTTGATAAGAAATTGTAAGCAAAGTTTTCTTTATCTGCCTAGAAAACCAAAATTTCTATGTTGTCTTATAAGTTTGTTGATTCCTTAAAAAAGTTAAAACTTCTCCATATTGAAAGAGCTAAGTTTTACTAAGGCTGTGTAACCTTCTATACTTGCCTGTAGAATCTCTTTCTTACTGCCAACTTGGTTAAATAATTATATATTGAGTGTTATAATTATCTGAATCCTATTTAAGCATGTTCTTTATAACCTTCTGAGGTTTTTAACAAACTCCCCAAGATTCAAATTCTAACTGGAGTCTTTTTGACTAACAAAGCTTGTTTATGTGGTCTGTTAAATTACATGGAATCCTGTTAAATGGTGATAAGCCTGGGTATACTGGATGGGTAAATGCTATCACTGTTCTAGAAATTATATGAAATCCCTGAAATTTTTTAAGGTTTATTTATTTACTTATTTGACACAGAGAGAGAGAGAGATCACAAGTAGGCAGAGAGGCAGGCAGAGATAGAAAGAGGAAAATAGGCTCCCTGCAGAGCAGAGCGCCCCAATGTGGGGCTCGATCCCAGGACCCTGAGATCATAACCTGAGCTGAAGGCTGAGGTTTAATCCACAGAGCCACCTAGGTGCCCTGAAATCCCTGAAGTTTTAATAGGTCCTGATCTAAGGTCACTTGACATTCTAATTATTGAAATGCGTGTCATGAAAGTAAGCGGACTTCTTGTCAACTGCGGTATGATGAACTCTCATCAGATCTTTAACCATGACCTTTGTTGGACAAGATGCTCTTACAAACTATGTTTCATCTCCAAGGAGATGCATGAAAAGGAGTTTGACAAATACAGTTTTCTGATACCTTTAAGATGGTAAATCTAATGGGTGCCTGGGTGGTTCAATTGGTTGAGCGAATGCCTTCAGCTCTGGTCATGATCCTGGAATCCCAGGATGGAGTCCCCCATGGGGCTCCCTGCTCAGGCAGGGGGTCTGCTTTCCCCTCTGACCTTTCCCCTCTCATGCTGACTCTCTCTCATCCTCTCTCTCTCAAATAAATAACTAAAATTTTTCTTTAAGAGATGGCAAAACTAAGCTGAGTAGAATTTTCAGAACTAAAGGAAAAACTGCATTCAACCAGAATAAGAATTAGTAACATGAGACTGAATGAATTGAGGAAGGTGGTTATATTCTTTGTGACTCTTGTTTGAAACATTGCTGATTTTCTAATGTTTGAGCTCCCAGATTTCAGATTGAAGGAAACTTTTTCTCTTAAGAGATCCATGATTTACAGAAATATGATAAAATATTCCTTTATAAACAAATTGAAACTTTCAACTTTTCTCCATACCTGAACCCAGAAACTCTTAGTGAATATTCTTTCTTTCATGACAGTTATAATTATTTGCTTAAAGTCAATGAGAACCTGTTCTCCTTGTAACAAGACACTCTTGGAAACACTGGCTATATTACCAAGGCTTTGACTGGAAAGTCTAATTTGAGAGACACATGCATAGACAGGCATGACCAGACAGCTATAAGGAACTCAGGTTGACTTTATGGAACCAGTGGAGCCATCCTGAAATGTCGGCCTGACACCTTGCTTACACAGTTCCCAGCGGCCTTACCAGTGACTGAAGAATGTCTCTTCCCGGTAAGTGCAGGAACATCAGGATACTCTGGGAGATCTCAAGAAGAGGAATTCACCCAAACCTACAGATGTTGCAGGCAGATCTGACGGCAAATATTTGACATGGCTTCTGGCCTTGAGTGGCTATCAAAAGTTCAATCAGAAATTCCTCATAAAAAGTTCCAGCAAAGCAAATTTATAAAGAACTTATATCATCAGTCACTATTCTTGCCGTGATATGTAAATAATTAGGCCAAGTTTGTTAAAACTGGACAAGTTTTACAAATGAATTCGTCATAATTTGGCTATCTTTGATGGAAATGAGAGTGATTATAGAGAGAAAAATCATGTTTCAATAACACACACTTTGTGGAAGTCAGATGCTGGTTCTAATGGTCTTCGAATGTTTGTTGTTTGCCTAAGCTAGACAACTTGAGGTAAACTTCAGAGAAATTGGCACAATAATCCAGGTGCAGATAATCTCTATTACTCTGTGGGGATAATAAAAGGACCCCACAGGGATGTGATTATTTCAACAGCTGGACAATGAGATCGACTTCCCCCAACAACTGACTGTGTAACTCAGCTATCACCTCAACCGCTTCTATGTATCTAGGATAGCAAAATCACTCCTTAAGAGCCAGAGCATACCTCCACCTTATGGGGTTTACCATGGGCTCGTGAAAATAGTGGATGGAAGATAGGATTGAACAGTGTGCTTGGGCATGCCCAGAGCCCCCAAGATGAGTCCTCTCCCACTTGCCAGTGGTTCCTCATAACTGGGACATTGTTAAAAGCTAGATAGGAGGCAAAAAAGACTTCTCGATGGTCTTATCCCTTAACCATATTTGTCCAAGGAGCCTGCCTCTCCAGGTGTAGAATTACAAATAGAGGCTTTCGCCAAGCACCCAGCAGCTTTTGAACCAAACACAGCACCCAGTCACCCTCCTAAACGATGAAACCATACAAATTCGAAACTAGTCCTTCACCACCAAATGGCCCACAATACCTTGACTGCAGCCCGAAGAGGGAGCTGTGCTCTCCTTAAAACAGAATGCTGCATATATATGCCAAATCACTTGAAAAATGGAACTAAAGCCATGAAATATTTGAACACATTGCTGCTATAGATGCTCTAGCTCTCCATCCTTTCAGCAGTTGGCTAAATTCGATTCTTTCCCCATGGAAATATGCCCAGCTAATAATAGAGCCTGCTAAGCATGGCTCTATTTCTTGTTGTTTTTCCTTTTGGTGGTTGGTTGACTTTTTGTATTTGTTAAATGGGAAGCCTGCGCTATTCACACAAGCTTGGAGATGCTGTCAAGTGTCTACTTCAGGAGAGACTCAAGACATGAAGTTCTATGCATTCTTCCATTCCAAAATCCCTACATCATCCCAGGCATTGCTACATCTGCTACTTCTGTAGCAGAAAGTAGCCACAGAAGGCAGGGTTGTCACCCCTCTCCTTCTGTAGAAAAGGAATGTAAAGATGACGTCAACTACCTCCATTCTGACCTTGCTCTGTACTTTTCAATGAATGAAGTTCTTTCCTGCTCATTTCTTTTTTTTTTTTTAAGATTTTATTTATTTATTTGACAGAGAGAGATCACAAGTAGGTAGAGAGGGAGACAGAGAGAGAAGGGGAAGAAGGCTCCCCGCTGAGCAGAGAGCCCTATGCGGGGCTCAATCCCAGGACCCTGGGACCATGACCTGAGCCAAAGGCAGAGGCTTTAACCCACTGAGCCACCCAGGTGTCCCATTCTTGCTCATTTCTTAACTCAGGCAAAAGACCTTGTGGGCAAAACATCCCATGATGGAACTGAAATGACCCCTCAAATAATAGGGACTGCCCTGACACCAGCAGGACCCCACGTGATTGACCCTGAGGCAGTGATCAACCTGACCTTTACGCCCCAGCTGCACATACCCCCCTGCCTTCATCCCAGTTTTCCTTATATAAACCTAGAAGTCTTCACAGCACTTCGGAAACAGTCTTTGAGGCTTTAGTCCACTGTCTTTCCAGTGTTGGCCTCACAGAAATAAGTTCCATTCTTATTTCACCACCACCTATGTCTCTGCCTTTGGATTTGGCCAGTGGTGAGTAGGCAAACAAACCTGACGCATTTTCGGTCCCCAAGCCAGGGGCTCTTGCCCTCTTGGGCCCCAGTGACACCACTAATTTGAAAAACAACAAGGACCAGCAGGGTCATACTATGTGTCTTCAGCTTCTGTCCTTTCATTGAGGACTTCTTCCTGCAACAGCACATAAATATCTATTTGCTCTCTATAAGGCATACAGAGCATTCTATGGCACAGATTTGCCATCATTGATCTAATCAGTTCTTAACAGATGAACTTTAGGTGGTTTTCATTTTTCTAGGAAAAGTAATTCTCTCTTTTTTTGCACACTTAATATTTCCCGGACTAGATTCCTAGCAGCTTAGATGCCAGATCAAGATCTATGGGTCCTTTAAATGTTGTTAGTATCTGCAGAAAAATCTTCCATTTCTATAAGCTCATTTTCCTCACAGCAATACAGCCATGTGTATCATGTTGTTTACAGAACCAGTTTGAACTCAAGGATCCTCAATGATATAATTTAGGTGGCAAAGTACAATGAAATCCTAAGAGTTCTAATTCCACGAGACATCTATTTCATTGGAAGTTCATTCCTTCATGCAGCTGTTATCGATGCTTGCTAATTAAACATTTGCTGTAATTGTCTGATTGTGACCAGCAGCATGTTCAGCCAATAGCTCCAGACCAACATTGTCCCACAATCCTATTTGTACTGTAGTGGTTTGTCTTCCTCTTGCTGATGTGTTTCTACATCACTGATTCTCAATTTCTTTTTCATAGGGTGCTGGCTTAAACAAAATATTGTCAGAGTTTGCAGAAAGATAGAGCTAAGTAAAAAACTTGCTTTGGGGTCTTCTGGGTAGCTCTGTCAGTTGAGCGTTTAACTCTCAACTGCGTTGAGATCAAGAGTTTTGATCTTATATTTTGAGTCCTGTGTTGGGCTCCACCTTTTTAAGTAGGTGTGGAGCCTACTTATTTATTTATTAGATCACAAGTAGGCAGAGAGGCAGGCAGAGAGAGAGAGAAAAAGAGAGAGAGGGAAGCAGGCTCCCTGCCGAGCAGAGAGCGCGATGCGGGACTTGATCCCAGGACCCCTAGATCATGACCTGAGCCGAAGACAATGGCTTAACCCACTGAGCCACCCAGGCGCCCGGTGTGGAGCCTACTTAAAAAAAAAAAAAAAAAAGATTAAAAAAAATTTTTTTAAAACCCTTGCTAAAACAACAACAACGAAAAACAAACAAACAAAAATCTTGCTTTTGTATTCCCATATCTTTCCTCTTATCAAATATAAGACTTACCAGTTAATAACTCTGATACCTGTTACTGGGTAGAATCAGTGATTCCTTTCACTTCAAAATGCAGAAGAACTGGAAAGTTTCAGAAAGCAGTTTAACAGCTTAGGCAATTTTTTCCACATCAGGGATTGCTGGACTTTCTTTTGTTCCCAAACACCTGACAGGTATGACTCAGCAGTAATTGCAGCGTCTAGACCCATCCAGAACCAGAAGAATGTCTAAGTTGGGCTCATTTTGTGTAATAAAATTAAATAGTTCAAAGGAAATCTTGGAAAGCTCTTTTTCAGAACAGAGCTGTGACTAACATTGAGTAGTTCTATATCTCTCCTAAGAGAGAGAAAGAGGGGGAGCTTTTATGAGCTCAGTTTGCTTAGATACAATGTCTCAAATGAGATTTCAGCATCAGGCAGTTGGAGAATATGTTGAGATCATTGGGACGCCTGGGTGGCTCAGTTGGTTAAGCGGCTGCCTTCGGCTCAGGTCATGATCCCAGCATCCTGGGATCGAGTCCCGCATCGGGCTCCTTGCTCGGCAGGGAGCCTGCTCCTCCCTCTGACTCTGCCTGCCATTCTGTCTGCCTGTGCTCGCTCTCTCTCCCTCTCTCTCTCTGATGAATAAATAAAATCTTAAAAAAAAAAAAAAAAAGCCATGCTCTACCAAACCGCCCCTAACTCAACATGGTAAAATCTCACTCACAGGAAGTCCGTTGCAGGTGATCTGATGGGGTGGTTCTCCTGGGCAGCGCATCTCCAATGGGTAATTCAGGTACCCAAGCACTTTCCCATGTGGCTCTGCCATCTTGTGACTCCCCATAGCTCACGTGTCCCCTCTTTGAAAGGGGAATGAGAAAGAATGGGGGAACACAATTGATATTTAACTACCTTGGCTTGGAGGACACACATCATTTTTGCTCATAAATTCTCGGTCAAGAACTAATCATATGGTCCCACCTGGATGCAAAGAGAGACGGCTCAGCTGATGGGGCAGCTGCATCTGCAAAGAATTCTACCTGATGGAAGGAGCACATGAATCTCGGCTAATGACCAAGATTCTGCTACAGACAGCTAGAGCTAATTCTATACAATGTTAAAACTCATCTTCAAATGGGCCTTGCAGTACTGTGCTTCAGACCCCACCAGTTCATAAAGAAAAACTGACATCAAGTTTCTTTGAAGCCAGAACCCTAATATTAAAAGAAAATGGAAAACATATTTCTCTCAAATCAAGGAATCTGAGAGCTGGAAAGGACCTTGGAACTGTTTGGGCTTAGAGTCCTATATCCTAATAGAAGGAAACAGGTCCCCAGAAATGAATCACCTTGTCCAAAGTCACACAGCCCCTTTTGTAGCAAGGTTACCCTGAGCAAACCCCAGCTTTGCTCTAGCACTGTCCTTTTGAGTGATGCCAAATTATTTTCAATTTCATGGCACAAAGAACTACTGTGAAGATTTTATGTGCGATTCAAATGTTCCATATAATTTATGTTTTAATTTAAAATGTAATTTTGTCTTTTAGAACTGCAAGATCTAATAAATGCCAGGAACATGACTTTTATGGAAAAGTTGACTAAAGAATTACTATTAGAAGTGATATAATTAATGGTACTTTACTAGCTTTATCTAAGATTAGCTATATTAGCTCGATCTAAGATTAACGAACCCCCAAATCCTCGCTGTTTGCTTTATAAATCCCCAAAGCTACATCTGCTCTTCAATCATCTTAATGAAAATGTTAACTCTGAGGCCACCAGAGGGCGCTCTCCCACAGCGGATGAGCACAATGATTTCAGCCCTGTAACGTGGACCAGCCCGCCCATCAGAAAACACCGCGCAGAAAGATGAATTTGGGCAGGTTGTGAAGCATTCTTTTGTCTAGTTCCTTGACATCGTGTGGTCTACGGGTGAGTTTCCTTGTTTCATGGTCTCTCTGGGTCAGCCATTTTCATTCATGAAGGTGTTTTATCACAATAGCATCCACCCATTTATAGATAGCACTGTATCTACAGTGCTAAATACTTTATGTACAATGTTACATTTGATCCCCCCACAAGAGCCTTACAAGAAGTTGTATCAACCCCGTTTTAAACTTAGCCTTAGAGTGTTATGTAAGCCAGCAGTGGCAGACACAGAATTCAGACTGAGGTCCATAGGATTCTAAAATCAGCTCACCAAACTACCATGATATTGGTTTCAAAGCTGGAAGGAACTTAAGAAACAATTTAGTTCAAATCTCCTCGTTTTTGGATGAGAGAACTGATACTCAGAGATGAGAAGTGACCTTTCCAAGTCATTAGACTCAAGGGCAGAAAGGGGAGATCACTTCCTTCCCATCGCCCATGCTCCTGGATCCCACCTCATGGGAATCCCTGCCTTCTCTGGGAAACCCAAAAAATCCTGCACCATGCTATACCCCAACACAGCAAGCGAAGCCATAGGATTATTAGTCTATTACCTGTACAGAAGAAATGGACCTTACGGATGGAAATTTTGCTTCAACATGTCTTCCCCACTATGGCCAAGCCTGGGAGAAGGGAATTCACGGGCAGAACACCTTGCATTTTCAAAAGTCATCTCTCTGCTTCCAGTGGGTCTCCCTGCACCCTTTACACTGCAGCCAGACGGGGGTTTGGTGCTTTGTTTTGTTTGTTCTGTGGAGCACAGCTCTGAGCAGGTAGGCACTCTGCCTTAGATTCTCTAAAGGCTCACCAGGCTCCCTGCGCCTGGTCCAACACAGATGCTTAGAAGACTCGGGGTGTGCCCCATCCATTCTCTAGTCTCACCTCTTGCCAGTCCTCCCCCCATTCACACACGCACACAGACGCACATGCGCACACACACACACGCACACACACACACTTTGCTCTAATCATAGCAAACTATTTGGTGAACCCTAACACTCATAGCTCCATCCAGCAGGCCATTACACTCTTCTGCTTTTGCATGGAACATGTCCCCTAGTTCCGCCCTTGTCTTCTGTGTCACCTTCAAAATTCAAACATCCCTTCAACCTAGAAGCCTGCCTTGCCTCTCCAAGGTCAGACTGGGTTAGAACTCTTCAGCTGAGCCCTCTGTCATGTCCCGGGTCACCCTGGCTTTTCCTTGTCTCTGTGTATTTCTGGGGCCTCCACCAGACTGGGAGCTCCTGCATAGCACGGATCCTGCTGTTTTAAACTGTGTATCCCTAATGCCTAATAGAATATGTAGCATAGATTAAGAAGACATTTGATCATTGAATGAATGATGGAAAACAAAAAGAACAGAAGACAGATCTTTTGGGCGAAAAGCAGTTGTATCACACTCAGTCGTCAGATTTTCTAGTTAGGGCAAAAGCGGAAAAGCCTTGGAGAAGCAGCACCTCTTCATTAGCCAATGAGCCGTGAGAGCTTCTGGTACGTCAGTCAACGGTGAACCTGGTAGCTCGCTAAAGATGGGATCCTCAAAACCACAAAGGCAGGTGGCGTGGGAACACTATGACAGGATCACGTTTTCTAATCCAAAGTGCACCGTAAGCTGGGTGACTCTGAGGCTCTGGTGGTGTTACCACTCTCCTTCCTGGGTCTTTTTATCCCTGCAAGCTGGGGGAGGGAGCTGCTCCGACATGTTCATCCATCGCCTTGCTTTCCTTCTCCTGCACCTCCCCAGAGAGACAACAACTTGAATTGAAAAGCAGGCAATGAGGTAGCACCATTTTTAAGACGACAAAGGTATATCCATCCCCTGAGGTCAGACAGGGAAATGGGCTCTGCCTTCTTCGAGCAGGCGGGGCAAACGGGGAGCAAGGAGTGCGGCATCCTCCCAGCTAGCTGGGCAGACCAGGAGAGGCAGCCCCTGCTCCCTTCCACACCCCTTCTGCGCTGTGAACGATGCCCTTGCACAAGGAGCTTTACCTCCAGGGCGTCCCCCCCAGTCCGGCTTCTCTGGCCCCCGGCGCATGGGGCGCACACCTGTGCTGTGGACACGGACCAGGCGCTCTGGACCCAGAGGGAGTCAGCCTCCCCGCCTCTGGAAAGAGAGCGACAGGAAAGACAAAAACAGAATAGCAAAACCCAAACAGGCCCTTGCAGATCTGGAGAGCTTTTCCCGTGGCTGCAGAGGGAAAAGAAAAGGATCCTGGCCAGACCCGTGGCTCGGTGTGCTTGGGTCCTTGCCCGAGTCACGTGCCCGGAACCCAGCCTCGCTGGCGGTCATGCCCGGGGCCTGCGGGGCCGTGGGGCGGAAGCAGCCAAGGCACTTGTAAGGAAGCCTGGTGCCCAGAAGAGAACGGCAGGTCAAGGCACCCTACACAGTCCAATGCATGTGGGGCCTGACAAAACCAAGGGCAGGAACATCCCCCACGCAGGAGCTGAGAACCTCTCCTTCTCACCCGGGGAGCACCGAGGGTGAGGGTCTGGGAGATGGCAGTCGCGGGGGGGGGGGGGGTAAAAACCCCCAGTGTGGTAGCGTCCCAGTACCCATGCGCCACCCCACAAGCCTTGAGTGCTAGGAGGTAGATGGGGGGTCCTGGCGGTGGGAGCCCTGCAGAGGTGAAGGCCAACCCTGGACAGGGAGGGCAAGAAGTGGGCATGTGCCTTGACTCCCTCGGTCCTTCAGGGAACCTGAGAAAATGTCACCGTGAAGAGTGATTTCTCCCCCAGGGAGAGAACCAGGACAAGGACTGAGTGTCCACCTTGTAGAGGACAAAGCATAGTCGTTCTCATTACTTGTAGATCCCAGTTACACTCTGTAAAGGAAGTACAAGGCTGGAGACCCGAACACTGAGTGACCCGTTATTCATTCTCAGAAAATGGTGCCTTTCACCTTACTGTGCGCCTTCACATCCCCGGTGCTGTTGAATCGTCAAGGAAAGTGCTGTTGCTCCTCTTTGTCGAGGAGGGCACTTTCCCACCCAGCGGCTCTTCTGAGCTCCATTCTGTGTTTCCCACAACTGTAGAGCATCTCCTCCAACAACCCACGAGGGCTCCCGACAACATACATGTCCAGAAAGGGATTCAGCGAACTCCCCATCCCCACTGATCCAAACCAAACCCTGTTCACCTCTATGACTGCCCATCTCGGTTCCCAGCACCACTCCTTTACACCGTGCAATATCCCCGTATCATTAACACACATTTCAAATCCCCTAGCTGATCGTGTCCCCTTCTGTCTGTAACTCAGCTCTTCTTTCTGGATCCGTCACCCCTCATTCCCTGACTGGTGTTCTATGTCCCACTCATACTCAACTAGTCAGAGTTCGCTACTGGACCTCATTTCTCAAGATTCCTTCCCTGCTCGTGTGTCATTCTCTCTGCCTGGAGTTTCGACCAACTTACATCAGTTTCTCCAGCAAGCTTCAGCTGACTCCCCCGGTCCCAGCACAGGATGAGGCTCCATCATGGCACATTCCACTTAACTCCAGTGCCTACTCCCTGGGTGTGAAGTTGTTTACTCTCTTTCTCACTAGAGGCTGTGCTCCTTGAGAGCTGAAATTGCTCATTCCTTTCCCAGGGTCTAGCACAGTGGCTGTCGTGTATAGATGCTTAGTAAGAGTCAGGTGGATGGATGGATGGATGGATAGGTCTCTTGTTCAAGTCAGCATGGCTTTCAGAGGAAGGAACAAGGACTCAAAGTCAAACCTTCTTTCCATATTCGTACTTCTGTATTACCCAGCTTTGAAACCAGTTCTCCAAGCTACCAGATTTCCTAAATACACCTACCATTGCAGGCTGCTACAAATGATGATAATATGCCTGGAGAGCCCCGGTTGCTCAGATGAGGGGCCCTGCGCCCAGGGAGTACTAGGTGGTAATTTGTCTGGTGGGTTTTTGTGTCCTGGACTGAATGTTGCAGAACGAGCTAATGAAATCTACATTGTAATTAGGGAAAATATACCTGCAGCAGGTTGAAGAGATAATGACAGCCTAATTGTTTTTTCCCCCCAGTATTTTAACACAATGGTCTAGAAAAATAATTTAGAATTTTGATTTTTATAATTACCATCTTTTGAGAAATCTGTTCAGAATTATAATTATCACTTCACAGGCTTCAGAGCTGACTTTGAATTTGGCACTTAAAGGCTTTGTTTAAGTTATCTCCTTTGGTTATCTCAAAACACTACGATGTAGCTCCTACTTACCGTACTTTGCAGGTGAGGAAACTGAGCCTAAGACGGGCTGAGAATCTTGCCCAGTTACCCTTGGTCGCAGGGTTGAAATCGAGCAGTCTGTCCGCTACTGAACTCAACCCATTTCTCTATGTTGCCTCCACAGCTCTCAAAGAATCAATTATTCAGTTAATTTAGAAATCCTTTATTGCTTTTTGGGGGTGTGTGTTTTGTTTTGTCTTGTTTTAGAGAGAGAGGGCATGCATACTTGTGAGCTGGGGCAGGGGCCAGAGAGAGAGGGAGAGAGAGAATCTCAATCAGGCTCCATACTCAGCATGGAGCCCAACACGGAGTCGATCTCACAACCCTGAGATCATGATCTGAGCTGAAATCAAGGGTCCGTCGCTTAGCCAACTGAGCCACCCAGGTGCATCAGAAATCCTTTATTGTTAAATAGTGCCAGGCCTGTTTTAAAAGCTACTGGAAATACAAAAGAGACCAAAATAAAGTCTTTTCATGGAGCATATGCTCCCAGAGGAAAACAAATAAGGAATAAATATATAACATATCAGATATCGATAAATGATATGAACAAGAGAAAAGGGTGTGTGTAGGAAGAAGTATTTAAAGAATGGAGGCACCTAAATTCCAAAACAGCGGTGTCTTGGTCTCAGTGCCCCGGAAACACACTCGGCGCTTGAGACTGAATGCACAAGGTTGGTTGGGAGGTGCTCTCAGGAAATACACCCGTGGGAGCATGAGGACAGCAGGACTGGGCAGAGAGGAGGCTGAGCCATAGTTTGATTACGTCTGAGCCCCCAGCAGACACTCCAGGGCAACCCTTCAAGGTCGTCCAAACTGAGGCAAAGGGGACTGAACCCTTGTATCCCTGCATCCGCCAGGCAATGGCCCTTGGCTACCACTGGGAAGGAGGGAAGCAGCTCTGGGCAGTGAACAGGCAATGCCCAGTGAGGGGCACTTTTTGGAGTCTTGGATCTGTTTCTGGACCGCGGGTATTTCCCGTCAAGCCTCTCTTGTCAAGTCAGTGGCTGAGACCAAAGAATTAGCTGCCTAAGCCTACCATCTGCATTTTTACAAGCCAGGATGGTAATTTCTCTGCCTAAAGTGTTGCTGTAAGAATCAGAATAAAAAAATGGTGATAAATGACCCTATAGACATACAGAGGGAGATGAAGTGAATTAAGTTTCTCTATACTGTGGAATATTGTAAACTGTGTGTGAAAAAGAAATGATCCGGAACAATCTGAACAGAGGCAGAGAGACAAGACATATGAGAAAAACAACACAGGGCAGGACAATGCGTATCACGTGATTTCGCCAATTTTTTTTTAAAAGATTTTATTTATTTATTTGACAGAGAGAAATCACAAGTAGATGGAGAGGCAGGCAGAGAGAGAGAGAGGGAAGCAGGCTCCCTGCTGAGCAGAGAGCCCAATGCGGGACTCGATCCCAGAACCCCGAGATCATGACCTGAGCCGAAGGCAGCGGCTTAACCCACTGAGCCACCCAGGCGCCCTGATTTCGCCAATTTTAAAAGACATCTGTTTGCATCTGGACAGAAGGTGAGTGGAAGGATACGCATCCAAGCAGTGACGGTGAAGGCGGGGGTCAGCAGGGGTGGTGGAGGCCAGGCAGGGCTGGAGCAGAGAGAGGTCTAGAACTGGCCTTGCCTCTAAGGGCCAAGATGGGCAGAGAAGGGGTCCAAGGCAATTTGCTGGGGCAGATGGCACTGCAGGGGACACACTTGGATGTGACCTTAGAGAGAGCTTGCTCTCTAGAGTTGCTTGTGTTCTGCAGTCCGCGAACCTCCCCACCCCACCTCTCACTGACATGCTGACCTGGGGTGAGGCAGTGCCTCTGAATCTGTCTCTTCCTCTGCGAAAGGGGAATAATAATAATAATACCCACCTTACAGAGCTGTTGTCGAGATTAGACACGAGTCAGTCCAACACTCATTCACGGGGGCCACTGTCATTAGCCAAAGTGGTCACTTGACATTCCCTCCACTTCTAAACAAGAAGCAGGGAGTCAGAGGAATGAGTTCCCTGGGCCAAAATAAACATGCCAGGAGAAGCCAGCTCTCCAAATGAGCGAGTCTTCTGTCAGTGTGCTGCTAGGTGGCCAGATGCAAAGCCGATTCACTGAAATTCTGCTTGTAAACCAGGGGTTCACTTAGTTTTTTAAGATATTTCATCCAACTTGGGCGCCTGGGTGGCTCAGTGGATTAAGTCGCTGCCTTCGGCTCAGGTCAAGATCTCAGGGTCCTGGGATCGAGTCCCGCATCGGGTTCTCTGCTCAGCAGGGAGCCTGCTTCTTCCTCTCTCTCTCTTCCTGCCTCTCTGCCTACTTGTGATCTCTCTCTGTCAAATAAATAAATAAAATCTTTAAAAAAAAAAGATATTTCATCCAACTAATATAGGCATGTAGTTAAAAAAAAAAAAAAAGTAGCCTAAGGCTTCTAAAGAAATGTAGCAAGCCCTTCACCATATCGGGTGCCCCATTCCAAGGGCAACATCGTTTGTCCCAAGGAGCTGTCTCACCGGACAGTTACCTCTGGATTCCTAAATAATATGCTTATTTTACTATCTCCCATTTTACAAAATGTAGACATTATCTATTGACTCTCCTGATCTAAACATTTAGCCTTCCTTATACCAGCCTCCCACCCCCCATTTGTCCCATAGTTTTCGTTATATCAAAAAATCAGGGTTTACATTATAATGACTGTGTAATCCGATTCTTTGAATTTTTTTTCAAACTCCTCAGCAGATCTTCTGTCTATCTATCCTTTGACTTTGTTTTCATACTCTCCTACTGGGTACTTCATTGATCTCATTACCTCCTCTCTTTGTTCCAACATGGAAACCTCTTTCCAGAAGCTTCTGTCCTCCGGCTCCAAGCTAGAAGGACTGCTCTCTGGGCCTGCTGCACAGCTACCATTGGGGGAATGCTCTATGTTGCTCTTCTGGACAGAACCCTCTGTTTCTCTCTCCCTAGTTTTGTTGGGGGCACATCCTTAAAAAAGGAACTTGGCAGAGAAGTGTGTAAGTTTTCTTTTCTACCCTCTGGACTCTTATATTTTGTGATTGGCCAATAGCCAGATGGCTTTCTTCCTGGTAAGGAACTTCATAGCCTTGAGTTCAAACAGGTATATCCAAAGTACTAGATATGAACCCATTTACCTAACAAACGTGGACTGGAAGCAAGGCCCTGTGCAAGGATTTGACTCAGTAAAACGGGGGCTCTGTTCTCCACATGATTTTTGTTGGGGAAAATAAGTAAACAGGCAGTGACGTAATGTGATTCATATTATAGCAGGAACTTGATATGGTGCAAAAAGAACATTCCCACTCCCCCCAAAGAGGATTTAACCTCGTGTGAGGAGCTCTTAGAAGGCTTCCTTGAATTGGTCTGCCTAAATGGGAGCCTGAACAATGCGAATGCCTGTTTATTCACTTACATACTATATAATTTAAAAATTGGATCTAGCTATTTTACAAAATATTTATAACTGTCCTGGTGTACTGAAACCTTTCCAGTTTCTACAACTGTTTCTAGATCTCCTTTGTTTTATGCATTTCAACATTTTCCCCAAGCATTTGAATGGTACCTGGCATATAGTAGGCTCTCAACACACAATTACTGAATGAATGAGTGCCAGATGCGGCGTTTTATTTTATTTTTTTTAAAACATTTTATTTATTTATTTGACAGATAGAGATCCAAGTAGGCAGAGAGGCAGGCAGAGAGAGAAGGAGAAGCAGGCTCCCCGCTGAGCAGAGAGCCCAACATGGGGCTCGATCCCAGGATCCCGAGACCATGACCTGAGCCGAAGGCAGAGACTTAACCCGCTGAGCCACGCAGGTGCCCCTAGATGTGGCATTTTAATATGTTGGAGGAAGAGAGTCCTTTAAAAATGAACATCTAATAAATGGTCCTGGGACAGCTTAGTACTGAAACACACAAGAAAATAAACGAGTTGCTTGCTTCATCCAATTTACAAAAATAAATTCCAGATGCACTAAAGATAAAAAATCTTTAAAAATTTTTGGAGACAACACAAGAGAATATCTGTATGACATTAGAGTAGGAGAAGGTGAATTAAATAGGACAGAATGCAGGAAGCTCAGCATGAAGACTGATAGAGTAGGCACTATCGAGGCAAATTTTCTGTAACACAGAAGACACTTAGCACAGGGCACTGTCAACGATTCTCTTCTCCTGGACTCTGAAAGTTATGTTGGTCACTCTGATAGACTGATTCTAAGTGTGGCCTTGCCATTTATTGGGTATGGTAGTGTGGCTGAATGTTTTATCTTCTCTTAATTCAAGTTTCCACTTCTGTAAAATGAAGTTAAGATCATTTCAGAGCCTTGCATTATATGATAAATGTAAAGCCCTTAGCAGAGCGTGTGGCTCATTTTAGGTGCCAAGTGTGCGAGGTGTTGGGGTTTTCAGCATTAAAACCCCATGTTCCTATCCTTCGCCCTTGAAGGGCTTAAAGCCTATTGGACAACTTAAGACAAATCAACAGCTAACGGTAGGGTGCCAGGTGCTGTCACAGCTCTCTTTACTTTGGCCTCATTGGATTAAGAAGCAACATCGCCCCCACTCCACAGGGAGCGACCTGTTAGCATCCTTCAAGAGTCCATTCCTCAGGATTCTGTCATGGCTCCCTTGTCCGCAGCATGCGCGGTCTTCCCAAGTGATCTCACCCACGTCCATGGCCATGACTACCTTCTCTGTGGGGGCAACTCCAGTTGTGTCTCCAGCCAAAACCTGACATCCTGTTCAATGGATGTCTCAAACGTAGTATGTCAGGACCTGGACTCTCCATCTTCCTATGTCCCTGAATAAACTTCTCCACAACGGCCCAGCTCAACAAGTGTTTTTCGACCCTTTCCCGCATTCCAGTTACTCATGATAAAAACTCAGGGCCATTCTTGAGAATTCCCTTCCCCTTACTGCCCAAATCACGTTCATTCTCCCACTAAAACACTTTGGAAATCCCCCGCACTTCCTTCCACTGCTTTAACCACATTGGTCTAAACCATCATTGTCTCTCACCCGGGTTTCCACTGTAACTACATAATAAACCTCCCTGAATCCCCTCTTCCCCTTCCTAACTTCCTCATTCTTGACCCAAATCTTTAAAAAATGTATATTTTATTTATGTTTTCCTACATGAAATTCTTAGTTGGCTCCCCATCCTACTTAAAACTCTCAGTCTCTTCCCACGGTCCACGAGGCCCTGGGTTACTTGGTCTTCAGCCACCGTGGTTACCCCCTCTGTCCCATTCCCCTGGCTCGTCAGCTTTCAGCCATATTGGCCTTTTTTCAGTTTCTGTAACTCATTAAATTCTTTCTACCTCAGGCCATGGGCACATGCTCTTCTCTCCGCCTTGAGCAGTCCCTACCTCCCTTTTGACCAGACTAAGCCATTTCACTCTTTTGGATCTCTTCTTAAATGTCATCTTATTGTAGGAACTTTCCCTGTGGACCTTATCTAAATCACATAGTTGAAATTTCGAATCATCTTTTATTCCTTCTTATGTTTATCGATTTTAAAATACCTTGTTTATTTTTATGCTTATTATGTGTTTACCTCACCTAAAAGACTGAAAGTGTAGAAATTGTCAATTTTGTTCCCTACTGCTACCAAGGAGGAGGATGGGGTGGGGATGGCACTCGACCAGGGATCTGGCAGGACTGATCCCTCCTCCTGGATGACCCAACCATCTCTGCCCCTAAAGGACTGTCACTCTAGCAGCCCGGTGAGGACTGTGACAGACAACCTGGCCACTCGACAGCCTCTCCCACAGGAGCCCTGGGCCCCAAATCACTTCCAGCTAAGTCTCCTTCCTCACCTCCTCTCACTATGGATCACCACCCCAGGTGTGTTGCCTTAGCTTCAGGAGAACAGGAACTCCGGCGGGCAGATCCCCAAAGCAAGGAAGACAGAGCCACATACTTACTAAAGGTGTCTGCCCATTGCATGTTAAACCGGGGACTGACTACACACTCACTGTCCCCTCTGAAATCCCCCTGGGCTCCTGCCCTTGGCTGGTCCACACCCTTCTTTGGCCTCAGAGCTTCTCTCTCTAGATCCCTGACTATACCATCCCCAGCCCTGAGTTTTAGCCACAGTAGGCCCCCGAGCTGAGGTGCACACAGGGCTTGGTCACTGTAGCCACACATCTCCATGGCCATCCAGCCATCCAGGGTCCTGCTTAGCTTCCACACCTGGACCTGGCTCTCCTCACCCTCTCCTGCTGTCCCCACCCCACCCCCACCCCTCCCCCGCTCTCCAGGGCTGGACACAGACTTGCACATGGACTCATACCACAGTGTCACACACGTGTTGCAGCCGCAGCAGACCAACTGTGCCATTTCCCGGAGGACCAGGCCCAGAGAACACCTGCCTTCTCACAGAGGGAAGGCAAAACTGTGGGGGCTGATGGGAAAAACCTTTTCCAAATGGCATCAATAAAACTTCCCTGGAAAGGGCGCAAGTCTTTGGAAGGTAACCGGGTTTAGACAAATTTAAGAGGGTGGGATCCCCGTGATGGGATTAGTGTCCTTTAAGAGGAGGAAAACAGGTCTCTCTCCCTCCAGGCACGTGCAACAGAGGAAAGGCTGCATTTGCAAGCCAGGAAGCTGGACCTCTCCAGGAACAGGATCTGCCAGTACCTTGCTCCTGGATTCCCCAGCCTCCAGAACTATAAGAAATAAATGTCCGTTGTTTAAGCCACCCACTCAATGGTGTTTTGTTATAGTGGCTCAATCTGACTCAAACAGGTGTTAGATAAATAGACTGTTTCAGGGGCTTCCAAAATCTGTTGATTCAGAACCTTTTCAAGGTAGAGATGAGAAACCACTACTTTTAATAAACTCCACAAGAGATTTTTATGGAGACAGTCTTGCTCTGATGTTTGGAACCTGCTGCCCTAGAGAAAAGTGCCTAAGATTAAAAATCAGAAGACGTGGGTTTGAATTCTGCTCTGTAAATTATTGGGTATGGCATTTGGGGAAGCCATTTCATATCTCTGAGTTTCAGGATCTTGCTCTGTGAAATTGAGGATTAAAAACGTGCTTCAGAGCACAGCTGTGGGGCTCCCGTGCCCCGTGGATTTTATTTACATCACTTCGCGATCTGCGAAAGGTCAAACTTTTCATTTGTTGAAGAGCTCTTCCTCATCATCTCTGACCATCTTCCTGGCGCAGCCCACACTTCTCCAGTGAGATAACATCCCTTTCCTCCGACTTCTGAAGAAGGACTAATAACAGTAATTCACGGAGCCTTTTGCTTTTCCAAAGTCCTGGGCTATCATTATTTAGATACACATCGTAACACACCCACAGCCTCCCTAGCCCATTTGCTGCTGGGGAAGAAACCCAGCTCAGGTAGCAGCAGCAAAGCCAGAACAAGAAAGCTTGGTCCGACTTCCACAGGGAGGACAAGGGCAGAGTTTCTGGAAAGTAACAGAGAAAAGCCATAACCAGGCATTTGGGGACTTTCTAGGCAGTTTCTTAACTGGCATTCACATGCTGGGTCTTTTAAAAACGTAACTATGGGGGCAATGGCAAAATCCAGAAAACTGTGTTCCCTATCACAATATAATGGAAAAATTAAAAAGAACTCTCAAATCTAAGCAACTTTTTTCTTTTTTTAAATAAAGATTTTATTTATTTATTTGACAGCGATCGCAAGTAGGCAGGGAAGCAGGCAGAGAGAGAAGGGGAAGCAGGCTCCCCGCTGAGCAGAGAGCCCAACGTGAGGCTCGATCCCAGGACCCTGAGATCATGACCTGAGCCAAAGACTGAGGCTTTAACCCACTGAGCCACCCAGGCGCCCCTCTAAGCAACTTACTGTATGAATACAGGAAAATACTTTCATCCCCTTGTCTCTCAGGTACCTTATATGTAGAATAGGACCAGATGAAAGTATAAATGAATGAATGAATGAACCCAGCTGTCTGTAAGACACTTGGGGGGGGGGGACATCTGTTTTTTTGTCTTAGGATGTGGCACCAACACACCCCAGTCACTCAAACCAGATAGCTTGATTTGTTGATTCCTCCCAGTCTACCTTAATTGCCCCAACCCCATTATACTGACCTGATGCAACCCCTCATTATTTCTCACCTGGACCATTTCTCTAGCTCCTAACAGGTCTGTCTCCTTGCATTCACTAATCCACCCACCCACCCACCCATCCATCCATCCAAGCATACATCCATCCAGGCATACATCCATCTGTTGGTCTAAAAACATTGACTTTAGTATCTTCTATGTGCCAGGCATTGTTCTACTGACTGGTGAATAAGAAAAAGTCCCAGCCTTCATTAGGTTGACACTGTAGTCAGGAAAAATAGTCAAAAGACGAGTTAACAAATACATATAAAATATCAACTGATGTAAAGGAAAGTGTTATGAAGAGAAATAAAATAGAGTGAGGGAAGAGAGTATGGGCGGAGAGCTGTATTTTAATGAAGGGAGTCAGACAAGAACCCTTTGGAGCATAATTGTATTTGTAAGAACTTAACGAATTGAGGGGGTTGGTTATATGAAGATCAGGCAGAAGGGGGAAATGCATGCAAAGGTCCTGAGGTATAGACATTCTTGGTGTGTCCTAGGAATTGCGAAAGACCAAGGTGACTGGAATGGGGTAAATAAGGGGAGAGATGGTAGAAAATGGGCTTTAGGCATAAGCATGGGCCAGGATCATATGAAAATAAGAGAGAGCTTGAGAACACCTGCATGACTTTTGGCCTGAACTACTGAGAAAACAGGGGTGTCATTTCCTGAGTGGGCAAGTGCTGGAAAGAGTGGGGATGGGTAAAACTTCCAAGTACGGTTTCCTATACAGTTTCAGTATGCGTGTTTGATAACCAGGTACGCCTATCAAGGATGGATGTTGGGTAAATAAGTCTAAACTCAGAGGAGAGGCATGGGCTGGAAGGTGAATCTGGAGATATCAATGTTATTCAAGGAAAAGGGGCTAGAGAGCGGGCAGGGGAGACAGAAGAGATGGGATGATTGGCCGTGAGAGGACCATAATAATTCAAGAACTGCAGGAGGGGAAACACCCAGAAAAGGAGACTGAGAAACAGCAGTCAGTGAGGTGGGAGGAACACCTAGAGAGGGTGGGGTGTGGGCTCCAAGAACAGAAAGAATTTTAAGAAAGCGAATATGGTCACCGTGTGGAGTTCCACTTCTTTCAACAGAGGATTTAAATCAATTCACATTTTTTGGAATACTCAAGTATTTGCACGTCTTTCTTACACCTTATTTTGTATTTCTATTTACTATGCTGTTGTCTTTGCTTATTTATTTCTCTTCTGACAAAAGTTCAATTTGTAACTGGTTTGTAGGGGAGTCTCCAATTGCTGAGTATAAACATGAAATAGTTTTGATTTTTCCCCACTGTTGCTTCCAAGTTACGCTATATTGACTTCCCTCTCCCACCAGGCAGTGGTTCCCTTAATGCTATTTTGGCCAGATTACTTAATTTTCAACAACTTTTGACTAAAAGCACAGTCTAATTCTGCTTTTAAAAACTCAACTCTGCTTATTTAAAAAACAAAGTTCTTCCAAAAGGCATGTCCTTCTGTTTTTAACTTTTTAAGTGGAAATTATCAAGCACATACAAAATCAGAGAAATCCTATTCATTTTAAATCTCAGTCTGCTATCCGAGTCCATATTCTTCTCCATCTCTAGAGGCTGGAGGAGGGGGAGCCATGGTGGCCCGCAATCCCCGGGCTCATTCCCAGACTATCTTGTCAAGGCCTCCAGAGATGAGATGATGTCATCTGTTCCCTCCCCATGCTGCTGATGTCATGAATTCTGACTCTCTTCATCCTCCAGTCTTTCCTGACCTCAAAAATACCACAGTCCTTCCCTGCCACTATTATCCCTGAGCTCATCCTCCATACCACCCAGAGACTTGGAATGGGGTGAGCACCCCCACTTACCTCCAGTTCTCTCTCTCCCATAGCCCTGCACTGGGGGCTGTCTCTGTGGACACGCCTGTCCTCCTTACAGGAAATGGTGGGCTTTTGAGGGGCACGTATTGTCTCATTTCCTGAGCTCTAGCTCAATTCCTGGTACGTTGTAGATTCCAATAAATGCTAAGTAAAAGGCCAATAGAATGAACATTGACTTGGGTCCTTCTCAAGAGAGGGTCAATAAATAATACTTCTGAACAATTTGAGAAATAAATCAAAAATAAAGACACAGATGAAATATCACCTTTAGTTGTGAGAGATCCTCTGTTGGACAACATAGCTTCGCTTGAGTGCCAAATGAGTCAGCCAGGGACCTATGGCTTTAAGCAGATGCCCACCCAGATGAGGGGGCTCGAGGGGCAGCAGGGGGTGGGGAAGGAGTGTCACAGCAGTGTGTGCTCTCCGTGGGCAGACCTGCTCCAAGAAGGAGACTGGCAGAGCTGAACTCAGTATGCCTAGCTATTCTCCCAAATTTGCTAGGAGAGAAATCACCTGTCTCCCCCGAGGCAGAGAGTGAGAAAAGGGAGAGAGATCCAGAACATAGGGGGTACACTCATTTGGTTCCTTGGCAGGAAGGAAGCAGCAGACAAGAAAGGTTCCCCGTGATGATCAACTCCGTGCATTGAACATGGCAGGGGACCCCCCATCACCCAGATTAGAGTTTCCAATTCTCACAAAAGCAGTCAGAGGTAGGTAGGTATCATGATCTCATTTTATAGGAGAAGAAGCCAAGGTTCATAAGGGCTTAGTCACTTATCCCAGATTATAAACCAAGGAATGGTAGAGTGAGAGTAGATTCAATCGCATGACTAATAATGGCTGAGATTTGTTTAGGTGCTTATTCTCTGCTGGGCTGTGGTTTATGGACATGGATACATTTAATCCTTACAACAATTCTATGAGGCAGGTATCGGTTTTTGTTCTATTTTGCAGACGAGGTAATTGAGACCAAGGTCACAGCTCAGGACGGAGATCCAAAGAACAGCCTGCCCTCCAAAGCCTTGGTTTGTCTCCAGACTGTCATATTATCCCGGTCTCGGGCAAAACATGTAGGCAAATCAGGAACTTGCCCCAAATCACAGGACATAATGCCACGAAGACAAAAAGTTCATTTCTAAAACAGATGAGCTCTCCAGGGTCTGGGTTTAAATCTCACCATTTGTCAGCCTCTTCCTCGCCTCCCAAGGGGTGGTGATGCTACCGCATCGCAGAGGCAGGTAAACCCCAGACTGGCGAGTGTGCTCCGTCCAGGCACAGGGATAAGGATCGAGTCATGTGAGCCCTCTCTTCTCAGGCAGGAAGCAGGTTTATGGTTTATCTTCGCCTGCAGAGGGCTGGCTCCTCTCCGGGTGTCTGTTTTGACCCAGTGAGGCTGCTCTCCAGTGTTTGCCCATGTCTCAGACAGGAAGGGATGCCCAAGGTCCCTCTGTTCGGGGGCAACTCTGGGGTCCTGTGATCGAGAGCAAGGGACAAACCCTAGGCTGGGAGAGGGGCAGGGCAGGGCGATAGGGTAGCTGGACGTGGGGTCTAACTGCTTCCAAGAAGATGGGATAGCTTACTAAATCCTCTCAACAGAACTGAGAGGCAAGTGTGATCTCCGTTTTTCAGAAAAGTAAATTGAGGAAGTTGACGCGGAACAAAGGGGCAGGAGGAGGAACTGAGTGGCGGGGCAGGTGGAGAACGAGCAGAGAGAAGCGGGGGAGATCCCTTCTCCTCTCGCAGGTGGCGCGTTCCACACCAGCATGCCCAGTCTCCTGCCCCACGTGGGGAGAAGAGGTGAACTCTGGATGGGGGAGGTGTGGGTGCAAAGGTGGTATTATGATGCCCACTTATAACGTAAGAAGCCGGAAGCCCTGCCTGAGGGCCACAGATGGTAGATGGTGGAGGAGAGCCTGGAACTCAGGCTGGTCCTGCTTTCGCACTGATGGGGTCTCTCGTACCCATCCATACCTTGCTTAAAGTGTTACCAGGACCAGCAGCTTCATTCTCACCTGGAGATTTTTTTTTTTTTTTTAAGCAGGAATCTCAGGGCCAGCCCCAAGCCTCCTAGCCAAAATTTGCCTCTTAGCTGGATCCACAAGTGATTCCAACATCCATTCACACTTGAGAAGTCCTGTCCTACATCACACACAGGTTTTCCTGAGGTTCCTTCTAACCCCCAGGTTCTCACTTTTCCATCGCAGGTGGGCACGTCCCCGTCACCTCTCTCTGTCTCTCTCTGTCTCTGTCTCTCACAGCCTTGGCTCCCAGACCCCCTGCAGCACACACAGCGTGCTCTGCTCTCTGCCAGGCACCTGGGATTCTTGGTTCCCACTGTCGTCCGTCTCCGTGAGCTGGTGAGTGCGTCGGGGGACAGGAGTGCGGCATAGCATGTTGTCCACACAGCAAAAGCAGCTCCTTACCTCCTTACTCGTCTCTACTGCTATCTACAGACCTCATCTCATCCTGATCTTTGCAGCAACTGTCCAGAGTAGATATTATTATCAAAGTAAATTAAAGACTTGCCCAGGTTTTCAGAGCTAGTTTCGTTCAGATGAAGGGCTCTTCAGCGCTCCTTTCTCTCTCTCTGTGAAAAGAAAATCTCACTGCCAGTTTGGAGATACTGAAACACAGGCATAGTATGTATTCTTTATTTGTTTTTAAGATTTTATTTGCTTATTTGAGAGAGCGCGAGTGAGCACACACGAGAGAACATGAGCACAGGGAGAGGCAGAGAGAGAAGGAGAAGCAGGCTTCCCCATGTGGGGCTTAATCCCAGGATCCTGGGATCATGACCTGAGCCAAAGGCAGACACTTAACCGACTGAGCCATCCAGGCACCCCTAGTACATATTGTTTTAAATGAGGATACTGGTTACTGCAAGAATCAGTCTTCTGGAATGTCCTCTGACCTGCACGAGTCCCCCGTGCCACTGGGACAGTGGCCAGTCCTGAGGCGTGCTTTCCTCTGCTGTCCAATCTCATCATTCCAGAAACCAGTAACCTTAGCCGCCAGCCTCCACTGTCACTCACTTGCGGTGAGACGTTGTGAAAATTGGCTCTGATGTGAGAAGCACTTAGTTCAGTGCCACAAGCAAAGGAGACAGGAAGAGGCACTTCCTGTTGGTCCCTGGGTCTCAGTTTGCCCATCTAGGGAATGAAGGTGTTCTGCTAGAATCAGTTTTCAAACTGTGGTCCACAGAGCTTTGGGAATCAGGCTGGATCTGTATCTGGTTTGGGCTGAGACAGGAAAGAGAAAGCAAAGGGATCCCTGGCTGCCCCTGGTTTCAGTCAGGACAGCTGACATTTATCTGTTTTACACACAAACTTTCTCAGGAGACATTCTATAAACATATATATTTTCTGGTCTAAAATAATTTTGAAAACCATTGTGCTGAAAACTGTCTGAGATTCCTTCTAGCTAGGACCAACTGTAATTCCAGGCCTGACTAGAATTTATTAAGGAGCACTAAGCAAATATTTATTGAGTACCATCCTGTCCTTTGCTGAGTGACGTGCCTGGATGGCTGCTTTATGATGTTCCTTTTGGTGGCTGTAGGGAAAGTGGACCATAAGGGTAGGTGACAGACATGCCAAGATCCACTCAATGTTCTTTCTGTAGCAGCAGAGCCCAATTTTTAGCTGGACCTCTGGTTGCGCAGAACACACTCTGTTCCCTGCCGCCCGGGTAGCTAGGACAAGTAGTCCGCTGTTTGACTATATTCTGAACAATTCCATAAACGGAAGTGGGTACGATTTGTGCACCATGCCGTTAAAAAAAGAGGGGGTGTATGTGCCTTCCCCTTCTCCATTGCTTCCTCCCAACTGGACAGTATGCAGACAGGGTGGTGAACAATGTTGGGTTACATGAGCCAAAAAATACCAGAACTTCTACTTACATTTATTGTAGCCTATCCTCGTAACTTATTTTTTTGTATTTATCTCATAATATACATCCACATTAGTATGACAATACTCGTAATAATAGCCACCTCTTAATGAGACCTACTGGAAACTGGACCCTGTTCTAAGTACTATGCATTAAACAGCTCATACAATTGCCCCAATGAGTGGGTGAGGTTGCTATTACTATCATAAAACTGATTTTGCAAAGGGGAAAACTGAAGCACAGAAATTATAAATACCATGTGCCTTGGCAGACACAGAGATGGGCTGTATTTATGCCCCTCAAAAAGACAGCATGAGGGGCACCTGGGTGGTCTAGTGATTTAAGCATAGGAATCTGGATTTCGGCTCAGGTCATGATCTTGGGGTGGTGAGATCCAGCTCCCAGCTCAGTAGGGTGTCTGCTTGAGATTCTCTCCCTCTGCCCCTTCCCCACCCACATGTATTCTCATAAAAGAAAGAAAAGAAAGAAAGAAAGAAAGAAAGAAAGAGAAAGGAAGGGAGGGAGGGAGGAAGGAAGGAAGGAAGGAAGAAAGAAAGAAAGAAAGAAAAAGAAGGAAGGAAGGGTGGAAAGAAAGAAAGAAAGAAAGAAAGAGAAAAGAAGAAAAGTCCTCGGGGAGCGGACAGCCTCCGGTAGTTCATTCTTCCCGGCAGGCTTGTCCCTTCCCAATGCAGCCCCAGCCAATGCCTGAGCAAGGCAATGGCAGAAGGGGCTCAGCCTCTCCACCCAAAGTGAGATTCATCTAAAGGACTTCCTCCTCCAGCATTCTCCTTTGGGCAGGCAGAGACTTTATCAAAGGGTAGTTCCAGCAGCTTCCTCTGTAGTTCTAGCAGCTTCCTCTGCCTAGTCATGCTTACTCCCTTCCCAAGGCTACTCTTGGGAAGTTACTTACTCCTCCCTAAACCTCTTGGTCCTATCTGTGGCTCAGCCGCTACTTCCCAGTATGCCCAACGGACACAGTGGCAGAGCTAGGATAGATGCCCGAGCAATACAGATGACTCTTTGTGCCCCCCTCATTATCCTGTCCCTCCTTCTGTCTTTGCACTTGCCATATGCAGTGACATTTTTGGTTTCTGAGTCTGGGGTGTGTGTGCATGTGCGTGTGCACATGCCAAAACATACATAACATAAAATTTGACATCTTAACCATTTTTGCAGTGTACAATTCAACGGCTTTAGTTATATTCACACTGCTGTGCAACCGTCTCCATGCTGTTTCCAATACTTGTTCATCAGCCAAAACAGAAGCTCCGCGCCCCTTAGACAATAACCTGAGTCCGCTTTTCAGGCCCAAATATAAGCTGAGCTTCATCAAGGCAGCGATTCTGCCTTACTCATCTCTATCTGCAACTCCTAATGGGGCCTGACACTTACTAGGCATCCAAGACATTGCTTCCTGAACTGAAGAATTTAAAAAGAAAATTTCTTCTGAGATACCTGTAAAAATTTGGGAGAAGTGACATTTCACTGGACTCTTACAAGATGAGTGAGATTTCAATAGGTGGGCAGGAGAAAAGGGCATCCCAGGCTGTGGGAACAGAAGGACAGGGTGACTACTTCTGGTGGCCACTCCAAAGTCAAAGTTCCCCTCTCAGAAATGCAGGTTTTTTTTGTTTGTTTGTTTGTTTGTTTGTTTGTTTAAAGATTTTATTTATTTACTTGAGAGAGAGAAAGTGAAAGAGAGCATGAGAGGAGAGAGGGGCAGAGGGAGAAGCAGACTCCCTGCAGAGCAGAGAGCGCGATGCGGGACTCAATCCTGGAACTCCAGGATCATGACCTGAGCTGAGTGCAGTCGCTTAACCAACTGAGCCACCCAGGCACCCTCAGAACTGCAGTTTTGTTTACGACAGCAAGGTGCACAATTAAGAAATATACATACATTTCCTATCCTCTCTTTCAGATCCAGATGGCCATGTAACAGTTGTAGCCAATGAGATGTAGGCAAAAAAAAAAAAATGGTGACTTTGGGGGAAGGTTTACATTCCTGAAATAGGTATTGCCACTTCCTCCTTGTTTTCTTCCTTCTACTTCTCGTCTGGAATGTGGGTGTAATGGCTGGAGCAATAGTAGCCGTCTTGCAACCTTGCAAAATTATGGAGTCCTTGGTCTTGCCATTTTTGTGCCACTGAATTAACGTCTCTAGATGTTTGTGTTTAATTCTTAACTGTAAAACTTGCCTGAGATTTTTTTTTCATAAACGGCATTTAATATAAGTCTTTTTAAAAAAAATATATTTTATTTATTTATTTGACAGAGAGAGAGACCACAAGTAGGCAGAGAGGCAGGCAGAGAGAGAGGGGGAAGCAGGCCCCCCACCAAGCAGAAAGCCCAATGCAGGGCTCGATCCCAGGACCCCGGGATCATGACCTGAGCCGAAGGCAGAGGCCCAACCCACTGAACCACCCAGGCGCCCCTAATATAAGTCTTAACTGATATGTTAGTCAGCAGTTTTAGAAGCACTGGTAAGCTTGGAAAACGAAACTAAGTACAACCCCAAGAGCCATGGATGGCTCTGACCAGCAGAAGAAATTCTGCCTTCTCTGCCTCATGGAACTAGCAGCCAAATGGGGAAGTGGCCTCTGCAGCGGCTCTCTGGCAGGATCAGGAAACCACACAAGGCAGCAAAAGCCACAGTCTAGAAGTGAAAATGATCAAGAAGCCGCCATAGTCAAGCAGTGTCTCTGGGAAGCCAGATCTCCTGGGCATTAGCCAGCAGAGCCCCAGAAGCAGGCAGGTGAGGCCACCTTTCCACTCTCTCTTCTAAACCCTGCTTGAGACTATATGACTGATTGGACTAATTCATATTTAGAACTCATACCACAAAGGAACTCTGGAAATGCATTTTTGTTTTTGTTTTTGTTTTTAGCTTTCCAGTCTACACTCACCAGAAGGAGGTTGGAGTAGAGACTGAATGCCATGCATGACATGTCATAGCCTGGAACAGATATGTTCTCCATCTTCCCCTGACCAAGTACTGCTCATCCTCCAGTTTTTGGGTTAGACTTCAACAGCTGGTCTATTTAGATGGCCCACCTCATGTCTATTTAGATGGCCCACCTCATGTCCTTGCTGAAAATCCCCATATCATCCTGCAATTTTCCATAACAAACCTCATATTCAATATACTCCTGCTCTTGGAGCGTGTCTTCCTTGCTAAGCTCCATGATAGCAGAGATGGGTCTCTCTTCCTCACCCCGTGTCCTGGGTAGTTTGCCCAGTGGGTGCAACATTACAGTCTCTCTGTGTGAAATGAGTGAGTGTGTTGCACAAGTAAATAAATGGATGCACAAAGGAGAGCAGAGGGGTAAGCACTTTGGAAGAGCATGTCATGAGGCAAATACAGACATTGGTCGGTTCCTCTGACATGGGAGGGGATTTCCATCTCTGAATTGTTTTGCAGCAATGATAAGTATAAAGGCTGGCAGACCTGAATATCATCTGGAAAAACCTGTCACACTGTAAATAATTTTCATCATCATCTTTGAATGGAATGAGACTCGCCTAAGAGAAGGGGATTTCCTATTCACGTGTGTCTGTCTTCAACACCAAACCCTGGTCCCCAGACAACTTGACATTGAGGAGTCCGGAGAGGCATGAGATGCTCAGGAGCCTAAGAGATGCAGGAACGGGGTTTGTTCAAAGGTTGCCCACAGCCTGGTCCCCCGAACAGACTATCTCAGAGAAGGAACATTTCCCATATAGTTCTGGGACAGGAATGTTTTGAATACAGACTCACTTCTTCAAGGATTTGACTTGACAACTTGTTCTCCTGTGTGGAAGCCTGGCCATAATATTGAAAAGTTCACTTCTTCGAAGAGAGAGCCTAAATGGTAGCTATGTGTTAGCACAGTAATGCTTAGGCTCTGGCACAAAATCAGTCTATCAGAAGCTCCTTCCCTCTAAATACAGGGACCAGTTACACAGGCTGGACAAAGGTCTTGAGTCAAATGAATGCAGAGTCCATTTTGAGATTCCCAGCCCTGCTGTCTCTCGCTCCAAAAAACTGATGACAATTGAAATTAGTAACAGCTCAGAGGCAGCAAAGCCTAGGGGAGAAACTGGGGCTGATCAAGGGGGAGCCACACGTTGGGGCTTGGTTTTGACATGTGTTATGTGGAGTCACATTTCCCCCAAGATACACTCATATGGTAACAAAATGAAACTTTGCAAGGTCAAGGTCACATAGAAAAGAGGTATTAATTAGAAACTTATAATATGTGCATATGCATATGTATACATATGTACATAAATATGGAATATAGGTATTTACAAAACATCAGTAGACAGTGGTCAGCGTCATGTAAGATGTTCAGGACCCAATTGTGCCTCATTCTCACTTGGTCTCATTATTGATGCATTCATCCCCAATCCATCCCACCCATGAATCCTCCTGCCTTGCTTACAAATCTAGGAAACATTTAAATTTTTTTTTTTTCCTTTCAGTGGTCCTCTTTTCTTTCTTACTACTTTCTTGGTTTAGAATAGTCATTAAGAGTTAGAGCTCTGGACTCCGACTTTCTCAGTTTAAATTCCAATCTACCACTTGCTGCTCTGTGACCTAGGAAAATTAACCTAATTTTTCCCTGTCTCAGCTTCTACTCTCTAAAATGGAGATTAAAATATCTCTAACCACACGGAACTGTTGTGGGAATTCAATGAAATCATCTACATGGCATTTAAAACAATGCCTGGCATATTGTAACTTCTCAATGATATTCGTTATCCTTCTTATAATTACTGTTATTAATATTTATGGGTAGCACTCCTTTACTGTTTGGAGGCTTAAATTCCATGAATTTTATGTAGTAAGTCAAATTTATGGTTTAAATGACAGCTAGATCAAATTTGTTTCTCTTCCATTCTCCATTCTGGGACTTTGAATAGAGCATGTGAGCTTGGGTTGATCTCAGAATGAGCTGGAACTGAAGAAATTAAGCTTACTCACCAAATGTGCAAATTTCGGAGAAAAGAATTATAGTATTAATTGGGTTGCCTTGGGAAGCAGACAACAAATCCTGCACAAACTGGCTTAAGCTAGAAACAAACACATTAGTTCACATAGTAGATATCCAGTGGTGGGCAGGGGTTAGGTGGGTGGGGACCTCCAGGGTTGGTTGATTCAGAGATTTGATGATGCCATTTTGGTCCTAGGTTCCTGTTCTTTCCATCCTTCCCCTCTGTCCTCTGTAGCAGTGACCTCATCCTAAGTCTGCCTCTTCTTGTGTTCATATGGTGACAGCCAATGACAACTGTGACACATGTGTCTTCTTTGCCATCCAGTGAGGGAGGAAAAAAAGGCTAAATAACCCTGAAAGATTCTTCACTGGAGTCTCCAGGAGGCTCTTCTCATGACTCAGGGGTCCCCCGAATCTACCTGGAAAGAATGGTGATACCATGGTTTCTGTAGACCCATCAGCTGGGGTGGTGTGCAGATTGGAGTTCAGTCCCTGTGACCTTTGTAGAGATCACATGCCACGTGAAGAGGCTTTCAGGTGGTGCTAGGGTTTACCTCCAGTGTCAGCAAATGAGGGTGGTGTGTTTGTCTATTGCTATACAGCAAATGACCCCAAACTTAGAGATTTGAAGATACAGCTGTTTTGTATCTCACAATTTATGGGTCATGAATTCAGGCAGGGCACGGCTGGGAGATACTCCAGCCTCACGCAGCTTTGACTGGGATCACTGATTGATATCAGCTGGTAACTAGGCTGGTCTGAGGGTCCGAGGATGTCATCACTTGCACCCTAGGGACAGCTGGGGGCTGGGCTCAGCTGGATGCCTCCCCCTTACTGGGTGGTCTTTCTACAGAGGAGCTGGACTTCTCCCAGCTCAGTCTGCTACCCTGCTATAAGGGACCGAGAAATTGTGAAATAGAAGGTGATTCCAAATGATTTGAAATGTTGTCTTCAGTACACAATAAAGAGCATAAAGAAATAGGCATGCAACTTCTACTAATAGACACTTTGTTTCCCTTCATGCCCACTAAATGGAGGTGTCCATTTTTAAAATATCGGTTTGAAGATGTGCTGCTTTGTCATACAGCCCAGGGTGCCAGTGTCACTGGCTAGCCCGGTCCTGGGTGAGCTGTGGGGCCATCTTTCCTTCTCATCAGCCCTGCTTGGTCTAGGGCGCCATCACACACATCTCCAGGGAATCCCAGGAGCCTCCATTCTGAACTTCCTGCCACCAGTCTCATCCTTGAGCGGTCCACTCATCCTCTGTATTGTTTTCCAGTGTGGTTTCTCTGAAACACAGAGAATCTGCTCAGACCACTCTCTTGCTTAAAGTCAATATTGGGTTTTCATTTAACAACTAGATCCAATCCAAAGTCTTCACTGCGGCTCACAAGCTTTTCCTCTCCTGGGCCAATTCCCCCAGCCACCAGTGGAATGTAACCTCCAAGAGGGCAGGGATCTTGTCTTTCTTATTCATTGCTTTATCTAGGAGGCACTTCATAAATGTCTGTGAAAGGAAGGGAAGAAGGGAAGATGAGAAAGACAGCGGAAGAAAGGAAGGAAAGGCGGAAGTAAGTCCCTGTCACACCCTGTGCTTCACCTATGCTAAAACTCACTTTTAGTTTCATGTCTGGCTTCCTCATGGATGGTCAAGTCCATGGTGGGGGAATAGACAGATCTTATGCACTACTCCTAGCATAGCTCCCGGAACAATGTAGGTGCTCAAAAACATTCCTAAAATAAGTGAATTAATTAATAATGTGCTAAGTGCTTAAGGCACGTACACAGAGGGCTGAAAGCCTGAAAGGAAGGCCAGTTGATTCTCTGGAGTTTGGGAGTGGCAGTGGGAAGGGGACAGGGCAGGAAAGAGTCCTTGGAGGGTGATGCCAATGGCTTCTGCTTGGGGGTCTGGGCTCACAGGAGTTCAAAGGACTGGTCCCTTTTAGGTCTATGGTCCTGGAAATTTAAATCCTTTGCTAGGTCCTGATATCTCTTTTGTGCATCCAGTTTTCTTATTTGGCACGGGTATCCAACCCTGCTAGTTTTTTTCCAAGAGAACCAGTCTTTTGAAGTGATGTGTGGACTGCCTTGTCTCAGCCTCCTGGAATGTGACCTCATTCCTTCCCCAGGTCAGTCCCCTCATTAAGCAGCCTGCCCGGTCCTGCTCCATCAGGCAGTCTGCCAGCCATGCACTTGGCATAGGAGTGCCAACTCAGGGGCCAAGGCAACCTTGACTCTTCAAGAGCATGGGTTTGAGATTCAAAGAGACCAGATTTGGGATCCTGAATCCACCACTTACTAGCTGTGTGGTCTTGAGCGAGTTGCTGCCTTGACTTCCTCACCTGTAAAGTGGAGCTAATAATAGTGCCTAATTCAGAGTGTATTTGTGAGGATTAAATTAGATACTCCATAAGCCTACACCACAGAGAGCTCAATAAATGTTGCTTATTATTTTCCTGCTCAAGGATGACTCAAGACAATTTCTCTGGGATGGAGCAGGGGTGAAGGGAGAGAAGGGGAAGGGGAGGTAGCATGCATTGAGTGCTCACGAGGTACCAGGCACAGTGTGGCGTGTCTGCAAGAGATATCTCCCCCACACCACATGACAACCCTGTTGCTGTGTCTAAGGTTGGTCCATTTTCCAGTGGAAGGCGTGCAGACTGTAGAGGACACATGCGGTTGGAAGGCAGGTGCTAAGCGTGCACTTGCCACGTGAGTCTGGGTAAGGCCCTCCCCCTCTCCAGGCCTCGGTTCTCCAGCAGCAGTGGTAGTTTCTATCTGATAGGCTTGCTGTGTATGTGCCTTAAGCACTTACCACATTATTAATTAATTCACTTATTTTAGGAATGATTTCGAGCAAAAGCACGGAGCAGGAAGGCAGGAGGGCAGGAGCCGGGGTGTCTGATGTCCGGGCAGCTCTGTCTGCCATCTGATCTCTGGCAAGTCACTTCCCCAACCTGGGCCTTTGTTTGTCCGTTGGTAAAATGCAGTGGTGGCAAATAGATGGTGGGGGCCCCTCTACCTCAGACATGTGGCTGCGCTTGTGTCTGGAGTTTCCACTGTCAGAGATCCTCTAAAGTAGGGTAGTTATGGGCAGAAAGTGGCTGAACTGGCAGAACTGGCCTCCTCTAGGGACAAGAGTCAGAGCTTTCCCAATACCCGGGAGCCCAGAACACAGGGAGCTCCGGGATCAGCCCTGTCTCCTCCCTGTGCCTCTGTCCCGACCCAGAAACCAAGGCCTGTGGTCCCCATCCCAGCCCCTCCCAGCGGTCTCTGACCTGTGATGCTTGCTGCTTCGGACTTGAAGCTTCCCCGAACATAATTAGAGCTTTTGCCACTTCGCCCACTCAAGCCGGACGTGGATGTGAAGGCCTCTGCACCAGGGAGGCTCCATGCACCTTGGCAACGTCGACTTATTTGTAACAAACAGGTTTGCTGAGTTGGGCAGCCGGCACCTTGTTTCCTGTTGTGATTTAAGCCACCTGGAGGTAAACCGGGCATTTGAAAAAGTCCTGGTTTGGGAAAGTAGAAAGTAACACTTACTGAAAATGTACGGCGAGCCACAGGCTGCTCTAGTCTAAGGGTCTGGAAACTACGAACCAAGGGCCAAATCCCATTTTTGTATGACTGCCTGTTTTTATGCGGTCGTGCACTAAGAATGTATTTTACATTTTTAAATAATTCTCTTAGGATGCCAGGATAGCTGTGAATTTTGCTCCTTACCCAACAAAGCTTAAATTATTGACTATCTTGGGACCTACAAAAAGCTTGCCTACCTCTGCTCAAAGTTCTTCACATAGATGAACTCCCAATCCTCACAATAACCTCACAAGTACGTTACTACTATCTCCATTTTACAGATGAGAAAACAAGAGGCCTAGAGAAGTTAAGTGGTTTCCTGAAAATCAGTAGCTGATAAATGGTAAGATCAGGATTTGAACCCAAGTAACCGGTTTCTGAACTCCTTAAAACCAAGCAGATGTTTTCACGAACTGACTTTGTGACCGCGAAGAAGTCATTGCTGTCTCCGCTGAATGAGGAGAAGGCACTAAACTGCATCAGAGATTCTAACTTGGGGGTGGGAGGGTTCTTGAGCTAAATAGACTCCAGAGGCTCCCAGATGCCTCCCCTGGAAACCCAATCAAGGTTCATGAGTTCCGTGTAAATGTTCGTGTGTCCGCACAGTCCCTTTTACTTGAGAGCATCCTAGCCACCCTCCCCCCTCAGCAATGGATTCCATGACTCGAACACCACAGAACTCCTGGGCTAGCTTTCCTGGAAAGTCGTTTCTAGCTGTAACGTGCTTTGCTGTTTCCCATTTGGGCTGTTGGTTTTGTCCCTCAAGTGGTATCTTCTTCTTTTTTTTTTTTTTTTTTAAATTTCTTTTCAGCGTAACAGAATTGTTTATGCACCACACCCAGTGCTCCATGCAATAGGTGCCCTCCATAATACCCACCACCTGGTTCCCCCAACCTCCCACCGCCCCCCTTCAAAACCCTCGGATTGTTTTTCAGAGTCCATAGTCTCTCATGGTTCACCTCCCCTTCCAATTTCCCCCAACACCCTTCTCCTCTCCATCTCCCAATGTCCTCTGTGTTATTTCTTATGCTCCACAAATAAGTGAAATCATATGATAATTGACTCTCTCTTCTTGACTTATTTTACTCAGCATAATCTCTTTCAACAAGTGGTATCTTCTTAGGCTGTCTTTTCCTACCCAAATGGTCTTTATTCCTACCCAAATGGTCATATTTTCTGTATATATTACCTATTGGGTTGTGTTTTCCCCCAACCCTCACCCCCAAAGCTCTTCATACTCATCACTGAGAAAAATGAGAAAAAAAAAAACAAAAACCCAAAAAACAGACACACTTAAGAGCCAGTGAGGTTTTTCTGCTGATGTATTGTGTAAAGATGTGAATAACCCACGTGAGTGGAGAGGGCAGGAACTGTACATTATAACCCTTCATTGTAATTATCTGTTCAACAAATATGTACTGAGCCCCGACTAGATGGTCGTCGTTGCATGGGCTGTGAGCTGCTCAGGGTCAGGGGTCAGGTGCTATTGGCCCTGTAGCCCCGTGGCCAGGTCCAGGCCTGGCACAAGGCAGACCCTCTGTAAGCTTTTAAAATGAACAAGTCATGCCTGGTAGCTGGACAAATGGAGGGTGAAGGGGCGTAAGAGAACCCAGTGGGGCGGGTGGGGAGAGGAGGCACACAGTGGCGAGCAGATTAGTTCTGCTGGCTCTCCCTTGCTTTCCAATTGACAGCCTCCTGTGTTCATGGAGAAGTTTCAGAAGGCAGTCATCATTTTCCCGTCACCATGGTTTGAAAGGTTATAGCTGACGTTTCGCTGACAGAGCCAGGACTTCCTACATGAATCCAAAGAATGAGTCCCATCTCTTGCATCCCACAGAGGCCAGAGGAACAACGGGGGCTTCCTGGCCCTCTGTCTTGGACCCAGACATCCCCACGTTTGAGAACAATGAAGCCTTCTTTCTCCCTCCTTCCCATTCTCCCCAGACTTCTGAACTTTCCTTCTCTCCTACTCCTTCTCGCCTCTACTTCCGTCTAGTGACTCAGAGCTACTGAGGGTAGGAATCCAAGCCCCTCTGTATGGTGGGCTCCTTGGGCTGATGGGTCTGGAAACATCTAGAAATAAATAGCCTCAGAGGCTGGGAAGAGCAGAGGGCAAACCACAGCCCAGGAGAGGGTTGGGATGCTCGTGCCCCTGGAAGGGCAACACAGGAGCTGAGGAAAGCATCTGCTGCTGGGAAGTCTGGAAGGTTCTGACCTGCTCTGAAGCTGGATGAGCCATTACCCTGCACTTAACTGGGTTTTTTGTTTTTTTTTCCATCCACATGGTATATATCATGCCTTGTCTGCTTCCCCAAAAGGGTGAGTTCAACCAAGATGTCAGGGAGCAAAACTGTAAGTTGTCCTATAAAATCAAAGCCGTACCTTTACTTGGCTTCAGTTGAGAGACTATTTTAATGTTCTGATTCAGCATCTGTAGAAGAAAAAGAAGTTGCGGCGTAGTTTGAACTTGTAGAGGAGGGAATTTGTAGGAAGGTGTGGTGGAGGTTAAACATTTGGGCTGGGGAGATGAACATGGTCTGTAGCAGCACGGTGTCAGAAAGAAGAGAATCTCAGAGCCAGACAGAAATGAGTGTGAATTCCAGCCCTGCCATTTACTGGCCAAACATTCCTGGGCAAGGGTCCTTCTGCATGGGTTTCTTATTTGTAGGGTAAGAATAAAAGAACGTCCCTCATTTGGATGATGTAAGGTGAAAGATAAGCCATGTTGAGCAACGGGGCCATAACAGGCTCTCAGCAAATTCTTCTTCTTCTTCTTTTCTTCTTCTTCTTTTTTTAAGACATCTATTTATTTATTTGACACAGAGAGAGAGAGAGAGATCAAAAGTAGGCAGAGAGGCAGGCAGAGAGAGAGGGGGAAGCAAGCTCCCCGGCGAGCAGAGAGCCCGATGCGGGGCTCAATCCCAGGACCCTGAGACCATGACCTGAGCCGAAGGCAGCGGCTTTAACCCACTGAGCCACCCAGGTGCCCCGAAAGAGCTCTTCTGAAAAGCTTGCTTAGAAAAACAAACACAGGAAAACAGGCTATCTCTTGTCTAATTCTGTTAGAGACCAGAATTTGTAGATATTACGAATATTGCTCAGATGGGAACAGAGGGAACGAGTAGACAGGTAAGGGATGGTTTGGGTTACACCTACCCTCCCAGGCAGAGCAGAGAAGCAGGACACCAGGAACAAACTCTCCTTCAGAGCTTCCAGGAGGATCCTCGACTGGGATGTCCCCACCCTGCCTCGTTCCATAACATCATGTGTTGAATGGGGTCACTGGTAGAAACAACGCCACAACCCAGAGTGTGAGATTGGCAGAGGAGGAAGGATGAGGACAAAGGGAGGTTTCACTAGAGAAAGGCAAGAAAAGGGGGAGGAAGGACTGAGGAGGAGAGCCGGGGGACCAGAGAGCTGGCTTCAGATCCATCCCTGAGGAGCCACTGAGGGGAAGGTGAACATCGCTTCCTTGGTGTTGCTCTACGGATGGAAATTCAGAGTGTGGGAAGATTACAGAGGCCCAGAATTTCCCTGAATATTATGAGGAGCCTTACGGAGTTGGTTGGGACTAGGCCAGACTGTCTGGTGTGGAAGACGGTTGTTTCAGCACCACAGCAGTGCGTAAGCCCCTGTTACGGGACTTGGAGACAGAACCCGCTCTTTGGGTGGGAGAGGGAGATCAATGACCTGTGATGTCCTTCTCAATACCCCTAAGGAGCATCCCTTGGACCAGGGCTGCCCAAAACAGGCAGGCTGGTCTGGAAGGGGTAGCAGCACATTTGAGACCTGTCACCACTGTCCTCACCTTGAAAGGACTGGAAGCCCTCAGAAACAGCAATACCTCCACACCCCCTCATGGGAGCCTCACACCTCGGCTGGCTCACTCTGGGAAAGGAAGCACCATGACTCACAAATGTGGGGTTGGAGAAACGTGGCTGCCTCCGGAATGTTGTGACAAGGTTTCCCAATCTCTCCTCATTTGCTGCCAAATCTCTCCGGAAACAACGCGCCCAAGAGCCAGTGAGATTAACTACAAAGTAACTACACAGTTCTTGGGTGTTTTATCGGCTTTTACCCTGAGTGTAAAACCCTTGGAAAAGAAGCCAGTTACCTCAGGGCCAAGAGCCCAGATGCGAGGGGAGGGAGCCAGTTAAGGTTCACAACTCCTGAGTAGGAGACCCTGACAAGATCGCGAAGGGAAGCTCATAGGGAGGAGATACTGAAATGAAACAATGACACACACTCTTCCGGTGACGCCTGCAGTCACTTTTCAAATCCTGATGGACTACAAAAGCCAATCAGCGTCACAGAGGTCACAGCAAACCTCCCGAATAAACACAGTAAGGCCGCACCCAAATGACCACACAACAGAGAAACTATTGTCTTTCCAGAAAAGTGAAAAGATCAGACATTCCATTCCTGAGGCCTCCCAGACCCAAATCCCGCCCCAACCACACCCAGTTTACCATTCTTACGTCTTCCTTCTACTCTTACTCATTCAAGACTCTTCATCAAGACACCTAACTGTGTCATAGAAAAGTGTAGATGCCCCTGTCACCAGAGCTGGCTTCAAGGCCCTCCTCCATTGAGTCCTAGGAGTGTGACCTTAAGCCTCAGCTTCCCCATCTGGCAAATGGGGACAAGAATAATTATTTTTGTAGAGATGCTGGAAGGATTTTAGGGAATTTATTTATAAAGTGCCTGGCACAAGGTTGGTGATCAAAAAATGACAGTTCATGGGACGCCTGGGTGGCTCAGTTGGTTGGACGACTGCCTTCGGCTCAGGGCGTGATCCTGGAGTCCCGGGATCGAGTCCCGCATCAGGCTCCCAGCTCCATGGGGAGTCTGCTTCGCTCTCTGACCTTCTCCTTGCTCGTGCTCTCTCTCACTGTCTCTCTCTCTCAAATAAATAAATAAAATCTTTTAAAAAAAAATGGCAGTTCATATTAATAACAGAAACTATGGAAATGGGAAAATAAAATAATTTGAAGCAAAAACAGAAATTTTACCTCAAATATTTTCCTAAAACTTAATTTGAGGGATTGACTTATTTAAAAAAAAATTAATCAACATTTCAATAACAATAAACAAGAAAATATAGAGGGTGTACCTTATCTCCTGGCTCTTTTAAATTCTACTACTTGACAATGCTTTTTTTTTTTTTAAACATTTTTAAAGAAATGAAACATTAAAGCTAGAATCATGTATGCTTTATCTATTCTGTGGTCTGTACCCCTGCTGCCCCAGCCCTGCGCTGACTTCCCATTCTTCCTATGGTTTCTTGGGGCTTTCTTCCTCCATCCTGAGCTAACAATCACCACAGCCCACTTCTCTGTCTGCATTTTCTTCATTCTGACTGAAGCATCACCAGCTTCCTCCAGCACTCCAAGCTGTCTCTCAGAAGGAGGGGAAACCCTGACTGGCCTTCTGGAATTGCCCCTTGCCTCAGTGGCCGCTTCTGACAGAGAACAGAGCTGACTGTGGTCAGGCCAAAAAGACGACTGAGCGGTCTTCCCAACCTGGCCTGAGCAGCTTCACAGTCATTACACTGCAGAATCCCCACCATGTCACTCACAGGCAACATCATCTCTGTTCTACAAGAGTAAACCAAGCAGAAGGTGCTGCCTGTGGCCTGGCAGGGCAGAATGCAAATGCGGGCTGCTTCATCCCAGCAAGGCAGACAGCAAGGAAGGTGTCCACTCCAATGTGGAGGAACTGGTGGGTAATGGCATGAGTCTTAGGGCTTCAGGTGTGGGATCACTGTTGTGCTCTATGCAAGTAGCTAGGTTTTTTGCTTTTCACAAAACCTGAACTTTCTAAAAAAAAATTTGTATAACTAAGAGAAAGAAAGAAAAAGAAAATCCGATGAACCTCAGATGAGACTCTAACCTCTTGACCCCTTTGAGTCTCTTCCACCTTTTTAATTTGTATGTACAGGTGGTGTCAGGAGACCCGAATTCTAGGCCTGACCTCACCACTTATAAGCTTGTGACCATGAGCCATTCCTTCTCTTGTCCTCCCAAGGCCTCTGTTTCCACATCTGTGAAATAGGGTTAATGTCTTCCCTGCCCACTCTCCAAGGGTGCTGTGGGGCTTTCAGCAGATGATGAGCTTAGAAATGCTAAAGCCTGATCTGCAACTAGATAATCTCCTTGTTCCTGCATCCTGGGGGTCAGGACGACAAGGGCTCAGGGGCAGCTCCCCTCCCTTGCACACAGCCTCTGGGACAGGTCTTCAGCAATCCCCACAATCACCAGCTTTGTGCGGGAACCTATAATGATCCCCAGGCATCCTCATGCCCCTGAGACAGTTGATAATAATAACTGAGATGAATTCTCCCTAGTGTATGCCATACACTGTGTTGGGTATTTTACATTTTTTATCTTGAATCATTAAAAATAATTATAGATGGTAAGTATTTTTTTTATTAATCAAATACAGTTTTGTTTTTGAGTTTTATTTTTATAAATCACACCCTGAAATAGAAAACTGATGAGCTGGTATTGGTCTTGCACAGAGGAAAGTCAGATTGTCAACACCAGCTTAGAAAACAGGGTGCAAGGGGCACGTGGGTGGCTCAGCAGGTTAAAGCCTTTGCCTTTGGCTCAGGTCATGATCCCAGGGTGCTGGGATCAAGCCCCGCATCAGGCTCTCTGCTCAGCAGGGAGCCTGCTTCCTCCTTTCTCTCTGCCTGCCTCTCTGCCTACTTGTGATCTCTGTCAAGTAAATAAATAAAATCTTTTTTAAAAAATGAAAAAGAAAACAGGGCACAAGGAGACATGAAGTTCAGTTGGGGAAGAATGTGTTCTTAATAACAAGGCAGGAAGTCATCCTTTTCACAGGTTCTGGGGAAATGTAGATATTATTACACCCCCCCCCATTTTATAATTAAAGAAATTGAGGAGTGAAGTAACTTATTCAAAATCACACAGCCAGTGAGTGATGTGAAGCCAGGATGGGAGCCTAAGTCTCACTAGATCCCGTTTTCCTTTAGCTGCACTAGACTATGTTTCTCTGAATCCCTGTCAGCTCACAGACCCATCAGCCTGTATCCCGACCCCCTGTGGCTACTGGCCGGTAAAAGTTTGGGATCTTGCATAAAAGCAAAAGTAACAGTCAGTTTAGCATTACTCAGTCCTCCTTGAAACTGGGTGTCTGGAGGTTGGGTTAGGGTAAGGATAGAGGTTTGTGGCAGGGGTCGGTGATGAGAATTGGACTTGCAGAGAAGAACTGAAATGGCCACCATGAACACTCCTGAGAATGTGTATTGATCCTCTGACATTCGCGGCACATCTCACCGTTAATTAACCCAATAAGCATTACTGAGCCCCTAATAAATGCTGGTGCTGGGGCTCAGTACTGCTCAGATATAGTTCCTGTCCCCCCATAGACATTTGACAGACCTGAGTTCACGGAATGCCTTTGTTAAATACTTGAAAGTTAAAATTAAAAAAAATAATAATACAAAGAGCTAAAGCTAACGCGTGGTATTTTGCAGACCTTGTCAGGAAAGGGATAAAGTGAGAAGGGAGAATCAGAGATGAGGCTGTGCTTAGTTAATAAACTCATAAGGGCACCTGACTGGCTCAGTCAGTAGAGCATGGGACTCTTGATCTTGGGGTTAGGAGTTCAAGTCCCACACTGGGCATAGAGCCTACTTAGAAAAAATAATTAAAGTATTTCCCAACTAACTCCCAAAAGAATCTATAAAAAGGAAAAACAAAAACAAAAAACTCATCATGTTTGTGTGTCTGTTGGGGAAAGCCTGGCTCACCACAGAAATTAAGAAAGAGAAGGGGGGGGGTCACTCTGTCTTCCACAGAGGACATTGAGAATAGGCTCCCTTTATCCCCATCCCCCAGACACTTACTATGGCTGAAATAGGCCAAGGCTTGGAGACTTCATAACACCAGCCTAAATAGCTAAGCAGTCAAAGACACCTTTGTACACATTCCCCAGCCCTGAGAACCCTTCCCCATTAGCTTTCCTCCTGCCAGCCTGTGATGCATTGGAGTATCAGACAGGTAGCTCTGCCATTTACAGAGGATTAGGGCTACTTAGTCAGTAGCTGGAAAATTAAAAAGGATATGTTTTTAACAAATAAAAATGCGACCTGACATTTTTACAGTGTCTTACAGTTTATAAAACTTTGGTATCTACTGTCTCATCTATTTTAGATTTGATTGTCAGAATGCCTTATGAAATAGAGAGATGCAGGGCACCTGGGGGGTTCAGTGGGTTAAAGTCTCTGCTTTCGGCTCAGGTCATGATCTCAGAGTCCTGGGATGGAGCCCCACATCAGGCTTTCTGCTCAGCAGGGAGCCTGCTTCCTCCTCTCTCTCTCTCTCTCTGCTTGCCTCTCTGCCTACTTGTGATCTTTGTCTGTTAAATAAATAATAAAATCTTAAAAAAGAAAAAGAAAAAGAAATAGAGAAATGCTATCATCTCCATTTTACAGATGGGCGGACAGAAGCCCAGAAAAGTTAGTTTTGCTGTTCTGGTATGTTACAGGATTTAGGAAAGCACAGAGAAGGAGCACAGCCCTCAGTGCAATAGACAGGGCCTATCAGGGAAGGCTTCTTGGGGGCGATCCAAGAGCTCAGTAGAAAAAGCACAATAATGCACTAAATAAATGAGGGGGAGAGTCCCAGTACATGATTTCATGAAGGCTTGAAAATGTGGAGAAGACTAGAGATACTGGCAGGAGCAAGATGAATATGATCACGGTGGTGTTGGGGACCAGGACAGCCGCTAACACCTATCCATGTTTACTAAGCACAGCTACTGTTAGAACAGACACTCTTCTAAGCTGTTTATCTACATTAATTCTCACACCTACCTAGTTAGTAGGTACTTTTATTATCCCCATTTAACAGATGAGGACATTAAGGCACAGAGAAGCACCTTGCTCAAGGCCATACACCATCTTGTTTGCTAACATAAAAAGTGTGAATTCTATTCCAAGTGCCACAAGCACCTCCCACTTGGCTCTCAGCAGAGATCAACACAGATTTGTGATTTAGAAAGCCTTCTCTGGGGATGCCTGGGTGGTTCAGTGGGTTAAAGCCTCTGCCTTCAGCTCAGGTCATGATCCCCAGGTCCTGGGATCCAGCCCTACCTCGGTCTCTCTGCTCCGCGGGGAGCCTGCTTCCTCCTCTCTCTGCCTGCCTCTTTACCTACTTGTGATCTCTGACTGTCAAATAAATAAATAAATAAGCTTTAAAAAGAAAGAAAGAAAGAAAGAAAGCCTTCTCTGACACAGGATGTACTGGGTGTTGGAGAGGGGGAAAGAAACTGGAATCTGACTAGGTTTTTGGTTCAAGGAGCTGAACAGAGACAGCGGGAGTAGAGAGCAGAGGAGCATTCCCACAATGCCTGGTGCTTGTGGGGAAGAAATTGCCCTCACATGACTCTGCTTTCTCTACCTGTAAAGGGAGAATGATTTATTTCCACCTACCCGCCTCAGGAATTACTCGAAAATTAATGGGATAGAGGCTAGGTGGCTTTCATGTGTTAAACAACACCCTTGTACTATTGCTGGTGTTCATTAAATGCTGAACATATAAAATGTGCTTTGAACGAAGGAGCTGGGAATAATTATAGCTTGCTAATTATTGTTAATTTTACCACAGCTTTGAAACCCAGGACTTTCTCAATGATTCAAAAAAGAGATTGTAACCCCGCCATCCCATTAAAGTAGCCACGAAGAGGCAGACCAGCCATTTCCCACAGGCCCATCCTTTTCTTCTTTGCAGTGGTTCAGCTACTTATCTGGGCACAGAAAAAGAAAAGCGACTTACTCTTTCAGAATCAACATATACAAAGAACCCCTTGTAATGTTACTTATTCTTCTGAAGAACTAGTTCCTTTTTGTCTCCCTACTCTGAGTACATGTATGAGTATTATGTTTCTTTCTGTGTGTGTGTGTGTGTGTAGAGGAAAACTGTGTTTAACAGAACTTCTGACACACTGGATTCCAGGACACCTGGGTTTTACTCATGATATGGTAACACTGCTCCCTTTCTTCGGACTCTGCACCACTCTGTTTCCATAAACACTGATTTAAGGTTTCACAATCACCAGGCAGAATACCAAAGACTCCTCCGAAGAATTTGAGGATATTGATGGCTGGGTGACTTTAAGTCTCAGCCTCAACTGCATCACCTATAAAATGGGTCTGAAAGATTGTACATACCTGTCAGGACTGAGCCAAGACTGAGATAATGCCTGTGAATTCTAAACTAACCTACAGTTACTGGGATAACTGGAAGGTAGGTTATGGACAGGGGTTGGGAAAGGGAGGGGATAGAAGACAAAAGGCTGGCGATCTCCCGCGCCTTACTTTTTAAAGAAATTCTTAAGAATTCCTGTTCAGGAGAGCAGCCAGGCCACCCGCCGTCCTCCGGCTGGGGGCGGCTGGGATGGCTGCTCCTCCCCAGGTGAGGCCAGGGCGGGCCGGGGGCGGGGCGGGGTCCCGCAGCCCGCAGGTGAGTATCGGTTTTCCTCTCTTCGGCTTTCGGTCTGGAGGAGGCGGGAGCAGCCTACGCTCCTCCGATCCTATCGCGGGCGGCGCAGGGCGGGCTGTGCCTTCCGTGGGACGGTGACGGGGCGGGGGCCGCGGGATGTGTCACCCAAATACCAGAGGGTGAGTCCGCCCAACCAGCCCGGCAGGTCCGGCGGAGTATAAGAGCGGAAGGGAGCGGCCAGCGGCAGAAGCCCGAAACCGTCCCAGCGCGGAGCTGGAGCCCCGCAGAGTCCCCAGCGCCTGGTCCGCCCGCGTCCCGTCTGCGCTCCGCGGCCCCATCATGGCCCGGGGTTCGGGCCTCGCGCTGCCGTCGCCCCCGCTGCCGCTGCTGCTGCTGCTCCTGGTGGCGGCGATCGGCCCTGCGGCCGCAAAGGACAACTGCACGTGCGCCACCAATAAGATGACCCTGTGCCGCGCGGACGGCCCCGGCGGCCGCTGCCAGTGCCGCGTGCTCGGCTTGGACTTCCCGGTGGACTGCTCCACGCTGACCTCCAAGTGCCTGCTGCTCAAGGCGCGCATGAGGGCCCCCAAGAGCGGCCGCGCACTCGTGCGGCCCAGCGAGCACGCGCTCTTGGACAACGACGGCCTGTACGACCCCGACTGCGACCACGAGGGCCGCTTCAAGGCCCGCCAGTGCAACCAGACGTCGGTGTGCTGGTGCGTGAACTCGGTGGGCGTGCGCCGCACCGACAAGGGCGACCTGAGCCTGCGCTGCGACGAGCTGGTGCGCACCCACCACATCCTCATCGACCTGCGCCACCGCCCGGCCGCCCGCGCCTTCAACCACTCGGACTTGGACGCCGAGCTGCGGCGGCTCTTCCGCGAGCGCTACCGGCTGCACCCCAGGTTCGTGGCGGCCGTGCACTACGAGCGGCCCACCATCCAAATCGAGCTGCGGCAGAACGCCACCGAGAAGGGCCCCGGCGACGTGGACATCGCGGACGCCGCCTACTACTTCGAGAGGGACGTCAAGGGCGAGTCGCTGTTCCCCGGCCCCGGCGGCCTGGACGTGCGCGTGCGCGGCGAGCCGCTGCTGGTGGAGCGCACGCTCATCTACTACCTGGACGAGAAGCCCCCCCAGTTCTCCATGAAGCGCCTCACGGCCGGCCTCATCGCCGTCATCGTGGTGGTCGTGGTGGCCCTCGTCGCCGGCGTGGCCGTCCTGGTGATCACCAACCGGAGGAAGTCGGGGAAGTACAGGAAGGTGGAGGTCAAGGAGCTGGGGGAGCTGAGAAAGGAGCCGAGCTTGTAGGTCCCAGCGGGGCAGGGGGTTGGGGTGTGGACCGCCGGATTGCAGCCCGGCCCCAGCCCGAAGAGAGCCGCTCGCCTTGACTCTTGGCCCAGAGGAGACCTTGCTCTTTCCAAATTCCTGCCTCTCCCCACCCCCATTGGGTTTAATCAGGGTCACCTCTCCTTCTGACTTCTGGCTTCAGAGGAGGCATTTCTAAAATTCCTTCCCTTTCGGTCCGACAAGAAGCCTGACTCAAGAGTTCAGCGAAGTTCGGCGCAGGGTTACGTATGAGAATCACCTGTTGGTATGACGCCGCGGCCGGGTTTGCCATGGACGCGGAAGGTGTTGGAGGCTTGCAAGCGCTTCGATGGGGGGGAGGGAGAACAGCGCTCTTTACTGTCTTGGGTTAAGTTCTGTGGTTAGCTCCACCAGGATCCTGGCCGTGCTGGGGAGGAGAGGAGTTCGCCCACTGAGCCCGCATAGTACCCGCTGTTGCCGTGGTTTGTACGACCAACCACATCTGCTTGTCACCGGGAAAGAAGCCTGTTTCAGCCGCCTGAACACATTTGAGATTCTTTGGGGGCGGACTGTGCCCTCGAAACCCAGAGTTTGTTCCTCAGCCTGCCCTTGGTATAGCTGGTATTAGTAATGTTTCTTTTGTAAAATGTTTGTACATATTTTGTCTTTGATAATGCTGCTGTGATTTTTTTTAAAAAAACACGAATTTAATAAAATATGGAAAAGGCACAGACCAAAAGATGAAGTTTGTGAAAACTCTCTCCAGATTTCTGTCATTTGGGTTTCCTCAGTTCCCAAGACTCAGATATCTTATTTCAAATTCTAACACTTTTTTTTTCCCCTTGCGGGAGTAGGCATTTCATTTTGCCACTCTGGTGTTTTCTGAGATGCCTTATACAGGCTGGTATAAATACTGGTCTTTCTAAGTAGGATTGTTTGGAAGCTTCCTTCAGAGTGGGGGAGGGAGGGTGGGGGAGGCTAGAACTACATGCTATTGTAGGGAAAGTAGACCAGCTTTTGGTTCTCTAAAGGCTCTCCAGTGGAGAAAAAAAGCACTACCTTTGTTTCAGGAACTGTATCTCCTTTGACTCCTGGCCCTGCTTGGAAGTAGTGGTATTATTCCCATATAGCTCCTGGCGATTTACTTCATGTCAAAGTACCCTGGCTTGCCAGACAGGTTAAAGGACTTTCCCATGTAGTTACAGCTAGTCTGTAGTGGGTCCTACCCCGTGGTGGGGGTGGGGGTGGGGGTGGGGGGGAGCACACACCCAAGTTGTTTTCCTAAAATTTCACTAGTAATATGCTTTTAAAATTTTTACTTCCTATTAGCTGTAAAAACTGGCAGCCTGTCGCTCCCCGCCTCCTGGCTAAGATCAAGTGTAAAACCAGCAACCTGTCTCCTTCATGCTCCTGTCCTCATTTTTACTCCTTCCCGTTCATGGATGTGGAGTATGTTAGAAGGTCACTGTTGGGTAGTCTACAGGTAAACATGTTTCAGCAATTACTGGGAAATTGATGCAACAGTGGGTGTACACAAAGGAGGGAGTGGTTGGTACACCTGAGGGCTAACTGCAGGACTACTGTTTCCTCCCCTGGAACCCACCTCTTTCTCCTCCTCCCTACTCCTACTCTACTCTGTGGTTTATGCCTACCACTCAAAGACTGAAACACCAGTTAAGAACTGGGGATGTGGCTTTCAGCTGTGGCCTCCCCAGCCTGGGGTGCATCCCTAAGTATATAAACACACACTCCCTTCAGCTGCCCCCACCTATCCTCCAAAGTCCCCTCTAGTTCAAATGAGGCTTAAGGAGGGGAGAGGGAAGGTGTAGGCTGGCTTTCCCAAAGTGTATTCTGCCCCAGGCCAGAATGGGAGCTGTTAGAGTGTCAGACTTCACTCTCCTTCGGCTTCCCTGAGTACCTGAAAGTGCCTTAGCTACATGGATCTTGGCCATCACCTCTAGCGCAGTCCCTTATTTTACAGAAGACACAGGCAAGTGATTGTTTCCATGGCACAGCTGGAACCAGACAGTCTCACATTCCCTAGTCCAGGATTTTTTTCACGACCCCAGGCTGCTATTGTTTCAAGAGTCACTTCAAAAAACCAGCACTCGACTGCCTACAAAATAAACAGATTAAGGACTGAGTAGGCAGCTGAGCAGTGGGAAAAACCCTGAAAAAGCCTGTTTCTTCATAGAGTATCACTTCTGGTAATTTCTAAATTCCTATGTTAATTCGGGACTGAGAGTCTTTGTACTTTATTACCCTTGATACTTCACAAAAACACTTTTTACACTTATCTTCTTCAAGACATGGACTTACTGGAAATAACCCAAGTGATGACAACCCCGAGTCCAAATCCTGCTCCACTAGACAAATAAGTCACTTCCCTCTGTGCAGTTTCCCCATCTGTTGACTGAAACCTACAGATCTCTCTCATCAATGCGAAGTTTAAATGCAGTAACTGTTAAGAGTGCATGGAATGATCTGGGCACTTAGAGGTCAGGGTATGTTAAATTTCCTCTCTTTTAGATTGGATCCATTTCACATGTTAGAAAACTGAGGTCCAAAGAGATGGGGTAACCCAGGATCACACAACCTCCAGGTGCCAAAGCCAGGGTTTAGAACCTTAGTCTTTGGCTTCCTAGCCCAGGTCACTATTCCATGCACCAATCAGGTCAAAACACCATCCTTAGTCACTTCCTCCAAGGAAGAACCCTTCACACTTGTGCTTTGAAACAGCTCGCATCTGCTGAGGGCTGGATCATCCAGACCTCGCTCTAGCCAGGGTTTTAGCCTCCCCCTCCAGGGTTTCCCCTAGAACACCCATTCACTGCCTTGGGCACAGGCCTGGGACCAGCCTTGGGAGGAATGTGAGGAGCAGGTGTGGCTTTACCAAGCAGGTCGCAGCTTGTCTTCTGAGCCCCGTGGGAGGCCCATCTGATTTCCTTGTTTCGGTCACTGGGGCTTTCTCACTCTTGCTATTTCCTTAAATGGAGCAATTAAAAAAAAAATTATATGATTTCTCCCTGCTCCCATATCTTTGGCTTTACTGTTTTCCAAATGGAATCACAGAATGTCAGAGGTAGAGAAAGATCATTGAGTTTATGACTCTACTTTGCCCATGAAGGAATGGAGGCCCAGAGGAGAGAATGGATTTACCCGAGTCAGGCGGAGAGTGGCAGCCTTACTCCAAACCACCGATACCCTGTCTAATGTTTGTTCCGCTTGTCTCCCTAATAAGTCTTCTGCTTGTTTTTATTTTTTCCTTCATCACTCCTACTCCTAAATTGTGTTGTTTTTCTTTAGCTTTTTAATATCACTTAAATTCAAGGGAGCGATACATTGTTTAAATGTAAAATGTATGGGCTTTGAGGTCACCTGGACTTTCAGACTCTGGTTTTCTTACTTGTAAAATAGGTAGAGTCTTACCTAATATGCTTGATTTTAGAGATTACATTAGAAGAGAGGCGCTTGGCTGGCTCAGTTGCTGGAACATGCAGGCCTTGATCATGGGGTCGTGAGTTCAAGCCCCGTGTTGGGAGTCGGGTCGACTTTACTTAAAATAAACAAATAAATAAAAATAAAAATAAATTAAGAAAAGATTACTATGGAAGCTAGGAAAAAAACTGAGTATTTTGTCAATAATCACTCTTGTTAGAATGACAGCAAAATCTTCAAGAATCTGGGGAAAAAAATAAATAGTAATGGTTAGGTTCTCTCCAGCATTTTGTGAATAGCACTTTCACTGCATTTTCCTTCTTTCTTTCTTTTTTTTTTGAGATTTATTTATGTATGTATTTAACAGACAGAGATCACAAGTAGGCAGAGAGGCAGGCACAGAGAGAGAGGGAAGCAGTCTCCCCACCAAGCAGAGAGCCCAATGTGGGGGCTCAATCCCAGGACTCTGGGAGTCACGGCCTGAGCCGAAGGCAGAGGCTTTAACCTAATGAACCACCCAGTCCACTGCATTTTCTTAAGGGAACATCTGTGTCCCTAGACTTCTGTTATTAGGGGGACCAGAGCAACCTAGGAAGCACCTGTTTCAAAGGCTAGAGGCCTGACCCATGTGGTTTGTATAAGGTAGCTGTCCACACCAAGTGGGACACCTTCATTATGGTGTGAGAAATAGATGTCTTTGTTTTGAAATTATATTATTATTAGGTCTGTAATAGCCTTTTATTTTATGTTAGCATACTCTTTTACTATAACTAGTGTAAGTATCTATACTATTATTCCTAAAACTGATGAAAAAATTAAGACGCTAAAGGTTAGCTTACTTGCCTCTGGCCAGAGATCTAAGAAGTCGTGCATCTGGGATTAGAACCCAGACAAATTGACCCTCAAATCCATGTTCATAACCACTGCAGTACTGCCTCCTATAATTTATAAATTTGCAAGCCAGACTATATTGGTTTTTACACATTTATTATATTGGCCTGCATTCCTTATTTTTCAATTCTCTAGGTCAGAAGTCCAATACAAATCTCACTAGGCCTAAAATCAAGAAGCCTGCAGGGCTGCATTCCTTTCTGGGGGTGCCAAGGGAAATTTTATTTCCTGTTTTTATTCAGGTTGCTGGCAGAATTCACTTCCTTTTCTGTTGGGAATCCAAGATGTCTGCTTTCTTACTGGATGGATGCTAAGAGCTGTCCTGGGTTTGTAGCACTTTCCTTAGCTCATAGTCCCATCCTTCATCTTTGAGGCCAATGACAGCCAGCTGAGCCTTCACAAGGCATCTTTCTGACCAGGCTTCCCCTGTCTCTTCTCTTTCTAGCCACAGCTGGGCAAGGTTTCCCACCCAAGAGGACTTGTGATCAGGCTGAGTCTACCCACAATGTGCAGAACAAGGTTATCCCCTCTCTAGGTCTCTTCACCTTAATCAGATCTGCAAGGCCTTTCTGGCCCTGTAATGTAACATATTCACAAATTCTGGAGATTAGGAGTGGGCATCTTTGGTGATGAGGGGATTCTCTCTACCAAATCCATGCTCTTAACCAATATACCATCCTGCCTCTGGAAAACTATAAGGCAGGGGCTTATTTTTGTGTCTAGTTCAGAAGAACTCCTTCTCCCGTGGCCCTCTCCTCTGTCCCTTTTTGAACAAAGACTTTCCAAGGGGAAAAGTGGATTCTTGGGGAAATTAATTCTGTAGCCCACACTGGGTCATCCAACTAGTAAGCCCTCAGGAAAGTGCGTTGACTTAAATGGGTACCAGTTGATGGGGTTTTGGAACATAGGTGAGGTTCAGTGGGGTGGAGTCTGAACACGACGACCAAGAAAGAATTCTTGACACATCTTTTGGTGCAAAATGGTGGTTTTATTAAAGCACGGGGACAGGACCTGTGGGCAGGAAGAGCTGCTGCACTGGGGTTGGGAGGGGTGGCTGACTGTATACTATGGGGTTGGGGAGGTAAGGAGAAGGAGGTTTTTGAAAGGATTTTCACACACATTAAAGAGGACCTACAAGATACCAGAGGCCTTGCCATTGTCAGGTTAAGGTGACTTTTCCCTCTAGGAAGGCATCAACATTAAGACAGTTGGGAGCTTCCTGGAAGAATGTCACACATGTCCCACCCAGGAGTGGGGGGTGGGGGTAGGTTGTAGGGTGTCAGTGTGTGTTTCGTCCTCATCTAGCCTTCTGCTCCCTCATCGCCAATGGCTACCGTTTATTAAGCACATAGGACATGCCAAACACTGTCTTACAAGCTTTATCCTCATTGTCTCATTTATTTCACAACAACCTCATAATATGAAGTATGTTTTGCTGTTCTAGTTTTACTAATGAGGAAACTAAAGCAGAAATGAATGACTTGCCAGAAATCACATGGCTGGTAAGGAGGACAGCTGGAATGACATCATGCAGGGCCACCCTCCTCGGAGTCTGTGATTTTGCCCCTCTCCACTCTCTGACACTGTAGGGTAAAGACCCATGTCCCATGCTAAGTGGTGAAAACGCGAATGGGACCTAGATAGAATCCTGGACCTAGATAGAATCCCTCAAAGGACTGCCTGGGAATTTAATGGATTTCTTTTACAACCGACAGAGAACCCTGGTGGGCATCTTTCCACCATCATTTCCCTCCTGAAACCATTCTCTTTCACAGCTAAATATCACCAGAAGTTTCTTGATTGCCATTTTTTTTTTTAATGACAACCTTCAGGAAGGAATTATCGGGAGGGTGGGAGTGGGTAAGGGGCTAAGGTACACTGAATGCAGGAGAGCTGTACCCCCAGGTACCACAGCCATAAGTCCTCAGTTTCAGGGGAAATTCTCAAGCCCACACTGTGCAACAGGCCAAACCAAGATGGGTGAGAAGGGAAAGGAAAATGATCTAGAGTGGTCTGTCTGAACACATTAACCAGTGGTTTCAGAGCAGGCAGTTCGGCTTACCCCTGTATCATGTTATGTCTCCTTGGAAGGACAGGGACAAGAATCCCTTGCCTAGTTCATTCTAACCCTCAGAAGCCTTATGCACTCAGGGCGCCCACCCTGGATGTGATTCAGTTTCCTTAGTAGTGCCATGACCCTCAACTCCCTTGTTAGCCCCCAAACGAGCCTATGTAGAATTCTGACCTAGTCTTAGCAGGAGTCACATCCATAAGGAACTGACACTAAATCTGAGATGCAAGCTACAAGTAGATGTTATTTATGCACGAAGAGGAGCATTTTGGTAAGGGAGAATGGCATGTGCAAAGGTCCTAAAGCTCGGGGAGTGTGGTCTATCTGAGGACCTGAGAGTAGACCAGCAAGACTAGAATAGAGATAATAATGGGAAGGTGGTACTACATGAGGCTGGTTAAGTGGACTGAGGACAGACCATGGAAGACCTTTCAAGCTTATTACATATTTTGACCTTTAGTGGAAATTCACAAAAGACATGCCCTCTGTGCAGACAAGCATAAAAAGGCATCCTTTCTAGTTGGACTTAACCCTGCCATGCAGGGTTTGTCATGGGGGCTGGTGAGGACCTTTATGTGAAGAAAAAGGGGCCCCTTCCTCCCTGATGACACAGCCTCACGTCCACACCAGACAAGAACATAGAGAAATCATTGAAAAAGTATCCTATTTTTCAGGGGATGATGTAATTATATTGTGTTCCAAAACAATCACTGGCTGGAGTATGGAGAACAGACTAAAAAAGAGCAAGAAGAGGGGAAAGGAAACAGTAGAAGACCAGAAGAAGGATTTCAGGTAAGAGACAAAGGTAGTTTGGACTGAGAATAGGTGTATAGGATAGTGGTAGCAATGGAGATAAGTGGGTGTATGGGAGGGATACTTAGGATATAAAATCAGTAGGACTTGGGGATGGATTCAGTATGGGGATGGTAAGGAGGAAAGAGGTATCAAGAATGGCTCTTAGGTATCTGGCTTTCATGACTGGTTGGTGGTAACTTTCACTCCCTTTGGCAGAGAACGTAGGAGTAAGAACATTTTGGTAAGAGTGAAATGATCAGTATGGTTTTTAGACATGTTGGATTTATCCAGGAGTTGGATATAGATATCTGGTGTTTTATGGGCTGGAGCTGGGAATTCAGGAGGCACTGGCATCTGGGTACTTCAAAAGTACATCTAGTACTTCAAAACCACGAACAGGGATGTGATTGCCTAGGGAAAGGTAAAGGACTGACAAGGGAAGAGAACGTACACCGTGTTTCAAAAGGCTCCAGCACTCCAGGGGCAGAAAGAGGAGAAGAAATTGTAAAAGGAAACCAGAAAGAGTTGAACCTAGGGACAGAGACAGAAGGACAAGCCCAGATTGGTACCAGGAGACAAGACCAAGTCAGAAGTTGGGGGTCACCGACCAGATCGGGAGGAGAGTGTTGGTAGGAGCAAAGCCCCAGACAAAGAGAGACTGGAAATGTCTGCCATTTATGATTACTGTCTGCTCACTGCCTGCTATTTGGGGGCAAGCATCTGGGAACAAGGAGAGGGTTGGCAGAGGTAGCTCAAGTGACCAATCTGTGATTGATGTGGGAAGGCAGGTGTCTGAGAGTGTCTGGGTGCAACTTCTGGCAAAGCTTCTTGTCAGTGTGTGATCTTGGGTCCAGTTACTTAACCTTTTCATGCCTCAGCTTCCTTACTTATCTAATGAGGACAATAGTATACCCACCTCCTCAAAGGGTTGGTGAGGTAAGTAAATATGTTGGTACACCTGTGTGTAGACCAGGGTCTGGCGCTCCTAAATGTCAGCTATTGCCTATAGCTACTTTACTATGTTACTACATTAAACTTGAATACATAGTGTCCAGTGCAAGCCAATGAAGGAAGGGGCTGTTTCTTTTCTATTCACCTTTGCATTTTCAAACCTAGCACAGTTCCTGGAACATAGCAGGGGCTGGATAATTAATGCTGATTAAATGGCTGGATAGATGAGGTGGATACAGGTGTCTCCGCAGATGGCTAGCTCTGGCCTGGGAGTTTAAACAGAGCCGAATGTGTCCCTTTGACAACTGGGGTTAACCGTTTAAGGAGGTAAATTTCATATGCTCATAGCCCTTCACTCAAAATAATATTCAGAAGCAAAAGGAAGAGAAAGAAAGAAAGAAAGTAAGAAAGCCACTTAGAACTCCGTGAAGGTTTTGTTAATGAAAAGCAATGTAGAACGCATTTAAGTAATTTATAAGTGGAACAAACACAAACCAATAAGCAAGGAAGATACAGCAGGAAATGATATGCAGAAAGTTAATAGCTTTATTCTATACAGAACCCAGACAAATTGATTAGAAAAACAATGCTCTAATTAAGGCCTTAGCTGGGTACCTTGGTGCAAATTAGAAAGGGCGCCCCCCTCTGGGCAGATAAATTAGAAAAAGGCACCCCATGTAGTTGGACCCAGTGCAGCAGTGCTGGCTTGCCAAGTTCACAGGCAGCAGGTAGCTTTGTTAGAAGACAAATGTGCCCCATCCTCAGCTGAGGACAAGCTTCTCAGGTGGTCCTGATGTCAGTAGAAAATGGACAAAGGTCACAAATAGACAACTCCAGAAGAGGAGCTAGAAATGATAGTAAATACCTTTTTTTTAAAAAAAGATTTATTTATTTATTTGACAGAGAGATAGAGAGCACAAGTAGGCAGAGCAGCAGGCAGAGGGAAAGGGAGAGAGAGAAGCAGACTCTCCACTGAGCAGGGAGCCCAATACAGGGCTCGATCCCAGGACCCTGGGATCATGACCTGAGCTGAAGGCAGCCGCTTAACTGACTGAGCCAGCTAGGCACCATGTAAATATCTTTTTTAAAAGTTTTATTTATTTAAGTTATCTCTACACTCTACGTGGGGCTTAATCTCACGACCCCAAGATCATGCGTGGCATGCTCCTCCAACTGGGGCCCTGATAATAAACATTTTTAAAAAAATGTGCCTGACGTCTCCAGTAGTTATAGCCATTCAAAGCAAAGTGGGAGAAAAATTCTCCTTGTGAAATTAATATAACTGTTATTATTCAGTGCTGATGGGGGGTGGTGGTATTCATTGGTATTAACTTTCTGGTAAACAAGTTGACAAACACCTACCAAGCACCTTAGAAGTGTTTATTGTCTTTGCTTTCCTAATTCCATGTCAAAGAACTTATGTGAAGGAAATAAAACAGTGATGCACACAAAGGTTCACATAGAACACGTGTTCCCTGCAGCAATTTTGTAATAGCAAAACCCCGAAAGGAACCTAAATATGCAACAACAGGGAGGTGGTCCTACATGTCCACGGCTTCTTGAGGGCATGTTTCTGAATTCAGAATTTGGGAATTTTAGAAGGATAGTTTTGGGGCATGTTACTTAGCCCCCTCAGGAGGGTCTGTGGCAGCATGGTCCACACATCCAGGTTTCTGCCATGAAACTTATTTATAGTCACACTAATTGGTATAAATAAACCAGAAATAGTCCTAGGCCACTTCAGGTCAGTACCTGAACTTTCAAAACAGCTTTTGGTTTTCGGAGAAATTTGAACTTGTCGATAAGGGATCGTGGATCTGTGTAAGTTACAGTATAATTTTTGAAGACTTTCTAATATGGGTCCAAAAATTATAGAGTAACAAAATTATAGAATGATCCTACTCCATTTCAAAAAAGAAAAACGGGAATACAGTTGTTACTCTGAAGGCACCATTTGCTGTTTTCCATCTAAGCTGACCGTATCTGCTTTCTTTCCCCTCTTTTTCTCTTCTCCCTTTCCCTAAAATCTCCAGTGGAAAGGTTTAATTTTTATCAGGGTAGGAATCAGTCTTTCCCCCACTCAGCTTTCTCTGAACTGCAGAGAAGCTGCAGAAAGGAAGGCCTCCTTGGCCACCTCCCTCCCATTTGGTGATGCAGAGAATGAGCCTTTGCATGGGCAGACGGAGGGCCCTTGCTTGCAGAAGGAGCAAAAGAACCTAAATTGCTTTGTGTGAAGAAATGGGAGGGAATTTGGAGGGCAGAAGCTGGGGGATGGGGGAAAGGAAGGATTACTTAGCAGGGTGTTGGAGTCTCTGTTAGTTTCCTGGAGCTTTCAGGATCCAGCTCCCCAAATTTGGTGGCTTGAAATAGCAGAAAACAATTTCTCACAGTCTGGAAGTTAGATGTTCAGAATCAAGGTGTCAGCAGAACCATGTACTCCCAGAAGGCTCTGGGGAAGCATCCTTTGCATTCTCTAGTTTATGGAGCTTGGGAAGCAGTCCTCAGTCTTCCCTGGCCTATGGCAGCGTAATATCAATCTCTGTCTTCTTCTAAAGGTGGTCCTTCGTCAGTGTGTGTCCGTGTCTACATTTCTGTCTTCTTGTAGGACAAGAGTCATTGGATTAGGACCCACGTTAATCTAGTAAAACCTCATCTTAACATGACTGCAAAGACCCTATTTCCAAATAAGGTCACATTTACAAGTTTCAGGTGGATATGGATTTATTGGAGCTGGTGGGGGGGGTTCTTGTTCAATTCAGTACAGACCCCTAGTGTGGGACTTGACGCCCTAGTGTGGGACTTGACGGAGATAGGAATTCTAATATTCTTTTTTTTTTAATTTTTTTTTTTATTTTGCAGAGAAGGAGGTTGGGGGAGGGGCAGAGTGAGAGGGAGAGAGAGAATGTTAGGCAGGTTCCACACCCAACACGGAGCCCTATGTCAGCTGGATCTTACAACCCTGAGATCATGCATGACCTGAGTCAAAATCAAGAGTTGGATGCTTAACTGACTGAGCCGCCCAGGCTCCCCCAGTACTCCATTTTTTTTTTAAAGGCTCTTTCTGCTGAATGAATGAATGATGTATATGAACCTGGAATGTGAATTTCCTCCTTGCCTTAATCCCCAAAATTTCAGTATACGTTGGCCATGCAAATGTGCCATATGGGCAGTGTCGTTTGTGTGGGAATCAAGGAAAAAACATTTATTTGTTTCTGTGAGATAGAAAGGGAACAACCATGAGAAGTGAAATCAGGAACCTCAAAGAGGCATAAGGTAAGAGCAGGAGAATCCCTGGGAGAGAGAGTTGGGATCTGAGCTGGTATCTGGTTATGAACGCACACAGAAATAAAATGCAAGGATTCATTGATGAGGGAGAATCGGGCTTTCTGTTGTTTCAGATGATGCTTTTACATATTTCCCAAATTTTCCATAATGATTATAATTTATTTTAATAATCAGGAAGAAAAATCCCAAAAATTATTTATTTAAAAGAAGAGCAGTACATGGTGATGTATTATTTAGACTTTAATCCAGATCTCCAGAAAAGGCTTAAAGACCTGGCGAGCTGGCTTCTTCCTTTATTTAGTCTAATCAGACCCCTAAATACTATTAAAGCAATAATTTTCATTCTTCAAGAGTATAATTATCTTATTCAAATTATTCTCTTTGATCAACGTGGGGAGTTTACAAAAATTATTATTATCATTTCATTAAGAAATCCTAAGTAAAAGCAATTACTAGCTTTTATGCTAAAAATTAATCAGCACATGTTACAACTGTCTAGTAGCCATACAAAAAACACTTGGCCGTCATTTATTTTACTGTACTTCTGAAAAACAAATGATGATTCAAAATTGTGAATGAGTAGACTTTAGCCACTTACTATGTTGTATCGCTATGCTAGAAACAGGAATAGAGCAATAAGCAACTTCTGCCCTCAAAGATCTTATATGTCAAAGCAGCAGTGGTGTTGGGATTGGAGGATCAATTAAACAGGTCATTGCAATAGTGTGGGGCAAGCGTTACTGATGTGGGAGACAGGGGCAAAATAAAAAATTACATTTCCTTCCTGCCTACAGCCTATTGACAAGCTTTTGAAATAGGTAGAGTGAACTTCCTCCCATAGCTCAGCTGCCTTGATGTTCACACTTTGCTAAGGGCAAAAGGTAATCTTGGCTTAACATTATCCTGATCCTCCTCCCCACCCCAGGATCCTCTGAGTCTAGTTTCACATATAAAAATCCCTTTGGAAAGTTTCTTTATCTCTACCTTCCCCAAGATATATGTTAGCAATCATCCCCCAAGCATATGGCCCACTGATACACATCTGAAGAGTCTCACGACTGAAGTTTTATTAGACAGTAAGAAATGACCTTTTCCCAACAATAGCTAGCTTTCTCAAGGTCCCTGGAAACCTTGCTTCCAAAATACCTTAGAAACTTAATCTATCTTTAATCCCCTCCAATCTTGAAAGTATATTAATCCCCTCCCATCTTGAAAGTATATAATCAGCCATTCCTCATGACCCCAGTGCTGGTCTTTCTGCTCACGGGTCCTGTCCCTGTGCTTTAATAAAACCACCTTTTTGCTCCAAAGATGTCTCAAGAATTCTTTCTTGGCATCAGCTCCAAACCCTATTTCCTCCTCATTACAATGAGGGAGTCCTGGGCTCTGACAACATCGGTCGGGGAGAACTGGTGAAATCTGATAAGGAGGTGGGTATCAGCTTAGGGAAGATCTGCTTCCAGAAGTTGAAAAGAAGAGGAAGAGGAAATGGATTGAGAATGAAAGCAAGTGTGCACTACTTCAGTCTGTCAGTGAGGACTGTTTCCATTTCAGGTGTTAACAATTCAACTCAAACTAGTTTAGGCAGAAGAAATTTGTTAACTGATAAGTGGAAAGTGAAAGGAAGACATTGGCTTCAGGCATGGCTGGATCCAAGGGCTCAAACAATGTCAGTTTCTATTCCTCTCTTCATATCTTTTTTCTGTTTTCGGTTTGGTGTCGTTCTTTAGTCCAACTTTCTCCTCATCGTGGGCAAGATGGACACCAGCAGTTCCAGGCCCACATTCTCCTCATTTAAGGGCCACTGAAGAATGTTATCTCCTTTAACTTTCCTTTGGAAATAGAGTCATTGTAGATGTTAATTAAGCTAAGGATCTTGAGCGGAGATCATCCTGGACTTAGGGTAGGCCCCCCCAACACAATGGCCGGTGTCCTTATTAAAAAGAGAGGACACCCAGAAAAACAGAGCTGATTGTGATATGAAGGCAGAGGCAGAGATTGGAGGGATACCTTTACCAGCCAAGGAGCTCACTGGTCTGCAAGCATGTTGGTGATTTTGTCCTGGCGTTCGGAGTGAGGCCAACCTGGGCCTCAGAGCCAACACTTACAATCTCTTAGTAGGAATGAAATGAGCAAAGAGCACTTCTGGTGCACAGAAAAGTGGGGCAATTCACCAGGCTTGGTGCAGATACAAGACTTCCCCACGTGGGTGATTTCTGCCCCACATTTTGAAGAATAAGTCAGCCAGATGGCAGCAGAAAGGGCATTCATAGCAGATGCCACTGGTGCCCACTCTTATCTCTCAGCATGTTGGTGCCTGGCCCATATTTCTGTACATGAGGGTCCAAATGGCAACTGCCAGCATCTGAATTCCTTTGCTTGAGGCTTTTTCTGGCCTCCCAGGAGCACATGAAGGAGGCTGGATGTGCTAGAGAATTAATCATCCCCAAGATAGCCCTCAACCAATGACTAGCTATAATTAGTGGATAAATAAACCAGCAACTTCAGCCTTCAGTTTGGGAACTCTGAGGTGTGTGTTACATGGTCTTCCCACATTCATCAGAGGGATTCCCCTCCATCTGCCCCCTTTGTAACTAGTTTTTTTTTTTTTTTTAAAGATTTTATTTATTTATTTGAGAGAGAGTGTAAGAGAGAGCATGAGCGAGGAGAAGGTCAGAGGGAGAAGCAGACTCCCCATGGAGCTGGGAGCCTGATGTGGGACTCGATCCCGGGACTCCAGGATCACGCCCTGAGCCAAAGGCAGTCGTCCAACCAACTGCGCCACCCAGGCGTCCCTGTAACTAGTTTGTTAATGCATCATTTATTGGCTTCCTTTCCTTCCCTGTCTCACTTCCCTACACCCCATGTGGTACTTCCTGGAATCACTTCCCATTGAATGACTTGCAATTGAATCCTTGTCTCAGGGTATCCCTCTGAGGGAACACCAAATTAGACAGTATCTCATACAGAGAAAGTGGCTTGTTCAAGAGCCTGGGGACATAAGTGTGGAGATCTCACGACACCTTTAAAGTGATTGTACGGATTATTTGAGAATCTGCTATCCTGGTCTCTTGGTCAACTGTTTGGACTCATCTGAGGCTTAGAAATCAGTGTGTACCACGTTTTAATGACTCCTGTTTTATTTTGGGAACTGTTGGAGTTTAGAACCCCAGGAGATTGTTAATTTTCCCTGGATTCCTCAGACTTACGCCGTGTTGGGCACGTAGTGTGCATTCCTTGAGTGATTTTGAATTAGTGAACTTGTTTATTTTATTTAAATTAGTGTATAAAAAATTCCAGTGCTTAATATGTAATGCTTGTTCAATAAATGTTTATTGAACAGAATTAAAGGACATTGCAAAGTCGGACTTTTTTTGAACAGGCATTGTGCCACCTAGTGGTGATTTTGAGGAGGGGCTTTGCAGGCACTAGTCTTGTGCTCCAGAATTCGGGGGACTTTGATTTTACTTAGATTGGAAGTTCAAGGTTGGAAGCTGAGTTATTTGTAACGGCAAAATGACAGAAATAGCTTAAATGTTCACGGCAGGGGCATGATAAATTAAATGATGCGATATCATCTTCATAGAACACCATGCCGTTATCAAAATGGATTGATTTATATACACTGATACCAAATTTTTCCAGGACCCGTTGTTCAAGTGATAATCTGGAAAATAAACTGGAAATCACAGAAAATATATATAGTATAATGCCATCATGCTAAAACAAAAGGAAAATACCCACTATATCTTTGGTTGTTTGAGAGGTGGGCTCAGCAACAGACAGGGTGGGGTGACAAGAAGGTTTTTCAGTCCCTTCCAGTTCTGCGATTCTGTAATCCTATGAAGTCAAAGTTTACAGTTCCTTTAAAAAATATATTGCTTTGACCCATATAAAAAAGCTGTAAAACTTTATGGAGGGACATAAAAGAAGACCTGGCTAAATGAAGACACATGTCAAGTGTCCTGGATTGATAGAGTCAACCTTGCAGAAATAGAATATTCCTCAAAATTAATCCAAGTTTAAAAACAGCAATAACAAAATTAATATCCCAGGGCATTTTTGGTTGGGGAGGACCTGAAAAAGTCTTATAAAATTCATCCTGAAGTTCAAACGTATTAAGAAGAGTTAGAAACTATTTGAAAATGAAATCCATATTGTAAGGTTAGAATAGCATCATACACTAGAGCTAGAACAGACAAAGGAAACAAAAGAGAAAACCCCAGAAGCAGAGAATTTAGTATATACCAAAGTGATGCTTCAAGTCAGTCAGGAAAAGATGGGTTATTCAATAAACTTCTGGAACAGCAGTTGCCTTGGTGGTCCTTCCCATGGGCAAGATACCTGTACGTATCATTTCTAGAAAAGTTTCACTAGCCTGATCATTCAGAAAATAGTTTAGGTTGTATTTTTCTGTCTGACCTTGTAATGAAATAAATTCCTGCTAAATTAATGAAAGAAAAAAGAACAAAGTCATTAAATATGAGAAATATTGGTAAATATATAATGTTGGTAATATTGGTAAATATATAATGTTGGGCTTGAGATAGACTATAAATATAATCTTAAAGGCAGAAACCATGATGAAAAGACAGATTTGTTTCTATCAAAATTTTTTAAAGTTTGCATATCTGTGGATATAAATTAACAAAGCTGAAAGACAAATACCAAGCAGGGGAAACGTTTATTACATAAATGACAGAAAATTCTTAAATATATAAAGCATTTTCACAAGACAGTAAGATTAAAAGGAATGTTTGATAGGCAAATGGATAAGGATATTTGGTAAGGATACAAATGGATAAAAAAGGATACAAGAAGGATACAAAGGGATACATGTTTACACATGGTAAGGATATTTGCCAAAGAAGAAATCCAAACAGCATATAAGCAGGAAAATGTTTACATCGTTGAAAAATTAAGGGAATGCACGTTAAAAGTACAGTGAGGAACCTTTCATCCTATCAAAGTTTCAAATATCTAAAGTCATTTTAATCTTGCATTTCAAGAGAGTTGCATATCAGAGTGTTGACAGTGATTAATTATCCTTGGGTAGTGGGTTAAGGGCACTTTTCACTTCTTTGTTTGATTTTTCTTGGTATTAATAGTTTACTTTTATAATAAAGGAATAATAGTTTGTGCTGACTCTTAAAAGAGTGCTCCACTGAAATCTCTGGAGAACTCATTCCTGGGGAAGGAGCAAAGGACATGTCGAAGCGATGGGCTTCCTCTCGGGCCTGGCTTGGAGTTGCTGACCCACATTGCATCATCTTGGCCCCAACTTCAGGACCCCGGGGCCAGGTGGCTGCTATTTGGACAAGCGGCATGAGACCAAGTCATGGGGACCACTCAGCAAGTGGGAGCCTAACAATCCAGGTGACAATTTATGAAAATAACACACTAGAACTTGGTGTGACTACTCTCTTCAAACCCCCCCCCCCAAAAAAAAATTAAAGGCTTGCCTGAATGCCTGATTGTGTTCTGTGGGAAGAAAGGCTGGGTTACCAGAAGAAAAAGTGAAATCATTCAAGCCTGTGGATGAAGAAAATGCGGAGCGAGTGTTTGTTGAAGTGGAACAGGCAAATGGAGATGCCGTAGTTGTCTTCACTGGGGTCATTTGAGAATCAGAACCGGTCTGTTCCAACATTTAGAACAGTGCCGCCTGGCCCATGTTCAAGAAAAATGAAAGTTCCCTTCAGTCAACGTATCACTGGGTCACTGTAGCCTATCAAGTGTGTGACCCTTATCAAATCCCATGGCCACCTTGCTTGGCTCTCAAACTGAATCGAGATCAGCAGAGAGTTACGTAGTCTATTGAACTACTGTCTACAGCTGGGTTTTTTTTTTTTAATTATTTATTTATTTGAGAGAGAGACCATGAGAGAGAGCATGATCGAGGAGAAGGTCAGAGAGAGAAGCAGACTCCCCAGGGAGGGAGCCTGATGCGGGACTCGATCCCGGGACTTCAGGATCATGACCTGAGCTGAAGGCAGTCGTCCAACCAACTGAGCCACCCAGGCATCCCTACAGCTGGTTTTAAACCAAGCTGAGCTTCACAATTCTTCAGTTACTCTCTCTTTAACTGAGGATTCAGCTTCTGGTACTTCCTCTGGGAGGTGTGGATGAAGGTCTCTCTGTATCCAGGCAGCTTCTACCTCTGGAAAAAACTGAGTTACCCTGGGTTGGGTTCCCTGGAAGCAGCCTCTGAGATAAGTCTCTGTGTGCAGAGTTGTTGGGGATGTGATGGAGGGGTCCTCAGGGACAACACCCACAAGTGAGGGGCAGAGGACTGGGCAGAGGGAGAAATGGTGCTTCTCAGCCCATCCTATGGAGAGTTCTGGAAGTGCAGTGACCTTGTAGTGTTGTCCTCAACTAAGGCACATGTGCTAGGCCTTTGTATCCCCTAAATTAACCAGTCACTGGATGAATGCTGTTCCTGGGGAGAATGCATATTTTGGATGAGGCAGATTATATCAGTCTTTGCCAAGGGAAGTGTCTAGGGAGGAAGGCACTGAATTGTCCCAGTAGACTGTTGAGGAAGAAAAGAAGGTCCTGAGAGAAGTGGGCCTGCTGGAGGGATTTCTTGTGGTGCCAGAAGACCAGACAGATGGATATGCTCCATGGGATGTCCAAAGGACAGACCATCCACAATGGCAATGGGAAATGCACTAGTGAGAGAAGTACCAGCATTACGAAGAAGTTCAGAGGGGGTTCTTTTCTGCAGGCCAGGGATGATGGGAAGAGAAGCAGTCATAGGGCTGGGGTTGGTAGTATCTTGGTTGGTAATGACAGCATTCTGGGGCCACAGAAGCCAGGTGGTGGCCTTCACCACCAGAAGCCTGGAGGATGTAATTACCAGAAAAGCTGCCAAGTTAAAAAAGGCTGCACAGGGAATTGGTTCCTCAGGAGCTCTGAAGGTATTTAATAGTATAAGGTGGCCTAGGGGAAAACTAGATGGGCAGCTAGCAGGGTGCTGCTTAATATCTATAACCAGAAGAAGGCAAGAATGGGGGAGGAGCAGGATTCTGAAGGTGGTTGCCCTAATAAAAAAGTCATGCTTCTTGCTCAGTTCTCAGATCTGAGTCAATCTTCAGACCAAAACCACAGAACCCATCAACTGAAGAGGTGGCTGGGTCTTTAGGAAGGACGCCGCAACACGAAAACAAATATCTACTACAATGATTACTCTGAGGACTGTGACCATTTTCACGGCTAGCTGTATGTTGGGGAAAGAGAAACACCCAGAAATTTTGCAGGGTCTGAAAGGATCTCATTAGCCAGAAACCCGAAGTGTTATCACGGTCCCTCTGTAATTATGGGGGTCCGTGGTAAGCAGAGTCCTGGATGCTATCCAGCTTATGATGAGTCCATGGGAGCACAAACCCATACACTGGTCTTTCCTCAGTCCCTGAGTATATTATTGAGATGATATATTGAGAGCAAGCTCCACATTAGGTCCTTGGCCTTGAGTACTCATGGTAGGGAAGACCAAGGAAAGCCACTAAAACTGTCCCCTCCCTACCAAGATGAGCTAATAAAGCAAAATCGATATTTCACCCAAGGGGACAGGAGGAGGATGGTAGAAATTAATGCCACCATTAAAGATCTAAAGGAGGGGTGCCTGGGTGGCTCAGTGGGTTAAAGCCTCTGCCTTCGGTGATCCTGGGGTCCTGGGATTGGGCCCCGCATTGGGCTCTCTGCTTGGCAGGGGGCCTGCTTCTCCCCACTCCCCCTGCCTGCCTCTCTGCCTACTTGTGATCTCTGTCTGTCAAATAAATAAATAAAATCTTAGAAAAAAAATACCTAAAGTATACAGAGTAGTTGTTCTGTCATATCTCCATTTAATTTGCCAGTCTGGCCGCTTCAGAAACCAGGAGAACAGTTTATTGACTGTGGACTTAACCATGTAGTTGACCTGATGATAGTCACTGTGTCATCTTGGTGATCTGTCATAATACAGTCCAAAAGGATATGAACCACCTGGACATCGCAGAGAGCCCCACCCCATCTGCTACACTGATAGCAGCGCGCTCCTCAGGCATGCTGAGCAGGAGATAGCTAGCACATTGCAACCCTTGGTCAGACACATGCCCTTCAGAAAAGCCCATGAAGATTCAGGGACCTGCCACTTCTGTTTTCAGGGAATCAGTGATCAGGGATCTGCCAGGGTAGTTCCTTCAAAGTAAAAGGCAAATTAGAAAACACAAATAAGCAAGGCTAAAGAAAATAGTGCCTATAATCTTGTAAAACCTTATAATCCTCTAAAGGTGTCCTTAGTGTTTACATCTTTCAGGATGTTTTTCATCGTGCACAGAATATCAATCTAACAAATAGAGAATCATACCACTATCTGATACCGTGTTTATTTCCTTGTTCGCTTGCTCACTGCCTAGATCTCCTCACTGTGTATACAAGCTCTGTGAAAGTCACGTCCTTCTCTTGTTCACTGCTGCACCCCTGGCACCTAGAACACACTTGGTGCTGGATAAGTATTTTTTTGGTGGCATAAACCATACATACTAGACGCATTGTTTTGTAGCTAGTTATTTTCAACGAACTTCCAGCTGCTTCAGGTTGTATTTCATTTTTCTTAAAATGTGTCGTTCCAGAAGTCATGTGAAGTCACGTGAAGCAGAGAGCTCTCACTCCAGAGACTACTTTCACCAGTGCAACTTCAAAACCAAGAAACCTTAGTCTTTCGGCAGCCCTCGAGTCTCTTTCCCTTTGGCCGGCCCTGCCTTAGACTCTTTTTTTTTTTTTTAATTACATTTATTTATTTTCAGCATAACAGTATTCATTATTTTTTCACCACAGCCAGAGCTCCATGCAATCCGTGCCCTCTATAATACCCAGCACCTGGTACCCTGCCTTAGACTCTTGAGCCGTCACAGCCTTGCCTGGATCTTTCTTTTTTTTTTTTTTTTTTTTTTTTTAAAGATTTTAGCCTGGATCTTTCTTTAGAGGTCCCAAACCAGGTTCCAAGGACTCGAGGGAAGACCTGACAGGCAAACAGCCTAGCCCGCAGCCACGTCCCTCCTCCGACCACGCGGGGGCGTTAGAGCTCCTCCGTGGGCTCCTGGCCAGTGGCCCGCTAGCGGGACGACTCTGCGGGTGTGGGCGGAGCAAAAGGCGCCCCGGCCGGGACAGGGGGCAGGAAGTGAGGAGGTGGGGCTTCTGCGGTGGGGTAGGCGCTTGCGCAAGTCCGGTCGGCGGAGTCTTCGTTTTCGCCATTGCTAGGGTCTGTCCTGGTGGGGACGCGTTTGCCCTTCTTTTACGAGTTGGGCCGGGCCCAAGGGGCGGGGGCAGAGTGCTTGAGTTGGGGTGGAAGAAGGTCTTCGAGGTGGAGGGACTTCGGGGGGGGGGGTGAGGGGCGGGGCTTGTGAGCACCGCAGGGAAGGTTGGGGTGGCGGAGCCTGGGGGCCAGGGACGAAGGGGCGTCCGTCCGGGAGTACGGAGGGACGGCGTCTGCGGTCGGGGGAGACGGGCGAGTGGAGAAGGGGTGCGGGAGAGCCCCGCCTCAGCCGTCCGTCCCCTCCCGGCGTGAAGTGCAGGGACCCCAGGATGCCCAGCCAGCCGGGGAAGTGCAAGTCGGCTGGTGGATGTGGCTTCCGGGAAGCGAACCCTGCCTCTCCCCTCAGCGGTACCTTCTCTTCAGCGGCTGTGTGTTTGTGTGTTTGTGTAAAGTAGTAGAATTAACGCAGCCCGGCGTGCCTCACACGGACACCTTCCCCTGTGGAAAGCCGCTTCTAGCCGCCTGAAGCAGCCCGGGAGGCAAACCCTCTCTCACCTCCTCCCTCCGAAAGCAGAGAGCCTAAAAGTTTTCCTGCCTAAGCCCTGCCACGGAGAACGGAACATTTCCTGTCGCAGCAGCTCCGCGGAGTTGTGATCATTCCTCATGAAGTCGTCTCCGAATGCTGCTCTTGACACTCTTTTAAGAATGTCACCTGCGTGCGTAGAGAGGAGCGACGGTGATGTTGCGCCGTGCGGTCCTCAGTGAGAAACTGGAGTCCGGGGCGATGAGAATCGCTCAGGGGCAGCTCCGGGACTGACGGGCTCTGGTGACGGCCGCCAGCGCTGTGTGACCCTCGCGAAAATGATGCGGGTCTCTGCATCCTCTCAGCCGTGGGGGCGAAGGGGTGCAGCCTGGCATTTGGAAGCTTAAGAACCAAGTCTGTTGCCTTCCAGTTTATTTATTTATTTTTTTTAAAGTCTTCCATCATGGGTGTACTTTGCTTGAATGATTATTTTAAAGTACACGTCCTATTTTTGCCAATCTGACAGCTGTTGCCATAGAAACCAGAGAAGAACTAGTCATTTTCAGCAGAGTTGTTAAAACCGTCTCCCAGGCTTCGGCTGCGAGTGCCAGTGAGTGCTGTCCTTGCTCGTTCTGAGATGGTCCTTGAAGAATTAAGGATCTGAAATGTTCGTAGAGGCTAACAATCCAAGTGGTGTGATTTTTTTTCTCACATCATTAATTTAGTAGTCTTAGAAGTTGGCCAGCTATGTTTGTTGACCTGCTGCGGTTCTTTGAAGAGGAAGTGTAACCCTGATTCTTTCTTAGGCTCTGTGTAGTCTAGTATTGGCTCTTTGAAAACCTATAAATAGATTTCTTCCCCAATCCTTTACCCTTTCTTAAGGATAAACGAGGGATTGCAAAATATCAGGCACTATTTCTGTTCTAAATGACACTTGACTGTCAGTGGAACAGATGATAGTGTTTCTAGTTATGTTCATGTAATGTTTGGGGCTTTTGCTTATCCCTTCTGTGTCAAAATTTTTTTAAAGATTTCATGCCAGACATGAAAGATGAGCAGGAGTTTGCGGCAGTCACAGAGCTAAGCAGTGCTATAGATGTGCATAGAAATAGAGACGCGAGCTTTTCTGAAGGGTATAAGTAAATCGGTGGGTCTAGAGCTTAGGAATGGGGGAGGGAGAGCTGGGATAAGATGCCTGGAGAAATAGTGGGAGGTGGTGTTAGGAGAGGCTTGGTCTTCTGTATAGAGGAGTTTATGGAAGCCCATGGAAACCACTGGAAATTACAAAATTAGTTGCCCTTACCGGTTTTGGGGCTTATAAGAGTAATAGTACATCCTGTAAAAATTTAAACAGCACAGAAATACATGAGATGAAAATACTAAATCCTTTACATTCACCATTCTGCCACTCAAAATAACCATAATGAATAGTTTGCTGTGTTTTGCTTTAGATTTATTTATATTTATATATACTAGCATATTTCAGCATTGCTATTTCTGTAAGTTGGGCAGAGATTTTTGTTTGCTTTATTTTCTCTGGTATCTCAAAAATCCAGAATGGCATGTGGTATGGCATGTAGGAGGCACTCATTAAATATTTAATGAATGAATAACATCATTCAGACATCAAAAACTGAATGGGGTCTAGTGTAGGATTGTTTGGCCGAGGTGGTTAAAAAGGTTTTTGTTTGTTTGTTTTTTAAGTTTGTTGCCAGCATTTTAAAACTGATAACTTTTCACATTAAACTTGAATTTCTGACTTTTCTCGAAAATACTGAACTGTGGTAACACTAAGCTTAAGTTCCTTTACACTTGTTGCATCTTCTTTAGATGGACATGAACCTACATTTACTTAAGTATGACTTTGCCTGGACCCTACAGACTTGTGCTATTGAGTATAGTAGCCACTAGTCACCTATGGCCATTTTGTTTCAAATGAACTAAAATTGAGTTCATTAAGAATTCTGTTCCTCAGTCACACCAGCCACATTTTGAGTGCTCAGTAGCCATAGGTAGGAGCTACCATATTGAACAACGCAGACACATTACTATCATTGCAGAAATTTCTGTCGTGCAGCATCGGTTTACACAACTGAGTTTGCCATTCCTGATCTACAGAATTTTTGCAAGTAGCATTTGTTGTTATTTTTAAGAGTTTTTAAGATTCGTGTCTCTTTTTGCCATTACACAGATCTCCAATTTTTAAAAAATGGCTGCATAGTACTTAACAGTGTAGGACTTTATGCGAGTTGTGGGAGTAGGATTCTGTTGTCTGATTTGCATTTGATGAGCTGAAGGTGTAGGAGTTGGTGGTTTAATAGGCAGAGAGAGTGAGGGTATATAGTAATCCACAATTTAAGGCCACAGAGCCCAGGAAAGGTAGATTGAGATATTAAGGAGGCAGAATTGACATGACTGATTTAATGTGGATTGAGATTTTTTTTTTAAGATTTTATTTATTTATTTGACAGACAGAGATCACAAGTAGGCAGAGAAGCAGGCAGAAGAGAGAGGAAGAAGCAGGCTCCCTGCCAAGCAGAGAGCCTGATGGGGGGCTCGATGCCAGGACCCTGGGATCAAGGCAGAGGCTTTAACCCACTGAGCCACCCAGGCTCCCCTGGATTGAGATCTTTTGTATGGTAAAGTCACTGCAGAGATTATCCAGAACTGATTATCTAGAATTGAATCAGTGTTGAAAACTGGGAGTTCGGCTTTACAAAGTCTAGAAGGAACCCTTAGCTAATTCTAATAAGCAGCATGTGTAATGTCAAAATGTTACCAGCTTGTATAGATGTAACTTACACCGTGTAACTTCTTAAGTCAGAGATCACTTATTTACAAGATATGGAAACTCTTTGAAGAGAGGGAATTGGTTTTGGAAGAAAGTAAAAGCTCATGAAGCTCAGTTAAATTTAGAAGTACAGTGGGCTCTTGGGAACAGGATGGTTTGAATCTTGCCCCCCCCCCCCCCGCCTTTTTCCTCTCCCTGAGACTTCATGACCTTTTCCTTTCCTCACATTGATTCCATTGTCCTTCCTGTTGATCTGTTTCTTTTGTAAAGGTTTTTGTTTGCAGTTCTTGCTTGCATATTGCTTTGTGTTGCCATAGCACCAACTATAACTCGGTTTATACATGCCTATACTCCTTTGCCTGATACTGCCTCACCAAAAGTCTTTTCTGTGTTGTATATCCACTCCTGGTTCTGTGGCCAGTGGCAGGGGTCTCTGGGAAAGATTGACAGTCCGGCCCTGTCCCTTAAGTTGAGGCTGTAGGATGCCATTATAAAGGGACTGTTATCAGGCAAGTGTCTGAAGCTTATCTCCTATAGTAAAGGATCTAAGAATGTGGTTTTGTGTTGTTTTTGCAGTTTGACTTCTAGCAAACTTTTAAACCTTAAGTATATTTTCCCATTTGAAACACTTTTTTTCTCCATCTGCCCATATGGCATAAAAAAGAAGAGTTGCCTTGAACTCTTCTGCTACTCATGGATATCCTTTCTTTTTTAAAAATTCATATAATGCGTGATACTTAATGAGGAACTATGTCTTAATATCCCTTAATAGTCCTGCTTAGATACATTTTCCCCCTCAACTCCATAACATCCATGAAGGCAGGGACTGGATTTTATGCTGCATCTGTAACTCACAAACTACCTAGCTGATGAAGAACCTTACTAGCTACTCAGATACTAATTTTGAAATGATTTTTAAGCTTCATTTATTTTACTACATTCTGCTTGGTTCAAAAAAAAAAAAACAACAAAACTTGGAAAGTATCTTGTTAATAACATCAGATTATTATGTATCAAGTCTGAACTCATTTAAAATGGATAGTGATTCCACAAGGGTTACTTGGAGTTGATGTCTACTTAGCATGCCCTATATTCACGTGATATGTTAATAATTCAAGGTTGGAATATATAAAGTATATAAAAATTTTGAGTGACTTTCAAATAGCTTGATATATAGGTAATATGGCTTATTAAAACCGATATTCTGAAGCATCTTTCTAGATAATATTGTATTAGTCTAGTTTGAGTTAGATTTACATATTTTCCTCCAAACTTTATTGTGAAGATTTTGAAACAGAAAAATTGAAAAAAGTTTTAATGAACACATCTATAAACATGACTTAGATACGATTGTTAATATTTTACTGCATTGGCTTTATGTCGCGCGCATGCGTGCGTGTGTTTTTTTTGTTACATAATTTGAAATGATGAATTTTATTCATCATAAATAGCTACTTCAGCAAGTACTAAGTCAGGTATAAGATATTCACCTACATAACCACATCATTATCATCTAATAAGCAGTACTTACCTAAAATAACCTAAAAGCAAATCCATGTGTAAATTCCCCCAAGAGTCCCAGTTATTTCCTAAAGCTGTTTTTTTTTCTTTCAAGCTAACTTCTAATCAGAGTTCACACATTGCATTTTATTGTTGTCTCTTTTTAGTATCTTTTGAAAAAATAGTTCGATATTGAATTTTAGTATCTTTTGAAAAAATAGTTCAATATTGAATTTAAATGGTAACAGTGAGCATCCTTGACTCAGTACTGATCTTGGGAGGAAAGTATAGTCTTTCTCCAATAAATATGCTATTGGTTATAGTTTTCTATAGGTGTCGTAGTTTACTGAGAGTATTTTTTTTTTTTTAAATCAGGGTTGGATGTGGGATTTTATCAAATGCTTTTTCTAGGGCACCCTGGTGGCTCAGTCAGTTAAGTGTCTGCCTCAGCTCAGGTCATGGTTCTGGGGTCCTGGGGTGAAGTGCTGCATTGTGCTTCTTGCTCAGTGGGCAGCGTACTTCTACCTCTGCTTTTGGCTCCCCCTGCTTGTGCTCTCTTGCTCTCTCCCTCTGACAAATAAATAAATAAAATCTTTTAAGAAAAAGCTTTTTCTTTATCGAGATGATCATGTAGTGTTTCTTTTTCAATAAATAGGGTGGATTACATTGCTTTATGAATTTTTATTCAAATTCAAAATTACATTCCTGGGACACATCTCAGCTGGTTATGAAGTATTCTTTTTATATATTGTTGAATTCGATTTTCTAAAATGCCGTTTTGTATCTATGTTCATGAGACATATTACTCTATAGTCTTGTAATTTTTTTCTGGCTTTAGTATCACGGTAATGCAGATCTTATGGAATAAAATATAAACTATTAATTTCTTTTAAATTTCCTGGAAGAGTTTGAATAGAATTTTTATTAATTCTTTCTTAAATGTTTGATAGAATTGCCCAGTGAAGATATTTGGGCTGGGAGCTATCTTTGCAGGAAGGTTTTTAACTACAAGTTCAATTTAAAAAAATAAACGTAAGGCTTTTCAGATATATCCATTTCTTTCTGAATTAGCTTTGGTAGTTTGTGTTTGTCAAGGAAGTGGTCTATTTCATCAAAGTTATGAAATTTAAATTTTTCTCTTCCACTGGTTTTAAGAAATTTGATTAGGATATGTTTCTAAGTAAGTTTCCTTTGTGTTTACTATGTGTATGGCTTTTTAAATTTCATAGATTTGTTGGTTTACAGTTTTTATGAAATTTGGAAAATGTTGGCCATTATTTTTCCAAGTTTTTCTTTTTCTCTCTCTTTCTTTCTTTCTTCCTTCCTTCCTTGCTTGCTTCCTCTCTCCCTCCCTCCTTCTTTCTTTCTTTCTATCTATCTGTCTATCACCATCCCTCCCCTCTTTTCAGGGACTCCAGTTATACATATATTAGGCCACTCAACTTATCCTACATCTTCCTGATGCTCTGTCCCTTTTTTTCCCCATTGGTTTTTTATTTTGGTTTTCTTGGTCCCTATTGATGTTCACAAGTCTTTATTTCATTGTTACAATATCTAATCTGCTGTTAGTGTCATTTTCATTGAAGGCATTGTACTTTTCTTGTCTCGTTGTTCTTTGTAGGTCTTTTAAAAAAACATATTCCATGTCTCTACATAACATTCTCAGATTTTCCTTTAAGATCCTAAACACATAGGATATAGTTGTAATAACTACTTTAATATCCTTATCAATCAATGCTGTTGTTCATGTTATTTAGGACTGAATTTTTATTAATATTTAATTAATATTAATTAATAAATCAATATTTAATTAATATCCTAATTATGGTTCACATATCCTGCATCTTGGCTGCTGCTAATTTTTAATTATGAATTTTACCTTATTAGTGGTGGATATTTTTATATTCTTTTAACTGTTTTTAAGCTTTTTTCTAGAATGTGGTTAAGTTCTTTAAAAACAGTTTGATCTTTTTTAGTCTTGCTTTTAATCTTGGTTGGGTACGGCTAGTGTTGCTTTTAATCTTGGTTGGGTATGCCAGAGTAGCTTTTTTTTTTTTTTTTAAGATTTTTTTTTTTTTTTTTTTTTTTTAATCAGAGAGAGAGAGGGGGAGAGAGCAAGCACAGGCAGACAGAATGGCAGGCAGAGGCAGAGGGAGAAGCAAGCTCCCTGCTGAGCAAGGAGCCCGATGTGGGACTCGATCCCAGGACGCTGGGATCATGACCTGAGCCGAAGGCAGCTGCTTAACCAACTGAGCCACCCAGGTGTCCCGCCAGAGTAGCTTTTAGTCTAGGACTAATTTTTCTCTGGGGCAAAACCCTTCTGAGTACTCTACCCAATGCCCCATGAATTCAGAGGTTTTCCATTTTGAAGGGTAGAAATAGGCACTCTTGTCTGCCCTCCACGGGCCCTGGATGTTACTCCACTAATCCTGTCAAGTGATTCTTTCCCATCTTTAGGGACTTTCTTCACATGAATGCCCTGTTTAGAACTCATTTGAGGACACCAAGCAGATTTCCCTGCCTAACACCTTCTGGAATTCTTTCTCTGCACAGTTGTGTCTTTTCTTGTACTCTGCTCTGCAGGGTCTTTTTTCTGTGGCCTACTTGAACTCTCAGCTTCATCTCTCCAATTTAGGAACATTGTTGGGCTGTGCTAGGTTTCTCCTATCTACATAGTGGCCTGGAAATTCTCTAGGTAGGAAGCTGGGGCAATTGTAGGGCTCATCACATTTGTTTCCCGTCTCTCAGGGGTCACTGGTCTTCATTGCCTGATGTCCAGTGTGTTGAAACCATTGTTTTATTTATTCTGTTTTTTCATTTGCTTTCAGTGGGAGGATAAGTTTAGTTCATCTTATTCCATCTTGACCCTAGTCAGTAGTATGAGGATTATATTTGAAACGATCAGATTGTATTTTAAAAAATACATTTTAAACTTAGATTTTACTGTTCCATTACATGCTTTTCCCTTTACTTACTGCCAGTTGCTAAACCTACTGTTATTTTTGCTTAATTCATTTCATATTCCCCAATAATTAAACTGTTAAAATAAAAAGATTTTCCCCAGCTGAAACTAAAAAATGAGAAAAAAAATACAAATTTCTAAGGATATGTTGTAGAGGGGAAAAAAAAGTGAGTAAAAGCTGTTTGGTTTGTATTGCATGGGCGTGGTGGTAGAAACCCAAGGTAATTCAGTCTGAAATATGTCAGGGGAAGAACAATTGACATACCCATTTCTTAAGAGTTATGTTCCCAGTTTTGTAAATACATATTTTCCAGAGATATTTTTAACTTACTTTTGTGTGTGTGTGTTCCAGATAATCAAGGAGAAGAAAGATGAACTTAATCTATGGACTGCAATCTGCTACTAGAAACTGTGTTTTCTTCCGATTTCATTTGCTGGCCCACTGGAGAAGATGTAACACACGAGCTGTAACCTCACCAGACTGTCATCAAGTACAAATTAATCATATAGTTAATAAGTATCAGGGTCTGGGAGTAAATCAGTATGATAGGTTGACTTTTCTGCCTGAAAATTTTTCTTTCTCTAAGACCTTCAGTAATGAAAGACCAGGATGCCTCTTGAGCACGAGATATAAGGAAATTGGGATGGTTACACCAAAATGTACTGTGTGGAATGACTCTTCAAGACAACTACAGATAAAAGAAGTTACAGGAGTTCCTGCTCTTTCACTATTGCATCCTCTGAACTGTCTTCATGAAAGAGACGTCAGGAGTTTCCACACTTCTCCTCAGTTTCAAGCTGCTCCGGTTCCTCTCTTGTTGATAATTCTCAAGCCAGTGCAGAAACTATTTGCAATCATTGTAGGCAGGTAAAAACTTAAAAAAAACTTCTATATTACAATGTATTTATAAAGATGTACTTTTAATTAGATTTCCCACCTATATTTAGCTCAAAATTCAGTTTCTTTTTTTTTTTTTTTTTTTTTTTGGTTCTACCCATTTTGTTAAGTATGATTTAGTAATTTTGAGATGATTTACTGCATATTATTTTTTTATGATTTTATTTATTTATTTACTTGGGAGAGACAGACAGACAGACAGACAGAAGGGGGAGGGGCAGAGGGAAAGGATGAGAATCCTAAGTAAACTTTGCACTGAGCACGGAGCCTGTGATCTCTGAGCTTTACAGTCCTGAGATCATGACCTGAGCTGAAATCAAGAGTTGAATGCTTAACCAACTGAGCCACGCAGGTGCCCCAATTTACTGCATATTATAGTATAAAAATATGATCTTTAAAAAATTACCTTATGTAGATGCTTTTTTAAAGATCTTATGTTTGTGATTACAAGAATGAGAAATGTTGGTTATAGCTTGTAATAAGAGCAGTACTTAAAAACATATGTGTTTAGTTTACAGAATCTGAGGCAGTGGGTCATGAAACTGAAGAACTTTACTTATTTAAGAATAGGCTTATTCCTAGCCAGGTTAATGCTTAACTAGCATTTATTTTTTCTATTCTATTTTTCTATTTTTTTTTCTTTTTTTTTTTTAAGATTTTATTTATTTATTTGACAGACAGAGATCACAAGTAGGCAGAGAGGCAGGCAGAGAGAGAGAGAGGAGGAAGCAGGCTCCCTGTTGAGCAGAGAGCCCGACGTGGGACTCGATCCCGGGACCCCGAGATCATGACCCGAGCCGAAGGCAGTGGCTTAACCCACTTTTCTAGGCAATATTTTTCTATTCTCTTTCCAACATATCTTTGTTATTTTCTCTTGGGTAGTCCTTCATAATAATTATGTTTTTACAGTTAATAGTACCTTATATTTAGTTTAGACCTCCCCCCACAAATAATCTTGTTTTGTCTTATTTGCCCCATTTATTAAAGAAAGGTAAAGTCAAACATTGTCTCTTCATAAAGCTTTCTGACATTTGATGATTGTGAAGGCCCTTCTAGCCCTCCTACTCCCATACTAACTAAACCAATTTTCTTTCTATCAGAAATTGAAAACTTCTATTCTCTTAATATATTGTGTTTCTTATGATTGGACATTGGCGCCCAGAAAAAAATATATTTGTGGTAGCTGTTGATGTAAGTAACGGCTGTCAGAGAAAACCAGAGCTAGACAATAGTTAAAGCAGTAAATACAGATTTTATGCAGGACTTTTGCAGTAGGGGAAGAGAGACCTAAGTATGGAACCAGAGTTAATTTTGAATATAGCATGGGCAAGAGGGAATTTATAGAGTTAATTTTGAATACAGCATGAGCAAGTGGGAATTTATAGCCAAGGAGCAGGGTGAGGTTTGGTGGATGAAAAATTGCTAAGAGGAATCATTAGGAATAAGGGGGAATTCTCTCTAACATGACCCTACCAAACTTCTTGCTGAAGACAGGTAAGGGTGATCAGATATCACTTGGGGGCTGGTGAATGATGATGAACCTAATCAGATACTGAGGGTGATCAGATATGGAGGTTGGGGGATTCTGGGTAAACTGATTTAGCAGGACTCTTGCTGAAACTGGACAATGAAGTCCAAAGGTGAGGCCTTGTTGAAAAAAGCCTGAGTAGAGTCTGGTGGAAGAGAGAATCTTTGTCACAGCTCAGCCCAGGTTCTTAGGCCAATGGCTCTTTATCGTCCTTTTTAATCATTATTTTTAACTTTATGTTTTTGTTACTATTATAACAACATTTTCTGTTAAGCTGTGTTTTCATAATTTTAAGCAAAAAATATAAGTCATATAAAGTTTAAGTAGGAAATAAGTCTGGCCTAAGTTTCTTCAGGTTGAAACACTTTGAGGCATTTTAGGTGTGTCACGTAATAAAATTAAGATAACTTGAAGTTATTTTATAAGACGAATTGTGTCAAGAGAATAATGTATTTATTTTAAATTTTTGTTATGATTTCACAGATGACCTTACGAGGGAAAATTTTGCTCCGGTGTTGAGAACATTGCTTATCAAAATGTCTGTGAACCCCAGTAAACAACAGAGAGTATTGTTGCCTGGTAGAAAGTAGACCTCCTCCTGTGTTAACCATACCGTCTCTCATTTCTTTATTTATAGTGTTTAAGCCCTTATTACTTCTCCTTTGTCATGTTCTTGAGGGGATAGTGGACATTTTTCTGGTGAGCAATACTTACATCTAAAACCAATCCTGAGGTAGTTTCCCTTATACCTTGCTGAAGTACTGGCAGATAGTGGTAGTGCCAGAAGTCTCATGAGCAGTGCGGAGGATCATGGTTAAAGGAACAGAGTATTGTTACCATAATCTACTCAGATGTTTATGGGGGCAGTTCATCCCTACTCAGTGGTTAAGTGCTCAGACTCTGGGATCACATTGTCCTCCTTGCCTAGTTTTCCCTTATCACTTCTGCAACCTTGGGCAAGTTGCTTCACTTCTCTCTCTGTCTCAGTTTTCTTTTGTCTAACGGGGTTATTGTGAAGGTTAAATTAGATGACATATGTGTAACAATTTGAATAGTGATTTGCATATGGTAAACAGTCAATAAAAGTTAATTAATGGAAGTTGTATAAAATAGATACTCACTTAGTGTTCACCTTTAAAATAACTGAAGAAGAAAATGTGTGTAATGAACATTAGAATTTTTAACTATAGTTCTATATAACTGATTACTTGTTTATCATTTAACTAAGAATTTTATAAATTGAAAAAATTCATTTATATAGAGAAATATATCAGAAAAATTCAAGTGTTTGAAGACATAAAATCCCAGCATAAGATTAAGTTTTGGTGATATGTGCTGATACTCTTCTCAGGACTTTGAATTTCTTTTTACTCTAGGGGCATAAGGAAATGGTGGCAGGCACTTCCTCCTAACAAGAAGGAACTATTTAAAGAAAGTTTAAGAAAGAATAAATGGAAGTTACTCCTATGTTTCAGTAGTTTTGGATTGCTGTTTGTAGTGTTTTATTTTACTCACCTGGAAGTGAGTCCTGTCACGGGAAGGAGGAAGCTACTATTATTGGGGAAAGAACATTTCAGACTTTTATCAGAACTGGAATATGAAGCAGTAAGTATTAAGAATTGTTTGTAATTAGATGGCTTAATATAATACTCAAAGCAGGAAAGTTTCTTCAGGTGAAAGATGCACTACTTTTTTAATGTTGATCTTTGATAGAAAATTAGCATTTTCCCAAAAGGCCCCCAACTTTTTGTACTTAGTATTCCTACTGCCTACATTGCTTTTCTTCTCACTCACCCAGCTAACTCCTGCTCATCACATGTCACCTTAAATGTCACTTTCTCAGGAAAGCCTCCCTTGATTATCCAGGCTGGGTTACACAGGTTGGCTACTTTAGGCTCTAGGGGTATCCTTCATCCAGACTAAATTATGAATGAGCTCATTTGTATTTGTGTCCAGTGCTTGGCTCTATTGTGGTCCAGTCTCCTACTTTTGTTTTCTCTTTGCATACTGTACTGTTCCCTTAAATCACTTATCATGAGGGTAACATAATGACTATTTGCATAATTATTTGCTGATCTCCTTTGTTAGCCTAAGCTCTGTGGGAACACAGACCCTGTCTGTTTCATCATTTTTATCTTAAGTACTAGCACAGTGTACAAAGTAGTGCTTAGTATACATATATTTTAGATAAGTAAGTATGTAATAGAATTTTGTACCTTGAAAGTAATGTAGAATAGGATTTTTTTCTGAAATATCATTTCTGGCAATTTATTATATTTTTTGAATGCAAAATAAAGTTGGAATTCAGAAGCCTTAACTCCTTAGCAAGTATGAGATAAGTTAAGCATTTTATACCACTAGAGAGTTTTGTGAGGACAGATCCTCTTTTTCCAGTTCTTAGCACACATATATAGCATGTACTCAGTAATTTTTGAATTAAAGTCTCATAGTCTTACTTGACAGTTTTGGCATGGCTGAATCTTTGTGGCTTTTTATTTCAGTGAATCTTCTGAGTTTGTCAGTGGAAAGTTACCATTAAAAAAGAAATAACAATGTTTTTTTCACTAAAAAGGTTGTTCCTAGTAAAGATAAGATGCATCTCTTCTCGTAGAATTTATACAGAGATTGGAGGTGTTTCTTAGGATAGTCTTACCTGAAGCAAATTTGAGGAAAATGTTCTGGAAAGATTGACACAGGCCTAGTGTTAAATTAGTATGTCTTCTACCATTCATATCACTTAGATGCTTTAAAAAATTATGTGTTCATATATATCCTTTTTTTCACAAATGTAATAACCTGCTTGATATGAAAATTGAAGCACATGTTCTTATAGAGATATTATAAAGTGCTGTTATTATGTATAATTTTGCTTGTTTTGTCTACTTCAGAAGTATAGTAATATTTTTGTTTCAGTGTACACTGGTGACTTGTGCTTTCTAAAAATGCTGTTGATACTTAAGACTATTTAGATTCTAGTACTACAAAAACATCTATTTTTAATACATCTCAGGGAAGGTTATAAACTTTTTGCTCCATACACATTTTATGGAAATTAAAGTAATATTTTCAGAACACCTTTAATTTTCCTACACTTGAAAGGGTTTCTCATGAATATAGCTTCAGAAAAGTGTCTTCATATGGTGGCTACTCTTACTCAACATAGTGTAGAGAAAATGACATGCCTATTCTAAAATTTCAGAAATTTCCTTCAATTCTGTGTAAATAAACCTTTAAAATTAATGAAATGTCCTTTTTTTGGTAGAAGGTTTTTTTTCATTAAGTATAGGCTGTTCTATTCAGTAGGTTATGAAAGTAATTTTGTTTTATATTTCCTTATGTGAAATCTTTGTCCCCTAGGCAAAGTTTTGTTTTCCAAAATATTTAGGAAAAGTAGAAATCATATTTAAGCATTTTATTTGTTTATAGTCTAATAGAAAAGATAAAAGTTTTATTTCAACCAATTTATATGAAAAATCTTAGTTACTAGAATTCATTCCATTTGTGAGAAATCACATTGCCTTTGCCTGAATAATTCAGATTTAAGGATCTGAGTGTTTAGCATATGTAGATTTTTACATTATTAAAAATTAAAATGTTCAAGAATAAGTAGCCATATAACTTTTCATGAAGCAGTATAAACATTTTGTAGTAGAGCTACAACTCTCTTAAGATAAAGATGACTTTTTAATCTTTCAGTGGATGGACGAATTTAAAAATGATATGCTCACTGAGAAGGATGCCCGATACCTAATGGTTAAGGAGGTGGTTAATCATTTGATTGAATGCAATAAAGATATTCCAGGGATCTCTGAGATCAATTGGATTATTCATGTGGTTGATTCCCCAGATGTAAATGCCTTCGTGCTTCCAGTAAGTGAAAGTTCTCACACCTAATGTTTAATTGTTCAATTTAATGTCCTTATTTTTTTAAGGTGTCCACTTGCTTACATTATTTTCTTTATGGTGCAGAATGGACAAGTGTTTGTCTTCACCGGGCTTTTAAATAGTGTGACTGATATCCATCAACTTTCCTTCCTTCTGGGCCATGAAATAGCACACGCAGTACTTGGGCATGCTGTAAGTACCTAGAATGAATATTCAGTTCTTATAATACCGCTTTGAAGTTAGCAAGTTAAATCTTTTAAAATTGACTTTTCAGTTTTCTTTTTCTTTAAAAGATAGAATTTTAATCTTTAGTAATTGACTTACTCTGTTACCTGAAAAAATATGATTGGGTAATTGTGAGAAATTTTATGGTTTTTAGTATTTGATACCTGAATAATTAGTATTTCTCTTAAATAGTATTGCTATCACCTGTCTCTTTTGCTAAAAAGTAATTATTCTCAACCTCTAATTACTTCAAATTAGATTTTAAACTTTCCATAATTATTAACATACTTGTAATCTGTTCAGAAAATTAACTATATGAAAGTGATATTGCTATTTAAGTGGGTAAATCAGTTTTCTTACTTTTTTATTCATTCTCAGAGGATTGCTTGGAGCATCTTGGAAAATCTCTGGAATGATATGCCATATATAATTAATGCAGAGTAATAATAATGATATCTTGCCATTTTATAGTTTGCTGAGCTTTTAAATACGTACCTTCTCAATTATAATTTTAATAACATTCTCATTAAGTATGTATTTAATATCTCTATATTCTGTATGAGGAAACTCATGATTAAAAAGACTCTAAGTAACATGAGTAATGAGGCCAACTGACAGATTGGGATTTCAACCCAGTTCTTGTGTTTGTAAATCCAACACTGGTTCTTTTTACCATAGTTACCTGATTATTGGTAGAGCTTATTTTAATGGATCATAGAATTAAGGTTGATTTATACTCCTATGAATACACATCTGTTTGACTTGGTATGAGTCCAAAAAACCTAATATATTTATTTACTCATATGTTTATTCATTAAAAATAAACATGTCTCTTTTGTCCACATTAATTAGAAAGACATGTATTTCCTAATTGAAAACAAGAAGATAAATAGTGAAAGAATCATGAAATGCTATGTTGGAAATGCAAGTAATACTAATTTTAAATGGAAATGATAATGTTACTAATCTCTCTAAAAGTCATCTCAAATTCTGTCTATTCCTTAAAGTATTAATAAATTGAGGTTGGCCACAGTTGTGTTTTTTTTGAAGAACAAATTGTAATTATCTCCCTCATTTCTTTTGAGTTATGGAAAAATAGAAAAAACATTTTCCTCGAACAAATATGTATAAGAATAAATCTAAACAATCAAAATAGATTGTCTTTCAAGAAAGAGCTTCATACCTGTCAATTAGTATTGGTCATTTTTAGCATTTAAGAGATGTTCATATTCTGTGCCTTTACTTTTCTGGCCTCTAGTTCAGTGCCTCATTCAGCATATTGTTGTCATCTCAGTCAGGACAGGAATGCTAATTAGATAAGATACAAAAAGAAAATGCCAGTCTTAAAAATTGAAAATAGCTATTAATATTTTTTGTAGAGGTCTTACACATTATCAGCAGTGTATTTTCTCTTTCAGCAGTCTCCAGTTTGATTTCATGTAGCTTTTAATGTTTTCTTTCTTCTACAAATACATATTTAAAAATTTTTTTTAGTTTTCTAAAACTCTAATAGCAATTATATTCTTTAATAATTAATAACAAGGATGTTCTCTTCAGTAATGACTTTATCATTTGTAGTTTTACTCTTTTGTGCTAAAATAATTCCTTAATTGTTTTCTTGACACACAGTTCATATAATAAAGCAAAGAATGCTTTGTGAGGGTAGATTATATCGTTAAGAGAAGTGTTCTAAGTGATTATGTTTAGTTGTCAGTCTTGTTTCATACATTCAAGTAATGATTCCTATACACTCAATATCAGCATTACATTAACATTTATTAATCAGCTTTAATTTAGTAGGGAATGATAAACAATCCAGTGTGTTAAACTTGCATTTAGAAATTACTACTCAAAGCAGCTATTTTAAGTAAAATTGGTTACTGTTCTAAATAAATATAAAACTTCATAAAACTCTATTTCCTAGTGAGAAATACCAGAGTGATAAAATTGCAAACTTGCATAGATGAATTATACCTCATATATTAGGTCATAAAGTCCAAAAGACTTTTATTTGAAATAAATTTCCAATATTTTTCTGAATTTTCTGTGTTTTAACTATTTCATATTTTAGGTAGTATTTAGTCTGTTCAAAGGTATAAGCTTAACGAACACATTTGGTTGCTTTAAAAAGTAACGAGTATATTAGAAACTAAAACTTCCTGGGTTTGTCGTTTTACTAATAGCTCTGTGAATTTTGGCAACTCTGTTAACTTTTCCCCATCTTAGTTTCTTTATAAAATAGGGTAATTGTACCTATTTCACAAGATTATTATGCTTGTTAATATAAGAAGTGTACATTCTTATATGTCTATGTAAGAATATACATTCATATCCATGAACTTGTCATTGTGTCTAAATGATGTTAGGTGGCTCGGTAAATGAATGATTGAATGTATATACACATAAGCAAGTATGTAAGCAAGGGAGGGAATGAATTAATGCACATAGAAGAAGAAGAATATGCAATTTTAGTTGGTGAAGGTCAGTTAAAATGTAAATTATTCAATGTAATTATACTTGATGAACTAGAAAATGTAGGTATATACTGTCTTTTTATTTTTTGGTGTATATTCTTAATTTATTAAAAGTAATTTTCATTATTTTGATTATTCTCAGGCAGAAAAGGCTAGCTTGGTTCATTTATTGGATTTCCTAGGTCTGATTTTTCTCACAATGATTTGGGCCATTTGCCCTCGAGATAGTTTGGCACTTTTGGGCCAGTGGATACAGTCTAAACTGCAGGAGGTAAGTGTGAGACAGTAAGTTGAATTTGTAATGGCCTGTGATGAGGATATTTTAAATATTACTATAAAGTAACAGATACCAGAAATATACCAGAGATGTTTTGACATACCATGAAATACAGCTACTAAATTTTAGTGTCTAAGTTTTCTCCTTTTTAGGAGATACTCCTCCTTCTCCTCTTCTTCTTCTTCTTCTTTTTTAAGATTGATTTATTCCAGAGAGAGAGCACATGCAGACATGCACACACACACACACACACAGGCATCTGCAGGATGAGGGGGCAGAAAGAAAGGGAGAGAGAGGCAGATTCCCCACAGAGTGTAGAGCCAGCAGGGTTCGACCTTACTACCCTTGAGACCATGACCTATGAGAGATCAAGAGTCGGAGGCTTTAGCCAACTGAACCACCCAGGTGTCCCTTTAGGGGATGTTCTTAATAATGAGCATTCCAATTAGAAGATACTACATCTCTTAAATCATGGGGAATAGATGTGTTACAAGGGCTTAGTAACTTTTGGCTAACACAGTACTGTATGTGGGGGGGTGAGGTACAAAGTTATTGGTCTAAAGGAGAGAAAACCTGGTCACAAATCCTTTCCTTTCCTCTATCACTTTACCTTCAGATTTTTCAGTTTTGTCTCTCATAGTGACTGTGGTGTACTTACTATGACTTTCCCTTTCCCCAAATATTTGCATTCTGATGGGAAACTCTTAAAACCTGTAAATTTTTATGGGCTATAGTGTTGCTGAACCTGCTTTACCACCCTTGTCTCTTTACTCCCAGTTAAATTAAAATTACCTGGAAAATACTGAAAGGATAATCTTTTTTTTTTTTTTTTTAAGATTTTATTTATTTATTTGACAGACAGAGATCACAAGTAGGCAGAGGGGCAGGCAGAGAGGGTGGGGAAAGCAGGCTCCCTGCTGAGCAGAGAGCCCGATGTGGGGCTCCATCCCAGGAACCTGACACCATGACTTGAGCTGAGCCACGCAGGCGCCCCTGAAAGGATAATCTTATTAGGTGTTTGTTAACTTTCATTTTAGTACTTATGTATGTTGATAATCCTTGTAAAATTTATTGGCGTCCTCATTTTGTTCAGAACACTTCACTACTGAAAGTAGGTCTTGCAATCTTGATAATTGCTTTGTTAACTACGATTAATTATTTTGTTTTACATCTTTTTTTCATATATTTTCTCTTGTCCTGGGAGGTTTGGTTATTCAGGAACAATCTGTTATTTGTTTATTTAATGATTTGTGGAGGACCCATCATTGTGCCATCTGGGTGCTGTTTAAATCTAATGTGTAAAATGAGACAAAATGCTTTTGAAATTGGATAACTAAGTCTTGTATTCAGTGTTACTGTATCCTCTGGCTGCATTTACATTGAAATAAAGGTTCTTAAAAGGAAAAAAAAGAATTGTAATTACTTAGGTTATAGGGTCTCATATTTAGAATTTTATTTCTTTTATTGGTATGCTGGGAAGTCAAAGGAGTTAATGTGATTTTCCCCTCATTTATCAGTATATAGCTTTTTTCTGTAATGTACTCTGAAGATTTTGTCATAAGAAAGATAACTTGTAGCTGTTTCTCCCTTGAAATACTTCATGAATCGGGCTACTTCATATAATTCTTTAATAATTAAACTAAAAATAAAGTAAGGATTACTTCTTTTGAGCTCTTTTTCCCTAAATCAAGACTGCCCCAGTAATTTTGGTGATGAGGAAAAGTTTCTCTAGACAGCTTTGCTCCTTATGATTGGAGAGCAGGAAGGGATGTGGGTAGTGAAGTCATAAAGGAGGGGGAATTGCTGACATTCATTTGTCAGAGAAAAGAAGAAATAGGGGTCTTCACATAACCATTGGGGAGTCACATTTTTGTAATTTTAAAAGATTTAGGTATAATATAGTAGCCCACATAGAGTACTACCACGTAGGGTTTTAGAAGCTATTAGTGATAAGATTTATGGGTTACTTACCATATGTTAGGTATTAGGATAAACACTAGATTAATTATGTATGGGGTTAAGAATACTAGCTGTGAGCAGATGGACCTATATTTGAATTTAGGCTCTGTTAGACCTAAATTCTATAGAACCTAGGCAGATTACTTCACTAATTATAGGTCTCAGTTTCTTCATCTGTAAATTGACATATTACTGGCTAACTCAGAGCACAATTGTGGGTTTAATGATGCATTTTGTTTTATTTTATTTTTATTTTTTTGAAGATTTTATTTATTTATTTGACAGAGATCACAAGTAGGGGAAGAGGCAGGCAGAGAAAGGGCACGAAGCAGGCTCCCTGCTGAGCAGAGAGCCCGATGTGGGGATCAATCCCAGTACCCTGGGATCACGATCTGAGCCCAAGGCAGAGGCTTTAACCCATTGAGCCAACCAGTTGCCCCTAAGATGCATTTTAAAGTAGGATCCCTCAATCTAAGCCTGTTGACATTTTGGACTAGATAATTGTTGTGGGGAATTGTCCCATGCATTGTAGGATGTTTAGCCTCTAAACATCTGCTCTGAACATCCGACCTCTACCCACTAGATAGATACCAGTAGTACTTTCACCCACATCTGCCCTCCCCCACAGTTGTGAAAATCAAGAATGTCTCCAAGGGTGCCTGGGTGGCTCAGTTAAGTGTCTGACTCTTGATCCTGATTGGTTCAGATCATGATCTCTTGGCACAGGTCATGATCTCAGGGTCATGAGATTGAGCCCCACATCAGGCTTATGCTGAGTGTAGAGCCTGCTTAAGATTCTGTCTTTCCCTCTGCCCCTAAACCACTTGTGTGCACTCTCTCTCTTCAAAAAAAAAAAGTCTCCAACATTTCCAAATGTCCCTGGGGGACAAAATCATATTCAGTTGAGAACCAGTGATTATAAAGCATTTAGTGTAGTACCCAGTACAAAGTAAGGACTCATTAAATAGGCGCTGTATTATTATTTCCTCAGTTTATCCTGTCTGCAACCCTAGGAGGTTGGTGCTGTTGCTACTCCATTTTACATATGATGCTACCAGGCTTAGAGAGGTTAAACAATTAGCCAGGGGTTCACAGTTAGTAAGTGTCAGCATTTGGACTTTAATGTAAGTTTCTGTCCTTTAAAGCCCATGTTTTTAACCAGTTATGCTATCAGTAGACTTGATGGACCCCTGCAGACTGCTCATTGAGAGTGATGACATGATACAATACAGTTAAACAGCCTAAAAAAGACATGATTGAGAAGGAAGAAAGTCATATCTAGTAGTCCATGTACTATGGATTAGATTGATTATATTATTTCTAGACATCACTGACATGTAGCTACCTCTGAAAAAGTGTTTCCTCTATTAATAACTCTGTTCTCAAAAGTCCTGCCTATTGATCCATCGCATACAAATTTTAGTACTTACTGAAAATTAGAATTTAACTGGAAAGCATTCACATAAATACAAGTAATTAGGAAAGTTAAAATTATGATATCTATTTGTATTTTTTTATTGAAGTTGAAAGAAAATTTCATTTCCCTAACTAATCAATACTTAGCAGAGAAAGATAGCATTAAGATAATTTATCAAAGAAAGAATAGTCTGCTCTATGGTTAATTTTCTAACTGAAATAAATTCTCTGGTAGTATCAGTGGTTATTATCTAGCTATATTTTTTCAGTTTTCTTTAAAAATGTGAGATCTGGGGCACATGGATGACTCAGTTGATTAAGCATCTGCCTTTGGACCTGATCCCAGGGTCCTGGGATCAAGTTTTGTGTCAGGCTCCCTGCTTATTGGGGAGTCTGCTTCTCCTTCTCCCTCTGTCTGCTGCTCTGCTTACTTGTGCTCTCTCTTTCTCTTCAAATAAATAAAATTTAAAAAAATATTTAAAACTGTAAGAACAAAATGATCAAAATACTAAAACTTACATTAATGAGGTTTCTTTAGGGGATCCTCTACACAGTAGGTAGAGATTATAATTGGGAAAATAGAAGTGCAGGTATCTACTGCTTTCTGAAAGTTCATGTTATATCACTTTGGTTTTAGGCTTTTTTTTCATAAAAGTAAACATACTCTTTGGATTTTTTTTGGTTAGTGAAAACAGGTACTAATGTAGGTCTTTTGTAAAAGCAAAGTAATGTGAGGCAAACTTTTGGAAAATGGGGGATACCTGTACAGTAATACTCCTACCCCATTATCCATGGCGTGTAAGGCGAGGAATATATTCCAGACCCCTAGTGGATAGGCCTAAAACCTCAGATAGTAGCAAATCCTATATATACTGTGTTTTTTCCTGTACATACATATCTGTGATAAAGTTTATAAGTTAAGCACAATAAAAGATTAACAACAGTAACTCATAATAAAATAGAACAGTTATAACAACATACTGTAAAAAAAGTTATGTGAGTGTGACTTCTCTCAAAATATCTTATTGTACTGCATCAACTTCTTGAGATGATGTGAGATGTAAAATACCTATGTGACGGGATGAAGTGAGGTAAATGATGTAGGCGTTGTGGTGTAGCACTAGGCTGCTAGAGACCTGACTGTGCGTCAGAAGGACCGTCTGCTTCCAGACCCCTGTTGACTGTGGGTAACTCAAACCATGGAAACCGAAGTCGTGGGTAAGGGGGATTGCTGTACTCCATGTGATACTGTAGAGTCTCCAGAAGTCTGTGGGCATAATTTTTTTTAATATTCTTTTCATGTTTTAAAATATTAATCTATGATGGAGGAAATAAAGCTGCACTTTGTTTTATATCATAGTGTTCTTTAAATGTTAATCATGGGGAGCATAAAAACTTTTTATCCTAGATGCTCCATGAAATTAATTTCAAAAATTGCATTTTGTTACTCCTTTTACTATGGAATAAATATCCTTAATGGAGCTTCTCTTTCTTATTTTTTCTTAGTATATGTTTGATAGACCGTACAGTAGAACATTAGAGGCTGAAGCTGACAAAATTGGACTACAGCTTGCTGCAAAGGTAAATGCTTGGTAGTTGAGAAAACACAGTGCCCTTCGCACAGCAGAAGATAAATGTACATTGTCTTTATGAGCTGTGGCATGAGCAGAGAATGAGAGTTGGACTGTATGAAATTTTTCATTAATACCTTTTTAAATTTGTGCATTCTAGAAGGTGATATACTATCTTTGTTATACTTCTCTCCCTTTCTTGCCTATCTAAGGGCTTTTCTGAGTAAAATAATGTATAATTGTTTTTCCCCACTCAAAGAAAGGTTTGTTCTATTGTAGCTATGATCCTAGATGAACCACCTGATTTTATAATTTAAATAAACAGAAGAACAGGCTTATTACTTTGTATCTTTGAGATTATTGTTGTTGCAGCAAATGACTGATCTTGCCTAGTCAGAGAGCAGCTCTGGGCCTTTACTATGATTTAAGTTGGCTTTTGCTCATGTCTCCTTTATAGGGCACTGGGTGCCTCCCTGCCATTTTTATCATCTGTGATAACAGTATTATTAGTAGAATTTAATATTAGAAGTAAAACTGCATTTTTAGAAATAAGTAAAAAACAATGCCACTTGGTACATTAAATTCAAATTGTACTTGATTCCTTGTTGAGTTTCCAGTAGTTATTAAAAATCCTAGCTGTTAGAAATCACTATTATTTGAAGTTCTTATTATGAGTTTTATGGATTTAATTTCATAAATGAAGATACTATCCATCACAAAAGCAAAAGTAGTTATGTGAATGTTACATAATGAGAATTGAGTAAATTATCTGACTGTATAGATTAAGAGGTTCCCAAGTAGTGGGCCACAGATTGGCTGTAATAAGAGTTTCCTAATTTCAATGTACTACAGTCTGTGAAATTTTCCTTTTAATATAAGTGTGTTTTGTTTTCTGGTTAAGAAATCTTTGCCTATTTCAATAAGTTGTTACTGTTTTATTTCCAAGAAGCTTATTATTTTATTGCCTTTTAAAAATAATATATGGAAGAGGTCAGGATACTTTTTCCCCCATGTGGATATCTAATAGCCTCAGCACTGTTTATTGAAGAGTTATCTTTTCTTCACTATACTTCAGTGTCTCTTTGTCATAAATGTGGGAGGCTATAGAGAAGTTTATTTCTGGACTCCCTATTGTATTCTACTGGCCTGTTATCTGTCTTTGAGCCAATACCACATTGTCAACTGTAGCTTTGTAGTAAGCTGTAATATCTGATAACTGCTGTCCTCCAGTGTGGTTCTGCAAAATTGACTTGGCTATTCTAGGTTCTCTTCCTTTCCATATAAATGTCAGAATCAGCTTATCAAATCACATGCCTATACAAAAACGTGCTTGGGATTTTTATTGGAATTGTGTGAATTTGGGGACAATTGACTACTGTCAATAATATTGAGTCTTCCAGCCCATGAGTGATATGTCTATTTATTTAGATATTCTTGTAATTTCAGTGTTGTTTCCAAATGGTTTGTGTGTATGTGTGTGTATAGGACTTACAAATCCTTTGTTAAATGTACTGCTAAGTGTTAGACATTTTTTGATGTTATCATAAAGTGTCATTGAAGAAATAAGCTTCCTCATATATAGAAGTGCATTTTGTTTTTTTGTAAATGAACTAGTATCCAACAACCTTGCTAAAGTCACTTAATTCTAATAGTGTGTAGATTCTTTTAGATTTTATATATACACATTTGTGTTACCTATGAATAATGACAACTTTAGTTCTTCCTTTCCAATCTATGTACTTTCTCTTTTTTATCATACTGCAATGGCCAGAAACTTCAATACAGCGTTGAGGGTGAGCAGTGAGCACTTTTGTTTCTTCATGACTTTAGGGGGAAGGCATTCAGTATTTCACCATTCTGGTGTCTGTTATAACTTTTTTTGTTTTTGTTTTTGTTTTAAATTTGACTTTTTAGAAGAGTTGCCCTTCTATTCCTTATACGCTAAGAGTTTTTTAAAATTATGAGTAACTGTTTAAGTTTATCAAATTCTTTTTCTGTATTGATGAATATATAGTTTTTCTCCTTTAATCTGTTAATGTGACAAACTACATTGATTATTATTTTACACATTAGGACAACTTGTTATTTTGAAATTATTTTACACATTATGACAACTTGTTATTTTAAAATATAATTTTATCAGTTATATTATCCTTTCCACATATTACTGAAGTTGGTTTGCTAGCATATAGCTTAGAATGTTTGTATCTATATTCATAAGATATACCAATTTGGAATTTTCTTTTCTTGTAATGTCCTGTCATGTTTTGGTATCAAGATTATGTTGGCCTTATAAAATGAGTTGGGAAGTTTTTTTGTTTTTTTTTTCTTTTCTCTGGAAGTATTTGTGTAATATTAGTAATATTTATTTTTAAATGTTTGGAGATTCCACGGGTCAAACTGTATGGGCCTGCAGATTTCTTTGTGGATGGTCATTAGTTATAGATTCAGTCTTTCTAACAGATAAGAACTAATTCACATTTTCCTGTTTCGTGTCAGGTTTAAAAAAAAAAAAAAAAGATTTATTTTAGAGAGATTGAATGAGTGAGGGGAGGAGCAGAGGAAGAGAGAAGGAAAGAAGTAGACTTCTTGCTGACCGCAGAGCCCAGTGCGGGGCTCAATCTCATGACCCTGAGATCATGACCTGTGCTGAAATTAAGAGTTGGAGGCTTAACCGACTAAGCCACTCAGGTGCCCCAGTTTTGTGTCACTTTTTTTATAATCTTGTTTTTCTAGAAATGTATGTTTTGTTTAAATTCTAAACATTACTGGTATAAAGTTTTTTAATATACATATATATTTGCATTTTGTGTTGTTTTTTTAATTGAAGTATAGTTGACACACAATATTACATTAGTTCTGTGTGTACAAAACAGGGATTTGAGGGCGCCTGGGTGGCTCAGTTGGTTAAGCAACTGCCTTCGGCTCAGGTCATGATCCCGGAGTCCCAGGATCGAGTCCCACATCGGGCTCCCAGCTCCATGGGGAGTCTGCTTCTGACCTTCTCCCTCTGACCTTCTCCCTTCTCATGCTCTCTCTCTCTCACTCTCTCTCTCAAATAAATAAATAATAAAAAAATATTTAAAAAAAACAGGGATTTGACAACTCCATGTGTTATGCTCACCGTAAGTGTAGCTACCGTCTGTCACCATACAATGCTGTGACAGTACTGTTGACTGTATTCCTTAAGCTGTACCTTTCATCCTGTGGCTTATCATTCTGTAACCGGAAGCCCGTTTCTCCAGCTCCTTCATCTATTTTGCTGCCACTTCCTGCCCCTCTCCACTGGCAACCGTCAGTTTGTTACCTTTACTATATTTTTAATGTCTGAAGGATACTGCATTCTTCAGATATATTTGGTTTATTTGTTGATTCAAAAATTAATACAGTTTTAGTTAAGTAGTTACACATGCTGTGATTCCTTCCACTGCCAATCACCTTAGTTCTTCTAAAGTTTAAGTCATAATCTTCAAGGTAGCGCTTTTTAAAAAAAATTTTGTGGGGTGCCTGGGTGGCTCAGTTAGTTAAGCATCCAGTCATTAACTGCAGCTAAGTTCATGATCTCAGGGTTGTGGGATCAAGCCCCGTGCAGGGCTCAGTGGAGAGTCTGCTTGAGATTCTCACTCCCTCTGCCCTTCCTCCCTGCTCATCCACTCTTTCTCCCTCTCTTCCTCTCATTCTCTCTCTCAAAATAAATAAATGAATCTTTTCAAAGATTCTTTCAGTTTGGCTTCTTGGATCTCCACTTGAATATGGACATGCTTCAGAACTTCACCAGCTGTAATATTTAGGATCCAGTTTTTTTAAGCAGTTTACGTTAGGGCCACGTTGAGGGTCTAAGTAGATGGATCTGCTTAGATCTTAATTTCAGACACCCTCTAAACATGAATAAGTTCAAGCTGTATTCACTCCTGAACTATCACCCTCTAGAATAGTACAGATAATTGGGATATGCTAATACCTAAGATTATAATAATTTGACTATTAGTTTTTTGATGTTTTTAGCAGATCTGTCTTGTGGTTCTTTCCCATAGATAACACATGTTTCAGCTTGTATATTATCTGTAACTGTCTTGTAGCTCACTAATCCTACTTTCAGCTATGTCCATTCTGCTATTAGACACATCTTTGACTTTTAAATTTTATTGTATTTTTTAAAAAAATATTTTTACTTATTTATTTGACAGAGAGAGATCACAAGTAGTCAGAGAGGCAGGCAGAGAGAAAGAGGGGTAAGCAGGCTCCCTGCTGAGCAGAAAGCCCAATGCGGGGCTTGATCCCAGGACACTGGCTTAACCACTGAACACAGAACTATTGGCTCTGAATGATAATTTCATCCATTGTAGGTGATTCTCCCTTAGTCTGGAGGACAATTAGAATAGAGCAGATTATTTCAGTCAGTCAGAGCCTGAGCTGGGTCTTCATAAGTTTCAATTTACCTGTACTCACCTTCATTTATAAGAGTATTGCTGTACAGGGAGGTATGCTGAAGGCATGGAGTATTTACTAAGTTCCTCCTGTGTAGTGGTTTTTGAACTTCAGTTTTTGATTCACTAGCACCATGAGACTATTGAAATCTCTGTTCAGTTTTCATCAACTTTTTGTTTTAAAAAGTGCCCTGTGCAGCTTAAGAATTAATAAGATGCCTTGTTGAACTGGTATCCAGTGGTGTCTTTGCCCTCCTATCCTTCAAATCTTAGCTTCTCAAATTTGGCTGCCTTGTCAAGCCTAACTTGTAAGTTTTGGCTCTCTAGCCCTGCTGGATGGCTGAAAACTCATCTTAGTCACCTCTTTCTCTACTTGGATTTCTTTTGAGTTCTACTTGTATTCTCAGCCTCTGGCTCTTCATTGCTTAGAATTTAACAGATTTCACTGAAATCTTTTCTTTGAAAAAAGTGGATGGTATTTTGATAGGGATTGCATTAAATGTGTAGATTGCTCTTGGTAGCATAGACATTTTCACATTTTCACATTTTCTTGGTAGCATAGACATTTCCAATCCGTGAGCATGAAACATTTTTCCATTTCTTTGTGTCTTCCTCAATTTCTTTCATACTATATGCAGCTAGGCTGTCATTGAAAGTAGAAGGGGAGATAAAAATCTTCAGGACAAACAAAAACTAAAAGAATTTGCAAACACCAAACCAGCCCTACAGGAAATATTGAAAGGGATCCTCTAAGCAAAGAGAGAGCCTAAAAGTAACATAAACCAGAAAGGAACAGAGACAATATACAGTAACAGTCACCTTACAGGTAATACATGGCACTAAATTCATATCTTTCAATAGTTACCCTGAATGTAAATTAGGGCTAAATGCCCCAATCAAAAGACAGGGTATCAGAATGGATAAAAAAATAAGACCCTTCAATATGCTGTCTACAAGAAACTCAGAGACTTCTCCAGATTTAAAGTGAGGGTGTGGAAAACCATTTACCATGCTAATGGACATCAAAAGAAAGCTGGGGTGGCAATCCTTATATCAGATAAATTAGATTTTAAACTAAAGACTATAATAAGAGATGAGGAAGGACCCTGTATCATACTTAAAGGGTCTATCCAATAAGAAGATCTAACAATTTTAAATATCTATTCCCCTAGTATGGCAGCAGCCACTTATATAAGCCAATTAAAAACCAAATCAAAGAAACACATTGACAATAATACAATAATAGTAGGGGACTTTCACACCCCCTCACTAAATTGACAGATTATCTAAGCAAAAGATCAACAAAGAAATAAAGGCTTTAAATGACACACTGGACCAGGTAGACTTCACAGATAAATTCAGAACATTCCATCCCAAAGCAACAGAATACACATTCTTCTCTAGTGCACATGGAACATTCTCCAGAGAAGACCACATCCTGGATCACAAATCAGGTCTCAACTAGTACCAAAAGATTGGGATCATTCCCTGCATATTTTTGGACCACAGTGCTTTGAAAGTAGAACTAAAAAATCACAAGAGGAAAGTTGGAAAGAACTCAAATACATGGAGACTGAAGAACATCCTACTAAGGAATGAATGGGTCAATCAGGAAATTAAAGGAGAATTTTAAAAATTCTTGGAAACAAATGAAAATGAAAACACAACTGTTCGAAATCTTTGGGGTGCAGCAAAGGCAGTCCTAAGAGAAAAACAAATAGCAATACAAGCCTTTCTCAAGAAACAAGAACAGTCTCAAATGTAGTTGGCATCCTTATTCACATATCCTTATGTTCCTTGCACTTACATAGCAGTAGGGGGGGTTGCTGGCCCTGCTCTGTTTGTTTTTAAAAGATACTTCCTGTTATTACAGAATGTTATGGCAAACCGTAACCAGTGACACATCGCAATACCCTTTTTTAAAATACCTGCATCAGCCCTGTTTTCAATATCTTTAATTTTTGTTAATTTGGACAAAAAATGGAATCTCATTGCTTTTAAATATTTGCATTCTCTTGCCTAGTAGTAAAGTTGAGAATATTGTTTCATTTTTATTGACTATTTCTTCTTTTGAAGATGGCCTTTTTTTCTTAATGTTTTTCTTGGTAGATTTTAAAAATATATATTCTAGGCCCCACACTTGGATCAGTAGCAGGATGATGAAACCCTGAATCTGAATATGTTTAGGAACTTCCAAGTGATTCTGCTGTCTTAGGCAGGTTTGGAAATTACTACTTTGAGTGATCAAATGTCAGTTTTATGTTTTTGGGTGACTTGGTAAGATAAATTTTCTGTGGTATTTAAGAAAGAAGAATGAAATTAGGTTAGCAAATATTGATATTCCTTTGATTATCTATAATATGCAAGCCATCTATTTTTTAAGAGTGTATCTGGATAGCTACAACTATGATTTCATTTTCTAAAGCATATCTAAATAATTGTGTTGTGGATGAGGTGACCTTTTGCCAGTTGTGACATCATACTTGGTTCAAAGGAGAAAACAACATTGCTACATGTATTAAGTCATGGATCCATAGTGATACAGGCAATATCTTTGTTATGGAGCACTTAGGCAATAATGTTCTTTGTTAAGAAAAATATTTATTAATTTGAGTGAGATAGAGCATGAGTACAAGTGGGGTTATGCAGAGGGAGAAGCAGGCTCCCCGCTGAGCAAAGAGCTGGATACAGGGCTTGATCCCAGGCTGCCAGGGTGGTGACCTGAGCTAAAGTCAGATACTTAACCGACTGAACCATCCAGGTACCCCTGGAGCACCTAGGATATAAAAATGCCATCTCAGTACAAGTATTTATTTCCTATCAAAAGGGAGGAACAGTATAAGAACCTTAGATGTTATATTGATACCAGCATTTATTCTGTGATACCACCTGTTTAGATGATAATGCCATTATTTGTCATTCAACACTATATTCTGATACCGATAATTAGTATGTTATATATATTGTCTGGCCTAATCCTTTAGTAACTCTGTGAACTAGTGATTAGTATCATTATCTCCATCTCACTGATAAAGGAACTGAAGCCCAGATAGTGTAAGTAACCTTCTTATAGGTACAGAATGGTAAAACCATGATTCAAACCCAAGGGTGTATGATTTCAAAGTTTGTTGCTGCAGTTTTGTTTCTGATCTTATCCCTCTACCACAGTTACATTTCTCAAGATCAACTAGTCTCTATGTTGTCATATCCCATGCATGCTTTTCTATGTTTATCTTGTTCTTTATCTTAGTAACATTTGACACTATTAACACCACTCCCCTTTAAAAATATCTATATATTTGTGTGATTAGCTACACATTTCATTATAGTATAAAAAGTTGTTTAGTTTTGTAAACTCGCAATGGGAAATAATAGCCCTTACTGCACCTCCGCCTTATACTCTGGAAGTGAAAGTCCCCTTAACTTCTTTAGCTGTTTACCGCTCTCTATATTTCCACATACTGTGTTTATTTTGTAATTTCTTGACTCAGTAGGTTAAACAATTGATTTCTTGTTACGGAAGATTTAATCTTTTATAAACCTGATTAATGTTTTTGTGTGCTTATTTGCTATTTGTATTCCTTCTTGGTTAATTATTGTTCAGTTTTTTTTCTCCTCCATACTCTAGTCGGATTGTCTGTTTTCTTATTATTCACTCTGGAGTATTTTTACATATTCTGGATACAGTCATTTGTTGGATATATGATTTGAAAATGGTTGTTCCTTGTCTGTGGCTCATCTTTCTTAACAAAGTTGTATGTGTGTTGTGTTTTTTGGTTTTCTTTCTTTCTCTTTTTTTCAGAGCAAACATTTTTAATTTTGATGAAATCTAGGTTAAGGTACCCTCAAGGAAACTCTGCCAATTTCTGGGGTAAGCTTCTTTCTGGTACCTTAACCCACAAATTCCAACTACTCCTTGCAGTCCTAAACTCTTATCTTCTAACTCCTTAGCTTAGCCAAACTTCCCATGTTCTGCTTGGGTTCTACCAGACAGAGAGCAGGCAGAGAGCTCCAGACAGAGAGCAGATGCAAATCCAGGAATTGTAGTACACAGTGTGTCTCTTTTTCTCAAGAATCACGGTCTAGTTTTGCCTTTTGTCCGGTACCTGAAAATATTTGCCCCATGTAGTCTGTCCGGTTTTATGGTTATTTGTGGTGGGAGGTCAAATCCAGTACCAGTTAGTCTCATAAATGGAAGTGTGTACATCCCCAAACTTGTAACTCGTGATTGTCCATATCTTAGAAGAACTCACTAAGAAACTTTTCAGAAGCTCTGTATATACCTAGGTATCCAAACCTAGGGATAGCAGACGCCACTGTAAGATAGATAGGGCAGTGAGCTAGTTCTCTCTTTGGGAACTTCCACATGGAATATATATAGACCCTGTCTGTGGCTGGTAAAGTGTCTTTGCAGAAGAATCCTGTAAAACTGGCTGCTGTCGTTTAAGGGTTGGAAAAGGAGAGGGAGGTGGGGTTATCTCATTCATTGTGGAGACTCTTCTTTAATTCTCTACTTGAATCTTACACCTGAGCCCTTTTTTCTTGAGTATCAGATACAGAACCTTTCTGGAGTCCCCATGGTGTGGGGGTATCAGCTGCCAAAGAAGCAATGTAGTATAATGATAATGAGCAAGCTCAGGAACTTGACTGGCCAAGTCTGAGGATCTGCTTTGCCAGCTCTAGGTGATCCTGGGTGAGCTTTTTATCCTTTCTATACTTCAGTTCTCCCCATCTATAGGATAGGAATGGTAATTGGATCTATATTATAGAATCAATACAATTAATGTCCTAGGAGCACTAGTCTTCTAATCATTTATACTTAAATATATGCCTGTGTTTCAGCTATAGTCAAAAAATTAAAAACAAAACAAAACAAAAACCCAAAATATCTGCCTGTTGATTTCTCTTTCTATTTCACAAGTATCTCAAAACTAATATGTTCAATATATCCTTGATTTTCCCCTCACATCTACTTCTAGTCTTCCTTTCCCCAATAAATAAACCACTTTCTATTCAGTAGCTTTTAGAAAAAATCTGGAGTCCTCCTTAATACTTCCTTCTTTTTTATCATTCATGTGGAATTTTTTACCAAGTGTCGGTAGTTTTATCTATAAAATGTATCTCAGTATGTTTCTGTCTCCACCATTGGCATTTTACCTGAACTTCTCTGCCAGCCTCATTACAGTTTTCATTGACTCCAGTCATATTTCCCTTCTCATAATAGTTAGGTCCAGGCAGCTAGGACATTTACTTTCTCAAGGTAAGACTTAAGTAGACACTGGCCAGCATTTGCCATCAGAGTTTTCATATTCTACTTTTGATTGGCACATTCTTTTTCATATTTGTTAATAAACCCTATTAGAAGATATCTTTGAGACCAAGGTGACACTTCTTACATTGATAAACATAGACCTTTTTTGACCTGTTATGTTGATTTCTATTTATTGATTCAGTGTATATATCATCTTCTAGAATGTAGGGATACACAATACCTTTATGGAGATCAGAATTTGAGTAAAAAGCAGAGACATTAAATAAATGATTTTTATAGTTTAAAGTATTGTGACAGAGATACACAAGATCCCCTGAAAAAAGAGAGCAGAAATGTAACATTAGCTAGGAATGAGAACTTGGCCTAGAGATTAGACTGAGAAAAAGATATTTACAGAAGACATCTGAAAGCTAAGTAGTAGTTTTCCTGGTGAAGATGTTGATGGGGTTGTTTGGCATGCGGATAGCATGTTCAAAGGCAAAAGTAATGATTGCTTAGTCCAGGAGTTAAAAATTATTTGGGCTAAAATGTAGAGTTCAAGAGCACCAGTGGCAAGAGATTTTATATCTTTATATCTTACCCAGCATAGAGGTTGGGACCTTGGACTCTAGAGTCAGACTAACCCGTGTTTGACCTCTTGTCTCTTTTCGTCATTGTGTGCAAATCACTTACCCTTTCTAAGTCTCTTTTCTAGTCCAAAAAATGGGAATAATGATACTACTACCTCAGAGAGTTATTTTACTTGTCCTCCACTTGATTCTTAGTTGTGGCTTGTATCCTCTTTTTGGACATTGATGCATGAGACTTTCTTGACTTCTTGCCATTTAATATTTAAATCACAGAATGTAATTATCTTATTCCTAATTCTGTCCTTATTAGGCAACCTTGTCATTATAGCCTGGCTTCCTTGGTTCCATGCCTAAAAGGGAAAGAACATGATGAATTGAGGATGCAGGTGCCCTGTGCCCTTGGTAGTTTTGGCAGTAGTAGTTATTGCCACACATTAACAAGTTGATATTCTTTTTTTTTTTTTTTTGAGAACGTCTTTTTTTTTTATTTTTAATTATGTTAGTCACCATATAGTATATCATTAGTTTTTGATGTAGTGTTCTGTGATTCATTTTTTTTTTTAAAGATTTTATTTATTTATTTAACAGAGAAAAAGAGAGAGACAGAACACAAGCAAGGGGAGTGGGAGAGGGATAAGCAGGATTCCTATTGAGCAGGGAGCCCAACGATGTGGAGCTCCATCCCAGGACCCTGGGATCATGACCTGAACCCAAGGCAGATGCTTAACGACTGAGTCACCCAGGCTCACCCCTCCATGACTCACTGTTTGTGTGTGACCCCCAGTGCTCCATGCAATACGTGTCTTCCTTAATACCCATCAAGGGGGTAACCATCCGCTGAAACCTCTCCCCTCTGAAACCCTCAGTTTGTTTCCTGGAGTCCATAGTCTCTCGTGGTTTATCTCTTCCTTTGACTCCCCCTTCATTTTTCTCTTCCTTCTCCTAATGTCCTCCATACTATTCCTTACGTTCCACAAATAAGTGAAATCATATGATAATTGACTTTCTCTGCTTGACTTTTTTCATTTAGTATAATATTCTTCAGTTCCATCCATCCATGCTGTTGTAAAAGTTGGGTATTCATCCTTTCTGATGACTCAGTAATATTCCATTGTATATGTGGACCATATCATCCTTATCCATTTGTCTCTTGAAGGGCATCTTGGCTCTTTCCACAGTTTGGCTATTGTGGACATTGCTGCTATGAACACTGGGGTACAGATGGCCCTTCTTTTCACTACATCTGTATCTTTGGGGTAAATTCCCAGTAGTGCAATTGCAGGGTCACAGGGTAGCTCTGTTTTAAAACAAGTTGATATTCTGCTTTTTTATCAATCTTATGGACTTGGTTAATGGAACTGTTCCTGTGAGATGGATCTATTGGTCACATGCTGTATCATTAGATTTATGAGATTTTAAGGCCATGACTAAACAGAATATGGAAAATTCATTAAAATCAGGTTATTTAGGAGGTCTCTGAAAATAGGCAGCTTGCCTCCCTTAGAGTGCTCTCTAGTTGTGCTTTGTTATTGGGTTTGAGTTTATATTTTTATGGTTATAATTTTTCATTTATAAGACATTTAGTTTATCATTACATAAATTATCAGAAAGACTAATACAGGGTTGGTAAAAACTGGTTGGGCTAAGGTGTGACCCAGAGAATAATAACTAGATGTACAGTTACCAGCTGACAATCAAACTAAGTATTTGATTTTATGTGTGTAGGTGTGTATTAATTTGTCACTGTAAAGATAATTCAACACTTTACAGTCATTTACATAAATGAGTGATCTCACCACAACTAAGTCATTTTTATTTTTTAGTATCTGTTTTTTAAATATGAAAAAGGAAACTAATTTTTTTTCAGTGGTTTTAATGCAGGAGCCGCCTTTTAGTAGGGCACTCACTGTATGTGATTGTGATTATCACAGTGATTAGGTAGTAGAGATTACTGGTGTTTAATGGGGATGCAGGGGTGGGGATAGAGACAGAGATCTTGAATCCGCTATAATGGCCTGGAGAGCCCCCAAATTTGTTAAGTGTTGATGTACAGAGATGCTGCCAGATGGTTTCTTCAAGTAGCCTGAATAACTATGCAGGTAGCACCATCTAGTGTCAGAAATAGGTAATAGAATCTACTTTCGTCAAAAAAATAAAATAAAAATTCTAAAATTTCTGTAAATAACAGGTTAAAATCATAGACTTTTGGAACAGGAAAGAAAGTTGGAGATAATCTAATCCATCTTCTCCTTTTACAGATAAGGAAATTGGGGTCCAAAGAGGTGATTTCTCCTATAACATGCACCTAGTTAGAAAGAGCCTATGCCCAGGTCTCACTCAGAGTTTTCCAAGTTGGTAATCTGAGCCTTTGTCATAGAACACTATTTTTATGTTCTATTTGGGCTAATATCTTAGGTGCTTTGCTTAGTTATTTAAGAATAAAAAACAGTAAATGGGGAGAACATCTCATTTACTAAGTGTGTTACAATGTAGATTTCCATAAAGCGTGAACTTCATTGTATCACCTAGATAAATGAGACAAGGTTTTGTGTATTCATTTCATTTTTTTAGTTGCAATGATTTTAGCTCCAAATGTTGAATCTTAAGATAAAACTTGAGGATGGGGGGGAAAATATGTACATGAAAATTTATTAAAACTTTATTGTATTGATTGATAAACTGACATGTTGGCAATCAAAAGATGCAAAAAAACTTTAAAATGAAATGAATTAACAAAATGATACAAGTCTTCCTACTTCTCTTTGTTAGGGCATATAAAATGGCATATAAAATGGTTTTGGTAAGTCAAGGTTCTTTTGTTTTGTTTTTAATGAGAGGGATTGGCAGATATTGAGAATGGTTGTAATATTGACTGTAAAATGTTGTTTATACAAGAAATGGGTTCCACGGTAAAGTGAGCTTTAGTGAGTGATGCCATCAGAGGTATTGGGACAGTGAATTTATGAAAGTGAGAGATGGGGAGAACCAGTTTCCTGGCAGTTGGTGGTGACAGTGATGACAGTAGTGCTGATAACACTGATGATGATAGTGACAACAAATGGCAGTAATGTAAACTAACATCTCTATGTGCAGGGCACGTGCATGTGTTTGCGTGTGTTAACTCTATAATTTTCATAACAACCCTGTGAAGAATAGGTGTTATTATCCTTATCTTACAGATGAAACTCAGGGATAGAGAAACCAAGGAACCTGACAAAGGTCTCACAGATAGCAAGATTTTTCAACAATGGTACATTTGTTTATGAAGTGGAACTTTCTACAGTTATTTTAATGCACCAGGAACAATTTCGGTTTTCTGCCGCACTACCTCTAAGATCGCCATTTTAAAAAAATCTGTTCAGTCTTTTTTTTTTTTTAATTTTTTTTGAGTAACATATAACATATTATTTGCCCCAGGGTACAGGTATGTGAATCATCAGGTTTATGTTTGGTCTTTTTAAATGGTATCTTAAAATAGCCTCAGTGTGTTCTTCTACCTCTGGGAGCCAAACTACCCTTGTGCCATAGTCCTTTGTAGTTTTATCTCAGATAGCTCTTTTACCAACCACTTGTCTGTGAAATACAGGCGAGGATGTCACAAGGACTGAGACAAGTGTAAACTGTTAATGGCTTTCTAAAAAATGACTCTGAACTGCTAATGTCAGACTTTACCTCTTAGGGTTATCGCTGACAGGAGTTTTGTTGGAGAGTCTCGGTGAATGTAAAGCAAAATTCAGAGATGCTTTTATTGTTACGTTTTTAATGAAAATTTTGGCTACAGGTAGGATATACTGGGTCTGGATATATTTATACATTTTTTCCAGTGTTGTTTTGGCATTGGAAAATGTTCAAATAGAAGCATAGCTTTTCTACTATTGTACTCTTATGAATATCATATCCCACTGAGTTTCTAATTGAATAGAAGCAAATTCTTTTTCAATTAATATGTCCCTTAATGCATATTCATGCATGTTGATAATTAAACTTAATCCTTCTTTAGTTGTAAATTTGTGATATCATCACTTATGACCAAACCTAATATCCTATAATATTGGTTGCTCACCAGGGGAAAGTAAGAGTAGAAATAGTATCCACTGTGTTCTGGATCTGGACTGACTACTTTATAAAAGTTATCACATTTAATCCTAATGAACCCCTGCTCTCGTTTCATTTTTATAGATGAATCTGAGACTCTTGGAGACTAAGCTGTTGGCCCAAGGTCACAAACACTTCAATCATTTTACTTGTGTTTAAATCCTAACTCTGTCACTTACTGGTTATGTTATTTTCAACAAATTATTTGACCTCGTGGGTCTTGGTTTCTTCTTATCTGTAAAATGAGTGTAATAATAGTACTTAACTCAGAAGTTTGTTATGATGATTCAGTTAGTTAATATTTGTCATATGCTTAGAACAATACCTGGCATTTAGCTCCATGTAAGTAATTATTAGTTAAATAAAACAAATGGTATTTTGAACCCAGTCTTTTTGTTTCTCCTTTTCCCATTGTCCCAGTATAATGCCTCAAAAAGTATTCCGGGACCTATGTATTTTGCTGAGAGAAATTTTCTTATACCCTGGTTAACTCTGACAATAACTAGTTCTATTTTAAGAAGAAAACCCAGTCTAGAAATTATCCACTTTTTCTTAATGTACTTGCGGACACTTGGTAAACACAAGTTCCTTACTTTACCTTTTTTTTAAAAAAGATTTTATTTATTTATTTTAGAGAGGGAGAAGAGAGCATGCAAGTAGAAGGAGGGGCACAGGGAGAGAGAGAGAAAATCTCAAGTGGACTCCATTCCAAGCAGAGAGCCCAACACAGGGCTCAGTCACAGGACCCTGAGATCGTGACCTGAGCCAGAACCAAGAGTTGGATACTCAACCAACTGAGCCATCCAGGCACCCCTGCCATAATTTGTATTGAGGCAAGTGAGTTAGGCTTGTGATGAACTGAATATTTATTTTCTAAATATTTATATTTTGATCTATAATTGATCTATAATTTTGATAAATAATTATCATTTTATCTTTTTTTTTTTTTACTGTGGCAAGAATATTTAACGTGAGATCTGTCATCTTAACAAATTTTTAATTTGTATAATACAGTACTACTAACTGTAGGCACAGGGTGGTACAGCAGATCTTTAGAATTTATTCATCTTTTATAACTGAAACTTTCTGCCTTTTGAATAGCAACATTGTATCTCCCTGTACCCAGCCCTGGCAGCCACCATCTACCCTCTGCTTATGTGAGTTTGACTATTTTAAATGCCTCACATAGGGGCGCCTGGGTGGCTCAGTGGGTTAAGCCGCTGCCTTCAGCTCAGGTCGTGATCTCAGGGTCCTGGGATCGAGTCCCGCATCGGGCTCTCTGCTCAGCAGGGAGCCTGCTTCCTCCTCTCTCTCTCTCTGCCTGCCTCTCTGCCTACTTGTGATCTCTCTCTCTCTGTCAAATAAATAAATCTTTAAAAAAAAATAAATGCCTCACATAAGTGGAATCATGCTATATTTGTCCTTTTGTGACTAGGTTTGTTTCACTTAGCATAATATCCCCAAAGTTTATCCATGTTGCTGCATGTGATAGGATTTCCTTTTTTTAAAAAACTGAATAATATTTTATTGTATGTATATACCACTTTTCTTTCTCCATTTTTCCACTGATGGACATTTAGATTGTTTCCACATCTTGATTGTTATGCGTGACGCTGCAGTGAACGTAAGAATGCTGATACCTGTTGGAGATCCCGCTTTCAGTTCTTTTATATAAGTACCCATACGTGGGAATGTTGGCTCATATAATAGTTCTATTTTTAATTTTTTGAGAAATGTACATACTGTTTTCTGTAGTGGCTGTACTGTTTTACATTCCACTGACATTCCATTCCATTCTTCTCTGTGTTCTCACTAACACCTACCCTTTTACTTGTTTATTTTTAAAATCAGCCATCCTGACAGATGTGTGGTGATCTCTCATTGTGGTTTTTTATTTTCTTTACCCTGGCGGCTAGTGATGTTGAGGATTTCTAAATATGCCTATTGGTCATTTTTATGTTGTTTTTGGAGGACTATTTAAGTTTTTTTCCCCCCAATTTTAATTGTTATTTGTTTTTTGGTTATTGTTATATAGGAGTTTTTTGTATGAAGTATTAACCCCTTATTAGTTGTATGGTTTGCAAATATTTTCTCCCATCCTGTAGGTTGCCTTTTCATTCTGTTAATTATTTTCTTCATTGTGCAGAAGCTTTTTAGTTTGATGTAGTCCCATGTGTCAGTTTTTGCTTTTGTTGCTTGTGCTTTGGGTGTCATATCCAAGGAATCATTGCCAAGGAATCATTTCAATGTCATGAAACTTTTCCCCCTATGTTTTCTTTGAGGAGTTTCACATGTTTTAAGTTCTATGTTTAAGGTTTTAATACATCTTGAATTGATTTTTGTCTGTGGTGTAAAGTGAAGGTCCAATTCCATTGTTCTATATGTGAATATCCAGTTTTCCCAACACCACTTAATGAAGAGACTGTTTTTTGTCCATTGTTTTTTTTTTGGCACTTGTGTCAAAGATCACTTGACTGGATTATTTCTGGGCTCTGTATTCTGTTCAGATGGTCTGTATATCTGTCTTTCTGCCAGTATAATTATGTTTTAATTATTGATTATTTTTTAATTATTGCAGCTTTGGAACACATTTTGAAATTAGGAAGTATGATACCTTTACCTTTCTTCTTCTTTATTAAAATTATTTTGTCTTTTTGGGATCTTTGGTGGTTCTTTGTGAATTTTAGGGTTAAAAAAAAGATTTTATTTATTTATTTGAACTAGAGAGTGAGAGAGCATAATTGGGGGAAGAGGGAGAGGGAGAAGCAGGTTCCCTACTGAGCAGGGAGCTTGACATGGGCTCAATCCCAGGACCCAAGGTTCATGGCTGGAGCCAAAGGCAGCCACTTAACTGGCTGAGCTACCTGGGAGGCCCTACGATTGTTTTTTCTATTCCTGTAAAAAATACTATTTGGATATTGATAGAAATTGTATTGAATCTGTAGATTGCTCTGGGTACAATGGGGATTTTAACAACATTAAGTCTTCCCATCCATGAGCACAGGATATCCTTTAATTTATTTATATGTTCTTTAATTTCATTGATCATTGTTTCATAGCTTGTAGTATATAAGTCTTGATCTTTTTAGTTATATTTACTCCTAAGTATTTTATTGTTTTGATGCTAAGTGGCATTATTGACTTAGTATGCTTTTCAGACAGTTTGTTTTTAGGGTATAGAAACACAACTGAATTTTATGTTAGTTTTGTAACTTGAAATTTTGATAAATTCATTTATTCTAGCAGTTTTCTTTTGTGGCATCTTTAGTGTTTTCTATGTGCAAGATCATGCCATCTGCAAACTGAGACAATTTTACTTCTTTTTTTCTGATTTGTGTACTTTTTCTTCTTTTTCTTTCTGCATAATTGCTCTTACTAGTTCTGATGCTGTGTTGAATAGAATGATGAGAGTGTTCTTGATCTTAGAGGAAAAATTTTGTTTCTCACCATTGATTATGTTGTTTGCTAGGGTTTTTTTCATATATGGTTTTTATTATATTAAAGTCATTGCCTTCTATTCCTAGTTTGTTGACTTTTTTTTTTTTTAATGAAAAGGTGTTGAAATTTGTCACGTGTTTTTTCTGCATCTGTTGAGAAGATCATATAATTTCTATCCTTCATTTTGTTAATGTAGTGTATCGCATTACTTGATTTTTATATGGCGAATCAGCCTTGCATCCTAGAAGTAAATCTTACTCGGTCATAGTGTATGATTTGCTTTTTCAGGCTAAATACAGCTTATTTTTAAAATGAAAAAAAAAATTAGCTGAAGTATGGTCCATTTTAACTTCAGGCATACAACATAGTGTGATTCAATGATTGTATTCATTACACAATGTTCGTGTTAAGTGTTATTACAATCTGTCACCATCCAAAGTTATTACAATATTATTGACTCTATTCCCTATTCTGTACTTTTCATCCTCAGGACTTATTTATTTTGTAACTGGAATTTTGTACCTATTCACCTTTCTTTCCTACTCCTCCAACCCCTCCCCACTGGTAACCATCAGTTCTTTATATTTTTGAGTTTGTTTCTGTTTTGTTGTTGTTGTTGTTTGTTCATTTGTTTTGTAGATTCCATATTAAGTGAAATCATGTGTTTTGTATCTTTGTCTGACTTATTTCACTTAGCATAATACCCTGTAAGTCCATCCATGTTACCGTGGATGGCAAGATTTAATTATTTTTTATTTATGGTTGAGTAATATTCCACTGCATATATGTGTCATATCTTCTTTATTGTGGACATTTAATTTGCTTCTGTATCTTGTCTATTGTGAATTGGTGTTTTCTTTTCTTTTCTTTTTTTTTTTTTTAGTAAATCCCCAGAAGTGAAATTACTGAATCATATGTTATTTCTACCTTTATTTTTTGAGGAACCTTTATACTGTTTTTCATAGTAGTTATACCAGTTTACATTCCCACCAACAATGCACATGGGTTTCCTTTTCTTCACATTTTTGCCAACATGTGCTATTTCTTGTCTTTTTGATACTATCCATCTGTCTGGTGTGAGGTGGTATCTTATGGTGGCTTTGATTTGCACTAACCTGATGATTAGTGATGTTGAGCATCTTTTTCATGTGTCCATTGACCATTTTTATGTCTTTTTTGGAAAAATGTCTCTTCAGATCCTCTGCTTTTTTGTTAATTGGATTTTTTTTGTTGTTGTTGTTGCACTGTAGGAGTTCTTTACATACTTTGGATATTAACCCCTCATCAGTTACATTATTTGAAAAAACCTTCTCTATTCAGTAGGTTTCCTTTTCGTCTTGTTGATGCTTTCCTTTACTGTGAAAAAGCTTTTCAGTTTGATGTCATCTCAGTAGTTTATTTTTGCCTCTGAGTTCCTTGGAGGAGACATAGCCAGAAAAATATTGCTAAGGCTAACGTCAAGGAGATTACTGCCTATGATTTCTCGTAGGAGTTTTATGGTTTCAAGTCTTGTATTTAGGTATTTAATCCATTTTCAGTTTATTTTTGTATGTTCCATAAGAAAGTGGTGCCATACACTTGCGTGTGGCCATCCAACATCATTTGTTGAGGAAACTAGACTGTCTTTTCCCCACTCTCTATGTCCTATGTTGAGGGCATAGATATTTACAATTGTTACATTCTCTTATTGGATTTATCCCTTTGTTGTTATGTAATGCCCTTCATTACTGTCTCTTTTTAAATTCTATTTTGTCTGATATAAGTATTGGTAACCCCCTTTTTCTTTTTTCTTCCTTTTTTTTTTTTGCTTACCTTTGCATGGAGTATCTTTTACATCCCTTTATTGTCAGTCTTTGTGTGTCTTTAGCCCTGAAGTGAGTCTCTTATAGGCAGCATATAGATGTATGCTTATAAGTATATGTTTATTTTTATGAGTAAAATTTTTTTCTTCCATAATTTTCTTCTATTTGTGGCCTTTTATTTTCCATTTTAAAGAAGACTATTAAGCATTTTTTTGTAAGGCCTCTTCAGTGGTGATGAACTTTTGTTTGTCTGGGAAACTCTTTATCACTCCTTCATTTCTGAATGATAACCTCTCCAAGTAAGATATTCTTGGTTGTAGGTATTTTCTTTATAGCATTTTGAATATATAATACTATATTGCTCTGGCTTAGTTCTTCTGAATAATCACTTTGTAGCCTTATAGAGTTCTCCTTGTATGTAACTTATTGGCTTTTCTTTTGAAGCTTTTAAGATTCTCACTTTATCTTTTAATTGTAATTATTATTTGTCTTGGTGGACCTCCTTGAGTTTACCTTGTTTGGGTCTCTGATGATTTCCTGTACCTGGATGTCTGTTTCCTTCCCTAGCTTAGGGAAGTTTTCAGCTATTATTTCTTCAAATAAGTTTTCTGCATCTTTCCTTCTCCTCTCTCTGGGACCCTTATAATGCAAATATTAGTATGATGTTGTCCCAGGGGTACCTTAACCTATCCTCATTTTAAAACTTTTGATTTTAATGTTTAATTTTTTAATTATTTTTTAAAGATTTTTAAACTTATTTATTTGACAAAGAGAGATCACAAGTAGGCAGAAGTAGGCAGAGAGAGAGGGGGAAGCAGGCTTCCTGCTGAGCAGAGATCCCAATGTGGGGCTCGACCCAGAACCCTGATATCATGACCTGAGCCGAAGGCAGAGCCTTTAACCCACTAAGCCATGCAGGTTCCCCTAATTTTTTAATTTTTAAATTTGAGTACAATTGATCCACAAGGTTCTATTAGTTTTGGGTGTATAGTATACTGATTCAATATCTATATGTTATGCCCTGCCCACCACAAGTGTAGCTGCAATCTGTCATTATACACTGCTCTTACAGTAGCATTGACTGTATTTCACATGCTGTGCCTTTTATTCCTGTGACTTAACTCATTCCATAATTGGAAGCTTATATCCCTCAATCTCCTTTACCCATGTTGTTTATTCCTCTACCTACTTCCCTCCAGCAACCATCAGTTTGTTCTCTGTATTTGCAGATCTGATTCTGCTTTTTGTTTATTTATTCATTTGTTTTAGATTCCACATTAAGTGAAATTATATGGTATTTGTCTTTCTTGGTGTGACTTTTTTCACTTAGTCTAGTACCCTCTAGGCCTATCCATGTTGTCACAAATAGGAAGATCTCAGTCTTTCTTATGGTTGTGTAATATTCCATTGTGTATATATACCATATCTTCTTTATCCATTCATCTGGCAGTGGACACTTGGAATGCTTTCATATCTTGTCTATTATAAATAATGCTGCAATAAACATAGGGTGCATATATCTTTAGAAATCAACATTTTTTGTTTGTTTTTTTTTGCATAAATACCCAGTAATGGAATTACTAGATAATATAGTATTTCTATTTTTAATTTTTTTAGAAACTTTTTTACTGTTTTCCACAGTGGCTGCACCAATTTGCATTCCCACCAGCTGTGTGTGAGGGTTGCTTTTACTCTACATCCTCACTAACACTTGTTATTTCTTGATTTTTTTATTTTAGCCCTTCTTAAAAGTGTGTGGTGGTATCTTATTGTGCTTCCTTTTTGTAGTTCACTGATGATTAGTGATGTGGAGCAGTTTTTCATGTGTCTGCTGACCATTTTTATGTCTTCTTTGAATAAAGGTCTGTTCACATCTTCTGCCCATTTCTAAATAGGATTGTTGGGGGGTTTTTTGGTGTTGAGTTATGTAAGTTCTTTATATATTTCGGCTATTAACCACTTATCAGGTGTATCATTTGTAAATATCTTCTCTCATTTTGTAGGTTGAGTTTTTGTTTTGTCGATGGTTTCCTTCTCTGTATTAAAAGTGCTCTGTTTTAAGGTAGTCCCAGCAGTTTATTTTTGCTTTTGTTTCCCTTGCCTTAGGAGACATATCTAGAAAGATATTGCTGTGGCCAATGTTAAAACACTGCCTGTGTCCTCTTCTAGGATTGTTATATTTTCAGGTCTCACACTTGGGTCTTTAATCCATTTTGAGTTTACTTTTGTGTATGGTATTAGAGAGTGGTCCAGTTTCATTCTTTTGCATCTTGTCATCCAGTTTTCTCAGCATCATTTATTGAAGAGACTATATTTTCTCCATTGTATATGTTTTCCTCCTTTGTTATGGATTAATTGACCATATAAACATGGGTTTATTTCTGGGCTTTCTATTATTTTTCATTGATCTATGTGTCTATATTTGTGCCATATCTTCATTTTTATTTTTTTTTTCTTTCCCCTGTTCAGCATGGTTGATTTCCATTACTCACTATTCTAGATCTCTGATGTGTTCTTCTGCATCCTCTGATCTGCTTTTGATTCCCTCTGGTGTATTTTTCATTTCAGTTATTGTATGCTTCAGCTCTGATTGGCTCTTTATATTTTTAAATATTTAATATAAATATATCATATTTATTTATAAATATATTTATATTATCTTTATCTATATATTTTCTATTTCTTTATTGAAGTTCTCACTGAATTTATCCATTTTTCTCTTAAGTGTGGTGAATATCTTTATCACCATTACTTTGAACTATATCATATAAGATTACTTATTTCCATTTCGTGTAGCTCTTTTTCTGGGGTTTTGCTTTGTTCTTTTGTTTGGAACATATTCCTCTTTCTTTTCATTTTGTCTGACTCTCTGTGTTTGTTTCTGTGTATTAAACATGTCTGATATGTCTCTTGGTCTTAAAAGTAGTAGTGTAATGTGAAAGGTGTCATGTAGTGCCCAGTAGCTCAGTTCCTCTGGTTGCCAGAACCAGATGGTCCATGGGTGTCACCTGTGTGAGCTGAATGCACTCTCCTGTTGTGGCTTGGTTTTGGGTGCTGAGGATGTCTTGGTGGCTGGAGCTGGCCTTTAAAGCCTGCCTGTCAGCAATGACTGGCTGAAACTACTGTGAACACACCGGTGGACATGGCTTGCCCCTGGTGCAGCTGGCTGAGGGTTGGCTGTTGTCACCATGAGCATGCTGGTGGATAAGGCCAGCCTTTAACCTAGCTTTCTGCTGTGATTGCTCTGGATGCATTTGGTGGGCAGGGCTTGCTAATGGCATAGCTGGCTGAGGAACCTAGCTGGAGATACTGTAGGCATGCTGGAGGGTAGCATTTGCTTCTACCCTCCCCTAGACAGGAGTCACTTTAGAGGAGCACTGCTCCTGGCCTGCTGCTTACCATGTGGCAGGGCAGGTGCTGCTTTGGAGGGGTGCCTGCTGGGATGGGTGTAGGAGAATGCTGCAGTGGGGCAAATGGTGCTAGCAAGGTGATGCAGAGTGTCAGAGCTGGCTCCTACAAGCATCCTGCTAGCTAGGCTAAAGGAAGGCAAGAAGAATGGAGCCTGTCATAACTTCTCTTCCCAGAGAAATCTGCAGATTCCTGCCTCTCTGGCATACGTCCTAAAATTAGACAATAAATCTTCATGTATAACAAAGACTTTTTAAATTCATGCTTCTGTGCTGGGTCTCTGACTGAATGATATAGTGCACTAGGCTTTTAAAGACAGAGACTTGTTTTCCTGTAGCGTTCTGGCTCCCTTAGAGTTAAGCCTCATTGATTTTCTTTTTTTCTTCTTCTTCTTCTTTTTTTTTTTTTTACTTCTCCTCTGTATTTATTAGATGTACATGTAAATTAAAAATCATATATATGTGTATGTGTGTGTGTGTGTGTGTTTTATATAATAAATGTGTCTATGTAATTGATATCTTTGAGTTCATCTTTCACAGTTTGTCTCTGGGTTTCCTGGATCTGGATATCCTTTTCTTACCCAGAAGTGGAAAATTTTCAGCTGTTACTTCTCTGAGTAAACTTTATGCTCTTTTCTCTCTCTTTCCTTCTCTGGGACTTCCATAATGCATATATTGGTCTATTGGATGGTGTTCTATAAATGCTTAAGTTTCCTTCACTCTTTTATTTTTATTTATTTATTTATTTTTTACTTTTCTGGATAATTTCCAGTGACTTGTCTTTGAGTTCACTGGGTCTAAGTCTGCTGTTGAATTCTTATAGTAGCAAATTTTTCAGTGCATTTATTTTTCATTTCTAAGATTTCTATTTGGCATTTTTTAATATTTCTATCTCTGTTATTCTCACCTTTGTTTATGTATTTCTTCTGACCTGGGGGACTATCTTTATGAGGGTTACTTTGACTCTCTCAGGTAAATAACATATATGTTTCATTAACATCACTTTCTGAAGATTTAAGTTTTTCCTGTGGGATATATTTCCCTGGCTGTTCATTTTCCTTGACCTGAAGTTGGTATCTTTACATTAGAAAAAAACCAGCCTGCTTTTCCAGGCTTTGTGAACTGGCCTTCCACAGGAGAGGATCCTAACCAATTAGCCCAGCCAGAGACTTTGTGGCCCTCTCAAACCTTTGTGCCAGTCCAACCCCATCTTTGTTCTTAGTGGAACCTAGACATCTCAGGTATGCCAGGTCCTTGGGGAGCCTGGGTGGCTCAGTGGGCTGAACTTCCAACTTTTGAATTTGGCTCGGGTCATTATTTCAGGGTGGTGAGATCAAGCCCTATATTGGGCTTTCTGCTGGGTGTGGAATCTGCTTAAGATTCTCTCTCTCTGTCCCTCATATAAATAAATAAAGTACACCAGATCCCATCATTGCTCTGTGATAGGTGAATTGTAGGCATTTTCTCAGGCAACTCCCAGAAATGTTGGAACATTAAATATATGGTTCACTTTCTTTCCTCCCCAGGGGGGAGAAGCTCAAATCTGGGGAAATTTGCCACTCACTCTCTGTTGGAGGGAGGGGCTATTGCAGTTGTTTGTGTGCTAGTTGAGACTGCTATCCTTATTCTCAACTGGCCTCCAGACCTACCATGTGCTGCATTTCATCAATGCTTTGAGACAAGACAGAAGCCAGTTTCTTGGACAGCCCTGGAAAAGTTGGAATATTGGATACATCATCCAATTCTTTCCCTCACTAGGGAGAAGCTAGGGTAGGGTAGGGATTATGGCAAGAGGCTGTCCCAAATCTTCCTACTGGCTTTGATGTGTATGATTCACAGTTGTGTAAGGTACAGGAGCCTCTAAGCCAGTTTCTGGATCTCTCAGAAAGAGAATTTGTATGTATATTGTTAAATCAGTGTGTTTGTGTTGGGAAGAAGGGTCCATTGCTTCTTATTCCCATATCTTGCTGATATCCCATCACTTATTTTTCACAAACTAGAAAAATATAAGTAAAATACCCCTTTTGAAAACAAAGTTATCTCACATTAGTGGTTCTTTGAATTTGGTTTTGGAAATACAGACACACTTCAGTATCCTTATCTTACTATTAAAGCAGATATCGTCAGTCCTTTTGGAATACTTTTATGTTGGGAATATTTTTCAGTCTGTAGGATAATTATTTTCTTCTATTTCTGAATATCAAATATTGCTTTAAAGACTGCCTTTGTGTTTTTTAAGAAGAGGGAGGTACTTTATTTTACTTTTGATTATCATTTTTATTTATTTTTGTTTTAGAGAGAGAGCATGCAAGTAGAGGGGAGGGCAGAGGGGGAGGGAGAGAGAGACTCGTAAGTGGGCTCCGTGTTCAGTGTGGAGCCCAATGCAGGGTTTGATCCTATGACTCTGAGATCATGACCTGAGCCACAGTCATATAGGTGCTTAAGTTGGATGCTTAATGGACTGAGCCGTCCATTGCCCCTGAGTAATACTTTTAGTGTGAAAAAATTTTGGATATTGTTTTGGTATGTGTAACAGAATACCTCATAGTAGATAATTCCTGGATTTGTAATGTCTCTTGAAGTGTTTATCTTAGTTTTCAAAAATCTTAGTTTTCAGGGGTTTTTTTGTTTTGTTTTGTTTTGAGCTACTATATGGGCTATGCTTTTAAAATGGAGTAACTGTTTCAACTCCTATTTTTATGAATTCTCTTAGAAGAATATCTTGCTTGCTTGTCTCATCTTGTATTTATATTATTATGAATATGTTGACCTGCTGTTGAAGGACATATTTCTATGTTTTTAGAATTCAGTATCAAATAACTACTTATGTGTGGACACACACACACACAAGCTCACACATATGTTACATATGTATTTTACACATATATAGATATATCTGTATTTATTTTTATCTTAAATGGGTCACATATTTATTTTTATCTTAAATATATATTCCTATTTATAAATATGTACACATATCTGTCTATATATGTACAATAAGGTAAAATACTTTGGATTCTTTTTAAATTTAGAGTATTTAGAGGTCTTAAAGAATTGTGTTGCAGTTCTGATGGTGGAGTAGGAAACACTAGGGATTTGTCTCCCCAGATAGACTACAATTAAACCAACAGAGTCTGTCTGATTGTATCTATTTTGGAATTCTGGCATCTGTTTAAGGCTTGTACCTTCCAGGGGAATACTGGACAATGAATTGTGCCTACATTTGGTCAGTTTCACCTCTTACAACCTTACCTGCCACCTATATTACCTGTGTCACATGGCAGTGCACAGGTTTCTGGAGCAGCATGTACACAGCTTGCCAGAGCCAGGGTAAGGAAAAAGTCCCTGTCCTTCAAATATCAGTGATCTGTGCTCAGGTCACTGAATGTGGCTTTTGATTTTCAGGTGCTTACAGGTGGGCAGCCATTGTTTTGTACCTCTCCTCATTTTAGCAGGCCCTGCGCCTAAACATCTGGTAACATTCCTCTCCCACCAACTCCCCACTTCATTGTTTTTTTTTTCACTTTTTTGGTGAGGGAAGCCAGATACTGAAGACTAGGACTTTCGAAAACAACTGCATATTTGGGGAAAATTAGAAAATGACTGTGCATGGTCAGAAAAATCCCAAAGAGACATTATATTTATATCCCAGGCTAACCCTAGGCACAGAGATAGTGGAAGGAAAAAGAAAAAGAAGGAAAAGAACAATAACAAAACCATAACAAAAATGGCAGACTCTGTTGGAGGGGTAGAATCTGATATCCAGAGTTTCATTATTAGATTCAAATGTCCACTGTTCACTAAAATGGACAGGCATGTAAGAAACTGGAAAGTATGGCCTATTCATAGAAAAAAAATTAAATTAGCAGAAACTGTCTCTTAAGAATATCTAATGGCAGACATACTAGACAATGACTTTAAAACAATTGTCTTAAAGATGATTAAAGAACTAAAGGAAAGTGTAAGTCAAGAAAGTGATTATGAACAAAGTGAAAATATCAGTATACAGCTAGACACCCCTCCAAAAAACTAACAAATTTTGGAGCTGATAAATACAACAAAAATATGGGCAGATTTAAAGGGAGATTTAACAGGCAGAAGAAAGAATCAGTGAACCTGAAGGTAGGACAGTGGAAATTACCAAAGCTGAGGAACAGAAAAGATAGATTTAAGAGACCTGGGGGATGTGATCAAGAGGACCAACATATGCAATGTGGGAGTCCCAGAAGGAGAGGAGAGAAGGGGCAGAGAGAATATTTCAAGAAATATTTCAAGAAATAATGGCTTGAACATCAACAGTTAAAGGCATAAAGAAGATGTGGTGTGTGTATATATATATATATGTCACTAGTGCCCAAAATAATCTACACACACATATATATAAGCAGCCATCAAAAAAAAAATCTTGCCATTTGCAGTGACATGGATGGAACTAGAGGGTATTATGCTAAGCGAAATAAGTCAATCAGAGAAATAAAATTATCATATGATGTCTCTGATATGAGAAATTTGAGAGGCAGAGCAGGGGTTTTGGGGGGAAGGGAGGGAAAAAATGAAACAAGATGGGACCAGGAAGGGAAACAATCCATAAGAGACTCTTAATCTTGGTTTTCTTTTTTCTTTTTTTTTTCCTTTTTTGGGTAAGTTATTTTTTTTTAAATTTATTTGTTTTTTTTTCCCCAATTTATTTATTTTCAGAAAAACATTATTCATTATTTTTTCACCACACCCAGTGCTCCATGCAAGCTGTGCCCTCTATAATACCCACCACCTGGTACCCCAACCTCCCACCCCCCCGCCACTTCAAACCCTTCAGACTGTTTTTCAGAGTCCATAGTCTCTCATGGTTCACCTCCCCTTCCAATTTACCCAAATTCCCTACTACTCTCTAAAGCCCCTTGTCCTCCATGCTATTGGTTATGCTCCACAAATGAGTGAAACCATATGATAATTGACTCTCTCTGCTTGACTGATTTCACTCAGCATAATTTCTTCCAGTCCCGTCCATGTTGCTACAAAAGTTGGATATTCGTCCTTTCTGATGGAGGCATAATACTCCATAGTGTATATGGACCACATCTTCCTTATCCATTCATCCGTTGAAGGGCATCTTGGTTCTTTCCATAGTTTGGCGACTGTGGCCATTGCTGCTATAAACATTGGGGTACAGATGGCCCTTCTTTTCACTACATCTGTATCTTTGGGGTAAATACCCAGGAGTGCAATTTGGGTAAGTTATTATTTTATTTTTGGCTGCTCGGCTAATGTTAGCCCTTAACCAAGCATACATGGTTTTCTTTTTTCTTTCTTTTTTTTTTTTCCTTTTTTTGGGTAAGTTATTTTATTTTTGGCTGCTCGGGTAATGTTAGCCCTTAACCAAGAGACTCTTAATCTCAGGAAACAAACTGAGGTTGCTGGAAAGGAGGGAGGTGGGAGGGATAGGATGGCTGGGTGATGGACATTGGGAAGGGTATGTGATATGGTGAGTGTTGTGAATTGTGTAAGACTGTTGATTCCACAGAACTGTACCCCTGAAACAAACAATACATTATATGTTAATTAAAAAAAAGAAATAATGGCTGAAAACTTCCCTAATTTGATGAAATACATAAATATAAATGTCCAAGAAGCTCAGTGAACTTCAAGAAAGATGAACCAGGGGTTATATGTTATAATCAAACTTTAAAAAGCCAAAGACATAGAGCAAATCCTGAAGTAGCAAGAGAGAAGTGAATCATCACATTCAAGGTATCTGCACTAAGATTATCAGCAGATTTCTCATCAGAAACTTTGTGGTCCAGAAGACAGTGTTTGTTATATCCAAAGTGCTATAAAAGAATAAAGCTGTCACTAAGAATCCTGTGTCCAGAAAAAACTGTTTTTCAAAAGTGAGGGAGAAGTTAAGACATTGTCTGTTAAATGAAAGTTGAGGGAATTCATGACCACCAGAACTGTCCTGCAAAAGATGCTCAAGGGAGTCCCATTGGTAAGAAGAATGGATATAAGACAGTAACTCAAAGCTTTTTGGAGAAATAAATATCTTAGTAAAGGTAAATATGTGGACATTTTCAAAAGCTAGTATTATTATAACAGTTGTTTGTAACTATACTTTTTTGTTTCTGTACAATTTTAAAATGCCTTTGAATGTATACCTTTAAAGGAAATATCTTTAAAGAAAAAAAAATTATTAGTATAAAAGCTAGTGTTACTGTAAGTTTAGTTTATAATACCAAATCTTGTTTTCTATGTAATTCAGGGGACTAGTGCTTTTAAAAGAATTACTTTATTATTATTATTATTATTATTTTGTTTATATAATATATAAAGATGTAATTTTGTTACATTAGAGACTGAAGAGAATGGAGACAGAGCCGCGAAAGAGCAGAGTTTTTATATGTTGCTGAAGTTGAACTGGTATAAATTCTAAGTAGAGTGTTATAAACTTAGGTTGTTAAATGTAATCTCCATGGTAATTAAAGAGAAGATAGCTGTAGAATATGCACACAAGGAAATGAGAAAGGAATTTAAATGTTTCACTACAAAAAATCAACTAAACAGAGAAGACGATAATGTAGAAAATGAGGGCAAAAAGGATAGCAGACATATAGAAAACAATTAGCACATTCATGGAAGTAAGTCCCTCTTTATCATTAATCACTTTAAGTATAAATGGATTAACTTTCAGTCAAGAGACAGAGATTGCTAGAATGGATAAAAATAACGTGATTCAACTATATGCTGTCTATAATAGACTAATCTGAGACCCAAGGACATAAGCAGGTTGAGCATAATAGGATGGAAAAAGATATTCCATGCAAATAGTAACCAAAAGACAATAGGAGTGCCTATACTAATATCAGACAAAATAGACTTTTATTAAGAAAGATTACAAGAGATAAAGAATGGCATTATGTAGCAAAAAAGGTTTGAAACAACAAGAAGATATAACATTTACAAAAATTTGTGTACTTAATTGCATACTACGAAAATACATGAAGCAAAAACTGACAGGACTGATGGAGGAAATAGATAGTTCTGTAATAATAGTTGGAGACTTTAGTAGCTTTACCCAGAATAATGGATAGCACAACCAGATAGAATATAAAGAAATAAAGTACTTAATGCAGTAAGCCAACTAGATCTAAGAGAACCTATAGAATTTTCTATTCCAAAACAACAGAATGTACACATTCTTCTCAAGGTCATATGGGACATTTTCCAGGATAGGCCATACATTAGGTCACAAATTCTCATAGATTAAGATATAATCATTCAGTGTATCTTCTCTGACCACAGTGGGATGAAGTTAGAAATAAGTAACAAAAATAAAACTGGAAAATTCACAAAACTGTGGATATATTTTAAAATTTTTAAAAAGATTTTTGTTTTTTTAAGTGATCTCTACACCTAATGTGGGGTTCAAACCTACAGCCCCAAGATCAAGGTTCTCATGCTCTTCTGACTGAGCCAGCTGTGTGTCCCAAAACAGAATAATTTTAAATAACCAATGGATTGAAGAAGAAATTAGAAGGAATTTAATAAAAGACCTTTAGAAATGAATGAAAATAAAAACAAGATACAGAAAGTTATGAGATGCAGTGAAATCAGTGCTGAGTATGAAATTTATAGCTATAGATGCTTACATTAAAAAACAAAGATTTCAGATGTACACCCTAACTTACAAATTAATGGATTAGAAAAAGAACTATACCCAAAGCTAATAAAATGAAGGAAATAGTAGAGATTAGAGCAGAGATAGAGAACAGAAAAACCATTAGAATCATTAAGATCAAAATTTGTTCTTTTGAAAGATCAACAAAATTTCCAAAACTTGAGCTAGCCGAAAAAGGAAAAAGTAAAGAAAATTCAAATTACCTGAAATCAGAAATGAAAGTGCAGAGATTACTTACGATTCTAAAGAAATAAAAGGATAATAAGAAGATACTATGAACAATTGCATGCCAAACCTCGGATAATCTAGATGAAATGGACAATTTCCTAGAAATACAAAAACCTTACCAATACTAAATCATGAAGAAATAGAAAATTTGAATAGACCCATGACTAATAACAAGATTGAGTCAGTAATCAGAATCTAAGAATAAAGTCTGACAGCATCCCTGGTAGATTCTACCAACCATGTAAAGATGAACTAATAACAGTTCTCAAACTTTCCCAAAAGATTGAAGAGGAAGGAATACTTCCTAACTCATTCTTTGAAGTTAGCATCATCCTGATACAAAGACAAAGATACTCCAAGCAAACTATAGACCAGTATTTCTTAAAAACATGGATGTAGAAGTCCCCAACAAAATACTAGCAAACAGAATTCAGTAGCATTCTAAAAGGATATGCACCATAATCAAGATAGCTTTATTTCTAGAATGCAAGCATGGTTGAGCATATAAAACTTGATCAAGGTAATATGCCACATCTAACAAAAGAAAGGGAAAAAACCCCACATGATCATTTCAATTGATGTAAAAATTTTTTGAGAATATTTAACACCTTTCATGATTAAAACACTCAACAAAATAAGAATGAAAGGAAGCTACATCAACATAATAAAAGCCACATATGAAAGACTCACAACAAACATACTACTCAGTGGTAAAAGACTGAAAGCTTTTTGTATAAGTTCAGGGACAAGGCGAGGATGTCCACTTTCACTTCTGTTCAACATAATACTGGAAGTTTGTAGTTAGAGCAAGAAAAAGAAGTAAGAGTTATTCACATTGGAGAGGTAGCAGTAAAATTATCTTTGTTGGCAGATGATATGATCGTATATGTAGGAAACTGTAAAGACTGCAAAAAAGGCGGTTTGAACTTAGTAAGTTAATTTGCAAAGTATCAGGATACAGTGTCAACACTCAAAAATTCATTTCTGTACATGAACAATGAACAATCTGAAAAGGAAATTATTAAAAACAACTCCATTTACAATAACCTCACAAGAATAAAAGATTTAGGAATTAACCAAGGAGGTGAAAGACACACAGTGATAACTAAAAATTCATTGCTAAAACAAGACAAAGAAATAGGAAGATCCTTGTTCATTTACTGGAAAACTTAATATTTTAAAAATGTCATATGGTTTCACTTATTTGTGGAGCATAACAAATAGCATGGAGGACAAGGGGTGTTAGAGAGGAGTAGGGAATTTGGGTAAATTGGAAGGGGAGGTGAACCATGAGAGACTATGGACTCTGAAAAACAATCTGAGGGGTTTGAAGTGGCGGGGGGGGTGGGAGGTTGGGGTACCAGGTGGTGGGTATTATAGAGGGCACGGCTTGCATGGAGCACTGGGTGTGGTGAAAAAATAATGAATACTGTTTTTCTGAAAATAAATAAATTGAAAAAAAATAATTATTATAAAAAAAAATGTCACTAGTGCCCAAAATAATCTACAGATTCCTTACAGTACTTGTCAGAATCCCAGAGCTTTTTTTTTGCTTGCATTTTGGTAGAAATAGGAAAACTAAATCTAAAATTAATATGCAGTGTTAAAGGACCTGAGTAGCCAAAACAGTCTTGAGAAAGAATAAAACTGGAGGGCTCACACTTCAGATTTCAAAACTTGCTACACAGCTACAGTAATCAAAACTGTAGTATTGACATGAAAGACATAGACCAATGGAATAAAATAGCCCAGAAATGAGTTTTTTGTCAAGGATGGAAACTGGGCAAAGGACAGTCTTTTCAATAAATGATGCTGGAAAACTGGATATCCAGAAAAAGAATGAAATTGGACCCTTACATAATACCGTATACAAAAAATAATTGATAATGAATCAGGAACCTAAGTGTAAAACCTAAAATAGTAAGACTCCTAGAAAAAATATACAGGATCAAAACTTCATAACATTGGATTTGGTCATGATACCTTGGATATGATACCAAAGACACAGGTAGCAAAAGAAAAAATTAGGCAAATGAACTTCATGAAAATTAAAAAAAAAAAGTTTTTGCATCAAAAGACACCATCACAGTAAAAAGACAACCCACAGACTGGTAGAAAACATTTGCTAATCATATATCTGATAAGCAATTAATATCCAGAATACAGAGGATTTTTAAAACCTAACAATAATACAAAAGATCTGATTGCAAAATGGACGAAGAACTTGAATAGACAGGTCTCCAAAGAAGATATGTCAATGCCACTAAGCACAGAAAAAGATTCTCAACATCACTGATCATTAGATAATGCAAATCAAAACTATAATGAGATACTACCTCATACTCATTAGGATGGCTACTGTCACAAGAATGGAAATTAACAAAGGTGAAAATGTGAAGAAATTGGAACACTTGTGCATTGTTGGTGAGAATGTAAAATGGTAAGCCACTGTGAAAATGATGTGGTAGTTTCACAAAAAAAATTAAATTCAACGCCCATACGATCCAGCAGCTCCACTTCCAGATATATTCCTCAACATATTGAAAATGTCTTCAAAAAGGTATTCGTATACCCGTGTTCATAGCAGCATTATTCACAGTAGCTAAAATGTGAAAGCAACCCAAGTGTCCCTTGACCAATGAATGGATAAGCAAAATGTGGTATAGACATACAAGATAATGTTCAGTATTAAAAAGGAAAGAAATTCTGCAGTATGCTTTAATACTGGATGAACCTTGAGGACATGGAAGCTAAGTGAAGTAAGGCAGTCACAAGAAGACAAATAGTGTACGATTTCATTTGTATGAGGTACTTAGAATAGTTAGAATCATAAAGACAGAGTTTGTAATGGTAGTCATCCAGGATGGGGGTGAGAGGAGAAGGGGGAATTATTTAAGAGCTGTATACAAAATGAGCTATAAGGATGGTTCATGGTGGTGGCTGCACATCAGTGTGGGTGTATTTAATACCTGTGAACTGTACACTTAAAAAGGGTTAAGATGGCAAAAAATTTTATGTATTTACCACGATAAAAACAATCGTATTGTTTTAAACACTGAATAAAGTCTACTTGAATTTCAAATTATTTTTCTTTTCATTTTTCCAGCATTTGAAAATATTTTGATGGTGTTTGTTAAAAACAGAGTGGCATGAATGTTGACTAGATCAGCATGATATTGTGTATTTGCCTTTTTGTGTGTCACAATCTCACTGTTTTAAGGCTAAAAGCATACTAATGCTTTTTAATAGCACATTTTACAGTACAGTGTGAGTTTTTTCTTAATTGTCATAATCAAAAGTAAACTAGTCGGGAAATATAATCACTTTAGCCAATCACTGCTTACAGAAAAAATTGGAAATGTCAATAAATTGAACAGGCTTATTATAATATTTACTGAATCACCCTACATAGGTTTTGGAAATAATTATATTATAAAATAATATACTTCATATAATTCAGAAATAAAAGTCCTGCTCTTTCTCCATCATCAAACACCCTACTTATACTCTTAGGGTAGCTACTACTATTAACAGTTTCTTAAATTGCCTTCCAGAATTGTTCTTTGTATAGATAAGTTTATGTGTATGAGTGTCTGATGGAATTTATGCACAAATATACAAGACATGTATATCTTATTTGTTAAAAAAGATAAACGTTTATAAATATTTTAAATGACTTAAATATGTTCTTTAGCACACACACTGAGGAAAACTAGGAAAATTGATAGGCACATTAAAAATATAACAAAAAATTGGGACGCCTGGGTGGCTCAGTTGGTTAAGCAGCTGCCTTTGGCTCAGGTCATGATCCCAGCGTCCTGGGATCGAGTCCCACATCGGGCTCCTTGCTCGGCAGGAAGCCTGCTTCTCCCTCTGCCTCTGCCTGCCATTCTGTCTGCCTGTGCTCGCTCTCCCTCTCTCTCTCTGATAAATAAATAAAATCTTTAAAAAAAATAAAAAATATAATTTCAAAAAAATACATAATTTCATTTCTTTACGTTGAAGTCTTTTAATTATTCTAGTGGTATAGATTAAGAATAAAATTTCTATAATGCAGTTTAATAATGAGATTTTAACCTTATTTTCATGAAAACAAAATATTAATTTGTGTGGAAGATTTTTGCCCTCAATACGTGTTCTTAATACCTGTCATATTGAAAATAGTGGATTATCTCTGGGAGTGCGATTACTGTGAATATTGTACACGAGTAGTTTTGGCTTCTCGAATACCATGTTGTATGAGTTGTTTTTTTTTTTTAAAGCAATAAGCACATTCCATTAAAATGCTAGAAAAATTTTTTTCATTGCAGTCATTTTTATTTTTGTTTGTTTCTTGCTACCTTTTCATTTGCTTTTATTTGTTTTTATTTTTATTACAGTTAACATACAGAGTTATATTTTTTCAGGTTATAATTTAGTGATTCAGCAGTTCCATGATGAGTCCCAGTGCTCATCATGATGAACTCCCTAATCCCCACTACCTATTTCACCCTTCCCCTCATTCTTCTCCCCCCTAGTAATCATCAGTTTATTCTCTGTAGTTAAGAGTCTGTTTCTTGCTTTGTCTTTCTCTTATTTTTTTACCTTTGCTTGTTTGTTTTGTTTCTTAAATTGCACATGAGTGAAATCACATGGTATTTTTCTTTCTCTGATTTATTTTGCTTATAGCATTATGCTGTCTAGCTCCATCTATGTCACTGCAAATGGCAAGATTCTTTTTGATGGCTCAGTAATATTCCTGTGTGTGTGTGTGTGTGTGTGTGTGTGTGTGTGTGTGTGTGTATTATACCACATCTTCTTTATTCATTCGTTGATCACTGGACACTTGGGGTGCTTCCCTATTTTGGCTGTTATAAGTAGTGCTGTTATAAATATAGGGGGCATATATCCATTTGAATTAGTGTTCTTCTGTCTTTTGGGTAAGTACCCAGTAGTGTGATTGCAGGATTGCAGGGTAGTTCTAATAGTAATTCTTTGAAGAACCTCCATACTATTTTCCACAGTGGCTGCACCATATTGCATTCCCATCAGCGGTACACGAGTGTTCCTTTTTCTCCAGATCCTTGCCATTACCTGTTGTTTCTTTTGTTTTTTTTTTATTTTATCCGTTCTGACAGGTGTAAGGTGGTATCTCTTTGTGGTTTTTGATTTGCATTTTCCTGATGATGTGATGATGAACATCTTTTCGTGTGTCTGATGGCCATTTGTGTGTGTTCTTTGATGAAATAAATCTCTGTTCATGTCTTCTGCCCATTTTTAATTGGATTATTTGTTTTTTGAATATTGAGTTTTATGAGTTCTTTTTCTATTTTGGGCACTAGCCCTTTATCAGATATGTCATTTGCAAATAATGATAGGAAATATCTTTAAAACATAATGATATAAATTTTTAAAAATGTTCTCATAACATTTTAAAAAAATTAATTCTGGTTTTAGGCTTGTGTGGACGTCAGAGCCAGTTCAGTGTTTTGGCAGCAGATGGAATTTGCAGATGATCTCCAGGGCCATCCCAAGTTGCCAGAATGGTTATCCACACACCCTTCTCATGGAAATCGAGCTGAGCACTTGGATAGACTCATACCTCAGGTGAGCTAACGCTGTATAAGGCAAGACATTGTTTTTACCGTATCATTTATTTTTCAATTAGCAATAATCGCGCCTCGGATAAACCTCATTGGCTACGATACTGCCACTGCGCAAAGCTGTATCATTTATTTTTAATGTAGTTACTTCTTGTGCTTAGAGAGTTTTAGTCTAGCCTATCAGAAATTTTGATCACTATAATTATGGATTATTGCTTTTCATAGAATTTGACTGAAAAATAAAAGTCCTACTTGTCCATAAGTCTTGGGAAATAAATTCCTGTTCAGTTTACCTTTCTTGATGGTGAAAGTTTAACCTTTTTAGAATCATACCTTTTAATTTTAACTGATTTGGTGGAAGTCTAAAACTCTATGTATTTTTCAACATATTGATCATAATTTAGTCTTGGTGATTTCAGTTTTGTTAAAACGGTTGTTAAAAATACCAGTTAATGGGGCGCCTGTGTGACTGAGTGGGTTACAGCCTCTGCTTTGGCTCAGGTCATGATCCCAGGGTCCTGGGATTGAGCCCCCATATCGTATCCGCTCTCTGCTCAGCTGGGAGCCTGCTCTCTCTCTCTCTGCCTGCCTCTTTGCCTACTTGTGATATCTGCCTGTCAAATAAATAAATAAAATCTTTCAAAAAAAAATACCAGTTAATGAACTGTGTTTGGCTCAATTAATTTTGCTTGTTTGTTTTGATAGTGATGCTGGAATTTGTTTTCTTAGAAAAAAATCTTTTTGTATTAGTTTGCTTTTTGGTTATTTGTTTATAAGAAATGTGCTCTGTGGTGTTCATTCTTTTTTGGTAGAATTCCTGAATGGATCAAGTTTGAAGCAGCTTTCTCACAAGTAGTTTTCACTGTCTTCTGAAAAATCTTTTGACTTAACGTCATTCAAAATGTTTTCTGTAGTTACAACATCAGTACAAAATGGATGTCAGGCATCTCTAAGCCAGGCTATATCTCTCTTCTTGAATTAAATTTGCTGGTTGGTTATAAAAGCAGAATATACTTTAGGAATTTAAGAATCGGTATTGGTCTGTTTGCTAAAGGATAAAAAGAGATCTAGGACTTTCAGTATGATTTCAAATTCAGTTAAGAAATACTGGGTTTCTTTCTTTTTTTTTTTTTTTTTAAATATTTTATTTATTTATTTGTCAGAGAGAGAGAGGGAGAGAGAGTGAGCACAGGCAGACAGAATGGCAGGCAGAGGCAGAGGGAGAAGCAGGCTTCCTGCTGAGCAAGGAGCCCGATGCGGGACTCGATCCCAGGACGCTGGGATCATGACCTGAGCTGAAAGCAGCTGCTTAACCAACTGAGCCACCCAGGCGTCCCCTGGGTTTCTTTTATAAGAAAGAAATGATACCAGTAAGTAGAGGGGATACAAAGAGACATAAGACATGATTCTTGATACTTTCATACTAAGATAAGATACAAATTGATTCTTAATACAATAGGGAATATGATTTACCATAAGAAAAGTAGAAATGTGGTGGTATGCAACTTGAAGGAATAATAAGTGGCATCTAGTTTGGAATGGGAAGCAATCACAAGATTCATTCATTCATTTATGTGATCAATATTTGTTGATACTCCACAAATAAGTGAAACCATATGATAATTGACTCTCTCTGCTTGACTTATTTCACTCAGCATAATCTCTTCCAGTCCCATCCATGTTGCTACAAAAGTTGGGTATTCAGACTTTCTGATGGAGGCATAATACTCCATAGTGTATATGGACCATATCTTACTTATCCATTCATCCATTGAAGGGCATCTTGGTTCTTTCCACAGTTTGGCGACCGTGGCCATTGCCGCTATAAACACTGGGGTACAGATGGCCCTTTTTTTCACTACATCTGTATCTTTGGGGTAAATACCCAGGAGTGCAATTGCAGGGTCATAGGGAGGCTCTATTTTTAATTTCTTGAGGAATCTCTACACTGTTCTCCAAAGTGGCTGCACCAACTTGCTTTCCCACCAACAGTGTAAGAGGGTTCCCCTTTCTCCACATCCCCTCCAATACATGTTGTTTCCTGTCTTGCTAATTTTGGCCATTCTAACTGGTGTAAGGTGGTATCTCAATGTGGTTTTCATTTGAATCTCCCTGATGGCTAGTGATGATGAACATTTTTTCATGTGTCCGATAGCCATGTGTATGTCTTCATTGGAGAAGTATCTGTTCATATCTTCTGCCCATTTTTTGGTATGATTATCTGTTTTGTGTGTGTTGAGTTTGAGGAGTTCTTTATAAATCCTGGATATCAGCCTTTTGTCTGTACTGTCATTTGCAAATATCTTCTCTCATTCCGTGGGTTGCCGTGGGTTGCCTCTTTGTTTTGTTGACTGTTTCCTTTGCTGTTCAGAAGCTTTTGATCTTGATGAAGTCCCAAAAGTTCATTTTCGCTTTTGTTTCCTTTGCCTTTGGAGACATATCTTGAAAGAAGTTGCTGTGGCTGATACCGAAGAGGTTACTGCCTATGTTCCCCTCTAGGATTCCGATGGATTCCTGTCTCACGCTGAGGTCTTTTATCCATTTCGAGTTTATCTTTGTGTATGGTGTAACAGAATGGTTGAGTTTCATTCTTCTACTTATAGCTGTCCAGTTTTCCCAGCACCATTTATTGAAGATACTGTCTTTTTTCCTGTTTTGTTGAATATTATTTGACCATAGAGTTGAGGGTCCATATCTTGGCTCTCTACTCTGTTCCACTGGTCTATGTGTCTGTTTTTATGCCAGTACCATGCTGTCTTGGGGATCACAGCTTTGTAGTAAAGCTTGAAATCAGGTAACAGGATGCTGCCAGTTTTATTTTTGTTTTTCAATATTTCCTTAGCTATTCGGGGTCTCTTCTGATTCCATACAAATTTTTGGATTATTTGCTCCAGCTCTTTGAAAAATACCGGTGGAATTTTGATCGGAATGGCATTAAAGTATAGATTGCTCTAGGCAGTATAGACATTTTAACAAATAACATGGAGGACATGGGGAGATGGAGAGCAGAAGGGAGTTGAGGGAAGTTGGAAAGGGAGGTGAACCATGAGAGACTATGGACTCTGAAAAACAACCTGAGGGTTTTGAAGGGGTGGGGGTGGGAGGTTGGGGGAACCAGGTGGTGGGTATTAGGGAGGGCACGGATTGCATGGAGCACTGGGTGTGGTGCAAAAACAATGAATACTGGGGCACCTGGGTGGATCAGTGGATTAAAGCCTCTGCCTTCAGCTCAGGTCATGATCCCAGAGTTCTGGGATCGAGCCCCACATCTGGCTCTCTGCTCCGCAGGGAGCTTGCTTCCTCCTCTCTCTCTGCCTACCTGCGATCTTTCTCTGTCAGATAAATAAATAAAATCTTAAAACAAAACAAAACAAAAAAAGAAAATAATGTTACGCTGAAAAGAAATAAAAATGAAAAAAAATATTTGTTGATACTCATCTCTAATCTGCTATTATGTGTTCTGTAGCCAGGGAGTGAGGACAAAACAAAACAGTCTTTGTTTTCTTGGAGCTAACATTTTCATTAGGTAATTCCATAATAAACAAACATACAATATGTCAAGTGGTGATATGCAAGAGGGGGAAATATAAAGCAGGTTAAAGGTAGTAAAGAGGGCTGGGAAGCAAAGAAGATTTACTAGTCTGTGTTCATGTGTCAAAGAGAGGGCCCCACTGAGTAGAACCTGGAAAATCCCTGGAGCAAATCCTGTGATTTGGAGGGAGTCTCTTAGGCTGAGGAAGTAGCAAGTGTACGGCACCTAAAGTGAGAATATGTTTGGTGTGTTCAGGGAATAGCCAGGAAGACATGGTGGCTGAATGAAATAAGGAAGGTGGGCAAAATGGTTGAGATGTGGAGGGAGAAGACCATGAAGGGTCTTCTAAACCATTGTAAGGACTTCTATTTCAAGTGACGAGGGACGCTAGTAGAAGATTTTCAGCAGAGGAGTGAGTTGACCTGACTCTCGTGTTTTATAGTGATCACTGGGGCTCCTGTGTGGAAAGTGGAATGTAATGGGGCAATGGTAGAATCAGGGAGACGATTTAGGAGGCTCTTGCAGTAATCCTATTAAGACATTATGGAGGCAGAAGAGAGTGAGAGAAGTGGTTACATTTGGGATATATTTTAGAAGGAATGATGACAGAATTTATTGACAGCTTGGGCATGCTTTGTATCTTTCATGAGCATTGGAGATGGCCAGACATGGATTCTTAAGACCTTTCCTAAATATATTTCATTTATGCTCCTAATTCAAAGAAAAAAATTTTTAGAAAGATATAACAGTGAAATTTACTTGATACAATGGATAGTAATCATTCATCTTAAAAGGGCAACATAAGACTGGGATCATATGTGTTTCATTAGTAAGTGATGTGTACTGAAGCTCACTGGTTCTGCAACCCAGGGACCTTGTATTGCCCTGGGAAGTTTGGCCTATCTCTAAAGTCATAATAATCACATGATTTTCTTTTAGAATCCCCTTCCTTTGCATTTTTGCTCAGTGAAATTCTAAAAATATATGGCTTGCTTAAACTGAATAATGAATTCTAGCCAACTTTCATCTGAAGCTTGTTGTAAATTCTGTTAAAAAAAATGTGCTTTAGCAAAGTCTTTAAAATAATAATGAATTGATTAGTGTGTATGAGGAAAAGTGGTTGAAGAAACAATTATGTTATTTGGGAATCAATGATGAAAAACACTGGGAGATTTTTTTTTCTTCTAAAAATAAACTATCCTAGTTCAGAAACTTAATTTGAAAACCTCATATAATTTCTTATATTTTCCCCCCAAGTGATTAAATTCAATTTGAAAGTAATAAGACTCTACTACAATATTGGGAATAATTCAGCGGTTGAAGTGAAGCTGATAGTGCAAGAGTATACTGTTAATTAGAATACATGGTCATAATTCAGAGATTGGAATTCCCTACCATTGTAAGTCTAATTTCTATAATGAAACAAAGTGATTCCTCAGGCAATTTATAGAATTATGTGAGTCTATAGACTACTGCTAAGGACTACTTTTTTTGTTGTTGTAGTTAAGATTTATTTAAGAGATTTCTTTTGCTTTCGTATGTTTGTTTTTTTAACTTATGTGAGTACAGTGTTACATTCTACCTATAAAGCTCCTGTCCTTTGACATTCCTGACAATATGCTGGAGTGATGTATGTCTCAAAGATAGTTAGAAATACAGCACCAGAACACAGAAAAATCTAGGCAAGAGATGAGGATTTCAGAATCACCTGAAAAATGTGATAGTTGAAGCAGGGTAGATGAGTTCACTTAGGAAGTAAACAGAAAAAGATCCTGGACAGAGTTAACAGTAAAGTAGGTTACCTATTTGACTGGTAGGAAGAAGATTGAGCCTGTAATAAATCAGATTTATAGGAGGAGAAAAGATCAAGAAAATCAAGAAAGTAAGATTCTTTGGTTCTATGAAAACACAAATGTTGATAATTTTGATTTTTTTAAAATTAACTTATTGAAGACGGTATATTTTTTATTTCTTACTGGATTCCCTGAATATCATCAAAGAAATGTATTATTTCCTACCATAGCATATCAAGATTGAAAATATTTTAAATCTATACTTTGTGCATTTGACAAATATTATTTGTTAATGCCAGGCCATAGGTGTTACAAGTGTTGTGAGCAAAATACACAAAAATCCCTGCCCTCATGAAGCTTATGCAGTAAAGGGAGACAGACAATAAATAACATTAATTAGTAATGTACAGACTAGATCACTGATATATTGTATACTAGTCAGTAATGAGTGTTAAGAGGAAAATAAAGGAAGAACAAGTATATTAGTCAGCTTGGGCTGCCATAGCAAAATACTAGAGACTGGGTGACTTAAGCAACAGAAATTTATTTCTTCACAGTTCTGAAGGGTAGAAGTCTAAGATCAAGGTTCTGACTTAAGCAATAGCAATTAATTTTTTCAGAATTCTTAAGGCTGGAAGTCCAGTAATTTCCTGGCAGATTCATTTTCTGGTGAGGTCTTTCTGGCTTACAGATGGCTGCCTTCTAGAACATTGTGTCCTCACCTGGTGGAGAGAGTGAGTGTATTGGTGTCTCTTCTTTTTCTTGTAAGGGGATGTTAATCCCTCATGAAGGCTCCCGACCTCGTCTAAACCTAGATTACCTCCCAAAACCCCATCTCTAAATAATCTCTAATAATCTCTAAATAATCACATTAGAGGTTAAGGCTTCAACATAAGAATCTGAGGTGGGGGGACAGTCCAGTCTATAGTGGATAGGTAATATGTGAGCAGAGGTGGTTGAGGTCCTGGAATAGCTGTTTGAAATGGGGTCAGTCAGAGAAGGTTTCACTGAGAAGATGGTATTTGAAGGAAGAAATGAAATAAATGAAAGAATGAACCATGTGGCTTCCTAGGCCAACACGCTTCCAGGCAGAAGACATAGTAAGTACCAGGCTCTGAGGTAGGATTGAGCCTGGTGTATTTGAGGGACAGCAAGGAGACCAGTGTGGCTGGATGGGGTAAACAAGGGAAAGTGGAGAGTGTGGATTTTGAAGCCAGTGTAAGGACTTTGGCTTTTGCTTACAGATGGGACACCAGTGGAAAGTTTTAAGCAGAGAACTAGAAGAGTAACAGGATTGACTTGTGTTTGGAAAGAATGTGATAAATAGCTCCTACAAAGCACTAAAATCATATTGTTTTAAGTATTTTAATATAGTATGTCATTCAGAATATAGATTGATTTCCTTGTTTTGTTTTGCTTTTAATATTTTATGTATTTATTTGACAGAGAGAGAGATCACAAGTAGGCAGGGAGGCAGGCAGAGGGAGAGGGGATAGCAGGCTTCCTACTGAGCAGAGAGCCCAATGTGGGGCTCTATCCCAGGACCCTGAGATCATGATCTGAGCTGAAGGCGGAGCCTTAACCCACTGAGCCACCCAGGTGCCCCTTGTTTTGCTTTTAAAAATCAAGAAAATGCCCCCAAGTTAGAAAAAAACTGTACCTTTGCTATTTTTTAATGTGTATTCTGCAATGAAGCATGTATAAATGCCTAGTTAAATATAATCCTGTAATCCACCAGCATTTAAAAATGATAAATATAGGGTTATAGTATTAATAATATTTATAGTTAATAAGATGATATGCTATAATTTTATTTACTTGAAATAATCAGTTAAATTTAGGAAACAAATATTCCACACATTTTGGTTACCATAACAACTTGGGTGAAAAATTGAAGAACAGATGTTAAATCAACCTGTTGATGTTTAATGGTATGACAGTTTTAAAATTATACTTAACACTGTTCAGATTTTAAATTTATGTGTAACATAAGTTGTCCTTGAAAGAGATCCCTTATTTAACTTTCTTTCTATAAAGATTGTTATAAAATATGGATGAATAGATGTGAATAAAGGAAATGGTATGATAACCCAGGATAGAAATTTACTTGAAAGATTTATTTTACAATGGAAAGGATTCAGACTGAATTTTTTATTTTCTGTTTCTCTCACTGACTTACTCTCTGCCATCTGGGGGAAGGATATGGAGAATGTTAGAATGTCTAGGAAAAACATTTAATTTGGCCTTACTTCTGTTTAGGGTTATGTTATAATAATTTTGAGTAGGATTTATTTTTTAATGACTCTTAGAACTTTCAATGTCAGCCTTATTTGTAAACTGTTTTTTAAATCTTGGTGTTCACATTTACAGCATTCAGTTTTTATAGATACTGGCAGGCTGTAAATGCATTCATTTTAATCTCATTTTATCTTGAATTCTTTAAACTTTCAGGAAGCTGGGGGTTGAGAACTTATAAATCATTTCCATGCATTTATAATTAGACAAAGTAAATGCATAAATCATTAATATTATAAATCTCATGAGTGGAAAATATGAGTGTTTAACATTGAAGTGAAATGTCGTTGTTGGCCAGTGTACACAAACATACACTGTTCACCTTACAGAATTTCATTTTGTCTGACATGGAGAGTGTTGAGGAAAAGGCAAATATCATAGCAGCTACTGTAATTGAATTGGCCTCTGAATCATATAAAGCCAGGAAGCCTGACAGTAACATTGTCTCAAACCTTAAAAAAATATTATGGTTCATGGGATGTGTATCTACTTGAGGCTGAAGTGAGTGGGCTATTAGAAAAAATTGCTTTTAGGGGGAAAGAAAAGTATGATATTTTTAGAAAAACGTGTTAAAAAATGGAGGTTTTTTTTTTTTTCCTTGAAATTACTTGATTTCTACTTTCGAAGGAAGCTTTTAATCTAATTATGAAGCTTCTCTGGCCATTAAGTTTTTTTCTCTCTTTTTTAAACATAATTATTGTGGCTTGTTTTTTATGAAAAAGTAATTGCTGTTTTACTTGATACGTAGTCCCTAGAAGCATCCTGATGTGTACCAGCAGTTTTTTAAAAAATACTTCAGTTGTTATCGGAATAAATACAGCCATTTCATAATATATTGCTCTTTTATGTCAGGAGTGGTTGATTATAAAATTTATTTGAAAATTTTTTCTTATTTATCATTCTAGAGGAAGATTGACATGTGTCAAGGTGGTCTTAATTTTTAAATTTTTTGTATTTATTAAAATTATTAGTTATTTAAATAATTAACTTTTTTTTAGCCCACTTCAAAAACTGTCATAAAACTGTCATACCATTAAACATCAACAGGTTGATTCAAATTCCAATTCCCATTGCAGTTTATGAAAGGAAATGAAATGAATTAGAGGAAAAACATTTTTAGAGGTAAAATCATGACTTACACAAATGTGAGATGAACAGTATCTGAGATTTTAACTTATTATTACTGAGAGAGCCAGTAATTTCAGAACCATAGGTTCTGAAAATTTCAGAACCATAGGTACATAGACAATCAGGAATGCTGAACTGACTTTACAGACAGATGCAAAACTGATCTATTCATGAGGCAATGATCAATTGCATTCCACCAGATAGATAGTTTGCCTGCATTCCTACAGACATGTATTATTTGCATTGTTATTAGTTTTCTACAGATTATGGAGTTGTAAAACAGCTCTAAGGCCTTGAAAGGCAGAATTGACACTCATGGATGCACTTGATAGGATATCCAGTGTTCTTTTTCACCCACTTCAAAGTTTTTCACAATTTCTTCTGTTTTTATTTTCTGTGGTCATCCATTTGCCTTTCAAGTAAAGACACTAAATCAAATCATTCTGTCAGGCTAATATATAAGCAGAAGTTTTTGTTTTGTTGTTTGTAAGTAGCCACATAGCCATTATCCTTATTGTATTTCTTTTCTGTCTCTTAAAGTAACAAACTACTATTCTCATTCATTTATGCTAAATTTGTTTCTAATGAGTTTTTGATTGACGTTATTGATGTTAAAATCCTAGGCTTTTTTCTTCTTCTTCTTTTTTTTGTATATGCTGCCTAAAGAAATTAAGGGAGAGAGCTTGAAGAGGGGTATAAAGGGATTGGTTTCATTTTTTAGGATGTTGGGGAGAAAACATTTTTATATACCTTCAAAGGTTCTTCTGGCTGATCTAAATTAAATTGACATGAAATAGATTAACCCGAGAAAAATGAGTTTAATTTTGTAAATATGGGAACCCCGAATACTTGAGAAGTTCAAAGACAGGTAAAGTGAAGTATTTATGCCATTGTGTGGTAAGGAATGGGATAAGGCCTTGAGGCTTCAGAGGGGAGGAGAGCAAGTCACAGGGTAATAAGAGGAAGAGCAGATACTTCGTAAGGAGATGTTTGCCCTTTCATACAGATGGTTCACTGAGATAAAATTTATTTCTGGTAATAACTCTTATTCTGGGGAAGCCCCCCCCCCCCAGTTTATCTTCTTCTAAAGGTAGTTAGGAGAGGAGCAAAATCTTCTCTTGAGGCCACAGGGTTTTATTGCCTTAAACTCAAAATAGTCCACATGCCAAAATGGCACATTTTAGGGAGACTTTTTCTGCATCCCTTCAAGGAAAAACATTTAAACCTTTCATGAGTTATTTTGAACTAAAGTTATAGATATAAAATCAAGAATGAGGGCGCAGAAATGCAGAAATGACAAGACAATGGAGGGTAGGGAGGAAAAACATCTTTAAAAGACTTTTTATTATAAATCTTAAAAACACATGTAAAGATAGAGAATAATTTGAATAATGTAATGAATCCCCATTTTCCATTCACATTCATTAGTATCAACCTTTTTGTACATTTGCTTCATTTGAATCTTGTCTTATTTTTTCCCATTTGTATTTTAATGTAAATGTCAGACAAGAAGACTTTCTCCCCAGTTACTCCAATATGATGTATTTTAGAAAGTGTACCATTTTCATCCACAATTATACTACTGTTCCTAAGAAAATTTACAGTAATTCCTTATTAAAAATTAATATCATATCCTGCCCATTTGCAGAGTTCTCTGTCTCAAAATACAATTTTCCCATTGGTTTATTCAAATCCTGACCTATCAAATCTATGTGTTGCATTTGCTTATTTTGTCTCAAGTCTCTTTGACTTCAGAACAGTGCCCCCTCCCTTTTGTTTTGTTTTTAAACATGCCATTGACTTGAATACATCTAGCCTGACATTCTAGATTTATGTGATTGCTTTTTTATGATATCATCTAAATTGTGTAAAAAAACAAAAGTCAACTGAGTAAATTTAAAGACCAAATTGGTTTTATTCTGCAGTTCATGAATTGAGTAGCATCCTTCTAGCAATAGAAAGGAATTCCAAAAAATTGAATAAAATGGGAGATTTTTGTAAGCAGAAAGGGGCTGGGACAGGGAAAGAGGAGTTACGTCATCTTTCTTTGCTTGACTGAAGGGGTCTATCCAGCAGATTACTGCACTAAATGCTAACGGGGAAATTCCAGATTTACTGGCTTAAGATTCCATTCTGAAAGTAGTTGAAACTGCAGTTAGGTTTGCTTCTTAAGTCTTGGTTTGGTGATGTGGGGCTTACCCCAAGCAAGCCTGTTTTGGGCCTATTATCTCTCTCTCTCTCTGTTTTTTTTTTTTTTTTTTTTTTTTTAAAAAACACTTGTTTCTCTGTATACCTGTAAGCAGAAGTTAAATTTTGGCAAGAATATTTTATAGGCAGTGCGTCTATGCTTCATACTGTTTCACATCAGGATTCTCCTGATCTGGCTGCTCCACATTTAGTGATGCTTTATTTGTTCAGGGGTTTGGATGATGATGGCCTGACCCTTCCTTTGTCAACATGGTTCTTCCTCATCTGGCCAGCAAGTGATTGCAGGGTAATGATTTAGCACTCCATGAATATCCAGTTTTTCACAAGCCTGGGAAGTTTTTTTGTTTATTTGTTTTATTTTATTTTTATTTTTTATAAACATATAATGTATTTTTATCCCCAGGGGTACAGGTCTGTGAATTGCCAGGTTTACACACTTCACAGCACTCACCATGGCAAATAACCCTCCCCAATGTCCATAACCCCACCCCCCTTCTCCCAACCCCCCTCCCCCCAGCAACCCTCAGTTTGTTTTGTGAGATTAAGAGTCACTTATGGTTTGTCTCCCTCCTGATCCCATCTTGTTTCATTTATTCTTCTCCTACCTCCCTAACCTCCCATGTTGCATCTCTAATTCCTCATATCAGGGAGATCATATGATAGTTGTCTTTCTCCAATTGACTTATTTCACTAAGCATGATACCCTCTAGTTCCATCCATGTTGTCGCAAATGGCAAGATTTCATTTCTTTTGATGGCTGCATAGTATTCCATTGTGTGTATATACCATATCTTTTTTATCCATTCATCTGTTGATGGACATCTAGGTTCTTTCCATAGTTTGGCTATTGTAGACATTGCTGCTATGAACACTCAGGTGCACGTGCCCCTTCGGATCACTACGTTTGTATCTTTAGGGTAAATACCCAGTAGTGCAATTGCTGGGTCATAGGGTAGTTCTATTTTCAACTTTTTGAGGAACCTCCATGCTGTTTTCCAGAGTGGTTGCACCAGCTTGCATTCCCACCAACAGTATAGGAGGGTTCCCCTTTCTCCGCATCCTCGCCAGCATCTTTCATTTCCTGACTTGTTCATTTTAGCCATTCCGACTGGTGTGAGGAAATACCATTGTGGTTTTGATTTGTATTTCCCTGATGCCGAGTGATGTGGAGCACTTTTTCATGTGTCTGTTGGCCATCTGGATGTCTTCTTTGCAGAAATGTCTGTTCACGTCTTCTGCCCATTTCTTGATTGGATTATTTGTTCTTTTGGTGTTGAGTTTGCTAAGTTCTTTATAGATTTTGGACACTAGCCCTTTATCTGATATGTCATTTGCAAATATCTTCTGCCATTCTGTCAGTTGTCTTTTGGTTTTGTTAACTGTTTCCTTTAATGTGCAAAAGCTTTTGATCTTGATGAAATCCCAATAGTTCATTTTTGCCCTTTCTTCCCCTGCCTTTGGTGATGTTCCTAGGAAGAAGTTGCTGTGGCTGAGGTCAAAAAGGTTGCTGCCTGTGTTCTCCTCAAGGATTTTGATGGATTCCTTTCTCACATTGAAGTCCTTCATCCACTTGAGTCTTATTTTTGTGTGTAGTGTAAGGAAATGGTCCGATTTCATTTTTCTGCGTGTGGCTGTCCAATTTTCCCAACACCATTTGTTTAAGAGGCTGTCTTTTTTTCCATTGGATATTCATTCCTGCTTTGTCGAAGATTAGTTGACCATAGAGTTGAGGGTCTATTTCTGGGCTCTGTCTTCTGTTCCATTGATCTATGTGTCTGGGCTCTCTATTCTGTTCCATTGATCTATGATGATGACAGCTTTGTAATGGAGCTTGAAGCCCAGAATTGTGATGCCACGAACTTTGGCTTTCTTTTTCAATATTCCTTTGGCTGTTCGAGGTCTTTTCTGGTTCCATATAAATTTTAGGATTATTTGTTCCATTTCTTTGAAAAAAATGGGTGGAATTTTGATAGGGATTGCATTAAATGTGTAGATTGCTTTAGGTAGCATAGACATCTTCACAATATTTGTTTTTCCAATCCAGGAGTATGGAACATTTTTCCATTTCTTTGTGTCTTCCTCAATTTCTTTTATGAGTACTTTATAGTTTTCGGAGTATAGATTCTTAGCCTCTTTGGTTAGGTTTATTTCTAGGTATCTTATAGTTTTGGGTACAGTTGTAAATGGGATTGACTCCTTAATTTCTCTTCTGTCTTGTTGGTGGTGTAGAGAAATGCAACTGTTTTCTGTGCATTGATTTTATATCCTGACACTTAACTAAATTCCTGTACAAGTTCTAGCAGTTTGGAGTGGAGTCTTTTGGGTTTCCACATATAGTATCATATCATCTGCGAAGAGTGAGAGTTTGACTTCTTCTCTGCCAATTTAGATGCCTTTAATTTCTTTTTCTTGTCTGATTGCTGAGGCTAGGACTTCTAGTACTATGTTGAATAGCAGTGGTAATAATGGACATCCCTGCCGTGTTTCTGACCTTAGCAGAAAAGCTTTCAGTTTTTCTCATTGAGAATGATATTTGCATTGGGTTTTTCATAGATGGCTTTGATAATATTGAGGTATGTGCCCTCTATCCCTACACTTTGAAGAGTTTTGATCAGGAAGGGATGCTGTACTTTCTCAAATGCTTTTTCAGCATCTATTGGGAGTATCATATGGTTCTTGTTCTTTCTTTTATTAATGTGTTGTATCACATTGATTGATTTGCAGATGTTGAACCAAACTTGCAGCCCTAGAATAAATCCCACTTGGTCATGGTGAATAATCCTTTTAATGTACTGTTGAATCCTATTGGCTAGTATTTTGATGAGAATTTTGCATCTGTGTTCATCAAGGATATTGGTCTGTAATTCTCTTTTTTGATGGGATCTTTGTCTGATTTTGGGATCAAGGTGATGCTGGCCTCATAAAATGAGTTTGGAAGTTTTCCATATATATATATATATATAAATATATATATATATATATATATGAACAGTTTCAGGAGAATAGGAATTAGTTCTTCAAATGTTTGGTAGAATTCCCCTGGGAAGCCCTTGGCTTTTTTTTGTTTGGAGATTTTTGATGACTGTTTCAATCTCCTTACTGGTTATGGGTCTGTTCAGGTTTTCTGTTTCTTCCTGGTTCAGATGTGGTAGTTTATATGTCTCTAGGAATGCATCCATCTCTTCCAGATTGTCAAATTTGGTGGCATAGAGTTGCTCATGGTATGTTTTTATAATTGTTTGTATTTCTTTGGTGTTGGTTTTGATCTCTCCTCTTTCATTCATGATTTTATTTATTTGGGTCCTTTTTCTTTTCTTTTTGATGAGTCTGGCCAAGGTTTATCAATCTTATTAATTCTTTCAAAGAACCAGCTCCTAGTTTCGTTGATTTGTTCTATTGTTTTTTTGGTTTTTATTTCATTGATTTCTGCTCTGATCTTTATTATTTCTCTTCTCCTGCTGGGTTTAGGGTTTCTTTCTTGTTCTTTCTCCAGCTCCTTTAAGTGTAGGGTTAGGTTGTGTATTTGAGACCTTTCTTGTTTCTTGAGAAAGGCTTGTACCACTATATATTTTCCTCTCAGGACTGCCTTTGCTGTGTCCCACAGATTTAGAGCCATTGTGTTTTCATTGTCATTTGTTTCCATAAATTTTTTCAGTTCTTCTTTAATTTCCTGGTTGACCCATTCATTCTTTAGAAGGATGCTGTTTAGTCTCCATGTATTTGGGTTCTTTCCAAATTTCCTCTTGTGATTGAGTTCTAGCTTCAGAGCATTGTGGTCTGAAAGTATGCAGGGAATGATCCCAATCTTTTGATACCAGTTGAGATCTGATTTATGACCCAGGATGTGGTCTGTTCTGGAGAATGTTCCATGTGTACTAGAGAAGATTGTGTATTCTGTTGCTTTGGGATGAAATGTTCTGAATGTATCTGTGATGTCCATCTGGTCCATTGTGTCATTTAAGGCCTTTATTTCCTTGTTGATCTTTTGCTTGGATGATCTGTCCATTTCAGTGTGGGGAGTGTTAAAGTCCCCTACTATTATTGTATTATTGTTGATGTGTTTCTTTGATTTTGTTATTAATTGGTTTATGTAGTTGGCTGCTCCCACCTTAGGGGCATAGATATTTAAAATTGTTAGATCTTCTTGTTGGACAGACCTTTTGAGTATGATATAGTGTCCTTCCTCATCTCTCATACTAGTCTTTGGCTTAAAATCTAATTGATCTGATATAAGGATTGCCACCCCAGTTTTCTTCTGATGTCCATTAGCATGGTAAATTCTTTTCCACCCCCTCACTTTAAATCTGAAGGTGTCTTCAGGTCTAAAATGAGTTTCTTACAGGCAACATATTGATGGGTTTTGTTTTTTTATCCATTCTGATACCCTGTGTCTTTTGATTGGGGCATTTAGCCCATTAACATTCAGGGTAACTATTGAGAGATATGAATTTAGTGCCATTGTATTGCCTGTAAGGTGACTGTTACTGTATATTGTCTCTGTTCCTTTCTGATCTACTACTTTTAGGCTTCTCTTTGCTTCAAGGACCCCTTTCAATATTTCCTGTTGAGCTGGTTTGGTGTTTGCAAATTCTTTCAATTTTTGTTTGTCCTGGAAGCTTTTTTTTTTTTTTTAAGATTTTATTTATTCATTTGTCAGAGATAGAGGGAGAGAGAGTGAGTGAGCACAGGCAGACAGAGAGGCAGGCAGAGGCAGAAGCAGGCTCCCTGCCAAGCAAGGAGCCCGATATGGGACTCGATCCCAGGATGCTGGGATCATGACCCGAGCCGAAGGCAGCTGCTCAACCAACTGAGCCACCCAGGCCTCCCTGTCCTGGAAGCTTTTTACCTCTCCTTCTATTTTCAATGATAGTCTAGCTGGATATAGGATTCTTGGCTGCATGTTTTTCTCGCTTAGTGCTCTGAATATCTCATGCCAATTCTTTCTGGCCTGCCAGGTCTCTGTGGATAAGTCTGCTGCCAATCTAATATTTTTACCATTGTATGTTACAGACTTATTTTCCCGGGCTGCTTTCAGGATTTTCTCTTTGTCACTAAGACTTGTAAATTTTACTATTAGGTGACGGGGTGTGGACCTATTCTTGTTGATTTTGAGAGGGGTTCTCTGCACCTCCTGGATTTTGATGCTTGTTTCCTTTGCCATATTGGGGAAATTCTCTACAATAATTCTCTCCAATATACTTTCTGCTCCCCTCTCTCTTTTTTCTTCTTCTGGAATCCCAAACATTATTCTAATGTCTCCATTTTTGATTGCACCTCATTAATAGCTTTTTTAAATTTCAACTTGGTTATGTTTTAGTTCTCTTATTTCTCCAGAAAGGGCTTTTATATCTCCCAAGAGGGTTTCTCTAACATCTTCCATGCCTTTTTCGAGCCCGGCTAGAACCTTGAGAACCATCATTCTGAACTCTAGAGCTGACATATTACCAATGTCTGTATTGATTAGGTCCGTAGCTTCAGTACTGCCTCTTGTTCTTTTTTTTTTTTTTTGTGGTGAGTTTTTCTGCCTTGTCATTTTGTCCAGATAAGAGTATCTGAAGGTGCAAATAAACTACTAAAAGGGTGACAAAGACCCCAGGAAAATGCGCTTTAACCAAATTAGAAGAGACCCCAAATCATGGGGGGGAGAAAGGGGATAAAAAGAAGTTAAAAAAAATTAAAAAAAGAAAATAAATAAAGAAAACATATAAAAAAGAAATATATATATATATGTATATATATATATATATATATATTAGATAAACTAGTTAAAAAAGAAAAGGGTAAAAGTTAAAAAAAATTTAGCAGAAAATAAAATAAAATAAATTAAATTAACTGCAAGACTAACGAATCATGGGGAGAAAGCCATGAGTTCCGTGCTTTGCTTTTTCCTCCTCTGGAATTCCGCTGCTCTCCTTGGTAGGTGAACTTGGTCTTGGCTGGATTTCTTGTTGATCTTCTGCGGGATGGGCCTGTTGTAGTGATTCTCAAGTGTCTTTGCCCGAGGCAGAATCCCACCGCCCTTACCAGGGGCCAGGCTAAGTATCCACTGGGGTTTGCTTTTGGGAGCTTTTGTTCCCTGAATCTTTCCATAGAGTTCCAGAGGACGGGAATGAAAATGGCGACCTCCTAATCTCTGGCCCAGAGGAGCCGAGAGCTCGGGGCCCCACTCCTCACTGCACCCTCAGAGAAAAGCGCCTAATTGCTCCCGTCTCCCTGGCCTCCAGCTGCGCTCCGAGCTCACCCAGCCTGCGACCGGTTCAAGGTAACCCCGAGCTGAGAGCTCACTCCTTGGCTCTGTCTCTGTAGCTGGCTTCCCCGGTCTAAAACTGCGAGCTCTGCGACACTCAGACACCCCCGATCCTTCTGTGACCCTGCGGTACCTGGGGCCACACTGACCCCGTGTGGGCTTCACCCCAGTTTAGCCTCTGGAGCAATGTCCCTCAATGGAGCAGACTTTTGAAAGTCCTGATTTAGTGCTCCGTTGCTCTGCCGCTTGCCTGGAGCCGGCCCTTCCCCCCGTGGTGTATCTTCTGGGAAGTTTTTTTGATTGACGGGAACTGTCATTGTCCTCTGACTCAAAAGGCTAACCTACGTGTGTGTCTTCAGGAGGAATCTATATAAAACAGTGAAGAAGGAACTCAGACCAGTCAAATGAAATCTAATGGAAAAAAAGATGTTACGTCCACATTTTCTCCCATTTAAGAGTAGACTTAAGAGGTAGATAAAAGAGATTTTTAAAAAATCAGAATGATGATGAGTACATAAGAGTTGAAAAGAAAAACAATCATAGGTATTGTATTTAAAAGACATTTTGTGTATGAGTGTCCTTAACTAATAACTCCACAAGAACCCTCTTCTAAACTAAATCTTCAAAATCTACAACAAAAAGCTTCTGGAATGCCCATTTTCTTCCAATAAGATAAGCTTCAAAGAGTAGAGAAATGTAAAAAAACAAATCTCAGATATAATTTAAAAGCTTTCCTACATTGAAGAGGACAGCCTAGGTGCCCCCTGAAGCTGGCACGAGAAGGCTGATTTAACTATGCTGAAAGTGACAGAAGAAGAAAGAATGACTTTACAAATGTAAGATACATCCGTTCCAGAAAATTGCTAAACTTGTGAATACAGCAGACAAGCTGTAAAACTTTCAGTGGAGGCTGTGAAGAACAAAATTGATGCCCCAGAGCAAAGACTCATTGATGCTGGAGATAAAGGAACATAGCACAGCCAAATTAAAACACCCAAAGCTAAAATAAAGTCTGAAAAATGGAAGAACACTGAAAAGACAAGAAATCAAGCTACATAGAACAATAGAAAGCAGCAGTACCTTCATTTATGTCTTAATTTCTTTGGCTATGGTTTCTATAACACATTTGATTTAGATAACATTTCTCAAGATGGGTTTTTAGAACCTCAGAGCATCATGCCTGAGATGCCCCGAAATGACAATGCCTAGATATTTAAATCTGCCAAGTGTTTAATCTTCATTGCAAAAATAGGATTTTGTAAGCTGCCAAGTGTAAAGAGAAAATATAAAGATGGATATGAGTAAGAGTGATTTTAGATTTTACCTTTTATGTTTTGGAGAAGTGTTAGAGTTTAGGGGAAAAGAAATAAAACAAAACAAAACATTGGAAATAATACACTTTGGTATGCATCTAGCCAAACCCACTTTTTTTCTTTTAAGATAGAAGATCCCTTAATTAATATATGGAACAGATAGAACAATATATCAGTGAAGTACTTAGTGTCTGGAGTTCTCTTTCCAGAATTCATGGATGATCAAAAATTGGATAGAATTTATCGTTTAGTCTGTTTATGTATGATTGTGATTCTAGCTTGCACCGTATTCTTAGAAAACCATAGATAAAGTAAGGAACTAATAAAGAATTGAGTTGAAATGATAAATAAGATTCAACTGACACAAAAAACTACATGCTAGGAAAAAGACGTATTTTTTTCCCAAATGTACATACATCTTTCAGAAAAATATTGGTCATTAACTTGGACAAAAACATGTATACTTAATATAAAAATGTTATGGTTTGATTATCAGAATATTAAAAATTAATATAATAAAAATTAAAATATGGGAAGCCCATGAAAATTAAAATTTTTATATGTATAAGACAAGAAAGAAATCCATAGCAATATGAAGATGCCTTAAAATTTAAAAAAGATTCATAATGGTTTTATTTGTCTTTTCATGGATTGCTGTCAAACCTATATGTAAAAAAAAAAAAAAAAAGTTACCAATTTAAATGTCTATATTAGGGAGAGAAGAGAAAGGAAATCGAGACATGTAGTATGCCCCAGACAGGGAAAATAAAATTAAGCAGGAATAAACAAAATTATAATAGTTGATTGTTTCGGAAATTTTGTCAAAGTGAAAATTATCAAATCGGTTAGTTAGACAAAGAGTAAAAGGTAAATAGGATCAGGAGAAGAACTATAATAATTTACATGCAGGAAAACCAAAATACTTGAGAGAATGTTATTTTTAGGTAGGTGATGTTAATTAATGGCTCAGGTCAAAGTTAGAAGTAATTAAAGTGAATGCATGCATGAGTGTGTGTATGTGAGAGAGAACTGCCAAAGTGGGTACAGCTAGAATTAGAAATTGTAACTAGAATGTACCTCCTCAAATTAGTTTTTGAAGGAAAAGGTAAGGTGTAATTAAATAAATGAAAACAACTGTATCAGCAACCCAAAGTCATAACACATTAGTAAAGAAAAGAGCACCTAGCCCTGATGGGGATTTACTTTGGAGAATTTTTTGAAAGTTTAAAGAACAGTTATTTGATGAATAATTAACTCTAGCTTCAAAATATAGAAAGGGACATTGTTAATTATCTGATTCATCCTATGAACTTTTTTTAAACATTGTATTTATTTATTTGACAGAGATCACAAATAGACAGAGAGGCAGGCAAAGAGAGAGAGAGGAGGAAGCAGGCTCCCCGCTGAGCAGAGCCCGATGCGGGGCTCGATCCCAGGACCCTGAGATCATGGCCTGAGTTGAAGGCAGAGGCTTTAACCCACTGAGCCACCCAGGTGCCCCTGAACATTTTGTTTTGACAAATTGATAAAAAATACCACCTTTAACAGAATTTATAGACTGGGGTCATTAACCAGCAAACAATACAGTACTAGGTAATAATAATTATTTACTTGGAGCAAGTAAATTATCCTCAGATACATGGGTAGCGTAATAAAAGCAGTGCTATTAACACAGAGGAAGGAACTCAAGACTCATTTCTGATTCCTTCTCTATATCCTACCCACAAGAAGATCTTGTTTACTGCCCCTTCACCACCACCATCATCCCTCATCTGAATTAACTGCGGTCATCTCATATTTTAATCTCCCTCTTCCGTTTTTCACCTCATTCCCTAACAACAGCATGTTTGCAGTACAATAGCCAGAACCATCTTTTAAATGTCATTTCCCGGTGTAAAACCTTTTAGTGGCATCTCTCAAATTCAGGATAAATATCCAAATTCCCCACTGTCTTTAAGTCAGGGAATTTGGCCACTGCTTCCTTCTTCAACTTTTTTCCATGTCCCTCTCCTCCAGGTTTTCCTTGATTGCAGGTATTTCACACTGAGCCGCTTTCCTCATCACTGCTCCTCTACTTGCTGACTTCTCTGCCTGAAATATTCTTCCTCAGCTCTTTTTACACAAATGCCATCTCTCTTTGGAAGCTTTCCTTGATTCCTCCCGTCTCAAATAGCCCTTCTTCCATGTAGTCATGCTCTAACACAATTCATGGTTTTGTCTCTTCATGTACTTAAGTACAGTGATCTTGTTTGCTTATTTATTGTCTGTCTCCTCCTCTAAGAATGTAAGGCCCTTGGCTCACTGCTGTCTCCTTAGTGCCTATGACAGTTTCTGAGGTGCTTAATGAATATTTGTTACATGATTACATGATAGGTCATAGAGCAAGAGAAGTAAAATAATACTGGGTTAAAAATAGGAAAATTGGGCAATGAATGCACTTGAGTAGCGTTTACATTCTCTCATGGAAATTTAGCGTGTAGCAAACTACACGCTAAACAGTTGATTATTGGAAAAGGTTGCTTATAGGAAGTAGTATAAAAATAGCAGTGGTCTTGGGAGCTTTGGGTTTTAGTTCTGATTCACCCACCTAACTTTGAAGAAGTTACCTAATCTAACCTTTAGGTTTTTCACCTGCAAAATTGCAATAACAGCATTTCCTGGCTGTTTGATGTACATACGTGAGTGTTTGTTTGTATGGGTAAGGTCCTGCCTCCTTCCCTCTTTCCTTCCTTCCCTGTCTTATAAGACATTTTAATGATAAACATTCTACATTGGGCCAAGATTTCAAAAGTGCTTCATACTATTTTACCATTTGAGACAACATAAGTAAAATACCTGGCACAGTTGAAGGCACATAGAAAGTGAACAGTATATGTTCATTTCTTTCACTTCTAGTGGGAATCTGTAGGCTGGCCAATTCCATATTTAATTCCAGTCTTCCTTCAGATTCTTAGAACTGTATTATTTTGCTATTAGAGTACAATCTTGTTTTCCTAGACTCTCAACTCTTAAGAGTGTTTTCCCTATGACATTTATCATAATGATTTATTCAAAGCTTGTGTTCTATAGGTGTTTCTTTAAAATTCAGCATGCATTTATTAAGTACCTGCTATGTTCAGTGTGTAAAGTTAAATTGCAGAAAATAAAGGCAATGGAAGGGCATATTCTAGTTGTATAGTGTGAAAATATTGCTCACTTTTGAAGAGATATTTAATAGGTTCTTTTTTTTTTTTTTTTTTTTTTTGCCTGGTTAAAAAGTATCATTTATTTGTTAGCATCTTTTTTTAAAACTTAAATTCAGGGCGCCTGGGTGGCTCAGTGGGTTAAGCCGCTGCCTTCGGCTCAGGTCATGATCTCGGGGTCCTGGGATTGAGTCCCGCATCGGGCTCTCTGCTCAGCAGGGAGCCTGCTTCCTCCTCTCTCTCTCTGCCTGCCTCTCTGCCTACTTGTGATCTCTCTCTGTCAAATAAATAAATAAAATCTTAAAAAAAAAAATACTTAAATTCAATAACCAGCATATAGTACAACATTAGTTTTTGATGTAGTGTTCAGTGATTCATTAATTGCATATAACCCCCAGTGCTTATCACATCGCGTGCCCTCATTAATACCCATCACCCAGTTACCCCAGCCCCCGACCCATCTTCCTTTCCATAACCCTTAGTTTGTTTCTCAGGGTCAGGAGTCTCTCATGGTTTGTCTCCCTCTCTGATTTCTTCCCATTCAGTTTTCCCTCCCTTCCCATATGGTCCTCTGTACTGTTTCTTATATTCCACATATGAGTGAAACCATATGATAATTGTCTTTCTATGATTGACTTATTTCACTTAGCATAATACCCTAATAAGTGCATTTAATAAGATAGATCTAAATTTATAAAAATAAAAGATGTTGACACCCTGAAGTGTAATAAAATAAATGTAGAAAGGAAAGTAAAAAATAAAATTACCAACATATGTGATAAAATCTTACTATGCAAAATAGATGAAGATTTGATAGAAGTGTGTATGGTCTGTAGTAGAATTTTGTTTTGATAGGTAGTTGGAGGAGAGAAACAATTAAAACATGTAGAAATATGAGGAGAAAACCTTTATGAAGAATATATAGGAAGGGAACATAGCTTAGACATCTCAAGGACTTTTTTTAAGTAAAAGATTTACTTGAGAAAGTGTGGTACAAAAAATAATTAGTGCAAAAGTATTATAGTCTAAAAGCATAAAAAACAAAAACAACAGAAGTGGGTTCTAATTCCTTTTTTCTAAGTCTTTTTACTTCTATGCCTCCTTAATTTTTTAAATTTATATTTATTAACTTTTAAGATATTTTTAAAAAATTTATTTCGTTGACAGAGATCACAAGTAGGTAGAGAGGCAGGCAAAGAAAGAGAGGAGGAAGCAGGTTCCCTGCTGAGCAGAGAGCCTGATGTGGGACTCAATCCCAGGATCCTGAGACCATGACATGAGCTGAAGGCAGAGACTTTAATCTACTGAGCTACCCAGGTACTTCCTTTTTAGACTATTTTTAAGAGCAGTTTTAGGTTCACAGTAAAATTTCACAGAGGGTACAGGAGAAACATCTGCTCCATTTCCCCCACTATATCAAAGTCCTGCAGTAGAGTGGTGCATTTATTACAAAAGATGAACCTATGCCAACCCATCTTTATGACCCAAAGTCCCTAATTTATATTAGGTTCACTTTTGGTGTAGATTCTGTGAGTCTTGACAAATATATAATGACTTGCATTCGTCACTACAGTGTCACACAGAGTAGTCTCATTGCCCTAAAAATACTCTGCCTATTCATCCCTTTTTCCTTGATTAACCCTGACAACCATGGATCTTTTTAGTATCTCCCTTGTTTGCCATTTCCAAAATGTTATGTATGTAGTAGGAATCATACACTATATAGCTTTTTTAGATAGATTTTTTTTGCTTAATATGCATTTAAGTTTCCTGCATGTATTTTTTGATAGATCATTTCTTCTTTGCAGTCAATAATATTCCATTGTCTAGATGTAACACAGATTATTCATCCATTCACCTACTGAAGGACATTTGGTTGCTCCCAAGTTTGGGCAGTTATGAATAAAGCTGCAGTAAACATTTGCCAAGCAATTTTTTGTTCCCTGCCAGTCACAACCTCTCTGGGGTTCAGTTTCCTTCATCTCTAAGCTGTAGCTGATGATTTATAAGGGTTCTGAGGTTGGAAATGATGTGGTTACTAGCTAACAGTCATGAAATCTTATGTTATACTGATTATGAATAACTTAGGTAGGCCTGTATACTGAAGACATAAGTTGGTAAAGCCTTTCTGATAGAAAGCAGTCTGGTCCTATAGAAACTAAAATTATACTCTGTTCAGATCGTTCCATTTTGGAGGGTGTACTTCAAGTAAACCCAAATGGACGTTATAACATTTTTTCTTTAAGTGAAGGTTTTCATAGTGTAGTTAATTTTTTAAAAAAATGTTTAAAGATTTTATTTATTTCTTTGAGAGAGAGATAAGGAGTGGTGGGGAGGGGCAGAAGGAGAAGCAGGCTCTCTACTGAGCAGAGAGCTCATGTGGGGCTTGATCCCAGGACCCTGAGATCATGACCTGAGCTGAAGGCAGAGCCTTAACCCACTGAGCCACCCTGGTGTCCCTATAGGGCAATTTATTAAAGCCAAATAAGATAAAACAAAACAATGGAAACAATTCAAGTGCCCAGAAATGAGGAAATGCTGAGTAAATTGTGTGAGGGCAGGGATCATGACTATTTATTCAGACTAATGTGTGCCTAGCACCTCACTCAGTGTGGTGTTCTAAATATTGGCTGAATGTAAAAATACTGAAGAAAGAACTTAGGGGAGAGAGAAGATTCGATGGCATTCTGCTTTTCCCTTCATTTGCTGCTTCGCATCTCTGTTTGCTCCACTCAGCTGTACTAGCTGTTACCTGCCGGACTCCACACTTGCCCCTTCAGTGACCCCAGTGAACATCTTAGGTATGTGATGTAGCGGCCATCGCATAGCAGCTTCTCCTTGGAAAAGGACATCACCACGGCTGTGGAGGAGTTAAAACAGAGCAGCCTGTATGTCCCCATTTTGCCAGGGCTGTCTCAGTTTGTGCCTGATGTCTCAGTGTAAAGCTTAGGAGCAGCTCCACGCGCAAAGGTAGCTGGGTTCAGACAGTAGGGTGCCATTTAGCTGAGGCTCTTTCTGTTGACTTCAGTGCTAGAGTCGTGAAACATTTTCTTGATTTTCCAGTTCAGTTTACTTTAATGAACATTTTCTTTTAAAGCTCAATGGATGATTGTGAGCTGCAAAGAAAATCAGATAAGGCCCTGTCACCACAGAATTTTCCACACAGAATGTGGATCTCTTCCCTTGGATATATGCACACAAGGCCCCTCTCAGTGCCCGCTACGCCAGGGATGGGAGGAGACGGGAGTGGATGGCAGGTTAGGGACAGGAGGTAGGCAGACTTGCTGCAACCTTATACATTGCAGAATTCAAGAATCTAATTTTTACCTGGACTTCAGGGTTATTTTGAATGTGTATTCCTCAAAGTAGTGGTTTATTAGCTTGACTTACCACTTTTAGATATTTAAACACATGGTATCTGAGCTTCCATTTACATTCTTGCCATGGACCCCACAAATATCGGGAGTAGGCCCACTCACGGTAAAACCTAAAATCCTTACCATGACACAAGACATCCTATATAATCTGCTCCTGCCCCTGCCCTGCTTGGCTCCAGCTGTGTTAGATGCCTCACTGCTCCAGAACAGCGTAGGTGTGCTTCTGTGTCAGGTCCTTGCACTCCCCGCTGCTGCTTCTCGGAATGTTCTTCTTCCAGATATCCATGTGACCTCATGTCTTTCAGGTCTCCCCGACTCACCATCTCCTCCCTGTGGCCACCTTCAAGCACCCCCTCCCCACCACCATCATTACTTTATCAGTGAGACCTCCCCAGGCTAATCTTTCCAGAATTTTATTATCCCCACAAACAATGACTGTCTCCTTCCCTGCTTTACTTAACTTCCCTTAATATGCATCATATAAAAAAGTTAGAAGTAATAAAAAACTAAACTAGGTCCCTTCCTAAATATCTTTCTTTTAACTCCTCCTTAGATATAAAATGTTTTTTCCTTAAACATTTTCTATTTTAGGGGTGCCTGGGTGGTTCAGTGGATTAAGGCCTCTGCCTTCAGCTCAGGTCATGATCCTAGGATCCTGGGATTGAGCCCCACATCGGGCTCTCTGCTCAATGGGGAGCCTGCTTCCTCCTGTCTCTCTCTCTGCCCGCCTCTCTGCCTACTTGTGATCTCTCTCTGTCAAATAAATAAATAAAATTAAAAAAAATTTTTTTTTCTATTTTAGTTTTTGTGTTTTAAAGTCATTTATGTAGCCACTTTAAAAGATAACCTAGATCTCCTAGTCTACTTTTTTAAAGCTGCAGTCCCCCTACTGTCGTACCCTCAATTTTTTAAGGGTAGCCATTTTCAGCTCTCTTAAATGATTCTTTTAGTATTTCCCACCATATCTACATAACAAACATACTTCTATTGCTACTTCCTAACTTTTCAATTTTAGGCATTACCAACCTACTTTCTCCTGTAAAGAATGAGAACTAGGGTTTCCTTTATCATTGGCATGTGTGCACGCACACACACACACACACACACACACACACACGGCACACACATGATCCAACTCTCCCTCTTCCCAGTATGAGTTGTGATTTGGGGTAGATCAAGATTCATTGCTTTTCGAACTGTAAACACCAGTCATAGCTGAGCCATGTTGTATTATGATTACTTTTCCTCTAGTGCTTTATTCTTCCTGGAATTAAAAATTATGATAGTTTTGATTTGCTTACTTTTCTGAGTTATCAGCATCAGTGCTCCCTCAGACTGCCCTAGTTATATGTGTCTTCTTTCAGTATGTTCCCACCTCTGTTTTTTTTTGTTTTTTTTTTTTTTTTATTTTTTCAGTGTTCCAAGATATCCAAGTTCCAAGTGTGGGTTATGTACCACACCCAGTGCTCCATGCAGTTGTGCCCTCCATAATACCCACTTCTGTATGCTATTGTTTTCGATTGAGTCTTCAGATCTTTTTAAATCTGGATGGGTGTTCTCACAGGCCCCATTTGACTGAAATCATAGAGATACCTCTAAAAAGGCTTGCCTATAGGACATTTGGCAGTCACTGCAGATAGAGTTGTTTGTTTCAAATACTTACTATGTGAACAAACAATGAAAATATAACTCTGTACCATATATTTCTGTATGGTTCTCTTTCATATGTTATGATTAAGATACCTTTTATTCCAAAAATACAGAATATATTTTTATATTTCATTGTTTTACAAAGAGCATATTGTAAATTACTGGAATAATTTTAATAAATTTAAATTTATAAGTAAATTTAAATAAATATATATGTTTTGTATATATATTTTGTTTAAAATAAATAAATTTAAATAAAAATATTGTATTGTATTCTTTATTTATAGGCTCTTAAAATTAGAGAGATCTGTAATTGCCCACCACTTTCTGGACCAGACCCTCGATTACTCTTCAAACTCAGCATGAAGCATTTCCTGGAAGAATCGGAGAAAGAGGACCTAAAAGTCACTGCCGAGAAACAGAAAATGGATACTCTCACCATTCAACAACAGAAGCAAATACCCTTAACATATATAGTTGAGAAAAGAACTAGCAGTTGAATTAAAATTTATGAGACACGGGATATATGAAGAATGCAGCCGTCCTTACCATTTTTATGTTATTTTTTTAAAAAATGATGTTTGAAATTTAAAAAATGTATATTCAGGGTCAAATCATGCGTATTACAAGTATTATCTAAATTCTTCTAGGTATTTTCATGAAATATTGATGTATTTTAATCTATTTTAAAGTATCTTCAATGAGGAAAGTGTCACAGAATAAATTTATATTACACATTTTACTCTGTCTCATAGTTGCTTTTCATTTGGAAGGCAGACCTCTAGTGGATGAGAAATCAGAATGTGCAATAATTCTTAATGTGGAGAGAGTTCCAGCCGAGCCTAAACTGGGGTTCAGAGTCTGGGTGCTTATGATGAACTGGGAAACTGACAATCTGAAGCATGTGTTTGCAGGAATTGATTTGCTCTGGGATAGGATTATGTGGAATAGGGGACCTTGGAATAGAGAATTTCCTGGTCCTCACATAGGGACTCTGAGGGGAAAAGGGCTACACAGGCAGAAGCTAAAGAAGCTGTTTTCATAGGAGGCAAAAAGTGCTCGTTGTGGTCCAGATGACAAAGTGCAAAACAAAATGGTAAGGGAGGGTCACTTCCTTGCAGATCCAGTGTGCCGCTGATGTTCTGAGGTCCTAACAGAAAGTTGTGTCATCTTGGCTCCTTCACAATATTATGATTTGGGAATCTCGGGAGTTCGCAGGGAAGGCATCCACCCTGTACTCACTGAGAGGGCCATCCGGAGGGGCCAGAGAAAGTGCTGCCCCCAAGTGGACCTTCCTGGGCAGCAGACATCAGCCAAGGGCTGGAAGAAGATGGAAGAGGGAGCACAAGGCACATCCCTGGTGATACTCAGAAGTTACTATATTATATTAGTCTGGAAATAAATTTCTAAAATGTACTATTTGTATAAAATTATTTGTACTTCCAAACTGGTGAAGTCTAGTGATGTTGCGGTTCTATTCCTGAGAGGGACATTTTTCTTGAAACACATTATATTACATAGTTTCTTAGAGAATTAAAGGGAAAAAAACTATCTTTTTTATTGAGTGTCTTCTCTGAGCTGGGCCCATTTATTCCCAGATCCCATGAAGTAGGTTGCAGCAGTTTCCTTTTGCAGTGAGAACCAGGATTTGGAGAGGTTACGTAGTACACCCAGTGCCTCGCAGCTAGAAAGAGGAAACCTAGATCTGTCTTGACTGCACGTCTGTCCATCTCCACAACTTGCAGGTATCTAAAGCTGAGCTCCTAGAGGGAATAAGCACCATTTTCAGGTGTTAGCTTCCTCATGTATGGCTAGTACAGGTAAACATCTAATTATAAAATCAGGATCACTTACCTGTAGGATGGCTTTCCTTCTCTCAGACCCTTCTCTCAAAAACTGTACATGAAAAGCCTGGGTGCAGGTTGGGAGACTACAACCTCTCCCCCTGTCTGTGAAAGCTGGCGATTTCTCATTTTGAATGCTTCCTGACACATTTCCTTAGACACGATATGTACCTGGTTGTTAAGAGAATTTCAGGGACTCTACATTTTTCAGGCTTACTGAAGATTGCTGGTAAGGAATTTCTTGATCTGCACACAGGACAACACTTGTAAGAAGGAGATTCAGAAGAACTGTTCTCCTCGTTGTTGTTGTTCATACTCCTAGCGATTGCTGTTCTGTCAGAGGCACTCCATAACATGTAAAGACATTTGGAGAATGTCACCTAGAGGTAAACAGTAAAGCACACTGTTAGATTTCCCTGTAGATTTCCTAAGAAAATAGTGTGGAGGCCCTAGTCTATTTTTCCTTCCATCCCATTATCACATGTAATTGTACTATTCAGACTTCCTAGGAAACATACAAGTTGACATGTCAGAAAAAGCAGAGAAAATATAGAGAGAATAACTTTATAGCGCATATGAAAACAATATTTTTAACCCATGGGATCGAGAAATGTTAAAGAAATGTTACATTTTCAGCTCAAGGTTTTAGGGGAAATTAAATGGCAGTTGGCATGTAATATATATAAATAGGCTCTAAGTTGTATATGGAAATGACTTCAAGTTCTGCATTTTGTTGGCATACCATACTGTCAAGGCTTTTCACATGGTCAGAGGATTTAGGTGTCATTGGCTAGTTGCTCAGTGGTTAGGAGTGTGATGCCAATAAATAGAGGCACAGATTCAATCAAATCTCTCCTATAATCTGGATAGTTGTAGGACTGTCCTCTGAACTCAAAGAGAATATGTAGGGGCACCTGGGTGGCTCAGTGGGTTAAGCCTCTGCCTTTGGCCCAGGTCATGATCTCAGCGTTCTGGGATCAAGCTCCACATGGGGCTCTCTGCTCAGCAGGGAGCCTGCTTTCCTCTCCCTCTCTCTCTCTCTGCCTGCCTCTCTGCCTACTTGTGATCTCTGTCAACTGAATAAATAATATCTTTAAGAAAAAGAAAGAATATGTATATTTATGGCTATATCTCTAGTGCCTAATAACTTTTGGCACATTATGGGTATTCAGTTAGTATTTTACTGATACTGTACGTACATTCAATATCCTCTGGTCAAAGGATGATGAAAAATAAGAAAGAAAGGCACTTTATGAAATCTCTGCCTCTTTGTAGCCATGGGACCCTGGGCAAAGTCACTTCAACTCTCTAACCCTCATTTATTCTTTTGGAAATTGGGGATAAGAGATCCCACCTCATAGGTTGACATGATTAAGGCAAATGATATATTGAAAACATTTAGCATAATGCCTAAAGCTCCAAGCATAATAAAAATAGCCACGATTTATTGAATGCTTACTTTGTACCAACCACTGTGCTAAACATTTTTCAAGCACTGTTGAACCTCACATATATATGTGTGATAGATATTCTAGTAGCCCCATTATAGACCAGGAAACTAAAGTTTAGAGGGTTAATGAAACTTGCTCAATGTTAGGCGACATATTTCTTAAGATTATTTTACTTGCAAGAACAGAAAAAAACAAAAACAGAAACCCTGAAACTCAAGAAAATTTATTGCCTCACCTAACAAAAAAGCCCAGAAGTACACTAGCTTTGGACATGATTTAGTCCAGAGAGCAGCGGTTCTTTCTCTCTGTGATTTTTCTCAGCTCTGGCTTCACTCTTCCCTGCTGATGTCAAGATGGCTGCCAGCAGCTGCCAGAGCTACATGCTTCATTCACTTCCGGTTGGAAACAGTGGCTCACCTCACAGCTATTGAAAGAGAACCTTCATACTAATTGCACCCTCTGAAGAGCAACCCAGAAGCAATGACCAGCACAGGGGATGGGATAATCCTGACTGGCTGGAGCTGGTGCTGAATGGTCAGCACCATTCAAACGAGAGAAAGAATGATGAACCATGAGAGACTATGGACCCCAAGAAACAATCTGGAGGTTTCAGAGGGGAGGAGGGTGGGTGGGTGGAAACGGGGTGATGGCTTTTGAGGAAGGCACTGCTGTGATGAGCACTTGAATCACTGAACACTACATCAAAAACTAATTCTGTACTATACAGTGGTTAACTGAACATAAAACAAAACAGAGTGATCAGCATGGAACCGTAGGGTCTACTAAGTGACTGGAATAAAAACCTGTTACATTTCTCTTCTTTAAGGAGGCAAAGAGACAAGATAATTTGTAGATTTGGCCCAAAATGATATTTCATCTGAGTAAAACCAATGCTGATATGGCAGTAAGTTTTCGTTAGTATATTGGCTTTATCATTTACAACCTGAAGTATCTCTTAACCTCAAAACCGACCTGAGAGACTGGAAGGACATGTGGTGTTACTTCCTTATAAAGGAGAGGACTAACGCTTGGAGGGATTAGGCACGTTCTCCCAGCATGCACTGCAAGTCAATAACTGGCCTGGCATGAGAAGGAAAGGATTCCTGATTTGTAATCCTGTGCTCCTTCAGTCATACTATGTTCTTTGGAGAGGGACGTATTAACCTCCATGTTTCTGGAGACCGAAGCTCAGAGATACTCAGTACTACTCAGCTCATAATGGCTGAGCTGAGATTCAAACCCTCATCTTCTGGCTCCAAAGTCTGTGCTCGTCATCCCGTTACTGCCACTGTGGTTGGCAGATCTCATAAAGGAAGTGGCAGTGAAAACTCTTCCCTTCATCCCTCATTTGTGAACAGCAGAGCCAATACCCTCCTTTCTCTTAAAAGCAGTCATTTTAATATTCTATGACAGGTGGTAAAAATATTCATTTTAAGTATATTCATATACAAGAGGGATAAAATTCCTGTTAATCATCTTTATAACGTGTTTTTATTGGAGCCTCGAGAGTTCCTTAATCTGTGGTGAGAAATCTCTCTCACTTCATTACTGGAAAGAACCCTATCAGTGTATACTCACCCCTTCACAGTTACCCCCAAACTTCTATCAGAAGACCAGTAGCCTCCAAAGGTAGGTCAGTGACTCCCAGCCTTTTAGTCACCAAGGACTCCTTTTGTGTGGCCTGGCTGTATGCATGGACTTTCACAGCAGAGTTCGGTCTTGAAGGGGGTGGAGGGTCCCAGCTCATGACCAGGGCTTCTTGCCATGCTGGCTGTTTAGGGGATGAGTTTGTTAGGCACGGGGCGGAAGTCACAATGTGGTCCTGCTTCCATGTCTCAGAATTTCTGTGATATCATCAAAGACCAATCAGGACTTCCAATCATCATGTGATCTCTGCTATTATCAAAATTCCGGCCAAAAGAAAAATTTGTGATTTTAATTAGTCAGGGTGGCCTAATTATGTGCAAGAAAATGCAAAAATTTTAGTGAGGCTTTTTGAAATATTAAGCACAGCTGGCAGATGCCCAGCACCGTCTTTTTGGGCCACGAGGAGCCAGAGACCTCATCCTGGGTGACAAGGGTTTAAAGCAGATTGCTTTGTGTTTTTTCTTCAGACTATAAAAGAAAGTAAAATTGACATGTATTAATTTTGACCAATATATCAAAGTAGAATCATATTTTTGTGGGTTAGAGATGATGGATGATCCACTTAAAGATTCTGTTGTTCTATATTTAAGGATATATTTCTTTAATTACTGTTTTTGTACAGTTGAGTCAAATTCAAACAAGTTGAATTTTATTTTTCTACAGCTTTTCCTCTGATGCTGTAGTAGTCTCGAGAGGATCAAGGGCAACATGACCAGTCTTATGGAGTGTGGAATAGTAACATCTGCCCTGATTACTTCTCAGGATTATTATGGGTTTTGAATATAGCAATGTGTATATGCAGCATCCAAACTGCTCTCCCCCCGCCGATTCTTATATTCTAGCACTGTCTTAGTCTGGACTGTAAGATCGTTAGTTAGCAGAGGGCATTTCTAAAAGGATGGCCATTTGCCTGATCTAGTACAACACAGAATTGAAGATGTGTGAGACAAAGCAAAGCCTTTTTTGTATCATGTTTTAGTCTGATTTATGTGTATGTGTGTGTGTGTCTATCCTAGTTATTCTATTAATCCTATAATGACCTTGGTCTAGAGAGTATACCTGGTTTCCATCAATTTCTATTTTCTGATGCTTAAATCAGCCTCTTCCTGTCTAGCCCATTCAGTCCAGAGGATGGACTGAAAGAATGGAAATTCATGGTTGGTGAGCCTTGATAAAGATAAGACACCACAACCTCTTTCTCTCTCTCTGTTTAATCCTCACGGCACCTCCTCAAGGCATGGGTTATTTTCCCAATTGGCGAGATTTGGGGCAGGCTCATTCTGAGTAAGTCACTTTACTCCATAAAGCTCACTTTTCTTCCTCTGGAAAAATGAAGGTAGTAACAGTTGGGACTTCATGGGGTTATGTGGGGAGGCCCAAATGTATGCCTGGGGCTCAGGCATCTCCCAGCATGTAGGAGGTATATGCATCAGGACTGTGTGTCAGGACCATGTGCGAAGCTCCAACCCCACCCCTTGGCCCACCCGAGCTCACCTGCAGCCAGGAGGAAGTGGGGGTGGGGGTGGGGGGGCAGAATTTCCAGCACCATTTTCACCCAGCTGCTTCTTTCACTGTTGAGGGGTTTCTCTGCCACCCTGTGATTTGCTCCATCACCAGCAGGGTCACCCCAGGAGAACAGGGGGGTTGACTCCTTCAGGGTGTCCCACATCCAGGAGATCAGCATCAGTAGTAAATATCTCATCCTTTTGGGATGATTCTAGGGTGTGATCCCCAGTTTCCAGTGGATAGGACTGGATCCATCATTGCCCAGAATTTTAACCCACTCCTTAATGAAGACTCTGTAGACTTCTCCCCCTTCCCTCTCTCTCCATTCAGTCCTCCGCATGTGCTTCCCCAGGATCACTGCCAAATGACCTGGTCACCTAGCCTACCTTAGCACCTGCCTTGGGGCTAAACTGTGAAGTTCACTGTCAAACTTGTTGTTCTTGACTTTCCATAACAGCCCCACTTAATAGATGAAGTAACTAAAGTTCAGAGAGGTAAAGTAACATCCCGTGCTGCATCAAAAATGGTTCTAATAATCCCTGTGTGGATCGTCCTGAGGAAGTCATAAGTCAACTATCAGCTCTAAATGGGTCCTGTAAATGGCTGTCTTGGCCATGAGTTCCTTATTTTCCCTTCAGAGTGTTAACCTCCTCTAATGATGGTGACATGAACAATGGTCCTCAGATGCCCAGAGTAGCCATGAACATATCCAAGCTGGTCCTCTCTCCTTCAGGCCACAGTCAATTCCCAGAGCAGCCTCTCCATTGGAACCTATTATCTGTGATTCATGGGCTCTGGATCTGGAGTGACCCTAATAGCTACCCATGCAGTGAGAGTTTTGACTTGGAAATCATAGTCCGGGCATAAAGTGGTATTGATGCACGTTTGACAGCTCGTCCGGGAGCAGGAGAAGTTCATTTAACAGCCGGAAAAAAATTGCAAAGTTACCACTCAGCGGCCTCGTCCGGAGCACAGAAATCCATCAGGAGTCAAAACGTGAAGGAAAGGCAGACTGGGAAGACATGCCAGGCTTGGAGAGGCCTGCTTAGCAGCACTCAGACTTATTCTGCAGAGGAATTTGGGGTTGGATTGTTCTGGAGATGTGGTCATTAGAGCTCAGCAAGATCACGTTAGTGACAATAAGATCAGTAACCTGAGCAATAATAAGAGTCATCGTTGATCACTGAGGCCTCGTACAAACCAGGCCCCCAAACACTTGACATGTTGGATTCCTGCAACAGGACCTGCATGAGGTCCTGTGATTGTCGCACCTTATATAGGAATGACAAAATCTAAACCCAGAGAGCCTCTGTGACCTCATGTAGACATCACAGTTTGGACAACCTAGCCCTTCGAAGATTTGGGGCCCCAGAATAATGCCATCTGGAGGTGTTAGGTGGTAGTACGTTGGCTCTTTGGCTGGTTGGTTGAGATACAGTGCACAAAGATACAGTGTGATGGAGAGAAATGTCTTTCAAACCAGATAGACCCTAGATTAATATTACTTCACTTTCCCAGGACTAATTTCACTCCTACTAAATATTTGGTAACATCTGCCTCCCAGAGCACCTGTGAGAGGCAGCGGGTTTGTCCATGTAGGAGCTTGGCACTGGGTAACTGGTCCCTCCTTGCTATTTCTCTTTCCCTCTCAACTTTGTGGCTTCTAGTCCACTTATTTCCGAAGATGATTTACAAAGGAAGGTTTGGGGCCAAAATCTGAGAGGAGATTCATTTCTTTGAGGCCAGGCCTCAAATTAAGAGATTCTTTTGTAAGGCAGAGAATGTCAAGAGACAAATATAAGAGTGTTCTTTCAACAAAGTCATTTGTTTTCTGCTCAAGATAACATTAGGTATTAATGGGGCATTACTTGCTCTGGTTTCTGCCCTCTGCTGGCAAGATGTCTCTCCTTGAACAATTTCAAATGTCCTGGTAGAGCCAGAGAGTCTTCCTTACCCCAGGCCCCACTGAAAAATGAAGGGTAGATAGAGCTCCCAGGGTCAAATTCTAGGACCGTGACTGATCACTGACTTTCTCCCTTAAAGGGAGCTGCCTCTTTTACCCAAGACGTTGACAAGATGTTGATTCAGGCTAATTTTTGAAGTGAGACTTTAAAAAAGTAGTTATGATAAAAAATAAAACAACTAAAAAAGCTAAAAATTAAAACTAAAAAAAAAAAAAAGTACCCTAAAACTAAAGGTTATGTTGGGACCAAATATACAAAGGGCAGGAGGGGACCACTTCTGGGAGAAGATGGTATGTGAAGAAAAATGACACAGAAATAATTATTTTACTCCAATTAGAACTGAATCTTATGGTCACGCAAGGTATAAACCACACACCTCCAGGGAGTGCCATCCAACCACAGAACAATGTAGGTAACACCCAGTATAGTTGTGCAACAACAGCCTTATCTTTTATAACCCCTTTATCCTTTCTGCCAGGAAGCATGATCGTAAATGTAGAACAGAATTTATGGTGAACTCAAGTTCTAGCTGGGAGAGGAGATGGTCAGAGAGAAGTTGGATACTTTTATTACCATTTATAACAATAGTAGGCAATTATAGTTAACACAGATTTATAATGTGTCAGAAACTCTACTAAACACTTTGCATATGTTCTTCCCTTTTACCCTCAACTCTAGTACTGTTGCTGCCCAGCCACAGCCATTCTTCTTCCTTTCTAGCAAAACTTTCTTCTGTTTAGGTGGCTGTACTCTGCCCAAGGTTTTTATTTATCCTAATAAATCATGATCGCTTAAGTCAATCAAGGCAACATTATCCCCCAAAGACAGTGGTTGATCCAGGAGTTAGGCAGGTGACCAGATCTGGTCAATGAGGAATAAAGGAACATGTGATATTTTCCAGAGATGGCAAATATTTCCTTCCCTGATAAGAGAGAGGCCACATAGAGGCTATCCTTTTTTTCCCCCCCTTTTTTGGTAACTTGTGTTTTCCATTTCTGCTTTGCAAGTACTGTGGTAAGATATGAAGTTTAGAGGCGTCTGGGTGGCTCAGTGGGTTAAGCCTCTGCCTTCGCCTCTGGTCATGATCTCAGGATCTTTGGATGGAGCCCTGTATTGGGCTCTCTAGCAGGGAGCCTGCTTCCCTCTATCTCTCTCTCTGTCTCTCTGCGCCTGCCTCTCTGCCTACTTGTGATCTCTCTGTCAAATAAATAAATAAAATCTTAAAAAAATATATGAAGTTTATTGCTGTTGTGGCCTTCCCACAAACTAAGAATGATGAAAATGCCAAGCAAGAACCCTAATATCACCTTGTTGTTTAGCCAGCACTGGCTCTGCTTCCCTTGAAATCTTTTGTGAAGTGAGATAATTAAATGTCTTTATTGTTTATGCCACTATTAATTGAGTATTTTCTTACTTGTACCCAAACTAATTCCTGCTGATAAAATATTGCTGTTTCCATTTTCCGTTTTATGGGTTAAATAATACATTTTACAAGTTAAATAACAATGTCACAGAGTTAGTAAGTGGAATGGCTATGCCCTAAGCCAGGTCTGCCTGAGCCTAAGCTTTTCACTGCTGCTCTTCTGCCTGGAGCCAAGTCTAAGTACCTTCCAGGGAATTACATTCCGGGCTGGTATACTAGCCCAATCAAACAAGAAGCGCTCCCAGCAGTGGACAGCTCCACTGGGTAGGGAGCTGTCTGTCACTGGAAGTGTTCAAGCGAAGATGACTATCTCTAAGTGTGGTTGGTGGGAAGAGTCAGCCTCTGAGCAGACTAGGTAAGGAAGATGGACTCTAAGAGGTAGACGTTCCAGAAATGTGTTCTGCAGTAGAACCAAATGAACCAAAAATCAGGTAAAAAAGAAGTTGCCTCCGTGGCTGAGCAGGTTTTCACTCTGAAGAAGTGTCTCAGGCATTTGTACTCAGAGAATGGGCATGACGGCTCTGCTCCTGGGCTTCTGGGGGCCGTGGTGTGAGGACTGGTCTAGTTCAGAGTCGTGGCTGTGCCATTCCTTAACTGCGAACTTCAGCTTCCTCCTTTGCCAGATGGGAAGAATGGCTTTGGTGGACTTCACAGGGCCACTGTGAGGAGTAAAGGAGATGATGATACACTTTTACGAACATTTATTGAGGACCTACTATGGGCCTAGCCTTCCGTTGAATCCTGAGGTGTATGTAAGTTGCAAAGAGCTTTCCAAGTTTAAAATATTAAGTATTATTCTTTATTTTTAAAAGTTGGACAATTTCTCTCTCCTTCCTATGCCACCAAGGAAGCAAAAAAAGGACCCCATTCATCTGTTTTGAAATAAATTTAGCTCTTATCCAGGAAAATAGAAGAAATGGCTCCAATAGGCAGAGTTTCCAGCAAGACAAATCCCCCAATGGCCTCACTCTGCCACCGCTCAATAATGGTGTTTGCTATAAATCAGAGAGCTTCTTTATCAAGTGCCTTGGACACGCTTGGGACCGATTTAGCCCTAGAGTGAGATTAATCACAAATGCTGCTTTAGAAAGAGTGATGGGTATGAATAAGAAGGTTCAGTGGACATCATTTTGATTCACTCCGATTGCTACAGAAAGCTGGAGTTTGCAGAGCTAGGGTTCTAAGTTTTTAAATATTTCTCAGTTTGAGAAAATACATTGCATCCAAAAATTATCCCTAACAATGACCTAGAGGGGCAGAGTTTGAAAGTGCCTACTATGTGTATCAAACACTATACTTATGTCATCTCTCTTTGTCCCTGTAACAATTCTGTGAGATAGGTCTGGTTATTCTCATTTTACAGAGGAGAAGAGTGAGACCTCTAGCAGTAAGATGGCTTGTATAAATGACCAGGTGTCAGAGAAGAGAATGAAATGCAGGTCTGTTTGACTCTAGAACCTTAGCATAGAGCCTCTTGGAGCCCTGGCAGCCAAGCTCCATGTAGTCAGCAATAAATCAATGGAAGGGACTTACTGAGATTGCTGGTTCCAGCAGTGAGGCTTCAAAGAGTCCCTCAGGACCCATCATTATTGAGGCTTTCCGTGACGGCCTTCTGGAATATCTCACTCCTCCCCACCCCAGGACAGCAGATGAGTGAGTGAATGAATGAATGAATGAATGTCTGCCAAACAGAATAAGAATCTACCTCCTCTCTCCTAGTTTACAGTATAGTAGTCGTGGAAGGTGTGGCACCACTCAGACCCCTCCCCTTCTTCAAGAGAACCCACTGTGGGGACCACGGGGGACCAATGCTCCTGCTGCCATACCTCCAGATCCAATGATGCTTAACTTGGACTGCCCCCAGCTGGTGACTGAGGACAGCAGGGGGCCAGGGCTGGGCAGGGCCACTCTTGCCTGCAGTGAGGTACCTGTAATGGATGATGATTGCTCAGGGACTTCCTGTTGGTCTTGCTGGGCCTCTTAGAACTGTGCTAGAGTCAGAAGCTCATCTGAGTCCATCTTCCTTCCTCCCCAGTCCCCTGCCCCGTGGTCTGAAGGCTCTGCCTGCCTACTTCCGCCTACCCTACACTTCATCACTCATGTGTTTCCTCAGTGACTGTCTTGCACACCTGGTCCTGTCTTCATGCCTGCTTCTTGGAGAGCTCTAAGGGACAGACTCAGTAATTCTATTTCCCCAGCCCACCGTCTACTGCCAGGAACACAAATCAATAGGGCGATATTGTCATGGAATGGAATACTACAGAATGGTGCAAATGAATGAATTAGAAATATAGATATCAACATGGAGACATCTTAAAAATATAATAATGCAGAGCAAAAACCCCAAAGTGGTGTAGAGTGATACACACAGTATGTAACGTTTCTATGAGGCTTTAACATGGGTAGAACTTCATTTGAAAAAAGGCGAAAGAAAGGAAATAAATACCTGGAGGGCCAAAAAGAAAATGTGTAAAATAAAGTGATACCTTGTTTGTAGATATGTATATAATAAAAATATAAAAGACACACCAGGGAATGATAAGCACCAAATTCAGGAGAGAGGTGACTACTGGGGATAGAAAGAAAGGAGAAGGCAATCAGCTTTTCTGTTTTAAGCCGGATAGTGGGTACAAGGTGGTGCATTGTACTTACACTTTTTATATGCCTGAAGTATTCCATAAAAAATTAATGCATATTAAATCATACCCAACCCTGTGCCTGTTTTGAAAAAAAAAAAACACTAAAATGATTTGGAACTGGCTTTCGTGGAAAATCTGGGATCTGTGTTGTCCCACGCCAGCAGCTAGGGCTTCGTCTCTTGTGGCTGTTCCTGCCCAGAGCAGCAATTACTTATTACTTATTTTTGTGCTTGTTTCTACTCTTTCCCTTTCCCAGCCCCTTACTGGACCATGAGCTCTCAGAAAGAAGATGCTCAACCCCTTATTTCTGAATCGCTGGTGGCTATGACAAGTAGCAGGAGAGCAATATGTGTATTATTATGTTTTTAATCATCAGGAGATAAGAAAATGGGATCATCAAGAAAGAAGGTGGGCAGGTAGAGCAGACAGCAGAGCAGACGTAACTCAGGTCTACCACATAGCCAGGAGGGCAGAGCCTGAGCCCAGCTGAGCCCCACTGCACGTGCACGTGGGAACGGTGGTGATGTTCCTCAGGGGCCAGGCTGGAGGGTCTGACACACTTGACTTCCTGTTACTCTACCAGCCACTTTATCAAAGGCTTCATGGGTTTCATTTTCAGTTCAGAGAGTTGGGCATCATCACCCCTTATTAAAGTTAAAGGCACTGTGAAGCTCGGCAGAGTAGAGAGCTGCCGGTGTCCCCCAGCAGCCAACGAACAGGCTCAGGTTCACGCAAAAGTCTTGGTGGTCTCAGTTGTCCACCATGGGATTCTGCATCCAGGTCGTCTATCTGTTTTGCAGAAGACATGACGTGTCTGTCTTCTGAGAGGCCACTCATCCATGTTTGAATGCGTCCTTTATTCAACATGTCTATTTTGCAGGCGCTCCTGCCCCAGGCACCAGAAGACAGTGAGAAACAGCACAGTCTCAGCCCGCCCCTCAAATAGCACCCACCTAGCAGGGCAGACAGAGGCGTAACCAGGTGGCCAGTGCTGTGGGGTGAGTTGCATGGTAGGGGAAGGTCAGGGGGCAGTGGCAGAATGAAGACGAGCTATATCACCCAGAGAAGGTGTCAAGTCTTCCTAGAAATGTGACCTCCAGACGGGAGCCAGGAAAAGCCACGTGGAGGCAAGAGATGGTGTGTGGTCAGGGAGGGAAATGGTTCCTTCCTGTAGAAAGAATAGCTTCTCTGAGGTCTGAAGAGGAGGAAATAGAGTGACAGGGCTTTACGTGACAATCGTTTGGGCATCCTCCCTGAGTATCCCTCTCATTTGCCCCTTAGGTTCAGGATCCTAGGCTTCAGGGACCTTTCCTGGGCACCCACTTTGCTTCTCCTCAGACCTACCCATCCCAGCTGTGTGAGGCCAGGTCCTCCGGGAAAGCAGAGAGCAGAAACGGAGACAGAACCACACATAAAGATATCCAGAAGGGTAACGGCCATGAGAGAGATGATGGGGAAGGCCAGAGAAGTCCGGCTGAGCTGTATGTAGACTGTGATGCCAATCTAACCGCCAGCGAGGGAGAGAGGGAAGGAAGGTTGGGAGGAAATATCTTAGGCAGTGCTAGGTTTGGAAAGGCTTCCTGGGGTTCCATCAGATACAGTTGCCCATGAGAGAGCTGAGTATCCTGGGAGAGGCCCTGCGTGAGTGGCCCTCCCTGGCTTGGCCACTGGCTGGGAGAGGTCAGGGGCAAGTGTGGTACAAAGGCGGTACCAGGTTTCAGAGAGCAGTTGGTAGAACCATTGGTCAGTGACACTCTCTCAAGTTGGACATCCAAGAGGCGCATTCCTGAGACCACCTTGCTGCCCTAGGTCTTTCACCCAGATCTCCTTTGGCACTTATTCCTGAGTTGCAGCAGAGAAAACACAACTGACCAGAGGTGGTGTAGGGTGGTGGTGAGGAGGGAGGGGGTGAGAAGGGTGGCTTGGAGCCCATCTCCCCAGCTCTGCCACTTACTGGCTGGGTCCCTGGCCCCCCCAGTTTCCTCATCTGGAAATGTGGATGATAGCATTTCCCTATCTTGTAGGATTGTTGCAGGAGTCAATGAATTGAAATACATGGTGAGTCCTTAATGAGCATTATCCACTATTATTTTAATGGGGCCATTGTATTCAGAGGTTGTTTCCATGCATCGGTTTGACAGGGCTGCATCAAAATGTAAAAACCCTTTCTGTACCCCTGTAAATGCTGTGTGCCAGGCTCACTGGAGTCTTGACCTTTGTTCACGTCTCTGCAAAGCTTCTCCTGACCCTGAGGCTTGGTTTGGGGTTCTCTGATCCTGCAGTCTCCTCTCCCCTGGAACTTTTTGCAATGACGGGTTGCGATTTTGTCACGGCTGTCATTCCCTCTACTGAACTGAGAGTTCGTGGCGGGGTGTGGGGGGGTGCTGTCCTGCTCCCTGCTGCGTCTTCAGAGCTTGGCATTCTGGCTGGTACCAGCCCTCGCTAGGCTCAGACACGGGGCCATCCTGCATGGTCTCGCAGGGCGTCCAACCAGGAGGGGAGTGAGGCTGCCCTCTTGCTCAAGCTCTGGATGCCAAGCAGTGTGCTCAGGGGCACTGTGTCTGCCTCCGGGGGAAGGCACAGTATTCTATTCTGCATTCACACCAAGTTGCTGACTGCTTGCTAAGCTGGGCATCATAGAGCTGTACCTACCCAAAGGAGGGCTCTTTCCTTATTTGTAAAAGGTGCCCTGTCAGCTAACAGAAGCTCTGCTCATCAGCAGGGCTCCCAACCTGTGCAAGAGAAGGGTGCCGTGCCTCACACCCTTAGCTCACACCTCACACCCTCACCCTATTAGCTCTCCTTCAAGAAACTTCTGGATGAACTCTTCTGAGTCTGTTTCTGCCTATGTAACATGAGGAGTTCCATTTGTGTTCCTCTAAGGAACTCTTCTGCCCTGACATTTAAGGATTTGTGAGAGCAGGTATCTCGTGCCTACTGAGGTGTGGGAATTTAGGATTGCCCACATCCTCTCTAGGGCAAGGGTGAGCCTTGGTTATCCCTGTGCTCAGCTCCTTCCTCCTCCAGGGAGCCTGCCTGATCAAGCCCACATCTACCACATTTGCTTCGTACTTCATAGTTTATTAGTTGACTTTATAGACATTACTTCCTGTAATTCTCACAACAGCCTAGTGATGTTTATGTTATCATCTCATCTTATTGATGAAGGAACTGAATCTCAGAGTGGTTAAATAACTTTCCCAAGACCACATAGCTAGTAAAAGGCAGAGTTCAGATGAACACAACTCTGGAAATTCGAGTTCCTACCCGCTTTCTTTATGTTGCTTGTATCTTTTCTCTGCATTGCATGTTTCATTCCTCTGTTTAGAATATAAGAACAGGATTACACTTCCTTCTAGTTCCTCTAAAACACCTACACAGTAGGTGCTGTCTAAATGCTGTCTGAGGAAAAGTCAACAAGCTTGAGGTGCAACCCCATCACCTGTGGAACTCTACAAAAGCCCCGCCCAAGTACAGATCCCAGGCGTGTACGACGCTACTCAAGCTGATACCGTCTACGCATGCGCCTGGTGCAGCTGGTATGACGCCGTTAAGGGGACAACTCCATGGAAAACAAAAAACAAACAAACAAAAAAACCCCAAAAAACTGGCTCTCCTGTCTTTCCTGCCACTGACCGTGGTTTTGCTAGTCAGGTGCTCGGCTTCCCTGTTTCTACACTGTGTTCTTCCTCCTCGCAGCCCAGGTTCTGCTCCTCCTCTCACTTCATATCCCCACCTGCTTGACCCCTCCAGCTGTGAGCTGTTACTCTTCTAAACTTGCCTCCTCCTAGCTTAGGAGCGTTCACCCGGAATCTCCCAGAGCCCGCCCCGCAGATGTCCGTGGGCAGCCCCACAGCATGCCCTGTCTCAGATTCTCGGGCACTGCTGAGACACATGGCAGGTGCAGGTGCAGACTCATTTATACTTGTGAAGCCGTGGACTTACACAGATGGGTCCACCTGGCCACACGATCCTTGTCCACTGGGCCAAGAGCAGATAGAGTGACATGCAATGTGTCCTGGGGAGCAAAGGGCCCACATGCAAACCCACTCATGTTTTATACACAACAGGCGTGCCCAGGTGAAGAGTACATGTACAGACAAGACTCTCACGGCTTCACGTGACCATGTGCCGCTGAGGCTGCCTGGGGTGCACATCCCCCAAGGTGTGCAAACACAGTGCCGCGTGCTGCACATGGAGACATGCGCATGCAAGAAGGGCAGGGAAGGCAGCCATAGCCGCCCCCTCCCAAGGAAGATTCCATCCCAGCAGGGAAGACATAGGCTCGAGCCTTCTTCTTGGGGCAGGCTCTGCCTTTGCCAGGTTGTCTGGCCCTTGGAGCAGAGCCAGAACTTGTGGTCCCGGAGTCGCCAGGTGCCACACTCTGGCCTGTTACCTCCACATTCCCTTCACTCCTCTCACCAGGCACACTCTGCTCTCGGCAGGGAAGGCGCTAAGTCTTGAGGTAATTAAATCTCTCTCTTTGCTTCAGCAACGTTGATCTGTACAGGGGCACACTCTGACTCCGAAGGAACAAAGCTTTTAATTTCCCGGTTGGAATATGCTGTTCTTAGACTTGTTTCATGAGTGAGTCATAGGAGTGAAAATTACAGCACACGCTCCCCTCTTCCGAGCCTGCTCTGGCTTGTAAGGCTCTTGTGTACGGTTTCATCTGCGTCTCACAATAAGCCTGTGGGAAAGGTAGTGTAAGTCCATTTTACTGATGAGGACAGCGAGGCCAAAATAGCAACAGCAGCTATCACTGACTTCCCACTGTGTGTCAGTCCCCTGTTCTAAGTACTTTGTATGCTTCAATTTTTAGAAATTCTTTTTTTTTTTTAAGATTTTTAAAATCTATTTGACAGAGAGAGATCACAAGTAGACAGAGAGGCAGGCAGGGGGCGGTGAGCAGGCTCCCTGCTGAGCAGAGAGCCCGATGCGGGGCTCGATCCCAGGACCCTGATATCATGACCTAAGCCAAAGGCAGAGGCTTAACCCACTGAGCCACCCAGGCGCCCAATTTTTAGAAATTCTTAGGGTGATACTAAGAGGTAGGTCTGTCGTCAGCCCTATTTTACAGAGAGGAAACTGAAGCACGGTAAGATCATGTGAACAGACTGAGGTCACCTACTTGGTGGGCAATCTGGTATGTCAGATGCTGTATGCAGTTAAAGCCACTTGGCACAGGGTATTTGTCTTTTGGGTAAAAATCTAAAGCAATGACTCCCCATGTTCTGACTACCAATGACCACATATAGGATTTTCATACATCGCTGACTCCACCCTTTAAAGATTTTATTCATTACAGTCATTAAGAAATGCCTTATCTCAGGGCACCTGGGTGGCTCAGTAGGTTAAGCCTCTGACTCTTGTTTGCAGCTCAGGCCATGATCACAACATCGTGGGAATGAGCCCCGCCTCAGTCTCCATGCTCAGCATGGAGTCTGCTTCAGCTTCTCTCTCCCTCTGCCCCTCCCCTTCTCAAATAAGTAAATAAATCTTTTTTTTTCTTAAGAAATAGCTTGTCTTACGCCATTTCTATGAGATATTTGAAGTTTTGAAATAGCTTGAGGTACCTTGAACCTCCCAAACATTGCTACTGATTGAGGTGTGTTGGGATCTAGGGGATCTAGGCTGGAGACCCCTGAGATATGGAAGAGAATTTAGCTAAGGTACTTCCTAAGATTGGCCTGGGTTTAAATCCTGTCTCTGCCATTTACCCCTTATGTGTTCTTGGGCAGGTAACACACCTGCCTGAGTCTGGTTCGCTTCCCTGCTGTGTCAGATGGAAACCATAGCACCTGTCAGTGGAACAACAAGGGCACAGGAGAGGGATCACAGATGCCCCCACAACACCTCCGAGTGAGAAAAACAGTATTTGTAGTTGTCAGAAACATGATACAGCCGGTAGAGGTATATGAAATCAGTTACGTAAATTATGAACTATATGTCAGAGTTCTATTTGTCCTGAGACAGGGTGGAAATCAGCACATTTCTCATCAGGATAGAAAATAAGAACAGAAAAGCCAGGAGCTCTTTGGAATAACTCAGCCGCAGAGAGCCTTCATTCTCTTTATGGGCACTCTGTTGGGGCTCCCCAGGACCAACATTGTTCATCTCCATGCTTGCCTGCTTCTGTGTCACTTGATGCACACCTTCTGACTCTTTTAGCTATTTGGTAGTTTAACGAGAGTCAGTTGTGGTTTTGTCCTTAGGTATTATGCTTATGTGAAAGCAAGAACAAATCTTGCTTTCTCCATGCCAATCCCTGAGGAGTCCTGGCCTTCCAAATCTCCATCTGTGCTGTGTCTCCATCCTTGCTCTCTCCTTTCTCACCTATCTCCCCTACCTTTTTCTTATTTAGAATTATTTCAAGAGAGTGAGTGCAAGTCTCCACCACATTAGGAGAAACAACGGGTTTTTTGATCATGAGCCTCTACTGGCCTTGGAAATTTTGAGTATCTAGTACCAATGTATGCATATTTCTTTGTTCACAAATTATATTGTTGCTTTTCTACTAATACTTTATGCATGAGACAGACACAAGTGGAGATTTCTAAGATGGAGCTTTAAAAAAAACATGAGATAAAAATAAACAATAATTTAAAATAATTTATTAATGAGTCAAAAATGTTTGTGCATACTAAAATATTATGTTTTTGAAGATCTTGGTTTAACACTTTCTGAGATAGTTATTTAAAGACCTAGTCCAATGTTCAGTTTATACCAGAGGTTGAATTTAATCACTATCTTTGCTGTAAGAGACTACCAACAGCGGGTTTCATCATAGAAATGTTTGCAAAAATGTTGCAAACTCTTGACTTTTTGAAAAACAATTGCATATCTCATCTTTACTTTAGATAATTCCCTCAATGACTTAGCTTTAGGATAACTAGTGAACCTCTGGTGTAGAAGGTTTTTGTTATCTTTACCCAGCTCTAGTAGTTTAGATAATATAATCTGTAAATCAACTTAACTGTGCTTATGCCAACGAAAAAAGCCATGAAATCCGAAAACCTAAAATTGAATGAGGACTCCATAGGTAGTCCTTCTGCCATTGTAAGACACTTAACAGTTTCCTCAGGGTCACTCACAGAGAGTAGGTAACAAATAGGATATCACAGCATCAGTGTCCATCTGTATGTTACACCTTAGCAGACCTTAATATTTTACATATTTACATTTAAATATGTAAATAGAGGGCTCATATGTTGTCCCCCAAAGCTTCCATGAATCAGAGTGCATGCTGTCTGGGTAGGTCAACCTCATTTTGGAGACCACTGGGCTGGAGAACAATGAGATTCAGTAATATGAACAGCTACATACTCGAGTGGGAGGGCACCATATTTTAATATCTGTCTTTAACACCTATCTGATAGGATAATTGTGAGAAATAAATAAAATGGTATAGTAAGTGTTCAATGAATATTAATTCTTTCTTTCCCCTTCTCTGCTATTCAACCTGAGGCCAAATGAAAGAAAGGAGATGGATTCAGGGAAGATATTCTGGCCAGAAGTAAAACAGTGCAATTTTGGATGTGTTTCTGTTTTGGTATTTCTAGTGATTCTTCCTGGGTCACAATGCCCCAAATAGGAGAAAGGCCTGCACAATAACATATCCTATTATAATACAGATGATATGCCCTTCATAGCCTGCCCAACATAAACATGTATACTCCTGGGCTTTCCCACTGATGCCAATTTCTTCATCTGATAAGGCTATTGACTGCCCTCCTAGATCTGACTCCAGTTCCTGGATGGTTAAGTGATGTTTATGTATGTAGATTTTGTGCCTTTAACTCTGGTTGATCCATCCATGCGTTATACTTGAAGGGAGGTCTGGGCACTCAGCCCAATTCATACTTGTGGTAGTTTTAACAGATGTCCACAAATTCTTTGATAGTTCTCTTTTTAAGATGTGGAGCTTAGTTCATCTCTTGGGCCAATGTGAGCTGGATCTAGTGACTTGATTTTAAGAAGCTAGAATATGACAAAAGTGATGGCATGTCATTTATGAGACTGGATTATAAAAAAAAAAAAAGAAAAAAAGCTGGGATTCTCTCTCATTTGCTCTCTCTCCCCCTTGGGTAATTACCATGGGGAAAGTTAGCTTCCATGTCTTAAGAAACCTAAGGAAGCCTTGTGTTGAGGCCCACATGGCAAATACCCAACATGACCAGCCAACAGCCAGACAGAAACAAAGGCCTTCTGCCAATAGCCTTGTGACTAAGTCTTTTTTTTTTTAGAGATTTTATTTATTTGTTTGACAGAGAGAGATCACAAGTAGGCAGAGAGACAGGCAGAGAGAGAGGGAGAAGCAGGTTCCCTGTTGAGAAGAGAGCCTGATGCAGTACTCGATCCCAGGACCCTGAGATCATGACCCAAGCCGAAGGCAGAGGCTTAACCCACTGAGCCATCCAGCTACCCATGACGAAGTCTTTTTACAAGTTGGTTCTCCTGTCAGAGTTGAGCCTTCAGGTAATGCAGCCCAGCTAATGGCGTGGCTGTAAACTTGTGAGAAATCCTGAGCCAGAACCCCCCAGCTCACCTTGGACCAGCTCAATTGCTTCCATATCCATGACCCTCAGAAACTAGGAGATAATAATATCTGTTGTTGTTGTTGTTAACATATAACATATTATTTGCCCCAGGGGTACAGGTCTGTGAATCATCAGGCTTACACATTTCATGGCACTCACCATAGCACATACCCTCCCCAATGTCCATAACCCAGCCACCCTATCTCTAACCTCCCTCCCCCAGCAGGTCTCAGTTTGTTTCCTGAGCACTTTTTCATGTGTCTGTTGACCATCTGGATGTCTTCTTTGCAAAAATGTCTGTTCATGTTTTCTGCCCATTTCTTGATTGGATTATTTGTTCTTTGGATGTCGAGTTTGATAAGTTCTTTATAGATTTTGGATACTAGCCCTTTATCTGATATGTCATTTGTGAATATCTTCTCCCATTCTGTCAGTTGTCTTTTGGTGTTGTTGACTGTTTTCTTTGCTGTGCAAGAGCTTTTGATCTTAATGCAGTCCCAATAGTTCATTTTTGCCACTACTTTCTTTGCCTTTGGTGATGTTTTTAGGAAGAAGTTGCTGTGGCTGAGGTCAAAGAGGTTGTTGCCTGTGTTCTCCTCAAGGATTTTGATGGACTCCTGTTTCACATTGAGGTCTTTCATCTATTTTGAGTCTATTTTTGTGTGGTAATGGTCTAATTTCATTTTTCTGCATGTGGCTGTCCAATTTTCCCAACACCATTTGTTGAAGAGACTGTCTTTTTTTCCATTGCACATTCTTTCCTGCTTCAAAGATTAGTTGACCATAGAGTTGAGGGTTCATTTTTGGGCTCTCTATTCTGTTCCATTGATCTAAGTGTCTGTTTTTGTGCCAGTACTATACTGTCTTGATGATATCCACTTTGTAATAGAGCTTGAAGTCTGGAATTGTGATGCCACCAACTTTGGTTTCCTTTTTCAACATTCCTCTGGATATTCAGGGTCTTTTCTGGTTCCATATAAATTTTAGGGTTATTTGTTCCATTTCTTTGAAAAAAATTGGAGGTATTTTTGATAGGGATTACATTAAATGTGTAGATTGCTCTAGGTAGCATAGACATTTTCACAATATTTGTTCTTCCAATCCATGAGCATGGAACGTTTTTCCATTTCTTTGTGTCTTCCTCAATTTCTTTCATGAGTACTTTATAGTTTTCTGAGTACAGATTCTTTGTTCTTTGGTTACGTTTATTCCTATGTATCTTATGGTTTTGGGGGAAACTGTAAATGGGATTGACTCATTAATTTCTTTCTTCTGTTTCGCTGTTAGTGTATAGAAATGCAACTGATTTCTGTGCATTGATTTTATATCCTGACACATTACTGAATTTCTGTATGAGTTCTAGCAGTTTTGGAGCAGAGTCTTCTGGGTTTTCCACATAAAGTATTGTATCATCTGCAGAGAGTGAGAGTTTGACTTCTTCTTAGCCAGTTTGGATGCCTTTTATTTCTTTTTGTTGTCTGATTGCTGAGGCTAGGACTTCTAGTACTATGTTGAATAACAGTGGTGATAGTGGACAGCCCTACCATGTTCCTGACCTTGGGGGAAAAGTTCTCAGTCTTTCAACATTGAGAATGATATTTGCTGTGGGTTTTTTGTAGATGGCTTTGATGATATTCAGGTATGTGTGCTCTATCCCTACACTTTGAAGAGTTTTGCTCAAGAAAGGATGCTGTACTTTGTCATATGCTTTTTTGGCATCTATTTAGAGTATCATATGGTTCTTGTTCTTTCTTTTATTAATATATTATATCACATTGACTGATTTGAAGATATTGAACCAACCTTGCAGCCTAGGAATAAATCCGACTTGGTCGTGGTGAATAATCCTTTTAATGTACTGTTGAATCCTATTGGCTAGTATTCTGGTGAGAATTTTTACATGCATGTTAATCAGGGATATTGGCTTGTAATTCTCCTTTTTGATGGGATCTTTGTCTGGTTTGGGGATCAAGGTCATGCTGGCCTCCTAAAAATGAGTTTGGAAGTTTTCTTTCCATTTCTATTTTTTGGAACAGTTTCAGGAGAATACATATTAATTCTTCTTTAAATGTTTGTATTCTTTAAATGTTAGAAATCCCCTGGGAAGCCATCTGGCCCTGGGCTCTTGTTTTTGGGAGATTTTTGATGACTGCCTCAATCTCCTTTCTGGTTATGGGTCTGTTCAGGTTTTCTATTTCTTTCTGGTTCAGTTTTGGTAGTTTATATCTCTCCAGGAATGCATCCATTTCTTCCAGATTGTCAAATTTCCTGGTGTACAGTTGATCATAATATGTTCTTATAATTGTTTGTGTTTCTTTGGTGTTGGTTGTGATCTCTCATCTTTCATTCATGATTTTATTAAATTAGGTCCTTTCTCTTTTCTTTCTGATGAGGATGGCCAGAAGTTTATCAATTTTATTAATTCTTTCAAAGAATCAGCTCCTAGTTTCATTGATCTGTTCTACTATTATTTTGGTTTCTATTTCCTTGATTTATGCTCTGATCTGTATGATTTCTCTTCTTCTGCTGGGTTTGGGGTTTCTTTGCTGTTCTTTCTCCAGCTCTTTTAAGTGTAGGGTTAGGTTGTATACTTGAGACCTTTCTTGTTTCCTGAGAAAGGCTGTATTGCATATATTTTCCTCTCAGGACTACCTTTGCTGAGTCCGAAAGATTTTGAACAGTTGTGTTTTCATTTTCATTTGTTTCCATGAATTTTTAAAGTTCTCCTTTAATTTCCTGGTTGACCCATTCATTCTTTAGTAGGATGTTCTTCAGCCTCCATTTTTGAGTTCTTTCCAACTTTCCTCTTGTGATTGACTTCTACTTTCAAAGCACTGTGGTCCAAAAATATGCAGGGAATGATCCCAGTCTTTTGGTACCAGTTGAGACCTGATTTGTGACCCAGAATGTGATCTATTCTGGAGAATGTTCCATGTGCACTACAGAAGAATGTGTATTCTGTTGCTTTGGGATGGAATGTTCTGAATATATCTGTGATGTCCACCTGGTCCAGTGTGTCATTTAAAGCCTTTATTTCTTTGTTGATCTTTTGCTTAGATAATCTGTCCATTAGAGTAAGGGGGCTGTTAAAGTCCCTACTACCATTGTATTATTGTCAATGTGTTTCTTTGATCCAATTATTAATTGGTTTATATTATTGGCAGCTCCCATGTTAGGGGCATAGATATTTAAAATGGGTAGATCTTCTTTTTGAACAGACACTTTAAGTATGATATAGTGTCCTTCCTCATCTCTTATTATAGTCTTTGGATTAAAATCTAGTTTATCTGCCATAAGGATTGCCACCCCAGTTTTCTTTTGATGTCCATTAGCATGGTAAATGGTTTTCCACCTCTTCCTTTAAATCTGGAGGTGTCTTTCAGTCTAAAATGAGTTTCTTGTAGACAGCATATCAATGGGTCTTGTTTTTTTTATCCATTCTGGTACCCTATGTCTTTGGATTGGGGAATTTAGCCCATTTACATTCAGGGTAACTATTAACAGATATGAATTTAGTGCCATTGTATTGCCTGTAAGTTGACTGTTACTGTATATTATCTCTGTTCCTTTCTGGTTTATGTTCCTTCTAAGCTCTCTCTTTGCTTAGAGGACACCTTTCAATACTTCCCATAGGGCTGGTTTGATGTTTGCAAATTCTTTTAATTTTTGTATGTCCTGGAAGCTTTTTATCTCTCTTCCTATTTTCAATGTCAGCCTAGCTGGATATAGTCTTCTTGGCTGCATAATTTTTTCATTTAGTGCTCTCAATATATCATGCCAGTCCTTTCTGGCCTGCCAGGTCTCTGTGGATAGGTCTTCTGTCAATCTAATATTTCTACCATTGTATGTTACATACCTTTTGTCCTGAGCTGCTTTTAGGATTTTCTCTTTGTCACTGAAACTTTTAAGTTTCACTATTAGGTGATGGGATGTGGACCTATATTTATAGATTTTGAGGGGGGATCTCTGTGCCTCCTGGATTTTGATGCTTGTTCCTTTGCTGTATTAGGGAAATTCTCTACTATAATTTGCACCAGTATACCTTCTGCCACCTCTCCCTTTCTTCTTCTTCTGAGATCCCAATTATTCTGATATTGTTTCAATTTATGGTATCACTTATCTCTCAGATTCTCCCCTCGTAGTCCAGTAGTTGTTTGTCTCTCTTTTGCTCAGCTTCTTTTTTGTCCATCATTTGGTCTTCTATATCCCTAATTCTTTCCTCTGCCTCATTTATTCTAGCAGTAAGAGCCTCCATTTTTTTTTATTTTATTTTTTTTTAAAGATTTTATTTATTTATTTGTCAGAGAGCTAGAGAGAGCGAGCACAGGCAGAGTGGCAGGCAGAGTCAGAGGGAGAGGCAGAGGGAGAGGCAGAGGGAGAGGCAGGCTCCCCGCAGAGCAAGGAGCCCGATGCGGGACTCGATCCCAGGACGCTGGGATCATGACCTGAGCCAAAGGCAGCTGCTCAACCAACTGAGCCACCCAGGCGTCCCAAGAGCCTCCATTTTTTATTGCACCTCATTAATAGCTTTTTTTGATTTTAGCTTGGTTAGATTTTAGTTCTTTTATTTCTCCAGAAAGGGAATCCCTAATATCTTCCATGCTTTTTTGAGCCCAGCTTGCATCTTGATAATCATCATTCTGAACTCTAGTTCTAACATCTTGCTAACATCTATATTAAGTCCCTAGCCATCAGTACTGCCTCTTGTTTTTTTTTCTTTGTGGTGAGTTTTTCTGTCTCATCATTTTATCCAGAAAGAATAGATTCATGAGAGAACAAAATACAAAAAGGTTGGCAAAGATCCCTAACCGAATCAGAAGAGACCCAATATGGGGGAGAAGAAGGGGAGGGAAAAAAATTACATATATATATATATATATATATATATATATATGGCTGGTGAATAGAACAGAGCCGCACACTTGATTTTGGGTGTATTCTGGTCTCTTAGAAGAAACTACCTCCCCAAATTTTAAATAAATAAATATATGTGTGTATATACACACACATATATATATGCACACACCCAAAAATAAGGTTAAACATGATGAAGGGATGGAATATGACTGTAAGGATGCAAATTTAAAAAGATTCTAAATAAGGAATTGATAAGATAAGAATTTGGTTGAAAAAAGAAAAAATGTGATCAGACTGGAGATTAGAACAAGGCCATGTGCTAGATTTAGGGTGTTTTGCTCTATTAGAAGAAATTGTATCCCAAAATTTTAAAGAAAAAAAAACCTATGTAAATATAAAAAATAAGGTTAAATACAATGAAGGGATATGAGTATAACAATGAAAATTTCAAAAGATTTCTTAAAATAGGTATTGATAAAATAGTTAAATGTTAAAATAGTAAGGAGGAAAAAATTTTAACAATAGAATAAGAAAAAAATAAAATTAAGAAAATTTAACTTCGAAAGACTAAAGGATCATGGGGGAAAAGCCATGAATTCTATGTGTTGCTTTCCCCTAACTCTGGAGTTCTGACTGATCAGTGAACTTAGTCTTGGCTGGATGTTCCTGGAGATCTTCTGGGGGAGGGACCTGTTGCAGTGATTCTTAAATGTTTTTGCCCGAGGCAGAATTGCGCCACCCTTGCCAGGGGCCAGGCTAAGTAATCTGCTCAGGTTCAGTCTTGGAAGCTTTTGTTCCCTAAATGCTTTCCGTAGAGCTCTGGAGGACGGGAATAAAAATGATGGCCTCCCAATCTCTGGCCATAGCAGCTGAGAACTCAGGGCCCCACTCCTCAGTGTGCCCTTGGAGAAAAGCAGGCAATCCCTCCTGTCTCCCTGGTCTCCAGCTGCACTCCATGCTTGCCTAGCCTTTGACCTAATGTTTCTATTTCTGGCACCTGTATCACCCTGGACCTGCAAGGACAACAATCAGCCTCTTGTCTTGTGTTCTTTCCTCTCTTTATTTTTCCAGCGACATGCTTATATATCTTCACACAGCCAATGAGGGCATAGGGTACAGAAGGGGGCGAATCACAGGGGGAGCTTAAGCAAGATGACTGCGCCAGCAACCAATGCTATACGCTTCCTCTTAGGGCATTCTGCTTAGTCTTATGAGGCAACTTTTCTTGGCAGCTCGCCAGGCGCCATCTTTTAATGGCGGAGGCCACCCTGGCCAGGGGCCTGCCTCTGACATCTCCCCCTTTTTTCTATTATGGTGGGGATCCTGCCTGTCTTAGGTTGTCAGTAGTGGGAAATAACCTTACCCGTCATCAGACAGCAGATATCAATGATCTGTGTCCTGTCTTAGGTTGGTATATTTCCCCCACCAATCTTACTCGTCCTTGACTACCGATCCAGCATGCTCAGCCATACTTGGGGAGAAGTGCCTGTCTCGAGAGCTGCCAAGGCTTGCATTATTACGCGTTGTTGTTCCTGTTGCTGTCGCCTCCAAGCAAGCATTTTTCTTGCTAGCAGAATTATACTCCTAAGAGGAGTAGTACAACACTGAATAGGCTGGCCCATTCTTTTGCAAAGGTGAATGCTCCTTTTAGGATTTTGAGCATTTCTGGGAGGGTTACAATATCTACTCTGGTATTATTAATCCTGGTTATTTGTATCAACAGATGTTGGGTGTAACTTTGGAACTCTGCAGACCAATTTCCCTGCAAGTACTGGGAGAGCCGTTGGGAGGCATTTCGTATCTTTTTTTTATTTTTTTTAAAGATTTTATTTATTTATTTTACAGAGAGAGCGAGCACAGGCAGATAGAGTGGCAGGCAGAGGCAGAGGGAGAAGCAGGCTCCCTGCTGAGCAAGGAACCCAATGCGGGACTCGATCCCAGGAGGCTGGGATCATGACCTGAGCCGAAGGCAGCGGCTCAACCCACTGAGCAACCCAGGCGTCCCGGCATTTCGTATCTTGCTAGTGTTCTTGTAAGTTATAGGAGTAACACAGATTGCCGAAAAAGGTGCTATACATCCCAATCCCATTATTTCTCCCAATAGGTCCAATTGTTCTTGTATTAAGTCCACTCTCTGGTTGATTATCAGGATACCGGCTTGCAAATGTGCATTGAGCTGAGTCTGTGTTTGAAGGGCTGCTGCTGTTCCTTCTGCAAGGGTGTTTACCGCTTCTGCAGTAGCAGCGGCAGTTGAAACGGCCACAGCTGCCACGATGGCGGCTGTAATTCCAAAATCCCTCTTCTTCCTGGATAGCACCACCGGTAGCTTGTCTTCTGGAATGGAAACTGGGATGGGAACATAGGTAGAAATGCGCATTACCACAGCTAGTGAAAAGGCTGTAACGTTCCAGCACTGGGAAAGATGTCTATCCTATTGAGGTATATTTAGTAAGCCTTCATCTAGAAACCAAGGGGATATGTCATCCACTGTTTTCAGAAAAGCCCGTGCAGTTTTTGTCTTTAGTGGGGTCCCATTAGCTTTCAGCAGGTTTCTCAAGGACACTTCCAGTCGCAATTTTGACACTTCAGACCCCATACTGTATACACACACTAGCGAACTCAACCACACACACACACAAACTAACACATACATATTAGCAGACATTTAATTTGCTTCCTTTTATCTCCCGCTTTGCTGCGGATTTCCCACTTTTTAAACATGGCTAATGTTCCCGCTTACCTGCGGATTACCTTGCAAGAATCCTTTATGCGTTCCTGGGTGCCGACACCATTTATCGCCCTCGACCCGCAAGGACGACAATCAGCCTCGTTGTCTTATGCTCTTTCCTCTCTTTATTTTTCCAGCGACATGCTTATATATCCTCACACAGCCAATGAGCGCATAGGGTACAGAAGGGGGCGAATCACAGGGGGAGCCTAAGCAAGATGACTCCGCCAGCAACCAATGCTATAGGCTTCCTCTTAGGGCTTCTGCTTAGTCTTATGAGGCAACTTTTCTTGGCAGCTCGCCAGGCGCCATCTTTTAATGGCAGAGGCCGCCCTGGCCAGGGGCCTGCCTCCGACACACCTGGGCCCATTTGGAGTCTCCAAACCCAGCAGATTCTTGCAGCGTGCTGCCATGCTGCTCCTCTTGAAGGAGGAAGGAGGGGTTCTCCCTGGATCTGCCACTTGTAGGGTCCTCCTTGAAGAGCAGTGGACTGACTGTGCCTTGGATCAGTTTAAGGTAAGCCAGAGCTGAAAGCTCACCCTTCAGCTCTGTCTCTGCAGCTGGCTTCCCTGCTTCAATACCTGGCAGCTCTACCACACCCAGACACCCCTGTCTTTCTGTGACCCCCATAGGACCTGAGACTACACTGTCCCCGTAAGGGCTCCATCCCCTGCTAAGCCATGTTCCTTGGTGGAGCAGACTTCTAGAAGTTCTGATTTTGTGCTCCACTACTCTGCCACGGGCTGGGAGCCAGTCCCTCCCCGCTGCGGTCTATCTTCCCATCACTTGGGATTCACTTCACTGCACGTCCTACCTTCCGGAAAGTGGTTGCTTTTCTGTTCCTAGAATTGCTGCTCTTTTTCTCTTTGATCTCATGTTGTGTTTGTAGGTGTTCAGGATGGTTTGATAACTATCTAGCTGAACTCCTGGACCTGATGGTAGGTATTTCAGTTTCTTACTCCTCTGCCATCTTGCTTCCTCTCCCTTAATATTTGTTGTTTTAAGGCACTAAGTTTTTTGGCAATTTGTTACATAGAATGAGATCAATAATAGATTGTTCTTGAATCTTGGGCCCACTTTCTTTGTTCCTCACTGATTTTAATCTTTGCTTTCTTGAGTTTTCTATAACAAATGATTTCTGATTTTATTGCCTGTTTCTTGTGCCAAACCACTATCACTACCTCTTGTTTAGAGTTCAGTTTCCTCATCCAAGCACCAACAAGGGCTACTGAATACTGAACAGTTATCCCATTCTAAGGGTGTGTGCATCTGTTATTCTGCCACTCGTCTCTACCAGCATGTGAAGTGACCATATGATTAGCCCCACATGGTGAATAAACCAAGGCTTGGAGAGGTTTAAAAAAAAAAAAAAACAACTGACCACATTAGTATTTAAACATTGATAGGTCACACTTGAAGCCATATGCTCTAAATTACTTTGCCTTTCTACCTGCAGTTTTGATCCTGTTTCCCCTCATTTACTTAGGGGCTTTAGAGTAGGACAATTCCTGGCTTCACAGCTCACCAGGTGATCACTGTTCCCTCCTCTCTCAAAGAAGGGAAACAGCATCCACCTCAAAAGTTTCTGGGAGGGGGGGCGCCTGGGTGGCTCAGTGGGTTATGCCGCTGCCTTTGGCTCAGGTCATGATCTCGGGGTCCTGGGATCGAGTCCCGCATCAGGCTCTCTGCTCGAGGGGGAGCCTGCTTCCTCCTCTCTCTCTGCCTGCCTCTCTGTCTACTTGTGATCTCTCTCTGTCGAATAAATAAATAAAATCTTTAAAAAAAAAAAGTTTCTGGGAGGGCTCAATGGAAGAGGAAGACCTGCAATGTGTCCACCTGTCCCACTAAACCAGTGTCGTCCAACAGAACTTTCTTGATGGTGGAAGTGTTTTCTATCTCTCCATCATGGTAGCCACTAGCTACATGTATCTATTGGGCACTTGAAATGTGGCTCATAGAAATGAGGCACTGAATTTTTCATTGTATTTAGTTAAGATCAGTTTAAATTCAAGTAGCCACCCATGGCAAGTGGCCACCATACTACGTGGCGTAGTTCTGAACTGTAAGCTGCAGGAAGGCAGGGACCATGCCTGTTTGGCTCACCACAGCATATCTAGCAGTTACCACAGCGCCTGGCACAAAAAGGGTTCCTGTAGTTAATTGTTGAATGAAAGAACCGATGTACAAATGAGTGAGCAGCCGGTTGTGGGGTTTGATCAATGGAATCCATCCGCCGGGCAGAACACTGATGTTTGGCAGACCCCTCCTGCCTGTGCGCGTCTCGCCTTTTCTCCCCTCATCAACAGCAGCCAATTATGCTCTCCTGTAGAAATGTCACTGGTGCTGGGAATTGGACAGAGACTAGATTTCAGGTGACTGGGGGGACGGAGGGAGAGAAGCCCCCTACATCTCTAATGGGCCACAGAGGACAAGAAGCCCTCTCCTCATCCCTCCAAGGCTGACTAGAAAGTTTGTCTGTAACAGAGATGGTTAAATTAATGATGAGGCTCAGTGACAGGGAGGCCAGAGCAGCCCCCTAAATGTCACCTTCGTTATTTTTCAAGCCAGCACGGTGAACTGCCTTCCCAGTCAGTTTCCGTGTTGTTACTGTTCTGCCTCAGGGTGGAGGGATTTTTTCCCCTAATCCCTACAACATGAGTGCTGTAAGTTCAGGGAGGGCAAGAGACAAGATGGCTCAGGCCGCTTAATAAGGGGTTTGGCTGTCACTGAGCAGGAGCTGTTGTGCAGACATGAAGAGGTGGTGGGGTGAGAGCGGCCTCGTGGGGCCCCCTTCCTGTTTACCCCCCTATTATGCAGCTTCTGTCTTTCCACTCCTGCCAGCGAGAGAGCGCCGTCTGACTCTCTGACCCAGCACTGGGCTGTTGGTTGGTTTGTTGGTTGCTTCTATTCTAGATCAGTATTCTAGTGTAAAACACTAGTCATGGCTGGGAGTGCAGCAAGCTCTTCACCAGGGGTCCAGAGGCACAAATAGTCTAGACTCCGATGCCACAGGTGTGGCTGACCTCTGGCAATTCACCTTCCATCCCTGAACCTCAGTTTTCTACTCTGCATAATGGGAGGGGAGTGGGTGTGGTGATCCTGAAAACCTCTTTAAGCTCTAAGCTTCCATAGGAGCTGAAAGTATGGGCTTTGAGGTTACAGAAAGTAAAGTTTGAACCCTGGCTCTGCTCCTTCTTAGCTGTTACTTAGCCTCTCTGGGACAGTAATAATAGAACCTCAGAAGGATGCCGTGAGGAGTAGATGAGGTAATGAATTTCAGTGGCCTCAATCCTGGCTGCATATTAGAATCACCTGGGGTGCTTTTAAAAACTAACAGTGTCTACAGCCTCACTCCTAGAGATCCGTGACTTAATTGTCTGTGGTGAGGTCTAAGTGCTCGGGTTGAAAAAGCTGCACAGGTGCTTCTGAATCTTACTTATGGCCTAATGGGGCCGGGGGGGGGGGCATTTGCTCATATATAGCTAAAATTTAGTATTTAGTGATTCAATGCATATTTTTAAGATCATTTCCATCACATCTTTCTCCAAATCTGGCTGTCTGGCCCTAAATTACACAGGCCAAAAACCAGCCCCAGGCTTGTGAAATATAAATCCCCATTGATCCCTCCTTCTCCCATCCTCTTCCCTTGTTGTCAGACTCCTCCATCCCCAGCCATGCCTCCAGTGCTCTGGACTATCATTAATGTACTTCTGGGTTCTTTACTAGCCTATTAAATTATTTTCCGGCTTCCAGCATTCATTCTCAGGAGGGATCAGGGAAACACAATGATTATGAACATAAACTATGGACCCACACTGGGTTCTAATCCCAGCTGAGCTATTTACTAGCTGTGTGGCCTTGGATGCTTTTTTACACCTTTCTGTGTGTGCTCAGTTCCCTTATCTGATTTCTAGGGATCCAAGGATCCCAATCTTTGTTTGAAATCAGTTTTTCTCTTCTATATGACTCTCTTACAGTGTTGTCCTAATAGGAGAAGGAAAGAAAATTGAATAGAGGTAGTAAGCATAACATGGACTATTTTCCAGCCCTATGTCATTTCATCCCCTCAGAAGCAAGCATCCTATGCCTCTTTTGCAGAAGACAAATGGGAGGCACAGAAAAGTTTTTTAACCTGTCCAAAGTCATACAACGAAAAGAGGCAGAGCCAGAGTCCCCCTGCCCAAGACTGACCAACTCCAGAATCCATGCTACGGGCTTCTGATATAAGAAGAAGGGCTATTCCTTTGGGGACGTTCCTCTGCTTTGATTGAACTCACAACTCTGGGAGGGATGCTGTAGTGTGGAGCAGGGAGGAGGGAGGCACCCACACCCACCCTCTTGTTTGACCACAGATTCTGAACCAATTCTGTTGGGTGACGGAGATCAAATTACAGGATATATCTGTGGCAGGTTTTTGTTTTGTTTTTGTTTTTGAGGAAGCATAAGTAGGAAGGAATAGCGTGTTTGAATCACCAGCCTGAGATTTCCCAGCAAACTCGTAAAGACTTAAATATGATAGCATTAATTCCTTCTTTCTTAGTATCGGTTTTGGATATCATGTTGTAGTGATCATGAGGTGGTAGAGAAAGAGAGGAATTTGAGTTTTCCAGAATAAGCGAATACTTGAAGGTAGGAAGAATGCGTGACAAAATACCTCTTTTCCTCGGAAAGAAGATCATGGTGTCTGGGAGCAGGCAGAATGAAGTCTCAGAAAGGTCAATATCAAAGGTGACAAGGCAGCAGGGTCTCCATCAAGACTTGGGTGATTAGGGAGGGTCCTGAGGTCATAGGGAGGAGGAGGAGGAGGAGGCGGTCACTCTGAAAGCAGGAGGTGTGCCCCTCAAAGTCTGGTTTCCTCTCCTTGCCTGCCCTGGCACCTGCTTGCCCTTCACAGATCCGCCCTCCTGCTCCCTCCCCAAGCCTGCCCCTTCATCTGCCAGCAAAGCTGTTCTGTGTTACTGTGGCTGCCTTTGCTCAAGGTGAGCTTTGAGTCTGGGTCAGCAACTCCTGCAGCAGGCCTCCTGGGCTCACCCTCCCCAAATGCCCTGGCTCTGCTCCTCTGAAAGGTATTTCTGGTCACCGTATCTTAATACTGAGGCTTCCTTGGCTGCCCCTATCCTTCAGTTGTCCCTGCAGCTGGATGCATGGTTTGGACTTGATGCCTGTGGAGCTGTTGTAGATCAATAGCTCAGCATCATTGTAAGTGACTTCAAGGGGCACTTTTCAAAGGGTCTGTCCTTGTCACCACCTCTGGAAGGAGGAGATCATGGTCCATTTGAGCCTCTACTTCACCCGAATTGTTTCCTGAGCCAGAGGTGGGCATGTCACCCTAGCCCAGAATTGTGTGGCAAACTTAAAAAGTTGAGTAGAGCCCATTGATTTATTTCCCCCAAGTTTGGAGTGGGAAACTTAGAGAGACTGCGGCTAGTATGTGGAAGGCCCCGTGGACCTGCAGCTGGAGGACTGAGGGGACAAGAACCAGCAGATGTGCAAGCAGAAGAAGGAAGAAAATGATAATGGATAATGGGCAGACCCAGGGAGAAAAGCAAAGACCTGCAGGGCCCGTGAGTTGGTGCCCACACCTCAGTTTTCCTGGGCACTAGCTGTGCTTGATTTCCTATCAGGTTCCCTGAGACCTCTGAGCACAATCCTCAGGACCCTATTATCCTGGCTGGCTCTGGTGGGTTTCTCTTTCTTTTTTTTTTTTTTTTTTTTAAATTTATTTTCAGCATAACAGTATTCATTGTTTTTGTACCACACCCAGTGCTCCATGCAATCCGTGCCCTCTATAATACCCACCACCTGGTACCCCGACCTCCCACCCCCTGCCCCTTCAAACCCCTCAGATTGTTTTTCAGAGTCCATAGTCTCTCATGATTCACCTCCCCTTCCAATTTCCCCCAACTTCCTTCTCCTCTCTATCTCTCCATGTTCTCCATGCTATTTGTTACGCTCCACAAATAAGTGAAACCATATGATAATTGACTCTCTCTGCTTGACTTATTTCACTCAGCATAATCTCTTCCAGTCCCGTCCATGTTGCTACAAAAGTTGGGTATTTGTCCTTTCTGATGGAGGCATAATACTCCATAGTGTATATGGACCACATCTTCCTTATCCATTTGTCCGTTGAAGGACATCTTGGTTCTTTCGACAGTTTGGCGACCGTGGCCATTGCTGCTATAAACATTGGGGTACAGATGGCCCTTCTTTTCACGACATCTGTATCTTTGGGGTAAATACCCAGGAGTGCAATGGCAGGGTCATAGGGAAGTTCTATTTTTAATTTCTTAGGAATCTCCACACTGTTCTCCAAAGAGGCTGCACCAACTTGCATTCCCACCAACAGTGTAAGAGGGTTCCCCTTTCTCCACATCGCCTCCAACACATGTTATTTCCTGTCTTGCTAATTTTGGCCATTCTAACTGGTGTACGGTGATATCTCAATGTGGTTTTAATTTGAATCTCCCTGATGGCTAGAGATGATGACATACAAATGGCTATCAGACACATGAAAAAATGTTCATCATCACTAGCCATCAGGGTTTCTCTTTCTTGATGGAAACAGAGCATGGGGGAAGCTGCCACACAGTCCTGCTGGAGAGCCACCTAGGGGAGGGGAGAAGAAAGAGCTGGCTCCAGGCGGGCTTACTGCACAGGCTCTTCCTCAAGTCTCCAAAGCATGCCTCAGGCCGCCAGGGACAGCTGAGCTGCACAGGGACAGCAGTCTTGAGAGGTGGGATTCCAGGTGATTAGTGGAAATGGCTATAGATTCAGACAGGCTGAGAGGAGGGAAAAAGTCCTTTCCAAGAGGGGGCAGTGGTAGCAAACACTTGGAAGGATGAACACATTTATTATTATTGTTATTATGTAAGTTTACATATAGTCTGACTTTCTTTTTCTGGGTATACAGTTCTAGGAGTTTTAATACATGTGTAGATTTATGTAACCACACTCACAATCTGAACACAGAGCAGTTTATCCCCCCAGAAAGTCCCTTGTGCCCCCTTTGGGTCAAGCCTTCTTCCCACCTCTAACCCCAGGGTCCTCCATCACTGCAGTTTTTCCTTTCTCAGAATGTCCTATAAATGCAATCATACAGTAGGTTAACTTTTGACATTCATCCCTGTCGTGTGTTTTTAGCTGCTGAGCAATATCTCCTTGTATGGGTAATACCAGCAATTGCGTATCCTTTCTACATCCTTCCTTGGCTTAGGTAATGATGAATAGAGTTGGGATAACATGTATGTGCATGTTTTTGTATGAACATGTTTTTATTTCTCCACTGCAAATATCTAGGAGTGGTACCCATGGATCATGTGCTAATTGTAGGCTTAACTTTGTAAGAGACTGTGGACTGCTTCACAGAGTGGCTGGACCCATCTGCATTTCCACCAGCAACCAGTGAAAATTCCAGTTGCTCTGTGTCCTTGTCAACACCTGCCTTTGTCATTTATTTTTTAAGAAAAATGGAGCTATTTGCTATGGTTTGTATGTACATGTCCCTCCAAATTCGTATGTTGAACTCCTAATGCCTGATGTGATATTAGTAGGTGGGATCTCTGAGAGTTGATTAGGTCATAAGAACACAGTTCTCATCAATGAGATCAATGCCCTTATAAAAGAGCCCAGAAAGCTCCCCTTGTCCCTGTCCATCATGTAAAGGCACAGAGGAAAGGTGCCAGCTGTCAACTAGGAAGAAGGTCCTCATCCAAACTATGCTGGTACCCTGATCTTGGACTTCCAGCTTCCAGAGGTGTCAGAAATGAATTTCTGTTGTTTATAAGCCATTCAGTATATATGTGTGTGTGTGTATGTGTATATGTATATATATATATATGTGTGTGTGTGTGTGTGTGTATATGTATATATTTGAGAGAGAGAGAGAAAGAGAAGAGAGAGAGAGAGAGAGAGAGAGTTATAGCAGCCCAAATAGACTAAGATACCATGCTCATAGGGGTGTAATAGTATCTCATTGTGGTTTTAATTTGCATTTTCCTAAAGGCTGATGATATTTCATGTGCTTGTCAAATGGATAGCTTCTTTACTGAAGTGTACATTCAAATACATACACACAAATACATATATATGCATATATTTATGTACAAGTATATAATATGCATTTACATATGTAAATAATATGTATTAATATAATTGATAGAAATGTATTTACATGTGTATGTATATTTACATATATGAACTCACATATATATTTGTGTGTGTGTGTGTGTGTATGGATTCAATTTTTTTAGAGCAGTTTTAGGTTTGCAATAAAATTGAGAGAAAGGTAGAAATTTCCCATATACTTCCTGCCCCCACACATGAACAGCCTGCCCTTTTATCACCATCCTCCACCAGAGAGGGACATCTGTTACAATGAATGAAGAGAGACTGACACGTTACAATTACCCAAAGTTGATAGTCTACCTTAGGGTTCAATCTTGATGTAGAAAGCCACCTCTCTAACCCTGTGTTTTGTTCATTTCTTTTTTTTTTTTTAAGATTTTATGTATTTATTTGACAGAGAGAAATCACAAGTAGATGGAGAGGCAGGCAGAGAGAAAGAGAGGGAAGCAGTCTCCCTGCTGAGCAGAGAGCCCAATGCGGGACTCGATCCCAGGACCCTGAGATCATGACCTGAGCCGAAGGCAGCGGCTTAACCCACTGAGCCACCCAGGTGCCCCTGTTCATTTCTTTTTATTTGGACATTTGTTTCCTTACTGTTGAGGTTTAAGACTTCTCTATATATTTCTGAATATAAGTCCTTTTTGGATTTGTGAGTTGCGTGTATTTCCTTCCAGATTTTAGTTTGTCTCTTGTTTTTTATTGCTCCCTTTTATCATCACCATCCCTATCTCCGGTAATTTTTCTTATCCATGTTTCTACTTTGATAGGAATCTATCCCCTCCAGCTTTCTTATGATTAGTATTTGTATAGTGTGTCTTTTTTTTTTCATTTTTGAATTAAAAAAGTACTTTTTATATTGGGATGATTTTAGATTTTCAGAGATTTCTCATATGTCCTTCACTCAGCTTTCCTTCATGTTAAGTTCATACAATACTATGGCACATTTGTCGAAACTAAGAAATTAAAACTGATAAATACTATTAATCAAATTACAGACTTTATTTGGATCCACCAGTTTTCCCACTAGTGTCTGTTCTCCGTTCTGGGATCCAATTCAGGATCCCACATTACATTTAGTTATCATGTCTCTTTGGTCTTCTCTGAGTTATATAGTTTCTCAGATATTGTTTTTCCTGATCTTGATGAGTACTGGTCTAGGTCCTTTGTAAAATATCTCTCAGTTTGGCTTTACCTGATGTTTTCTGGTGGACGGGGGTTGCACAGGTGAAGGTCTTTCTCATGGTATTATATCAGGGGTACAGAACTTCTACCTGACTTACCACTGCCCATGTTAATTAACCTCCATCACTTGGTTATAGTACTGTCTGCCAAAGTCCTCCACTTTGGAGGACTAAGGAACCTGTCGAGTTCCTTACTCCTTCCCCCTTTCTATCGTCTGTTCTTTGGAAATGAGTCACTAAAGCCAGCCCACTCTTGAGGGGAGAGGAATTAAGCTGTAATTCCTGCCATGGGAAACCGCTCTTTGAACCAGAACTAGAAGGAGCCTCTTTTATGTTTATCCAGTGCATGGTTCTAGATTTTGGACTGCTTTTAGTCTGGGCAGGGCAAGATTAGAGGAAAAATCAACAGGGAATTCAGCACCAGTTTGGTGCTCCTTTGCAGATTTGCCTACTACCGTTTACTTTTTAGTCCTCAGAGAGCTGCCCCGTGCTTTGCTGTCTGATGTTTCAGTTGCTTTCACCAGGACGGGGGCAGAGTAGAGGGTGTGCACTGCATCTTGACTAGAACCAGAAACCACTCATTTACTTTTTTTTTTTTTAAGATTTTATTTATTTATTTGACAGACAGAGATCACAAGCAGGCAGAGAGGCAGGCAGAGAGAGAGGGAAGCAGACTCCCCAGCGAGCAGAAAGCCCGATGCGGGGCTTGATCCCAGGACCCTGGGATCATGACCTGAGCCAAAAGCAGATGCTTTAACCCACTGAGCCATCCAGGCTCCCCTCATTTACTTTTTATTCACCAATTCCTTCACTCACTCTCATTTACTCATTTGCTTATCCTTCATTTATTAATTCTTTCATTTATTGTTACTTGTTTGCTCATAAATCATATGTATTTCAATTGATACACCTGCTTTGAGCACTTATTTTACTCAAGTGCTATGCAAGTCACTGCGGATACAGATATGAAATACAGTTTCTGTCCGAAAATACTCTTGGGCTAGAGAGAAAGCAGGTTATCAAATAAACATAAATATAGTGGGATGAGTTGTGGGGACAATCAACTGCCTTAAGTGAGGGGATCTATAAGAAGGCAGCCTGGCTTCAGGAAGCTGTCTTTTTTAAAGACAGAAGTATTTGAGGTCTGCAGACATTTCACTTTGAAAAGACAGCATGAGCTACAGCATGAGATTGGGAGATAATGGGGGCATGTGTGAGGAAGTGAAGTCCCTTGTCTTTGACTTTGGCACTCCTAGGATTTCAGGACAGGCATGTGACTGAAAACCATCTTAGGATGGAACAAAAGGACTCCTTCAAGATAACCCCTTAGTTTAGGAAATTGATATTTGATGGTCTCTTCTATCTGATTCTTACTCATACTGGTGGGTTCCATCTGCTTGGTGTTCTAGAAACAACATTGAACAAATGTAGGCTTTGCTCCAAGGAGCCTGGCCGGTCTGTCACAGGGCTTACTTGTCTTCTGTAAAGAGCAAGAAGGCAGCAGAGCCTGCCCCTGTAGCTATATCTAGAAAACGGGGTAGGGGTGGGAGAGTAACCTGATTCTCACGGATGTTCATATTCAAGAGGAACCAGGGGCTGAGATTTATCATTCATCTTCAATGACCTTTCATTTCCTTCTTTGGATCCCAAGCCCTGGAGATGCAGAGCCTCCTGTTCCCAGCCTTTTGTCCCTTCCCATAACTGGGGCTCCTTCAGCTGCAGACTCAACGCCAGGCCCAGCCCTATATCTGAGGCACAGCATCAAACCTCCCAACCCCCCTGCCTTGGATCTGGTCTAGTTCTCACTGCATCCTTTAAGATGGAGGAAAAATAAAATAAAACATGAATTTGGGATCAGGTTTACCTGTGCTCCAATATAGAATATTGTGAGACAAGTTGTTTAACTCTTCGTTGTCAATTTTCTGATTGTAAAATCGATTATGGGAAAAATTCCTATCTTCCACCTGCTAATAGAATCCTGTTTCTGTTCCCATGTTAGGCGATCACAAACTTCTAGGGAAGGAGTTAAAGCCTCCAGTGGGTTAACGTTGGTCAAAGCTGATTGGGGTAATTCCTTTCCTTTTAGGAAGGGGCATGGGATGAAATTCTGGCCTGTGAGACATGTGGGGGATGTCTGCTGGGGGCTTTGGGAATGGATTTCTTCAAAGGAAAAGGAGCCTCAGAGAAAGAAACACTCACATTTCTTCCTCAAAATGTCTCTCATGTGATGCCTGAACTGGGGCAGCCATTGTAGGAGGCTGCAGAGCGTACAAAAGCACAAACCCACACCCTGAGAAAGATGACAAGGCAGAAAGATAGGAGAGCCTAGTTCTGGATGACATTGTTAAGCCACTTCATTGAGCAATCCAGAAAGTGCTTCTTTCAGTTTACATATTGTTCAAGACAAATTTCCTTTTGCTTGTCATTTTTGCTTGAGTTTTCTGCTACTCACAGCCAAAATCATCCTGATATGTGGTATGGTAATTCCTATCTTGCAAGGTTTAAATGAGAAATTTTTGCCCACCCTTTAGATCTTTTTTTTTTTTTTTTAAGGTACTAACCATTTTATTTATTTATTTTTTTTTTCCAATTTATTTATTTTCAGAAAAACAGTATTCATTATTTTTTCACCACACCCAGTGCTCCATGCAAGCTGTGCCCTCTATAATACCCACCACCTGGTACCCCAACCTCCCACCCCCCCGCCACTTCAAACCCCTCAGATTGTTTTTCAGAGTCCATAGTCTCTCATGGTTCATCTCCCCTTCCAATTTACCCAAAAGCACATACCCTCCCCAATGTCCATAACCCTACCCCCCTTCTCCCAACACCCCTCCCCCAAGCAACCCACAGTTTGTTTCGTGAGATTAAGAGTCACTTATGGTTTGTCTCCCTCCCTATCCCATCTTGTTTCATGGATTCTTCTCCTACCCACTTAAGCCCCCATGTTGCATCACCACTTCCTCATATCAGGGAGACCATATGATATTTGTCTTTCTCCGCTTGACTTATTTCGCTAAGCATGATACGCTCTAGTTCCATCCATGTTGTCGCAAATGGCAAGATTTCGTTTCTTTTGATGGCTGCATAGTATTCCATTGTGTATATATACCACATCTTCTTGATCCATTCATCTGTTGATGGACATCTAGGTTCTTTCCATAGTTTGGCTATTGTGGACATTGCTGCTATAAACATTCGGGTGCATGTGCCCCTTTGGATCACTACGTTTGTATCTTTAGGGTAAATTCCCAGTAGTGCAATTGCTGGGTCATAGGGCAGTTCTATTTTCAACATTTTGAGGAACCTCCATGCTGTTTTCCAGAGCGGTTGCACCAGCTTGCATTCCCACCAACAGTGTAGGAGGGTTCCCTTTTCTCCGCATCCTCGCCAGCATCTGTCATTTCCTGACTTGTTGATTTTAGCCATTCTGACTGGTGTGAGGTGATATCTCATTGTGGTTTTGATTTGTATTTCCCTGATGCCGAGTGATATGGAGCACTTTTTCATGTGTCTGTTGGCCATCTGGATGTCTTCTTTGCAGAAACGTCTGTTCATGTCCTCTGCCCATTTCTTGATTGGATTATTTGTTCTTTGGGTGTTGAGTTTGTTAAGTTCTTTATAGATTTTGGTCACTAGTCCTTTATCTGATATGTCGTTTGCAAATATCTTCTCCCATTCTGTCAGTTGTCTTTTGGTTTTGAAAACTGTTTCCTTTGCTGTACAAAAGCTTTTGATTTTGATGAAATCCCAAAAGTTCATTTTTGCCTTTGCTTCCCTTGCCTTTGGCGATGTTCCTAGGAAGATGTTGCTGCGGCTGAGGTCGAAGAGGTTGCTGCCTGTGTTCTCCTCAAGGATTTTGATGGATTCCTTTCTCACATTGAGGTCCTTAATCCATTTTGAATCTATTTTTGTGTGTGGTGTAAGGAAATGGTCCAATTTCATTTTTCTGCACGTGGCTGTCCAATTTTCCCAACACCATTTATTGAAGAGGCTGTCTTTTTTCCATTGGACATTCTTTCCTGCTTTGTCAAAGATTAGTTGACCATAGAGTTGAGGGTCTATTTCTGGGCTCTCTATTCTGTTCCATTGGTCTATGTGTCTGTTTTTGTGCCAGTACCATGCTGTCTTGATGATGACAGCTTTGTAATAGAGCTTGAAGTCCGGAATTGTGATGCCACCAACTTTGGCTTTCTTTGTCAATATCCCTTTGGCTATTCGAGGTCTTTTCTGGTTCCATATAAATTTTAAAATTATTTGCTCCATTTCTTTGAAAAAGATGGATGGTACTTTGATAGGAATTGCATTAAATGTGTAGATTGCTTTAGGTAGCATAGACATTTTCACAATATTTATTCTTCCAATCCAGGAGCATGGAACATTTTTCCATTTCTTTGTGTCTTCCTCAATTTCTTTCATGAGTACTTTATAGTTTTCTGAGTATAGATTCTGTGCCTCTTTGGTTAGGTTTATTCCTAGGTATCTTATGGTTTGGGGTGCAATTGTAAATGGGATTGACTCCTTAATTTCTCTTTCTTCTGTCTTGTTGTTGGTGTAGAGAAATGCAACTGATTTCTGTGCATTGATCTTATATCCTGATACTTTACTGAATTCCTGTACAAGTTCTAGCAGTTTTGGAGTGGAGTCTTTTGGGTTTTCCACATAGAGTATCATATCATCTGCGAAGAGTGATAATTTGACTTCTTCTTTGCCGATTTGGATGCCTTTAATTTCCTTTTGTTGTCTGATTGCTGAGGCTAGGACTTCTAGTACTATGTTGAATAGCAGTGGTGATAATGGACATCCCTGCCGTGTTCCTGATCTTAGTGGAAAAGCTTTCAGTTTTTCTCCATTGAGAATGATATTCGCGGTGGGTTTTTCATAGATGGCTTTGATGATATTGAGGTATGTGCCCTCTATCCCTACACTTTGAAGAGTTTTGATCAGGAAGGGATGCTGTACTTTGTCAAATGCTTTTTCAGCATCTATTGAGAGTATCATATGGTTCTTGTTCTTTCTTTTATTGATGTGTTGTATCACATTGACTGATTTGCGGATGTTGAACCAACCTTGCAGCCCTGGGATAAATCCCACTTGGTCGTGGTGAATAATCCTTTTAATGTACTGTTGAATCCTATTGGCTAGTATTTTGGTGAGAATTTTTGCATCTGTGTTCATCAAGGATATTGGTCTATAGCTCTCTTTTTTGATGGGATCCTTGTCTGGTTTTGGGATCAAGGTGATGCTGGCCTCATAAAATGAGTTTGGGAGTTTTCCTTCCATTTCTATTTTTTGGAACAGTTTCAGGAGAATAGGAATTAGTTCTTCTTTAAATGTTTGGTAGAATTCCCCCGGGAAGCCATCTGGCCCTGGGCTTTTGTTTGTTTGGAGATTTTTAATGACTGTTTCAATCTCCTTACTGGTTATGGGTCTGTTCAGGCTTTCTATTTCTTCCTGGTTCAATTTTGGTAGTTTATATGTTTCTAGGAATGCATCCATTTCTTCCAGATTGTCAAATTTGTTGGCGTAGAGTTGCTCATAGTATGTTCTTATAATAGTTTGTATTTCTTTGGTGTTAGTTGTGATCTCTCCTCTTTCATTCATGATTTTATTTATTTGGGTCCTTTCTCTTTTCTTTTTGATAAGTCTGGCCAAGGGTTTATCAATTTTATTAATTCTTTCAAAGAACCAGCTCCTAGTTTGGTTGATTTGTTCTATTGTTTTTTTGGTTTCTATTTCATTGATTTCTGCTCTGATCTTAATGATTTCTCTTCTCCTGCTGGGCTTAGGGTTTCTTTCTTGTTCTTTCTCAAGCTCCTTTAGGTGTAGGGTTAGGTTGTGTACCTGAGACCTTTCTTGTTTCTTGAGAAAAGCTTGTATGGCTATATATTTTCCTCTCAGGACTGCCTTTGTTGTGTCCCACAGATTTTGAACCATTGTATTTTCATTATCATTTGTTTCCATGATTTTTTTCAATTCTTCTTTAATTTCCCGGTTGACCCATTCATTCTTTAGATTCTTTAGAAGGATGCTGTTTAGTCTCCATGTATTTGTGTTCTTTCCAAACTTCCTCTTGTGGTTGAGTTCTAGCTTCAGAGCATTGTGGTCTGAAAATATGCAGGGAATGATCCCAATCTTTTGATACCGGTTGAGTCCTGATTTAGGACCGAGGATGTGATCTATTCTGGAGAATGTTCCATGTGCACTAGAGAAGAATGTGTATTCTGTTGCTTTGGGATGAAATGTTCTGAATATATCTGTGATGTCCATCTCATCCAGTGTATCATTTAAGGCCTTTATTTCCCTGTTGATCTTTTGCTTGGATGATCTGTCCATTTCAGTGAGGGGAGTGTTAAAGTCCCCTACTATTATTGTATTATTGTTGATGTGTTTCTTTGATTTTGTTATTAATTGGTTTATATAGTTGGCTGCTCCCACGTTGGGGGCATAGATATTTAAAATTGTTAGATCTTCTTGTTGGACAGACCCTTTGAGTATGATATAGTGTCCTTCCTCATCTCTTATTATAGTCTTTGGCTTAAAATCTAATTGATCTGATATAAGGATTGCCACTCCTGCTTTTTTCTGATGTCCATTAGCATGGTAAATTCTTTTCCACCCCCTCACTTTAAGTCTGGAGGTGTCTTCGGGTTTAAAATGAGTTTCTTGGAGGCAACATATAGATGGGTTTTGTTTTTTTATCCATTCTGATACCCTATGTCTTTTGATTGGGGCATTTAGCCCATTTACATTCAGGGTAACTATTGAAAGATATGATTTTAGTGCCATTGTATTGCCTGTAAGGTGACTGTTACTGTATACTGTCTCTGTTCCTTTCTGATCTACCACTTGTAGGCTCTCTCTTTGCTTAGAGGACCCCTTTCAGTATTTCCTGTAGAGCTGGTTTGGTGTTTGCAAATTCTTTCAGTTTTTGTTTGTCCTGGAACCTTTTAATCTCTCCTTCTATTTTCAATGATAGCCTAGCTGGATATAGTATTCTTGGCTGCATGTTTTTCTCGTTTAGTGCTCTGAAAATATCATGCCAGCTCTTTCTGGCCTGCCAGGTCTCTGTGGATAAGTCAGCTGCCAATCTAATACTTTTACCATTGTATGTTACATACTTCTTTTCCCGGGCTGCTTTCAGGATTTTCTCTTTGTCACTAAGGCTTGTAAATTTTACTATTAGGTGACGGGGTGTGGGCCTATTCTTATTGATTTTGAGGGGCGTTCTCTGAACCTCCTGAATTTTGATGCTTGTTCCCTTTGCCATATTGGGGAAATTCTCCCCAATAATTCTCTCCAGTATACTTTCTGCTCCCCTCTCTCTTTCTTCTTCTTCTGGAATCCCAATTATTCTAATGTTGTTTCGTCTTATGGTGTCACTTATCTCTCGAATTCTCCCCTCATGGTCCAGTAGCTGTTTGTCCCTCTTTTGCTCAGCTTCTTTATTCTCTGTCATTTGGTCTTCTATATCGCTAATTCTTTCTTCTGCCTCATTTATCCGAGCAGTGAGAGCCTCCATTTTTGATTGAACTTCATTAATAGCTTTTTTGATTTCAACTTGGTTAGATTTTAGTTCTTTTATTTCTCCAGAAAGGGCTTTTATATCTCTGGAGAGGGTTTCTCTAATATCTTCCATGCCTTTTTCAAGCCCGGCTATAACCTTGAGAATTGTCATTTTGAACTCTAGATCTGACATATTACCAATGTCTGTATTGATTAGGTCCCTAGCCTTCGGTACTGCCTCTTGTTCTTTTTTTTGTTGTGAATTTTTCCGCCTTGTCATTTTGTCCAGCTAAGAGTATATGAAGGAGCAAGTAAAATACTAAAAGGGTGGCAACAATCCCAGGAAAATTTGCTTTAACCAAATCAGAAGAGATCCCAAATCGTGAGGGGGGATTTCTCCCCCCTCACGATTGGGTGAGGGATCTCCTCTGATTGGGATCTCCTTTGATTGGGATCTCCCAATCTCTTCTGATTGGGATCTCCCAATCTCTTCTGATTGGGATCTCTTCTGATTTGGGGATAAAAAGAGGTTCAAAAAGAAAGAAAGAAAAAAAAAAAGAAAAAAAATTAAAAAAAGAGATTGAATTAAAAATTCAATCAAGAATTTAAAAAAGAATTAAGAAACAAAAAGATTGAAGAGATTAAGATCTCTTCTGATTTGGGGATAAAAAGAGGTTCAAAAATAAAGAAAGAAAAAAAAGAAAAATAAAGAATTAAAAAAAAGAAAATGAATAAAGAAAAGTATAAAAAAGAAAAATATATATATACATTAGATAATCTAGTTAAAAAAACGTTAAAAAAAGGGTAAAAGTTATAAAAAATTTTAGCAGAAGAAGAGAAATAAAAATGAAAAAGAAAAAAATTAAATTAACTGCAAGACTAAAAAATCACAGGCAGAAAGCCATGAGTTCCGTGGTTTGTTTTCTCCTCCTCTGGAATTCTGCTGCTCTCTCCTTGGTATTGAAACTGCAGTCCTTGGTAGGTGAACTTGGTCTTGCCTGGATTTCTTGTTGATCTTCTGGGGGAGGGGCCTGGTGTAGTGATTCTCAAGTGTCTTTGCCCCAGGCGGAATTACACCGCCCTTACCAGGGGCCGGGCTGAGTGATCTGCTCGGCTTTGCTTTCAGGAGCTTTTGTTCCCTGAGCGCTTTCCGTAGAGTTCCGGAGGATGGGAATACAAATGGCGGCCTCCTGGTCTCCGGCCCGGAGGAGCCGAGAGCCCCGGGCCCCGCTCCCCAGTGCGCCCTCAGCGAACAGCTCCTAGTAACTCGCGTCTGCCTGACCTCCGGCCGCGCTCCGAGCTCACCGAGCTTGCGACCGGTTCAAGGCAACTCCGAGCTGCGAGCTTACTGTCGGCTCTGTCGGCTCTGTCTCTGCAGCCGGCTTTCCCGTTCCAATATCCGCACGCTCTGCGACACTCAGACACCCCCAATCCTTCTGTGACCCCGCGGGACCTGAGGTCACGCCAACCCCGCGTGGGCTTCGCCCCGGTTTAGCCTCTGGAGCGATGTCCCTCAGCGGAACAGACTTTTAAAAGTCCTGATTTTGTGCTCCGTTGCTCCGCCGCTTGCCGGGAGCCGGCCCCTCCCCCCGGGGTCTATCTTCCCGTCGCTTTGGATTCACTTCTCTGCCAGTCCTACCTTTCAGAAAGTGGTTGTTTTCCTGTTTCTAGAATTGCTGTTCTTCTTCTCTTCGATCTGCCAATGGATTTGCAGGTGTTTGCAATCTTTAGATAAGCTCTCTAGCTGATCTCCTGCTAGCTGAAGTAGTCTCAGCCTGCTACTTCTCCGCCATCTTGACTCCTCCCTCACCCTTTAGATCTTAGTCCAAATGTCACCACTTCAAGAAAGCCTTCCCTGATTTCTTATAGTAGGTCATATCACCCTGTCATACATTAGTCACTAGCACCATATATCATTCTTTTTCTTCATGGCACTTGTCTCAGTTTGTTTACTTGATTATTTACACTCTCCTTTATTAATCTCTAGGCTCTGTCAAGGCAGAGGTGGTGTTTCTTTTTCGACCATTATGTCTCCTGTGGCTAGCAGAGTGCGCAACATATAATCAGTCTTCAAATATTTGTCAAATGGAAGGATAAAATGATACATGAACATATGCAGAACAGAACTGGCATGTGGCAGGAAAGTCTACCTTCATGACTTTTCTGAGATTGAAAAGTTCATCAACTCTTTCCTTATTTTTCATTTTAACAAATAACTTTGTACCCAGTCATTGGCTGATGTATTTCAAAACAGTTTTAAATGTGCTTTGAAATGCACCATTATTTCATCCCCTCAGGAGCAGGTGGTATTCCTCCCCATCTCCCCTCTTGCTACTGGTTTTTTAGTATTCATGACAGCTAAGCAAACCCCTTCTTTGATTTTTCTCCTACAGCAGACTCTAGGAGACTGATCAGTCATTACTTGTGAATAATGACCAGGGAGGCTGCTAAGCCACATGGGAATCTGGCTACCTTGCACTGAGCACTCAGCTCTCAGCTAGTGAAATGAAGGCAGTTTTGTCACCAACACCATCCTAACAGAATATCCAAAGAGTTGCCTTCCTTTATCCAGTAGGGATCAGGGGACTTGTGATTGGGACTGGGGGTGGGGGGTGGGATGTGGGAGCTTTGGGAAAAGAAAGCTGTAATAGTTTTGTCAACCCTCACGAATATTTTGAGGAAATCACTAGCACAGCATAGTGATTTATTTTTATGAAGTATTAGTTTGCCTAGTAGGGCGAAGGTATGGGCATTTAGAGAGTCAGAGCTCGTAGTGAGAGAGGCAGAGCTTATCCTTCTCTTTCTCTTAACTGTGAGCAAGGAATGACAATGTCATCAATGACAACAGTAAAAACTGCAGTCTCAGAGGAGACTAGAAATGGAGTTGGCAGCAAGTATTCATGGTTAGTCCAGCATTTCTCAGAAGAAGTTCTGCAGAGCCTAAGTCCCTGAACGCTCTTCGCTAAAAGGGTTCATGGTTAAACTATTTGGAAAACATAGTATGTACTTCACTCAGTAAATGGAAAGGTCCTTGAAAAATAACAAAACCTGATTAATTTTGTTTAACCCAGAATTCTGATGCCTATTTCATCCAAGAAACCGTTATTTTTTGTAGCTATTCTTAACAACTCCTGGAAGGAAGACATTTTGGGAAATGCTAATCTGAGCAAGGGTGGTAACTAGTTATTCTTACATAATATTTACTGAGCAATTAATTCATTCATTTATTCATGTAATCATTCATTTATTTGAGAAAGATCTACTGAGAGACTATTCTGCATAATGTAATGGGCCTGGAGCAAGGGGTGCAGATTTGATCGATGCCTGCTTAAAGCTATAGTCCAGTGGACAAGACAAAATTAAATCACAAATTTCCCAATTGATTGCTTAATTACAGCTGTGATGAGTGCTACAAAATGGAAGCACAGGATGCATATAAATTTATGTATCAGGATAAGAGAGGTCATTTAGGGCACGCAGGGAGGCTGTGAACCGACCATCCTGGTTTGCCCAGGACTGGGGGTGTCTGATTGGTGACTTTAACTGCCCAAACTGGGACAGTCTCAGGCAAATCAACATGGCTGGTACCCCTAGCAGAATGCGACTTCCGAGGTGCCATCTGAGCATCTGACTTTGAGAGAACCCTGGTGCAGTGGAGACATGTTTTGGGGAGTCATTTCACCCCCGGGGCCTGACCCCTATCTGGAATGAAAATGGTGGTGGCTCCTCTGCCTCCTCATGGATTGTTGGGGATGACAATGGAAGGGCCTTACCAGGCATTTGCACTTCCTAAGCTCCAGGGGTGACTTTTCCTTCTAGGGCAACTATAATTCATCACTACCTGAAGGAAAGTGCCCATCCCTCTGGGAGAACTTTTTCAGAGAAGTCACTAGCTGCACACCCAGGGTTTTAAATCCAGCAGCAAGAGGCATTTCCCACAGACACGAGAACAGAAGTGCATGTGCAAGCTTCCTGCAGGAGATGTGAATCATGGAGTGGGAGACCATCAGGATGCCCCAGGAAAACACTGCCCCCTGGGGTCTAAGAGGGGCTTGAACTCAAGAGCCTCTTCCTGCTGGCACAATGCTGGCAGGGTGGGCTGGAGGGCACTGCCTGGTCCAACGGCCCAAAGAACAAGATTGCATGTGCATTTGTGCACCACGAGCGACTCATTTCCTGCTGAGGGTTCAGTTTCTTCATCTGTAAAGCAGAAAGAATGATGTTTATTTCAACCAGCTGTTGGGAGTTTAACAACAACAATCACCACAAAAATAATATCCCCAGAATGTAATACATTTACTATGCACAGGGAATATGTAGGGAATATGCCCTTACATATACAGACTTGATTATTATCTTCCATATTACAAATGTAAAAAATGGGCTGAGAGAGGTTAAGAGACTTGTCAAAGGTAGAATGACCAAGTGTCCTGGTTTGCCTGGGAGTTTTCTGATTTCAGCATGCCAAGTCCCCTTTCTTTGGTAACTCTCAGTCCTGGACAACTTGGAATGGTTTTCATGTTATACAATCATGCAGTTAATAAGTGATGGAATTTGTACATGATTTCAGGAAGAGGATTGATGAGACTGTTAAAAATTATAGCAACTTATTAATATAATGCTTTATATAATAATATCATTATTGTATCAATTTCCATCTCAATATAAACCAAATTTTATTTACTTATTTATTTTTTATCATGATACATATACTCTTTAATCCCAATCCCCTATGGCCCATCCCCCCACCCACCTCCCCTCTGGTAACCATCAGTTTGTTCTCTATAGTTAACAGCCTGTTTCTTGGGGCACCTGGGTGGCTCAGTCGATTAAGCACCTGTCTTTGGCTCAGGGATTGAGCTGAGCCCCATGTTGCTGAGCTGGGAGTCTCCTTCTCCCTCTCCCCCTTAAACTCCCCCTCCTACTTGTGCTCTCTCTGTCTCTCTCTCTCAGATGAATAAGTAAAATCTTAAGAAGTCTCTGTGTCTTGATTTTTCTATTTTTTTTTCCTTTGCTGGTTTGTTTCTTAAATTCCACATATGAGTGAGATCATATTTGTATTTGTCTTTCTCTGATGGACTTATTTTGCTTAACATTATTTATTTATTATTTGACTGCCTGATACTAACATATAACACTGAAGACAGAACTTGGCACACAGCAAGCGCTCAACAACTATTTCTTGAAGGAATAGAGGAACTACTCACCACTGAGATGCATAATCGTTGGCACGTTTTGCTTAGTATTATACTCTCTAGATACATTCATGTTGTAAATGGCAAGATTTAATGCTTTTTTTAAATGGCTGAATATTTCAGTGTGTGTATTTGTGTGTGTGTGTGTGTGTGTGTATGTATATGTATATGTGTATACATATATACATATATGTGTATACATATACCTCTTCTTTAGTCATTCATCTGTGGATGCACACTTGGGCTGCTTCCATAGTTTGGCTATTGTAAATAATGCTGCTATAAACATAGAGGTGCATGTATCCTTTTGAATTAGTGTTTTTGTATTCTTAGATTAAATACTGAGTAGTGTGATTTCTAGATCACAGGATAGTTCTATATTTAGTTTTTTGGGAATTTCCCTACTGTATTCCATAAAGACTGCACCAGTTTGCATTCCCACCAACAGTGCAAGAGGGTTCCTTTTTTTCCACATCCTTGCCAACACTTGTTTCTCAGCGGGGAGCCTGCTTCCCTCTCTCTCTCTCTGCCTGCCTCTCCATCTACTTGTGATTTCTCTCTGTCATAAATAAATAAAATCTTGTGTTTTTTATTTTAGCCATTCCGACAGTTATGAGGTGATATCATATTGAAGTTTTGATTTGCATTTCCCGGATGGAAAGTGATGTTAAACATCTTTTCACGTATCTGTTAGCCATTTGCATGTCTTCTTTGGAGAAACGTGTTCAAGTCTTTTGCTCATTTTTAAATTGGATGACTTGCCTTTTGGGTGTTGAATTGTATCAATTCTTTATATATTTTGGATACTAACCCTTTATCAGATATGCCTTTTGCAAATATGTCCCATTCCATAGGTTGGCTTTTAATTTTGTTGTTTCCTTTGCTGTGCAGAAGCTTTTTATTTTGATGTAGTCCCAGTAGTTTGTTTTTGCTTTTATTTTCCTTGCCTCAGAAGACATATCTAGAAGAATGTTGCTATAGCCAGTGTCAGAGAAATTATTGCTTTTGCTCTCTTCTAAGATTTTTATGGTTTCAGGTTTCACATTTAGGTCTTTAATCCATTTTGAGTTTATTTTTGTGTGTGGTTTAAGAAAGCGGTCCAGTTTCATTCTTCTGCATGTGGCTGTCCAGTTTCCCCAACACCATTTATTCAAAAGACTGTTCCCCCTCCCACTGAATATTCACTTACTCAGTTAATGCTATAATAATTTTTATATTTTTATATAATCACATAATAATTATTCTATCAACTTCCATCTCAGTATGAACCAAGTACTTCAGGATTTTTAAGAAGATACTTTTCCCTTTATAGTAATAATGTTCACCAGATATTAGTGCTACTCACCAATATTTGTAGTTTTCTTTCTTCTGGACCAAGAACCTTTGATGTTAGACGTGAACCCATGACTTGTTTTGACCAATGGAATGTGACTGGAAGTCATACACATCACTTCAGGGCAGAAACATGGAAGAATCAGTATGCAGCTCTCCACATTCTCCACATTCCAGCATTCATCAGTGGATGCTGGTGGGGCTTTTCCCAGGTCTTTTTTGCTGGCTGGTGTGCTCACCTTGCAGCTGTTGTGACAGCTGGAGTGCTATTATCTCACAGCTGTCCCTACCTAAGCAGGACTAAGAGTACAAAATCTGAAGCCAGCCAACGCGGCCAAGCGCAACTCTGCCATGAATGACTGTGACTCTGGATGAGTTACTTAATCTCCCTGAATATTAGTTCCCTCGTCTTTAAAAGGGATAATGCCCACTTCATAGTGTTAAAGTGAGGATTGAGTAATATTTGTAAAGCTCTTGTAAGAGTTTGGCACCTGGTTAAGGGCCTGGTTGCCTATTTATATGTCTCCTGCTTCTCTCCATTCCTAGTGGAATATGACAACCCATTATCAAGGGGGTTAATGCTGCCACAAAAGAGTCACAGATGAGGAAACAAAGTCCAGAGATACTTCACAGGTGTTTTGGAGTTCCATGGGGCTTCAGTGCTTGGGTAGTGAGAGAGGCAGAGCTTATCCTAAAAGCTAATACAGAGGGGATAATAACAACACTAAGTCAGCATTTTCTATTTGCCTGACATTGCATTATCTTACTTACTGTTCACAATACATCTGGAAATTATGATAACCCTGATTTTGCAGATATGGAAATAGAGGTAGGAGAGAAGTAAGTGGTATTCCCAAGGAGTAAGTGGTAGCAGAATCAGAAGAAATAAAAATAAGATATTTCAGGATGAAGTATTATTTAGCATTGAAAATGACAATTATGGTTACTATGTGCAAAAAATGGAAAATGGTGGTTACTAATTTTTTAGAAGACCAAACGAGTGTTCATTTATTTTCACAACTATTTCATACAACACCCACTATTCTTTTTTTATGATTTTACTTATTTATTTGAGAAAGAGAGAGACACAGTGAGAGAGGGAACACAAGCAGGGGGAGTGGGAGAGGGAGAAGCAGGCTTCCTGCCGAACAGGGAGCCTGATGCGGGGCTCAATCCCAGGACCCTGGGAGCATGACCAGAGCCAAGGGCACATGCTTAACTGAGTCACCCAGGCACTCCAATATCAAGTATTCTGTACTTTGCCTTTTTAAAAAATAAAATTTTTATTTTAGAATATCTTTAGATTTACAGAAAAGTTGCAGAGATAGTACAGGGAGTTCCCATATGTACCTTCATCTGGCTTTTCCTAATGTTAACCTCTCACATTACCATGGTACGTTTGTCGAAACTATTGGTACGTTACTGTTAACTAAACTCCAGACTTTTTTTTAGATCTCACCAGTTATTTTCATTAATGTCCTTTATTCGAGGATCCAATCCAGGGTTTACTGAATTTTAGGCAAAGACAAGTCTTGCCAATGATGTTAAAAGGTTGTTTACTTGTGAAATAAGGGTTTAGTATTAGGGTAGTAGAATGATAAGTGACTTTTCTTCTGTGGTCAAAACTTTAACACTCTTGTTACATTAACTATATGGGAAAAATTATTACAGGAAGGCTCTCGCACCATGGACGTTTGGTATTGTCCAGTACAAATCAGGTTGTGGATCAGAAGCGTCCTTAAATTATCTGCTGGCCCCCTGGAGTAAAGGGAGAAACGTGTGTGTTTGTGTTGGTGGGAGCCAGGTGATAGGAAAGCCGAACCACCATCATTGTCACAAGGAGGAGGGAACAGAAAGAGGGAGGGGCCAGATGCTTTTAATTTCTGCCCTGGGGGTCCATAATCCAGTGGCTGGTGAATCTAGGAAAGTGACTTCAAAGGTTTTTTGGTTTTTGCTTTTGTTTGTATTTTTAATTTGAGCTTCTGTGATTCTTTGAACAAAGATTTATTAATTACCTATAGTATGGCAGGGCTTCTGTTGGCTGCTTTATGGGCACTCTCTATACTTATAATCCTCAAATCAAGATGTCCCTATTCTTATTTTAAGGATCAAAATGGTGCGGTCAGAGAGGCTAAGGATTTGCCCAGGGACACAGCTTGTTAGTGATAGGATTAGAACCCAGGTCATTGTGACACACTTGTTCTTTTATGCTCCAAATTGTACTGCTTTGATATCCTCTCAGAAAAAGACTCTTTGGAGTTTGGGATCAAAGAAGGACCCTTCTATTCTGCTGAACATTTGGTTAAGGGGACTGAAGGAATATCAGGAAAGGGAGAAAAAAACCTCTGGAAGTTTGGTGGGGTTTTGTGCACACATGTTGCTGGTGGGGTTGCTGGGTGTAAACCACTGCCTGAAGTAGATACATTAACCTCTCCTCCCTCTCTTCCTCAATCGAACAATCACAAGGACTCTTGTGTCATCTCTTGGTTAAAACTAGCATTTTGGAGTTTTGGAGGGGGGCCAACATTGGTGAATGAGCAGGGCCCAGTCAGTCTCCAGATCCATCTGGGGTTCCCTTGGGACTGGCCAAGTTGAGCTTTCTGGGCCAGATGCTTGGGAAACCGCCAACTTGGCTTTGGGGGTACACAGAACCAAAATAAACAAAGTGGAATAAAAAAGCTAGAGGCACCCCAGCATGCCCTATTTTCAAACTGCTTTAGTTCCTTCTGGGTTGTATTTGATTTTCTCCTTCACTGAGAAATGGGGAGACATCAGAATGACTTATGTGCCGAAGAGAGGACTCCCAACCATCCTTCAGCCTCCCTCATCCCCTCAGTCCCTTTTGTGTGACAGGATGCCCTCAATTACTCTCTCTGGGGGGGTCCTAGTCAGAAGAAGATGGAGCCAACCATCTGTTACTGACTCCAGTGAGCAATTTAATTTTCTCTTGTTCCCAACGAGGAGGATTCTGTAAGCACATAAATTACCGTCAGTCCTAGTTAATCAGGAGCTTGCTGGCTGAAGGGGCAAGGATGGTCAAGTCAGAGACACCCACTGACCTGGACTTACCAAGAGGGCAGGCACCCTGCACTTGGGTGGAAAAGCCATTCCAAGGAAGCAAAGAATGTCAGTCAGGGAAACTTCCTTAGAGATCATCTAATCTGACACCTTCTTTTACAAATGAGGAAATCAGGGCCAGAGAGGGGAAATGAACTGTCTAGCAAGGCAAGGCACAGTTAGGGCTTGAACTAAGGAGCCCCAATTCCCAAACTCTATATTTCCAACACAACACAAAGTAAAATGAATGACCTGACTACTTGCCCTTGCCTTTAATCTCTAAGGTCAGGAGGGAAGGACAATAATCATGACAATGACAACCACCACAGGAGCTATACTTCCTATGACCTGAAATGCAGGAGAGGCAATTTAGTGCAGTTAATAGAAGGGGCTCTAGAGGGAGATAGCCTGGTTCAAACCCCAGTTCCATCACTTAACAGCTGTGTGACCTTGGGCGAGTTACTTACCTCTGTGACTTATAGCAGATACTGTCCGTTTTTGAGGCCTATCCCTTCACTTCCCCTCAGCATCCCCACCCTTTGCAGCCCAACTTTCCATGTTTAGCATCTGCATCTTTATGGGAGAGCTATCCTTGGGCCCCCAGAATCCACTCGTCAATGCTCATTGCAGGCCCAGAATCTCCTAAGGACAGCCTTTGACCAATGACTGACAGATATGGGGGGGGATAAATGCCCCAGCTTCCTTACCTCTTGCTCAGGATACCTCCCAGACATGTGTTTTGTTCTGTTTCCCAGAGTTCCCTGCAGGAGTAAGTGCCATTCACCCACCACAGTATTTGGCTTAGTAATGCGTGTGTTACGGCTACTGTGTCCTTTGCATCTCTTCATTAACTCTTTGTGTTCAAACCCTTGTTTTAGGACCTGGAAATGGTCTGTTAAGGCAAACTAAGATAGGGCCTCAGTTTTCTCATCTATAAAGTGATGTCAATGATTGTTTCTGTATCAAAAAGTAGTATTAGGGTTAAATGGGCTAAAATTACAAAGAACAGTGCCTGACCCCTAGAGAAAATTCAACAAATAGCTATGTAGCTAACAAAGTCTTATCTCATTAATTATCTCATTAATGCCATACTGTACATACAATTACTCCCATTATACAAATAAGAAAATCCAAGCTCAGAGAGGTTAAGTAATTTTCCCAAAGTCATGAAGCTTAATAAGGAGTAATGTCTAGACCCAAACACAAATCAATCTATGAAGTTGCTTCCCTTTTTTACCTCTACCAGTGGGTTTTCCCTGATATTCCCAATCTGGGTCAAGGTCAATAGTCCTTCCTCCTTTGCTCCTACTACCTTAGTCACAGCCCTTGACCCAGTGTATGGCTTGTCAGGATTTCCCTCTAGGCTTCTAGCTCCAGGAAGCCCAAGGCCTTCCCTCAGGCATTTCTCTGAGCTCAGCATCTAGCCTAGTGCCTGACACATAGTAGGCTTCCAGTGAGTGCTGAATAAATAAACAAGCAACCTGTCACCGGAGCACAGAGCCAGCAAGGTGGGGAGGCGGGGCCCAGAGTAAACTCCAGCCTGCAAGTCTGTGTGTGGGTCTCCCCATCTTCAGATTTTAACAGGAAGCATCTTGGAAATCTTCCCGGGAAATACTCTTCTCCTCCCAAACCTACTGCGGACAGGATTTGTAAATGTGGTTGATGGGCCTCTGGGGTGTTCCAAAATTTCATCAAAGCATCTAGTCCCTCTTAAAATCTTGTCAGGGAGACAAGGATCTCGCCTGTTACCACATAGAGATAAGTGAGCATCCAATTCTGGTAATTGTTCCATTGTGAGTTAACACTGGAGCAGCAGAGCTTTCAAGGACTGTTAAGGAGTGTGAGAAAAAGCAGGCAGGAGATGAACTATGGATCGGCATGACTGGAAGGATGCCCACTGGGGAAGGAGGAGACCAAAACGAGGCTAGAAGCACAAGGATCTTATAATGATAGTGCTAACTGATAATCACAGTCGCCTCTTTAGAGTGTCTGCACTCTAAGTTGGCTTTTCCACATTACTGTTTATCCTCAGTTACACAGTCAATGTTGCTTGAGTTTGAATCCTCTGTCACTTACTAGCTGTGTGATCTTGGGTGAATTGTTTAGTCTCTTTGTGCTTCAGTTGTCTTATTTGTAAAATGGGGATAAGACATCTCTCCTTCACAGCACTGTCATAAATAAAATAGCATGTGATGTGCTTAAGACAGTGGTTTAGCACATAGTAAGCAAGTAGGCAATTGTTAGTTTTTACTCGGCACTGAATAAGACTTTGAGGAGTAAAAGGTGGACTATTATTGCTCTTAGGAAGCTCAGAATTTAGAGTTGAGGTGGCTAAACTTTTTGATTACTTGCCCATGTATAGTAATATGTTTGAGCAGGTTCTCCCAATTACTATTCATTTGTTGAAGGGAGCTGAATAATAAAAATAGGAAGAGGATGCTGGGGGAGCACAGAGAAACAACACCTAGTTCAGTGCTGGGCAAGGGTTGTGACTGGCAGAAGTCAGGGAAGGCTTCCTGGAGGAGGCAATAGAAGTGACTCTCATGGAACACATCAGAGTCATCTGGGAAGGTAGGAGAGAGCTTTCCAGGGAAAGGAACACCCTGGGTCAACACTGGCAAATGGGCTTTGGAAGGGCTGTTTGAGAAATGTTGAAAGGTTTGGGTTGATAGCATGGAATTGGGAGAGTAGGGAAGGTTACCTCTGCTACTCAAAATCCCTCAGTGATATCCCATGGCTCTTGGGCTATAAACCAGGTCCTATACATGACCCACTGAAGTCTGATGCACTGTCCCCTATGCCTCCTCTCACTCCCACCTTCTGCCGCCCTCCCCTACCTCACTTGCTTTAGTCACATTGGCTGGCTTAGTTGGACATTCTGCAAAACTGGCTCTGAGCCAAAGATTCAGATGCAGATAGTTTTTTTCTCTGAGGTTCCCAGGAGGAACCCATAAGGAAGTGGTAGAAGCCAAGGAAGGGCATGATTTTAGGTGCAGTTCCAGACTGTTCCTGAACTCAAAGGAAGCCTCGGAGTCCATGCCAATCAGTTACTGGCACTGAGCACCTGGGGAGGACATAAACTCCCAGGCACCACTGGCTGTCAGCACAAGTGAGGTGTCTCCAGCCTCTGAAGGTCACGGGTGTTAAGGTAAGTGGCTAGCAACAGATCACACAGGAACAGAAGAGATCCCAGGGCATGAGGGCAGGAGTGGAGCACAGCAGTGCCCATTGCACTGGCCTACTTTTGGTAACTTGAAAGCTCCCTGCTCTCTCTCTTCCTTAATCTGCTTTTCATCCTGCAGACCCCAGCTAAATGCCATTCATCCAGGAGGCATTCTGACCCTCAAGACTGGTTAGGTTTGCCAGCTGTTCTCGGTGCACCCTACATTTTTCTTCCTAGTACTTCAAAACAAATTGTGATCAATTACATATGTAATTCCTGGCAAAACTCAGTCAACTGCAAATGACAGAAAACCAAGTCATACTAGCTGAAGCAAAAACAGGGGAGTGACTTCTGCAGCTGGAAAGGGTATGAGGTGTAATTGGAGAACGGAAAGACAAACACTGCCCACAGCCCCCAAGGGTGCCGGGCTTGGACCTGCACTCTCCACAGAGCCAGGCTCTTTTCATCTCTAAACTCAGCTTGTTTCCCTGCGCCTCCTTTCCGCTATTGCAGGTGTGGTGGGATGCAAGCATTCGCAGCTCCAGATTCCCACCCTCATAACTACTATGAAATGGGCTACTGCGATTGGCCATGTGCTCCGTCACGTGCTCTCCCAGTGCTGTAGAAGGCAGGGCCCTGCCCTGTAGGTCTCTCAGAGTCACATGACCGGAAGGGGTTGTGCTACTCCTTAAAGGAAGCACAGGGAGGGGCTGCAGGTGCGATGTCTCTGTATTGTTCGGTGGTCTTTCTCCCAACAATATTTACAGGTATTGCCTAGTGCAGGTCAGCCACTCTTGTAGGTAATAAGAAACAGGAAGGGAAATAAATATATTAAGGCCTCGGTTACACCACAACTTTCACTGTGACAGGGGAAAACAGAAAATAAGTGTAGTAAAATGTGTTCTAGGGAAAAGCAGTACAGAAGATAGTGCATGCTGAGGAGACACTGTATCCTACAGGGTGGTGGGAGATGGCGACTTAGAAGATGGTTTTGGCGGGAACCAGATGGTGACGAATCTCCTGCACCATTCTGAGGGACGTGAACTAAGTCCAGATGCCTGGACTGCTTGTCTGCCTGCCCATCTTTCTTCCTCCCTCCCTCCTTGCCTTCCTTTCTTCCTTCCTTTCTAGGTTTTCTTAAAATGTTTTCTTTAGACTGCCCTAGTGGGGGCAGGGCATTTATTTTAAAATGCAGATTCCCAGACCTCTCTGAAGACCCACAGATTCAGAAGTCCCTGGGGTGATGCCCAAGAATCTCTATTTTTAATAAGCTCTCTAGGGGATACTTATGCACATTCAACTTTGAAAACTAATATCTGAAGCAGTAGAGAGTTAAGAGAGGCCCTGAACAGGAAAGAAAGTAGATATCATTTGTGTTCTAGAAGTGTTAGTCTTGGAGGCTACCACATTGAGAACAGGCTGGAGGATGGGCAGTTGTAAAAGTCCCAGGGACAGACAGAGAACCTGTAGGCGAGGTGATAGAACAGAAGAGAAAGTTTAGGTGGTGGTAGATCACCAGGTTTGGCACCTGGTACAGTGTGAGAGTGAAGGAGAGGGAGCTGTTTAAAGGCTTCCTGTGCTCTGCGTGAGGTGCTGGCAGGGGTGGGGTGTGTGTGTGTGTAATGGGATGATTTACCTAGGAACAGTGAACTGTGGGCATCACTGGCATTGCATCTCCTCTGCATCCGAGGAGTGATTTTATTTATTTATTTTTAAAAGATTATTTATTTATTTATTTGAGAGAGAAAGTGAGTGTGTGCAAGCAGGGGGAAGGGCAGAGGGAGAAAGACAAACAGACTTCCTGCTTAGCAGTGTGCAGTGTGCAGCTGGATCCCAGGACCCTGACATCATGACCCGAGCTGAAGTCAGAAGCTTAATCAGTGAGCCACCCAGACACCCATCCTCCATGCAAGGAGTGATTTTAGAGTCACGCATTATAATGGTGTCATTTGATTATTCAACAGATGATTTAAAAATTATTTATTGTTCCCTTTCCTCCTCCTCTTCCTAGTATTTTTGTTTTGTTTTGTTTCTGGATTTTTACTTGAAAGGGGTAGATATCAACTGCTTATCTTTCTAATTTTGTCTCTGGTATAATTCATTTGCCAAGGGAAATCATTAAGAAGGATCCAGCTTTATTTTTGTGACATAGAAGTGAGAGACGGTGAGTGATACTGAAGAGCTAAGGAACCGGATAGATTAGGAATATAGTGGCTGGAATTTTTGGTTGTTCTAATTGGATGTCTTGGGTAAAGCTGGTCACTCTGTTGGGGGAGATGGTTCCCATTTCCTCACCCCTGTTCAGAATCCTAAGGGATAAAGAGGAAAATTATCTCCATTTACTCTTTCCCAAATATTTACTGGGTGTGCTATAGGTATAACTAGCTGGTGATTGGGTGTGAGGACTACATGAGAGAATGCTGGTAAAATTCATGGCACTCAGTATAATCCATGTGTTTTCTCAATCAAGGAGACTGAGCAGGGATTATTGGCCTCATTTTATATGCTCAGAGAAGTAAAATGATGCCACTTGGGTTCTATAATTTGTGTATTTTTTTGCCACTGGGTAGGTGAGGTTTGGGCAGGGTATCAGGACCTTAGTTAAACTGGCTAGAATTTTGGATGTCCTCCATTCCAGGGTGAAAGACAATATTAGTTTGAGAAGCCGAGGCAGCGGTCTGATCTTCTCCACCATGGTGGCCCTGCCCAGGCCACAGATGGCAGATCTTATGCTCATCAGAGACCAAATCTAAATTCCCACTGATATTTGTTCAATAGCTCAGACATGCTAAGGTTAGCTGTCTTATAAATTATGGAACAGATTAACCAAGTTAGGCCTGAGACATAAATAACAAAGCCTCTCCACCCAGTGACAGGACACAAGGCCAGAGGCAGCAAAAACACAGGAACTGTAGCAGAAAGGGAGACTATCTTCCTCTTTTAGGAAAAGGATGATGGAGAAGAGGGTCAGGATGAAAATAGAGGACAAGGGGCTAGGTACGAGGGAATTCCAGGCAGAAGGGATGACAGAACAAAGGAAAATAAGCTGTAAGGAACAACCTCATTGACCCTTACAGTTTTGTGGAGACAGAAGCCTGGTTCACTGTTGGGCAGGATGACTTGGTGGTGTCTGGGGGGCATCCAGTGGAGGTGGCCAGGGAGCAGCTGAGCACACATGTTACCACTCCACTGGGAGGGTACAGGAAAGAGCTATAGGTGCTCTTATATATTTAATAACATATAAGACATGAGTGGTAGCTAGAACAATGGGATATCACCAGGTCAGAGCATGTGGTGGGAGGAAAGAAGAGAGAGTTGGAGAGAATGCAATGCCAGCATTTGGTGTACAGGGGAAGAATGTTCTAGTCATGGAGACTGAGACAGGAAGATTAGAACCGGGGAGGAACAGGCTCAATCAGAGCTTAATGAGGACTAAAATCTTGAAGGAGGAAGATGCAGTCATTGTGAGAAGTGGGGAAAGAAAACAGAAAGAGAGCAAAGAAAGAAACAAACTCTGACTTCCCTTTCCTGGTACCCACCAATCTCCCACTGGATGAATCTAGTCTGAAGTCAACAAGCAAGGGGTCCCAGGTGATGTCATTCACAAGGGCAAGGATCTGAGTCCTTGCTGCCATCTGTTATTACGTACATATATTCTGGAGAAGATCTATATTTTGAGAAGGTAGGAAAGTTCATGAAACGGTGTCACGTGATACTGAGGTTATGGTGGGTCACAATATAGTGAATGTAGGAGGAGAAAAGACTTGAGTTCTCAGTAGACAGCATCTTGTTCCTTCCTCTTGTTTTCTTCTGAAGCCATGGAGTCACCCATGGTATTTCTCCTTCTCCCATATCCTGCTTCCAATACCTCAGGAGGTCCTGTTGGCTCTACCCTTCACATCCAGAAGGCTACTACTTCTCACTGTCTTCACTTCTATTACCCTCCTTCAAGCTGCCCTCTTTGCTGTCCTTGCTTGGATTAGTTCAATAGCCTCTACACTACCGCTGCCTTTCCTTGCCCCTTTGCAGTCCACTGACTGTCTTGCTGACACAGCGGCCAGATGGGGCCCTCAGAAACCAAGTCAGATTATGTCACTCCTCTGCTCAAAACCCTGCTATAGACCCTATTGCATTCCGTCAAAGTCAATGACCTACATGATCTGCATCCCCCCCAACTTTATCTCTGACATCACTTCCTACTACCCTTGCCTACACTTCCTCCAACTTTACTTACCTCCTTGCTGTTCTTCAGAAACTCTAGAAAGCTCCTACCCTGGCGGTTTTGCACTGGCTCTCCTTCCTGCCTAGGATATTTTTCCACCAGCTGTGTATGGGGTTGGCACCCTTACTTCTTTGAAATCTCTTCTCAAATGTCATCTTCTCAGTGAGTACCCTGCTCACTCTAATTAAAATCACAACCTATCCAAGCTTCCCCTTCCCCACACTCCTGATCCCCCTTATCCTCCTTCCTTTGTTCTCATTGGGCTGCTTGTTAAGAGAAGTAGTTGAGACCACCCATGTGAAGTACCCGCCAAATGTGCAATTCTGCACCTTCTGCACCTTCCAGTCTGGTTGGTCCCCTGGGTGAGGATAGAAAGGGTGGGGGTGTGGGAGGCCCCTCTTGACTGCTCAAGCTCTGCTTTGCTTCCTCACACAGCCCACAACCTCATTATCCATAGGCAGGAGCACAGGCAATCGCCTCAGGGTACTAGTCAGCTTGCAAAGAAGAGCGCCTGTGAGGCAGACAGGAGGCTGAGGAAGAGCTGGCAGCCAGCAGGAGGGGCCAGCCCTGCTCCCCTGATGTCCTCAACCAGATGGGAGCTGGGGACACACAGCAGGACCCACTCCTCCCACTGGAGGTGTGTGTGGGGCGAGGTGCATTTGGTGGGGGGGGCTAAAATTTAGGGCTCACAGGAAGTTCCTAGTTTCCTCCTGTTCCCCAGGAAAATGCTCCTGCTTTTAGGGAAGAGTGTCAATTCTGAGCTGCTTGGTGACTCCGTCGGTTAAGCATCTGCCTTCAGCTCTGGTCATGATCTCAGAGTCCTGGGATCGAGCCACACCTCAGGCTCCCTGCTCAGAGGGAAGCCTGCTTCTCCCTCTCCTTCTGTCCCTCTCCCCGCCCATGCTCTCTCACTGTCTAAAATAAATAAATAAAAATCTTTTAAAAAAATTGTCAGTTCAATAAATGCTTATGCCAGGTGCTAGGCGGGAGACTGATAGAGTCCCTGCCCTGAAGGAGCTCTTGGTTGGGAGCAGTGGGAGGAAAGCAGGCAAATGAACACTGTCACTTTTGTGTTACCAGTAAGTGCTGTGATGAGGTAAGCACACGCACTAGGACAGGCACTCGGCAAAGGGGTACTCCTCCTCTGCACTGGGAGTGGCCTCTAAACTGAGTCTTAACTCATTCGTGCATTCATTCAAACAGTAGCTGTGGAGTGTCAGCCATAGGCAGGGGGCACAGTCAGGAATCAGAGAAAGTTTCCTCTGATTTCAAGAACTTAGAGACCAGGCAAGAAGACAGATCTAACAGGTAAACTAAAAAATAAATGTCACATTAAAGTCGTGTTTTGGTGAAAGGCCATGAAGACAAATAGGAGGGACTTTTGATAGAGTGTTTATGGGAGGCTCTCTTTCATCCCCAGGGAGGAGAGGTTTAAAGCAAGAGCTGTACAATGCTGTTGAAGCAGCCCCAGGAGAAACAGAAGCCCTGGGGCAAGAAGAGCCTGGGAGTGGGAGGAAAAGGAGGGGCAGCCTGGAGGAGGCATTCTGGGCACGGCAGGGTTCTGAGTGTGGATGGAGTGCAGGCCCTTCTACTCCTGCTCTGAACGCCACATTCAACTTGGCGCCTCCCCTCAGGCCCCTGGTGAAAGTCCCTACAGGTCAAGTCTCACTTTGTCCTTCATGGCTATGCACAGATATCGCCCCTCAGGGCTCTTCCCTAAAGCCTGCAGGCCAAGGTGGTCACGCTCACCTCTGAATTCCCAGCCTGTGGGTGTAACTCATCTGTCCACAGGACTGTCTCCCCAGCCAGGCTGTCAGGCCTTCAGAGCTGGGGCTGGGAAGCCCCTGGGTACAGAGCCCAGGGTTCTGGGCCAGCTAGAGACTCAGTTAATGTGTAGGAAAAGAGGAGGAAAGAGGGAAGAGAAGAAGGAAGAAAGGAAGAGAGGAAGAAAGGAGGAGGAGGAGAGGAAGGAAGGAGCAAACTTCTAAAAAACCATGTAAATATTTAACCCTCACCAAGGATATATTCAGAAACCCTTATAAATCCAGCTATTTGCAAATGTCAATCTGGAAGATATGATTTTTGCCACAAAAGTTTTCCCAAGAGCCATTGCTTTCCAGTCTTTATTACTTTTTCTTCGCTTCCATCACCAGCATTAGCTCTTGGCTTTCTGTTTCAGAACCACACATGATTCACAGAGAAATCATTTTTTGTACATTTTTAGAATTCAGTTCATGAGCATTACCTTGTAAACCTCAAAAGCCACTCTGCGATACGAATGCTGGGGTTCTCAAACCCACTCACTGGCAAAGCAAATGGCTCTCAGAAACCAAATTAATGATGCTGCAAAATGACAAATTACTACGTGTCATAGACCTCAGGGATCCCCAGAGAATAGTGCAAACAGAGAAAGTTAACGCTGGAATGCTAATGGTGACCGCACTCACCTGGAAGGTATGGGGGGGCGCCTCTGGGAAAGACTTGGCAACTAGTTCTCTGCTCCAGATGCGGCTGGCTCTTGCTCACACTGGGCCACGGGTTTAGCTAAGTACTCGGTTACTAAGGAAACCCAAGTTGTCAGTCCTGAGCCATATGGGAATAATGGTGATTTATTTAGGAAAAGCAAGGTTTGTCACTTTAAGCTTACTGCTACAAAATTGCTTTTTGATTACCTCCCTCCTTATTGCATTGTCTTGTCACAATAAACTACAGAAACAAGTGGCAAGGTTAATAATTATGGGCTTCGTTCTTGTCACTCTCAGGGCCCAGCAAGGTCACGGTTGCAAGCCTGAGTGTGGCAGGCAGGCTTGTTATTCAACCTCCTCCCGTGGAGAAGAGGGGGGCTTCTCACAGAGGGGCGGTGCACACCCACCTCTCTCCAGGAGCCTCTTACTCTCCACTCTCCACGATGCCAGGGTGCTTCTGGAGCCACAGAGTTCTTAAAATTCATCCCTCCCAGACCGAATGCAACCAGTCTTTAAACCCGTGCCATCTCCTCTCTGGTTGAAATCACTCAGGCCTTTCCTTGCCATTCGAAGTTCACAGTTGGTGCTCTCAGTCACGAAAGCATAGTGACTAACTGCTAGGTGCCTCACACAGTGCTAGCCTTTCCGTGGCTTGTTTCATTTCGCCCTCACCACCACTGACAAGATGGACATCATTACTGTCCTTAATTATGCTTTCTCTTCCAGGTCGGCATCACTTTCTTAGGCTGGCTTTCCTATGATTTTCTGGCTGCCCATATCTCTGGGCTCAAATTTTTGATAAAAAGGGAAGAAAAAGGCTCCCTTGACCTGGCCAGAAATGCCTGGTGAAGAATCCAGATTGGTTTGCCTTGGTTTAGGGGTCTCTCTCTTCATGAATTAATTTAGTCAGGCAAGCAGCATCTCAGACAAACATGTCAGCTTCCATTCAGATTGATTATTTGGAACGATAATCTGAAAATAGGGAGGCTGCTGTTTCTGTCGGGAAGAGATTCTGGGATTCAAAATGATAAACGCTCATTACAGAGCCATATATTTCATTATCTACTAGATATCCAACTCAGAGTCCTCCGGAACTAGTCAGCACCTGTTCTCTGACTCAATGGGTGACCTCATCATCTGCACAGTGCTCAAACCCAAACTTTAGAACTCACTGTGGTTGCCCCTTCTTCCTCCCTCATGTTTAATATTAGGCTAGTGACCATGTCCTGCTATGCCATTTCTAAAATTCTGCCCTAAAATTCTGCCTGATTGCTATTCTCTCTCCTTCACCCCCACTGCTAATATTATAGCCCCATCCTTCCATTTCAACCTTCCATTTCAATATAAACCACGCTCCTAACTAGCCTCTTTGCCTCCATTTTTCCTCTTTATATCAGTCAGGATCAGCTAGAAAATGGAAACTACCTTAGGTTTTTCTCTAGCTTATTTAAACAGAAGGAATGTGATTGAAGAAATACATCCAGTGGTAAAGACTGTGTGCTTGCCTTAGAGCATCCTTTCCCCCGTTTTTCTGCAGGATCTCATTATCCTGGGAGATAGCTGGATAGGGTACATGCACATCAGAACACAAAGAATCTCAACAATGGGTAGTTATTCCACTTTGGACAGCTCAAACTCCTTTTAACTTCCTTCTGTGGGGCCTGGGGAAAACCCATACAATGTGACTCCAATGGTTTAGCAGCAGTGCTCACTAAGCTTCCAGGATTTGTTCAATAGTGATGTGCAAGGGGTATGTCTTTGGGCTGCTGTGCATAGATTCTCTATGGTATCAAGAAGAATCTCTTTTTCCCAAAAGGGAGATTAAAGTCCCCTTCCATTGAGACTGAGAACACTGATTATGTAGGCAGAGTACAACTTACATAAGAACTGGAGACTCAGAACCCAAAGTCATGGAAATAGGGAGTAGCTACTTTCTGCAGTGTGTTGGCAATAGCCAAGCCCCAAAGAGCTCAACAGATCATAGATCTTACATCTTAGAACTATACTTGGAGCGAGCTCATAGTCAAATCGTACTTACAAGGGGAGGTATGAGGGAACAATGGATTAGGCAGTCTTCCTAGACTTTACAATGGTTCTCTTGCTTGATCTCAATGACCTGTGATGATGATATTGTAGGATACAGTTTTTTAAAAGACAAGTGAAGTGAGGGTTCCTAATAGTTATGTAACTTGTGTAGGGTCAGTAGCCACTGACCACTCTACCAAGTGGTAGAGTGAGGTTTAAGTCCAGGTCATCCTTGACCATTTCCTTATTGAGGAGGGTGTGGAGACTGATACTGGTACCCACTGTGTTTCCTCATGTACACATGTATATAATTCTCTTTTCAGGCTGGGGGTTTATTATTTTCTCAACTCATCCTTTTAGCATATTTTAGCATAGCATAAAGTTCTGGATCAAAAAAGAAAAAAAAAAGGCAACAAAACAAAGACCTTTACAGGAATTGCTCTATAATTAATTCCTGAACTATGTGGACCCTGCTTTTCTATTAAAGACAAATTGTGTCTAGAGCATCAAAACTTGATAAATACCCTTTCTTCTCCAGAATGTGGCTTTAAAATGTCTTCTGTCTTGTCATATAATGTGTTCGAATTAAAACAGCAATAATTTATTAAGCACCTCTGTGTGTCAAGCACTATTCCAAATTCTTTGTATGCATTTACTCATTTAATCCTTATAACAATCTTAAGATATAGATACTACTATTATCACCATTATTTTTATTTTTAAGACTTTTTAAGTTAAAAAAATTTTAATCACTATTATTTTTAGATGGAAAATTGAAGCATAGAGTGGTTATTGCCCATCATTGCAGACTATAGATCTAGCATTTGGATTCAGGTCTTTTTTTTTGTTTTTTACAGAGTTCAATGTTTAATCACATGCCATTTTGCCTGTGACTGTCTGATTTCTGGACTGGGGGACAAGGGAAAGTATGAAAGGGGCAGGGGACTATCATTCACTGGTCACTTACTGGGTGTTAGAACTCTATAAAAGTGCCACATATGTTGTCTCACTTTATTCTAGCCACATGTTGCCTGCACACTCTAACTTCCAAGGGAAGCTAAGGCACCTTCCCTCTGATCTCTCACTTCTTTGCTGAGAGGGAATGCCTCTGATATGACCCAAGAACGTTTAGGAGGGAATGTGGCATCTAGGGGTAGGAACAAAGGGAATATAAATGAAATATGTCTTGAGAAAAGGGGAAATGCTCTGTCTTAGATGGTCCTTCCTCAAGGCCAATGTTAGTCAGGAGCCCTATTTCTTAATAGTGTTTAACCAAAGAGAAGTTAATAATGGAATTGAATAGAAGTATGGGCAGGGTTAAACGAACCAGTAAATGATGTTGATGCACTCAGGGGCTAGCAATAGATTCACTACTTTCCTTAGGCCTTCAAGTGAAAAGGGAAGATGTCACTGGAGCCCAAGAAGTAGGGTTACCTGGCAGGAGCTATAACGACAGAGGCACACAGGCACTGCCAGAACTTTGGAGCTGAACTATGGAGGAAGAGAAGAAGAAATACCGTCCTGTCTTTTTTCTTGCTTTGGCTCTTCTGCCAGTGCTTCTCATTGACCAAACTCAACTAGAAGCTTACGGGTAGGGAACTCTGGGGGTGCTGTCCTTGTGGGGCAGCCTCCTGGCAGAAGAATGGTGGATAGTGGATCTGTGTGAGTGTAATTGGCCAATGGAAAATAACTAGCATGGGGCTGAGGCTGTAAGATGAGTCTAAATCTGCCTCCAGATGGAGATTCCCTTTGCTCTTCCCTCTCTTGGAGCATACACAGATCACAGAAAAAGAAACAGGCATTATGCTTAGGTGATCAGCTCTATAAATTTGGCATGGTTCTTCCCACTGTGAAAATAATAGGACCTAGAGGTCTAAGATTGGGATGTAGTCAAGCAAAAGGCCCAAGGAGCAGTTATCTGCCCAAATTTCTGTCTGGTTCTTAAGACAGAACGAAAGAGGATTTTTCAGGCTTCATATGGACAAACAGAGAGTTCTCTGGGGTTGAAGTCCTGGTTAGTAGTGGACAGTATGTTTTCCTAGTACTTTGCCTGTTCACCTTGGAACAGGGCAGAAGTGGCATGACTGATAAGGTAAAAGGACGCTTAACATCCAGAGGGGAGGTGGGTGGGGGTGATGGTGAAGTAGGTGAAGGGGGTTAAGAAGGTATAAACTTCCAGTTATGAAATGTGTAAGTCATGGAGATGAAAAGCTACAGCATAGGGAATATAGTAAAATAAACAAACAAAAACCGCAACATTCATTCCACCCTCTTTCTACTGTGCTTTCCTGTATGGCAGCATTTCAAAAGGTGTCCTGTAAGACTCCTTTCCCAGAATCCTTTGCAGTTGGGGTTCTAGATGTCTTTGGAGTTCAGCCAATCAGGATTGGCTTGTATGAGATTTAGAAGTGAGAAAAGCCTTGCTTCTGGTACTCCTTCTGGAAACCATGGTTGCAGAGGCTGATTTATATATGGATGGATTGTCAAGATTTATATATGGATGTATATAAATACGTATGAATTTATTTATTTTTCTGAAGCAGCATTAGCAGAGGCTTCACTGTCCACCAACCAGGTTCCTGGGTGTTAAGAGGCAGGGTGTCTGGCAGTGATGCAGATTGTAATAGGAACCATGTGGCTCTGCAGCTAGCAGTGTTAGAAATAGCCATTTCACAGGAGCAGTTTCCTGGCCATAGTGGCTTCCTGACCATGGCCTGACCTGACCTGACCATGGCCCTGAGGGTAGACTTGGAGCTAGTAGCTTCTGGATGGTAGAGGAGGCAGCAGCTCTCTTAGAGCATGGGGCATCGTTTTGGGAGTTTATTCCTAAAAATTCAGCTTTGAGCTTGTCCTTAGCAGTCGGTAACCCTCTTGGATGTTTAATCTCTGTAATAAATTTCATTTCTGCCTCCACTAGCAAGGGTGGATATTTCTTCTGAAGCTGAACTTTGAAGAAAATAGGTGACTAGCTAACGTTAAATGCTAACATTAGCTAACATACTAGCTAATATTAAGTGCTTACTATGTGCTGAATACTCTTAAGTATTTTACATGAATTATTTTATTCATTCAGTTCTCGTGACAATCCTGTGTACTAGGCGTCATATTGATCCTCATTTTATAGGTGAGAAATCTGAGGGCTCCAAAGACCAGTAACTTGCCCCACACTACCAGATTTTAAGTGGTGGGAAGAGGTATGCAGTGCAGTGTGCTTCTGGTGCCTGAGCTATCAGACCTTCGTTCAGTGAGACAGGTGGGCTGAGGATTCTAGGATTCCAGATCTCAAGCATCATCTCATTTTTTTTTGAAGATATGATTAATACAACCCAAAAAGGAAGCAGAGACTTAGACACATTGTGTATTTGCCCAAGGTCTTGTGGAGAGTAGGTGGTCGAGGTGGGATTCAAACACGTTTCCTTGACTTCCAAATCTATGCTATTGTCCACTTGAGTCTGTTCCTGCTGCCCGCGACAGCCCTTCATATCTGCAACGACAGCTCCCATATCTCAGCGACTCTTCTCTGCAAGTTAAACATGCTGAGTACTTTCAGCTGTACCTCTCTGAGCTCTTTCTCCACCTGGATCACCCTCCCCTAGTTTGTGACTGTCCCTCTTCAAGTCTGTCATCTTGGACAGATCACAGAGTTCTCTCTGTGGTCTGACAAGCACAGAAAAGCCCCCAGCATGAAAGCTCTTAATCTCGGTCAGACTCTTGAAGTTGAGAGGAGCAAATCTCTCTGTTGCCGCCATCTTCCCCCAAATGCCTTCCCGGTGGGACCCATTCACTTTGCCTTTAAGGAAGACGTGACATATATATTTCCACACAAATTAAGAGCTTTTTTTTGCCAGGTCATTCCAAGCAGGCGGGTGCGTTCCGTCTCCCTTCCACTGTGGAGCTGGAGTGGACTTTTGAGGAGTTATTTATGGGCAGAATGCTAATTACTTAACTACAAATATGTAAATACTTTGAGAATAAATTCATCACAATATATTAGGCCTCACATTGTAATTAAGCTCAATTAGGTATTATTAGTGGTATTAATGTCATGTAGCTCATGCTTATTCCTAATGAATATATTAACCCAGTCTTGCTGCCACTATCCATGTGGGTGCATTATGATGACGATGATAATAGACACATAATTAGAGCATTATTGCTTTGCTTGCAAATTGTGGAGAGAAATGTCTTTCTTTGGAATCTGAATGATTAGCCTGACTAGATGTGTTAGATGTGGCCAGGGCATTGTGTAGTCTAGAAATGAAATCTTGGCATCTCTGTTTGTAGCTCTTCAAAGAGAGAGGTTTCTGGTTTTCTTTCATGGACTAGAGTAAATTCAATAGGAATGGAGTGTGGGGCTGGAAGCCACCAGAAAGGTATTTGGTATACCAAAGTGGTGAGTTTATTATTCCAAATCACAGCTGAGGAAAGGAACCAAGTCTGGACTTGGAAACAGCAAGGGGCTGAAGGTAAGGTCAGACATGAGTCTGCATGGAGTTCAGGGTTCAAGGAAGGGGGAAGAAAGTAGCCCTCAGCTCCATCTTTACAACATCCCTGAGAGGTAGATACTAATTCCCCCAAATATGCAGAGTAAGCATCATCTCAAAGACGTCCACTAAAGTTGCCCAAGTTGTACAAAAATAAGTGACAGAACCAGCATTTGAACTCAGTTTGTCTGACAATAGTTCATAAAAGAATTCAGGGTAGGCCACTCTAAAAATTTTGGGCCAAGCAGACCATGATGTAGCAAGTATTTATTTACCAAACTTTAGCGAGTATTTTCTGTGAGCCCCTGCTCTGGGCTAGGCTTTCCAATAGACTCTACAAACACATATCTGAGGTGCTTACCATCTGCTTCTAGAAGGATGAGAGAAAGATCAGATGGGCCAACGCAGAACAAAGGGAATGATACAGTCAAGTCTTTTACTCATGGTTTGGGCCTGGGTTGGGAGCACGTTGGTGTTATATAGCCAACTTTTAAATATTGGTCATAAAGTTGGATGTTAACTCTGAGTTGGAACAAGTTGATGAAGCCAGAGAAATGGCTGTGGTTGGAAAGAAAGAACCTCAGAGGCGATTTAGCTATGTCCAACTCTGAAATTCTTTAGCAAAAAATTACTTGAGTGTCAAAACTGGAAAATGTCTTAGAGATCATCCACTGGCTTCATTTTACTGCTGAAATAACTTACCCAGGGTCTCAGTCAGGGTCCAGACAGTAAAAACACTCTAAGAATGTCTTTTAACAGGGTATGGTCACACGAGAAAGAACCCAGAAGCCAAATGGGATAGAGAGGTAACCTAGAGACTGTCAAAAGCTACATTCCTTGAGGTTGGAGGGCAACAGGAGGAGGTAACTTTATCAGAGGTCAGAAGCCAGGCCCATCCCTGGTAGGAGCTAGAATGTTAGGACGCTGTCAACCTTAGAACTCCTGGAACCTAGTAAAATGTGCAGTTAGGCTAGATACACAGCATCTGCAAGGTACGGCACCTGAGGTAGAGTGAGAGAAGAAATACTTTGGCTTTGCCCTCTTTTCTTTTGTCCCTTTCCCACCCTCCTGTCTTCTCTGAGAGCATCTCAATGGCTACACCAACCAGGAAGCCAATAAAACGTAATTCCAGACATACGGAAAGGAGCAGAGAAAGGGCCAGGGAGGGAATCTGAAAGGAAAGGGGCAGAACCAGGAACAGAATCCAGGTTTTCGAATTTCCAGTATAATGTGTTTCACATTGAAATCAGAGCCTGGTTTATTCGTGAGCGATTCTTACCAACTAAGAGGGAAATAATGGTGGTGATGAAGATGACCTTAGAAATATTTGCCTATTCCTTGTAATATTTTATGAGTAAGTTTTCCAAGGCCTTTCTCATAAAATATTTCCTCTAATCCTTACAAATTTTGGGAGAGGGACACTACTAGTCCTATTTTATAGGTGAAGAAATGGATACTAAGAGAGGCTAAGACAGCCTTACAGTTTCACACCTGATAAATAACAAACCAGAATTTGACCCCAGATAGATCTTAACACCAAATCCAAGGAGCTCATGGAAAGAATGGAGGAGATGCTGAAATCCAGGGGCCCCTGTGTTTGTGTGAGGTTAGGGACGCAGAGCTAGGAAAGACAAGTCACACTGCCGGCCGTTCTTCCAAAAGAAACCCTCTTGCATGGCTGACATTCTCCTGCTCCTTACAAGGGGCCGCTAGGGCACTCGATGAACTCACCATAACCCTAGTATCCACAATTCACTGCAGTTTTCAAAGGATCTTCACAAAGAATTACATTTCATTTTTCCAGACACCCCCAGAGGTAGTAAGGTTGGGGACAAATAGACAAAGTCACTGAAAGATGAAATGACTTAACTTGGAACTTCACCATCCTCTCATGCAGCATAGGCTTCAGCCAAGCTTATTTCTATTTTCCAAACAGATAATGGGCATTATTTATGACTTTGCATTCACTATTTCCTCTGCCTTGAATGATCTCCTTCCTCAAAGAACTTTACTTGGTTGAGTTAGCTGGCTCCTCGTAGCTCCCGAAATAATTTGGTCTTGCCTCTATTGTATTGCTGTGTGATCATTTGCTCACTTATCCATCTCAAGTACACCCGAGTAGAAAGAGTATGTCTTAATCACTGCCACTTCCCTACATTGTGCTGAGTAAATGAATGCATGTGCGCGGGCAGAGCTGAGTCTCAAACCCAGTTCTCCTGGGTCCTTCTTGCTACTGGTCTCTACCGAAGCAGCACTTTTGTAAGCAGAGGAGGAAGCTGTGGACCAAGGAGCATACTTGGGGCTGATATAATGGGTTGTGTAAAGCTCTAAGCCATCTTTTTCCTTGTTTTTTTTTTTTTTTTTTATTTGACACAGAGAGAGAGATCACAAGTAGGCAGAGAGGCAGGCAGGCAGAGAGGGGGAAGAAGCCTCCCTGCCAAGCAGAAAGCCCAATGCGGGACTCAATCCCAGGACCCTGAGATCTTGACCTGAGCCGAAGGCAGAGGCTTAACCCACTGAGCCACCCAGGCGCCCCTTTTTCCTTGTTTTTAACAGGAGAGTTCATGCAAAGAATTAAGTTATCTTCCTGAGACTTTAGTTTTGCTGAATTAGCAATCCCTGATCAATTAGACTGAAGGGCTTTCTCTGAACATGCCAGCTCTTGATTTTTTATTTTGCAGCAAAGCAAAGAGAGGGTAAAAGAGCAAGGAAGTGGTAGAGGGTCTCAGGCACACAAGGGAGAGTGGCAGAATTGCAGTGCCCTGTGGGGGTTGGGGGTGGATGGGAGGGTGGGCTGCAGCCCAAACTGAGTCTTCCCCTTCTGACAGGGTACAGAGCCCAGTTAGTTTCTGCAGGTGAGGTCCACCCCTGAGAGAGGCAAGACTGAAGCCACTGTGACAGTTTCACAGTGGGAGAGAACCCAGCACATAGGCTCTTCTCCCATTTTCTAGTTGAGGAAATGGAGGTGTAAAGAGGCAGAGTAACTCATCCAAAGTGCCAGTAACTCAGTATCAGAGCAGAACCCTCCCAGTGACCTCTTAAGCATTTACCTGCACACAGGCCTCTGTGCTAAGTGGCATCTGTGGCTCTTAGTTACCCAGGATCTATTTTCTGACGTCTCATGGCAGCACCCTGATCTCCTCTGGAGGGGCTGATCCTTCCGCACTAAGTACCATCATAGTGGGTCTGTTAATCAAAGTGCCCTTCCGTCCCCCAGCCACCCCCAGTCAAGGGGCTGGCAAGTGAATCAAACACTGGCAACTGGATTCCCTTTTCCTAGAATGTGGAGTATTGGGATATGGGGATTAAAACAAGTGAGAGACCCACATCTAGGAGGCAGGGACCACCTTTGCATCCTACTTCCTTGGTCTGCCCTGGGCCCTTTCCTAGGCCAGCTGCTTCAGCTTTTCTTACAGAGCCTATGCTCAAATCCTTCTTTATTTGGTTACAGTAACCAGGCCCAATTTCTACTGCTTGTGACCAAAGGATCCTAAATGGTCCATTTTCCCAACCACTATTTTTAAGAACAGCCAGAAGGCAAGGAGAGGAAAGAGGATAATAACCCTTCCAAATGTGTGGCCCTTTCTTCATGGTGCCCAATAGTTATATCATGTGAGCTAATAGGACATTTAAACTTTTCTAGTAACTACATTAAGAAAGTACAAAGAAACAGATAAAATTTATTTTAAAAATAAATTCTATTTAACTTAATATAATCAAAGGATTATCATTTGCACATGTTACCAGGATAAAAATTGAAATAATTTATATTCTTTTTTACACCAAGTCTTTGAAATCCTGCCTGTATTTTATACTTTTACATTTCAATTTGGATGCTAATTTTTCATCAGAAACATTTGATCTGTATTAAGATTTCATAAAACAGACAGTTGGAGAAAATAGATTCACACAACCAAATTGTGAATACTTGGATGTTTTCCAATAACCGAATTGAGTATTAGCTTTAAATTTAAATTGAATTTAACTAAGATTTAAGATTTACTTCCTTAGCCACATTAGCCACATTTCAAGTGCTCATGGACACTAGAGTTAGTGGCTATTATACCGGACAGCATATCCCTTTACAGTTACTACCCTTATCACATTCTTACTGAAGCCCCACAACTGTGAGAGAAGAATTGTTACTATTATGAACACTATCATCATCATCATCATCATCATCGTCATCATCATCACCAGTAGCATTATCATGCCCATTCTCCAGATGGGAAAACAGAGATTCAGAGATTAAATAACCTGCCTAAGGTAACAGAACTGGGAAGAACTAGGTTCAGGGCTTGAGTCCAGATCTGTGTGAGTAGCAGTGCCTGGCAGGGTCTCCAGGTCATTCACGTAGGGATGGCCTTAAATCAGAGTACAACTGAGGCTGACACCAGTGTGCTGTGTGACCTGGAACACATTGCTTGTCTTCTCTGAGATGCAATTTCCCTGTCTATAAACAAGAACGTGAGACTGCCTCCTCTCTGATTCCTTGCAGCTTTATCTTTCTACCTCTCTTTGAGGGCGTGCAGGTGGAAAATAGAAGCTAGTGTTTATGGAGGCTAAGCACATGCCACCCATGGTTCTAGACACTTTACTTAGATTGCTTCATTTAGTCCTCACAACAACACTATGAGGAGGAGTCTCTACTTGTACCCCCATTTAATACACTAAGAAGTCAGGCAACTTGCCCAAATTCATCAGTGAGCTGGTGGTAGAGTTGAGATTTGAACCAAGGCTGTGATGGCAGGTGTTTTATCAGAGGCAGCATGGTATCTGAAATAGACTTGCAATGAGGGCAGGGCTTCTGTTTTACTCACCCCTGGGATCCTAGTGCCCAGCACATAGTTGGAACTCAGTAATTGTTGAAGGAAGAAATGAATGACTAGGTAGGGACAAAGAGAGAGCCAGTGCTGGATGAATGTAGTTCTTGAATTTTAGGGTCTCTGGGGTGTTTTGCAAGTGAAAGCAGGTATTTGGTATTTTAAATAAACAAATTCCTGAATGCATTCCTCTTTTCAGATGAACTGGAGATATGATTTCTGTAGCGGCTCCATTCATTTTTGTCTTTTCTCTAGCATAAGCTGTGTCCCTAGGGTAGCCGGTGACTGTGTGAAAGCCCAGTGGAGCCCACACCTAAGTGGAAAATGGATTTCTTTTCTTTTACTAGAACCTAGATGAGGAGAATCATAAAGGTTGTGTTGCCAAGTATTGTAACCCACACAACTTTGAGACAAAATTTTTACCCAAATTATTTCTGATATTAACTTTTAAAATTTTTTCTGATGTCCCTTCCCCATAGCCTAGATCTTAGGCTATAAATAAGTACACAAATATTTTGCCGTAATATGGAACAGCACTACACTTGGGATCGAAAGACCTCTTTTGTTTCCTAGACTTTCATATACTTGCTGTGTGGGTTTGGGCAAGTTTCTTCACTTCTTTGGTGCCTTCCCCCCTCTGCCATTTTAAAAATGAAATGAAGGTCTAAAAGTTTTCTGATTTGTAACCCTCTATAATTCTAAGGAATTATAGCTAGTCATAGAAATAAAACCTTACTGCCTGCATAAAATTCTTTGAATATGTCTCTCATCCATCCATCCATCCATCCTCCCATTTATTTAAGAAACACGGAATGCTTCCTCTATGCCAGGCATCATTCTAGGCATTGGGGGAATAGAAATAAAAACAACAAAACAAAACAGTCCTTGCCCTTAACTGCTCCTAGTTTTAATGGGAAACTGAGAAGAAAACAGACCATTAGGACACAGTGGGGTGAGTTTACTGCTAGAAGATGCTGAAGAAGCACTAATCAGTGGTAACCAACCCAGTTTTGGGGTCAGGGAAGTCTTTTAGGGGATGATGGCATGTGAGCTGCTCCTGAAGGATGCGAATGAATTAGGGAAGATATGGAAGGAAAGCATTTCAGGCAGAGGATAACGTGCACAAACATGGAGAGAAATGAGAGATTCTAGAATCTGCCCAGATAGTTCAGAATGGCTGAAACATAAGGACCTGGGGCAAGCATCAGGAGGTGAGGTCAGGATAAGGAGCAAAGGCTAGATTGCCAAGTTTCAGTGTGCTAAACAAAGGTGCTTGTACTCAACAATGAGTAGCCACTGAAAAAATTTTAGGAAAGGACATGACATAGTCAGATTTGCATTCTGGGATGATTCCTTCAGCTATAGTGCTGACGATGACCCATAGGGCATCTTGGGAGGCCAAAGACCAGGTGGAACATTGCAAAAATAGAGTAGGAGAGAGATGATAGTGCCCGAAGTAGGAAAGAAGCCGTGGAGCTGGAGTGCATGGGGCAGCTCTGAGAGGTAAGGTCTGCAGCATGTGGGAATGAGGGCTGGAGAACATCTAGTTCAGGTGTGGACCATGGGTGGACAATGTATTTTCTGCTAAGATGAAAAATGTGATGTCCGTTTACAATTCCATAATGTCAAGAGACAGGTTCTTCGCAGCTCTGACTGTTCTGTTTGGGGGGTGTTTCCATTCATTTAGCTCCAGAATATGTTCTATATTAAATACTGTCAGTGTAATTACAGAATGTGATACACTGTAATTATGCTCTATAATTACATTTTCTTCCATTAGCACCATGGCATTCCGGCTTAATGTAGGCCCCCAGCACTCTGGACTGTCAGTATGGCCCAGACTGCAGGGGCCACCGGGAGCACATACAGAATTCTCTTCCTCAACCTTTGTCAGGTGGTACAGTGGGAATCATAGGGAGGCAGTGCAGCATAATGGGTAAGATCATGGGTTTTGGAAGCAGGCTGCCTAGAACTGAATGACAGCATTACCTCCTATTAGCTTTGGGACTCAGGCAAGTTATTTAATTTTTTGTGCCTCAGTTTCCTTATTTTTAGAAAGGGGACAATTGATTCTAGCTCACAGAATTATTTTTAAGAATAAAAGAGATAATGTATGGTAATTACCTCTCATGGTTCTTGTCAAATTTAAGCCCTCAGTAAAATATTACACTGATGGGAAGTAATAACAAAAGGGGACCCTGCTCATCTGCAGACTTCTCGGGTAATATCTAGCCTCCATTTACATGGGGGAGATTTTAAGTTGCCAAGTGCTAAGCTATTAAGAATGATTGTTCTTACATCATAGAATTGTAGAATGTTCCTAAAATTCACCTAGCCCTTTCCTCTTGGACCACATTTTATTTTTTTATTTTTTAAAAGATTTTATTTATTTACTTGATAGAGAGAGCACAAGCAGCAAGAATGGGAGAGGGAGAAGCAGGCTCTCTGCTGAGTAGGGAGCCTGATGTGGGACTTGATCCCAGGACACTGGGATCATGACCTGAGCCGAAGGCAGACACTTAACCAACTAAACCACCCAGGTGCCCCTGATCTCATTTTATAAATGAGCAAAAAGAGATGCAGAAAAAATAACCAAATTGTCTTATAAATCATTAGCCTCAGAGATGTCTTAAACTCAGAATCCAGGACACCATATTCCTTGACTGAAGTTTTAATTTACTTGAATGTCTCTGCATTTTCAAAGCACGCAACATGCATTCTTTTTTTTAAACCTTTGAATAGCATTTAATATTCTATTATTTTTAAAGACTTTTCTTTTTCAGGAGATACTTGAGGTCTACAATAAAATTGGAGGAAAGTAAAGAGATTTCCTATTATCCTTGTCCCCACACACGCATAGCATCTACAATTGTCAACATTACTCACCAGAATGGTCCGTTTTTTACCAAGGATGAACCTACATTGACACATTATAATCACCCAAAGTCCGTAATTTATCTTAGGGTGTACTCTTGGTGTTGTACATTTATGGGTTTGGACAAATGTCTAATGACATATATCCATCATTATAATACCATGCACAGTATTTTCATTGCCCTGAAAAGCCTCTGTGTTACACTTATTCATCTCTCCACTCCCCACACCTTCTGCTCAGAATCACTGATCTCTTTATGGTCTCTGTAGTTTTGCCTTTTTCAGAATGTCATATAGTTGGAATCATACATTCTGTAACCTTTTCAGATTCACTTTTTTTTTTTTTTTTACTTAGTGATATGCATTTAAGTTTCCTCTATGTCTTTTCATGGCTTGATAATTCATTTCTTTTTAGTGCTTACTGGTATTCATTGTCTGGAGGGACCACAGTTTATATATTCATCTACAGTAGGACATCTTGGTTGCTTCCAAGTTTTAGCAACTATGAATATGTAGCATGCATTCTTTTAGTCCACCATGAAGTGACTTTAATGATACTATCTCCATTTTATATATGAAGTATGGAGGTGTAGAAACTGAGTCTAGAAGAGATAAGTGGCTAGGATACCCATTTAGGTGATATTAGACCTAAAGCTTGAATCACCATGTCCAAAGCTCCTCCTTCATATTCTTTTCCTTTTCTCCATAAACGTGTACTGAGCATCTGCTCTGTAGTGGATACTGTAAGTCCCTCCACAGGGATACAAGTCCGCTTGCCTGTAGATACTAAAGAGGATATATGTACCTAGTACTAGTACCAAGTACCTACTACCTAGAACTAACAGGGAAGATAGGATGTGATAAAGGCCAGTTGGTACTACAAACCTGAATGTCTATGAGTAAAAGGAAGAGGGTGAAGTGGAGGGGAGGATGGTCATTGTTCCTTGGTGACTGTGCTAAGCTATGACAGGTGACAAAGGGGTAGAAAGTTAAATAGAACTCTTTTTGGTTTGAAGTGACAAAAACCTAATTCAAAAGTGTTTTTAAAAAAGGGAAGTCCGGCAATGCAGCTGGTTCTAGGCAGGTGTCCATTCAGGCACTCAGATGATATTAACTTGCCTCTCCCTCTATTGCCATCTCATGACTCTGTTTTTCCTTACTTGACGCTATTCATCAGAATGATATCCTTTTGAGGGGCAGGCAAGATAGCCTGGCAGCCCTAAACTCATGTCCTCCCACTTGAGCTACACCAAGAGAATAGCAACTCCAGTGGAAAACTCAAGGGGAGACTCTGGATAGTTTAGCTTGGGTTATTGCCCATTTCTTAAGCCATCGCTGTGGCCAGAGTGTGGGTCGTTCTTTGGGGACATAGCCTAGAGGTAGGGGTAGATGAAGGTGAGCCCATCTGAATCACATGGAATGGGTACTGCATAAGAAAGAGGGATTCTGTAAACAAAAGATGGTGTGAAGGGGGCCTGAGAAAATCCAAACCCCAAATACCAACTATAGGAAATATTCTTGGGAAGAGAAACAGCACAAGCAAAGCCTAGATGTGGAAAGGTATGTCTTGTTGCTAGACATGTATGTGAACAGTACAAAACTGAAAGATAAATTTGCAAAAGTAAGTTGGGACAAAACTGCAGAAGTCTTTAAGTGTCATGCCAAGGATCCAGACGTAGTGAGGATTTTCCCATGATCAAGCTCTCCAAAAAGGACATGGTTGGTCCACATCCCTGCTTTGCCCTCTCTGTTCCACATATGCTGAACTCTTCTAATTCTTGGAACACTCTGTGCTTTCTATTTATTCCAGGAAAAAACTGCAGTGTTTGCATTTTCATTTCCTCTTCCTGAAACCATTTTCTTCTTTGACTGGAGAACTCCTGCTTGGCTGTAATGTCTCATTTAGAGGTCACTGCCTTCAGGAAGCCTTCCTGGGCTACCACCCCAAAGGATTAGATGTCCCCACAGCTTTCTGCATACACACACTTCATTGTAGATGCCTATTTACTTATCTATGTTGCAAGTTCCCATGTATTCAGTGCTTATAAGGTGCCAGGTTGATAGTTTTTTTTACCCTCCTTTTACATACAAGGAAATTGAAGCAAAGAGAGGTTAAGTAATTACCCAAGTTATGTAGCAACAGAGTAGTGAAGCTGGTATTGGAACCCAGGGAGTCTGCCTTCAGAACTTGTGCTTAACCGCTGTTTGAGAATGTGATATTCAGCACTGCATTCTCAGATTAATGCCGTGCCTGTTCAATACATATATGTTATTTAGATAAAAGAAGGCTAATAGGGTACCTGGGTGGCTCAGTGGGTTAAGCATCTGCCTTCAGCTTGGGTCGTGATCTCAGGGTCCTGGGATCCGGTCCCACATTGGGCTCTCTGCTCAGCAGGGAGCCTGCTTCCTCCTCTCTCTCTCTCTCTGCACCTACTTGTGATTGCTCTCTGTCAAATAAATAAATAAAATCTAAAAAACAAAAAAAGAAGGCAAGTAAATGAAAGAATGAATGGGATAGGAACGGGTGATGAGATCCCCACTACTAGAGTTATTCTAGCAGATCCTGGGGGCGGATATTAGTGTGGTAGAGTATATTATTGCATATTTTAGGGTGTAGGATTAGATGGTCCTCAAGTTTCCTTTCGACTATATATTTTCCTTTAGACAAAAAAGAATCTTTTGTACAATCAAGTGACCCAATCATGCTCATTCTTGGAGGAAATAACCCTAGCAGTAGCATGGAAGGTAGATTAAGATTGCAAATGTTTGGCTAATAGATCGCCACCTCGATCTACTGCTGGCTGTAGGATGGGGAAGGAGGACAGTTCTCCTCCATTATCAAAGAAAATTACCCTTTGACTCTTGGCCTATCATTTGGGAAGTTTAATCCTTTTAACTGGGTCTCCTTCTGAAAATAGGAACAGAAGTGAGGTCACACAGTGGTTAGGAGGCCATTAGGGTGTGTGGGAAATGGCTTTGGACTTGGAATCAGAGAAGAGAGTTTGAATTCTGTCTCTATTGGGAAGCTCAGGGTCCTCATCTTGACAATGCGACCAGGAATACCTGCTCAGACTATTTTCCACCTCTTCGTGAGATGAACTAACATGAATGATGTTAAAGAGCTTCTCAGATACGATGTGCCGTATGCATGGAGGAGCTGTATGCACAGGTGGCTGGAATCAGCTCAGATCCCCTCCTCCTGCCCCCACCCCAAACCTTCCTGGAGGTGGGTAAGACAGGAGAAAGGGCCATATTAGAAAGAAGGAGCAATTCCCCAGTATCATAAATTCTACCTCAGGACCTTAACAGACTGTAAAATTGTTATCTGAAGACTGGAAGTGATTTATCGAAAAATAAAAACTCCCCCTCCACTGCAGAAAGCATCCTTAAAGATCTTATATATGATTTCATAAAGCTGCATGGCATCTTTTCAATTCCTTCCCAGGGCTGGGTAGGCCCAGAGCCCAGCATGCTGATGAAGTGGAGGGGCGGCTGAGGCTTAAAAGGAGAGAAATCCAATTACTCTTGCCCTGGGATAAAGGAATTCTGGGGATTTGAGATCACTGGAGCATAATTGGAATTCTAATAAAGTGAATTTTTGGGGGGGTGGCATGGGGATGAAAGTGGTGTGTGGGGAAGAGAGGTTCCCAAGCCAGCTGTGGGAATGGTTCCAAAAGACTTTGTCATCAGACCCATATTTTGCTGCCTAGAATTTTCCATAATATGGATTTGCTTGTGGGCAGCCAGAGGCAAAATTGGGAAGGAAGTAAAGTTTCAAAGCTCACAGTTCCCTTGCCTGGGCAAGACTTTCGCTGAGGGTTGCCAAAAACCTGGCCAGAGCTCCCTGAACCTGGCCTCCATGTCTATCCTTTAAAACCAAAAACCTTTGAATACAAGGTCTGAAAGGAGACTGAATAGTCTTATAATCCCATGAGGAAAATGAGATCTATGGAGAAGTACTGTTCCAAAGCCATGTACTGAGGAATAGAATCATGGGACCTTCCATCCAGAAACTTACAAGTCATCAGTGTAATATCCCTCTATTCACAGCAAACACTACATTATCCCAGACCTATTGATGCCTGGTTTCTATCTGGATGTATAAACCAAAAGAGAGCCTACGATGTCATGAGCTAACCCAGTGCATTGTCAGATAGCCATCCTGCTTGGCAATTTCTTCCTTGTGTAAGGCCACAAGTGGGCTCTACCTGACAGCCAGTGGAAATGGAAATCCCAGGTTTTTGTTTGTTTGTTTTTGAGCAGAGGTCTTCTGTCACCTTGTGCAAATGACTTTGGTTCTCTGAGGCTTAATTTTCTCAGAGGTGTAAAGGAGACTGGGATATAAATACCTCCTAGGAGAGCAGTGAGAATTCAATGAAAATTCCTGGAAATCATTTATTTAGCTTAAAGCAGACCTGATCCTCAACAAATGTTTCTCTCTCTTTTTTTTTTTAATAATTTTTTTTTAAGATTTTATTTATTTACTTGACAGACAGAGATCACAAGTAGGCAGAGAAGCAGGCAGAGAGGAAGGGAAGCAGGCTCCCCGCTGAGCAGAGAGCCCGATGCGGGGCTCGATCCCAGCACCCTGGGATCATGACCTGAGCCGAAGGCAGAGGCTTTAACCCACTGAGCCACCCAGGCGCCCCAGTCTCTTTTTATGAGTGTCCGTAGAATGAGGGTACTTACTTTCTGTGGTCGTCACATGAGATACTCAATGTAAAGCACCAAGGAGATGCTTCCTCTTTCCGCATGGCCCACCTCTTCCTGCCATCGCCCCTGTGCACATCTTGGCCTCCATAGGACCCTCTAAGCTTCTTGAAGACAGGGTTTGTTTTCTAATCCTTCTCTGTGTTCCTCCAGGAGTTGGCTTTTAGAGGGATTTCTCTGTGTGTGAAATGAGTGCAGGAGGTTCATGGGTAGACCCCTTCAGTCCCAGTGCTGGCCTCACCTCCGTGTGACGTCACATTCCGCGTGGAGCCGTGTGACGTCACATTCCGCGTGGCGCTGCTGGAGGCTCCACGCAGGAGCTGAGTCTCTGTGTGTGTCCTGCAGCGACACTTCTCAAAACTCCCTTTTCTCCAAGTCCCCACTCCTTTCATCTCTCCAGAGCCGAAATTCTTAAATGCCCCAGTTTGAAATTATTTCTCTGCCCGCCCCCCCACTTCTCATTGTAATATTAATTGATAGCTTCTTTTGTTTCTCTTTGAATGTCTTTTCTGTTCATTAAGTAGATTTTCCACTTACATATTCATTCCTTTAATAAACATTTTGACAGGCTCTTCTCAGGGTGCTAGAGATGGAGTAAGGCACAGGATCAAGTTCCTGCTCTCCAATGGAGCTTATTTTCAGTGAAGGAGAGAGAAAATAAATAGAAATAAGTGACTGTTACAGTTTAATAAAGTAACACCCCTAATGAAGTAATGTGATATTAATTTGAGTCCGAGGCCTACTCTAGGTAGTGTTTGGGGAAGCCTTGTGTTAGGAGGTTATCATTTGAATTGAGACCTGAACGACAAGGATATAATCACATGAAATTTGTGGGAGAAGAATATTCTAAACAAGGAGAAGAGGAAGAGCAAAGGTCCTGAGGTAGGGGTGATCTTCTCTGTTAGGTCGTTTGGTCTGAAACTTGAGAATGCTTCGGAATCACCTGGAGGGCTTGTTAATCCACAGATTGCTTGCCCTGCCCCTGGACTTTCTGACCAGGTGGTGAGGGAGGATGGGACTGGAGATGTTGCATGTCTGACCACTTTCTGATGCTATTGCTGCTGCTGGACTGAGAACGGCCCTTGGAGAACTGCCAGTCAGAGAGACAGAACATCAGTGCGGATGGAGCTGAGGGCATGAGGAGGTGAGTGGTAGGAACTGAGGACCGAGAAGCAGGTGGAGGCCAGATCGTGTAGGGTTTTGTACGACATAGTAAGAAGTTAGGATTTTCTTCGCAGGGCAATGAAAAGCCAAAGGTTTATTGAAAGGTCTTGAGTAGGAAACTGGCTTGATATTTTAAAAATATTACTTTGACTGCTCTAGGGAGAGTGGATTTCAGTGGACAAGAGTGGGACCGGAGATGTGACAGGAATCTGCTGCAGGCCGATGTCAGCGGTGTCTGGGTCCAGGATGATGACTGGCAGACCTTGGAGGGCTCCCTGGCTGGACTTGGGGCGGGACAGGCTTCTCCACTGCGGCACTGAGGCTGGATAATTCTTTGCTGCAGGGGCTGTCCTGTGTACTGTCCTGTGCTTCACAGCATCCCTGGCCTCTCCCCACTAGGGGCCAGTAACACCCCCTTCCATCTGTGACAACCGAAAATGTTTTCAGTCATTGTCAAATATCCCTTGGCAGGAAGGGGCAAAACCACCCCTGGTTGAGACCCACTGGTGTTAGGGATTCATCCCCCTTTCTTTCATTTATTTAATGAACATCTATTGATACTCACGAATATACATGTGATGAGGCTGTTGTGGGTGCCCGTGTCTGGCTGTGAACAAAGCAGACCAGAGCCTTGTCACGCTTCTGGTAGTCAGCAAAGAAAAGAGGGGGGTGTGCGTGTGTGCGTGTGTATGTGTGTGTCAGAGGTGAGGGGTGAGGAAAGGCCACAGGGCTGCTGTGGTGTTTGAGCCCTAGCCATTCTCTCAGATCTGTAGCACAGAAATCTGACAAAGACAGAAGCATCCCTGGGGAGTGGAGCCAGGGAGAAGTCGAATGTACAAAGACAACATCATCTTTAGCCTGTAGGGGATGCAGGGTGGGGGGAGGCGGGAGAAGAAAGGGGGAAGAACATTTACATATTGATAATTTTGTCAGGCGGGCAGCTGTGAATGAATTTCTGGAGACCAGAAATATACAATAGCACTAGGTCAAAATGTCACATGTCTCTCTTTCTCTGCCACCAGCAGTGATCACATTAGCTCACCTGCCCGGTGCCGGGCACTGTCTCCGGCACTCTAGCTGGACCATCAGGTAGCTCTCATTTGATATTTTTATCTCAAGCTGAGAAAATGGGTCCAGAGAGGTTAAGTAACTTGTTAAAGTTCACACAGTTGGTGAGGGGCATGGTCAATCTTCCCACTCTGAGCCTATTGTATTGTCATTAAACTTGGCCACTAAGAATCATTTTCTTTGGCAGCTTCATTGGGGTGGGAGGTAGAGATCTGTGAGATGGCGATGGAAGGGGATTCTACGATCTTTCATAATTATCTTGGAGCAGAGAGAGAGAATCAGAGCAGGTGCTGGAGGAGCTGACCTCGAAGGCCACGTCTCCTGAAGAGCCCAGGGCCAGTGGGCCATTGTCGTCGGTGGTATATATTTCTAGTGCAATTATCCTGTGCTCCTCTTACAACTCTCTCAGAAGTTCCTTCCGTGATCATTAAAACTGGCTCTGGGCTGCTGCTTTGAAAGAGGCCGGAACCGCCCAGGGCTGGATCATGTCCTCGTTAAGCAGGGACGGCCTTCCAGGGACTTCAACAGGATTTCTGCCTCGTTACAAATTGAGGGAGATGCGACCGGGGCTCTGCCAATTACAGGTGGGCACCTCTCGAAAGCGGTTGTTCTCTTCTGCTTTCAGAGATCCTAAGATTTCCGGCTCCATTTAAACTCAAAGGCAATCCTGTGTCTCCTCTGGTCTGTCGCTAGCCCAGGGGTCACAGGAGCCAGAGCTGAGAGAGGACAAAGCAGCGAGAAGGCTTGGAGAGAGGAGTCAGAATGGTTCTCTGACTTAGGGCTTGATGGTCTTAGGTCTGCAGACTTGCTCTGCCATGACTTTACACAGGTGCGTGACCTCTCTGTGCCTCAGTTTCCTTTTCTGAGATGACTAGCACAGTGCCTGGCACCTGGTAGCTCTAAAAATACTGTGTTCCTGGGGACACTCTCCTGAGATGCGATCTGCTCTTTCCCGGGGTCATAGTTGTCAGCCTCCTAGAACAAAGCTAAGGGTGGAAAGGGTGGACGGGGTGATTCGAAGAGAGCCACATAGTCCTGTGAGAGATGGGGCAAGTCTCCTCTGAGCCTCAGTTTCCTCATCCCTAAAGTGGGATGATAACGATAGTATTCGTGCATTCATTCATTCATTCATTCATTCACTGTGCTCCGAGTGTGCTCACTCTGCTAGGCTCTGGAGTACAAAAGTGAACAAGAGAGATGACGGGCCTTCTTTCAGGGAGTTTATACTCTGAAAGGGCACCTCACAACAAACAAACAAGTAGACACAGAATAGATTTATAGATCATGCTCAGTGCTCTGAGAGGCTTAAAACAGTGTGATGCTACAAAGAATACTTGGAAGGAATCTTCTTTATCTAGGGTCGTCTTGGAGGTGACATATGCATGAGCCCCATGGTGGGAAGGAGCTAGCTCTGAGAAGGAGGAGTATCCCAGGCAGAAGGAATGGCAACTAAAAAGGCCTGAGATAATCAAAGGGCCTGGCACATTGGAGAGCAGAGAGCAATGGCTATTACCGGGAGGGCAGTGAGTAAGTACAAGGGGCAGTAGTGTGAAATGATGGTGTGTAGGACTAAGTGCAATGAGATGTATGACTGGGGCTTTATTGGTGGTGAAGCGCTGACCATAGGGAGGCAGGATGATCAATGTATCAATATGGCAGGAGAGCCTGCTAGGCCTAGCTGAGACCACCAGCCCAATGGGAACTGGAGGACGAAGGAAAGCAAGCTGGAAGGGAGGAGGCAGGTGGCAGGGATGCAGGATGGCTGGGAAGCTGTTCCCTGGACATCCACTGTCTTCCGGACATCGTGCTAAAGGACATTTCTTCACACGTCAACCACCCAGCCACTCCAGGTGTTGCAGATGAGGAACTTAACAGTCGTGGGGTTTAGTGACTTGGCTTGGCTCATAGACAAAGTTCCGTTTGACACTAGATTCTTAGGACCCCTGAGAGTGTGCTCCCAACTTTCATGGTACACTGTTTCCTACTCAAAGCCATGGTTCTTGGTCAAAGGGAGGCTGGCTTTTTCTGAGAGTCCACTTGGGCTGGGCACTTTTCTAGGAAGCCTGTGGAGGAGACAAATCAATACAGGTGGCCTTTGGGGCTGACAAGGGATGTTGGTCATGCTGGTCACCAACTACTTTGGGGGGACCGTGTAATGATCATACAATTGGTCTCTGTTACTAGAAAGATGAGACATGAGGAAGCCAGGACTCATGTCAAATACAACAAATGGCCCAGCCTCTCCACTTCGTCTTGCAACAGTCCAGTAAAGCCTTGTCTTTCCACAGGAATCTACTGCCTGTGAAATCAGATCCCTGAAACACGGTGTCTTATCATGCACTCTTTGGATACACCTTGTACCTAAAAGAGGCTCTTAGAATCTCAGGGCCTGGAGGAACTGATGTCTCATGCATGTATTCTATTGACATGCCTTCCAAGTAGGTCACTCAGCCAGCTAGCTCAGTGCCAGTGATGGGGATCTCACCACCTCTCTAGAGGGCTGCACGCATTGGCCCTGAGAACGTTCTTTATACAAAGCAGAAGTCTGGTAACTACCTCCTGTTGGCCCTAGTTCTGTTTCTGAGAATTCACAGAGCAAGTCTAGTCTCTTTTTCCTGTGATAACTCTCCCAGAGTTCTTTAGAATCTTCTCCAGATTCCAAGTTGTTCCTTAATGTAGACTTGGGTCTCTCCACTGTCCTATCTACAATTTAGGGTTAGCAAAAAAAGAGTTGAGATTCTGGAGTTTTTAGTCCTGTGTGCCTGATCAAGTCATTGAAGTTGTGTGTGTGTGTGTGCGTGTGTGTGTGAATGCACATTTGCAAATGTATATGGAGTATATGGCAAGGGGGGTGGTGGGGGGTAGCAGCAGACGAATCTGAGCACCTGGGCAGCTATGGAAGCCGTAGTCTATGCTCAGAGATGCCCATCCATGATCTAATCTCATCCTCACAACTCTGTGGAAGTGATCTCACCACCTCTCCCTCTTTTACCCTTGAGGAAACAGAGACTCGGTGTTTAAACAGCTTGCTCAAATCACACGTCCAGCAGCAGCACTTGAGTTTAAAATGAAGCCTCTCTAATCTCAAACCCCTAAAATAATAGTTAACATCACTAAGGGTAGGATTCTACATCTGTAGACGAGAGCCATAATGATGCCTTCTTCCTGACTTCTGGAAGGTAGAGAGGATGTGGTGCGGGGGAAAGTCTTAGGAAAATCCCAAAGCACTATAGTATTTTACTTTTTTTTCTTTCTGTTAGTCTCAATTCTCCAGAGAGTTGAGAAAAAGTTTTTTAGTAAAGTTTCTTTTCGTTGCCAAAAATAGATCACAATTTTGGTGAGCTCAAGCAAAAATGGAGATACTTAAGAGGTGCAAGGGAAATTTACAGAATACAAAAGAATTGATCAGCCAAGCCTCAGAAGGAGCAAGGACCAGGGGCAGTCTTAGGACCTCAGCTGTGGGAACTCTTTTTTTTTTTTTAATTTTATTTAATTTTTATTTGACAGACAGAGATCCCAAGTAGGCAGAGAGGCAGGCAGAGAGAGAGAGAGGAGAGAGAAGCAGGCTCCCTGCTGAGCAGAGAACCCGATGTGGGGCTTGATCCCAGGACCTTGGGATCATGATCTGAGCTGAAAGCAGAGACTTTAACCCACTGAGCCACCCAGGCACCCCAGCTGTGGGAATTCTTATAGTTTGTTCTAAAAGTCTTTTGACACAGCTCAACTGCAGTGAATCCCAGTCTGTCTCTTAGGTCAAAATTCCCAGTTCCTGCTAGAGAGATAGAATGTCTCAGCATAGCCAAAGTGTGGGGTCACATGGAATGGACATCACCACTGGAGATGCATCCTGAGAATCAGAGACTGATTTCATGGCTAGGAAGTTATTGCGAGCTGGAAAGCGTGTTCCCAAGAGGCTAAGGACACGAGAATACTCGTGGTCTTCCAAGGCATTCTTCTTGGAGCAATATGACTTATGGCAAGCCCCCATTATTTTGTTTGTTGTTTACCTTCTCCACTAGCATGTCAGTTCCTATCGGACTGGAAGCATGTCAGTCTGTTCACTGTAAGCATGTCAGTCTGTTCACTGTTTTTTTTTTTTTTTTAAAGATTTTATTTATTTGAGAGAGAGGGAGAGTGTTATTTATTTGAGAGAGAACAAGATTGAGAGAGATCACAGAGGGAGACCAAGAGGGCGAAGCAGACTTGCCTCTGAGCAGGGAGCCTGATATGTGGCTTGATCCCAGGACCCTGAGATCATGACCTGAGCCAAAGGCAGACGCTTAACCGCTGAGCCAGCCAGGCGCCCCTGTTCACTATTTTCATATCAGCTCCCAGCAGAGTATGTAGCATGTGGTGCTAACTCCATAAATAAATGCAGAAAAAAATGAGTAAGTGTTTGAATCTGGACACAAATGAAGTCACCAGTTTTCTCTCTTCGCCTCCTCCCCCCTTCAGTAGTTTAACTGACAAATAGTTACTGAGTGCTTACTGTGTGTCAGTAGCTGTTCTAAGTTTTGGGATACAGGTTTTGCTTTTGTTCATATCCTCTGTCTCTCTCTTTCTTTCCCTCATCTCTCTCTCTCTCTCTCTCTCTCTCTGGGTTTCTCTTCTTCTTCCATTGCAGACAGATTTTCTTTGTGCTGCCAAAAAGATGGCTCTCTGTGACCACTGATTCAAATCCTTTTATCTTCATTACTAAAAAATAAAACAAAAAAAAAATCCCCAAACCCCCAAGAGACATTTCTTAGGGGGCAAGAGGACTTTGATTGGCCACCGCAGTATCACTCTCTGGGCCAGAGGAAGGAGCACTGTAATTGGCTGGTCAGGGTGCCAAAGTCGAGGACAGGGGCAGGACTGGCCCCAAACTGGCAGCCCTGCTGGAGTGCTCTGACTGCTGTGGGGAGTAGTGGCTCTTTTAAGGGAGCTGACAGACCAAAACAACAGATGTCCACTCCAGGAACATATGAACACAGGGCCTTTCTCATGCCTGATGCCAGAGTATATGCTCATCTTCATTCTTTCTCAGTATATGGATTCCTCAGTGTAATCAAGACTCCATCAAGAATTGATCATTACAAGTGTTGCCAGCTGTGGGCAGAACATTTATTCTATTTCCTTCTAGGACTTGGATATATAAATCAGTTCAACCGATACTCAGCAGGAGCACCTTCTATGTCCAGGCACCATGTAAAAAAAGCAAGAATAGAAGTACAGACAAGAGACCCCCGACCCCCTGCCCCCGCCCAGCATACCGGTAGCCTGAACATGGGGTATGGTTAAAGAAAACATCAGTTACAACTACTATCTTACTAAGACAGGAGGAAAAGCAATCATTTCTGAAGATGTGGAAGGAAAGAAAGAAGTGATATGGAGCACTGACTCTGTGCTGAGTTATGTTCTAGGTGCTTTCATGTATCCATTCCCTCACTGAATGAATCCGTTCCCTTACCTACTATGTGTCATACCTATACACATACTGTTTCAGATGCTGAGACACTACTGTCAGCGAACTGAACAGATTAGAAATCCATGCTTTTGTGAAGACTACTTTTTTTTTTTTTTTTTTTTTTTTTGTTCAAGACTGCAATCTTGTGGGGAAAGACAGATGTACGTAAAATAAATAAGAAAACTACATGGTCAGGTAAAGGCCACACATATCATAGAGAAAAACAAGAGAGGGGGCTCGGACATGCCGGGCAGAAGGGTTGCTGTTTTAAATCGGGTGGTCAGAGAAGGTGACGTGTGAGTGAAGTCTTGGAGAAGGTGAGAGGTGGGTCTTCAGGATGTCAAGGGGAAGGGCTTGCAGGCAGAGGGAACAGCAGGTGTTAGCCCCTGGTGGGGAAGCCTGCATGGAATCTTTGAGAGACAGTAAGGAAGCGAGTCACTGGAGGGGTGTCAAAGAGGGAATGGGGGGAGCAGACAATGAAGACAGATACGGAATGGCACAGGATAGATGGTGGGAAGATCATGCTGGGCCTTCCAGGGCATGGGAAGGACTCTAGTCTTAGCTTGGAGGCTTCTGAGGAGAAGAGTAACCTGCTCTGATTCACAGTGATCACACCATTCCGTAGTCTCAACGTCCCTAAGAGCGGTATTATTGGCCCCAGTCTGTGATGAAGAATGAGAAGTAGAGAGGGTATGTAACTTCCCCAGCATCCCCCTGCTTGTGCACTTCAGAGATGGGCTGCCAAGTCATGTGTTTCTGATAAGGACGCTCTTTCCAATAGACCACACTGCCTCCTAGTCTTTGCAATCTTATTTTACTCTAGTTATAAGATTACAAATCCACCTGACCTGTCTTCATTTTGGATTTTATACATTAATTTTATATAACAAAACTTTACTATTATTCTCCCAAATATATCTAAATAATACTCCTCAATTGTGAATGTCAAATAATTATATCTCTGTTTCATAATATAAAATTATAATTAAGGCAAAATTTGTTTTAAAGCCTTTGTTATATATACATGCATCATTTAACACTAACTCTGAGGTTCTGAGGTGCCTGGGTGGCTCAGTGGGTTAAGTGTCTGCCTTTGGCTCAGGTCATGATCCCAGGGTCCTGGGATTGACCTCTGCTTCTGCTCTTTCTTGGCTTCCAGAGTCTGACTACAAGAGCTTGGCTCTGAGACTCACCATTACCAGCTATACAAGCTGGGCAGGTTCACCTGACTCGTACAAAGACTTGGTTTTCCCATCTGAAAATGGAGACAGTTGCCCTTTTCTCATCTTTGGCCTGAAAGCACATAGACCTTAGAGCATCCTGACTCTCAAATGGTCAAACTGGCCAAAGAGGTAAAAGGCCCTGATTCCATCCCTGGCTGTGTAACCTTGAGCAAGTCATGGGCTCTCCGTGGACCTGAGTTAGGAAAGTGCTTATCTGTATCACAGGGTGAATCTCTGTTCTGGCTGCTTCACAAAAGATCGCAAAACAAACAAAATGCATTTTTTTGCGTACTGTCAAATGCTTTATGAATGCAAACTGAATACTCTGAATGTTCAGATGCATGTCTATCTTCCATGCCTACCTTACTTTCCTCAACTGTGAAATGGGACTAATAATGCCTATACTGCACGGTTATGATGAGTTGAGATGGTACATGAAAACCCAATCCCAGTGCCTGGTACTTCGTTGTGCACCAACACCTGGCTGTCCTCCTTTCTTCTTTAGGTTTTACAAAGCGGGTCACCCCCTTTCTTTTCCCATTTGGTCTTTAGCCCGCTTTTGGGATTAAGGCAGCATGCTATTACATCCATTTCACAGGTGAGGAAGCTGAGGCTTGAAGATAGGAAGGGACTCAGCACAGTTGCACAAATAATGGCAGAGGTAGACCTAGAAACCTGCTCTCCATTCAGCCCTTCACAGCAGGTCAGGAAATCTCTCCGAAGCCAGCCTCACTGTGTTTTCTAACCTCGCTTTCTGCATGGTAACTTGTACAAGTTAGTCCACCTCTCTGTGCCTTGGTTCCTTGATTGGAAAGGAGGGCAATTATGCCTGCAAAATAGCACCTGTTTCATAGGGTAATTGGGAGGATTCAACAAGGTAATGCATGTGACACTTAGCAGGTGCCTCAGACACGGTCCTTGCTCTGTGAGCGTGGGCTGTTCTTTTTTTTTAATACCTGCTGCTGATGTGGCAGAGTGGTACAGACCTGGGGCAGAAGGCCCTGTGGTTAAGGCTAGGCTCTGCCCCTCTTCTAGCTGCTGTGGGACTTGGGCTATGGAGCCTCCCTGGCTTCTATACAGGAGAATGACAAAGCCTATCTCGGGAAGAGCAGAAATTGTATATGCCGAGCATTATCTGTATAATGCTTGGCATATGTGGATACTTAAGAAATGGAGCAAGTGGGGCTGGGAGGAGAAAAGATTTTCCAGGAGGAAGGGGCAGCAAGAACAGTAGTAGGGAGGTTGAAACAGCCTGGCATGCTCTGATGTGTCTTTAAGAGGAACAAGGTGTGGCAGGAAGGAAGAGGAGAGACATAGAAAGTCCAGATCACAAAGGACCCTTGATCCCCATCCTGTGTCTGTGTAGAGCCCCTGAATGCTTTTAAGCAAGGAAGGTAGGAACAGCATTCCCTTGTCTCACTGTCATCCTGGTAGCTGTGGGGGATGGAGTGGCATTTGCGTGCCTGGAGGCAGGGCTGCGGGTGAGAGCTGATGGTGACAGAAGCCAAGGCAGCGGACTGGGCAGAATGGAATGGCTTCTATGACCACTAACCACAGGCTGGTATTTACTGAGGGTTTAGTATAGGCCAGGACCTCACTGTTTCATGGGCTTTGCATATATTAGCTCATTTAATTATCATAACAACCCATGCGCTAGGGACTAGTGTCATCTCTCTGTTATAGGTGCAGAGCTGGAGGCACAGAGAGGGTAAGAAAGCGTGGAGGCAGAATCCTAAAATTTAAAGAATCCTTTAAAGGGATAAGGTGCAGGATCTGGCATGGAGGGAAGGAGTAGGTGGCCTGCAGGTTTCTGGCTGGGGTGGTGGGCCAGAGCCCAAGCGCCTGGGACAAAGAGTGGGCTGGAGAAGGAGGCCGGAGCTGTGTCTGTGTTGAAGGCACAAGGGGCCTGTGTGGGAGGCAGTGGGGTATCTGGAGTGGGGGGAACTGGCAGAGGGCTCTCCTGCGTGTGGAGGTTTGGGCTTCGCCATGATCACGGAGTCCTGGAGCTGAGGGAGGGAGAAAAATGTCTCTGGGAAATCCGAGAGGCGGAGAGAGTCCTGGACCATAGGACCTTCACAGACATTTTCTGTCTCCCAAATCCAAGACATGCGTCCCAGGGCTGGGACCCGGAGTTCAGGGAAGAGTGCGGCTGTGGGCAGGCTGCGTGCTTCTCAGGAGCACCGATTTCCTCTTGCCGGAACCTTGCTAACACAGGCTCACAGGTGAGAGGGCTGAACAGCCAGTCCAGCAGTCCACATACATTTTGTGCCTGGGCTGTCTGGGTCCCTCTCGTATCACTCAGTGACTCCTCTCCGCCCCTGAACCTTGAGTGCTACCCACGGCTCAGCCTCCCACCCCCCATCCCCACCTCTCTTCTAGTCTCTTTACCTCCTTCTCTCATCCTCACTTTCTGTATTTCCTGGCTGCTTTTTTTGGCCTCTGTCCTACTGCTGTCTCTTCACTTGCCTCTCCTTCTCCCTCTTTCTCCACTTCTCTCTCTCTTCTCTCTATCTCTGTCTCTCTGTCTCTGTCTCTGTCTCTCTCTCTTACTGGATCTGCCTCTGTCTGTCCCTGTCTCAACTCTTTTCTGTCTCTTTTGCCTTCCTCTGTCTTTCTCTCAGTCTCGGAGTCTTTCTGCTGCTTCTCTCTATTTGTCTCTGGGGTGCTGGCTTATTTATTTATTTTCCTCTCTCTCTGTCTCTGTATCTCTTGTTCTCTATGTCTGTGTGTCTCCCTTTCTCTCTCTCAATCTCTGTGCTTTGTATCTGTGCCTATCGCCCTCCTCACTACCTCCATGTTTTCTTTCTCTCCTTTCCCTCTCCCTCCCCCTCTCCTGCCTCTAGGAAGAGGGCAGAGATCACCGAGTAGGATTGGAAGTCATTAAAAGCAAAAAAAGGAGAAAGGGCTCCTTTTCTCCTGCTTGCCCCTGGGGAATGCCTAACAATGAGAGACACTTTGGTGGGTAATCGATAGGAACAAGATGCAACTAGATGTCTTTGTTGGGCAGTGGCAGCAGGCAGTTCCCTCTGACCGGAGCCCCTGGGAATGGCTGGCCCCTCGACCAGGCTCAAACAGAGTGTATCACAGTGAAGCGACCTGAAGTGTGAGCCCAGCACATCCTGACCCCTGGGGCACTTCATTTCCATCACCTCCTCTCCCTCCCTCCCAGCCCTCCTCCCCCTTGGTACTACATCCTGAATATCATGAATAGAAAGAGTCTCCAGAAGGGGCAGGGCATAGATTATAGCCAGCGTAGATGTGGGGTTGGCTAATAATCAGTCTGGAGCTGGAGCAAGAATCTTCATCCTTCTAAGCCCAAATATCCTTATGTGTAAATGAGGGAGACTAATACCTGAAGTCCGTTCTGAGCAAGGCAGCCAGTGTTCTTTTTGAATAACAAATCTGATCAGTGTCTCCTGCACTCCAACTCCCCACAGTAAGGATCACACCTGTCTTTCTCACTGCTGAATCCTAGCACCAAGCTCACGGGAGGTGCTTGGTAAGCATATATAGTATCAAACATAGTAGATAGCCCATAAGTGATTGCAGATGAGTGGACCCGACTGCTTCTACATCTGAAATACTTGGCTGGCTTCTCCCTTCTTCTCCTGCCTTCCCAAGATGCAAGCCCTGGGCAGGATTCCAGATCTCTTATTTCCTGCCCGGGTCTGTCTTCCTTTCCTGGTTTCCCTTTTCCCTGCCTGTGACCCTCAGATGTTAGGGGAATGAAGAGAGAAGACAGTGAGTCACAGGGTTGAAAATAAGATCACTGGTCTCTTAGGCGTAAAAAAACCAGCAAAGAGTACACATACAGCAGCGGCCTGGACTTACGCTGGAAAGTTAAGGAAGAGACTTTAGAGATCATCAAGTCTGCCCCTCCACCTCCCATTTTACAGATGACCAAACTTCCCAGAGAAAGGGAATGGTTGCCCAAAGTGGCAAGTCCCTGTGATGGAGATGGGTAGAAGGATAGGAGTACTGTAATCTCTCAGAGCTCTTCAGATATTATCTTGGGTTTTTATACCTACATACCCTTATGCCTTGGTCAGTGTAAGCTCTCCTGAACCCCATTCTCCATTCCAGTCTTAAGAATGGAACTCTCCAAATCTTCCCTATCTTCCTAATGCAGTCTAATGTTGGGACCCATTCCTAGCCCTTGGCCAACGGAGGCAAACAGGGACTCTCACTTTTGCAGAACCAGCCCAAAGCATCTGCTTGCTGCCTGGTTCATGCCTACTTATTCTTCCAGATTCAGCCTTCCCTGAAGCCTCTCATTCTAAGGTGTGTCTCCAATTTTCTATGCATATCTCTTCTTTGTTTTCTTCTAATCAGGTTGATGATGTAATATATATATATATAAAATTAATCGATTTTGTGTGTATAATTCAGTGGGTTTTGATAAATATGTGCAGGAGTGTGACTACCACTGCAATCAAGATACAGAATACTTTTCATTCCCGCAAAAAGTAACCCCATATTCTGTGGTCAAATCTCTACCATAGCCAGCCCTGTACAGCCATTGATCTGATTTCAGCTGCCATAGTTTTGCCTTTCTAGAAGCTCTTATCATTAAGAATTATTTTGTATCTGGTTGCTTTCACTTAGTATAATACTTTTGTGATACATTAATGGTGTTACATGTATCAGGGTTTCTTTCTGTTTTATTGCATTAAAATGGTTATTCATTCATTCCAGTACCACTTAATTAAGCAACCATTCTGCCCCCATTATATGAATGCACTACGATTTGTTTAACCATTCATCTGATGATGGACATTTGGATTGTTTCCACTTTTTGACTTGTGAATAAAGACTCATGTTCTGCTATTGACTCTTATTCTGCTATGAACATTAATGTACAGTTCTTATTTTATTTCCATATCCTCTCATTTCTCTTGAGAACATTCTCAGGGGTAGGGTTACTAGATCATTTGGTAAGTACATATTTAGTTTTCTAAGAAACTACCAAATAGTTTCCTGAAGGGCTGGGCCATTCTCCATGAGCATTAGGAATGCGTGAGAGTTACAGTTGTTCCACATCTCTGCTAACACTTGGTAGTATCAGTCTTTATTTTTAATCATGCTGGGGTGCAGTGCTCATTGTGGTTGAGATGTTGAGAATCTTTTCCTTGGTGAAGTATCTATTCAAATCTTTTGCCCACTTTTATTAGGTTGCTTTTATTCTTATTATTGAGTTGCAAGTATTCTTTTCATATTTTCAATACAAGACTTTTATGATAAGTATGTTTCACAGATGTTTTCTCTCACTCTGTGGTTTGTTTTTCAAGGCATATTCAATACTATTTACTTCACCATGACCAGACCCGAGGTTTATTTACTATCTGAGCCTCAGTTTTCTTACCTATAAAATGCTACTAAAATTATGTGCTTCTTAAGAGTTTTGAAGATTCAAAGAGAGACTGAATAGATAATGTTGGGTCGGTGGGCTCGGGGAGTGCAGGAGGAATAATAGAAACGACGACCGTGGACCGCGGACCACTAGGGCCGCTGTCTTCCAGCCTCCTCCCCACCACTTTCCTTAACCCTTGACTCTCCCTCCAAAAGGATGTATGCCCAGATCATGTCTCCATAGGTAACCCGATACCTATGCAGGAAACAGGACTCCCCACCCCATACCCTCCGATCACCAAATACCCTACCATATAGGGATGTGAGCCCATGCCCTACCTTGGCCAGATAAAAGACCCCCGCCAACTCCCTCCCAGTGCGACTTCCCCTACTCCCCTTTCCGGAGTTGAGGAACCTCGCCCGAGGGTGCCCACCTTCTCCTGGCATGACTTTCCTGGCTCCCCTTCTCCTGAGCCCTGAAACTTCGCCGGAGAGTGCCTTTAATAAATCTTGCCTTGTGCCTACCTCTCCTGATGTTGTGTTTATCTCGCCTATAAAACCTTACAGATAACTGATAGCATAATGCCTAGAGGTTGAAAATCCTCAGCTAATTATTGTTTGATTTTTATTCATCCCATCTTTGCTCACTCAGATAGTTCTTTTCGGTTATCACCTCAAAGTAATGACAACTGGTAGATGGAAAGAACTGTCTAGAGTTCAGGAAAACGGTTGGGACTAGAACTAAATCTTTTTTTTTTTTTTTCCCCAACTTATTTATTTTCAGAAAAACAGTATTCATTATTTTTTCACCACACCCTGTGCTCCATGCAAGCTGTGCCCTCTATAATACCCACCACCTGGTACCCCAACCTCCCACCCCCCCGCCACTTCAAACCCCTCAGACTGATATCTACATGCTGATTACTTCAAAAGAACTAAATCTTTTGAAGTAATCAGCATGTAGATATCATTTGAAGACCTGGGGCTGGTTGGGCTGACTACAGAGATTCTTGTGTGTAGTGAGATGACCACAGCTGGAACTCTGGCCAATCCTAACACCTAAGGGATTCTAAGGGATGGGCAAAAGAAGAGGGATTTATGAAGAATAATGAGACTGTCTAACTTGGGAGGAGGAGGAAAGTCAAGACAGAACAGAGTCATAGAAGCCAAGGCAGGGGTGAGACCTAAAACATAAGGAGTCACTAAAAACATCAACTGCTCTAGAGGGGTGAGGCCTAAAGTAGGAAAGTTTGGATTAGCCAAGACTAGGGCATCATTACCCACTGAGCTGTGCTTTCAGGGGAGGCAGGGCAGGAAGTCCAATGATGACGGGTTGAGAAATAAACAAGTGATCAGGCTTCAGGAGTATCAAGCATGCACTCCGTCCCCCCAGCCCCACATTAATTTTGATAGAAATGAGGAGAGGAGATGGTGATAACAGCTTTCATCAGAGGGTAGCAGTTGTGGAGGGAAATTTTCTTTTTATAGTATGGGACAGGCTGAGCATGTTCTTGGACAGATGGGAAAAAAACAATGGAGAGTGAATACTTGAAAGGACACAAAAGAAAGGGGTTAATGGAGAGTATGAGTCCCTGGAGGAAGATATGGCATCCAGATCACAGGATTAGCCTGGAGTAGGGGAGTCAGGTGGCTTTATACTGTGTCAGCCAGCTGAGCTGGAACAATGTCGCCTTTTACAGTTTTGTTAGAGTTGGCTAGGAGAGAAATTTCCATGTAATTTGGAAGACACAAGTGAAGCAGTAGCCATTACTCTCTGAAAGTCATTGTAGTTAAATGGGTTGAGATGTGGGTATATGCAGAGGTGTAGGGGAATACCAGCTTGCTCATCTTTGCAATTTCCTGGTGGGAGTTAAATGCAGAAAATGTCAGAAAATTTCAGCTGGTCTTTACTGCCCTCAGTTCTGTGCTTAGCTCTTCTTCCTGCCTGGCTGGCCTGCTCTCCAACATCAATCCTAGACCCACAGCCAGATGTAGCGGCATCTTCCGAACAGTCTTCCAAAGACTTCTCCATCAGCTTTCCTTTGCAGACCCTCTCCAGCAACTGGGTGCGTCCCACAGCCCATATTCCTTTATGAGCTCCAAGTTGACCACCCGTTGGATAGTGACTTTTATTTCATCACCCAACTCCCCCCTTTGGGGATCTTACTTCCTAGATTCTCTCACAGGTACAGAATATTTTTTTTTTCTACAGTACATCTCTTATTCCACTATACTCACAGAATTTCAGCTTCCCTGATTGAACCCCGACTGATATTGGATGGCTGGGGCACTCTTATTCAGACTGAGAGAAGGCACTAAGAGTGGGTGCAGAAAAGGAGTAAGGGAGTGGATGTCAAAGGAATTTAGGTCACATGGTCTTGAGGTCATATGAAGATGTAGGAACCAGGGCAACTTCAGAAAAGGGTTAGGATTAGCATAAAGCTTGAGCCTTGAAAAAGTTGGAGAAGCTCTAGAAAATGGTGTGTAATAGGTAAAATAACGAGTTGAAAGAACCCATTGCTGGACAAGTGAAGAAGTTGGGAGGCAGCTGGGAGGAATGTCAAGGTTGGAGGCTTGAATTCTAGTCCTGGATCTCTCCCTCATCAGCCTGGTGGCCTTGGATAAGTCACATATTTTCCCCTCTGTGGCTCTCATTTGCTTATTTGTACTCCTCTCTCCTCTACTCTGTATTCCAGGAAATCACATTCCCCAAATTTCAGGTCAGGTTCCAAACAGGTCAAGCCCATGTATGGAACTAGTAGAGGACTAGATGGGGAAGAAGGGAGGAAGCTTGGGTATCTGCCACCTGCGGTCCCACAGAGTCCCCTCCACAGCTCTGACTCTGAGTAGCTTCTTCCTCAAGGGTCCAGCTTCTGGCTAACCAGATGCCCCCTTCACAGTTCTTGCTCTAGCCAGAAGGCCTGGAAATGGTAGCAATCTCTGGGTTACACTTCAGCTCTTCTATCACCCATGTAATGAGGTCCCTGTAAAAAATCTTTTCTGTTTGAAATATGAGAGTGGATTCTGTTTTCCTGCCTGATGTATTCATCTCTATAATGGCTCTGATACCGCCCACCTCCCACGGTTATTGTGAGATGATGTTTGTCCCCTACGGCATTTGGGGAAAAGTAGTAAGAGCGACACTCTTAACTTAGGCACCCCTCTCTGGGGTAGCTACTCCTGCATGAATCCCGCTCCGTGCAGACACTTTTCACTTATTATGCATTGTTACTGCATACCGCGTGACCCTGGATGACTTAGCTCACTCTATGTGCCTTAGTTTCCTCATCTATAAAATGGGAAGCTCCATGTTATAGAATAATTGGGTCGAGATCTTACACATGAAGTGCTTGCAACATGGTCTGGCACATATTAACAGTAAGTATTAGCTATCATTATTACAAATTTTAGCTGCTATTATTGCTTTTTAAAAATTATTTCAAGAAGGCTCAAGGAAACTGAGATTCAGTGAGGTTACATACCTTGCTCAGGGTCTCAGAGAGAGAAGGTTATAGGCTTGATCTTAGGTCACTCAGACCCCCAAATTGTGCTTTTTCCTTTGGTCCCTTGCCAGTGCTGGTTACTTCCCGCTGGGCAGACAGAGGGCCGCAGCAGCATGCGACATGGAGCAGCTCTAGGCTTCTCTGCTCCCTTTCGCTTCCTTTGTACAGCTTCTATATTTAAACCTGAATGAAACAATGCAGGGCCCTAAGAACAGGACGGACTGGATCCTGGTAATAAGTCCCCTGAGGGCCCTGGCTAGCAGAAGGGCAGCCAGAGGTTCACAGAGGAGGGCAGCCGCTGGCCAGGGAGAAGGCATCTCTGCTCTGAGATTCCCTCCACCACTGCTCTAGGAGCTGGGTGCATTCTGGAGGCTTTTATTACCAACAGGTAACACTCAGCTTGGGTCTCTCCTCCCCCAATCCCTCCTCAGCCTAAAAAATACTGAGCTGTGTTAGAGACAAAGTGTATTTTCAGCCCTGCTGGTCCTTAGGGAAATGGCTACCATGGAGAAGAGCCAGGGAGCTAGGAAGGACTTTGAACCCTTCTTTTAGCACCTGCCTCCCCCCCAACCCAGTCTTCCCAAGTGCTGCTCCCTCACAAGCTTAGTGGTCACGCCTGCTTCAAGGCTGGCATTGACCTGAACAACCTCCTCTGTGGTTCTCTGCAGACCATTCATTTTGTATCTTTGGAATTCAATTTGTACCTGTAGCCCATTCTTCCCTCCCCTGCGCTCTTCTCCCCCCCCCCCCCACCAGCACTGGGGTCACTGGAGAATACAAACAATGGTCATAGTAAACCTGTGCAGGTTCACATCTGAGGTCTCATTTGAGCCTCTTCTATGAGGTAAATGCACCAGACTGACAAGGAAGAGGTTGAAGCTCAGAGTGGTGCTGTAATCCACCCCAGTTTATGTCAGAAGAAAGAGCTGGGGCCAGAACACAAACCTCATGCGACTGACTCCAGAGCCAGACTCTTAATCCTACGCCATGATGCCTTTGAAATGGTTGACACTAATTCAGATGTTAAAGTTCTGGCTTGTTTAATAGGCAATTCTTTTTATTTATTTATTTGACAGAGAGAGATCACAAGTAGACAGAGAGGCAGGCAGAGAGAGAGAGAGAGAGAGGAGGAAGCAGGCTCCCCGCCGAGCAGAGAGCCCGATGCGGGACTCGATCCCAGGACCCTGAGATCATCACCTGAGCCGAAGGCAGCGGCTTAATCCACTGAGCCACGCAGGCGCCCCTAATAGGCAATTCTTACTGTCCTCTAGTACTCCATTAAAACAGGGGTTGACCAAACAACTAGAAAGCCCATGTTTTCATTAAGGGCTCATGACTTCTAGTCTAGATCCAAACTTTGAAGCGCTCTTAGGATCTCCTCTGCCCCCATCGAAGGTACCGTAAATGTTTGTTGATTGCTTACTATGCACATGCCCTTTTCATGCACAACTCATTGTGAAATGGAGATTACTGTTGTTGTTTTGAGGTTAAGATCATAGCAATTGCAGAATCCACACTTAGGGCTTCTCCAGGTGTAAAAGTGACTTAAAAAATATCTGGCTCTTCCTCCTGTGTCATACTGCATTACATTCTTTAATGATTAATGATCAGATCTTTAATGATTCTGAAGGAAAAGTTGTGAAGAACCTGAGAATGCATTTTAACCCTTCTTTTGTTGCTATAATTAACACTTGTCAACTGGGATTGTATTTGGCTGCATTAATACAAACCTGACCACAGAGGCATAAAAAAGTATTTATTTCTCCTAAGGAACAAGAGTCAGATAGATGATCTAGAACTAGTGCAACTTCTTGAGCAAATACTCAAGGATCCTTCTAAATACTCAAACTCCTTCTAGCTTTCTGCTCTGATATTCTAAATACAGTTAACCCTGAACAACATGGGGGTTAGGTGCCTGAGGCTCCCATGCTGTTGAAAATCCATAGGTAACCTCTGATTCCTCCCCAAATTAATTTCTAATAGCCTACTGTTGACCAGAAGCTTTACGGGTAATAAAAATTTGATTAACATATTTTACTGGTAATAAGCAGTTAATCAAACATATTTTGTACTTTCCATGTATTTTGTACTCTATTCTTATAATAAAGTAAGCTAGAGAAAAGAAAATGTTATTACGAAAATCATAAGAAGGAGAAAATACATTTACAGAACTGTCCTATAAAAAATTTTCATTTAAGTGGAACTATGCAGTTCAAACCCAGGCTGTTCAAGGGTCAACTGTATGCAAATTTTGTCTTTTCTGGTTGCAAGATGGGTGTCTTGGATCTAAGCATCAAGTCTGCACTTCAGGCAGGAAGAAGGGTAAAGGATAAAAAACTATATGACTTTGGAGTCTGCTGCTTTCTATCAGGGAAACAGTAAGATTTTTGGAAACTCCACTTTATAGACTTTTGCTTGTATCTAATTGGCTGTAAGTGGTCACATGGCTACCTATGGCCATAAGGGTGTCTGGGATGTGACTACATGGCAGCTAGTAACATGGCATCCTGAAACAGAATCAGAGTTCTGTTAGTATGATAACAAAAGCTGAGGAGATAGGTGCAAAATCTTGCAGTGTTTCCCACCAGTTTGCATGAGTCTGTGCAGTAATGACCCATATAATCCCTTACCTTGATCTAAGTTTTTAATTTTCCAAAACCACTTTCTTGTGCCTTATCTCTTTTAGTCTCCCTTCATGAAAACCTTTTAAAGTAGCCAGAGTATGGATTATCAGGAGTTATGCAGGTAGAGGAGAGGGGATGTGAAGCAGAGAAGGAAAGAAAGCCAGTAAAGTGTGCATTATCCAATCTATTACTTGTGTGGGAGAATGGAGCATTATCCCAGTGGGAAATTCTAGGATCCACTGTGGAACACCCACTTCAGAGTGATTTCACCCAAGGTGCAAGAGAGCTATGATATTTATGCACTAACTTCTGTTAGTCCTTAATTGAGGGGTACTTTTGGAGGCTGCGAGCTTCCTGGTATTTATTTCTGCCTGTCCACATGTGGACAGAGGAATTTTCAGTGGCCAAAGAGAGCCATGAAGCAGAGTTTCAGAGGCTGGCAGTTGGATGGTGGGCCGGTCTCAGTGGAGATAAGGCTGAGGCAATAGTTCTTTATACTATGTGGTCCACACTTAGGACTGCCTGGGTCCCCTTCTGCCCAAGTTGACTGTGTCTTCTTGCTGATTCTTCAAGAGTGTGACCTATGATAATTCTAAAAGCAAACAGCTGAACAAACAAAGCAAGCAAAAATCCTACAACAGAAGGGTCAATGGGATATAGAGTCTCTGCCACCACAGTTGTCATTAAGGTCATATTGGTAATTATCTCCCTCCTCTTTATGCTTTCAAATTTGACTTACCCTTGGCTATTACTTGTTCCTCTATAGCATTTCACCAGTGGGGTAACCTAGCTTCTCATCCCTGAGGTGTCAGAACCCTTGGTTACCATTCTTATCAGGCCAGTGTTGCTGTAATTGCACATTTATTGTTATCTCTGGTCATAGAAGTCTGAGAGGCGTCCCAGTAAATCTTCTGAGTCCCAGACATACTCCTTTACGACGCTGATAGGTAGCAGCAACCCTAGCTCCTCATGATAACCATGGTCAGTCATTGCTGCCAGCACAGTAACTCCTTTTAAAAATCTTCTTATCTACTGGCACGAAGAGTTCAAAATACCAAGAGAGAAAACATTTCGTACAAGTTCCCCAGGTGTGTCACTGGGAGTGATGGTGAGAAAAGCCATTCCTTCTATACATTTATTATTGGATCCATGTATTCTACCTATGAGGCACGCAGCACCCTGTACTGATTTTTGGCTCAAAATAGAAAGTGTGTCTAGGAGGACAGTACTCTGACACTGGAACGTGTCACCCCCCAGCTGGTATTTTCGCTATGCCTTTACGAGTCTTTGCAACATTCTATCAAACCAGCAGTGTTGGAAGCTGTCATATATAGTAGTGTATCAGTGGAGCTGATAGATATAAATACCAACTATGGTCTTTGCCCAGTTAAAGAAACAAGGGTAGTAGCAGCTATGAGGATTTTCTTCCTTGTTTGTTATAAATACACACACACACACTCATAAACACACCCACACATATTTATATTCACACATTGTTGTCTTTTTTCTCTCTCGTTCTCTCCTTCTTTCCCCTATTTTATTTGCTTATTTATTTATTTTTTAGATTTTATTTATTTATTTGACAGGCAGAGAGGCAGGCAGAGAGAAGAGGAAGTAGGTTCCCTGCTGAACAGAGAGCCCGATGCAGGGCTTGATCCCAGGACCCTGGGATCATGACCTGAGCGGAAAGCAGAGGCTTTAACCCACTGAGCCACCCAGGCGCCCCTCCCCTTATTTTATATAAGGATTAATAGTGATTAACATTACAGTGTTACAATGTCGTCTTTACAGAACATTAGGAAGTAACTGTGACTGAGTTTGAGATATGAGTAAGTTCAGATATGTGGAGCAAGGTGGGTGCGGATGCTGGGTAGCCAAAGGGGAGAGGACTGTGCTGGATAGGAAGCTCTTATGGTCTCTTAGCTCCTCAGACCTATTTTTTTTTTTTGCTCCATTTGGGGATACCTGGACTGGGACTATGAAAATACGTTTCTCTGTTCTTCGCTGGCTTCCTGTTAGTCTCTGCCAGACTGGAAAGCTGAAAGAGGGAGAAGGATTTCCTGCTCCCTGTTCGTTGGCTCTTCCAGTTGCTACCAGCCTAATGATTGCTTATTACCTTGGAAGCAGGAGTTGATTTCCATGGCAGTTTGTTTCAGCTTTCAACCCCTCTTCATGCTCCTAGAGCAGGCCTCTTCATCCCTTCTCAGAGTTAGCGGGCCCAGAAGGGCTGTCCTCCCCTCCTCAGGGGTTTGAATCCCAGTACCTGCATCACAGAGCATTAAAGGTGTATTCAGAGGTAAGACGGTAAGACGCAGTACCTTAGTAACCTATGCATTCTACTTTTTTTTTTTTTTTAAGATTTTATTTATTTATTTGACAGAGAGAGATCACAAGGAGGCAGAGAGGCAGGCAGAGAGAGAGGCAGAGAGAGAGAGGGAGAAGCAGGCTCCTCTGCTGAGCCTGGGCTCGATCCCAGGACCCTGAGACCATGGCCAGAGCCGAAGGCAGAGGCTCAACCCACTGAACCTCCCAGGCGCCCCTATGCATTCTACTTTTGAAATGACTCTTTTCTCCAGGGTCACAAAGTGACCCTGGAAAGAAGGCAGACTTCTGCCTCTAGGACTATAGATCTTACTGGAAGCAGAAAATACTCTGTCCCAGCATAGTTCAATGGGAAGTTCCAGGGCATTTCAGGCCTAGGGGAGGAGATAAGGGCTGCCCTTAGGCTCCTCAGTGCAGCAGCAGAGGAGAAGAAGAGGAGGCAGAAGAAGAAGAAGCAGGAGATGCCATTACCTTAACCCACACACAGTCTCAAACAAGCAAGTGAGGTGGTGGTCTATGCTGACCTTTCTTTCCAGCTGCCTGGCAGGCTTTCCGCTGGAAAATGAAACTTTCCACAGTGTCTGTCTTAATTATGCATGGACACAGTTGATTTGCATATCCAAATACTCAGGGCTGTGGAGCGAACAAATAATTGCTCTTTGGTGGTTGGCTGCAGAAGAATGAAAAAAAAAAAGGGCAAGACTTCCACCAAAGTCCTCTAGCCTGAGTACTAACCTATGATGGTCAGCTTCCCCTAATAAAACTAATCCCTTTGCATTTACATCCTGTCTTCTCCATCTGTAAAAATTCTACATGATCCATCTGAAGTGCCTCAACCTTGAAGCTTTTTCCTCAAATCCACACAGATCTGCGTGTGTATATGCATGTATGTGCGCGTGCACGCGCGTGTGTGTGTGTGTGACAGAAAAAGAGAGAGAAAGAGAGAAAGACCAGGAGACAGAGCCATGTTATTCTGGAATTCTGGAAAGCGTGTCCAAAGGGGATCTTAGGATTTGACTCCTATATATGCAGCTCTTGTTGGATGGTGCTATTTTAAACAGTTCTCAGTTGGGAGGCTGGCAGCTCTGATTGCTTTTCAAAGCCCTGTCTTTTATCACCGTTTTCTTCATGCATAAATCCAGGCTGTGTCCCCACCTTCTGTTTCCTTTCTGTCTTTGAGCTGAGAAGTAAGCAAGATGCTATTTAGTAGCTGGGCTGGAGGGGGACCGGGTTGCTTCGGAGACATCGTTGGTTTAATTGACTTGTGTGCTTTTGGAGGAGTTATGTTCAATCTGAGTTGTTTCCCCTTAACTAGATGTTGCTCGTGCTTTTTTTTTTTTTTTTTTTCCTTGTCAGACACAATCAGCAGTGGTTCTGATGGAGTACAGGCCCAGCTTTGAAGGAAACAGTCTTTCTTCTCTTTCCTGAAATTAGAAGGAGGTTCTCCACACTTGGCCGCATTTGGCTGATGGCTGAACTTCTTAATTTCTAGCCGTTCTCAACCCCAAGGTCAAGCTTAGCCAAAGCTTCCCATTCCCACATTTTCTTGCTCCCCGTGCCTCATCTGCACAGAGACAGTTAAGACTCCTGAGGGGATCCTTTCAAACAGGTGTTTATATTCTTAAATTTCTAATCTGGATATTTCTGGAAACAGATAAACAGAGCCTTTGAGTTCAGCTGAAAGGTCTTAGCAGCAGGGAGTGGGAAATTTACCTGCAGAATAAAAGACTGAATTAAGGCTTGGCAACTTTCAGTCAATAGAGGAACATAAGAAACTGTTCAGCACAGTCCCTGACACCTAATTGGCCTCATAAAAGTTTTTGGGTAGAAGGAAAAGAAGGAGACTGGAGAGAATTGAGGGAGGGGAGGAGGGACATTTCTTTTCCTGGCTCCTTCTTTACCTGCTATCTATGTTGTGTTGCAAAGGTCGCAGTCCTGGGCCATTTTCCCTAGTTACCCATTCTCTCTAGACTCCTGTTACCCTGTCTCCAGACCCAGCAGTAACTGCATCACCTAAAGCTTCTTAGATATGCACACAATCAAGCCATACCCCAGATCCACTAAATCAGAATCTGGATTTTAACAAGACTTGAATACCCACCAACACACCTAGTCTTCCCAAGTCAAATGCATTTGTCGATGACTCCTAAGGATGCTTCTTTAATCCTAACACCCTCAGGAACTTAAGATTCATGTATCTAGATGCCCACTGCCTGCTGGACTCTGTTGCTTGAAAGCCAACTAAGTAAGTCATCTCAAACTTCATATGTCTAAAAGACAACCCTTGACGCTCTAAATTACTTCTCTACTTTTTCTCCTCCCTAGAAATGGCACCCCCACCCAAAGATCTACCTGTCATTTTTTGTTTCTTTTCCTCACACCCCAAATTAAATGTACCAGCTAGACCTGTGCATTCTTCTTTTTTAAACATGTACTCAATCCTCCCACTTCTCTCTATTCTCACTGCTCTAGACCTAGCTCAAGCCACTCATCATTCTTGGTTTGAATTACTGCTCACTTCCACTTTACCCCATATCATCCATTTGCCAAAAAGCTGGAGAAATCTTTTTAAAACAAGTATCGTGTCACTTCTCTGCTTAAAATCTCCCAATGGTTTCCCATTTCAATTAGAATATAACAAAAGAAAATCTTTAATATTGATTTTTTAACCTACCTACCATCCTAACCCAAACTTGTATCACTTGCCCCCTTTTTCACTTTGTTCTACCCACACACCCGCTTTCGCCTCAGGGCTTTTGCATGAGCTATTCTCATTATCTTGAGTGCTTTTTCTTTCTTTTCTTTTTTAAGATTTCATTTGTTTATTAGACAGACATGGGGGGGGGGTGGGCGGGGACAGGCTTCCTGCTGAGCAGAGAGCCCGACGCAGGGACTGGATCCCAGGACCCGGGGATCATGACCTGAGCCACAGGTAGAGGCTTTAACCCACTGAGTCACCCAGGTGCCCCTTGAGTGCTCTTTCTTGATCTTAACATATGACTCCTTCCTTATTACTCAAACCATAGCCCAAATGTCATCTTCTTAGAACAGTCTTTCGTGATCATATAAGCTAATTTGTTTTAAGTTACTTTTGGCAATAATAACCTACATAGTGCTTGCCACCGATTTTGTATTGTTGGTTGGTTATGTATGCATACATATATTTTTTATATCTCTCCCTTAGAATATAAGTAAGTTCCTTTTGAGCAGACCTTGCCTGTCTTATACCAGCCATAGCGTTGTGGTACACAAACAGGTAAGGTGCCTGCTGATTTGGGGCAATACATGAGACAATACTATTATTTTACATATAGATTATTGCATAGAACTTTTCTGGTTGCCTAGAATTGGTAACTATATCTCAAACTTGAGGCCAAAGGGAAATCAAGTTCCAAATGAATGAGGGCAGACACTGCTTTGAGGACTTTGAAAACCTCAACCATCATATCAGTTCTTCCCAATCTTCATGCATTTATATAAAACTTGCATAAATCAAAGACAGGAGGTGAGGAGTATGACCATAGTCAAAAGTTATTCACTTAGGAGGAATACTGTGGCTTTTTCTTTCTCTCTTCAATGGGTGTTCCCTCCAGGCAAATGAGGGGATTCCCAAGGGATTAGAGACTGGGATGCTTTCAATAAGGGGAGATTAGTATCCCTTTTAGGATATGCTATACATTATTACAATGGAATATTACAGTGGCTGATGTGACCCTTGCCTGTTTAAGCAGAGTGCCCTTAAGACTTTGCATATGTCTATGACAGAAGCATCAGTTGGTTTCTTACAACACAGGAGGTATTCATGGCAACCAGAGTTATTCAAGAATAGAGAGAAGCAGCCCTTGATAAGAGATACTTACACTATAATATCTCTTCCTGCACCCCACCATTATAGGAGAGGAAGGGAATTAGGGGAAGGGAAGTGTCCAAGGAACATACCATACTTTTCTTCACCCACAAGTCCCTCATACATAAGCCTGCTTAGGGAGAGACTGAGAAGAAGAAGTGAGCATCAGACTTGGATAAGATAACTGGGCATTTTAATTCATGAGAGGGACCAGAAAGCTCAGAGGTCTGTCAGAGATGTTATTAAAAGATAGATTTACCAGAGCTTGAGAAAAAAGATTGTAGGTGAAACATACCATGGTTGCATCCCATCAACTTCAATCTGGTCAATAAAACAGTTATAAATTACTACTGACAGACCACAAGTGTATACTCTATCCAGAGATAATCAAGGACTGAACACAGAATCCTTCTCATTCACATTTGCCATTGAGTGGGAACTCAGAGCCAGAATAGTTCCATTTTCAAGATGTGGACTGGCTGGTGAATTTGGTGAAAGGCTCTCAGTAGGGCTGTGTTTGCATTTGCTTTCCTCAGTTTCATTTTTATGCCCCTTTAAAGTCTGTAGGACAACTCCCGATCAACCTGTGCTTTATTTTTATTAACCTATAAAGTATTATTTATTTCAGAGGTACAGGTCTGTGAATCATCAGTCTTACACAATTCACAGCATTTGCCATAGCACATACCCTCCCCAGTGTCCATAACCCAGCCATCCTGTCCCTCCCCTTCCACCCCCAGCAGCGCTCAGTTTGTTTCCTGAGATTAAGAGTCTCTTATGGTTTGTCTCCCTCTCCCGTCCCATCTTGTTTCATTTTTCCCTCCCTTCCTCCTATGAACCCCCACCATGTCTCTCAAATTCCTCATATCAGAGAGACCATCTGATAATTGTCTTTCTCTGATTGACTTATTTTGTTCAGCATGATACCCTCTAGTTCCATCCACGTTGTTACAAATGGCAAGATTTCATTTCTTTTGATGGTTGCATAGTATACCATGGTATGTATGTATATACATATATATATGTGTGTGTGTGTGTGTGGCTGTGTGTATATACACCCACACACACACCCCACATCTTCTTTATCCATTCATCTGTTGATGGACATGTAGGTTCTCTCCACAGTTTGGCTATTGTGGACATTGTTGCTATAAACATTTGGGTGCATGTGCTCCTTCGGATCACTGCATTTGTATCTTAAGGGTAAATACCCAGTAGTGTGATTGCTGGGTCAGAGGGTGACTCTATTTTCATCTTTTTGAGGAACCTCCATACTGTTTTCCAGAGTGGCTGTACCAGCTTACATTCCCACCAACAGCGTAAGAGGGTTTCCCTTTCTCCACATCCTCACCAACACCTGTCGTTTCCTGACTGGTTAAGTTTAGACATTCTGACTGGTGTGAAGTGGTATCTCCCTGTGGTTTTGATTTACATTTCCCTGGTGCTGAGTGATTCAACCTGTGCTTTAGATCAGAAACCACTTCTCAGTTATTTGGTAATTTCTTCTAACAGCTGGGACAGTATCTGGCACACAGGAGAACCTCAATAACTATCTATTGAGTTAATCAAGAAGTGAATTTAGAGATTCAGTTTATCATTATAGCTAGACCAAGTGAGTTTTAGCTGAAAAATCAAATCAACTAACTTAGGGTGGGAAAATAAGGGCTCAGATGTCAATAATGCTATTTGCTAGTTGTATGCATTTTGGCAAGTCTCACATCATTCTCGCTTTGGTCTTCTCACCCTTAAAACAGCAACAACTGTATCTGTGTCACAGGTTGTTGTGTGGATCAAATAAGGTAGCACCTGTGAATTCACTGAATATAGGACAGTTCTCCTGAAATGTACTTTTGAAGCTGTAGACTCAAGCACAATTTTCCTGGACTCTACCCTCCATGACTGTTTGACAGACGTCCCCTCCTCCCTCTCCCTTCCTCCTCCTCCATGTCCTCCTAGATTATAAATGCAGACTGAATTCACCCTCTCAGACACATAAGAGACACGTGTGAGTAGGCCGAAAGACCTTTAAGAAAAGACCAATATTTGCATATCTATTATAACTACTCACTGTTCGACTTGTTTCATTACAGTTTCTATTTGGATAATATGTAAGGTCAATACTGTCAGTGTTCTGGAAAATTCATTTTTTATTAAAGCAAAATGCACTGTATTTATAGAGATAACACCTTAATGCTGTAGGGGAAAGTGCACCAATTACACTCGTTCCCTTGATGGGGCAAGTTTACATGCTCCATGTATATTATACATCATAAGGAGAGGAACCTTCGCCTGTGTTGATGTGTCTCAAACGTTATTCTTTGGCTGAACTTGAATAGGTCTGATGCCTTGACCATCCTTTCTTACACACCTGGAAGCACTGAGATAACCATATTGAGAAAAGAAAAAAAACATGAAGAAAGCTTTCTTTTCTGCACCCCTACGTTAGTTTGTCCCCACTGCATTCTGGTCAGTCTCCTCATGAGCTTGCTTGTGTCTCCCATTAGACCGAATGCTGGATAACAGGTACAAGGTTGGCACAGACTAGAGATTCAACAAATATTTACTTAATGAATGAAAATGAATGCCTGACACAAACCAAGAGCTTGCTTATGCAGTTGAATTTTCTAAAAAGGACATGGAATGGCATAGTGAAGGAAAAATACAGAAAAACTTCAAGCCAGAAGATCTTGAATTCAGATCCTGTTTTTTTTTAATCACTTACCAGATAATGTGGCAATTTATTTAGCAAAATAAAATTCAATTTCCTTTTTATTAAATGAGGGAAATACTTGAGGTGATGATCCTTTTACGGTTCCTGGCACGTAGTAGATAAAAGGCATTGCAAATCCAATTCCCTTCACTTCTTTCTTTCAACTAACAAGGAAGTACGATTGTTGGTATTTTTTTTTTTTTTTTTTTACTGGCCGTTCTATTCTGCCTTCTTAACAAATATAACTAAAATATGACAAATCTTTTCATGTATGTGTTTTGTGGTATTTCCTACAAAGGTTTTACCTTGTGTTTTTATTTTTGTCGCCTTCTACTAATTTCAAACTCAATGAACAATTGGCTGGCCTTGTTATTTAGACATAGCAAAGTCTGAGGATCCTAAAGCAGAATCTTCTGAAGTCTGTGAACGCATTAATGTCAAGGTAGTAGTGGAGTTCTCTAGTTTATTTTACTATATTGGATGTTTACCTGTTTCAAGGTTTCACATGCTAATTCACATGTCAAATCTATGTGTGGTTGGCTGGAATGAAATCAACTCAAAATTGCAACTGCATTTATCTCCTGGTGATCAGAACCTCAATAGGTGTTTTATTGGACACAATGGGAATTTAATTTATTTGTCCCTTAAATATATATTTCAAAACATGGAATTTGTGAAATGGACATGATTAAAGAAAGAAGCCTTTGAAAAAAGATGGGGGTTTTCTAGCACAAGTCCAGCTCTGCAGCATCGTGTAACTCCAGGCAGTGGTGCTTATGCAGACTACAATGGGAATGGCGCCTCCTGAAATTGTGCAAAGTCTTGGGCTTGGCTAGGCTCATTTTTTCCTGCTAGTCACCTGTTACTCTGCTGGGATGAAGAGGAAGAGGAGAGTATGGAGAATTAGAATTGGTATCTAGTCCTTGTTGTCCTTGATCAAACCCTTAAACTCTCGAGTCTAAGTTCATTCATCCCTAAGAGATAGTTCCTTTCTCTACAAGTGTTAGAAACATACCTGAGGTCTGTTTAATTTAATCAGAGTCCAAGCACATCAACTAGTGGCTGATTCTATTTATTCCTTGGCATTTTTCAATCTTCCATAAACATTTCTTGTTATTGCTAATAGGAAGGTTGGGTGGCAGACTTAATTTCAAATACAGCACCTTGAAGAAGACATTAGCATGTGTACTCGAATTGCCATTTCCATCCACTGTAGTCACAGCACAGATGAATTTAGAGGAGGCAGTGGAGGTTTCTGGGCAGAAGAAGAAAAGTGAGGCTTTTTAGAAAGGACATTAGTATCAACAGGAGGCTGTGTCTCCCATGTGCTGTTGCAATAACTCTGGGAGTCAGTCCAGACAGACATGTCTAGGAAAAGTGGGTGCCCCTTTGGGATGACTGTTGGGAACTGGAGCTTGGAGGAAGAGCAGCTGTTGCTGGAGACTACCCGAAGTGAAGGACTGAGATGAGAAATGCTCTGACTTCTTTTCTCCTTCCTCCCTCTAATCTCCCTCCATCGTCTCCAGTTGGCTAGACCTTGCCTTGTGGCAAGGGTGCCTTAGATATGCAGTTAGCAGTGGTTAGCCTCCCTGGATCTGTGAGCAAACCGGAGTTTAATAATTTCCTGTATATAAAGCACCTGGCATTGTGCATTTAGTATGGTTCTCCTCCCCTTATGTGATGCCATTATTGTGCTCTAGGACACCTGATTAAACCTCAGAGGGTTATCCTTACCAGCTGACTCAGAAGTTTTTGGGTCTGGGTATGGTAACTTCCAACCCCCTACCAACGTCACGGCGATTGGGGCTGGCTCCATATGTGCATTCCTCTCATAGCAATGATGATCGTCATCGTTATCAGCTCCTAGGCTTTAAAAAGTACCTTTCTATCACATATATAATTTTCAAAACAACCCAGTGAATTGTTTGATGAAATAAACAATGAAATTGAGGCACAGGGAAGTCAGGCAAGTTGCCCAGAGTTGAACAGTTAATAGGTGGCAGACTCAAGTGGGAATTACAATCTGACTCCAAAGTTGGTCCTTTTCACTGGAAGACTGTTGTCTGTTCTAACAGTTTGCCCACTGAATTCTTGTAATATAAGTTTTCACATGATATTTCATCTCTTCCTTCCAACTGGCAGTCCTATTATTTTGAGGTTAAGTGACTGCCAATTGTCATGCAACTCATCAGGAGGAGAGTCTAGGAAGGGAATGGTACTTTTTTTGTAAACCAGTGAGCTTCCATTTGTTTCAGTTAATCAAGCTAGTGATCATGTGCCTGGAAATGATACCATGGTTGCTTGTTTGTGCTTGATGATTATGATGAATCATTGCATTTCAGAGGGCTTTCTGGAGCCACACATTTCTGAAGAAGGTTATTTGTTCAGAGAAGTTCATTTTCACCTATTTCCTGTATTGAGCTGTTATGTAAGATGCTATTTGCCAAAAACAGTAACAACAACAAAAGGATTCCAATGCTTTAAAACAAAAGAAAGTTGAGTCTACTGATGAATGACTTTCAAAGTCCTTCTTTCAGCTCTGATTCTACAACACCGTGAATTAACAAACATCAATGCACACTATTGTTGGAACTACAATATGGGAGCCCTTTGCAGAGGGCAGGATCGTCTAATGAAAGCTTAATAAACAGCCATTGCAAGTTCAGTGGGTGATGGCACAGGAGCCTTCATTTCCGCTTCTAGCCAAGAAAATTTTGATCAGGCTGCATGCCGTCTGCCCATTCATCTGCAGCAGGAAATGGATTTAGTGTCTGTATGGGCTGGACTCCCATATTTATCATCCAGTTAGGCCTAATCAAAATGTTTTCCATTTCACCTGGTAAGTGCAAAGGGCTTGGAGGAGGGTCTGAGTGATGGTGGTAGGGTCCCATTGCTTTCTCATCGCTGGAGTGCAGTTGTTAAAAGTCCCATTTCTCCTCTGTGTCTCACTGGAAGCCAAGACAGGCAATCTCTCCTGTCCCCACCCCTGTCAGCTCCCTAGAAGCTGCTCTTGGCAGCAGCAAAAATCTATGGAATTGACCTGGTAGGAGGAGGGGGGAAGGGCAGATTGTGACCCCAAGGAAAGCTGAGGTCAGAGGTGAAGCTCAGAACTGATAGATGAAATGAACCTCTGAGCAGGAGCCTCCTTGGATAATGAGGGGCTGCAACCTCCTGGGGTGGGCAAAGGACAGTGAGGGGAAGCCAGAGATACTCTAAAGCATGGGGAGAGCTTGCAAGGAGGATTGGAGTATCTCTTGTCCCTTGGGTGAAGAGGAGGTGGGGGAAGGGGCAGCCGATTAGAATGAAAATGTGACAGTCATGCAAAGCCTCCAGTTGGATTTATGCATCCTTTGCCAGGATGCCGGGAGGAGGGTGCTTGACAGCCCCCATTAGAGGAGGAGAAATGGAGTAAATTAAGCATTGTTCTGTTAGGGGAACCCCTGAGACTAGGGGATAGAGGAGCCCCTGCTGAATTCATTACTGAGGGAGAACTGTTTTCATGAGAAAAACAAATAATGCAGAAATTCCCCCACTTTGTTGCAGCAAATTCTGACTTGGATTGCACTGAACTGAAATATCCCTATGTGCCTCTCAGTATCCAAAAGCAGACGTAATTCTTTTCCCATGCAGGATATTATAGGTGGCATGGGGGTGGTGGGAAAAACAGGAGCTTGCAATTGAGTTTGGTTGAGCTGGGAAATGGGTTGTTTCAAGTAGTGGTGAAATAAAATAAGATAGGGTGGGCTATGTGGTCCTTGTTTCAGGGTAACCAAGAGCCATGAATGTCTTTTGAGCAGGGGGATGACAAGATCAGGTTTTTGAGGATGTTTCTGACAGACCAGTGGAAGTTGGGCTGAAGGGGCTCAAGGGAGTTTATTTTTCCCCATTGGCTTCATTGATGAGCAAATACAACTTTTGAATGTCGGTCAGGGAGGCCTTGAGAAGCCACTCATGGTATTGAGAGACCTCGCTCAACTGGGGAAGGATGGTGAGAGCATAGGAGAGAATTATAATATTTTGAGTATTTATTAAGAGCCTACCTTGTGCTCAGCACTATATGTAGATCACCTAATTTGACTTGCAACCTCCTGCAAGATATTATCCTTATATATATAATGACCCGCATTCCATATCCTGCATTAATATTCCGAGTTAGAGATGAGAAAGCAGGCTGACTGGTGTTAACTAACCTCTCAACACGACTTTAACCAACACAGTTTCATCTGCCAAGAGAATAACACATCTTTCTTTTGAGTCCACTCACTTCAGCCTGCCATTATTTTTCCTTTCTAGACATGGGGTTTCATATCCAGATTATCCAGGTTATATCCAGATTATTATATCTGGACCATCTAGTCCCACTTCCTTATTTCATAGAAAAGAAGACTGAGCCAGGGAGTAGAGACAGAGACAACTCAAGTCTGTGTTCTCTATTCTGCCAAATGACTCCTTCTTTGCAGTTGTCGATACAAGCCCTCCTCTCGTCTGAAGTTCACACCACACTCCCCACAGACAGGAGACTGACCTATAGCAGTTATGTTTCTGGGACAGTTGGAAACAAAGTCAAGAATCGTCAAGAATCCCATCGCATTTCCCCTTCTTCCCACTGAGATACAAATTTCACCTCTCATCCCTCTTATCTCGGATGCATAATGATTTTCCTAAATCTTTATCACAAGAGGAACTTTAATTCACCTACTATGTGCTCAGAGCTCCGTTCTATGATATCAATTAGTTTAATCCTCACAATAGTCTTATAAACTGAGCAACATCATTTTGACAGCAGAGCATACTGGGGCTCACAGAGGTTAAATTACTTGTCTAAGGTCACACCACAAGGAAGCAGCACAGGAGGACTCAAACTCAGGTTGGTCTCACTCCAAAGCCTCCTTCATGAAAAAGGGCCCTCCTCCTGTTTTTATGCCATTTTATTATTAAGCAAACATCCTTTGAGTGCCCCTTCTGTCAAGTACAGTGATAAGCACGGGAGACTTGCAACAAAGATGAGAGATTACTCCTGAAACCCTAAAAGGAAGGGCAAAGGTTAAACAGCAATGTTTCTATTCTTCTGTCCTTAATAATGACAGAGTGTTTCTGTCTACCACACTGGACAGTTCACAAAGTGTCTTCTATTCATTATTTTAGTATATCCACACAATAACCCTAGGAAGCATATAATTCCTGTCCCTCTCTCCTCATATAGAAAACAATATGGGCAATAGAGTAAAGAGGCTCATAGAGGTTGAGTGGAGTGTGTAAGGTCACACAGCTGGAAGGGCAGTCTGACTTCTTGCCCATTTCTCTTCATGCAGCACAACATGGATTCTTTCTCTCCTTTCTTCTCCCGAGTTTTTCTCGGCAAATCGTGGCTCTTCCTTTTATCTCTGGTGAAGCTTTCTCTACAGTCTCCCTTGTAGCTATAAACTAACATCTTATTCTTCATGACTCAAAATCAGGCTGTCTGTACTCATACTCTTCAGACCTGTGATTCCTATGTGTCCCATTTTTCTCCTTTAGGTTTTGTGTGACTTGAGTGATCCCTCAAAACCATTCTGCTTCATTTCCAGGTGTAAGTCTAAGGGACTAGAGCAAGTACTATAATGCATAAAGTTCTTCCTCATTCTTTTATTTATCCATCTCTCTCCCCATCCATTCATGTTCTCAACTATCCATCCATCCATCCTTTGATACATACATACACACATCCCCTATTTATTATATGTATGTGCATTTATCCATCTACCCTCCTCATTCCATTTCATCTTTCCTTCCTTCCTTCCTTCTAACTATCTATATACACTCACTCAACAAATATACAGAAACATCTATACCGAGCATTTATTATGTCTCAGTTACTATTCTAATTACAGGAAACAGAGCAGATACCAAGACATATAAGTTTTCTGTTCTTACAAATATTATGCTCGGGCAGACAGAATATAAACAAAAAAAAAAAAAAGAGAGAGAGAATTTCAGGTAGTGGTGATTGTAATGAAGAAAATAAAATAAAATAGTGAGGTAGAGAGTGACTGTAGTGATGATGCTTTAGTTTGGGTGCTCAAGGAAAACCTTTGGGCTAAGGGGCATTTGAACTACAACCATCTCTTTCAAGATCTGGGGGAATGATCTTCTAGGTAGAGGTAATGAAGTTCTAGAACCTAGGTGAGGTTCAGTGGGCTGAGGTCTGGAGCCAAAGACCAAGAAAGAATTCTTGAGACATCTTTGGTGCACAGTGGTGGTTTATTAAGGCACGGGGACAGGACCCGTGGGCAGGAAGAGCTGCTGCCCCGTTATCCTGAGTAGTGGCTTGATTATATACACAGGAGTTGGGTAGGTGAGAACAAAGGGGGTGATTTTAGTCTCTAAGGAATTTTGGAAGCAAGGTCTCCAGGACCTTGAGGGGCTAGCTATTGTTGGGAGAAAGGTTATTTATTACTAGTAGTAAAAGTCTTCTTGTGAGACCCTTTAGATGTATATCAGTGGGCCACATGCTTGGGAATGATTCTTGACACTATCTTGGAGATCTAGAGATAAAGTTTCACATTTCTCCTATCGAGTGTCCTTGTTAGTGAGATTTGGGTTTAGAAGAAATTTAACTTTATTTAGGGCTTGAGGAACTGAGTTATTTTCCTCTGGAAATTGTGCTTTTGTTAGGTAGCTTCTTTGTTGTAAATCTTTAGGACATTGGTAAACCAAGGGAGACTCCTGTCTTGCAGGATTGTGATCTCTGCAAGTTAACTATTTGTTTTTCTTTTAGGGCAGTTAGAGGTGCCTGAGGAATGCGGGTGGAGAGGGGGTGCAAGGTGCCAGCTTTTGCTTTGTCCTCAGCCAGCCTCCTGCTCCCTCATCAGAGGGACTAGGCAGTTTACTGTCCACTCACACAGTGAACTCACCCATTTAAGGTCCACTTGGCTCTTTCAATATTCTTAACACAGGAAAACATGCAAGTATTCTTGCTTACCCAATCTCATTTTATAGAGAAAATGACGAAAAGACCAGGGTGTTCAGGGGTCTTTCTCATGATTACCAGGGATGGTGGTAGCAGAGATAACATGGTGCTTTAAGGGAATGAACCCTAGAAGAGGAATCAGGAAGCCTGGTTTCTAAGTTTAGCTCTACACTAACCTGAGGAAACATGCATAACTCATTTTTCCAGTGCAACTCTTGGGTATTCTCTCTCTCTCTCTGTTTCCATCTCTCTCTTACACATAAATCAGTAATCATAAAATTTTACAGTAACATAGGAGCTAATGTGAAAAATAAGGAAAACAATAATGCTAACATTTACTGAATAGTCACATTATGCCAGGAGTTATTCTAAGTGCTTTAAATACAACAGCTTTGGGTGCCTGGGTGGCTCAGTGGGTTAAGCCACTGCCTTCAGCTCAGGTCATGATCTCAGGGTCCTGGGATCAAGTCCCGCATTGGGCTCTCTGCTCAGCAGGGAGCCTGCTTCCTCCTCTCTCTCTCTGCCTACTTGTGATCTCTCTGTCAAATAAATAAATAAAATCTTAAAAAAAAATACAACAGCTTTAATTCCCCCAACAACCCTATGAGATAAGTATTATTATTATTATCTAAATATTAAGAAGGCAGGGGACCCAAAGTACAGGGTCATTCAGTAACTTGCCTCAGTCCCACAGACAGTAAGTTGTGAAGCTGGATTCAGACCTAGATCATCTGATTTGAGCATTCTGGCTCTTAAGCCTTATGTAATAACTCTTCTCTTAAAGGGTACCAGAACAGGTGACCTAGCTGAAGTTGAAGTCAGGAGCCTTGACTCTATACCCTCCATCTCGTCTTCTCCCCAGTGTACTTGTTCTAAGGAAGTGCTCACTTGCTTACCTGCATCTTCCCTTATTTGTGAGCTCTTAGAGGATACAGAATATTTTTCCCTTCTTCTGCTTAATGCCTGACTCAGTGTTACCAGTATCTGGATAGATAATCAATGATCAATAAATGTTTATGGGAACCAGCTAAAACATATTGGTGCATAGATACATAAATGCATTTCCCCTTTTAATTTTTGAAACACTAAAAACATAAATGCAAAATAGAATTGCCTAAACCAAATCTGTAAGAATGAAAAAATCTATTTTTTGTTGTGTAAAAAATTTCAAAAATTTTTATCAAAACAAAATAAAAGCAAAGAAAAACTTAGCGAGTTCTAGGAACATTTGGACAGGAGTGTCCAGTATCTCAGTGGTAGAGAAAACTGTCAGCGGATGCTAGATGATTCAGCACTATGGACAACCACCTGGCATTTCAGTTCCCCCAGAGCTACCCCTCCCCCCCGCCCCCAAACAACAACAACAACAAAAAAGCAGGATTCAGGGCTGGAACATGTGAAGCAAATGGGAGACTACTGATGGATGGATCCAGAGAAGTATGCAAGGGCCAAGTCATGAAGGGCAAAATGGGAATTTTGGACATAAGCCTCTAAGTAAAGGAGGCGTATATAGGCTTTATGCAAGGAATGACAAAACCAGATTTTAATCTTAAAAAGAACGCTGTGGGTGTAGTGTGGAGACCATATTTGAACAGCCAATATTAGAATACAAGAGATCATTAAAAGGGAGTTGCAACAGTTTGAGCAAAAATTTATGAGGGTAGATATGGTGGGGAATGAGAGAAAGGGGGAAATTTGGAAGAGAATAAGGAGATGGAATCAGTGGGTTAATGGAAGGAGACTGAGTGAGGTTTAGGATGCCTCCAGGATATTTTTTTGGGCTCTGAGCTTTGTAATAAAGTATACAGGAGAAATAATAAAATGGAGAGCTAAAAATTGTTGAAGTCAGCTTTGATATATTGACTTTGAAATGTTAGTGTGACATTCATGTGAAAATGTCCAGTGAGCAGTTAAATATTTGGGTTTGGAGTTCAGAAGAGAGGATGATGTGAACACTGAATGAATGTCTCTTATGTTCTTTTATTATGTTAATCTGACTCAGACCCTAGTTATTGATTCATCCACAGTCTCATTAAGATGTTGTTGATCACTGGAGCCCATAGGCATTGCCTAATAATGGCAAATCCATGCAGCCTGAGGTCATAAATCCAAGCCAACCTGTTCACTGAGACACTTTTAAATCTTTTAGGCCCTTCCAAAATCAGCCATCTCCACAGTTTCTCAGATTCTGGCAGAGTTCTGTCTCTCCTGTTTATATATATCTCATTTTCTTGGTTTTATTTTGGCTAGAAGCTCAGGTGTTGCTGTCTTTAAGTAGTTCCTATATCCAGACATTCCAAAGAGGTGCAACTCACATCTCTGACCATCCCAGAATCTCTCTGGCCATCCCAAAATAAAATATCCAGAGAATCTCAGAGCTAGGAAGTACTCTTACAGATCAAATACAACCTTTCCATTTTATGAATGGAAAATGTAAGGCTAAAGCAGAGAAAATGACTTATGGAGGTTCCCTTCGCTCAATAAAATGTTTATTCTTTGAGTGCTTACCATGTGCCAAATACTGTCCTAGATGCTGGAAATACAATGATGAAGCTGAAAGACATAGACTCTGCTCCATTCTGAGTGAGTTTATAGTCTGCAAGGAGAGAACTAGACACCAAAACCAGACCATTATCATACAGCCTAGAGGAAGTGTTAATGAAGTTAAAATTAGGTATCCCCCACAATAAAACAAAACAAAATATAAACATAAGACGCAAACAAAACCAAACAAACTAACCAAAAATCTCTACACACGGTGAGTAGCAGTGTGTAGCCGAGCAAGTATCCTGATAATCAAGTTTGTCAAACCCTAGTTCTAAGTCTTTTCCAATATATCATGTTGCCTCCTTTATTAGTAGGTAATAGAATTTTCTCAAATCATGGTTGAGGATTAGTTAAGGGCATGGGTTGGTCAGACTACCTGGATTCAAATCTGAACTCCTCATTACTTCCTCTGTGACTTTGGATAAGTTACTGAACCTGTCTGAGCTTTAGTTCCACTGATCTGTAAAATACAGACAACCCCTACTTCATTGGGAATACTGTGTTTAATAAATTGTAACAATTTTTATATTTTAGATGAATCTCAGGATTCTTTTTAGTTAAAAAAAAAATAGTCTTTAATTGCTTCCTGCTAAAAGAAGCTATAGATAAGAGTAGAACATAAGGCTTGGGATTAAGGTTACTAGTTTAAGTCCAAGGTTTGCTCCTAAGTAGCTGTCAGTTTGGGACAGTCGTGTGACTTTTTTGGGGCATAGTTTTCCCATCCTCCAGTTATGTTTCAGGCTATGTAATCCCAAAGGTGTCTTCTTTTTAACTGATAGACTACTCAAGGAAATGGGCCTTATTTTTAATATTATGAGGAGAAACTCATAAAAATTAAGCTTAACTCTGTCACATGATATACTTTCCTCCTTTCCCTTAACACTTAATTTCTATGCTTTAAGTTACCACACATTGTTTTTATCCAATAGGTGACACTTACATGGGTAATACTCTGACATTAGCTGGGTCTGCATGAGACCCAGAACATCTGGACAGAAATTGAGAAGAAGATACTGGTAGTCACCCAGCTGTTTTTATCAGCACAACCCTCAAATGTACAACCTTTTAGATCTGCAATCTGGAACAAGATGGAAATTTCAACAAACATCTGTTGAGTTTCATTCTTTTCCAGGACCTACTCTATGTTCAATTTTTTCTACCAGTGGAAGACAACTCTGAAAACTAGGTATTACATTTCATAGATGGAAACTAAACTTTGAAACAAAGCGACTTGATGGAGGCCACATTAATAAGAAAGAGCAGATAGGGATTCCAGGTCAACTTCTAATGTTAAACCTTAGTCCATTCTTGCCCTAGAATTTTATGTCTGTGTTTCCATCTGGAGGAGTCACAGGAACAGCATACCACCACTTGTCATGCAGTTTTGTGACTTGGGGATTTGAGAAGTCTCACACTCCCTTTTATTTAGGTTCTTTTATCTTTTCTAAATGATGATTAAGAGTCACAGCTCAACCTTAACCCAGCTGCTGCCCTGTATGAGTCTTGGGCTCTGAAATTGTGTTGTTGTTCTAATGACCTCACCATATGCATCCTTTCACAGGGAGTGGAATCAGGGAGAGGAGGAGCCAAAGGAGGCGGATTCCAATACAGCAGGAAACCAGAGATTCCTAAGCTTAAGGCTTTTTGGTTCAAGAGACCTGACTCATTAGGGTGACATATCTTGCCCTCCTTACCCTCACTCCTGCCCTTCTTTATTGTCCTAGAAAAGTGAGTGTTGGATGTATGTCTCTAGCACCTGATAAAGAACAATAGGAAGACTTTTGGGTGGTGGGTGGAAGACAGAGAAAATGACTGAAGCAGAGGGTAGGAACCTCTTTCTGTTAAGATTCTCTGGCAAATATATAAAAGAAACACCTTTTAGAAAAGCACCCAGAATGATTTGGTCAGAGATATCTTCCTTTTACTGATCAGTTCTCTCATTTTTTAAAATATTTTTTAAATTTTTAAAAATTTTTTATTTTTTAAAAACATATAATATATTTTTATCCCCAGGGGTACAGGTCTGTGAATTGCCAGGTTTACACACTTCACAGCACTCACCATAGCACATACCCTCCCCAATGTCCATAACCCCACCCCCCCTCTCCCAACCCCCCTCCACCCAGCAACCCTCAGTTTGTTTTGTGAGATTAAGAGTCACTTATGGTTTGTCTCCCTCCTGATCCCATCTTGTTTCATTTATTCTTCTCCTACCCCCTTAACCCCCCCATGTTGCATCACCACTTCCTCATATCAGGGAGATCATATGATAGGTGTCTTTCTCCGATTGACTTATTTCACTAAGCATGATACCCTCTAGTTCCATCCATGCTGTCGCAAATGGCAAAATTTCATTTCTTTTGATGGCTGCATAGTATTCCATTGTGTGTATATACCATATCTTTTTTATCCATTCATCTGTTGATGGACATCTAGGTTCTTTCCATAGTTTGGCTATTGTAGACATTGCTGCTATGAACACTCAGGTGCATGTGCCCCTTCGGATCACTACGTTTGTATCTTTAGGTAAATACCCAGTAGTGCAATTGCTGGGTCATAGGGTAGTTCTATTTTCAACTTTTTGAGGAACCTCCATGCTGTTTTCCAGAGTGGTTGCACCAGCTTGCATTCCCACCAACAGTGTAGGAGGGTTCCCCTTTCTCCACATCCTCGCCAGCATCTGTCATTTCCTGACTTGTTAATTTTAGCCATTCTGACTGGTGTGAGGTGATATCTCATTGTGGTTTTGATTTGTATTTCCTGATGCCGAGTGATGTGGAGCACTTTTTCATGTGTCTGTTGGCCACCTGGATATCTTCTTTGCAGAAATGTCTGTTCATGTCTTCTTCCCATTTCTTGATTGGATTATTTTCTCCTTATTTTTATAGTGTTTACTACAGAATTAATAAAAATCAATGTTAGTTTATTTTATGGAGCAGAAATATCCTTGAAAAAATTAGTTGTGATTAGAATTTCTTTCTTTTTTTCTTTCTTTCTTTTTTTTTTTGTAAACATATGGTGCAATATTTGTTTCAGGGGTACGGGTCTGTGAATTATTAGTCTTACACAATTCACAGCACTCACCATAACACATACTCTCCCCAGTGTCTCTAAAAGCAAATCCTAATCTTTCTTCTTAACTCAAATTGTCAAACTGGAGAAGTATTCAGTGGAAAGAAATATTGGCTTAGTATATAAAATAATCATACTTCAGATTCCAGAATGTCCTATAAAATCCTGTATTTAAAATTTTAAATATTAATTTTATATGGAATATTATAGCATTACAAAATTGTCAGTGAAAAAACAACTAAAACATTTCTGTTTGGAAAATTATCTAAAGTCTTACAGAACAGGAGCATGCTAAGGATAACACTGCTGTTTTAGTTTGATGGATAACATTAACTGAGGTGGAAATAAAAGCAAAATTAAGCCGGCTCAGGTTAGGGAAAAAAAAATCACATGTTGCCCTATACAAGTAGATAGACATTTTACAAGGCTTAGTAAAAATGTTAGATTCTCTTTCTCCCGGGCCATTGAACATTTTTTTTTCTTTTGTCTGGAGAATTTCTCTGTGTCTCAGAATTCTCTGGAGTTCCCCATGCCCCTTACCCTACTGTATCTTTCCACATCACTTATCACCATCCAAAATAATACTTTTATTATATTTCTGTTTGCCTCTCCAATGACTGCTGCCCCCTCCCCCTATCCCCACCCCCTCCAGCCACATGTAAGCTCCTGAGGACTGGGATTTTGCCTGTTGTCATCAGAGCTATATCCACAGCACCTAGAACAGGGACTGTTGTATGGAGAAGCCTTGATAAATACTTGTGGAACAGACTGAAGTCCCATGTTGTAGGGCATCTCTTCCCTGCAACTTATCCTAAATAAGCTTCATCTTATACTTCTAGCATCATACCCCTTTTCATACCATAGATTAAAAAAATATATATGCGAAATTAATGTAACATAAAATTGATCATTTTAAAATGCCCAGTTCAGTGGTACATTCACAATGGTAGCACATTTAGTACATTCACACAGTGGTGCAACCACCACCTCCATCTACTTCCAAAACATGTTCATTTAACGCAAAAGAAATTCTATAGCCATTAAGCAATCTGAGGTGCCTGGGTGGCTCAGTGGGTTAAGCCTTCGCCTTCAGCTCACATCATGATCTCAGGGTCCTGGGATCAAGCCCTGCATTGGGTTCTCTGTCCGGTGGGGAGCCTGCCTCCCACACAATCCCCCACCCCCCACCTGCCTCTCTGTCTTCTAGTGATCTCTGTCAAACAAACAAATAAATAAAATCCTAAAATAAAATCCTAAAAAAAAAAAAAAAAAAAAAAAGCAATTAGTCTTTGTGTTCCTTTAACCCTAACACCTAGAAACCACTGATCTGCTTTCTGTGCTTCTAGACTTACCTACTCTGGGTATTTCAGATAAATGAAATGGTGCCATGGGTGACATTGTGTGCCTGGGTTGTTTCAGTGAGCATGTTTTGTGGTCTAGCTTCAGATCTTCATTCCTTTTTAAGGCTGAATAATGTTCGTTGTATGTATAGACCACATTTTGGTTGCCCATTTATCTGTCAATGAACATATGGGTTGTTCCACCTTTTGGCTGTTGTGAATAGCCCTATGCAAGTATTGGTTCCCATCAAATTTTGATGGCTTAATTTCCAGTCTGTCTCTCCCCTACAAAATCATGAGCTCTATGGTGGCAGAGACTGAGTCCATTTCATTCACAAATATATTCCTAGACCAAGCCATAGTCCGGAAAATACTTGTTCAATAAATGATAGAATACAAAATTTCTTAGTTTCCTGAATTTTTAATTAAAAGCAGATGACTGAAATCTCTTAAAATATTTTAAACTTTATATTTCTTATTTATTTTTGAAGATTTTGTTATTATTATTATTTTTTATTTGACAGGGAGACAGCAAGAGAGGGAACACAAGCAGGGGAGTGGAAGAGGGAGAAGCAGACTTCCCGCTGAGCAGGGAGCCCGATGCGATGGGAGGCTCAGTCCCAGGACCCTGGGATCATGACCTGAGCCGAAGGCAGACACTTAATAGGAATAACACAGCCTGTAAAAATTCAGTAATGCTAGAAATATAAAAACAACTGTGCCTTAACTCCACATCAAGATTAGCTGTGGGAGAGAGGAGAGAGAGGAGGGCAGATGAGGGGAATGTAGGACTTCAACAGGGTCACAGAAGAGGAGGCAGCAGAGACAGGCAGAAAAGCATGAGGGAAGGTGGGGTGCAGAGAGGGCTGAGGCAGGGGAAGAAGGGGGAGGGGGCACTCAGAGATGAAACTGGAACAGTTCCAGGGTTGCTATCTGTGTCTCAAGCTGCTGAGAAAAGTCCTCTCTGCCCCCAGGAAATAGCTTTTTGTCTTTCATTTTCAAACATCAAAGTTTATTTCTGAAATGAAGGTTTGCTTTTGTGTGGAATTCTGATGGTGTTCCCCAGATGTTCAAGAGTGACTTTGGCTTTTTAGAAATCAACTTTTGAAATGGAGAGTTGTCTTCAAATTTTACTCATTTTTTTTTTTTTTTTTTTTTTAGATTATGGTAACATAAAAAATTATCCTCTTAATTTTTAAGTGTACATTACAGTATTGTTAGCTATATGTACATGCTATATGACAGGTCTCTGGAACTTTCTCATCTTTCATGACTGAACCTATAACCACTGAACTTGTCAGTGTTTGTCAAACACCTATTATGTGCCTGCAATGAAGGGAAGCTGTTGTCTCTCTGGGTAAGCTTCCTCTTTGCCCACTTATATCTGGAGATTCTGTGTCCATTTACATATACACTAATAATAATTACTTATATATCTTTATAATGCTTTGCAATGTGAGGTACTTTTCTTTTATTTCCTTGTAAGTACCTTATACCTTATTAAGTACTTCCTATTTATCCCATTATTTAATCATTTCCCAAACTGTGATTATTTTCATTTTACAAGTGAGGAAGTTAAGGTCAAGAGAAGATAAGTAGTTTTTTCAAGGTCACAGAACCAGCAAGTGACAGAACTAAGATTTGAAATTGGTTTTTAAAGGCGAGTTCTTCCCCAATGCATCATGCTACAGTGATTCATTCCAAATAAAATTAAAGAGTGCTTTAACACTTCTTCTTGGATTGCTGGGAAAAGAGAAAAATACCTATAAAAAAACTTCATTATTCTTGTCCAAAACATTAAATACACTTCATTATTCTGGTTCAAGATATCTTAAAGAAATTCACCATGTAAGTCAGTATAAGTTGCTTGTTTTTCTCTGAACAGCTGCTCTAATCCAAAATATTTTTCTTATTTAGTTTTTATTTATTGTTCTGAGCATTATTGATTTGCAAATTTTAGCCCCTGCATTCTGTTAGAGCCAAATTTGGGCTTGAATCCTGGATTTGGTACTAAATTAGTTTTATGGCCTTGGAGAAGTCATTTAATCTCTCTAAGTTTTAATGCCCCCCATCTATAAAATGGTGATTTAATAGTATCTGCTTCCCACTGTTGTAATGAGGAGTACATGAGATAATGCATCAAAATTGCTTAGTATATTTCCCTGGCCCGTAGGAAGCACTTAACAAATACAAAATGTTATTGTTAATTATCCTAAATATAAAAAATTAATATTTTATCCAATTGAAATCATTTTTGGACTGAATTCTTGCAGCTAGAAAGTATAGAAAGAGCCCAAAATTTGAAGTCAGGTAGAATTAAGTGCCAGTTCTGTTTCTGCAACATCCTAGCAGTGTGGATTTGGTTTCCTCACTCCCAAATACAAATAGTAATATCTATCTCACCAGATCCTTGTGAGGATGTTTATAAAGATCCTGAAACATAATAAGTGTTCAATAAATAGAAGCTACTATTATTATTATAAATAATATCACTACAGAAAAAAAAAAGAACTTCCCACTCTCACAAGTTGGGAGATCAAGGTACTCAGGGAGGGTGCCCAAGGTGAATGCCACTTGGGCATAAAATTCTTTCTTTTGGGATCAGAACTCAGAGAATCTTCAAACATGAGACCAGAACATGGTAGCAAAGCTTAACAATGTGCATCTTAGAACCTAGACTCTAAAATGCTAAGGTCATTAGTATGTCGTGGATGTTTGTGTCTGCATCTGCATCTTATTCTTTCCCTTTTCCAAGGTTTATACAACCAACGTTAGAGTCATTTATTGAGGACCCACTATATTCCAGGTACTGTGCTAGTCACTATGGGAAATACGGAGACAAATGGACAGAGCCTTAGAGCTCTTTTCTATCCACATTCTGGGGAGGAGGAATTATTCAGTTCCATGACTTTAAATATATCTGTATGCTGGTGATTACTAATTTATTTCTTCAGTTCCACCCTTTCCTCTGACCTTAAGACTCCTCTTCATTTTCCTCTTTTCCACATTCACTTAGGTCTGAGGCATCGCAAAGGTAAAGTGGTTAAAACAGAACGGTTGACCTTTTCTCTTCCCACCCTCCATAATCTGGCTTTCCCTCCACTATATCACATTTCAGTAAATGGTACCATCACTCATACAATTACTTAGGCTGAAATTGGCCTTCTTCTTTCTTTCACATCCTATATTCAACACTTCAACAAATATCATTAGCTTGACCATCAAAATACAATCCCAATCCAACTTCCCACTGACCCCCTTTACTACCAGCCTAGCCCCAAACACTGATCTTTTGCTTGGCCAATTGCACTACGTTTCTAAGCAAAGCCCCACTTGCACCCTTGCCTCCAGGCCAATGCCAACAGCCACATACATCCTACACAGCACGACCCCAGAGCCACCATTCACAGAGACTTCAATGAGAGCACACAGCTTGAGTTGGGCAGCACAATGACCCTATTTGCCTTCTTCCAGTCTACTTTCTATGGAGCAGGATTTTCTAACTGTTGGTGTTCTGCTAACTCTCTAAGACTTCCCTTTGTAACCATGTAAAATCTGAAGTTCTGTAAGATGCTCCAGAATGTGGCTCTAGGCCACCCCACCTTCACTTAATTCTCCTCTTTTGCTCTCTTGCTGTCCTCTAGCCACATGAGTCTCTTTGCATTTTTCTGGCCATTGAAGGTACATTTCTACCAGGGCCTTTGACCTCATGGGTCTCTCTACCTAGGATGCTCTTGCTGGAGGTATTTGTTTGGCACGTACCCTCATTTTAATTAAGGCTTTGCTCAAATTTTTCATCTCAAAGAGGACTTTTCTGATCATCCTGTGATTTAATTTAGTATTATCTTACCTACCCTGTTTTTTTTTTTATAGCCCTTGTTCTTACCTTATATATTTACTTATTATTTCAGCTCTTCTATGTCTCTCCCATGAGGGTTTACTCTTTATGAGGGTAGGGATTTTTTTTTTTAACACCATAGTCCCAGAAGGGCTACTGCATAATTAGTTTTCAATGAATATTTAGAACTGAATGGATTGAACATGAAATCTATTCTTTGGTTCACATATTCCTTCCATCCTTCTCTTCTGTCATTGAGCAGTCTTTTAAGAATAAACTATATTGTGCTAGCATCCCATATGTATTAGTTCTTTCTATCCTCACAATGATGAGATCTTCATTTTTTATACATTAACAGAGTTTTGCAGAGAGGAAGAGTCTGTGCCACATTAGGTATCAGTCTGATATACTTCATTGCCCATGAGATTTCCACTCGTGTAAATTATCACCTACCTATCCCAAGCTGGCTGGTAGTTATACAGAGCAGTTAATAAAATAAAAAAAAAAGTGGGAAATGATTTAATTATGACACTATGTAGTTTTCTTGGGAAGCATATTAGTCAGGTTTTGCTGTAATAATAAACAATCCCAATATCTCAGAAGCTCATAAAAACAAATATTTGTTTTTTATCCATGTTTCATGGGGGTTATGGGTCAGATGAGCTCAACTCAGCTTATATGTTTTCTCATCCTGCAACCCAAACCAAAGTTCATTATCTGGAAAGTTCTGTTTTTGTGGTGGAGATGGGGGTGAAAGGGACCAAGCCAAATTGTGTAAAGCTCCTGATTGGATATGACAGGTGTCACATATTCCTGATATACCATTGGTCCAAGTATGCCACGTGACCAAGCTCAAAGTCCATGAGGCAAGGATGCAAATTCCGCCCCCAGTTTTTGTAGGCACATTACATGGCAATAAGTGGGAATATATAATCCTATTACAGAGAAGCAAAGAAGTGTTCAGAAAAACAATCCCTCATATATCACAGATAGAGAAGATATTTTTTTTAAAAATGGCCCATCAGTAAAAATAACAAAAGCTCCCTGTAGATATCCTTGCAGAGGAGGTACCACCATGGTTTGGCGTATGTCTTCAGATTGGTAAATTTGGATTGACAATATTATCATTTCCATCAGCAATGAATGACTTCAGGAAGCCTTCACTCATGTTTTCTTTTATGCATTCACTCACCAAAGACTTTGAGATCTTACTCTGTGGTAGACACTGGGGAAACTGAGGTGAATTTCACAAAAGATTTTGGTGAAAACCAGCTGTTAAATTATTTGTTTCCAATTGGGGCTTTGCAATTTTTAGCAGCCAAAACTTTGGTACACTGTCCAGAAGATCTTTTTCTCTTGAATCCTGAGAAGTCAAATTAGCCTTGGCAAGCAAAGTATTAGAATAAAGGAATTAAATTGTCATTTCAGAGTTTTCGCTGAGTCATTGACACATAGACATTCTTGAAGATGCCCTGGCATATTCATATTCTTTCTCATCTTTTCTCCTAGACTTTGTTTATAACTCTTCAGTTAACATCCTTTATCAAGGCTTTAGTGGACAACTATAATTTTATTTATTTAGCAATATCCTTCTCACTTTTCCAGGAATAGACCACCACTCCCTTTTCCTTCTGAGACCTGTTTTTCCCCTTTCCTCTACTATTATGGCATCTGAGAAAACCATCAACTCCCTATGTAGATCTTTCTCTGACCACTTCTGATTGGTTCATTGGTAGACATCTGGCTTAAGCTTGGCCAATAGGAGCTCTTACTTTATGTTTTAGAATTGGGAAAAGGAGAATGCATTCCCCTATCCACCAGGTACGGATGGAGGGGAGAAGTGGGTGATATGAGCCTAAGAAGGTCGAGGCCTTCACATTTCCTCTCTTGTGAAGGAAGACAGCCTAAAAAGGAAGAGGAGGAAAACACACTGAAAGAGTTAGAGGAAAGGCACTGCACATGGCATTCTGGGTAGTTTTTAAGTCTCACGTTCAATTGTTCTTGATGTGCGGCCATATTTCTGTTCTGTACATTTGATTATCCATCCCTTTCTTGGATCGTGTGAATAATTCACCCCCCCTCCTTCTTTGTTGGGAAATGATAATTTAAGTTGTATTTCTGCTTCTTGCAAACAGGTCATTCTTTAGAGTATAATGGCATTTTAAAAACTGTCTTTGGAGAAAAGAGGACTGAAGGGGAACATAAATATTTCAGGGATGGACTGGGGAAGGGAGTGCTGACCGAGCAGCCAGAGAAAAACAGGGAGGGAGTGGGGTCATAGACGATTTAGAGAGAAGAATTCTGAGAAAGAAGGCATAGTCTACAATAGTAAAACATACTTCTGAGAAAATTGGCAAGATAGGGACGAAGAAATATTGGATTTAGTCACAAGGAGGTCACTGATGACCTCAGTATAAAGATATACAGAGGAATGGTGGGTGCTGGAGTTAGCCAACATGGATTAGAGAGTGAATGGGAGCCAAAGACTGTGAGTATAAACAACATTAGGAGACCTGACAGTCAAGATATGGGAAGAAACAATGTCAGCATCAGTATAGGGCACTCTTCTGAGAAAGGACTTTTACTTTCCTCTCTCTCTCTAAATATGAAGACAAACAATCAATAAACATTTACTGAGCACATATTATATTTCTGATACTGTGTTATGTGTTGGAATAAAAAGATGAATAAAACAGAGGCAAGATGAAACAAATTATGGTACATCCATAAAATGGAAAAGTAGCAGCCCTTTTTAGGAGCCCTAAAAATGATGTTGTAAAAAGACTATTTAAAGACTATTATTTAAAAAATAATAAAATCTGTTGGTATATTAAGTTAAAAAAATCAGGTTAAAAACCTAGCTTGTACATAGAGTCCAATCTTTTAATGTATACATCAAGATAGATACCTATGCATAGGGAAAAAGGTTGGAAAAAACACAGAAAAATGTAAATAGTGGCATCGAGATTTATAACTTTCATTTTATTCTTTAGCCTATCTGCATTTTCTAAATTTTCAACATTAAACTGATACAAGTAGTTACAACTTACAAGTAGTTGTAAGAAAAATAGACAAAGATAATGTATATGTAAAAATAGATGTCCTCTGGACGCTGAAGCTGATCACCAGTAATAGGAGAACCAATAGACTAACCAACCAAATGCGCCCAATGTGACCTGTGAAATCTGAAGACAAGGGCTTATGTGAATGCAGAGGAATTATTTCTACCTATGGCAGCTAGGGAGACCTCTCAGAAGTGATTCAGTTAGGACAAGAAACATGAGCAAGAATTGGTCTCGCTTAATTCCTTAAGAAATGAAAAATAGAGCTTCCCTATGACCCTGCAATTGCACTATTGGGTATTTACCCCAAAGATACAGATGTCGTGAAAAGAAGGGCCATCTGTACCCCAATGTTTATAGCAGCAATGGCCATGGTCACCAAACTGTGGAAAGAACCAAGATGCCCTTCCACGGACGAATGGATAAGGAAGATGTGGTCCATATACATTATGGAGTATTATGCCTCCATCAAAAAGGATGAATACCCAACTTTTGTATCAACATGGATGGGACTGGAAGAGATTATGCTGAGTGAAATAAGTCAAGCAGAGAGAGTCAATTATCATCTGGTTTCACTTATTTGTGGAGCATAACAAATAACATGGAGGACATGGGGAGAAGGAGAGAAGGGAGTTGAGGGAAATTGGAGGGGGAGACAATCCATGAGAGACTGTGGACTCTGAAAAACAATCTGAGGGTTTTGGAGGGGTGGGGGGTTGGAGGTTGGGTGAGCTTGGTGGTGGGTATTATGGAGGGCATGTATTGCATGGAACACTGGGTGTGGTACATAAACAATGAATTTGGTACACTGAAAAGAAACCTAAAACATTTATAAAATTAAAAAAAATTAAAAGAAAGAATTGGTCTCACTTAGAGGAAGGCAAAGAAATGAGCATAAACTAAAAGGGAAGTCCATGAAGAGCTCAAGGGATTTTGTGCACTCTGGGGGCAGAAGGGCAGGAGCAGAGGGAAGGTGGCTGCCAGGGCAAAAGGCCTCTAAAGTCCATTAAAGATGAGGACATTATTACGTAGTGAGTAGGTAGAGAAAAAACATGCAGTTGAGCAGGTGTGTAGATGAGAACCATTGCCCAGATGCAGATGGAGAGGATACACCAGAGGGTGACGAGGTCGGCAAGGAGGCTATACATTCAGGTGTGAAAGAGTGAGGACCACACTAGGGAAATGGCAGTAGGGCTGGAGAAGCAGGGCTGTGTGTGAAAGTTACTTGAGAAGAGAAATTGATAGAGTTTAGTAACAGCACCAATAGCTGTTTCAGGCTGGGTTCTCTGGAAGCAGACCTTTGACATGGATTTCAGGTGCAAGATTTTGTTAGGGATCTACACATGAATGGAAGGGACCAGAAACAAAGCTGGCTGGGGGAAGAAGTCTGACTGCAGTGCAGGCCTGACAAAGCTTTGGCCATGATGGTGAACACTCGGGAGCCAGTATTGCCTATCAGAGATGTTTTAGGAGGGGTCCAAATGGCCAGGACTTTGTACCCCCACCTCATTCAGTCAGGGGTTTTGCAGTCCCGGGAAGGGTGTGAGCTTAGGGGAGGTGGTGGCCTTTTGCAGGCAGACTCCAAAGGAGCTGGAGCCCAAGAAGCAAGGCTCTCCTTGAAGGGGCATCTGAGTGGCACATCTCTGTGTCTATGAGAGCTAACAACTGTGCTCATTTCAGCTTCCCCACACTCTATAAAAAGGTCACTGCTGTCCTTGCCATTTTGTAAATGGGGGAAGATGCAGAAAGAAGTCAAGAAATTTGCCCCAGATTATTCAGCTAGTACGTGATAGAGTTAGGTTAAAATCTTTAGAATTTGGCTTTAGGGCTCATGTCCTTAACCACTGACCCACACTACCTGTCACTGAATGTGGGTGGGATGGGGGGTGGGGAAGCAAGAAAATGTGACTATAATCAGCAGCCTGATTGGTCTCTCCTAATAGTTCTTTCTTTTCTTTTTTTTTCTTCCTGACCATTCTTCTGTAACATTACAGACTGATGACTGTGATGTTGTCTACCTTCTAATTTTCCCTCTGCTCTCCCTCCCTATCTCTTTCCTTCTTCCCTCCCTCCCTCTCTCTTTTTTTCTCATATGCTATTATTATCATATCATATCATATTGAAAGTAAAATTCAATAAAGTATACATTGATTTATTAAACAAAGTTTAGCATGGGGATTAATAAAATAAATATAGACTTCAGTGAAATTGTGCCCTAAGCACTTGTTTTTAAAGCCATGTTTCAAAAAGATTATCCACAGGAGTTATGAACAATTTTTATCAAATGACAAGAATAGACACTAGTTAGCAATGGCAAATTTTTGTATTCATAGGTTGCCACTTAATACTCTGCTGTCAAGATTGTTGTTTCCCTTTCTTTAAAGTGATCTGATCACTTTAAAACATGGTTCACATGGGGAAGATTTTAAAGCACACAAACATAATGTGATATTTTCTAAAACGAAGGCTTAGAGTGGTTTTTATAAAATTCTCATTTAATGAGGAGCTGGCAGAGTGTCTGGGTTGGGGGAATAGTGCTGAGGGTTTGGAAGTGGCCTGTGGGAAGTGTGGACCCAAGAGATAAATAGTGAGGAAAGGAGAAAGGACAAAACCATTCTTGATCAGAGGACCTTCCCTTTCCCTCACTTATTTGCTCTGTATTGAGTGAAGTCTCCTCATGTTTCTGACCCTGGGTTTCCACACCTGAAAATGCCCATGTGGTGCGTTGTTGTCAGAATTAAAGGAGATGATGCCTAGAAGAGCCTGACTCCTCGTAGGTACTAAGAGACATCACTGAATGTGAATCTGAAACACATTTCCTTCATCTTCAGGCACTTAGGATTTGAAACACTTCCTCTCTTCCTCTCTTCTTTTTCCTTCTCTGCTCCTGCAGAGACTCCTGCAAGATGGGAATTTCTGCATTCAGGGGCTCCCGGGAGCTCTGGGCTTTGAGCATTGGCCTAGAGGATAATTCCTCCCTTGCACTCAATCAACCTGGCATTCATCTGCAGCCGGGGAGAGCAGCCAGTCTGATTTCTTGACATAAACACACTGAATAAGCAAGACAGGCCCCACTGAGTTATTTAAAACCCTGATCTGAGAGAGAGCATCTTGAATCTGAAGTTCTTTCCTAAATATAAACGGCAAAGCTTATTCGACATCAAATCAAATCAATGATAATTTGAGGACTAATTAGCATTTGGGGCTTTTTTCGGCAGTGCGGTGATGTGGTGTATAATGCTATGTGATTGGGGAGAAGCACGTAATTATGAAGCTGAATACATTGTCTCCTGGAGACTGAGGAAGGAGCAGATTCCCTAGCTAAAAGAGGCCTGCCACCGGCCAGAGGGAGGGGTGGAGTAGGGGCGTGGCAGAGTCCTTACCTGAAACCTGCCGCCCATGGGGGTGGGGGGTGTGTGTCTCCAAGGGCAGGATATGAGCCTTCTTTTTGGTGATCCCACCTCTTCTCCGACAGAACATTTTTACTTCCGCTTGGATCAACAAAGCTTGATCTCTCACTGTAATTATAAGAGGTAAAAGAAGAAATGAGATTATTTCAGAAAGGAATTAAACAAAGGGGAACTAAAATTTGGTACGTGCTTGCTTGGAGCCTGGTGCCCAAATAACCAGAGGAAGGAATATTCATGGAGTACCTTCCGTGTGGTTATTTTTAAACCCATTACATACAGCCAATTTAATCCTTAGAATGGCCCTATGTGGCCAGTATTATATTACTTTCCTTCGTTGCTTCCTTCCTTCATCTCTCTTTCTTTTTCTCTCTCTCCCTCTTCCCTTTTTTTTTACTTTTCTTTTTCTTCCTTCCTTCCTTTTTTTCTCGTCCTTCTTTCCTTTCTTCCTTTCTCTGTCTTTCTTTCTTCTTTTCTCTCTCCCTTCCTTCCTTCTTTCCTTTCTTTTTCTCTTCATTCTTTCTTTCTCCTTCCTTCTTTCCAAAACTGAGGTTCAAGCGGGCGTTGGTGGTATAGTGGTGAGCATAGCTGCCTTCCAAAACTAAGGTTCAGAGAGGCTAGGAACTTTTCTAAAGTCTTATAGATAGAAATTGGCAGATCAGAGTATATTGTATTTTATAAATTAATATACTTAATATACTTCTGGATCCAAAGTTGGTGCTACTTTTCCCATACTGTACTGCTTTGCCTGAATTACATTGTTTAATTTATCTCAAGAAGCCTATGGAAGATGGTATGTTCTTAGACATGGGGATGCCCTGGGCTTAGAGAGGTAAAGAAATTCACCCAAGATCACCAGGTACTGGGGCGCCTGGGTGGCTCAGTGGGTTAAGCCGCTGCCTTCGGCTCAGGTCATGATCCCAGAGTTCTGGGATCGAGTCCCGCATCGGGCTCTCTGCTCGGCAGGAAGCCTGCTTCCTCCTCTCTCTCTCTGCCTGCCTCTCTGCCTACTTGTGATCTCTCTCTGTCAAATGGATAAATAAAATCTTAAAAAAAAAAATTAAAAAAAAAAAAAAAGATCACCAGGTACTACGTAGAAAAAACTGACATCTAGGAGAAGGATAAAATGAAAACACAGAAAATAATTACCAAGAAATATTAGCTGTGATTAAAAAAAAAATCATAAAATCCAAAGAGCACATGGACCCCGTGTGAACTCTTCACGTTAGATGAACAGTCTTTGAACAGGAGACTTGGTCAAAGTTTAGTGTCTGCAGTCTGCTCTTCTGGCTCTGTGAATCTACTCCCATAGGTCTGGGGTTTATTACCTGGTGCCCTGGATGTAGGTGTTCAATCAGAGGCTCTGGCCTGGAAGCTACAAGCAGGAAGAGGAAGACATATAAATGTCTCTCGTATGTTGAATCTGACCCACTGGTAGTGGCTGTCTGTGGTGTTGGGTTGAGAAAGATTCTGAGGCCCATTAGGGCTCAGGAGGAAAGAGAACAGATTGGTTAGTGATGTCTGTGGTGGCCCCCTCACAGTGGGTGATGACATATGTGCCCAGTATTGGCTGTGCCTGTCTTACATTCTGACTATTCCAGTTTCTCCTCTGGTTTCTCTTGGCACAGTGAATACATATAGGAATTATATTCTCCTGGAGACTTGAAGGTGAATTCTATAGGAGCACCCAGCATGCACATGCAACACATCCGCTAGTTAACCACGTCTTGTTTCTTCAAGGGACTTTGAGATGCTTAATTTTGACATTTAGACAAGATAAACCAAGAGGCAGGTGCTTTGGAACAGGAAAGCACAGTAAGAAAAATAAAACCCTTTGGACTGATTTTTTTTTTCCCAGATTGAATATTAAGAAGCCAAAGAGTGGCTGCTTTTCCAAGCATGATGAGGGTAATTCAAATTATACTTATTCAATTTATTCTACTTATTCAACTAGAGATGGCCTGATGGGGGTCCAATTGTTGAGTATAATGTTGGACATAAGAAGTGAGACAATTAGTCTTCTCAAGAAGCTATGGCTAAATTGGCAAGAGGAGACAGGAGCTTTGTTGTTGTTGTTGTTAAATATGATGAGAAAAAACTCAGTGCTGAGGCCTGAGGGTACTGGCACAAGCAATTGATATGAATAGATTACTGAATGCATTAGATTGTGGTCTGGATTACCATCTCATTTTGGCTATAACTCAGTCGATTCTTTATTGAGCATCTATGTGTACCTAATGCTAGGTATTCCTACAAAGCAAATTATGTATTATTTATAATGTGTATTCACTCTACATATGGAAGGTATTTGAGGGGGCCTACCATCAAATATATATATACATGTATATATATATATATATATATATATATATATATATGACCATTAAAATAGAATTAGACAATATCTGAAGAAGAAGACAAAGGCAAAATCACTAACCACATAGACTAATGTAGTTACTATGATTGAGAATTAAGATTAGATCTGAGCTTCCTGGCAGATAGGGCAAAATGGCAATCATGGTGGATGCATGTTTGTACTACCAGATGCAATAAGAACACTTGGAAATGTAAACTGTTTGATATTACAGGCTTCCAAAAGAACTTGGATGCCAAGTCCTGAGGGCAGTGACTAAGTCTTAATTTATCTTAAAACCTTGGCCACCTGGTAGAGAGCATGGCACATACTCGATGTGTAATAACAGAGAATTCGTTGAATCTATTCCATCAATACAATGGTTTGTGGAGATTTGGAAGATAGGAAGGGTTATTAAGATAGAGTGCTATTATTGTCTCTCTTAGAGAAGCTTTTTTTGTGGAAATTGGGGGAAATTTAACATAGGGAATTAGCTCCATATGTAGTAGAGGATCTAAGAAGGTAAGAGGAGATGGCAAGGGAACTCAGAGATCAGCAACACCAGGAAGCCACTGCAGCTTTGAACTAGAGGAAGGAAGTGGTATTTTGAGAGGTAGGGTCACCTGTGGGGGTGGGGGGGAAAGTGGAACCATACCAAGCCGTACCAGGTGGCAGCTAGAGCTATGGGGTGGGAGGATACAACCAGTGCCGGAGATGCTGTCATGACAAGAGAGGGAGGAGGAGGAAAAACGGGCTTTTCCCCTTACCCTATAATCTCTTGCCTCCCATTGGCTGAACTCATTTGAAATCAGCTGATGTAGGAATCTGAAAAACACAGCCTCAGGGCTCAGGACTGTCACAGGTGCAAATAGGAATCTGGGACATCTGTGTTCAACTCGGTCAGACCTTGAATCATGAGCATTGTAAAGGTTCTGGAGAAGCTAGTATCTTTTTTTCTCCCCCCATAATCTTATTAATAGAAAATACTTTGGGCTTCTGATAATCTGTAAGGTACTTTGAGAATGTGATTTGGTTGAAACAGATTTAGGTTTAAATTCCAGCACTGCCACATAAGCCATATCAAGAACTTGGGCAAGTTACCCCACTTCTCTGAGCCTCAATTTCTCCATCTCTAAAATGGGAAAGATAGCACCAACTTCACAGAGATTTTTGTGAAGATTAAATGAAGAAATTAATATAAAACACACAACACAGCGCCTGACACATAGGAGAAGCAGAACCCCTAGATAGTCTGAGATTATCAGTAGCTGGCGACTACTTCACACATGACTGCTGCATTCAGCAGAACCTTTCTCAGCTTTCAACTTATGTGGCACCACACCCATGAAGTCTTTCCAGGGTGTCCTTCCTCTGTCCCCGGTGTCCTCTGGATATACCTCTATCAGGCACATTTCATGCCATTTTAGCATTATCTCTTGGGGTGCCTGGGTGGCTCAGATGGCTAAGTGGCCAACTCTCAGTTTGGGCTCAGGCCATGATCTCAGGGACCAGGGATGGAGCCCTGCATCAAGTTTCAGGCTCAGTGGGGAGTCTGCTTGAGGATTGTCTTTCCCTCCCTCTCCATTTGCCTCTTTCCGCACTCACACACACTCTTTCTAAAATAAATAGATAAACATCCTTACAAATTTATTTTAAAAAATGATCTGTTGACCCTCTATTTTCTTCACTAAAATGAGAGCTCTTTCCAGGCAGGAGAATATAGATTGTTCTCTCCATATCATACCTAGCATTGTTCTTGGCAAAGAGTATGAACTTAACAAATGCTTTTTGAATGTATGAATAAATAATTGCTATTATTCACTCACCAAAAGTAAGATGAACCATTTTCCCAGCCATGCCTTCTCTAGTTCCTTCTTCATTGTGGGCATCTCTGCCTGGTTTCTGAGCTAATCCTGCACAGTACTGTGGGTCTATGACTACCTAGAGAATAGGAGATGGGAGAAGAATAAGGAAAATATAAGAGTTGGCTAGAGCAAGTTGGGAGAAAGATAGTGGACAGCTATTGAATGTCAGATGAGCACTTCTTTTCTAGAAAGAGCAACCATCAGAACTTCCATGCTTGTATGAAGAGCCCCCAAACATTGTTCTCAGTTTATTGCCTTCATGGAAGATATGAGACCCGAATGGGGCGAATCGGTTCTGATCTCTTGGAAATTTAAAACAGAAACCTATACAGAGAAGTTGATAACTTAACCACTGACTGAAGATATAAGACATAATACTCAGAAGGAGTTCCTGGCCATACTTTTTCTCCTTGTGATGTAAAGAGAAGTCATCCTGAGGCTAGAGAAAAGAATAAAGGAATTATGGGGGGGTGGTTTGAGTCCTCCTAAGATGTTCGAGTCCCCAGCTCAAGTTGCCCCTGTCACATTTCTGCCCATGAATTCTATGAGTTACACAAAAGTTTTATTATAAAGCCCCCTTTTTTGTTTAGGGTAGTTCAAATCTGATTTCTGTTATCTGCAACAAACACATCTTAATCCAAAAAAGTGTGAAAATGGACTATGAAACAGAAAAATAATTTGAGACTAAAATATCAGTAGCCATGAACACTGACATATAACTTTTGGATTTTATTCTATAAGCAATGTACAGCCTTTGCAAGTGTTTGAGGAGGGAAGTAAAATGAAATGGTCTGTATTTAATGGAAAGGCTCTGGCTGACACCTAAACAAAGTGTGTATCTCTCTCCCTGTCACCTTTGCAGCTCAAAAGCACTAATCACTTACTAATCTCAGGAATGTGCTCTTCCCAATTTCCCCACAAATACCTCTGACTCACATGAATGCCCAGCATATTTTTCCTGGACTCCAAACCTTTTCTTTCTTGCAAATTTGTTTTTCCAGTGATCTGCTCTCTAGCTGTGAGAGAATTGTCCTTCTAGAACTAATACTATCACTATGGAAAGATGCCAGATGTCCGTTAGCTGCAGAGAGGGTTATATTCAGCACGTCAAAAAGAGGACAAAGATTTCCAATGCATGCTTGAATTAGCTAAAAAAATTCATTCTTTCTGCCTTTCTGGTCTTACATTTTGAGGTGAGTAAAGATCTAGATTCCCTGGAGAGGAATAAAAGCCTGAGGTCATTAATCAAATGGATGCTGGAAGGCAGTGACAGTTAGATTAGGGAATCAGCAACATAGTCTACCCCCCTCTCATACTAATTTGCTTTTTAGGCATAGGCTACTTATTCCCACTTCTGCCCCTCAGTCTCCTCATCTGTAAAATAGAGGAGTAAGTCTAAAGAAGTCTCACATTTGGTGATTCTATTTGTCTGAGTTTTTCTTGGATCATCAGGGGGCCAGGAACATCGTTTTGGGTCTGGGTCCCACTCACTGAGAATGGCCCACTTGTTGGACAGCTCCTTAGACCAGCCCTGTAGATTAAATTGAAGTAGTCCTAGGCCTTATCACAGTCACTGGAGGCTAAGTGTTTGTGGGTCATTTACCCAAGATACAACCTCAACCAAGACATAAAAATAATGCCTCAGTGGTCCATCTGCAGCTTACAGGAGTATCCATCTCCTCCACTGGCTAAGATTCAATTTGCATTAGTAGAAATAAGGTATGGCTACCATGCAGTATGAAGTAAAGGGGAGTTTAATTAAAAAGGAACAAGCTAACATCTTCCCTATGTGTTCCAACCTACACTCACCTTAGACCTCTCATGGCAGCTGTGATCTGAGCCACATAGTCCAACATTAGATCACATTATCTCTTGAATTGTTCTCTCATTTTTTTTTTTATGTGTGCTCAGTTCAGATCTCTAACTTTACTGAATGTATTTTCAGTTCAAGGACACATATTTGTAGGGAAGCTACTCTCTGCCATGCCCAGAAGATAAAGAGACAAGCACAGTCCCTGCCTTTGAAGAACTCACTGTCTGGAGAAGGATATAGACAAACAAACAGACATTTATGCAGAAGACGTTAAGACAGAGGGATGTGTTTGTTTTCTATTATTGTGTAACAAATCACCACAACTTTAACAGTTAAAAATAATACCCCTTTTTTTTAGCTTATAGTTCTGTAGGTCAGTATCCAGATGGGTTCGGAAGTGTCCTCTGATCAGAGTCTCACAAGACCAAAGTCAGGTTGTCGGCTGGTCTGGGCTTTTATCTGTAAGCTCAGGAGAGGAGTTTACTTCCAAACTCAATCAAATCAGTGGCAAAATCCTGTTTCTTGAAGTTGTAGGTCAAAGGTTCTTGTTTCCTTGCTGGCTTTCAGGCCAGGGGCCACTCACTGTTCTAGAGGTCAACTGCATTCTTTCTCATATGGCTGCTTTCTTCATGTTCAAACCAGCAATTGGGGGTAGAGTCTTTCACATGCCTTCACTTTCTTTGCCTTCCTCTTCTGTCTTTTCCTTGTACCACCAGCCTGAGAAAGTACTGTACTTTTAAGGACTCTCGTGATTAGATCTGGCTCACTTGGTTACTCTTACTTTTGAAAGCTCAGCTATGTCTTACAACAACACAGTCATGGAAGTGATATCTCAGTCATATTCACAGATTCCAAAGCTCAGGGTGTGGGATCTTTATGGCCCTTCCTAGAAATTTTGCCTGCCATAAGGGTGTAGAGGATGTTAGGGGGCACAGAGAAAATAGGGGTAAACACCCCAACTCCCATGAGATCATGGGAATGCCTCTTGGCAGAAGTTGCCTGGTTGGATTTTCTAAGGATGACTTAGAGTTAAACAGGGAGAGAAGGGATGTGAAGGAGATGCTTTGGAAAAGATGGATGGAAGAGCACTTCAGGAAGCTCAGTACTCTCTCTTTCCTCCCCAGCATCTAACCCAGTGCTGAGCACGTAAGAGTTTCCAACATTTTCTTGACAAGTAACTGTTCATGTGTCTAGTCTTTGGAAGGCCGTTTCCTTCTTGTTTGCCTAATGACTGAGCACAAGCATCCTCTTTAGGTTGACATCTGTCTCCAGTCCCCAGCCTTCCTCACTGTACTACTCTCTCTCTTCCCCATCTACCTCCCTCACTCTATGAATTTCCTGTTGTCTTGTCTGATTTCTCCTTGCATTTGAGCACCACAGGCAGAGACTCTAACCTTTTCACTTTGTGCTCCCAGTGCCTGGCACCATCGTGTTGCATGGTATCCCTCAGAAAATGAATGTTAAGTCAATGAGCTCTTAGCTTAGACTCTGGCTTCTTCTTTGGATCAAACTCACCATTTTAGTTGAGTTTATTTTTAATAAACATTCACATAGCTCCTGTTATGTGCCAGTAAGTAAACAGCAGAGCCAAGATTCACACTTAGACAGTCTGCTGCACTTGATGAGGTAAGTGTGACCCTTCAGTCCCTGCCAAGCTTCATACCTACTATGACTAAAAGAACAACAATAACAACAAACAAAAACAACCACCACAACCATTTACTGAGTATTGTTGCACAGTTGCTGTATTGAATTTGTACAACAAATTCCTATACCACTAGAGAGTAAGAATTATTACCTTTATTTTAGAGATAAAGATTCTGCCTCTCAGAGATGTTAAGTCACTTACATGTGTCCACAGGCCAACAGTGGACCTAGGATTTACAGTCTGTTTGACTCCAAACCTGGGCTCTTTGGGGATAATTTAGTGCCTTGACCAGTTGTTTTCATTGAACTGATCATTCCTTTTCTTTTGTAATGACTAACCACTTCAGCTTCCATAGAATCATTGTCTTTAAAAAACATTCAGGAGAAAGTTAGAATCTTGTTATTATGGGTACAAAAACATAAACCAGTTTACAATGACCTTGCCATGATCTAACAGAATAAAAGATCAGTTTCTCTGTGTAAGTCAGATCCTGCCCTGTGTCTTCTTGGTGCCCATCTCAGGGCTGTAGTCCTGTCATGGTGACAATAAAAGGGAGAGCACTTTTCCAGGACACTCCAGAGAGCTGGAGTGACTTCATCACCTCACTCTTCATCTATGTGGATTTTCCTCAAATCATTTCTTTGTTACCGGAGAGAAGACCATGAACACAACTACATGAAATATGTATAAACTCCAAAGGTCCACTAATTAAGCAAGGCCCCGTTTTATCCATTCTGTACCCCAGCACTCAACACAGGGCCTGGCACATAGAAATTGCTCAGTGAATGTTTGTTGGATGAATGAAGAAGAGAACCAAAGAAATGGAAACATTGCCCTTGTGCTTAGCATTGGAGCTGAATCTAAAAGGAGTATAGTGTGTTGGAATTTGGCATACATGGAGTAAGTTGGAGCAGTGTCTCTCAGACTATCTGTGGGGAAGGCCTACACGCATCTTTTATCTCTAATAAATTGATGTGGTACATGGCCCTACTACTAGTATGTGCTTTGCACCACCAGCAACTTATCTCTCCAAATTCAACAGCACCCTAGTTGAAATCCTATGTGATGAGACAAAGCACTGATCTCATACTGGGAAATCACAGAAATGTTAAATTGCTAAAAAATTTCTAAAAGCTCATTCTCAATTTCTATACTTAGCTCATCAAAACCAGAAACAAACCATTTATAGTCCAGCCCTGGTCCCTGATCACATTGAGAATAACACTCTAGAACAGGAGTTTGCACTCACAGTTGGGTTAGAATCTTATTAACCAGATTTATATGATTGGGGAGAAGTTACTTAACTTCTCTCAACCTCCAATGTTTTCTTGCCTATAAAATGAGGAAAATAGTAACTCCCTTATGGGGTTATAATGAGGATCTAGTCCAACCATTCATTCAATAAATATTTATTGAGAGTCTATTATGACAAATACTCCCTTCAGCACTGGAGAAAAAGTAGTGAACAAATATTTTTTGGAGCTTAGATTGTGGTGAGATAATCTGTATAGAGAGGGTAGCCTGGTGTCTAGTTGTTACCAGCTATGTGTCATTTGACAGGTCCTAACTTTACCAAGAGTCAGTTTTAACTTTATGAAGAGTCAGTTTTCTAAAAATAGAGCAAAAACAACAGATACCTCCTATTATTTTTCTGAAGATCCAGTGAGATCAGAGAGATGGTCATTTTCTTTGGAAATAAATACAACTCAAAGTTAAGTGTAAAATATTATGTTTCTGGATCTTGAGGCTCCGAGTTGTGGACTCTCCCAGCAATTGGGAGATTCAAGGTAGTGGGGAGACTTCCCCTGAAACAAAGGGGGCCACAAAAGCTGAGAGCTTCAGGAACCACATGAGAAGCCAATATCTAAAGCTAACTGAACAAAGTTAGCCAACTAGCCAGTATGGCCAAATGAACAAAAGGAGGAGCACATCAAAAGGACTGAAAGAAGATGTCAAGGCCAAAGCACAGAACCAGAATTTTGGAATCAGGCAGATAACTAGGACAGAATAGACAGCTTATAGCTTGCTTTGAATGCTTACTGGGATATGTTAAATGGGCACAAAGTCAAATTTAAAGGAATGAATACCACATCCAAGAGATATTACCAAAAACAGAACCAAAGTGCTCATAATCAGGTTCAGAGTGAGATTAAGGTTAGGACTAGGAGATAAAACCAACCATCCAGATACAATGAAAACTCAATAATGGAACATGAAACAAAGAACAAATTATGCTCTAAGGCTAAAAATTATGCTGGGTAACTCCTGTTAGCCTTTTCCAATCTACTCTACCATTCTTCATCCTGTCATGTTCCCCAGGAAGTAGACTGACACTGATCTCTTACCTTCTGGTTTCTCAGTGAGTTTTCCACCACTGGGGAAGACAGGACAGTGGAGGAAAACTGGGAGGGAGGAAAGGGAGGTCAAGGGATTTGTTCCCTAAGCTTTCTCTCTTTAGACTATTGCATGCCTCAAACACAGGTCTTTACCCCTGTTGTGCTTTCTGGGTTCTGTTAACCACTCCTTCCCTTTGTCCTTTTAGATCTAGAGACCTCAGAGAACCCCACTTCTTACTAGCCCCTGGGTGCCAGAATATCCTGTGTAGCTTCCCTTTACCCTCCCCACAACTTTGTAAATAATCTTATTATCCTAATCAAGTATGCCATCTGTTTCCTTCTGGCATCCTCCAGGACTTAAGTCCAAAGCTCTGCCTTATTGGGTTCTGTGTGATTAACTATGGGTGGTCAGTCTAGTTTAGAGAAACAGTGTTGGGCAAATTCACAGTGCAGAGTAGAGCAAGTTAGAGTCAGAATTTGAAAGTAGTCATGCTAGGGTCCTGGGTGTTAACTAGAATAGATTCCAGGGGTTGAAAAAACGGGCTACTATTTAACATGGTACTTACTGTATGCCAGGCACTAAGTGCAGCATATTTGTGAACTCCTTTAATCCTCATAGCAGTACTATTGAGTTGGTAGTGCTATTGCCATCCTTTTACCAAGTGAGGACAGAGAGGTCAAATAACCTGCCAGAGATCACACAACTAGTAAGTGGTTGTAGCTGGGATCTAAACACAGAGAGTCCCACTCCAGAGACCGTGGTCCTAACTGTGAGTCCTCCACTGATATTCATTTTTCACTTCCAAGTACTGGGTCTGCTGCTTCCTTGTTCTCATTCATAGTCTGAAGATTGCTAATAATACACTTTGCATTGACTTTAGTAATTTAGTAAGCTTTAGCACATTTTGAACCTCACATTTCTGATTTAGTTCTTACAAGTTCCAGGGTGTTCAGATTCCTCAAAAGGCTAAAATACCGAGCTCAAATTTCCACAGCCAGAGGATGGTGGAGGCTGGCGTTATACTCTTCTTCTTAAGTTTTTCTATTCTATCTCATAAACCTTGAAGTTTTTCTGGCAGGGACAGCATCTTTTTCACTGCTATACTCAAGTGCCTATTTCATGGCAGTAACATGATAAACACTGAATAAATGAATGGTTTTGACATGTCCTTTAAAATTCAGAGTGTAGTAGAGGGTATCCAGAAAAGCCATATTATTTTCTTTATTTAGTCTATTATTGGGTCTATGGCCATACCACCCTGAACGCGCCCGATCTCGTCTGATCTCGGAAGCTAAGCAGGGTCGGGCCTGGTTAGTACTTGGATGGGAGTCTATTACTGGAACCCATCGTATGGTGGCATCAGAACTGTTTTTTGGCAATGCCCAGCTCTCTGGGACCCTCCTCTTTTCTTAAATATGCACACAGAGCAGGGATTATGCTTGCTTGGTCCCACCTTATTCTCTCTGCAAGTCTACTAGCTTTCTTAACTGATGATCACAGGGTCTGATTAGAGCGTTTGCTTGATTCCTTTATCTCATATTAGTTATAGAAGTGGTTAGGTGCCAATGCTTCTATTACAGTAGGTCATACCTGGGTTTGAATCCTTGTTTTGTCATTTGTGCACAGGTTACTTAACATCTGTGTGTCTCAATTTCTCAATCTATAAATAGGTTATAATAGTGTATACACTTCACAAGATTGTTGTGTGGACTACATTAGATAATGTAGATAATCATTGTCATTTCAGATCCACCAGGAAGGAAATGATAGTACAAAGTTGAAATGCAAGATACTTTGTGGGTGTAACGCCTGTGAAAGGTAAAGGGGAAAGGGAGCAGGAGTCATTAGCAAAAGCCTGCAGACTATGATGCAGGTCTGATATCTGTGAAAGGAGTGGGAGAAGGAAGAAATGTTGGGTAGAAAGAACCCCAGACTATGGCTCAGCTTGGAGTAAGTCTTGGCCAGGATGATAAGAATCTCTGACACCAACATTGCCTGTAGGGGATGTTTGCACTGGGCAGAAGCCTCATCGCCCACTGTGCTCAGTTTTTGGTTAGAGTTGCTAGGGAGTATGGTACCTTTATCATAGCTACTAAAGTATTATATGTTGGCTAATTGGACATAATAAAAAAAAAGTATACAAAGCTCTCAGCACAGTGCCAGGCCCCAAGTAAATACTCAGTAACTTCATTCAAACTTTCAAATTCTTACCTTCTAAATTTAATTTCTTTTCAGCAAATAATTCAGGATATTGGAAAATCTACACACATAATAACTTTCTATAATGTTGTCTTCTGCGGACCATCTTAACTTCCATAAATTTCTTTGAAGGACAACCATTACACTCAGATTTATTCTGAATACTCTTCTATATATCAAATTATATGAAAAAATTTATATATAGAAAAATAAGTGTTCAGAAAGAGCATAGGTCTTTCCCAATGTCAGAGAGTAAGCCCCTGGGAGAATCAAAAATTGGACTCCAAACTCCTGGCCCCAGCCCCATGCTACATTCTTTTTGCATTCTGTGTGTATGTGTGTGTGTTTGTGTGTATAGTGTATATGTGTGTGTGTGTGTGGATAGACTGATAGTGATCAGCCAAATAGTCATTTGACTAATTACCTTGATCAAAATTGTCCTGGAGTGGAGGGGAATGCATTATTTTTGAAATCAAGGAATTGGAAATAATTAAGTAAAATCTAGACAGGAATCGCCAAGATTCAGATTTCTCCAGTTTTCTTCCAATTCAACAACCTACTTACTTCATTAGTCTCCAGGATGAGCTTCTCTTTCCCCACCTTTGCTGAAGTATATTACCTCTCTAGACAGTTCTAGGTCTATTTCTGTCCATCTGCATAGGGACTTATGAAGATATTTGGAACATTTATTGAAGCAGACCTTAGTAATCCTAGGTCAATTACAGGGCCTTCATTATCTTTGGGAAAGAAGCTCTCTGTATGGTAATGTTCAGTTCACCCCATTCCAAGAAAAATGCATGGACTTGCCTTGAATGAAAAAGTTAGCAAGGGAAAGCAAGAAAAGTGGACTTGTAGCTGGAAGACCTGTGTTTGTATATATGCCATAGCTCTTAGTAGCTATAATCTGGGACACATTCATGCCTTAGCTCCCTCATTAATAAAAGCTAAAGAAGGGTTGGAAGTAAGGCTTATCCCAGTCACCTGTGGGAATGAGGGTCTCACTCTGGGCACAACTGTAATACGTTTATGGCAATATTGGTTGGAAAGAGTTTCTCTATTAAAATATTTGCCCCCCGCCGGGGTGCCTGGGTGGCTCAGTGGGTTAAAGCCTCTGCCTTCAGCTCAGGTCATGATCCTATGGTCCTGGAATCGAGCCCTGCATCAGGCTCTCTGCTCAGCAGGGAGCCTTCTTCCCTTCCTCTCTCTCTGCCTGCCTCTCTGCCTAATTGTGATCTCTATCTGCCAAATAAACAAGGAAAATATTTTTTAAAAATTGCCCCCTATTGTAGGTGTGATATGCTAAATATTGAACATTTTAGACCCCCAAAGCGAACTCCTATAGTCTATACAGGCCCTCTGGGAATCTCATTCTAGCTAGGAACAACATAAGATCCAGTATGTATGGATCATTTATATTTGCTGATGGTTCACGTAATATTATCGCAACTTCTCATAACAACCCTGCAAGGAAATGATCAGCTCCACTTTATGGCTAAGAAAATTAATGCTCAGGGCACCTGGATGGCTCAGTTGGTTGGGCATCCAACTCTTGGTTTTGGCTCAGGTCAAGATCTCAGAGTCACGAGATTGAGACCCACATCAGGCTCTGTGTTCAGCAGGGAGTCTGCTTGAAATTCTCTCTTTCTCCCTCTGCTCCTCCCCCGCCCCACTCATTCACTCTCAAATAAGTAAATAAAATCTTAAGAAAAAAAAAAAAAGAAAACTAATGCTCAAAGAGGCTATAAACTTAACTGTTTCCTTGTTGTCACCCTTCTTCAGCTCAGTGCCAGTGTCTCCTATGTTACACTGTGTGACAATTATTCATTCACTTAACTGACCCCTGAGGACTTTGGGGCTGTACACATTGCACATAATAAGTGCTCAATAAAGGCTTATTAAATCTTCCTTTCCATCTGGAGACTTGATCAGGCAGACTCTGGAATGTGGGGAATGGCTGGGACTCATTCTAGGAAGTAGGTCTAGCTACAGGTGGTAAAGGATGATACCTCTCATTGGGCAAGACCCGTGGCTGCATGGTTTAGAGATTTCTGCACAGAGGGAGGGCAAAGTGGCAGCAACAGTTGTCCGGACTAATTAGCAGATTACAGAGTTCAGCAAAAGGTTATGTGAGGGCAGGTACTCACAGCAATTTCAAATCTGGTTGTCCAAAAAAGATTATATAAAAAAAAAATCCTCAGAAGCTGTCAAAGTGGCTGAATGCTGAAGACCTCTACCCCTATCTCTCCTGCATGAGATCTAGATGCATTCTAGGAACTGGGTACATACCTAAGCTTGGGGAGGAGGGGCGGGTAGGGCAGGGAGAGTCGGTGAGATGCCTCAACTTTGGGAGGATAGAGTAGGACATTAAGAAATCAGTCTCCCAGCAGCTCCAGGCTCCTGATAGACCCAGGCAGTGTTACAGTGTCATGTATCATAGCTTCCCCTCCACTCAGTATATTTGCATTTAAAAAAGGTTCATTGAAGAAAAACTAGTTCAATCCAAAGGAATTAAAATCTAATTGGATGCCTTTCAGATACATGGTTAAAAGGATGAGGGAAATCGCTTGTGCTTTTAGACCTCCCCAGCAAACCATACTGAGGCCATCATTTTTAGCTGTGTAGGTTGAGCTCTACACAAATATATATGGCATCTTTGAATCTCACCCTGAAGGAACATGTTGCCTGAAAAATTCACTGGACTGTCACTCTATATGCATAGTGAATGTGATTTGCATAGCAGAATAAGCCACTTGAGTCTCTTTCTCCTTTCCTATTGGATTAAATCTCTTGAACTCTTCAAGGCCTAGCTTCAGTGCCTCTGTGAAGCTTTCCCTGTTGGCCTCCTCCATCCCCATAGAATTAACCATCCTCTTCTTTTCTTTGTCCCTGTAGTGACTTGCTTGCCTGGGTCCCACCCTGATGTGGTTCCTGGCCAACGCTGCAACTTCATTCTTGGCACATTTCCTCTCATTTATGCTCTAGCCATGCTGTTATTTCCCTCCCCTCCACACGCAAAGTAGAAAGACCTATCCCCAGAATGCTGCTTCATGGTTGCCTGGCTGTGTGCTTGCTGTTCTGCTTCTGTCTGGAAGCTTTTCCCCACTCCTCTTTCTTTCTGGCTAATTTCCAGACATTTTCCAAGACTTTGCCCTGGACAGAGACAGGGACCACAACTGTATGATTCACCAGTGTAACTCAACCTGCTAGCATGCCGCCTGAAATGCAGGAATACTGGTTCCATGCGTGAATGAATGAATCTCCTCCGAGAAACCTTTTTTCTCTGACACTTATCACCCTAGTCTAAGCTGGGTGTCTGTCCTCTCTGCTCCCTTTTCATCCTATGTTTATCTTCTCAGTTACAACTCTATATTAGAAAGCATCTGTCTATGTCTAGCTTCTCCACCCCTTCCCACCATTAGATTCTAACTTTCTTAAGGTTTGTTGCTGGGTTTCATTCATCTTTAAGCTCTCATGGTCTAAAGTGCCTGGCAAGCAGTAAGCTCTAAATAAATGTTAATAAATGATAAAATTGAGCCAGGTGGTTGCTACTTTTAAGACACTAGGTCACAGTAAATAACTTTCTCCTTTTTTACTGACTGGAGCTCACAGTACTCCACCGAATATATACGCAATACGCAATTTATAATTTGATTTGGAAAACAAACCACCTTGTAGAGTGAAGAGAGCACTAGTTGAAGAATCAGTTCCTGGTTCCAACGTTGCTATATGGCAACTGGTGACCTTAGGAAAGTCAGTGGGCCTCTTCAAAACTCAGTTTTCCAATCTGCCAAATGGGTGTAAAGATTCTCTAGTCTCTTAGTTCTGCCATAAGTAGCTCCATTACAAGGACTTGGGTTATAAGTTTATTTGGGAGGTTTGTTTGGGAATTACAAATAAGAGAGTAGAGAAAGTGAGACAGGGAAGAGAGATAAATCAGTAACATCTACATTAATGATTGGTTGCTACAGTAGACAAGGTGAGCCCATTTCCATTGGGGATGTTCTGAGCGCCCCTACAAACCATGCTTCAAAACTGTATCTGGAGATGAGCTGGAAGCTAGGGTTATTGCTCCATTACCCTTGTTCTCAATCCATCAAAGATTGTCCCTGGAGTATTAACTGGTGTTATTGCCTACCCCTGGTGTATTATTGTTGAATTAGCCGAATCAAACCCAGCTTGTTTGCTCCTGAAGGGTCCTTGAGAAATCCACAGAGCACTGGAATATATATTCTTTCTTAAGGAGAACCTGAGACCTCTAATAATGAGTGCTCACTCAGAGTTTTTTTTCTTTCTGTCAAAGAACTGCTCCTGCTTTCTTACCCCGCCACCCACACAGGCAAGCTCCTTCCAGTATGTCGGCACCCTGGGAGGGCTGATACTTTCTTCCACAGAAGGAGGACTCCAGTGGGAACACTCCTATCATATACTGTCTCTACCTGAAAGATCTGGAAATCTGGAAAGATCCGCATTATGAAGCTTTTCCCTGCATGTTAGCTTGGTGGCCAAGACTTCTTAGATTCAGCCTTATACTAACATTTCCATATAGTTTATTCAAGGAATTCTTTGCATCTTTGAGATTCTTCCCCTAGCAAAATCAGTTTTAGTTTTGTAGTATAGAATTAAATATTCTGGGAAGAGAGATGCTTAGAGAGTGGGCTGACTTACTTGATAGAACTTTTTAGGTAATTATGATGACTTGACCTTTTATGAAAGAGGAAGTCTTTTTTTAAGATTTTATTTATTTGAGAGATAGTGAGCATGAGTGGGGGGAGAGCAGAGGGACAGTGATAAGCAGACACCCCCTCACCCAGCACTGAGCCTGATGAGGGGCTCTATCTCAGGACCCTGGGATTATCACCTGAGCCAAAAACATATGCTTAACTGACAGAGTTACTCAGGCATCCTGAAAAAAAAAAAAAAGAAAAGTCTTAAATATTCATATGCTTTGATTCAATAACTTTATTTCTTGACATGTATTATAAGGAAATGCTCTAATATAAAGTACCTTACACAGAGAGACGTTTGTCACTAAGTTATTCGTAAGTGAAATCTTATGAAGAGTTTGTAATGGTGTGTGAAAAAAGTTGTATATCACAATTTTCAGAGAAAAATACGGTTTTCAATATTACATGTGCATCTCAATCATACCAATGAAAATAAGTGAAATAAATGGTGCCTAGAAAAAAAAACAAAAGAATTTTATATCAAAATGTTAATGGTGGTTGACTTAGGGTGTCATGATTATGGGATGTGTTTTCTTCTCTTAACTTTTCTATATTTTTTGCATTAATCAAACATTTCCGTTCTAAGAATACTTATGTTTCAACATTATTAAAATATTCATGTCCATAATTGAGTAAATACTATTTTTACAATTGAGTGAACATATACATGTGAAAAAGACTAGAAGGGAATACAGAAATGACTTTTGTTACTGTGGTTAACAGGCAGTGACTCCCTCTTCTGACTTTACTCAGAGCCCCCTGGGGAGCAAGTAAAAAACGTAGGATGCCACATTTCATCTTCAGGGATTCAGTTAGTCAGGTGGAATCCTGGGGTCTCTAATTTTGAACAGCTTCTGGTGATTCTAATACAGTTCATCCATAGTACAGCATTGGATAGCTACTGTCATTTGGGAACTTGGATATTTTTTTTTATGTATATGTAATTGCACTGTTGCCAGATTATTTTTACAATAGAAAATGCAAAAGCACATATGATCCTCAGTATTCAGCAATATGAAAATGTCCTCCTTCCAATTTTGTAATCTAGTCTTGTCTTTTAGCATTAAGAGTTTCTCTTCTTCATAACAATTATTGTAGCTGTTACATACTATTCAACCTGGAGCATATACTTTATCAACTAGTCCTCTGCTCTGGAAGAAGTGTCACAGGAGGAATGCCTGAAGAAATTGGAAATTTTCACTTTAAGAGTAAAACTATCTAAAAATACAGTAAATCTTGGGGAGAAAATTTGTTTCTCAAGATCCCAGCAGGCAAAACCATGACCAGTGAAAGGAAATTCCCATTAGACAAATGATGGATTTCAAAACCATACTTGGCATACACTTGGCTAAGATGTTTTAAACAGGGCTTGAATATCACATACTTGAGATGATTTCTGACAGCTCTAGAGTCTTTCCAGCCCAGATATGTCCTGGAATCGTGATCCACCCCCTGCCCCACCACTTATCCATAATGCATTTCTACTCATTCTGGGCAAGCCTATTTGCAAGGCTAATATAATCAAAAGTTTACTAAACTGATTGTGGTTTATTCCAAACAGTGCCTAATTCAAAGCAACTGCTCATCCCCAGCTGAGTTGGGTCCTATTGTTCCTGGATAAAAATAAATAAATAAATAAACAAACCCAATGTATGAAAACCCAAACATAAGCAAATAAATTAGGTGGATAATTACTTGCAGAACAAAAAGATTTCCCACAGGGCTCCTTTAAATTGTGAGCTCTCCTATGCATTGCAGTGTAATTAAATTAGCCGAAATCTAGTTAACACGTAACCCTCTTGTAGTCTTTCTCTCAGGCTTTGCCAAGTTCCCACTTCTCCTAGACTAAACTCCTTTATCTCTACCTGAAAGCTCAGTCCTGCCCTGGATTTGAGCACTAATTTCCCTTCATGATGGAGTGGTATGGGAATCCATCTGTACTCCATATGTATGTGCCATGCCACCTTGCTCTGACTTCAACTTTACCTTTTGGGTTTCAGTTCTGATGACTGGGCTCCTTTGTTGGCCTCTGCAGAGCCAGGAATCCTGTCTTGCTAATCTGTTAGGACCAGGCCTAATTTTGTTCTTACCTGTTCTGTTCATCCCCATATATCTTAGTTACATCAGCCAGTGTCTGAGCAGGACCATCAAGGCAGGAATTCAATATAATGTGCTGGTTACAAAAGGAAGAACTGAAAAGTCAAATGGGATCACATGAGGTACCCCAGAGATGAGCAACAGCTGGAAGGAGCTACCACTCTTGTGCTAGCTGATGAAGGGATGAGTAGGTATGGTCCTAGAGACCAGGAGCAGGGACCATGTGGTGGGAATTGGAATACAGGATAGAAGCTGTTTGGAGGGAGGGAGATGGGACCATAGAGGTAGATGTCAGGTGAGAGAATCCTGGAGGAGATCAGACCAGCTTTTCCTGCTCTTCAGTTCCCGTCCTGTATTTAATGGTTAAATTAAACTGAAAACCGGTTAGTAAGGAATCCTTTGAGTATAATTTTCAGGAATCATCCCCCAGTGATAAGAGCAGAACATGGGAAGGGAGGAAACAGATCTGGATACGAGCAGACAACATACTTGGTACAACTAAGAAACTGGTATTGGCAAGATAATTAAAAACTGGATGAAACCAAAGCCTTCTAGGGCAAAGATTAAGACAATAACAAAAATAATAAAAAATAATAGCAACTAATATTTATTAGTTACTTTCTATAGTCACTTTCTGTTCTAAGCACTTTATGTATGCCAATTTAATTAACCTCACAACAGCCCTATGAAGTTCTTTGTATTTTCATAATTTCACATTACAGATGAGGAAGTGGAGACTAAGAGGAGCTAAGTTATTTTCTCTGCAGTGCACAGCTAGAAAATGGCTGAGTCCATACTTGAACATAGGCAGTTTGTTTTAACAGCCCATGTGCTTAGCCATGCTAGTCTACCTAAGTCTGAAGTCCTATGCCCTTAACCAACAGCTGTTTGACTTTGCAAGATTCTTAGTAATTTCTTTAATCATCAACTCCTTAACTTTAGAAAAACTAATAATATTACTTATTTTACTGAGTTATGGTAAGACTAAATGATACACTGTGTATAGACTATGAACACAATGCCTGGCACATAGATGACATTAAAACTACAGTGGAATTTCTATGCTTAAATGGTTCTCCCTCACTCTTGGAAAGGGAAAATGCATGAGCTGTGTTCTAGGTCAGACTCAGTTGAGGTTCCTCCTTCAACCCTCTAACTGTCACTTATTTCTCTCAAGGCCCTAGTTCATGGACCAGGGCCTCATTAGGGCTCATAACCACCATGCCGGATCTCTCTTTGACATTTTACAGCCATTCTTCCCCTTCACATAGACAACGTTCTTGAGAAAATGGATTTTCCTTGACTAATGAGAATGTGTTAGTCTCTTGTTATTGCTATGTCTTAGTGAAACATTTCTAATGAGAAGGATTAATTTTGTGACATTTTCAATGCCATCTGCACTCATCAAAGGCCTAAGTATGCATCAATCTCAAAACTGTCCCTTAGTCTCAGTGGAGCCAAATTCCCTCACATCCAAGCCCCTCATTTCTCTCTCCTTAACCTACAGTGTCCTAAACTATAAAACAGGGAGTCTAGACTATTCCATGCCTAGATTTCAAGGCAGTGGTGAGGAGTAAATGAGATCATAGAAAGCATAAGAATCATGCTAATGATGAGGATGATGATGATAACAATAATAATAAAGCTAACATCTCTATAGTGCTTACTATGTGCCAGGCATATACACTGAATTCAACTAACACAATCCTACTGAGTAGTTGGTACTATGATCCTTGTTCTCTAGATGAGGAACCTGAGACACAATCAGATTAATGATTTTGGCTAAGGATACAGAGCTAATAAGTGGGAGAGTCAGAATTTGAACTTAAGGCAGTCTGGGTCCTGAGTCAAAAAGGCAAAGTAGGCCCTCTGGGCCTCAGTTATCTTGTGTGTTCTCCTTCCGTTTGAAACTTTTATGTCACAGACAAGTTAGGGCCCACTGATATACAGAGGAGGGGAAGACAAATGTCCTTACCTCTCATGTGAATGTGATGTATGTGAAACATCTCATGTCCCAGATGTTTCATGGACTTTCTTTTCTTCTCAGAGGTTGGGGTAGTTGGCTCAAACCTACCAGTCTTATATGAATCTAGTGCTTTCCCCAGGATTTCTTTGAATTCCTGACTTCATTTTTTTCATGGTCGTTCTGCCTCTGCTCTTCTGTTCATCCTGAAGCTGGCACATGTCAACTAGAGCTCAAAACTCCATCCTTTTCAGGCTTCCTGAGGTGATTCAGTAGCTCCTAGCATATCCTATTTTTAGTTTTTTTGAATATCTATCTTTTATCTATCTATCTAACTTTTTTAGATCTTTCTTTATATTCCAGTTAGCAAAGAGTGTAATATTTATTTCAGATGTACAATTTAGCGATTCAGCACTTCCATACAACACACAACAAATGCATTCTTTAATCCCCTTCACCCATTTAATCCTCATCCTCCTACCTTCTTCCCCTCTGTTGACCATCAGTTTGTTCTCTGTAGTTAAGTCTTCTTCTTTGTTTCTTTCTCTTTCTCCTTTTTTCCCCATGATTATTTGTTTTGTTTCTTAAATTATACCTATGAGTGAAATTATATGGCATTTGTCTAAGATCAACAAAACAAGGAACAACAGGTGTTGGTGAGGATACAGAGAAAGGGGAAACTTCTTGCACTTTTGGGGGAATGAAAACTGGTGCAGTCACTGTGGAAAATAGTGTGGAGGTTCCTCAAGAAATTAAAAATAGAACAATCTTACTATCCAGCAATTGCACTACTAGGTATTTACCCAGAAAATGCAAAAATATCAATTCAAAGGGATACATACACCCTGATGCTTATAGCAGCATTAACAACAATAGCTAAATTAGAGAATGAGACCAAATGCCCATTGACTGATGAATGGATAAAAAAGGTATAGTATGTATATGTGTATGTATGTACACACATGATGGAATATTACTCAGCCATAAAAAGAATGAGATCTTTCCATCTGCAGTGATGTGTATAATGCTACAGAGTATAATGTACCCCAGTGCTTATAGCAGCATTATTATCTACAAATCAGATTATGGGAACAGCCCAAATGCCCATCAACTGAAAAATACATAAAGATGTGCATATATACACACATATAATGAATAATATGTGGATAAATATATTAAGAAGTATAATCACACACATGCCCACATATAATGAGATATTACTCAGCCATAAAAAATAATAAAATCTTGCCATTTGCAATGATGTGGATGGAGCTAGAGAATATTATGCTAAGCAAAAAATAAGTCAGAGTTTTCCCGAATATTTCTGAGTCATGATGTGGAGTCACCTCAGAGTGGGCAAAACACTCTATCCATGGCCACCTGGTGTCCATACTGCACCTTTGTGCAAATTAGAAAAAGCCCTCCCCACCATCCCTGCGACCAATTAGAGAAATTACCCTCTCTGGGGATACAAATGAGGAGGAACCGTCCCTTCTAAGCTGACATAGGGCCACACCAAGACCCTAGCTTGGCAAGCAGAGTACAAGTAGGTGGAATTTTAGTCCCCACTCTTACGCTGATGCAGGGCACCATGTTCAGAACTATGTGCATTTGTCTTACTTTTGCCATCTTGACTCTAACCTGACTTCCTTGCTTTTCCTCCCTATCAGTTCATTAAAGCAGAAACACTTTCCAAAATCTCTGTTCCAACAACTAAGATTTTTACCATGCTCAAGACCAGAACCTGCTCTTCCTTCTAAGCAGGGCTCACCTCTACCCATTATTTTTACATTACCATAAGTCATCAGAGCCATCACTTCTTTTCTTAAATCTAGCCTTGTATGATCAGTAAATTCAATTTCTAAACGTGGGTCTTTCTTCCAGCAACCTCTTAAGACTGAGCCATAAATGATGCAGAATGCAGGAGAGAGGCAGGGATGCTTTTATCTCATCCTTGAGCCTATAGTACCATGTTCCACCACCCTGCAGAGAGGTGCTTGCTTTTGCCTCCCAGAAGCACTTGACTGGACAGATCCTGGTTATATAGCAGAGGAAGGCAATCCCAGCAAGCCCAGTATGTAACAATCTGTCTTTGGTAGGCAAGAAGACAAATGCACAGTCCCTAGAAATTCTGAGCAGTGGTGCTTAATCCCCATGCAGTAATTATGCTCATCCATCTCTTATTCTGTCCTCTAAGAAGTCTCAGCAGGGTGTGTCATATGCAATGTGCAGCATCTTTAAGGTACATGGGTTTGGGTACCACTGTGTTACTATTGCAGAGTAAAGGCAGTTAAACCAGTGACCTCCCAAGGTTTTGACTATGCATTCCTATCAGTAAGGTTTTGAGCAAGCATCCCATATATACATATTTATTTATGCATTCATTGCATATATGTATCTTTGTTCTAATGCTTATATGTCATAAACATATGAAAATAAAAACAAGAAAGGATGTATTAAAATAAATATGGGTAGAAGTTCTGGAATGCTCTTCCTACATCCCAGTTGATCATCTTGCACACCTTCTGGGAAGTACACAGCCTACTTAGATGCTGTCCAGGTAAGTCATATCACTTCCTTGCTTGGGACTGTGGGAAGTACATAGCCTTTGGAATCAGTCCAATCTAAGTTCTGATCCTAGCTTCCCCAATCTATGGCTAGAGGATTTGAATAAGTGGTATAATGTCTTGGGCTTTAGTTTACTTGTCCATAAAATGAGGTATGATACTCTGATCCAGACCCTGTCCTGGTTGCTATGAATTTAGAGGTAGGGTGCAGGAGTTCAATCCAGACAGAAGGATTTGTAACAACTAACTTCAGATAACTTGGTATGTTAATTGAAGATACTGATTCCAGCCTCACTTTAGACACAAAATCAAAATCTTTTGAAATGGAACCAGAGAACATGCATTTTATACATTTTCTAGTGAATCATATGTACACAAAAGTGAGAGAGGTAAATAGTGGTAAACAGATGTAGTGATACTATATCATGCAAAGTAATGAGAAATGCTACAAAAAGGGATAACTCTGAAGGGTCTGGGAGTGCAGAGGTGGGGTGCCTGCTTTAGGATGGGCAGCTTCATGGAGAAAGTGGTACAAGGCATGATTCTTGCTTATTCCAGTTTTGTCTCACTCTCAGTGTTCAAACTTTGGCTTAGACCATGTCCCAACTTAAAGTATTTGTTTGGTTCAGCCCAAGTCCTCTGAATCTTCCCTTTTGTACAGCCTCCCTTACCACCCCAGTATGTGTGCAGTGACATATCACACCCAGGTTTGCAGAATGCCTGTCCCATTAGCTGCTGCAGGCTTCAGTAATGACAGAGGTACCGAAGAGGCATAGCTTCCTTCTATAGGCCACACACAATTTTGCTCTACTGAAAGCCTTGGGCTACAATAAAGAGTTTAGTGTTGGTAATTTATTTATACCCTTACGTTCTTCCAAAACAGGGTTTGAAGTGCCTTCAATAGATACAAATAATACAAGTCAAAATTTGAAATAAATGAGCAAAGATGGGCAAAGAAATGATACTGGCAGGAAAGTAAGAGGAAGACAACAGTAGAATCTGTAAACAAGCTCTTTAACATATGTTTCTTCCCAGCTTTACAAGTAGCTATACATTTGATTTTGAGCTTCTTAGTAGCCAGCACCAACAGGGAGCAACTATTAGTTTTATAATATTCATAGCATCTACTTGAGTAAGTTGAACTGGATGCCAAGGAGAAGCATAGCTTTTCTTAGGACTGTCATAAAGATGTAAAACATCCAATATATAAGAGAGTGAATGATAGCCTCAGTACTCTTGTAGTAATTAATTATTATTTGATATAATTATTTAAGATTATCTTTTTTTTAAAAAGATTTTATTTATTTATTTGACAGAGAGAAATCACAAGTAGATGGAGAGGCAGGCAGAGAGAGAGAGGGAGCAGGCTCCCCGCTGAGCAGAGAGTCCGATGCGGGACTCGATCCCAGGACCCTGAGATCATGACCCGAGCCGAAGGCAGCGGCTTAACCCACTGAACCACTATTTCAATGTACGATATTGATTTTATCAAACTCTTTTACTTGAAGGTGCTTTGAAGGTTCATTTGTTCTACCCGATAGCACGGAGAATTCTGCCTTGAGAGGTAGCAGCTTCCCTTCCAGTCTCCCACTATTGCAGCATTCCTTCTTCTCTGCTCTGCCCTGTCTCCTGGGGGGCCTTATCCAACTACACTTGAGACTTTCCAAATAGTCTGGAATTGGCTGAACCCTAAAATATTGTTCAATCTTTAACATTCTCAAACATCTTCCTGATATTAGAGAAACCCTCTCGGGAGATATAAAAGCCCTTTCTGGAGAAATAAAAGAACTAAAATCTAACCAAATTGAAATAAAAAAAAGCTATTAATGAGATGCAATAAAAAATGGAGGCTCGCACTGCTAGGATAAATGAGGCCGAAGAAAGAATTAGCGATATAGAAGACCAAATGACAGAGAATAAAGAAGCTGAGCAAAAGAGGGACAAACAGCTACTGGACCACGAGGGGAGAATTCGAGAGATAAGTGACACCATAAGATGAAACAACATTAGAATAATTGGGATTACAGAAGAAGAAGAAAGAGAGAGGGGAGCAGAAGGTATACTGGAGAGAATTATTGGGGAGAATTTCCCCAATATGGCAAAGGGAATGAGCATCAAAATTGAGGAGGTTCAGAGAACGCCCCTCAAAATCAATAAGAATAGGCCCACACCCCGTCACCTAATAGTAAAATTTACAAGTCTTAGTGACAAAGAGAAAATCCTGAAAGTAGCCCAGGAAAAGAAGTCTGTAACATACAATGGTAAAAATATTAGATTGGCAGCTGACTTCTCCACAGAGACCTGGCATGCCAGAAATAGCTGGCATGATATTTTCAGAGCACTAAATGAGAAAAACATGCAGCCAAGAATACTATATCCAGCTAGGCTATCATTGAAAATAGAAGGAGATATTAAAAGCTTCCAGGACAAACAAAAACTGAAAGAATTTGCAAACACCAAACCAGCTCCACAGGAAATATTGAAAGGGGTCCTCTAAGCAAAGAGAGAGCCTACAAGTGGTAGATCAGTAAGGAACAGAGACAATACACAGTAACAGTCACCTTACAGGCAATACAATGGCACTAAGTTCATATCTCTCAATAGTTACCCTGAATGTTAATGGGCTAAATGCCCCAATCAAAAGACACAGGGTATCAGAATGGATAAAAAAAACCAAAACCCATCTATATGTTGCCTCCAAGAAACTCATTTTAAACCCAAAGATACCTCCAGATTTAAAGTGAGGCTGTGGAAAAGAATTTACCATGCTAATGGACATCAGAAGAAAGCAGGAGTGGCAATCCTTATATCAGATCAATTAGATTGTAAACCAAAGACTATATTAAGAGATGAGGAAGGACACAATATCATACTCAAAGGGTCTGTCCAACAAGAAGATCTAACAATTTTAAATATCTATGCCCCCAACGTGGGAGCAGCCAAATATATAAACCAATTAATAACAAAATCAAAGAAACACATCAACAATAATACAATAATAGTAGGGGACTTTAACACTCCCCTCACTGAAATGGACAGATCATCCAAGCAAAAGATCAACAAGGAAATAAAGGCCTTAAAGGACACACTGGACCAGATGGACATCACAGATATATTCAGAACATTTCATCCCAAAGCAACAGAATACACATTCTTCTCTAGTGCACATGGAACATTCTCCAGAATAGATCACGTCCTCGGTCCTAAATCAGGACTCAACCGCTATCAAAAGATTGGGATCATTCCCTGCATATTTTCAGACCACAATACTCTGAAGCTAGAACTCAACCACAAGAGGAAGTTTGGAAAGAACCCAAATACATGGAAACTAAACAGCATCCTTCTAAAAAGAATGAATGGTCAACCAGGAAATTAAAGAAGAATTGAAAAAAATCATGGAAACAAATGATAATGAAAATACAATGGTTCAAAATCTGTGGGACACAACAAAGGCAGTCCTGAGAGGAAAATATATAGCGGTACAAGCCTTTCTCAAGAAACAAGAAAGGTCTCAGGTACACAACCTAACCCTACACCTAAAGGAGCTGGAGAAAGAGCAAGAAAGAAACCCTAAGCCCAGCAGGAGAAGAGAAATAATAAAGATCAGGGCAGAAATCAATGAAATAGAAACCAAAAAAACAATAGAACAAATCAACGAAACTAGGAGCTGGTTCTTTGAAAGAATTAATAAGTTGATAACCCCCTGCCAGACTTATCAAAAAGAAAAGAGAAAGGACCCAAATAAATAAAATCATGAATGAAAGAGGAGAGATCACAACTAACAGCAAAGAAATACAAACTATTATAAGAACATACTATGAGCAACTCTACGCCAACAAATTTGACAATCTGGAAGAAATGGATGCATTCCTAGAAACATATAAACTACCGCAACTGAACCAGGAAGAAATAGAAAGCCTGAACAGACCCATAACCACTAAGGAGATTGAAACAGTCATTAAAAATCTCCAAACAAACAAAACCCCAGGGCCAGACGGCTTCCCGGGGGAATTCTACCAAACGTTTAAAGAAGAACTTAATTCCTATTCTCCTGAAACTGTTCCAAAAAATAGAAATGGAAGGAAAACTTCCAAACTCATTTTATGAGGCCAGCATCACCTTGATCCCAAAACCAGACAAGGATCCCATCAAAAAAGAGAGCTATAGACCAATATCCTTGATGAACACAGATGTGAAAATTCTCACCAAAATACTAGCCAATAGGATTCAACAGTACATTAAAAGGATTATTCACCACGACCAAGTGGGATTTATTCCAGGGCTGCAAGGTTGGTTCAACATCTGCAAATCAGTCAATGTGATACAACACATCAATAAAAGAAAGAACAAGAAGCATATGATACTCTCAATAGATGCTGAAAAAGCATTTGACAAAGTACAGCATCCCTTCCTGATCAAAATTCTTCAAAGTGTAGGGATAGAGGGCACATACCTCAATATCATCAAAGCCATCTATGAAAAACTCACCGCAAATATTATTCTCATTGGAGAAAAATTGAAAGCTTTTCTGCTATGGTCAGGAACATGGCAGGGATGTCCATTATCACCACTGCTATTCAACATAGTACTAGAAGTCCTAGCCTCAGCAATCAGACAACAAAAGGAAATTAAAGGCATCCAAATCAGCAAAGAAGAAGTCAAACTATCACTCTTCGCAGATGATATGATACTATATGTGGAAAACCCAAGAAACTCCACTTCAAAACTGCTAGAACTTGTACAGGAATTCAGTAAAGTGTCGGGATATAAAGTCAATGCACAGAAATCAGTTGCATTTCTCTACACCAACAACAAGACAGAAGAAAGAGAAATTAAGGAGTCCATCCCATTTACAATTGCACCCCAAACCATAAGATACCTAGGAATAAACCTAACCAAAGAGGCACAGAATCTATACTCAGAAAACTATAAAGTACTCATGAAAGAAATTGAGGAAGACACAAAGAAATGGAAAAATGTTCCATGCTCCTGGATTGGAAGAATAAATATTGTGAAGATGTCTATGCTACCTAAAGCAATCTACACATTTAATGCAATTCCTATCAAAGTACCATCCATCTTTTTCAAAGAAATGGAACAAATAATCCTAAAATTTATATGGAACCAGAAAAGACCTCGAATAGCCAAAGAGATATTGAAAAAGAAAGCCAAAGTTGGTGGCATCACAATTCCAGACTTAAAGCTCTATTACAAAGCTGTCATCATTAAGACAGCTTGGTACTGGCACAAAAACAGACACATAGATCAATGGAACAGAATAGAGAGCCCAGAAATAGACCCTCAACTCTATGGTCAACTAATCTTTGACAAAGCAGGAAAGAATGTCCAATGGAAAAAAGACAGCCTCTTCAATAAATGGTGTTGGGAAAATTGGACAGCCACATGCAGAAAAATGAAATTGGACCATTTCCTTACACCACACACAAAAATAGACTCAAAATGGATGAAGGACCTCAATGTGAGAAAGGAATCCATCCAAATCCTTGAGAACACAGGCAGCAACCTCTTCGACCTCAGCCGCAGCAACATCTTCCTAGGAACATCGCCAAAGGCAAGGGAAGCAAGGGCAAAAATGAACTATTGGGATTTCATCAAGATCAAAAGCTTTTGCATAGCAAAGGAAACACTTAACAAAATCAAAAGACAACTGACAGAATGGGAGAAGATATTTGCAAACAACATATCAGATAAAGGACTAGTGTCCAAAATCTATAAAGAACTTATCAAACTCAACACCCAAAGAACAAATAATCCAATCAAGAAATGGGCAGAAGACATGAACAGACATTTCTGCAAAGAAGACATCCAGATGGCCAACAGACACATGAAAAAGTGCTCCACATCACTCGACATCAGGGAAATACAAATCAAAACCACAATGAGATATAACCTCACACCAGTCAGAATGGCTAAAATCAACAAGTCAGGAAATGACAGATGCTGGCGAGGATGCGGAGAAAGGGGAACCCTCCTACGCTGTTGGTGGGAATGCAAGCTGGTGCAACCACTCTGGAAAACAGCATGGAGGTTCCTCAAAATGTTGAAAATAGAACTGCCCTATGACCCAGCAATTGCACTACTGGGTATTTACCCTAAAGATATAAATGTAGTGATCCGAAGGGGCATGTGCACCCAAATGTTTATAGCAGCAATGTCCACAATAGCCAAACTATGGAAAGAACCTAGATGTCCATCAACAGATGAATGGATCAAGAAGATGTGGTATATATACACAATGGAATACTATGCCGCCATCAAAAGAAATGAAATCTTGCCATTTACGACAACATGGATGGAACTAGAGCGTATCATGCTTAGCGAAATAAGTCAAGTGGAGAAAGACAACTATCATATGATCTCCCTGATATGAGGAAGTGGTGATGCAACATGGGGGCTTAAGTGGGTAGGAGAAGAATCAATGAAACAAGATGGGATAGGGAGGGAGACAAACCATAAGTGACTCTTAATCTCACAAAACAAACTGAGGGTTGCTGGGGGGAGGGGGGTTGGGAGAAGTGGGGTGGGGTTATGGACATTGGGGAGGGTATGTGCTTTGGTGAATGCTGTGAAGTGTGTAAAGCTGGCGATTCACAGACCTGTCCCCTGGGGGATAAAAATATATGTTTATAAAAAATATCAATCAATCAATCAATCAATCAAGGATTATTCTGAAGGGGAAAAAAAATCAAAATCAAACAAAAAAAAACCCATTCTCAAACATCTTCCTTATGAAGTCATTCCATCCTTCAGGACCGAGTTCAGGTCTGAGAAGGGCTTTCCAGGAAGGCTTCTCTGCTCCAACCATCAGGTTTACTTTCCTCCTCATCATGCATCTATATTACTCTGCTGGGATTTCCATTTTAACATTTATTATAATCCACCTTGAGCTAGGGTATAGATGAGCATATCCATTATATATATCTCTTTCTTTTCCATGACTCTCTCTCTCTATCTAAACCCAAGAGGAAGCAGAACAAAGGTCACTTGGAACCAGGGCCTGGAAGTAATGTAAGAGCTGTCCACTGAGCACTAGCTCTGTACCAGGCATTCCACTGTGGAATTGTGGGGTTGGCAGGGGTGAGGTGGGGTGTGTGAGTTGCTGAGATGAGAAAGTGATGTTTATTGCCCTCAGGCCCATATGACAACCTGCTGGATGGTGGGCTGCTCATGGGCAGGAGGTATTTGTACTCATTGTACTCAGCCTGATGTTTGTGGATTTTTTATTTTATTTTTATTTTATTATTTTTTTTTGTGGATTTTTTAAATTGACATATAGTATATTATTTGCTTCCAGGGTACAGGTCTGTGAATCATCAATCTTACACAATTCACAGCACTCACCATAGCATAAGCCCTCCCCAATATCCATAACCCAGCTACCCTATTCCTCCCCTCCCACTCCTTAGCAACCCTCATTTTGTTTCCTGAGATTAAGAGTCTTTTGTGGTTTTTCTCCTTCCCGGGTCCCATATCGTTTCATTTCCTTCCTCCCTTCCCCCCAGAACCCCTCACCTCTCAAATTCCTCATATCAGAGAGATAATATGATAATTGTCTCTCTGACGGACTTATTTCACGTAAAATAATACCCTCTAGTTCCATCCACGTCTTTGCAAATGGCAAGATTTTGTGTTTTTTGATGGCTGCATAGTACTCCATTGTGTGTGTGTGTGTGTGTGTGTGTGTGTATAAAACATCTTCTTTACCTGTTCATCTGTTGATGGACATCTAGGTTCTTTCCATAGTTTGGCTATTGTGGACATTGCTCATATAAACATTTGGGTGCATGTACCCCTTCAGATCACTACATTTGTATCTTTAGGGTAAATACCCAGTAGTGTGATTGCTGGGTTGTAGGATAGCTCTATTTTCAACTTTTTCAGGAACCTTCATACTGTTCTCCAGAGTGGTTGTACCAGCTTGCATTCCCACCAACAGTGTAGGAGGATTCCCCTTTCTATGCATCCTTGCCAACATTTGTTGTTTCCGGACTTGTTAATTTTAGCTATTCTGACTGTTATGAGGTGGTATCTCCCTGTGGTTTTGATTTGTGTTTCCCTGATGACGAATAATGTTGAGTACTTTTTCACATGTCTGTTGGACATTTGGATGTCGTCTTTGGAGAAATATCTATTCATGTCTTCTGCCTATTTCTTGATTGGAATACTTATTCTTTGGTTGTAGAGTTTGGTTAAGTTCATTATAGATTTTGGATATTAGCCCTTAATCTGATATGTCATTTGCAAATATCTTCCCCATTCTGTCAGTTGTCTTTTGGTTTTGTTAACTGTTTCCTTTGCTGTGCAAAAGTTTTTTTTATCTTGATGATGTCCCAATAGTTCATTTCTGGCCTTGCTTCCCTTGCCTTTGGTGGTGTTTCTAGAAAGAAGTTGCTGTGGCTGAGGTAAAAGAGGTTGCTGCCTGTGTTCTTTTCAAGGATTTTGTTGGATTCCTGTCTCACATTTAGGTCTTTCATCCATTTTGAGTTTGTTTTTGTGTGTGGTGTAAGAAAATTGTCCAGTTTCATTCTTCTGCATGTGGATGTCTAATTTTCCCAACACCATTTGTTAAAACACTGTCTTTTTGGAGTGGAGTCTTTTGGGTTTTCCAAATAAAGTATCATATCATCTGCAAAGAGTGAGAGTTTGACTTTTTCTTTGACAATTTGGATGCCTTTTATTTATTTTTGTTGTCTGATTGTTGAGGCTAGGACTTCTTGTACTATGTCGAATAGCAGTGGTGAGAGTGGACAGCCGTGCTGTGTTCCTGACCTTAGGAAGAGTTCTCAGTTTTTCCCCATTGAGAATATTTGCTGCAGGTTTTTCATAGGTGACTTTGATGATATTGGGGTATGTACCCTCCATCCCTACACTGTGAAGAGTTTTGATCAAGAAAGCTTTGTCATAGGGGCGCCTGGGTGGCTCAGTGGGTTAAGCCGCTGCCTTTGGCTCAGGTCATGATCTCAGGGTCCTGGGATTGAGTCCCGCATTGGGCTCTCTGCTCAGCAGGGAGCCTGCTTCCTCCTCTCTCTCTCTCTCTTTCTGCCTGCCTCTCTGCCTACTTGTGATCTCTCTCTGTCAAATTAATAAATAAAATCTTAAAAAAAAAGAAAGCTTTGTCATATGCTTTTTCAACATCTATTGAGAGTATCATATGGTTCTTGTTCTTTCTTTTATGTTAATGTATTGTATCACGTTGACTGATTTGCAGATGTTGAACCAAACTTGAAGCCCAGGAATAAACCCCATTTGGTGGTGGTGAATAATCCTTTTAATGTACTGTTGGATCCTACTGGCTAGTATTTTGGTGAGAATTTTTGCATCCATGTTCATTAAGGATATTGATCTGTAATTCTCCTTTTTAATGGAGTCTCTCTCTGGTTGAGAGATCAAGGTAATGCTGGCCTCATAAAATGAGTTTGGAAGTTTTCCTTCCATTTCTATTTTTTGTTAGTTTCAGGGGAATACATATTAATTCTTCTTTAAATGTTGGGTTAGAATTCCCCTGGGAAGCCATCTGGCCCTGGGTTCTTGTTCCTTGGGAGATTTTTGACGATTGCCTCAATCTCCTTACTGGTTATAAGTCTGTTCAGGTTTTCTATTTCTTCCTGGTTCAGTTGTGGTAGTTTATATGTCTCTAGGAATGCATCCATTTCTTCCAGATGGTCAAATTTCCTGGTGTATAGTTGCTCATAATAAGTCCTTATAATTGTTTATATTTCTTTGGTGTTGGTGGTGATCTCTCCTCTTTCATTCATGATTTTATTAATTTGGGTCCTTTCTCTTTTATTTTTGATGAGTCTGGCCAAGGTTTATCAATCTTATTAATTCTTTCAAAGAACAAGGTCCTAGTTTCATTGATCTGTTCTACTATTCTTTTGGTTTCTATTTAATTGATTTCTGCTCTGATATTTATGATTTCTCTTCTCCTGCTGGGTTTAGGCTTTCTTTGCTGTTCTTTCTCCAGCTCCTTTAGGTGTAGAGTTAGGTTGTGTACTCAAGACCTTTCTTTTTTCTTGAGAAAGACTTTACTGCTATATAATTTTCTCTCAACACCACCTTTACTGTGTCCAAAAGATTTTGAACAGTTGTGTTTTCATTTTCATTTGTTTCCATGAATTTTTAAATTTCTTCTTTAATTTCCTGGTTGACCCTTTCACTCTTTAGTAGGATGCTCTTTAGCCTCCATGTATTTAATTCTTTATAACTTTCCTCTTGTGATTGAGTTCTAGTTTCAAAGTACTGTGGTCCAAAAATATGCAGGGAATGATCCCAATCTTTTAGGAACCGGTTGATATCTGATTTGTGACCTACGATGTGATCTATTCTGGAGAATGTTCCACATGCACTACAGAAGAATGTGTATTCTGTTGCTTTGGGATGGAATATTCTGAATATATTTGTTATGTGCACCTGGTCCAGCGTGTCATTTAAAGCCTTTATTTCCTTGTTGATCTTTTGCTTAGATGATCTGTCCATTAGAGTAAGGGCGGTGTTAAGTCCCTACTATTATTATATTTTTGTTGATGTGTTTATTTCATTCAGTTATTAATTGGTTTATATTATTGGCAGCTCCCATGTTAGGGGCATAGATATTTAAAATGGGTAGATCTTCCTTTTGAACAGACCCTTTAAGTATGATATAGTGTATTCCCTCATCTCTTAGAGTCTTTGGCTTAAAATCTAATTTATCTGCTATAAGGATTGCCACCACAGCTTTCTTTTGATGTCCATTAGCATGGTAAATTGTTTTCCACCCCCTCACTTTAAATCTGGAGGTGTCTTCCAGTCTAAAATGAGTTTCTTGTACACAGCATATCTATGGGTCTTGTTTTTTTTAATCCATTCTAATACCCTGTGTCTTTGGATTGGGGCATTTAACCTACTTACATTCAGGGTAACTATTAAAAGGTATTAATTTAAAGCCATTGTATTGTCTGTAAGGTGAATGTTACTGTATATTGTCTCTGTTCCTTTCTGGTCTGTTACTTTTAGGCTCTCTCTTTGCTTAGAGGACCCTTTCAATATTTCCTGTAGGGCTATTTGCTGTTCGCAAATTCTTTCAGTTTTTGTTTGTCCCGAAAGCTTTTTATCTCTCTTGGTATTTTCAGTGATAGTCTAGCTGGATATAGTATTCTTGGCTGCATATTTTTTTCATTTAGTGCTCTGAATAGATCATGCTGGTCCTTTTCAGCCTGCCAGGTCTCTGTGGATAAGTCTGCTGCCAGTCTAATATTTCTACCATTGTAGGTTATAGATCTCTTGTTCTGAGCTGTTTTCAGGATTTTTCTCTTTGTCACTGAGACTTGTAAATTTTACTATTAGATGACAGGGTATTGACCTATTTATTGATTTTGAGGGGGGTTCTCTGTGCCTCCTGGATTTTGTTGCTTTTTCCCTTTGCCAAATTAGGGAAATTCTCTGCTATAATTTGCTTCAATATACCTTCTGTCCCTCTCTTTCTTGTTCTTCTGGGATCCCAATTGTTCTAATATTGTTTTGACTTATGGTATCACTTACCTCTGGAATTCTCCCCTCATGGCCCAGTAGTTGTTTATCTCTCTTTTGCTCAGCTTCTTTACCCTCCATCATTTGGTCTTCTGTATCACTAATTCTCTCTTCTGCCTCTTTTAACCTAGCAGTAAGAGCCTCCATTTTTTATTCCACCTCACTAATAGCTTCTTTGATTTCTAGTTGGTTAGATGTTAGATCTTTTATTTCTACAGAAAGGAATTCTCTGGTATCTTCTCTGCTTTTTTTTGGATCCGAGCTAGCACCTTGATATTCGTCATTCTGGACCCTAGTTCTAACATCTTACTAATGTCTGTATTGATTAGTTCCCTAGCCATCAGTACTGCCTGTTATTCTTTGTTTTGTTTTGTTTTGTTTTTGTGAGTTTTTCCACCTTTCATTTTATCCAGATGAGAATAGTTGAATGAGAGAATAAAATACTAAAAGGGTAGCAAGGATCCCAGAAAAATATACACTAACCAAATCAGAAGAGACCCGAAACCAGGCGGAGAAGAAAGGAGGGGGGAAATATATATGTATATGTATGTGTGTGTATACATATATACACATATGTGTATACATATATACACACATATACGCATGTGTACACATACATAAGCATATGTATATATAGAGAGACAGCTACACACACACACATACATATGTATATATACATATATATATATAATGACTGGTGAATAGAACAGAGCCACACACTTGATTTTGGGTATATTTTGGTCTAGAAACACCTTCCCAAAAATTTTAAGAAAGAAAATCTTATATATATATATATATATGCAAAAATAAGGGTAAACATGATGAAGGGATGGAATATGACTGTAAAGATGAAAATTTAAAAGTATTCTAAAAAAGGAACTGATAAGAAATTGGCTGAAAAAAGAAAAAAAAGAAGAAAGAATGTGATCAGGCTGGACACTAGAATAAAGCCATGTGCTAGTTTTAGGGTATATTTTGATTTGTTAGAAGAAATTGTATTCCATAATTTTAAAAAAGAAAAACCTATATGAATAAAAAAATAAGGTTATTAAAAAAATAAGGTTAAATACAATGAAGGGATAGAATATGACTGTAACAATGAAAATTTAAAAAGTTTTTTTTATTTTTTAAATTAATTTTATTTTATTTTTTCAGTGTTCCAAGATTCATTGTTTATGCAGCATACCCAGTACTCTATGCAATACATACCCTCCTTAGTACCCACCACCAGGCACACCCAATCCCCCGACCCCCTTCCACTCCAAAACCCTCAGTTTGTTTGTCAGAGTCCACAGTCTCTTGTGGTTCATTTCCCCCTCCAGTTTTCCCAAATCACTTCTCCTCTCCTTCTCCCAATGTCCTCTTTGATATTCCTCTGTCCTCCATAAGTATTTGAAACCATGTGATAATTGACTCTCTGCTTGACTTATTTCACTCAACATTTTGTTAAAAGGTATTGATAAGATAAAATAGTTTTAAAAAGTTAAAATAGGAAAGAGGAAAAAATAGAGTGTGTGGCTCTGTTCTATTCACCACTCATTAAAATAAAAGAATAAGAAAAAAAAATTTAAAAAGATAGAATAAGAAAAAAATAAAATAAAAATTTGACTTTGAAAGACTAAGAATCATGGGGGGAAAAGCTATGAATTCTGTGTGTTGCATTCCCCTAGTTCTGTAGTTCCACAGTTCTCATTGATCAGTAAACTTGGTCTTGGCTAGATGTTCTTGCTGATCTTCTGGGGGAGGAGCCTGTTGCTGTGATTCTCAAATGTCTTTGCCCAAGGTGGAATTTTACTGCCCTTGCCAGGGTCCAGGCTAAATAATCTGTTTGGGTTCACTCTATTGAGGTTTTGTTCCCTGAACACTTTCTGTAGGGCTTTGGAAGATGAGAATGAAGATGGTACCCTCCCAATCTCTGGCCATAGGAGCTGAGAGCTCAGGGCCTCACTCCTCAGTGCCCCCTGAGAAAAGCAGTCAATCCCTCCCATCTCCCTGGTCTCTGGCTGCACTCTGAGCTCTCCCAGCCTGTGACCAAGCATTTCTATCTCTGTCACAGGGCCCCATTTGGAGTCTCCAAACTCAGCAGATTCCTAGAGGATGCCCTGTACTGCTCTTCCTGAAGGAAGAAGGCTAGTTTCCCTGGATCTGCCATCCACAGGGATTTTGCTTGAAGAGAAGTGGCCCGACTGAGACACCTAGGAATCAGAATTTGCAGAAGTCACACCATTTTTGTAAAAAGCATCCATTTCATAACAGTCATGTTATTACACCCGTGTTATAGCATTCTTAGCAGAAAAAAAAAAACTGCAAAATATTCTAGATATAACAATCCCAGGAAATATTCCCTATCCTAGATATCTGCTTAACCCAGGTTTTTGCTTCTGTACTGCACTTGGCAATTCTTAGAAATTGGCAACAGGATGTAGCTTATGCCTTTATAAGCCTACTCCTGAGCTCATTTGGGGCTGTGAGATTTTGGAGTCCATTAGCCTTCTTGCAGCCACTGGCTTTTTAATAAAAGAGTCTTTAATTTGGCCTACTGAATATAGTGTTCATCTGTATAACTTGCTGCTCAGAATATAACATTTGGAGGCCCCAGCAAGATACCTGAGTGGCCTCTGGCACTCAGACTAGATGCCTACAGGGCAGATGGCCTTGCTGTCTGCACTGCCAGTCCTGGGGGATAACTCCAGGGGAGGCACCCCCTGAGATGTATCAGGATCCCGGAGTCCTCTCTCCGAGATTCTGACAGCCGGTCAACCCTCCAAACACCCACTGAGTCACCTGGAAATTCCTGAGGTGAGGCCACCTTTCTGTTTTTCTGAGGACTGGTCTACCTGGTGGTGCAAGTGAGACAACTGGACACAGTCTTAAGTCTCTTCCATGGACTCACCCCTAAGACATTAGGTGGGCATCTCTGGCCAAGGAGCCCACAGAAGTCCTTCCTGACTTACTTCTCCAAATCTTCTTTTCTCTGTTTTCTGCCAATAAAATCTATACTGGGTACTATACAGGGGTAAAAGACTGGGAATGTGGGACAAAAAGAGCAGAACAGGGATTACAAAAATTATGTATCTACATTTGCCAGTGTTCAGGACAAGTTAGTTGGCAATGTTTAAACTCAGGGAAGTTTTTCTGTCCCCATTGGAGATGTGAAACTCTATCAACTATTAACAATTACCACAGGGATGGGGATGTCCACCTAAAATTTAGAAGGGACCCCAACCCCTCTACTTGTGTAATAGGAAAATGTAACCCAGTGACCTTCATGACCAGAAAAGGGTATTCAACTTCCAACTCATGGGAAACGGGTAAGACTTGGGAAATAAAACCTTATGTATCTGAGAAGGACCTGGGAACCCTGTTTACCATTCAAAAGAAAACCCCACCCCTACCAGAAAGATCACTGGGTCCTCTTGCTGATTTGCTTTACCAATACCAGTAGGCAAAGGTCCCTCCAAACCGTCCACTGCCCCTACAAGCATTATGCCCTAATCAAGAGATCAGCTACTACCCCCTCGGCCAAATCCCCAACCAGAGCTGCTTCTTCTAAACATAATCAGTGCTGTCCATCAGCTTATAAATACTTCCCAGCCAAAATTGGGAGCTGGTAGCTGGCTATGCTTTAACTCCAAACCCCATATTATATAGGAGCAGGTCTTTCTAGAGCCATCTCATCTACTAACAACTCCAATAATTGTAGTTGGGAAGTAACCCAAGTTAACATTAGGAAACATACAAGGGACAGGGACATGCTTAATATCAACTAACTACAATCTTCAACAATCACCCTATGCATCAGTATGCAACTGGACTATCCAAATTAGTAACAACTCTAAAACTTTTTTCAAGCCCTGAATCAAACTTGGCTAGCCTGCACTAATGGTCTCACAAAATGCACTGCTGGGGCCCAATTCACAAATCAGTCAAGACCCCTACTTTGTATCCCAGTCTACAATTTACCTCAAATATTTATATACAATGGGGACGGTGGAAGAACCTTAATCCATTCCCTGTTGTCCTCAAACCACTGGAAATAAGCTCCCATTCTAGTGTCCATCTTGGTCAGCCTGGGAATTGCAGGATCTGCCACAGTTGGAGCTTAAGACTTAATAAAAGGAGAAATCAATATAGGGGACTCTAAGCCCAAATAGATGCTGAGCTAGGACACCTTGAAAACTCCATCTCCTTCCTCGAGAGCCAGGTGAATTCATTAGCAGAAATGGTCCTACAAAACAGGCAGGAGCTAGATCTCCTTTTCCTCCAGTAAGGTGGACTTTGTATAGCACTAGGAGAAAATTGCTGTTTTTATGCTAACAACTCCGGGCTAATAAGAGAAAGTCTATCTCTAATGAGAAAAAAATATGGAAACTAGGAAAAATAGAAAAAAGCAACAAAATAGTTCATTTAAAAACTTGTTCAACTGGTCTCCATGGGTAACCACCCTTGTTTCGGCCACATTAAGGCCTCTCATTCTCTTACTCATGGCCATTACAATAGGACCCTGTATCATAAATTGGACTATAAGTCTGGTTAAAAAAAAAAACACAAAAACAAATTATCCCAGTCAAACTCTTAAGGATAAAATAAAGATGTAACCCATTACAAAAGGAAGAAGAATCAATGATGTGATTCATTGTCTTAAAACCAGTGAGAAATGAGTCACCTAGGAGACAGACTTAGCATGTCATGCCATTTTTGTAAAAAGCGGCCATTTCATAACACAGTCATGTTATTACACCCATGTTATTGCAATCTTAGTAGAAAAAAATGCAAAATATTCCAGATATGAAAATCCCAGGAAATGTACCCTACCCTAGATACCTACTTAACCCAGCTTTTTTGCTTCTGTACTGCACTTGGCAATTCTTAGAAACTGGCAACAGGATGTGGTTTATGCCTTTATAAGCCTACCCCCTGAGCTCATTTGGGGTTCTGAGATTTTGGAATGCATGAGCCCTCTCACAGTCGCCAGCTTTTTAATAAAGGCTCCTTAATTTGGCCTACTGAATATGGTGTCCATCTGTATAACTTGCTGCTCAGAATATAACATGACTGTGCCTCAGATCATGGTTTAAGGTAGCCCTGAGTTGAGAGCCCACTGCTTGGCTCCATCTCTGCAGCCAGCTTCCCTGTTCCAATGGCTGGAAGCTCTGCCACACTCGGGCACCCCTGGTCTTTTTGTGACCCCACCGATCCTAAGACCACACTTTCCCCATGAGGGCCCTCCCCCACTTAGCCTCTGGAGCCATGTCCCTCAGTGGAGCAAACTTCTAAAAGTTCTGATTTTGTGCTTTGCTGTGCTTGTCAGGAGCGGCCCCTCCCCCCACCAGGTCTCTTTTCCTGTTTATCATCTCAGATTCACTTCTCCACATGTTCCACCTTCCAGAAAGTGGTTGCTTTTCTGTTCCTAGAATTTCTGCTCTTCTTTTCGATCTCCTGTTGCATTTGTAGGTGTTCAGAATGGTTTGATAATTATCTGGCTGAACTCCTGGGACTCCACGATATTTAGGTGTCCTACTCCTCCCCCATCTTGCTCCTCCCCCATGATCCAGTCTGTTTATTTGAACTTGAAGCAACCTATCCCAATGACAAAATGACAGATCATTTAAAACAGACACCCTAGTTGTTATTTTTTCTGCTAAGTATCATAACAACTCTGAGATAGTCATTATTACCTCTATTTTACAAAAAAAGCAGCTTAAATGCTCACCTTTTTCCATCCTAGTAAGCTTTAATTTCATCAAGTAAAAAACTGGTTAGATAGTAATACTTACCTTGCAATGTTGTTAAGAAAAATGAAATGCTATACAGAAAATGTCTTATCACAGTCCTTGACCCAGAGAATATGCTTTGGAACTGTGGGTTTCATCCCCCAGGATATAACATTTTATTGAATTCTTATTCCCTTTCATGTACTATCTGAAGTACTTCAAATATTTAATTAACTAATTCCCATTCCTGGACAACCGTATGAAGTGTTACTAATTATTAGTACATAAAACAGAGTTTAGTAACTTGCCCAAGGTAAATGGATAAATGGAAGTGAATTGGGATTTAGACCCAGATAGTCTGCCTCCACCCTGAGTTTTTAAATATTCAGCAGTTCTGCCTTTTATTAAAGCTGCAACCCAACATAGCAAGTGTTACCATAAAGATGAGTTCACACAGTGCCATGGAGACATAGAGATATAAGCTAGAAGGAAAGACTTCCCATGAAAGCATGGCCTGAGCGTGGTTATGAGGTTTTAAGTGGGTGCTAATGAAGAAAGCACTAGAGAAAATGAAAGGAATAGTGTAAGGAAAAGCACAGAGGCAGGAGACAACCCAATATATATGAGTGTCTAGCAGGACATGCCACTGGAACTCTTAGTTATTAATGTTTGCAATGTTCACAGTTCCCTCATTACTCACACTTTCTGCTACATTCCTAGTGTCTGGCCTGCTTGGAAACTCCCAGGGCCATGCTTTGCCCCTGAGCTGTCCTTGATCCAATTCTCACCACCCCCGCAGCTGCCTACCTCCATGGACACTCTGTGCCCTTTGGGGTATCTGTGATTAGCCTTATCTGGCTGATCATATTACCAGGTCTTTGGGGGAGGACCACATCAACCATTGCTCTCTAGCTGAGTGCCCACTCAAGGACTCTCTTTTACTGACACACTGTGGACACACTGCAAGGACTTCTTGATGGTCTCACTTCTTTTGATGTTCACATTCCTGTCTGTAGCACCTCTGCCCCTTGCATCCCATGGTGTTTGTTCTCTTAGACATTCAACATTACCATAGGCCAGGCTTGACCTTAGTGCTGGGCCTACAGCAATAAAGAGAACAAAATTTCTCCTCTGCTCTACTCTTAGGGGAGAAGAAAGGCAGTAAATGAAAAACAATGAATATTTAAGTTATAGAGAAAACACGGCTTGAGGAACTAGAGAATGAGGAGAGTGGAAGTGATCAAGAAAGACCACCTGGGAGATTTTGACCAATGACTCCAAAAACTATGTGGTCTCTCTAGTTCTAGAGTTGACAGATGGTTACAAACATGCTCTCCCATCTATCCACTACTGTTCCCTCCCCCACCTCCCCTCCTCTGAAACAAATAGATGTGGAAATAAATTTTTCTGTCCCTGTCTCTTCGACTAAAGCCAATTATTGAATTTCTCCCTGCCTAAGAATTCTCACCTGTATGAAAAGTTGTGGCAAAGGCACTCTATGCAAGTATTATACACTAGCTATATACTAATTTAAAAAAATGTTGGGTACCTGCTGTGTACCAGGAACCCTATGGGCATGAGAGGGCAGCCATTACCCTCAAGTACTCATAGTCTAGGGGAGAAGGCATGGAACAAAGGAAAATCACAATGCCAAATCTCAGTTGTGCAGAAGAGGCACTAAAGCCAACAATAGGTGGTTAGGGAGGGCTTTCCAAAGAGCACGATCTCTGAGCATCCAGTGCTATAAAGTGCTTCACTAATGAGTAGGAGATCCAACGTGTGTCCTCACTTAGCCTTACATCTTTCTCATCATCATTCGTTACACATGTGCATGCATATGCACACATGTGTGCGTGCACACACACACAGTGTTCTGGGCAAAGTATGACATTTCACTCCGTAAAGCAATGCACATCCATCATGTCAGCCTTTGCTTTTGTTGTGTCCTCTACCTACAATGTGTTCTCCTTATGTGTGGCTACCAAATCCTGTTTGTCATAGCTAACCTGCTTTCTGGAAGACTTCCCTGCTTTGTCCTAGTTGTAATTAACCTCTCTCTTCTAAGCTCTCATTGCAGTCTATATTATGGTTATGGTAATTTCCTTCCTGGAATTGGATTTATGTTTTCTCTGACATCTTAACTAGATGATAAACTCCTTCAAGATGAACCTGTGTTTCCTTCACTTCTGTGTGCTTGAGACCAAGTACAGCAACTGACACACAGTCAGTGCTTAATAAATATTTCTTTGCTCAAATTGAATTGAGCTGGGTGGATCTACAGTGTCAAGGATTGAATCAAAATTTCTCTTCAGCCAGTTACTGCTTAAAATTCTATGAATGGATATTTTGAGAATTAATTTTTATAGGATTTATATAGATGGGTTATTTTTCCAGACATTTAAATTGCCTCAGGCAGCTGGGAAGTTTATCCATAGTCAAAGATGGTTAAGACTTATCTGATGAAATTCCATCTCATCTCTCTAGTATGATATCATTTATCTATTGGTAGATCTTGGGTAAATTAGGAGGCTATCAGCTGCTTGGAGTCTACTGGGTTTAGACCTAGAGGCTAGCGTCTGGTGAGATAGAAAACATTAAAGGACTCAGCCATTGAGAAAGAGAAAGAAGGAAAGCTGAATGATTCAGGAAATAATCCATCAGTTATAAAGGGCCCAAGGACCTATGGGCAAGGGCTCCAATGTCACTGAGATGTACTATCAGGGCTCAAATAGCGATGAGCTCAAGGAGGTCTCTCTGAGTGGCCAGCTAAAGGGCCAGTCCTGCCCTAAGGTATTCTCCTGAACAAATGTTTTCAAAATATCCATTGATTACTTCATTGTGGGGCTTTCCTGAAATGTTTTATTTTGGGCCTTTCTAACATTGACCCCTTGGGAGAAAATAAGGCAGATTAACAAGAAGAATGAAACTTATGGCTTCTACCTATTGGCCTATGTGGCAGCTCTAAATTCCTCTTCTTGGTATCAGACTCAAATACTGGGTTCTGGAAGATGCTGAATTCTGGAGAGCGAGGACATGCAGCTAGCAGCTGGGTCATCAAAAAATTATCCTGCCAGTAGTAGGGTCTCCTCCGGTTTTCCAGGGGAGAGTCGGGGGGCTGGGGAGGAATGATGTGAATCAGCCCGCCCATTGCTGTGCAGGGTTTATTTATACTCTGCTGGTTTATTTGCTCCTCTTATGACTGCTACCATCTCTCCTGGGGCTTTCTGAGGCTCTCTCAGTAAGTTATATTTTTGATTTTGATTTTCCTTGGTTTGACTACAGATTTGCAGAAACAAACAAACAAACAAAAAAACAATGGAAACAAAATGTACAAATTCATTGGAATAGAAGGAGTTGCTGAAAATCTGGATCAAGAAAACTGATGTTAAAGATTAATATTTTAGACTCAGCATTCCAGGCTCCTCTGGTTAGCAGCCGATATCCTGATGGTATCCATGGAGTTCAGTCAGACTTAAGCCATGATTTCAGCTGAACTGCCAAACTAAACGACTTTTTTTTTCCTCTGCCTACCAAGGAGTTTTATAATATACCCTCAATACAATACTTTCATTACTCACTCACTCAATGAGCATTTCCTGGGAGGCAGCAATGGACTGGAGCCTTGGCTTTAAGTCTATGCTTTCCTGTCACTTCATTATTCAATTTAATGGAGGGCACTCTACCTCTCCAGGCCTCATTTTCACCATTCTCAAGTGTAGATTTTGGAATGTGATCTCAATGAAGGCAGAAAACATGACTTCTTGTTCCTTTTGGCATCCCTAGTACCAAGCATGAGGCCTGACACCTATCAGGTACTCAGAGCATTTGTTGAATAAACAGATTAGCGAGTGCATTGGGATGGACCAAACCATGTGACCTTCAATATTCCAACATGGGCCACTAATCTTTTCAGGTCCACACTTGAGAGTTTTCTCCACCTCCTGACCTGTGCGTGTACTCCCATTAGCTTCCTAGAATTTATGGAGAGAGTTCATATCATAGGCAATACTCCAGCTCCCTAATCCTGAGAAGTGCCTTTTCTCTGAATTTCCATAGCATCAGAACTAACCTCTATCTAAACACCCATTTATATTATCTTATGCTTTTACCTTTTTACTTGTCCTTGCCCCTCACTAGTTATGAACATGTTGAGGGCAGTTTGTTTTTTATTTCTGTATCCTCAGTTCTCAGCACAGTGCTTCTTGTTGAATGGAATTGATGAGTTATTATTTTTCTTTCTTAATCTTCATTGTATGGCTTCATAAGCTTTAATAATATTTTGAAGTTTTGACTAGACTCTCATTATTGTATGTATCTCTATATCTCTTTCTGGTTTTCTCTGTGCATCTCTTCACCTTTTCCTCTCATCATCTTATAGTACAGTGATTAAAACCATGGGCTCTGGATTTAGATTTCTTGGCATTTCATCAGCGGCCTGCATTTCCTAGCTATGTGATCCCGGGAAGTTAATAACATCTCTGTGTTCCAGGTTCCTCATATGAAAATTGGGATAATAAAACTACTTATCACATACAGCTGTTATGAAGATTAAAAGAACACACACAAAGGCATTTGTCACATAATAAACACTCAATCAATAACTAATGTTATCACATATTAGACAACATTATATGTACTGTGAACAAGAATGAAAACTATGCTGTTCTCATGGAACTTAAAGTACAGTGAATCAATCTCTCAGTTTCTGATTTCTGTATGAGAGATAGCTCTTGACATTTAAGTGGACACTTACACCTTAGTATAAATTAGATAATGGATCCTTTCTGGGGAGGAAGTTTTGGTTGTGATAGGGAGAAACATGAGGCCATAGAAAGAAAGGGAAGAAAAAGAAAGGGAAAAGAAAGCTGTGTGATTCAGGAAATAAACCATCAGTTACATAATTTTGCTGTGCCTCCCCCTGTCTTCAGGCCATGGTCAGCAGGTTTAATTTATTGGTTTTTGTGAGCAGCTGCAAGGCACGTCCCATCAATTTTTTGCTCACGATGGCTGTGGAGTGACTCAGACTATTAGCCTTGTATGATTACAGCATCCGTATTATGATGTCGAGGACATGTTGCTGCCGCAATTTATTCTCTTTATTTAGTTCACTTTGTCTCACTCAGCATATCACTCAGCGGCTGTTCGAGAAAACACTGGTGATGGACAATTTCTCTTCCTCTCTCCTCTCCTGATATTCATTCTCCTTGCCCTTCTGTCTTTGTTGATGTCTTGTTTAAAGGAAGATTTGTGGATCTCCTGATTTCCTCTACACTGGCTGACCCTTGTGTCTGCAGCTCTCAGCAATGCGGCACCTCTCCATGGTGCTGAAAACAAGCACGTGGTTCTAGCTCTGCAGTGGCTGCTAAGGAGTCTGACATAGGATACTAACAAACAGCAGCAGGCAGTGGCCTGAGAAAGTATCCTGTCCAATTCCCTTTATTTCAAGGAAAAGGAACAAGAGACACATAAATGAAAAGTTATTTCCTTCAGGATGGTATACCTCTCTTGTCAGATCAGAATACAGCTTTTTTCAGAGTCAAGCAAAGAAGATTCTTTAATCTTCTTGGCCCTCATTTTCCTCATCTGTGAAATGGAGAAACACCAAAATTTTTAAACAACTACTGTGACATAGAGATTATATAATGTGTATAAAGTCCCTAGCACACTGCCTGTCTCATGCCTTCTTCTCTACTCTTATCTCCTGCTGCTTCCTGCCTGGCACATGCTTTAGTAATATAGAATAATTTATGCCCCCCTTACTACACCATGCCACTTTACTATTTCAAGTTCTTCTCTGCTTTTATAACATCCAAACTTGTTCACAATTCATATCAGCTAACATCTCTTTTACAAAGTCTCCTCTGCCCTTCTCTGTTCCTCCTCTAATGTGGATTAGCTGTCCCTTCCAGGTGCTTTTATGACTCTATGCATATCATTTTACATATCTGTCTATCAAGACACCTACCACATGATCATGAACATCTTGATGTCTCTGGCTTACTAGACTAGTAGCTCTTTGAAAGAAGAGGCCAAGTGTCCTATCTCTAGCACAATATATGTCACCAGGTGAGTGTTCAATGTCCTTCGTTTTGAACTGAACATGACTGGGACTTGAAGTATGTGAGTTCTTTTTTTATTCCTAGTCCAGTGCCCTCCTCCCATATTGTCTTGTCTCTAGCTTATTGGGAAGTCTTTTCTTTTTTTTTATTGACTACCATTATGAATACCTTCATTTGCCAATGTCACACATTTGTAGGGACTACTTAGTGTGCCTTAGGTCATCCTTTGAGTGTGCTGGATTCATATCAAGAAGGTTTGTCTTACTGGGACGCCTGGGTGGCGCAGTTGGTTAAATGACTGTCTCCGGCTCAGGGCGTGATCCTGGAGTCCCGGGATCGAGTCCCACATCAGGCTCCCAGCTCCATGGGGAGTCTGCTTCTCCCTCTGACCTTCTCCTCGCTCATGCTCTCTCTCACTGTCTCTCTCTCTCAAATAAATAAAATTAAAAAAAAAAAAAAAGAAGGTTTGTCTTACTGCCTTTGGCATAGATTCTTTCCAAACCAGAGAATTCACATAAGCCACGAATTAAATCCAGAGGGGAGAGGGCATCTGCCTCCATGAATTAGCAACAAAGTCATCATAATCTGGCTTCCAAGTATCCTTAGCAAATTCTAAATCATCACAAGACTTCTATTTAATATCAACAGCAAGAACAGCTGCTCTTACTTTAGGAAAATTAATTGCCTTTCAAATTGTTCTAGAAGCTTAAATCCATTTTGGTAATTCAGTAGGAGTAAACATTCACTTTTACTATCAAGTCCATGAAAGCCCAAACTCTAATGACTTCCTTCAGAATTTAAAGTCACGTGCCATCTGACGCTCTGAGACATCACAAGAGATAATGTGGTTATTGGGAAAATGATTAAAATCTAAGCCACAAAACTGAGATTCTCTTCCTTCTTTGATAATTTACTTTGTTGATGATCTTGAGCAGGACATTTCACATTAGTTAGCTTCTGTTCAATAATCTATGACATGGGAATGACTATAACAATCCTGTTACCTTTATTAAAGATGCTAATGGGATACACTAAACTGATGCGAGACTACTTTGGAGAGTATAAAATTCTATGCAAATCCATGCACAATACAAAGCTGATACTTAAAAAAAGTAGAAACCAGTAATTGGACAGAGAAAGTTATGGAAAAGTGGATTTCAGAAGCTAAGGAGATGTTTGTTCAATGCAGCTGCAAGAAAGGGGGGATAAAGCCTGGAAATAAAAACTAATATTTAATAAGCACTCATATACCAGGTACTATACTAAATGATGAACTTTTCATAACAATCCCAGATATAGATGCTTTTATTATCTTATAATATGGAATGAGGAAGGAAAACATAAGAAGTTTAGCCTAAACATACATGCTAGAAAGGGGTAAAGACAGGAATCTTTAGACAGTCTTGACTCCAGAACCCATATATATAACCAGTCAAACTAAAAGAGTCTTCATCTTATACTATTGTACAGATACCTTCCCTGTTACTAAAGAGATCTGGACAGAAACTAAAGATGAGCTGGAAGAGGGAATTTTTTTAGATGCATTTATGTTATTTGGAGTTAAAGACAATGAGAGATTCCAAGGGAGTAAGTAGAGGCTATTGAAGTTGTTTCTGGCACAATCTCTTACATCTCATACAAATTGTCAGTTTGAGTGTGGCCAAGAAATATTTATTCTTTGTGTATGATAGATGTTATTAAAGATGTTTAGATTATAGAGACAATTAAAACACCCTCTCTTTCTGGGTATAGAAAAGAAGGCAGTGAACTTTGTACTAGTCCTTCAAATTTTGACTGACCTTAGTGAATTTCTTGACCAATAAGATGTGGCTGGTGATGTAGTGGAACTTGAGGCTAGGTCATAAGAAGCCTTACAGTTACTGATTAGGCTTCTTGAAACACTTACTCCTGGAACCTAATTGCTACGCTGAGAAAAGCTCCAGGCCCATGAATAGATGCTGTGGTGGCATCCCCCACTGAGTTCCCAACCAGGGACCAGCATCAGCTGCCAGCCATACGAATGAGCCATCTTGAACATCCAGCCCAAGTGAGTCTTTAGATGACCCTGGCTTCAGTCACTGAAGTAACCATACAAGAGACCCTAGGGAAGAACTTTCTGGCTGAGCTCAGTTAACCACAGCACTGTGAAGAGATAATAAAAAAAAAAGTTGTTTTAAGTCTGAAAATTTTGAAGTGGTTTGTTATGCAGCAATAAATATCTGGAATGTTGTCATAAAGAAAGTCTTAGAGAATGGGAGGCAGATGTATGAACAGGTGACTTCAGTATATGTAGTGAATGGCACTGTAATGTAAGAAGAGGGTACTGTGGAGTTAGCTTAGACCTCAAGGCATCAGAAATGGGACTAGTTCTGCTACTTTTGTTTATGAGGGGTTGACCAGTATTTCATCATCTAGATACATTCCATTATCTTTCTGTTTCTTTTCCAATAATGAGACTTCATAGTTGCATAGATCCCTTGTTACTTCTAAGTCTCAGTTTATCCCTTCATAGATTTAGAGGTAAACCTAGGGTAGGATGTAGAAATGGGACAGAAAGAAGGATACATCTCACTGCAAGGACAGTGAGAACATTTTTGGTGTGGTGAATTGAGCACAGACTCCATGGCTAGAAGTCCTGGGTTTGGGTTCTGACTACATATCTTCCAGCTATACCTCATTCCTTTGAACATCCTTATGCTTCCTTATGCATAACATGATCTTCCTTATGCATAACATGATCTTAGCTGTGCCATGGGCACAAGGGAAAACACCTGAGAGTCTTAGGCATTGCCTTTTTTCCAGATTTATGCTTAGTCCCAGATCTCTTCTGATGTGGCTTTATGCAATGGAAGAAGCTAAGATAGGGGAACTGAGAGAGAGGCAGGTTAGCAGTGTAAATATCATGAGGCAGGGAGCCATGTGGGTTCACAGCAAAGCCAAGCAATATGGAGCATTGGCATAGCCATCCAAGGGCAGGTTGGAAGGGGTTAACTGAGCCAATGGGCCAGCTGGCATCTGTGCTGGCACTCAAGGAGAGAAAGAAAAGGAGCCTCAGTGTCAAGATAAGAAAGAAAAACAAAACAAAATACCAGAACTTTAGCCAAATTCCCCAGTTCCCATATGGATAGAGAAGGAAATGTTCAGCCAACTCCATGCAGCAGCCTCTGGTCAGAAAAGACCTGAAGACTAGGCAAGTCTGTGAATCCACCTGGGCAACCTGTCTCCGTTGGATGGCTAGTCAGAGAACTATATTGTCTTTGATTCAATGTGGCAAGAGAATGGTGCATTTTCCCCCCTTTATTATTCATGCGTTCACCCATCTACCCAACTGTCTATCCACCCATCCATTAATTTGTATATTTTAATAACAAACATGTATTAAACACCTACACTGTGCCAGAAACTATGTATTAGGTAACTAGGGCTATAGGCAAATCACTGAGACAAAGATGAATAAAGTAACATGGTCCCTGCCCTGAGGACAAATCTCTCAAGACTAGATATTATGGACAGCTCCAAGGTGAGCTGGAAGATAAAGTTCGTGGGTGGAAAAAACTAACATTTACTGATCCCTTATTATGAGCCAGATTGTACTAAAAGGTTTACATGCATTATCTTATTTAATCCTCATAATTTACATGTAAGTTTGACAATGTAATTAGCCCTGTTTTACAGCTGAGGAAAACCATGTTCAGCTATGAAGGGCTTGCTCAAGGTTGCCCTGGCACTATGTGTCAGAGTTCAGATTTGAGCTGATTCTGGGCTGAAGAGGAGAACCGGGGAAGGGCAGATAAGGACATATAAAAGGTTGGGACTTAATGTGCCACACAGAGTGTCTTCTTATTGGGTGAGAGTGGATGGTAAATGGAAGTGGTTGGATGGTAACTACTTATTGGAAGTGGTTGGATGGTAAGGATAGGGAGATGTAGTGAAAAGGGAGGCAATTTCTGCCACTGGAACCCAAATGACAGAGCAGCCTCTACATTTGAAGGGTCAATCCAAGTCGAGTAGATACTGCCCCAGCCCCACCACCCTCTTCTCAGTTTTGGTAGAAGGCATTTTCTACTCATCTGCTAAGAACATGCTTATGAAATACAAATCCTCTTCTCTCTGCTTCCTGGCTTGCCTCTTTTACCCATATGTGCACTAACAGATGGATGAGCTACGGAGGCAGCTGAGAATGAGAACAAGCAAGGAGAGTGCTGGGATTTGGGGGTTGGGGGAGGACTCCAGTGCAATTTAATCAAGCAAGGTTTTATGTCTGGGTGTCTGAAGGAATGGAAAGTTTTTGTTTGTTTGTTGATTTTTTAAAAAATTCTTCCATGCTATTATTCACGGGATGGTTTGGGAAGGAGAAGGCAGGGGGATGGGTCACCTGAAAACTACTTCCTACGAGTTTCCCAGAGAAGTTGGCTTCTTCTCTGCAAGCTATTTTCCTTGTCTGGAGTCAGTTCACACCTAATATGGAAGGATCGCTTTTAGTCTATACTTGTTGCTATGGCAGCTTCAGAAGCGGCTGCCGACAGAGCTAGGAGCAGGCTCTCCCTCTTCTCCCAAACTCTTTTGGCACGAGGCTGAACATGCATGGTTTCAAGACTATGCAAGTGTCAGTGGATGGCATGTCTTTTATTTTGGGAAACATCTTTCAAGCGGGCAGAGTGGCAGCTTTTGATGGTCCTTCAGAGCATTAGCTCTGCTAATTCTAACTCATGCATAGCTTCTGTAGTCTGCTCCCCACCTCTCCCCTTCCTTTTTAGAACAAAGGCTGAAAATGGCCCTTATAAATATTTTAAATGATTTAGCTAGTAAGATTAAAATGTGATCTTCTGGTTACTTTTAAAAATAATGTCAAATAAAATAGTGCTATAAATAAGTGGAAAGCTTATTTCCACTAGGAGGGATGCAGTATCTGAAAATGAGAGGGTGTAGGAAAAGACAACAGTGTGAGACGTGGTAACACCTTTTATGTTGGAGCTGGTAGAGTAGAGAGTGAAGCAGACAGAATAGAGGTGACATTGACTTGGTCCTTGCCCTCAAGTAGTTTATAATTCAGTGGGGAAGAAAGATATTGAATAAGTGATAACCAGTATGACGAATATTACAAAGTGGGAGAATATGAGTTACAATGGGAGACTGAGATGGTCTGAGAAAGAGATACTTAAGATAAAAGTGAAGAATCATAGTGTGTGGATCTAGGAGTCAGTACCCTAGCAGAGGGATCAACATGTAAAACCCTGAAGGGAGTTAGTATGTTAGGAGGAATTAAATCTCAGCATAGCTATAGCAGAGGGTGAGCGGGAAAGATTCTAAAATACAAAGATGATGATGGTGTTATTGATGGTGATGGTGATGGTGGGTGCGGTGGCAGTGGTGATAGTAACAACTATTTTCAAAGGCACTTGAGTGGCTGGGTTGGTTAAGCATTCAACTCATGATTTCAGCTCAGGTCATAATCTCAGAGTTGTGAGATCCAGCCCTACATCAGGCTCTGCACTCAGCAGGGAGTCTGCTTGAGATTGTCTCCTTCTATCCACCCTCTCCTCAAAAATTAATTTAAAAAATTTTTTTTCAATGTTCTAGGCATTGTTCTAACCACTTTGCGTATAGTAATTTATTTAATCCTCACAGCAACCTCTTGAAGTATGCACTATTATTATGGCCATTTTACAGATGAGGAAGCTTAAGACCAGAGAAGATCACAAAGCCAGCATGTAAGCAGCCTGGATCTAGGCTCTATGCCAGATAGACAGGGACCTACCACAGTAAACAGTTTAGAGTATATCCACTGGGTAATGAGAGGCCATTAAAAGGTATTCAATGGTATAGGAACATCTGCACTGTAGGGAAAACTACTTTGGCTTCAGGAAACAGTATAAATCAGAGGGGGTGGGATTGGAGGCAAGGACTCCAGTTAGGAGTCTACATTAGCATTTAGGTGAGAGGTGAGAATAAATGATTTGGATTGGAGGATGTTGATGAAGATGGAAAGAAATGGGCAGATCAGATAGTTGCTGAGGAAGTAGAATCTATGGTACCTAAGAGCTGTCTGGATAGGAAGGTAGTTAAAGATGAATCCCAGGTTTCAGGCTTCAATTCCCATCCCTAAAATCAGGTGTGAGGTGGGGAATTCCCACAGGAAAATCCGGGTAAATGGAGGCTGGGTAGGCAAAGACACCTAGTGCCCATATCACAAAAGTCAAAAATAAAACATCTGTCTCTTTCCTTTGCCCCTCCTCAATTCCCCAATTCCCTTCTATAGAGACATCCCATCTATTTATGTCAAATTATGGTCTTTGTAACTGACAAAGATTTAATCAGAGGAGCCTGCTCACCTGTACCAACTTGCTTTCCTCCCCAAACACATAGTCTGCACCCATTTCATCATTAACCTCTTGCCGTGCCAACCCCCACTCATTTATAAAGACATGGCCCGTCCTACGTTTCCTACATCCCCATGTATCTCTCCTCTCTGAGTTTCTTTAGTTCTTACAATCTCTGGCCCCCATAGTAAGACCACTTCACAGATTGTGAGATCTCTTTCCTGGTTTTCTTCCTCAACAAAACAGCGAGCCCCTTGACTGATATTCCTAACCCTTGATCCAAGAATTTTATGAATATTACCTCACTTGAACTCTCCTCAGTTCTGAAAGGTCCAAGGGTAAGCAGCGACATCACCAGTACCATCATCATCATCAATCATCAACCATCCTCTTTTCCAGATGAAGTAGTTAGGATTGAGAGAATCTAAGTGACTGTCCTAATGTGATGTAGCTGGAGAGTTCCAGGTAGGATTTAGAAATTATAAATCCATTGCCTTTCATTGGCAGACTTTTAAAAATTCTACTAGAAATCTGATAATTACTCTATGCCAGTTACGAAGCTCTGTATTTTACATGTTTGTTTTCATGACGATTCTGTGAGATAGGCATTGCCATTGTCCCTGTTCTACAGATGAAGAAACTAAAGCCTAGAAAAAATGAATCGATTTGCCCAAGGTCTCAGGTGATTGAACCAGGGCTAGAATGCAGGGATTCCTACTGTCATTGTGCATTCTCTTAATCACCATATTCTGCTGCCCACCCTGGATTCCACACGAGGCTGCAGCCTCTCTGCTAAGTGCCTAGAAAGAGAGGAGTTAAAGAAGAAAAGAATGCAGGGGGATGCAGACTGTGAAAGAGAAAAGGTGGACCTGGGTGACAGAGACCCCCTTACATTAGAGGACAGCAGGCTTCATACAGAGAATTTTCTCTTGAGCTCATATTGCAGATGCCCTCTCTGAAGAAGCATTTCCTTTCTTCCCCTACCATGACAGCCTCTGTGTCCTGCTGTTTGGCTCAAGGTAACTCTTTCCCTCCTAGAGCCTGTACTCAGGGTGTACAAATGGTTGGTCCTCATCTCCTGGAGTCATCCTGCTGATGAGGCCAATATAAATGCATGAGGGAGTCCAATTCCAGGCACTTGTTTCTGTGAAAGCTCAGTGAAGCCCATCCACAAAGTCACAGACAAGGCTCTGACTGATCAGCTAGAAGGAGACATTTGAAGGTCAAGCCTCTCAGGGAAACTTCACCATAGCTGCTGGGGTACTTCAGAAGCCTCATCTGGGGTGATAAAATCTGCCCATTTGGGCAACTAAGTATGAAGGGTGTGTATTTACAACCAAGGGATCCTCCATGGGCAGAGTTCTGAGAAGAGAAACCTCCTATACATCTTTGAGGTTTCCCTGTAGAAAACTTGGTACAGTGGAAAGGGTGTGAGCTTTGGTGTCCTAGACTAAAATCTCAGCAGTGCCACTTTGAGAAACTATCTTCACTTCTCTGAAATTCAGTTTCCTCATATACAGTGGAGACAGGAATATCCTGAGTAATATCATGCTCAAGGATTTGTTCTGAGAATTAGTTTAAATGAGTTATATAAAATGCTTATTACAATTCATGGAGTGAATTAGACACTCACCTTACAATTCTTTCTTTCTTCCACCCAGGGAGATAGGTCTAATAATTGGTCAGGTCTAGTCCTGATCTTTTGTGTTTATGAGCTATGTGTTTCTGCAGGGAGAGATTTGAAGGAGTCAGGCTTATTAATCTCCATATAACCTGTAGAGTAATTAGAATGTTTATTCTCAGCTCTTTGGGAAGAAGTAACTATAATTACAGGACCAAATTAAATAGCATTATCTTTTATTGTCTCATACTGTTTGCAGGCTTTCTCTGCCAAGTTCCTTTTAGGAATCTGAGAATTTTTCCCCATCAACTTTCTTTTTCTTAATGGTAAACCACCCTTCATGTTGTGGGTTGAAAGTTCACTAGCATCTTCTGAGTAGGTTGGGCATGTGTGTAAAGAGTCCATTTTTGCTATCCTTGGCAGAGATGATCAGCTGTCCTTTAAAAATTCCTGCTCCTCTTGCTTAGTGTAGAATCACCACGGGGAAGTGGCTGCATAGTCAGAGTCTACAGTTTACAGCCTCCCTCACATCCAGGAGGTGCCACATGCCCAGGTCTCTCCAGAGGAATGTGAATAGAGGTCATGTGTGCCCCTTCTGATCCAAGGTGGTCATGGAGGAGGTGGGCCTCCTCCAGTGATTTTTCACCCATCCGGTGGCTTAACAAGGACACCAGGAAGATCTTGGAAGGCATGAAGATAGCAGAACTGCAGTCAAATTGGTCCCTGAATGACTGCAGGAAACACGGCCACCCCACTGTCACGGGTTGGGAAAATCTGGTTGTACTTTACATATGCTGGATCACTGAAATTTTAGGGTTTATCTGTTAGAGCGGTTTGCTTTACCTTAACAAATTCATTGCCAAATTCTGCATCCCTGATAAAATGAGAAACCATACTTCTAGTCCTTCCAGCGGTGGGGGACAGAGAGACATGGGAGTGAATATATTTCAAACAGTGCAATAAATGCTATAGAAGTAGGATGAGGATGAAGCGGGCACAAATTGGTGAAAGTGATTGCCTAGAAACTTTGACCTTGGGCTACAAAGCTGAACAGGAGTTTGCCAAGAGGTGAAAGAGAGGGCAGGCAAGATTATTCCAAGTAAAAGTACAGTAAGAGTAACACATGGGAATGTGAAAAGGTGAGCTTCATGAGTTGCTATAAGAAAGTCCTTGTTGGGAAGCAAGGTACACTCCACGTGGTGGGTTGAAGAATATACTCCAACAACTGTAAATGGGCAGCATTTCACAGGGGCCAGATGAGTGGCATAGTGAATAAATTACTCGTAGTGCTAATAAGAGAGAGAGACCACCAGAGGCTACCATCAAGAAATCAAGAAGGCTTCATGGAGGATGGGGTAGTTCTAGAACTCTACCTTACATAATGTTGGTGATGTTGGGTAAGAACATCATTTCTTAGTTTATCTGTCTTCCTTTTTTAGACCATGAGGTCTTCAGGACAGGGATTAGACTGTCTTCATGTCTGAATTCCCAGAACAGTGCCCTACCCTTAGGAGACATTGAATGGGTACATAAAAAAAGGATTGAATTCAGATGTTTTCTAAGGATGATCTCACCAGTACCTTGTATGGGAATTGAACATCAGAGGCCATAGGAATTTCCCAGTGCAAGAATCTTCTGCCATGAGAAGGGGGTTTCTGTGGATCTCAACTTTATCTACAAATTGCAGCTAAGATTATGTTTGAATAGCAAACTCACCCCAGGCAATACTAGGTTAAGTGGTAGGATTAGGATTTAAGTTTCTGCACCATTCTCTTTCTTATTCCCCTAGTAGTTAGAGAATTCCTCTTGTATATACAGGGTTCCTGCAAACTTGCCTGGGCACAAAGTCACCCACACAAAATAGGAAAAGTTCACACCCCAAATATACTCAGTGCAATGTCCCCTAATCCTATCCACTAAGTCAACATTTCATGATTTACTGATCTCTAACATTCCTTATCCCTGTGATATTTATGATGTTGATTATCAGTGAAATGAAAAAAGAAAACAACATCGTGAAAATGACAAAAGACTTAGATAATTCAGGTACTAGGTAGCCAGTTCTCAAATCATTAAGACATGATGCTTCTGATGACTCTGATCAATTTTGTGAGTAGCAAGACTCTTGGAACCTCCAGGTGAAAGTCTAAGCTCTTTACCAGGACAGAAAAATTCTGCTTCTCTCTAGCCTCATCAGCAATCACTCTCCACTCAGCTCACACCTGGACTCCCAGGTCCTTAGGCATGTACTCGTCCCTCACACACTTTATACACACTGCTGGTTCTCTGTTCTGAAAATGTGTATCTAGTCCTTTGTGACATAGTTAAAGTGGTCTCCTCTGTATAGTTTTTCCAGAACTTCCCAACTGAATTTACCTACTTTTTTCTGAAAAGTACTCAGCTAGGAACAGAGAAGGAAATTTACATTAAGAAGCACCTGGGGTTTTTTTTTTAATTAAAAAAGTTGTAATAAAATGCACGCAGCATAAAATGCACCATCTTAGCCCTTTTTAAATGCATAGTTCAGTAGTGTTAACTATATACACATTGTTGTGCAACCAATTATTAGAACTTTTTCATCTTGAAACCCTGAAACTATTCCTACTCAACAACTTATTTCTCTCACCGTCCAGCCCCTGGCAACTATGATTCTACTTTCTATTTCTAGGAATTTGACTACTCTAGATACCTCAAATAGTAGAATTACATGATATTTGTCTTTTATGATGGACTTATTTTAGTTAGCATAATGTCCTATGTAGTGCCATGTTCCATATTTTCTTCCCTTTTAAGGCTGAATAATATTATATTGTATGGACATACCATTCCTTGGCTTGCTTCCATGTTTTGTCTATAGTGACTAATGATGCTATGAACATAGGCATACAAGTATCTCTTTTAAGACCCTGCCTTTAGTTCTTTTGGATATATATCATATCCAGAAATGGTATTGCTGCATCATACAGCAATTCTATTTTTAATTTCTTGAGGAGCTACCATAGTATTTTCCATAGGTGGCTAAATCATTTAAATTCCTATCAATAGTATACAAGTTACAATTACTTTTTTTCTAAATATATTTTTTAAGATTTTATTTATTTATTTGACAGACAGAGATCACAAGTAGACAAAGAGGCAGACAGAGACAGAGGAAGGGAAGCAGGCTCCCTGCTGATCAGAGAGCCCGATTCGGGGCTCGATCCCCTGGGATCATGACCTGAGCTGAAGGCAGAGGCTTTCCCACTGAGCCACTCAGGCACCCCTATAAGTTCCAATTTCTGTACATCTTTACCAACACTTGGTTATTTTCTGGGTTCTTGTTTGTTTTTATTAAAAGCCATTCTAGTGAGTGTGAGGTGATATTTCATGAGGTTTTTATTTTTTTTTATTTCTTTTTTTAAGATTTTATTTATTTATTTGACAGACAGAGATCACAGATAGGCAGAGAGGCAGGCAGAGAGGAGGAAGCAGGCTCACCGCCGAGCAGAGAGCCCAATGTAGGGCTTGATCTCAGAACCCTGAGATCATGACCTGAGCTGAAGGCAGAGGCTTTAACCGCACTGAGCCACCAAGGCACCCCTCATGAGATTTTTATTTGCATTTCCTTAATGATTAGTATCAAACATCTTTTCATATACTTTTTGGCCGGTTGTATGTCTTCTTTGGAGAAAAGTCTATTCAAGTCCTCTGCTCAGTTTTATTTGTATAATTTGGGTTTTATTGTATTGTTGTTAATTTGTAGAGTATTCTAGATATCGACCCTTAGCAGTTACCTGATTTGCAAATTTCTTTGTCTCAAAGGTTGCTTTTTTCACTTTGTTGATTGTTCTCCTTTGATGTGTAGAAGTTTTAAATTTTGATGAAACTCAATTTACCTATTTCAACCTTTGTTGCTTCTGCTTTGGGGATCATATCCTGAGAAATCATCGCCAAATCTAATGTCATGAAGCTTTCCCCCTGTGTTTTGTTCAGTGTTTTAGTTTTCAGTCTTATGTTTATGTCTTTGATCCATTTTGAGTTCCTTTTCGTATATGGTGCAGGTAAGATTCTAACTTCTTTCTTTTGTGGATATCCATTTTTTTTCCAGCATCATTTGTTGAAAAGACCATCCTTTCCACATTGAATGGTCTCAGTACCCTTGTCAAAAATCATTTGACCATACATGTAGAGGTTTATTTCTAGACTCTCTACTCTATTTCATTGATCTATATATCTTTCTGCCAGTATGATACTGTTTTGATTACTGTAACTTTGTAATAAATTTTGAAATCAGAAAGTATGACACCTCTACCTTTGTTCTTTCTTTTGTAGATTATTTTGGTTATTTGAGGTCTTCTCAGATTCCATTTGAATTTTGGGATGAATTTTTCTATTTCTAAAGAAAATGCCATTATGATTTTGACAGGTACCACATTAAGTCTATAGATTACCTTGGGTCATGTTGCTGTCTTAACAGTATTAAGTCTTCCAATCTATGAACATGGAATGTCTTTCCATTTACTTGTCTTTGGGTATCATTTGTTTTGAACTGTCAATCAAGGGCTTGACAAATATTATTCAAGATCTCATTTATACCCCAAATACCCTTCTGAGTGTTTATTCAGAAGTAAGTGCCAGGAAGGAATTTGCTTTCATAAGGACCTGGAATGTTTCTTCCTCATATTTCTTTTACATATAGAGAAGAGATCACTTAAGTACTAAAGTTTCCCTTTACTCTTTGTTCTTAGGAAATATGTAGCTCAGTTTTAATAATTATGTACTATCTGTTATAATTTAATAATTGTGAAGATCTATACATTTATATCTCTTCCTCAGGTCTTAAATGTGTACTGTAACTTATAATTTCTCCTGCCCTAATATTTGTTTTTGTGCTATATTGTAAGCATTTTTATAGGATGCCTTAAATTCATTATAAATTGAAGTGTGGCTATAAAAGAATAATTTTTAAAATGAAAGATATGTATTATTATCACCATATTTGTAGATGAGGAAAATGAAGTTAAGAATAGATAGGTAACTTCAAGTGATCATACAGGTCACAATGGCAGAGCTAGGATTCAACTCTACATCTCTCTGATTGCAAAGCCCAAGCTTTCATCTCTGCTATATGTCAGTAAGATCAGGTACCTACCCAATTCAGATTTTAGGTGGAGGTGAAGAACTAGATGGACAAATATGGCCATAAATAACCCTCATATCAGCCAGGATGGATAAGGACTACAAAAGGGAGGTTTAGGAGATAGAAATCCAAGAATATTGAGGTTTCTTGGAATAGAAGGGATTCCAAACTGAATGTTCTGAATATATCACATCCTAATGCATGAAGCAAAAACTTTTTTAAAAATGGTTTTAGGAATTATCTCATCTTTGGGTTAAGAAATAAGAAGAATTGTGCATTAGGATTGTGCCTTATGCTTTTCTAATCCTTATGAGAAGGATATATACCAAAGTCTGCTCAGCATCCCTTTCTTTGGGGAAACTACTCCTTCTTATTCCAGGAGATTCCTGAAAGGGTGACTTCATGCTTTCCCCTCCTGGTCATAATATTCCTCCCCTGACCACAGTAAGGGACAAGGTAGGGACAAGGCAGGCCAAGTTAAGACTCTTCAGGACTTTTGCAAAGGCTATTTTGAGGAAGGTGCTCTTTTCTTTAATATCATGAAGGATAAAGATGATGTAAGCTAGAGACATTTGTTGCTGTTTTTGCTGACCCCATGGAAGTAGGAAGAATGTGATCAATGTGCCAGGAGTATAAGAAAAGCAGAGAAAGAAAGAACTCTGATGACATTTTTTGAGCATCTTTATCCAGCCAGACCAAATGCCAGATACTCAGTTGAGAGAAACAATAAATTCCCTTTTTTACTTACCTTGATTTAAACTGAACAGCTTCCATTTCAAGCCAGGAGAGAAGATGGGATAAAGTAAGAGCATGCACTACTGCTTGAATCCTTACTTCATCGTTTGCTAGTTTGGTACCCTAGGGAAAATCCATTAATTCTCTGCTTTTCAGTTTCCTCTTTCATCCATGAATTCATGGAGTTCTTTGGAGGAATGGGTGAGAATTTGCATGCAAATGCTAGATCGGGGCCTGGCATAAGTGATCTCCTAAATGTTTAAACTCTTACAAATACATAACACATTCATGAGGTGTAGGAATTTTCATCTCTCTGATGAAGAAAATGAATGATGCTGAGGAGAGTCAACACGTACGTACTGGATGTTCCACAATGAGGAAGTCAGATTCCGGATGGGAGTTTCCATGGGACACCAGCTGATTGGGTGTTTCTCTTCTGCTCCTGGAACCACACTTCCTGACAGCATTGGGAGGGGTGGAGGAGCCTACCCCTTAGTCCCAGTTGTCTTTCACCTTGCTGAGCAATGTGTGGAAATCTTCCCCACCCTTCCCCCCCAAAGAATAGGCCCCTTCAGACCCACCAGCTGCAGAGAAGGGAGGATACCAGGCCAAATTTGTTCAGGTGGATAGAATAGCATCAGACAAGCTTAGAGCTCAAATATTGAATCATAATTCTTCAGGCATCTTTGTATTTAAATCATAGCCCTGTCAAGCTCACATTTGATATGTACTAATTAATGCTCCCCATGAATTGTACCAGATTCTCTGGTGTGTGTGTGTGTGTGTGTGTGTGTGTGTAGAGACAGAGAAATTCCACAAATTGGAGTGATCAAATATAAGCATCTGTCAGAGTCAAATTCAGTAGTTGGCTCTTTGTAGCTGATGGGTGCCTCCTGGATGAGAGGGGTGGGTACAAGTTATTAGACAAATATGAATCATTTATGAATAAATCATCTATAGCAAATGAAGCTAATTTTTTTATTGTTATTATCTCTCAAAGCAGGATCTTAAGCTGGATTAAAGAGGTAAAGCCAAATTCCCAGTGTAGAATTCCACACTCTGATTCCAGTAATTCTGAGCCTATTGCTCTTTTTTTCCCCTATTCAAAATGGTGGGGACTTTGCTGACAAAATGTGGTTGAGATTTGGCTGAGAGAGGAGGCAGATATTAGGCCATTTCAAGTGGGAATATTTCAAGGGAATATTCATAGATTCCACTGTAAAGAGAATTTTTAATTTTTAATATCCCTTTGTGCAACATGGAAAAATGGTTTTGATTAGAGGAGTCAATAAAATTAGAGTAAGGGTAGATTGTGGTTGTCATTTTACCTATGGGTAAGATATATAACACATTGCCAATAGAAGTGGGAATTAAAAGCACTTGCAAAGTTACTCTCCCTGGAGGAAAAAGAATTGGTGAAAGTTTGAGTAATTGCAGGAGAGAGCAGGCCGGGTTGGGGGGGGACTGAACTATTTAAACTAAGAGGCTTCTCTTACATTCACATATGGAGAGAGAGACAACATTGGCTTTGTAGCTAGACCATTGTAGGTTTGAGTTTGAGCCCTGAAGTTTTATATTACATGAACTTGGGCAAGCCATGCCCCCTCCCTGAGCCTGTTTCATTGCTTATTGGATGGGGGATATGTTTTCCATACAGGGTTCATGGAAACCTTATATGCTGTATTGTATGGATAAAGTGTGTTCTCCTAACTCTACCAATTCTAATTTTCTCTCTTTCCCTCTATCACTGTCTCCTCTGTGTTCCTGACACATTATATATTCTACTTTTGCCACCGTCATAAAATTTATTTGAAATTTTTATGAGTTATGCCACATGGTATATAATACTTTAGGGCTGCCCATGTTTAAATTAAAATCTTTCTTCCAGGACTGTGCAAATCACAGCAAACAAAATATAGATGACAGTAGGTCTATCAGTTGTGAAGGATATGGGTAGATGGCCATCAAAATGCATGATCACCCTTTCATAGACATAGAATAGAGTATAAACTGGGAAATAGTTTTCAAGCCAGGTAGCAATTATATTTGCCAGCTCCCCTATATTTAGGAGGTGCCATATGATTCATTTTCACCAATGGAATGTGAGAAAAATTTTTTTACTTCCACATCAAGATAATAAGCAAATACGGTTTCTTCATTCTCTTTTTCTTCATTCTCTTTTTCTTGTTTACAAGAAAAAACAAGATTGGTGTCCTTGGAAACCAAGTGTCAAAGACAGAGGTAACCTATATCCCTACCTCACCACTTGAAAGCCACTCACCAATTAGGAACTTGAATAAGAAATAAATTTCCATTGTATGTGAGCCATATACACTTTAGACTTCTCTGTTATAGCAGCTAATGTTACCCTAATACATCAGGATAGACTGGGTGACAGATTATATTGACTTATGGAAGTGAGTTGGTGAAAGTCAACACATCGCTGACAGGATCTAATTTCCTAGCACTTGTGAGCTGATTCAGGATTAAACTAGAAGGGTTCTACATTGTCTTAATGCTCTAATCTAGTGACACTGATATCTTACATTAAATAGATTTTCTATGTTCCAGGCCCAGTGCTAAGTATTTAACATCAATTTTCATGAAAACTTGCAACAACCCTGTGAGATAGCTCCATGTAAAGATAAGAATGTTGATGGCTGCTGGTAAATATGAGGAACTTGTATGGTCAGACAGTCCACAAGGAGTGGATTTGCATCCAGATCTGTCAGACTCAAGAGCCTGAATTCCTCACGACTGAACCAATACTGCCTCCTGAAATCTGTGACTCCATAATTTTCAGTGCTTGCCACACATGTCATGCCTTTTTTTCCAGGAATTACTCATAAGTTTGGCTACGGGGAATTAGTCGGAAGACCAGTGAATGGCTCAGTTTGTTTTGCAGCATTAGCTTATTTTTTTCACTCTGTTTAAGAAGGAGAAGTGAAATCAGGGATGGGAATTAACACAAATAGAGCTTCTCCAGTGTACCGGGTGCATTCACATGCACATGTTAACTTGTTAAAGTCTTCTGAGATTAGTATTATCATCACTATCTTACAGATGAGGAAGCTAAAAATTTGTTATCAAAAAGTTTGTGCATGTGGTCATTTATTCCCTTAATACATATTTATGGACTTTCCATTGTTTCTAGGTACTGAGTTGGCCATGGGCAATTCCAGGATGAACAAGGCAAATGTGGTCCCTGACATGTTAGAACTCAAGGTCCAGCAGCTGCTATAAAAGGTAATAAGAAAACTGTCACTGAGAGTGGTATAGCAAAATTTGGATGACCATGTGTCAGGGAAATTATAAAGGGAGCTCTGACATTGAGTAGAGATTGTGTTGGGTGATTTCTAGGATCTGCTCTTGCACAAGAGTCCAGGTGTGCAAGATCCAGTTGGTTGAAAATAATCACCAGAAATAATCATGGGAGAGAGAAAATAAGTAACAGAGAAAAGAAGCAAACCAGCACAAGGACTTTTTCGCTTGTGGTAATTGTTCAATAAATGTTAGCTCTCTTCAATTACAACTAAAATACTTCTGCATCCGATAAACAACTTCAAATGCTTGTCAGTGGAGATCATTGTGTATAGCTCCCAACAGGTGCAACGAATCATTTACGAAGTGATTTGTTTTCCATATTATCTTGTTCTTTAGGCTCTATTACGTATTTTCTCATGTAACTCTCACAGTAATTTTACAAGAAGTTTACCAGTAAGGATAGGGCAGATGATGCTTCAGTAACAAGCTTATCTAAAATTGAGGTGGCTCAAAACGACAAAAATTTATTTCTTATTCATGCTACATGTCCATCACAGGTTGGCTGGTAACCGTACACAATGTTTTATTTATTTGGACCCTGAGACTCAGAGTGATAGGGCAGCCAGTGTAAGCATTGAGGCTGTTACAGCAGAGGGGAAAAAAGACCATAGTGAAGCCCACACTGACTCTCAAAGCTCCTACCTGGAAGGACTGCCCATCACTTCTGTCCATATCTTGTTGAACAAAATGAGTCAGAAGGCCTTGCCTGAGCTTAATTGGGATGAGAAAGTATGATCTTAACATGCCCGGAAAGAGAGAATTAAATATTTGTTCACAGCCCTAATGACTGCTTTAGGAAGATATTATTTATTATGCCCAGCTGGCAGAGGAAATTGAGTTTGCGGGAGGAGGTGGAATGCTAAATAACTTGTTGGGATTCAGACCACTAGGAAGTTGATTTGAATCTCATCTACCTGATTCCAAAGCCATGTTCCCAAATTCTTTTTTTTTTAATATTTAAATTTTTATTTATTTATTTTTATTAATAGGCTCCATGAATGGAGCCAATGCAGGGCTTGAACTCACAACCCTGAGATCAAGACCTGAGCAGAGATCAAGAGTCAGACACTTAACCAACTGAGCCACCCAGGTGCCCCCCTCTGATTCTTCACATGTACTGTGGAGTTCATCTTTGTGACTCTTCACAGACCTCACTTTCCCCAGCATTACCTCTCTCTACACGTTCATCTTTCCCTTTTCCACTGGCTTCTTCCCCTCACCATGGCTAAGTAGCTTTATATTTTAAAGGCAAGAAAAATGTTCTTCCTGAACTTAACCGGTACATCCAACCACTGCCCTACTTCTCCACCCTTCCTCCCCACTACACTCTTTGAAATTTGTCTGCAAGTATAGCTCACCTCCCAGTCGTCTCCTGTATTCTGGCTTCTACTCTTATCACCCCCTCTGAAACGACTCTTCATTGGCCTACACACTTGAAATCCAATGGCCTTTTGTCAATCCTTATTTTGAGCTTGATCCCTCATTAACATGTGGCACTCAGGACCACTCCCTCATCCTTAAACCTCCCTTTGCTTTGGCTACAAAGCTAATCCTTCTCAGGGCTTCTTCCTACCTCTCTGGTCACTCCTCAGTGCCGTCTACAGGCTCTTCCTCTTTTTCTATCTTTTTCTGTTCTTACTGGACCCACTTTCTGAGAAGTCTGATCACCTCCATATGTTTAATTACCTCTATAGATGGATGACTCCCACGATGGCATCTTACGCCCAGACCTAAATGTGGTGTCACAGGCATGTGGACCCAGTTGCCACTTAGATATCATTACTTGAATGCTTCATAGTGAACTCAAAATCAATATTTTGGGGAAGTGATGAGTCCAGAGACAGTTTTGGTAAATTCTATCTGGGCGATATCTGGGGAATTCAAATTCTCCTCAAACTGGGTTTGTAAGCTTGACTAAAGGTTGTTGTTAGAGTCAGAGAAGCATCTTTTCCTTACTCCTGTTTTGTAAGAAGAAGATTTTATTTTCTCTTTGCATGCTCCTGGCCTTTATTTACCCTTCTCTAGAAGAATTAAAGTAATTTTTCTGAATATGAATTTAGTAATAATAACTAGGCATGGTCAGTTCGGATCCTTCTTCCTTTTCTCTCTTAGGAAAGGGTTTGTCTTCAGAGAGCAGTGGTTTCCCTCTGCTTACCCATTCCTCAGGTCTTCCCTGGCCAGGCAGCCCGGGTAAGACAGTTCAGCTATGCCTTGGACTGGGGACCATGACTGCCCAGTTTTGGGGTTAGCTATTTGCAAGCCTCTTCCATAAGAAGCTTCCGTGAAAGCCTGCCCTCTTTCCCAATGCACCAAATCCCATGCAGATGTCTGCATACACGCTGCTCCATCTCTGCATCCTTTATCTCTGTTCCAGCTTGTTTAAGCTTTTTGTAATTTTATGTTGCCCCTCTTCAAGGAAAGAGAAAAGAAGAAAACTATTACTTTTGAATGTCCACTATGGGCTAGTTAAATCATCTCATTTAATTTTACAATCCTATTAGACCAACATTATTATTGTCCCATTTTAACAACAGAGGAAACCACCGCTCAGAGAAGTTAAGCAATTTGCGCAAGGACACACAGTGAGCTTGTTCATTCAGTAATTATTGAGTATTTGGGGCAAATCCAGAAATTGAACCCAGAATATTTTTATTTCAAAATCTTTAACTAGTTAACACAGGACACTGATAACTTTTCTAGCTAGAGTGTCAGATCCCCAAAGGCATAATCCTTTCCATGGGTCCCCCAACACCTATGAACTCATAGGTGGCCGGTCTCCCTTTAATACCTGGTGTTCTCCCCGTGTTCATTTGTGCCAAGAATCATTAAACCCTAGACCACAGAACTGCCAGGAACCCCGGACTCCACCTAGTCCAATGCCCCATGTTCATAAAGAAGAACCTGAGCCTGAACAGGGCAAGCGCCTGGCCCACAGCCACACAGTGATTTAAAGGCGGAACTGAAAGTAGAGCCCTTATTTAGCTGGTGGCCTTGGAAACCATATTCCGTTCATTTTTTCCAAAAAGCCCCCAACTAGACCTGCGAAATATCTTGGCCAGTTGGTTTAAAGGATTTTCTTTTTCACTCTCTTCCGTGACTGAACTCCTGAAACAGATTGGACTGAACAACTGAGCAGTAGGGAGGCAAAGTAAACAGAATGGGTCCTTGGTGCCCCCGGCATGTCTGTTGTCTGCAGCGACTCGTCACTGCCTGTGAGGCTGACAGACACAGCTGCTCCTTTGCGGGGCTCTCCGACTCCTCCTGGTGTGTGAAGAGACCCACAGTCGCGGTGTCCCGACAGGAGTGCCTACACGTGCCTGTCCTGGGGATCCCTGCATTATCCTTGCGTGCCTGTGTGCGTGGGGGCGGGGTGCTGGTGTGAGGCCTCCCTGTGACGACGCCGCACACTTAACGTCCGAATCAGCACATCTTCCCTGGCCCCAGCGAAGTCCGGCACGGATTCTTGGAGGCCTGGCAGAGCTCCCCGCTCAAGCGGGAGGGACCCGGGACCTGTTAACTTGACGGAAGGTGGGTTCCAGCTGAGGCTCTCGCAACTCCTACTTCACCTTTGCGCCTTACATTCTTGGCTGTCACCTCACAGATGTCACTTGGACTCTTTGAGGCTCTAGCTATCCCAACTTTGAGATTAAGCAGCTAATGTCTATTTTGTAGCATTGTTTAAAGAATCAATTAGAATCTAGGGTTGCTCCAAGTGGAATATGCTTTACAGAAGAGTTTCATTTGGGTAGCCACCTATTTAATTTAATTTTAATGCCAACACATACCACGGATAATAGGCTGTCCCTTAGATATGCAGTGCCCTTGTGCAGATTTGTGGGGGAGAAAGCCCCGTTGGCCAATTGTAGCCTCAAGGGCAGGCTTGGCAAGTGGAAGTGACTTCCAGTGAAGGAAAGGTGGTTTCTAGCTGCAGCTAGACCTCACCCTCTGCCCCAGTACACGGTTTGGTGAGTACAGAGCAGACTGGATTTCAGCCCATCCTACCCTGTCATCTGGGCACCTTTGCGTGGCCATATGCAGACACCTGTCCAAACACTCACTCCCTCTTAGCAGTCAACTACTTCACCTGTTGTGCCAATAACGTAGCCCTTAAAGGCATTTGAGATTGAGTTCTGTTAGGACCAGTGATACCCGACACTGAGCACGGTGTCTGTGACACACACAGTAGGGTCTGAATGAATATTTTCGTGGAGAAGGAGGGAGGCTTAAAGTGGATAGCCTATGTAACAATGCCCGGTGCGTAATTCAGTGAATGCTTATTGCATGAATGAATGAGCTTACAGCCTAGTTAAGAAAACAAGACATAAATCCTCATGAGAAATGTTTAATAACAATAAAAATTTCAAATTATGGCATAATACAACAACTCCAGAGATGGTGCAAGTCAGCATAGGAGTGTCAAATTAATTGCCAGGCAATAATTTTTGTAGGAGATCAAAAGGGTGGGGGAGATTCATTTGTGGACTCAGAGTCAGAAAGCCTGGATGAGTTCTTGTTTGTGTACTTACACAGCACGTTTATTCATTCATCAAATGTTTCCCAGGCCCATATTAGTGCCAGCCTGTCTGCTAGACTCTGGGGATGCACAGAGGAACAGCACAGAGCCCATAGCCTCGAGGAGCTTGCAGGCTAGTGGGAGACAACAGCCAGGCAAACAGATGATATAAATAACGATGCTAAAATAATGTGCTGTGGAGACAAGAGGGAGGGGTCAATGACCTCATGCACACAGTAGGTGTGTCATAAATCATAGCATTGTAGTGGGTCCCTTTGATTACCATCTGATCACATATCTGAATAAGTCTCCACGATTCAACACATATTTAAGTGCCTAAAGCTCTCACGTTTCTCCTCCCCATTTTCCTCCCTCTTTTCTGATGTCTGCTGATAGCCTGTAAGGGTGCTGTGCTGTCTGCCTGCCGGCCCTTGGAGAGTGGACATTCAGCACATGGACTGCACTCAGAGGCTCAAAGTTGCCAGGCCAGGCCCACGCCATCTTCAGAACGCTACGGAGCTACCAGGGAGCCTTTCCTGCCAAGTCCATCCTCCTTGCAGTCCCTCAAATCACCTTGGCAACCATGAATCTGTAGATTCTTTGGCAACAATGCCAGTGATGGTGAGGGTATTCTCTTAAACCTCCACTACAAGGGGAGAAACATACACCTTCTCCAACAGGCAGCACTGGGCTCTCAGTCCTCTCTCTCTTCAAGGAAGGGGCAGGCTGGAAGGGACACCCTCTTTTCACAGACCCTGTAGCTCAGCTCTGTGGCCAAAGGCCCCGGAGAAGCAGCCATGATGCAATGGGTGGGGTACAGTCACTGGGGCAAGAAGTCCCAGAATTGACTCCTAGCCATGTTACCTCCCAATAGGAGAGCTCAGATACTTCGCTTTCATCTCCTGGGGTCTCAGTTTCTCTATATGTAAAATGGATGGAGCAGTACCTACCTCACAGGCTTATTTTGTGAATTACATCAAGGTGGAGTAATGAACATGAGTTGAGTACAAAACGGAGGCCCAAATACCATTGTCCAGGTCACTGAGCAAGTTACCAGCCAAAAGCGAACTAGAACCAGTCTTGTCTTCTGTCTCCCAGTTTGGCAATCTCCTCCTTCCCCCTCCCTCCAGCCCTTTGTCCCCTGCAGTATTCACCCACCGTGCTTGCCTTGGTCATGAAGAAGACAAGTGTGAGAAAGTGTGGATGGCCCAAGGCAGACTGCCTGCATTAGGTTGAGAATGGCAGCCTACTAGTGGTGGCTCAATGCCACTAGGCCAATAGGAATTGCACACTGTCCTCTGCCTGAGCTGGACACACAGTATTCTAAGGAATGACACTTGGTATTAAGCAGCAACACTACCAGATTACAAGAAGTGATGATCCTGCCATGCCGAGCCTTGGTTACAGAGCAGGGTCAGCAAATAAATACTAAATACAGCCACCATCCACATCCACCTGTGGCCCCATCAGTCATCAGTCTCACCCTTCTTTACTATTGATTCCTGGTAGGGACTCCGAACCCTACCATTTCCTATCAATCAACTGCTGTTGTCATTCATTCTATAAACATTAGTCAAGTGCCCAAGATGTGCTAGGTACTGAAGAAAAGTCAGACATGGCAGTGACTTATAAAGCTGATATTCTATCATTCCAGAAGCAATTTGGTTGCCATCCTAGTTTCTAATCCTATTGTGCTCCATGCTTGGAATCAGTGCAGGATGATAGAACAGGCAAAGGCTTTGAAATTAGGGAAGGCTGTTGTCTGAATGTGGCTCTGCCACCATAGTAGATGGCTGTTAATGTTGTGTCCAGTACTGTTGACTTGGTAATGGGATCTCCCTGCTGTAGGGGAACCATCTCTCCCCTGCTCCATTGATGTTTGGCCACAGGAATGGGTCTGCGTCAGGCTTGGCCAGTCATAGTACACATTTATCCTTGGCCAGAGTAGAGGTTAGGCATGTGATCCAATCCAGGACAGGAAGAAAAAAAATTATTTTTGGTAGGACTTATATGCTTGAAACTGGAAAGTAGACTTTCTTTCTTTCTTTCTCTTTTTTAAAAGATCTTATTTATTTGAGAGAGAGAATGAGAGAGAAAGAGATCATGAGAGGGGAGAGGTCAGAGGGAGAAGCAGAATCCCCACTGAGCAGGGAGCCTGATGCAGGACTCAATTCTGGAACTCCAGGATCATCACCTCAGCTAAAGACAGTTGCCCAGCCAACTGAGCCACCCAGGCACCCCAAGAATATCTCTTTGTTGAGATGATATAAAACGAGAGCTCCCAGTAGCCATGTCCCTGCCCGCCACCCTCCCCTTGGAAAGAAGCTTTCTGCAGAGGGGGGGAATGCAGGGAGGACAAGCTACAGAGGAAAGTGAAGAAGAGAGAGGAGGAGAGGGAGAGAGAGATGGAGGTAGATCACAGACACAAGGGTAGCATTGCACTCAATGAAGACTCCAAGTTGGACTCCCCAGGACTGCTAAGTGACACCAGCCAATATATTCCCTTTGCTTTTAGCTGTTGATCCTGACCTCTTAGACAGAGGTGAGTGGGGTGGGGGGCAGTGCTGGAGGAGGGAATAAGCATATTTCTGCAGAGAGCAAGAAGGATAAGCCACAAGGATTCTGGAGAACAATTCCAACTGTCTCTGTACCGATAAACATTTAAAAGGGGGATTGAATGTACATCTTGTCGCACATTTTCCTTTGAGCATAGAACTGAAGTGAATGTGCTCAGGGTGGTACTGCCTCCCCTGTGGTATGTAAGTCCCCACAGGGCCTGGGATTTGTTGCTCCCATATTTTCCCTCCAGCTACTGACTGTAATATTCATCCTTTTATCTTTGTAGGGAGCATTGTGCTTTGAAAAACACTTTCATCTGGATTATCTCATTTGATTCCCAGGGCATCTGTGAAAAAGGCAGGGTGGGGATTACTATTCTTGCCTGTCAGATTGAAAAACAGAGGCTTGGGCCCTGGGATCTTGGCACCTGAAAAGAAAGACAGGCAGTGATCTCACAGGAAATGAGTGGCACAGACGAGGAAGGGTCGCTGGATTTGAAGCCAGAAGGCGCAGGCCTATGTCCTGGTTCTTTTACTTACTAGTTGTCTGACTTTGGGCAAATCACTCCATCCCTCCCAGTCTCAATATTTCTGTCTGCCAGATCTATAGGGATGATGTTTTCCTCCAGGGATTCTTGTGAGTATCTTAGGAGATGATACGAAACAAAGGGTTTGTGAGCTCTAAAATGTTGCTCACCTGTTCAGGGTTGATTTCTGTGAGCGATGGGCAGTGGTGTCCTGAATTCAGCTAGTCCAGGCTCACAAGACCTGGAGGGCACCCCCTCCTCCCAACTCCACATCCACTGACATCATGTTGATAACTCAAAATCCGATATGGTGAGAATATTTACACCAAGGGAATTGGCAAATGCCACAAATCAGGGCTTTGTTTTTTCCTCTGGAGAGTCCTTTGTCAACCAGCACAATAATGGTAGTGGGATGGAAGAAGAGGAGTAGAGAAGGATATAATTATTTAAGATGCATTCTGTATTTTGAGTATGTTCTGATAGCAGTCCCTTTTTGTATTCACAATTCCTGGGGGGCAGATACTGACCCTACTTGATAGATGAGGTAATTAAAACTTAGGCAGCACTCAGAACTTGCTCAAGAACACACTGTAAATGACAGAGCAGGGACTCAAAGCCAGGTCTCACCTTCTCTTTGAGAGCCATGCAGCATATCAAAGACTCTCCATTATCATCTAGTCTTTCCTTGATCTCCAACATATAAAAGTGACCAAGCAATTCAGTTCCTAGTGCCACTTGACATTTTAGATCCTTGTTTGGACTTCAGTGTCCTAGTATCCAAAGAAAACTGGCATGGAGAAAGATGGGGAGGAGTATAAGACACTGAGCTGTGTGCAAGGGAATGAATTGACCATCTTTGGGAACTAGTTGGATAAGTGCCTGAGAATGCTAGAAGTTAGACAACTTTGTTAGGTTGGGGTCACTTGAAGCATTCAGGCACAAAACGGGAGAAAGACAAGAGCACCTGGGTCCAAGTGCCGGCTCTGTTATATCACGAACTGGGGTTCAGCTCCTTCATCTGTCAAAGCGGGGGGATACCCAAACATTCCTGGGAAAAGGATTCTGAAGGCCTCTGGAATCTATTACACTGCATAGATACAAGAGATTTTCATGTGTCTCAGCTGAGAACCTTTCCTCCTGTTGCTAAGAGAGAAAGGACTGTTTCCTTTCCTGCCATCTCCAGCTCTATAGGCCATCCTACCCCACCCAGCCCTTCCCCCTCCTTCTAGTTTATACTTCCAGCGCTTCATATGATGTCCTGCTTGCTTTAAACTAGATGATGGTGTCAGGCAGGAAAAGAACATCAACACAACCTAAACAAAATGAAAATTGGTTTCCTGCTTGGAAAGATGACAGAGGATGGGTACAGAAGGTGGGATTACCAATACAAGCCTTTTGGTATGTGTCAAGAGGAACTCTTTCTAGACCCAACAGTTTACCTCTGCCAGGCCCTGGGCAGGACAGTTCCAGCACAGAGATGGCAGACCCTCCCTTCCCCCAGATGGAACAGAGGTATTGTAGGAGCACTCTAGAGACCCCCGGAGGAGCACTTTGGAGGTTCTAGAAGTGATAAATACAGTGAAAATTAAACACTTATTTATCACTTTAGTCCTTGGTCCCCTTACTTAATACAATAATTTAATAAGAATATATATTATTATTTACATTTTCCAGGTGAGGAAAGAAATTCACCTTCAAGCTTCCAAGGTACCGGCCAAGTGGCCCTCCCCTCAGCTAACCTAGTGGAGGAGGAGAGGTCACTATGGTTGTGCCAGCCAGGAAATGGAAGGGGACTTTTATGCACCACTGTAGGAGCCTCTGATTACTCCCCCTGCTTCCACCCATGTCCCTTCCAGTCTATTCTCTGCATAACAGATAACAACCTAGGTGAGCATTTACAAATGCAATACTACTATCTCCAATCCCAGAACAATCACATCCCCCTGAACTCCAAACTTCTGAGTCGAATTACCTGACTTCCTCCTGTAAGACCAACCTCTCTCTGACTTCTCCATCTTATCTCATACCACTAATGACCACTCTTGCTGTCTTCCAGCCACAGTCAGTTTCCTTCTGCTCTTCAAATGCGTTCAACTCACTCCTGCCTCAGGGCCTTTGCACTTGCTCTTCTGTCTTTAGTGTTTCCCCTTCAGATCTTTTATGCCTGGCTCCTTACCATCTTGTCGACAGTCCTTTACCAACCAGCAGCCAGATGTCCTACCCTGGTCATTTCCTATCACATTAGCTACCACCTGACATCAAGTGGTTGTCATTTGCATTGCCATAATTAGTAGTATCTGTCAGTGTCCTGCTAATTTGCTGGGTTTTTTTCTGTGTCCTTGTACTAGTGAGAAAGTTTCAAGAGAGTAAGGATCACTTGCCTATCTTTCTGGGAAGTCCTACCCCACTCCATAAAATAGAGACTGTCACATAAGTAAGCACACAGTAAATACTTTTGAATAAGTGAGCTGTTACTGATGTGTTATTATCCCAAGAAAGAAGGACCTGTAGGGGATGAAGGAAGAAAGTTCTCGCTCAACATGTGTCAAGTTCTGTGCTTCTCTCATTTGGGTCTCACAACAATCCTATGAGACAGATAATCTGATTCCCATTTTGCAGATGAAGAAATGGAGGCTCCATCATCATTCACTAGTTTGCTTATGGACACAGCGCTGAAACTGGAACCCTTGTCTGCCTGCTCCTCAGCCTACATACTGGATCTTGGGAAGAGCAGAACTGTGTATCTAAGACACAGAGAACGTGTGTCTGCTGCTGCAAAGCCTCGTGTGTGTGAAAACGAAAGCGGGGAAGAGGCTGTGTAAAGGCACGTGCTGGCCAAGACTACAACAGCAGCAAAGACGGCTCCCCCTAATAAATTGTCCCTACATAGCCTCAAGTCCAGACCTCTCCGGGAAACAGCCAGTCCCACAAGGTGAGCACCACAGAATGGCTGCACGATGTAGGCCCCACTGAGATCAGAGAGGCGAGAGAGTCTGCCAGCGTGTACTGAGGTCCTCTCCTCACAGTGCTCACATCCTGGCCGGGTAGGCTTTGCCACTGCTGCGGGCTCCTGCATTCTGCGCTAGGTGGCGAAATGCTGTGGGGCTCCCCTATTCGGGGGAATGCGGTAGTGATGTATAAGGTATGAAAGATGTGGCCTGCAGAGAGCCGGCACTATCTCTACCGCTGCTGCTACTGCTGCTGCTGCCGCTGCTGCCGCCACCACTACTGCTGCCGGCAGAGCTGCTGGGAGTGAGCTGAGCATCCCCCGTCCGGGATACCCAGCTCCGCGGCAGCTCCCGCGCCCTGGCCCTACACAGACCTGCCAACCCCAGGGAACAAAAGCGGAGCCCCATTGCCCTCTCCTGCAGCCGGAGGATGAGTCGAGAGGGCTGAGCGGAGAGTGTGGTTCTCAGCCGCGGGAAGGTAGGAGAAGGTGTTGCGCTCGCTTGCCTCGGCGTGGTAGGCTCGGGGTAGGCGCGCCGGGGTGGGTGGGGATGGCCGCGCGGACCAATCTGTCCCGCGGGTGCTGCCCGGATCCCGCGAGGTGGTCATCTGGCTCGTTGCGCCCGCACCGCCTGCCCAACGCGGGGAGGGTGCCGCGCTCCCGCAGCCGCGAGGGAGCCCCCTGGGTGGGAACTGGAGACGGCGAGGGAAAAGTCTGGAGCCCGAAGCCAGGCAGCGGCGGCTGCGGAGGGGCTGCCGCGGCACTTGGAGGCGTGCGACTTGCTGCGAAAAGCGGGCGGGCGGCGGCTGCAGTGTGCGCAAAGTTTTGGGTGGCGCGCAAAGACGCAGACCAGGGCCGCCGCGCAGAACCGAGCAAGTTGTGGCCGGAACCCGAGGGCGGCCCCCGGGGGCACCCACGGGGACTCGCCGACACTGGGACAAGTGGTTTTTGCTCCCCCCGCGGTAGCTGAGGCTGGGTTGACGCGCAGCTACTTAACCCTTCCCAGCCCAAGGGAAACAACTTAATCCTCTCCGAGGCGGTTGGACACAGGCTGGCTGGGCAGCGTCGAGGTTCCCGGCTCTGTCCTTTTGTGGTCTTGCGCACTTCCCTACTCATTCTGGGTTTTCTGTGATTTTCTGTCCACTCCTGTGTCCAGAAACAAGGCAAGGTGGCTGCGGGTCTTTCCCCCAGTCTGTAGTTTTACCCCTCGCGCCACCTGGACACGTTTTCTCTTCCCCACCCCACCCCCAGTTTGGCTCTTTGAGGCTGCCTTGAAAAATGAGATGATTAATCAATTAGGTTAGTGGCCAATTAGGCATAACCTTGTAGCAAAATAATTATGCCCGGCTCTCTGGGCTTTCACTGGTGATGAGAAGGGAATCCAGCCCAGGTGGAGGGGCTGTTCCGAAAAGATATGGCTGATGGGGGAATTTCTGGGAATTTAAGATTAAAAAAAAAAAAAAATCCGAATGTATGGTGGCGGCAGAGGTTGTGGGGATTCAGTAGGGGTATGCGTGTGTGCATCTGTTCCTTTTTTCCGCGCCCCCCCCCAACCCCAGGAAATTAACCCTTGACAGCACAGTCTGGGTGGACTTTGCAGGCAGCATGTTTCCAACAGCTCAGAAAAGGTGTGTCCCCTGCTTGCCAGCCCCATCCCCCTCGTCTCTGGTGGGGACTCTCCCGGGGAAATCGCCTCACAGTGGCTTTGCTGCTGTTTTGGGAGGGTGAGTTCCGAGGAATGCATTTTAGTTTCATATCCAAGGAATCGCGTCGTTGCAGAAGGAGGTTCTTGTGCTGTGGCTTCCGAGGATGCACATTTCCCCCACTCTTGTTAAATAAAGCGGTTATTAAATGGGTGCAAATGGGAGACAATCTGTCTCCAGGGCTGGGAAGTTCTTCTGCTAAGCGGGGCTTCCTTTTTCTTTTTTGGAGTGACTGGCGGGGTTTGGCACTGCAGTATTACAATACAGCCATATTAAAAAGGTCTTCAGAGCTTAGAGCCCTCTACCACTGCAGCCCCGTCTTCAACAGACTTCCTTTCTCAAATCCTTTTTGCCAGCAGCATACAGGGGATTTCTAATGTGTACCCTGTGCATTTGAATCCCTTTCTGTCTCTATTTTAAGCTCATCCTATCTGTTTATGCATCGGGACCCTATATCGTAGATTTATTTTCAGAAGGCAGACACCTAGAGCTGTTCCCAGGGCAGAGGGATTTTTTTGCAACAGGTCCTAGGTCTGGGTTTTCTAATAATGAGTCCCCCTGGCATTTAGTGAACCAGGGTCCTCGCCTTTCCACCGGGGACCTGACCACATTGGACCAGGTGGTCCCTGACATCCCCTGCAGTGCTGACATGAGCTGGTTCTGAATTTTATGGCTTTTCTTCCTTTCTGAGCTGATCAAGAGGAGTAGCTGAGCAGTGCGATGTGACAGCAGCCGTGCCACCTCACTCCCAGTGGAGAAAGCTGGCTGGGGCTTAGGAGCAAATAGGAATTGCCCAGCTGGAAGACTGCCTAGTGATACTGGTGTTCAGGGACGACTGGGAGCCATAGGCTCCACCCGCTTTCCTCAAAATGAAGGGCCACTGTTCAGCCCTCTCTCTCTTTTCCGAGACTTATTTATTTATTTTTCTTGAAGCTGGACTCAGCCGTTCACCTCACTGCGATCCTGTTTGTTACTCGTCTCTTGTGCTAGCAAAGGCCTTCCTCCTCTTCTAAAATTGTAGCTTTTTTATATAGTGGGAAGGAAGGGAGAGAGGACAGAGTGAAAGAGCATGAGGTGGGGAGAGTGGGAAAAGAGAGACAGATAGAGAGAGCTTCAGGCTGCGAAAACAGGCAGGCAGTGGGAAAGAAGCAGGAGAGGTAGAGAATGAAGGGAGAAGGGAAGGAAGAAATGTAGGCACGGGAGGACATACAGGGAGGAGGAATTCTAGCTCGCAGAAGGGGAGAGAAAGGCCCATGTGAACCAAAGTCTTGTTTATTACCTGGCTTGCAAAAATGTAGAGGAAAACCCTGAACTGCAAAAGACTCATTCCAGATAGACTTGCTAGGAACTGAGCTTTGACATAATCAGATAATTACTTGTGACATAAACATTGCACCGCAGAAAACCCATCAACTCTGGTTCTTGTCTCTTCCTTGACTGGGGGATGCAGTTGCTGGTGTGGGGTTAGAGCTGGCAAGGATTTGTTTGTTAGTAGATGTGCTTTGCATAGCCCCAAAAGCACTCTCGTTGGGGTCAGATTGGAGTACTCCCTTTGGACAAGCTGAGTGTCCAAATGACTTTGGAGGGGAAGGTATCCCTTTGTCTTTAGGTGCATCGTTCATAGAATGGCCAAATTTTTAAAAGTGTATTTTTCATTTATTTAAATTTGGAGGAAAAAGGAATAATGATAGTAAACACTTTTACCTGCCATCTAAAACTAAGAGTGATGGGAAAGTAATTCCAATTAATTTTCTCTTCTCCAGCCTCCTTGTCCTCGTTCCGGACCATCCTCAGTGCCTCCGTCTCCTCTTCTGGCCTCCAGTACAGGCCCTCCCCAGAGCTGTGACTTGATCTTTCTAAAACATAGCTTTGATCATGTTATTCCCCAGATCAAAAAACATAAAAGTTTCCCTGTTGCCTAAAGCATATTATTCAAATATCTGACCATAGACTTCAGAGCCTTTCAGAGCCTGGCCTTCTGCTTCCCTCCTACACACACACACACACACACACACACATACACCCTAACACACAGCATCACACCCGTACACAAGACCTCTCTCTCACACACACCACACACACATGCATACACTCACCACACTCACATCACATATACATGCTACAGACGTGCCTTTCATAGATTTGTGGGTACAGCCTTTTTCCTTCTCTAGAAAATACATTCCTACTCTACCTTGTGAACTCTGCTCATCAGAAGGGTCACTTGAAGGTCCTGTGTGTCTCTTTCAATTTCCTGGAAATGGAAGAACAATATTAGCTTCCATACTTCTTATTGTGGTGGTGGAAATAGGAATATTGGGACCCTCATGGCTACAAGCCCCGTTTAGAGAATGAGAGCCACCGGTAGAAGAGAAAAGGGAGTGTTTCTCAGGTTGAAATCAACTTCGGTTGGGCTGCTTTGTGACACGGGTTGGTTTGGGCAAGGTGGTGACCATCACTTGGTGACAGACTCCTTCTTTGTCGGTGAGAGTGCTGGAAGGCTGTACCATTAACAGTTGCTTACTTACAGCTTATGAAACAGCCTTATTGTGGAGGACAGAAGACCCAGTGCCACTAGACAACCTTTCAATTTATCTAGCAAAGCCCATGAAGTTCCTGTCTCAAAGGGGACAGAATTAAACAAGAAAGAACACCAGATAAAGAATTCATTTGTATTCATAGGCTTTTAATAAATAAAAACGATTTTTTTTTTATCCAGCATGAACTCTGAGCCATAGGTCTTGAGACTTCTTGTTTAATTAACATGCAGAATATGACTTCTTCTTGTTTCAAAATGACCATTTTTTTTTTTTTTTGGAAGCTTGAGCTCAGATCTTTAGTGACATTTTTTCTTCCAGCAAATATTTACAGCCGAGCTGGAAACTGACAGGAAGGAGGGTATAAAATGAAAATGTTACCAAACTGAAGTTTACATCTGAGTGAAACACATGGTGTCCCCATGGACAGAGTCCTAAGAACTCAAAATATTTGTCAATTTGTAGAACTTGAAGAAACCAAGCTGTTTCCTTTGTTAATGTGAACTCCAAAAATTTTATTTTTGCTTATGCATGGTGGTGGCCTTTTCTGCTTCTTATCTGTTTGCTTTTACTGTGGTCATGGAATTCCAGCCGTGAGTTTTTTCTTCATCCTCTGTTCTGGTTAAGGCAGACTGCCTGAGTGTTAGTCCCCAGGTTCATGTCTGTGTCCGTATTTGTACTTACACAGTTTTTCCTGCTGGAAAGACCCTTCTTTTTCAAATCTCCTCCAGATCCACTAGGCTTTTAAGGGTGAGGTCAGTTGTCAAGTCCTGCATGAGGTTTTCTTAGTTAACTCTAATGAATATTGACCAGCACTGACCATGGTGGGTTTTTTTTTAAATCACTTTATTAATTTCTCAAATTATGTGAATAATACAAGTTAACTGTTAAAAAATGTCAAAGTACAAAAAAAATAAGAGGTTAGCAAAAATCATTTGAAATTCCCATTATGTTATCTGTAATTTAGTGGCTATCCTTTCATTTATGTCCATAGACCCATATATTAGCATATATAGATGGATGTGATTTTTTGTGCTCGGCCTTATTATGAAAGCTGCTTGCTTTTTGTCCTGGGCATCTATTTTTTTAAATTTTTTATTAACATATAATGTATTATTAGCCCCAGGGGTACAGGTCTGTGAACTGCCAGGTTTATACACTTTACAGCACTTACCATAGCACATACCTTCCCCAATGTCCATAACGGGGCATCTATTTTTAAATACAGTTTTGTTTGCTTATTTACTGTTCCTTGCCCCCCAAACTAATCTAATAACCTAGATATCTTTTGTATTTTCTCTATGCTTTCATAATATTTACATGTATATGTTCACACCAGTATTTACATACAGAAGGATTTTTGTCATTGATTTAAAAGATGAGATAGATGTATATGTATTTCTTGGCATCCTGTATTTCTCACTTAAAACACTATGGGATTGGGGTGCCTGGGTGGTTCAATGGGTTAAAGCCTCTGCCTTCAGCTCAGGTCATGATCTCAGAGTCCTGAGGTAGAGCCCCGCATCCGACCCTCTGCTCAGCGGGGAGCCTGCTTCCCCCTCTCTCTCTGCTTGCTTCTCTGCCTACTTGTGATCTTTGTCTTTGTCAATAAGTAAATGAAATATTTAAAAAACAACAAGAAAAACAACAACAATAACAAACCACTATGGGAAGCTCTTCTGCCCCCGACCCCCACCAGCCCTCCCTCAGCCAATGGGTATAGGTATACCACTCTTTTCAGTGACTTTGTGAGTTTCAGTGGTACGAATACACCACAGATTTTTCAACCATTTACCTACCGATGAGCATTTACTTTTGTTCCACTAATTTGTATACACAGTTCTGAAATAGGCATCCTTGTCTGTTTATCATTACCTGTTGCTATGCTTGCTCTCATATGAACAGAGTCCCCAAACTAATATTTCTAAGACAAAGGATATGTACTTTTTAAAGTTTTAGGAGATAGTGTCATGTATCTTTCCAAGGAGAATGTAATAATTCACATTTCTGTTCACATAATAGTCTTTTCCCTGTATCTTTGCCAGGAGCATGTGTTATCATTTACTTTAGCTAACCTGGTTAGGTGGCAAGTGGTAGCTTGTTGTTATGTACTTTGTATTTTTCATCTCATGTTCATTGGACATTTGGATTTGCTTCTCGGTGCATGGCTAATTCATCTTTGCCCATTTTTCTTTTTGGTAGCTTGTCTTTTTCTTATCATCTCATAAGGGTTCCTTACATATTCTTTTTTCTTTCATCTATATTGTATGTGACTTTTTTTCCTTGGAAGTTGGATCTGGTGTCATAATGATCTCTTTGTTTATGCCCAAACTAGACTGTGAGTTACTAGACGGCAATCATGTGTCTCTAGGACATCACATCCAGGGCAAGGCCTGAAAAAGTGTAGGTTCAGAATAAATGGTTATAACATTGACTACATGTGTGATATCCAAGTGTATTTCATTTAACATTGAATTATATGAAATAACATATACATGGCATCCATAGTCTGGGATGTTTCAAATTAACAAAATTTCAAGATGACTGATGTTTTGGAAATATTTATAAATAAATTACTTTTCCCTCCTTTTTAAAATGAGCATGGCTCAGAAATATCATTATGAGCATCAATTACTGTGTTGGGCTATATACTTGATAACTTTAAGGACTTTTTTTTTTATTTTTAAGACTTTTATTTCTTTGAGAGAGAGAGAACGTGAGCAGGAGTGGGGAGGGGCAGAGAGAGAGGGAGAAGCAGACTCCCTGCTGAGCAGGGAACCCATCATGGAGCTAGATCCCAGGACCTCAAGATCAAGACCTGAGCCAAAGTCAGACGCTTAACCAACTGAGTCATCCAAACCACTCCCTTAAGACTATTTAGTGATGCAGGACTGTTTGCCCCTATATACAAGTGGCCTCAGACCTATGGATGTACAGATTTTATATTCCAATATCTATTTTTTTTTTAATTTTTCAGTCTTTATCCTCCCTTTGTATTGTGTCTTGGTTATTGTATCTTGGTATTGTCAGTTTATCTGCCTCTAAAAGTTGTCTTCTTCCCTTTCTCCCTATCTTTGCATTGGCTGTGGACTAATGTCAGGAATCCTGCTCCTTGGAAATGTGCGTATATTAAAGGTCAATAAACATCAGCCAAGTCTTGGCCTGGCTGCCATTACTATGCATTACTGTGCCCCAGCCCCCAGTGAAGATACATCTGTGACTGTTTAGGGTTTTGTTTGTTTGTTTGTTTCTTTGTTTACAACTCTTTTCTGGGAAGGTGAGATTGACAAGTAAGTGAAGTGGTGGCCATTTCAATTAATTGGGCTATAGCTCCGATGTCATGTAGCCACGACCCTAAATATAATGGATTAAGAGATCTTTAGAATGGTAGAAATGTATCTATTTCAGTCTTGTTAAAGCCCGAGTGTATAGGGCAGCTCTATGCTGTGAAGTCGTGTGGTGTTCAGGTTCCTTCTAGCTTGCTGCTTCTCCATCTCTCAGACGTTGCTATCATCTTCATGATCTGGGACAGCCTGCCACCACATCCTCATTCAAATTAGAGGGCCGAAGAGAAAAAAGAGGGCAGAGGAGAGCCTTCCCATTTCTTTTGAGGGCGTGGCCAGAAGTTGCATGCCTAATCTCTTTGTACATCTTCATTGTCCAGCACCAAGGCAATTGGCCCCTCCTGAAAGAAGGGAGACCAAGGGGTGCTGTTTTTACTCTGGGTGGCCATGAGCCAGAATCAGGGTGCGATATAATAGAAGAGAGGAAGAATGCAAGTTGGCAGAGATACCGGCAGTGTCTGCCACACCTACTCTCACAATTCCCGGTGTCCTCTCCGCTCCCTTGCCAGATTGTCAACCCCTTGGTACAGTGGCCTACTTTTTCTCCCCACTGCCCACTGGTGTGTGGCATGTAAAATAGTTGCTCGATAAAGACAGCTCTATTTATAAGCTTTCTTTCCGTGTTTTAGTGATGAGAAAATGCAGGGAGGAGGGTCGAGATTGCTGCCGGCGTGGAGCTCAGGAACTAGAAAATTTGGAACTTCCTGGCTGATTTTTCTTTAATTTAGCTCCTGCCCTGTATAGTCCTCCATGGCCCCACTCAAGGTTAATTACTCCGATTTCTTACTCTGCCTTCGTTCTCTGCTCTAAGAGGTCTAGGTGAGGAGACCACATGCTTTGGAAGCAGGTGTGTTGGCAACTCTGTGAGAGTCAAGGGGAAAATCAGCCCCCTGCAAATAGTACAAGTTTGAGATTATGACCTCCTTTGCGAAAAACGGTCTCCTGGTAATCAACAGATTGCATCGCCCAGCTGAAGTTTCTGCACCCCATGGGCTTCCATTGCCTTCCTGATTAACACAGAAGCATCTCCTTCCTTACTCCAGACTGACTCTGGAATTGGGTTTATTTCAGCCTAACGGCTGATTCTAATTGGTCTCCCTGCTTCCAAAGCACAAATGTGATCTATTTTTTCTAGGTGCGGGGGTGGGGATTTTGATGGGAGGGAGTGATATTTAATCATGCCCTTTCTCCCTCCGAGTTAAAAACCAATAGGAGATGAACACTGGGGCCAGTCAACAATGAAGACCTGGGTCTTATTTCTGTGAAAGCTTGGTTGGAGGCTGTGCATGTTGCGTAGCTGCATCAGGACTCCAAAACTTTCTGTTTCACTTGGTCTGAGCTGGATATAGACAGGTCTCCCTTTCTCCCTGCAGGAGCACAAGTGGCCTCATAGGCTTATTTCTTGGGTGAGCAATGCATGAGGATCTCTGAGGTCAGGCAGCTTTGAAGAAGAGAAAGAAAGGAACTGTCATGTTGTATCAATTAGGTTCTTAGTTGATGATGACACAGTTTAAGCAGAAAGGGATTTATTAACGGGTGTTGGGTAGCCTACTGCATTCTAGAAGGGTCCTGGGAGCCAAGCTTGGGTGTGAGGACAGCTACTCAACCACACCATGGAATTGTTACGGTGGAGATGACACTGTTGCTAGGAAAATATGGGGGGGGTGTCTTTGAGCTGCCCCAGAAGAGCTCCTCCTCTCTCTGCCCATGGCAGATACCCGCTGTCTTTTCAGTTCTTCCCTCCAAGCCTCATGCAAATATGTCTTCTTGGTGCCCAGAGCACCCTATAGTCACTCCTGGGTCTCACAGAAGTGCAAGAAACACAGACGTGCAGTTGAAATTGTGTTGAGAGAGTCTAGAGCATATCTGCGGGAGCCACATACGTTTATGTTCCTCTCTGGATTTCACCCAAAAGATAAATCAGTCCCTTTCCTTTGACGAGAGGCGATGGAAGTGTTGCTGCCCTGCTTTTCCCTTCTGGGACTAGTGTGTAAGTAGGCAGTAAACCTTCCCCTTGAACATCACACACTTGCTTACAAACCCTCTGGGGCCACTGTGGCCTTCAAGATCTAACAAATTCTTTAGCAGAAAAGCCCCTCCCAGGGTTGTATCCTGTATTTCAGCCTCCTTCCTCTCCAGTCCCCTTTCTGTATGCTCTCCGGCTTGCTCTTCCAGGTGTAACCCATTCTGAACTGCTTGGAAGACTCTTGGCTGTGCTCCTGCTCTCCCAAGCTTCCACGTCTCGGTGCCTATTGCTCTCCTCTCCCCGCACCGTGAGGAAACTGTCCTTTGTGTCTCCCTTCATTTGACAGACTTCTCCCTACTCTTCAAGACGGAGGCACCATTCCTCTGGGAATCTTCTCTGTCCTCTCCTAGACAGGATTAGGTGTCCCTCCTGGCTATGCCCAAAGCCCCCGGTAATCCCTCTGTCACTACACCTAGCACATAGTTTGTGACCTTTGGTTTCTCTCTCTGCTCATGCTAGTGCCAGCTGCCTGAGAGCATGGTCTTTGTCATTTCTCTCTGGATCTCAGTAGCTAGCACAAGGTCTGGTACATAGTGGTTGTGCAAATGAGTAAAAGAATGAATGTTCTCTTCTGGTGAAGGACACGGACTCTGAAGTCAGCATCTGACTTTGCCACCACATAGATAATACAGTTTTAGGCAAATTAAACATCATAGGGTGGTTGTATAAAGGCTAAGTAAAATAATGCATGTGAAATGCTTAGCATGGAACACATAATAGACACTCAATAAAATTCAGCTATCCCTTTGATTTTCTGATAATCATTATCGCAGGTGTTCAATGAACACTGTGCACAGTAGTGATCACTAGCACACTTTCTAGACTAAAGGATACTCTGAATCACAGTATGGTGATCTGTGATATTTCCTACCTCCCAAAGAACCAAAACCTCCTGTGGATTGAGAGGAAGAGTAAAAAATAGACAGAAGTTTCCAAAAAAAATAGACAGAAAATATAGACAGAAATTGACAGAAGTTTCCAAAGGAGAATCATGTGTAGCAGCTCAGTAACAGAGTGAGAGAATGCCTCCTGACATCTGGTTTGTCACTAGGACTTTACTAATAGTTCCATTTCCCTTTACATGCTTCTTTCTTCACTCCACAATATAGAAAAGACAAGAAACAAGAAGACACTGAGATGACACGGAAAGCAGTGTCAAAACTTCAGTGAAGATCAGACATTTTCCAGGGCATTGGCTGGAAGCACACATCCCACTGTGCTTTCCCTGGGAGTATGCGATGTTAAGACAGTGGGAGGGGATGGGTATTAAGGAGGGCACGGATTGCGTGGAGCATTGACGCAAGCAATGAGTCATGGAACACTCCAACAAAAACTAGTGATGTACTGTATGGGGACTAACATAACAAAAAAAAATTTTTTTTTAATGACCAAAAGGTGGGGGGGAAGCGTCAAGGTGATGTCGAAAACCAGCCTAGAATATGGCAAATGTCTTCTTTGTGTCATTTGTAAGAGCACAGTATCTTAGCAGAGTCAATGTCTTTCCATCTGTGTGTGTGCAAAATACCTCCCCTTTCTCTCGTTTCCTCGTGGGTCCACACTCATTTCACTGCATCCAACTCAGCAAACATTTATTGAGCCCTTACTGCATGCAGGGAACTCTACTGATTCTCTCCTTTTATGCTTCTTTCTCCCACCACATTAATGTCATTGCTTTATTAGAAATAAAGGCTGGTGTCAAATGAAAATGTTGGTCATTGACATCAACTGTTCTTAAGGGAGCAACATAAAAGAAAAAATTTATATTGCTAGTTTTGTAGAAATAGCCCTTGTTATTGGATGTGAGTAGACATAATAGTCAGAAAAACATTGACCTGGAGGGAGTATGGAGACCAAGGACCTATCTTACTTTGATGTTTGACTTTGGATATGTTGTTTAATATTTTTGGGTTCCAGGTTTCCAGTGATTTCTAAGGACCTTTCCATCCCTAATATATTATGATTTAAAAAAAAAAAGTGTAAAGGGGACATAACGAAATTTGGATTTGCTGTCCAAATATGGAAAGTATAGGCTTGATTTGAACTGTGGCATTGACATGTGGCTTGTGCGACATGGGGCTTAAGCTCTCAGCCTCCCCAAATCTTTCTCTATACAATGGGAATGCTGCCTATTGCCTTTCCTGCTGCATAAAATCGGTGTGAAACTTTAAGAAGGGATGCATGTGAAAATGAATTATGAATGACAAGGGACTGTACACATGCACATATAAGCTATTATTACTGTTAATAATATTTTGATTTCAATATTTTATTCCAACCAACACTTTTGCATTTTGCCTTTTGGGTTGTTTGAAGAGAACATCATCTTTCATTCCCCATCTCCCTCCACCCAAAAGCAGTCAGGGGATTTCTCAAAGGAATGCTGTGCCCTCTGCCTGTCTTTCCGATCGACACTCGTCTTGGGCCCCAGCACTTGTCTGAGTGTATAATGTTTCAACTGCTGGCCCGAAAGGAGGCCATTTGTTCCCTGCTAAATGAGCTGTTACTGTGTGCCTCTGTCCCCTCAACACCTGGGGCTGTGTTCATGGGAGAATCCAACCGTGGATCTCAGGAGCCTTTTTGAAAAGTTTATTAGAAGAAGGGAGAAAACATTTCTCAGCAGGTTGTCCCCTCCGTCCCTGGTTTCGACTCATTAGTCGGAGCAGGGTGGGTTACCTGGGGGTGGGAGGGCAGGTCTACCTGCCTTGGCCCCTACAGGCACTGCCGGGGGAGTCAGGGGGTGCAAGGGGAGGCACAGGTCTCCCAACAGCCCCTTTCTGGCCTTTCTGCTGCCCCTGCTCCACAGGTAGCTAATTAGCTCTAATTGGATGGTGTTTTGCTGTCCATGGTTTGGGGCGGCTTACCTGAGCTTGCCTGCCGGGGCACCTCTCGCTTATGTCTGTCAGCCCCAGGCCTGGCCGGGTTTCATGATCTACAAGGCAGAGACCCCTTTCTCACACTGGCTTTTTGGGCTCTGAGAGCTGGAGGGGCAGCTTCTATGCAGACCGTTGTGGCTCTATCTGCCGAATAAGGACCCAGCTGCCCCACCAACCCTTTCTGTGGGTGTCTGGTGGACTCAGGTTACACTCACTGGGGGATGATGCTCTTGTTTCAACTGTGCCAGAGATCGGCCATCTTCATTCCTGGGTCTTTTGTGACGTCCCACCGACACAGTGTGAGTCCCAAGTATAGAAGGAAGACCAAGAGAGAGGATTTTTGTCATAACCACTTCCTCCACCCCTCCCTCTGTACACAGCCCGCACACTCGCTACGTGGAGGCCAAGTTAATGCCACAGGCAGGACTGAATTCAGGGCTCCCACCAAGCTCCGCCTCCGGAGGAGCCCTGCTTCCTCATCTCTTCACCGTCGTAGCCTAGGTGCTCAGAAAATCCTCGTGGAATAGATGGATGAGGGCCTCAAACTCTGTTTTCCCAGTCGAGCACTTGAAATGCTGGGCTCAAATCCCATTTCTACAATTGACTTCGTGTCTGACTCTCATCGAGCTACTTACCATCTCCAGATTTCAGGGCCCACAGCTGTAACGCGAAGACGGTGATAATTGGGTCTCCTTCACAGGGGTGTGTAGGCATCAAGTCAGGTGAGCGCTTGGCTGACGGTAACACTTCACTGAAGGTTGGTGACTGTCGTCCGTCACTAGCTCTCTAGCTCTCCACCCATCACACAGACTGGGGATGTGGAGGCTTGGGTGAGGGACGTTGACTGGTCCACTGCCCAACAGCTCATTATAGACCGAGGCAGAAAGAGAATCTAATCTTTACTGTCTTCCTGTTCCACTGAGATCCAGGTCTGAGAAACAAGTCTATCCTGGAGTTGTCCTTCAGCCATATGAATGCTTTTTCTTGTCCATTTCTTCCAGGGCTTGCCCCTTCAGATTGTAGGAACCCCACAAATGTGAGGCTGGGTTAAGGTCAGAGGCTCCGGGGTTAGTCATTCAGAGCTCAGGGCCCAGCCTCTGCATCCTGCTCTCTGAGTGGGATCTGCCAAATCCCAGATCTGACGGTGTCGCTTCCTCTGCCTCAAGCCCATTGCCTCGGGGTAAAGTGCAAACCTCCCCCATCCCTGGCCGCGTTTGATCGGTCTGGGACTCCTGGGCCCCAGGAATCCCGCGCAGGTCCTTGTTTCCTCCCGAGACATTGTCTGTCTGGGACATGGTTTGTTGAATGAATGGTGCCGCGTGACCCGCAGTTCTTCCAGCTTTCTGGAGCTGTGATTCTAGCCCTCCCAGGGAACAGACAGATGGGCCTAGCAGGAGGAGGGCCCGTGCCTTCCACGGCTGCCGGGCCTCTGCCCTGGCCACCCTTGTCCTTCTCCCAGTGGCTGAGCACACAGCCTGCTGGGCAGGCTTTTCTGCCCCACGGGACTGTTTTCCACTCAGTGTGAAATTTCAGTTCTGTAGCCCTCTCTCTGGGCAGTGCCTCTGAACACCCTGCCTTTCCCCACCATGCTGCCCGTCACAGGGCATTGCAACCCTGTTTATGTGTCTGGGAGCACCAGGAGGCAGGGACTGTGTCTGTTTTGCTCCCCATCGTAGCTGCAGTCTGTGGCAGTAGGGAACCAGTACGGACTGGCCACAGGAACGAAAGAATCGCTCTGGGGTTGGATGTGTGGCCGAGAGGCAGGCAGGGAGAATGTGTGGGCCCAGGGCCTGGCACATCCGACGTCTCTAGCGCAGCTGATGGTAAACATCAGCCTAGCCTTTATTTTTCTCATTATGTTTAAAACCCACCAGTTGCCCAATAGTATAATTTTCTAAGCGGTTTCATTTCAGCTCTGCTAATTGAAGAGAACCAAGCTCTTTTTGAAGGCTTACTTTGTGTGTGGCTGTCACGGGTGAGAGTAGAGCCTGGTTGTCAATCACTGACAATAGCGTGCCATTCTGGAATAATTTAAGTTTAGGTCTTTCTTTCACTCAGGCATTCATACCCTGTTATATGTTTTCATACTGAGCTGAGAACAATCTGGGGTGAGAAACTGTCATGTGTTCCAGGAACTGAAATGGAGATTTCTTTTGAGATTTCAAATTCCTCTGGTCTGCGGCTCCGAGTAGCTTGTGGGGGTAGGATCAGAGGTTTGGGAGTCAGACCTCCTGGACCCCCCAGGTTTAAACACGCCGCTTCCCCACCCACTTCACCAGCCGGGTGACCTTGACTCAGTTACTCGGTTTCTCACACAATCAAAGGGAATGTGAATACCTTGCACCAGAGATTATCGAGAATTAGTGACACAGGAAAAGACCTGGACCAGGCACTCTGGAAGCAGTGGACCTTGCTGCCAGCTATCACACTGCCTGCAGGTTATACAGTACCTCGTTTTCTACAAGGCTCCAGAAGGGGCTCCCTGGGGTCCCACAGACCCACGTTCCAACCCCAGCCGTGCCATTTCCTTCAGTAGCTGGGAGAATGAGTAAATCACGTGTACCTAGAGTTCCTTTGCTGTAAATGAGAGACAGTAATATCTACTCACAAGTTGTTACAGAGACTGAAATTATGTGAACTACCGGCATAGTCAGGACTCAATAAATGTCAACTCCTTTCTCCTCCTCCTCACTACATTTTAATACGTGTATTTTATGTTAGGAGAATGGAGAGAGAAAGAGAGAAAATGGTCCCTAAATCCTGCTTCACATTAAAGATGCAATCATACAGGCATTCACTCAGCGCTCTTAGCCACACCCCCCTGCAACTGGACAGATATTTATTGAGTACCTACTGTATGCTAAGTATAGTTGTAAGCAGTAGGATACAGAAGTATAGAAACCAGTAGGTCTGCTCTGATGGTGCTTATATCCAGTGAGAGATGGGTAATAAACAAACAGATAATATGATGGCAAAAGTAGTAAAGGCGAAGAGAAATAAAGCAGGGAACGGAGAGCTTGCTATTTACGAATGAATGATCAGGGACAGGTGCTCTCAGGAGGTGGCATTTGCACAGAGCCTTTGTTCTTGCTGTTCTCGCTACCTCAATGCCACCCCTGTCCCTTGTCACTCCCTTCCTGTCAGGAGTGTCCTATTCATCAAAACTCCGCTCAGATGTCTCATGCTCTGAGTGCTGGTTCTGCTTGCCCTTTGAGGCAGAGTTCGTCTCTCTCTCCGCTGTGCTCCCACAATGCCTTGTTCTCCATCAGTCAGTACTTCCCGTGTTTAACATGCTTCTCCTCCACTGTACTCCAGCTCTTCAGGGTCATGGGTTTTTCTTTCTTTTAGCTTCTGTGCCAGGCACAGTGCTGGGCACAGAATGAGCTCATTCCTGGTGCACCGAGAGAGTCACGAAGGTAGTGGATGGACTCAGATGTTCGTACATGCTGACCATACTTGGGGGGGCAGGCAGGGGGCTGCAGCTTGTGCTGGGGAAGCCCGCTCAGCTATGCGATGTACACTTTGCTCTCAGGGCTAACCAGGCTCTTCTCAGACAGGGTAGTCATCATATCGCACCAAGTAAACCCTGCTTCAAGCCTTGCACTTGGAAATCATCTTGCTCAGTATTATAATCATGATACAGCAGGCGTGGAGGACCTCCAGCCCCTGGTTTGCACCTCCATCCAGCTTTCCTCTGCTCATGCCTCAGTTGCCAAGTCTGCCATCTTGTTTCTCACCCACTTCACTTGCCCAGTTCCACTCTGCTCCTTCCCTGCCCCACCCCCTGTCCCGCCTGCTGTGTGTTGGATGGGTGAGAGAGCCTAAGACCTGAGTTCTGTATCTGGCTCTGACAGTTGCCATGTATGTGGCCTTGGCACAATCATCTCTATTTGCTGAGTGTCAAGTTCACTACCTTTGAAAAAGTCCTCTGCCCTGACAGTGATACAGAATATTGGGGTAATTATGCTACAAATTACAATATTCTAAGGCAGGGGCACCTGGGTGGCTCAGTGGGCTGAAGCCTCTGCCTTCGGCTCAGGTCATGATCTCAGGGTCCTGGGATCGAGCCCCGCATCGGGCTCTCTGCTCAGCAGGGAGTCTGCTTCCTACTTTCTCTCTGCCTGCCTCTGCCTACTTGTGATCTCTGTCAAATGAATAGATAAAATCTTAAAAAAAAAGTTTAAAAAAAGAATATTCTAAGGCAGTATGAGCTGAAGTATAGCTGAAAGAGCCCCAAGTTTCCCTGCTTCTCCACCTATGACTAGGTGACCTCAAGCAATTCACTCACTCTCTCTGGACCGTTTCCTCACATACCCAATGGAGATGACAAAGATAACTAATCCCCACCAAAACACAGCACGTGCCAAGCACTCTTCTAAGCTCTTTATTAACTCATATTCTCCTCACATGCTCCCATGAACTCGCTGTTATAGTCACCCCTATTGTACAGCTAAGGACACATAGACACAGAGAGGTTAAGTAACTTGTTTGAGGTCACACAGTTTTTTTTTTTTTTTTTTTTTTTTTTTTTTTTTTTAAAGATTTTATTTATTTATTTGAGAGAGAGAGACAGTGAGAGAGAGCATGAGCGAGGAGAAGGTCAGAGAGCGAAGCAGACTCCCCATGGAGCTGGGAGCCTGATGCGGGACTCGATCCCGGGACTCCAGGATCACGCCCTGAGCCGAAGGCAGTCGTCCAACCAACTGAGCCACCCAGGCGTCCCGAGGTCACACAGTTAATAAGAGACAGAGGTGGGATTCAAACCCAGACTGTCTGGCTCTGGAGCCCAGTTTTAAACATCCCGTCATATTGTCAACCATGACCCTGTAATTCCTCCCTGGCAGAGCTGTTGTGAAGTGTCGGAAGACTATATGGATAAGATCTCTGATATTGTAGATATCCAAACAATATTATTATTATTATGTTACACCTCTTTGGAGCTTAGCACAGCCCAAATTTAATAAATACTTACTTTGTTGCTGCATTTGGCTGCATGTTAGTCTGCAATTCAACTTTGATTCTTGGGAGCAGGCATTTACCTGAAGCCGTGTCATGAATAACATATCAGTCCCTTCTTAAGAATCCTAAGGTGGGTGCCTCCTTGTCCTTTGTGTTGGTCCTTTGTCAGTCCTTGATCCGTTAGAGGGAGCTGCACATTGAATAAGGAGTTGGTTTTGTTGTAGAGGTGGGTCCACTCTGAGCACAAGGAAGGTGAGGTCAGGTCTGCAATTTTCTCTGGCTCCTGGAACAAATACTCTGCCTGCTCCTTTAAGCTAGTGGGTCTTAGGAGACGTGGGGATTGGTGGTGACCTCCAGCCTGCTGGCGATTACACACAAAGCTGAGAGCAATTTTTAAAGTCTTCTCGCCATTTTGCTCTCTCTTTAAAAATTAAATGCCTGACACTGAGGTGTTTTATTCCCAGACCAGCTGGCCTTTAAGAGGATGGCTTGAAAGTGAGAATGCCTAATGACCTCTGACCTTGGGAATTTCCAAGGGTGGGAAAGGCCACAAGAACGGAGAGTGACCTCATTCTTTTTGTCAATTTAATGAAAAAGAAATGAAAGCATCAGTCTTGATGACTGAAGGATCCAGGAGCAAGGATGTGGTGGGGAATTTCGGGTCTCCACAAGGCTGGGAGATGTGTAGAGTCTGCATAGCACCATGGAATGAGCACCGAGCCCAGAAGAGAAAGACTCTGCTTGAATCTCAGGTCTGCCACTAACTGTGTGGTTGCGGGTAAGTTACTGACCCTATTGAAGGTATCATATTCCATGTTTAATATGTAAACAGTACAGTGAAGTGGTTAAAAGCAAACTTTGGAGCCAATCCTATTTATAACGCTGAAGGCCTGAGTGATTTGAGTAAGTTACTTATCTCTCCGAACCTCAGTTTTCACATCTGTAAAATGAAGATTTTGGAGGCCATGCTTTGTTCATCCTGTGCTTCGAGTGCCCCATAACCCCTTTCCACCTAATCTCTGCATCTCTGCCTGGCTATATTCTTCCCTTGTGTTCAGACCTGAATTCCTTTCATGGGGAAGGGCGTTTCTTGATGCCCTGGCTGGTTGAGATGCCCCGATCCCTCGCACCCAACCTGTGTTCCCATCATCCCCAGTGCCTCCCCTGCCACTGCACCTACCTCTCTCTGTAGGGAACTTGGGGGCCTGGGGATGCTTCTTCTCCATCTCCCCAGGGCCTGATTCCCAGATGCTGTCTGTGAACACTTGATGGAATGAATGAATTTCTTTCCAGCTCTGAAACTGTATGCTTCTAAGTTTATTTGTCCTTATGTGTGCCTGATTTCCAAAAACAGACATAAAATACATGGTGTTCTTCCTTTTACAAAACGACAATAAATGCAGTCCTTCACACTGGTATGGAAATTTGCACTGGACAAAACATTTTTCACATTTGTTACCTAGTACCCTACCACCTAGTGGCTTATCAACATGCGAGCTTCAAAATAATTTAAAGCCACTGTTGGATCTCATCCAAAAAGATCTAGTATTTGAACTACTGGAACCGTCTTCTTGCCTTGAACTGACCCCTTGGCCAGGACAGCTACCCTCTCCTCCACTCCAGATGGCTTCCTCACCAAGCTCTGAGTTCTCACTGACTCCTAGGTAATGAACCAAAGTAGGTCTGCAGGTCAACCTGATCTCGGGAGTCTGCTTTCTTGGTCTGATTTTTAAGCAACAATATCTACATCAAGTATGTGATTTCCAGATTCACAGCCTTGCAGAGGAGCCTGCTGTTGACAGAGTTGTCAGCAGGGGGAAAAAAAAAGAATGCAAGATTGTCCAACAGAAATAAATCTTTGAGAGGATTTTGCCAAGCCATCCAAGCATTCATACATTTGCTGCTGCATGCAGAATACTGGGGAGGGAAGGAGGAAGAAGGGGGAGAAATGAGCAAAGGGAGTGCTAAGGGTGGCTTGAATTCTCTGCCTCCGTATCCTGCTTCTCCATTCCTCTCAGAAGGCCCTGCATGAGATATGTATGTTATCTTTGCCTTCTTGGTTTATTTTCTCTCTGAATTTTTCTGTTGTCACTCCGGCTCCTGATGGGCTGCAAACGAGACGAACAAAGAGATCTCAAGGTGCTGTGGGCATACGACTTACAGACAGTGCAGGACACAAGATTTAACCCTGCAACAGAGGCCTGTGCCACCATTTGCAGGTTTACCATGGTTCCCCTTTGCTACCTGGATCTGTTTGTAGACCCCACTTGAATTTTGAATATGCTTTTCTGGAACACGTGGACTACCTAGCCCATCCAGATCTCTTCCAGTCTTCAAGGCTGACTTGGAGTTTTGCTTTCTCCCTAGAGCCTTCCCAGACTAATCCCGTCTTCTGCAAACCCTGTACTCCCTGATTTTGGATAGCTGTGCCGGTAGAACCCTACAGGCCTCTGGCTCTGTTGCCTCCAGTTTTCTTCATTGTCCCTTTTCCTCTTGTGTGTTCCAGATTACTTACTTTTAAGAGATTCCAGAGTTGTTGAAGGAAGAATGAACATTTCCCCAGGTATTTCTGTGTCTGAAAATGCCTCTGCTTTGAACAGGCTCTGCAATCCTAGACAAACAGTCAACATTTCTTAGCTACAGTTTTCCTCCTCTCTAAAATGGGGTAGCAATGTCTACTTTATGGAATGTTTATGAGGATTAAATGAATCAATATAACTAGCTTCGAAGCCCATGTCTGGCAGTTAGTGGCAGTCAACCAATATCATCCATGAACATTGGATTTTCCAGAAGACACTGGCAGGAATGTGCCAGGGAGTAAACAAAGGATGACGTCATTAGTGTCTGTGGGGCCAGGCTGCCTGAGTTCAAATCCGAGCTCTTCCACCCTATGCCCAGGGCCAGTTACCCCACCCCTCTAAGCCTGTTTGTACAATAAAGCTGATCATAGAGCCTGCCTCTTAAGGATGATACAGAATAGTTCATGAGAAGCATTTGGCCAAATGCCTTTCGCTGAGCAAGCATTCAGTAAATGTCAGCTATTTTTGAGGAGGTGGAGAGCATTCTCATGCGTGCTCTTAACCGATCCATTGCATTCCAAGCTGCTCTGATGAGGGAACGATGGCCCGCTCCGTAGATTCCCGGGATTTGCGTCATACCTGTGATGAGTCAGGTGACCACAGGTTAGCAAGAAGAGCCCCAGACTTGGACTTCCACACGCACACCCACCTTGAGCCTGACCTCTGTGCCTTACTTAGTAGTGCCTTTAAGAAAGTAAACTTGTCAGAATCTCCTTTTCATCAGCTGAAGAATGGGATAATAACATCTACTTTTTAAAAAATTTTAATTTTATTTTTTCAGTGTTCCAAGATTCATAACAACATCTACTTTTAAACGGTAAGACATACACACACACGCGCTCTTCCTCACTAGTGCCAGAATAGATGAAAGCACGGTCTGAGCTAGAAATTGTGCTACAAAGGAAGGATGTTCTATACCTGTTGTCATCACCCTTATTCTAATGAGCCAAGCAACACTAGTAGAGCATGTCTCATACGCCCCACTGTGCTGGGTCTGAGAAGCCTTCGACATTTTTTGAGCAGAATAATTGTGGTCAGTGGAAATGCCGTGAATTCTGGGAGAGCAGAGCTGCTGCTCCAGTCACGGGCCAAGCCAGGGCCATCCCAGAGTAGTTCAGGTCCAAGAACTGAAGCTGAGCTTGCAGAGCCTGCCCCACGCTGGCTTTGCCTCATGTGTGAATTTAGCCAGTGCACTTCATCTCTCTGAGCCTTGTTGTCTTTTGTTTGTTGTTGTTTTTTTTGTTGTTGGATTTTTTTTTTTTTTTTTTTTTTTTTTGCCTACTAAATGGGGATGACCAATTCATGTCTTGCCCACTTTGCGAAGATCCTGAGAGGGTCAGTTGCTGGGGACAGGGAGGTAGGCAGCATGTGCTGGGAACTTTCTCAGTCTCCCCAGCCTTCTGCAAGGTTTTGGCATTGTCTGCATTTTCTCGATGCTGTGACAGTACCTACAACATCACATTCAGCAGATGTTTAGGAGCTGGTCATTGACAAATAAAGCACTGTCGCCGTTCATCTAGTTAATAAGCTTCCACGCGTTCACCCCTTAAACTCCTTGTCAAAAAAAAAGAGCTCTTCCTCTAAGAGGTTGCCTTTAAGCTTTACCAAAGGAAGCTGCCAGTACTACTGCTAATAATTGTCGTTGCCAATGAAACAGCTCCTATGTTGCAGGCCCTCGTGCTGAGCCCTTCATGTGTAGTATCTTTGGCACTCACGGTGCTTCTCTGAGGGAGGCGTGGAAGCCAGGTTCAGGGAAGCAAGGGGGAAATTGGCTCAAGGAGACCTATAAATGGAAGAATAAGGAATTGAACCTAGCGTGTGTGATTGCAAATTCTACGTTTGTTCCCCTGTACCCCATTGCTGCTGGGAAGCCCACAAGCAGCCCAATTGTCCTGTAATAGCCCACAGTTGAGGGAGGCAGTGATTTCTTCTGTGAGTGGATTAGAAGTAATTCCCACTTTGAGAACGCAGGGGGTGGGAGGAGCAGACAGGCCAAGGTAAAAGAGCCAGAGAAGCAATTCTTTCAACGTTAGGGAAAAAAAAAAAAATCTGTATTTGGATTCTTTTTTACACATCCAACCCAGCAGAAAATTGGTTTGCGGAAGATGTAGGTCGTGGCTCTGGCCCCGGCATCTGGACGCCTTATATTGTACACTATATTACCGGAGTAATATCGTGCACTTTATTAGCACCGGCAGGATTTGGGATTCCCATGGGGACTGTTCTTCGCTGTCAGATGTATAAGGCCATTTAATCTCCTTTATCAGATCTGGTTCTGCTTCCCCCATCCCCACCTCCTCTTGCAGACCAATAAAGAGACTTTCTTGAGATTCATTGGTCTGAAAACTAGCTTTTAAATACTCCTCCATCCTCCTCAATCCCTGTATCTAATAAGCGAGCAAACCAGGGAGGTGTCAATGCCTTGAAAATCACTCTGTGCATTTGAGTAGCAATTTTCTCAGGACATTTGTAATTGGAACTTCATCTTCCTTAACGCAGAGACTGGAGGAAGGATTTGCTAATTATGCCTAGGCAGCTCTGGTCTCACCCAGGCACTGTGGTCTTTGGGGACAGGGTTGGCATTCTTTCGTTCAAAAGCCAATTACATCTTTGATTCTGGCCCGAGGAATGGCTAGAGTCACTTCAGAAAGAAGGGCAGTTTTCTCTGGACAGAAACCAGGTTTATGCCTGACCTCTTTGTGGGTCATTTTTGATAGAACCAAATAAGATATTCAGGGGTCAGAGAGATTTGGGTTCAAAATGCAGTCCCGGGCATATTTCCTGTGCTCTCTGATACTTATGCACATATGTAGTAGGTGTGAGCCCTGGGATTAGTGCAGGGGACTTTGGGATTAAGACATCACCCTGCATTTGGAGAGACCACAGTCTCATGGAGAGAAGACATGTCTGAACAACGGTTATCAGCACAGTGTGAGAGCGCTGTGGGGTCACAGAGAAGATCCTTGGTGCAGACACACCCCTCAGAGCAAGCACCCGGGAGAGGATGCCCAAGCTGACTGCATTTTTAGGTGAGTCTCTGAATGCCTAAGCTGTAAAAAAGGCTTGTAATACCTACCACGAAGAGCTAGTTGGGAAACAAGCCATGTACGGTCCATAAAATGCTTAGCTCAGTATCTACTGCATAGTAACTAGGAGTATTTAAAACAGACAAAAGGTTGAAAACAGCACCGGAAGTTCTTTTTATTTGTGTGGCAGAAGTGGAGAGAACTGTGTATAAGAAAGATCTGGGAGACCTGCATTTAACTCAAGTCCCGCTGAGCTGTGTGATCTTAGGCAAGTCACTTCCCTCCTCTGAGCCACAAGCTCCTTTCTGTGAGATGGGGTTAAGGTGGAGAAGATCAAATAAAATAGTTATATGGAAGGGGCTTCATGGACTGTGAGGTGTTGTGCATTTGGAAGGCATTTGTTTTGTCATCATTGTCAACATAACTAATAGATATAGACCATGTGGGAAAGTCAGCTCTGCAGATAATAGGATGGCTGGTGCTCGGGAGTTGAATTGGAGGTTAAATAAGCCTCAAGCTTAGTTCAGTGAATATCTATCTGGAGCACATAATTTTATTTTTTTGTCATTTTATTTTATTTGTCATCTTCATTTTATTTTTCATTATGATCATCAAAATATAATTATTTATATTTTCATTTCATCTATTTTTCATTTCTTTAACTCCCATCCCCCTTTTCTCCCATCCCCCCACCCACCTCCCCTCTGGTAACCACCAGTTTGTTCTCCACGGTTAAGAGTCTGTTTCCTGGTTCGTCTCTCTTTCTTTCCTTTGCTCGTTTGTTTTACTTCTTAAATTCTACATTAAATTCCACAGTAAGATCATATGTTATTTGTCTTTCTCTGACTGATGTATTTTGCACAGCGTTGTACTCTCCAGCTCTATTCATGTGGTTGCAAATGGCAAGATCTCATTCTTTTTTATGGCTGCATAATATTCCACACATATATATTCCATCCATTCCATGTGTATGTGTGTACACACACACACACACACACACACACACACCAACCACATCTTCCTTGTCCATCTGTGGATGGAGACTTAAGCTACTTTCAAAGTTTGGCTATTGTAAATAATGTGGAGCACATGATTTTAAGCAGGGGTTCTCAACCATGGGGAGGATGGGAGGGAGAGAGACAATATGACAACTACCCAGGACATTTTTCCAAAATGTGAATGTGCATGCTCACAGCTCCTCTCCCCACCCCATCCCACCCAAATGCCCAAGACATGTCAGGATCTGCAGTAGACATTAGTGACATGGATTTGTCAAAAGCTGATAACTCCCCCTTCCCTAAAACTGAGTTCTACACTTTTAAAGAGCATTGTAAAGCCCACTTTATGTTGAACCGCCATCTCTCTGCCTCTTGTCATTGCCATTTTAGCACATTAGCCTGTTTCTCTGCCTAAAAGGTTGTTCCGGTGTTTCAAACAGTTGGTCTCTATATTGGCTTCTTCACCTCTACCAATCTATGCGGCGTATCCAGCTCCCTGGGCAGTTTTAGAACCAAGGAAGATTAGAAGTTTGAATTAGGGGGCTGTGGAGTGCGTAGGACCAATAAAATAGGCACATCTTCATGACCAAACTGGGTTTTTCAAGTCCTGCTAGAACTGAAGGTTCTTTAATCCCCCACGCCGAGCCGGCACCGTTGGCAATCCCAGCGACTGTCCTGTGCTCATGATGCCCCATCGCATTTGTACAGCTCTCCATGGGGCAGGAAGCACTTGCCTGCTGTCCGTGCTGGTGATCCCCAGGCAACCCCGTGAGGCATGGGGCAGTGGTGTCACCAGAACAAGTATTACTGCTACATTTCACAGAGCAAAGGAGGGCTTCCAGAGAGGTGAGGGGGCCTGTCTGTAGTCACAGATAGCGAGGAGCGTACCCAGGGCTCAGCTGATGTGGAGATGCCCTGCACTGGGCTGGTTTCCTACCTTAGAGTCTGTGTCAGCGCAAGCAAGCGTGACATGGCTTGCTTGCATGAGCCGGTGACCGTTCTTTCAGAGAGGACATGCCCAGGACCGGGTATCGTCTTACAAGCAGATACTGAGAGTCTGTTTAAAATTCCATCTCTTGCAGTGCAGTCCCTTGAATCTTTCCCTCCATTGTTTAGGGTCAGGTGTTCAGTTCTGTAAGGACTCCGAGAGCAACGAGTGGGTGGGTCATTTCTAGCAATATATATGTGACCCTCCTGCCCCGGGGGATAGCAGCACACACGATAAATTCTGATTCATATTTTCTCAGGCATGCTGGAGTTCAGTGGGGACTTGGAAGAAAAGAGAAATATATGTATGTATGTGTATGTGCATATGCTTGTGTGTGTGTGTGTGTGTGTGTGTATTATTAAGAAGACTTAACCAACACCGGCACACAAGAGAAAACCACAGCTCTCTGAGAATGTTTCTGGGCTTAAAAAAAAAGAAAGAAAAAAATCAATTCCAGCGCTTTCCACTTGGGCTGCCCAGTAATCACAATGATAATGCCTTATAACTGCATGTTGGCTTACAAAATGTATTCACATCAATAATAAAGGATGGATATAGATATATATATATATAGATAGATAGATAGATAGATGTATCTGTCTGTAGATGTATCTATGTATAGATAGATACATCTATCTATCTATCTATCTATCTATATATATCTATATCTCAAATCCTTTCTGAGGACTTGCTTTGTGCTAACACTTTCTGGACCCTTTTAAAATGTTTTTACTTTATTGACTTCTCCCAGAATCTCTATCAAGATTATCATTATCTCCATTTTAAATTGGGGAAATGGATTCAGTGAAGCCAAGTGATTCTCTCCAAACTGTACAGCTAGACAAAGTCCCAAAATTCTTCAGTAGAGAGGATCTGAGACTCCAAAACCAGTGTTCCTTAAATTGCCATATGGTTGATTCTAGAGTTACACAGCTATAGGTTTCCTTTTTTTTTTTTCAAGATTTATTTATTTGAGGGAGGGGAGGGACCAAAGGAGAGGGAGAGAGAGTTCTAAACAGACACCACACTCAGTGTGAAACCCAAAGTGGCACTCCATCCCAGGACCCTGGGATCATGACCTGCGCCAAACCCAAAGTCAACCCAGAGTCATCTAACCAACTGTGCTACCCAGGTGCCCCTCCATTTTTTAAAATTATAAATAAAAATGTGCTACGCCATAGGGGTTCTCTTCTTTTTCCTCTTTCGCTGCCCTCCCCTTTCTCTCTTCCTCTCCCTCCCCCTCCTGGTCTCCCCTCCTCCATCTCCGTCTCTCCCTGTCTCAGGAGAAACAGTGGCCTTTTTGCTTTCCTGCTGTGACAGCCTCTCATGGTTAAAAGAAAATTTAAAGATCATCTATTTAAACTAGTGGTTCGCAGCCATGGTTCACATTAGAATTGCCTGGGTTAAAAAATATTCCTGCCTGGATCCCATCCCAGACCAATTAAATCAGAATCTCTAGGGTCATCAGTCATTTTTTTTTTTTTTTTTTTTTTGGTCTTAACTCTCCAGTTGATTTTAATGTGAAGCCAAGGTTGAGAACCACTCATCTAAACTCACTGACCATTCCTTCTACCAAATCCCTGCAAATTTTCCATCCATCTTCTGTTCAAAGGCCCTAAATGGGAGAAAGCTTACAATCTAGGAGGCAGCTGATTTCATTTTTGGGGTCCACTATCTAGAGAATAACCAACCAAAAGCAAAACAAAACAAAACAAAATCCTGTTATGGGGCAGGCAGTGTCACGTCTCTTACCTCATTTAATCCTCACAGGGTTTTATAATTATCTCTGCTGTACAGAAGAGGAACCTGAGGCTCATTTATCCCTTCAGTGAACAAATATTTACTGCATGTATAGCTGCTAAATGACAAGCCTGTTACAAGCACTGGACACGCACATATGTATAAGACAGGCTTGGCCCCAGCCCTCGGGGAGCTTTCCTTCGTTGGGGAAGATGGTTGTGAAAAACAAAGTTGCTCAGCCAGCTAATGCCAGGCGCAATGGGAGTTTGCCAAAGGTGGGTTTGGCTTTGTGTGGGTGCAAGGGGATCCGGGAGGACTTCCCAAGTGTCCCTGAAGGACAAGTAAAAATTGCCTAAGGAAGAGATGGTGTTGTGTAGGGGACAGCTATTTGTGGAAGGCCACAAAGAAGGAAAGTGCTCAGTGCTTTTGAGGAGCTACCCAAGGTGGCCAGCATGTCAGTAACACAGAGGGTGGGACCCCAGAGGATGGCAGGATTGGAGGGTGAGCAGCTTGGACTCTGTCCACTCACTCAGGCCAGGAGAAGCCATAAGAGGATATTAACCAGGGGAGAGGCATAGACAGAGGTGTGTGTGTGTGTGTGTGTGTGTGTGTGTGTGTGTGTGTGTGATGAAGACCATATCTAGCTGGGAGTGACATGGATGTGTCTTCTTCCATTACCTTCCATAATCTCCTGCATTTCTACATGTGAGAAGCAAGCATTACCTTCCTTTCTTCCTTTACAGATGTGCTCTAAGTGGGGAGCTAGAACTGGAGACAGCACATCAGTAGATTCTAGTGGGAGAAACCTATGTGGGCAGGGGAAGGAAGGAGTCTACACAGAAACCCAGAGAAGGAGCCTTGGGAATCTGAGCCATGGCTTCAGAGCACCTCTCTCTTTATTCTAGTGCTCATATCGCTGTGTTCTTAAGGACAATGTGTTGTTGTTGTTGTTTAATTTTAACTGAAACAGAGAGAGTATCCCAATTGAGCTCACAACGGAATGGCCAGACGTATGCAGTCCCAGGATAGAGGAATCAAAGACACAGGTACCCACAGAGACTGAAACACAACACACTCATACACAGAGAGCCACCGGCCTCCTCTCCCTTCTGCACATACTCACACAGACACCAAAACCCAAAACTTGCCAAAATTCACTGCCCAGATCATACTTCTGGTGATCCAGAATTAAATCCCAATTCTGGAAGCCCTGAGAGCATGCATCTGAATCCAGCCCCTTTATGTTGTGTTTTAGAGGCCATGATTCTTCCATCGGCTATCCCGAATATCTCTTCAACCTCAGTTTCTCCTGCAGCCTCTGCCTAGAAACTGTGTAATGAACATGATCATCTATTTCCTTCCTTTTGTGTTGGCTGGCCTGTAAGAATTACAGTCCATCTGTCCACCCATCCATTTGTCCATTCCAGTGCACACCAAGGTTATCATTGCCACAGTAAGATCTATGAGGTACAAAAGGTGCAGGGGCTAAATTATGGAACGGCATTCTCCAAGTGTGGTCGGCTGGTCTCCTGCAGAAGACAGAGCTCCTCACTCCAACCTACAGAGATAGAGTCTCTGGGGGATAAGGCCCTGAAACGTAGTATTATAAGCGAGTACCCCGGTAGTTCTACAGCAGCCAAAGCTTGAGAACCACTCACTGGATCATATTTTTCTGAGAAATGCAAATGCTAGCCTATTAGGTGCCTTAAGGAGAAATAGAGATGTGGAAAGGTGAAGGACTTGGCTTATGAGTGAACATTTGTGGTCATTGGAACACCTTCATCCTTGCAGTCATTGAACAGAGTGCCTAATCTGTTTCAGGTGCTGTTTGGTTGAGAAGTTATCCCGGTACAAGGACTGATGAGCCGCCTGCCTTCAGGAGGCTGACGGTGTAATGAAGTGAAATGGACAGTGATCCCCCACATGCACAGAGCAATAGGGCTATTTCTTGGAGATACAAGTGTTGTAAAGGAGATACCATCAGGGAGCAGGCCAGACATCAACTGGGGTAAAGAGCTACCTTGACCATGGTATACCAGAAGGCCTCTCTGAGGAGGGGGTGCATTTGAGTTGAGATTGGAAGGAGAAAAAGGACTTGCAAGGATCATGAAGAAGAATTTGAGGCAACTGGAACAGCAAGGTCAGAGGCTCAGAGATGGGGCGCAAAGAAAGCCAGGATAGCCTATAGGACCAGGGAGAGGGTGGCAGGAGAGGAACGTAGAGCTGTCAGCCTCATGGACTCTTACAAGGCTTGTGTTTTTTATTAATGTTGTTGCTGTTGTAGATGAATAATGTTTTTTATTTATTTTAATTCAATTAATAACATATAATGTATTATTAGTTTCAGAAGTAAAGGTCAGTGATTCATAATACCCAGTGCTCAGTACATTACGTGCTCTCCTTAATGTCCATCATCCAGTTACTACATATCCCTACCTCCCTCTTCTCCAGCAACCTTCAGTTTGTTTCCTATGATTGACTGTCTCTTATGGTTTGTCTCCCTCTCTGATTTCATTTTGTTTTCCTTTTTCCTCTCTCCCCGTATGATCCTCTTTTGTTTCTTATATTCTACATATGAGTGAGATCATATACTTGTCTTTCTCTGATTGACTTATTTCACTTAGCATAATACCTGCTAGTTCCATCCATGTCATTGCAAATGGCAAGATTTCCCTTTTTTTTTAAGATTTTATTTTATTTATTTTTTTGACAGATAGAGATCATAAGTAGGCAGAGGCAGGCAGAAAGAGAGAAAGAGGGAAGCAGGCTCCCCACTGAGCAGAGAACCCCATATGGGACTTGATCCCAGGACCATGAGACCATGACCAAAGCCGAAGGCAGTGGCTTAACCCACTGAGCCCCAATATTTTGCTTTTTGATGGCTGCATAATATTCCATCATACATATAAATACCACATCTTCTTTATCCAGTCATGTGTCAATGGACGTCTAATCTCTTTCCATAGTTTGGCTATTGTGGACATTGCTACTATAAACATTGGGGTGAATGTTCCCCTTTGGATCGCTACATTGGTATCTTTGGGGTAAATACCCAGTAGTACAATTTCTGGGTCATAGGGTAGCTCTATTTTCAACTTTTTTGAGGAGCCTCCATACTGTTTTCCAGAGTGGCTGCACCTACTTGCATTCCCACCGACAGTGTAAGAGTGTTTCCCTGTCTCCGCATCCTTGCTAACATCTGTTGTTTCCTGACTTGTTAATTTTAGCCATTCTGACTCATACAGGAATTCAGCAAAGTGGCAGGATATAAAATCAATGCACAAAAATCAGTTGCATTTCTGTGCATAAACAATGAGACAGAAGAAAGAGAAATTAAGGAGTCGATCCCATTTACAACTGCACCAAAAACCATTAAGATACCTAGGAGTAAACAAACCAAAGAGGCAAGGGATCCATACTCAGAAAACTAGGGAACACTCATGAAAGAAATTGAGGAAGACACAAAGAAATGGAGAAGCATCCATGTTCATGAATTAGAAAAACAAATATTGTTAAAATGTCTATGCTACCTAGAGTAATCTGTACATTCAGTGCAATCCCTTTCAAAATACCATCAACTTTTTTCACAGAGCTAGAACAGATAATCTTAAAATTTGTAGGCATGTGATTTCTTTTTTTTTAAATTTATTTTTTATTTATTTTCGGCATAACAGTATTCATTATTTTTTCACCACACCCAGTGCTCCATGCAATCCATGCCCTCTATAATACCCACCACCTGGTACCCCAACCTCCCACCCCCCGCCACTTCAAACCCCTCACATTGTTTTTCAGAGTCCATAGTCTCTCATGTTTCACCTCCCCTTCCAATTTCCCCCAACTCCCTTCTCCTCCCTAACTCCCCATCCTCCATGCTATTTGTTATGCTCCACAAATAAGGGAAACCATATGATAGTTGACTCTCTCTGCTTGACTTATTTCACTTGGCATAATCTTTCAGTCCCGTCCATGTTGCTACAAAAGTTGGGTATTCATCCTTTCTGATGGAGGCATAATACACCATAGTGTATATGGACCACATCTTCCTTATCCATTCGTCCGTTGAAGGGCATCTTGGTTCTTTCCACAGTTTGGCAATAGTCTCAGTAAAGCCCATTTCTGCAGCTGTATTAAGGAGCGGAGGGAAACAGAGGCTCTGGCTCTTTTTTTTTTTTTTTTTTGATTTTATTTATTTATTTGACAGAGAGAGATCACAAGCAGGCAGAGAGGCAGACAGAGAGAGAGGAGGAAGCAGGCTCCCCGCTGAGCAGAGAGCCTGATGCGGGGCTCGATCCCAGGACTCTGAGATCATGAACTGAGCCGAAGGCAGCGGCTTAACCCACTGAGCCACCCAGGCGCCCCAGGCTCTGGCTCTTTCAATGGCCTTAGATACATTGGCTTCCCTTACAGAGACTTTCTGAAACTTGCCCTTGCCGAAAATTTTACTGCTGGAAAGAAAACCCCAGTCCTGACTCCCTACCTATCATGATTATTTTCCAGGATCACTCACTTGCAGTAGAATCCCGAGGAGCCCTTTTGCGACCACAGTGACCTGTCCTGAGAGCAGTCACTTTGAATCTGCTCATCTGGGAAGGGCATTCTCTGCCGAAAACCTTGATCCAATGTAAGACATAACCTCATCCTTTGAAAAAACCTGCCAACATTGTGCTCCTACAAGCCTATAGCTTCTGCAGGCTACTAGCAAGCTCCTAAGTGATAAAGAAGCTCACTAGGGAACAAATCCAGGTGTTCACTTGCTATTCATCTAAAAACGGGGTTCTCAGAGCACCAAGGATTTCTGTTCTGCTCAATCATTAGTCACTCTTCAGAACTCATTTTACTAGATGTCCAGGCAGAATGTTACATAGGACACTAACTCCATTTTCATTTCTTTTTCCATTTTTAATTTATGGTAAGATATACATAATAGAAAATGTACAGTTTTAATCATTTTTCAGTATACAGCAATGGCATAAGCACTTTCACATTATTCCACAACCATCTCCAGCATCCCTCTCTGGAGCTCTTTTCATTTTGTAAAACTACACTCTGTACCCATTGCACAATAACTCCCTATTCCGTCTTCCAGCAGTCCCTGGCAATCACCATCCTGTTTTCTGACCCTACGATTTTGACCACTTTAGGTGCCCTATGTAATGGGAATCATGCAATGTTCGTCTTTTGTAACTGGCTTATTTCACTTAGCATAATGTCTTTCAGGTTCATCCATGTTGTAGCATGTGTTAGACTTCTCTTCCTTTTCAGGGGTGACTAATATTCCACTGGATGGGTAGACCACATTTCCTTTTATCCATTTATCCATTGGCAGACACTTAGGTTTCTTCCATACTTTAGCTATCATGAATGATCCTGTCGTGAGCAAATCTCTGTTTGAGTCCTTATTTTCAATCCTTTTGTATATATGCCAGAAGTGGAATTTTTGGATCATATAGTAATTCTATTTTTATTTTTTTGAGGAACTGCCAGACTGTTTTCTTATAGCAGCAATACCATTTTACATTCCCAGAAACAGTGCATAAAAGTTCCAGCTTCTCCAGGTTCTTATCAACATTTCTTTCTTTCTTTTTTTTTTTTTTGTTAGCCTGGTAGCACCTATCCTCATGGATATGATGTAATATCTCATTGTAGTTTTGATTTGCATTTCCATAATGATAGATGAGATTGAACTGTGCTTATTGTGCTTATTGGCCATTGTCTTGGCAGAAATGTCTATTTAAGTCCTTTGCCTATTTTTGAATTGTGTCACTTGGTGGTGGTTGTTGTTGTTGTTGTTAGGAGTTCTTTACATATGCCATTTTTCTCAAATCTCTTTTTTTCTTTTGGCTTTTCTGCTGTCACAGTCTCCTGGTAGGCTCATCCTCCCTGGTTTATCCTTCTCTGTCTCTGGCACCAGCTTTTAATCCTAGGTGTAGACTCTAAATGCGGATGCTCCTTATGCCTTACAGGTGATTCAGCCCATAATAAGCAAAAGGTATGCACAGGATGTTATGAAAGCATGTAGTATGGACACTTGTTCCAAACAGGGTGTCCCAAGGTCAGCTGGCTCAGAGAGTGCATGCATAAGAGCTACAGATCTGAAAGCAGAGTACAATGCATCCCTGGCAGAGAGAATCGCCAAAATAAAAGCTCAGAGAATTTAGTGGCATGGCATGGCAAGAATTTAGATGGAAGGCTGGAAATGTAAGCAGAAGTAGGTTGGGAATTTTTTTTTTCTCTTATTTGTGAATATTATAATGAGACAGTGAAATGTTCTAAACTGGTGAGTGACATGTTTTACATTTCTGAATGATTCTTTTGGCTGCAGTGTAAAGGATAGAGTTAACTGGGTGCCTGACTCAGATAGGGCTATAATTAAAAGGCCTTTGGAATAATCCAGGTAAGAGATGATGGTGGCTTGGCCTAAAGTGATGGCTACCGAAACAGAGCAGGGCAGTTGGACTCCAGTGTATGGACATGAGTAGTAATTTAGAAGGCAAAATCCTTAGACATAGAGATCACTGGAGAAGGAGCGCAGGGATTGAAGTTTTGATTTAGAAAAGCACGAAGAGGTAGACTCTAGAATATAGACCCTTCAGCAGTTCAACAAAGTAACTTGGCTTTAGTCAAACTTATATGGCCCTTCCCTTTGATCTTCAGGCTTAAAATCTCTCTCTGAGATGTCTAGATAGGAAAAGCCCTCAGTGGTTCTTAAAATTCCTCTTCTTAGAGGTATGGAAATTGAGAATGACAAAAGGATAAATTGGGGGCACCTGGGTGGCTCAGTGGGTTAAGCCGCTGCCTTCGGCTCAGGTCATGATCCCAGGGTCCTGGGATCGAGCCCCGCATCGGGCTCTCTGCTCAGCTGGGAGCCTGCTTCCTCCTCTCTCTCTCTCTCTCTGCCTGCCTTTCCGCCTACTTGTGATCTCTGTCAAATAAATAAATAAAATTAAAAAAAAAAAAAAGGATAAATTGCCCAAAGCTCTTTACTCCCACTCCTTATCTTATCAAATCTGACCTCTAGAAATTACCAGACTGCTGCAGGTTCTTCTTGCCTAGCATCAGATACTTACCTGAAGATACTAATATTGAAAATATAGCTTCAGTAATTCACAATATATCTTTTGAGTATTTTAGCTTTTTTCTGTAATTGACTCCAAGAACCGTCGTTCCAAAAGCAACAAAATACTAGGGGAGGTTTGAATGTTTCTAAACCATGCTGGATCTGAAGCAGCAATAACCCCACCATCTCCAAGCAGCTCTGTTTGTCTTATTTAACTCAAAGCTTTCAACAACCAACCCGATGTGTACCTGAATGGAACTTGAATCAGTGGAAATTAGAAATCATTCTAATGAAAGTACCCTGGCTCACTCCTTCTATCTTCATGATGAAGTTTCCCTCCTAATTTGGGGGCATGATGGGAAGAAATAAAAGCCTAGAGGTGTTGTACTCCAGTAAGTTAATATAAGATGGGATGGGTTTAAGTTTCTGCTCACCAGCTACATTTATCTTAATTTCAAGGAGCTTCAAGAGTGGGGGAGGTGGTATTTCTGTAACCCTTGATGTACCTAAGAGAAGAGCCTGTAAATGTAGTAAGTTTTTTGCAAACTTCCCAGAGCAAACCAGTCAGATGACCTCAATGTCAGGGCTTCAGGCAGAATTGCCTAAGGGTGTCAATACTGGTGGTTACGAATGTAAGCCTTGCAGTTCACTGATGTGGATTCAAATCTTGACTCTGTTATATACTAGCTGTATGTTTTTTTTTTTTAATTAAAAAAATTTTTTTTAAAGATTTCATCTATCTACTTGACAGACAGAGACCACATGCAGGCAGAGAGGCAGAGGGCGGGGTGGGGGAAGCAGGGTCCCTGCTGAGCAGAGAGCCCGATGCACATGGGCTCAATCCCAGGACCCTGAGATCATGACCTGAGCCGAAGGCAGAGGCCTAACCCACTGAGCCACCCAGGTGCCCCTAATTTTTAATTTTTTATTAACATATATTATTGGCTCCAGGGGATGGGTCTGTGAATCGCCAGGTTTACACACTTCACAGCACTCACCATAGCACATACCCTTTTCAGTGTCCATAACGCAGCCACCCTAGCTGTATGGTTTTCTCCTGTTAGCTAACTTATCTTTGACTCAATTTGCTCATCTGTAAAATGGGGACAACAATGGCTATGCCACAGGATAACTTTCAGATTAAGTGAGATGTCAACAAGATAATGCACATAAAGCCCACTGTACAGTGCTTGGCACCTAGTGGGTATTTCAACCTGTTCTTTTCTGGCTTTAAAACATGATGCTGCTATAAAAGACTTACAATGGAACCAGAGAATGAAGAAGTGGTTCATTAACAACTGGCCCTGGGAGAATACACTCCACAGGAAACTGCAGGGTCATTAAGCACCAATGGTGGTAACAAGGCCATTAATTTCCCAGGGTTTCCTTTATCGAGCCACACAGTGAGGTGATGCTTAACCCAGCAGGAGGGAAGGGGTTTGGTGGGATCTGGGGACAAGAGATCACAGCTATTTTCTAAGGTAGACCAACTGTGAAATGCCAGAAGGATTATGCCCTTGCTGTGTCTGCACCGTGGATCATTCCTAAGGACAGAGCATCTGAAAATCATTTTGGTATTCATTGCAGGCAGTGAGGTAGAGAGTAAGGAGCATTGACTTTGCTGTCTTAGACCTGACTGGGAATTCCACTTCCATCACAACTAGCAATGAGACCATAGGCAAGTTATTTTCATTGTTCATTGCCTCAGTTTTCTCATCCACAGAATGGGGAGAATCATGAGTTGCGTGAGGGCAAAATTAGAGAAACAAGAGAAAACACATTGACATTATATATTTTTTAAATCTTAAAGTCCTAGGCAGTGGGAAGTATTATCGTATTATAATTGTGGCAATTTAAACTTGTATCTTTCCTTACTTCTTTACATATTAACCTTCCCTGTCCTCTTCATTTGGTGGCTTGGGATAGTAGACATATGACTTACTTCTAGCAATTGTCAACTACTCATGCTTTAGCTGAAATCCATTGCAAAACTCACAAAGCAAAGAGCAGGTGCAGCCTGATCTTCACAATAAATTATTTCATTAGAATGAATTTCTGAATGTGAAAAATCAGTATCCCTTCAGGAGAGATTTCTGGAAGAACTGAATAGACCCACATATCACCATATCGATTTGAATGGAATGTCTAAAATAACTTTAGCTCTGATTTTTTTAAGCAACTAGGACAAAAGAGAGAGAATCTAGAAGTTATATAGATAACTGTGTCAGACAGCAGAGATGTTTCTTTTTTAGGACAAATCCTAAATGTAGAAACAATTCAAGTTTTTACAAGGTTCCAGATACAGCAGTGTCCTTACCATGGCTTATGAGACCCTACATGATTTGGTCTTTACCTGCCTTCTGGCTTTATCTCCATTACTCTCCAACTCGCTCTCTCTGCTCAAGTATCAAATCATGATACTTCCTACCTCAGGACCCTTGTGAAATCGATTCCCTCTGTCTAGAATGCTCGCTTCCTAAACTTCCTCTCTCCCTAGTTAATTTCTACTTTTCAGAATTCACCTTAAATAACATGTCCTCAAAGAAAGTGTCAGAACCCCTGAATTCCTTCTGCTTTCCTCCTCATAGCATCCTTCCTGTCTTGGGAACCTATCTCAGTTGGTGAGTAAGTATTTGGTCATTGTTTACTTAATTAGTTTTATTTCTACATATGAGCTTCTGAGAACGGAGACATGTTTGTTATGCTCACCAACCATTCCATGTACCTAGAGTAAGGCCTGGCACATGGTAGGTACTTAGAAACAGCTCTAATAAAAACAAATTTATGAATACATAAATTCTGCTATAGCAACACAGCTTCACAAACACATGCCTTTTGGACCAGAGGGTTCTGATTCTGTTCATCTTCCTCCTGGCAGTGGGAATGAGCTGGACTTGGATGACAAGATATTTTCTCAGTTCTGAAAGAAAACCCTGATCAGGAAAAATGCTTTGTTATTATCTTTATCTATTAACCCATATTTTTGTGAGATGACGTCCAGACTATTTCTCCTGACATACCAAAATCTCCACAATGAGGCTTTGGATGATCTTTCTCCATTCATAGCCTGTGCTCCTGCCACGCATCCCTGCTCATGGTTCCACGAACACGCTGTGTCAGTTTCAGCTTCTGTGCTTTTGCCTGTGCTCTTTCCTGTACCTGGTAGCCTTTCCCCAGGTGGAAAAACATGCAATATATGGTCAAGAACTCCAATTCTGGAGTCAAACACCTACTGATCCAAATCTTGGTTCTACTGCTTAGTTGCCAGATCTTGGACTTCTTGAGGCTCAGTTTTTCCATTTAAAAAATTGGCATCATAATGTTTATCTTGCAGAGCTATTGTGAGGATTGCATTTGATAATGTAGATAAAGGGTTTATTGCTTTGAGTGGTAATTAAATGGTCAATAAATGTTAGTGTTATTATTGTTACAGCTTTCTGAAAAATTCTTCTTATTAAGACTCAGGTCAAAGGTCATTGGAAGCCTTTTCCCGTCTCTTGGCCAGACTAAAGGAAACTTTCTCAGTGCATTTTATGTATACTTCTGTGCGAGCTTGTATGCCATCGTTCTCTAATTGTCTACATATCCACTTTCTCATCAGATTATAAGGTCCTTAAAGATATGGTTGAAATGTGCTTTCATTCTGAAGACAGTACCAAACATAGTACTAGGTGCTTGATAAATACCTCTCAATGAAAGAATAGATGAATTAATTCTAAGCCAGCTAGACAAAAATACATTCAGTATAGCTAAGAGAATTGGACTGGACGTTTTTATTGGCTCTTTAATTTGCTCACGTGTCTTGCATATATGTCAATCAAACATCTTTAGCCTTTCTGCAGAAAGGTCCACACAGTGCTGACATTTCTGGTTGTTAAGGAAACATTATGCAATGGCTAAATGGTGGCTTTATTTCATTCTCGTCAGTATTTGCATTGGAAAGCAGCTACTTAGCACATTTGCCAATGACTTTTCATAAGGTAGATGTTTTCCTTTTTTTTTTTTTTTTTTTAATTTTCTCTCAGCCTCAGGTTCTCAGCATGTGATACTACAATGTTTTTGCTCCAGATTTGCAAGTGCAGTGGTGTTCTCAAATCAGTTTGTCACGTGGAAAATGTTCTACAACAAAGAGGATTAATTGTTTTTCTTGTGTAAATGTTTTGAAATGGGAGAAAGCCCATCTATCATTGAATTCTGGTGGGCTTCAACTGCTGGAACTCTGTCTCTTTAGCCTCATTTCCCAGCAAACCCCAACTCACACTCCATACCACAGCAAAACTGATCAGCCTACAGTTCCCCACATATCCCATGTAGTTTTATGCTTCTGGACTTTTGTCCAAGCTCTTCTCGGCACTCAGGGTATTTCACACCACTTATAGCAAATGCCCAGGTATCTCTCGAGGTTGACTTCAGGTATCCCTTCCTCCAGGAAGACTTCTTGGAATGACCTAATCTGATTTGAGTTCTTCTCCGTTATTCTCTCTCCCAGCCCTGTTCTTTGCACTGATAGGAATATGTAGGTAGTGGGGGAAGTTAATGTTTAAAAAAATAAGTTTTGGAGGGACCTGGGGGGCTCAGTAGGTTGGGCATCTACCTTCAGCTCAGGTCATGTTCTCCAGGTTCTGAGATAGAGCCCCACACTGATCTTTGAGGGGTATCTGCTTCTCCCTCTCCTGCTGCCTCTGCCCCTCTCTGTTGCTTGTGCTCTCTCTCTCTCTTAAATAAATAAACAAAATCTTTAAAAAATAAATGTAAAAGAGAGAGAGTGAGCACAAGCCGGGGGGAGGGCAGATGGAGTGGGAGAAGCAGACTCCCTGCTGAGCAAGGAGTTCAATGTGGGACTTGATCCCAGGACCTTGGGACCATGACCTGAGCCAGAGGGAGATGTTTAACCCACTGAGCCATCCAGGCACCCCTAAAAAATAAATTTAAAAAAAGAAAGTAAGTTTTGGAGTTAGCCTGAGACTGACTTTGATCTTAATTATGTTCTTCATGATCTTCAGCAAGATACTGACTCTCCTTGAGATTTCATTGTCTTCCATGAACTGAGATGACTTTATAGAACAGATGTGACTATTAGTAAGGAACTCCATATTGAACACTTTAAACAATGCATAATATGTAAGAAGCATTTGATATATACTGGACATGATCTTAACTACTAGTATTTCTCCTACTAGTAATACTACTACAACTACCAATGTCAAAAACAGTTATAGCACCATGCCAAAACTATCAGTTTACATGTTTGCCCCTCCTACTGGACTAGTGCAACCAACCGTCTCAGGTTTCCTGGCACCGAGAGGATTCCTGGAATATGGAGTTTTCAGTGTTAAAACCAAGATGATCCCAGAAACCAGATTGACTGGCCACAGTCACCATCCTAGATCATAAGTAGCTTTGTGGTAGGGACTCACACCTCTAATACTTGTACTCCCAGTGCTGAGCACATTGTTTTTTAAGCAGTAAGTTGTGGTAGTAGGAGTGGGTTAATGGGAGATTTCTTATTTTTCCCCCAACCATGTGTATATGTTTTCATACCATGCAGATTCCTTTGTACTTTCTACCTATATTGGTCTGCTAGGGCTACAATAACAAAATACCATAGAATAGGTGGCTTAAACAAAATAAACTTATTTTCTCACAGTTTTGGAGGTAGAAGTTCAACATCAAGGTTTCAGCTGATTTCATGTCTGACGAGAGCTCTCTTCCTGGCTGGCAGAGGGCCACCTTCTCCCTATGTCCACACCATGGCCTTTGCTCAGTGTGTGTACAGAGAGAAAGAATGAATTTTCTGATATTTCTTCTTATAAGAACACTAATCTTATCAGATCAAAGCCCCATCCTTATGACCTCATTTAACCTTGAATGCTTCCTTATGAGCCCCATTTCCCAATTCAGCCACAATGGTGGTTGGGGATTCAAAATACGAATTACAGAAGGACACAAACATTCAGTCAATCCTACTACCCTCCCTAACCTCCATCTGTACTGCAGAAAAATCACTGCATTAGTTGGTTAGCGCTGCATAGCAAACCACTCCAAAACTTGGTTTATGACAGCAAGTATTTAATTAACTCATGAACCTAGAAGTCCCGTAAGGAGCTTGACTCATCTGGGATGGCTTTCCTCATATATCTGCAGGGTTAGTTGATGGATCAGCTGAGGCTTTTCTAATCTTGGCTGGTTTCTATCACGTGTTTGGTGTTCCAGCTGGAAGGTCCTTGTTAACTCAGCTGTGCTTTACATGGCCCCTTTATCCTCTAGTAGGGCAGTTCAAGCTTATTCATGTTGTGGAGACAAGGTCTTGAGAGAAAGCAGAAGTGTGCAAAGCCTTTAGAATCTGGGCTGGGAACTGGCTCACCATCACTTCTGTTGCAATCTATTGGCCAATTAAAGGCACAGTGTCAACCCAGGTTTAAGGGGAAGGGAAGTAAATGCCACCACTTGAACTGCAAAATCACATTAAAAAAAGACAAAAATACATGAATGAGTGTAAGAGTTGTGGTCATGTTTAAATTACTAATATAACACAAAGCTCTGATAATAAATGTTTAAGCTTAAAACAGACTTTATGAGTCACATAAAACAGCAAGATCTGGGAGAGATGGGACCTAGAAATTAGGGAAACTATATGCTGCAAGTACGTGTGCTGTTTATGGGAGATTATAACAGTCTTAATACAATGATGAAGGGTTCTTGCTGGGAAGTGATATATACAAATAATACCCTAAATTGTTAAAACACACACACACACACACACACACACACACACACCACTAAGGTGGTCAGTTTTAGAAAGTTTCACAAATTGACCTCACAAAAGGACATCATCTTGATGTTAACCGTCTGGCTTCCTCCTGAGAGTGGGACAGACTGGGTAGACTCTGCGTTAGAGGAAGGAGCATCAGAAGGAGGGTTCCAGAACATGGAGGGAAGGACACGTCCTTACAACTATGCATCATCTTGCTGTTTTTATGCCATTTCTAAGGACCAATGTTCATCAGGTTTGTCGGCACTTTCATCATTCGATTAAAGAATTTTAATGACAACATTGGGGAAATCATATTGTTTGGCCCCAAAAGCTGATGAAGTAGAAAACAGTGAAAACAAAAGCACTAGGCTAAAAAGGAGCTATTTAACTTGATATTTTTTAGTTCAATGAACTAAACAGCTGAATTAATTAAAACCTACTTTAGGGCCACTTTATATAGTTAACTAGCACAAACAGGATCTCGGGGCCTCAAGGGGCTTTGGGGGAGAAGACCTCAGACAAACACTAGCAGCATGCTGCAGTTTTAGAAACACATGTTGTTTGAAAATCACAAGCCTTTGCAGGGGAGCACTGGGGTTTATTGTGGACGTGGGAATAAAGCAGGTCATAAGCTATAGAGTAAAAAGGCCTGGGAGGGTGGTGATTTGAGAGAGGCAGATGAATTAAACTCGGGCAGTTTCTGCAGTGCTATTATTAAGCCAGAGCCTGTGAGAAAGAGAGAAAAACAAACAAACAAAAAAAATAAAAAACAAGGCTTGCCGGAAGGAGTCATTCAGAAGAAACCTTACTCAGATGTAAGTCTGTTTGTGGGCTGTGGATTCAGGATGCCCAATGGGTACCATTGGGTCAGGAGCAGAGAGCCTTAAATAGGGACTAGGCAGGTTCCTGTGTAATCTGTGTTCTAGTTCTAATTTGCTGTATGACCTTGGGCAAGTCACTTTGGTAATCTTAGCCTCATTTTTCATTGGTTAAATGGTTAAATGTCTTTATAATAGTGCCTCTTATTTTTGGGCTCCTGGCAGGCTAGTAATATCACATACATATTGCAGGTTGGTGTTAGTTGTTAATATTATCAGGATGAACCTGAGAATCTCATGGTTAATACTTAGGAACCTTAGTTCTTAGATGGAATTTCATCATAGATGATAACTTAGATCTACCTTCTTCTTGCTCATAAGTGTAAGTGTAGTAGACGCTGTTGGTGCCCACTCCCCACACCCATATCCACTGGCATTCTTCATTTTGCTGCAGGCTATCTTGGTGCTTTTGCCTACTGCAAATGCAACACGCTGGAAGTACCTGGGAATTAACATCCCCAGGCATAGCCCTCAACCAACTGCAAAGGGGAGGTGAAAGGTAAAAACCTTGTCTTTCTTCACTGTGTTCAGGTGGGTCATTGCTGCAGCAGTCTTCATCATCTCCCAGAGGCCCCCAATTAGACTGACCTGCTATTGTCCAGAGAAATCATCTGTGAACTGTCACCCGTGGCATTGGCTTTCTTCCCTTCCATGCTTCACATCTTAGTCCCTTAGGTGCTTCTGGGTATTGCCTCCCAAATAAGCCAACACACTTCATTTAAATCTTTGTCTCACGAAAAAAAAATCTTTAACTCTGATTCATTTCTAGATGCTAGCACTTCAATCCTGGGACACTGATAACATTTATTGAATGAAGTGTGTGTTAAAGGTCCACTCTCTGAGGTTCCAGTCAGCTCTTTTCGTCTCATGACAGTTCTTTGTCTCAACCTACCTTTAACTCCATTCCTTCATGACCAACTTCCCACCTCCTGTTTTATTTTCTGCAAAAGCTTCATTTCCAATTTTTGAAAAATTCTCTATTGTGATTTGGTTTCGGGTTTGCCCTCCATCCTGGATTCTGCATTCACGTGATATACCCAAACAGTAGCAGTTAGAAGGTGAGCCCCATAATAAACTTGGTACTTGCTCTGCAGAAGAATGGTGTGGTAATTTTTGCAGGCAATGTTTTAAATCCTTAGGTATAAATGCATGGCCATGCCTTATATCCACTGGCTAAACCCTTGAATCTTTCTCAAATGCCTTATGTATGCATGCCCTTTGACCTCAAGCTGTAACATTCATGTACTTATTTGTTCACCAGACACTCATCAAGTATTATATGTCAGGCTTTGGGTTAGGCTCTGGGCTTATAAAACTGAAGAAGACAAATGCCTGCATTTGCAAAGTTCAACATAGTCTCCTGGGAGACACAACAGACACTTAATACATCTTTTTAGACTGAGAGAGACATGCAAAGAAATTATGGTGCAGTGTGGTCAATGATATGTGACGTAGCAATAGTCTCAGAGGGTGGTCCTTGCACTGACAGAATGAGCATCAGTCGAAAAGTTAAACATGCACATTTTCAGCCCCCACCCATTCAAAACTAGTAAATCAGAAGCTCTGGCTGTGGGGGCAGCAATCTGTGTTTTAACAACCCCTGTGATTTGTATGCTCCCTAGAGTTGAGTATGACTGTGTGAGAGAGAAATAGCAACTTTCTTGGCAGAAGAGACAAAGGTTTGGGAATATCTGAATGTATTTATATATGTGCATGGAGAGAGTTGGGTGTATATAGGAAGAGAAATCAAAGAGGGCTTGCTTCCTGAATTAGGTGAACCCTGAGCTAAGTCTTGAAGCAGTGGGATAAGGGTACTGACTACGACTTGCCTTAGTGCAAACTCATCCTGAGCTGAGTTCAGGAATTTAAAACCCAGATATTCCTAATGATGATCAAAAGCAAGTAAAATATTTTATCGCAATTGTGTCTTAATTAAAGACAAATCACTTTTAAGAATTTGATAACCATAGAGTAGAAAATTTAAGGAATACTTTTTTTCTTTTCTTTCTTTTCTTTTTTATGTTCGGTTAGCCGCTGTGAATGGCAAAAATTAACAAAACAGGAAACAACAAATTTGGCATGGATGTTGAGAAAGGGGAACCCTCCTACACTGGTGGTGGGAATGCAAGCTGGTACAGCGAAAACAGTATGGGGGTTCCTTAAGATGTTAAAAATAGAGCTAATCTATGACCCAGCAATTGCACTCCTGGGTATTTACCCCAAAGATACAGATGTAGTGAAAAGAAGGGACACCTGTACTCCAATGTTTATAGCAGCAATGGCCACAGTCTCCAAATTGTCGAAAGAACCAAGATGCCCTTCAACAGATGAATTGATAAAGAAGATGCAGTCCACGTATACAATGGAGTGTTACTCAGCCATCAGAAAGGATGAATACCCACTGTTTGCATCCACATGGATGGAACTGGAGGGGATTATGTTAAACAAATTAAGTCAAGCAGGGTGGAATACTTTTTGATATGATAGAAGATCCTCTGTTTTACCAAAGGATCTACTGAAGTGCTGCCCCTTTCTGATACTCCTCCCTCATGATTTTAAACCTCCTGAGAGAAGAACTTTCTGGACTTGATTTTCTTTTTTTAAAACAAGAGCCAGGCATAATGCTCAGTACATAGGTGCTCAGCAAGTATTTATTGATTTGATTTCCCAGAAACACATGGTGCAAGACATGTCTGTCCATGTTCTTTTCTTTTGGCCTACATGCCACTAAGCAATTGGTTTAGGTGACTTTAAATGAAAATGGCTGAATTGAACTGAACAGATGTTTTGCTGTTGTGGAGAAATAACCTACCGGCAGAGAACAATTTGGAGGTGTAGGTGTTAAGTGTTGTTCTCTAGGGTCCCCAGAGTCTAAATTATACGTATCGACAAAGCAACCCTAGAGTGCTGATGATTTTTTATTGTTGTGTAATAACATAGAGTATAATTAGTTTGTACAAATGATAGTAATTTTTATGCCTATATAGTGCTTTCTACTTTACAAAACACACCTACCCTTTACCTCATCTGATCCTCAAAACTTTATGAATCAGGCATGGCAGATTTTATTAGAATCCTTGTTTCTCAGATGAGGGGAAGTTATGAATGGAACTAGTATACCATCACTTCCGCTGCATTCTGTTGGCTAAAGCAGACATAGACAAGCCCAGCTTCCAGAGGAGGGGAAATAAACCCCAGCTCTCATGGGAGGAAGTCAAAGAAGTTGCACCATATTTAATCCACTACAGTGACCTTAATACTTAACCTCTCTAAGCCATAGAACCATTTGTAAAATGCAGATTACCCTTACATCATAAGGGTCATATAGTGTCCAGATTCTGGAAATTACTATCAGTAACCATGGGGAAAACATTTGATTCATTTTTAGAAGAGCACAACTGATCATAATATATGGCTACGTGGAAAGACAGCTAATAAAAGTAAGAAGGCGAGGCTTAAGTAAGAACTTTGGCTGCCATGGTCTTAAACACTGCACAGTCTAATTTCCAGGTCTTTTTTCCCTTTAAAACCAATACTTAGAAGGCATTTACTCTATGCCAAACACTATTTTAGGCTTATATTTAATTAGCTTGTTTAGTCCTCACAACCTGTGAGGTTAATGGGATTGTTATCATTCCCATTTCACAGTTGAGTAAATAAACTAAGGCATGGGGAGTGATCAAAGAGCTTGCTCAAGTGAGCAGTGGAAGTAGAGCTCAGCATGTTTATCCAGATGCTGTGTTCTCATATTCTGCTGCCTTTCTAGTAAATTACCTATACATCAAGTCACTCCTTCCATTGCAGGGCAGGGGTACTTACCTTGTAAACAAATAATTCAATCATAATTTGTCCAAGGTTTTAAAATAGAGTAAATTTGGACTCCCCAAAGAAATGCTAGATTTTTTTTTAAAAAACTGGATATTTGAAAAAACAGGAGATCAGCTATCTGCTCAGGGTCCTTGTGGACCTCTGCCAGGAGCTCCTTACTGCTTTCTAAGAGGTAATTGCCTCTTTCTGGAAAACCTCCTCTGGTACTAGAGCTAACAGTGGGCATAGAATATTGAACAGCTCTCTCTGTGAAACCCTGAGACTTGGCGTTCTTCATCTACTTTTAAGTATACATTTGTCAACTTGTAGAATTGTAGACATCCTTGAAAGAGTTTCCTAATATTTTCTCCCCATGGGGTGAGGAGCATTGAGATGGGGAGACAGTTGAATTATTCATTAACTCTGTTTATGGACCTTTAGTATTCAGCAAGTCATGAGCAAAAACTTGGAAAGATCAACATGTCCAGAGAATCAGTGTTCTAAAAGGGCACTTGTCAATTGTCATTTCTAGTTTGCTACCTGAATTTTCAGAAGAGACAACTGAGTTAATTAATTAAATAAAATAGAATACATCATTCGTAGATACTGATTGGTAGTGATGAAGGTCATGCATCTAATAAGGACTAAACTAAACTAATCAGAAAAGAAGTTGGCAACACTCTACATTATGGCACTGTTTATAGTTCTTTGAGTTGTGCTAATTATTGGTTAATTTTAGTATCCCTCATGTTTTGGTTGTATGTGTCAGTAGGTGGATGAACGAATAGAGCTTGGTTGAGTGAAATGCTAGATTTGCTGAAAGGAAATGTTGTTCATGTTATTCATTGCCACTGAAGAACCCACCACTAAAAGCAAGAATATGTGAAAAAACATAGTCAATAGAACTGCACTTCCAGATATTCCAAATGTTTTCACCACTACAGTCAGTCTTTTATCTTACTTGTGCCATCTACATAGTCACTATGATGGTAAATGTATGCACAGTAAGTCACCTCTATTCTGGTCTCCTTACCTTCACATCCATGTTTTATGAAATGAAGCAGATGGCATAAAACAAGATACTTGGTTAATAAATCTATGTAAGAAGAGTAATTTATCTGAAAAAGAGTGAATTATCTTCCAAAGAAAAACAGCTAACTAAACCAGTGAGCAAAAAGGCAATACTATGTTAGATTTGGAAAGGACAGCTTATAGAGGAGGTGATTTAGTGGACAAAAGAAAGAGATAATGAGAAGTGGGTTCTAGATACAGCCCTGCCCATATCTACTATGTGACCTCAGACAAGTTCATATAAAATGCTAGTTGGACTTGAAAATCTCTTAGGGGCTTTTTGTCTCTCATAATGTCATTTTGAGTCCCAGCAATATTCTCCCTGAGAGATGCTCATTCAGCCACTCTTTGAATACTTACCAAATGTGTAGGAGTCATCAGGGCTCCCCAGTATCTCTGGTCTCCCTTGGCTCCAGGTACACAGTTAGATTTTAATTTTTCATTCTCCCCTCATATAGCCATGATTGTAAATTCTGACCAATGGATATGAAGGAAAGTGATGTAAAACCTCCAGGCATGGCCATAAAAACCTCCACTTCACCCCTTGCTATCTTCCCCCAACATTTGGCTGAGCCGTAAGGTGGAAGGAGGCCGGATCCCTGCATAACTGAAGGGAGCGGAGCTTCCCCCATCCCACCAACTCTCATTATATTGTGTCATTGTGTGGTGTGAACCCACTGATAATTTGGGGTTGTGTAGTGTAACAATCAATATGCCCTGATTAGTGTAAGGAGATGAAAAAAATCATTACTTTCCAAGGAAACTCTAATTACTGTTAAGTTCCTTTCTTATAATGATTTTTGTTATTAAATATAATTTATTTAATGTTATTATCAGTTGTATTAGCATGATAGTAAATACTTAAATGGCATTTATGCACTCTTCTAATAACTGGACATACTTCAGCTCATTTAATCCTCAGAACAACTCTAAAAGCTGGTTCTGTTATTATCCCCATTTTACAAATAAGGGAACCAAAACACAGAGAGGTTCAGTTGCTTTCCCAAGGACAAACAGCTAGTATGGATCAAGTCTGTCTTACTAGAATCCCATGGAAATTAGGCAGGTCTACATGGTCATTTCTGTCAATTTATGAATGGGGAATGTATCAATTAGAACTCTTCTTACTGAGAACTGTAAGAAGCCTGACTCAAATTGATTTAAGCCAAAATGGTAATGAAGGGCTCAATAACTAAACAGCCTAGAAGTTGCATTCTCTGGCCTTGGGCACTGTTCAGGCCAGGACCTCGAAACACATCACCAGGACCAGTCTTTATCACATTTCTGGCTTACTTCTTTGGGATGGCTTTTTTACAGAACTTCTTATGGGATTAATATGGCTGCTGGTGGCTCCGGATGTATGTTCTCTAAGTTTTTCCCAGATGGGAGAAGTAAGAGAGCTTCTGGGTTTCTTTATAGTAAAAACAAAAGTCCTGCCTTTCCTTGGACTGGGTCTTGCACTCAGTATTGAATTAATCACCATAGCTAAGGAATGCTAATAGCCCAACTGGCCAGGCTGAGTCATAAGTCCAAGCTCAGAGCCAGAAGTCCAAACCAATTCTACCAGAGTACCTGACTGATAATGTAGAGGAAGTTGGTTATAAGAAGAAAATATGCTAATTTTACCAAAAAGAGGGCACGTGCATTGGATAGCCAAAATATAGCTAATGGCCTTTGTAGGGAATCCAAGGACCAGAGAAGTTAAGAGACTTGCCAGAAGTTACACAGCTAACATGCTTGATGAAATAACCTATATTTAATGCATCCATGTTATTCACCTTTACGTCTCCACAACCTGGTACAGTGACACTGGCAAAGTCATTTTTTGAGTGAAGAAATGAATGAATATTATATGATTGAAAATTGAACCCATATCTTCTCCCTCTACATCTTAGTACTCTTTCCATGGGATATCTCTGGAGGTGGCAAAGTGCTCCTTATACTGTTGGAAGATTAATAAGCAATCTCTGTTTGCTATAGAAAGTGACTTTGAGTTTCTCAAAGGAAATGCTGCTTTGAATGTTGGGACAGCTGCCTCTATTTTGGCTTTTCTCCCCTGGATGCAGTTCTCACCACTTCTTGATTAACTCTATCAGCAAAAACAGGGAATTCAGTAAAATGTTGGCATTGCTGATTAGTCCCGTCTGCCATGATATGAAACAGACAGATCCTTCTTTGAAGAGTCACTCCATGGCTGGTAGTATTGGAACTGAAAATATGATGCAGTGTGAACCATTATACTTGGGAACCTCAATCAAACGTGTGACGATGGGAATGGATTTACATTTACAGCTTTCAAGTACAAAGCAACATTAATGCACTCATGTTGAACTAACATTATGCCTGGGGTTTAATTTCCAAGTGAGATTTTGCCACACAATTATTTTCTCAGAAGTTGTTAAGTAGAAATTAAGGAAGAGGTAGAGCTCAAGTGTAATTTTGAATTTTGCTAGAAACTTGATCGTGCCTTTCTTGTATATCTCTATCTCTGTCTTCAAAAGACGATTAATTCTTCTACTGAACTTTTTTTGTTTTTTTTTTTAAACTTCTGAAGGCCATAAAGAGAAAGGGGCTATCTCAGACCCGGTCTGTGGCCGGGTCATGTCTAGTTTACTTCTGCATGTCTGTTATATCCATTCTCTGTCCTGTTCCAATTCTAATCGCCTTCAACAGACCTTGTAATAGTTTATTGTGGTTTAATATAAAAAAAATTGTGCTATAGGTCAGTGTAGGATGCAGGGAGGTCCTCTCCTGTATAGAGAGACCCAGGCACCTTCCATTGTGAGACTCCACCATCACCAAGGGCCTTCTTCTCCTCTATATGTAGCAGAAGAGGGGGATGAGAGAGTATGAGAATCTCATGAGAGGTTTTCAGGGGCCAGACCTGGAAGTAATGTACTTTGTTTCCATCCTCACTAGCTATCACTCAGTCATTTGGACTTCAGGTAAAAGGAGACCGGAAGTGTAGCCTAGCTGTGTGCCCAGGAACAAAGGAAACATCTTCACCACACTTGGAATATTGCAGCATTCACCAAGCTAACTGGTCTCTTTATAGTTTAACTACAGTGTCACAAGAGGTATATAAAATGCCCCAGCTAAATTCTAAATAACAGATTCTACATTTAGAATTGCCTTATGCTTATAAGAGAAAACCCAGATTATCTAGGAAGGCACACAGAAGCCTTCTTGATCTTACCCTGCTTTGCACCTTATTTTCTCACAAAGCCCTCCTGCACATCTGCTGCTCCGCCTCCTCTCAATTTCTTATGGTTCCAGAAGATGGCTTTTTCACTTCCTGTGTTTGCATATGCTGCTTCCAATCTTTGAGTAGGGCTGATTATTCATTAATGGACCCCATGCTTTTGTTGCATGTGTCAACAGGTGAAGGTGTTAATGGGGCTAGGTTTCTTGGGTAAAGTGCTAAATTTGCTGAATGGAAACATGTTCCATTTCATCATTGCCACCAAAGAACCCACCACTTAAAACAAAAAGGTATAAAAAATATATTTATAGTCTCTTTTCCCATCTGCAGGTTGAATACCCATCTACCTCTTTTGAGATTCAGCTAAGTTCCTCTGTGAAGCTGTTTACAATGTCCACTGTCTCCAGGTAGAAGTAGCCGCACCTGCCTTCATTCTTCCCCTTTGTCCATTATGCTCTGTAAAGAACATAATGCCATATTGGGAGCATAACTGCATGATCCCAATAGTAAAGGAATTAGCCGGTAGGTGTGAATTTCAATCTCAACTTCACTACATGCTAGTAAACTTGGGAAAGTTACTGAACATTTCTAAGCTTTTGTTTGCTCATATTAATATGGATAACTATAATGCTTATTCTAGGATGATTATACTTGACACATAATAAATAGCCAACATAGGGTCTTAATATTGTTTTTGCTGGTTTCATGTCTTTCTCACGTTATAGACTCCAAGTGACTGGGACACAGGGACTCTTCTTCCTGTTTCATATATTCCAACACTGTACCATATGCTTAGACAAGACTGTTGAATAAATGAATGAATCAATGAATGACTTATGCAGTTGTTCCAAAAAATTACCTCTTTAGTTTAAGGGAGAAAAAAAATGTCTCTATAGAACTCTTGGTTCAGGCATGTACTTTGTCCTATATATGTCCCAAACTCCTCCTTTCCTTTACCTCTATCCTTTCTTCTTCTTCTTATTTTCTCCAGACTCCATTCTTTTAAAATTCTCTATGTCCCTTTGTCTATATACCTTACTGTTTTTGCATTCCTTGTGCTGATCCCTGGAATTCCATTCTTCTCCTTACAGGAGCAAATCCTGTTTATCCTCAACTCAGTTATCTTTCTGCTAGAGCTTTTCTCAGTTCCATTCCCCCAAACCAAAATTGTCTTTTGTAGTTTTAATTTCACAGGCCCCGCAAATACAATAGCTACCATGCTTTGAGTACTTACCATATGCTAGACAATGAGGTAAGCGTTTCATGATCTCTACCTCCTATGGCCTTTGTAACTTTCCTCTTATGTTACATCTATTTCTCCTGTTAGCATATAGGCACCTGGATGACAGGATTCAAGCATGAATTATAATTTTATTCACCTTGATGTCTTATACTTCTTCAAGAGCTAAATGAAAGATGAAGACACAGAAATAGCTAAATCATTACTTCTTATTTACTGAGAATGGAGTTTATGCTTATATGAGAAGAATGAGAGCAATAAAAAGAGAAAAGGCTCTTGGGACTAGTATGGACCACAGGTTGAACAGCATTCTAGGCTGTGTTTGGACAATTATTAGGCCAGTATTTGGGTCCGGTATAACTGTCTGATTCCATTCAGCCCCAGTCATGCCTTGAGGGCTCTGTTTGCACCAATACTATGTGTTGAGTGATGATGTGGAAAGTGGAGGTGGACGCATGGAGTTGAAATTATTCAACTTGAGGAATGAAGGGCTGCAGGAAGAAGGTAACCAGAACCTACACATGGGCTTTCAGCATAGGAGGGTCAGTCAGCCATCAGCACTAGAGGGGGCTTAGGTGACTGGTAAGAGACTTTCTTTCATATGACCATATTTGGACTTACTAAGGAATCTTACCGTGTAGATCTTGAAAAATAGCACAAATATTAATCTTCCTGGAACTATTAGAGCATCCTCATGCCCAGAGGCTGAAGAGTGTACTAGATAAGTTGAGAATTTAGGACAAAATGTTTTTATTCCTTAATATATTTTTAAAATGAGAATGGGAACTAATATTTGTTGAACCAGGCACAAAGGTATGGCCTTTATTATCATTATTATCTCTATTTTATAGGTACAGAGAAGTCCCATGAAGGGCAAATATCATGTAGGCAATTAGTGCTAGAGCCAGGATTTGAACTCTGAATACAAAGCCATGGCTCTTTGAGTATATGTGCCTTCCCTAACCAGTCTGGTCACTCTTAGTCTGAAAAGTGAATTAAAACAAAAACATATTCTTCAGATGCCCCCAATTCAATGAAGATGACAAAGTATTTAATACAGATAGAGATTTAAATAGAGATATGTCCATTTGACTATTCCCCAGCTTCTGTTCTGGCAGCAAATTCCTTATCAAACTGCCTTCCCTTTGCTCATTTACTGTAATGTATGGAAGCAAACTCCTTGGGTTTGGCTCTTGGGTTACAAGCTCTGTGACTTTGGCTGAGATACTTTACCTCTTTGTAACTCAGTTTTCTCATTTGTAAATGGAGATAGTAATAGCATTTACCTGACAGGGTTGTTGAGAGGATTAAAGGAGATGAAGTGTTGAAAATCATGCTGGCACTCAGCAAATGCATAGCAAAGGCTAGCTGCTGATTTTTAAAATTAATTAATTAATTAATTAATTAAGCTTTTTATTTATTTGACAGGCAGAGATCACAAGTAGGCAGGGAGAGAGGAGGAAGCAGGTTCCCTGCTGAGCAGAGAGCCTGATGTGAGGCTCGATCCCAGGACCCTGAGATCATGACCCAGCCGAAGGCAGAGGATTAACCCACTGAGCCACCCAGGTGCCCCCTTTAGTAAGGATTTTTAAGAGTCAGAAGACCTAAGTGCCGTCTTAACCCCTCTACTTCCTTGCTGTGTCTCCTTGGAAAAGAAATCTCCCTTTAGGTGCCTGAGGTCCTTCATCTCTGAAATTGGAATATTAATACCCCTTCTCAGCTGGTACTGAAAATTAAAAATGATGAGGCACCGAAGTACTTTGTATTCCCCACAGTATTATTTTTTATAACACATTAAAAGGTATTCACATGTTCATTCATTCACTCCTCTGTCCATCAAAACATCTATTTATCCAATAAAATTTACTGAGTTTCTGCTGTGTACTAATATCACACTGAGCCCCCAGGGGAGCTACATAGGTTAAACAGGTGTAGTCCTGCTCCGAAGGACCTTGTAAGTGACTTAGGAGATGGAAGGTATAGTAGGTGCTACATGTACAGAACCAAGTTCTCAGTCCAGTGGTCCTCTGCTTATGCTCAGAGAATGCTTTTCCAGTTAAACTCCAAGAGATGCTGGAATTCTGTGGTCTGGGATCCTTTCTTCCATCACTCTGCTTTCATCTGTTTTCATTATTCGGATTCTGAGTTTATAAAATGGGAAAGCATTCCATTGCTTCAGAAAGTTTTCAGTTAGAAGTATAACCTTGGGCAAAGTACCTAATCTTTCTACACCTCAGTTTCCCCTCCTGTACAATGAAGATTATAACAATACTTTCCTTAAGGGAGTTTCTGGGAAGATTAAATGTGCTTATAATCAGTAATAACATCAGCTAATTTTGTTATTATCGTCTTTATTATTTAGGAAACACTGAACAAGAACATCTCTTAGTTCCTTTATGTGATACCCTGGGTCCTGCATTGTTTTCCTTGTGTCCTGTGTTTTCTTTTTGCTCTCTGGCATTAGACTTCTTGATTTCCTTCTCATGTTTCTTATGTACTCAGTCCTTGGATTCCTGCCTCCCCATACTTCTGTGGACTGCTCTCATACACTGGGATGGGGACTGTGAGATTCCAGTGGGGCTTGGGTATTACTGTGCCTTCCCTCAGCCTGCACAGGAAGTCAATTTTTCTTTCTTCCTCATCCCACAGTCTCATCAGCTGGAACACAATCTTCAGCCTCAGAATAGTCAACTTGCTCAGTAAGTGGACTAATTACACTGGCTGTGCTTCTCTTTTGTTCCCTGATCTTGCTGATTTGCTATTTATAGCATTCTCAAAGATGTTTTCTGGCCGTGTCCCTTTAAATCCAGCCTCAAAGATGTGATATTAAGGGTGAAAACAACGATGACAAAGCACCAGAGACTGCGGGGTCTCAATCATTTCGGGGGCAAAAAGGTCTATACATTATTTATTTATTATTATTATTATTTTTATTATTTTTAACATGGCATTTTCCCAATGAAGAGTCAAAGGATGGCAATTAAGGCCTTCAGGGTTGGAGTAGTTTAGGGAGGAAAGAGGTAAGGAGGAAGGAAAGAAAGGAAAAGGAAAGAGTGTGTGTGAAAGAGAGCAAGAGCGAGAGAGAGAGTAAGAGAGAGAGATGACTGGAGTATGAAGATGACTAAGTAGGAAGTATGTCTGACTGTTCGTGAGCCAGCAAGGGAGACAGAGTGGAGCCTATCTGACATCCAAAATCAGTACAGACGTGACAGGGTGGACCAGATGTCCTGACGGGCAGATGAGTTGGTGCGCTCTGAGGGAGCAGGTATTGTCGGGGTCAGGAGCCACTCAGCAGCCAGTTGAAGCATGGGGTAGATGTGGTGCAGTTAGTCAGGAGTTTCTCTCCCTCCTTGACTCAGCCTAAGCATAATAGCACTGCCTTCCTTTTATCCAGCATATGTTAAGATGGAAAGATGATTGAGGTTAAAGCCTTTGTGCTGGGTTGACATTCTAGATCTAGTGGTTCTCAAATTGTAGCATGTTTGAAAATCATCTGGGAATCTTAATCAGATGTCCTACTCCCAGGTATTCCAATTCAGGAATATCTGGCCTGGGTTCCGGGAAGCAAAGCCTGAGGCAAAAGCTTATATCCTACCACTTACTTGGGAACTGCAATCCTAGAGAAGTACCAGGAGAGCAACAGGAGTAAGGAAGGGAAGGAAGGACCACTAGGAGAAGGGTATGTTATTGAGCTCTCTTGTGAAAACAGTTTCTAACAGCTCTGTCTTCCAGTAGTTCATGGACGCATTATGTCTCAGGATGGTCAGACCAGAGACAAGAACAGGGAATTGTCCTACTATCTTCCATTCCCGTGGGTTAAAATCTTGCCCCATTGAGCATGAACTCTCCTGTACTTCCAGATTCAAAATGTCTAGGTGACAAGTGGATCTTGTGAAGTCTTCTACCTCAACCACGGCAGTAAGTGAGGGATGAAGGCACAGGCCATTGGCATAACCAAAGCATTGTCAGGTTACATTCATGGGAATTCTGTAGGGTCGTGGGCGAACTGGTTGTTGCAGGGATGACTGGGGTGAAATGTGAGAGGCAAAGCCAAGTATATTTCTAGTGATGCATACAAGGTATCTGATATAAACCCTAAATGATACTGATCAGAATGGTCTGGGATATACTTTGAGAAACCTTGTCCTAGACTGAGTGACCTAGGGCAAAACACTTAACTCCTCTGTATGTCAGTTTGTTTGTAAAATGGAGAAAAAGATATTTAAGCCCACTTTCCTAAAGAGAAAACTAAATAAGTGTTATGGGAAAACCACTTTGTATAGCTATCCATACAAATCTGTACCATTATTTTGCATTAAAACAATCACAGTATGACCAGGAATAAAAACATTCTTTTCCTCTCTTTTAGTAGCACTCACAGAATGTGCCTGTGGTTGATACACTTGAACATTGTAATTAAGCAAATATGATAAAGCTGAGTTTTATGAAAAGCAAGCAAGCAATTCATTCAATATTTAACAAATTTTAGTGATTAATTTTGTGTTAAAATGCTGGGAGGTGCAAAGGCAAATAAAATAGTGCTCCATAGACATGTAAAAAAAAAAAACCAATGAGCAATTTGGGAATTGTACTTCTGTTTACCCTTCTAATTATAAGGCTAATTAAACCCTGATTAGTGGTCCTAGTGTATAAATACTTTTGCTGTGCTTGGTTCCCTTGTGGAACATTCAAGACCCATGAAATTCACAGGTGTACAAGCAAACTTCCATTTACTGAAAGCTAAGCTACCTTCAGTTCTGGTGGTATGTGTGCATACAGGGAAAAACAAAAGTGAATTAACACCTTTCCTTGTCTTTGATGGTGACAGGTATATATGAGCACCACCTTCAATTTTTAACATGTTAATGATATAATTGAATAAGTCCAAGTTGTTAAGATATTCCATGGCTTGATGGTTTATTTTTAGGCTGTGACATTTCCTCTGGAGAAACTGTTTCATCTTTGGGCAACTAGATCTTCTGGTAGTCACCCTTTATGCATCAAATCCTAGCTCCATGATTTAGAATCACGTGATCTTAGCATTAGACCCGCCCTTGGTGTTCTCTGGTTTTATTCCTATTCAAAGCAGAAATGTGCTATTTTTTATGAATGTTCACTTTATACTTGAATATTTACAGTGTTAAGAAACTCAGAACCTGAAGAATCAGTCCTTTCAGTTTGGGGAGAATTGTCATTAATAGAGAGTTTCTTGTAAGTTCCACACATTGGTCCAAAGTGCAGCCTATGGATCAACAAGTCATATATTGAGTCCATTCTCTAGCAAACTTTTTTTTCTGTGAAAGATCATCTAATAAATATTTTAGGCTTCAGACCAGTCGTATATGGTCTGTATTACATATATTTTGTTTTTTATTTTACAAACTTTAGAAGTATAAAAACCATTGCTGTCTCACAGGACATTTTGAAAAACAACAGCAGCAGGCTTCTAGCTATATTTTGCTCATAAACCCTAAAGAAGAGTTAATACCCATTCTTCTCAAACTATTCCAGGAAATAGAATAGGAAAGAAAGATTCCAAATTCATTCTATGAGGCCAGCATTACCCTGATGCAAAAACCGGGAAAAAGGAAAGAAGGAAAAAAAAAAAGGAAAAAACTACAGGCTTATAGGCCAATATCTCTGATGAACACGGATACAAAAATCCTCAACAAAATGCTAGCAAACTTAATCCAATAATACGTTTTAAAAAATCATTCACCACGATCAAGTGGTATTTATTCCAGGGATGCAAATGTGGTTCAATATTCTCGAACCAATCAATGTAATATATCACATTAATAAGAGAAAGGATGAAAACCATATGATCATCTTAATAACACAGGAAAAATATTTGACAAAGTACAACATCCACTCATGATAAAAATTCTCAACAAAGTAGGTTTAGAGTAAACATACCTGAATGTATTAAAGACCATATATGAACAACTCACAGCTAACATCATACTCAGTGGTAAAAAAAAAAAAAAAAAAATTGAAAGCTTTTCCTATAAGATCAGGAACAAAACCACCTTTATTCAACATAGTGCTGGAAGTCCTAGCCACAGTAATTAGAAAAGAAAAACAAATACATGACATCTGAATTGGTAAGGAAAAAGTAAAAGTTTCACTATTTGAAGATGATGTACAGTATATACAGAAAACCCTAAACACTCCACCAAAAAGCTGCTAGAACCAATAAGTGAATTCACTAAAGTTGCAAGATACTAAGTTAATATGCAGAAATATGTTGCATTTCTATATACTAATAATGAAAGAGAAATTAAGAAAACAGTCCCACTTACAATTGCAAAAATAATAAGTATCTAGGAATAAACTTTACCAAGGAGGTGGAAGACCTGTACTCTGAAAACTATAAAACAGTGATGAAAGAAGTTGAAGATGACACACCACAAAAAGGGGAAAATATTCCATGATCATGGATTGGAAGAAATCAATATTGTTAAAAAGTTCCTATTATTCAAAGCCATTTACAGATTTAATGCAATCTCTATCAAAATACCAACAACATTTTCTACAATACTACAAAAAATAACCCTAAAGTGTGGATGAAACCAAATAAGACTCCAGACAGCAAAAGCAATCTTGAGAAAGAACAAAGCAGGGGATATCACAATTCCAGACTGCAAGATGTACTACAAAGCTGTAGTAATCCAAGCTATGGTACTGGCACAAAAACAGACACATAGATCAAAGTACAGGGAGTCCAGGAATAAACCCACACTTTCATGGTCAATGAATTTATAATAAAGGAGGCAAGAATAAAAAATGGGAAAAAGTGGGGCACCTAGGTGGCTCAGTCATTAAGCGTCTGCCTTCAGCTCAGGTCATGATCCCAGGGTCCTGGGATCCAGTCCCGCATTGGGCTTCCTGCTCTGTGGGAAGCCTGCTTCTCCCTCTCCCATTCCCCCTGCTTGTGTTTCCACTCTCTGTCAAATAAACAAATAAAATCTTTTAAAAAAAATGGGAAAAAGACAATCTCTTCAACAAATGGTGTCATGAAAATTGGAAAGCTACATGCAAAAGAATGGGGTTTGACCACTTTTTTACACCAGAAAAAGGAACCCTTGTGAATTGTTGGTGGAAATGCTAATTGGTACAGCTAATGTGGAAAACAATATGGACATTCCTCAAAAAATTAAAAATAGAATTACCATATGATCCAGTAATTCCACAACTAGGTATTTACTCAAAGAAAATGAAAACACTAATTCAAAAAGATATATGTACCCCTGTGTTTATTGCAACATTATTCACAGTAGTCAAGCTATGGAAGCAACCCAAGTGCCCATTGATTGATGAATAGATGGACTCAGCCATAAAAAAATAATGAAATCGTGCCATTTGCAACAACGTGGATAGAGCGTATAATGCTAAGTTAAGTAAGTGAGGGAAAGAGAAATGCCGTATGATTGCACTCATACGTGGAATTTAAAAAACAAAACAAATGAACAAAGAAAAAGAGACAAACAAAAAGGAGACTCTTAAATATAGAGATTGAACCGGTGGTTTCCAGAGGGGAGGAGGGCGGAGGGATGGGTGAAATAGATAAAGGGGATTAAGAGTACATTTATCTTAATGAGCACTGAAAAATGTGTAGAACTGTTGAGTCATTATACTTGCATTTGAAACTAATATTGTACTTGTAATTATAAATAATACTTGAATAAAACAATTTTTAAAAGAACCAGAGGCCTCTGTCGTTTAGATTGCCAGAAGATTTGCTCTCCCCTTTGTAGCCACTGTCTCTTGTTGCTCTTTGTCTGTACAGGCATCTTGTGTGGCTCTGTATAAATGTAAGGGATTATGTCACATGACTGTACCCATGCTGGAAGAGAGTACAGGAAATGCAGCTTTTGCTTGTAGAACAGAATGCAAGCTAGAAGGCATTTAAAGGATTGCTTTGTGAGGTAAACCATAGCCTCTGCCACACAAAGTCTGGCGTGTACGACTCCAGTCATACTTCACAGATGAGCAACTTGACATTGACAAAAACTCGATGATTGCCCAAAGTCATCGGTTTTAGAAGGAAGCCCAAAGCAAACACAAGCCTTCAGCTATCAAGAGCTCTGTCCTTTCTATGGTACGACAACTTCCCTCATCTCTTGGAGGATGGCCTAGTCTAGGTGCTATCAACACTGCCAGCTGGGAAAGTGAGAGGCACAGCTGGCGTGGTCTGAGCTTCCAGGAGAGTGACGTTCCAGCATGAAGCCACTTTGCAAGAAGTATTGCTAGAGGGAAACCATACAGAAGAAATTCAAGTTCTTCAAAAAGGCCGTGGTAGACCTCAGGAACCAGCATGAAACAAGACCTTATAGCCAGGCCAGTTGCCCAATTGGAAAAGCATTCCAGTCTCCTGAATCGTCAGTAGGGCTTCATGCTAGAAGAATTCAATCTGTATGACCACCATGGTATATGGTAGCAGGATGCCTGCCCAGCATGACTTTACTGCAGGCCCTAGAGAGAATGTCAGGAAAATACTGCTTGGGTTTCATTTATGTGTTTCCTCAACACAACTGGAAAACACAGATCTCTGCAGATAATGAGGCTATAAACCCATGGCACTTTATCTGTCTTTCTCTTCTCCTGGATCTCTCTCATTTTTCAGACCAGTGGTATGGGTTAACTTTGAGATTGATGAGTTGGACCAGAACTGGAATATGGTGATTATCTAGAAATTCTCATTAAATGAGCAGTGAGGTCTCATCAAACCAAATAGTTTTTCCTACATTATAACCAGGGGATAGAAAAGATAACTGACCCCCCCCCTCAGAATATGGGATAAGAGGATTTACCCATGAGAGGGACAATAAGGAGCCTTTTCCATTCTTTAGGGTAACAGGCTGATTTGGGTGCAGTCTGCTCTTCTTCATGCTAAACATAACCAATCTGTTTGACTGTTCCCATAGACACAGACTCAGTCATATCATTTTCTTCTGTGTGTCCCCACGCCTGAGCTTTTAAGAGCTCAACCAATGTAGCCTTCAGAGAGGCAGAATGCGTTCTGACTTAGAGTAAGAGGCTTTTCATTTATTCTTTGAGATCTATTATGCATAATAACAAAGAGCAACTTTGACTTATTTCTAAATGTCAGCTAGAAAACATCTGCTAGCCAGAGAAAACATGGCCTTCCCCGCAACATGTGCTCACCTTAGCGCCTGCTGTGAACAACCAGTGATTTCTTAGAATTCATGCTCCAGCCAGTTGGAATGAGCATCAAATTGGATTAAAGACAGCGCATTGTTTTTAGCTGATGTTACTGTGTTTCAAGAGGTTTATATCAAGTAGCTTTTCCATGTATTTGGATGGTGGACTTAGAGATCAGAGAGCGCTTGCTTTTTCCATTTTGTTTGTTGTTATTATCATTCAAAATAAGAGACTTGAATAGGAGACTAGGGGAGTGTTCTATTTGAAAGATTCTTTCTTCCTTTTTTTTTTTTTTTTTTTTTTTACAAATGGCTAACAGACACGCGAAAAAAATATTTAAAAGATTTTCAATCCAGAATTCAGGGGCCTGGGTTTTGAATCCCAACTACTGGGAATGCTTCTCCACATAATAACTAATCAATTCTGAGATTAGTTATGTAGGAAAAGAGGATGTTATATTTTTAAAAATTCTTTACTTCTAATGTATATGATGCTGGTGAATGTGGTTTATATCTGTAGGCAAATGGGTCCTTAATACTGAGTTACAGAATACGAAAGACTTTCCCTATAATCCCAGGCAGTACAATAAGAGGGCATGTCCTCTATTCTACTCCTCGAAGAGCAATGACTACCTCTATGAAATTTAGAGGGTAGATTTATAATAGCAGAGCAAACTGGAAGCCAGTAGCTCTGTTGCTAGAGGAGACTGCTTTGATTTGGGGCAGCATGCATATCCAGGGGCATTTTTTAAAACAATAGCAATTTCAGTGGCAAACAATAGGAGAGAGCCAACTTGTAATACTGGTTGTGGCAAGCCAAAGGTCAGAGGATGGGCAAGACATTTAACAGAGAGTTCCAGGAAATGAGATAGCCCTAATGGACTTTGATAAGCTGCCACACATCCTTGTTGTTCTGGAAGGCTAACCATACATGCAGGGCTACAGGCACACTGAGCAGACACTAGATAGGATGAATACGAGGCCTAGTGAATTTACAGAGGAGATGCAAGAAGGCCCTTCAAAAAGTAAACTGGCCAGATGTAGAAATTGCTTGAATTTTGAATGTGTTCTCCAACACACATAAAGATCCATTGGCAAAGGACAGAAATCTTAAAAAAAAAATTTTTTTTTAAGTTCTAGTAAATTTACACACAGGATTATATTAGTTTCAGATATAAAATATAATGGTTCAACAATCTTATATCCATGCTGATCAAGATAAATATACTCTTAATATCTTTTATCTGTTTCACCCCCCCCCCTTTTGGCAACCACCAGTTCATTCTCTATATTTAAGAGTCTGTTTTTCCTTCGCCTTTTTTTCCCTTTGTTCATTTGTTTTGTGGTTTTGTTTCTTAAATTCCATACATGAGTGAAATCATATGCTATTTGTCTTTCTCTGACTGTGTTATTTCACTTAGCATTATACTCTCTAGTTGCATCCATGTCGTTGCAAATGGCAAATTTCATTCTTTCCTATGGTTGAGTAATATTCTATTGTGTATATATCACATCTTCTTTATACATTCATTTATCTTTGGATACTTTGGTTACTTCCATATATTAACTATTGTAAACAATGCTGCAGTAAACCTAAGGGTGCATATATCTGTTTAGTGTTTTCATTTTCTTTAAGTGAATAACCAGATGTAGAATTACTGGATTATATGGCAATTTAATTTTTAATTTTATTTTTAAAGTTTTTTTTTTAATTTATTCATTTTGAGAGAGACAGTGAGCAAGAAAGAGGGACAGAAGGAGAGGAAGAGGGAGAGGCAGGTTCCTTGCTGAGCAGGGAGCACCACGAAGGGCTCGATCCCAGGATCCTGAGATCATGACCTGAAATGAAGGCAGACACTTAATCCTCAGAGCCACCCAGGCACCCCAGTTTTTAATTTTTAAAGGAACATCCATGCTGTTTTCCACATTGGCTGCACCAATTTGCATTTGAATAAGGGCAGAAATCTTACTAAATTATAATATTTAAGTACTACTTTTGACCAATCAGTGACTGATTATTATGCTATGCCAATTGGGGCAAACTCTATCTAGCAAGCCAGGATTGAAAATGAAAATGTAAATAAAGGAAAACTGAAAAGAAACATTAGTAGTTGCACAATTTGGGAGAGACAAATTCTGTAGAATTAGTCCAGTATAATCACTAAACAAATAAACTAAAACAAAAACTCTGGCAACAAAATAACCTCCGGGGGAATTGGAATAAAGAATTTTGTTTTTCCTCCATCTGAAGTCTTTAGTCATACTCAGCAATTCATGTAAAGGACAAATCTGTCTTTATTCTCCATATCTCTAAGAATGTATCATATGCATTATTTTGAATATGAACTTTCACAGAAAGTTTCTCTTATGCCATTTAGTTTTATAAGAATGTCCTTTTGTAGAGAGCCCTGATATGGACCCTCAACTCTATGGTCAATTAATCTTCGACAAAACAGGAAAAAATATACAGTGGAAAAAAGACAGTCTCTTCAATAAATGGTGCTGGGAAAACTGGACAGCTATATGTAGAAGAATGAAACTCGACCATTCTCTTACACTGTACACAAAGATCAAAATGGATAAAAGACCTCAACGTGAGACAGGAATCTATCAGAATCTTAGAGGAGAACATAGGCAGTAATCTCTTTGATATCAGCCACAGCAACTTCTTTCAAGATACGTCTCCAAAGGCAAAGGAAACAAAAGCGAAAATAAACTTCTGGGACTTCATCAAAATCAAAAGCTTCTGCACAGCAAAGGAAACAGTCAAAAAAACAAAGAGGCAACCCACGGAATGGGAGAAGATATTTGCAAATGACAGTACAGACAAAAGGTTGATATCCAGGATCTATAATGAACTCCTCAAACTCAACCCACACGAAACAGACAAACACATCAAAAAATGGGCAGAAGATATGAACAGACACTTCTCCAATCAAGAAATACAAATGGCTATCAGACACATGAAAAAATGCTCATCATCATTAGCCCTCAGGGAGATTCAAATTAAAACCACATTGAGATATCACCTTACACCAGTTAGAATGGCCAAAATTAACAAAACAGGAAACAACATGTGTTGGAGAGGATGTGGAGAAAGGGGAACCCTCTTACACTGTTGGTGGGAATGCAAGTTGGTGCAGCCTCTTTGGAGAACAGTGTGGAGATTCCTCAAGAAATTAAAAATAGAGCTTCCCTACGACCCTGCAATTGCACTCCTGGGTATTTACCCCAAAGATACAGATGTCGTGAAAAGAAGGGCCATCTGTACCCCAATGTTTATAGCAGCAATGGCCACAGTCACCAAACTATGGAAAGAACCAAGATGCCCTTCCACAGATGAATGGATAAGGAAGATGTGGTCCATATACACTATGGAGTATTATGCCTCCATCAGAAAGGACGAATATCCAATTTTTGTAGCAACATGGACGGGACTGGAAGAGATTATGCTGAGTGAAATCAGTCAAGCAGAGAGAGTCAATTATCATATGGTTTCACTCATTTGTGGAGCATAACCAATAGCATGGAGGACAACGGGCGTTAGAGAGGAGTAGGGAATTTGGGTAAATTGGAAGGGGAGGTGAACCATGAGAGACTATGGACTCTGAAAAACAGTCTGAGGGGTTTGAAGTGGCGGGGGGGGTGGGAGGTTGGGGTACCAGGTGGTGGGTATTATAGAGGGCACAGCTTGCATGGAGCACTGGGTGTGGTGAAAAAAATAATGAATACTGTTTTTCTGAAAATAAATAAATTGGGGAAAAATATTTTTCACTTTTGCTGTTAAAAAAAAAAAAAAGAATGTCCTTTTGTGGGGTGCCTGGGTGGCTCAGTTGTTAAGTGTCTGCCTTTGGCTCAGGTCATGATCCCAGGGTTCTGGGATGGAGCCCCACATCGGGCTCCTGGTTTGGCGGGAAGCCTTCTTCTCCCTCTCCCAATCACCCTGCCTGTGTTCCCTCTCTTGCTGTCTTTCTCTGTGTCAAATAAATAAATAAATAAAATCTTAAAAAAAAAAAAGTCCTCTTGTGCTAATATATCAATATTCTGTTTTATTTCTTTTTTAAAGATTTATTCATTTTTAGAGAGAGAGAGAGAGAGCACACACAGGCAGGAGGGGTAGAGGGAGAAGGAGAGAGAATCCCAAGCAGACTCCATGGGGGTTCAATCTCATGACCTTGAGATCATGACCTGAGCTGAAACCAAGAGTCAGACACTTAACTGACTGCACCACCCAAGTACCTCCTGTTTATTTCTGTTACATTTTTTATAAACAAAGGAAAACAAAGATTTCTCTAAGTTAGATATTTTCTCTTATTAATTCTGTATCATGATATTTATAAAAGAAGAATAACTATTTTAACTAAAATATAAAATGTTTAACAATAACCGAGTAATCAAGTAATTAATTTTATAAAGAAATATGAAAAACATTTAAAATATAATTCCTGGTACACGTTATCTAAAGTGTCAGTTTTTCATTCAAGAAATTATGAGACATGAAAAGAAACAGGAAAGTGTGAACCCTGTGGATAGAAGAAAAAAAAAATAGAAGTCAATAGAAATTATCATGAGGGGCCTCAATTTGAAGGTAGTAGAAAAAGATTTCAAAACAGCTATTATAAATGTTAAAGCTAGGAGAAACCATGTTTAAAAAATTAAAGGAAAATATGTTGACAATGACTCATTAAGGTAGATAGTATCAACAAAGAGATAGAAGTTATTTTAAAAAAAGAAACATGGAAATTCTGGAATTGAAAAATTCAATAATTAAAGAGGAAAGTTCACTGAAGACACTCAAAAGCAGATTCAAGACATCAGAAGAAAGAATTAGTAAACATTCAGATAGATAAATAGCATTCATCCACTTTGGAAACAGAAAGAAAAATGAAGGAAAAAGATAAATGCATCAGAGACCTATGGGTGACTATTAAACATATCAATATACATTTACTCACGGTCCCAGAAAAAAAATGAGAGAGAAAAAGGGGAAGAAAAAACATTCAAAGAACTAATAGCTAAAAACTTTCCAAACTAAATTTAAAAACTATTCTACACATCTAAGAACCTTAGTGAACTACAAGTAAGATAGAAATCCATATCTAGACATATCATAGTCAAATAGTTGAAAACCAAATATAAAGAGACAATTTAAGAGCTCCAAGAGTGAAACAACCCATTAAATACCAAAGACCCACAGTAAGGTTAATAACTGACTTCTCATCAAAGACAGTAGAGGCCAGAGGCAGTATGATGATATATTCAAAGTGCTGAAAGACAAAAACCTATCAACTGACAATTCTATATTCAGCAAAATTATTCTTCATAAAAGAAAGTGAAATAAAGATATTCTCAGATAAACAAAGGCTGAGAGAATTGTTGCCTGCAGACCTGTCTTATAAGAAATAGTAAATAAAATCCTTTGGATTGGAAAGAAATGACACCAGATAATAACTTGAATTCACATGAAGAAATAGTACCTGTAATTAATTATGTAGGTAAATACAAAAGAAAGTCAATATATATTTTTCTTTAACTGACTTAAAAGACAATTGCAGAAAATGGTAATTATAAAACTGAAAACAAACAATTTTGGGGCTGATAACATAAACAATGTAATATTTATGATCAATAGAACAAAGGAGGAGAAAGGGAATGGAGATACATTAGAAAAAATTTGCTACATATTATTGTAATTCAGTTAGTATTAACCAAGAGTATATTCTGAAAGATGCATATTGAAATCTCTGAAAAAAAAAAAAAGACAAAAGATACAGTTAAAAAAAAAAGGAACTAAAATGATACACTAAAAAATATCTACTTTGTGATTTCAGCATTATAATACAATTTGAAGTCCAGAATTGTGATGCCATCAGCTTTGGTTTTCTTTTTCAACATTCCTCTGGCTATTCAGGATCTTTTCTGGTGCCATACAAATTTTAGGATTATTTATTCCAGGTCTGTGAAAAATGTCAATGGTATTTTGATAGGGATTGCATTAAATGTGTAGATTGCTCAAGACAGTATGGTACTGGCACAAAAACAGACACATAAATAAATGGAAAAGAATAGAGAACCCAGGAATGGACCCTCAACTCTATGGCCAACTGATTTTTGACAAAGCTGGAAAGAATATCCAATGGAAAAAAGACAATCTCTTCAACAAATGGTGTTGGGAAAATTGGATCCACATTTTCTGGACCGTTTTTGTACACCATACACAAAGATAAACTCAAAATGGATGAAAGACCTAAATGTGAGATAAGAATCCATCAAAATCCTTGAGGAGAATACAGGCAACAATCTCTTCAATCTCAGCCTCAACAACTTCTTGCTAGACACGTTTCCAAGGGAAAGGGGGAAAAAAGCAAAAATGAGCTATTGGGACTTCATCAAGATAAAAAGCTTTAGCACAGCAAAGGAAGAAATTGAGAAAACTAAAAGACAACCTGTGGAATGGGAGAAGATATTAGCAAATGAAATATCAGATAAAGGGCTAGTATCTAAGATCTATAAAGAACTTATCAAACTCAACCCCCCCAAAACAAATAATCCAATCAATAAATGGGCAGAAGATATGAACAGATATTTCTCCAAAGAAGACATACAAATGGCCAGCAGACACATGAAAAATGGTCAACATCACTTGGCATCAGTGTCAGAACCACAATGAAATACCACCTCACACCAGTCAGAATGGCTAAAATTAACAAGTCAGGAAACAACAAATGTTGGCAATGATGTGGAGAAAGGGGACCCTCTTATGCTGTTGGTGGGAATGCAAGCTGGTGCAGTCACTCTGAAAGACAGTGTGGAAGTTCCTCAAGAAGTTAAAAATAGAGCTATCCTGTGACCCAGCAATTGCCCTACTAGGGATTTACTCCCAAAATGCAAATGTAGTGATCTGAAGGAGCATCTCATCCCAGTGTTTATAGCAGCAATGTCCACAATAGCCAAACTATGAAAGAGCCCATATGTCCTTTCACAGATGAATGGATAAAGAGGATGTGGCACACACACACACACACACACACCACAATGGCATATTACTCAGCCATCAAAAAGGATGAAATCTTAACCATTTACATCAAGATCAACATGGATGGAACTGGAGGATATTATGCTGAGTGAGATAAGTCAACCAGAGAAAGACAATTATCATATAGTTTCTCTCATATGTGCAATATTAGAAATAGCACAGGATCATAGAATAAGGAGGAAAAACTGAATGGGAAGAAATCAGGGAGGTAGACAAACCATGAGAGACTCATAACTACAGGAAAACAGAGGGTTGCTGGAGGGGAGGTAGGTGTGGAAATGGGTAACTGGGTGACAGGCATTAAGGAGGGCACGTGATGTGATGAGCACTGGGTGTTCTATGCAACTAATGACTTACTAAACTCTGTATCTAAACTAATGATGTAATATATGTTGGCTGATTGAATTTAAATTAAAAAAAAGACAAATAAAATATCTACTTTACACAAAAGTAAATAAAGGAGGCACAAAAGACATGAGACAAAGAAAACAAATTGCAAAATGCAGGTGTATATCTAACCATATCAATAATTACATTGAGTGTAAATATCACATTGAATGTAAAGTACTCCTATTAAATACAAATAGCACTTTTATAAGAAAGTGATGATCAAACTAGATTATTAAAGAAGATCCAGCTGTTTGCTGTCTGTATGACATACCCTTTAGATTCAAAAAGTCAAATAGTTCTAAAGTAAAAGGATAGAATAAGATATGTCATGCAAATAACCAAAAGATAGCCAGGTTCACTAAACTAATATCAAACAAAATAGGTTTTAAGAAAAAAGTATTACTTGAGGCAAAGAGGGAAAATTTATCAGGAAAACATAATAATTATAAATATATATGCCCCTAACAACAGAGTCCTCAAATACATGAAACAAAACTGGAAATGACTAAAAGGAGAAATCAGCAACTCAATAACAATAGTTGAAAACTATAATATGCCCTCTCTCAATACTTGATAGATGAACTAGGCAGAAAACCAGCAATTTATATAGGTGACTCGAACAGTTCTAGCAACCAATTTGACTTCATTGGCATCTATAGAACACTCCATCCAAAAATGGCAGAAAAAATATTCTTTTTGAGCACACATAGAACATTCTCCAGGATGAACATAGCTAGGTCATAAAACAAGTCTTAATAAACTTAAAATAATCAAAATCATCCAAAGTACATTCTCCAACAATAGTGGTATCAAATTAAAAATCAACAACTAAAAAGAACTTGGAAAATCAACAAATCTTTGAAAATTAGACAATACAGTTGTAAATTACCTACTAGTCAAAAAATAAATTCTGGAGGAAACTGGAAAATATTTTACATTGAATGAAAATGAAAATGAAGAATATAAAAATTTGTATGGTACAGCTACAATACCTACAAGAAAATTTATAGCTTCCAATATCTATATTAGGGAAAAAAGAAGAAAGATTTCAAATCAATGGCTTAAGTGATTACTTAAAAAAAAGCTAGAAAAAATAAGAAGAAAACAAACCCAAAGCAAGCAGAAGGAAGGAAATTTTTGAAAAATAGATTGGAAAACTATGAAACAAAACAGAAAAATAATAGAGACAATCACAAAACTAAGAGCTTAATGAAATTTTCAACATTTACAAATCTTTTGCTAGATGGATCAAGAAAAAAGAGAGAAAATTGAACAATATCTAAAATGAAAGAGGTAGTTGGTTGGTTCTGTCTGAATTGGTGCAGGCTACTATAGCAAAATACCATAAATTGAGTGGCTTATAAATAACAGAAATTTATTTCTCTCTGTCCTGGTGTCTAAGAAGTCCAGGATCAAGGTGCTGGCAGATTCAGTGTCCAATGAGGGCCTACTTTCTGGTTCATAGATAGCAGATTTTCATTGTATCCTTACATGGCAAAGGCATTAGAGAGCTCTCTCGGGTCTCTTTTATTAGGGCACTAATCCCCATCCACAATCCACAAGGGCTCCACCCTTATATCTACTCACCTTCCAATGACCTCACTTCCAAGTACCATTACATCACGGTTTAAGTTTTAACATAAAGTTTGCAGAAGTGAGGGCCACATCCAGTCTATTGCAATTATTAATGAGATTACAGAAATTAAAAGGCTTTAAGGGAATTCTATGAACAACTTCATGCCAATAAGACAACTTACATGAGATAAATAAATTTCTAGAAAGACACAAATTAACAACCAACTCAAAGAGAGTTTGAAAATGTGAGTAGATTTTAACAGGTAAAGTGAATTAGTAAAATTTTCCACAAAGAAAAGCCTAGACATAGATAGATTTACTGACAAATCGTAACAAACATTTAAAGAAGAATTAACACCATGGGGCACCTGGGTGGCTCAGTTGGTTAAGCATCTGCCTTTGGCTCAGGTCAGGATCTCAGGGTCCTGGGATGGAATGCTGTGTTGGACTTTCTGCTCAGTGAGGAGTCTGCTTCCTTCTCTCCTCCTCCCTCTCCCTCTGTGCTTCCATTCTCTCCCTCTCTTGCTCTCATAAATAAAATCTTTTAAAAAAAGGATCTAACACCAATCTTTCACCAACTCTTCCAAAATATACTTGAAGACAAAACACCCTTAAACTTGCTCTATGAGGCCAGTATTGACCTGATACCAAAGCCACTAGAGATATCACAAGAAAACAAAACTACAGATCAATATTCCTCATGAATATAAATGCAAAAATCCTTAAGAAAATACTAGGAAGTTGAATTCAGAACCATATAAAAAAGATTACATATCGCAAGCAAGTAGAATTTATTCTAGGAATGCAAGCTTGGTTCAACATTGAAAAACCAATTAATGTAACACGCCATGTTAATAGAATAAAATTTTAAAAAGGTCATCTCAATAGATGCAAAAAAATATTGGCAAAATTAAATTAAATAATTCATGACAAAAATTAGGTACAGAAAGAATTCCTTCTATTTGGTAAACTGTGTCTAAAAAAAAAAAAAACAAAACAAAACAACAAACTATAGCTAACATCGTACTTAGTGGTAAAAGACTAAAAGCTTTCACCCTAAGAACAAGAAAAAGATTGGAAGTCTGGTCTCACAATTTCTATTCAATAGTGTATTGGAGGTTCTACCCCAGGAAGTGGTAAGGGTTAAATTTGGCCTACCATGTAAGAATGGATTTTACATTTTTAAATGGTTATAAACAAAGAAACTAATTGTGATGGTTAATTTTATATGTCGACATGATTAGGCCATGGAATGTCCAAATATTTGGTTAAACAGTCTCTGGGTATCTGTACAAGTATTTTTGGGTGAGTTTAATGTTTAAATTAACAGATTGAGTAAAGGGGCACCTGGGTGGCTCAATGGGTTAAGCCGCTGCCTTCGGCTCAGGTCATGATCTCGGGGTCCTGGGATCGAGTCCCACGTCGGGCTCTCTGCTCGGCGGGGAGCCTGCTTCCTCCTCTCTCTCTCTGCCTGCCTCTCTGCCTATTTGTAATCTTTCTCTGTCAAATAAATAAATAAAATCTTAAAAAAAAAAACAAAACTAGGTTACTAAAAAAAAAAAAAAAAACAAAAAAAACCAAAACAGATTGAGTAAAGCAGATTGCTCTCCCCAATGTGGGTGGGCCTTATCCAATCTGTGAAGGCTTGATAGGAGGAAAAAGGTTGAGTAAGGAGAATTTGCCTTCTCTGCCTGATTGTCTTCAAGCTGGGGGAGAAGTCTCTAGATTTCTGATTTGGTCTCCAACTGGAACATGTATCATTGACTTTTAGACTTAGAACTATACAGTTGGCTCTCTTGTGTCTCCAGTTTGTCAACTACAGATTTTAGGACTTCTCAAACCTCCATTAATCACATCAGCCAATTCCTTATATTCTCCCTCCCTCTTTCCATTTGGTTCTTTTTCTTTGGAGAACCTTGACCAATACACAAACAAATAACACAGAAGAAAATATGACAGAGACCTTATGTGTTCTAAAAAGACTAAATATTTATTGCTGTCCCTTTACAGAAAAGTTTGCTGATCTCTGATTATTGTACATGAGAAAACTTATATAACTAATAATAGCTGCCATCGCTGTGCTTGCTATAAATCAGATACCAGGATGAGTCCCTGGAGTACATTATTTCAGTCATTATAATACTTTTTATGAAAATAATAATAGTAATATAATTTTTCATAATAATTTTTATGACAGTTATTTTTAATTTGCATTTTATAGTTGAAGAAACTTAATCAGGTTGGGAACTTGGATCTATCTTCAAAGCCAAAAATTTTCAACAGGCTTCCTATAAAGGATCCACATTTCCTGTAAAGGATCCCAAGAGGGAAGTTATTATTTCTTAACTATTGATGAAATATGCTAGAACTTTCTCAGATACCTATTGGAAGGGCTTTTAAACAATACTTTGACAATACTTGTTAGAAATGAAAATATCAAATAAGAAAAATAAATTTGCTGTTCATGTAGATGGATTATTGAAGCAATGGTACTGGATTACCAGGCACAGAGTAGAGAAAGTATAGAGGGAAATCAGGGATAGGAGGCATCTCCTTGGAGAAGAGGTACATGAAAATTTGGGGGACAGAAAAGGAACCAGAAAAGGCATAATCTGAGGAGATGGGATGTGTGTGTGAGCGCGTGTTGTTTTGCTAGGATTGCACCACAAATGGAATGGCTTAGGGGTGCCTGGGTGGCGCCAACGTTAAGTGTCTGCGTTTGGCTCAGGTCATGATCACTGGGTCCTGAGATTGAGCCCCTTGTCAGGCTCCCTACTCTTTGGGAAGCCTGCTTCTCCCTCTCCGACTCCCCCTGCTTGTGTTCCCTTTCTCCCTATCTCTCTCTCTGTCAAATAAATAAATAAAATCTTTTTAAAAAATGGAGTGGCTTAAACAAATGGAATGGCTTAAACAATAAAAAATCATTCTCTCACAGTTCCAGAGGCTAGAAGTCTGGGATCAGTGAGTTTGCATTAATCCATGTCTATCTCCTAGCTTATGGTAGTCTCTTGGCCAGCAGCAGCATAACTCTGGTCTCTATATGGAATTCTTTTTATATATAGTTGTGTCCCTGTGTCCAAACTTCCCCTTTTTATAAGGGTGTCAATTGTACTGGATTAGAACCCACACTAATGACCTCATTTTAACTTGATTATGTCTATAAACCCTATTCTCGAAAATGGTCATACTCTGAGGTACTAGAAGTTAGGACTTCAGTGTATGAATTTGGGGGAGGGGACACAATTCAAAACGTAGCTGTGTGTGTGTGTGTGTGTGTGTGTGTGTGTGCGTGTGTGTGTGTGTACATGAGAGAGAGAGAGAGACAGAAAGAGATAGAGGCAGAGAGAGAGATGGAAAGAGAATCTGTTTCAGGGAAAAAAAAAGTGGGGGGAGTGGGTACTGGTATCAAATATATTTCGGAGAGATTGCAGGGTGAAGATGTTTGGAAGACTGAGAAAATGTTACGGCTTTGATTAGTAAGAGGTCACTAGTGATATTAGAAAGAGCAGCTTTGGAAATGTTGAGAGGACAGAGGCCATGCACAAAGGCTTGAGACAATGCATCTTCTATTTTCTATATCAAAAGTCCCTCCATATACACGGAGGCAGCTACTGTCCACAACATCACTGGGACAAGAACACATTTATGACCCATTTCATAGGTGAGGACATCAAGACTCAGAGAGTCCCTTTCTTTTCAATTCACAGAACGTCTGAAGTGAATTTTGAGCTGCCTTAATAGTTCAGGCATTGTTTTCCTCTGTTCTTATTTAGTTCTTGGGTCACAAATATAAATTTTAAGTCTTTTGTGGTATAGCACAAAGAAGAGGGCCTCACCAAGTACAGGTGACTTCGAGCAGGTCATTTGTATTTTCACTTCCGGATCTGAGATGGGAATGCTTATATATAGGTTACAGGCTGGGAGGGCCTAACGGAAACAGAATAAGTGGGCCAGCTAAGCAATTAATAAATCAGTTTCCTTCCCAGGATCTCTCTAATCCATTGCGCATCCGGCATTGTGACTTGTACCCCCTTGAGTAGCAACAAGCTCAACACTCTGTACCTAGAACTTGCTCAGACAATGTCTGATCTTTTCCTTTCCAATACTACTTGAATGCTCAGCTACATTAAAATAGTTATACTGAACTATTTTTATTTTATTTTTCTTCCACCTCAACCTTCATATTGGTTCCCAAATTAAATGGTAGCCTTTTTATCACAAATGTATTTATGGAGTATTTTTATTCCTTTAACAGATATTTATAGAGCATCTTCTGTGTGTCAGATATTGTGCCAGGACTGGAAACACAGATGCTAAAAAGGCAGATTTACTCTAAATGAGGAAAATGGCTCCCAGAGGACAGCTCCAGGATAGCGAAGAGCCCAGATCTCAGTTCTCAAAGACTTGAGGTTGAGTTCTAATTGTATCATTTCCCCACTAGTTGTGTGACTCTGGGTTAATCACTGAACTTCTCTGAGCCTCAGTTTCTTTTTCTGTAAGATAGGATTAATAACACAACTCCAACCTTATCTTTTTTCAGTCAGAACAGCTCCAGTTTTAAATATTGTTTTATGTATTGTATATGAAGCCATTTTTTTTTAACCACCGTCCCAGGGGAACTTTGTTATACAGTGAATGTCATCCCAAATTATAGACGCTTTTGCCACAATTGACTTTGTATAGTTTTTAAGTGCATATATTCTAGTAGAGTTGGGTTTTCTTTACCCATGTGATGAAGAGTTTCCCATGACGGCACAGAACACAGCCTGTTTCAGGGTGATGGTTACAAACTTGAGTGCCTATAGGGCTGGGGATGTCAATGAATAAGGTGGCCTTTGGGCTGTATGTGGCGCCCTGGTGAGTGTGTCGTCTGTCTGGAGCTGGTGATAGCTACTCAGCTCTTACAGAAGGCTTTTGTTCAGGAATTTGGTCAGTGCTGTTAGAAATGCTGTCATTTCACAAGAAGCCAGAAATCTGGATTTCTATATTAGTTTTGATCTCCAGTTCTCTTGGTTGTATTTTTTTCATGGTGTGGTTCATACAGACATGACTGTAGGCTGCAAGCAGCCACTGATTACAAGACTATAATTTTAATAGGGAAAAAAAACCCCGAGGCTTTCAAGTTAGAAGAACCCCTTCCATTACTAGCTGGATGAATGATCTTGGATATGTTACTTAACCTCTATCTGACTCAGTTTCTCTATCTACGAAAATGAAGATAGTATTAACCCTTCCCAGTGAAGTGGTAAGAAAAGATATGGGTAAAACGTACCATAAGGCAGGGCGCCTGGGTGGCTCAGTGGGTTAAAGCCTCTGCCTTCGGCTCAGGTCATGATCCCAGGGTCCTGGGATTGAGCCCTGCATCGGGCTCTCTGCTCCAAGGGGAGCCTGCTTCCTCCTCTCTCTCTCTCTGCCTGCCTCTCTGCCTACTTGTGATTTCTCTCTGTCAAATAAATAAAATCTTTAAAAAAAAAAAAAAAGTACCATAAGGCAAACAATTGAAAAAGTGGCAAAAGCTATGAATAGATAGTTCACCAGAAAAAATGTGCAAATGGATAATAAGTACATGAAAAGATTCTCAGTATCATTTGTTATTAGGGAAGTATAAATTAAAACCGAATTCACTTCTACCTGATATTGAAAACAATGGCTATAGTAAAAAAGTCAAATTATAACAAGTGCTGGCCAGGATTTTGAGAGACTGGAATATACACTGTTTCATACATTGCCAGCAAAAATGTGAAATGGTACCACCAATTTGTAAAAGGGCCTACAATTTCTTAAAAAGTTAAATGGCAGTTTAGTATACAAACCAGAAATCCCACTCATGTATATATCTATATGAAAATATGTTCTCAAAATATTTATTTGGGAATGCCTAAGGCAACATTATTTATAAAACCAAAAACTAAAAAAAAAAAAAAAATTCAAATGCACACGAACATGTAAAAGGATGTACATAATGTAATATATCCATTCAGTGAAATAAAAAGTAATTAAATACCAATAATTGCTAAAACATAGATGAATCTCAAAAATAGTATGTTAAGTAAACTAAGCCACATGCATAATACCACATATTTTATAATTGTATTTATAAGAAAAACCCAGAAAAGCAAATCTATAGAGAAAAAAAGCCGGTTAATATTGCCTGGAAGCAGGAGCTGGGAAAAAGGATTGACTACAGACACAGCTTTTTTGAGGTGATGGGAATGTTCTAAAAGTAGATTGTGGAATTTGGGAAATTTACTAAAAATTCTGGAATTATATACTAAAACCAGTGAATTTTATGGTATTTGAAGTATAATTCAATAGAACTTAAAAAAAAAGTGCCCTAGGCTGGCACATAGTATTTACTTAATAAATGTAAATTCTTCTCATCTCCCTTAAGTACAAGGAGGCTAAATCACAAGGCAATTAAGAATTCAGGCCCCGAAGTTGAGCTCTGGCCTTTTCACTCACTTACTAGTTTTGTGCCCTAGGCAACATTACTTAACCCCTCAGAAACCCAGACTCTTCATTTGAAAACTGAAAATAATAGCTATAGATTTTTAAAAAATAATTAAATGAGATCACACATAAAAAGTATGCAGCATATAGTAACCACCAAGTAAGTGATAGCAGCATTGTTTTCCAGATTCCTCACCTCCTATCTGTTCATTTCTCATCCTTAGCAACAGTAGTTACAATAGAGTTCTTCTTCCCTCCTTCCCTCTTCCCCCTCCCCACACAATCGTGGCATTTTCTTTACAGAATTTAGTTGACTTACTGGTCCACAATAGAGTCTGGGCTTGAAATACTGCTTAGCATTATCTGGCTATGGGTGTCTCACCACTTACATGAGAGTGTCACCTGGAGGTAGATAAGCAACTTCAGTAGCACTTACCGTGTTAACATGCATACTCTGGTATACGGATACTTACATCTGGGAAGCTCACTGCCCTTTTACAGATATTATCAAATGGTTCCTACAGTTTTCCTGTCAGGTGGAGGGAGCAAGGATAGAGTAGAGAGCCTCCTTTTGCAGACTGGTAAATTGATGCACAGAGAATTGAAGAGATCTGCAGGAATTGCATGGCAAACTGATGGAGAGAGGTAACTGATAGGAAGGAGGCCCTTCAGGTCTCTTCACAGAGTGAGAGTCTCATTGAAGTGAGTGATTCGATGTAAGAAATCAGAGCTCTTTTGGATTGCCTTTCATCCCCCAGAGATGTCTGGGGACACATGTTTTTGTTTTGTTTGTTTGTTTGTTTTTGTACTAAGAAAGACAACAGCAGTGAGTTGGGTGATTAATGCGGTCAGGTGACATTAGGGAGTAGTGGGGACTGTTGTAAACTAGAGGGCCCATGCTCCCTTCAAAGTGAGGATCTATTCATCAGCCACATTCTATTACTTCCTGTGGGAATAGGGCCCAGAGGGGCCAGAAATAAGTTTCCTGAGAAGCAGGTAGACACTGAGGTTTTTGTTTGAAATCCCCTAATTTTAAAAAATTACTAACAATTTAAACAAGTAACAAAAACTTTATCTACCAGTTGGACATGACCCCAGATCTAACCCTTATTTTATAGTAAGCTTCCTGCATTCACTATAGGTATTCAAGGAGAAGCTGTAAGGAGCTCATGAAGATGAAGTAGAGGGGATTACTACATTTAGTAGAGTGTGGGCTAGACTACTATTAAGGTTCCTTCTTTTTTTCTCTTCCTCTTCTGTGATGTCAGAGGACCATGAGTAGCATCCAGGGCCAAGGCTGAAGTCATATCCTGGCAGTCCATAAAAGACAAGGTCACCAATAGCTTTTCATGATGTCAACTTTAATGTGTGCATGAGAATCATATTAGTTTTCCATTTACTAGCATGCTATATTTTAATAATGATAAGATAAAAAATAAAAAAGAAGGTTATTATAAAATACAAAACTCAGAAGGGTTTTGAAAAATCAGAGCTGATTGGAAAAACCTTTGCATTAAATGCTTGTTCTGAATGGATGTGCTCACCTGTACTTCAGATTAGGGAGATGATTTTGAGGAAATCTTATCATCTTGTTGGCATATTTTTGCTGACACACATTCACTGCTGATTTCCATATCTTCCAAGCCAACTTCACAAAATGGAGTAAAAACTTAAGTGGAATTAATTAAAGTTATCTCCATCCACTGTTCCTTTGAAATGTGTTGCAAAGCTTTGAAATTGGATATAACAGATATAATAGATATAACAGATATAATAGAAAATCAGTTCTTCTCATCTTTGGTCACTTATAATCTTTTTAAAAATTGAACTCTGTTGAGTCAACAGTTGAGTGACTTCTGAGTGATAGGTAGGGCTTTCAAGAAGCACACCCAGTTTGAAACTGAGGATTCTTGGTATGTGGTATGCTCTGATGAATGATAGCAGCCATCATCATCATCATCAGGAGGAACAAGTGTGATTTTACTTACTATACCTTCATGGGCAAGGAGAGTAAAATTTCTCTTGTGATTTTTTTTTCCCAATTTATTTATCTCTTGTGATTCTTAACATACCTCTTCATAGAGTCCCATTTTCACTTCATAAAACTAATGACAGAATTGAAGCCCTCAGCTGGTGCTATGCCATCACTTGTCGATACCAACAGTGGACACACATAAATGCTCATGTCTATTCATAAACCCACTCTGGTATCTGCTATTGTTCTTTAAAAAACAACGCACTCTTTAATGTCAGTTTTGGTAATGTATAGCCTCCTCTCTTATCTCAAATTTTCCAGACATGCATAATTTCTGCACTGCAGGAAGGATGATCTCTCCTATAGACCAGTGAGAGTCCCATTCTTGGAGTTAGCATTATTCAACACATTGAGTTTACAGTCTTGAGTTCTGCTAGTTGATCTGAAGATCTGGTGCAGGAAAAACTCAGAATACTACTAATCAGAGACTTGGTGTGTTTTGCTGGAGAGTGACTTGTCTGTTGGAGGAGGATGCCACTATATCCAACAGAAGATGCTGTCTCCAAAGCAGGTTATCAAAACCTGGGTGTAGGGTCAAATTATTGCTGGTAGAGTAGGAGAGATGAGAAGAGGCATTTCATGTCAAAGACGGAAGGACAAGAAGTAAGCAAATAAAAACAAAGATGGAGGCTGTGATAGTGGGCTTGGGACCATGCTGGGTGAAGCAGGGATTTTTATTCTAAAAATTCTAGCCTGTGTTTGCTTTGAGAAAGCAAATTTATTCTGTGAACATTTATTAAGTCCCTGTTATATGCTGGAATTGCATTAAATATTCATATACAGTGGTGAACAGGAAAGACAATATCCTTGTTTTCATAGGTGTAGAGAGACATTAAATAAGGAATGATACAATGGGCAATTGCAAAATATGGTGAATGGTATAAAAGAAATAATGAGTTCTGTAAGAGTGAAAAATAGCCTGGGTGGGTAGACTGTGCTTTTGGTTGAGTGATCAAGGAAATTCTCTTCAGGAAAATGTTTAAACTGAGACCTGGAGGACTAGAAGCAATCAGCTATGAAAGAAAGGATGTGGTGGAGAGTTCCAAGTAGAGGGAACAGCATGGGTCTGAAACTTAAAAGAAGAAAGTAGAGAGAATATCAAGTACCACTTAAGAGGGCTAACCTTGGGTCAGAAAGCAAACACAATTGTTTAATGAGGATAAACTTTGGCTCACAAATTCCAGCTCAAGGAATTTTTCCTTGGCAGATAATCAGACAAGTGTTTACCCCAGCATTGCTTATGATAATAAAATATTGGAAATATAATACATGTCTAGAATGCAGGGGACTCACAATAGATTTTCTCTTGCTATTTAGATTTTTCTTTTTGTCTCTACTATTCAACAGTTTGACTATGATATGTGTATGTGTGGATCTCTTTGTATTTATCTTCCGTGAGATTCATTAAGCTTCTTGATGCTTGTAGGTTAAGTTTGTAGAGTTTCACCAACTGGAGAAAATTTTGGCCAGTATTTCTTCAAATACGTTTTCCCTGCCCTTTCTCTCTTTCCTATGTTACTCACACAATTCACCACCAATTTCAGTCCCTTGCAAGCCAACTTTGGAAGAAAGAAATTAAATGTAAGCAGTTATTTCTGCTCACTGTTGCTTAGAGATGTGTTACAAAGTTTTGAAATTTGTTAATCCGTAGATCATTTATAATTTCTGCTTTGAAGTCTTGTTTTGCTCAATCCAACATCTAAGACCTTCAAAGACAGTTTATACTGACAGCTTTTTTTCTCCCAAGTCTGGGTTGCACTTTCCTGAAGCTTTGCTCATCTCATGATTATGTTTTTGTTGTTGCAGTTGAAACTTTTCAGTAATATATTTTATCAACTCTAAATTCTGAATATTTGGTTTTCATCTTTTTAGTCATTTCTTTATTTAGTAACTTGCATGGGTTAAATCTACCTTCCCTCCTGCATTGTATAGCCACTAATGTTTATACTCAGTTTTTTGTGTGTGTAATTTTTGTTTTCATTCTTGTTTTTAATTTTAAGCCCAAGGCTTTCTCTGTGTTTGCATAGGTTAGTGGTTATCCAGTGACTAGACACAAATGTTCCAACAGTTCAAGACAGGAAGGCTTCCTAGAAACTAACTCTTTGTTGGAAGGAGAGCACATTCAAATTTGGGGTTTTTTTCAAAGGTTGCACTGACTTTGACTTTCTTCTTTGCCCTTTCCTGTGACCTGTGTGTGTGTGTGTGTGTGTGTGTGTGTGTGTTCAGTCTCAAGATTAGCCAAGAGTGTGTGGACAGTTGGACCATGTAAGCAGTGCCAGGCAGATATATACTTCTCTCAAACATGACTATAATATCAGATTATTGGAACCACTAACTGTCCCTGCTGGTTTCCTCGTGGGTCATACTTCCACTGAAAATACCCTGAGCATAGGTATCTCCAACACTTCAAATCCAGGGAGCCCTGTTCTGCCCAAGATAGAAACTGCTGATCTTTGAGGCTTGCCTTGCCCTCCTAGAACTTCCATGATAACTGTGGTAGAAATGGACAGTTCCCAAAAAGAATGCAACAGATTCCCATTGTTGTGACTCCAAGTTCAGCAGATTTTCAAGCATAAATATTTCTCAGATTGTTACATGTTGTTAGTCAGTTTCCAGAATGCTTTAAATGGTTGGTTTTGTTAATTCTGTCTGGTTTTATCAGTGGTTTGGAGGAAAAGGATTTGCCCATTTCCTCACTTGGGCCACCATTAGAATTCGTAGTTGACTGTGAAACATATAGGCAATGGAAAACTCTCTAGTCACTGAAAAAGATGACTTAGTGCCATATTCATTGACTTTGAAATATTTCCATAATAGTATAAATGAAAAAAGCAGGTTTCCAAAATAAAATTAAGAGTTGCAACACATGTGTCCATGTATGTGCTATATGCAGTCATGAATGCCTGGAAAGTCTTAACCAAAGTGTTATTGGTGGTGGGATTTCAGGCAACTTTTATTCTTTTTGTATTGTTCTGTATTGTTTGAATTTTCTTTTTTTTTTTTTTTTAAAGATTTTATTTATTTATTTGACGGAGAGAGATCACAAGTAGGCAGAGAGGCAGACAGAGAGAGAGAGGAGGAAGCAGGCTCCCTGCTGAGCAGAGAGCCCGATGCGGGACTCGATCCCAGGACCCTGAGATCATGACCTGAGCCGAAGACAGCAGCTTAACCCACTGAGCCACCCAGGCGCCCTTGTTTGAATTTTCTGCATGTGCATTTGTTATTTTACATTTTTTAAAAAAACAATATGGTTGTACTCGTTTGAAAGAAAGAAAGAGAGTGGGGAGGAAAAAGAAGAAATAAGAAAAAAAATACCCATCATTGTGGGACTGAGAGGCTGTTTAAGGATCAGCCTTCTGAATTCATGCACCCGGGTTCAGAGATTTGACAAGAATGTCATCAGTCCTGTATAACTCCGTTCTTTGACATGATAAGGCTATCCTCTTTTCTCATTATTTTAAGGGCACAATCTGCCTATCAAGGCTAAATTTGCACTTTGAAGGATCGCTTTACACCACACTCTCTCTGATGCCCTGCATCATGTCTGTCACTAAGTGGCATTACCTCTTCCCCTTAACTGGCCTGTCTCAGCCCTTCTGTACCCTTTGATACCTCCTACTTCTTTTTAAAATACAAATATAATCAACATACAGTGTTATATTAGTTTCTGGTGAAAGAGAATCTTAAAAGCAGCAAGAGAAAAGAAAATGGTTACATACAAGGGAAACCCCATAAGACTCTCAGCTGAGTTTTCAGCAAAAACTTTGCATGCCAAAAGAAAGTGGCATGATATAATCAAAGTGCTTAAAAGATAAAAATCTAGGACCTAGAATACTCTAACCAGCAAGGCTATCATTCAGGATAGAAGGAAAGATAAACTGATTCCTCCTATCTTTGAATCTTCAACCTCTCTTCCCTGCACCATTGTAAAGCCTTCTAACTGGTCATCCTGCTTTTGATTCTGTACCCCTTGACTCTTATTCTACATTTTGCAGCCAGCCCAGTCCTTCTAAAATTTAAGTCTGATTATGTCATTTCCCAGATTCAAAGCATTAAATGGATCACCATGTCCAAATAAATGAAACCTTGAGCAAGTTACTTAACCTCTTCAATTTTCTCTTCTGTGAAAAAGACATGATGATAATATTTACCCAAAAGATGAGATGATTTTATATGATTATATTATGTACATGTATATATAATCACTGAGAATAGTGTCTGGCACTCAGTAAGTATTCAATAAATGTTAGCTTTTATTACTGCCTCTCTTCCAATTCCCATTAATTCCTCTGTACTCTAGCTACACCACAGTTTATTAAGGTTCTTTCTAAACTTCTGTGATTCTGAATAAAACTATCTCTATTGTTTAAAATACAAAGTCCAGGTACTTATCATCTCTGCCTTAAAGCATTGCTAAGTCCTAGAAATAAGACCCCTTTATCCCTGTTTCCAGGCTTCTCTCATATATGTTCATGACTATACATTTCCCTCTATTGGACTTGAACTCCCTAAAGCAGGGGCCTTGATCTGTTTATCATGGCACCCATTAAGTACTTGGCACATTGTTGGCATTCAGTAAATGTTTCTTAAATAGGTGAGTAAAGAAGACTCCATTCTCTAAGACTCATTGAGCACTATGATGCTGATTTTTGTGGTAAAACTTATTTCTAGCCTGCATCCCATCTTTTTGCCTGGATTGTAACTTTTTTGTGCTTTGGAATGGATACACTTATCTTTGCATTGCTTGGCTTAGGACAAAATATGAACCCTACATTTGTTCAGCACTGTTGATACATGCAATTACAGCACTTCCTACGATGTACTCTTGTAGTTGTGCATGTGACTGGTCCATCTATTCAATTCTGTCTTTTTTCAAAAGCAGAAGCTGTCTCATTCCTTTGTCTGTCAGTCTCTCTGCATATATTAGTGACATAACAGAAAAAACAAGAGCTAATATTGGTAGATGTCTAGGGACATGGGTACTCCAGGCATATACCCTTTTTGTAAAGGACATTTTCCTTTTAGTCTGGTAACTGTGACTAAATTATTTGAAACCTTTAAGACCTACGATATAACAAAGAGGTATAACTTTTTCATAGCCCAGGGATTTGGATTTACATGCAAATGGTATGCTTGGATGTTAAAGCACGATTGGTTTTCAGTGATGTAGTTAGAGACGACCAGAAGAAAACTTGTTCTATAAGACCCAATGCATGTATATGTGGCTGCTTCCCATAGGAATTTTAACTCCACCCAAGTTTGCCCTATGAAACGTTGCTGTTTGAATATCAACTCTTTGGAGAGGGTTTCTCTGAATGCCCTATGTATCTCATCCTCACCATCACTCTATTTCCTTAACTTGCTCCATTTTTATTTATTCCACTTAATTGTACCACCCCCTATCTGTTATATTATTTCTTATTATCTATCACTCCCCTTAGGACATCAGTCTAATAAGGGCAGGATCTGCCTTTGTTTTGGGCTGTGCTGTGTATCCTGGCCTCCTTTAACTGTGCTAGATACAAGGTAGAAGCCCTCAGAATGTTGTTTTATCCAGATCAGCCTGAAATCATAGGGAATTTACACTTCTCTACTCTTGAACCTGCTGGTAGAACCAAGTCCTTTCCCTTCTAGAGCTTTTCAGAGACCACATATGTCTCCTACCACCACTCCTGCCCCCATGACCCTACCTGCTGCTGCACCTGCCTGGGGCAGTGGGAACTATGACACTGACTATGCCTCAGACCTCAGACTCCTGTTTCTATGGCCACTGGATGTCACGGAGGGTGCAGGTGGCACTTAAGCTTAGTTTTGTTCATTCATAACTGGAAGGTCTATTTCTCTGTGGAAGAACTCTTTCAGATAAAAAAAGAACCTGTTTTTATATCTTCTTTCAGGACTAAGAAATGAAAATCTCTAAATAGTTTGAAAGAAATTCTTGAAACAGATTGAAATATCTTAGTGTGTGGAGATTTGCCTTCTATTCTTGACTCTGTCTCTACCCGCTGTATTCATGGACAAATGACCTCACCACCATGCCCTCCCCCCACCCCAACCCATACTGAGGCTTCACCACCCTTGGCTGAGCAATAGAGATGGGAGAGCCTTTCCTGCCTAGCTCACAGGAAGAATTAGCCTGAGTCCTGCTTGAAAGAATCAGGGTTTCAGTAATCACCCCCTAGAAACAACACATTGCAAAACGTATCAGCCAACACATGCCCTAAATTCAAACCAGTTTTCTTCACTCCCTGCAGCTGCTGTCACATATGGTGATGACCCATAGGCACTGTCTTGTTGCTGCTACTGATGATGACAATAATGATGATGATTTCTTTTGACTCATTTTTCAGGTGAGATTAACACTACCGAATACTTCTATGGGCCAGACATTGTGTTAAGCACTCAGGAGGCCTATTCACATTTTCTTGAAAAAAAAAAAAAAAGAAAGAAAGTGTGTCATAAAATAGAGGTGTCCTGGTAGCTCAGTCAGCTAAACAGCCAGCTCTTGATTTCAGCTCAGGTCATGATCTCAGGCTTGTGAGATTGAGCCCTGCATCAGCCTCTACATTGGGCATGGAGCCTGTGTAAGATTCTTTCTCTCCTTCTGCCCCTCCTACGCCTCTCCCCTTGCTGGTATGTGCATGCTCTCTCTCTCTCTCTCAAATAAATAAATAAATAAATAAACAAATAAAAAAATGAAGTGTGTCCTAAAAATAGTAGAGTGCTTGAAGTCCATGAATGTTAAGTGTAGAGCACAGCCAGCTTCTGTGGATGTGTACATTTATATAACCAGTATATCAATATAGATGATATTCCCAGCATCCCAACAGTCTTACTCACAACCTTTCCCAGTCAGTACCCCCAGAGGTCTCCACTGTTCTAATCACCAGGTAGTTTTGCCTCTTCTTGAACCTCACATAAAGGGAACTCTACAGCATCTTCTCTGTCTCTGGCTTCTTTTGGTCAACGTGATGTCTATGGGATTCCTTCCATGTTCACGTATCATGGTTCATTCTTATCTGTTGTCTTGGATGAGTCATTAGGGTAAGCCAGACGCTGTCTGAAGTGTTTTATGTGTATTATCTCACTAAATTCTTCACACTACCCTAAGGTAGGGACCATTCTCTTCCTTTCACAGATAGGACTCTGGGAGGTTAAGTAGCTTGCCTCAAGTCGCAGAGCTATTAAGTGGTGGAGTATTAGTTCTCCTTGCAGAGCTGGAACTGCCTAGCAAGGGGCCAGACTTGACATGCTTTCAGAATTAGATTCAATCAGATTTGTTCCCAGTTTAAACTGAAGGTCATATGATTATTTTGTGGTTATTCACAAAGGGGTTTCTATGGGAACTCTCATTCCATCTGAATATTCCATCAGAATATTTTTGTTCCCTTGTTAATTGTCAGGGCGTCTCACTCCTGCTTTTACAGATTCGATGTGTTTTGCCCTTCCTGTGGTTGCTCTGCTCCCGGACCCAGACCGGCTTCTTGGGGCCTCTCCTGGAGGCTGCTTTCTCAGGTGTCGCCTGAAAGATTAAACTGCTTAAGGATGTCTTCTTCCTCCTTTCAGGGTGTGATCTTTGCTGAAGGAATCAGAAGTACTCCGTCTGATTCTGTGGCCACTTTCCCAGTCTCAGCTTGTGGGGGTTTCTAAGGAAACACAGCTGAAGGAGATTTTTCTCTCTACCCTGGTATAGGCTGACTTGCTGTCCTCCTACTCTTGAATCTCGCCTTATCCCCCGGTGATGGATGGTCCTCATCTAGGGTGAGGTTGGGGGTGGGGCAGCCTTTGACAGAGCACAGGGGACTGAGAGATATGGTCCGAATCACCGCTTTGGATAGCCCAAGCCGAACCCCTTGAGCTCACAGGGGTTGCCTATAAACTCATGTGACTTTTCTCTTTTATAAATTCATCCTCTGAATTCATATCTGTGCTCTGTATAGCTTTCCTTGTAAACACAGTATTCTCGCCTTTTCCCCCAGGCTCTGAACTAATCCATTACATTTGGTTAAGACATAGACAATGGGTAAATGCCCCCTTGCAGGCTAGAGAATTAAATAGATAATCTGAGCTCTGTTTGGGTCTGCGGCTCAGTGCATGGGGTAATTGGTAAGAGGCTTTGGCTTTCCTTCCTCCATGCAAATGAAGAAAATAAGTAGAAGCAAAAAGAAATGGAGGTGGAACCTTTTTGAATACTGGCATTCCATTCCCTAGGACGGGAAGAATATGGCTTTTCATTTAACCCCTTGTGGGTTGTTGTCCCTTAGCAGCTTCTCTTAATCAGTGGAAAGAAATTGGCATTTGTACTGATGTTGCAATTGAGTCTGTACCCAGTGTAAGCTGCATGCCCCATAAACTGTGCCTTGTTCATCACTGCATCCCCAGTGCCTACAACTGTTAGCCCAGAGTGGACATTTAATAAATATGTCTCAAATGTTTGCATTAATTAAGAGTGTAAAAGTGATTTGTGTAGGGAGCTGCTGCAATGCAGTAGGAAAGATCAGGGGTTAAAAGATGATGCATACCATTAACCCTGCTGGATTTGGTTTTGGATTCCAGCAACTCGGAATTCATACATGCGGTCCAGATGACTGTGTGCTGGTTTGTTGCCTACTGACTCCTTCCTCAAGCCATTCTCTGCCCTGGGACACCTCAGCTTCAAGTTGCCTCCTTTTTTTACAAAGCACTCAAACAAGGGGAGTGCCGCCACCTGCGCCCATGGCTTCTTGGGGCCCGCCACCCAAATGTAGTGGTGGAGCCAAATGAACCCACAGAGGAGGAAGCCACAGATCTTCACAAAGACTAGCCCTGCTGTCAAATGCCATTTCCTCGTGCTGGCCTCAGCATGGCCTCAGAGAGCACAATATACCCCAAATTATAATGTTATCACACAGGCTGGTGCCCACAGCGAGGATAGCCACTTAGGAAGGCGCACACCAGGGGCAGGAAGGCACAAAGGCCATTCAGAGGCTGAAGTCACATGTATTTATATTTTTAGCAGAGGGGGGCCGAAATACAATTTCAATGAAGATTGCATTATGAATTATTGCTTGAGAAAGCTTTAGCAAAGGACTAAGGAGAGTCTTTCTTTTCCGAAGGGGGCTTTTTCTTCCGCAGGAGTTGAGGGAAATGGGAGGAGAGAGAAGAGGGCTGCTCCTGCTTTCCGAAGCTGACTTGGGGTGCTGTAGTGATAATGTGTGACCGTTTCCTAAGCAAATCTCCATGTGATGTGTGTGTATGTATGTATGTGTGTGTATTTTATTTGAACAACTCAGACCCCGTTTGATAGACAGAACAGATGCTGTTACTACCATTTTACACAGTGGAGACCGAAACTCAAGAAGAAATGGTGTGCTCACATAATTATCTAGACCATTATAATAAGTCCAAAGTTCCCCATATCATTTACAGATTCCTCGTTGCTCCGTCTCTTAGCTGTCTTAGCTGTCCCGCCACCTGGCTTTCTTCTCAGCTTGAGCTCCTTCCAAAGTCAGCTTGCAGACCCTTAAGGTATCATGTTTCTTACCTGTGCACTTTGCACACGCTGTTCCTTCCTGTCCAGACTGCCCTTTCCTCCCTCTGTCTCCTCCCCCTCCTTCAGATGTCATCAGAGAAAGGCTTCCCTGACTTCTCAGGACTGGGTTCCCTGCCCTGGCTGGATGACACCAGGCACCCTGAGCCCATCCATAAACTCTTTGTGTTTCTCACTAGATTATGGTTCTTTGCTGGAAAAGTAACACCCTGAATTGCTCCATTGATTCTGCAAGTGAGTGGGGACAGAAAGCATGGGAGGAGAAGGTAAAAGAACCTGGCTGCCCTTGAAACATGCCCGGACTGGGAAGGGCTAAGTGACACAGTAAATCAGCTGCCTCAAAGCAACTCAAGCACAAACCACTTTTCTACCTCCTATCTGGGTGCTAATTTTACCCTTCCACTTAAGGTACCACTTGGGAGAAATCACTTCCCCTTGCTTGAGCTTCGGTTTTCCCATCCAAAAATAGGCAAGCAGGTGGCAGATGAAGTAAAATGAGAGTGGTAAAGTATACTGTAAGGTAGAACTAGCATTAAGTAAATCTTTATTAATATTATGCAGAGATCTCCAGGATACTATTGATGAGTAAAAGTCACATGATCTCACTTGTGTAGAACAATAGTTATGGAGAAAAAGGACTCAACACTTTGGACACACTCTAGAACCGAATTTCAGAAGTACTCATAAGACAACAGACAAGGGGCACCTGGGTGGCTTAGTGGGTTAAAGCCTCTGTCTTCGGCTCAGGTCGTGATCCCAGGGTCCTGGGATCGAGCCCCACATCGGGCTCTCTGCTCAGTGGGGAGCCTGCTTTCCTTCCTCTCTCTCTGCCTGCCTCTCTGCCTACTTGTCATCTCTGTCTGTCAGATAAATAAATAAAAATCTTAAAAAAAAAAAAGAAAAAAAGAAAAAAGACAACAGACAAAAGGAAAGCAAAATACCAAGTTCATGGATGGAAGAGATTTCCCTGTCAGGAGGCATTGTGCTTATTCTCACACTTCTTGGAAATCTTTCATCTAGAAGTCATTGCTGAGTAAGTGTTTGCTGCATCCCAATCTCTCCTGAAGACCTACAATGTGCTAGGCACTGCTATAATACCACTTCTATGTCTGCCATCATGACTTTGCTTGCTCTGAGAACCTGGCCTGCAATGCTTGTGCCTGTTATTAACTTTTTGTCATTGGGCTACAAATCCATCCATCTGTACTTGGCTTTGTGATGCTGGGAAGGGGCAAATCAGTGTTCCTGCTCCACCTGCAGGCTCCCTCTTAGGCTCTGCCAATAGGGGGCGCTAGAGGAAGATGCCTTGGCTGGATAGGGGCCGCTGAGACTTCTTGCTTGCCTCCTGTTGCTCTCAGCGTTAACCTAGCATGGTTTCTCAACTTTGGCACCATTGACATTTTGGACTTGGTAATTCTTTGTTGAGAGCGTGCTGCCTTATGCATTGCAGAATGTTTAGCAGCATCCCCATCCCCCACTTTCTAATTCCAGTAGCAACCCCCCAGTGGTGACTAGGAAGAGTATCTCCAGACATTGACCGATGACCCCTAGAAGGCAAAATCACCCTTGCTTTAGAAGCACTGACCTAGCGTCTAGGTACAGACTCTTGTTCACCTTGGCGGCCAGAATTTCTTCCTGTAGCAGCAGCCAACCCCAGGATGTATGCTTCCCAACACTTGTAAACCCAGTTACAGGTCCTGCCTCAGTTAGGAGACTCTAGCACCAGCTGGCCTTTGCCTGTCCTCAGAAGTCTGGACCAGCTCATCAGGTCCCTCAGAGACCCCAACCTCAGCTGAGCACTGCCCTTCCTTGGAGATCTGAGTTTTCTACCACCAACCACCCCTGGGCTTTCTCCTCTAAGTTTCTAAGTATTTCCCTTTGTGTCTTTAGTATGAGGGTGGAAGATGCTTCTTGCAACCGCTACCTCATGATGCCTTAGAGTTCCTTTTGATCTCTTAGTCACTCAATTAATAATTTTGTAACTAAACATCACTCTTAATATTAAAGTCTCTGTGTTAAAATAATTGAGCAGTTATTTTCTCTTGACTGGATTGACTGATATAATATTCTTTCTTCCTCTTTCCCTCTTCCCTCCCCTTCTTTTTTTCTTCTCTAACAAGTAAACTCCTACTGTCTTTTAGAACTCTGACAAATATCACCCTGTTCTGGAGCTTTCCTGGTGTCTGATAGGCAGAACCAGCCACTATCCTCTTGTTCCCCAGCCCTTGGTACAGTGCTTCTTCTCACCTGCGGTAGAGCCCTGTGCGTACATTTCTGTCTCTCCTACCAGAATGTAAACTCCTGAGGGTAAGAGCTGTGTAGCACTCATTTCTACATTCCAAGGACAGTGCTGTACACATTGTCAGGCTTGATAAATGTCTGTGGAAGGAGGGAAGGAAGGAAGGAAGGAAGGAAGGACGGACTGCATGACCCAAGACTTCCATCTGTTTCAAACCCAGTCTGGTGCTGTTTTCCTCCTCCTCACTCTCTGCCTGGATTACAGTCCCAGTAAGGATCAGGACGGACCCTTCTGTTTTCCCCCGGTGGCTGGATTCCCCCATCATTTTGCAATAACATCGTGACAACACCCTCACTGTGTTGAATTTCTCTTAGCTCTGTCTCTTTCTCAGGTGTTACTAAGCTCTTTGAAAATAGGATTTGTTGGGCATTAAGAAGCTTCTTATTAATATTTGTTGAATGAATTGCTGGAAAGAACTCGAGGAGGTTTCAAGGAAAAACCCTTGCAGGATAGGGAGAATTTTTAGAAATGGATCCTTCATCCTTGGTAGGGATGATGGGATGGGGATGGTGTGGGGAAATGCAGAGAAGTTGTTTAAGGGATCTTTAACTAGTCTGGTAGAATGCAAGGCACGGGGAGAGGAAGTTTGGGAGATGGGCTTGCAAATGTAAGTAGGATACAGGATTTGGAGACCCTGAGAGCCAGGTTAGGCCATGTGTGCAGCATTTGTTGGTGGAAGTTCAGTGGTCCTAGTACAGGAGGGTGGCATCATCAGACTCCATTTTTGGGAAAACACTCAGGGTGCTAGAGGAGAGACTGGGGAGAGAGACCATTCGGGGAAAGCTGTGTGCTGGGAAACCCAACAGGAAGGGTTAACACCGAGAGCAAGCCTCCCACAAGCCTGTCAGTTCTATTCTGTAGGAAGTGGATTCTTTTTGTGGAGGAAGATGAATATTCCACGCTATAGACAATGGAGACCAAAAGGAGGTGAGAAAGGGAAAGAATAGGAATGTAACAATTATTCCAGGTTGAATGATTCAGCTTCAGCTCCCCCCTCCCCCTGCTTTTTTTTTTTTTTTCTTTTTTCTTTTTGGTCTAATTATCACAGAGTTTTTCAGAATTTGATGTATTTTGTAAGATGTGAAAGATAACAAAACAGGGTCTATCTTGGCTTTTAAGCAGACTTGTGTGCCAGGGCCAAGAGCAGTGTGTGGAATTCAGCTGGGTTCTGCTCCGGGAGGGAGTATGAGTCCATTATAATTTTTAAAAGAAAGAAAATGATAGCAGCTTTGGTGTGACCTGCATATCATCATCAGTTAAATAAAGATAATGATATCAGCTTTCCTTTTTGTGCCAGGGCTTTTTGGAAAATCAAATAATAAGACGAAGGGTGTCGAAGGACTGTGTAAATCATTAAATGCCTACAAAATCCATCCACGTATCCTGCAAACATGCGTTGAGCTTGTCTGGTATGACAGACATGGTGGTAGGCACGCGGTGGTACAGGCAGGAGTGAGACCCGCTCTCTGCCCTCAGAATTTACAGTTGGACGGCCGAGCCTGACAAAGGAGCTTGCCATGCCATAGGAAAAGGTTCACAGAATCCAGAAGGGATTGTTACTCATATTACATTTAGTTAGGTGGGCTTTGTTCTAATGGCATCCAAATTAAATTTTTCAGAATTTCTAGAAGAATATTCAGAGAGGCCATGCCCTCTAGTCAAAAGGAATTGGGTGCTGTAGAGGAAGGACGAGCCTGCATGCTTATCCTCTGATGACCTTGTGAATTCCGGCAAGTCATTTTTGGGTTTTTTTTTTCCCCTCACCTGTATTCACTGACATAACTCCTTCTGTTTAACTGGGAAGGTTACTGAGATCATTGTATCAGCTAACAGATGTTAAAGTGCTTTTAAAATCATAACATAGTATACACACATCGTGGATCCCTTATTAAAAATAATGGGATGGGCGCCTGGGGGGCTCAGTCAGTTAAGTGTCTGACTCCTGGTTTCGGCTCAGGTCATGATCTCAGGGGTGTGAGCTTCAACCCTCTGTAGGGTTCCCTGCTCCGCCCAAAGTCTGGTTGAGATTCTTTTCCTCTTCTCCCTCCATCTCTGCCCCTCTCTTCATGCTCACAAGCTCTCTTTCTATCTCTCTCTCTCTCTCAAAAATAAACAGATAAATACAGTCTTTTTAAAAAAGAATAATAGGAGAAATTGGCAACATTGTCTTGCTTGGCCATTGTGAATGGTGGTTTAATGAAGGAGCAGGGAATTGGGATTAACAAACGTGTCTAACAAGGGAATGTTATGTGTCAGACACCGCAAAAGGCCTGAACATGATCAGTCTTGTGTAATTTTAATGATAGCCCCATGCAATAGGCATCATTCTCCCCACTTTGCAGTTGAAGAGAATGCCAGGCAAAGATGCCCTACAAGTTGCTAAGGTATGCAGAGAGTATTTAAAAGAGCCAAGAGCGGGGCACCTGGGTGGCTCAGTGGGTTAAGCCTCTGCCTTCAGCTTGGGTCATGATCCCAGGGTCCTGGGATTGAGCCCCACATCGGGCTCTCTGCTCTGCAGGGAGCCTGCTTCCTCCTCTCTCTCTGCCTGCCTCTCTGCCTACTTGTGATCTCTGTCTATCAAATAAATACATAAAATCTTTAAAATAAAATAAAATAGCCAAGAGCTGTGCCTGATGTGGCAGTAGGTCATAGCATTCTTCTGTCTCCTCTTCTCCCTCCCACCTCCAGTGGCTTTGTTTAGGATTCAGATTTGCCATGACACTTCTCTTACTCTTCTCTCCTATGAGGCCATGGTGATGTAGAGCATCTCATAAGGCAAATGCTTGCCTAAGATTCAATCTATCCATACCCGTGGCCAGGAATCCAAGGGTACCGAAATTCTACCTAACAGAATGGAGATTGCAGTGCGTGCCTCTGTGGCCTGGTGAGAATTTCCCTTTCCACGTTATCCTTGTCATCAGAGCAGCGCTGGATGACATGGAAATGGGTAGAAAAGCACTAAGAACTTCTCCCTATCCCCTCCCCGAATCTTTGCACTGTGAGTCATTTTCACCCTGGAATCAACCCTGTTCCTGATTTCCATACGTGGATGTACCCTGTTCTCTCCCCCTGGAATATTCTCTGGCTTCTCCCATCTCTGATGGGGAGACCTCCTTAGTATTTAAAACCCAGCTCAAGAAACCCTCTCCCCACACAGAGATGGTTGTTTGCTTCTTTGTCAACTGGTCTTCCAATATCCTTCTTTCTATAGTTTATCTAGCTATATCGAACTGCATGTTTGCTTGTCTATTTTCCTTACTGGAGTGAGCTCCCTGGGGAAAAGAGTTGCAAATTATTTCCTTCCTTATCCTCAGTAACTATCAGATGTCTTTCACATAGTAGGCATTCAGGAACCATCTACTGAATGAATGCACATTGAGTGAATGAGCTCCTAAGGCAGAGTGTCCTGGCCAAGGTGTGGAGACTCAGGACAGCCACTGTTCTGATGGCCTTGGAAGCATTTTCATTTTCTCCTGTACAGAGTATCAAAAGAATTGAGACTTTCTCAATTTAGATTTAGATTTAGATTTAGATTTAGAGAGGCTTACCTTGGGCCTGTTTGGTGCAGCAAAGTGGGCCTCCCACCCTGGATTCCCCTTTTTCTTAACTTTACATATCTGTGTTTTACCTGAAGGCAAATCCACTGCCTTGGAAAGTGTGAGTCCAGGAGGAAATCCCTTTGGGCAACTTGCCACAATTTATCTACACTCCTTTTTCCACTTTAGCCTGTCATGGAGTTATTTTTGGTAAAGTACTGCTCTGGGGGGAGAAGCTTGGGTGTGAACAGAAGACAGAAAAGAGCTGTGAAGTTTCCTTGCTCAGACAAAGGGGACATTTCCCTAACTCCTGCATTCTTTAATTGGGCCCTTGCTGTTGGGTTTTATATGATTATATAGAGGCTGTTGAGTGCAAGATCTGAGCCCTTAGGAATTGAGGGGGTACTATGAACTGAATGTTTGTGTCCTATCCCCCACCCCATTTGTTTGTTGAAATCCGAATCCTCCCAGGTGATAGCATCAATAGGGGGGGGGCTTTCAGGGGGAAATGGGAAATGCTTCAGTCAAGAGGGTTTCACCCCATGAGTAGAATTAGGGCCTCTTGAGAATTGCTCCAGAGAGGTCCACCATTAGTGCCTGTTAAGAGTGGCTCCAGAGAGTTCCACCATGTGTGGATACAATGAGAAGTCTGTGACCCTGACCCAGCCATATTGGCGGCCTGATCTTGGACTTCAGTCTCCCAAACTGTGACCAGTGAATATGGGGTGTCTAACCTACCCATCTGTGGCATTTTGTCACAGCAGCCTGAATGGACCAAGACAAGGCGGGGCATAGTGAACAATGAATGGGCTTGGAGCCTGGCATACCTGGGCTGAAATCTTGGCTCTGCAACTTCCAAGCTGTTAAGCACGGAGAAGTTGATTAGCCTTTGTTCATCTGGGGATGAACCCCAGATGGGGATACCACCACTTATTTTACTTAAAGATAATGCATTTAAAATGCCTGGTACATAACAAGGCCTTCAATGAAGAGAAGCTCTTTGGTCATTGGCTCTCTCCCCTGATATCTGAGTAATGATTTTTCCCTGAAGAGTATTTAACCTTTCTTGGTGGCTGAAAGCACAACCAGGGAGCAGTTGACTCAGCACTGCTATAAAAGGAGTTGTTCCTGTTTCTATTATCCTTTATGTTAGCTACTTTGATTTCAAACTATTTTAAGATCAAAGCCCATACTGAGCAGTAAAAGCTTGCGAAAATAACAGCGAGTATAGGGTGGGAAGGGAAGAAGAAGGGTAGGCTTCGTGAAAACTCTCTTTGGTACAGATCACCTCCCACCTTGTAGGAGAGTGGAGGCATGCATGCAGTTGTTGGTTTCAACACTCTACCATCAACCGAAGGTCCCACAGGTGTTGTTTTGCCCTGGGGAAATGCCTGAGCTATGTCAGGTTGACGGTTCAGGGCCAGAGTATGGCTCTTGTCAAATTTGGGATCCGAAGCCCTGGATGAACCCAGTTTAGTATTCGGAAAATGTATCCATGGCAGCTGCTGTCAGGGCAACTATCACCAAGGGTAGACAGTTGATGGCTTCCCCCCTGCTATGTGTCTCTCCTAAACAGTATTAAAAATAGCACCCTCCCCCATCGCCACCCATTTGCAAGACAGAGGGGAGAAAGTCTTCCTTCTCTCTGCAGAGAGTAGCCCTCATTTCCTCCAGCCGTAATTATGGAAGGATCATCAGCACCTGAGTTCTTTCTCCTCTGTGGAGGAAGCCACTGTTACAATCTCTCGTTCACATCCATATATTCCTAAAACTTAGAGCTCTAGGTGCTTCCTGCTTGCTGACCAGAGAGAGACAGAGAATACATAAGGAGACAAAGAGAGGAGATACTTTCAGTTAGTGAGAAATGCATCGCAGAAACCGAAAGAGGTGACGTCATGGGGAGTGAGGGGCTGAGGCTGCCGCTGTTAGAGTGATTGAGGAAGAACTGTTTGTGGAACGGACCTCTGTGCTGGCCCCTAAATGATGAGAAGTAGCTGGCAAGTGGAGAAGCGGCGGTGGGGGGGGGGAGGAGCCTCCTAAGCAGCGGGACGCCTGGCACCCTGAGACAGGAGAGCACAAGGTCTGTTTGGTGATCAGAAGGAAGGTTAGAGGTCTAAGTGGCAAGCACAGGGAGAAAGAGGTAGCAAATTATGTCAGAGAGACAGGTAAGAGGTCACGTCCTGTAGGACCTTGACAGGCCATGATGCAGAGTTCAGAATTTATTCTAGGAGAGCGGGAGGCCGCTGGCAGGTTTGAGAAGTGGAATAGGATCATTTGATGTATGTTTTGAAAAGCTCACTCTGGCCACCATGTGGAGAATACTCTATAGGGAGGGACAGTAGAGCCAGGAGAGAAGGTCGGAGACAGGCAATAGTCCTGGCAAAGGGCAATGGGACTAGGTGCGTGTGGCTGGGGATGGTGGCAGAGGGGAGGTCAGACTGCAGACGAGCTTAGCCCTGCAATCAGGAGTCCCCGTGACGGGGAGTCTACTTTATGGATGTGAAGACTCCATCCTTGCCCTGGCTTCCTAAACTTGGAACTCTACTTGTGTTGGGAACAAAAAGAATAATGACTTTCTTTGGCCATTGGCTTTTTTTCTTCCAGCTACAGTGGTCTTAGTGAAAGATCCTGGGCTTTGGAGTGAGGCTGACCTGGATTGGAATCCTTGTTCCAGCGCTTTCTAGATGGTTGACTGGGTAGCTTTTTAATTTAGTATCTCTGGCCCTCGTTTTTTTTGACTGCAAAATGGATATGGTAATTAAGCCTGCATCTTGCTGTCTTAAGCTGGGCATCACATAAGAAAGTATTTAGGAAAATATCTAGCTTATAATGGATTGTTAATGAAAGTTACTTGGTTTTGATTCTGAATCATGTCCTTCAACCCTCCACCCACCCAGACCAGGATAGGAGGCAGAAATTTCTACTTAAATTCCACCCCTTATGTCAGTGAAGGATGTCAGTGGAAACAATCACTGCACTGGGTTGGGGGGGGCTGTGGGGGAGGTGGTGGTATATAGACTTGGTTTTCTCTTTCCTTCCTAACTAACACTGAGTGTCTTTGAATAAGCCTATATCCCTCTCTGGACCTCAGTTCCTCGTCTATAAAAGGAATAAACTGAGTAAGATAATCTAACTAATTGCAGTGTATAGTGACATGTCTTCATTTGATGCCAATGTTAACTTTAACAATAATAACCAGCGGCTATGGAACACCCACCTGGGACCAGACAATGTGCTATATGCCTTATAGACATATGTAATCTTTGGAACAGTCCTGTAAAGGGGGGGGTACTATCATTGTCCCCATTTTACAGATGAGAAACTGAGGCAGAGAAGTGAAAGCACCACGTCTTGCTGACAGTAGCAGCTGGATTCTGCAGAGTTCCATTAGGCATAACTCATTGGGAGCTCCAGGTGTGTCAAGCCCTGTGCAAGCCCTGCAGCTGCAGGCAGGTACCCCCACTCCAGAGGTCAGGGGAGCCATGCAAAAGTCCACTCGTTCTTCCACCCGCCCACAGAAGCACACATTGCTGAGAAGAGAAAGTCTGCAGTGGCGTTCCTTGGCATGGAAAGCTTGTTGGAACCAGCTCCATTCTCCTGTGTGGTGTGGCCTTTTTGGATTTAGCAAGTACAGAAGATCTCATGTCCTGTTCGCAGAGTCTCATGCTCACTCTGGGTCCCCACTTCCCCCCAGACTATTGCTTTACTTCTCTCTCATGTTCTTTTTCAGTGGCACTTATTTATTTCTCTTTCTTCACAATTTTGTCTCCTTCTTTTTGTGTGTTAATTATGGAAGGAAAGTTCAGTGACACACAAGGAGTTTGGTCTGTGGAGGACGGGCAGGAAGGACACTTGTCTTGGCTTGGGCCTGTGTGAACAAGGTGTGAAGAGGTTGCAGGGGCTAGCCCGGAACTGGGAATCAGGACACTTGGGTTCTTACTTCAGGCTCTGCTGCTTACTGCTGGGTGACCTTGTGCATATCGCCTGACTCCATAGGGCCTACGTTTCGCGCTTGTAAGATGTTGCTGTTAATACGGATGGCATCAGCATGTCTGGGCTCATGTCTTAGGTTTACCACCTCCCAACTGTCTGACCTGGTGCAAGTCACTTACCTTCTGTCTTGGTCCATGTAAAAAGAGGGCCTACGTGAGGGTTACTATGAATACGAAGTTACATAAACTGTGATAGGCATTTGGTGCGATGCCTGACAGATTGTAAGCTCTAGATGAATCTCAGCCATCCATAATGACCATGCTGGTTATCTCTGACTTAATGGATGTAGGAGCATTTGATAAACTGTAAAGCACTATATGAATGTTAGTTATCCTTTGCTCATGATTGTTATTTTGAAATAGGAGAGAAGGGACTTTTGATCATCTGTCCTTGCCAAGTCAGTTTTCTTTTTAAACTTTGGGTTTTATATTTATCTTCCTCAATAATATGCTATTAATATTATATGAACTCCTTCTAGGGCATTATTGTTCCAGAATCTGGGGGCGTCAAAGGCCATCCCATGCCTTTCTATGCACAGAAATGGGAGATCAGCCAAAAGGTTGTGTAATTTCATTTTGCCCTTTGCTTCTCTCATTGAACTTGGTAGTTCACATCTAAATGAGCTGAGTGGCTAAGCTTTGAGTTCTTTCATCAATAGCTCCAGCAAGCCAGTGTACATTGTGATTAAAATGCACTGACCCTCCATAAAGAAATAAAATGCAACTAAACGGAAGGAAGGAATTAAATGGGGGGGAAACCAGTAGGGAGAAAAAAAGTGCTCTGGCAGGACACCATTCTCTTTGTGTGATTAAAATCCGGTTGTGTGGAAAAGATGTATATGTATAGATGTACATGTATAGATCCACAATACTATCAGGGAAAACCTGAGGTAGAAAGACTCTGGGTTGGGGACTTTTGTTACCTTGTTTTTTGAAGCTATGAGCCTTTCAGAAGGGAGGGAATTGAAGTGAGACCCTTTGCAGTGTTGATATTGGAAGATAAATAGAATAGCATCTAGTACCGCTTTATTATTTCAGGCTCTTATTCTAGGTAGTTTTTGTGTCCCACGGAACAGGATTTTGATGTGCCTTCTATGGGGTCCATACAGGCACTGTGGTTGCCTGCTTCCTCGCTGGAGCTCTGGGATGCTGCTGCAGCCTCCATCCTCAGCTGGCCGGACAGCTTCCATGCAAACAGGTCTCAGAACCGTCCAACCACATACTACCCTTAATAATACAGAACTGTGGGCAATAAACATTCCAGGAAAGCCTCAGAAACAAAGCAGTTATCAACTGATTGGGAATGAGCACCTGCTGTTATCTGGAATGATCTCTCTAAGCATTTCATGCTGGTTTAAGATGTACTAGTGAGGTGGACAGCCGGCCAGTTCCATGTACATAGCTCATCTCTGTTCTTCACATTATCTTTTCCACCGTGGATTTTAAGTAGCAGCATGTTCGGGCTGTCTCATTAAATAATTCCATCCAATGAAACATTTACTGAGGCCATACTGTATGGGTAGAGGATGGGTATTCTGCCAGGAACTAATAGTTTCCTGTTCCTACCCCTAAAGCAGTGCTCTTCAAACCACAGCATGCTTTCAAATCTCCTGGGGGCGGGGGGGCTTGTTAAAACTCAGATTGCTAGGCCTACCCCCAGAGTTTCTGACTTAGTAGGTCTTCTTTTTTTTTTTTTTTTTTTTTTAAGATTTTATTTATTTGACAGAGAGAAACACAGCCAGAGAGGGAATGGGAAAAGGAGAAACAGGCTTCCTGCCGAGCAGGGAGCCTGATGTGGGGCTCAAAACCAGGACCCTGGGATCATGACTTGAGCCGAAGCCAGATGCCTAATGACTGAGCCACCCAGGTGCCTCTCAGTAAGTTTTCTTGGGGGCTGGTTTTAGAACAGCTGGTTCTAGAACAGAAGCAAGAACAGAATGAATGTACATTTCCAGCAAATTTCCCAGGTAATACTGAGGTTACATGTCCAGGGCCCACTTTGAGAACCACTGTCTTAAAGAACTCATGGCACTTCTCCTGGTCAGAAGTACAGACAGTGGAGTCTCACAAAACTCAGGCTATGAGAGGTGTTAAGATGAAGGTGTAAAGAAGAGGCCCTGGGTATAGGGAGAGGAGGACGGTTTACACACAGAAGGGCAACCAGGAAAATAAAGGGAAGTGGGAACCTGAGGAGGAGTTAGTAAGGCAGAGGAAATTTCTCTGAAATTGAGCAGGTGAGGGGGACAGAAAAAGATGTTTCAGGATTACCTGCTCTTTGTTTTCTTCCTTGACCCGAGGAGTAAAAGGGAACAAAGGGTTAGATTCAAGGAAATCTTCCCCTTTTTATTTATAAACTCCAATTACTGCTCTCCCATGGGCCAGGAACTAGAGGGTGATTTTACTCACAGTGCCCGTCTCCCCTAGATCAAACCGGAAGAAACTCCATTTCCTGCAGAAACAAAACAACATCACTCAGTCCCCAAGGGAACCTCAAAGAAATTAAAAATGGAATTAACAGTTCATCTGGAAACCCTCCTTCTAAAAATCATATGCTTAGCTCACTGTTCCATGAAAACTGTTTTCAGAAACACAAGCTTAACGCTCCTGGTATCGTACTTCTGTTTCATGGCATGTGACTGCAGGATGAAGGGCAGCCCAAAGACGAGGTGTGGTGGGAGCTTGGCCGGGAAGATGAAGAGAGTGAGCTCTCCACCCTGTTCTGGACAAGCCAGCTGTGTGAAGGAAGAATCCAGGCCACCTTGGTCAGGGAATGGAGCCCACAGGGAAGGCTTCTGAAGGAATGGTGACAGCCTTGGCTTGTGTAGGCTGGTCAAGATTTAGACGAGCAGACAGGGGTTGGGGAACATGAGTGCTTACATGGGACTGACAAGAGCCACTCATGTTTTGAGAACTGAGTAGAAGTGTGTTTTATTGGAGTTGGGTGAAACCAAACAGGAAAGTCAACTGAGAAAAGAAGGTAGCAGTTAATTCCTTGAGTTCAAACAAATGGTAATTTTCTGAGTGTGCATGTTACACATACCATACCTCTACACCTTTGTGCAGGCTGTTCCCTCTGCCTAGAATACCTTTCCATTACCGTTTCATACCATTGCAGTGACCCTCTGCTGGGAACCCCCAGTGCTTTATATTTCCCTCTAGCACGGCACTTAACACTGCGTTATCGGTTTGCTTAACTGTCTCCTTCACTAATCACTTTTCCATTCATTCAGTCAATCATGTATTCATTAATTTAATAATACATGCTGAGGGCTTGGCTGTGTGCCAGGAATTCTACCAGACCTTGGGGATACAGGCATAAGCAAGACAAACATTGTGTCCTCTTTTGTGGACTCATAGGCCAGTGGGGAAGATAGGCATTAAATAGGGAAACACTGAAATGGAGATTATCATTGGAAAGTTTTTTCAGTTCTCCTGTGAACTCTAGAAGGAAGCCAGAGGAGAAGCCAGAGGAATAGCTTCTGATATCAGAGGGAAGAGCTTGAATAGTTTCATGAAACAGGTGAGCAGTTTCCCTTGGTCCATGCTGCCTTCTTATTACCATGTTTTAAGGTCATTCTATCATTTTCATTATTGTGGTTCCTCAGGTGATGGAGGAAGACAAATGCTGCAGATGCCAGCCCTTCATGGACACACAAATACCTAGTTATGGCACTGCCTCTTGCAACTCTGCTAAGTATGGCACTTAGCAGAGTTTTTAATGTCAGTGCTAAGAAGACAGTCATGACCTAATTCATTGTAGAACACTTGGGGAAGCCAGAGAGTATAATTCTTCTATTGAGAGCTATGTGGCCTCTTAGCCAAACAATGAGAATTTGCCTTGATAGAGAAAGAACTGGAGACAAGAGAGATCAAACATTGAAAAAAAAAAAAAAAGGCAGGGGGAGGGGACATTAATTTTGTGGATATGTTGTAGAGTATGTGTGAGATGCACTAATCTTTCAGGTGTACAAAATATGCCATCACAGGAGCCTCTATTTAAGGGAACCCAGGAATCAAATGGTCCTTGAGAAAGAAGAATTTAACAAAAGCCCCATTATAGGTATTAGAAGATTTTATTTAATAAAATAGTTTCAATTTTTTGGGCATCTACTATGTACTGGTCACTTCATGTGTCTTCACTCATTTAATTCCCATAACATCTCTGTGAATTAGTGTTATCACCATTTTATAGATAATTTGAATACAATTATTTGTCCAAGGTCACAGAGTGAAGTTGTTTGGCTGGGTTCAAACCAAATTAAACCCGATAGCCAAGTTTAGACTTTTCATAGATAACAGACATATTAAACTCATAGTACAGTACTTAGCAAAAGTCATAAATGACAGCACAAGTAACGTTTTTTCAAGTTGGCAATGGGGGAAAACATGATGAAATCATGGTTTTGACAGAAGAATCTCAAGATGATATGAATTGGATAAGTGGAGAGGTTTCCATGTTCTGGCCCTGCTACCCAGAAAATATAAGGATGCAGAATCTGCCAGGTCTGCAATTCCTGGCTGTTATTGAAGTCTCAGTGGGGAAGAACCCAAAATTATACACACTGTAGGTAGAATTTAATGGAAGGGAAATATATTCCTATAGGTAAATTCCAGCATAAACACAAGTAATCATCCCTTCATCCATCTGCCTATCTATCCACCCATTCATATATCCACCCACCTGTCTACTCTTCCATCCATCCACCCAACCATTCATCAATGCACCCATCCATTCATCCACTTACCTATCCATCCATCCATTCATCCATCCATCCATATCCATCCATCCATTCACCCATCCATCCATCCATCCACCCACCTGCCCATGCATCCAACCTCTTTAACATTCTTCACATGTTTCTCTTTCTTTTTTGTTCTCTCCATCATTCCCTCTTTTCTAGAGGAACCTCTCAAACATTACCTTCTTAAATGGTCTTCTTCCTTTAAACTTTCAAACTATTTAGCCAGCAGAGTGAGTGTCCTAAAAGCACAGATTTTATTGCATCATCTTCCTGCTCAAAAACCTTTAGGGGCACCTCATTGCTCATAGGATTAAGATCATGTACAACATGTCCCTAGCCTACTTCTCCCCAGCTCAGTTCTCCATCAGTACAAGCCATGTTTTTTCTGAACCTGGCCCATGCTTCTTTGTTTTTGTACCTTTGCTCAAGCCATATCTCTTCCTGGAGAGGCCCTTTTTTGGCTTTCTCCACATTCAGACCTCCATCTTTACTGGTGGGAATTCTGTTCTGTGAGCCCTTCTCTGAACGCCATAACAAGGAGTTATTCCTTCTTCCTTTGGAGTATAAATTGTTTGGGGAGGCAGCTTAATCTAGTTTGGGCTTTAAAATCCAAGAGTCCAGGGTCAAAATGTTGGCTCTGCTACTAACTATCTGTGTGACATTAGGGAAGGTGCATACCTGTCTGAGCTTATTTCTGCATCCATGAAGTGAAAATGGAGGAGATGTTAATATCTACCTTAAAGTATTAAATGAAAAACAAATAAAAATTCATCAGTGGTGCTCAACAAATATTTATGAATGGATAAATATAATCAGGCCAAAATTTTGCCAACATTCATCATTGCATATTTTAAATGAAATTGTAATATTGTTTTCATGAGGAAAATATTTTTCATGAGGAAAATGTTTTTTTCAGGCCAGCTAGGGCTACAGTTCTTGACCAATCCCCAAATATCAGGCCATCACTTTCCCATAATCCATGGCTCAAATACACACATATGCCATCAATTCAATATCAGAATGCCTCTGGAGGTGCTTCAGCCTGAAAATGCTGGGAAGTCCAAGCCACGGAGAACTTTCCTTTCATCTAGTATATTGTTCTTTTCTTTTCATTTCTTTTCTTTTTTTTAAACACTTGGATATGTATCCTGCTACTGTGGAGTAGAACACTGGCACTGGTTCACTCTTAAACTGTATCTAGAGCTAAGAACATGCTACTGGAACAGGCAGGAAGCTTGAAAACTTAGGTATGGTTGGGGACCTGGCTTAGAGTAGGTACTTGACTAGAGTTGGCTAAAAGGAGGACAAACCCATGGATAGATGGAGAGTGGGTGGATGGATGGAGGGTGAATGGAAGGCAGATGGGTAGAATATGGATCGACGGATGAATGGATGAAAGATGACAGATAGATGGGCAGTGATGGATGGATGGACTATGACGGATGAATATGAATGAAGCACTCACTCTCTTGGGCTCATTAAAAGTTTGAAAAGCAGTGCAGTGAGATATGTGGTAGACTAAGAAGCAGGGACATAGGTTCTAGGCCAACTTTTGTGGTTCTGGACTATTATATGACCCTAGGCAAGTTATTTAAGGTTTCTGAGGATTCATTTTCTTATATGTAAAAGAGTGGACTTAGGCAAGATTATCTATACTGCCTCTTGTAAGATCATATTCTGAAGTTCTGTGACTTTGTGAAGTAGAAAACAGATCAATATAGGTATTTATATGTATTTTTTAACTGGTCTTAGAAATAGTTATACAAACATTTAGTTTTATTGTTTTTTTCAGAAATCAAAGTAGACAAACACACACAGTTTCTGACTCCCACTTCTATGCATCTCTCCCTATTCTGTCTTATATGTCCTATGTCACCTCTCCATATACTCATCAGCTTCTGAGGATCACAACATTTCCTTATTTGTCATCTATGACTAGTAAGGCAGCTTGGTTTTAGTGGGAATAGACTCAGACTTTAGAACCAGACAGATATTAGAATCAAATTCTGGATTCTCTATTTATTTGTGATACTGGGACAGTTTCTTCTCAGTCCCCCTTACCTGTCATATGGTGTCACCAAATGCCTCGTACTGAGGATTAGAGAGAACAGCTATGTCAGGAAGGTAATAGGTCTTGATAACTCTGATAAATGAAGTCCCCCCCTTACCCTCTGCTCTGTGTAGAGAAGCTACCCGTTGCTTACTAGATGTTCAGAAAGCACTTGTTGAATCAAATGGATTTGAATTCTATCCAGCCTTTGGGTTTTCCTTGCTTTGCAGCTAATGCTTTCACTCTATTACTGGTAGAAAATGCAAATGTGAAACTTTGGAAAAGACCTCTACACATTATAAATCTGATATTTCAAGAGCATGGCTGTGAATAGTGAACTCAGCTTTTTCTTTGTGTGGTCCAGCATTAATGCAGCCCTGAGTATTAGGAGGCCATCAGACACTGACCTCCCTGGTTTCTGATAAACTGTGGACCTTCAGCAGGTGGTGGAGGGGGGGTGTCGGACACATGAAAACACTGAGGCAAGCAGGGAAGAAGCCCCAGCTTCAGAATAAGTGATGTCTAATTCACACAGGAAGTGCCAGGAGGTAAAATGGGTAGCGAGCTGAGAGGGTTCCCCCTCCCACCCAGCAGTCTTCTTGCATAGGCTGCCTGCATGCTCACCTCTGTTTCTACCATCTGGGGCACTATGACCAGTGAACCTTGAGTTCCAGATGACCTGCTCCTGAATCAGTTATCTGAGAGCTGGGCACGGCTAGGTTTTTCTGTGACATCAAATATGCATGCTGCCTTGTTCATTCTTCTCTTTCCCCTCATCAAACACTTTGTTTCAGTGATCCTGGCATCTCTGACTGGTCTCTGGTGGTCCTGATGCTCCTGCTGTCCAGCCCTGCATTTTATACATGAGCAAACTAAGCCTCAGAGAATGGCCCCGGGTCACACAGGAAGTTGGTGACAGAGCTAGGGTTGCACCCCAGGAGTACTGACTCCAAGTCGTAACCCTCCTCAGCAATCTACAGCTTATGACTATCTTCCCAAAGGGTTGGGGTAGATACAGAAACAAGCTGAAAGCTCCTCTCTTCTGCCCAGAGTATCTCCTCTGAACCCCTAGCAGCATCCAAAATTCCCAAATCACGTCTTTCCTTTCATTTAACACAGCATTTCCTAAAATATGCTCAACTGATGCTCTATAAAGCAAAAAGGGTCTGTGGCCAAAAGAGAGCAAGAAACCTTGCAAAATACGTTCTACTTTTTAGACTCCGTGCACTGTAGCTAGTCAAAGCAGAGCCCTCCTCGGCAAAGAAACCTCATTTGATTTTGTCATCCCATTGTTTTTTAAATTGATTTATCCACAGAACCTTATTTTCCCTACCCCTTCAGCTCCTGTAAATACCTCGCAGAACCAGGTGCATGAATGCACTTCTGTAAATGATGATTTAAGACATTGAACGCCCTCATTTGATATGTATGGTTTGCTTTAGAGAGATCATAATGATTGTAGAACTTCACAGTTTCCAGAGCTCTTTCACACACATTATCCCTTTTGATTTACAACAGCCCTATCAGGGAGATAATGTATTGTCCTCAACAGAGAAACAGACTTAGATGATTGACAGGACTGAAGATGAGAGAGGAGATTGGAGTACAGGTTTCAGACAGCACATTTCATACTTCCTGACTTTTCTAGCCCTCCACTCTACATTAAAGTCAGTATCCTTAGTTCCCCCTCTCCTGGCTAGGCTCCTAGCTTGGATTCAATGATAGACTGTCATTTTCCATGCTACGTCATTTGACAATGAGGGAAAATGAGGCTCAGTGAGGAAAATGGCATGCCCACGGTCACACAGCTAGTTAGTCATAGAGCTGGAAGCACAACCCCAGGGGTCTGAGAAGCCAGCTGGGGTTGAAGGCCCTGAGTGTGTTAAGGATGAGAAAGTAAGCCTGGAAAGAAGCACAGAACTTGAAGAAAGGGGGAATTGAAAAGTCCAAAGGATGAAATTGGCAATGTTGGTTGTGAAGAATAATGGCATTCGCGAACTACCAAGCCAATGTCTTTTTGCAGAACCTGGCTGCCAAGTGTAGACGGATCAAAGGAGAACACTTGGAGACTTGACAGAGTGACCTACACTTACTTGGAGGCTCCTCATTTGTCCAGCAATTTTGTAATTTCAAAAAGCACTCGAGAGCCTTTGATGAGGATAAAAGATCTCTGAAAGCTAAAAAAGATCAATCAACTAATTGCTCAATTACTCAATAAATGAATCAGTGAAATAAAACATTCATAACGCCTACTATACATGGGCCCTGGAAACCTGCTGGAAGAGAGAAGTAAGACAAGGTCCCTATCCTCCTGGAGCTAGAGACAGAGTGGGAAAGGAGCAGGTAGACAGATAGATAGGACCTTGTGACAGAGATTATTAAATAAAACTGAGTACATCCAAGCCAGACAGGTCAGATTAAGCATTAGGAAGGGAGTTCTGAAAACTGTAATTTTAGAGTGGAGTTTTGCAGGATGAATAGGAGTTCGCCAGGTGGTGAAGAAAGTAAGTGAAGACACTGTATCCTCTGTAAAACAAACAAAAAATCAAAACAAAAAAACCCACAGTGGCATAAAATAGCAAACAACCTAGATATCTCCCCCCCCAAGGGTGACACTGATTGATTAGAGTTGTGTTTCTCATGCTGATTGTGTGCAGATCCTCTCAGTTTCCTGCCAGCATGAGAGGAGAAGAGCAAGACAATCCTATCTATCTATCTATCTATCTGTCTATCTATCTATCTATCTATCTATCATCTATCTATCAGTGTTATTAACTACAGTTACTATGTTTTACATTAGGTCTTCAGACCTTATTCATCTTAGAGCTAAAAGTTTATATCCTCGCAACAACCTCTCCCTGTTTCCCCTACCCCTTAGTCTCTGGCAACCAGTTTTCTACTCTTTTCTGTTTCTGTGAGTTTGATTTTTTTTTTTTAGACTCCACATATAAATGATGTCATGTAGTATTTATCTTCTCTGACTTACTTCACTTAACATAACGCCTTCAAATTCCATCCATGTTGTCACAAACAGCAAGATGTTCTTTCTTATAACTGAATAATATTCCACTTGTATATATATATATATATATATATACACACACATACATATATATACGTGTGTGTATGTGTATATATATATATATATATATCACATTTTTCTTATAAATTCATCTGTTGTGGACATTTAGGTTGTTTCCATATCTTGGCTGTTGTGAATAATGCTGCAATGAACATGGGAGTGCAGGCATCTCTTCCATATCCTGTTTCTAGACAGTCACATGGAAAAGAATGAAATTCGACCCCTATTTTTACCATATACAAAAATCAACTTAAAATAGATGGAGATTTTAATGTAAAACTTGAAACCATGAAACTACTAGAGGAAAACATAAGGGGTAAGCTTGTTGATACCGATCTTGGCAATGACTTTTTGGATTTGACACAAAAAGCAAAGGCAATAAAAGCAGAAGTAGACAATCCACTTTTAAGACCCATGTTTGAAAAAGATGGGTTCCTTCCAACTAAGTAGTCATGGAGCTGCTGTGTTTTGTTTTCTCAGTGTTCTGGAAAGCTCACGGGCTCAAGCTGAGCTTCAGTGGGCTTCTCCTGCCCCCATCTTGTGGGGAGAATGGGAGATTGACTTGTCTGGTGGGGAGCCCAGAAGTGTCAAGAGGTTGGTGTATTCCAGTCTTCACTTCTTGTTACCGCAACAGGAACCCTGTCCCTGGTCTAGTGAAGGGGAACAAGCAGGACAGCTATGCCAAGAAGATCCTTGGACGCTTTTTCTTTCTGTATAGCATGTTCTGTGGGAAAAGGCTAGACTGACTTCTTTCCAGACCCAATTAGTGTGATGCCTGAAAGCTTTTATTCATAGAGATACAGAATGTGAGAGGGTGGAAAGGTCTTAGATAATTGAGTCAAGTGTTTTCTGAGTACATCACATTCTCTCCCCTGGCTCCTCTGTGGTGATGGCCTATCCCCTTCTCTTCTTCATGGGGTTTGTGATCCAGATTTTGGATTGTTTGCTAGCCTCCCCCACAGCTTAGGTCACAGTGCTATCATAAGCGAGGTTGTCCTCTCTTTATTCCTTCACCTCTGTAGTGTTCCTGTCTATACACTGGGCTGAGTGTACCAGATGCATGTACCTTATGGAAATCAATAGAAAATAATGTATTTAAAGTTCTATGAAAAGTGCATATACATATATATAAAATAACATATATATAATTATTTTATGCAAAATAACAATTATATGTGTAATTGTTATTTTATTGCTAGTATTATCATTCATATGTTATTCATAGATATTTCTTAAAAGAATAAAGGAACTTATAGAAACCAAGAATTGAATTAAACTAAGGATTACATATATTGAATTTCAAATGGGACTAAAATTTGTGTGTTTCTAACACTGAGCTAATTAAAAACAAAACAAGTAAGCAAAGCCCATCCAACACAATAAACCCATGCCTTACAGTACTGAACCTCTGTGCTGTTTAAGACTGTTGAATTTACTCCTAAATGTGCCTGATTAAATTAATATTTCATTCAATGCAAATCCCTAATAAAATACCTTGATCTACACTCTTTATAATGTTTATCTTTTTTAACCACATAAATATATCAGAAAAATGAGAAAACCAGGTCTTGAGTCCCTCTTAATTCAAATATAATAGTAGTAGTGGTGGTAAAAATAATAAAAAATGACAGGTTGAACCTAGATTCAGAGCCATTGTCACTGTATTTTTTGCTTATATAATAGCAGTGACCATATTCTTTCTAACTGCTTAGTATATGCTGGGCATATTGCTATTTATGTGATTAATCTCACTTAACTTTTAGAATACACTCCTATGAGGAGGGTACCATTATTACTCTTCTGTTATAGGTAAGGAAAATAAGATTCAGAGAGGTGAAGACACTTGTCTAAGCACACATAGTTAAAAAGTGCCAGGTTGGGGGGCGCCTGGGTGGCTCAGTGGGTTAAAGCCTCTGCCTTCGGCTCAGGTCATGATCTCAGGATCCTGGAATGGAGCCCCACATCAGACTCTCTGCTCAGCAGGTAGCCTGCTTCCCACTCTCTCTGTCTCTGCCTGCCTCTCTGCCTACTTCTGATCTCTGTCTGTCAAATAAAAAAAAAAAAAGTGCCAGGTGGCATCTGACTGTACAGTATACAGTCTTAAACTATTATGCTAGACTGCTTCCTGGTATAAAGTATTAGAAGACTCCAAGAATAAAAAGCTTCTGCACAGCCAAGGAAACAGTCAACAAAACTAAGAGGTAGCCCACGGAATGGAAGAAGATATTTGCAAATGACACGACAGATAAAGAGCTGATATCCAAGATCTATAAGGAACTTCTCAAACTCAACACTCAAAAAACAAATAATCCAGTCAAAAAATGGGCAGAAGACATGAAGAGACGCTTTTCCAAAGAAGACATAGAAATGGCTAAGAGACACATACTCAACACCACTCGGCGTCAGGGAAATACAAATCAAAACCACAATGAGATACCACCTTACACAAGTAAGAAAGGGAAAAATCAACAGAACAGGAAACAGCAAATGTTGGTGAGGATGTAAGGAAAGGGGAACTCTCTTACACTGTTGGTGGGAATGCAAGCTGGTGCAGCCACTCTGGAAAACAGTATGGATATTCCTAAAGATGTTAAGAATAGAACTACCCTACAACCCAGCAATTGCACTACTGGATATTTACCCCAAAGATACAGATGTAGTGAAAAGAAGGGCCACCTGCACCCCAATGTTCATAGCAGCAATGTCCACAATAGCCAAACTGTAGAAGGAGCCGAAACACCCTTCAACAACAGACAAATGGATAAAGGTGTGGTACATATGCACAAAGGAATATTATTATTCAGCTATCAAAAATGACAAATACCCACCATTTGCATCGAGATGGATATAACTGGAGGGGATTACGTAAAGTGAAATAAGCCAAGCAGAGAAAGACAATTATCATATGGTTTCACTCATATGCGGAACATAAGCAATAGCACAGAGGACCGTATAGGAAGGGAGGGAAATCCAAAAGGAGAGAAATCAGAGAGGGAGATGAACCACGAGAGACTCTGGACTCTAAGAACCAAACTGAGGGTTACAGAAAGGAGGGGGTGGGGGTTGGTGTAACTAGATGATGGGTATTAAGGAGGGCACGTGCTGTGATGAGCACTGAGTGTTATATGTAACTAATGAGTCATTGAACACTACATCAAAAACTAATGATGTACTATATAGTGGCTAACTGAACATAAAAAAAAAGGAATCAAGTATCCAATACTTAATCATTTATCTGATGGTTCTTACTATCAAGCCCATTGCCTATAATGCATCAAAAATAGGCAAACTGAAAAGAGCAGATAGCCCAATATTATTTAGGTGGACATGTGTGCTGACAAGGCATGGCTCTGTAGACCGCAGGTAGCTCATCACTTCTCTAACAGGCTACAGCCTGAGACTCAGTGCTGCAGTGCAGACCTGTGTAGGAGCTGATGCTGATAATAACAGTTTGACTTTTTAAACCATATTTAGGGCGGTAGGGGTGAGAGTAACATATGGTAGAAAGAACATTTTTTTAAGGTAACTTTTTAGAGTGCTGTTGCTTAAATCAAAATTTGCTTATTTTCATGTGAGTTAGTGAATCTTGATAAATAAGGTCTGGTGTATATTATATGTAGAAATCTAAGATGAGATATATATAGTCTGATAGCATAGTGACCATTATATTCCCAGTGCTCTAGGACTGCAAGGTAATGCCACATAAACACACAAACGTATATAGGTGTGTGTGTATATACATATGTATATATATGTACATATGTATATACACACACACATATATGTATGCACGCTCACATTCTATATACATGTGTACATTCACAGTAACTGAGAAGCTGAACTGACAAGTTACTATGAAAAACTAGTTGACACTACACATTTTAAAATAGTCTGTGGTATTTCTATCATTCATGCAATGTTCATGACACTATCTTGCACCAAGATTGAGTGTGTGTGTGCACATGCACGTGCGTGTGTGTGCACATGGTTTCATTTAGTGCAGTGGGAAGAGAAAGGAATTTGGGAGACGTGAGTACAAACCCTGGTCCTGCCCCTTCCTAGCGGGGTCACCACAGGCAGTTTGACCCTGAGGAGAGCCTGTCAACATGGCTAATCATAGTTTTGGAGGGGCTGCCACCATTTCCACCGGGAAAGAAGCTTCTAATCCATCACCAGGAAAGTAAAAGTAGGAACAGAAAACTCCTGCTTTCTCTCCGCTTGCTCCTTCATGCCTCTGAATAGAACAGGAAAGCTTCGCCTGCTTACTGAATGTGGGCAAAGGAACTGTCACAGAGCGTTCAGCCTTGTCTGGGAGTTCACTTTTCCATCTGTTTGCTTAAAGGACACACTGGTTCTTCTTAAGCCTTTATGCAGAAGATTGCTCTCCAAGGGAGTTAGGCAAAGGGAAAGTTGTAGGAGGCTTGGTTCTGGTCACATGCTGGCATTTTCTCCAACCCGGCTTCATCAGCTGTAAAGCTTGAGAATTTGCTCTCCATCTGGTTTTTGTATGGATCTCTCAACTGGTCTGGACTTGGAGGTGTGACTGGGATGGGTCATGACCTGCTAATATTCCAGTGTGACATGGGACTGGTGTCATGGTTAAGATGAGAACACAGATAGTAAGAATCTAGCATGGGGTGGTGTACGTGGTCGATGTTTGGTGACGGTCAGACTTCTCCCCCCATGAACGACTGCAAGCTGAACGTGGTTCAACCTGTGTCCTCCTCCTCCCCCCCGTACACAGAACAGGGTCTCAGATATGAGTTGACTAAGAGCCAGAAAATAGACTTAATGGATTAGTCATTCCTTCATTGTCAAGATAGGAAATTTAAGGATCAGAGATGCTAAATGCCTTCCCTGGGATTACACAGCTGGGAAGGGCGCACCTGGGCTCTATGCATGTTGTCACTCAACACCGCACGACTTCACAAAACAAAGGGAACTGTATCTTCTATAGAGGGTAAATTACAAGGCTGCCTAAAACCTGAGAGCTTTGTCAAGGTAGAATGTTTCCATTTTGATAGAAGAATGAGAGAGCTCCCAAAATACTTTTCTTTTGACCTACTTAGCTATTACTCATCTCCCTCCTCCCCAATCCCATCACCAATTGTTTCTGCTTGGAAAGTTCTGTTATAGTTTAACATTCTATCTCTGGTTCTGTTTTTAAAGGTGTTCTCCGGTGGAGTAGGGACTTAAGAAAACATGCCCACAGGAAGACTAGGAAATGAGACCATGTTATACCTGTACCTCATGTCTCTGAATGTCTTGACATATCCTAATCCATTTGATGAAAGCAACTGAGGTCAGTGGAAGAGTGTTAGAAATTTTTCCATCCTTATGGAGTCCTTTGTCCATGGGCCTAAATTATGTCATGGTGATTACCTGCCCTTGTGGTTACCACTCAGAGCCTAGTGCTAAGGAGAGGGGATGGCCATATCGAGTGTGTATAATTCTTCCTGCCTTGGGGTGAATTGTATGAATTCATGATCTCACACAACTTCAGAACATCTCAGAAAAATAGGAGAAAGGCAGATATTTCTATTCTCAAATTACTTATAGGAAAGCAGAATGAAGAGAAACCGAGATTTTAAGACATTTTTTTCTGATATTTATTACACTAAGACACTTTTGTTTCTGATATTTATTACACTTAGTCTTTTTTGCTTTGAGTGTTATTTTCCAATCAAATTTTCTGAAAGTTTTTTTTCTTAAAAATTTCTGTTCATTCTCCAAAACCAGCTTCTTGATGAAACTTACTCCCTCCTTGATGCTCTCACTGAAATTTCTGTTATATTTGATACAATACTTATTTTACTATGATTAATCATTTGTATGTCTCTATCTTTCAGAAACGCATTAGTCTTTTTTTTTCATTTATTTATTTTCAGCATAACAGTATCATTATTTTTTCACCACACCCAGTGCTCCATCCAATCCGTGTTCTCTATAATACCCACCACCTGGTACCCTGACCTCCCACCCCCCCCCCGCCATTTCAAACCCCTTAGATTGATTTTCAGAGTCCATAGTCTCTCATGATTCACCTCCCCTTCCAATTTACCCCAACCCCCTTCTCTCTAACTCCCCATGTCCTCCGTGCTTTTTGTTATGCTCCACAAATAAGTGAAATCATATGGTAATTGACTCTCTCTGCTTGACTTACTTCACTCAGCATAATCTCTTCCAGTCCCGTCCATGTTGCTGCAAAAATTGGGTATTCGTCCTTTCTGATGGAGGGATAATACTCCATCGTGTATATGGACCACATCTTCCTTATCCATTCATCCGTTGAAGGGCATCTTGGCATTAGTCTCTAATAACGACCACAAACATCTTATCTCATCCCCATTTTATAGAATAAGAACATCAAGAGACTTACTCAAGATTACCTGGCCAGCCGGTGACAGGGCCAGTTCTTAAACACAGGCAGGTCAGCCTCCAAAGCCCATTCTCTGTACCATGGTATGAAACTGCCTTTTTAATTACAAATGATCCTGATGTGAGAATGCATTTTACCCTTAGGCAATTCCTAATACCAACAACTAGTATTAACTTCTACTGATGGGACAGTTTATGATTAACAAATCACTTTTCTGTATACATCATCTCATCAATCCATATCACAAAGTCGCAAGGTGGGGATTGCTCTACAGTTTTAAAGTTTATTGCTTTACAGTTGAGGAATGGAGTCTCAAAAAAGAGATTTGCCGAAAGCCATCCTCAAGTTTTGCAACAGTTAGCAATTTGCAGGAAATTAAAACCCACATCTCCTAACTCCAAATCCCTTTGCCATGTTGGAACAATTAATTCAGGTCCACAGTTGGTTTAACATGCAGTAGTGGCAGAATTTCTAAATAAATAAACCGTGCACAGTACTTAGGAGACCAACACACTCTCTTTGGTTCCAGATGTCATCAGATTTTTCTTCCTTTGGCCATGGTGTGGTGCAGTGAACAGTGCTGCACATCAGAGTCAAGTAAAACAATTCCAGACCTCAGCAGGTGACCAAGAACAGCAATTTGTTTTCTATGGATTTATCATATCATTGCATGACTTAACTTAGTGTTACGAGATGGCACTTCTCAAACCTTTTGTTTTTATTCCAACACATCCAAGACTCACACCTTTGGGAGAATTCATGGAAATGCAGAATTCCCCATGTTCTAACTTTATCTTGACCCTTTTGTCTTCTACTCAAGAGAGCAAGGAAAGGAGCAAGAAGGATGTTGTTAGGAGAAATGTTCAATCTCTTATTTGTTTTGAAATATGTGTTTCTTTACCTTTTTTCCAATTTTGGTGTCTTAGAGGAAGCCTCTGACACAATCTCTTATTTGTTTTGAAATATGTGTTTCTTTACCTTTTTTCCAATTTTGGTGTCTTAGAGGAAGCCTCTGACACATCTCACAACTCGTTGGGACTTACCTTATCATGTGTTGGAGTAGTAGAGAACAGAAGGTAACCACAGCCGGGATCTGTCTTCAAGGAGCTCACAGGTAGCTGGGGCAGGCAGACATGGGCCACCGACTATCTACTGAGAGTCTTTGTACTGGCAGTGCAAAGAAAGGGGGGGCGGTTTCTGACTGGGAAAAACAAAAAAACTTTGATAGAAAACTGAATCTTTAAACTGAATTTTAAGAGATGAGTGTTTTTTCATTGGTCGTGAGAGCAGTTGAGAAAGAATATGGAGGTATCGTGAACTTCGTACTTTCTGTTGTGCCTGGGGAACGTTAAGTAGCTCCATTATAGCCAGGATAGACATTTTGAAAGAAGGAAGGAAATGGGGTCTGAGGCACCTGAATGTCCGTTTTGGTGTTTGGACATGATCCTATAGACAATGGGCAACCATTAAAGATTAGGAACAGGGACATGACATGATCCAGCTTATATTTTTTGGAAGATTACTCTGGCAGCTCTGATCCTATAGTATCAATTATCATAACCTGAGAAAGAACCTTGTGGTTCAAAGTGGGGAACTAGAAGTGTTGGTTGATGAGCTGAATAAAAAAAAAAAAAAATCAAAGTTCCCATTTTCCTACTTGTGTCAAGTCAAATAAATGGAGCCAGATAAACGTGGAAAAAAATTGAGATAGTAGCAAAATTGCCTGGAAGCAGAATGTTTTTCAAAGTCCCTAATGAGGTGTCAGTGAACCTAACGAGATGAAACTCCCTACCTTACACCTAGTTTTTCACGTTGTCCTTTTCATTCAGTCATAATTAAGTTGTGAAATTGGAATTATATCCTATCATTAAAGACGGAGGCCAGCTCTGCCAGGCTCTTGCTTCTCTGAAGAAGGTAACTCGGAAAAGCACTCTGTCCCATGGCTGCTCCTCACACCTGTGCTTTCCCTGATGTGGCTGCAGGCAATGGCGTCACCATTTTAGATTTTGATGAAGAAGGGCCACATGGCTCTTCTTCATTAATTTCAGTATTGAATTCCTTCGTTCTTAGTGAGGAGTTACTAGGCAGCCGAAGTTGCAAGGAAAATGTCAGGCTTTTTTTGTTTTTGTGGGGTTTTTTGTTTGTTTGTTTGTTTGTTTTTGTTTTGTTATTGGCTTGTTAGTGGAAGGGAAGGGTAGACAAGGCACAAAAGCATCCACCATGGGCCAGATACTGTATGGGGCTCTCTAAATATGTTGGTATCCCTTTGATTCTTTTAGGGTGCTACCATGAAAGCGAAGCATTATTCCCATTTATACAGATACGGAAGCAGGCTCACCAGGGTTGTAGGCTTGTATAAGGCCCATTAGGTTTACTCCAAAGCCATGGTTTTTCTTCTCTACTGTAATAAGGATGCTGACTACATGTGTATAAAATAAGGTCCACCAAGAGGAGGCTGAGATCTCAGATCTTATAGTACCTCATGCACTTTCCCAAGACATAAGAGGTGCATTAGTCATTTCTATAACAACCCTTTGAAGGGATATTTCTGCTCCTTTTTATGAATGAGCTAACTGGGATTGAGAGTCTAAGTGACTTGTCCCAAATCACACCGTGAAGTACAGATTCTGCCTGATTGCACTGACTTTCGGGGTGAGATCTCTGTGGTCTTAAGGATGAGGTTAGCAGGGGACATATGAGCAATATGTGAGAGAGATGCGTAAGGCAGGCCCTTTGTGTGAAGCCCTGCATTCTGGAACGCAGGGGTGGTATGGGGGTGAGGATGAAGAGAAAGAACCGGAGGCTGGCTCTGTACAAAAGGCAGTAACTGTGCAGCATCAGCCTGGAGTCCCAGAGGAGCTTCTATAAGAGCTAACTCACTAAATAAATAAGAACCTCATGCCCCATTCCCTGCAGGACTATTTACATGATCTTACCAAGCAGATTCATTGCCCTCTGTCCCATTCTTGGGTCTGCCTGCTCCCCTTGGGGGTGGTTCCAAGTCACCTCTGCTGCAGCTTGCCTGGGAATGACTGCTTCCCTTCTCCTACAGCAATACTACCAAGGACTTAGGCCCCCAGCTTAAGCCCCGTTCTCTCTACTCTGTCCATTGTAGCTAACCAGGTATAGAAATGCAAATGCAGGCCTGTGATCCCCTATTTAAAATGTTAGAGGTCACGTATGTGTCCAAAATTTAGAATGTCTCAGGTCTGAGAGAGCCAATATGATACATACACTACAGATTGTGTACCACCCCCTGCCAGACTTGGAGTAGCACCATAATCAAACACATTAATATTTCTGCAGTAAAATGGGCAATAAATAAAACAAATAAACCCTATAAGCAGTGTTCTGTCAGTTCAGGTCAGTTTGTACCACTGAATTAATTCAGATCAGCTTAGAATTGCTGCCAAAATGAGTTACACACACACACACACACACACAATTTTGTTTTCAGAGCTTTGTAGATTTTACAGTTCAGAAAAGAAATTATAGATAAATATTTGTTCGATGCCTACTACCGTTAAATAGTAGCTCACACAGATTGGGTGCTATTATGTACCAATACTGTGCTGAGCAGTTTACGGACATTTATTGCACAAAAGCCCCTGAGCCTATAATGAATATAACATTACTATCTGCATTTTGCAGTGTAGAGCTCTGCTGTGCAATCAATAGCCACTAGCCACGTATGGCTGTTTATATCTCAATTAATTAAATTAATTTAAACTAATTAAAATAAAATAAAATAAAATAATTCAGTTCCTTGTTTGTACTATCAAGATCTTGATAGCCATGTGTGGCTAATGGCTATGTATTGAACTAGCTCTATGGGCCCAGATCCTACCACATTGAACATTTCCATCAGAGCAGAAAGTCCTGCTGGATAAAACTGGCTACATGTTGTATAGTGTAGCAGTTATGAGCTTGAGTTCTGAAGGACAGACTCACCATTTCCTAGATATGTGGCCTTGGCCTTGCCAAGTTTCTTTACCTCTTGGCACCGCAGTTTTTTGTTTTTGTTTTGTCTGTAAGAAAAAGGGAGGAAAATCGTGCCTCCCTGCCTCATTTGTTGTAAGAATTAAACGAGCTAATACAGTTAAAGCACTCAGAGCAGTGGCTGGCATCAAGTTATTTCCTGGTAAGTATTAACCATTATGACCATCCTTAAAGATGGGGAAATCAAGGCACAGAAATATAGGTTAATTTCTGCCTCCCGAGTCCTTGCTCTCAAGCGGAATGTGCTCTAGCCCATCCAGACGAAAGTCTCGTACATCTCTGCTCCTGTGTTGCTCAGTGAGTGAATGAATGAATGAGTGAGAGGCTCTGAGAGTGATGACCTGGAAACCAAGGAATATCTGTGGGATAGCCTGGTATTTAGGGTCAGGCTCCGACCTAGAGACCCATAATGAACCATAGTTATCCTTTATTGATTCCTCAGACCGAGAATCCATTCGTATCTTTCACTTCCACTTTGTTTCATTTTCCTGTTTCTAATCTTAATTTCTTTAGAATCTGCCATTACTAGGCTATTGTAAAGCATTGAACTTGCTGTCAGGGCTCTATATTTGAGATAATATGTTGATGCTTCATTGACAACAGTCAAAACAGAAATATAGCAGAGCTGCTGCCTGGAAGCCACCCAGTGAGGCATTGGATCACTTTGGAGAGAGTCACCTGCCAGACATGCCTGGATAGAGACGTGAGCAACACCTCATATCTGGTATGGATGGGGTGTTTGTGTTCATGACCTCTGGGCATGGAGTAAAATAGGTTGAGGTTCAGTCTCAGTCCTGAACCTAACCTGGGCAGCCATTTCATATCACTGAGGCTTTTTGAATCCCAGTTTTTATCATTTGCAACATAGGTTAATGTTGCAACATGGGATAGTATCATGGAGTAATCTGATTCCATATCCTTCACATATTCTCAGGAAGACCAAATGCAAAGTAGATTAAAATACTCTTAAGTATAAAGTTCTGAGCACACAAGTTACTGTACAGACAATTATTTTGTTTTGATAGGAAAGGAAGCCTCTGAGTTTTGCGAGAAACAAATAAACATACTTGGTGTGCATTTGTAGTTGACTTGATTATTAAGTGTTGGCCATTATTTTTGTCTTAATGGGAAAAAAAGTTGTAATTCACATGTTATTCATATCAACCGATAAATGAATATACCATTTTAAAAAAGATTTTATTTATTTATTTGACAGAGATCTCAAGTAGTCAGAGAGGCAGGCAGGGAGAAAGAGGAGGAAGCAGGCTCTCTGCGGAGTAGCGAGCCCAACGTGGGGCTTGATCCCAGGACTCTGGAATCAAGACCCAGGCCAAAGGCAGAGGCTTTAACCCACTGAGCCACCCAGGTGCCCCAAACATACCATTTTTAAGGAGCAAATGAGTCTCCTAGTGTTGGTCCTGCTCTTTTGGGGTTTACTGAAAAGAAGGCTTGGAAGCCCACCAGAGCAGGCATTATTTTTTACACAGTCTTTTGTCTTCCTTGTAAGTTTTTAATTTTATATTTTGAATTTTCCATTAGTAAGAACTGTCCACTTTGAAGTTTCTAGTTTTCTTTTTATGAAACAATGAGTTATGTTATCATCAACCCACACACAATCACCAGGAAGCCCATCATTATTTTAATGCCCATTTACAGTTGCCACCTTCTTTCTTTATGCAGTTTTAGAATGAAGATTAAATTATAGAATGAGATAACAGGAGGAAAAAGTAGATACTGAAGTCTAACCTGTTTGTTTTACAGATAAAGAAGCTGAAAATCTAGGGAGAGCAAGAAGAATGTTCAGAGATTGAGAGCCAATCAGTGGCAGAACTAGGACTAGAATTGCTATCTCTGACTCAGAGCCCATTCATCAGGCAAGTTCTAATCAAATGTTAGGTGGTGAGCATTGAAGCAGATCAAGGGTTACATGAGTCTAATGGATATTGGAGGAGCTTGGTTTAACTTTCATACTACAGGGATGACCTTGTTAATGGGACCTAAAATACTGGAGGCCCTTGGTGATGGTGTCAGTTGGGAATGTGTGTAGCACCAAACATGGCTCCCAAATAATAGTGGCTTAAACCAATAGAATCTTTTATTTATCAGCTAGGAATAAGCCTGGATATAGGCAGTTGTTAGCATTGGTTCATTTGTTCAAAGATGCCCCCAAGGACTTAGGATCTTTCTATCTCTCTACCTCTTGTTCACAAAATGGTTGCCTCAGTCCCAGGCATCCTATTACTATCTAGGAAAGAAGAAGGAAGGAAAGCTAAAGCTTTCCCAGAATTCATTCGGCATATTTCTGCGTTCATTTAGTTGTTTGAAAATATGTCACCCTGCCACATCTGACGACAAGGAAGGTTGGGAAACTGAACATTTACCTTTCTTGCCTCTATCATTGGGATATTATTTTTAAAAATTAACAATCAGGAGGGCACAGACATAAACCAGTTACAGCAGATGCCAACCATGAGCATCTGGCATAGCTGTAACAATAGTGGTGACCAGGGAAAAGAATGTTAAGAATGAGTGTTCAGTAAGTCTCAACAGTGTGTGTTGCTGTATCATGTTCTACATCAGGGTCAGCAAAGGGTTGTATTTTAGATTCTATGGCTATATGATATCTCTTATAATTACTCAACTCTGCAATCGTTATGTGCAAGCAGCCATAGACAATACATAAAAGAACAGGCATAGCTCTGTTTCAATAAAACTTCATTTACAGGAACAGGTAAGAGGCCAGACTTGGCCTGTGTGCTGTACTTTGTTGACCATTTTCTGCATCCATCTCCACATTAGGGATATCCTGGGAATGAGACTGGAATACTAGAAGTTGGTTACTTCTAGTTATCTCTCTGTGGGTAATATCGAAATGAGCACTGGCAACATTTTTCCATTCTGGACTAGACAATCCTCCTTCCTGTCCTAATGGCAGAAGCCATTTTTTACTCCTTCAGGCTCGGTATACCTTTGCTGTATACCTGGTATGAATAATGACATGGAAATTCAATTTATGTCTTTCAGTTTGGGGGGCACCTTCCTGTATTACCCAAATATTGTCATCTTCAATGGTCATAATGCTTGGGAGATTCAATAAAATAATGATTATAAAAGTGATTTGTCAGCTCCAAAGCGGTATATGAAAACTCCTACTGAGAACAGCCTTCTTATCTACTGATGCTCCCCATGCTTCAAGGACCTTCTATACTTTCTAAGGACTGTTCAAATTTCCTGGCATCACATCTGCCCCTGTTTGAGCACAGCTTATCTTTTTTCCAGCAGCACAGTCTGCTTGGGAGTATATTAATTACCATGATAGGGTCATTGAAGTGAGCTCTTCGTTTACAAGAACCCCCCAGGGATTCCCGTACACAAACATGTACCCATGCTCTTGCACTCTCATTAGACTGAAGTTTTGCTTTTCATGCTCAGCTCTTGGCAACAGACACTTCAAGATGGCAGAGTGGAGGATGCAGAGAGAAACTGGGACTTTCAAGAGCTGCATATTTGCTAAAGGCAAAATAATTCAGGTCCGACACCAGTCATAGCCTAGCCAGTCACATGGAGGAGTTTGGAAGGCACATCCTTCACTTGGCAATACTCATCACTGATTGCCCAAGCCAGGCTCCTTTGCATCATCCTTAACATGTCCCTCTCCCATATACCTTCGAACCAATCAACAACATGGTCCTTTTTCACCAAAATCCTATGCACCCACTTTTTTTGCTGAGTTTTTCACATTCTTTACTCTTGTCTAGGGCATCAGTCCTTCCAGGAAACATTTAATATCTTTTTCCTTTCCTTTTCTTTTTTCTTTTCCTTTCCTTACCTCTCCTTACCTTTCCTTTTCCTTCTTCCTTCCTTCCTTCCTATTTCTTTCTTTCTTTCTTCCTCTATTTTAGTTTCAGAAGGAGAATTTAGTGATTCATCAGTTACCTGTGACACCAGTGCTCATTACATCAAGCGCCTTCCTTAGTGTCCATCATCCAGTTACCCCATTGCCCTCCATTTCCCTCTAGCAACCCTAATTTGTTTCCTAGAATTCAGCATCTCTTACAGGTTGCCTCCTTCTCTGTTTTCCTCTTATTTTATTTTTCCTTTCCTTCCCCTATGGTAATCTGTTTTGTTTCTTAAATTCCACATACGAGTGAAATCATACGGTATTTGTCTTTCTCTGACTAACTCTTTTGGCTTAGCATAACACCCTCTAGTTCCATCCACATCACTGCAAATGGCAAGATTTCATTCTTTACGATGGCTGAGTAATATGTCATTGTATATATAGACATCTTTATCCATTCATCTACTGATGGGCATCTGGGCTCTTTCCACAGTCTGGCTACTGTGAACACTGTTGCTATAAGCATTGGGGCACACGTGCCCATTCAAATTATCATGTTTGTATTGCTTGGATAAATACCTACTATTTATCCAAGAAAGAGGAGGAAGCAGGCTCTCTGCGGAGTAGCGAGCCCAACGTGGGGCTTGATCCCAGGACTCTGGAATCAAGACCCAGGCCAAAGGCAGAGGCTTTAACCCACTGAGCCACCCAGGTGCCCCAAACATACCATTTTTACCCAGCAACTGCTGGGTCATAGGTTAGTTGTACTGTGAACTTCTTGAGGAACCTCCATACTGTTTTCCAGAGTGGCTGCACCAGTTTGCATTCCCACCAGCAGTGTAAGAGGGTTCCCGTTTCCAAGGAATCATTTCTTGACTTCCTGCATCTGTTTCAGACCCCCCCCCACCCCGTGCCAGGACAACAGCTCCTACAGCACTCACCCCCCCTGTGCTGGCCTTGCATGTTTGCCTGTTTCTCCCAATGGGCTGTGGGTCTGTGAGGACAGGGAGCATGTGTATTAGTTACACCTGGCTTGTGGTAGTACTTAACTGCAAGTCCATCACCATTTCATCCATTCTTCCTCTCACAGGCAGGTCTCTGAGCAGTGGCTTTTCTCTACTTCTAAGAGCTTCAGGGAAAGAGTATTCCACGACCTTCCAGAGGCTTTTGTTCTCTGTTTAGGGGATCAGATTTAGATTATACTACTTGGGGGGATTGTGACAGACTTTGAGAGTGTGTGCATGGTGCCTCATATATCTACTTGACTGGGGCATTGTTAGAACAATCATTCATTCTATTCATTCATTCATTCATTCATTCATTCATTCAGCAAACAATTATTAAGAGTCTACTCTGTGCTGGGCACTGCCCTAGAAACTGTGGATTCCATGAAAACTCACATAGAGGTAAATTGTCATCTGTATTTTGATCTGCTATATTTGCCAGGCACTTTTGCTAGGAACATATTAAAAGTTCTACTTAATCTTCATCGTACATCTGTGGGCTACCTACTCTTATCTCCATTTTACAGATGAGAAAATAGCCTCAGAAAGGTTTGGGATCACACAATAGGAACTTGAAAGAGTATAGAACATACCTCTGTTTCCAAGGAACTCATGTCTGTTGGGGAACTATGCACGGATGCATTCATTCATTCACTCATAGGAAAAATATATATGGAGTGTCTGGCTCGTATTCAGTACTATTATAGATTCTTGGAACATAGCTGTGAACTAGGCAGACAAGGGCTTTGCTTTTAAGGAATTTTCATTCCTTCAGAGAGGACATAGGTGATAAATATGTCAACACTTCCATGAGGAAGACACTGGGGCACATATAAAAGATTGCCTGAGGAGTATGGGGGACACCCCCGATGGGAAGTCGGAGCGAACACTTGGGCTGAGACCTCCAAGAGATAAGTGACATGTGGATCTGAAGACAGTACTGGACAGAGGAAACAGTAGGTACCAAACATTGTGGCTGCAGAATAGGGAGAGGTTGCTAGTGGTACGAGCATTGGATCAGGGGTAGGATAGGTCCAGATTTGTGTAGAGCCTGGTAGGCCATTAGAAGGCCTTGGGATTTGTGTCAAGTACAGTAACATATTACTACAGCATTCTAAGCCATCAAGGACCTGGCCTAGTATCCTAAGGACCTCTGACTGCTTTGTGGGGGCAGGATGACAGAGCAAGAGAAGAAGCATGGAGAGTGATTAGAAGGGAGGGAGGAAGGGAGCGAGACCAGAGGAGGTGGAAGGAAAGAGGAGGGGAAGGTAGGGATGGGGAGACAGACAAAGAATGGTGGGGCTTGGGTTAGGGAAGCCACAGTAGAAATGGAGAGAAACGAATAGGTCTAGGATGGTACCAGAAAAATAGAATTTAGTGAGACAAGGACAGGCACTGAGGTAAAGAGCAGGGCTTTCTGTAGTACAAAGCACAGAGAAACATTTACACATCCTCTGATTCAAGGTTTGCCAAACTATGTTCCAAGGGAACACCATGTCCTGTGGGATGTTTAAAGTTGCTCTTGGATAGAAGATCAGGATCCTTCATTATCAAAGGGTAGAAAAATTCTGGAAAATACTACATCATTTATTGTAGAATAATGATGAGAAAAATAGTATTTTGAAGCCTCTAGGAAACTGTTAGTAACATAATAAAACCAATTCGACTTGAATGTGGCTTTTCTCAAGTTTATTTGATCCCAGAACTCTCTTTTCACAGAACATCTTGTGCTGCGACAGCATTTCACAGAGAAGGTTTGACAGGATAGGATGAAGTAAAATAGCCTTCTTATTTAGTTATTGGCAAGATGGTGGCCCAGAGAGGAGCAGTGACTTGCCCAAAGTCACACATCTGGGTAGAACCAGAGCCTGGCAGAAATGATAGCTTCTCTGACTTAAGACACACTGCTTCTTCCACCCAGGGGTGCCATCTGCACCTGCAGAGAAGACTATACTGTAGTGGTGATAGGGTCTGACTACAAGTAACCTGCACCCCGCCTCCTGCACAAAGCACACTGCCCCCCAATCTACCCTCCCAGAAGGGCCCTAACTCAGAGAGAGTGATGTGCCTTTCCCTGTTCAAGGAGTCAGGCTTATAAATTCTTACCCTAATGAACAATAGAGAGTTGTAAAAACTGTACACAGAGAGAAATGCAACAGTCCTGGTGGCCTGAGGGGTCGAAGCGCTATTGAAATATGTTTGCAAACTTCACTCCCCAGTAATATCCTAAACAATAGTGAACTATGATGAAGTGATCATTAATGTCAAATGTAGACTCAGCCAAAAAAAAATTTTTTTAAAGATTTCATATGTTTAAGGGGCCAGTGATGACATTTGATTGTAATTTGGGGTAAGTTCTTAGGAGAACTGCCCATTGTTGGAAAGAATAAAGAGTGCTTCTGTGCTTCTGGCTGCAGGACAAGGAAAGTGTGTTTCAGGGTCAGATTTTGATCCAGATTTTGCCATTTGGCAGTTGTGTATGAGTTACTTAACTTCTCTGGCCTCCGTTTCTTACCTATGAGATAGGGATAATGTGACCTTTCAGGAATGGTACAAAAAGTAAATCAAATAATGTATGTCAGGTACCTAGCATGCCTGACTCAATCTAGGTGCTTGGAAAATGAGAACAAATAGAATTATGCATGTGATTTGTCCCTCTTCTAAACACTGGATCATTCCAATGTCATTTGTCATTTGTCCCAAATTTGTCATTTGTCCCAAAGATGCTCTGGTGTTCAGCTGTTTATGTGCTTAAATTATGGAGGATATTTTTGATGGCAAATGATAGAATCTCACCTTGAACTTAGATCAAGAAAAAGTATTATATTTCGCTTATTTGTTGTTGAGAGTAGTAGGTTTTCTTATGTCATAGTGACACAAGCAAGGGTATGACTTAGCCTCAGACAACTAGAGCCTGAGGCTCAAATAAAGCCACATCTCTCTCTGTCTCTCAGCTCTGTGTCTTCATTCTCTGTGACTAGCTTCCTGAGTGGGATGGGGAATGGATGGCTGCCAGTGATCCTTGAGGACTCAGCTTCAAGTTTACATATCCCAAGGAGAGTTCCTGATAGGCCTGAAATGGGTCCGGCGCTTCCCCCAGGAACAATCACCATGACTAAGGTGATGACCATCCCAGCCATCATCCCAGCCATGGTAGGGAGTATACCAGTCCCTACTCATGTCACAGTTAGAGTAGGAGAGCAGGGTTCGTAGATAGAAAGCCTCAGACATGGGAGCTGTGGGGCAGAACTCAAACTATGTATCTTCAAGACCGCCCTTTGAAACGAAGCTCTTTGTGGGAAATGCAGTGGACAGCTGCTCTTTCAGTTTATTCAACCTCTATCCTACCTTCCTTTGTAACAATACTCACCTTTGCCATTGGAGAACTACCCCACTTCCCCCCACGTGCTTCGCTTGAGAGGGCAGTCCATCCTTTCTCAACACTACGCTGCTCTCAGCCCTTCCACACTTCCACGTTGATGGCATAAGCGAGCATCAGGCACATTGGGCCAATCAGACTCTAGCTTTTTTCTGGGCGTTGCGTTCTTGAGCGGAATGACTCGGTGATTAGAGCAGAATCATTCTGTTGCTGGTCTTAAGAAGTCGGTCCACGAGCTCCCCCTACTTTGATTCCTAGAGCTTCACAGTTCTTGCCATACCTTCAGGTTTGATGGTTAATTCTCTGATTCATTCTGGAGCTACCCTAAGTAATCTTCTGGGGAATCTGACGACTCATTTAAGTTAGTTGGAGCTGATTTCTGTTGCTTGCAACCAAAGATCCTTAACAGATGCAGGCAGAGCTGTGTATTAATGTTAGTATCCACCACGCTAACACGGGTTCCACCGGGTGCACGAATGCTCGAGAAGCATGTATGTGCTTGTCGTCTGTGCCGGTTCCTTTCTTTAACTTTTCCCGTCTCTCCTATCCCCCCTTTAAAGAATTCTAGATCAAATGCACTATGCAAAACAGTTAAAAGAGAGGTTGAGGGAAGCTCAAACCCTGAATGTTCAGCTTCTACCTTGCTCCTTGATGATATCTAAGAAAACCTAGGGTCTCTGGAATATAGTTTGAAAACCTTTGGATGTGAAGGAGCCTCAGGTCCCTCTCACTGCTATGGTGCTGCAGTCTGACCACATGCCAGGGCTTCCTTGGAATCCTGGCTGTGTCCTTCTCCTTCAACCCAGACCGTTTTCTGTATCTCAAGCCTATTCCACTTGGGGCCCCCAAAGACACCTTTCTCTAAAGCAACATCTCTGCCAGTTTCACTCTCAGCTAAATGGTTTATGTACTTGTCACTGGGGTATTTCATACTATTTGGGGGCTTTATATGTCATTAAGCACAAGGCAGCCCAGGTTAATTGAAATTGTTATTTTTGGAATTGAAATTATTATTTTTTTATTAATTGAAACTGTTCCCCAGAAAGAGTTCACAGTAGCAGGTCTGAAGATGTAGAAGCACATTAAGATTGCTGGATCTCAAATGCAGTTTTCTGGGCACCGCCTCTGAAATTTTGGGTTTGGTGTGCCTCCAGGGGGTCCTAGGAATCTGTATTTATAAAATAGGAAGAATAACTGTGACAGCATCATTTTGTTCTTATTCGTAAATATGGTAATGTATTTAAAGTTCTTAGCCTAGTTAGTGGCTGGCTTTATGGTAAGGACTAGATAAGTCAAATCATAAATATCATTAGTTTAAGATATAGTATCCACTGGACATATCCAGTAGTGTTTCAGGCAACTGCTCAAGTGAACAACACACCTCCAGTATATTAGCTCAAGTTCACTGTCATCTCATACCTGTGCAATTACCACAGCTCTTCCTCCAAGTGATCTTCCTGACTTCAGTCTCCTTGTCTGAGTTCATTCTCAAAAGAGCAGTTATTTTACTAAAAATCAAATTTGATAGTGTCACCTTCTGCTGAAAATCCCTCAGTGTCTCTGCGTTGCTTTTGGAATGAAGTCTAAACTTCTGACCTGTCATCTGCACAGTCTTACTTGTTGGTTCCTCTCTGAGAGCAACTTTTTCTGTCTTCATCCACAAACGGTGGATCCCTCAATGCCTCGTGCTCACTCTCCTCCTGTGGTTTTGCCCACAAACGGTGGATCCCCCAATGCCTCGTGCTCACTCTCCTCCTGTGGTTTTGCTCTTTTGGTTCCCTCTGCCTGACATGCTAGGCCCCCTATTGCCTGGACAAAGGTCCTCTGGGTCTCCTTTTAGCCATTACTCTTCTGTGAAATCCTCCCTGGTTCCCTAATGGGTTAGATTCCTTTTTATGTGTTGTCTCTGAATCCCCTATCTCTACTTTCTAGCATTTATCACACTATGTTGAAATTATCTGGGTACTTTTCTGTGTCCTCCACTAGGTGTTGCATTCCAGGAGGCAGGAACCCTGCCTTTAAGAACTTTGACACCCTTTCTTTAGTCTTCAAGGGCTAACACAATGTTTAGCATATGAAGGTGCTCAATAAGTGCTTGGGAAGGGAAGAAGGGAAGGGGATGTGTAGCAAGGGAGGTAACGGAACAAAGAAGGAAAGGAGGAAAGGAGGAAGGAAAAGAAGAAAATTTATTTTAGCTGGTCCCTAGGCAGTGATGGAAGGCACAAAGATAAGAATCCCACTCCACAGAGAAAAGCATGTTTATATAAGAGTTAGGTGGTGTCTTGGTCTCAGCAAGATGGTTTAGTTCAAGGTAGGGCCTCTCTCTTGGAAGCCATCCATGGCATAAAAGAAGGATCACCAGATTCAAATTGGAAAGCCACATTTTCAACATTGCCCCATCACTGAAAACTCTCTGGGGTTCACAGGTCATTTCATTTTGCTCCGTCTTCAGTGTCCTCATTTTTCAAATGGCAGTAATAATGCCTACTCCAAACAGTTCTTTGGAGGATGAGATAAGAGACTATTAAAAGTACTTTGCAAATTGCAAAGTTGTGTTCTTTTGTGCCAGGCTCTGATCTCCTTGATTTGATCTGCTTCACCTCCCTTTCCCGGGTGCCAGGGACATTGAAAATGATAGGTGAAGTTCTGTTGAATAAATGGGCCACTTAATAAAAGGATGACTGAACAAGTAAGTGGATAGCAAAAGTCCATGGCATGAGGTTGCCTGAGCAGACAATGACAGAGTGAGTGAGAATAGCCTTGCAGAGATGAGTCACATATACATGTTCTTTCCTTCTTCATGAAAAGTTCCTTGGGATGGGGACGGTACCCTAACTCCCCCCACCACTCCTGAGTGCCTCCACACCCGTAGTCATTGTTTAAGAAACACCTGGGAACTTAAAGTGAATTTGTCCACCATATTACAGTTTTCCAAAGGTTGACGTAGGTACATATGATCAGCCCCATTTTGCAGAAGAAGAAACTGAGGGTCAGAGATATTGAACAGCCCAAGTTTGCATAGCTGGCAAGGGACCAATCCGGGATGAGAACCCGTATTTTCTCACTCTATCTCCAACACTTGCTTTCTTGTTTATTTCCACCAGTAAGTGTGTCTCTTTGCCTCCTGGCCCATGTCAGCTGTGTCTCTGTGTCTCTGAAATGGTGCATGCACCTACCCAGATATCCTAGGTCCTAAAAGCAATGGCAGCCCCATGTTGATGAATAGTAAAGAAGTCCAGCAAAGAAGATCCTTCAAATGGCTGCTGATGAACGTTTATAGATGGAGTCTTGCTTTTAACGGAATGAGATTTAACTTCAAAATGCATTCAATTATTTTTAAGCCCAGGGGGCATTTAGAAATGACCATTGCCAAACACCAAAACTAGGAATGTTCCATGACCTTGTGACTCTGCCTTCTTCACCAGCCATCTTTTTTGGGGCTTGATCTCACACGGGAGTGCCAAAGCACAAAATTTATAGAGTCCTCAGAGTTTTTATGGTCGCAAATCACAAGACTTTATCAAACAGAAAGGGAAGCTTGCCTCGGAGGGCGAGAACATACTTTTCAGACATAGCGATGGGAATACAAACAGGCCAATTCAATTTCTTTTGGGGTCATGGTTTGTAGCTTTATTGAATGTGTGACATTCCTTTTTGAAAGTCCATGGGATGTTTTCACTTCAGAGAATAATTTCTACATCCCATTCGACACCAAGAAATGGGTAATTATTATATCACGTCGTGGTTATTTATCACAGTTTGAATGGAAATAAATTACTTCAAAGTGAAATCATGTTACGTGGTTACCTGTCTGCCCTATTAATCTTTCGTTTAATTTTCTTTATTTTAATGTGCATACCAATGTTTGCGACCTGTCTCATCTGTCTCCCTCAAAATTCCCTCCAGTGGATTTAAATATGTTAAGAGAAATTAAATAAATGGGTTAAAAGAAAGCTTGGGATTTGGGGAATGGGGGCTTAGCTAAGAGCAGTCATTTATTTCTGAATTGGCCCTCTCGCTTCCCGTGCAATAGGAACATACCGGAAATCAAAAATGGGTAAAACACAAGGATATTTGGCAATAGACCAGCTACTTAGGGCACAAATGGTGGTGACCACATTTTCTGGGCCCAGCACTAGCCACAGTGCCCACTTTGACAAATTCACCCAGTGATTTCATTGTATCCACTGAAATTCACAAAACAGTACTGCTTTTCTTTCACTTGAAGAGCAAAAAATCTGTCTTCCCCAAGCCTTCCTCTTTCTGCCCTTGTCATCTAAACTAAAAGTCTAGATGAAGGGCTCATCTACTTCAATTTGACAAAAATGAATTGGGGGCCCACGACATCCCAGATATTAGGATATGGAGGTTCTCTGTCTGAGCGTTTCACACTCCAGTGAGGGGGACCTCTCTGTTGCATTTCCCTCTTTCTGCCTACCACGCTGACCAAGGGACAGGTCTGCTGTACTCGGGATATTCCTAGATAAGACTTCTTGAAGCAGAAGCTGATGCTTCAAAGGGTCTGAAATGAGAACAGCCTGGCATGGGATACAGGAAGAGATTTGTTCTTGTTCCCAAGTGGGAGGAAGAGCGAGAGGGTGGAGGAGCCAAGACAGGACCTCCAGCATGAACATGCTCAACCAAGACACTAGGACCCAAGTTAGCAACGAATGGGGCCATCAGGAAAACCAACAAAGGAAGAATGGAGACGGGGGTATGGGTTTGGGAGCATGACGCAGGCTGCCCCACTAAGGCCAGGTGAGACAGGAACTGGCCTCAATAGCTCAAGCTTAAGGGGGTACCAATAACTCAGTAATTAAATAATATTTGAGTGGAAAGTTGGTGTGTGTGTGTTTAAATCACAGCTAATGCCAAAAGTTCCGTGATGAACACATTATCAAAACTTGACATGGAGGCAAGGAGCCAGACTGGAGCCTGAGGCAAAAGAACAAAGAAATCAGTGGTATTGATCCTGTCTTTATTTAATTATTTTGTATTTATTTAAGTGATGGGGTTTTTGTTTGTTTTGTTTTCATTTTTCTTTTTGTTTTTAGAGAGGGAGAGAGCGCAAGCAGATGGAGGTGTAGAGGGAGAGGGGAAGAGAGAGTCCTAAGCAGGCTCCATGCCCAACACGGAGCCCAGCACAGGGGCAAATCTCATGACCCTGAGATCATGACCTGAGGCAAAATCAAGACTGGACGCATGAACCAACTGAGCCACCCAGGTGTCCCTATTTAAGTGTTTTTGTAAGTAGTTTTATTGGACCACAGCAATGCTCATTTATGTGCATATTGTCTATGGCTGCCTTTGAGCTACAAAACAGAGTTTGAATAGTTACAGCAGAGGCTGCGTGGTCCACAAAACCTAAAATATTTACACTGAGGCCCTTTATAAAAGAGGCTTGCTGCTCCTGAACTAGATGATCCCTGGGCTCCCTTCTGGTTCCGATACTGGCAGATTGTGTTTTGTGTTCATTTAATTAGTTACTTTTGATGCAAGATGGGCCCTAGAGTTTGAGAGTATCTCATTTTATGTTTTGTAGACATTGCATGCTGTGTTACATTAGATAAACTTGGACAGAAGGCCTATGATGCATCAGCTGTCACATGAGGTCTTGGGTGATGCTACATTCAACCCTGTCTACCCTTCCCCCTCACTAGAACTGTGGGCTTCTTGAGGCTCCGTGAAGGTATTTAGTTTTTCCTGAATTTACCTGGATTGATCACCAGTAGTTATCAGCCTGGGTCAGTAGGTCCCTCCAGGAGGCATCTGGAAACGTGCTGGGTGGTTTTGGTGGTTACACTGACCTTAAGTCACTGCTGAAAAATAGTGGGCAGGAATCAAGGTTGCTGAACAACCCATGATACGCAGATCAGTTCCATCCACTGAAAAATTATCCCTCCTCAAATTGCAGTAGAATGGTTAAAAAACTCTATGCAACCCTTTTTCCCTGCAGGTAACCCCTGTCCTTTGCCTTTATCTATTGCCAATTTTTGCATCCTTTTCCTGAGGATACTGCAAAATTCTATTTTTTGCATAATGATGTACCACTTTAATGGAACTGCTGGCTTCAGGAAATAGGAAAATGACTGGTTTGAAAGGCTCTGAAGGATACTTACCAGGCTTTTCAGTTCTATTTTTATCGAGTTGTATGTATTCTGATTCATTAAATTCATTAAAGGTGGAAAAAAGGCCTATGGAAATATGGGCGGCTTTCTATTTCCCATCATTATTCATGAAACATAGAATTTTCTTTTTCCAGGAAAAGAATCCTTTTGGTAAATGGACATCTCTCATTTTTCTGGAAAAGTCCTCTTAGAGAATGTCCTTATCTAAGATCTTGCTCTAAAAATAGGAGTTGACCATTTCTGGATTAGAAAATGGGGAGCCTGGAGAAACACCTCATTAGAAAGTGGTCCTAGGACTTTTGGGAAGGCAACAGATTGGTTCCTGGTACCTGAACCTGCCCTCAGTGTCACTCTGAAGCTGCCAACCCTCTAGAGGAGATCTCTCATTCCTTTCCCCCACCTAAGTTTTTTTTTTTTTTTTTTTATTCTCTCTCTCTCAGTCTCTTTTGGAGTCCAGCTTGATCATATTCTCTTCATCTCTCTCTCTTTCCTCTTTCCTTCAAACAGCCCTTCCCTTGGGTGCATTGAACAGTACCCTAGCCCACTCTGTGCACCATTGTGGGAGGCGGACAGAGTTGTAGGTAAAAGCCTGGACTTTCGAGCCTGATAACTGGGTTTGATTTCAGGCTCTACCCCTGACTAGCTCTGTAGCTCTGTAGCTCTGTAGTTTGGAGAAGCGACTTCTGTGCCTCGATATTCTCTGTTCTGCATTGGGAATTAAATAAGTTACTAGATGAAAAGCACTAGGGGGAGCATCCGCCCTATGGTAACCGTGGCATGAAGTTCTGGCATTGCTGTGTGGAAGGGCAGGATGGGGATGTATGTCAGAGCAGGACAGACCTCGGGGATCACATGGCCCAGGCACCTTCAGACCCTGCTGTAGACTCCTGGAGATGAGGAAACCAGCACTCAGCTACCGTGAAGAGCAGGGCTGATAGGTGGGGCTTTATACCTCCAGCTGCCCCCTCAAAGGCCCTCTATTTATTCCTCTGTTTGCAATTCTGTTGAAAAATGTTTAATTTATTGATCTATTTATATTCACTTTATTTACAGATAGAGAAACTCAGTTGCACAGAAGGAAAGTGACCTGCCTTAAGTCATATATCAAGTTACTAATAAGTTATTAATATTGTTTATGCTTAATATGTACCAGGCGCTGCCCTGGGTCTCAAGTTGAAAACATTGTAAAGGCACCTCCGTGTTTTTTTTTAAATCGAGCAGGTCCTTTCCTCACTATTCACCTAACCCCACTTCAGGGCCCTCCCGGCACTCCTGTGTTGGTCTCACTTTCTGGTTTGAGCTGTTCACCTGTTTCGTCCCAAATGCCTCTTCCCATACTGATTCGACCTGATGACTGGATTTCCTCTTTGCAGCCTTCCACAGAGCCAATACTTGCTGTTGTCTCCCCTGCTCTTGATCTCTCATTCCTTTCCCCCACCTAAGTTTTTTTTTTTTTTTTTATTCTCTCTCTCTCAGTCTCTTTGATGTTATTGCTTTGTAGACCACAGGCAAAGAGCTTACTGCACTCTTTTGGTTCCCAGAGACCCTTAACCTCAGGGTCAGGGCCCACACTATATCCTTTCATTCATTAAGTAAATATTGATGGTGCACCTACTTTGTGCCAGACATGTACAAGGTATGGGGGAGATAGTAGTGAGCCAAACACAGAGAAATTCCTGCCTTCCCTGGAGCTTGTATCTTCGTGGGTGGTGACATTCAATAATCAAAATACATTGGTAAAACATATAGTATGACAGATGGCTATAAATGTTACAGAGATGGAAACAGTTTGGTAGTTCCTCAAAAAGTTAAACATAAAATTACCATACGATTCAGCAATTTCAATTCTAGGTGTATTCCCCCAAAGAATTGAAAGCAGACTCAAACAGATACTTGCACTCACATGTATATAGCGGCATTATTCACAAGAGTCAAAGGGCTACAGCAACTCAAATGTCCATTGCAAGATGGATGGATAAACCCCCACGCCCCCCCCAAAAAACAAAACAAACCTCAGAGTGGAATATTATTCAACCCTAAAAAAGGAATGAAAATCTGACATATGCTACAGTATAATGAACTCTGAAGATGTTATATTATGTGAAATAAGCCACATGTAAAAAGATAAGTGCCATATGATTCCACTTATATGAGATATCTAGAACAGGCAAATTCCTCTTCTCTCCTAAAGAGAGAAAGTAGAAGAGGAGTTGCCAGGGGTCAGGTGAGAGGAGATAGAGAGTAATTGTTTAATGCAGACAGAGTTTCTGTTTGGGATGAGAAAAAAGGTCTAGAAGTGGATAGTGATGAGGATTTTCTAGCATTGTGAGTGCACTTAATACCACTGACTTGTATATTTAAAAAAAGATTAAAATCGTAAATTTTATGTTAAATACATTTTACCACAAAAAATGTAAAAAAAAAGTGCTATGGAGAAAAGAGAGCTGAAAGGGAGATGCGTGTACAGGGGTTAATTTTAAACATTCATTTATTTATTTATTTTAGAGGGTGAGCACATGAGCTGGGGGAGGGGCAGAGGAAGAGAAGAGAGAATCCACAAGCAAACTCCCCAGCCGAGTGAGAAGCCATCGTGGGGGTGGAGATGCTCAGTCCCAGGACTCTGAGATCAGCCCTGAGCTGAAATCAAAAACCAGCTGCTTAACTGACTGAGCCACCAGGTGCCCCGTGTGGGGGCTAATTTTATTTTATTTATTTATTTAATATTTATCTATTTATTTGACAGACAGAGATCTCAAGGAGGCAGAGAGGCAGGCAAAGAGAGAAAGAGGAGGGAGCAGGCTCCCTGCTGAGCAGAGAGCCCAATGCGGGGCTTGATCCCAGGACCCTGAGATCATGACCTGAGCCAACCCACTGAGCCACCCAGGCGCCCCTGGGGGTTAATTTTAAAAGGGAGGGATTAATGGGCCTCCTGAGTGGCTCAGTCGGGTAAGCATCTGCCTTCAGCTCAGGTCATGATCCCAGATCCTTGGAGTGGGAATCCTGCTTCTCCCTCTCCCTTTGCACCGCCACCCTCCCCCCGCCCCCCGCCAGCTCCTGTGGTGCACGCTCTCTCTCTTTCAAATGAATAAATAAGATCTTAAAAAAAAAAGAGAGAGAGAGAGAGAAAGAGAAAGAAAGAAGGAAGGGATTGCTGAGGAGATGGCAGTTTCATAATCAGTGGAAGAAGCCAGCCTTGTGACTCTCTGGGAGTAGCCTGTCCCAAGCAAAGGGACCCCACAGGAAGAGGCAGCATGGTAAGACAGACACAACACACCTTTTTTGTGCCTCAAGTTTCTGGGTTTGGTGATGGGGATCATAAAACCTATCTCATTTGGTATAATGAGGATTCAGTGAAATAATGCACAAGAAATACTTCAGGACAGGGCCTGGTGCCAAGCGCATCCCTAGCCATGGTGTGAGCGCAGCCATCCCTGGGTTTATGGCCAACATCTGCTCTGATGTTTGTTTGGCGCGTGTGCTGTATGGGTTGTTAGTATTTTGCCATCACCCCTGGCCAGCATATAGTAAGTGCCAAATAAATAATAATTTTTTTCCTGGCTCCTCGATCTTGGTACGGGCAGTGTTAAAATGATGTGAAAACACTGAACGTGGTACTTGGCACATTGATAGTAATCAATAAATGTTAGCTTTCTCCATTTAACTGTCAGTCACTCTTTCATTCATAAGAAATAAATAAGACACAGACCCTGTTCTCAAGATGTGCATTGTCTCAACTGCCAGGCATCTAGCAAAACATACCAGTGAGGGTTTGGTCCATCCCTGGAGGTTTGGGGAGAAGGGGCTGTGGCCAGAAGTGCATGGAAAGGCCTGGCAGAGGACGGGGACTGCAGCTAAGCCTCTCAGCCGGGCTGGTACTGGCACAAGTGATCAGGGAAGGGACTAGGCACCAGCACTGTGGTAGGACTCTGCTTTGTGGTTGGAAAGCACCCGGTGGCTTAAACAGCAGAAAGTTATTTTCTCACCATTCTGGGGGCTGGATGCCTAAGATCAAAGTGTGACAAGACTGGTTTCTCCATGGGCCTGTCTCCTTGGCTTACCTACCAATGGCCGTCTTCTCCATGTCTTCATACGGTCTTCCTTCTGAACGTGTCTGTGTCTGAATTTCCCAGTTTTATAAAGACACCAGTCATACTGGATCTGGGCCCACTCCAGTGACCTCATTTCTCTTTAAAGAAACTATCTCCATATGCAGATACATTCTGAGATACTGGGGAACAAGATTCAGCTCGTAACATCCTCAAACTTTGATTGGGTTTGGCCATTGGGGGGCATTAACAAGAGGCTCGAGTGTGAAGGGGATTGAGTTTGGGTATTTATTTCCCTAGTTGCTGTCTCAGGGTATCACTAAGGACAAAACACGACTATCCCGTCCGGCAGTCCTCTCTCTACAGCCTCCTATTCCCCCAACCCTGTCCTCTCCAGGGTCCTGTTAACACTTTCTCCTCCTCCTCCTTCGGAAAGGGGGGTTGCACAGTAACAGCTATCCCTGGCGATTATCCTTTACCGACCCTACACCTTGAGAAGTAGAGCTTTTATTAAACTCTCCTCCGGTTGTACGATTTGAGTGTGCCATCTGTTTCCCTCTGAGCTGCTGACTGCAGGGGCGAGGGCAGATCAGGGAGAAAAGAGTCATGCTGGTGCTCACGCTGCACTTCACACAGGATGCGGCCTCGGGGGACTCTCCTAGACTTTGATTCCTTGGAGGTCTTTGCGGCACCCTCTGCCGATTGCTTTCTCCACTTAACCCAGAAGCAGCCTGATGCAATGGAAGGAGCAGAGGAGTCTGAGTAGTAAAGCTCTGGTCTGGGAGCGCCTGTGTGGCTCAGTCGGTTGGGCATCTGCCTTCGGCTCAGGTCATGCTCCCAGGGACCTGGATCAGGCTCCCTGTGCAGTGAGGAGCCTGCTTCTCCCTCTCCCTCTGCCTGCTGCCCCCCCTGCTTGTGCCCACTCACTCTCTCTCTCTGTGTCAATTATATATATATGTATATATATATTATATAAAATATATATTATATATTCAAATATATTATATATTATATATATTCAACATATTCAATTCAATATATTCAAATATATATTGAATATATATTTTAATATATTATATATTATTTATATTTTATATATTTTACATATCATATATATGTGTGTGTATATATGTGTTTTATATGTTTTACATATCTCATATATATACATATATATATATAGAAGCTCCGGCCTGAAAGCCAGCTCCTTCCCACACCCTGGGAAGGATGACAGCAGGCAGGTCCCTCTCTCCTCTGATCCTTCCATTTCCATAATTGTCAAATGTAATAGAAGCCGCAAACATTTTGTTTTCAGGGACTGACTACATTAAATGAGGAAGCAAATGTTAATAAATGTTTTATTTTTTTTTCCCCCCCCGAACAGAAAGAGCCCCTGGTGTAACTCTATTCTGGAAACCCCTGTGGGGATCCTGACGAAACGGAGGCAGCCAGGAAAGAGCACCAGTCGGGTGTGAGGGGCAAAAGGAGTCATAGGCTTCCCGCTGGGTGGTTTTCCAGTCATTTCTCTGTCCTCCGCTCTGCTCCCCATCCCATCACGGCCACCGGGGTGTGGACACTGCCACCGCTCCAGCCTCATCCGAGGCCTCACTGCCGTATCTCCCAAAGTCCACCACATCGGCGTCTTGCTGTTCTCTCCACCTTCCGTACACCTCTGCCTCAAGGCCTCGACCCGCATCTCCTTTTGCTTGGGAAACTCCTCTCTCCCTCTGCCTGGCGAATTCCTGCTTATCCATGGAAACGCAATGCCAGCAGTTTTTTCCCCAGGGAAAGCCTCCCTGATTCCTGCTCCTTCCTCACAAGGATCAGATCCCCCATTGCATGTTTTCTAACCTCCTGCAACTTCTTCTTCATATCATTATTAGAATCATGATGAAGCCATTCACCTCTATGGCCCACCTCTATGTTTCCCATACATGGAAGCTCCATGAGGGAAGGAGTTGTGTCTCCCTTATAGTAGTCATGGGCTGCCTGGGAGCCCACTCAGATCCAGCCCTTGTCAGCCGTGTGACCTGGGCCATGTTACTCTCTGTGCCTCAGTTTCCTCATTTGTAAAATGGGGATAAGAAGAGTACCTACTTCATGGGGATTATCATGAATGTTAACTGTGTTAATAAATGTAAAGGTTGCATTCCAGGGTCTGGACCCAAATGTCAGCAATGCCTCTGAGTTCTCAGTTGGCTCTTAATAAATACCTGTGGAATGACAAGAAATTAAGAGTGCAGTGTGGGACAAAGTTAAGATGAGGCCTGGCCCCTTCAGTGTGGTCTCTGTGCTATGACACACAGTCTCAGATTCCCAGAACAAGGGAGGCTCCTTGGCAATCCTTATGCGAGGGGGGCAGTGCCCTTGAACCTTCCATCCATGTAAGGGAGTCTCAGCAATGAGAAATCTGGCCAGTCACTCCTGGCTGGGATTGTTGGATGGATCATAAGGAAAATGGGGCAGTTAACTTGTTTGTGAATTCAGCCTTCGACCCCTCTACTTCTGGTCTGAGGCAGCCTTGAAGACAAGGTAGTAGAGATGTTTGGGCTGTTTGCCTTTAAGACTTAGGTAACAGGGAATGTTTGGAAACCACATCTTTTTATGTTCTGTGACCAGAAATCAGGAGACCTAGTTCCTGGGTATGTATCCTGGAGGAAGTTGCCCAACCATCTCAATTTCCATATTCATTAAGTAGGAACAGTAACACAGTATTGCCGTCTTATTGATTACTTTTATCTAGCTCTAGTGGACTTCATTAGGAGAGAGTAAATAAATGTGTGAGCATGTATGTGCACACACACACACACACACATAAGCACACTTGTGTGCCTTTACACGCACACAAGGATTCGCATACCACAGACAAAATAGTCATCACAAAGCACATGCATTAAATTTCATTTCATTAGTTAGAGAAATCTTTAAGACCATTAGCTATGATCAGTTCACACCTCCTCTATAAACCATTATAATAATCCTGATTATCTGGTTTCTTGATTTGAAACAAATTAGAAATTGGTTAGTAGGATGAACTAAAAGAAGGCCATAGACAAGAGAAAATTGGGGTGCCTGGATAGCTCATTTGGTGAAGCGTCTGCCTTCAGAACAGCTCCTGATTTCAGGGTTCTGGGATGGAGCCCCAGTCAGCCTCCCTGAGTCAGGCTCCCTACTCAGCAGTCAATCTGCTTCTCCCTCTCCTTATGCCCCTCCCCCTTCTTGTGCTTTCTCTCTAAGAAAGAAATAAAATCTTAAAAAAAAAAAAGAGAAGAGAAGAGAAAATACTGCCATAGAGGAATACCAGCCACAAAGAAATGACATTACTTTTTATATCCTAGTAGTCTCTGGTCCTTTTCTTTAAGAGCCAACACTCTTCAAAGTCTCTTTGATGATATCATTATTTTTTAAAACAATTACATTTTAAAACCTGAAGAACCCAAATGATGGTCTAGTCCAAAGTTCTTATCCTCTGATGGGAGAGTTCAGGTTTCAGGTGATGAAGACACAAAGGCAGCCTACAGCTGAGTCGGGTTAGAGCCCCACTCTTCTCTGCCAAGTGCATTACTTCACTCCTCATTTTATCGGTCAACGTATACAGTTAACACCATTAACTGCCCGGGTCTCTACTGGACACAGAGCCTCTGACGTCCAGGGACTTACAGACTGTCAGGAGTCTTTCTCTGCATGAATTTCACCACTAAATTATTCATTATCATTTTAGGCATTTTTAGATATGATAATCGGTACCCTCAGGCTCAACTGCTTCTATGTGTATGCTGAGGACACAGAGATCTTCAGGATGTGTTCCTTGTGACCCTCATTCACAGCAATGTGTGTTCAGAGTAGGATATTTTAAAATATCAATCAAGAACACTTTGGTAAGTGCTTACCATGTGCCCAACACTATTATGGGAATTTCAAGTGACAGGGAGAAGAAAAAGACTGATATTATTTTCTAGGAAATCATCATAGCCATAGACGAAGTGGAGGGAGGAGGTTTCCAGGGCAAGGTGACTACTGAGAGAGTAGGGACCAGAAATCTGCCATGCCCTGAAGCCTGGCTTTTTCCTATGTCCTTTGCACATAGGTCTGACCTTCGTGTGCCTCATCTGGAAAGTGGGGATAATAATACCCCCTACATCTTAAGGTGGTCCTGAGCATTAGAGAAAATATCTTTTGAGTACTTAGAACATTTCCTGGGGCATAGTAAACATTCAGTAAACACTGGCTTTAGAGTTGCAGGTTCTACAGTAGAGACTGAGTGTAGTTAATGAGTTTGTTGCATGGCACATTGAAAATTTATTGAGTGCTGCTCTGTGCTAGGCTGTGTGCTGGGCGAAAGTAAGGTGGTCAGTAAAAGAGACCATGTCCTGAGACAGTTGACCGCCTAGAGCAGGGGTCAGCAAACTCCAGTTCTGGGACCCTATTTTTTTTTAAGATTTTATTTACTCATTTGACAGAGAGAGAGATCACAAATAGGCAGAAAGGCAGTCAGAGGGGGGGGGGGAGCAGGCTCCCTGCTGAGTAGAGAGCCCGCTGCAGGGCTCAACACCAGGACCCTGAGACCACAACCCAATCCAAAGGCAGAGGCCCAACCCACTGAGCCACCCAGGCACCCCTGGGACCCTATTTTTGTCAACAAGGTTCTATAGGCAGAATTGAATAGTTACAACAGAGTCAATGTGGCTCCCAGTGCCTGAGATAATTGCTGTGTGGCTCTTTGCAGGGAAAGTTTGCCAACCCTTGGTCTAGAGGCCTGCTATTCTGTGTATGGTTCCCAGACCACGGGATTAACATTGACTGGGGACAGTGATAAGAAATGCAAAATCTCAGGCCCCAACTCAAACCTTCTGAACCAGAATCTGCATTTTAATATGGTCACAGAGTTCTTTGAATGCACAGTAAACTTTAATAAACGTTGCATAGGGGGAAGTCAAAGACATTTAAGTAAGTTATTTATCTGGGTAAGAGAAAGTGTTATGATGGAGGCTGGTATAAGGAACAATTTCTAAAGCATTTACTTTGGGAAACAGTGTGGACATTCCTCAAAAAATTAAAAATAGATCTACCGTATGACCCAGCAACTATACTACTGGGTATTTATCCCAAAGATACAGATGTAGTGAAAAGAAGGGACACAAGCACCCCAAAGTTCATAGCAGCAATGTATACAGTAGCCAAACTATGAAAAGAGCCAAAACGCTCTTCAGTAGATGGCTAGATAAAGAAGATGTGGTCCATATACACAATGGACTATTATTCAGCCATCAGAAAGGATGAATCCCCACCATTTGCAACAACATGGATGGGACTGGAGGAGATTATGCTGAGTGAAATAAGTCAGGCAGAGAAAGTTAATTACATGGTTTCACTTATTTGTGGAACATAAGGAATAGCATAGAGGACATTAGGAGAAGGAAGAGAGGAATGAAGGGGGAGAAATTGGGGTGGGAGACAAACTGTGAGAGACTGTGGACTTCAGGAAACAAACTGAGGGTTTTAGAACAGAGAACCATGAGGGGATGGGTGAACCTGGTGATGGATTTTAAGGAGGGCATGGATTGCATGGAGCACTGGGTGTTACACACAAACACTGAATCTTGGAACACTACATCCAAAATTAATATACTGTATGGTGACTAACATAACATAATAAAAATTTTTTAAAAAATAAAGTATTAACTTTGCATCAGGGGCTGGCCTAAATGATGTACATACAACATCTTATTTAGTTCTAACAAGGATTAAAAAGAGGAGCTCCCTTTAACGTTGGTTGAGCAAACCTTGGCTTAAAACGGGCAGGTGATTTCACTCAAGGCTTTCAGTCAGTGAATGGCAGAGCAGGAGTCTGAAGCCTGGTCTACCAGACTGCCAGCCGTTTGCCCTTCACTGTCATGTCTGCCTCCTAAAAGCAACACACGAGAGAGAATAAGGAGAGATTTCACAGAAAAATCTTACAGAGTTGGCTCAGTGCCTACAACAGTAAGGGTCTAATCAGGGAGACAAAATCCACTCAAAGAATGTAAAACAGAGGAAATGTAATTGAGAGAATCGGTTACACCGTGAGGGAGGAGCTGGAAAGGCGTCAGGAGACGGCGAGGTGCTCTGCAGTTAGCCTCCAGCAGCAAGTTGCCACCACCCATACGCTGCAGAGAAGTGAGGGGGTGATGTCCCTGGAGCCCAGCAGCCAGAGTTGCCAGGGAGAGGCTGACCCCTGTGGGCCTTTCCAGCTGGAGATCTAGACCCAGGAGCCCAGAGCTGCTGGTCATGTTGTTCAAGGTAGAGCCAGGGAGGGGAGTCATGTGCTTCTCCCTCCCACTCTGTTTCTCCTCTAGCAAGAAGAGGGCTCATGTAGGAGCCCAAAAACGTGGCCTGCAGGGATCAAGATTCTGCAATAACAAGCATAGCAGGGAAAGGGCAAGCAATGGACCTACGAGCAAAAGGGCCAGAATTGTGGGGGGGCTACTGGTACCTTGTCACTTCCTCCCCATGCCAAGAAAAGGCCCCAGGCACTATCATAAAGTTCCTTCTCCAGACTTTCAGGTCATCTCTCTTTTCATGCCGCATATTGCTGTCCTTAGATCATTGTTCTTCGCTTTATCTCTAGTTCTCCTTTCTAGTTTTAGCCCTAGGGATGCACCCTTCATTTAAACTGTTGTGTTCCCAAATCCCCTTCTGTCCCTAGCTATGGTTTCTCAGCTTTCCTAATTCCATACTCAGCTGTCTTCGAGTCAGATTCACCATCCTCCCCCCATGCTCCACAAGATTTGGTACTTGTCCAGGAGCTTGGACACGACCTTGGATGGGGTCCTGGGTGATGAGAGAGAGAGCTCCTCAGACAGAAAAGGTTGCTCTGGACTTCCCAGCAAGGGGAGGCAGATAAAGCTCTAGGCCTAAGAGTGAGTTTAGATTCCACGGTCAGTATTTGGACTTTACCCTGGTAGACAGCCATTGAAATATTTAAATAAGATGAGATACAATTGTATTTGTATTATGCAAACTTTACCCTTGCTGCAGAATGGTTGTTGCATTAGAAGAAATCAAATTGGGAATAGGGAATCTGGTTAGAAACCTGTTGCAGGGATAATGGTTGGTCTATGGAATGTCATAGTAAAAGAGGAAGGTGTGGATTTGAGAGACTGTGGCAGCCTACTGGTGGCTGCCATCCAAGCCTGTCCTTTTCCCACTTTTCTTCAGAGACCTGTTTTTGCTCAGGAGCTTACTCTTCCTATAGACATGGCTCTAGCACCGGAACCACCCCCACCCACCCACCCCCCCAGATCACAGAGTGACTCTTGGTAAGTTGAGCCATGGCCACTCTCCTCCCTTTCTTGGTATTTTGACTGGGGACATGTGATGCAATTCTGGCTGATAAAAGAAACTGGAAGTCTGCTGGTGGCTGGGGCAAGGGGTGGTTCAGGGAAGGAGTTTCTTTCTCTTAGAAAGAGATGAGCAAGGAGAAAATCATTTTCTTGGCCTCTGGTTGTGACTGAGGGAGGGAAACACAGACGTGGTGGCAGCCATCTTGGATCTGTGAGAGGTCAGCTGAAGGAGACAAGCCAACCCCCTGGGGATGGAAACACCACTTGTCTTGGAAGTATCACTGAATCTCTTAATTACCCTACTCTGGAAATCTGTGCTGTGAGGCAATAAACCACTTAAAGTTTAAGCTGCTTTCAGTCTTTAAAAAAAAAAAAAATGCAGCCATAAAGTATCTTAATAGATATGGGGAAAAGAATTAGGAGGTCATAGGAGTTGGTGGCTTGATTGGTTGTGGGTGGTCAGGAGAGATGTAAGATGAGTCATTAGTTTTGAGCTTGGGTCATTAGGTAGAAAATGATACTAGTTACTAAGATGAAAACCCTAGGAGCTGGTTTTACTAGAATGGTGTGAATAAGAATATGCATGGTTTGAAAAAGAAACAGAAGTTTGATTGGTGTATGTGATAGGTAAGGGACTGTGATGAGCTGAGGGTGGAAGGGGACACTGTGGTCACGTTATGTCCTTTAGTGGTGATGGATCTTGGGCATCTCTGTGACACTGGCCATGTTGCTCAACTTTTCTGAGCACCAGCTTCTTAATCAGTAAAATAGAATGAATACTGCCTAGCTCATAGAGTAATCCTCGTAAAGAAGAAATGCAATGTACACATCAACCAAACATAGCAATATTATTTGATGGGGCCCAGGAGGGGGGCTCTAGGTGCTTATACACTGAGGGCTGCACTAGATTTCAGCTGGCAGGAGGGCTGTGGCATGGTCAGAAGGTCAGAGGCTGGAGACAGAAAGCTCAAGTCAATTGTCACGGCAGATGTCTAGATCTGTAGATGTCATACACCCTGAGGCTCTGAATCTTTTGTTGAAATGAAAGCTTATTCAAAAGTAAATAAGTAAATAAATAAATAAATCTTCCCTTCCACTCTTACCTGAGAAACTTTTGAAGGGGTCCCAAGGAATCTATAGCTCTCTATGGGGAGTAGGTTGGAAGTAGCTAATACAGACAGGAAACACTGGAGAGAATGATTGTGGAAAAGGTTAAAAGAGAGAGATACTCAGGAAGACCACCATTAAAGAAATAGAAGTTAATAAATGTAACACTGAATCAATTTATTCAACTAAACTATTTAAATATCTTACCTGAAGAACTCCTACTCATCCTTCAGAATATAGCTCAAGCATTGCCTCCTCCAGGAAGGCTTCCTTGACCAGCCCCCCCAGTGTCCTTTCTCTGTTCTCCTGTCCAGAGAAATGGCCTTCTTGCTGGCCTTCTGCCCTGCTGACTGTGAGCGGGGCTGGCTGACTTATCTCTGTAGCCTGTGTGATGCCCAGCTGAGAACTTTGCCCTTGTCTGAACTGCCCCTCTAAATGAGTACCGGGCAGACTGACTGAGGTGCCAGGCTCAGCATTCAGAGAAAGGAAATGGGGCCTAAGGGCTGAAGGTGGGACTGTTTGTCCACGCTGTGAAAGTTGTAATCTGGGTTAAGGTCAGGAGGAATAGAGAACTGGATGGATTAGAACCCAACTTGTGAAGACTAAATTTAAACCCCAAGGTAAAGGAGCCTAATGGTGAGCAAAAAAGAAGAGAAAAATAAGATGCAAAGCATTACGTCGTGTGTCCGAACTCCTGCAGACAGTAGGAGCCCAGTGGACTTCAAGCCAGGTCTCTGACTCCCCGGCAGGGAAACCCCCTTACCCCGTCCCCTGCCTGCTCTCCGCTGGCCCACGAGAATGGGCATGCAGCTGCTGCCTCTCCAGAAAGACTTGTTGATTAAGCGATTGAATGAAACCATTTTGTCTTGATTCTCTTTCTAGATTTCAGTCACTTGTTTAAATGGTGTTCTTCTGACCCCGCTTGGCATTTCAACCACGCAACATCACTGGGCCTCGTGTCATTACACATCAACACAGGCACCTCCTTGTCTCCCGTGGCTCCCCCACACTGGTTCCTGGTGTCCAAGATCAAAGAGAAATATTGTTTCCAACGCAGATGAAGAAACAAGGCTGGCCGCCTTTGATGTCAGGCAGCCGCGGTGTAATCTGTGCCCCCGACTTGCTTTTATGGCCGATGTAATTTGCAGCTGCGATGTCGAGTCTGGGTAATTGTTTCTCCAACCCAAACGCCACTAGTATTTTTTATTTAAGCGGGAATTTTCATTTGGCTAAATAAACAGTTCTTTCCACCCCCAGCGGATGGTGGCCCCGAAACACAGGGGTGCTGGTGGTTTTCAAGAAAACAGAGCCCAGGTAATCAGGAAGCCCTAACAAGAGGCCATTATGTAGAGCGCACCCTTCCTTAACTTCGTCTTTTATGGGAATAGTGTGATTTCAGTTCCATAAATACTAAGAGGTTTACTGCTGGGCACTGGGGCTTCCATCTCATTCACCTTGGAAATTAAGGCCTTCCCTGCAATGTTTCTCTTTGTCTCTAATATCACTTTAGCTGCCTTTAGGAACCGAGCCAGGACGTAAAGGATTCAGACCATTTTGTTTTTTACAAGGTCAGATTGCTCATGATTCCTAATAGAGAACATTGAAAACCTTTTTATTGAGGGGCCGCCCTCCTTCTAATGTATCTCTCCTTTCAGAAACAGTTGCAGTCAAAGACATTAAGTTAAAACCTTAATCTTGGTTCAAAATAATAGTCGTAGTAGTAGCAACAATAGGGGCAGAAAATGCTATGCACTCATAAACGTGTTGCAGACAGAGTCCTGGGCCCTGCACCCACCACCTGCTGTTTAACCCTTGCAACAACCCTGCCAGGCAGCTATTTGAGCTCTGTCTTGCAAAAGAGCATGCTAAGACTTAGAAAAATTAAATGCCGTCTCCCCAAACGACACAGTAAGAGAGGGAAGCAAAGCCAGTTCTGAAGCCATCCTTTCTATGCTATGCATCAGGACCGTGCTTTTCCTAGGACATGGTATGGATTTTCACAAGAGCAAAAATTACAATTAGGTCAAAAGCAACGACGTGTGCAATAGGTCGTGGAACAGGCGACCCAGGCCCTATTTTGTTGAGTTGTAGTATATAAAGCGCTTGAATGCCCAGTTATCCTGTGCCTCTTTCCTCTGCCTACAATGTCCTCCCTACTGTGCGGCCCATTCTGTCCTGCTCTGGATTCCTTCAGAGGGAGTCTTTCCTAATCTTAAAAAGCTACTCCCACGCACTGTTATAGCTACTTTGTTATCTTCTCTCAAGGCCCTATCTCGCTGTCACCTCCAGCAAGTGGTGAGCTCCTTAAAGGCGGAGATAGTGTCTTATCTGATACCATATTCCAATGCCTGGCACTGCGCTTGCTGCATGAATGGTGTTCAAGAAGCCTTTATTGGATGGATGGATGGACAGATGAATAAAGTGAATAAATACACAAATAGCTAAACAACTTACTACCTCATCACTAAGATCGTTAATATTATTTCCCATCATGTCTAGTAAGAGTGTAACTGTCGAATCACACTTATTTCTTAAAACCGGGCTCTCTGGCTTTCTTATCGTCTATTCTGGGATGGGGTCAGGAGTGTTCTTCACATTCCTCCCTGATGGCTATTTCCCAAAGGGTTCTGTTAAAGAAGCTATGAATAATGCCTCCGAAGGGCTTCATTCATTTGAGCTCATTTGAAGATGAGTTTTTGTAGGCGGGGGAGTGCTCACAGATCTCGCGCACAGCAGATGCTGAGTCAGTGGAGATTCCCTCCATCGCTTCGATTTCTCCCAACAAAATGTCCATCTCCTGTGTCTCCTTTTTTTCCCCAATGTCTTTCAAAATATTCTCCATAAAATTATTCAGGCAAAACTCTTGTTCAAACCATACCTGATCTCCTCAGTTTAGAGAGAAGCGTTCCAACATAAGAGCCTCTACTTGGGGGAAGACTGGGCTCTTCACGTTTGACTTCTAAGCTCTGTGTTCTCTATTTTAAACTCTGTTTGGAATGTGGAAAGAAGTCTGCTTTCTCTTTTCTTCTCCTTTGCATAGTAATTCCAGGCTGACATTTATAAAAAGAACTTTACTACACATGCTGGGAGAACAATGGAGGACATGGTTGATAGGAACAGAGTCAAGCAGTCATGTGTTTGCCTTTCCCAGTAGAATGTGAGCTCCCAGCAGGCAGGAACTATACTTAATTTGTGTTTATCTTCTAGTTCCTCACCTGGAACACAGTGGCTGGTCTATAAATACCTGAATGAAGGAAGGAAGGAGTGAGTAGATAAATGTAGAAAGGACTGAATAAGGCAAACCCTGAAGATCTGGACTGGACCCTGATAGCCACAGATGTTGTCGCTCAGGCCTTGACACCTTTGTGCTCCTTTCTCTTTCTTCCCTCTTCCTTTGTTCTCTCTCTTTTTCCATCTCAGCCTCTTGTTTCCAAGAAGCCAATGCCATTCCATTTCCTGACAGAGCAAACTTGCTGCCCTGCCCTGGGTTGAAACCCTACTGTCAGGTCTCCCCTAAAGCCCCTTACACTCGGTTTCCTGCCTGGGGAGCGCTTACTTCACTGCTGATTCGTCCCGCAGCTGTGATTGGCATTTGTTGAACTCCAGCATCAAACCAAGCTCCTCCCAGTCCTAGGTCCTTCCCACCTTTGGAGCTTTCTTTAAAGAGCCGATGCCAGAGTGACCTAATTGGCCTATAATGAGGATCGATCTGCAGGCAACAACAGAACCCTCAACTTTTATTTTTAGATTCTGATTAATTAATTCATAGTAAGTTTCCCTCTTAAAATGTTACTCCTTTAAGTGTTAACTGTCTTTAAAAGGTCATACTTAGAGGATAATAAGACTCGGAACACAGTTACTGAGTCCCCATTACAGAGCTGGGGCTTCAACAGTAGCTACGACATACTGTTACCTCCTACCTAATAAGCACCGGTACACGAGGATAGTTAGTTCTCATCCCAGACATGCTGTCCGTGTATTATGCGTGGCGGTTTCCATGCAATTGCTTCCATGGTATATTTGAGGAATGTGGGAGTTGGAAAAGTTACACATTTTGCCCAAGTTCCCTTGGCCAAAAGGTGACTGAGCTCAAATATGAATCAGAGATTGTCTTGATTCCAAAGCTCATGCTCTTTTGCACCCTCAGGAACAGCCATGCCTCAAGGACCTCACAAGGTTTCGCGCTGCTCTCTGTGAGAGGCACCATGCATGAACCTGGTGTCAAGTGCTGTCAAAACACCAAGCAGAAAGGAGCAAAAGAGCAAATAGTGTCTAAAGAAGAAGACATGTGGCTGAGCTTTGAAAAGAATGAGTAGGGATTTGCCAGCCAGAGAACAAAGGGAAGAGAATTCCCAGCAGAAGGAACAGCAAGGAGGAATGTATCAGTGCTGGGGAAGACACGCTACATTCAGGAATGGTTGAGTAGGTCCACGGGGCAAGGAAGCAAGGAAGGATGTAGGATGGCTGAGGCAGCCAGGGGAGAGGTTGAGGACAGCGGGTAGAGGGAGGACGGGAGGGGTAGATTGCTTAGAGCTTTAATACCTAACATCTTTAATCTGTGGTTAATGAGATGCCATAAAAGACTTCCAAACATCAGATCCAGTAGCTGGAAAATGTCCTTCTCCCCAGAGCCTGATACTAATAGTGGAACCACACATATTGTGACAGAGGGACAGAAGCAAGGGAGTGAGCTGGAGAAACAGTGTGCGTTAAATCCTCCAGTCACCTCCATAGGTGGGAGAGTTCAAACCAAGAAGTGCTTTTTGAACACCTACATATAAATGCATATATATGTATGCATGCATGTACATGTATATATGTCATGGGAAACTCAATTTTGGAGACTTTTATTTATTTGTCAGAGAGAGAGAGAGCACAAGCAGAGGGAACAGCAGGCAGAGAGAGAAGCAGGCTGCCCGCTGAGCTAGGAGCCTGATGTGGGGACTCGGTCTCAGGTCTCTGGGATCATGACATGACCTGAGCCGAAGGCAGACACTTAATTGACTGAGCCACCCAGGTGTCCTGAGAAAATTCATTTTAAAGGTGTCAAGCTTGGGGCACCTGGGTGGCTCAGCAGGTTAAAGCCTCTGCCTTCAGCTCAGGTCATGATCCCCGTGTCCTAGGATCAAGCCTCGAATTGGATTCTCTGCTCGGCGGGGAGCCTGCTTCCTCCTCTCTGCCTGTCTCTCTGCCTAATTGTGATCTCTATCTGTCAAATAAATTTTAAAAATAAAAATAAAAAAAATAAAAGTGTCAAACTGGAACTTTGATTCTGGGCAGAGACATTATCCAGGGAGGCCAGGAGGCTGGCCCACGGCATTCAGCCACTCTGCTAATGAATTCCTTTTTCCAGACCCCCTGTTTGAAATGGAGCATAATGACAGTGATGGTTCTGCCCCACGCAGGGAGGCCTTGGAAAATTATGCCTCATCATCATCTAATTAAAAACCTTTAAGTACTTCTGTGGAAATAGGTAACAACACCCCAACATGAAAAATGGAGGAGGGTTGGACCCCTTAGGAGAAAATAATTTCATTTTGCTGGGAGACTTTTTAAGGGAGACTGGTTGTATTTAAAATAGGAGGTTTGTTTTGTTTTGTTTTAAATATTTTATTTATTTACTTGACAGAGATCACAAGTAGGCAGAGAAGCAGGCAGAGAGAAGGGGAGGCAGGCTCCCTGCTGAGCAGAGAGCCCCGATGTGGGGCTCGATCCCAGGACCCCGGGATCATGACCCAAGCCGAAGGCAGAGGCTTTAACCCACTGAGCCCCCCAGGCACCCCGTAAAATATGAGATTTTATATAGTATTTCGAATCAAGAGAAATAAAAGTATCAAGACTAGTTGGGGCAATTGGATCCCTCGCCTCAACAGAGGACGGCAGCTTTGTGGTATCTGCCTTATTCTTTTGAGAAGGAACCTCTACCCTAGGGATTCTAGATGAGATCACACAGCGGGGCTGAATATGGAGCCCATTGCTCCATCCTTCCCGTCTGCATTAAGACATACTGCCCCTGAGTAAGAGGCCATTCTATAAGCCAACATCCTCTGTAAAAAAGGATTCATTTTTTTCCCTCCTGATCAAATACCATTCTTCTACTTTGCTGGCACTCATTAAATGCCTAATATAAAATCCCAATTGTATTCTACCCGTCTGCTTTCAAAGGCAATCTCGCCATCCTGTAACAAAACGCACCTATGCTGTTAATCCCCCTGGTGTGCTGCTGGCCTTTATATGTACATGATTTTTCAAACGTATTTTCCCCAGCATGATCACTATCATTTATTCCTGTTTATTCCCATTTATTATCATTTATTTATGCCTGTGATAATCCTATGTTTATACAACTTTAATGTCTATATATAATATAGATATAATATAAATATATAAATTTATTTATTTATATAAATATCTATATATTCATATCACATTTCTATAAATATATACTAAACACATAAATATAAATTTATAAATATTAATATTAATATTAATTCATATATTTTATATATTAATTAAATGAATATATAATAGATACATAAATATTATATATATACACATATACATACGTATGTGTGTATGTATGTGGATACACACACTTATTTATTTCTCCATTTTATAAAGAAGAGAAGTGAGGCTCAGAGAGGCAGAGGCCAGGGACCCACCTGCTCTTTAGTAACTGGTGAGCCTTGGTCTTGAACCAGGTCCCTGACAAACAAAGCCTAGTCTTTCCCACTGTAACCTGCTACCACAGAGATTAAGATGGGATGTGGTTCCAGTTCTCAGCTGGTTTAAAGATCAGAATTACACAGCTCTTGTTTTAGCTGGACGTGCAACATTTCCTTACACGTGGATGTGTTTCATCAGTGATTCCCCTACTCAAACAGGATTGTGTGTGAACAACCCGGGGACTATCTCCTTCCCTTCCTGTAGCAAAAAGGAAGACAGAGCCACAGAAAGGAGGCAAAGTTGGAGAGAATGTCAGAGGAAGGAAGGCCTGAGCATCACATAAACCTCTCCACCTGATTCTAAAGCAGAGATGTTAACAATAAGGACGATAGCTAATCTTTGCTGAAAACCTTACTGCTAGGATCATCTCCTGTCATCCTTTCAATAATCCTATAGGTATAAATGATTATTCCCATTTTATAGATGGGGACAGGGAGGTTGAAAAAACTCAAGATTTTTTTTTAAAAAGCTATTCAAAGGCTTTAAATATGTATTTTTGAAGCAGAAGTTGGAGACCCTATCTGTGGCCCCTGGGTACCTCTGGCTTCATTTTCCTCCCTGCTTCCCTTCTTCATTGTTTCAGTGGCACAGGAGCAGGTAGCCTTCTCTAGGGCCTGCATGTACTCCTCTCTGTCCCTGGGATGTCCTGCTTAAAATACTCTCACCTGCCCCCTCAGCTCATGCTGGGCTCCCCTCAAATGTCACCTGCTCAGGAAACCTTCCCTGACCCCTACCAGTTACTCTCTAGTCCTTTTTTTTTTTTTTTTTTTTTTTTTAAAAGAGTCATTATCCCACCTGTCATCGTATTCTGCATTTGTCTGTCTGTTCATTCCTTGGCTGGCTCTCTCGAACATAAACACCATCAGCAGGATTTTGTCTGTATTATTCACTGATGCACCCAAAAGCCCACTGCAGTGCGTGGCACAGACATGAGCATTCCCGTATTTGTTGAATTAATGATTTGCGAAGTGCACAACCAAATGTTATCCTAGGTTGGTTCCATTGTAAGAACTTTCCCATAAGTACATTCACAAAATACAGACTCGAGTTTGCCACCATCATCTGTTCTTTCCATTATTCAGGACTTATGGAACCTGCCCTCACCCCCACCACTATGCCAGGCTTAGTGAGGCATCGGCCAAGAGAGGCAGCTCCCCACTTTCCCAGTCCCGGGGCACCATGGGGGATGTGCCCATACAATGTGCTGTGGCGTGGAGCACAGGGTGATGCAGGTGGGGAAGGTGCCCTCCCTCTCCAAGGCCAGTGGTTGAATTAGGGAAATCTATGTTGTGTCTTTTAGGGTGAGCTCATTTATTCCGTGATTATGGGGTGGGGAGATAAAGAAATGGTCAGCAGATGTGGCTTCGTTTTTCACCAGAAATTTCCCCCAGACGGGCTGGAAGGGGAAGGACCTGCAAGGCAGTGAGTGTGCCTCCACCCCGGGAGCCCAGGGGAAGGAAGGAGGATCCTGTGCTGTTTTATTGACACCCAAGAACACCACTTCCCAGAAATCACAACTTAGAGCTTTCTTGGAGTGGGTTCATTTTCTACTCTAAACCACTTGACTCGTTTTTTCCAGAGAAGAGTAAATTTCAAACCCCTTAAAAGCCAGTCTTTCCGGTCTATAGGCTAGCCACAGCAGTAACAGTGATCCCTGCTCCTTGGGGCTTTCAGATGATGGATGTCCAGACTCCTTGGCTTAGCTCATGAGACCAGGAGATTGGGCCCCTGCTCAGCTCGCCATCACGTCCTGCCTTTCCTGCACAGATACCTGGGTGCAGCAGGGCCCTCAGGGAGCTGTGCTGTTTCCCATCCCCAGTTACCTGCTGGGACCCCTGCCTCTGCCTAGAATGTCCTTCCTCTCTTCTTCCCTTGACTCTCTCCCCCACTCCACCCTCATTATCCTCCAGAAGTTCTCTGAGGTGAAACCACCTCCAGTGAGCTTTCCCTGACTGCTCCCCATCCCATCCCTTTTCCCACCCCATCCCCGCTTTTGGGTTCCCATAGCACCCCCAGAGTTCCCCAACTTAGCCATGTTGATATTATCATTCGTCTCTGTACTCACATGTCCTCCCTCACTAGACAGGAAGCTTTTTGAGAACAGGAATTGTATTGATTTTTGTCTTTTTTAAAAATTAGTTTTCCTATCATCTTCCTCAAGGACCAGATATTTAATGCTTATTAAATTAGGTCTTTGCAGACTGGCTAAAATCCTGTAGACGTCCCTTTATTTTTCCATACTTTATTATGAAGGAATGGTTTTAGGGTATATCTAGATTAATGATTCAAAGTGCGTAAAGGAAAAACATCACCCACAAGCCAGTCTGGATTTGGTGTCAACATCCTATATCAGAATGAAAAACTAGAGGAAGGGGACCCATGACTTTTGGTGTGGCAGGGAGGCAGAGAAGACCCGTACTGTGGTCTGCCACTCTATTTCTCTGTGATTGTGGGTAAGTCATTGTCTGTCCCTGAGCTTCCTTTTCCTCCTCTGAAAGAACGAGCACATGGACTGAGGACAGCTGGGATCCCTTGCAGATCTAAAATCCTATAATTCTATGATCATTTTCATGGCTTACCCACATTGGCACAGGCTCAACAATTGCATTCCTGTTTCCGTGCCTTGTGGCAGAGAAAGACATACTCCTTTACTGCATCCTGAACTACTGGGCTAGGAAATGCAAGTCTCTGACCTCAGCAGATAAACTCTGAAGTCCCCACCAGTCACATTTCTTAAAGGACGGTGCATTCAAGTATTCAAGTGAGGGGAGAAAAAAAGATACGGGGAGTTACTCATTCACTGCTTTGAAGGCTCAAAAACTTAGTTAATTCTTTATACTACATTTGTCTCTGTATTTTCTCATTTAATCTCCCCAGCATCCCTATGAGGTATCCAGGATGAGAAACTAGGGAGCTCTTGATGCCATTCACCAAAAGGTATTGTTCCCCAATCTTCTGAGAGCATAGTAGGAACATGATTCCTGCCCTACTGTGCTTGGGAGTACATGCGACCAGTTCCATGTAAGAACTGAAATTCTAGAAGTAATGTTTGTTCATTTCCAGCTGAGCATTTAAGTATAGATATGAGGCCAAAGTGGGGTTTTTGTTCCCTTTGCCAGAGTGGCCAGGAGTAGTCAGGAGATATTTCATCAGCCTAGACCCTGGAGTGAGACCTATATAGAGAAGAACCCCAAAATGGACTGAGAAAGACGCACAGCATAAGCAAAATATCTGTTGTTTTTGGTCATTCACATTTTGGTGCTATTTGTTACTGCACCAGAATTTAATGTATCTTGACTGATACAGGCATTTGTCCCATTTTGCCCATAAAGAAACTGAAACTCAGTAAAATAAAATAAACAGACTTTTACAGGGTCATAAAAACTTCATACGTGCTCAAGCCTGGGATTTAGACTTGGGTCTTTTGACTCCACATTAGTACTCTTTCCCCGATACTGCACAGCTGTCTTGATGTCTTAGTGTTCGGTATTAAGTTTAATTTCATTTGAACTGACTCTCTGGGTCCTGGTTTTCTTGATTCATCTTTGGAAGGTTAAAAGGGAAAATGACAAGATCACTGGCTTTGGAGGTAAGCAGAGATGAACTTGAGTCCCAGCTGTAGGACTTAAAGCTTGGGGTCATTGGTACATTGCTAGAATGTGCTCTCCTGTGCCTACTGATTCAACCAAGATTGCGAGGAGCAGAAATTTTTAATAGTAGGGACTACTTGGGGGCCCCTGGGTGACTCAGTTGGTTAGGCATCTGACTCTTGATTTTGACTCAGGTCATGACCTCAGGGTTGTGGTCCTGAGCCCTGCCTCGGGCCCTGTGCTCAGCTTGAAGTCTGCCTCTCCAACTCCTTGCTTTGCATTCACACTCTCCCTCTCACAAATAAGTAAATAAAATTAAAAGGAAAATAGTAGGGAATACTGACTGCAAATGGTATAGCATCAAGCATCACTGACATTGTGAGTAGAGGTTTTAGGGCGGGGTCTGCCTTTTGTATATCCTCAAATGGGAGAGGCTAAGCAATTTGCCTGAAGTCATACAGTAAGTGGAAGAGCCTCCATCCCAGCCCAGACCTCTCTGATCCCTTCCAGTATGTCCCCCTGCCTCCAGAGGAAAGTGGACCTGCTAAAACCCTACATCAGCGAGGAAGGAGAGGCACAGACTGATTTTCATGATTGAGCTCAACCTGGAGGGCCCTCCTATTTCTCTTCTTGTTTGCCTTAGAGCTTGGAGTTGATTTACTCTTGGAATGTTCCTCTCCTTTTTCTTACTCTGGCATTAACATTGAAAACAGCAGGCATTGCCTTGGCAAGGTTACAGGATAAACTTGCTGCTTTTAGGACATCTGCATCCAGCAAACCTTTATTTTCTCTCCCTTGGGCATAATCTTGGAAAAACACATCTGTTATTCCGGGTGCTTACCTGGCTGGGCTTGTTTTTCTTCTCTTGGATGGAGAAATATTCTGTCAAGATATGAGGAAGAATTTTCACAGACCCTTTGTGTACTTAAAAAAAAAAAATTAAAAAAACTCAGAATCATGGGGCACCTGGGTGGCTCAGTGGGTTAAAGCCTCTGCCTTCAGCTCAGGTCATGATCCCAGGGTCCTGGGATCGAGCCCCGCATCGGGCTCTCTGCTTCAGCAGGGAGCCTGCTTCCTCCTCTATCTCTCTGCCTGCATCTCTCCTACTTGTGATCTCTGTCTATCAAATAAAAAAAAATTAAAAAAAATCTTTAAAAAGAAAAAAAAACCTCAGAATCTTGATAGAATCATAAAGTTTTTTTGAGAGGAGGAGAGTACCACGTCTGTCCCAGAGTCCTTCAGTTCTAGGAGGTCAAAGTCACAGGAGATGCTTCCGGGTCTTTTCTGACTAAGTCACTGAAGTGTGGGCAGTGGCTGGTGTTTGAGTTCACCTCAACAGACTATTCCTCAGATGCTCCACCCCAGGACACTCCTCCCTCCCCTTTCCATCGGCTATGCCACATCTATACATGGCTGCCTCCAACTTTATCCTCTCTAGTGAGCTCTCCAGTACCCGGGGAAGAGAAACAAAGACCAGAGTAAAAGATAAAAACTCAGTTCTGCCCCATTCACTCATTCACTCATTTTAGAACAATTACTGAGCAGCTACTATTTATCGAGCATAGTACTAAACTCTGAGGAGACACCGGTCATCCCATCCCTGATCTCACTGAGAGTTTAAAGCGTAGAGATTGGGAAAGTGCCAAGATATTTATAGCAGAACGTGATTAATTACTTAATAATAAGCTTATCATGCATTTAACAATGTTGAGTGCTGATCACATGCCAAGCCCTGCCTTAAGTCCTGCGGACGTAGCAGTGAGCAAAAGAGACAAACATCCCCGCCCTCCTGAAGTTGACTTTTCCGTGCTGTCGGCAGGGCAGATAGTACCGTGGGTAAGGCTCTGTCGCAGCCGTGAGTGGTGATGGCGAGCGTCGTGAGGAGAACTGAGGCACAGCGGCTGGTGAGGGTGTGATGGAGGGTCTGTTTCAGCGAGGGTGGCCTTGGAAGGACTCTCTGAGGAGGTGATGCCCGACGGGACCCCTACAATGAGAGCTCGGTCATGAGATCAAAAGGGCAGCTTCCCATGGGGCTTCTTGGAGGGGATCCTCCCCATGTCTGCTTGTGACTTTGCTCAAGCCACTTGACTTCTCTGAACTTTTGTCCCTTTCTGTGGACCTTAAGGGAGTTTAGTGTCCTGGCTGCTCACATCTTCTCCTCCTCCTCCTCCTCCTCCTCCTCCTCCTCCTCCTCCTTCTTTTTCTTCTTCTTCTTCTTCTTCTTCTTCTTCTTTTTTAAGATTTTTATTTATTTATTTGACAGACTGAGATCACAAGTAGGCAGAGAGAGAGGAAGGGAAGCAGGCTTCCCGCTGAGCAGAGAGCCAGATGCAGACTCTGGGATCATGACCTGAGCTGAAAGCAGAGACTTTAACCCACGGAGCCCCCCAGGTGGTCCATGCTCACGTCTTCTGATGGTGGAAATGAGAAGAGAATCCATTCCTGGACGAGCTGCCTTGCTCTCCGTCCTGGGACCTAGGACGTGTTCTCATGAAGGCCTAGACCCATAACAACCTCATGGCTCCAGTGGTGCAGACGTGAGGTCACGCAATGGTCTTTGAATCCTGCCATGGAAAAGCAGGTCTCCTCACTTCCCTGAACCCCATTCCCTCTTCTGCACAATGGGGATAGTGAGCAGAACCTGTGTTTTCTGATTATTGTCAGGACTAAGGGAGCTTGTGCACTTAATGGCAGCAGGGTTTGCCCTGCACAAAGCACTCCAGCACTGTGTTCACTGTAATAGTGTTAGTATCATTACATTTATTAATATTTAAACTAACAGCGGCACATGTGGAAGCCTCAAGCACACGTCTGGCATGTCATTGCTACTCAGCAAATATTATTCCCGTCCCTTCTCTTCTTCTTCTTTCTCATTCTATTTCCAGTGATGCTTCCCCCTTCCCCTCTGTTCTGTTTGATCCAGAGCCAAGGTTGCAGAGAGCTGGCATCTTAGCTTAGGTTCAAGGGAAAGAACAAGATAAAGGAAAGCTTTAGCTTCTTTTTGGGGAACATTCACTGTGCATCTACAGATTGCCAGGCTCTGTTCTCATCACTTTACATGTAGGCTAACCTACTTGATCCTCACACTGACACTCTAAGCTATATATGTTGATTATCCTCATTTTTATAGTTAATAGAAACTGAGGTATAGCAATATTAAGTAACTTCTCCAAGGTCACTGAGCTAATTAGTCAAGGAGCTCTTGAGCCCAAGCCCCCAGAACAGGGAAGGGTTTAAGCACTCAGGGCAGTAGTTCTTTAAGGGACTAAGTTAGAAAATCGGTGGAAGGCTTCTGCATGCCTTGTCTCTCCAAAGCCTGAACATGGCAGGGGAGGCACAGTGGGAGCCTGAACCCTGATATGAAGTGGCACCCCATGTAGGAAGCCAATGACGGAAGGGGTTCCCCTGTCACTTGGGCTCCACTTACCTTTTCTGACCCTCCTCTCTCCTTCCCTGGGGCTGACACGCATGTCACAGACAGTTGTAAACTGATGATCTCCAAGGAATGTACCACAGAAAGACAAAGTGAATCGAAGAGAAGCAAATGGAGCCTTCTGTGTTCGAATGCTCAGACTCTCAAGCATGTAGTGCTTGGAGCCCAGTGCCACTTGTTTCAGAACTCCAGGAGGAAGACAGTTGCCAACTCTCTACATCCTGCCCTCTGAGCATGACGGCACCCCCCAGCTCTGAGAGGCAGAATGTGGATTCCCAGGCACAGAAGCAGCATGAGGGGGATTTGGTCCCCAGCCTTTGGGCACTGCTGATCTTTCCATCCCCTTTTTCTTCTAGGAAAGTATCTGGCTTTGAGGAATAGCAGGAGTACTTAGTTAGACTGCTGGCGCACCCATTGATCTTTGGGGAGCGAGGGTCAGAAGAACAATTAGCCAGCCGGCAATCCTTCTCCACCTTTCTCTCCTCTCGACCTGTTGGTATTACATAAGACTGTCAGTGCAGCTCTGTTCTTCTGGCCTCTCTCTCCCTCCTGCTCTTTCTCTCCTCCTATCCACTGCTGTCTATAGCTTCTTCATTCTCATTATTTTCCTGACTTTCCCTCTTTCCTTCTTTTTCCTCCTCATCTAGGGAGTAATGAGCCCATTCGGTCAATTTCAGGGCCATTCCCTGGCCTGCTAAAGATCATCTGTCCACTGGGATGCCAGCACTGTGTAGAGAAAAGCTTGGGGGATCAGACAAATGTGAATTCAGATCCTGGTTTTGGGTGCGCTGTGTGTGCTGGAAGTAATTCAGCCTTAGTCTTCTCTTTAAATATGTATTGGATCAACAAATGAGTGTGCTCAGATTAGCCCATGGGAAGTGATCAACAGATGGTAATAATCATCATTGTTGTTATTGTTATTAGTACTGTTATTCCCTTAGAGAAAGGGTGTGTGTAAGGTTGGTCCAGGTCTGCCCTAGCTCACTAGGTCTCAGCAACTATCATTGCTCCTCAAGGCTCTGTCTTCTCAGAACCTGAGCCAATAATGGTAAAGTCTAATAGAATATTAGGAGCTCTATCCTCAGATAAAGGGGTAGGAGAAGTCAGATGTGCAGTTATGCAGAGTAAACGTGGCCCAGGAAGAAATCCCCTGGCCTACCCCACCGTGAACAGGCTTGAGCTACAACTTCCCTGTCTGACCCCTCCATGTGTGTCTACTCTGACCACCTGGCCTGCTTCCAAGTTCCTGGCTCCTGCTCAAGTTTCCTGCTGGGATGAGCCTAGCTGGAACCCTTAGCCTGGTGAGATCCTGGGTCCCTTCCAGCTCTGAATTGTAGAGCTCAAGGATTCTACTTCTTTGGCTTGGGATACAGATGACATTATGAAAACCTGGTGCCAGGGTAGTATAGCTAGGGAAGTCCTGGAGTTTGGCCTCTGAATGTCTCCAGGGCCACTGTGAGAAAGGTGCTTTTGTCACTGCCTTCAGAGCCACAGCAGTAGTGTCATTTGAAGACACTGAGTGGGTGGGGAACAAGATTTGTTCATGATTCCTGACACTGGCAAAAATAATCTGGCATTTCCAAAAGAGTGGTAGATTTGGAATCAGGAGGCTTGATTCTGAGTCACAGCTGCCATTTACTAATTATAAAGACTTCAGCAAGTAATTGAACCTCTCAGAGGACATCCCCTACCATTCAATGACAGTATCCTCTAATGTGGATACATCTAGCACAATGCTTAGTAAAGCTGGTTCCTTCCTTTATTAAAGCAGTCTTACAGGTGTGGAGGATTTTTGTCATGGATTTCTGCTCTGCTTGGAGACACAAGGTGTTTACAGCAGATGCCAGTAACAGCATGGAATTCAGGCTAAGTGTAAGGACTCCTATGTGAGGTTGCCTGGTTTCACATCTTGAACCTCCTTATCGCTATGACCATGGGCACATTACCCTTCCTCTATATATCTCCATTTTATTTTTGTCTATAGAATGGGGCTTGTCATGTTAGTACCTAACTCATAGAGTTGTTCTGAGGTTTATGAGAGCTAATTGCCATGAAACTCTTAGAACCATAACTCCAGAAACCTTTGTCTCAGTATTGGCTGTTGCTATCATATGTCTAGCTCATAATAAGCTGCCTTAAATGCCTCCTGCCATGAACATTTTTTTTCTTTCACCCCTGTCCATGTTTGACTAGAGTAGGAGCGGATTCCTGATCCTAAGTGAAGCTGATTAAAGTCCCTTCTCTAGTAATTTGAGAGTTAAACCAAGTTAAACCAAATAATGATGTTTGTGCATGCGCATGTGATTGCGCATGTGTGTGTGTGTGTGAGATAGAGAGAGAGGAACAGATAGGAGAAAGAGGAACTTGTGACAAATATATTCTGTGTCATTATAGCCAGTTCCTCTGAATCAGTCAGGATAAGCTGATTTATGCTGCAGTAACAAATATCTCCAAACCGCAGTGGTTTGATACTGCACAGGTTTTGCTTCTATGTGCCAACATACATGCTCATCAGGGAGCTCTTTCTTTCTTTTTTTTTTAAATTTTTGTTTTTTATAGACATATAATGTCTTATTAGCCCCAGGGGTACAGGTCTGTGAATCGCCAGGTTTACACACTTCACAGCACTCACCATAGCACATACCCTCCCCAATATCCATACTCCCACCCCCTTCTCACCAACCCCCTCCCCCCAGGAACCCTCAGTTTGTTTTGTGAGATTAAGAGTCACTTATGATTTGTCTCCCTCCCAATCCCATCTTGTTTCATTCATTCTTCTCCTACCCCCTTAACCCCCATGTTGCATCTCCACTTCCTCATATCAGGGAGATCATATGATAGTTGTCTTTCTCCAATTGACTTATTTCGCTAAGCATGATACCCTCTAGTTCCATCCACGTCATCGCAAATGGCAAGATTTCATTTCTTTTGATGGCTGCATAGTATTCCATCAGGGAGCTCTTTCGTATCATCATCACTCACAGGTACAGTCTTTATCTTGACATGTTACCGCAAGAACTTTGGTAGGGAAGTAATTATGGCAAATGTGCACTGGCTTTAAACCTTCTTGTAAGTAATACAGATTGATTCCATTCACAATTTCACTGACCAAACACATCACAGGACCACTCTTACCTTTTAAAGAGTGGAGAAGTACAACTTTACCATGTGGCATTAATGGGTACCCAGATATTTCTGAATATCCTCTGATAACTACCACACCCTCTTCTCTTCTTGATCTACTTTTCTATTAAAAAAGCAAATGAACAAACTGTCCTAACTACTAGAAATGACACGACAGGAAAATAAATTCTCAGTTTCCTAAGTAGCTGGATGTTAAATTGTCTGGGGTGAGCTGTCAGTGCTTCCAGACCTCAGAAAAGAAACAAACCAAAGGAGGGGGGATAGAGTTATAGAAACTGGATGAAATGTATGGTATTTGAGCTGAATGGTAGCGAGTGGGAGTATTTGCCTGGCACTTTCATGATTTAGTCTTTAAAGCTTTAAAATCACACATGACACTATAGACTCTGGGGGTAATGCAGGCAGGAAACTGCATCTCTGCTCTTTAAGGACAGAGTAAGCTGATGAATTACAGGCACCTAGAATATTATATGGCAATGACTAGCTATTGAGGAAATGTCATTTGTCTTCCCTTATCTCCTTACACTGTAATGTTCTCTTGTTACTTACTGGTGCTGCAGTTTTCTTCTTATTTTCCTCTGGGGAATCTAAACACTTCATACTGGCAGTATCATCGGGAGCCATGTGATTGAGGGGTTTGCCATTTTACTGGGAAGACTAGTTTAATTGTTGGCATAAAGTTCGTTGCCTTGGTGTTATAAGCCAACAGACTTGAGGCTCTGAGATACCATCTGTTTCTCAGAAACATTTTTTCCCCCAGAATCTTCCCTGAGAATATAATTTCCCACTTAGCTTCAAAGATACATTTTTTTTACCTATTAATGGAAATATTGGGATATTATTATTTTTTCATTATGTATAATAACCTGTAAAACCAAAGACAAACAGATATAGGTATAGAATAGTAGTTGAAACCTGGTGAGACAGAATTTTAGTTCTAAGGCACAGATCTGAAAGTGACTCCACTACTCTAAAACCACCAGTGAATTCCCAGTGACCACAGAGTGAAGTTCAGGTACAATTGGTATCATCTCCCATGGTGTTTGGTACTTCCTCACCTTTGGCTTCTGCCCATAACGTTCCTTCATGCTGTACCCTCCCTATCTCAACCCACTGAAATCATGTGGACAGCAAAGTATTTAAAATGCATTTAGTTGTAAGTAATAGAAAACCCAACTCAAAGAGACTTTTAAATAATAGTAGAATTTATTGGCTCCTGTGTTTGAGAAGTCCACAGTTATGGGAGAACTCAAAGTTGGTGTGACCCTGCATATGTTGGCACACATACTTACTGTTTGGAAGAAACCAAATCTGGGAAGTGAATGGGCAGATTTGATGATATATATAATACAGACTTGCTTTCCCTTCGGTTTCAGCTCTGGCAGAAATTTAAGGTCTAGAAACTATGAAGAATTCATTGTTCTTTCTAAATTAGTAGTCTGGACTGCTGAGTCACAGATCTTTTACATGATCAAATCAGTGTTATAATTTTATCATTTCTATAATTAAAGCTGCTTAGCAAGTTCCTCAGCTCACGAAATGAGTCAGGATAGTTTGCGCTTACATTTTTGTGCTTTGGAATCAGATCTACCTGGTTTGACTCTTACCTTGTTATATGTGTGTGTCTTTTAATTCTTACAGCAACACTGTGAGCTGGGTCTTGTCACTCCCATTTTGCAGCTAACGGAACTGAGCTTTGGGGAAGTTGAGTAACTAACCTATCATGATATAGATGGCACTTCAACTCAGGACTATAGGAGCAAAGTTGTTTTGTTGTTGTTGTTGTTGTTGTTTTGTTTTGTTTTTTTACTTCTGTGTGTTATTTTGTTCAATTTTTAAAATGAGATAATGATAGTAACTGTATTCATATTAGTGTGAAAATAAAATGAGACAGTGTTTGTGAACCAATCAGCAGCATGACTACCCAGAAATAAATCTTTGAAAAGTAGCTCACACAATGATGGTAACATTTGCTCTTCTCATCTTTTTAACAAGGACCAAATTAACTGACAAGTATGAAAACAAATGCTGGAGATAAGACCATAAGACCATCTGATATACTATATTTTACTTACTTGCCTTTTTATTTGTACAGTTCCCCTCTGGAAGGTAAGCTCCATGAAGACAGGAATCATAGTCTGTTTTGTTCTTTGTTGTATCCCTGATCTCTGGAACAGTGCTTGCAAATAATAAGGGCTCAGTGAATATTTGTAGAGTGAATGAATTAACTAGCAAATTAATCATGAAATAAGGATTAGCAAAATAACATTTCTGGTCCCTTCCCATTCTGAGGTCCTGTGATTCTGTGGGTTTCCACAAATTTCTCAATCATTCCTACTTTGGGAAGATAGGACAGTGGGAAGGAATCTATCTCAGTTATTTTGTTGGCAAGGCCATAGGTGGTGTCACAAATCTCAAGCCTTGTCGGGCTGTGAGTACTATTCTCCGTGAGCTCATTCTTTAGGGTCGGGTAGACGGCTTCCATGTTTAATTGGCCTCTGCTGTGTGTCAGACACCAATACCATGTCAAAAAGCAACAGCATCATGTTTTTCTCAGTACATACTCATGGAGAAAGTGTCACAACCACAGCTCTTGCTCACTCCTCTATCACCAGGCCAGCTGATGGGACTTCACCATCTTCTTGCTTTCTCCTTTGCCCTAGACAGAGTCCCGAATTGTCTCTCACATAGACTTCAGATCTTTCTGCATCCATACTGCGTATTTTCCAGGATAACACAGATTGCATCAGAGATACTGTTTTCTCAATTGGATCAGCAGCCACCCTCATTTCATTATGAATACCTTGCACAAGAGGACTTTGCCTTTTGTAAGCAAATGCAGATTCTCCTTGTTCCTTCCTGTCCTACTGGGAGTTCTAACTGAGCTTTTGGCAGGGGGCGCTCTTGTTCTTGGTGTCCCAGAGCTCTGCACACAACCCACCGTGCCCCTCTCATAGTAATTCCTTCCATGCCCTTGGCTCCAAATACCAACCTTAACCTTATGCTGGTGAATTCTCCACCATCCAGTCTCTCTCTGGAGCCCCAGGCCCTGATTTCCATTGCAAGCTGGACATCTCCACCTGGATATCTCACAGTCTCAACCTGTCCACCCTTGAGTCATCACCTGTACCTGAAGCCTGCATTCTTATCTCACTGAAGGGCAGCACTGTCCTTCTGATTTCACAGGCCAGAAACCTGCATGCCATCCACGAGCTTTCTTTCCTTCCCACCTCTTCCCCACACCTTGGCTGCCAGCTGGTTTTCTCGAGATGTGGATTCAGCATCCTGATAATTCACAAATCTAGCCACTCCTCATTTATATATCCTAATAACAGGCCCTCACCGTATCTTGAAAACATACTTTTAAAGAATTCATTCATTCATTCATTATTCATTCATTCATTTATTTGCAAGAGAGAGAGAGAGAGAGTGCATGCATGAACAGAGGTGGGGCAGAAGCAAGTACAGCGGAAGAGATCATCCCAAGCAGATTCTGCGCTGAGCATGGAGCCTAGAACAGAGCTTGATCCCATGACCTGAGCGAAAATCCGAAATCAAGAGCCAGATGCTTAACTAACTGAGCCACACAGGCACTCCCCAAACAAATACTTTTAAACTCTTTTGCCTCCAGTCTTTGCTTTCTCAAATGTGTTCAGTTCACAGCAACAGAGTGATTTTTCTAGAATAAATCTCCGGCCATATCACTCTGTAGGTTAAAACGAATGTGACTTCTGCAGGAATGAGTCTAAGCTTTTTGATCTAGTTCTCTGGCATTCCACCACCACGATCCGTACGTACTCCCCTCAACTACAGATTGCATATATTAATCCATCACAGGGTCATAGTGAGGATCAAACGAGCTGAACCACATAACATGTGTCATATTTTCAGCACAATGTCTGACGCAGAGTAGGTGCTCAATGAATGCCAGTTCCCTTCCCACCTTTTTTGGGGAACCAACATGTGGAATGGATCATAAACTTCAACGGAGATTTCTCTCCTGTAAACCGAGCCTGAAGCATTTCTACCTGCCATTCCTTTGCTGGGACACGAGCTGAACTTCACCCCCCTTCCGCCAGGCATTCCATCTCTGTGATGACAGATCATCAAGTAATTAGGGCAGCAGGCGCTTGAAATTGTGTCAGCTCCCTGATGGCTCAGTTCCTAAGCGCCTGGCCTAGTACTGAGCAAGGCATATGCTTCTTCCATGCCACTTCCCCAAGAACCCTGGGTCCCTGCCTGGGATGGCAGGAAAGAAGGAAAAGGGAATTCCCAGGTCAAAGACTCCGTAGGCAAGCAGCCTGCCATGCATCACAAGAGGCCTTTTAGGAGGGCATTTGGTAGTGGGGGTTAAAGAGAAAAACGCAAGTGTATGGATTCAGCCGCGTTTGAATCCTGGCTGTGGTGTATCTCACACAAGTCACCTAATTTTTCCGAGTCTCGGTTTCCTTAGCTCTGAAATGAGGATAATGCTCTCTATCTCAGTGGGTTCTTGGAAGGATCTAATTAAATAATGAATGAATTACATAAGAGATAACTTCAAAGAGACACTAAATATTAAGTTTGCTCTGCTGAAAGGCATGAAGGGAACAGGGTGGTATTCTCGGGGCCGACTTTCTTCCCACTTCCTGTCTGGGTGAACTTGTTAATTATACTCTCTGAGCCTTAGTATATTTGTGTATAAGATGGGAATAATTACCCTCACTTCAGAGGATGGGTTATGTGTGTTTTTGGTAAATTGTAAGTTACTAACAACAATCACTACTATTACTGTTACTCATGATAATAATAGTGGATATAATCAGTTATCTTTATTAAATTGGGACAGTGAGTGATACCGTTCTTCAAAAACAAGTGTCCCAGGGTGCCTGGGTGCCTCAGTGGGTTAAAGCGTCTGCCTTTGGCTCAGGTCATGATCTCAGGGTCCTGGGATCGAGCCCCGCATCAGGCTCTCTGCTCAGCGAGGAGCTTGCTTCCTCCTCTCTCTCTCTCTGCCTCTCTGCCTCCTTGTGATCTCTGTCTGTCAAATAAATGAATAAAATCTTAAAAAACAAAAACAAGTAAGTGTCCCATTTTGAAGCTCCAGACAAGTCACTTAGTGAATTAATGAGTGAATGAAAAGTATAAGTTATTTTATGGGGTTATCTTGAAGTCTACATGCAATGAGGAAGTGCAGGGGGTGTCCATGTCCAGGAGCAGTGTCATATGGCAGAAGGGTCATGTAGCATGCCCACCTTTCTCCTGCCAGAATCACCTTCTGCAGCATGTCTGTGTCTGCTCTTCTGATGCAGCAGAGGTCACCACCCATGCCTGCTCCTCTGAGCATAGGGACAAGCCTGACTGTGAAGCCCAAGGAGATGTGGTCTTGTGTGTCAAACTGAGCAGAGGTGACAGTAATAAACACATCGGAGGTGCCTTTGCCTTACTCCATTCCCACTCATTCTCACACAGTCAAATGTGGAAGAACTGAACCCAAGAGTCAGAGATTTATGGTGGTTTAGCCTACAACATTCCTTTGGTGGTTCTGGAATATTCCAGATATATGTGCAGACATCTTTTTTTTTTTTAAGATTTTATTTATTTACTTGACAGACGAAGATCACAAGTAGGCAGAGAAGCAGGCAGAGAGAGAGAGAGAGGAGGAAGCGGGCTCCCCGCTGAGCAGAGAGCCGGATGTGGGGCTCAATTCGAGGACCCTGGGATCATGACCTGAGCCGAAGGCAAAGGCTTTAACCCACTGAGCCACCCAGGTGCCCCTGTGCAGACATCTTTTTAAGCTTTGCTGTGTTACAGAAAAATGAGGTATGACTAGGTCCCCTTTTTCCTAAACATAGCTGAATTAAAGAAGGAAACTCTCCTGCATGGAATTGGAAAGCTCAGAGAATCTTACTATCTCAGAATCTTACAGACCCAGGATGCCCAGATAAGGGCTTCTACCACAACCTTCCAGTTCCTTCTACCTCACCTCTGGCAAATGGCCCACCAGCCTCTAGGTACATACTCCCAGAGGTGAAACACTTGCTACCTTGTTGAGCATCTCATCTGTGAAGCCAGACCATCTGGATTTTAGCTCCTTGATCTTAGTTCTGTTCTCTGGCATCCCACTGTGGAAACCTTGCTCTTCTTCTAGGTGTTTCCATCTCAAAGGTTGGAGAACTGTGCCCTTGACTCATCATCTTCTGCATGCTAAGCCTGTCTTGAAATTCTTCTTGTTCTATTATTGTTTGTGATAAGGATCTATGGCATTTATGCACATAAAGCTTCTGATGGGCCATTTAGGACTGATGTCCTAAATGCTGTATTTATTTAGGTTTTACTCCTCATCACGGTCCATGGGTATAAAGCTCTCTTTACCCCAGTTTTAAAGATGAGTATTTGGGGCTCCTGGGTGGCTAAGTGGGTTAAGCCGCTGCCTTCGGCTCAGGTCATGATCTCAGGGTCCTGGGATCAAGTCCCACATCGGGCTCTCTGCTCAGCAGGGAGCCTGCTTCCTCCTCTCTCTCTGCCTGCCTCTCTGCCTACTTAGGATCTCTCTCTGTCAAATAAATAAATAAAATCTTTAAAAAAAAAAATGAGTAGTTACGGCTCAACCCAGCTAGGAAATGGCACAGCTTTAGAGTCTGCCCTCTTAATCCCAGTTCCACACTCTTCCCCCTTTTTGCAATGTTACTAATAAATATATAAATACCAATTACTGGTAGGCTGCTAAATTCTGGACTCTGTGAGAGGCATCATATACCTTAGCTCTTATCCTCACAAGAACTAGGCAAGGAGATCTCCTTGTTTACAGGAGGGGAGCCACAGGTCTCAGAAGCCTGTGATTACTTTGACCTCCTTCTTTTGCTTTATTGGGGAAGCTCATTCATTCACACTTGCATTCCACACTGGATGAGTGCCTTCGCTCTGGCAGGCACTGTGCTAGGCACGGGGATGTACGGTAACAGGTAAGACAAGAATACCTCTCCTCAGGGTACTTACATTGCCATGGGAAAGTAGACATTCAACAGCTAGTTATGCAATTGCTTATTTAGCTTACATTGTGACGTTAATCACTCAAATAAAGAATTAACATTATATGCAGTGCTCTGGAGGAAGAGTGAAGTGTGTAATGAGAGAGAGTAACAAGGAGATCCAAGATTGTGGGATGAGAAGGAATTAGCTTGTCCAAGGGGGAGCAGAGAGGAGGAGGAGGAGGAACATTTCTGGCAGTAGGAACAGCATGGACAAAGGCCCTGGGGTGTGTTGGGATACACGGGGGATGAACAGTGTGGCAAAGCTGGGGAGACAGGCCATTCCCTACAGAGCCATGAGGACCCAATGAGAAGGTTAGCCTGTGAAGTGGGGAGTGTTTAATTTTGTTTTGAAAAGATCACCCTGACTGCAGAGTTGAAGACAGGTAAAAATTGGGTGGTTACAATACCTATGAGTATCTTTTTTTTTTTTTTATTTGTTCAGTTAGTCACTGTATAGTACAGAATTAGTCCTTGATGCAGTGTTCAACGATTCATTAGTTAAATGTAACCCCCAGTGCGGGTATCTGATGAGCAGGTTTCTCAACGGGAGCTGGGCTCTGCGTGTCTGTTAATACCGCCGGCGATCCTCACCGGAACTACAGCGCGGTACAGCGATCACCACGCCACCCCTGAGCCCAGGTACCAGAGTGTGACATCTGCCTCTACCTCTCGTTAGTTAGGCAAGCTTGGCCAAGATCCTCAATCTCCCAATGGCGTCATCTCCTTATTTATAAAATAATACCTACATAACATGGTTATTATGAGATTATGTGAGTCAATATATACAAAGCGCATAGAACAGGGCCTGGCACACACTAAATGTTATTTTGTAATTTTTGCTATCTTGTAATGGCCTCACACACTGTTGATTGAAAGCAACTGTGGTTAATTAAATCCCTAAGCTCCCTATAACATAACCGCCCCAAAAGTTCATGAGGGTGTTAAGTCTAACAAACTGTCTATCGTCGTAACCCAAGTTGGCGTTGTGTGTGCTTCCTTTTCCGTCCCACGTGTCTTGTGTTATCTATTCGTCCTTTGGAGGCACTGCCTTTCCTCCCCCTGCTGGAAGAACATTCCCCTTGCTTGGGTTGCTTTTGGCCCTCTTCCTGCCTTTCTCCATTCCAACTTACTCATGATTTAGCCTCAGAGAGTGCCTTCTTTTACCCCCTTGTGAGCAGCCCTGTGAAGTGCCACCCAGGTCCCCTTGCAAGGAGGGGTTTGACAGCCCAGCCACTGGGACTCCAGTGGGCAGACAGCTTCTGCTCGGTGAGCCCTTCTGGGATGGCCTCAGCCGCAGAGCGCGGCCTTGTCTGAGGTCAACACCCACCCAGTGACTTGTGGATGTGGAGAGAGATAGAGGCCCGCAGGGACAGCTGTCCCATGGCTGCTCCAATTCTGGGAGTCCCTTGGGGCTGGCCAGCGCAGTCCCTGGGGTTGTACCACAGCTCGAGGTCTCCTTTTGCCGCCCCCTGCTTCCTGTCCCTTCTCCAGAGGTGTGGACCCCCAGAGCACTGGATACCTATCACACGCTGTGCACACTCCTTTGTCCTGGAGCTGGCCTGAGGGAGGTCCTACCAGCTCGCAGCTATGCCACCGCCCCTCAGAGCTGACAGAAGACCACATGGTCCCGCTCACAGCTGCCGTGCCCACACGCCCACCCACACGCCCTCTACAACGTCTTTACAGCACGAGCCAGAGTCTGTCATGGACTGGATTCGTTTAGAGCTTTTTTCCCCTCTCCCCAGGTCCCCTTACTAAAATAGGAGATTTTTGTCTGCCCTGAAGACACTCAGCGAGTATCAGGTGAGTGACTCGAGTATCATAGAAGGGTGAAGTTCAGTCAGCCTTGGAAGCTAACCTTCCCAGATTCCAATCCTGAGCGCGATGCTTATCAGCCAGCGATCGGCCTGCCTCGGCGTGGAAATGCCAGCGCCTGCCCCCGCTCGGCCTACTTCATGCACAGTGCAGAGCAAGTGCGCGAGGAATCTTAGAAGTAGAGGCAATTTAGTCCCGAGACCGTGGTGAGGAGTAAATACGCTAATATATGCCAGTTGCTTAGCACAGGGCCTAGCTCAGAGGACGCGCTCCATAAATGTATCCGTTGGCCTCAGTCACTGTCTCCACTAAGTGACCAGAAAGCGAGAGCGTGTCCTTGGCCCCTGGCCTCGGAGTCCCCTGCAGCACCAGGCACCGGGCTGAGCCCACTGGAGGCACGAGGTAAAGGCAGGTCCACAGACAAGCAGTCTTCCCTTCCCCCTTCCCTAACCCTCAGCCCAGACAGTGGCCTGCCTTTACTCTGCCCAGGCCAGTGCCGGCCATGCCGCAGACGCGCCACACAGGCATTCCACACAGGTGGTTTGGACCAGATTTGCGTGCCATCTCAGTGGCTCCAAGGCAGTCTCCATGGCGACTCCCAGTCCAGCAGGGGGAGGAAGGTGCCTCCAGATCCGGGGGCTGGCACACGACAACCTCTAAACACTTGCCATATTTTTTCTCATTTCTCAGACAGATTGTGGGTTGTGTGTTCATTAATTAAGATGAGAGTAATTGGTCCCAGAAAATAGTCTGCATATCAGCTTGCAAATTGTGTGCACAACGAGGCCCCGTGGTTCTTTCTCTCCCATCTCATAGCTCTATAGCTGGTTCCTTGGCTCCTGACTATTTCCCCAAATCCCCAGGCCCTCGTTTTACTATAACAGTCAAAGAATAAAGGGAGGGTAGGATTTGGAACAGAATTTCCTTGGCTTTATTGGAAGTCGGTTCATGCTCAGGGAGAGGAGAAATAACAACTACCCTCCTATGTATGTAATACTTTGTGATTTAAAAAAAAAATGCTTTCCTATATGTAATTTCATTTATTCCTCACTTCATCACCGGGAAGAAGTTATTATTAAAGGTGTTAAGAGCTCAGGTATGGAGCTCAAATCTTGTCTCCTCCTCTCAGTAGTTGTGGAAATGACAACTTGCTTGGGCTTTTCATGGATCCCTTTCCCAGTGTGAAATAGAATAAGTTAGGACCTACTCCACTGGATGAAACTGCGGGCTAAATGAAATCATGCAGGGAAAGCACAGCATCTACACAGTGAGCTCTCAAGCTTTTTGTTGTGGTTACAGAATATACCCATTTTGCAGATGGGAACTAGGGGTTCTGAGATGTCCAGTTACTCGGCCAAGATCTCTAGCTTGTAACGGGCTTGACAAAAGTCTAGACCTCATGTTCTCTGGCCCCTAAAGGGACACTTAATACTAGTTACCATGGACTGAGTGTGCTTTACACTGCCGTTGTGATGTTTCTGGTGTATAGAGTGCCCTTTGTTGTTATCTTCAGGGAGCACGTATTTTTCCTGGGATGAGGTTAATTTGTGAGCCATTGTGAAGGTCTCTCTCTCTCTTCCTCTCTCTCTCTTTTTTTCCTTCTTTGCAAGACTAGGTGACTTGTACCCTTCCTCAGTTTTTGTACCCTTGGGCCATCTCAACATGCTACTATTTGTAATATTGCAACCCGGAGCTGCCCAAAGTCCCCACTGCTTGCCTTACCGTCTGTGATGAGTTTGTTCTTTTCTAGCCCGAAAACCACCTGTCTGGTTCTAATGGAACGTCTCTCTTCTGATATTCTGCTGTGAAGGACCAGTGTGTCTCTGGGGGAGGGGACCGTGTTGTCCACCTAACTGCCAGCCAGGGCTGAGCCCAAGCCCAAGACCTCACTCGGCACTTACTGCCTGAATGAATGAACCAATCTGTTGATCAGTAAATCTGGGTGATTAGCTCATCTGCTAGGAGTTTGGATTCTGGCCTTCTCTGACTTTTGCAGTCCATGACTCCTCAATCCACAAATGCAGACAGTTATCTCTCTGTGTGTGCTTCCCTGACATTTCTTACAATTGGCTCACCCAAAGCTTGATGCAAGTTCTCCAGGGTCCATCCATGGCAAGCGAGTAGTATAATGTGTGATGTCCACTCATCTTGGGGCTGTAAGAGCTGGGAAACGTTCTTTTTTTTTTCTTTCTTTCTTTTTTTCAAAGATTTTATTTATTTGACAAAGAGAGAGGGAGAGATCACAAGTAGGTAGAGAGGCAGGCAGAGAGAGAGAGGGGAGGAAGCAGGCTCCCTGCAAAGCAGAGAGCCCGTCACGGGGCTAGATCCCAGGACCCTGGGATCATGACCTGAGCCGGAGGCAGAGGCTTTAACCCACTGAGCCACCCAGGGGCCCCCTGGGAGACATTCTTAAAGGGAAAAGCCACCTAGGTGCCCAGGCAGGCTCACATGGCCCCACATGGCCAGGCATCAGGGCTGGAATTCCCACTGCCAAAGTAAGTGTTTCCATCCTACATAAGGAGCAGAACCTGGGGACCTTGGCATGTTTTCCCACATGTTAGCTTTGCGTCTATGGTTGTTGTTGAGTGGCAGAGTAATATGCTGAAAGACGGTGTTTCAAGGAGGAGTCTGGAATAGCTGTGCAGAAGGTCTTTGAGGCAAGGAAACCAGCCAAAGGCTGCTGGAAGACTAGAGGCAGAGGCTGTGACTGAACCTTGCATGGGATCCTCCCATATGGAGGTGACTGAGAGCCCAAGAAAAAACCACACAGTAGAAGAGAAAGCCCTAATTTTTTTTCCTGTGATGAGAACTCTTGAGATCTACTCTCTTGGGGCGCCTGGGTGGCTCAGTGGGTTAAGCCTCTGCCTTCGGCCCAGGTCATGATCTCAGGGTCTTGAGATCGAGCCCTGCATTGGATTCTCTGCTCAGCAGGGAGCCTGCTTCCCCCTCTCTTTCTGCCTGCCTCTCTGCCTACTTGTGATCTCTCTCTCTCTCAAATAAATAAATAAAATTTAAAAAAAAAAAGAAGAAGAAGAAGAGAAAACCCTGGAAAAGCACCAGCACGACTTGAGTTCTAATCCTTGCCTCACCCTTAAGTAGGCCTGCGAGCTTTGACAAGCCCTGTAGTTCCCTGAGCCTCAGGTTCCTGATCTTTTGCACAGAGCCAGTTATCTTTCCCTGGCTTATTCTGTTGTGTTATAGCAAAGCTCAAACAAGATGATGGCTGTCAAGGAGGTTTGAGATGAACTTTTAGTGTGATTGCAGGGGAGTGAGGAGCTATATATAGGGTATTTTAATATAGTGAATGTTTCTCTGGATGAGACAGCCTCTTATTCTAAGGAGAAAAATTGGTTCGAGCCCAAGGCTAGTCATTAAATCAGCAAAACGATTTTACTTTTGTTGGCCTCAGTTTCCTTAGTATTTGAAATGGAAGTTAGATTAAATGGTCTTTAAATCCCTACTAGGGGCATGCTAGGATACTAAGTCTGATTAATTTATGGCTAGCAGATTAACTACGTGGAAGAGACTTCTGTCCCCATTTTTGGAAAAGGAAATCACATTTACCGATTACCGACGGCTTTTTGTCAGGTGCGTACGTTCCCTGGCTCCTGTAAGTGTCACACAGCCCGATGAGGCAGACTTTATTACCCTCATTCCACTCAGAAGAAACAGCCTCAGAGAAAGTTATGAGTAGAATTGTCTCTTGCTCTTTCCAACTCATGTGCTGAAGTCCCAACTTCTGGAATCTCAGAATGTGACCGTATTTGGGAATGGGGTCATTACAGAGGCAGTCTATCAAGGTGAGGTCATTAAGATGGACCCTAATCCAGTATGACCAATATCCTTATAAAAAGGGGAAATTTGGACACATGCACTCATACAGACTGCCACAGGAAGATGAAAGCGGGGATGAGGGCCATGTTTCCACCTGCCTAGGAATGCAAAAGATTGCCTGCAAGCCACCAGAAAATAGGGGAAAAACACAGAGCAGATTCGCCCTCCAAGCCTGCCAAAGGAACCAACCCTCCAACACCTTGACTTAGGACAAAGACCCTTTAAAACTGTGAGGCGATTAATGCCATTGTTTAAGCCACCTTGTTTTGTTGTGGCAGCCCTAGGACACTAGTACAGAGAGGTTGAACAACTTCCCTAAGGTTGCAAAGCTTGTGCTCTAATTCAGGTCTGTTGCATTCCAAAGTCCACTGACTTGTCATTGCACACACCCTCCATACCCTGGAATGTCAACTCTGGGCACATGAAGGAATGGCCGGTGAAGATATTCTGGCCTTGAGCATTTCAGACGCTCAGCATTCTCTCCCCACAGGCACTACTGGTCCTCTGACCTGCCTGAGGAAGGGGATGGAGTCGCCAAGCATCAAGGGCCCTTTCCTCCTCTTCCTTCTTGCTGGCAGTGTTAGGGGAAGCAGCAGGGAGGCTGGCAGCCCCTGGCTTGGCTGGCTTCCCCAAACAGGGGCCTCCAGCAGTTAGAATGTGGCATCCCCTTGCTGGGGAACCAGATGCCCCACACAGGAATGTGATGTCACAGCAGGAGGGGTTGCAGAGCAAAGGTAATCAGGGAGAAGCTTCTCAGGCTAATGTTGCCTGTTGTCTAACAGCCCATGGCTCCTGGCCGAGACAGCAGAGAGTTGGCAGTTTACCCCAAGACTTGTGAGCACACACTTCTAAAACTGAAGACAATCTTTCCTGTTGGCATCTAGAATTTAATGGGGACTCGGCAGCCCCCCCCCCACAGGCTCCCCAGAGGGTGGAAAGGGCAGCAAGGGAGGGACTCTCAGAAGAAAATCTCTGCCCAAGCACCTGCAGTTTGTCCCTTCGCCCTCCCGCCTGTCTTCCTTACAAAGCAAGGGAGAAAACAGGCTTGGAAAGGTGAAGTGGGTTTTCCCAGGCACAGGAAACCTAGATTAAAACTGGTCTGTCTGCATGAGTCTCTATGCTTTTAACTCTGCAGCACATAACCATAATGCAGAGAAGCAGTGGCCACAAGTTCTGTCTTTCTCTAGTGCTCCTGAGCTTAGAGGGTCAACAGGGGATGGAGTGGGAACTCAGTGCCCCGTGGGAGACGGTTCGAACTTTGGTTTTTCTGCCTAAATCCCAGATCTAACCATGTCTTTAGCGGGTGAGTCCTTACTAGCTACAAGGAAAAGTCCTAACCCCTTAACCCGGACTCAACTCTTCTCTTAGCCCTTCTTTACCCTTCCTCATCTCATTGCTGCTTCTTCCAACACCAGGAGTTAGGCTCCTGGCATCCCTAACTAACCCACTTCCTCTAAACATCTGCTTTCCACTTCTTTGCTTGGGCTGCTCTTTCCCCTAGCTCAGTATGCCCTGCCCTGCCTTACATGAGAACTCCTGCACATACATCAAAACCCAGTGTCCCAAAACAGTGTCAAGGCTGTGAGGGCACAGGGACTGTGAGCACAAGCTCTGGAGCAGGACATCCTGGCTTTGGACCCTCTCTCTGCTACTTCCAAGCTGTGTACCCTTGGGAAAGTTCCTTCACCTGCTCTGGCGAAGACAGTAATGAGTATAAGCTCCTCCATTAGCTTATTGGGAGGATGAAAACGATCAACACTTTGATGGTTTATGGTTTTCTATTTAGTACTTTGGGCTACTAATCCTTCCTTGCTGGTCGACCCGTCTAAACTGTGTGCACCTTGGAGGAAGGGACTGTGTCTTATTTGCCTCCTGTAATTCCTAATACAGAGCCTAGTGCCTGGTTGATAAATATTTATTAAATAAATGAATAAATAGATACATATAAAAATGAAAGCATATTTAAGGTGGCACACTTATGTGGATATCTCAAGCATCAACCAGGTGTTTACAGCATTAATAATAGAATGAGTTAATGTCTATTGAGTGGTTACTATGTACCAGACACCGTTTAAATACTTTGCCTGTTGGGATGCCTGGGTGACCCTGTCCATTAAGGGTCTGACTCTTGATCTCAGCTTAAGTCTTGATCGTGGAGTTCTGAGTTCAACCCCTGTGCAAGGTTCCAAAAAATTTAAAAATTTAAATACTTTGCCTGGTAAACTCATTCAATTGTCTCAACAACCCTCTGAAGTGATTGTCATTTTCACCATGAATTTATAGGTAAGAAACCTAAGGTAGCTGGGCTTTCAGGATCTTCCTGACAGCCTTCCTGACAGTATATTCCTAGCCCCGTGGCTAGAATATAGCAGAACTGGATCCAATGCAAGCCTGGCTGCAGCATCCCAGCTCAGGGCCACTGCATTGCTCTTCTCCGGGGGAAGCTATAATGGTGGTGACTGGCCCAGAAAAGCAAGAGGAGACTCCTGAAACAGCAGTGGGTGCTGAGAGCTAGGACGGAATGAGGGAGGCTGGGCAGGGCAGGCTGTGTTTGGAGCAAGCAGGGAGGCTTGAGACCTTCCCTGCAAATGACCCTGGTCCGTGCCTCACTTTTCTCTGTGAGTGCGTCCAATTGTCTTAAAGGCACTGAGATAGAGCAAACGGCCATCAGACAGCAAATAGGGTCCTAACTGTGTGTAGGAAGATGGATAAAATGATTCCTTCCTTTTGTTTTGTGCTGCATTGGTAGCATCTAGAAGAATGCCTGACACGTAGTATATATTTAATTCTTAGCAGTTGAATAAATGAATGAGGAATCAGGAACTCCAGGATTCAGTAGCTCTCATAGGTGTCCCATTTCCACTTGTGTTACGTTAAATCATTTCTCATGCGTATGCCAGAAAGTCCAGGTTAGAGAAGGGGGTACACATCTTTGCATGAAGAGACTGTGCACATCCAAGAAGCATGTCTCTCATCACTTCCAGGTGCAGCGGCCCTCAAGAGTCCTGTGTTTGTGGAGCTCCGGCGGGGAGCATTGCTATGAACGATGAGGCCCCCAAATGGTCTTAGTGGAGAGTAAATATTAACACTTTGAATCCATTGCACCTCCTTGATTACTGAGAAAACTTTCTGGAGGCTGGCAGAGAATTATTGCACCATGTAACAGTCGAACATGGGTGATATAGTGGGAGCGAGTGGCATAAATGAGTTCAAGGCAAAGATGGATTTGCACTTGGAAGCTGAAACCATACAGTGAGGTTTGCCTGTGGAATTGCAAAGTACGCCTGGAAGAATGCCAAGAATAATGCAGATGGGCGACTGGCTGTCTCAGCCCATGCTTTCCATTGTGGCCAACTGTAAAGTGGAAAAATTAATAGCACCTACTTCGATAGGGTAGCAAAGAGGAATAAATGAGTTAGTACAAATAAAGCACTTAGAACGATGCTGAGCAGGTAGTAAGCATTCAGTGAGCGTTAGTCAGAATGAATACACACTAGGTGCCATTGAATACAACTAAGAATAAGGGATGGGGCTATTTCGTCTTCACAACCTTTGCAGGGTATGAACAGCCAGTCACATAATTGCTGTATGTTGTGACAGGTGCCCTGATGGCAAAAATTCAGGATGATTTGCAACTCAGAGGATGGGTTTCCCTCAGCTAGACTTGGAGTGTCAGGGAAGACCTCACAGGGGAAGTCACGTGATGGAGGAAATACAGGAACGGGAGGCGGTCCTTTGGAGAGCAGGGGATAGGTTGCTCCCAAGCAGAGGGGTTAGCAGTGTGCGAGGACCTGGAGGGAAGAGCTTGTCCGTTATGAGAACTCAAATTCAGGCTAGCTGCCACTTGGAGTTGCTGGGTGATTTCTTTTCCTAGGGCTGCGTAACAAAGTAGCACCAGCTGAGGGCTTAACAATCTAGAAATGTATCTTCTCACAGTTCTTAAGGTTGGAAGCCCAAAACCAAGGTGTTGTTGGCAGGGCACAACTAACTCTCTGAAGATTTCAGGGAAGAATCCTCCTTTGTTTCCTCCTAGTTTGGGGTCGTTACCCACAAGCCTGGCATTCCTTGGCTTGCAGCTGCCACACGCCAATCTCTACCTCTGTCTTCCCTTGATTGTCTTCCCTCTGTGTGTGTCTCCATTTGCTCTTCTCATAAGGACACCAGTCATTGGGCTAGGGTCCTCCCTAATCCAGTCTGACCCCATTTACCTCAATTAATTACATTTGCAAGGACCAGATTTCCAAATAAGGTCACATTCTGAGGTTCTGAGTAGAAATAAATTTGAGGGAACTCTATTCAACCCAATACTATGGGGGTGGCCAGGGGAGTGGAATTGAATAAGAATGACAATGAGAAAACTTCAAATGAAGGGATTAATACTATGTACTATCAAACCAACATTTATGAACACTTACAGTGTTGATACACTGCTTGAGAACTGTGGGAAGAGAACTGTGATTCACAGTTAAGAACTGTGGTAAGCACTTTATGCATGTAAATTGCAGACTCCCTTTGAAGGAACAAGCATCAGGTTAAGTGAGGCCAGAGAGAACCACCAGAGCTCAGAGTTCACACAATGTGCCATCAGTCAGGGTCACCATAGGAAATAGATGGCACTCTTGGATTAGGATAATTCAAGAGAGTTTTTAATAAAGGGACTGTTTACTGAGCAAGGTATAGAGAAACTGCAAGGGATAGAGCAGGTCACCTGTTGTTACCACCCATGGGTCTGAAAGATGTAGGAGAGGGAGTAGCCCTTAGAACCCAGAGCAGAACATTATGTGAAGACAGCCACTTTGAGAAGAGCTGTGACCTTTGGGCAAGGGAGGTAGCCCATCCAAGGTGACTACAGAGAGAGGGAGCCTAAATGGATACTCTGACTCAATTTCTTCTTCCACCTGGTCTCTTGTTGAGACCCCATTGGCCTCCCCCAGCTAAAAGCCAGAGGACAAGAGAGCCCATTTGTGTAGTCCACATGTGTCAGCCACATGGGTGTGGAACCCAGTGGAGAAGGCTCGGGTGTGGATCTAGACAGGCAGGCAAACAGCATCTTGCTCTAGGACACTGATGCAAAGCAGAGCACAGGAGGCAGAAAATAGTCAAGTTAGATTGTGATGAGAAAGACCATATAACCAAACATTAAGAATAAACATGGGATCTGGTGAGACTGGTTTAGGGGTGCGTGGGTGGCTCGGTGGGTTAAGCCTTCGGCTCAGGTCATGATCTCAGGGTCCTGGGACTAAGTCCCACATCTGGTTCTCTGCTTGGTGGGGAGCCTACTTCCCCCTCTCTCTCTGCCTGCTGCTCTGCCTACTTGTGATCTCTCTCTCTCTCTCTCTCTCTCTGTCAAATAAATAAAATATTTTAAAAACCTAATGATGTACTACTGTATGGTGACTAACCTAATATAATAAAAAATAAATTTAAAAATTAAATTAAAAAAATAACTAGTTTACTCCATGTCCAACTAACTGTGTGACTTTGAGCATATGCCTCCTCACGCAGTTGCAGAGATGATTGTACAAACCAACTCAACCAGCGAGCTTAACACAGGACATGGTATTTGTTATGCATGCTCAGCAAGCAGCCACTACTGCGCTGTTACCATGAATGGCGCTGGACGGCAATCTGTTGCCGTGGGGCCTCTTTTGAAGGGCTGTGGCCAGTCACCATCACGACACACAGCACTAATCCATTCATTTGCACATCGATCCGTTCAATACATGTTTGCGGGCATCTGGTATGTGCCCATCCCTGATCTAGCTGCTAGGTGTGAACCAAGCAAACAAAATTCTCTACTGTTGTGGAGCTCATTCTGATGGGGATCTGATCTGAAACAGATCAAAGCAGGGCAGAAAAGAGAGATGAGTGGTGCTTGGAGTGGGGTTGCTGGTGGAAACACAGTGGCAAGATGGATCATTTAGAAGGTGATATTTGAGCAACAATCTGATTAGAGTTGAGGGAGAAGGGCATGCTGATCCTGGAGGGATGAGGGTTCTAGGTGAAAGGAAAGACAAGGCAGACCCTAAGACCAGAGCACACCGGAGCTTTCGAGAAGCAGCAAGGATGCACCACAGTGGGAACTCAGTGCAACCAGGTCAGGGAGGATTTAATAGGGGCCAGATCTGCAGCCCATGGTCTTTAAAGGACTGTCTTCTGCAACACACAGGGGCACATTCTGCCCTCCTGGGGATCTCGCATTAACACAGGTCCCCATCTGTCAAATGGGGATAAGAATCCCATGTTGTTTATTTCCCAGAGAATTTTAAGGGGCCAGTAAAAAGATGGGTTATGATGATGTTCTCAGCATAATTATTAGACGAGATAATGTTTTTATTGCTTAGTAATTTTGCTTTAGGCCTCCTGCCGTTGAGTGGAAAGGCTACCCGTGCCCTTGAGAATATTCCTGTGCTGGACCATTGCTTGACAGCAGGTTGTCGTGTCTTTTATGCAGAAACTCATCTTCTTCCTTTGCCTCTTCCACTCCAGGACCTGGTTTTTTAAAACAGCAGTTTCTCCCCACTGTGGTCCATGACCCAAACCTCCTCAGTGGAATCACAGACCAGTAATTCAGAGAGGCCTGTTATTTATCCTATAAGCAATAAAGACTTTCTGTAGTTTATAGGAAATAAATGTGCTTTTTACTGTCATCCATGGTTCTTATTAAACGTAGCCCCTCGGTGGGGAAATATCTTTGAGGGACCAAGCAGTTTTATGTCGGAGTGGCCAATGAGCTGATAATGGGTTTTATGTCTAGCAGTAACCAGCGACACTGCAGCCAGCCCTGACTTCATTTCAGTAAGAAGTTGTGGATTTCTCAGCCCACAGCGTGTAAATACTTCTCATTAATATGGTGGTCTGCACCTGTAAGTAGAGAAGCCAGCATCCCCATGACGTCCGCTGGTGGAAACGTGGACTCCAAGAAGCCTGGGCCAGGAGTGAATGGCATGAGATTATGAAGGGGGATGGAGGAGTGGAGAAAACACTCTGCACAGTAGAGTCTTTAAGTTATGAAGAGTTTGGTTTTTTTGTTGTTGTTGTTGTTGTTGGTTTGTTTTTTTTTTGTTTTTTTTTTGTTTTGTTTTGTTTTTTTTTGTAGATCTAGGAACAGCTCTGTTATCTCTCTTGGTAGGTGAGTAGAAGGAGTAAAGGTGACTAAAATGTATAGATAATTATCCTGGGCATCAAGCACTTTACACACACTGTGTTTTTTGATACCGGGGAGAAAAAAAGACCCCTGGTGAAATTGACATTTTCATCCCAATTTTATATAGGATGTGAAAGGAGATTCGGGATTAAGAGACTTACAATTGATACATAACTGAGCCAGGACTGAAACATTGGGAACTTTGTAGGACATAGTGTCTTCATCTGTAAAACACGGTTGATAATGGCACACCTGCAGATTTGGGTAGAAAGGACCAGCATGGTGCTGGTGTGTAGTTCGTGCTTGGCAAGAAGAAGGTCCTGATCAGCTCTATATCTCCTTGCTAACTTCTTCCATCTCTTTCCTTCTCTTCAGCATTACATACAAGTGAACGTGGGGCGCGGGTAGTAATGTGGTCCCCTATGGTGTAGGTGAGATGATGGGAAGTCAGATCCAAACCAGGGTCTTATCAACCTGTACTTGTGGACACTAGTGGACACCGTGGGGGTCTTGGACTTCTGTTTGGAATCACAGCATTCCTGTAGCTTGCAGAGTGATTTTCTAGTGTTATTTAAATGTAAATATAGAAATCAGGTTTCCATCACCATTGGGGAAGGCATGGGAAGAATGAATCAATATTCACTGATACCTACTGTAGCATATGTTATCTTCATCATAGTTCTAAGAGAATGTAAGTTCGTTGAGATTTGGAATTTTGGTCTGTTTTTGTTTGCCATGGTATCTGCAGGATCTAGGTCAGCATGTGGCAGGGAGCAGAGCATCAGCACCTATTCGCTGAGGCTGTGGCTTAAGGAAGAGGACACCAGCAAGGCAAATCCTATCAGCCACATGCCACGGAGTAACTCATGAAGATAGAGTGATCTGGTTAATTGTCTCTTATTTCCCTAAATATTGCTTAAATTAACCCCCTGCTCTCTATCACACTACACATACCACTTCCAAAACTCCATCATATTTTACCCTTATTCCTGCTGTAGTCTCCACTTTATGCTCCACACTGTCATTGAATCCATGTCAGAAATAGCCAGAAAGACTTGAAAATAATACAACAATGTCACTCTCCCGTTAAATGCCTGCCAATAGCTCCATGCCTTCCAAATGCAGGCCTAAGCTCTCTCAACTCACAGGAGCCTACCGGATCTGGCCCACTAATCTCCAGTCCCATTAGTCTCCTCTTGCAATTCTGGACTGAACTACTTTTACATCCTCAAATGAGCCATGGTCTCTCTTGCCTCAGGGCCTTTGCATATACTATTCTGTCTGCCTAGAACACTGCTCTATCCACCCTCCTACACCTCTCCATACAAAATCCTTTTCTAGATTTTTTGTTTTTTGATCTCTAACAGTGAATAGGTCTCTATTCACTGTTATAGTCTCTATCTAATGTCATTCTTCAGGGGGCCCTGCCTGAGACCTACCCCGTAAATTTCCCAACTTCATGCTTCCATAGTGCCCTGAGTGTCTTCTTTCAAACACTAATGGCTTTTAAGTACTTGTTTTCCCCCCAGGGAGAGCCCTATGGAGGAAGAAGCAGATTATATCTTATTTACTCTATTGCACCCCATGCAATACCTGATTGTATAATATGTGCTCAATAAACATTCATTGAACAGATAATCATCATTTCAATACTAAGAGTATCCTGCAAACTAAGAGTCATTCCCACTTTTCAGATAAGGAAACTGAAGTCCAAAGAGATTAAATTTCAAACTCAGGGTCACATAGCAAATGATAAATTCAAGTCTGACTGCAAAACCCATGGTCTTTCTGCTATTCCAATGAATTATTCCAGCAAATAAAATATTCCGCTTACTGAAGGGTCACAAAATGTATTCTGTGCTTGGTACCAATTTGTAAAGAATCAAAACCTACCAGATGCAATCAATCCATTCCCTGAAGACTCAAAAGGCCCTGCGGAGGATATTAAGGTAGCTGCTGAAGGACTCTGGGCATAACTGTCATTGGAAGGGAGTTGGAAATCATTCAGGCTATTTACGTTTCCCCTCTAGATTCATAATAAACAGTCTCTGAACTTGACTTTCAACTCACAGAGATGATCCTGTTTACTTCCAGTGTTAGTACAAGAGCCCATCTTTTTCACATGTATGGAATGACATGAGGGTCTTTCGTGTCTTCTCCCGTGGCCTACGTCTGCACCATCCCCTTACTATCTGGGTTTCTGATTTGGACGTGTGATCATGGTAGGACACCCAGGCTAGGGAATTCCTCGCACCCACCCCACCTGTTCTGTGAGATGCCACTCGTTTGTACATCCACCAGAGGGCAGTGACAGCAGAAAAGGCCAGCCTCCCCCATGCCACACTCCGTAACTCACCACCCAACACAGGAGCTATGGGCCCCACGGGGTTAGTTACCAAGCACTGGAAATATAGCTAGTGCCACCTGTTAGAATGATAATATTTGGTTATATTCACTTAAAGAAAATATACCGTGTAAGTTAATTTCACCTGTTTCTTTTTATTCACTTAAAGGCGTTGACCAGAAAATTTAAGATTTCATATGTGGCTCACATTCATGGCCCACATTATATTTCTTATAGACACCACTTCTTGATATAATCTATAGAAAAATGAAACAGAATTCCTAAAATAATTATAATTTGAATATAATTTTTCATCCTATACATAAACATGTTGCACAAATATTATGTCATAACAAGACTTAGGGGGATCTTAGAGCTTCTCTAGACTATCCTTATTTTATGGTGGGAGCAACTGAGGCCCAGAGTGTTGAAGCAACTTTGCGCAATGTCACACAGCCAGTAAGCAATAGAGCTCGTCTTTGAACCTGGGCCACTGGCACCAAATCAGTTTCCTTCATTCAAAGAGTGGTCCACAGAATCCAGGCATCATGGAGCTTAGAGGGTATCCCTGAGAACCTCCTACCTCCCAGGCATTAGCACCAGTGCCTGGAACATCGTAGGCACACTTTTTTTCAAATCACTCTGGAGATAACTGCACCACACTGCACAAAGGATACAAAGATAAGTTAACTCTCAGGCTCAGAAGATACCAGATGGATAGTAACCAGTTAAAATCATAAAACAGAGATACTGGCAAAGTACAACTGAAAACTAATATGGAGTATATCCAACTGCATTAGTAATTAAGAAATGCAAATAAAAATCACGATGTTTCATTGTTCGTTACCTTCATGTTCTTTCTAGTTTCAGAGGATTTAAGATTGTTCATAATCCTACATTAGAAAAAAAAATCAATAGAAAATAGAATCAATATAAAGAATAGGGGAAAAAACAACAACAACAAAAAAACCCCTCCATTTTTCTTTTTGTAAACATGTCCTGTGGAGGGAATGGAGCTTCATCCCAAGTAAGTGGTTTGGACTATACAAACATTTCAGTTACCGTGGAGTCCTTTAACCCAGTTTGATTGGCTTTAGAAAAAGAACAGTTATGTCCCATTGATTATTTGATATACACCCAGCAAAATATTTAATTTTATTTAGCTTAGGAAGATCCAAAATCCCTGGTTATTCGTTAGTATCAAAATGAGAAAATTCCTCAGGAAGCGAAATCAAGTCTTCTTCTGTCCCTCAGTTACTGCCATGGGACTTCACACATAATACTCAACTCGACAAAACTTTGCTGAATATAGGATGATGTCCACATTTATTCTGTGCCAGGTAGGTGCCCGTGCACTTTATAAGCCTCCTTATATAAATGAGCTCATTTAATAATCTCAAAATCCTGAGAATTTGAATCTTCATTTGCAGATAAGAAAATAGACACTCCAAAAGGTTAAGAAACATGCCCCAAATCTCTGGTTACCAGGAGTCAGAGCTGAGATTTGAACCCATAATGTAGCTTGTTCCAAAGCTTGTGTCACTATGTCACATGAAGGATTAGAAGAATAAAGGGAAAAGAAAGAGTATAGGAGGGAGGGAAGGAGGGAGGGAGAGAGGAAGGGAGAGAGAGACAGAGAGAGAAGAATGAAGAGAACAAAGATGGGAGGGAAGGAAGGGGTGAGTGTGGAAATACACGTCTTTTGGTACATAGTCTAAGAAAGACAGAGAAGTCAGAGTTTCCCTGGAGAAAATTATTCCTGGCAATTTAGAGAAATTTTCTAAAATAGCAGGTTAGGAACTCAGCCACCGTGGAAGGCTTGGTTCTCCGAAAGTTCCCCCAGGACAGTCTCCTCTCTTGCCACCTCATTATCGCCAGGAACAATCTGCATGGCCAGTAATGAGGGAATCTTAATGCCAGCAGCCTCAGGAGTGGGAAGAGCTCAGGTCACAGGATCAGGCCTGGATGCTGGGGAGTGAGCTGTGTGGAGCTGCTGACTCTCCCCCTGGACCTGCAGTCCATTAGTCCTTACCCCCTCAGCAGGACAGTAATGAGAAGGTGAGGCTCACTCCACAGCCCTCTGCCAGCAGATCATGGGGTGGGGGTGCGGCATCCCCAGGGGCAAGCTCATCCCGCAACCAACCTTGACCAGCTTGCCATCACCGAGGTGCTGCAGGTCTGCCTACGGGACAGCGTCTGTCCACAGTTCTGGCTCCCCCTGAGCTCTGCTCCTTACAAAAGTGCACTTACATGATTAGGGAGCCAAGTAGCTCCAGCCTGCATCTGTAACATCCTTTCTCGTTTCCGGTTGTGTATTTCCACCTGTGAGCCCACGCTGTTTAGTGGATAAGGCAAAGACTTTGGAGCCAGAGTTTTTGTTTGTGTTTTGTTTTGTTTTGTTTTGTTTTTAGTTTTATTATTTGACAGACAGAGAGCACAGGTAGGCAGAGAGGCAGGCAGAGAGAGAGGAGGGGAAGCAGGCTCCCCACTGAGCAGAGAACCTGATGCGGGGTTCGATCCCAGGACCCTAAGATCCTGACCTGAGCTGAAGGCAGAGGCCAATGCAGTGAGCCACCCAGGCATCCCTGGAGCCAGAGGTTTTGTTTTTTGTTTTTTGTTTTTAAAGATTTTATTTATTTATTTGACAGAGAGAAATCACAAGCAGGCAGAGAGGCAGGCAGAGAGAGAGAGGAGGAAGCAGGCTCCCTGCTGAGCAGAGAGCCCGATGTGGGACTCGATCCCAGGACCCTGAGATCATGACCTGAGCCGAAGGCAGCGGCTTAACCCACTGAGCCACCCAGGCGCCCTGGAACCAGAGTTTTAATCGTAGTATCCCTCAGCCTCTATCAACTATATGACATTGGGCATTTTACTTCACATCTATGAACCTCGGTTTCTCACATGTCATGAGGAATAATAATACCAGCCTCATAGGTTTATTTGGATTATTACTATCCATTATTAATAATCATTGCTAACACTGAGTATGATGTGTCAGGTTCTGTGTTAATTGCTTTTTACATATTATCAGTAATCCTCATAAACTCTCCATGTAGATATTTCTTGTATCCCTAACTTACACAAGTAGAAACCAAGGCTGAAACTGAGACAGAACTGAGCCCCAAGAGACCTGTCTCTCTGACAAAGTCTGTAACCCTCACCACTATGCTATCTTGAAATTAAGAATTGAACAACCAGAACAAGACCCTGATAGACTATGTTGTCAGTAATATTACCTATTTTCTCCAGCCCTTTTCTCTTTGACTAGTGTCTCAGTTTGGAAAATAGAAAAAATAAGAAAATAGAAAGCTTTCTAGGTATTTCAAACAGGAGAAATTCAATACGGGAATTGGTTGCATGGATAATGGAAGAAGTGAGAATCCAAAGGGGAAATTGTGGCTAGCCAGAGACCAGCGATGAGAAGAAGCAATTGTAATCCTCAGACTAGAGGAACAGAAGAAGAAGGTGGTTCTAGCCAATCCCAGAGACTGGGGTCACCTTCAGATGCTAGAAACTAAAAGGAACGATGGAAGAGATGCTACTCCTCCTGGAGATGCCAATGTTTAAAGCCAGAAGAGATGGGGATTGAAATACCCTGACCTCTTCTCTCCTCTTACCCTGTAGCCACCCCACAGTACCTCAGACTGGCCATATAAACTTACAACCCAAGAGCCTCAAGGCAGCTAGAGAAATGTCATCTGCTGTAGCAAGATAACTTGACAAAGAAGGACAGAGAAGAGATCTGAGATCGACAGGCAGGTGCCTGGCATATCTAACAATTCCATGAAACAGGCAGGTTGAGATTATCCTCTCCATTTGACTTTGCTGAGTATTCAGTCAATGGCCCGATCATGATCCCATTTTATAGAATGAAAAAGTAAAGCCCAAACAATAAGACCATCAGAGACCCAAAGAAGGAGTCATTAGCCCTGTGGGATTCAAGGAAAGCTACAGAATACGAAGGACTTTGAGATGTCCTGGGTTATGGACAAGTAGGGTTTTGTCAGGTGGCTCAGCTTTAAAGGGTTCTCCAGGCAGAGAACTGAAGAGGTAAAGATATGGATCCATGAATTGAAAGGTTTGGGCTATATAGTTTCTGAATTTCCTATCAATTCTAACTTTTTTTTTTTTTAAACCTTGGAATCCTCCTGGAGACTGGAGAGATATATAAAGTGTATCATTTTCCTAACAACTTAAGGATCCATTTCCTAATACTGAATTAAATCCCTGGGTCCCTGTTTTCACTGGCCCCATGATATCCCTTCGTGTTGATGGAGAAGTTGATATGCAGATGGGAAACATGTTGTTAACAAGATCTGTCCCAAAGGGACAGAGAATTTTAGTCTCTAGTTAGCATAGTTGGTAATCAACAACATAGCAACTATGCGTTAATGTTTCAGTGACCCATTAGTTCTAGGATACGTTGTCAGGACATTTGATCTGTACATATTTCCATTATAGACCCCTTTGCATTGAGTCTGATGACTGAACTTTGGCATCACACCCCCCCTCTTGCAGTGCTTACCTCCCCCTCCTCCTGCTGGATGGGAGCACTCATTTTGAAATGCAAATCTGACAAAACACAGCCTCCCTCCTTCTCATTTAAAACCCTTCAAGGGTGCTCCATCAAAATAAATCTAAGCTCCTTAGAGTATCTTGGCTCCTTCCTAAATCTCTCTGTCCCCTTAGAATATCTTGGCTCCTTCCTAAGTCTCTCTGTCCCCTTCCTTGAACTGTGGGTTTCAGGTGTATTGAGCTGCTGCTCACGCTGTTTCATGCTTCCGTGAGAACAGTCTGCAGGTGCTGTCCTCGCTGGGCTATCCCTTCCCAGCTACTGTCTCTGCCTCCATCGATTGCTTCCTGTGAGGACTTCTCCCTGCTCCCCTCCTCCTCCTTTTATGCCTGTGTTTTCAATATGCCATGCATTTGTTGCTAGCACAGAACAAGCACTCCTATGTGTAGCCTTAGATGTATAGGGTCTTCTGAAGACCTGACACATAGTAACAACTTGGTAAATGGTAGCTATCAGGGGGAGGAGGGGGGTGGTGTTGCTTTGTTTCATTTCTGCCTTCCTAGTACCTTACACAGTATCTGGCACACAGCAGACTATCAGATAAATGTTGGTTGTATATATGAACAATTGGAGATTTAAAAAAAATAATAAAACATTTTAAAAGTCTCCCTCCCTCTGGGAGTGCCTGGCTGGCTCAGTCAGGGGAAGCATGTGATTCTTGACGTTGGGGTTGTGAGTTTGAGTCCCATGTTGGGTGTAGGGCATACTTACAAATAAAATCTTAAAACAATAACAACAACAACAAAAGCCTTTGATTATTAAATACGGTACTGTTAAGATATTGTCCATAAGTCGGACCTGCCTTGGCATGCCCAAGTAGGAGCATGCTTCCAAGGTTGTTGGCAAGAAGTCCAACGGGGCTTTTATTAGAGGGCCATTAAAGGAGCCAACATCTCTGTATGCATGGCCCTCTCATTTTATTTCTTTGCCCCTTAACTCAGCAGCCACCTGTGACCGGGGCTCAGCTTAACAAGCAAACCTTCCTGTGCAGAACTGACCTGCCCCGTGACAGACGATAACGAAGATCCTTAGCAGATAAGGAGGAGTACTTGTACCTTCTATTATTTATCAACCTTCCAAAGGTTCAACCATGTGGGCATTTAAACAGCCTCAGCTGGGAGGTTGGTGTGGGGCGTGAGCCCTCTGATTAGCAGAGCTGCCTGGTAGACCACCCAGCAGTCAGAATTCGGTGCCATCCCTTGATGTGTCTCTCCGGAGAGGGGCTCGTTGAGCAGAGCGTTCATTCCACGCCAGCCCCAATGCCACCTGCAAGTCCTCCACAGCCTGGAGCACAAGAAACACCAGCACCGGTCCTAGCACATTAGAGGAGGCTGAGCTGACAGTCAATCTGGGGGATTGTCCCCGAGCCGGGGCGGGGGGGTGGGCGGCAGTGTTTAAAGGTCTGTGTTCTACAGACAGACTGCCTGAACTGGAATTCACACTGTGCATTGACACTTGTTAGCTGTGTGACCTCGGGCAGGTTTTATCTCCCCTCGGTGCCTCAGGTCCTACATGAGGAACATGAGGATGGTGGGAAGAGTGGCTTGGGGTTGGGGGGCTCACCTGAATGCGTATGGGCGGGGTACGATCGAGAGCTGTGGCTGATGTATGATGAGCACCACGCAATGTAGGTTCTCACTAGTCATTCTACAGACATCAGCTGAGATACGCTGAGCCTTGTTCTAGGTGCTGTGTAGGGAAACAGATGGAAGAATGTGCTTCTACCCTCACTGATCGCCACCTGCAAGAGACAAGGAAGTTAATCCCTGCAGTAGTTGGACCACTCTAAATGCAGGTTGCTCAAGATTCCAAGAGCATTACAGAGCCTCTGCCCAGGGTCATCAAGGGAGGAAGGCATTAAGGACTTCATAAGAGAAGATACTGCAGGGGTGCCTGGGTGGCTCAGTGGGTTAAGCCTCTGCCTTTGGCTCAGGTCATGATTTCAGGGTCCTGGGATTGAGACCCGAATCGGGCTCTCTGCTTGGCAGGAAGCCTGCTCCCCACCCCTTTTCCCCTGCCTCTCTGCCTACTTGTGATCTCTCTCTGTCAAATAAATAAATAAAATCTTTAAAAAAAAAAAAAAAAAGAGAAGACATTGGAGCTGAAAGGTGGAGTGGGAGTTTGGCAGAGAATATTCCAGATATGTAGGCCTGCCAGTGTGAAGGTGCAGAGCTAGGGCCCAGCGTGGCCCGTCTGGGGAACTGTAATGTGTAACTGGCCCGTAGGTGTGACGAAGCAGGGACAGGTGAGAGGGTGCATCACACCGGGGCCACTCTTTGGGCCCCATATGCAACTCTTAGGAGTTTAGCCCCAGTTTCTGTGGGTTCTGAGAATTCTCTCAGAATTGTGAGATTTGGTAAAACAAGAGAGAATTGAGATGGATGCTTTTTGTTGCACTTTGAGCGATTCGATTTATTTTTAGGAGCAAAAAATGAATAAATAAAACACTAGACTTCCATGAGATCGGCGTTGGACCCGAGTTTCCATACAGGCAAACAGAACATCAGTTTGTGAGCTGCTTCTACTTGGACATGTGGCATATTTTTAACTCTATGATTCTTCTGACCAGGGTTCTCCGTCCAAAGGAAACTCATTTAGCCTGAAGGTTCTGTACCAATTACATAGTTTTATAAGGTCAAAGTAAAAGTTGGGAGTCATTTTATCTTCATCTGTACTGGTAGAAATTACAGAATCAAGCTGCTTTAATGAGAAAAAAAACCGGGAAGGGAGATGTGAAAATGAAGGTGTCAGCACCGCTGGAGATTGCCGCCGCTTCTGGAAGCCGGAGGATGAGGCTGGGGTGGGCTGTGAAGTCCTCTGACAACGTGGTCTCCGGCCCCGAACAAGTTGCCGGGGCTTCAAGAGGAACAGACATGAAACACAACATCCTTCCACCCTTATTAAGATTTAATCCTGCTTTCAACAGGATTGTAATGTTATTAAATTAGATTTTTTTTTCCTTCCTTAAAAAGGGATTTAACTTTTGCTTTCTTGACATCATAATCAACATGGAACAGATGCAAAGGGGAAATTGTGTGACCACTAGTAATACGGATCTATACTTAACATGTAGCATGCGAAGTTATTAAAATGGAAATTAATTCTTTTTATTACTATCGTACCCTATCAATTAATTTGGTTGGAGGTGCTTATGAATATGCAATCATTCCTCCCCACTGCCCATCCCTCAGTCTGTGTGTGCAGAAGGCATTGGTGAGGCAATAGGTGACATTTTAGATGCCTCTGCTAGTTTGGTTACCGTTCTTTGCTCCCCACACATGTGGTAGGTGGCGATCACTGACAAGGTATTGAATTCATTTTACATCCCAGGCTCTGTTCTTAGCACTTCACCTCCACTGCCTCATTCACAATACACCTATGAAATGGGCACTTTCACTGTCCCTGTATGAAGAAGAGGAAGATGTAGCACAGTGAGGCCGAAGGAACTTCCCTGGGTTACGTAGCCATTCCGACCCTGAAAACCGTGCTTTTCATCGTGTGCTACCGTGCGACTCATGGATTCCAAACAAGGGACTAGGACGGGGCTTGCATCTCAGACACCAGGCTCCCAGAGGAAGGGACTATTGTGGGGGATATGGAATGAGATAGAGGGCTCTGCTGGGGACATGTGTTTTAAAATATAGTTTTTATTATTATTTAGGTATGGCAAAGCCGCCAGGTCAGATGACTGTCATTCATAGTTGATTGCCCACAGATCCCCAGAGGAGGGGTCACAGCAGTTCCCAGGGTCCAAATGGAAGCTCCAGGCTTGGTCCGGAGGCAGAGGGAATGGGGGGGAACCCTGGGCCAGAGTCTTCACTGTGACTTCTGTAGGAAGGAACTGGAGGCGGTCTAAGCAGGTATATTATTGGCTCGTTTGAATAATTTCAGTGGGCTCTGGGCATAGGGGCTGTCCCTGGTTGTTTAGTACTTGGCCCTGGGGTGATTAGGGCAGATGGAAGTGGCCTAGAGTGTTGGGGGGTGGAAGGAGGTATGGGATCTGGATTGGCTTATTTGCATCTGAGAAGTGCACTCCAGGAAAAATTGTTTACTGTCTCTAGGAATTAGCTAATCCTGGGAGGAATGCTTCCTGCCACACATCAAAGCATCAGATATACAGAAAATAAGATATGCTTAATTGAGCAAGGCCTCTGTGGGGGGGGTGGTTTCTGTGGGAAGCCCTTAAGGGGTACCCAGGTGGGAAGGAGGAAAGCAAATGGGGACAGGTGGGCCTGTAAGAAAGCCCTGACTATACAGTGTTTTTTGTGATGCCCAGGAAAAGGCAGGAAATTGGAGGCACTGAAATTCAAATGATCTTTTTGCCTTCTGATATTACCCATAATATATATTTAACTTAATATGCATATTAAACTTTGAGGTGTGGGGGTAGATTATGAACCATCTTTTTTTTTTTTTCAGCATAACAGTATTCATTATTTTTTCACCACACCCAGTGCTCCATGTAATCCGTGCCCTCTATAATACCCACCACCTGGTACCCCGACCTCCCACCCCCTGCCCCTTCAAAACCCTCAGATTGTTTTTCAGAGTCCATAGTCTCTCATGATGAACCATCTGTTTTTTTTTTTTTTTTTTGAACCATCTGTTTGGCAGGACATTTCCTCCTTGGAAACAGAGACCCCGTCTTGATCATCATTGCACACCCTGCAGATTCTGTGTGAGGCCTCTCTCTCACAATGGAAGGGCCCTAGTCCATAACCTGTTGCTAAATCTTGGTTCTTCAATAATATCCCATCAGGCAAAATGTTTCTTCAAGTGCCATTTGCAAACTATGGTTTTAGTAAGAGGGAGCTTGTCTACCCAGGTGAGAGGAGACCCGGAAGAGGGGCCATGGTCACGGTTTGTGCTTGACTGGTAACTCCTGACTCACCATTGCCTCTCTTTTTCCTTACTTTGGAAAAGCAAGAGACATTTTGTAAAGTGGACCAAGATAGCCCTACAGCGGGACCAACTCTAGGTTTGTTGTACAAGTACAGCACTTGATCGTGAGATGATCTATACATCGCTTGTCTAGACTTTTTCAATTAGCAATAATCGCGCCTCGGATAAACCTCATTGGCTACGATACTGCCACTAGACTTTTTATTTTATTTTTAAACTTTTTAAATTTAAATTCTATTAGTCAACATATACTGCATCATTACTTTCAGATGTAGTGATGCTTCATCATTTGCATTTGTGCAAGCTTTGTAATCACCAATCCAGAATTTTAGGACATCTGGATTCCTCCTCTTTCCCCTACCCGGTCTAACAGCAGCTAATCTCATTTCTGTCTCCAAAGTGTGTCCTGGAATGTCCACATTCAAATGTCCTGCACCCAGGTCTGAGAAGCCACAGCTGATTGTCTCCTACACTTCTATGAGAATTGCTTTATGGGTCTCTTCATTTCACTTATCACCCTCCAGCTCCTGTATGTGAGCCATAAATTATTTTGCAAATATAGGAGATATCAAGTCACTCTTCTGCTTAATACTTTTTTTAGTGTATCAGCTGGGGAAGGCTAGCTGCTGTAGCAAGGGGAGCTCATGCAACAGCTCACATGTAAGAGTTATAGGCTGAATGCGTGCAAAGCTCAGCAGGGCGGCCCCACTCTACAGAGTCATTCAAGCCTTCTTAACACATGATTTCAAAGATCCCCTAGATTGGATTTCCTGGAAGCAGACCCTGAAACCAGGATTCATATGAAAGTGATTTGTAGGAAGTTTAAGTGGGAAAAACTGATGCAAACATGGGGAAGCAGGACCAGGAAGGGAAGGAAATCAGACAAGGGTGTAGTATCAAGCAAAAGCCCAAGGAGATAATTTTAGCCTAATCCCACAAATCAAGATCTAGAGACACTGTAGATCCCAGCTCAGCATTGAGCCATTAGGAGAAGAGAGCTGGAGTATTTACGCCTGTTCATTGGTGAAGGGCAACCTCTATCTAGGGAGACAGAACTTCCCAGGTACTTCTAGCAAACAGTGTGGGTCGGCAGAGGGTGTTCTGACCATAAGGGCAGGTCACGGATGAGGACATGGGGGGAGGTGGGGGCTGGCATTTAGGAGAGAGACAACACCTGGAGTCAGCCCTGCAGGCAAATGATCCATAAGGGGATCATTAAGATGATCCATAAGTGGAACCCTGAGCCCACCTGCTCCCTCAGAGGCACCCTGGGGGCGTCATTTCAGGAGGAAGGAGAGAGCCTAGGCAACTTAAACGGGCCACACCCGGAAATGAGTCCCATCACTTCTGCTTACATTCCATGGGCTGGAAGTCAGGTTCAGGGCTGTGGCTAACTCCAAGGGAGGCTGGGAAGTGTGGTGCCGCTGGGTACCCAGGAAGCAGAAGAGAGCAGAAGTCTCCTGCCACAGATGGCCTGCCTTAACACTTGAATACAAATCTATTCTTCCTGCTGGGCCCTACGAATCTCTACCTGCCTGCTTGTCCAGCTGTGTCACCCGCCACTCTCTGCATCCCTGCCATACTGCAGTTGCGTCGGGCACTGCTTTGTCGTCTGCTAGGTTTTGTTACTGCAGACTGTGGAAAAAAGTAGCAGAAACCTTTTGGCCTAAAATTGCAATATTTTGGCTTAATGACAAAAGTGTTCATTTGGCCTTTGTATAAGGGTGTTTGATGGATTGGGATAAAGTAGATGATGAAACAACTAGTCACGTTTAGTGGCGCCTATAAGAACCATAGCTGGCCTTAGATAGACTTCCAGGAAGTGGGGAGCCAAACCTGCCTGTGGGCAGCCGGGGGTGGCCAGGGGCCCTCAGCCAGCCACCCTGTCTCATCATTACTGGTGCTAATGCAGAGCCCCCTGACGCTGGGCTGAAGCTCTCTGATCACCAGTTAGGGGCATGACCTTGGGCAAGTTCATGAACCTACATATCCCTCAGTGTTCTCATCTGTAAAGTAGGACTAATGATTGTTCCTAACTTATGGAATTATTGGAAAGATTGAATGAGTTAATACAAGAGGAGGGCTAAGTGCTTTCTAACTGCTGTGATTACTGTCCGGGCACCTTCGGGGCACAAAGACTGCCACCCGAGCTTCCCGGCCCTCTCCCTGGGGTGGGATCCAGAAGGACACTCTCCTGTTAGTGACTTCTCTTCTGCTTCTTGCTTAGCATGGGCTAAGGGATGCTTGGAGCCAACCAACAAAAGCAAGCTTCTCTTTAAAATGAAGCATGTGTATATATGTATTTTCCCTGCATTAAGCTCTGTGTGGAGGAGTTCATCTGGGACTGGGGGATCCAGGATCACTTCTTTGACGTGGCTGGCACTGCAGCTGGGGCGGCACCAATGGCTGGTGACTGGCTGGGCTCGTGTTCTCTCTCTCCCTCTCTCTGCCTCTCACCTCCTAAAGCTTTTCTCTCCAGGTACCCTCCCTCTCTAGCAGAGTAATCACACTTCTTTACATGATATCCCAGAGCTCTTGAGAATATAAAAATAAATACTGCTATGCCCCTTAAGGCCGTGGCTACTTCTGCCACATTCTGCTGGTCAGAGTAAGACGCAAGGTTCAAGGGGAGGTAGACCCTACCTCTTCTGGGGACCAGTAGCTTGCATATACAGGAATGGAAAGGATCACTGTTGGCCGTTTTGCAGACAATCCCTAATGCTTAGCAAGTAGAAGCTTAGTTTTCATTGTTAACTGGATTCATTTTGGGGAGGAGGGCCAGGGGCTGCAAGACCAAATTACCTTTTCAACAAAAGCCATAAAGACCAGGAAGATGATATCATTAAATTTCTTCTTTGGGATGGGAAGAGATCATTTTTGGGCTAAGTGCTACTAGAATAGCTATAATCTGCAAACATTCAATCTTTGTCTCTATTTCCCTCCGGTTTTCCCATTCTAACTATGGGATCTGGCAGACCAGAAGGAGGACAGTGCCACTGATACTTAAGTTGGAGAAAATCCTTGAGTTGGTTGCCTATCATTGCATAACAAATCATCCCACAATTAGTGGCGTAAAGTAACAACATTGAAAATCTCCCACTCTCTGTAGATGAGGAAACTGAGGCAGCTTAGCTGGGTCCTCTGGGTTCTAGATTCTGGCTCAAACTGCAGTATTTTGGGGGCTGCAGTCATCCCATGGTTTGGCTGGGGCAGGATCCATTTTTCAAGCCTACTCAGAGGTTATTGGCAGGATTCATTCCCTGGCAAGCACTGAGACCAAGGGCTTGGTTCTTCTGGCTGTTGGCAGGAGGCTGCCCTCAGTTCTTTACCACATGGGCTTCTCCATAGGGCAGCTCAGAAATATGGTGGCAGGCTTCATCAGAGTAAGCAGAGAGAGAGCCAGAGAGAGTGAGTGAGTGCCAGCAGGATGGAAGTCACACTCTTTAGGAACCAAATTGCCAGAGCCACCTTCTATCTCTGTTGTTGTATTCTGCCTGTTAAAAGCAAGTTACTAGGCCCAGGCAACACTCAAGGGTTAGGAATCACATGGGGTCTTGCATATTGGGAGGCAGGGATCATGGTGGCCATCCAAGAATTCCAAGTGTTACCATTCCTTCCAGCAATTTTAGACTTGAATTTCACTCCATCCCTAGACATCACACCACTATGCATGGGTTATAATTAGGGTGAAATGTGTCTCAGTGTGCCTGGAATAAGCCCAGGTTAAGTGATTAAAGAGAAAAGATCAGTCTAAGTGTAGAATAACAATGCCTTGAATATTTGAAAAAAAAAAAAATGCCCATAGAGATTTTCTTCATTTTCATAAGGTAGAAGTGCTTTGCGTAAGAGAAGTCAACTTTGTCTCTCCTAATTAATCTATTTAATACGTATCTGTAGAGTTCTTTCTAGATAGTGAGGCTATAAAGTTGGAAAAAAAAAAAAAACATTATCCCTGTCCTTGAAAAAATCAGATGAGAACGTGAACACTTAGTAATGTGTGAAAAATGCTGTGAGAGAAGGTGTCATGCCATCAGAGACGGTGGCCCTTGGATTACTCTGAAGGTTCAGTAGGACTTAGCTGGATGAAGACTATTTCAGCAGGCTCCTAACAGGAAACAAAGGGCATGATCAAAATGAGATCATTGAAGGAAGGTGTATTCCCAAAGGGGAGGGTCTAAGGAAACCAGAAGCCATCATATAGGCATATGGTACCCAGTTGAAATCACCCAAGCCCCATGCATTGAGAGGAGGCTGCACTGACCAGAATCTGGAAAGCCGTATAACATTGGCCTCCTTGACAGAAGAGAGCCTTCCTGAGAGGGATATAGCTAGATCTCATTGACCCTATACGAAAGAACCAAGGGAATACATTCTCGACCTCACTCCCCTCTTTCCCTTTCATCCTCTGCCAAACCCAGCTGGAAACCGGAGGCCCTGAGGACCCTCACCATGGCCCAGACAGATCAGCCTCAAAGGGCATAGGGCAGAGTGGAAAGGTGGAAGGTGTGTCTAGGGGGGCAGTCGAAGCCATTTGACACTGTGGGTTAGTCAAGCCCGTTCCAAAGAAAGGGACCATAGTGAATGGAGGGAGAGGTGAAAGGGCAGATGACCTTGGACTTACCTATGTGATTGAAACAAGGGGTGAGAAACAGCAGCCTAGAGAACCAGGCGGAGGGCAGGTCATAGGATTCTCCCTGGATCCTTCGCCACATCGTCCTACCTGACCCACCAAGCCCCTGGCCACGCTGCGGGCAGAGGGCACCTTCAATATCCACATCACACTGTGCCCTCCTGGGCTGTGCAAAAAAATGTAGATTCTACCCTGGAGATTTTTCAGTAGGGTGTTTGTGTGATCTGTCCTGCATGCTACACAGGGTGGCTGTGGGGTTAAGGGTGGCTCGGAGATGGGCTGGTTCAAATTCCAGCTCTGCCCCTACTACCCTGGGACTTTGCACAAGACCTTTAACCTCTCTGGTTCCTGGTTTTCTGACTAGTAAAGCTCAGCCAGCAACTCCTGCTCTCTGAACGTGCTTATTAGATGAGGTAGATGTTTTGAAAATACAAAATGCTCAACTTAAGCAACTAACACACAGATCAGCAAGTGCTTTTAACAGAGAACAGGAGTGAGAAGGGAATTGGATCTTGCCCCCCCCCATGCCAGGCATTGTGCTGGAACCTTCTACATTTAATATTCTGTTCACTGCACGCCGTCACCCCTGAGGTAGCTATTATCTCATTTCATAGAAGAGGGAAGAGAGGCCTGTGTTGATTACTGATTAGGCACCACGCCTGGGGGACAGGAAGGTAAACAAGAATGAGTCTTGGCCTTTAGGAGTTTATCATTATGGTTACTGAGGCTACTTAGATCAGTGCTCCTCACATTATAATGCCCACCTGGCATCTTGTTCAATCGCACATTCTGACTCACTAGTACTGGAATCTGGCTAGAGATTCTGCCTGCTCCCAGATGATGCAGATGCTGCTGGCCTGTGGACCATACTTAAAGGAGGTTAGAGGATCAGATTTAACACGCACACACACGGACATGCACACGCACACACACGTTTTTATCGTACTTGTAGCCATGCGAAATTAAAGCAGAGGGAAGATCTTTTACAGCCATTCCAACTTCAGGAAATGGAGAAATAGAAGGAGAAAGCCATGGGCCCTAGTATTTAGTGGAATAGCAGTTACTAAAACCAGGCATTCTGTTCCGGAATCTAAACCTTCCCTTGTTTGGGCTGAGCGGGGATATTGTTTTTCTGCCCCTTGGATATATCCCATTATGAGCTTTGATCAAAGCAAACCTTTCCCTTTGAGGCTTGGGGCACATGTGAATGGCTTTGTTATCCGCATGTATCTGCATATATTTGCAAAGCAATTCAACTGCTTCTGATGGGGAGGAGCGGTAGGGCTGGTGGTTGAGCCTAGGGTTTAAGCATCTTTCTAAAGCTTGGTCCTTGGAATATCATCTTAAAAGAAATCCAGCTGCAGAGACCCGGGGCAGTCCTGGTGAGTGAAGAAACTAGGAGCTGGGATTCCAGCTGCTTAGCTGGTTGAATATTCCCAGCCATTCACTGGAGGCTTTTGTCATGGGGAGTTTTGCTTCACTTGAGGCCCTGCCTCCCCCTTTTCCTGTCCATTTTGTCCGAGTATCTTCTTCTTCTTTGTTTTTGTTTGTTTGTTTGTTTGTTTTTAAGATTTTATTTATTTGGTGGGGGGGGGTGGAGAGCAGAGGAAGAGGGACAAGAAGACTCCCCGCTGAGTACAGAGCCAGATGCAGGGATCTATCCCACAATCCTGAGATCATGATCTGAGCCAAAATCAAGAGTCGGATGCTCAACCCGCGGGGTGTCCCCCGGTTGCCCCCCAAGTATCTTCTTAAATTGTTTCTCTTGAACAGGGCACTCTCCTATTCAACGTCTTTCCACTGTTGTCCTTTATCTATGGGAGAAGACAAGTCTTAACATGACACTCCAAACCCTCCCTAGTCCCTTGGCTTCAGCATCCCCTCCACTCCCTGCTCTAGCCCACTAGCCAAAGCACTTCTGGTTTTCCCTAAACCTTGGACATTCTCACCTTTAAGACTTTGCTTTTGTTAGTACTTCAGTGAATGCCTTCTCCCTACTTCCCTTACTCATGTCCCAGTTCTATCCATCCTACAAGACTCCACTCAAAAATCCTATGCCCTCTAGGGAGCCTTCTTGGAACTTTCCACCTGGAGAAATTCTTCCCTCTTGGGAACCCTGTTAGCATTTTATTCATGACTTTCTTACTGTGTGAAGTTTTTTATTTGTTTATGTGTTAGGAATGTCATGGGTCATTGCATGTCTTTGATGAAGCTCTAGAACATAGGTGAGGTTTGGTGGGGTGAGGTCCAGAGCCGATGACCAAGAAAGAATTCTTGAGACATCTTTGGTGCAAAATGGTGGTTTATTAAAGCATGGGGACAGGACCCGTGGGCAGGAAGAGCTGCTGCCCTGGGGACGTGAGGAGTGGTCCATTATAAACTTGTAAGTTGGGGAGGGGATGTAAGTCTCTAAGGAATTTTGGAAGCAAGGTTTCTAGGACCTTGAGGGGCTAGCTATTGTCTGGGGAAAAGGTTATTCATTACCAGTAATAGTGGGCCATATGCTTGGGAATGATTGTCGGCACTATCTTGGAGGTTTATAGATAAAGTTTCGAAAGGAATTGTTAAAGTAGACTTACAGGGGCGTCTGGGTGGCTCAGTGGGTTAAAGCCTCTGCCTTCGGCTCAGGTCATGATCCCAGGGTTCTGGGATGGAGCCCTGCATCAGGCTCTCTGCTCAGCAGGGAGCCTGCTTCCCCCTCTATCTCTGCCTGCCTCTCTGCCTACTTGTGATCTCTGTCTGTCAAATAAATAAATTAAAAAAAAAAAAACAAAGTAGACTTACAGGATCTGGTTGGGGGTAGGGGGTCCGTCAGGCTAGGATTGTCCTTTGCCCTTAGCAAAGCCTTAAGGTGGGGGTAATTGAGTCCCTAGAGGAGAGTCACTCTGCCTATTTCAAGGGCTTGTCAGTAGGTAAGGAAATTTAATAATTTTTCATGTGCCTCTGTGTCCCACATCATCTTGAAGGCTGCCCATGCCTAGTCTCATATATATATATATATACACATATATACATATATATATATATATATATATATATACACACACACATATACATACAGAGAGAGAGAGAGAGTAAGTGTTTAATAAAACTTTGTGTGAGTACATGAATGAATGAAAGATAAGACAGATGGCTCCTGAACTGTGATTTTATGGCAGCATATTTTCGAATGTATTCATTCTTTCAATACATATTTATTGAGCTCCTGCTCTTGCAGGTCTGAGGTTCTGGCAGTAGAAAGGTGAAGAGAGGAGAGTCCTGGCCCCCCAGAGGCTGTTCTGGGGATGGGGCCATCTCATGTTCTTTGTTTAATTAAGTTGGCTACACTCCAACTAGTTGCTTAATAATAAATGATTTGAAAAATCTGAAAACATCTGATATTTTTACAGATCAGTGACCTGTTAGATGAACAGGCTAAATCTTGTTTAATCTGTGCTTCTGTTCATCAAAGAAGTCTTTTGGTGTGGAGTGTGACAGCAAATTAGATTGTACTTTCATTGTGCTGTTTGCTACCCCCCATCTTAAAAATAATAATGGTATATATTTATGGTAGAAACCTTGGAAACAAAAAAAAATGTATCAATACCTCTCATAATCTCAGAAACAAGAAATCAATGATTATTAACATTTGGTATATTTCCTTTCAATTTTCGGTTTGTTGCATTTTTAGGAATGCACACATAAACACAGCTGAGTCATGCTTTTTGCCTCCTGCTTTTGCTGTTTTTATTTTCTTTACTTAATAATATACTTACTGCGTATTTTTTGCATATTGTTAAAAATTCTTAAAATGATTTTTAATTACATTTAGTATTTATGGTATGGCGTGTCATAATTTTTAAACCCTTTCCCCATTATTTATAAAAGCTAAACATTGGAAACAACTACACTGTGAACATCTTTGTGTGTTACTATTTTCCCTAATCTGATCATTTTATTAGCATTCTTGAAGTGGAATTAGTGAGTTAAAAGGTATGAAGATGTTTAAGTCCTTTCTCTCCCTTTTTACAAATTTTTCTTTATCAGAGATGGTTAATTCTTCTCATCTTATTTTGGATGAGTCTGGCCTCAACTTTATTTAATACCCTTTTATAATTAACAGAGTCAGCCGGGTCCAAGCCCCCTCCCTTTTTAAAGCATGGCGAGCAGCTTCAAGATGGGTTTTTTGAGACAATGCCGTCATTCATCTGCATCCACAGTGCTGTCTGATGCTGCTTCTGTTGATGTTTTTGTAGTCTGGGTGATGGATTTTTGTAACAGCAACTATAAGTGGACTTGACATCAGAAACACTTTTTTTTAGTGCCTCCAGTCTGCATTTTGATCTTTTAGCTAAAATATACTGGACGCTCTTCTTCTGCTCTCAGACCCCTAGAAGAGCAATCCCACTGAGGCTGTGTTGAATTAGCCTGAATCACCAGCTTCTCATTGCTTGCTGGGATAAGGGCTATCCATCCCTGGACTCTCAAGGTCCTGGTTCTCATCTTGGTCTGTTTCAACTGTGGGAGAATCAGGGAGCTCATTATCGTCAGCCTTAATACCGGGTAGTGAAACTTCACTTTAATTGAATCTACTTATAAAACTCTCACATCTCTGTAATGCTCTACAGTTTACAAAGCACTTCCAAGGGCATCAGTTAATTTGATCGTCACCATCTTTCTGCGAAGTAGCTGTTGACACCATTCCTGTTTCACAGGCAGGGTAACCGGGATACAAGCAGTGCAAGCTGCTAGGGTTAGTAATGGAAAGAATGTGGAAACATCCTTTGAAAACATATAGAACCAATTTCAAATCAACTTCGTCACAAACTAGTTGTATTAAGTAAGTTCTTGGAGGATCAGATTCCTCCTCTGTGCACGGAACAGTATAGTTGATTCTTGTTTTTTGATTCTTAATTTGCGAACCCAGCTGCTCACTAAAATTTATTTGTAATTCCAGTTCAGTACTGCTGGTGTTTTTGTGGTCATTAGCAGACATACACAAATCAACAAACGTATGAGGAGTTGCCCAATATGCATACTCCCAGCTGAGGTCACGCAAGGCAATGTTCTGCCTTTGGTCCTACTTTGCAGGTATCCTTTGTGAGGTCATTCTAGTGCCGTGTATTTTACATTTTTGTACTTTCTGTTGGTGATTTAACGGTTTTCCATGGTTAAACCCCAAATATATGCTGAAGTACTGGCTTGTATTCATAAGCATAAGAAGGCTGTGATGTGCTTTATGGAAAAAAGACATGTGTTAGGTAAGTTTTATTCAGGAGTGTGTTACAGTGCTGTTGGCCATGATTTCAATGTTAATGAATCCACTTTGTATTAAATTAAGTGTCTTTAAACAGAAACACACATAAATCCACATATGTATTGATCAATTGATGAAATTGTTGTGACCAGAGGCTCAAAGGAACCTAACTCTGTGTTTCCCTTAGGAGCAATGGCTCATGATTCCCACAGCTTTATAGAACATTACTGCAAATAACAAGAATCGTTTGTATCTATTTTGTGAGGCTGCTGTGTATGTTAAATAGGGATATGTGTAAAATGCCCACTGTGTTGATGTTCTGTAAGGGGCCACTATATTCTACTGCATGAGGGAACAGAGGCTGCGAGACATTACCTGCCTTATTTAAAATCAGTAAACCAGAAAATGATTCAGGTTAGTAGCATATAAATCCATTCTGTCTGAATCCAAAAGCAGCAGTCCTCAAAGCATACGGACTGCATCTAGGAATAATCCCATATGGGGAAATTAAATGCTTTTCCATTCCTTCTGTGTTTGCTCTTCATTTAAACATTTTATCTACATGATTGAATTCCGAAGAACCTATTTAACCCCCCACTACCACCATCTTTGTGCCAGGCCCTGTGCTAACCATGTGCCATCTGGTATGTCTTCTTTGCAGCGAGCCTATAAGGTAGACATTGTTGTTATCATGACCATTTTAGAGACCCAGGGAAATTAAATGAATTGTTCAAAGTACTACAACTTGGAAGAGAGCGAAGATAACCGTTCGGGTCTTTCTGACTCTGCAGCTCCTGCTCTCAGTCTTGACGTCGGAGAGTGCCAGGCTCTTGGGGAATCTATAGACCAACAGCCAACTGAAGGGACGACAACAACAAACCAGTGGAGAAGGCCACTGTGTTATCTACGTTTACCTACCCAGGTAAGGTCATTCAAGATAGTGGTCAGCATTAGCCATCGTGGTCTTATACAGAAAAGTTATCTTAATATCATAAAAGTATGACAAACTTCACTTTGGATTAAAAAAAAAACCCAACCCATTCACCTTTATAAAAGCCTTACAGCATTGTCTTTCTTTTTCTCATTTCGCCCAGGACAGGGCTGCCTTTATCACAGAGAAGTGGCCTTTGGTAACCATACCTCTGCACTGTATTCTAAATTATTTCCCCTGATCTCAGCCTGAGCTTTGTCACGTACTCAGGCAGTGGATTGGATAAAATGGTAGCTAAGATCACTTTCCAATTCCAAGGATGATTTTAGAGTTTGGCCCCTGTCTCCTTCCAGTCCAGAGACAAAGAGGAGGCTGGCCTCATGTACATCAGGCATCAAGTCAGCAGCTGCTGCTCTATCAATCTTGCCCTTGACGGGAGCAGGCACCTTGTGAATTGACCTCTAGGAAGAATGAATGCTTAGTGGTGGCAAATAAGTTGTATTAACTATTGGGTAACAGAGCTCACACATAAATCTCCTGCGGATCTATATTCCTTAAGGAAATCCATCAGGAAAGAGAGGCAACTCATGGAAGACAGGGACATAACTCTTTGGCTGTTTTTTTTTTCCCCCCCTGAGATAAATACCCTTCAGAAATGGAAATGGTCCACCAGATAAGTTAGCTTTAGGACTCTTCCACTTTTCTACTCACCTATAAATTAGGGGTCTTCCATGGTCCAAGCTTGTGCTCATTTGCTAAAATGTTGCTAAAATAATAAGAAAGAACCAACAGCAAGTATAGTTTATTAATGTGAATATGGTACCCTCTGATCATATACCAAGTTCTGAGCATATTTAAACCTCACAACAGCCTTGGGAGATAATGCCATCATCATCCTCATCTACAGGTGAAGAAACTGAGACACCAAAAGATGAAATGGCTTGACCCATCACATCACTAAAAACATAGGCGAGCCATCAATTAAACCCATACCCCTCTCTGCAAAACCTCAGCATTCTAACCAATACACTATGCTGCCTGGCCTATAGTAGATACTGTCTTTCCATATCATTTCCAAATTTTGCTATGAAAAGCCCAGCTTCTTGATTTTTTCCTTTTTGGTGACCATGTATGAAAATAGCCTGAATCAACTCAATTACTATATATAAATCTTACTGTGTGTGTCTGATTCAGTGTTCTGGAGACATAGACATGAAGAGCAGACTTCTGCCTTCATGAAGTGCCCCTTCAAGAAGGAGAGCATGTATACCTGCGGCGAGGATATAAAGTCTGTAGGAGAGATATTAGGGAAGTTGTGAGAATACAGTACCAGTTGAGCTTGGAGGTTGGGGGTCAGGAGCAACAATGCTCTCCAGGTGGAGGTGAGAAGAGGACCCAGGGAGCCTCCATGGTAGCTGGACTGTGGGGCGTATGTGGGGGATTGTGGGGAATGTTGGTGCTGTGTCATCCCGGAGTCGTATGTTGGAGGTACTTGAACGCCATTGAAAGGAGATTGCATTTTATTAAGTAGGCTATGGGGACACCGCAAAGGTGCTTGGAACCAAAAGGAACATGATCAGAGCTGAATTCAGGATAAATATACCCTAAATTTATGGTTAACAATCTCATATATTACCTCTCTAGCGTATCTGCATGTATCAGGAGACAAAAGAGAACAACCTCACGTATGAACCTGAGGTAATGGGATTTCAGACACCAGGGCAAATCTTTGGCTTCTAGTTCCCTCAGTCAAACCATTTAGATGGCAAGTTCCCAAATGTGGTGAGTCAAATGAAATACTGGGAAGACTGGTAGAGATCCAGATCCCTGGGCTCTGTCTCCTGAAAGTGCTAGTTCAGAAAACTCTCCTCGTCTCGGGACTAGGAGTCAATGTTTTTAAAGTTGGCCAGTTGAGTTCAGTAACCGCTGACTCACATAATGACTTCTATTGGATGCCCTGAAGACATTTGTATCAATTTAAGGAGCTTTACTTAAAGATCAACTTTGAAGCCCCTCCAAAAGTGCTTATATTGCCATAGATGTGCTTTAGTCAGGGCTCTTCAGGGAAATGGAACTGATAGGATACGTGTGTGTGTGTGTGTGTGTGTACAAACAAAACCAATAGAATGTATGTGTACACACACACATATTTTATTGGTTTTGTTTATGTTTAAAATATTTATCTTATACACGCTCACACATACACACACATACACACACAGACCTAGAAGAAACTGGCTCACCCAGTCTCAAGATTTGCAGCTGGCTAGCTGGAATCCCAGAAAAACTGATGTGTAGGTCCAGTCCAGAAGCTGGTAGTGGATTTCAGCCCCAGCAAGAGCCAACGCTTTGGTTCAAGTCTGAAGGCAGGAAAAAAAACAATGTCCAAAGCCAGCACACTCAGGCAGGATGAAATTCCCTCTTACTAAGCCTTTTCATTCTATACAGGTCTTCCTTCACCTGTTTGGATGAGGTCCATCCACATTAGTGAGGACTAAATCTGCCTTACTCAGTCTACAAACTCAAACATTTTAATTTCATCCAGAAACGCTGGCAGACATACCCAGAATAATGCTCACCAGACATACCCAGAATAATGCTCACCAAATATCTGGACACCCTGTTGCCCAGTTGAGTTGATATGTAAAATTAACCATCACAAGATGTTATAATAGGGACTTCATTATAATAGTATGGTCCCTATAATAACAATGATAACAAGAATCATTATTATTTACATTCTTTTAGTAGCTGACACGGTAAGTATGTAGACAGTGTTTGCAGCTGAAGAAAGCAAGCATAGATGTTTATACTTTATTAAGGGTTTTTGTCACTTATCATCTTGTTTTACCCTATTACCCTATTACCTTTCTGTCACTTATCATCTTGTTTTACCCTATTACCTTCTGTTTTTGAGATGGGTTTGCACAAAGTACAAAGAGGGGAGCTTACCTGTCCAAGGACACAGGGTAAGTGATAAGGACTTGCTCAAGCCCAGAGCTTCTTTTGTGATCTTTTCCCTGTATGACACTAGTTCATTACAGATTAATTACTGGCAAAGACATGCATGCCTCCTGACCATCAGCAGTTTTCTGATCTTATGACTACATCTATTGCGCTCTCTAAATACTGGAGAGACACAAATTAACAAGTGAAAACCAAGAGATATATTTGTACTTAATGCTACTAACAGGCAGCATAATTACAAGAGAACTGAGAGTGTTGCTTGACAAACATATTAATAAAAACTCTCTTGCCAGTCTCAAGTATAAATTACACAGCAGAAGGCAAGGGGAGACTGGGCTTGACAGTTGGAGGATAACAACCTTGAAATATATCTACATTATCTGGGGGGTCTTTTGAGGTCTGTCTTTTGGACTTGGTTAGAGACCATGCTAATGAACTGCCTTACGGTCCATATTTTTTCAGGGCCATCTATATTTCTTTTAAGCCCAAGTTTAACACAATTGGGAAAACTGCTTACTTAGATATGAGGTTCTAGTCATTTTATATGCTTAATATGGTTAAATTACCCTGTCCAATTAATCAGAGGTCATTAGATTAATATATAGTTGTTTATCTCACAACATTTTCTAATAGATCGACATAAATTATTCTTTATATTTCTATTACGGTGCATAGTTCATTCATTTGACAACTATTTATTCATGGTAATCTTTGCTAATAACTGGAGTTGGAGAGAGAAGCTACATTCATTGCCTTCTGGTAACTCCCCGTTTTGTACAGTGGCTCTCAACTGTGGCTGCATATTAGATCATAGAAGAGCATTTTGAAAATGCCAATGCCCAGGCCCCAACCTGGAGATCCTGATTCTCTCAGTCTGGAATGGAGCCCAGGCATCAGTGTATTTTAAAGCCTTTCTAGGTGATTATAACACACAGAGTCCAGATCTGTGGGAGACACAATTATACATCCAGACAAGCTGCTTTGTTTTAAGTACCCAAGGAGAGAAATGTGTTACTGGCTGTGGGTTATGCGTGCTTAGTTCTTCTAGAGTGGATGTGGAAGGGTTTTACTGGGACTATGGTTTTCCATTTGAGGGTACCAGAGAGTTTTAATTTTAATAACATCGTACTACTGTTTTATTTGAGCCTCATCTTGGAGAATGGTGGACAAGAAGGGAAGGGAAGAGAAATACTGGATCGTGTCTGTGCAAAGGCACACGGAGAAAGGGTGTCAGTGTCTTCAGAGAATTTTGAGTTGTTTAGCTAGGCTGAAGTGTTGAGTGTATGAATTAATTATCATTAATTCTTTCATTCAAGCAGTGCTTACTGTGGGTATAAGCTGTGTGAACTTACTAAAAAATAAGGCAAAAAAGATCCTACCCCCAGCCAATGCAAGCTATTCAAGGAAACACATAATGAATGATGGTCCTGGTGGTGATGGTGACAGCGATGGCAATGATGATACAATAGTAACCAGAGCTTAAAATGGAAATTTTGACTAGACACTAAGAAATAACAGAAATGGAATTCCAAAGTGGAGTGCCAAATTATATTATGAGATGTTAAGAGGAAATGACTTAGTGTTGAGAGAGTGCAAAGGGAGCTGAGTGATAAGATTTCCTTCCAGAACGTTCTTGCTGAATCCCCACTGCCTATCATCACAGAGCACAGGTCTACCTCCTAGATTCAAACCAGGTAAGAGGTGAATGACCTGCTTCCCCACCTTGGTCCCAGAGGGAACAGTTGTGGGATCTTGGTCAACTGGGATCGGACCTCCTTTCACTCCAGAAATTAGAAAATAAGGGTCAGCAAACTTGTTTTGTAAGAGATCAGGTAGTGAGTTGGGCTTTGCAGGATGCTTATTATCCATGTCCCAGAATCTTTGTTTTTTCCATCTTTTAAAAATGTAAAACTCATTCCTAGCTCTGCGCTGTGGTTTGCTGACCCTTGATCTAGGGGGAAAGTGGCCTGGCCCACTTCAGGTACAGCACCTGGAAATGAAGATGAAGAAGGAGCCAACCAGTTCCTTCCTGGATAGAGAAATGTAGGCAGGGCGACGGTATGTTTCATCATCCACACAGGGTCACTTGGGAGAGTGGAAAGGGGCATTAATAACCAAGTAATATAAAGAGAATAAAGCCTGAGTGACAGGACTAAACCAGAGCTCTCACGGGTGAGTTGGGATGGATGTATGAACAGTTCACCTAGCAAGAGGTCTCCAGTGATGGAGACCTCTGAACCATGCTGTCCAGTATGGGAGCCACTAACCTCATGTTGAAATAATAGATAGTTTAAGTAAAATATATTATTTAAATCAATTTCACCAACTTTCTTTGTTACTTTTTACTATGTGGCTACTAGAAAGTTAAACATTACAAATGTGGCCTGCATAGGTGGTCTGTGTTATATTTCTCTGAGACAGCACTGCCCTAGAGTCCTCAAAATTGCTCACTAGACAAGGAGACAGTCTGGAGAATCTGTGAGACCCAGAGCCCCTAAACCCAGTTTGCTTACTATACAAGCATGCTTACTATACATTCATGCTTACTATACAAGCATGAATAAGACCTGTCCTACCTCTTCTTCCTTCCCGCTTCTTACCTGTCACCCTTGGTTGGGGCAGGGGGAAAGGAAGAGGGAGCGGGGAGGTTAGAAACCATATGTCGCTCAGCCAGCCATGCCCTCTCCCCTTCCTCCCCTGAGTCTCGATCCTAAAAATGGCTAGAACTGAGAGATAGCAGATCGGCATTAAATCTTAGTCAGGGCTTGATCTATGCCTTGGACTGTACATCCTCATTTCTGAACTGAAACTGCATTTGTGACTTAAAGATCCTGTAGAACTCTGTTACCTGGGAGTGAGCTGAAAAGTCATGGGGTTTTCATCTAAGAGCAGGGAGAGACTATACTACTGAATATATTTATATTCTATTCTATTATTTATTTCTTAATTTTTCACTGTGAAAAATTTAAAGAAAGCAGGCATGAAGGTGAAGAGACTCCTGTAATAAACTCCCATTTACCCCCTACTCAGTTTTGACAATCACAACACCTTACCTATTTTATCTATTAAATAGGTAGAGGGGGTGGGACTCCAGTGTTTTATTTTATTTTAAAGATTCATTTATTTGCAAGAGAGAGAGCACACACGAATGGGGATTAGGGGCAGAGGGAGAGAGAGAAAATCCTCAGGCAGACTCCCCAGTGAGCACAGAGCCCGACTTGGGGCTTGATCCCACACCCTGAAATCATGTCCTGAGCTGAAACCAAGAGTTGGACCCTTAGGACCTAGTTGCCCCAGGACTCAAGTATTTTAAAGCCAGTCCCAGCCGTTATATTATTATACTAACAAATACTTCACTGCATGAAAGATGAGGATTTTTGCTTCTAAAACTCATTTTATTTTAAGGGGACAGCAGGAAATTTGAAAATAAGTACATTTCAGCTATATCATGAGTCATGTCTGTTAGCACACTCGTATTGATAGGAATGACAGTAACAGACCAAGTGCAGGGACCTTAGAGGTCATTAAGTCCTGTCCTTTTAGTGAAGCTCAGAGGGGAAGGGACTTGCCTGGACCTCCTGGAGGCAGCTCTGGGACTGGCATCCAGGCCTGCCCTCTCAAGACACAAGCCTGCTCAATTGACTCCCACTTGGAGAGACTTGAACTTGGCTTCCTGATGGCCTTAGCTGGGTCTCTCCAGCACCTCCCAGGCATCTCCTGTGCATTTCAGTCCTTCCAGCTGAGAATCACAGAGGAGCTTCTTGAATATCCATTGTGATTTACCAGCAGATTAAGTTGGGAAGTCTGCATGTGGCAATTATTTGGCACTTAATGTCTTCGAGAGCCCTTGTGTGATCTTCAGGATAAAGTCAAGAGCCAGCAGATCCTCAAGACATCCAGGTGCTCTGAGGATAGAGGCTTGGCTTCTGAGCAACAGTTTTATTAAAGGCTTTTCCCATGGGGTCTCTCAAGGTTCCTCAGGACAGCTAACAGCCTGAGTTCCCTAGCAAGATGAACCCTCTGCCAACCTCTTGGAAGCCACCTTCTCTAGACTGTTGGGAGTGGCTTTGCTTTTGTAAGAGGAGAAAGAAGACCATCTTGACCAACTGTTCTATGCCTCTGGTCCCCAGCTCCTTAGCTTCTTATGAACATAATGGCAGCCTCAACTCCTAAGTTCACATCCTCTCAATTTAACTGGATGCTTCATATTGCTTAGAATTGATCCAGCCATTACATGTTGCCCCTTTAGATCCACTACTCCCTGCTTTCATTTTATTAGATTTTTAAATTTTTCTGCTGTACCCACTCCTACATTTTCCTACAGATTTCCATTCTCTTGGTCCAGTTCTGCCCTGAAAATACAAGTTGCCTTCTCATCACCATCCTTGTTTTGGTCTTTTGGCCACATTCCACGTTTTCCCCATTTTTTTATGTTATGGTCTCATATCCTTATGCTTAAAATAATGCATATCATTATTTTTCCACTAAATCCTATGGACCCCCACCTACTCTTATTGATAGGCATTTCCTTACTCCTCTTTAGAAGTCTCCCTCCCCAGTAGTTTTATCTGGAGTATCTCGGGCTCTGTCCTGGCTCTCCTGCTTGCTTTAATCATGTTTACTTGGGCGACTTGCCACTCCCTGATCTTCCGTTTCATCATCCACAAAGTAGCAATATCACCTAACTGGCACATAGTGAATGGCCATGTAGGTTATACACATGTTCTCAGCACCTGGGCGCAGTATGTGACAGACCCACTAGAAGTTTAGTCTTGGAGGGACTTCTGGTCTCCACCACATGCTGTGTTCAAACCAGTCTTTTCCATCAGCCTCCAGGCCATGGGTTTGCGCTTGGGTCACATGTTCAAATGATATTTTTCTCATGGAAACTTCACTTCTGCAAAACTTGCTTTGTTTGCTGACCTCACTGGGGAACTGGCAGAGTCCTGGTCTTTGTCCTCTCGGGAGACCCCTTGATCTCAGCAGTTTCACCCACTTTCTCACGGGGTCAGCTGTGCTATCAGACCCCCTTGAAAGGGGAAGGGTTTGCCTATGGAACCTGCTCTACTCTTTTCCTGGAGGGATCCATTCACAGAAGACCCAGTCTAAGCTGAAGTTATCTATTTGGTGGAGAAATAGCTGGAATTTCCCTTGATTAAATACTAATAATGATGAAGCCTTTGATGATGATGGGTTCTTCCTAGGGACCATTCTGTTATAGAGGTTCCTTACACAGAGACATAATCTCTGTCCTCAGTTTATTGCCTAGCCAGGAAGCTCAAATATATTCAAAGTTCCTTACAAGAATTCTAGAAATAATGGCTGTAAAAAAGCAGAAGAAAGAGTTATTTTAGGTGATTAGTGGCCATGGTTTCATGTAAAAGTGGTATTTAAGCACTTTCTGAACACATCCAGTAGAAAGGAGGGGCTCATTATCAAGCAGAGCAGCCCAGCTTAATGTTGCCTGGGATTACACGTGGATATTTCCTATGCTAGTGAATTAAATTTCACATTCTTCATTCTACCTCCTGGGATTATGGAGACCAGTCTTAATGCAGAATAATAATTCTGTGGTTATAGGGGGTCATTAGAAGAATGGAACAATGATAGCAGTGGGGAGGGGTCAGAATGTGGACTTTTCTGAATTTGAAAGAGATAGTATTGTTCTTGGTAGATAGATGTAGGAAACATTAAAAGAAAAAAGAGATCATACATTGCAAATCCTCTGCAGTCGAGGGGTGGGTGCTTAGTGATATTTGCTTCTCATTTCTCTACTTACAGTGGCTTAAGGTCATAGAATCAGACTCTCAGTTTGGAAGGGACTTAAAATATCCAATCCAAGCATGCAATATCCACTCCAGTACAATGATCCCTTGTACAGCTTTCCCTAATTGGTGCTTGATTATTCCCACTGATAGGGAGCCCTTTACTTAGTTGGAATATTTCAGAAGTGATGCAATAGGAAAGATATTGGCCCAAGTATCAGACATACCTGGGTTCAAATGTACCTTACCTTACACTGGACAAGTCACACCCCCCTCTTGAGTCTTAGATGTCTCATCTGAAAAATGGGGAAAAATTGCCTACCTCGTGGTACATGTATAGATGTGAAATGAGATAGCATAAGGAATATCTCTGACCTGGTATCTAATGTATAGTAGGTACTGAATAAGTAGTAATTCATAATATGTATGTCATAAATGCCAATTTATTCACTTCTTTCTCTGCTAAGTATTGTCTTAACTTCTGCAGTTAAAAAAATCAACCACATTACTGATGGCATAAAAGGCTAGAAGCTGATAGGCAGGAAGGCATAATTTTATTCCTTTTCCATCTTCTATATTTAATACCTAATGTTATAGCTTTGAAGTCATGGCATTTGTTCCAGCGGTGAATGGGGCCTCTGTAGCTGGCCAGAAGACTCCCCTAATTTAAAAATAAATAAAATGTGAACTGCCCTGGTAGTCTGAATCACCCTTCACTTTTTGGCCATCAGAAAGTCCTGAGCCTTTTTAAGCATCTCCAGATATTAGAGCTGGGAAACATCTTAGAGCTTCTTAGGTTATTATATTTTACAGATGAAGAAACTGAGACAGATTGTGACTTGATTACAGTCACATAACTCATTTGTGGTGAAGCTGAGATTTGTATGGGTTCTCTAACTCCAAATCTTATAGCCTTTCCATTGTATCCCACTGCCTCTCTCCAGAATAATAATGTTTTCAAGTGATACCTTCATCGCCCTGCCCGTTCTCCAAGCAGTGGCCATGTAATTGGGATTTTTCTCCTTCTTTATGCATCATCTCTTAACTCGGAAACTTTCCCATGGAAGTTTGACAACTTGCTACTGCTTTGACTTTCTCGGGAAAGGCTGGAAAGGGTCTGGAGGAGGGAGAAATGTCAATGTGGTTTGGAAACTGGAAGTGATTATGAAAACCTTGGAGTCTGCAAAGATACAATGACTCAGATAATTTTGAACATGTTTCCCTGTCTTAGAGGAGCAAACTATGAAGTAAAGCTTCAAACTCAATGCCATTTAAATAAGGCAACTGAGACCTTGCTAATCTCATGTGGCGTGTAGTAAAAATGGGCTTGTTGAGGAATGTTTAAAAGGTGTCTCCATTTCCTTTCAGACCCAGGCAGGGGATGGGGGATTGGATTGATAATTTGAGACAATGATGAAGCTGTTGAAACTTTGTTTATTCCATACATATATACCTATTATGTGTCAGGGATTGGGGAAAGTATCAGGAATCACACTGTACTCTTCATTTAACTATTCAACAATCAAGTCATATGCCTGTGAGATGCTCAAAATAGGATCTTGTATTTAGTAAATTTTATGCCTTCTGTCTATTCCACAAATATTGCAGCATCTACTATGTAGAAGGCACGTACTAGGCAGTGCTTATCAGGTATTTCAGGCTTTCTGGATAAGACTGCAGGAAAACAGACTCTATTAAACCTGTGCTTAACCTGGCTCTAACATCATCACTGTCACCAAATTCAGAAGAAGGTGCTGATGGTGTGAAGGTGGATAGGCATAGTGTCCCAAATTGGGATTTGCAACTAGCTGACTCCAGCTCACAGGACTTCCCTGCCTGCTCTCCAAACTCTTCACCCTTCCCCAACTGTATCTCCCTGAGTAGACGATGAACTCTCTTAGAGGAAGGACTTGGTCTTACTCATCTCTGTGACCCCCTCCTAAGATCTAGCACAGCAGATGGCATGCAGTTCTTCCCTGTGCTTTATTTTTCTTACCTCCCTACCTCCCCTCATTTTTTAATCTTCCATAACTTTCCCCTTTCTGTTTTTTCCTCACTTCCTTCTTTTCCTCTCTTTTTCCTTTTTCTATTCCTTTTCCTTCTAACGTATCCTCTTTTGTCTTCCTATTCTAAAAGCACCCAGTGGGCCCCATGCATTGTACTAGGATTTGCAGAATCTACATTATTTGCCCTTGCAGAACTTATGTAGCCTTGTAGAAGAGACAGCCATGTACATAACAGATTCCAGTACCCGCTGACGGGTAGTTGATGGATGTTAACACTTGGTATGAGAGCACAAAAATGGACTCAGACCTGTGATGGCGTGGGGGGCAAAGTTTCTCATAGGGTGAAGGACCAACAGTGAGAGTTGGCCGGACAAAAAAAAAGTTAGGGTGTGGTGAGGAAGTGACAAGCCTGGGCAGATGGCCTGGTATCAGCCAAACCCATAGAGGAGAGCTCGTGTGGGGAGCTACTAATGTGCATTATGGCCAAAGTCTGAATACCCAGTAAACAGTTGTTAAATAAGTCCCGGGTCCTAGGAAGTCCAGGTCAGCTGGTCCCCAGGTGTTTTTCTTGTCTGCTGTATCTCAAAGCTCCTGGCAGAATGCCCATTCTGAGTCCCTGGTTCTATTGGCCAGTGATTTTATACTTAAAAACCTTGGTTAAGTGCACATTTTTGGAGGGTAACAGAAGTGGCCAGAAGTCTATTATTTCTGATTGCGGATGGAGCTGTGGGCAGTGGGAGGGGCAAGAGAAGTAGAGCTTGTTACTAGGCTACCAGGGTTTGAGAACTCAGAGCTCTGTGATCTGTGGTCATTAGGATAGGCCCAGAGCAGAGAAGTTGGCTGCCACCTGCTGAGCCCTGTTCCGGTCTGCTCCCTGTTCTCCCTTCTTCTCATTCTGGATCACCCTGGCAGGTAGGCAGCATAATTCCAGTTGCTGAGCTGGAGGTGGAGGCAAGGGGAGATTGGGTGACTTGTCTGAGGTCGCAGCAGGATGTAAATGCAGGTTTGCCTGGTCTTAGGGCTGAGTTCCTCAGTAACGCACCTACAGATGTGCCTGTGAGCGAGGAAGACGGCAGGGCCCAGGCAGCTGGAGCCTGACTTTGGAAAGAGCCTCTTGCTGAGAACTCCTGGCCTCTACCTTCCAGCACTCATGTTTTTACTGTTTTCTGGGATCAAGTTCTGCCTGGACACAGGTGGCTGACCTGTTTGGCAGAGAACAGAGTGACTGATTTCCAGCATGGGTGTTTGAACAGCCTGTGCCTGTTCAAACACAGCTCTTGTGCTGATGAGACGTTCATCATGGGCTTTGAGCCAAAGTGATAGCCAGATGTCATTCTGGGTACTCAATGATGAAGAATTTCCAAAGGGACAATGTGATTCAGAAAGCCACCCTGGCACAGAAATGGACCAGCAGAGGATGGGGGAGTGAGGAGGGCCTGGGTTTTGGTGTGGGGGCAGAACTGTCTCCTCTTCTGTGACCATGCAAGTGAGTCCTTCTTAGTCTCAGTTACCTTATCTGTGAATAAGAGATAGTAATATGCACACTCAGCTGTGTCTTGGAGATCAGCTTTCTCACTACAAAGTGCCTAGTGCAGAGCCTGACACGTAGGAGGTCTGAATAATGGCAGGTACCAGCTATTATTTATTGTGCCTCAAAGATTTTAAGCTCTGCGAGGGCAGGCATCTACTTTGCTCATTGTTATTTTCTCAGTTCCTGGCACTGTGTTTGGGATGGAGGGACGATTGAGAAATCTTTTTCGGGTAGGATTGATGGAACATGGTGACTGGGTGGCTAAGGACAACAGAATCAATAAAGATGAGACACGGGTTGCGTTTGAGCGGCTCAAGGTGATGGTGCCGCTTCATAAATAGAGAAGGCAAGAGGAGAAGCAGATCTAGAGACGATCAGTTCTGAAGATGTGGATTTGATGTGCCTGCAGGGTCTCAAGGAGGATTTGACGAACAGGTACGTGAAGCCGTTCATCTGGGGCTCAGAAGGGTAGAAAGAGTCAGTAATGTAGGAAATCATACTTGCATCACCATGAGCTGCAAGTGACAAAACACTGATCCTAGATGACTTTAAATTGTGATGGGCCAGCTATGGCCCACAGGCTCTGTCCAGCCCACTGCCTGTTTCTGCAAACCATGTTTTACTGGAACACAGACATGCCCATTCATGGATATATTGTTATGGCTGCTTTCACGTTCCAAGGGCAGAATAGCTATTTTAGGGACTGTAGGACTGGGAAAGCCTAAAATATTTACTTTCCAGCCCTTTGCAGAAAAGAAAATGTTGACCTCTGGCTTTAACGATAAATATCTATATTATCGCATTGAGTGACAAGACTTGAGATCAGATTGGTCCCTTGGCTCAAGAATATGATGGGGACCCAGGGTCTTTCCACCTCACTGGACTCCATGTCCAATCTTCACCTAACACTCCACCCTTCGTGGGTTGGCTTTGCCTCGGGCTGTTTCCCTTCCTCTGCTGCGAGGTGGTAGCAGCAATTCTCTGCCTCACATCTGGACACGATGCATCCTGATGCCAAGCAGGGGCTGCACCTCTGCCTATACTTTTCTTGCAGTGGTCCCCCATCTTCTCCTTGAGTTCTCTTGCCCCGTGATTTAAGCTCAGCCCCTTTCCCTTTCGAGGGAAGTGGGACTAACAGATTGGTTTAGACCAGTGATTCTCAGTGCTGGCCACACATTAGAATGAACCCTGAGACCCTTAGAATGAGAGCCTGCAGCTGGTCCAGGTATTGGATTTTCAGGGAGCATCAAGGGTGATTAGAAGGTATAGTCAGGACAGAGTAAACAGTGACCAGAAAGGTCATTTTGGGGAAGAATAGATGTGGGGAACACTGACATCATAACCAACACAATCTCCATGGAGGGAAGAATAGAAACCAGAGAGGCCGGGTCCCTGTTCAGGATGTGTTTTTCAGGAGCAGCCTTGATTGCCGGGCTGGATGAGACAGGACGTTTGTCCAGTTAAGGCCAAAGGCAGCATAATCAGAAGTATAAATTGTGACTGAGGAGTAAAGCCAGACTTGGGAGCCAAGAAACAAAATGAAGTGTCAGGTCTGGGGTGGGGAGGGGCAAAGTAGAAATAGGAAAATGAGCCAAGAGCGCGAAGAAGTAAGGAGGGAGGTGAAGGGTGTGGAGGGAGGGGTTCAGGGGGATGTGAAAAACAGGGGTGCTTGAGGCCAGACGAGATGCCAGGGGGACTCTGAAGGGAAAGGCAGTTGTTCTGCAGAGTCAGAGGAGCAGTATTGGACCAGAAGGGCCAAGACACGTGTCTCTGTCTCAGGCCTATAGGCTCCATTTTGCCCTGGTCTGTCCAGCAGAGCTGAAGCCAACGTTACCAAAGGGCAGCTGCCTCCCTGCTCCCTCTCTTTGAACTCTGGCTCTCTCACTGGATTCACAAAAGGAGTCTGGCATTTTGCTAATTGAAAAGCACTACATTCACAGTAGGTTTGTGAAGGTTGAACTTAGCACAGGCCCTGGGCGAGTGTAGTCAAGAAGATGAAGCTGATGTCCGGTGGCTTGCTACTTTCCTTTCCATATTACCTCCTTTCTTCTTCTTCTTCTCCTCCTCCTCCTCCTTCTCTTCCTCCTTCTCCTCCTTCTTCTCCTTCTTCTTCTTCTTCTCCTTGGGGCTCAGGCCTTACCCTGCCAGCCTCTGTGTCTCATCCCTCCCTCTGGCAGTCAGATAGACCCATCCCCTCCATTCACTGACATCATTCAGTCATTCAGTTATAAAATGTCCACCAGTTGCCTGTCACCATCATGCTCTACTCCTGGGGTTATCAAGATGGAAACCCTCTAAATTTTTTACCAGGAGACTCCCACATGGGTGGACTGAGGTAGATTTATCAACATGCAATCATAATTTAAGGGGACAAGATACTATCACAGTACGATATTTCAATACTAGGACTCAGCAGTGAGCTGGAAGAGCCGGGGCCCAGGAGCCGCATCTGTACCCGCCATCTTGGTTTGGCACAGAACAAACCACCCAGCATCATGAATTCAACCTCCCACCGTGACAAAACAGCATGGCAACAACTGCTTAGACTCACACACAGTCACCCCTAGCAGATTTAAGATCTGCTGCGTATGAATGCTTTTACAAAATCCTGTAACATTACACAAAGACAGAAGCATTTTAAGTATTTTATTTTTCTTCCTCTTCTGTTGGGAGATGATGTGCCCAATTGAGCCAGGGTATGGTCTTCTGAGCTGCTGGGAGGTGGCTAAAGTGTGCCACTGATCATTACGTCACTCACATAAAGTGGGGGCAATGGGACAGAAGCGGGGAGCAACCGTTGAGTTGGAAACAACCAAACCATGTATGGGAAGGACTCTGCCTGATTTTGTCTGACTTTTACTGTCTGGAAGACTCTTCTCTAGGGATGATCATTTGTGTCTTAATTAAGGAATCAATATAGGTGTATAGGGTTGTTTTTATGAAAAGAAGTCCAGGAAAATCTCCACCGTCTCTGAATTGCATGGTGCAAGCCAGCACTTGCCATGGTCTTCTGAAAGAGCCTGGATTTCCCATTTAGCATCCCAACATGTCTCCACACCTGGGATTCCAGTTGCTTTTCGGGAGTAAAATGAATAATGGTAATCATGCTACTTTAGATCACATGGGACTTTTCACACTCATTTTTATTATTTGATCCTCATGGCGGATATTATCCTCTCCAATTTAGAGTAAAGGAAATGGGACCTCTCTTAGGGCAAGTTCGCAAAAGCTGCTGTAAAAAATAACTCTAAGATCCCAATGGTGTAACACCACAAAGGTTTATTCTTCACATCACAGTCTGAAGTGGGTTAGGGGGCGCTCTCTTCTAAGGGATGACTCAGGGCCAGAACCCAGCCACGTGGCCCCCACGTCTAAGAAAGGATGGGGTTGTACTAAGGAAAAGGAGCAGAACATGCAGAGGCTCAGAGGTAAGACTTGCTGGGTGGACAATGGCATATGTGATGTAAACCTCTTCCAGGCCTGGCTCTAAACCTTATCACACAATCTGCCACACCCACCCTTTTTCTGACCAGTCATGGGCCAGCCTGAGGGAGGGGCGCGGGGACCCAGAAGAGGACACTGAAGAGGCTCCCAGAATCGCAGAGGTACAAGATAGAGGAGTCGAAGTCCCAGTCACCCCATGGAGTAGTAGCTCTATTAATTACCCTGGTTATTTCTGTGGGGGTTCCAGAACTCAGATGTGGTGCTTCCCCACCCTCTGTAGCTCTCTTGTCAGGAACACATTGTATTTTCATTGTCTTCTGACTGGTCAGTCATCCTGAGGTCAGAAAATGTCCGTGACTCATCTGTGTATCCTACGGTCCCTGTCCAAGGCTCAGAAAACATTTGTTAAACATATAAACCTGCAGCCATATATTTGCTAATAAAACATTTGTTCAATGAAACATTCTCAAGTAAAGAAAAGGGAGATGAAGTAAGAAATAAATTATTATGTGTTTGGTTGATTACCTTAAATATTTATGTTCTAAAGGCAGAAGACAGAGGGGATCAGAAAAAAAAACAATTCAGTTCTCTGGCAGAGATGACTTTCCCTATTATTCCCTTTCACACTCTCCCTCAGAGGCCAGAAAAGCAGACCCATGCTGGGCCAGGCCTACAAATGATCAGAAAGTGGAATTTTGCACTGACTGCGAGAGGCCAGAGACTTCTTGTGAGTAGGATACCTAACATGTGGGTAGGACCCTTCACCTCTGTGAGTCACAGCTGCCTTCTGTATAAAAATGGAGATACCCCTACCTTATGAGAATAAAATGGGAAAAGAATTTGCAAGAAAGTGTCTGAACACTTGGATGGCAGATAGCTTTCATTCTCTCATGTGTGCATCCATCAGTGGACAGTGGCTGCCTGGAAAAGCCTTGTTGAGTATGACGTTGAAGTTTCTGGTTCCCAGGATAGTGTGGGGTGTGGGAAGGAGTGCTGATCAATTAGGGATGTCTATGATAGACTTGGAGAGGGAGGGGAAGCACTGGCTTTCTGAGGGCTTTGCAGGGCTGGGACATGACAGAGCATCAGTAAATGTTAGTTGAGTTGAGTGGAATTTGAACACAGTCATTGTGACTCTCTCAATTTTTAAGCAAATAATTGAAGTGGAATATAAAGAAACTGAAATGGGATATGGGGAAATTAACATGGAAATCACATTGCAAGCACTTGACAAAACTAATTAAACTGGGAAATGCAGCTAGATTTTTTTGGTGCATAAACATTCTTCTTCTCTTGCAACAAGGGGGTAAAACCGACAAGTGTTCAAATTACGCTTTTATGTGTGTGCTCTTCCAAGCATGCGTGGTGCTTTGAAGAAGGGTCTGTTGTGTTTGTAGCAAGAGACTCTGTAATTGCTCTGAGAATTCCTGGAATTTTTCAGATAGGTGTATTTTTTCCTCAGTGAAGACAAAGCATAATGCTTCTTTCTGTACTAAAAGACTACAGTGACTTTCTCAATGAAGTGTGTGGCCTTGAACCTTGGTGTTTTCATCTTTAAAGTGGGAATCATCCGCCGGCGTTACAGGATTGAGATGAGGAACAGATGAGGGGACGGGAGTGACGGTGCTTATGAACAATTTAGGACTCTTCACACATTCTAAATAAGCCTTATGAACAGAGTACTGCCATGGGGACACATGACAAACTGCTGAAGTGAGAATCCCGGGTCAGCCGCTGACTAGCCGTGTGAACTGGAGAAGTTCACTTCACCTCCCTCTGCCTGTCACCTTCTCTGGAAAATGAAGAGCTGTGATAGAAATCACAAGAATTCACAAATCCCAAACTCCTCACACAATGCCTGGCACATGGTAATTCTAGCAATCGTCATCATGATGAAATATGAGGAATTATAATTTAATTTAATTATAATATAATTTAAATAAATATAATTTAATTATAATATAATTTAATTCACTAAATGTGGGGGTTTTCTTGGAAATATTGCATGCTATTCTGGGTGATCGTTGTGTCAAAAGCAAGCAGAACACAGTTTTAACCCTCAGGGAGTTTATTTCATAGTAGTGGAGAACAGAAGCACGGAACAGTTGTACAAAAAACTGTCTGAAAGAAAATTTTCTAACTTTTCGCCTGAAACAGGAGCAGTATTTTATATTATTGAAAGGCCTACACATGCATTGTCTCACTTTATCCTCCTAACAACTCTGCATCCTATGAAAAAGTGCCTATTCTGTAAAACGGGTAGGCTGACTCCCAAGGATTCGCGATTCCGAGCAAGCCTTGCCCACACCATGCCCAGATTTTAGCATTCTCCTGACGGTCTGTGTCTATAACATAAATGAAGCTGGAACACTGCTCACTGTTTAGTCGGACACTCCTGAAACGTTCAGCCCCATGCAAGTTGAGAGCCACCATCAATTTAAATGGCAAGTGGGAGGGCGTAGCAAGATACCGGAAAGAGCACTAGATTTAGAACAACCGCATTTTTCTACATTCTAAGCATATGATCTTGGATTTAACCGGTCAAATTCTTGGGATCTCAGTTTCCTCAGTTGTAAGGTAGGATCGTGTTATCTTGCTTTCAGCGTTGTTCTGGGGTGGAAATGAAGACATTTTTGTGTGTGTTTCCTATTAGTAAGTGTGTGTGCGCAGTTTCTGGAATACATGTGGGTCAACAGATATATAATGGGTATTTGTTAACTGGTTTCCGTCAATTATCCTGCTATTGTAATTGGCACGTGGTGCTTCACCTGACCAACGCTTATGGTTGTGATTCTTTCAGAATGATGTGAATCAGGGAGAACCACCACAGCTGCTCAGGGTTGTTGACTAGGTAAAGGCTCAAGAACCGGGACTTAAGGGGTGCCTGGGTGGCTTAGTGGGTTAAAGCCTCTGCCTTCGGCTCAGGTCATGATCCCAGGGCCCTTGGATGGAGCCCCACATCAGGCTTTCTGCTAGGTAGGGACCCTGCTTTCCCATCTCTTTCTCTCTGCCTGCCTCTCTGCCTGTTTGTGATCTCTCTGTCAAATAAATAAATGAAATCTTTTTTAAAAAAAAATCAAGCAGAGAGAGTCAATTATCATATGGTTTCACTTATTTGTGGACCATAACAAATAGCATGGAGGACATAGGGAGTTAGAGAGGAGAAGGGAGTTTGGGTAAATTGGAAGGGGAGGTGAACCATGAGAGACTATGGACTCTGAAAAACAATCTGAGGGTTTTGAAGAGGCGGGGGGGGTGGGAGGTTGGGGTACCGGCTGGTGGGTATTATAGAGGGCATGGATTGCATGGAGCACTGGGTGTGGTGAAAAAAATAATGAATACTGTTATGCTGAAAATAAATAAATTTAATTTAAAAAATTAAGAAAAAAAAACAAAGCAGGACTTAAACTCGGGCCTTCTGATCCCAGAAGTTATGCTGAGACTTGACCATATTCTACAAAGAGGTTTGTTTTTAGCTGCATTGATACTTCTAGGACTGGTACAAAACTAAGCATTCTCTCAGTGGACTCCAATGGAAGATGGCACCAACTTTCTCCACTTTTTTTTTTAATGCAAGTTGTCTTTTATGATACCAGAAATTCCACAATCTGACCCTACACTTTATTTCTAAACTCGCGTTTTTGTACCTTTATTTACACTCTGAACAACTCCAATTTCTCTGAACATAGTCCATGCTTTCCAGACTCTGGAATTTTCTCAAACTGTCTCCTGTCCTATAAATGTCCTTTTTAAATGTTAATCACTATACATCTAACCCCTTTAAAACCTAGGTCAACCGCTGCCTCCTTTAGAATTCCTTCTTCAACACCAGCCCCCACCCCTATGCCGGTCACATTTTTTTCCCTCTAAGTTTTCATAAAGCTTAATGCACTTGTTATTTAAAATATTTTATTTATTTATTTTGAGAGACAGAGAATGAGAGTGCACGTGTGTTGAGCAGGGGAAGGGGCAGAGGGAGAGAGAGAATCTTAAGCCGACTCCCTGCTAAGGGCAGAGCCTGACACAGGGCTCAATCTCATGACCCTGAGATCATGACCTGAGCTGAACAAGAGTCGGACCCTTAACCGACAGAGCCACCCAGGCAGCCCTACTCTCTTATTTTTTAAACAGTTTTTACCTTCACTTTGCATTGTAATTATTAATCACATGATCCCTGAATCCTAGGCACTTGTAATTTGGGGTTGGAAAGAACCCTGATTAGGAGTGTGGCAGATTCTGGATTTGCAGCCGCAACCCCACTATTCCTAGCGATGGGATCTTAAGCAAGGTAGTCAAACTTTCGGCTTCGGATCTCTTACCTGCAAATGGAGATCGTACCTGCCACTGGGGGCAGAAGCAATACTGAGGGTTCTCTGCCCAGTGTCCGATATGAGGTAGGCACTCAATACGTAGGAATTCTTTTTCTCTTCGTCCCTCTCCTGAAAAACAGGATATTTGTATGCTACTTGCCTAAGTCCCACACACAGTGCTCAACACACAGTAGGTGCTCCACACCTCCTGCGTAGGCAATAGATTTACAAAGTGATATAATTTATTCAATTATAAGTACAAAAATGGATGGACAGATACATGAAAGAATGAAGGAGAATATGGCCCCTGAGACATAAAGATGAACCTGAACTTGAAGTGTCTAGTTTCCATGTAATTGGTACTTTCTCATACTGTCTGCTTTACTCTTTTCCTCTTGGAACCATCACAAGGAAGGAGGATCTTCCAAATCCATAGGCAGAGTGGGGTGTTTCAGAGCCTCACAGATTTGATTCTTCCTTCAGCTGTCTCTTTTTCTTTGAGCAACTCTCCGAAGACATCCCACTGTTCTGCCGGGCGTGCACTGGCTGGGATATGCTAAAGACGGGTTACCTCCTGGAAGGCTGATACCACACATGAATGACATGACGGCCATGCCTGAGCCCGGCCAGCGTCGCCAGCCCACAGATGCAGCGGACACGCTGAACTACCACACTTCAACACACGGGGAATTCAGCCTACATCTGTGGCTGTTTCAGTGGGGGAGAAGATTAATAAAGTACATGTGGAAGCTTGAGAGAATAATTAGCGGGACGTTTTACGTTTTGGCTGCAAAGTCGTCTCCACATTTAGCATCAAGCAGAACATTTCTTGTAATCCTTCTGAGGATGAAGGATGGGCTCAAACTAAATTGGTTTTCTTTGTGCATCTTGAGATTTTTTTTTTCTTCAGCATGTTATCCTTTTTTAAAAATTATTATTTTCCAAATTTCAAGTAAGCTCTTAATCAGGCTCTTTGTGGGATCCGCGCTGTTTCTGGATTTGCCATCGCTTCGTCACGCGATGAGCGGCGGCCTGGGCCCCGATGAAAGAAAGCGCGTGACTTGCGGGCTGCTGAGAGCTTAAATCACGCATCCTTCACAGGGGCGCATTCCATCGCTCTCAGGGCTGAGATGCTGGCTGCTAACAGCCCACCTCTCAGAGATGCAGAGTGAGTTATTGGTGTACATAATAAACTAACATCTGTACGGTGCATCTCAGAATGGGTGTCAGGGAAGCTGGAAGACAAAGCGGGATGGCATCATTAGGGCCAGATTTAAGACTCCAATTTGTGTAGTATTTGCATAACAATGCACAAGAGCAGCCATTCACTGTTCGCTTTCAGAATTCACATGTTTCACCTTCACAGGAACATTCCTGAGGGAGGGGAGGTGGAGAGGTGTTTGCCAGAGGGATTCAGTCTGGGAGGGCATCCTTTCCTTTCCGGAAGGAGGCTCTGAGTTCCTGGGGTAGGTCAGGATTCCCCTGTCTTCTGGATGCATGGGGTCTGCGCTGCAGGAGTCATGGGCACTCTGAGAACTGGTTTGTACTGGTACCTTCTCTTCTGGCTCTGACTCCGTGGCCAGACACGTTTTTCAGTCCATAGACATTTATTGAGCATTGTAGGGTCAAGAAAAAGCCTTGAACTGCCTTGGAGTCCAGACACAGGAACCCGTGTCCTGCCTTGGCCATGTTCTCCCTTTGGCCCTTGGCTAAGAAGATTCTCCTTTTGAGTCCAAATCTCCTAATCTTTGCAATAGGGATATTAATAATACGTGTACGGGTTAGGATCACTGACGCTGACTTTGTGCAGCAAGACGCTGAACATATTTAATCCCTGCAACAGCCCTCCCAAACGGATGATTTCCTTTCTCTTTTGTTTTGTTTACATATCAGGAACCTGAGGCACAAAGAAGTAACTTGCCAGTCTCTCAACTTCTGAGTGACAAAGCTGGGGCATTCCAGTGTCTTTTTACCTCACATGATAGAGGCTCAACAATGTCAAATTGAGAAATACTTACTGACAGCTCTGGGTGCGAGGCACAGTGCCAGGTGCTGGGGATTGGACGGTGGACAGAAGCAGACATGGCCCCCAGCTTCATGGGACTCCCATCCAGTTAGGTGTGAAAATAAATGGGAACAGCCTCCAAAAACTCTAATGTGCTCGTCCCAAGCTCCCTCATTGCAATTTAAGCACCACTCTGCTACTTGGAGAGGACACAGGCCTTGGAAGCAAACAGCCTGGGCTTTGAATTCTGACTCTGTGACCTACTTACTGTGTGTACTTGGTAAATCGCTAAACCTCTCTGAGCCTGAGTTTTTTAATTGGAAAAAAAGAAAATTTTAAAAAGGAGGAACGAGAAGTGTTCCTACCTCAAAAAGTTGTTAGGAGAATTAAGTAACATCTTCATGAATGGGACAAAATTTTCTTAGCACAATGCCTTGCCAGAAAGTAATTTCTAAATAACAGTAGCTATTGCTGTTATTAATCAATCATTCCAGCTGGCATGCAGGGAAGCACCTGTGACCAGAAGGATCAAAGGGGATCTTGCTTTTTATGTCTTGCTCAGTATTCTAAACTGGACTTGGATCTTGAGGCATTGGTTTTCCATCTTTTACCCAGGTTGGGTGCTGAGAGTCCCTCCCGGCCACAGCCAGCTGTTTGGGCATCTGGACCAAGGAGCCCCATGAGGATGAAGCATATTTGCTGATTCTTCTTCAGAGCAGACTCCTCCCAAGTTGCAGCTTTAGCAAAGTCCCGGGGCGGGGGGTATGGCATGGGGGGGCATCCTCAGGCCACATACTCTGGGGCTCTCCGAATGACAATGACCCACCCCAGCCTCCAGACACTGACCCTGAGCCCTGCAGTCCAAACTCCAGCCTGGGGTTCTGGGCAGACTCAAGTATTACAGCCCTGACCACGACACCTCACCTGCCCCCAACCCTCCCAACCTGAGTGTCGTCCTTGGCAGGGTAAAAGGGCGCAGGAGATCTTGCTGGGGTGATGAAAATGTCCTCAAGCTGATTGACGGTGAAGGTTACACAACTGAGCGAATTCACGAAAAATCATGGAATTGTGCAATTGAAACACGTGAATTCTTACATGTATAAAATAAACCGCAATGAAGTCATGAACAAACATGGGAACTTGCATTTGGGGACGCCGAGGCTCGCTCTTCTGACAAAAGTCTTAGTTTCCTCATCTGGGACACAGGGATTCCTTGCAGCCTTGTATCGAATGGCCTCTTCCTGGCTGAGAAGGCTGGGATGTACATTTTACTGTCAGTGGGAGGAAGTGTAACTATGTGAGAAAAGCAAAAAACTGAGGGTTGCAGGGGGTGGAGTCAGTGTGAATGTGATTCTTTTCCACGCCTTGGGGAGGCTGGCTTAGGTCTGAAAAGCGTGTAGCAGTTTTTAAAAAGACTTTTTTGAACACTTCTCTGGCAGGTTCCGGCTGCCTCCTCCACCCCCATGTCCCGCCCCCCAATGCCCTGTGAAATGATAATGACCGAGCATTGAGTGGGGACACGCTCAGGCTGTTCCCCGTGCTTGTGCTTCAGGCACCGAGTAAACGTGGTTTGAGGATGATCTCATTCCATCTCACAGCAGCTCTGCCACGGACTCTCCTTCACAGACGGAGAAACTGAGGCTCAGCAGTTAAGCAGCGACACCTGGCTAGGAGGAGGCAGAGACTCCAAAAGTGCCAGGTGAGAGCCTGCGTTGGATAGTGGCCCCCATGGGGAGGCCCTCCCGGGTGCTGCCAACCTGGGCCCCAAGGCGAGGTCCTGTGGGGGCTGTGAGGGGGCAGCTCTGCCTTAAGTCCTCAACGCAACCCTTGATACAAATCAGTGGTTTTCATACAAATGATTTGTATCAGCGTGGCCACGTTGATACAAATGCAGCGAGCTGGCCTGCTGCAGGGCATGGCTGAGCCTGGTGAAAAAGCGATAGTAAAGAACATTTATCAAATGCGTGGGGGGCGGTGGTCAGGCAGTGTTCTCAGAACTTTAGAGGTGTTATTTGGTTTCCTCATCTTAACGGCTCCATGAGGACAGTGCTATCATTGCCCCCATTATACAGATGAAGATACTGAGGTGGAGAGAGGTTAAGTAGCTTGCGTCGCTGGTTAGTGGCAGAGCCAAGAGCTGATTCTCAGCAGTCGGCCTCTCCGCTGAGAATCGTCCCAGCCTGTGGAAGCTGCCTGTGCTCCCTCTAACTGCATGTCAGTGATTTTCCTCTTTGGGTTCTCTCCAAAGATCCTCAACTCTTATTGATAAGCTACTTCCCACTCCTGTAGAAGAACTACTTATTGATAAGCTGCTTCCCACTCCCATAGAAAAACTACTCAGGAATCCCTATGATGTGTTTCATTGAGCCCCAACTGCATCCTCGCACTGGCTGAGGACTTTCAGATAAACCAAGTGCTTCCAATGGCAAGTGGTTTAGTATCTCCAGCCCCGGCCTGCCCAGGAATAAGAGCGGCGTTTGAATCCCAGCTCTGCCACCATCTAGTGTTTGACCTCAGGCGGGACACTGAGCCTCGATTTCTCCAAATGAATGAATGAATATTTGTGCAATATGCATGCATATCCATCGGTATAATACATGAAAATATTGTGTATTATTACTGGCCTCTCAAGGGTGGCTGTGAAGCCTGAATGTGAGACTGAGTGACGTCAGAAAACCACAACGCCCTGTGCAGCCTGAAGTACTACTTCTGATCCCTTCTGCCTGCTGCTCCCTGCTCCTTGGTTCTGACTTTGTTGCAGCTCCTGCGCCCTGGCACGAGTCTGTTATCTCAGTCTCAAAAGCAGGGCTCCCGCAGCTTCCAACTGGGTCTGGAATGGATTACACAGTCCAGTTTATTTCCTCAGTCTGCCGGCCCCCACCTCCCACCCTTCCACCTTGAGCTGGGTGGTGGCCAAGGAAGGCGGAAGCTGGCGTGAATGAGAGATGGATTCTGGACTTAGAACGGGGCAGAGAAAAACCAGACAGGACCTCAAGAAGGGGCCGTGTCAGTTGCTGCTTTCTGTTTGTACATTTCAAGGCCAACAGGTGCTCAGAGCAGTCATCTGACAGTGATGACCAGCAACATTTCCCACGTGGCTGCCCTGCCTGGGAAGCGTCCGTAGATGCCAGTCAGAAAGCAATGACCCAGTGGACTTTCAGTCTAAGTTGAAGGCGCTGACATGGACCCAAGGTGCGGGAGAGGCAGAGTGAATGCTAAAGCCGACACGCAAAGAACAGAGCAGTCCTGACCCAGACAGGTGTGCTTTCTGTAAGAAAAGGGGCCCGAACAAGTTGGGTTAATGAAAATTTCCTCATTTGAATCATATTTTAAAAGACAGGCGAGAATCACACATTTAAAGAAATCATTGAATACTTTGGCTAAATGAAGAATTGTCTGGTAAAATGAAGTGTCTCCCTTCCACAGTGCACATTTTAAATAATATCAATTGGATTTCCATAAAATTGAGGGCCAGATATCTAAAACATGTCAGTGGAGAGAAACCAGCAAAATCAGGTTTCTTCTTTGAGGTTTCTTTCATCAGTGCCACGGAGAGCAGCATAATAAACTCAAGAGCCTGGAAAAGATGCTATCAAAATGCCCCCTGTGCTGTGGTCATGGTGCCAACCACAGTCACACAGGGGACTTCCTCGGCCACCTACAATAACCCAGTGAGGGAGGGGCCAGTGTCCCTGTTTTACAGCCAAGAACTCACGAGGCTCCAAGAATCTGAGTGGTTTTTCTAGGAAGATACAGATGATAAAATGAGCAAATATAATGTTTATTAACAAGACCCATAACAGTAACACATACTCTATACCAGGCACGTCCATGCATCTTAATTAACCCTTACAACAATAAACCAATATGTGGCATGGTGTTGTCCCCATTTTATAGATAAGGAAGAGGACTCAGAGGATCAATAACCAGCCCAAATTTAGAGGACTGTGAAGGGGTTGACCTAGGATTCAAACCCAGGTTTGTTTCAGTCCGAACTCTCTTATGTATTTGTTTAATGCTAGACATATGCTTTCTAACGTTCCCAAGAGGCTCTATATTTGGATGAAGGCATCTGTTTACTTGAGATATTGTGGATCTCCCTACATAATGTGTATTGCATTCTATCTGCTGCTTTCTTTGGCCTCAGGTATCTAAAGAGAAATGGTCAACTCTGCTTCATAGATAACAACCCAGAAGCTCAGGGAGGTGCAGTTACAATCCAAACCAAATGTAGGTGATGAGCCCTAAGTGGGGGGGTCTGTTGTCCTCAGAGCCTCCATTGTTCTCTACATCCTACTAGATCAGGGAAGAAAAGAATGTGAATTTCAGGCTGATCGGTATATATCATGTGGCAGAAGTAGGTTGACGAACTTACTCTATTTAGGACCTATGCAATCAATTCATAAACTCCAGATATCAAAACATGCCGAGTGCCTGCAAGTTTAAATAAAAGAAAAAAAAAGCCCACCCAAATCTTCTAAGATGACAACATAGGGCACAGTGGATTCACTAGCTAAGGAGGGAGTCATAGATTAATTAATAATAATAATAATGATAAAGAATCCAACAACTCAGACCTTGATGTTTGGATGGCATAAGACTCCAGAGCAATGTGTGAGTTTCTTGTAGCAGCTGTAACTGATAACCACAGACTGGGTGGCTTAACACAGCGGTTTGTTCTCTCACTGTTCTGGAGGCCAGAAGTCTACCGTCAGCATCCCATTGTGGAATTACAGGTGTTGGTAGGGCCGCACCTCTAGAGACCCCGGAGGGGAATCCTTTCCTTGCCTCTTCCTGTCTCAGATGGCTGCTATCATTTCTGGGCTTGCAGCCACGTTGCTTTCAACCTCTGCCTTGGTCTTCGCCTCCCTTCTCTCTGGTTGCATCAAGTCTCCTGCCTCCCTCTTTATAAAGATACCATGATTGCATTTCACGCTCACGGGGATCATCTCCCTATGTCAAAGTCCATAACGTCATCATATCTGCAAAGACCCTTTGCCTTATAAGGTAACGTTGATGACTTCCAGAGATTAGGACTTGGTATCTTTGGGAAGTCCTTACTTTGCCTACTATAGTCAGAAATGGGGCCCCAGTGTGCCTAGGCAGCAGAAGGATAATCTGCATGCAGGCTTTCTGTCCCTTATGGAGCAGAGTGCCCCTGCTCTCCCGAAGTGACAAGACTCCCTTGTCTTCACAAGCATGCGTCTTCACACCTACTGAGAACTCAGGAAAGGTAGAGCTCTGGAAAAGAGCCCCTTTAACAGAAGGCAGTGTGCTGGCTCAGACTTTAGAGATAGATAAAATTAAGGGGGGGGGGATGGAGCACATAAGGGGTGAGGGAGATGACCAGAAAGCGGAGGGGTGGAGAGAAAAGGCAGAGGATGAGGGCAGCAAAGAGAAATGGGGGAGAGAAGAAATAACCGAGAAAAGGAAAAGGAAGAATGATTTAGAAAAAAGTGAAGAAAAATAAAATAGAAGGATTGAGAAATTGGAGGGGAAGACAGGAGAGGGAAAAGAGGACCAGGGAAGCTGGGGGGAAAACTAGAGAGAGGAAAGCTGGGAGGGAAGTAGACTGACAGCAGATGGGGAGAAAGAAGGCAACGAGGAGGAGGGAAGAGAGCAGCAGGAGGACTGAAGGGCAGGAGACAGGAGAGGAGAGAGTGTAGAGGGAGGAGAGAGGCAGGTAGGAGGGGAAGCCAGACAGAGAGGAAGAAGGCGGAGCTTGAACGCCCACGGAGAAAGAAAATATTAAAGGCATTTGGTAAGGTGACAAACGTCTTCTATGGTAACGTGCTGAAATGAATACAGCAGCTGCACGTTACAAATCACATTCATTGGCTGTTACAGTCTGGTAATTGTCCATACAGAGATTTTCTTTCTGGTTCCAAGCCCTGGCTTATCAGAGGACAACATGCTTTTGAAATGTCACATTATTTTGTAAGTGCATTTCACGTCCAGAAGTTCCGCGAAGTATGATCTACTGAAGACTTACTTAGTTTCCATTCAGCAGAGCTCCTGGGCTCAGCGCGACGATATTAAACTGGACCTTTTGATCATCAGTTTCCTGACATCCACGGGCAGGACGGGCCTTCCTCCTGTTCTCCAAGTCTGTGTTTTAGCCTGCCTGCCTGTCTCCCCCTCTCCTTCCTGCCTTGCCTTCCCTTCTTCCCTTTCTTACTTTAGTTCCCTTCTTCCCATCTTGCCTCCTTTCTTTCTCTCTCAAGAGTTCCTTTTCTTCCTTCCTTCTGTCCCCTCTTCCTTCCTCCCCCTTCCCTCATTTTCCTTCCTTCCTTCTTTCTGTCCTTTCTCTTTTCTTTTTACTTTTCTTTTCTTTTCCTTCCTTCCTTCCTTCCTTCCTTCCTTTCTTCTTCCTTCCTTCCCTCCCTCCCTCCTTTCTTTTCTGTTTCTTTTTTCTTTTCCTTCCTTCTTTCCTTCCTTTCCTTCTTCCCCACTTTCGCCTGTTTCCCTTTCTATTTTCTTTCCTTCACTTTTTCCCCTTTTAAGTATCTCTTCACTGGCAGCATAAAGTTGTACACTAGGGCTTTTCAACCTAGGCACGGCTGACATTTGGGGCTGGTTAGTTTTTTATTGTGGAGCTGTCCTGCATGCTGTAGGAGTTTCACAGCATCCCTAGCCCCTGCGCACTAGAAGCCGGCAGCATCTCCAGCCTGAGCCGTGACAACCGAAACTGTTCCCAGACAGCACCAGACATCTGCTGAGGGGAGATCACCTCTAGTGGAGAAAGCCTCTACTCTATAGTCAGATAAACCCAAGGTCCGAGCGCCCCACACTTCCTGGTTGGGAGACCCAGATCCAGACTTCGGGGTGCGTCAGAATCCCCCTGAGAACGTGTTAAAGCACACCATCCTGGACCCCACCACTAGAGCCCTGGGGCCGTAGATCTGGTCCGGGACCCGAGATCGTGCATCTCTAATTCACCCCCAGGTATTACTGCTGCCCCTGGTCCAGACTGCGCTTTGATAACCACAGCCCTGCCTCTAACCCAGCTACTCTCCAGTATATGCACCAAAATGTAGAGCTGAGGAGGCTTTCCTCTCCAGCTTGTTCTGCGTATTAAGAGAAATAATTTATCTAAAGTACCGAACACAGGATCTTGGTCCATGCCGCGTGATAAATAAATGGTAGCTCATAAAGAAAGTCCCTCTTAAAGAAGGTGTTGGTCTTTGACAGGAGCTGCGTGAATTAAAAATGTGTATGGATATATTCACAGCAGCACCCAAATGCTACCATTTTTTTTAATAGAGGTTCAATGCTTTTTAACAACAGAGAACATGTGCTTATTAATAAACCTCTCTCAGTGGGATCACTCCCCTGCAGTAAAGGAAGATAAACGATCGAAGCCAGCATTGCACCTTAGATCCTGGAAATCTAGAATTGATACCCCCGCACACATACTTGTTAATAAGCCAGAGTGTTAACTCTGTTACTATGTCCAGGAAGAAGAAGTGTCTGTGGATACGGCGGCCTAAAAACCCTCTGACGTCTTCTCCCCAGCTGTGCATCTACCGTGGGCCAGGCAGGATGCTAGATGGTATACAAAAATGTGCATTTATTCCTCAAATTACTTTAAAAAAGTCTCATCCCTATTTGTCACATTGAGAAACTGGGGCTCCAAGGGAGGCTGAGTCATTTGTCCAGTGCCATCCAGCCCGCGTAATGTAGTGTGGGGACAGCAACCCTGTTCCATGGGACTCCAGCTCCTGGGAGTTGCCTATGGCCACAGGGCACTGGTCAGCACAGATCAGCACCGTGCTCTTCAGAATGTTGAGTCACGTGTGCTGAAACTCTGCTCACATGCCTGTTCTCTTGTTAGAACTGTAGTTCCCTTTCTGAGGGCAAAGGATTTGTTCTCTTGTCTGTGGTCCTCAAGCCTAGCATAGTGACTTGCATAGGATTGGCGGTCAGTGCTGAGAGGGTAAATGAATGAATAGAAGACTGCTTCACTCCATCAGTTAGGAAATGCCACTGAAAGAATATGGGCTGGCATGTCGAGAGTTCTAGGTCTTGGCCGCAAATGTCTGCAAGTTCATTATGGAACCTTAGTGAAGAAGTCACTTTCCCTTCCTGCTGTGGATTGAATTGTGTCTCCCCACCCAGTGTATAGGGTAAAGCCCTAAGCCACAGTGCGACTGTATTTGGACAAAGGGTCTTTAGGTAATTACGGTTAAATGAGGTCATGAGGATGGGACCTTAACCCAATAGAACTGGGGGCCTTGTAAGAAGAGAGAGAGAAAGAGAAAGAGAAGGAGAAATGCTTTTCTCCCTTTCCATGTGCACTGCCGAAAAGCCATGCAAAGACACAACAAGAGGGCAGCCATCTGCAACATAGGAGTTCAGATCAGAAACCAGATCTGTCGGAACCTTGATCTGGAACTTTTGCCTTAAGAGCTATGGGAAAATTAATATCTGTGGTATTTTGTTAGACAGCCTGAACAGATTAATACATTCCCCCAAATATACTGTCCTCATCCATGACACAAAGAACCTAGACTAGATTATCCATTTCGAGAATTTCGTGGGGAATGGCAGTATTTGATGAAATGTTAATAGGTGTGCCATCAAAATGAATTCCGTGATTAAAAGAGTTGGGAAAACCCTACATGTTCTGTCCCTTTCCCAGAAATCCATGAGTGTATATACAAGGTTATGATAAGTCCTACAGAAGAAACAAAAAAACAAAAATAAGACAAAGCAAAAACCCTTTTAACTCCATTTAACCCAATACTTTTCAGTCCTATTGGGTAGATAATATTTTACTCCCCTGAACTCATCTCCTTTGTTGTTGTTGTTGTTGTTTGTTTTTAACTGATGAGGGAATTGAGGTTAGAACAGATTTAAAAATCTCCAGCAGGCACATGACCAGTAGGTGGCAGAGAAAAGTTCAAACTCCTGTCTGCATGTCTCAGAAACCCAGGTTCTTTTCAATATATATCATTTAGCATCTGATTTAGAACATCCAATCCAAATGCTTCTGTGAAGAATCAGAAGTGGCATATTTGGGGCAAACGGGCAGAATATTAATAATAATAATATTTGTTACCATTTACTGGACATCTGGTATATTCCAAGGCGCTGTTCTAAGTACTTTAGATGTAGTCATTTGAAATTCACAAATAATCAGGGGAAGGCGCAATTATTATCCCCTTCACAGCTGAGGAAATTGAGGCACCAGGATTAAGCAAGTCGTTCAAGGGCACATACAAGCCTAGGAAATGGCAGAATTGGGATCTGGGCTCAACCCATCCTGGTTCTGGGTACGTCACTATCCTACTATATATATCTTTATACTATATCTTTATAGTATATATCTTTATATCTCTCTATATAAATCTTTATATCTATATATCTTTATACTGTAAAGATAGTATAGAGATAAATATATATAGTTAATTATATAGTAAAGCTAGAGGTAGCAGAACACAACATTTTTAGAAGTGCCATGGAAAAGTTACAAAAAGGCAGCTCAAAATAGGCAAGAACTTTTTCAGAGAGTTTAGGAAAGGCTTCCATTCCCTTCCTACCCTTAGTCTTTAGAAGATAAAAGGAATAGAGTTTTCTAAAAGTATTATTTTTTTTCCAATTTATTTATTTTCAGAAAAACAGTATTCATTATTTTTTCACCACACCCAGTGCTCCATGCAAGCTGTGCCCTCTATAATACCCACCACCTGGTACCCCAACCTCCCACCCCCCCCGCCACTTCAAACCCCTCAGATTGTTTTTCAGAGTCCATAGTCTCTCATGGTTCACCTCCCCTTCCAATTTGCCCAAAAGCACATACCCTCCCCAATGTCCATAACCCTACCCCCCTTCTCCCAACCCCCCTCCCCCCAGCAATCCACAGTTTGTTTCGTGAGATTAAGAGTCACTTATGGTTTGTCTCCCTCCCTATCCCATCTTGTTTCATGGATTCTTCTCCTACCCACTTAAGCCCCCATGTTGCATCACCACTTCCTCATATCAGGGAAAAGTATTATTTTGTTTCTTTTCTTGCACTGATCATATTTAATACAATGATTGGTTCATTTGCCAGGTTCTGGAAGGGAGAAATGTACTCAGCTCTGTATTTCCCTACATAGCATGGTGTCTGGCACACAAAATACACTCAGAATCATGAAATTGAATTAGAGACTGATGAACTTCACCTCATGGCAACATTGGGGTTGTTATCTGGGAACTAAATGAGATCTGCATGGTCACGATTCTGTACTCAGTGCTCTCAGGGTCAGTTTCTTTTGCTAGTTGGAAATTCCAACTCTCCCCCTGCCTTCAGTTTCCAAACCTGCTCTCTTCTACACTCACTCCCATCTCAGCAGTATTTCTCTAAGTTGAGTTGCATTAAGATAATCACTGGGTGTATCCTTCCCCAAACCAAGGTTCCCAACGGTACTTGCTTTTCCAAGAAGGTCCTGCCTTTAAAAAATAAAAATCACTAAAGATGAGCAAATTCTTTTTTTTTTTTTTTGACTTGAGCATTTTTTATTCTGTATTTTGGGGCCTCCTTGTCCCTGAAGATGAGAAAATTCTAAGAACCCACTATTTAAAGAAGAGTCATGAAATACTTATGTGCCAAACACTGAGAGACTCATGGAAATTATGTGTCCCAACTTGTGGTAAGACTGAAGCCCAGTTGCACACTTTGCTACTCCACTATGTTATTTCTGTTACAATCAGAAATAACATGCTATCTAAGTGATTTGACATTTACGAAAACAGTTTAGGTTAACCAGAAAGGACCAATGTGAGGACACACACATGACTGACAGTCATAATTTAGAGAGAAAGGATGAGGCATATGAATTTCAACCCAACAGGTAAGGTTAAGTTTCCAAAATTTGGGATGTTCAGTAAACAGGGCTTACAATTTCCCTTCATTACACTAAGGGGAAATACTTTGTTATTTATGGGATTTGGGGGGAGAAAAAAATCTTCTCTGCCCTTCAGACTTCTTCTAGCTTGTCTATGAATTAAATTGACATGAGACAGATTAATAAGAGAAAGTCAAACAAAGCTTAACAACATGTATACCTTTGTATACATGGGAGAGGTCCAGGAAAACTGAGTAACTCCGTTGATAAGAATTTCTAGATATTTAGAGTCACCCCCCTCTTCTTGACACGCAGCAAGGGAGATGTCCTTACACGTGGTGATTTCCCTCATCAATATCTCCTACAAAAGGATAACTTGTACTTGGTTTTCAGAACTTCTTTTGTGTCCTCAGTTTCTTAAAAATAACCAGCTTAGAATAATCAATATGCTAATGAGGACTATCTTGGGGTGCCAAAGTTTCCTCCCCTATAGGGTTTAGCCGGAACTGTCATTCACCAAACAGCTACTAAGTGCCGGGAATAGTACCAGGTTTTTAAAATATACATAATCTAATTTAATCCTCACTACAACTCTGAAGGGAAGATATCATCATCCTCATTCTTCAAATGAAGGAATTAGGACACTTAGAAACTCAACAACGGTCGAGGTCACACAACTTAGTTATAGTCCAATCCTAGATTCTATCCCAGACCCTCTGTGTGCTTCATCTGTGGGGCGTCTGTACCTTTTTTCCTGAGAAATCTGAGACTCTTAATAAAACAGTTTGAGGGCACGGGCTGGCCTCATTTTCAAGTCTTTAAACTTTCAAAGTTTTCAAGGTTACACTATAACTCCCTAGTCTCTTTCCCTAGAGGGTCTTGATCTTGATAACTGCAAGTTAAGGTTTGTTTGAATAATCCATTAACGTAGAGAAAATTACCTTCTCATTATGAAGTATTCAGTGTCACTTTAATACTAATTACTCGAACAGTATTTATTGAGGATTAATGACTGAGCAATATTTTATTAATAACCAACTGGCATTTATTATTGCATAAATAATAAATAGATAGAGAGCCTCATTAAATATAAATACATTTTTTATTTAGGCACCATTGAAAGTATTGCCAAATTTTTTTGCATTGATTAAAATTCTCATTAAAATGGTTGGCTAATCTTGTCTTTATGCCCCACCCCCACCCCCCAAAAAGAGACCCTGGCAATTCCTGCCCAATAGGTAGACTTTGGGATTATTCATCAGCCTCTCAGGAGAAGGACTTTTAACAATGCACAGCTGCTATGAATTCCGGTTGCCATGAGAACCTTAACTTTTTGCTCTCCTCTCACTTTGTTTTATTTACATTTTATAACCCTCACCTGGTGTTAGGAGGCTCCAGCATTTAAAAGCTTGAGTACTCTATGTGTAGCTCATCTGAAATGATGGACTTGGGGGAATTGAAAGCACTGTTGAAATGATCTTGCCTCTTATTCGTAGCTCAGGAACCTGAGGTCCAGAGAGGGCCAGTTACTGTCTGCATATCACACACAGTTACCAGCAAAGCGAGGACCAGTACTGGTCCCCTGGCCTGAAGTGTTCTTTCCACCATACCACACTGCTCTGTTTGAGTAGTTCTTCCAGTGATTTGTGGTGGGGGTGTCATTCAGCTGTCCGTCTCGTCTGAGTTCTTTCTTTTTTCCTTTTCTTCGTCATTTTTTAATCACAGGCCAACCCAGATGTCCCAAAGCTGCCTCACCATGTTAACAGTTACATTTAAACTATTCAGTCTATGACGCCTCCCTGTTATAATTGCATCACCTTTCAGCATTGTCCTCACCCTAAGACTCTCCATGTGTGTCTAGGGCTGCTCAACTATTCTTATAAAACCAGACTGTCTGCCACGCTTGTCCTGTCCATCCCCTTTCCTCTCCAGTCCTGACCCCTCTGTTGGATGCCCTTCAGTCTTGCAGTCTTTTGAAGGAGCCTCTCTGGTGCTACCACAATTGTGCCCATCATGTGAAGTTCATGTCAGGGCACACTTGCTTACTCCCCGTGCCCCAGAGGTGCTGGTCCCAGAGACATGGGACAAGCCAGGAATCTATGAAGGAGGGGGTTCTGCATAGCAACCCCCGTAAGGCTCTGTGCATCTGGGCCTCACAGCTGCTTAGCTGTATTCCAGCTCTTACACTTTCTCATGTACTCAGCTGTTTCAGCTTCTGGCTGCTTTGCCCAAAAGTGCACTGAAACCCAACTGGAAATTCACTAGGGGACAAATGCCATCTTCATCCATTGTTGTCCTCTTCTTCACCCCAGGATCTTTGGTCAGAGATTCCTTCCCCTTTCAACAAAAAAAGTCCTCATGCATGTTATCCAGATAAACGAATGGCCAGAGGAGCCCTTCACCCATCACTTAAATATACAGACTATCATCAGTTTTATCTCGGCTAGGACATTGTTCTCTTTCCCTTTGCCCTGTACCTTTTGCAGCCAGTCTTTCCTTGATAGCCAGAGGCCCCACAGCCTCGGCTCTTGCTACTGTTAGTTCACACCTGGAATTAAAACATGTTTCCTACTGTAGCAAGCTTGTCTGTGTTCCCCAAGAGACTGTGATTTTTTTTTTTTAAGGGCAGAGATTGCTTTGTTATTTTAGTTTTGTTAGTTAAATTCTGGAACTTTAGCACTTAGAACAGAACCAGGTACATAGTAGGACTTCTAGTGATACTGGTTAAGTATTATTGCATGAATGACTAAAGACCTATTTCTACCAACATAAGGATTGCAGGAACCAGTCCAGCCAAGCTTTGTTTGACCTAAGGAATGGGCTTAGTCCAATTTCCAGCTTGAACCAGCACAGTGAGCTCTAAAATGTGACATTTGCATCCATTTCACTAAGACTCCTTGCACTACCTCTACTCACCCCCCAAATCCTTTAACAATAGAAGTCCTCATTCCACTAAAACTGTGTCATTTCTTTAGCGTTTTGAGGGTTAGAAACTAGGACAAGACTATCAGCCAAATGCAGGGGGTACCAGTGTACTGGCTGTATATCTTATCAGATATTCAAGAATGCAGCAAGAAATGTCACGGGGAGCTTTCGACAAAAATATTTAATTAATAGCAACAGCTACAGAAATGAATAATAGCATCCAAGCAATTACAGTGTTCAATAAAGCAGCTCTCAGAGGATGGGGCAGCAGCAGATTACTGACTGATGGACTGCATTTAAATATGTTATCTGCTCGCTGGAAAGACCCCAGTGGGTCGCTCTCCTCCAGGACATGGCCAGCAGTAGTGGCAGTAGTGTAGCTTTTTTTTTTTTTTTCCTTTTCTTTTAAGAGTAACAAATTGGATTATCTGGGAGAGTGGTCAGAGATTTCTGACCCTCTCTGAAAATTTCCATCACTTCTTTTACCCTATCAGTGATTGCTGGGAGCCACTGGAGGGATAGCTGAAAAGCACCCTAAAAGCTCTGTTTCAGGGTAAGCATACTCATCAAATGTTCATTGAGAATCAATGGGAAACTTTTAAGGCTCCAGTCCTGGCTATATGATCTTGGATAAGTTAGCTCACTTCTGTAAACTTGAGCTTTTTGTTACCTGTGAAAAGGTGTGCTGAGACTGACTTAGGAGTATAACAGTGTGATGATGAAGTCATACCCCTGGCATATGGTAGCAGTTCCGTACATGGTAGTACCTTGTTTCCTAGGGAACTTCAACAGAGCTGGGGAGGTGGAGTTTTATTTCCTGGCTACCGAGAGGCCCCTGGTAGGGACAGAGACCCAACTGGATTAAATGAGAGGAAGGCCAATTTAACAAAAAGAACGAAGCATCTAGAAATACAGTAAAATAACATCCTGAGGATTTTTTTTTTTTACATTTTAGATATTTATTTATCTATTTATTTATTTGAGAGAGAGAGACAGACAGAACAAGCAGGGGGTTAGCAGGCAGAGGAAGAGGGAAAAGCAGGCAGGCTTTCTGCTGAACAGGGAGCCTGATGCCGGATTCAGTCCCAGAACCCTGGGATCATGATCTGAGCTGAAGGCAGATGCCTAACCAACTGAGCCTCCCAGGCGCTCCCACTCTGTGGATCTAAGTGGAGCCTAAAAATTCCGTGTAAGATTCAGGGTTGCATTATTGTAAGGTTAACACAGTGATTAGGATATGTGTGCTACAGAGGACAAAGCCAACCACCATCATTTTATATCTAAATCTGCATCCCGTAAAGCACATCATTGTGGAATGTCACTGTAGAGGAACTCACAACTGGTAGGAGTCTTAGAAAGTAGCCGGCACTGTAAGATTAGAGTCCTGCTTACTGATATGATCCAAAGCCGGACATCAATACTTGAGATGTGTCTTTCTCAAGACAGGGAGGGCCATAAGCTCAAAGTGTCCAGAAACGGTCTTTGCACTATAGCGTATTTATTTTTATAGCATCTGCTCAGCTGTGAGTTCCTTTCTTTTCATTCAATAAATATTGAGTGGGAAAATTATTCTATGCCAAGCAAAATTCTAGGTGCTAGGGATATAGTGGTGAGTAAGTAATAACCTAACAGGAACAATGGAACTTAAGCTAAAAATTATACAAATAATTAAATGTGTCATATGAGCCATGAAAGAGAAATAAAGTATTCTGGAGTGCATATAACAAGGTAAGGTCTGAACTTTTATCTAGATCAGTCTCTTCCATCTGGAACAGTGACACGTGTACACTGAGTGAGTGAGTTCTCATTGACCTAAATTAAATGGAACCAAACAGTGACACTCCCCCATTGTCTACAGAATAGTAAATAGTTCTCTCCAGTGGTACTCTTATGCATACAGTTCTGAAAGTTACTTGGGTCATGACCCAAATCAGATTCTAAATAAGGTACTAGAAGGACTGGTAGGAAAGTATACGTGAACAGCAGGAAGAAGCAGCCATCCGATATTAATTTGACAATGAGGAAAGTAAGAGACTATTAACAAACAGACATAGGTTCTATAAGCATGGTATGGTCGGGCCACTTGATGGATGGATGGATGTCAAATATGCCTGCATATCATGGTGCTGTCCCAGTGCTTGTCCCAGAATAAAGCAATGCACGCATGATGAAAACCCACCACGTTTAAACTGTTTCAAAGCATATGGGAATATGCACAGTAAGTTTGGTTGTGTTCCAGGCATCACTGCTTATCCTTCATGGAGCTTGGTGTAAGACACTCAGCCCCTCTGAACCTCAATGTCTTCATCGGTGGGAATAGACATCTCAATCCTAGCCAAAGAGGTGGTGAGATAAACAGAGTGGCAAATGTGAAAGTGCTTTGTACACAAGAAAACTTAAATTACTTCTCTCCATTCAAGAGCATTCCTCTGATCTTCACATTTGGACTTTCGTCTGCCTTCTGCCCATTTCCACGTGGATGTCTCCCAAGTATCTCATATTAGCATGTTCAAAACTGATTTCTGAGTTCTCGCCCACATCTGAGTTGTTACTCAGACTTCCCCACTGTAATCTGCTTAATTGCTTAATGACTTTTCCCTCTTCGTCTTCCATAACAATCTACCAGCTAGTCCAAACCACTCTTGAATCTATGTGATTCTTTATTCTCCTTTGCCTCCACCTCAACGCCAGCCACTTCAACTGCTCTCCTGGACCATGGCAATTGCACCCCAAATGGTCCCTCTGGTTTGTCTCTGGTATCCCCACCCACTCTCTTCACAGCAGCCAAGATGATCATTCTAAAACATCAGTCCATTTAGGTTACTTCTCTGCTCAAAAACCTCCAAGGATTTCTCACTGTATTTACAAGAAAATCTAAACTCCTTTCTAGGGGGTCTCTGAAGTCCTATTCTGTATCCCACCTGGCCTCCTTTCTACTTAGTCTCTGTTTCCTCTCTGTACTCACCTGGATCCAGTCAGGGGCCCTCCCTACTGCTCCTTTAACTTACTTACCCACAGCTATGCAGGGCTTCTGTACCAACAGAGGCGAGCTATGCTCTCTTCTGGGATAGGTTAAGACAAGGAGTAGAAGAATCCATCCAAAGGAACCTGTCCTATCCTTGAAAATTATGATTTTCTTCCTTATGAGGGAAATTTCAGGAGAAAATCATTAAACTCAGATGCTGGTTCTCACTACCTTCCTCTGGGCCAGACTGAGAAGCCCAGGGATCAAAATTTTTTCATTGTTGTTCCTAGAAAATTGAATTATATATTTTACTTCATCCTTATCTGTACTGCCTAATTGGCTTTGCAAAGCTTTTATACTCTTTTTTGATGTAGGATTTATTTTGAAGTATGACATAAATATCCAGAAAAGTGCACAAATCATATGTGTGGAAATGGACGAATTTTCCCAAATGGACACATCACTGTAACCAGCACCCAGATTAAGAAGGAGATCATTCCCAATACGCCTGAAGCCCAGTCCGGACCCCTGGCACTTAACTTCGCACCAAGCTAACCACGATGCTCTCTTTTAACAGCATGAATTAAGTTTGCCTTTATATATATGGAATCATCTGGTATATAGTCTTCCATGTCTGGCATTTTTCACTCAACATAATTGTGTTATAATAAAAAAAAACCCTCCTCTCACTTTGTAAAAGGGACAGTAAACAAGCACAGGGAGCTTTGGCTGGCTGCTTACAGATGCACATTCTTCATTGTGCCCATGTGCTTCTTTACCCTCAGTCTCTCTGCCTGGCATGCTCTTCTTAGCTTTGCCTTCTTAACTCTTGGGCTATTTGCTCCCCTAATGAACATTCTGTGGCCTGTCAAGCCTAGTTTTGTGCCTCTTTTCTCTGGCCTCCTTCCTATAACCCATGTACTTGTATCTACACATTATGAGGTCCTGACAGTTGTAAGTTCACCTTGCCCACAAGGACAGGAGCCATATTTCATTCTATATTTCCAGCACAATGCCTGAGGAAAAGTGTATATTAGCCAATGCTTGTTGAACTTAGCTCATTGATTTAAAACAAGATAACAATGATATCTGCAAGACCAATTCAAATATTGAAGTTGACTCAAATCTTAGGTTCTTGGAAAATTTACGATTGTCAAAACTTTAAAGAATTATTCAACACTCTTTGGAAGTAAGACAATGCTTTAATAATATCTTCATTTCTCCCTGGCCAGCAGGATTGAAGATGAATTAATTTTTCTGTTCCACACAGTGCTATAGTAGGTGTGTATGTGCCAAGTACTGTGCTAGACAAGAGGAAGTTGGGGAAAAGAGTGAAGGAAAGTTCACAAAACCTGCTTTATGGAGTTGTTACAAGAATTGAATACAGCACCACATACAGTACAGTGCTTGATCCCAGTAGACACTCTGCCGATACTATTGCTCTTCTCTCTCTTCCAATCCAGTACCAGATATGTCCTAGAAAAGTGCTGCAATGCTGATGTCAGAAGAGTCTGTAGTGAGCCTTGGGTGCCTATCTGAGTACACTTAATCCTGATATGTGTATTCAGTGTGAATAATTGATCTTCTCATTCATCTCTTGGAATCCTTTCTGGGATTATCTTGCTGGATTCCACATAGTTTGGCACTCTGTTTCTGGTCCCTTCCCCTGGGGTCCCACACTGCTGCCTCTTATATTTCATGTTGTCTACCGCCTTTCCTCCTGTTGCCTATTTTGTCATCAGCATGGATGCCTAGGGAAAGACATCAGGTCTTATGGACAGAAGATGATTTCATGCTCAGAAAGACCTACGCTGGGGTCCTTCCTCTGCTTCTTAAAGCCTGGGTGCCCTTCTGTCAGTGAAATAACCTCTCTGAGCTCATTTGTAATGAACTGCAAGACATCATTCTCACAGGTCTTTGTGAGGATGGAAGAAATGTCTGTGCTTAAGACACCCAGAGATGAACTAGGAAGGGACCTAGCAAATAGACATTGTTGTTATCCTTCAGGGAAACCGAACAAAGGAGGGCTCAGGTAGTGGTAAAGAGGATGTGATTTATAAGGAAATATGTGGGGTTGAATTCCATTTCCATTATCTATCAGGTATGCCATTTTGGTAACTTATCTTCTCTAAGTCTATCTTGTAGGGTTGTTATAAAAATAAATGAGATGACACATGTGTGTCATAAGAGTTTAATATGCATTGTTACCCCATCAGTACCATCATTATCTTCAACTCACATGAAATCCCAATTTACCATCTCTCTTAGACACCAGCTGCTAAAAGCTGATGAGACACCTCTGCTGTCTGACTAACTCCTCATTCTTAGCATGACTTCCTCCCTTCTGCACCTTCTCACTGATGAGTTCCCATGGTGTGTTGCAGCCTGGCTTGGCTGAATTATGACAATCAAGGTTGCAAATGATAAATACAGGTCCTGTCACATCTTGGAGAAATGGTGCATCATTTGTCTAGTTCCTACCAATACTCTGAATTTTGAGGGCAAAGAAAGTGAAGGAGGAGAGTGTAAATGATAATGCAAAGTCCCAGAAATTAATGAGGTAATGGGTGAGCACATTTCCATCCAAATGAGCTGGGGTCATGTTCCTGGGAAGGAACAACAAAGAGGAATAGCCAATTGAACAAGCTCAAAGTGGAAATCAAGCAAACAGGCTGAATAAATCAATGTCCAGTTGAGTCTTATTTGCGGCAATTACTTCCCTGAGCCTCCAGTCCCCGGTGCCCCATGTGTGGGCTACAGATGCTCATTTAGCCGCCCCAAGGTTGACATCTTAATGTTTTCCTTCCCACGTTAAAAATGGATATCTGCTTTGGAATTCATATATGTCATTAGTGGTTCCATCAAATCCTTTCTGTTCAAAGAAATGGAGAAAGAAGAAAGTCAGAGATGAGGACATCCTGGGGTGGCAGAAGGACAGCTGCCCTGGGAGTTAGGACACTGCCTTCACCCTTTGCTAGCAATGTGACTAAGGGTAGGATCCTCCACTTGCCTGATTCAAAAGAAAAATAAGTTTCAGCATCCCTGCTCATTTGTTCTCTCTGTCCTTTGTATCTCACACAGTGGGTAAAGTTCTTCCTGTTAATCACGCAGTGACTAAGTCATGTTGGGAGGTCCCACCAGGGTGCAGGGGCTCTAGTGAGAGGAGGGCTAATAGAAGAGGCACACATCAAGCACTGCTACTTCTATTTTCCCATTTAATCCTTAGGTCTGTTCTTTTTTTTTTTTTTATTAAATTTTTTATTTCTTTTCAGCGTAATAGTATTCATTGTTTTTTGCACCACACCCAGTGCTCCATGCAATCTGTGCCCTCTCTAATACCCACCACCTGGTTCCCCCAACCTCCCACCCCCCGCCCCTTCAAAACCCTCAGATTGTTTTTCAGAGTCCATAGCCTCTCATGGTTCATCTCCCCTTCCAGTTTCCCTCAACTCCCTTCTCCTGCCCATCTCCCCATGTCCTCCGTGTTATTTGTTATGCTCCACAAATAAGTGAAACCATATGATAACTGACTCTCTTTGCTTGACTTATTTCACTCAGCATAATCTCTTCCAGTCCCGTCCATGTTGCTACAAAAGTTGAGTATTCATCCTTTCTGATGGAGGCATAATACTCCACAGTGTATATGGACCACATCTTCCTTATCCATTCGTCCGTTGAAGGGCATCTTGGTTCTTTCCACAGTTTGACGACCTTGGCCATTGCTGCTATAAACATTGGGATACAGATGGCCCTTCTTTTCACTACATCTGTGTCTTTGGGCTGTTCTATGTGGTATTAGCATCTTTATTTCATTTCTAGTGGTGAAAACCATGGCACAGAGAATCGAAGTAACTTGGTCAAGGTCACGTAAGTAGTTAAGTGGCAGATCTCATGTGGGAACCAGGCGTCTCCAACTCCATACCCTGTGTTCTCTTCACAGAGGGGAGGCCTGCGGATTTCAGATGCCCTCTGAGATGCTTCTTTCGGCTGAGGAAATGGGTCTCTTGAGATGTGTGGTGAAAGAAGGGTCCAGAAGTAAGGCTGTTGAGGTCTCTGCTTTTCAGCTGCTCTCAGCCGAAGCCAATATTGGGAATGCCTGGTGGTTCTAGAATGGTAACCCTATTGATTCAACTTGCTGAAGAGGCTCTGGGGTACTTTACTTGTTTTTTTTTGTTGTTTTTGATTTTTTTTAAGATTTTATTTATTTATTTGACAGAGAGAGATCACAAGTAGACAGAGAGGCAGGCAGAGAGAGAGAGAGAGAGGGAAGCAGGCTCCCTGCTGAGCAGAGAGCCCGATGTGGGACTCGATCCCAGGACCCTGAGATCATGACCTGAGCCACTTAACCCACTGAGCCACCCAGGCACCCCGGTACTTTACTTGTTAAATAGTTGGGAGATTCAGAACACTGGCTACCTGAGGTCCCCAATTCCACCTCCAGCTCCCTGACCCACCTCGCATTTCTACTAGGAAACCTGTGGACTCTAACAGCCCAGTGGGCACTGCACTGTGCTTGGGTTATAATCACAGGGACCTATAGGCCCAGGGATTCTGCCTCGTTAGAGCCCAGCAAGACTCATGGGGAAAAATGAGTTTCGGTGACAGGAACCTGCCCTAGCTCAATGTGAGGGAGTTCTCTCAAGGAGAAGGAACTCAAGTTTGTCGAGTATCTACTACGAGCCAGGAATTTTATACACATGTCCATCTGTAGCCCTCAAACCCCCTGCTTGAGATGCATTTTATTTCTTCCATCTTATCTTACTTTTCCTTGCCTTAAGTACATTTTCTCTTAAGGTACTTATGCTCCTGCATGTGTAGTTCATTCATTCATTTGTTCATTCATTCAAATGAGGAAATGAAGCTCAGAGAGGTAAAATGACTTGCCCAAGATGACACAGTCACAGAGTGGGTGAAGATTCAGAATAGGAACTCAGGTCTGTGTGATCGCACATGCTCCGTTTTCCACTTGGGCACCTTACCTCTCCTAAGGGAACCTCAGGTCTCTTCTTCCCTGAAAAGCTCAGTATGGATGGGAACAAGCTTACAGTAAAGCTGAAATGGACCAGGCACTTCACATGGTGGTCTTGATCCTTTCAAGGGCATCATCCTTTTTAATGCAGTGAGTCTCTCCTGGGTGGGGCTGGACATGCGAGTACTCACCTGGCCCCAAGCTCAGTGGGACAACCTAACTGTCAGTGTTCTTTCATATTAGCTACTTAATTGCAACCTCGGGAAGGAAAGGATGAGAGCATGCTACCTGCCAGATGCTCCAGGCGTGCATTCGCATCCCAAGTAGACTCCTCATCTTTGCTGCCTTTTTTTTTTTTTTCTTCCCCATTAGTAACCTCAGTGTTTTTCTGCACAGAAATCACTCTGCTTTGGAGGGGACACTTCACAGCACTCTCCATTCCCTCCCCCAACTCCTTCACCAGCAAATTAAAACTTCTCTTAGCACCAGCAGAAGCAGGCAGGCATCTTATATAAATGGTAATTAGTGCAGCCTCACTGAAGACCTGGTGGGAAAGACGAAGGCATCTTTTTTTCTGAGCTGAGTAGCCTTTTGCATTTGTTTGGACTTCTTTTACGGTACATACCATGCTCTTTTCTTGTAGGGTTCATTCCTTCCTTCATTCATGCACAAAGTCCCCATAGTCCTGTGGAAGGAGCACATGCCTTGATGTTAGACATACCCCACTTTGAATACTGGGGTTTTCAGCTTATTATCCTTTCCCCTGGAGAATAGACCTCATCTTTCTGAGCCCCGGATTCCTCATTTCTAGAACCAGGAAACCAATACCACCTTTATTGCATGGTGGTAAGGTTAATGAGAGATCACGTCACTGAAATGCATTACATAAAAGGTAAAGCAAACCAACAAAAAACTCACATAATTGTGAATTACTATTATAGAAAATAGAATTCAGCTTTGTCTGTGTGGCTGGGCAGCATTGTCTACTGAGGGGGCGGGGGGCTGGTGCGGGGCAGGCAGCTGGAGTTCCCTTTACCTGAAGAGCATCCCATAAAGGGAGCTGACTTGTTCTATGTAGTTCCAGAGGGAGAACCATGGTCAATTGATGAAAATTCCTGAAAGACAGATATTAGTTATATTTACACACACACACACACACACACACACACAAAGTTAAAATAACACAGAGCCACCCAATAAAGGCAATATTGAATACTTAGTGCATGGGATCTGGAGCTAGAAAACCTAATGTGGAAGCTCAGCTCTATTCTTTCTAAGCTGAGTAGATTTGAGCAATTTATTTAACCTCTCTGATCCTTAGTATCCTTATTTATGAGTCTGAGGTAATAATACTCTCTCATGGGGTTTTTGGTACACGTAAAGCCCAGTGACTACCCTGTGGCAAATATTCAATAAAATGGTGGTTAATTACAGTGCGAATAATAGTAATAGTTGCTAAAGGCCTTCTGAGGTGGTAAGCTTCATGTGGAGAGCCATGAAGAAGACAGACCATGGCTGTGGAGTCAGCCTCAGGAGATGTCTTTGGGAGATAATGCTCTGATGAAATTAAAAAGCAAGAAGCCTCCTGTTCTGTGTCCCAAACAGGAACTTTCAGAATTGGGATTTCTCAGCTCTGTGGACTCCATTCCATACTAGAAGAGAAGGCAAAGCAGCAGAGAACATGTAGTGTTTCCTCAGGGAGACTGGAGGGGAGATGGGGTGGCAGCGAGGCTTGGTGTTCCTTCCCTTCCCAGCTCTGCAGAGAAGCTGAGCAGCGATCACAGGGCAGCTCAGAAGTTCTGTATTGACTCCCTGTGAAGTGGAAAGGGCATTGCCTGGGAATATGGGTGACCAGCCGTGTGTCAGTTCAAACAACTTAGATAAACAACTTTTTCTGAACCTCAGTGTCATCACCTACAAAAAGAAGGGATAAAAATACCTACCATGCAGGGTTATTAGGATAAAACGTGCTGATGATTGTGAAGCCCCTCATGCGACCCCCGTACATGGCTTGGTCATTACGTTGTTCACACGCTTTCTGAGCGCATGGAGAGCCCCTGGGTGATGGGCAACATCGGTGTCAGGGCTTGTGCAATGCATGAAGAACACTGGCCACACCTCTTTTCCTATCCCCCCGCCTTTAGTCAGTGGACAACTCTGTCCAGGAATCTTTGGCTCCTTCTTCCTCCAAAGCCTGGCAAGTACCAGTGCAGCTAATACAGCCAATTTTTCCCTTTTCCTCTTTTTTGAGCATCTGTGGGTAAAGAACCACACTAGAAGCCATATTTTTTTTTCTCATTGAATCCTCATATCAGCCATTCATCCACCCATTCCTCTGCAATTATTAGTTTCTATTTAATACACTTATTAAACATATAGGTAGTAGAAGACAGAGGTAAATATCACATATTTTTTGCCTGCAAGGAATACCATCTTGTAAATGAATTCAACTAGTAACCACAAAAATTGGAATATGGATATCATTATTTCCACATTACAGATGCAGAAACAAAGGCTTAGAGAGTTATAGGGATACTAAAGGAGGTTTTCAATCCAATTTCAGCTATACTTCCTTTAATCCTGCCCGGAAAGCTGTAGTTTCCAAAGCCCTTTTATTGAAATATTTACGTTCCAAGTTGGAAAATTGCATTGGGAAGGGGAAGGTAGGGGTAAACAGAGAGTAGAGAAATGCAATTTAACTTACTTACAGACCCTTTTAAGTAACTGACCTTCATGCTTTTTGTGGAACCTGTTGAGTTAATAGTATGTTGGGATGCCCAAATTATTAACGTGTAGTTGGGAAATGTGTCTCTCAAATGCAAAATAAAAGCACCTTGCCTCCAAACTCTAAGATCTCATTAAATGAGCTAATTCACCCACTGCTTAATTTGCTGGAAGCCCTATGAGTAATTAGGCTGCTGACATCTTCCAAAATTATATTCTTAATTGTTGCATTCTTTTGCATCACAATGAAGCTGCCCAGTCTTCCTTCTAGAGTGCCTTCCTCTACTCCCCACCACAGCTCCTTGGTGAAAAAAGGAGCGAGTTTTGCATTTAGCACACTTACTCATGAACATAATTAGGGGGAAATATTAATTAGAAAGACCACCCTGGAGGTCCAACAGAATATTTGAAGCAATGGGTTTGGTTGTTTTCTTTCTTTCTTTCCTTTTTTTTTTTTTTTTTTTCCTAAGGCTAGTCCTGAGCCCTGAAATTCTGCAGCTGTTATTTGCCAAGGCAAGCTCCTATTTCTTGATATTGTTTGCAACAATTTATAAGTGCTTACTGGAGCGATGCTGCCTTGCTTTGGCTTGTAACCCACAACACAATATTTCACTCTTGAGATGTTGCATCCATTTGTCATAGTAAATGTGTGTGTGTGTGTGTGTGCGCGTGCGCATTTACACTCCAGGAAACACGTGCGCATTTACACTCCAGGAAACAGTAGCATCTTCCTTACATAAATAACACGGTTCTGGGGAAAACGTAGGAAAACGTATGCTGAGCCATTTCCCAGAGAACCACTGCAAACACATTTTGGGCTCATTGTAGATAGACTCTCTAATTGCTTTGAATTTACTTTAGTACTTGACTGGGGATTGCTTTGAGGTGATTATGAAAGAATAAGGAGGCTTCTGCAAGGAGAATTTAGAAAGAAAGCGCTTAAGAGACTCTCTGTTTTCAAGTTTCTGGGTGAGCGAGTGAGAGCCTCCGGTTGCTGGTATATGACAGTGCTGCCCCTTCCCCGGAACAGTGGGGTCAGGGTCCTCCTCAGTGACTCTTATTTTGGTATGACAAGTCCAACTGTGCCCTCACTGCCTTGCTCTTTCATTGCCTGGGAACCACTGATGCTCTTGCTTCCTGGCAGCTGGAGAGCTGTTTAGCATTCCTGTTTATACTGTGCCCAGACTATGTTCTCTTCTGCTGTGCCCGGTGAGCTCATTGGCTGCCTAGGATTCCCATCACTCAATGCCTAGGATATGTTGGCCAGATTCCCCCCAACCCGGATCTCTCAGTGTGGCTTTAACTAAGGACATTGCTCCCATGTTTAGGAAGATACCCTTTCTGGTTCTCACTTAACAAGATGCCTTCTGTATGGACTTAAACCAGTTTTTTAAACCCACAGGTGTTTTGGTTTTATTTAATATGTTAAAGGTCAAGGCTTCTCTCAAGTACAAATTCTGGGGGATGCATGCATGTTGGGTGTCAGAAATCCAACTCGAGAGAGATTGTCATTTGTCTTTCTGTGCGTTTTGCCTTCCTACAGAAGAAAAAAATAATGACCTAATTGAATAATGAGAACAGGCAAGAGGCTCAGAGTAGATTGTAAGATTTAGATTCAAACAGACCTAACTGCAAGCCAGCGCTACAACTTAGGAGCTCTATGACTTTGGGTCTTTTCCCCTCTCTGAGTCTCTGTTTCCTCTTGACAGTGCAGGACTGTAATATTTACATTGAGCCCAACCCCCAACCATGGAAATGAAATGAGAAAATGTTGGTGAACGTTATGAAGACAGCACCTGGCACTCTCAAGGCTCTCAGGAAAGGTTAATTCTTATTCTGTCCTCCTAAAGGAAGGATGTGCCAGAATTGGAGTCCTGAAACAGAAACTGAAATCAGTAACCAGTAGCATTGGTGATGGGTATAAGGAGAAAATAGGAAGCCATCTGCCTTATTAAAGAACATTTTTTAAAAGATTTTATTTATTTATTTATTTATTTATTTGACAGGCAGAGATCACAAGTAGGCAGAGAGGCAGGTGGGGTGGGGGGGAAGCAGGCTCCCCACTGAGCAGAGAGCCCAATGTGGGGCTCGATTCCTGGACCATGGGATCATGATCCAAGCCGAAGGCAAAGACTTAACCCGCTGAGCCACCCAGGTGCCCCACCATCTGCCTAATTGATAGCAGAGAATTTTGCTTCTTGAAGGCAGCTTTGGGAAGATGAGGTACATACCTTCTTTCTCATCTGTAGCAGGGTTTCCTAAAGGTGTTAAAAACCATGGTATGCCTAGCTGGCTCAGTGGGTAAAGCATGGAACTCTTGATCTTGAGGTTGTATGAGCCCCATGTTGGATGTAGAGGTTACTTAAAAGTAAAATCCTTAAAAAAACTCTAAAGAACAAAACAAAAATAGGTACTAAAACCCCTATAAAAATACTGATGGTAATCAATGTTTATTGAGTCAGGCATTGTGCTTTCTAAGTGATATACACAGACTAACTCTAATCCTGACACAAGCTTGGGTTCACATTTTATAAAGAAACAGATAAAAAGTCAGACATCTAGGGTTATGGACATTGGGGAGGGTATGTGCTTTTGGGTAAATTGGAAGGGGAGGTGAACCATGAGAGACTATGGACTCTGAAAAACAATCTGAGGGGTTTGCAGTGGCGGGGGGGTGGGAGGTTGGGGTACCAGGTGGTGGGTATTATAGAGGGCACGGCTTGCATGGAGCACTGGGTGTGGTGAAAAAATAATGAATACTGTTTTTCTGAAAATAAATAAATTGGAAAAAAAATTATATATATAAAAAAAGAGTCAGACATCTAAGAGGGAATAGAGCTTGGGCTTGAATGGTTTGATTCTAAATCTACCACTTCTGTTCAACTTCTGCCAGGTAGAGTCTAGGAGAACACAGTGGTTATTTAAGTAACCACATAGTTGGTCCTTTTGATTAATATAGGTGCTTTATCTAAAACAGGTTCTAGTTTAAAGAGCAATTCACCTTTGCATCCACAACCTCTGTGCATGGTGACGGCCCACTTAAATGCTGAATCAGTAAATGAAGAAAGGGCTAACTCTAACTTAAATTGACCATCTGGATAAACCCACACCCCACCTCAGGAAAGAGCCAAACTCTACGTCCTGAAATGAACTTTCTTATTACCTGGAACAGCTCCCAGTAGGTGGAACACAGTGCCATCATCCAGAGCTAAGGGACAAGAAGTAAAGGTTGATTTCCTATTCCAGAAGGAAGAGAATTTTCCACAAGCCATAATTAATTCTTGGGATTGGATTTTGACTTGAATGCCTGCGTTAGCTCTCACTGAGGAGCTCTGGAGAACTTTCAGAGGGCAGGTGGTAGAACTTCAATCTCACCTTCTTCAGTGCTTGGACCTCACAAACCCATGGTAGCCAACATGGAGTTAGTCGGTGTCCTTTCTCTGTGGACTGGTATTCCTACTACCAAAAGCTTATTGATAGTTGATGTGCTATGTTCCAGAGACTAGTGACAGAATGGTCTCTCCAAGCTATTTGCTTCCTTGCTAAACAGTTTGAACATTTTAAAATAACGAAGAAAAGTATGTGAGGCAAGAGAGAAGAAACTAATATTTATTGAGCAGTATTCTGTCTTAGGCAATGTTCTGGTCATCTTCCGTAAAATAAATTATGTAATCTTTACCAAAAATCCATGACATACATTATCCCCATTTTATAGATGAGGACAATATTGCCTGTTCAATCAACAAGGCTCATTTGCTCAGTATTGAATTTATGTCAGGAGATAATAGAGATGAAGGGTAATTACAGTGTGATTATGTCATGTTTTTCAGGGCATTCATGATGCTGTTTTGGCAAAAATAGGCTCCCACAGGCAAAAATATATATAAGCCAAGATATTAAAGAACTATAACCTCTTACACATACATACATAGCCTTATCACTGAAATATAACTATTATTAATGCTAACTGAATTTTCTTCCAGCACTTTTCTAAGATTTTAAAACATTTTTTGGATTATTACTGTACACAGAATTTAGCATTCTGCTTTTTCACTGATCATTAATTCATTTTCTGTATTATTAGTTCCAACTCTATAAACATAGTGCTTAATAATGGCATAATATTGTAACCAGTGGTGTCTCTTCTAATTTTTTTGCCCCTCCTTATTCCTCTCTTCTCTCTCCTCCTCCTCCACCACCACTGCTCGCCCCTCCTTCTATGACTACTATGGCTACACTACTGCTAGTACTGCTTCTTCTTTATAGTTCATCTTTCTTAAGAGCTTTTTTTTTTAAGATTTGATTTATTTATTTGATAGAGAGAGATCACAAGTAGATGGAGAGGCAGGCAGAGAGAGAGAAGCAGGCTCCCTGCTGAGCAGAGAGCCTGATGCGGGACTCGATCCCAGGACCCTGAGATCATGACCTGAGCCGAAGGCAGCGGCTTAACCTACTGAGCCACCCAGGCGTCCCTCTTAAGAGCTTTCGATGTGTTAGTCTATTCTTGTAAAATCTCATCCAATCCTCATGTAATTCTATAAAGGAGGTTCTGCTATTATCCCTTTATAAACATGAATATAGAGATGAAGCAACTAATGCACAAAAAGGTTAAATAATTGACCTAAGTAGCACAAATATTAACAAGTGGAGCTAGGATTTTCTTTTCTCCTCCCCCACCTCTGAAGCTGGAACTGCAGTTCCTAATCACTGCCATTTCCTTATTGTTAGGCATTTGGGCTAATTCCACTCTTTTCCTGTAATATCCTTGTGTGCTATGTATAGTTACTTTTGATTAATTTCTTTTTTTTTTAAAGTTTTTATTTATTTGACAGACAGAGATCACAAGCAGGCAGAGAGGCAGGCAGAGAGAGAGAGGAGGAAGCAGGCTTCCCGCCAAGTAGAGAGCCCGATGCGGGGCTCGATCCCAGGACTCTGGGATCATGACCTGAGCCGAAGGCAGAGGCTTTAACCCACTGAACCACCCAGGCGCCCCACTTTTGATTAATTTCTTAAGAGAGATTTTCAAAAAAGGCATGACTAAGTAAAAGACCATGAATATTTTGCAGACTCTTAATACATACAGCGAAATTGCTTTCCAAAAGTTCTATCCAGCAATGTAGGAGAGTGCCCATTTTATGATTCATTTGTCAGAAATGAAAAGGGAAACAAAAGAAAAAGCAAGTGACCCTATATGACTAACAGTTTCAGACAGGCACAGTCTGATAGCTTCTGGTGATTATATGTCCAAGAGTGTCCTGGGGAAGGTAGAGAAACAAGTAACCTCAGATGGGAGCAAGAAAGTGGCTTAGAAACATGAAGAATCAGAATATTTGGACCCATCTCTACCATTTACTAACTGCTGACTTTAAGATTTCAGTCTCCTGTTTGTTAATCTATTTCATTTATTCCAATTGTGTGTGGGTGAGGGGAGGCATGGGTAGAGTGAAGATTAGGAAAAGCTTTAGGAAAGCAGGGGTTGCTCAGCAGGGCCTTAGATGTTGGGGTAAGATTTGAGTTGGTGAGGAAGTAGCAGAAGGGCATTCCAGTTGAAAGGGACTCCTAACCCATAACCTTGAGCCCATGGCTGGCTTATTCCGGGAACAAAGCAGGTAATGCATACTCACAGCAGGGGGCAGTGACTGAAGTTAAGGTTGGCATGGACAAGCTTGGGTAGAAGCTTAAGAACCTTAATTACCATCCCAAAGAATTCTTCTCCAAAAAGACTGCTCCCACTTTTGCTTTGAGGGTAGTGGCTTGATTGGTTTTCTAGTTTTGGGAGACAGCTCTGAGTAAACCAGGACAGACACTGTACAGAGATGCACTGGTCAGATAAAGCTGAAATAATCCAGGCAGGATATGAACACAACCTAACTTTCAGTCCAGAGTGACTGTAGTTGTAATAGAAGTACATACATTTTAGGGGGAGCCCAGGAAAGGGGTTAATCCGTTTCTACCCACAATACGGGTTAAGGGAAAGGGTTTGGAGAATTAAAGTATCCAAAATGAATGTATACAACCACCCTACAAGAAGGGAAATCTTCTCCCCATTTTACAGATGAGTAAAATGAGGGTTAAGTGGGTCAGTTAACCTACACAATATTATGCGAATAGAAAGTGAAAATGTTGCAATAAAAGTTGAGTGTGTCAAACCCAAATCCCACTTCACTCCACTACCTGTCAAGACATCCTAGAGGAGAGGGCCTTTCAGCTGAGATTTGATGGAAACACAGTCTTTCTCCAAGTGAAAAATGATAGATCAAAAGAATTCCAGGCAGAGAAAACAGCCTGAGCCAAGGCATTGCATAGAGAGAGTCCCTGGTCCCTTTAAAAATATGCAAATCTGCTTTCAGAGATAAGCATATACTGCAGTTAGTACTCAGTTGCTAATTGAGGTGTTTACTATGTACCAGGTCCTATTCTTAGTGCCCAACATTTAATCTTTTAGTCTTGTTTATAGCTTACATGGAGGTACTATTAATCACACCCACTTTGAAGGTGGCACTGAGCGGGGATGCTCTGTGGGTCTCTCCTGTGCAGACCTTACTGGCAGGGGAGGGTGTGCTGCATCAGAAGAATAATGACTGGCGGGGGCATAGGATACTAGTATGGAAGTGGAGGACAGTCAAGCATTGCAAACCATACTAAAGCAATAGGACTTTATCTTTAGGGCAGTGGGGAGCCTAAGAAGGATTTGAGGGCAGTGACTGTTAAAATCATGTTGAGACTTCCAAACTCCACGTCTTGTGATTGTTTGGGCATGGAAATGGAAACTGATTTAGGGAATACTAAGAAACCAGAGGCAGCCCAGTAGGGTAATCTAGATTACCTGGCAAGGGCCTAGACCAGTGCAGTGGCAGCAGGAATGGACAGGAGAAGATGACCTCAAGAATAATGATAGGTTCCATAGGACCTAGTGTCAAACTGCATTTGAAGAGTGAAGGAAAGAGATGTTTGGGAAAGCACCCACTTTCCCGCTTTCTGTCTTATTTTCCTGGAATTCACAGATAACTTATTTCCTTGCTTCATTGGATAACTGTATCTCTATAGAGAAAGTGTATCTAATGTTGAGGCCAGAAGCAATACACTTGTTTTCCTTTCCTGTGCAGAGAAAACTAAAAGTGTCACTTAGTGATATGCACGAGTAATAAAAATCCAGATTCCCCACTCCCTTCCCAGCTTAAGGAGAAAAATTATTTTGCTCATAACTTTGATGAGCTTGATGAATGTTCGGATATCATCCCAAGCTTGCAAATCGCCCAGGCGCTGGGGAAATTATTAATATTTTACTGGTGGACTTGGTTGAGCAAACACAATAAAAACATATTCGGTGTCGTTGCACGCTGGAAAAGCAGATGGCAGTCAGAAGCAAAGCTGCATCCGGCGGTTTGAAATTTCAAATTACATCAATTTGAAGCTTTGCTTGTGCCTCAGGCAAGATTTCCCCTCAAATGAAGGAGACAGGAGAGGCGAACCCTTTACTCCTGGATTGTTTGGCAGTGGCTGCTGAATGGTGCACCGCTTTCTATGATGCTGGGTAGCCAGGAAACTGGAAGAAAATGTGCTACTTCTGTCCCAAGTTCCAGAGTGCGGTGGGGGGATGAAAGACCAAAGAAGTGTCTGGTTCTCTAGGATCTCATCACCCCAGGCTACATGGTCTGAAGCTGGTAGTCTAATGGCCTCCACTGGGAGGGCTACATGATCTCAGACTTGCCTTGCCGAAAAGTGACACCAAGTTGTCTATGTCAGGGATTCAAAGGATAGTGAGCCAACTAGAGCAAAGAAGTCCACAATATTCAGCCCTGTAGTTCTTAGAGCCATCACGGGCCATCATTAGAAGATAAGAATATTATAGCAGGTGTCTTTGGAATCCTTAAGCTTGTTAACAGTGCATTTATATTTCTGTGTACTAGATAGCTTGGCTTCTACTCATTGAGTCGTTTAATTTTTTTTTTTTTTTTTCTGGAAGTCAGCAATGTTAGTTCATCTAGACCGGTGGTTCTCAAACCTGGCTGTCCATCACAATCAACTAAGGGATTTTATAAATAATACTTTTCATCAAACTTCACCCCTCAATGTTATGAGTCTAGGATGACAGTCCATTATTCTTAGGGACCAATGCTGTGCCTGAGACATGATAAGCAGTTAAACTTAATGTTGAATGAACAAATAAACAGAGTAATGGGCAGTTCTCTATTCAAACTGTATATTCTAGTTCTGTGTTATTGCACATTCTATCCTTTGGCCTCAAACAGACTTCCCCTTTTCATTGCTTCCTCCCAACCTAAATAACTTCAGTTCTTGAGGACATACATCGTGCATTACTTGCTTCAACTTAAATGTGACTTTGTCAACCTAGTAAAAATCTCCTGCCCTCGCATCTCTATCCTCATGGCTCGCCTCGCTGCTTTCTCTCAAAACACTTACCATCTTGGGTTGCAGAACCTACGTCCGTGACTGGAGGCTGTGAGTGCTTTAGAGCTGGGACTGAGAGTTTCTATCCCCAGTACATCAATTATAGTATCTAGGACAGAGTAGTAAGTGACAGTTTTGCTATGATAATAATTACAGGGTAAAAATCACTGTATATCATATCGTATATGCTGTGTATGTAACACTTAGAAAGGGTGGTACATAAATATGTACATAATGTCTGGTATAGGATATGTGTATGAAAAGAATGTAGGTGTGGGGTATGGGTATGCATAGGGGATCTGCACATTGCTTGTTTAGGTCAGCTAAAATTCTTGCTCTCAAATCACATGAGGATCTTTCTCAAAATATAAATTGTGGGACTCTATTGCTTATAAATTTCTTTCTTTCTTTCTTTCTTTTTTTTGAGAGAGAGAAAGTGAGTGTGAGCTGTGGGGGAGGGGCAGAGGAAGAGAGAGAATCTTCAACAGGCTCCACACCCAGCATGGAGCCCAGTGCAGGGCTTGATCTCATTTCCCTGAGACCATGATCTGAGTCGATGTCAAGAGTTAGACACTTAACTGACTGAGCCACCCAGGCACCCCAATATTTAAATTCAGTTGATCTGCAGTGGTGTCCAGGAATTGGTATTTTTAAAGACCCTCAGATACAGTTTAAGTTGTCAACTGAGATTCAGCGGCACTCATGAAATCAGTAAGTATTTGTTGAGTGCCCACTGTATGCTAGCACTGTTGTAGACTTCAGGGACCCACTGGTGATCTAGACTCAGTCATTGTCTTTCTGGTACCTGTATTTGAGGGGAATTAAAAGAGGCAAATAAATCAACAAATACCCAAAAGCTGGCATTAAGTATTGTCAAGAAAATGAAGTAGGGTAATAAAGTACATAGTGATTAAGTTGGTCAGGGAAGTTCTCTTTGAGGAGGTACTATTTGATCTGAAATATAAATGATGTAAAGGACACAGTCAAATGAGCATTTGGAGATGAGACGTTGAAGTAGTGAGAACTGCAAGCACATGGTCCTGAGAGAAATGAGCGAGGCATGGTTCATGAGCAGAAGGAGGGCTGGTGTGCCTGGACCATGAAGAATGAAGTCAGAGCGGAGTAAATGAAGTCAGAGGCAGAAGGGAAGGCAGATCATGCAGACTATGTAGGAAATGGTAAGAAGATAGATTTGGGAAAAATGATAAACCATCTTGTATGGATTTAAATGTAGGAGAGTGAAACGATCCCACTACGGATCTTAAAACACCACTTTGGGTGTGGTCTAGAGAAGCCAATGTAGGGAGTCAAGAATGGTAACAGACTGGGGGCAAATACAGTAGTCTGGGGAAGGAGATGGCAGTGATGGGGAGGAAGCTGGTAGCAGGGGGGTAGAGGGAAGTGAACGAATTGGATGTATTTTGGAGATAGATCTGGTAGGACTTGTTAATGGACTACGCAGGATTCGAGGGAAAAGAGAAACTGAAGATAACATCGAGGTTTTTGAGCAACTAGGACAGTGATACAATTTCCTAGGATATGCATAAAGGAGGTTTTCAGGGAAATGTGTTTATTGTGTATTAGGGCTTTGTGCACTTACTGTTCATTTAATATGCCTGTGTAATGCATATGTGTAGAATATATATTTAAGACAGATATATCATGTTAGTTTCCTATGGCTACTACAGCAAATTGCGGCAAACTTGTGGCTTGAATGAACAGAAATTTATTCTCTCAACAGTTTTTGAGGGCAAGTGTGAAATCAGTTTCACTAGGTGGAAATCAGGGTAGCAGGCTCATACTCCCTCTGGAGGCTCTGGGGAGAGTCCGCTCCCCGTCTCCCTCCAGGTTCTAGTGGCTGCCGGCATTCCTTGGCTTGTGGCTGTACTGCTCCAATCTCAAGGCTAGCGTCTTCAGATCTCTCTCTGCTGTGTCTTTGTATCAGCTTCTCCCCTGTGTGTGCTGGTGTATCGAATCTCTGTCTGCCTCCCTCTTAGGATTTATATGGCTTCATGTAGGGCCCATGTGAATAACCAGAATAATCTCCCCATATCAAGATCCTTAACTTAATTATATCTGCAAAGATATACTGAAGTCAAATAATAGCAATATTTACAGGTTCCAGGGATTAGGTCCTATGTACGTTGTAGTACATGCTATACAGAGAAGTATGCAATTTTGAGCTCAGTGGGGTGTGTGTGCGTGTGTGTTGTGTGCATACACTCAAGTCCTATGTATACATGGCTTTCTAGAGCCATATGTTAATGTGTGGACTTCTTTGTATGCTGTGCATCTCTCTAATGTCCCTATATCAAGAAGTTCCACCAGGTCTTCCAATCACCATTCACAGCTGAGAAGGTATTCATAAACAATATAGGTCTTTCTTGTTTTCCCTGCAAATCCAGGTTAGCATTAGGTCCTGATGCCTCCTCCTTTGGAAGGGTAAAAAGGGAGAGGTGCTCTGTCATGGTGTGCATTTATATATTCTTGATGCTTTGAAATAACTAAAAACCCTGAGGGATGGATAGCCCACAATTTAGGAGATATTATGGTGGAAATGAGATTTACAAGCAGGTATCTCACACCCCTAATTTGACCCACAGGTGTGTCTGGATTGGCTGGAAGATTATTATTACTCCGTGATTAAAATACAACATTTGGTGGAATCTGCACTCCTTTATGGTTTTGGGTCCCACCATACACAGTTCTACTAAACCTGCCTGCTCTACTCCTTTATAACCTACTTGGTCCTTGAAAACATTTGTTTTTGTTTTGTTTTGTTTTGTTTATTCCTGGTATAAAATGATTATATACCTTTGACAGAATGTAGCCATCTACAACTGGTAAAGTACTTTGATATCTCTGACCTTATTTCAGCTTCATAACCCCCACTACTACCCTGTGATACAGATGAGATCCTATCATTCTTGTCTTAAAGATGCACTAATTGGAACTCAGTAATTTTAACAGCTTGCCCAATATCACTCAGCCAGTAAGTGAAATTGTTGGTAATGGGACCTATACCTCTTGACTCCTAGAAGGATGTTCTTTTCTTCACATTAGACTACCTTCCTTGTAATTTGCCTGAACTCTAGACAAACCAGTTGTCTGTCAATGAATACCCATCAAAATCAGATCTGAGACAAAAGCAGGGGAAGAAATCTACCTATTTCAACTGAAGGCACTCATATGTAGGAATAGGTAGTATGCAGGAAAGCAGAAAAAGGAGTTTGCAAATAATATAAAAATTCTATTCAACCTAAGGGAAAATCAGAGATTACTGAAGGCAGAGAGCAAAGAATAGGGGAAAAAATGCAATCCAGGAAGCCAGGAGATGTAAGCCTTGCTTTGCTTGTGCACCAACAAAGTCACCTCTCAGAATATCTGTCCTGTTTTGTTTTGTTTTTCATCTGTAAATAGGGGTGATCATATAATACCTACTTCCTTGGGTTGCCGTCATGAGGATCAAATAGAATCACAGAGGCAAAAATGTTCTGAAAATAATACAATAAATAGTAACTGTATGGTCTGACGCCCAGAAGACTTACAGATAATTTTTTTCTCCATGGGGAATCAGTTTTTAATCTATAAAGCCACTGAAGTTCTTCTTGCCTCTCGTAGAAAATTGTGGGTTTCATGGAAGTCTCTAGAACTCTATGAGAGATCTCAGACCTCAAGGACACAGATAATTTGAAAATTACATAGTGAGTTTCCATGAAGACCATTGGGCCAGACGTCTAATATATCCAAGTTGCTGATGATGAAGAGTTACAGATGTTTACTTTAGGCAGTTAGAATTTGGGAGGTTGAATCTGAAACTGAGTGAGTACCTTAGTCTATTTGGGCTCCTATAATAGACGCCACAGAGTGTGTGTGTGGGGGGGGGGAGTGTTAAACAACAAACAATTATTTCTCATACTTCTGGAGGCTGGGAAGTTCAAGACTAAGGCACTGACGAATTTAGTATTTGGTGAGCACTGACTTCTTGATCCTCCGGTTTATCTTGCTGTGTTTTCACATATCCAAAGGGGCGAGGACGTCTCTGATCTCTTTTATATGGGTTTTAATCCTATTCATGAGGGCTCTGTGCATTATGACCTAATCCCCTCCCAAAGGCCTCACCTCCAAATGCCAACACAATGGGGATGAGGCTTCAACATACAAATTTTAGGGGCACAAGCATTCAGTCTGTAGCAGTGACCATGGGCTTTGGGTTTGAATGGATTTCATTTCTAGTCATGTTCAGCAAGCACCAGCTTTCCCCAGTATCTTCTGGGTAGTCTTGGTTTCAGCTGAAATGCTCTCCTAAGGTGACAAGTCACTAGCAACAATGGTTGTCTTCAAGTGTTATAGTTATCTTTTTCTCATGTTCTGGTTTCTAACTTGCCTCTGGCTTCAGAACACATCAGCAAAGAGCCCTGCGAAAATCAGAGGGGTGTGTTAGAATTTTCTGCATGTTGCATGGATTTATGGGTAATCCCACTATCTAAATGAAAATTCTGATGGAGACGTAAGAACATGGGTAGCCGTGGTATCCTCTGCCCATGCTTTTTTGACTACTTCTGAAGTAAAGCCCTCTCGCTTCCAGTTGGGATCTATTTTTCTTTACACTTTTAGGGTTTACTGACCATAACCCCCAAAGCACAAAACCTATCTGAAATGGAAAGGTAGTAAATCTCCACTTATCCAGAATCCAACAAGATAGAAAGGGAACTAGAAAGAGTCTTACTCTCAGATGTGTTCTATAATGATTGTTGATTGATTGCAAGAAACAAATGAGACAATATCTTTTAAGTCCTTGTAATCTTGTATGGCAAGAAGCAGCTTCTATCATATCTTTTTTTTTTTTAAAGATTTTATTTATTTATTTGACAGAGAGAAATCACAAGTAGGCAGAGAGGCAGGCAGAGAGAGAGAGAGAGGAGGAAGCAGGCTCCCTGCTGAGCAGAGAGCCCGATGCGGGACTCGATCCCAGGACCCCGAGATCATGACCTGAGCCGAAGGCAGCGGCTTAACCCACTGAGCCACCCAGGCGCCCAGCTTCTATCATATCTTAAGCTGGGGTCTCCTTTTAACATGGAGAAGCTTTGTGATGCATGGTAATAGCTATACTTTGGTATCTATTTGATGAGAAAGCATATGATGACTACAAGCTACAATGAATAGCACAGTGCCATTTTTAAATGAACCCACATGTTAAGTAGATACGAATATTACATGAAGAAATATGCATACATTAACATCTATAGAGCAAAATACATAGGTTTTAAAAATATTAATTTATGTTGCCCAGACATTATATTTTTAATTTGCAAAAATATTAGGTGGATATACAGATTTCTGAGCTCCTTGTAAAGATTTCACAACTCTTCTGGGATATGTGCCCACTGGATGAGAAATACTGCATTCTTACATTAGTTTTGCTTTTTGAAAAGTGAACATCAATACATAATATATGTGTGATGATTAGGTAAGCATATACTTCAGTTTATTCTTCAACTATTCCAGATAAATAAAAATGACAAATGATGGTTTAAGAACTTATATGTATCTTTTCTTGCTTATCAGCCAACAATTCTACAGTATATAAGTGAACAAGACTTATGGACCTGGAAGGGGTTTTAAAGATGAGAAGCCTTATATTTGTCGAAGAATTCAGAAAGACCTACATGCATGGATTCTTGCCTCCCATTGTTTCCAAGTTGTGTGTCTTTGAGGAAGTTAAGCTTTCTAAGTTTCAGTTTCCCAGTTTGAAATTTGAGTATGAAAATAACTCGTTCACAGCATTGTTGTGGGGTTCTGCAGATGATAGGCAGTTGATGAATGGTAGGTACATTCTAATCCAACCCCAGTTTTACAGGTAAGAAAATTAAGAGTCCAAAAGACTAGATTTCCAGGACACACACACACACACAAAAGAAAACCCAGTTTGTGGCAATGCAAAGCAAAGACATCCTGACTCATGCATCTTTGTGTTCTACCACAATTCTAAAATTTACACTCTCTGCTTCCTGTCTTCAAAATGTGCATGCCAATTTTCTAGGCTGGAATTGGCAATGTCTGATGAGAAGGTTTGTTTTTAAAAGAGATGGGGGGAAAAAAGAGAGATGGGGGGAAATCTTGCAGTATCTTTTATCTAGAGCCTCAGAATGGTTTCCAGTTAAATGCTACTTTGACCTAGGAACTCAAATGGTAGGTTTCTGCTGCTCTTGCCTCCTCTGATTCTGTTCACACTTGGAAAGCCCTGTGGTTCACAGCTAATTAAAGAGCGATAGGAGAAAATTATACCTCTGTTGATGCTATTGTTTTAAGCTATCTCAGAAGCTTCTAAACAAGCAAGGCCACTAGCAGTGGACTGAGAGGAAGTTCTCTCTTGCAGAGAGGGCACAGGAGACTCTAGAATGATTTCCACGAACCCACTATCATTTCATTAAATGACTTTTATACTTTCTATTGTCCAGATTCTCTCTCTCTGTCTCTTTCTCTCTCTCTCTCTCTCTCTCTCTCTCACACACACACACACACACACACACACACACTTCCAGATAGTAACACAGGACCTGCTGAGTCTTAGGAAAGAAAGGAGACCCAGAAGACAATAAAATATTATTTATCATGTGCATTTGTTATACGTATTACACCATATTTTCTTTTCCATTTAAATCATTTAACAACAACAAACATGTGTCCCCATTTTCTATAACACTGAAACTTTGAGAAATTCAGGTCATACAACCAGTAAGTGTCAGGGCTGAAAAACCTTATCTTTATTACCATCATTATAATCAGTCATTATAATTATTATTCACCATATTCATTAAAATGGCTAACATTTATTGAACACTTATGATGGATTGAGCTTTCTTTTAAGTACTTTGAATATATTACTTTATATACTTTATATGTATTTAAACAGTTTATTCCTCAAAAAATGCTGTCAAGTAGGTATTATTATGATGATGTCCAAATTTCTTTAAGATAACTCAGCAGATAACCTAGTTAGTTTAATCCAGAAGCTGTACTCTTGACCACCCTGCTCTGCCTGAATCCAAATCAGGTTTTTTCCAATTCTACACCTTACCTCATTAGGGCTTTAGGACCGGGGGACCTTTCAGGAACCTCATGGGAATGAGAGGAGTACCTCTGCTTGAGGACAGGATCCCATTCAAGCAAACCTAGGTTTCAGTCCTCCCAGCCATTACGACAATACTAATCACAGCCTTAATATTAGACAATATAGTGGACGATACTACAATGCCACACGTACAGAATTAAATAGGCGAGCATTTGTAGGTCATCTGATTCCCTTGTTGCTTAACAAAGCACGGCATATCTTTTTTTATTTTTATTTTTACTATTTTATTATGTTCAGTTAACCAACATACAGTATGTCATTAGTTTTTGATGTAGTGTTCAACGGTTCATTAGTTGCCTATAACTCCCAGCGCTCCTCACAACACGCACCTGTCGTAATGTGATTTAGCAGTGTGACCAAGTAACTACCTGTAAGGAAAGGCTTAAGGTGTTCCAAACTTACAAATTGCTAATTAACAGGAAATGGGAGAGGCAATGCAATCAGCACCCAGGATAGCTCCAGTAGGCTTGTCTCTCCCAAATAATGCACCTTCTGCCCTTTGCCCTGCAGTAGGTCCTTGCCTAAAGTTAAAACTTTAAAGGCTCTTGATGTTCTTGCTCTAGATATACAACAGTGGTTCTTAATCTTCTTGGTGTATATACTTATTTTAAAAGTAGATTAAAGGAACAAACAAACGTCCCACAAAAACTAGAGATGCACATAAAGTTTAGATGATTGAAAGACCTCCTTGCCATTCCAGTGATGGCCTCTATTGAATTAAATATTGCTATGTAACAGATTATCCCAAAATATAGTGGGGGCCTAAAAAACGACAGTGTATTATTTCTCATGGTTTTATGGGTTGGCTGGGCAGTTCCTCTGTTGGTTTCCTTGGGCTCATTCACGCAGCAGCTGGAGGGTTGACTGGGCTGAAAGTTTGCTCACAGGTCCAATAGTTGGTGCTGGATGTGAGATGAAGTGCCTCATTTCTCCCCCATGTGGTTTCTTGTCCTCCAGTAAGTCACACCAGCTAGCTTACATGGTGGTGATAGAGCAACATTCCTCCTTTGGGGACCCAGTCTCCAGAACTCACGAGAAGTCAGTTCTCCCACATGCTAATGATCAAAATAAGTTTAAAGTCTACCCAGATACAAAAGATCAGAATCCTGATCTCTTATACAGCTATAAAAAAATCCTGATCTCTTATACAGCTATAAAAAACCTGCAGCCAAATTTAATGTTTTGCTGTTTCCTTAAAATAACTCATGAAAATAGACCACAGAGAGAAAATTTTAAGCTGCCTGAGGACAAGACTGTTCCTTTCTCCTTTGTCCTTTGTGCTTCACCAGTTCATAGAATACCGCTGGGAATGGTTTGTAGGTTTTCACTGATGTTGTTGGATGGAGAGTTGAGTGCACTTCCAAACTGAATGCTGTTCTTTTTTCTATGAGTATCTCCGGCTTTTATTACCTGAGCCTACTGGCTGAGAATAATGACTAAAATAATAATCAGCAACATTTTTATCAAATTTTATCAAAAGCTTATTACATCCCCCAAACTAAGAAATTTGCTTATTTATTTCATATATCCTCCCCTCCTATGAGGTAGGTTCTGTCATCTTGCTTTTACATTTGAGGAGCCAAGGGGTTAGAGAATAGAATTAGATTGCCCAAGGTGATATACTTATTAGGAGCCAGAGCAAAATTTGAACTCAGGACTGCCTGACTCTTAGTGCCATATTCCCTCTCTCTCTCTTTTTAAGATTGTATTTTTCTGACAGAGAGAGACATAGCGAGAGAAGGAACACAAGCAGGAGGAGTGGGAGATGGAGAAGCAGGTTTCCCACTGAGTGGGGAGCCCAACAGGGGGGTTCAGATCCCAGGACCCTGGGATCATGACCTGAGCCGAAAGCAGATGCTTAATGACTGAGCCACTCAGGCACTCCCTAAGGCCATATTCTTGATGACTGAATTATTTAAATCATCCAATCCTGTTGCACTTCTTCATTCTTTTCTGGAAGAAAAGTCTACAAGTTCATGTGAAAGGAAACTTAGATAAACCTCTCCAACCCCTAGTGAACAAAATAAAAACTCAAGACTCATGATCTGACGCCAAACTATCTTTCTAGCCTTGTTTCCTACTCAGCCTGAACTATGGATTTCATTATAGTACCACATTCTCACTTTTCCTATGACATGCCTCCAATATCACTTTTTTTTTCTTTGTTGATAATATTCCCTCCATTCTCCACACACTGAAATTCTTCTTAGTCTCTATGACTAGCTTAAGTGACTTTTCTTCGGTAACATAACTTTTTTATCCTTCTCGTTGTCATTAACCACTTCTTTGGCAATGTTTCTCCAACAAATAATGTCTACCTTTATTTACCCTGATTTGATCCCAGTTCACTGCTAACATGACTATCTTCTACTAGACACTGAACTTCCTGCCTCCATCTTTTCTCCTTTTGTCTCTTTTCTTTCCCAGTAGATTTCACATTTCTGTTCTGTCGCAGACATTCTGCTATAGCCCAGAACTAGAAAAATAAGTAAGTCATCAAATCTATTCTCAGGAAACTCACAGTGTTCAGCACAGAGAAGCCATTGAGTATGCATTAAATGAATAAATAAAGGAGCTTGTCGAGGGGGTGGGGAGTTGGGTTATGAATGATTATAGTATCAATTTTATCCTAGAAATATGGGCAGTGCTTTACACTATCAACACTCAGAAAATACTGATTCATTTATTTACTTTCTATAATAAGATAGGCCTAGGTTCAAATCCTAATTTTATTTTCTTGGTAAGTTTGAGCAAATCACTTTAACTTTCTGAGAATAAGTTATTAAATCTGTGAAACAGTCAGTAATAATGACCTCATAGGGTTTCTGTGAAAAATAAGTATGTAGCAAATGCCTATTGTATGAGCTCAACATATTTTAGTATTCTAAACTTCTCCCTAACTTAGCTCCCGAAAGACTGTGTAGCAGTTCGAGATACATGGCTGAATAGATAGACGGATGGGTGGAGGGAAGGATAACAAAACGAACGAGGCAAGACTTGAGGAGGGTTAAACTTCAGGGTATGATGACACAGGCAGACTCTGCAAGGTAAGAGAGCATCAACTCCCTTCTTAGGGGCGCTGAGCCACCCTACAAACACCCTTGTCTGCTCCCCCCTAGCCCCTCCCCAAAGGCCATGCCACTGCTCCTTCCCCTCACAGGGGGCCCAAACAGCTTGTTTTTCTCCTCTTTGTGTGTTGGGGATATGTGATTTTGCTGTCAGCATGGTGTTTCTAATGAAAGGCAAATGGTGTCCAATGTGACTTGGGAAAAAAATGTACAAACAACAACAAAATTATATGTTCTTTTTTCCTGTAGTGTTCGCAGGGAGAATATGTGACTTGTTTGCTGTCAATACGGCTTCTAATGACATGGTGCACAGAAGCAGTGCCAAATGTGCGCGGCATTCATTATACACATGTATTAAGTGTAATGCGATCTGAGTTTGGCGGCGGAGCAGATGAGAGCCGCCCTGGGGCTAATTTGGAGTTACAGTACCTCTTCCCCTGGGATGATGAAGGGGGAAAGGGGAAGTGGGCAGCAACATGGGCATGGAGCAAGGCTTCTAGAATTTTCAGGACTGCTTCTGGGCTAGGTTGAGAGAAATGTTAGGCTCAAAGAGTCTTTAAAGATAAGTCTTCTTTCAGCAATAACAATAAAATATCATTTCATGATTAATTCTTGACCCCCCAATAAAAGCCAGGCTCAAACCATGCCCTGGGAATCAGATGCTTCACCAGCCTTCAGAAAGGTCACAGGCTCGTAGGACAGAGAAACAAGTACACAGTGTGATGGTACACCATGGTAAATGCAGTAATACCTACAGGCTAAAGTCGATTTCAAACTACAGAGGAGGATTCCTAAGCCAGCCTGATGTCACTCCTTCTGAGGTGCTTTCCTTGACCCCCTCATAAATGACTAGGTCATCTGTGATATATTCTCATGATATCCTGGGCTTTTCCTTCATGGCATTTGTCATGGTCCGAAGTCAGTGTTGTGTGTGTTAACTTCATCAGTGTCTGTCTGGCTTCTAGACCCCAAACCCTGTGAAGGTGGGACCCTCATTTGTTTTGTTTACCTTATATCTCCAGCACATTGTACGATTCCTAGAGCATAGTTCATGCCCCAGTAATATTTGTTGTTGAATGAGTAGATACTGTCTTTTATGAGCTTAATATTGAAGGACATGGAAGAAAAAAAGCCAGGTAAAGAGGACGAAGGAAAAAGTAGGACCAAGGAAGGGACCTACGGCCTATATAAAGGGATATACACTTACAGAAGTAAGAAAGTGAAGAACAAAATTGGAGGAAAATCAATAAAAATGAACTGTTGAGATTCTTAATGCTATCATTTATATTTTTTTCTAGTAAGGCAAAGACTTGTGCGAAAAGCCAAACCTCATTGGTAGTGTTTGTGAGGCAATATTGGGAGGCAGATGTGAAACTGAATAAACATTTTGATGATGAGTAGGGCAGTAAAGGCACTAATGTGGCTATTGAATGAAACCATGTCAATGAAGAGTTTAGCTAAAGAATGTTTAAGAAATTCTTCTCTTAACGGTGACATGATAATAGAAAGGGCCATGTCTGTTGCCTAGTTGATGAAGCTTATTGAAGGAAATGGCTCCACTGGAACAAAATCATTCTGAATGGAAATGTCTCATTAAACATACATTCATACCCATTGAAAAATAAAAGGAGTAATATTAACAACGACCAATGCTTTTTGAGAAATCATTATACACGGGGAACTTACAGTGATCATCAGAATCCATGTGCTAACATTCAATTTTCATGACAAAACCATAAGGCAGGCACTATAAAAATCCCACCTAGAGATAAGGTGCCTAGGAGACCTGGAGAAGTTAAGTTACTTGCTCAAGGTCATACAGCTAGACAGAGGCATAGACAGGATTCGAACTGAGGTTCTTTAATTCCTGAATCCATTCTTTTAATTACCAGAATTCAGGACAGCCGTGAGAGGCTGAATTCCTCACTGTCTAAACTGCATTTTAAGCCCAGCTGCCTTCCTCATCCCATAAACTCAGCATTAAGTAAAGAACATGTCTTGCCCATCTATTGGCCTTTTGAGAAAAGAACTTGGGTTCTAGTGCCAGTTCTTTATGAACTTGAGACATGCTGTCGTATCAACCCTCATGAATTTGCAGATTTGAAGAAGTTTTAGGAAGTGACTCTTGAAAATATTCAGCATGACAGGAGGGCAGGAGATTCAGTTGGACCAAGTTAATGTCAAGGGTGGGTGAGTCGATCATAGGAAGTCTGACTTGTCACAAGGAGGAAGTTGAACCCCACTGATACTTTGGAAAAAGGAAGACATTGAAAACTTCAAAGGTTAAGGGTTCTCAACAGAACTTTATTAGAACTATATATGTGTGTGTATACAAACATACATGTACATATGTATCTATTATAGACATATATAATATGTATATGCACACACATTATATATGCACACATATACTATAAATACACACGTACATATTACCATAATTTTAAAATGTAAATATACATATATACATATTTACCTTGAATTATACTAGCTAACTTTTACTGAATTCTTTTTTTTTTTTTAAGAATTCATCTATTTATTTGACAGAGAGAGATATCATAAGTAGGCGGAGAGGCAGAGAGAGAGAGAGAGGGAGAAGCAGGCTCCCCGCCATGCAGAGAGCCCGATGCGGGGCTCGATCCCAGGACCCCAAGACCATGACCTGAGCTGAAGGCAAAGGCTCAACCCACTAAGCCACCGAGGTGCCCCTTTTACTGAACCCTTATGTACCTTCTATGCTATGCCTTCACAAGTGTTATGCCATTTAATCTTCATACCAACCTGAGAAAGTAAGTGTTATTATATTCTTTTTTCCAAGGAGATAAACAAGGCTCAGAGAAGTTCAGCCTCTTGCCAAAGCCACCATGTTAGTTATTGCGGAGCTAATATTTCCCCAGTCTGCCCCCTCCCCCAGGACTGTTTCATTCATATCCATGGGATTCTGTTTCTGTGATCTGCTACTCTGTGTTTGCAGGGAACTCTGAAAACAGGTTACTCTGTGAGCCGGTTCCCCTGTGAGTTCTGGAAGGTCAAGCCTGGAGTCCATTCATCTGTGTCTTCATGGTTTAGCCTTTGCTCATGTCAGTATCTGTGAATGTTTGTAGAATTAATGAAGGAATGATTTGCCTCAGTTTACCTGGTTATTGAGTGAAGGGGCTGGGCTAGAACCAGAGCATGAAGGGTCTCTGTTCAGCTTCCAAAAATCTCTCCTTTCTCTGAAATCTAACACTTGCTGCCATTTCCTCTTTCTGAGTAAGTCATCTGATACTTACCTGTGCCATCTTTTACACTATTGTATTTCTTAATGTTTAACTCTTGTGTGGATTTCGCTTTTTGTGAGTTTCCTTCTTCCTTTTCGTGGGCCGTGAGTTTCTCAGATAAAGGAAATTCACATTGACGGGCCTTGTATAGCATGCCAAGCACCCTATCAAGGCCATCACTGGCATGAGTTTATTTGATCATCATGACAATTCTCAGAAACAGTTATTATCATCTGCCTTTTACAGGAGAGCCAAGCTGGGCTCAGAGAGGAACATAATTTGAGTGATAACACACAGCAAGAATGCAGCAGAGATGGGATCCAAACTCAGGTCTTTCTGACTCCAAAGTCCAAGGCATGGGCTCTGACTTTCCCACCTTAGCCTTAATTGCCACATGGCCCAGGCTTCCTCTGCCAGAGAGATCAGCCCTCCCTCTTCTCCCACATGCTCCCCCCGTAGCAGGACCCGATGGCAGCAAGCCCGGCAGGCAGCATGGAGGGCTGCAGCAAAGACACGCTTTGGCATCTTAGAATGCGGCACAAGGTATGCCAGCGAGAGGAAGAACAGTTGGTGAACAGTTGGCGAATGGATATTTTTATGCAAGGGTAGCCTGGAGCGAGGGGGGAAAAGAGTGGGGGAAAAAAAAAACCTGTTTATAAAGAAGCCACAATTAATAAGGTCTTTGTTAGCTTTTTGGATTTAGATTTTCAAGTCCATTGCTTTGGGTTTGAAAAGGAACAGAAAGGTCCCTGAGGAGCCAAACCCCCCAGCTTCCAAAGCATGAAGGCGCTTAGGAAACCAATCCAAGCCTGAGTGTGTGGAGGATTTTAATTATTCAGCAAGGAGCGCAAAGATGCTCTGAATTCCTTTGGACAGCTTCTTGTCTGGATGGTTTACACAGTGGCATGCTCAAGTGTGTGGGCTTACGAGCTATAGGATGACAAAGGAAAAAAAAAAAAAAAAAGAAAGAGAGCACCATATCTAGGATTTCTGAGAGAACTGTAGCTGCTTTAATCCCCTGCCTACCATTTTATATCCCTTTCTGGGCTTCAATGTTCTCATCTGTAGAATGGGAATAATAGTATCCATCCAAGTGAGTTATTGTGAGATGTGGAAAATGCCTTCTAAAACTTAAAACCGTTTGGAAATAAAAATATTGGGTATTGTAGAACACTATTTTTTTTTTTTTACAAAGGCCTCCACCTCTCGTTTTTCTCTTTACACATAAATTTAGTCTAGAAACATTTATAATACTATAATAATAACCTACCATTTATTGTATACTTAGCACATGCAAGATCCATATTTTGCTGTATTAGACCTTTACAGTGCCCATATGAGGTAGGTCTCAGTTTTCAATGAAATGAGAGGTCAAATAGGTTAAGTAATGTAACCAAAGTAAGAACGAAGCAGCCCCAGCATGCAAAGACCACTCTAATGTGGACAGGTTGGCCTAGAGTACGAGCCCTAACCACTCTGCCGTGTGCCAGGAGCCCCATAGCCATCCAAAGAGCTGGCAAAGCGATAGTTATGCTATTATAAATTGAATTGTTTCTCTCCGCTCTCCCCCAAATGATATGTCGAAGTCGTAACCCCCAGTAATTCAGAATGTGGCTTTATTTGGAAAGAGTATCTTTACGTTACAGGGTAATTAAATTAAGATGGGGTCATTAAGGAGGGTTCTAATTCAATATGACCCACGCATGTCCTTTTAGAAGAGACTATTTGGATACACAGAGACAGATACACAAAGAGGGGAGAGACACAGAAAGAAAATAGTCATCTGCCAGGCAAGGAGAGAGACCTACAACAAACCCCTTCCCTCACAGCACCAGAAGGAACCAACACTGCCAACACCCTACTTTTAGACTTCTAGATTCAAGAACTGTGACACAATAAATACCTGTTCTTTAAGCCACCAATTTGGTGATACTTTGTTATGATAGACCCAGCAAATTAATGCCTATTGTGAATCCCCTTTTCTGGACGGGGCACCAGAAGAGGAAGAGACTAAGGTGATTTGCTCAAGCTGGTAAGTGAGATTGGTGAGATTTGCCTCCCATTCACCCTGCACACAGATTGCTAGAAAAACAAAGCTCTTTGGGGCTGGAATTGATCATTGCTTTGTTCACTGTTGTGTCCTCAGCATTTATATCAGTGTCTGACATATTATGAACCATTACTTGTTGAATGAATGAATGCTCTTTCTGCCAATTTATCCAGAGCTTGACAACTAGGTTATTATTATGGTTAAGATGATTAAAAATTTAAAAAAATCACATCATATTGGAGCAAGAATTCCAGCTCATAGTAATTGTTACAAAAAAGTATTTTTTTAACTTTGTATTCAAATACCCCTTACACAGTCAGACACAATTATGAACAAGTTTTCAAACAAACTCCCCAGAAGTCTTACTTCATAGACTGTGAGGTATAAAACTCCAAAGTTCTAATTCTTACTTATATTTGGAAACATTGATTTGCCTACCTTCTTTCCTCTCTGGTTTCTGCCTATTTATGGTTGTCATTATATGTTTTCCTTTCTGTCCCATCAACCACTCCCTGGCTTTCTTTTACTGGTTCTTCTTTATTTTTTCAAATTCCAAACTCTAGCATGCTCCAGATTCTACTTTTCTCTGTCTAGATTTATTCTCTTGGTGGCCCCATCCTGTTGTGTGACTTTAAATACTATCTATGTGCTGACAACACTCAATGTGTATCACTTATCCAAACTTCTGCACTGGGCTCCAGACTTGTATATCCAGCAACCTACTCAGCATTCCCTCTTGGTTGTGTAATACATGTCTCAAGGTCAATATGTTCAAAACCAAACTCCTGATCTCTACCCTCATCTCAAGTGAAATACTGTTCCACCTAAAGTCTTTTCTGTCTTCATAAATAGCCACTTTATCCCTCCCATTGCTTAGCCTGAAAACCTTGAGTTTTGCTGGACCCCTCCTCTTCTCTCATACCCAATATCTAGTCATTCGGCTGATCTCATTGGCATTATTTACACAAAGTATTTGGGATCTGGCCATGGTCACTTATTATCTATTGCTACCGCCATCTTCTTTGCCTGGATTACTGTAACAGCTTCTTAACTGTTCTCTCTGTATCCACCTGTGTCACCATACAATCTCTTCTCTACGCATTTTCCTGGGAAATCCTATTAAAATGCAACTCAAGTCATTTAGTCCTCTGCCTCAAATCTCCCAACAATGATCCTATAGGATTTAACCCCCCACTAACTCCTGGACTTCATTTCCTCCCTCATGGGTCCCATTTAGTTTTATTAACATTGACTGTGATCAGGTTTGCAAAGAAACAAGTGTCTGGTGGACCCACAGTTTTTCTGGGGGAGTAATCTGAAGACAATCCTTTAAATAGCCAAGCTCTTCTCCTCTTTCACTGTGCTCATACTTCCCAAACTCTTCTCAGGCCCATCCCCGAGACACGGTTAACTAGATGACATGTTGCTCCACTCCTTATTAAAATAGTCATGTCATTTGCATATGATTTTCTCATTATTATATCCTTAGCAGAAGGAGTAGTCAAGCTAGAGCGGTACAAGTGCCTCTTATCTATTTTGGTCAAAATTCATCTAAATGAGGAGCACCTCATTCTTATGTAGCAAGAAAGTAAATAAGCTGCAATCTTCTTATCCTGTCTGTTTTCCTGAAATTCTTGGTGTGCTGGGTTTATCCTCTCAACTAAGTCCCCTCTTGATCCTTCTCTACTCTCCTCACCTGCCCCCGGGGAGACTGACCTATGTGAAGTGCCTCAGGGGGCTCTGGTCCCCTCAGGCTTCTGCATGAAGTGGGAAGAGAGTGAGATCAAGGTGGGGTTTTGTTTGTTTGTTTGTTTGTTTGTTTGTTGTTTTTTTCTGATTCTGTCCCTGAAAGGTCACCTTGGACTGTGTCCCAGATATCATTAACCCTTTCAAGGGGGCTGTGTTACAGAATCCCTTCTCTAAATTGAAGAGTTCTGAAATGGCTCTCTCCCACCTCTTCCTTTACCACGGAGGGGTGTTAATCTCCTAATTGCCAGTTCTGGGTAACTGCCCCATCTATTAGGGTTCCCTTCCCTTTCCTACACCTTTGTAATGAGTCCCTCCTTCAGCTCTTCTCACTTGAGAGTGTCACCAGTTTCTTCCTAAGACCCTGACAGATATACCTCCTGATCTCTAAGTGTCCCCCCACCCCCCGGCTTACTACCCTTTATCTGTAGCAGTTAGGCCTCCTATATTACCTTCCTTTGACACAACAGATTATTTTTCTGATCAGTACTACTCAGCTGAGTAGTACAAAGTTTGTCTTGCCCTTGGAGGGTGCAGAGCTGAAGTCAGACTGACCTATCTTGCAATCTTGAATTAGACCATGGCCAAGTGTCTTTGCTCCCTGGCGTTTCATTTTCCACAAGATCTTGTCCATTTTTGAATGGGATTTATATGACTGGTATAGACTGATGTATCGGAGACACATTGAAAACACTAATTCATATTCCTTCCCCTTCACCTTGGTGCATTTGTTTTTTTTAGCTTTTTTATTTTTTTTTCCTGTTTCATTTTGATTAATGCAATACCTTAACTTCAGTGGAGCTTGTGGAGTAGCACAGCATGTAATTTGCAGTCGGATAATTTCCTCATCAGTGGGAGTTGCTCTGGTGCTAATTTGGGCTGTATCCTCTATTTCAGTCCTTTGTCTCATTTATAAAGAGCATACTGTATTGTTCCAACTTCCACACTTTTCTTCGGGAGGCTGTGCGTCGTGACTGAAAGTGAGACTAGAAAATCCATTCCACCCCCAGAGTCCTCAGCTTCAGGGCACATATACAAAAGGGCACCATTGTTAGGAAAAAAATCTAAAGGTTCCAGTTTCCGAATAGAGGGATCTTTCTCTGCTTTGGGGTATAGCCTTTGATTTACATTTTGTGGAGACACCATGGAAAGAACTGGACTAAGTTAGCTCAACTGGGATCTTCTATTCATCTCGTCTACCTGACCTTCTGGGGCTAGGGTTCAGTTCATGACAAGCGATATCCACTGGGCCTGTTTGGAGAGAGATAGCTGAAGGAATGCAAGAGAGATTCAGTCAGGAGGGAGGAAACTAGCCTCAAGCCTCAAGATGTATAGCACATAAGAAAGGCTAAAAGCTGAAACACTGAAGACCAGAGTTCAAGATGGAGACGAAATAGAACAGGTTGTATATCCTAAGGTAGAAAGCATAAAGAATTCTTTTCAAACCTAATGAAGATAATGGCAAAATAATGTATGGATATAAGCTGAGGTCTATCCAGGAACAAATCTCATGAACACAGTCCGCGTGGCTCTCTATGGGAAGACTTCACACGATCCCACAAAGTTAAAGACCAAAGCCAAAAGTGGGATCTTTGCCTCTCTGAGCCCTGGGACTCATTTCAGTTAGTAAGGGATAATTCTCTCTGCCTTGTTTATCACCCAGGACTGTTATAAAGATAGAATGAGATAACAGGTTAAAAAGCATTTGATAAACCTCAAAGCACTACACAAAAGCAACGATCCCGCAGACATTTCACCGTGGGGAGCTGAACTTTTCTCGAAGAGGTCACATTCTTGGTCAGCTGGAGTCAGACCAATCCTGAACTCCATCTCTATGAGGGATGTATGAATCCAGAGAGAATCTATACTCAAAGGTATGTAAGCAAAAAAGTCAACCAAAGTAAACTGCAGGAAGGTTGGTAGGTATCTGGGCTTTCAGAATGAAGGAAAGCTGGTCTTTAAATACAGACCATCCTTGCTCCAAGTAGACTCTCTACTTGGGGTTCAGCCTCACTGGGCTTCTATCACGGCCCAATGTTCTGCTTGAGGCTGAAACATGGTCACTGAAACTCCTAGGTGTGCCAGTTCCCAGGATCATCACCCAAAAGGAAGGGGCCCTCATCCCTTAGTTCCATTTCAAAAAATCCTGACAGAATTTGTGCAGGCTTGAGTCACATGCCCATTCTGTGACCCAGGCAGGGAGTTCTACGATTGGATTGTTACCTCTACACGCTTTGGATCAAGAAAGAAGCTGTTCCTCAACTATTCCTAGAAGCCGGGGTGAGGGAGGGCTGCTGAGAGAACAGAGAACAAGGCGCTCCTTCTAGTGAGATACTACACCCTGTATGCCAGGTATTGAAGACGAAGATATCTGGGCTGTTTAGAATGGGCCCCTGTCCCCCCTGGAAGGTCGTTAGGAAGAGTAGTAATAGTGAGTTAGTCAGGGTCCTGGCAGGGAGTGTAGTAGAATCAGAAGAGGTATCTGAGGAGGCTTTAGAGAAGGGAGTTTTTACATGTGTGAGAAGAGTTCAGAAAAAAACGAAAAGAGATGGTGAAATATCCAAACAAGTGGGAAAACATTGCTGTTCCTTGGCCTGAAAGGGCGAGGGTCATGGGATGGCTATCTGTCGGCCCCGAGACCAATAACTGCAGGGGAGGACCCGCAGCCACGGGCTGTGGCCTTCAGTGTAGGGACTCAGCGTCAGCAGCCGGCAGACCTCTCCTTCCCATCTGCTGTTTCATGCTGTGCCTCTCATGGGCCAGTCCCAACTAGATGCCCAAGTTAAGGTGCCCAGCTGGATGCAGTCCTTAACAGTGAGATTCTTCTTGCACAGAGCAAGGCGGAAGGGGATGGAGACATGATTCGGGGGGGCAAAGGGAGGATATCCAGCACAACGTTCCCTTTGACTGAAAGGTGGGACCTCGTTAGAGTCCTCTTTGTAAAATGGAATGGTTTAAAAGCATGACAACATTTTAGGGCTCACTCGGACCAAAAGTCACAACCTTGTCTATATCTAGCTTCTAGATGGGCTCTGCATGGCAGACACAGCTTTCAAACCAAAAGTCAAAACCAAACCAACAATAGGCAAAACCCCTCAATTCTTAATAACATCCTTAAGTTCCAGTTCCCCACAGCCATCATCATTTGTTGTCATCTAACACCTGCCACTGTATACATGAATGTATACAGTGCATGTACACACATACACGCATACATTTAATCTGAGGACCCGTGATTAGAAAAGTCAAACTTCATCAAGTTTCAGGTAAAGAAACTGGGCCTGGAAAGAGAAACTTATTTGCCCGTGGCTGCACAGCCTTGCTGGGATTTCTGTCTGTCTGTCTGCTGGGAATTAGAAATGTATAAATAGGAAGAATGGATTAAAAAAAGTTGCTAGTCTGTGTAAGGCGGGAGCCATCTTGACACATGGGGGCAGTTCTTATTTGAAGCCAGGATTATGCAAGGATTCTATTCCTTCCCTTCAGGCCCAGGAGGTAGAATTAGAACAATGGGGAAAAGTGACTGCCATCCCTGCAAGTCAGGGCTTGCAAGGGCTCTTCAAAATGAGCTGGGCTCCCTCTCAGCATCATGAGTTCCCATCTGTGCAGATGACCCATTAACAGAAAGTGCACCCGCCCTTAGTGAGGATGTGTTGGACTCTTGTCTGTTGGTCCCTCCTACTCTGTGAGCTGAGCTAGTGCTAATTGAATTGGAATGAGAGGAATGTGTCTTCTTGGCTCTTTTTCCTAAATTATCTTTAATTTGATTCCAGTCTTTTTTGGTGGCCTGTAGGTGGGGAGGCTTTATTTCACCCTTAATTCGGAAATCCCTAGCCTTCCACCCATCAAGAATCTGGAAGCCAGGGTCCTCTCTTTGCCTTTACGCATTCCTCTTTAATCACCCTTTTTCCCACTCAGAGCAGTCTCTGCTCTGTCCCCATACAAGTTAGGCTCATTTCTACCTCCACATTCATCCACACCGTGTGGTGAGTTAGGATGTTGGTTTGGTTGTAATAACAGAGATCAAACAGCAGTGACTTAATGAGAAGGAAGATGTGTTGCTCTCTCATAAAACTGGAGCTGCTGGGCTATCCAAATGGGCAGTTTGGCTGTGTTCAAGGTCACCAAGAACCCAGTTCCTCTGTCCCATTGCTTCCACACACCCCCATTGTCTGCACCAACAAAGATGACTCTTCTCCACCAAAACCCCATGCCTGTTCTCACAAAGGAGGGAGAAGACGTGCAGAACAAGCAAATTCACCTCAGGAAGTAAGCCACGACAACACTTTCTGTCATGTCCCATCATTCCTAATGTACTCATGTGGTCATGCTGAGTGGCAAAGAAGACGGGAAGTAGAATTTCTAGCTGGACATCTACATTGCCAGTTACACAGAGGAGGGGGTGCATTGGAAAAAGGACTAAATGGATTCTGGTAACATATTTAGGATGTATTTTCTAAGCAGAATGGACTCCTTTTGCCCTCTATGAAACCAAAGTTGATCATCTTTCAAATAACAATTTAAATCTATCTCTTCTTAAAGTTTTCCCAAGAGAACCTCCTTCAAGACTGTCTTCAGTATTCTAAAAAGACTTGGCTGATTGTCCTGCCTATACCTACAGAATATATCAAGAGCTCATTCAAAAGCACCGCCCCCCCCCCCCAGACGGCCCACTTTGCTGCTGTCACCACTTTAGGAAAGGGATGGAATGATTCTATGAGTTAACATTTACCGGTCACCTACCAAGTACTAGGTGCTGTGTTAACTGCAGTCATTATGAACATTACCTCATTTGATCATTGCAATTGACCTATGAATTAGGTACCGTTATTCAATTGCCAGATGAGGAATCTAATACTCTATGAAGTCAGTTTCCCAAAGCTCTCCAGCTAGGAAGTGCCACATTCATCACTGAAACATAAAAACTCTGGCTTCAAGCTTTATCACTACTTTTCTGTCAAGAGATTTATCATAGAGAAACTTCACAGACTTGAAACAAATGGTTAATTCAGTGTTGATACATTGGTCAGACCAATAATTTAAAAAAGATACTCAAGGCAAAACAACTCTAACAAACTAATTCATTGTGCTAATTTCATTTTCCAGGTATTTCCAAGGGCATGCTTCCCTGTGAATCAAGGTCTTCCTTTCTGTGATATGTTTTTTTTTTTTTTTAAGATTTTATTTATTTATTTGACAGAGAGAAATCACAAGTAGACGGAGAGGCAGGCAGAGAGAGAGAGAGAGAGGGAAGCAGGCTCCCTGCTGAGCAGAGAGCCCGATGCGGGACTCAATCCCAGGACCCTGAGATCATGACCTGAACCGAAGGCAGTGGCTTAACCCACGGAGCCACCCAGGCGCCCCTGTGATATGGTTTAAGAAACTAATACTAAGGACTTTATTTCTCCCCTGTTTTCACCCTTCCTCGATTCTTTCCATGATTTTCTCTTGAGGAAAAGGAGCAGATTGAAAACTGTGTTTATACATGCAACCGTTAAAATAGATGCTCTGCCTATAGAAATGAACCGTGCCAGGGTCTACTAAATTAAGTGCTAATATGCCAGCTCCCCAATCTGTGGGGAAATTGCAATCATTCTCCTGATTGGAGTAGCATAATTCCAAGCCTCTCTATTTGCTAGTTCCTTAACCTACCACAGCTGAGAACCTCAATTGCATTTAATTCAGTATTCTCGAGTACCACAAGGTGCCTGGTTATGAACTAGGAATGGCAGATCAGGAGTAAAAAAAAATACAGCCCTCGCCCTCAGCGAGCTAAAATCTACTGGAGAAGGACAAAACAGGGAAAGCAAGTAACTGTCGTATGAAGAGATTTGCCCAATAGATGACATGTGTATAGGGTGTCATTGGTTTAAAAGAGAGAGGCTTGACCCTGGGCTAAAATGAGGAGGGGATGTAATATCTGAGCTCAGTTTTGAAATGTAAGAACAAGGCAGATGCAGGAGAGAACATTCCAGGGAAAGGGAACAGAATATGCAAAAATAAAAGGGGCATGAAACATATCATATGATTTGGAAACCATCAGTGGGTCAATAAATTCACAGTATAAGTTGATTGTGTCAATTTATAAACTATTTTTGGTGGGTGATGAGTTAGAGGGAGGGGGCCTGAAGCAGAAAAATCAAGTGATCACATTTATGTTTTAGACATACCCTGACATTGCCAGGGTGTGGGGGTGGCTTGTAGAAATCAGGGACACCTGTTAGAAAACATTCGCGATGATCAAAAATGAGAAGTGATGAAATACAAGGTGTGTGATGTCTGGCAAGTGATGCCAGACAGTGGATGTGGGATAATAGTCAGCATTTATTGAGGATTTACTATGTTCCAGGCCCTGTGCTATGCTATTTGGTATAGTAACTTCTTCCATCTTCGCACCTCTCCTAGGAGGTAGGTATTATTATTGTCCTCATTTTGCAGATGAGGGCACTTAGGTATCAGACTCAGCTAAGAAATGGCAGAACCAGGACCTGAACCCAGTCTAGCCCCACAGCCTTTCCCCTTCAGCACTAAAGGGATGCTTTAACTTTATTTTCTTATTAAGATGTTAGCCTTCCTGGGGCTCCTGGGTGGCTCAGTGGGTTAAGCTTCTGCCTTCGGCTTAAGTCATGATCTCAGAGTCCTGGGATCTGGTCCCCTATCAGGCTCTCTGCTCAGCAGGGAGCATGCTTCCCTGCCTGCTTGTGATCTCTCTCTCTTTCTCTGTGAAATAAATGAATAAAATCTTTTTTTAAAAAAATGTTAGCCTTCCTAACATTTTTTTAGGAATGCCTGCCTGCTTGTGATCTCTCTCTCTTTCTCTGTGAAATAAATGAATAAAATCTTTTTTAAAAAAAATGTTAGCCTTCCTAAGTTTGAATAAATGAATAAAATCTTTTTAAAAAGAAATGTTAGCCTTCCTAAGTTTCACTTTGAAGGGCGTAAGATAAGCTGTCTGGCAGTGGATTAGGAAGAGGATGAACAGAATCTCCCTGCACTTGACCAGCTTGACAACCTTGAAAGCATGAAAATCTATGTCCTCATCTGTAAAATGGAAATAATCCTACCCACTTCATAGGATTTTTCTGTGCAGGCAAGAGACAGTGAGCGTACAGCGACTATATAGTACCTGAAACAGAGAGAGCAGTTCTCAAATGCTAGTTTATCTTTCCTTCCTTCCCCTTGGAGAACGCCGGCACTTTTGTTACTCCTATTAAAGTTCTTTATAAAAAGAGATGAAAATTCTTAGTGTGCTAAAGATAAATGAACTACAGCTACCTGTAACAACACAGATGAATCTTGGAGACTAATGTTGGGTGGAAAAAGCAATTCTCAGAAGGTCACGTACGTGTGATTCCATTTTTATAAAGCACAAAAACAACCAAGTCTAAAGAATGTATTGTTTAGGGATATGTGCATATGCGGTGAATTATTTCTTATAAAGAAAAGAATTGCTTGATATGGCTTTAAGGACGGTAATAGCTGCTGGAGGGGAAGGCAGGGAGATGGGATAAGGAGGGGGCACACTGTTGGTACAATGGTAAGCACAGTGGGGTGTTGGTGGTGAGCACGTGGATGTTCATTTTATTAATAGTAGTAGTAATGTTTTGTAGGTACTAAATATTATGTGCATAATCTGTAAAAAAAAAAAAAAAAAAAAAAAGGAAAGAGTCTCCAGGGAAGCTTCAGGCCTGGTTTGATTCGGGACCCAATCAAGAACCAAAATCTTTGTCTCTTGGCTCTGCTTTCTCTAGCTTAAAAGCTTCCTTCCTTACTCTGGACAGTGTGGCTCTCCTGGCAGCTCCAGACTCAGGTCATACTAGTACTGAGTCCAGCAAAAAATGAGAAAACATCTGCTTCCCCATCAACTCAAGTTAAAGACTCAGCACTGAATCTTAGCCTCCCTGATCAGTCTGCTGGGTCATGCTTTGTGCTGGAATCAATCTCTGAGGCTAAGATTTGCATTGATTGATTTAGTCTCAGTTACAGGCTGTACCAGTGTGTCCTGGGCTGGAGTCAAGCTGACTCAAGGCACTTCGGTTAAAAATGAGGGAAACACAGGCTCTCCGAAGCCAAATCATGATGGTAATGTGATACCGAGGAGTGGATGTCAATGGTAAAAACAGCCAAAGCTCACAGGAGCCTTTGAAAATCACATATTAAACAAACAAACCAACCAACCAAAAAAACTTATATTTTCATGATTACAGAGCAATGCAGTTTACTATTGGTATTTTTTCAATTTTATAAAATCATAGAGGCAAAAATAAAAGGTACCAGCAATCTTTCCTCTCTGAGGAAACCAATGTGGACATTTGGACTTCCTTCCGGTCTTTTCTCTGTTTTGCTGTTCTGGTGACCTTCACCTATGTTCACTTCACAAAGACATCACTCGTGTTTTCACAGGCTGTTAAAAGTTTTTGTTACTATTTCATGCATTTCAGGTTTTATTCATTAGCCATAGCGCCTGTTCAGTTCCAGGGGCTTTGTTAAATGTCTGAAATACTGAAATGACTGTCACAGGTCTTGTCTTCAAGCTAAACTCATAATCCACCACTGAGTAGTCGTGGGGAAAAATATGTACGTTTGGACATTATCATGAGGATGTAGTGCACGGAGCAGGGCCTCATGGAAGCTCCGTGTCTGAGGAAGTGTAGGATTTCGGCCAGCTTGGGAGGCAGGTGGGAAGGAGAGGTTGTAAGGTAGTGGAGAACCTGGCAAAGAGGAGGGCATAATCAAGGACATGGAGATGAAAGCACAATGCTGTGTCGTGAGCTCAAAGTCCAAGACACAGCGAAGAGGTAAAGCTGGAGACAGGGGACTAGAGGGCCCTGTGCTCCCTGCAAGAGAAGCTGGCCTTTCCAAAGGGTGGCCACAGCTCACCTAGTTGGGGAATGTGATCTGTGTTACTGCTCGGGACACAACACTACCTGAATTGCCTTTCCTGTAGGCTCTCTGGGGCCTTCAGCACCTTACACATTCTTTGAGGCAAAAAAGTGAGCTGCCCCCTCTGAGGAACTTTCTTCCCCCACCAAGGGGAAGCCGGTTCCCTCTGTCTCCACAGGTATTGACCTTTCCCCCTGAAAGTGCCCTCTCCTCTTTTGTAAACAGGGAATATGGTGTCTACTTTGGAAAAGGATAAGGAATTGAGATAATTTATATAATTCATATAATTTATATATATAATTTAATTTATATATAACACATAATTTATACATATTTATATGTATATATGTAATATGTTATATAAAAATTTAATTTATAATAAGTTAATAATATAATATATATTGTACATTTAAATAATGTATATAATTACATATATGTAATTATATGTATATAATGTATATGTATATAATATGTATATATGTATATACTGTATATGTATATGCACTGTTATATAATAATGTATATAACAGTATATAAAGTATATTATATAATATGTATATAATGTATATACATAATGTACATATAATGTACATAATAGTATATATTATATTGTATATAACTTAATGATATAAATTAATTTAAATTTATATATTTATATTTATATATAATTTTATATAAAGCAGGACCCATAGCACTTGAACACATAGAAGATGCTCAGTAATTAGCATTGTTAAGACACTACTACCGCTATTATTCAGAGACCAAAGGGAACAGACTCAAAAATCTTTTCCAGCTCTAATAACGTAGGACTTCTTAATTTGTTTTCTCTTCCTATAAATGCTAAGCATCTGCACTCAGATGGAATAAGGGTGGTGGCCAGGCATCAGGTAGGCTCCCAGCAAGTAACCTATGGCACACTCAAACTAGGAAAGTTTATTAAAGGAATTATTAGAAAGATGTGAGAAGTTTAAGGAAACTAACAAGGGATAATGCGGGACCCTGAGCTCTACCCACCCCAGATCTGGAAGCGTTAGGAGAGGAGAAGTTACTAGAATCCAAAGAAGGTAACTCTGGGGAGAGGAACTCCTTACAGGAGTGTGGTGAACATTTGCACAGAGCCAGGAAACAAATGTCAGACTTCATCTTCTTGATGAAGACTTCGTCTTCTTCCTCCACCTCCATCTCTTCCTCCCACTGAATGCTACAGGAGGTCAGAGGGCAAAAAGCCTGTTGATGAAGACTTATGTCAATTTCGCAGGACACAGATCCTGGTAAGAAGGTGGGGGGAGAAGATCTGAAAAGGCAAAGAAACTATCAATTATGGTATAATCTTAAGAGTTTGCGGAATAGCACCTGTCTGGGGTTTAGACACATAGACCATTATGGCAGTCAACATGTTGGTACTGTAGCTCTTCACAAGCGAGGGACAGCCCACTTATGGTGGTTATCTGCCCACTCAGAGGGCTTCTCCCACTCGGAGGGCTTCTCATTCCCCAGACTCAGAGGGAAACATGGTTCAGTTCCGATAAAAATTTCTATGTCTCCTTTGAGTAATATGTACCTCAAGGAAGAAACAGGTGCAGGGAAGCTCCATGCTAGAAGGTGGAAAACAATAACGGCTGCTTTGGGAAGTACCTTGAGTTGGCAAGACCCTGGTATCTAGGTCGCGGTTCTGGCTCTGTCACTTGCCAGTTTTGTGATCTCTGACACTCACTGTATTCACCTGTAAACTGGAGTAGCAGTGTCCAACCTTGTGGATTAGAAGTACTTGAGAGAATGCAGTCCGGTCTTCGGCACTTTGTGAAGCTCATGAACACCAAATTACATTTATGCAACATTTATCTAATGAGCAGTCATCAAGTGCCAGTCTTGTGCTGGTCTCTGGAGCAAAATCATGACCGAGTAAAGCCCAGATGTAAAGGAATCACAGGCCAGAATAAGAGTTTATATTTAGGGATTGATAGGTAGGCTTTGGTGATTGTATAAACACCTTGAAACTGAATGCGGAAGTTTGTATATGGGTAAGTATGTGCGTGCATTTTTCAAGGAGGATTTCATTAGATTCTCCAAGGTAAGAATCATGGAGGGAGAAATTTTAGAAGAGGGTTCCTGGTGGAGTACATTCAGCACAATAGCAATAAAAACAAACAAAAAGCCATGCAGTCTTTAGCGTACGGAAAATGCAATTAGAGGGTAACTTCATCCTCACCTCTCTGTGGTCCTGCCTGGGAATTTGGGCTGGAGGGTAAAAGCTGCAGGCAGGAGATACCAGCTCCATACAATTAATAACTTTACAATAATCAGAGATAGCAGAAAGTTGTTTGGGAGAGACAGACACATTCAAGAGAATGTGCTTGAAGATTGCTTGAAGAATGCTTGAAGATTGCTAATGGGGCTTCCTATATAGGAGGAAATAGCCTACAAAGTCTTTTTCAACTCTGATGTTCCAATAAATCAGCAAGATGGAGTGTGAAGATGGTGGTGCCCACAGGCGAGAGATAGAAGGTGTGTGTTTGTATGTGTCTGTGCTGGCTCCGCCTTCTCTGTGAACTGGCACAATTACATGAGGAAGTGAGATGTTGTAACAAGCCGTGGAGGGAACCAATGGATCACGGACCAGGTAGGTACAGGCAGATGGATGACATAGGATATTTTGGAGTGTCTTGCCAAGCTCGTAAGTGTGTCCCTGTGGAAAGCTGCTTCCACTAAGCAGATGCTATTAGATACTCCCAACCCATCTTGATAACCTTGACTGTGCCCAAGGCTATGAAGCATGCTCTTCTCAGGGGTCCCCTACTTCCAAAGTCTGGGTCAATGATAAGTAATACCTATAAAACATCTTTACAAAAGAAATCCCGAATCACAGGTAACATCATTGATGTATTCATCCATCTGATAATTATTGAGCACATACTGTGTGGCAAAAACTATACTGAGCATTAGAGATACAGACATGGATAAGGGGAAGGAATCAAGACAGTATTTGTTCAATGAAAGGCACTTAGTAATCGTTGTCAGATTTAAGGCGTCTACCAATCTTGCAAGATGAATTTCATCTTCGTCTTACACTTAGAGGAAACAGGTTCAGCTACTTGTCCGAGGTTTTGAAGTTGTTGAGTGTTGGATTTTAGATTTGAATTCAAGATGGAATCACTCCAAAGCCTGTGCTTTCTTGCTAACATCAAGTCTCTGCCGTTAAGGTGCCTACAGCATCGTCCGGGGCACACACATGCATAAAGAAACGTCTGCAGGCCCAGTGTACTGTGTAGTACAGTAACATGCGGGAGCAGGGGATGGGCTGAGTGTTAAAGAGCCAGCCAGTTCTAGGAGACTTGTTTAGGAGCTGGTGTTTGAGCTGAACTTCAAAGCATGCAGAGATACAGAAAGGCTAGTAGAGTCCAGGGGGTGGAGAAGGAAATTCCAGGCCCAGGCAGCAGGGTCTCAGATATGACATATCAAAGGCAATCTTGAGGGGCAAGCACATGGGTGGCTCAGTGGGTTAAGCCACTGCCTTCAGCTCAAGTCATGATCTCAGGGTCCTGGGATCCAGCCCCGCATCAGGCTCTCCGCTCAGCAGGGAGCCTGCTTCCCCCTCTCTCTCTGCCTGCCTCTCTGCCTACTTGGGATCTCTCCCTCTCTCTGTCAAATAAATAAATAAAATCTTTAAAAAAAAAGAAATAAAGAAAGGCAATCTTGGTTTAAGGAAAGATAAAGGCAGCGTGATGTGTGTGGAAATTGCTGTGGGATTTGAGTTGGGAAGAGATTATAAGAACTTTGAGTGTTTTGGCTTGCAATATGAGCTTTTATCTGAATCCACAGGAAACCCAAGAAGGTGGTCAGCATTTGTCTGACGTGGCCAATTTGTGTTTTAGAGAGAACTGCTTTCTGTGTCTCCAGGTAGAGCCCAGTGTCACTCACAACTCTCTCCATCCTCTCCTCAGGCAGGAGCAGGCCGGGTCCCTCATGGCCGATTCTCTCCATGGCAGAAGCCTCACTGGCCCTTTTCTCCTATTCTGCATGTCTCCCTATAAATCAGGAGAAAATGCCGCGGGCCCATGCATGGCTCTCTTGTTACCATAAATCTGGGATGTGAGTGTGGTGGATGGTGGGTTTAGGTAATTACAGAATATTAAACTGTTCTTGCCTTTCTCAAGTCTAAAGAATTGTTATCTGTGTATCTCCTTCTGCAATTTATGGCCTTTCCGGACGAGGGGAAGCATTCTCACAGTCATTGCCTATAAATTATGTGCTTTTCCCATAATTCCTACTGGTGAATATTCCTGATGGTAAATGACTATTATTTCTATTTCTATAGGCTGTACTCATATATCCATGATAGATATAGGCATGTTGGATGATGAGGAAAATTTATCACGACTCCTTATTTAGAGGGCAGGGCCAGTAGAGGGGGCGGGCAGAAGCAGGGTTTATGCCTCTCCGGTTAGGTTCTTCCAGTGGAATAAAGGCCTCTTCCGCTGGAGCCTCAGGAACCCTTTGCTCTTGGAAACACACCAGCCCACTGCAAGGCAGTTCAGCCGAAGCAGCTCACGTAGTAATTGCTTGTTTGGATTTTTACTGTATGGTTGGCTTTATTCTTGCATTTTATTCTCATTGTCTCCTGATTCCGAAACACAGAATTATTTCTTAAACTGAAGACCGTGTCTTATGATGCAGTATGTCTAGCTCTTGCTCGGTGCTGTGTAGCTATAGGGGAAGGAGCGTGACTTTCTTTTAGACAGGCGGAAGACTTCTGATCAACCCTTTATTAGCTGTGTGACCTCAAGAAAGTTACTACATAGCTCTGAATGACCATCTCCTTATCTTTATAGCAAGGATGGCCATAATCTTTGCCTTAATATTGTTATAAGGCTTTACCGTGCTAATGTGTGTCAGGGTGCCTTGCCCAGTGCCTGATAATATGGAGATGCCAAGTAAATGTTTATAAATGTGCACCTGAAGGAGTGGGCCGTGATTGCAAGCTATCTATAGTTTAATACATAACACATTATTTTAGGGCACAGCTAAGCCAAAGTACAATGATTCCAGCAAGATACAAATTTTGGACTTAACAAGAGTGAACAGGCCATTCAAAGTAGGTATTTTGCTCTCTTCTATGTCATCCAGGGCCATTATCCCTTCTGCCTTGCGGCTCAGCCACTCCTCGGGATAAGATTCTCTTCTGAATGGTCAAAGTTGTTTCATCACTGCCACATCCAGGTCCCAACCCACAGGAAAAAAGAAAGAGGAAGTGGAAGGCACAAACAGCTTTTTTAAAAGAATGGTAGATGGGAGATGCACACGTCATTTCCACTTCTGGAACTTCATCTCATGACCGTACTGAGCTGCAACATAGGTGGGCAATGTTGTCCTCTTTTGGGTGGTCATATACCCAGATGAAACTTGGGAGATTCTGTTAGTAAACACAAGAAGAGAAAAAGAGGTATGGGGATGATTCACTTTCTCTGCCTCATTTGGAGGTCAGTTTAAGCTCAACCTGAAGACTGAGTGCTACCTTGTATAGTTGGTTGAAGTTTCAAATGCATCTCTCTTATCCCCTCTCTAGATTAAAAGCTTCTTGAGGGGGTTTGGATCTTACTTACTCTTCTTTGGGTATCCTCCTGAGCTTTGCACAAAATCTGGCCCTTTGCAGCTACACAGTGTTTGTTGACTGAGCAACTAATTGATTACAGTATGCCCAGAGGTGGGGGCTAATTCTACCCACAACCTGGCTTATGAGAAATGATGCGACAGACATTTCTTGCTTCTCAGTGGCCATTCTTTCCTATCTTCTTGAGCAGTTGGTGTCATGGAGCAGACCCTGCAGTTCCCATCTGATGTACTTCCTGACTGCCCTTTTGTCTTTGGAAAAGGAAGGCACTAGGGCCCTGGCTACAGGCATGTCTCTTGGCAAGTAGGATCAGTGGCCATGGGACTGACACATAATATGGCCTACAGCCAGAGATGGGCTCCTGTCAATTGCCCCCAAAGTGAGGGCTAGCTGACAATGTCCAGGGAACATTCTGAGCCTCCAGCTGTGACTTGAGCTAAGCAGAATTAATCAATTCTTCCTGTCCTGGAAATCCCTTTGCACATAATGTGGTAGATTTAAAGTTAGAGATGTTTGGCTCCATTTCTCACTGGCTGTGTAACTCTGGGCAGGGCATGGGACCTTTCTGACATTCAGCCATTTCTTGTGCACTTGAGATAAAAGCACTTTCTACACCTACCTCCCCCAGTGGTTGGAAGATGAGAAGTGGTTGGAAGAACTCCATTATTGAACATGTCATATTGCTGCTGATGTATCTCTTCTCAAATCTGTCTTCTTGGTTACCTTGGGAGCTTCTTGAGGGCAGGGGCAATTTCTTAGGACATCAGGAGGCATTTGATGAATGATCAGTGCAGGGTTTTAAATGCATGTGAAATATAGTTGCAGTCAAGACTGATTCCAGACAGTGCATATCGGTAAGACCACACTGGTGTCTACAACACCATGTGAGCCTTCCATTCTCAGGGCCGATGATATATTCAAGGACTCCTATCTTCTTTGAAATAACCTGCCTCTAGGGCTTTGCATTTCACTATGTAGTTGCCTTTGTGATCCTCCGAAATGTGGCCATTTTCTAGGTAAGAAAATCAAGACTCAGGTTGACCAAGTAACTGTCCCAAGGTCATACATCAGGAAACATATGAAGCCTGAGATTAAAGGCAGGTCTTTCAACAACTGAGCCCATCCTTTTCTTTTCATCTTTCTTTAATGCTATGTTCTATCTTCTGTAAAAATTGTTTTAAGTTTCCTGCTTCACCCACCAAGTCAGAGTTAGTCTCCAGCATTTCCGGCAATCATAGACAGCCTGACACAGAACCTACCTAAGGTAGTTTTTTACACAATCACTTTTTTTTCCCCCTGGTGGTGATCCTGTGACCTGTTATTTCCCTTGGTAATGTTACTTAACCACTTTGTGATGTGCTTTCCTCATCTGTAAAATGGAAATAAGAAGTATACTCCCAAGCACTAAAAATATCCATGAAGGTAATCCAAGCATTCAATTGGTATTGAGTAAATGTTTGTTCTCTTTTTCTTTTTCTCCTAACATTGACCTATAGATACACACTACCCTGGCAGTAATACTCATCTCGTTCATTTGATAATCATCTCCAGTGAAGACAGATACCAGTAAATAATCACCATAATGATATTGGACATTTCTTGAGCACTAGTTCATGAACCATGGTGATTATTTTAGTCATTATCTCGATTAATCCTCCCAAGAGCTCCATGACACATATGTTAAGATCATTATGCCCATTTTACAGATGCAGAAAGTGAGTCTTAGTGAGATAATACAGTTTACCCAGATGTAACACAGGAAGGATGTGATAGAGTCAGAAGTCAAATGCAGGTTCCTTTGACTCCAGAAGAGATGATCCTAGCCATGCACCCCCTCCTCCCAAGCAAGACTAGCTGTGCTCTGACAACTGTCAAGCTGCCTCACTAATTAGCCTCTGTGGCAGACATTAGTCAGCCCAGGGCCTGAAGCTGTGTGGCAGGAGATACATATCTCAATTAAGCCTGGAGTTAACTTCCAGAGAAGGCACGGGGGTTGAGTCTCAGAAGTTGCTAAGTGAATGAAATTGAAACAGCCAGAAATGACTTGCCTTAGGGCAATAGAATTTTGTTTCCTCTCTCTGGCAGAGTGCTGAGCCAGCAAAAGTCATACCCCTGCCATACAGTTTGTTCAGGTGAAAACTTTAAAGAAGCTTGGCAATTTGAGCAAAATGCAGAGAGAAGGATCCGTGACATGACATCTTCTGTCTTTGGGTGACCATGCCGCAGTGAGGCAGGTGGTGCCATGCCCCCTCTGAGTGTGGGTCACAGAGTTAGACCAAGATAGGTTCAGATCCTGGCCTCTGGTCGTGCACTGGTCTCAGGCAAGTCAGACTCTTCATCTATGGAAAATGACATGCAATGCTGACTCAGCAGAGTTGTAGAGGAGAGTCAATTAGATCAGTAAAGTGCTAGGTGCTTAGCACATAGTAACCACTCAATTTATGCTAGTTACTGGGGTTTTATGCATGTAAAGAGCTTGGAAGCATCCCTGGAACAGAAGCATATGATATCAGCTATACTTATTATTATCTCAGTGTTTTGACAATGTCAGAACGCAGCTTCTCTTGCTCTTAACCCTCTAGCTCACTACACATCCAAAAATAACACAACTAGAAATATAACTCCCTGAAATATTTTGTGGCTCATAGATGTTTCATTTAAATTATTTTCAGATAACTTTAAAAATCCATTTCACACAACGAGATAATACAACATGCCACAGAAATGGCTAAAATTAAAAAGATCGGTAATCCTGAATGTTGGCAAGGTCATGGAGCTACTACTCCTCCTGTACATCATTGGCGGGAGTGCAAAATGGTGTATCCTCATTGGAAAAGGGCTTGTTAGTTTCTTATAAAATTGAACACACACCTAACCTGTGACCCAGCAGATCTGCAACTCCATCAGAAAGAAAGAAAATACATACCTGTGAAAGACTTTTATCAGAATATTTGTAGCAGACTTATTCATTCTAGCCCTAAACTGGAAATCGCTGGGTGTCCATGAATAAGAACTAGACAATCAAACAACAGTATATTTATATAAATGAATACTGATCAGCAATAAAAAGGAACAACTTATTTATATACAAAATATCACCAGTGAATCTCAGAAGCCTGCTGAGTAAAAGAAGGCTTGCACAGAAAAGTACATACTGTTTGACCCATTTATATGAAGTTCTAGAATAGACAAAACCTCTCATGGCAAAAAAAAAAAAAAAAAAGGCAGGGGGTGGAAAGTGGTTGTGTCTGGAGTATGAATGGGAATGAACTTCTGGGAATGGCAGTGTTTCATATCTCAATAAGAGCTTTGCTTAGACAAGCATATGCAATTGTCAAAACTTAGCATGAAAGTTCACATAAGATTTGTGCCTTCCACTGTATCTAACCTCTACCTACAAAGAAAACAAGTAACAAATGTTAAACAAAAGAAACAAATGTTAAACTCTAGTTAATGATATTCATGCTCAGGTATTTAAGGAGAAAATGCGCAGATGTCTTCAATTTAATTTAAAATGCATGAAAAAACAGAATGAACTGATGAAAGGCAACAGAGATGGATAGATGGTTAGGTATGTGATAAAATAAGTAGCGTACAAGGTTCAGTGGTGGATATCTGGGTGTTCATTAAAGAATATTCTGTATGTTTGAAAGTTTGCATTATATTGGGGAAAAAGCAAAAAAAAAAAATTCTTTAACAGTTACTAGTCTTTCCAAATAGATAATTCTAAAGACCATTTTGGAAGCCTAAACTAAATGTATCATAGGACTGTAACTTCAAGTTTGTTAAGTTTTAAGTTGGTAAGCCCTGACTTACAGGCCACTGAGGATCAGAGTGAAATGTGATTTACTGAAGGAATTGAATTGACAGTTTATGGTCTGCATTCATTGCCACTAGAGAATTTTTTTAAAGACTTTATTTTTTAGAGTAGATTTAGGTTCAGAGCAAAACTGAACAGAAGGTACAGAGATTTCCCATCTATCCCCTGCCCTACACTGTCCCATTATCAATATCCCTCACCAGAGTGGTGACTTTTTTTTTTTTTAAGATTATATTTATTTATTTATTTGTTCAGAGGGAGAGAGCACACAAGCAGGGGGAGCTGCAGACAGAGGGAGAAGCAGGCTCCCTGCTGAGCAAGGAGCCCCAATGACAGACTCCATCCCAGGACCCTGGGATCATGACATGAGCTGAAGGCAGATGCTTAACTGACTGAGCCACCCAGGTGTCCCGAATGGCACACTTATTATACTGACAAACCTATACTGACCTATCGTTATCACCCCAAATTGGTAATGTACATTAGGGTTCACTCTTAGTCTTGTATATTCCGGGGCTTTGGGGAAATGTATGACATATATCCACCATTATGGTATCATACAGAATAGCTTCACCACGGTAGAGAATTTTTTCTATTGCTTTGCTCCTGTTGAATGAGAAGGTGCCTCTGGTCTCCACGCATGGTTCATTTGAACCTGATGATTACGATTCACTTAAACATAGGTAGAGCCATTGAGGGAGACTGAGGCCAAACCTCTCACTCCATGGGGTAGCTGTCCTCTATCCCCACTCCTCGGATTCCTCAGGAAAGATTACTGTGGAACTGTGTACCTTCTTTAGGCAAATGAGAGTTAGCAAGTTCTTTGTGTATAGGAAGGGGATTGCCCTGGCCATGGTACTGAGCTGAGCTTCATTTAACCATCCCTCTGTGGTCATCATCCAGATTTCACAGATGAGGAGACTGAAGATCAGAGAGGTTTGCTCATTTCTCTGTAGTCGCCTAACTATGGAAAGGCAGAAGTGGGAATTTAAAATCAACCTGTCTGGTTTCCAAGTTTGCGACCTCCTATCCCTTAAAGTTGCTGGAAAGAGAGATGTCTCCTGGGGAAACGTAGGATTCAGAATACATTTTCCCTGAGAAACTAAATTATCAAAGGCAGTTGGGTACAATAGAAATAGTATCTTTCTTGTTTGTTTTTTTGTTTTTTGGTTTTTTTTAATTTAATTTCTTTTCAGTGTAACAGAATTCATTGTTTATGCACCACACCCAGTGCTCCATGCAATACATGCCCTCCCTAATACCACCACCAGGCTCCCCCAACATCCCATCCCCCACCCCTCCAAAACCCTCAGCTCGTTTTTCAGAGTCCATAGTCTCTCATGATTCACCTCCCCTTCCAATTTCCCTTAACTCCCTTCTCCTCTCCATCTCCCCATGTCTTCTGTGTTATATGTTATGCTCTACAAATAAGTGAAACCATATGATAATTGACTCTCTCTGCTTGACTGATTTCACTCAGCATAATCTCTTCCAGTCCCATCCATGTTGCTACAAAAGTTGGGTATTCATCCTTTCTGATGGAGGCATAATACTCCATAGTGTTTATGGACCACAGCTTCCTTATCCATTTGTCCGTGGAAGGACATCTTGGTTCTTCCCACAGTTTGGCGACCTTGGCCATTGCTGCTATGAACATTGGGGTACAGATGGTCCTTCTTTTCACTACATCTGTATCTATGGGATAAATACCCAGTAGTGCAATTGCAGGATCATAGGGAATCTCTTTTTTTTAAATTTCTTAAGGAATCTCCACACTGTTCTCCAAATTGGCTGCACCAACTTGCATTCCCACCAACAGTGAATAGTATCTTTTATACTGGTATATTTCTATAGTTTGGGGCCAAGTAGGATTCTCTCAGCTTGCCTGGGAACGTAGGCTTGCAAAACTTTTGAGACACGTCCTCCGTGAGCGTGAAGCCATCTGTGTTAGTTACACCTGGTGCTTATATATGGCTTTGCTATTTACGAAGGGCCTTCACATCTGTTTTCTTGGAGGGGCCCCATGGCCATTCTGCAACAGAGAAAACAAAGATAGGATCATTATCTCCATACGATGAGTGCCAGGGAGGACAGGATAGAGGTCCAGAAGTTTGCCACATAGCTAGGCAGGGGACAGAGCCACTTTGAGAATCTAAGCCCCAGACACCCAGTTCAGTAGGGCTCACAGCTCACCCAATTTTATTCTGTTTTGGCTGCCGGCCTGCAGGCCCAGTCTAATTTACATGTGAAATCTTGCAAGTTCCTGGTAGGTGACCAGTATATAATGTGTAGCTAATGAGATAAAGTACAATTTCACTTTTGTTACCAAGGAAGGGGAACTCTCGAGGGGATCATAATAATCGGGCCTTTCTCAGCGGAACTCAGAGAGTTTTATGGGCATGGAGAAACAATCCATCCTCACAATGGACTAGTGTGCCTGGGAACTCCCATTGTCCTCACCATTCTGTGGAGGAGGAAAGAACAGTAAGAGATTTGGCCCAGGGTCACTAGCACCCAGGCCGTCAATCATACCGTCTCGGTGACAGAGCAAGGAGTAGAACTGTGACTCCCGTGTAACCATCCATGAGAATATGCTCCGGCCGTCACATTGTGTAATGTATTTTTAAATACCCTAAAGAGCTCTTGTCAAGGAACAGAAATGGACGTTCTGTACGATAGCCTTGAGACTCATCAGCAAGCCCCATGTCCAAGGTCAAAAGGAAATCAAGATAGGCCTTAGAGAAACCCCAGACCTCTTTATATCATCAGCCTATTTTTGTATTTTTTTTTTTTTAATCTCTGAAGGATCACACCTTTGCTTAAGACATCTAATCAAGCCTGCCACTAACTTACTTTTTGTCCTTGGGTGAGTCACTTTACATCTTTTAACTCCTCTGGAAAATGACAGTTGGAGCAGATGACAAATATTCTTTAGAACCATGAAAAAAGAAGATCCTTACCTGGAGAACTTCAGAGCATTTTTCTAGTGTGAATCTCTCAGAGAGCCAGCACTGCGTTCTGTTCTCCATGACCCCCGTGTCTAGCCCAGTTCCTGACACATAAATGTGGGTTGATGAATGTTGAGTGAGTGAATAAAAATGGCACAGCCCCTTTGCTTAGGATGAGCAATGTTATCATAAATTCTGTACACCGCTTGCATGTATTTCAAGTGTGACCCATTTCATGCTGGAAATGCTGGTTGTTAATCATCCTAGAGGCCTGTCGGAATATAATCACTGGCTCCAAGAGGTTCTCATGACACAGAAGGCCAAGACTTTCTGTTACTGCAGAGGTTTGGTAATGAGAACTGGTGGGCAAAGCTAGAGAGTGAGAGAGGGACTCAACTCAAGGCAAACTTTGCTAATTATGACAGGTGCTGAAGGGTTAATTTTTAGAGCTGGAAGTAGAGGATCTTAATGAAAGACCCTATCACCAACAGACCCTAGAAGAAGAACTGGAGCCTCCTTCCACACCCATGATTCTGTGTTTATCAGCCTGCTTTTCATAGGGGAGGTGCGTAGGTGTTTGTCTTAGAGGGTATGGCTTTGAAACCCTTCCTGAAACTTAGTAATCGTGTGACCTTAAGCATATCTAACACTAGTACTATTAATAATAACATGAAGAAAACTTAGGATGAAAATATGGAAACTGGCACTTATTCAGAGGCCGTACTTGTCAGCTGCTTTGTGGACTTTCGTTTTCTTTATATTAACTTGTTTAATCTATTTGAAGAAGGACCAATAATTGCTATCCATCAGATAAGTAAACTGAGGCACAGAGAATTAAGGTAAGTCACCCCAGGTCCTCCACTGAGAAGGTGGCAGATCCAATAACTCACTCTCCTGAATCCAAAGTAGGAGTTCTCTTAGCAGTATAACTCCATCCTTCAGTTTATTAAGACTATAAAATTGACATTGTAATATCTGATGGTTCTTATAGGATAGTTATGAAAGTCAAGTAAGTTTCACATTGTTTTCTCTGCCATCAGTCAGTCAGTCCATGGGGTTCATGGTTCATCTGGGTATCCTTCAAAGTGGCGGATTCATCGACAGTGCTCAGTGACTGTTTGCCAAATAAATATACAGATTGATGGAGAGAATAATAAAACTGCCTTATAAAGAGCAAGGTGGTAGGAAAAGGTTATTTATTTATTTTTTGATATTTCAAATTTGTTTAACACAACTTCTCAGATCTTTTATTATGCTTGTGGGCATCGTATATTTCCACAAAGGCATAATCATGATGTACATTTCTCAACTTGCTTGTCCATGGACACTTTTTTCATGGAACAGATATGAACATTTCACAAGATGGTGATTCCTCGGGGCTAAGCTGATTCAGACATCAGGCGCCCAGGCTACATTCTATCCAGCTTCTGTTCTCTCTCCTTATTTTAGTTCCTTTTTCTTTCTTATGCAGGGACTTCTGGAGCTCCTTCTTCCCTTTTCCCTACCTCTCTCCTTCCTTCTATCTTTTTCTCTCTCTCCTTCCCCATCCACCTAAAGCCAAACCTATGCTATGTGTTACAAGGATGACTGACTGTCCCGGGACACGACTTTGAAGAGCTCAGCCTCAGTGAGGAGGGCAGACGTGTAAGGGTTACATGATGTCATTGTTTGGGGTGCTATAACAGAGGAAAATGTGGGATACAGTGAAGATGTAAAGGAGTTGATCAGAAGGAGTCAAGAGGAGGTCATTTTTAAGCTAAGTCTTGCAAAATGAGTAAAGAGCGGTGGCAGAAAATGAGGGGAAGTTAATTTCCATCAATGGCAACAAAAAGAACAAAGCTATGGGTCACAGAACAGCCTGGAGTATCTGGAGAGCTGCACATTTGACTGGAGTACAGCCTTCAGAGTATAAATAGAATAATGGAGGGGCGATATTGTGAGAAGCAGGACATGGCCTCATGTTTGCATGTTGGAAGCCATGATTAAGTTATTTCTCCATGTATCATAAATCAGAAACTTTTCGAACTGCCTCTAGTCAGTGTGAGCAAATTGGTGTTGTTCACTGACCTTGCCATGACTATGAATCTGCCTCGTCCAGCCTTTTCCAACATGTAGTCTGCTGAATTCTCGTATTGTGAGATGAACCACATATATGTACCCACACACACATGCAAGCACACATGTACATACATGAAAATCTGAGGAAAAATACATTTGGAAAATAGGCCCTTTGGTGCATTAAAAATTGAAGGGGTTTTTTGGTCTTGTTTTTGTTTTAACCTTGGAGATCTTTATTTGTTGCGGAACATATATTAACATCCCATAGAACACACTTTAGGAAAATCTTTCTGACACTTCTAAATACTGAAAATGACGCTGCTCTTTCAACTTCAGAAATTGCCATGAGCCTAGAGATAATGGGCTGAAAGCCATTGCTACCACGTAAGCCTTAGAGAAGTGACAAGAACTGCTTAATGTCATAGGGCATGACTGATGGGGAACCAGAGTTCAGGTCTTCTTGTTCCGGTCCGGGTCTCATTTTATTACACTAACAAACAGTCCAAATAAACTCAACATTTACTGGGGACTCCATGTGCCTGTCACTGTGCCGTCTGCTGAGGATGATGTCAAAGCTTGCTCTCTAATAGGAGAGACGAGTTGCACCCACAGATGGACAAATAGTGTCAGGTGGGGAATGTCATCATGTAGAAGAGCAAGGCAAGACGAGGGAATGAAGGGTCATAGAGGTGCTATTCTGTAAAAGTGGGAAAGGAAGGGCTAGGGTGACATTTAAGGACATGAGAGGCAGCCGTATAGATCTGTGAGGACACAGGCTGAGGACAAAGCTAGTGCACAGATGGGAAAGTCCGAGGAACAGGACGGGCCCATGTGGATGGAACAGAATGAGCAGGGGAAGTAAAGTTAGAACATGGGGCTTGAGGAGTGACGGGGACCATGTAAGTCCTTCGGGGCTATGGTAGGGACATTTGTGCTATTTGGGGGTTTTGAGTGGACAAGTGACCTGAGCTGACTTAGGTTTTAAAAAGCTCAGTAGACCAGTAGGGAGGGTGGCACTGAGATCTGAGTAAGAGATGATGGTCGGCCCAGAGAGGGAGCAGCACAGTGGCAAGAAGCAATCTGTTTCTGGACCGTTGTGAAAAGTACAGGGGGTAGGGGTTGTTGATAATCAGATGAAAGGAGAAAAGCCAGCACAGCTCTGAGGGTTGGCCTGGTGACATTGAGGGGCCTCCTTTTGAGATGAGGAAACTGATGTGCTTCTGACCCTTTGGAACTTCATGTCTAGGAAGAAAGTCAGCATTTTTAGGGCCCTTTTATTTCTGTTGCTGTAAAAGGAACACATATTCTGGTAAAAAAAAAAAATTAAAACAGTACAGAATGCATATAGTAAGATGTCAGTTTCCTAATTTCCTTCCAAAGAGGCAATTTTTCCAGATACAGCCTAAGAGTCCATGTGTGTATATGCGTGTGAATATGTTACCTTCACATTTCTTTTTCATTACAGTGGTTCACTCCATATTCCTTGTACTGCAGTTCACTTTTCCCTCTAAATAATCTATCTTAAAAATTAAGAATTAGTCCATACCATGTATGTGTGTGTGTGTGTGTATATATATATATATATAGAGAGAGAGAGAGAGAGAGAGAGAGGAAGGCTCCATTCTTCTAAAAATACAACAGTGATTCCATTGTATTACTACACTGTGATGTATTTAATTAATTCCCTACTGAAGGACATTAAGATTGTTTTCAGTGTTTTTTATTTACTAATGATACAGATGAATAATATCTTGGAACATGTGTATTATACAGATGTGGACTTTGATCTGTGGAATAAATTCCTAGAAGTACATTTTGTGCCTCAAAAGAGATGTGTATTTTAAATATTCGTCCATCCAAAGGCTGTTCATTGTCCAGCAACAATGCTTGATGATACCTGTCAAGATGAAAAACCTTTATTATAACAGTGAAACCAATGACAACTTATCTGTGTGTTCCTTTATATTTGCCAGAAAGCCTTGCTATCTATTACTTTTTGAGTCACCAAAACAACTCTAGAAAGTAGGTATCTTTCATTTAATTTTATATGTGAGGATAGGGGGACTTAGGAGAGATCAGTCATTTGTGCAGCTAGCAAAGGGTAAAGCCGAGATTTGAACCCAGATTTCTCAGATGTCAAGGCCCGGATAGACCTCTAGTTTAGCCTTGTCAGAAGAAGGCTCTCCCAAGCCCACAGACTTCTGTCTATTACACACTGAATGAACACCCTGCTCCTAAAAATAACCAGAAATAAGCTAGAGAAGACCTTGGCAGAAATGCTGTTAGCATTATAGCCACAGCGTGAGGGTCAAACTAAATGGCCTTTAGGACCATTTCTGCCCTACCAGTTCCACAGTCCAAGCTAACTCACTTCTCAGCCTTAATAAATGCATCGATAAAATGAAAATAATACCATCTGCTTCTAACCACATGAAAATGTCATAAAGGCAAAGGAGATGGTACACCTGAAACACCTAATAAGACCAAGCTCTGTAAATCCACATTAGGCTGGTGGTGGGGAGGGGGTGTGCCTCGGTGTGGAGCTGTCCAGGCTGCCGGGCCTCCCCCGGCCTTCACCAGGAATATGTTCCCCCGAATGGATCTGCATTCGATACAGATACAAGTATGCACACATGTGCACACGGAACTATAACTTCCAGCTCACTTCCCAACGCACGGACTTTTTAGTGAAAACTCCCCTAATCTGACATCTAGCTCAGTCCCTAAACTCACTCTAAGCTTCACAGTTTTATCCACTGACACCCATAAATTTCACAACCATCTCACAAGTGAAACGTTACTTACTACATCTTTTTTCTGAGATCATGGATCTCAAAGCCCAGAAGAGATGATGTTTCTCTGTCAAGGTCACACAGCATATAGGGGGCAGAGTGGGGATTCGAACCCGGATTGTCTGATGTAGAGTTTCTGTGCTTTTGTCTTCCAAAGCTTAGCTCAAGTTTTATTCCCCCTTGGCTCTGGGAAGACATCCCCGACTGCCACTCATCCCACGCTGCATGGTTTGCTAGAACCTATGTTTACCTGTCCCATGAGGCCATATGTGTATATACACAAATGTGCACTTCTGTAAGCTCCAGGGAAGTGTAGACTCTTTGAGGGCAGTGATCGTGGCTTCTTCATTTCAATATCTGCAGTCCTTACCATGGGCCATCAGCCGTAGTGCTGTAGTGGGAAAGGAAGTGCCAATTTCGAGTGCCTATGTGTGTCAGGAAGCATAGCCCACAGTAATGGAACAACTCAGGATTCAAAATGAGGTCTGTCTTACCCCAAAACCCGGGCTTTTTCAAATATACCATGACCCCCTCACTCACTCTGTGTCATTAGAATGAAGTCCTAAATCCATTTATTTATATAAAGAGTTTTACTAGAATATAGCCACACCCATTTGTTCACAGATTATTTATTGAAGGTGCTTTAAAAAAAAAAAAACAGCTTCATTGGGATATAATTCACTAACCTACAGTTCACCCATTTAAAGTGTAAACCCAGTTAAAAAAAATCATATCCCATTCTTACAGGACAGGAGGAAGCTGTCTCCTTACTGGTGTCTTGAAAGTGAAATGATTTGATGTCCATGTGTTGAACAAGGGGAGAGGGTGGAGGAAGGGGAGTTGTTGGGCAGTTGGCGTTGGCCCCCGATTTTGGGTTTAACCTAAAGACTTAAAGCAGATGAGTTCCCGGAAGTACATGGAGAGCTAATTTCAGAGTACCCAAGGCCTCCCCTCTTTAAAAGAGAATCACCTATCAAGGTACATGCTTCTTTAATGTGAAGCTAGAGACAGGGTAATGATGGGGAGGTAACAGCAATGTTGATGGGCATAATAAAGGCGGATGTGATCACAGAAGTTTTCAAACCCCTTTGTGTCTGTTTCTCCTTTAGCCTTTATCCCGACAGCGTAGGCCAGGGTTGTTCTCCCCAGTTCATAGGTGAGGAGCCTGGATGAATCTTGCTCTTTCAAGATTGAATAGGCTCCAAGCCTCTTTCCTAAAGCATTTAGTGAAACCCTAGTGCTCTCTGGGCTCCCATGGGGACAGCTCCATCCAAGACTGTCCTGTACTGCAGAGAAGGGAGGATGGCCTGGCAACTAAGTTCTGGCCGTGGGCCTGGCGACTGACCCATCGTGCTTACCCCGTGAGCAGGAGGGGAACATGAGAGCAAACAAGGGGAGTGGGACAGACACAATTAGAGAAGAGTGTTCAGACAGGCCTCACTGGTGGGGACCGTCCCTCCTAGGGATGACTGGGGAGCAGGTGTACACGTGTGGGCTGTGGTTTCCAACATTGGCTCTCCGGCTTATGAGCCGTATAACCATACACAAGTTCCTTGACCCGTGCCTCAGTTTCCTACCCTCACTATCCCTTTCTTCCTAGGGTTATTCTGAGAACTAAATGAACTTCTTTTTCAAAGGCTGAAGGATACTGCTAGTATGAGGAGGGCACTTAAGGCACGTTGGCTGTTAGGATTACACATTCAAAATTTTGGCGGGAGCTAGACCGTCAAGGACTTGGATGCCAGGCTGTAAAGCTCCTCTATAGGCCGTGGTGTTTTGAACCTGCTGAAATCTGGGCTCTGGAAAGGTTTACCTGTTAGGATGGATTAAAGTAGCAGGAGGACCGAAGCCAAGAGATGGTGAAGGGGCTGTTGCCAAGGGCTTTATGGTAATCCTGTTGCCTGGGAGGGAGGAGGCCTTGTCAGAGCCTGTCAAACTGCCTGCTCTGAGGGGCTGGTTTGGCTATTATGGCCCAGGTTCCACGGTCGGGGAGCACTTTTGCCTATCACGTTATAGGAAATAGGGATCATTTTCTTTCACCTGCCTCGGAGAGCGACTGTCTTGATGGAGCCCTGAGGAAGACGGCCTGGGTTCTCCAGGTAGAGCCCGAGCTGGGGATCTGGCGGCGGGCCGAAGCACCGGCTCCAGCCCGCACCCCTGTTGAGCCAGACTCTCTTTTAAGCATGTTAAAGGGCTCGCCCAAAATTCTCCGCCCAAGGAGACGGCCCAACAGCACGCCATTCTGCCGTTTCTGGGTAATGGGAGGCTCTAGGCTCGGCTACGCAGAGAGTCTCCCCCAAGATTAAGCCCTGCCACACGTGCCATCTTCCCTCTTGCTCCCATGACAGTAACAGTGCGGTCTGCGGGGAGTTGGATTCCGGGGCCTCTGGGTTCATCCGTCCTTGGTCCCCTTTCGGCTCCGCGTCACACGCACCCCCATGCCTTTCAGATACTGCAACACGGGCTTTCTCCGAGTCTGCCTCTCCATCCCGAGCGAGGCTTTGGCTAAATGTGGTGCCCAATAACTTCAAGGGATCAAGTGCTTTCAAGAAATTTTTCTCCTAAGAAGATGAGCTGGGGGGAATTGAAAGCAAGGCTGCCAGCTTTGATGTCTTAAGTATGAAATTTCAATGGCTTACCAGCCGCCGACTCTGGTTTTAGTGCAACGGGGTAAGATTTAAGGAAATGATCACATCACCTGCCCTATGGGAGACAAGTAATGATGGCGAAGCAGCCCAAGGCACCCAGAGGGGAAGAGGGGGATTCTCCATTGGTCCAGGTGATCTGCTGAATCTCTCTTTTTTTTCCTTTTTAGAGATAATTTGGTTTGGTATTTTTCCACTGCAAAATCCAGGCTTATTATCAGAAATTCAGAAAATACTGAAAATCAGAAAAAAAAAAGTCTTCTTTTTTTTTTTTTTTTTTGCAGTTCCCCAAAGAAAAACATGTTGGTGTATTTCCTCACAGTTCTTTGTTTAAGATTATGAATGATTGTGATATTAGTTCTTTATTTACCTTCCTACATGCCTATCTGTTTATCTAATTTAATTATATGGTTGTTCTTGGTGTTTTTAAATGTAATTTATTTGGTTGGTTTTACTTTTGTTTTGCCCAATCAACATGATAAAACACATTTTTAAGTTAGTGCAGAATCTCCACCATCTGCATAAATGCTCGTTGGAGCAGGGCGATTTCCAGGAGTCGGTGTGCATGAGAATCACCTGAAGAGCTTATGAAAATGTGGGAGTGGCATCTGGGAATCTGTATTTTTAAACATAATTTCAGATGATTTGCAGGCATGTGGTTCATAGGTCCCACTTTGAAAAGCACTTATTTTTTAAAAAAGATTATTTTTAAGTAATGTCTGTACCCAATGAGGGGCTCAAACACAACCCCAAGATCCAAAGTTGCATGCTCTTCCAACTGAGCCAGCCAGGTGCCCTGTAAATCATTTACATCAAGCTAAATACCATGGTTCTGTTGACTCACTGAGTGGATTTTTCATACAGTTACCCATTTTTATCATAGTGAATATCTAGGTTGTTTACAGTTTTCATTAAGCCTGAACAACACCGCAGTGAATGTCTTTGGTCATTCATTTATTCCCTCATTTAGCAGACATTTTGTAAGCACTTTACAAGGTAAGCCTTTTTCCGCGTGCTGGAAAGACCAGTGACCAAACAGACCCATTTTCTGCTCTTAATGGAGCTTTTACCTAATGGAGAGAAGGACAAACAGAATCACAAAATTAGATTATTGTAAATTGTGATGAATGCTATAAAAGAAAGATTCAGGCTGCTCTGGGCAGATAGTCATTCAGATTTAGAGGCTAGAAAAACCTCTATGAGGAGGTGACAGGTCAGTGAAGCTTGAAGGAAGAATGGGAGTTAGCTGACATCATTTTTAAGATTCGCAGTAGAATTATGGGATTAAACGGTACTGACTTTTCACACAAACTTCTTAACCTCCCCGCCCTCAGGTTTCAATGTCCAGGTTCACATAGGCAGTCTGTATTTTGGGCAGGGTCCAGTCAGGAGAAGACAAACCATATTTGGTTATTTCATGTAGAGGGGGTTTGAAATAGGGGGTTGGTTATAAAACAGTTCGAAAGGTTGAGAGAACAAGAGAAAAAGAAAAAGAGAAAAGGTCAGAGATTAGTAAGTCTAGGAAGTAGCTACCACACCTAGGCTTATGTGACCCTAAGAAAAGTTGTGATGTTTCTCGTGCCTGGCAGTCCCCTCCTGCTAAGCCATACCAGGAGGTGAAGGGCCAGGGAGACCAGCTGGGGCCAATGCTGGAACCAAAGAGAAGGTATCACATGGCTTGTGCTGGGACGTCCAGGGGCTGAGCTAACACTGCATGGGTGACACAGGCGTTCAGCGGCCATCACTGGTCTGGTGCTGAGACTGTAGAGTCGCTCCTCAGCTCCTGTCCTGGGATTCTTCTATAGGATTAAACCCATTGAGAAGGAAACTGCCAAAGATGCCGGAGATGCTAGCTGCCCACTGCTGCTGCAAGGTTGCTAATAGAAACTAGAAGCAGATGGGGCACCTGGGTGGCTCAGTGGGTTAAAGCCTCTGTCTTCGGCTCAGGTCATGATTCCAGGGTCCTGGGATCAAACCCCGCATTGGGCTCTCTGCTCATCAGGGAACCTGCTTCCTCCTCTCTCTCTGCCTGCCTCTCTGCATACTTGTGATCTCTGTCTGTCAAATAAATAAATAAATAAAATCTTTAAAAAAAATAAAAGAAAGAAAGAAAAGAAACTGGAAGCAGGAAGTGAGATCCTTCTCCCTTCCTCCTGCCTTGCAGTATCCTATCAGGTGTCCCTATTGACATGACCTAAGCAAAAGCCACTAGGCATAAGAAATGCAGATTTGGGGGTCATAGGCAGGAAGAAGAGCAGGAATGGGACCTGAGAGAAAATAGGCAAATGGCCAGCACACAGAGAAAGGAGACATCCTTTTATTAGTACCCTTCCTCCTCTGACCTTGTGCACTGCCCCTGGGGGAAATTAGACCAACTTAGTAATTATCCATTCTATGGCCCCTTTATCTCCCCTTTCCAATCCTTTCTTTTCTAAATGTCTTTGTGCATAGATCTGACTCTGAATTATCCAAGTCAACACTCTGTTGATTGGACACATAGAAGACAAATAAATGAATTGTAGCTGCTCCTAGATGTTGCTATGAATCTGATAGGTGCAACGCGTCTACATTTGCTCTTTCCACACATGTGCCCCTCCCGTTTGGCAATGAGACTGAAGCTCCAAGAAGTGAAGTGATTGGCTTACCACCATCACACATTTCTTAAATAGTGTTGAGCTCCAAACCCATGTCCCCTGGCCTCCGTACCTGCTACTCCTTTAGAAACTTCCATGGCGTAGGCCAACACTTAAAGACCATTCTTTGATGATTCCTGGAGGCAGGTGGAGAGCAGCTTGTTGAACATATCGAGTTTCTGTGAGGATATATTGGTAGTAGCCTAACAGCTAACGGACCCTGGAAGTCCAGTGGAAATGACAGCCTTGCCATTCCAGGCCATGATATGGCTCCGGGCTCCCGTCTGAAACCCTCCACTGACCTTTTCCTAACACTTGGCATTTTAGTGTTCCGTTGATTACAGAACACTTACATGCAGCACAGAGTTGACTGTTTGTTAAAATGGAAAGTGGAAAAAAAAATAGGAAAGAAAGTACACGCTTGCCAGAGCAGTGCTGTGGAACGGCTGTTCCCTAGGTATTCATCTCAGTACGTCTAAACACCTATAATTAAACTAGCTTTGGAGCAGTGCCTCTTGGAGAGGGTGGAAGAATCAATTCTGCAGCATTTGGATCTTGTTCTTTGTATACAGTGCTCAGCAGTGAAGATGTTCGAAAAAGACCAGATGCTATGGCTCAAGAATGCAATTACCCAGCTATCAGGGTGAATGGATGATGGTCTGGTCTTGGGGACATCCAAGCTCAGGGCTGCAGAGGGAAAGAGACAAGTGATGAATATGGTGACCTCCAATTCTCTCTGTCTGTACCCCAGCCTCGTTTCTTTGCTGGGAATTGTATTTTTATACCCTGGATGCAGTGATCCCTGGGTAGCTTTGTGTTAAACAGCTAATTAATGGGAACTCGAGTCTGCTGTCCTATTTATGAGACTCTGGAGCAGGCAGAGACACTTCACTCATCTGGAAAAATAAGTTGGGATCAAGCTGCATCTCCTCTATAAATACGTGAGGCACTGCTGTCAGACGCCAGTACAAGCCAACACTGTCTGCCTTCACATGAATCATTGAAATGACCCGAACCTTCAGCCTGAGTTGATGGTAGCTAATGTGTGCCATATAATCTCATATGCTCAGAATGTCTTGTGAACCAAGCACGCTATCAAGATACGGTTTTAATTAACATTTGCTTTTTCGATAATATACGCAATTTATTTTGGCAAGAGTTCATTGAATGTAAAATCTACATAATTAAGATACTAAACCTGCAATATTTTTTCTTTGCAGTAATTTTTGCTAAATGACACAGATTCAGCAACATTTATTATCCAGCTGATAGCTGCAGTGGGCAATCACATTTTCATACCTTCTTTTTTTTTTTTTTTTCTTTGCTTTTCTAACCAGAGGATCCAAAGTCACATAATCAAAATTTTTTTAGATCTTGCATCTCTCTCTTTTTTTTTTAAATTGTGTTATGTTAGTCACCATATAGTGCATCGCTAGTTTTGATGTAGTGTTCCACCATTCATTGTTTGTGTATAACACCCAGTGCTCCGTGCAACCCATGCCCTCCTTAATACCCATCACTGAGCTAACCTGTCCTCCCAACTCCCTCCCCTCTGAAACCCTCAGTTTGTTTCCTAGAGTCCATAGTCTCTCATGGTTCATCTCCCATTCTGATTTCTTCCCCTTCATTTTTCCCTTCCTTCTCCTAAGTCCTCCATGCTACTCCATATAATCAATTTTTTACACTTTTTAAATTCAAGGGTATCAGATCTTTTTCTTAGTCCAATCTGATGTTAAAAATAAAGCGAAGAAACCATGTTCCTGATTCTCCTGCACAGAACTCTGCTATAAAAAAAGGGCTTATTCTAGATTTTAATATTATTTTGTGAGTGTATTTCAGTAAGTTTTCACGTCATGGCGGGATTCTGGGGCGTGATCCACCAAGAGCACAGTGGAAGAGACCTTACTGATCACGAAGATAACCTCTCATCTTACAATGACAGCCGTGGGCACGGAGTCTGAGTGGAAATGTGACTTGCCCAGAGTCTTCCAACACATCAGAGCCAGGACCAAGACTAGACCCTTGACTAGCCCAGCTCATTTTCTACTGTTCCTGCAGCTTCCCTTTAAGAAATAGCCCTCTACCCACAAAGAGCCTCTTCTGCCGTCATTGACTATGTCTTCTAAATTTGGAAATGCCTCCATATCATGTAAAATAGGCATGTTTGGGGGAGGGGGAGCAAAACAGACCTGGTTCCCAAAGCCCTTGCCTATCATGAAAAACAGTGCAATGGCCGAATCCCAATTGCTTTGTTCTTTGTGATAATCCATATAATTGGGTCAGAGGGCTAATGACTTGGCTTCATGAGTCTTAGCCATATGCCTCCAGGATTTGCAGCCAGCTGCATGCCTGGGAGGAGGGCGTTCATGATGGAAGCCCAGGGCCTCCGCTGAGGGAAGCAGCAGCCAGACCAAAGCTGGAAGCGGGGAGCAGAATGGCCCCGGGTTATGAGGCCATTTTCTAGATGCTCCCTCCACCCTTTCCAATCTGCTTGGTTTCTGAGCTGCCAAGTTCCTCCCAGACAGGCCCTTGACAAGGGCCTTTCCCGAAGACTCTGACTGCACTGAGAATGTGGTAGGCAGGGACTGCGCCAGTGTCAGCCTCTTCTCTCAGATCTGTAGTGAGCTGCTAATTAGTGTCAGTAATTGCTGGAGGAGAGGATAGCTGGCTGCCCATCAGCTTGGGGAAGGAGGGGGTGCCCGTGCCCTCCCTCCCTCCTCACTCCCTCCTCTCTAGCGTTAAGCCATAAATCTATATCGGTTTAAATCGGCGGTTGGGCGGCTCATTGCGAAGGACGTCAGTAGAGTCACGTCAGGTTAATGGGTTTAGCTAATGTATGGACGTAAGGATGAATAACGCGATGGTGCGTCAGAGCCAACGGTGGAGGGATGGAGGTCTTCGAGAGTCATCAGAGCAGAGGGCTCCCAGATACGCTTGGGGGAGGAGTCCCTAGAAATCCCTTTCTTGGGCTACTCTGCTAAAGGAACAAGAAAACAGTACTTTCTATGAGCCACAGGCCAACAGATGGCGTGGAGGAACAGGAGGCTCAGATTTCGTGCAGATCTGCAGACTGAGGTTCTCCTACTGGTGCTGCCACAAATGCCTATAACCTGGGGCAAAGGAAGAGCTTCTCGAAGCCTCTGCTGCCCCAGCACCACAATGGGGCTAGAAAGAGCATCTATCTTACATCTATGTTACAGAGGTTGAAATGAGTAAATGTACACACAATGTTTGGTGCAATGCTGGGTGTGTAATTATTATTCATAGTGAGCACTTAATAAATACTGTGAAATAAAATATGTAATACACTGGAACAGGGGTGTTTGTGTGCTAGTGTATTTCAGTGGGATTTCATACAGATCCTGGTATCTCTTTGCAGTTAGCTTTGCAGTTGGCAGTCAGAAACCGGAAATCTGGTTTCTGACTGCCCTGTGGTCAGTTCCCTCTTCACCAGCCCTCTCCCACCTTCTTGGCATTGGTATATGAGGAAGAGGTAGAGGAACTGTGACCACCTGATTTCTGTGCCGTGTGTAGCCTCTGTACCATATGTGCACCATGTATTAATGCCCAGTGTGGCCATACTGAGAGCCCTACTTATGTCCCAATAAAGCATTCTAAGACATACTGCAAAGCTTCAGTCGTTTAGATACAGAATACCCAATGATACAGAGCAGTTGTATTTTAGCTTTATTTGCATGTGGTGTGAATATAAAATGATGCTATCGATATGTGTGTGTGTAGGTATATGTTTTTACCTTCCATTTCCCAAAGATCTAGGTATATTTTTGCCTGTGATATTCATTTGCTTAGTAAATATGTAATGTATATTATATTCTTATTTTTATATGTATGTTTGCTAAGAAAATGTATATTGTCCATGTGCATACGCATCTCTTCATTTATTCATTCCGCAAATATTTATTGAGCACCAAGTGAATTACAGAATTGTAGAGCTAGAAAGAAAGGACGTACAATCATCCTATTTAGGCTCTTAATTTAGAGAAGAGGAAGGTGAGATCTTAACCAGAAAGTCTCCCCTTCCCACTAGGGAAGCTTCTCCCCCGGTCTTCACTCGAAGTCGGCTCATCAATATAATTACCTTATTAATAGGCCTCAATAGCTCTCCTCTCCCTACATGTCCTGCTGGACCATCCAGTCAACAGTTCTGGAAAGCCTCGCTATCTTCTCCTTTGTCTTCCCCCTTCCCCTCTGTTTTCTTCCCTTTCCCCTTCCCCAGAGCAATTACATTTAGCTGAATAAAAGCCTAGCTTAATTGTACTTCATAACCTCACACCTCCATCTCAGGGAGTATGGCAGAATGGTTAGGAGCCAAGGCACATTGCCTAGGTTCATATACTAGTTCTGCCACGTTCCAGCTGTGGTAACATGGGCTAGGTAGTTAAACAACCTGTGCCCTGTTTTTGTCATGTAGAATAAGGGTGGCAATATTTATTTCATAAGGTTGTTTTGAAGGTTAAAGAATTAAAAATATATGCCGTATTTAGAGCAGTGCCTGACGCGATAGAGGTATACGTTCATTATTATTACTGCACACTCTGCATTGTTGTGCAAACTCATCTATATTCACAATGGCTGCTGGGTCTTCAACCATCCAAACCACATTGTAGGCAGCAGAAAGGGCTAGGGGCTTCTGCCTACTGAGTCAGCTCCTTTAGGAGTCCTTTCCAGAAGGTTCGAACAGCACTTCTGCGTACAGCATCTAGCTTCATGGATGTGCCTGGCTATGAGAGAGACTGGGAAATGTAATCTTTATGGCAAACAGTACTGTGCCTGAGTGGGGATTCTGGTGCTGAGAGAAAAGTGAGCATGGAATCTCTTTAGACAATGACAGACCATACTACATCTACAAGGCCAAATTTAATGGAGTTTTCTGAGATTTCTTCTCCGTTAGCTGCCCAGGAACATCCATTCCACTACTCTACATACACTTGTCTGTCTTAGCTTCTCTGAGTCCACACCCTATTGGTTTTCCTCCTTCTTCTCTGGCCACTGCCTTTCCTTCTATTTTGCTGATTTCTTCTCTTCTTCCCAATCTCTGTATGTAATGGGTCCTTGTTTATGACTGAACTCCCTTCTCCAGTTCCACTCACTCCCACGTGGGCGAATGCCCCACTCACGCTGCCGACTCCCAGATTTCCATGCCTAACCCAGCCTTTACTCTAAACTCCACACTCATACCTACTTACCATCTCCTCTTCACTCATATACTGAATAACCATCTCAAAACTTACATGTTAAAGCATAACTCTTGATTTCCCAATGGGTTTCTTTCCCAGCCTTCCACATCTCAGCACAAGGGCACAGCCCCAATCTGCTTGAAGTTCAACACTCTAGAAGCTACCTTTGATGGCTCCTCATCCTTTAACCCTCTACTCCCATTTGCAACCCCCAAAGAATTCTCAAATCTGTCCACCTCTTCCCACCATGGTGAGCACTGCTGTGGTCCAACCAGCAACATCCCTCACCTTGACTGCTGTGAGTCCATCTTAAAGCATCTCCCTACCTGCGTGCTTTGCTTTGCCCTGCATCGAGCCCAGTGTCTGAGTGTCAGAACTCTGGCGCTAGGTGCCTGGGTTCAAATCTTAGCTCCAGCATGTGCTAGCTATGTGACCTGGGCAAGTTTCTTAAGTTTTTTTTTTTTTTTTTTTTTTTGGGTCTCAATTTGTTCATCTATAAAATGAGAATAATAATGGTGCCTATATCACATGGTTATTATGAACACTAAATGAGTTAATATATGTAAGCACTCAGAGCAAAGCCTGGCATGTAATAAGCACAATCAATAAATGTTAGCTATTACCATCAACTATTATTACCATGCATTTCTCATGGAGTAGCCAGAGTGATCTTTTGAAAACATAAATTAAATCCTATCATTCCTGTGCTTAAAACTCTCCAGTGATTTCCCTTTCCAGTTGCAATAAAATCCTAACACATTACCAGGGCCAAAGGTCCCACATTACCTAACCCTTGGCTCCTCCAATCTCTGCTCATAGCTCTGTCCCCATCAAGCACTATCCTCCAGCTACACCTGCTTCATTTTGAGTCCTTTAACATTCCAAGCTCCCCATTTTCTTGGGCACATTGTCCTCGTTCTTCTGGAATGAGTGTCCCTCTGTCCAACTGCTCATAGGGCTTACTTCTCTTTTTTCAGATCTCAGCAACATGACCTCCCCCTCTGAAAAACCTTCCCTGACCATGTGCCTGAAGGACTGTCCCTGCCCTGGTCATTCTCCATCTTCCTTTTCCATGGTACATAGCACAATTTTCAGTTATCTTATTGGTCTGTTTCCTTATATTGTAGTCTCCTTCTTTTCCCTCTACTACAGTGTGGGGTTTCGGAGACCACAGACCTCTCTTCTCTTGAACAGTCATGGATCCGAGGACCTAAAACAGTGATGGCACATAGTGTTCACAAACAAGCTGGCAAATGAAAGAGATGACCCTTGAGGAAGATTTCAAGGAAGAAACAGGAATTTTTCCAGATACACAAGGAGAGCAAGTAATTGAGGCCAAGAGAACAGCATTTGCAAAGGCACCCCGGTGTGAAACAGAGTATTTGCCTTGTTATCAAAAAATTGTGGTGTGGTCCTCAATACAGCAATACTGGCCTCACCTGAGAGCTTATTGGTAATGCAGACCCTCCAGTCTCCAGCCTAGACCCACTGAATCAGAATTTGCATTTTAAAAAGACTCCCAGGAGCACTTGGGTGGCTCAGATGGTTAAGCGTCTGCCTTCAGCTCAGGTCATGATCCCAGGGTCCTGGGATCGAGTCTGGCATCGGGTTCCCCGCTCAGGGAACCTTGCTTCTCCCTCTGCCTCTCTCTCTCTCTCTCATGAATAAATAAAATATTTTAAAAATAAAAAAAAAATAAAAAATAAAAAGACTCCCAGGTGATTCCTATGAGAAGCTCTGAAATACTATGTTCAAGGAAGCAGAAATCACTGTTGTAACTAGGCATAAATTACAAAGGGGAACATATTATCTAGGATATCAATTCACCTGCATGTTATAGATGCAGAATAACAGTGGTTTAAAATCACCAGATAAGTCTATTTGCATCTCATGTCAATGTCTAGGCTAACTGACTACATTTTGCTAAGTTTAGCAGAGGCCTGGACCATTCTTCGCAGTCTGGCGAGGTGAATTTTCTTTCCCTGTCCCCTGATGAAGATTGTCTGAGATTTTGTGCTCAGTTGAAGCACTCAGTGCTGGGCTGTGTTGCGCAATCACCAGGGAGCGCCTACTACCTGCCAGGCAACGTGCTGGGGACACAGCAATGAGGGGGTGTGATCATCCCTCAAGGAGCTTGCCATGAAAATGGGCTTTCTAACACAGTTCCAGATCCCTCTGTGTGACTCCCCAGGTTTCCCTGTCAGGAATAACGGTCAGCAGTGAAAAGAGGAGGAGTCAGGGAGTGAAGCCTCAGAAGACTTAGGTTGGGGAGAAACAGGATGGGGGTAGTTAGAAGGCTTACAATTTTTTCCTTCAAGAGATCCACTGGAACAACAGAATAAGGACAACAATGGATTCTAATACATCAAGTAATAGAAAAAGGAATCCATGAATCTAGAGTGATACTAACAATTGTAGAGGGAGAGAGAAAGACTGTATGGAAAACACCAACCACTGTATGAGGAACAGTAGAATTAGATGACTGCCATTTTGCAACCATTAGTACAATAGTTGGTTTAGGTAAGTATTACCAACAGATGCTAAAACTATTATATTAAAAGTTATTTGGGAAAGGATGTACATAGGCTCTCACTCAGTATTCCACAGAGCACTGACTACTCACGGAAAAGGGGTAACCTTTTATCTTTACAAAGAAGAAATCTGGGGGCGCCTGGGTGGCTCAGTGGGTTAAGCCTCTGCCTTCAGCTCAGGTCATGATCTCAGAGTCCTGGGATGGAGCCCCGCATCGGGCTCTCTGCTCAGCAGGGAGCCTGCTTCCCCCTCTCTCTGTCTGCCTCTCTGCCTACTTGTGATCTCTCTCTCTCTCTCTGTGTCAAATAAATAAATAAAATCTTAAAAAACAAACAATCCAAAAAAAAAAAAAAAGAAGAAATCTGGTAGACACCGTATTTACCTTACCATATGATAATTTGAAAGTCATCAGTGATAGGGATAATTGGAATCATGTGACTCTGAGGATTATTCTGAAGAGTAACTGTCTTATGCTATTCAAAAGTGTCAGTATCACAGGAGGAAAAAGGCTGAGGACCAGTTTTAGATTATGGGTTAACCAGAAATGACCATTAAGTGCAACACAAGATCCTTGATCAGGTCCTACATGACAAAGAAATAATGTCAAAGGACATTATTGGAACAACTGGGGACATCTGAATAGGGACCATATATTAGATAACAGTTCTCTAATATACTGAGCAAGATCACAGTATTGTGGCCAGGCAGGAAAATATTCTTTTTCTTAGAAGATACATGCTAAAGAATTTAGGGGTGAAGGTTCATGAAGTCGCCAACTTACTCTCCAACAGCTTAAGAGGGGGGAGGCATATAGAGGAAGAGATAAGATGAATGTGGCAAAATATTAAGAGTTGGTGCATCGAGGTAAAGGGTAATCAGGTATTTATTCATTGCATTATAATTGTAACTTTAAGGTAGGTTTGGGGCGCCTGCGTGGCTTAGTCGGCTAAACACTGACTCTTGATTTTGGCTCAGGTCGTCATCTTGGGGTGGTGAGATCAAGTCCCGCATGGACTCAGCACTCAACAGGGAGTCCTGCTTGAGAGTCTCTCCATCTCCCTCTGTGCCACCCCCCCCAACCCGTGTGCTCTCTCTCTCTCTCTAAAATGGGTGGATAAATCATTTTTAAAAAGTAAGTTTAAATTTTGTTTTACATAGGAAGGGTGTTTTACTATCCCTGGGAGCTGATCGCATATGGACCAGTGTATACAGTGGAGTCTGAAAACTCCCATCATTTGGGATTTGGTTTAGCCCAGCTGCTTCCACATCAGCCTGTACCCCAGGAAGTGGATTTGGCTCTGAGCAGAAGGGAGGGGAGCTGGGGTTCTGCGGGCTTACATTTAGCCTCTGTCTGAAGCTTACATCATCTGCTTCCCTTTGGAGCATCTGCACTAACGAGCCGTGAATACACAGTGCCTGACAGACCGGGCAACACGGAGGATGAAAGACTACTTTCCTTTTCGGAAAAGATTGCGACCGAAAGCCACCCACCCTCCACATCTAGGCCCCCTAGATTCCTGCGGATTGGGGAGGGTCTGCGAGAAAGGGGCAGAGGAGGTTCTAGGGCTTTCTTTGCAGGGCTGGGGGTGGGCAGGGGAGCTAAAGAGGAGACGAAATTCTGATCGGGGCGAGTGCATTTCAAGAACATTTTTATTCACAGATGGCTGAAGAGAAATACAGAGAACAGGCCCCAGCACCTCGTCTTCCTAGCTGATTGCAGGGAGGGGGAGCTTGCTAATGAACACATTGATTTCCCAGCTCCTCGGAACAATAGCAAATGCTTTTTGCAGTTATTAATTGGGATCCCACAGCAGGTGTGGGGGATGGAAGGCTCTGGTGATTCTAAGTTTATCTTTGGGGGTTAGGAGAACAGAAAGAATTTAAAGAGCAAGGAAGAAGTTTGTGGCATATCACAGCGAGAGAGCTGGACTGGACGCTCCCAGGATGACTTCAGCTCTCACCTTGCTGTGAGCAGCTGAACCGCTTTAATATTTGTTGTCCTCATTGGAAGAAGTTAGGGTACTCGTTTTCTTTCATAAGGATCACATGAAAACCAGCTGTCCTAGCTACTAGAGGTACAGAGTGCTCTGTAAACTTTACACCATTTGTTCTTCTTGCCAGTCATGTATTTTGAAAGTCTTTATTAAGCACCTACGGTGTGCCAGGCTCTGTGCTGGGTTCAAGGAATGTGGCGTGAACTGGAAAATACAGCTCCTGCCCCCGTGGAACCTGTGGTGTAGCAAGGAAGAGGGCATTGGTCAGGTGATTACAAAAGCACCGAGATACGCCAGCTGCTGTTCCAACAGGAAGCATAGAACAGGCTGGCCCTGGAAGTTAGGAAGGTCTCCTGCAGGAAGGAATCCCATTAAGCTGATCCAGCATAAGCAATAATGCTATCAGCCTTCCCCTTGGACGAGGATCAGGGACTTAAGTGCCCAGGTTAGCCAGATGGACGAAGGTCTGAAACCTTGTGTAGGAAGGATGGACTCATATCTCCCCACCAAGGTGAGATGAGCCCGTGTGTCCTCAGAGTGACTCCTGCAGTCCTGCTAAGGTCGCTTAGCCTTGTCCGCTAGGCAATCCTAGACCAGGGTAGTCCTCATTCTTGTGAGGCTGACACGTTGATAATAAATCTCGAGCTTTCCCACAGTGGTCAGGCGAATCTCCCCGCTCCCAAATGAAGAGGCAGCAGGAAACCGAGGTCTCCTCCGACCTCCCCAGCATCCCACAGTGCACGGTCCAAGTGTACCTCTCCGTGGGATTCTCCTCCATCCCACGAGCTCAGTGCCTGCCATGTCCCCTAATGACTGCCATGAGCCTGTGCCCTGTGGCACTCATGGTGTCCGTCCCCCAGTCCTAGACCAACACTGCCTTTTATAAAATCACCCTTAAAAACAGGATTTCCGGACACAGACAGGATAGTCTAGATGAGAAAGCATATGTCAGGAAGGGAGTTTTCCATTCACTTCCATTGGCGATGTGTTTCCTGAGTAGCCACAAGGAGAGAAATTGGTTGCTGAGCCCAGAGTGCTCAGAGGTACGTCTCCTTCTAGTGGCGTGCAGGGCAGGACTGTGAAACAGATGCTGTGTGCTGTGTGAGGGTTAAGACGAAAGTTAGAGGAAAGTATCGTGGGGGGTTCTGAAGGACCTTTTTTTGCCTGCCTTTGACTGGGGGATGGCTTTGTGTAAATCAGCAAAACATTGTTGCTTTGTGGACTTTGGTTTCCTTCTCCTTTTCAAGTTGCGGGATGGGGTGGGTAGTGGTAATGATGGAGGTGTGGTCTGTGCATGTTGACTGGGAGTCTGGAGCTGATGGGGGTGTGGGGGGCGGGCGGGGCAAGAGGAGGATGGAGATTAAAGTAGGGAGTGACCCCTAAGACACCTTCAACTGTCTTGACCTGTATTCTGTCAAGCCTCTGTCTGTAATCATTTACCAGTTGTTAAAATGGTTATAAACACCGCTTATGTTAAGGACTTCCACATCTAACAATGGGATCAGTTCATACACTTTCCACTTTGCCTCCAGGAGCCACATGAAATTAGGATATAGCTTCTATTTCATGAGGAAACCTTTTTTTTTTTTTAATCATGTACTATACTCTCTATTCAAGACTTCACAAAAGAAAAAAAAGGAGTAAAATTCACACGTTTGCAAGAAATTGCTGATTCCTTTGAATATCTTCTCACAAGCAGGAAAACCTGGTATTAAAAAAAATTTGAATTTCCCACATATGAAAGAACACATTTATTGATGATACGGATGAATAAAACCATTAAGTAAATGTTGTTTAGGTTAAAACAAAAAAGCTGCACCCTTATTCCGTGTCTCTGGAACAAACCAGTCCCCACCCCCACCCTACTCACAAAGGGCAAGGAATGGGTGAAAAAAGATTGCATTTGTTTCTTCAGTTAATGCACACATACACAAAAGGTAGACATATTCCAGGAATATCAAAGATCAGCTGGGTATATGTTCTACGTGCATTAACCCATTTAACCCCAGAACAATCCTGTAAGTGACTTGACTATGATCATCCTTTTTTCACAAGTGTGGGGACAGAGAGGACCCAGGGGATCATAAAGCCGAGGGGGGACGGCACTGGGAGTTGAACCCAGGCAACAGAGCTTTAATGTCCACAGACTTAAAAAAATATATAGGCCACTTGCAAATACAAGACTTAGGAAGTCTAATAAATGTAGGCCACATATTTGCTGCCTGATGAGCTTCTTTTTACTAAGGTCCCTTGGTCCAAAATCTCTCATATTTTATATAAAACCTTCACCCAAAAGTTGACTATCCTGTACACGGGGCCTCATTATAATTTCTTACAACTCCATGTGAATCTACAGTTATCTCGATACAAATTTGAGAAAAGTTGACTAGCATCATACATGCTGTTAAACAGTTTCTAATGTACCAGTGAATTAAAATTTAAGTTATAAAAGGACCTGTTTTAGAGTTAAAGTCACTCTGGAAATGTAGAGAAATACTGTACGGAAGTATCCCAGCCATCGGGAGTGGTAGGCTTGAAAATAAGAAAAGCTCTGTCAAGCTCTGTCTTGGGAAAGCCCCTTACCCTGTGTGAGCCTCAATGTCCTAAATATGTAAAAAGGGGCAGGGGTGCCTACACCACTGCCTCATTGGTAAAAGGCAGGCTTGCAGTCAGGTCTGTCTCATGCCCAAGCTGCTTGCTCTTAGCCCACTGTAAGCACCCCGAGTCAAAGGCGGTAGGTGCCTGCTGCAGGGAAGAGAGCCTCATGGCACCTGTCTCTAGTCCCTGCCTATTACCCCTTCAGCGGGTCATAGCATGGTCATCTCCAAGGTGCTCAGAGCCTCCCCTCCCCCTGTGATTCCCCCTCCCACTCCTGGAGTGAGAAACGTCCCTCTCACTTCTTTGTGTAGTGCCAAACCTTCTCCCACCATTTCCCTCTCCCTTTAAAAACTTTGGATCTGGGGAGAGGGGGGAGGAGGGGGAGGGGAGGGGAGGGGAGGAGAAGGGAGGAGAGGGGAGGGGAGGGGTACCTTTGCCAGGTACTGTATGCCAAGGGGCACTAGCAGGGCGGCCCAGCCCTAAAATGGATCAGGTTTCCAACAGGAAGGCAGGAGGCGGCCTCTGGCCTAGAGAAATCTAGAAGATGCTATAATTGGCGAAAGTCGTGTTGCTAAACGAGAAATTTTGTGAAATCAATTGAGAGAAAAATCAATATGGGATTTTTTTTTTCCCCCACAATGAAAAGACAAGATTCCCACACAATTAAGAACTGGGCCGCGGTTTCCACACTGCCTGTCATGTTCTCTCGTTTCTGTGCCACAACTGTTCATCAGAAATAATTAAACATTTTCCCATGGGCAACAATTACTTGCTTAAAATATTATGAGTAAGGAGAATACATTTATAATTACCTAACCTTTCTGAAGGTGAAAATATATATTATCCTTTGATAGAACAGAAAAAGGAGTTCCTGGATATGCCGGCTCGCTGTGCTCTATCTACCCAGATTACACTAATTGCCTTAAGGGATTGAACAATACTGTTTTACACACCCAAACCTTCCCTTTCATTTTCTGTAACTTTTAGGCATCAAACAATGGCTCCTCTTCCTGGTTTTTGTAAGTCATTCAATAGCCAACCTGAAACTATCCAGATTGTCAAACACGGTCTCTGAATTGTCCCCTTGCTGGAACATAATGAGAGTGGCAATGTCTCTCTTTTCTTTCCTTCTCCCTTTCTTTCTGCCTTCCTTCCTTCCTTCTTTCCTTCCTTTCTTCCTCCCTCCCTTCCTCCCTCCCAATTCCTTTTTCTTTCTCTCTCTTTCTTTCCCTTCCTCCCTTCCTCCTTTCCTTTTCTTTTTTTTTTCCTTTTCTTTTAATTGAATCATAATTGGCATACAATATCTTATTAGTTTCAGATGTACTTCATAGTGACTCAATAGTTTTTTGCATTACGAAATGATCCCAAGAAGTCTAGTTACCATCGGTCACCATACAAAGTTATTATAATATTATGAACTATATTCCCTATGCTGTACATTACATCCCCCATGATTTAAAAATTCTATAACTAGAAGTTGGTACCTCTAAATCTTCACCTATTTCCTGCCCCCAACACCTCCGCACTTTGATAAACCAGCAGTTTGCCTTCTGTGTCTGAAATTGTTTCTGTTTTGTTTGTTATGTTTTTAGATTCTACATGTAAGTGAAATCATATAGTATTTGTCTTTCTCTGTCTGACTTATTTAGCTTAGTTTAATCCCCTGTAGGTATATCCATGTTTTCATGAATGGCAAGATTTTATTACTTTGGGGGGTAATAGTCATACACACACATACACACACACGCACACACACCCCACATCCTCTTTATCCATTCATCTATCAGTGGACTTAGGTTGCTTCCCTACTTTGGCTATTGTAAATAATGGTGCAATGAACACAAGGGTGTTTTCATTTTCTTCAGATAATTACCCGGAAATGGAAAGGGGTTGTATGGTAGCTCTGGTTTTAATTTTTTAAGGCCCTTCCATATTGTTTTCCACAGTGGCTGTCCCAGTTTATTCCCTCCAGCAGTGTGCATGGGTTCCCTGTATGTTTTTCCCCCACAAGCACTTGCCATCTTTTGTCTTCTTGATAATAGTCAATCTGACTAGTGTGAGGTGGTACCTCATTGTGGTTTTGACTTGCATTTTGCTGATGACTTGCATTTTGACTTGCATTTTGATGATGATGAGTTGAGCATCTTTCAATGTGTCCGTTGGCTTTCTGGATCTTTTCTTTGTAAAGTATCTATTCAGGTCCTCTGTCCATTTTTAAATCATGTTCTGTTTTTTGAATATGAGGTTGTATGCGTTTTTATATATTTTGGATATCAATCCCTTATCAGATGAAGGATTTGCAAATATCTCCTTCCATTCAGTAGGTTGCCTTTATATTTAGTTTACTTTATATTTGGTTCATTATTTTCCTTCACTGTGAAGAAACTTTTTAGTTCGATGTCATCCCATGTTAATTTTAGCTTGTGTTGCTTTTGCCTGAAGAGACATATTTAAAAATATATATATATATACACACACACACACATATATATACACACACACACATATATATATATAGCTAAGACTGATGTCAAAGAGCTTACTACCTATGTTCTCTTCTGGGATTTTTTATGGTTTCAGAGCCTATATTTAAATCTTGAATCTATTTTGAATATGCTTTTGTATATGGTGTAAGAAAAGGGTCCCGTTTCATTGTTTTGCTTGTAGCTGTCCCGTTTTCCCAACACCATTTATTGAAGAGACTGTCCTTTTTCTATTTCAGCTTCCTCTGTCATAGAATAATTGATCACCTAGGAGTGACCACATATATAATACGTACGGGGGCTCTCTATTCTATTCTGTTGATCCGTGCATCCATTTTTGTGCAGTACTATAATGTTTTGATTATGAGAGCTTTGTAATATAGTTTTAAACAGTCCCTCTCTTTTTGGAGTTGGTTACTTTGTTAACCACGTGCTGACACAAGCCATGAGCCCAGCGTTTTGCATATTTTTACAACTTTCCTGATTTTGCCTTAAACATACACTGTGAAAACATAATAATCACAGTAGTTGACACTCTTGAGGGTTCACATCCTTTTCCGGCATTTCCAAATGCCTTATGTAGGCTATCTCATTTAGTGCTCACACCAATTCCATGAAGCAGGTTACTATTAACATTCCCATCTTACAGATGAGAGAACCAAGGCTCAGACGTGATCAGTAACTCACCCAAGATCGCGCAGCTAAGAAATGGTGAGGCTGGGGTTTGGTCCTGGGTCTATTCCTTTAACCATGCCATTGAACTAGTGCTCAAATTTCTCTATCAAGTCATTTTTATTCTATGTTTTTTGTTAACTGGAAAATAATGTATTATTATTATTATTTTTTTTTTCAGAAAATACTTCTCAGAAGGCTGGCTGCAATCATGTTTTTATGATAAAGACTTTGTTTTTCTAACTTGTTTGGCCTTAATGCTAGTTTTCAAGTCTAAAAGCAAGTAAAACAATGGTGTAGAATTTACCACTTCCTGAGTCCATATGCTGGGCTAAGCACTGATCAAGGATCTTTACCTCCTTCCTGCCCCTTTTTATAGACACACGATAACGATGCAGGGTAGATAATATCCTTTACTTACACATGGGTAAACTGAAGCCCAGAAGGGTTAAGTAATAGAACCAAGGTCACCAAGGTCAAGGAGCAAGTAATTTGTCCAACAGGGACTTCCGGGCCTATGCCCATTTCACTCAGCCGATTTTATCACAGGTATTGTGTGGCAGGCACTGTCCTGGGCTCTGGCAGTACCACTGCCAGGGTCTCAACCCCAATTAGGTCTCAACCCCACTACAAGCCAGGGCCGGGGTTGGCTCCTACAACCACTGTGTCATAAGGTCAGTGTTTGGTATTGCTATCCACATTCTTTTTTCTGAAATATTCTGTCCCTCGTTTTAGAAAAACTGAGTTTTGATAACTGATCCACAGGATCCAAAGTTATATAAAATTTTATTGAGGTTCTGTAGTCTTTTAAAAACAGCAGTATGGGGCAGCCTGGGGGCTGAGTCGGTTGGGTGCCTGACTTTTGGTTTCAGCTCAGGTCATGATCTTGGGGTTGTGGGACTGAACCTGTGTCAGGTTTTGTGCTCAGTGCAGAGTCTGCTTGGGATTCTCTTCTCTCCTTCTCCTCCTCCCCCACTCATTCTCTTTTTCTCTCTCTCTCAGAAAAATAAAATATTTAAAAATAAGTAAATGCATAAATAAAAATTAAAAACAGCAGTATGTATTTTTTTGTGTTCTCATATATCATTGGCATAAGGCTATGACCGCAGAACGCAGTATCTGTCTCTGATTTTGTGTCTTTTCTTTACTGCTGAACAGCAACACGGAAGCTCAGTATCTAGCATCAGCCCACTGTCAGAGCTAGATGACTGCCCCAGGAATTAGGTGGATAATACAACAAAACTTATAATGTGGGGTCCCCGCTCAGGGACTACAGATTTTTTTTCTTATTTTGCAAATTCTCTAGAGGCAATACTGTGATGGTTAAGGCCACAACTCCTGGAGCAGACTGCCTGACTTCAAGCTTCATCTCCAACACCTACCTGCTGTGTAATCTTGGGCAAATTACTTACCCTTTCTGTGCCTCAGATTTCCTTATCTATCGAAGGAAGATGGTGGGATCATAGTGCCTGCCTCATGGATGGACTGAATGTGTAAATATATGTCAGAGGTTAGGACAACAGGGCTCCATACGTGGGCCAAGTGTTGGCCGTTGTTACTGAGAATCATCTGCAGACTTGAATTTCATTCATCATTTAAAAAGGCCTTATTTTTTAGGACAGAAAAATAGTGCCTCACGATCTGCTTTTTCAGCTCTCAAAGGGCAATGATGTTCTTTGAATCTTTTCTTCTGGGGCATTCTACACGGCCATTCTGGTAAGGATGCTCTCAGTGCAAGCCTTCTGTGGGCTTTTCTAGTGAGCTAGAGGTCCGCATTGCAGCAACTTGCTACAATTAGTCCAGGCTGGTTTATGGATGTTGTTTTTAAACAGTGTGATGCAAGTGGATCATTTGAGCAGGCTGTAAAGTTTTAATTGGTGCAGCTGATAAACTTCTCCCCGCTCCCACCCCCTATAAGCCGTTAGGTGTTTCATGTTGCACACCGCGTAGTGAGATTAACTCCTGACTGTTCCTTTCCCTTATGCCGTTGCTCCCTTACAAACCTCTCTCCACAGGGCAGCCCCAGTGATCTTTTTCAAATGCAAATCAGATATGACACTTTTCTTCTGAAATCCGTCTCGTTCCTTCCTATTGCACTGAGAATACAATCCGGACTTCCCCAGCAGTACAAGGCCCCCCTCACACCTAGGCTTCAAGCACGCTGGCCTCGTTTAGGGTTCTAAAACATGCCAAGCTCCTTCTGAGACCAGGGTGCCTGCCTTTGTGATGCCCTCTGTCTGGAATATTCTTTCTGGCTAGTCACAGGCTGGCATTTTCTCATTCTCATGGGCTCAGTTGAAGATATTGCTCTCTTAAAGGGGCCTGCACAACCTCCCTGCCTTCAGTGAGCCCTGCCACCCCCACCATGGCCTTCTCCTTTAGCTTATTGCTTATTTCCCTATCTGTAATTATTTCCTTTATATGTTTTCATGTTTCTTGCAAGCCTTTTCTGCTAGAATGTACACTTCAGAGGCCTGTCTGGCTTTCACTGTATCCTGAATGCTCAGCACGGAGAACCAAAGTGAAATGTACACAGTACACAGAAGGTGGACAAGGTTGCCTCTGGAGTATCTAGAACCAAATTCCCTACTTGATTTCAGTTTCTGCTTTCTTTCTTTTTTTAAAGATTTTATTTATTTATTTGAGAGAGAGAGATCACAAGTAGGCAGAGAGAGAGCAGGAAGCAGGCTCCCCGCTGAGAGAGCCCGGCACAGGGCTTGATCCCAGGACACTGAGAGCGCCGAATCCTAACCACTAGACCACCAGGGAGGTTGATCCCAGGACACTGAGATCATGACCTGAGCCGAAGGCAGAGGCTTAACCCACTGAGCCCTCCAGGTGCCCATCGGCTTCTGCTTTCAATGTCCTTAGCTAATTCGTTTGATTTTTTTTTTTTTTAAGAAAAGAAAACAAGTTTCTAAGTTGTCAGTAAACTACTCTGACATTTATTTTAGGCTTTCTTTATGCCCCTGAATAGGGGAGGTAAACATTCTCTCTGGTCAGAGTTCTATCTTCACCTGAAATGGGACATCCTATGTACTGCCGTAGGATCCTTTGTGAAAGAAAGCTGATTACCGAGGAGCAGATAAATAAAGCAGTGGTTCTCAAAGTGTGCTTCTCAGACCAGCAGCATTACTGACATCACCATCACCTGGGAACCCTCTAGAGGGCAAGTTTTTAGGAGCCACGCTAAATTTACTGAAGCGAACTCTGGGGGCTGGGCCCTAGCAATCAGTGTTTTAACAAGCCCTCTGTGCGATTCTGAGGAATGCACTTACCTTTCAGATCCCCTGAAATCAAAGTAACCTTTGTCAGAGAGCGATGGAAACAGTGTAAGTTCGATGAATGTTTATGCAACTCAGTCGCTTAGAAATATATCATTAGCAGACTGTAGGAAAGGAATTGCTGGGGTGCCTGGGATTCGGAGTTAAACCAGGAAGGATCCCCATGTGGAAGAATTCACTGTCTGATGTGGAGAGAGTGGCAAGTATACAACCTACTGTCCTATGTTCCCGGGCGTGCTGGGACAGAGGAAAGCAGAAAGAGCTGACTGAGGAAGAACAGGCAGGAATTCTGGCAGTCAGGAATCTTCCAGAGTAGCACAGGGTAATGGTAAAAATGGGTGGGCTCCAGAGACAACTGGCCTGAGTTTAAGCCAACGTTCCCTGTTTACCAGCCTTGTGGCCCTGGCTGAGTTACTACTCAGCCTCGGTGTGCCTCAGTTTCCTATCTTAAAAATGACGGTGATGATACTAGCATAGGGTCCTTGTGTTGAGCGAATGTGTTCTAAAGCAGGAGCGCTTGGAGTAGCGCAGGGTTCGTTGTGAGCACGCAGTATTAACTGCTATCATTGTCATCATCCTATTGCAAACAGGGGCTTTCAGCTGTTCCTAATTCTTGAGGGCAGATGAGTGAGGGCGAGCAGAGGTTATTAAGGCCAAGTTTCCAGCCTAGGTGGCAGCTGATCTTGCTACTCAAAACATAGTCCCTTCCCGGCAGCGTCACCGTCCTATGGGGGCTTGTTAGGAATGAAGCACCTCGGGCCTCAGCCCAGATCCGCTGAATGGGAACCTGCATTTTAAGAAGAGGTCCAGGTAATTTTTTAAAGCCAACTTCAAAAAAAAATGGAGAAACGTAGAATAGTGATTGAGAATCCCAGCTGCACATCCTTGGCAAAGGCACTGAGGTCAGGAGAGAGCCCCTTGCAGGTCTGGGTTGTGGGGCTGTGTGTTTGCAACAGGACAACAGGAAGCGGCAGGAGAGGAGAGGAGCTGTGCAAAAGCAAGCCCCCCCTGACCCCCACCCCCAGTAGGACGCAACCCCAGCCCTAGGTAGGTACGCAGCAGGGGTGGTGTTCTGTGTGTGGGTGCTCAACATGGAGGCCGTGGCCGGGCTCGAGGTTGGGGGAGCCAGTGCAGGTGGAGGCCAGGGAGGGGTTTCTGAAAGAAAAGGAGAGAGTCAGTCAGAGACCGTGAAGGCAGAGAGGAGGGAATGAGTCTAAGAATTATCAGACAATGGATCCGGCTGAGCAGGATGACACCTCGGCAAGGAGGAAAGCAGACGAGGCCAGCATGATTTTAAAGACGGAGTTTACAAATCTCCTCTGCGGAAGTTTTTGTTCAGAACCCTTTTTAAGGGTTTCTGTCTGGTTGTTTCCCAAAGAAGAGAGAATGCTGAACCTTCTATTGTTATCCACATAGGGATTTCCTTTTTTTTTTTTTTTTAAGATTTTATTTATTTATTCGACAGACAGAGATCACAAGTAGGCAGAGAGGAAGGCAGAGAGAGAGGAGGAAGCAGGCTCCCTGCCAAGCAGAGAGCCCGATGTGGGGCTCGATCCCAGGACCCTGGGACCATGACATGAGCCGAAGGCAGAGGCTTTAACCCACTGAGCCACCCAGGCGCCCCCACATAGGGATTTCTTGCAGCACACTCAAAAAGCATTTGGGATTGTTTCCTGTGGACGAGGGTTTAGAGACAAAATGTCCTGGTGGACCTCAGGAATGGTGGTGGTATTTTTCCATCTTAGTCCAATGTTTCTAGCCGTCTGTTTAATTATAGCAAAACTTGATTTCCTCAGATCCCTTATAGCATGAGTCATTCCAAGCAAGGAAAGTTTTCAGGTAGCTGAGGGCTAATGTGTGATGTGCAGAAACTTCTAAAATCTACTGTCTTTGAGGACATACTTTAATGCATTACTTTTCACATTTTTTTTGTTTTCTCTTGTTTTTAGCAGTGAGAGGGGTTTTTTTGTTTGTTTGTTTTTGAAGTAGTAATGTGGAATCCCAACACATAAAACAGAATAGAGTTACTTCAACTAAAAAAGGAAGGAACAGGCCAAGTCCCTGGCACTTGCCTTTCAATTTATCCATAATTTGTTCCCTTAGAGTCCAGTCCACCACAGATATCTTGCACCCTGTAGAACTGTTGGAAAGCCTTTGTTTTAAAGTGAACTTATCCTCTACTGATTTCATAAAGAGAAGAATCAAATGTAATTTTTTATGACTGGAAGCTTTGTCATTGGTATCATTATTAGGATATGACCGAGTTGGTGCAGACAACTTCCACTGCAAGAGACAGAAATCCAGCACGAATATGAAAAAAATTATGACTTTCGCAGCCCTTGTCACTGGGAAGTCTGGAAGTGATGGTCGGGTTCCAGGCATGGTTGCATCTACGTGCTCAGGGACTTCATCAGGGTCCATTCTCTCTCTCCGTGTATGGATTATACCACTTGCTGTTGCTCAATGTGTCAAAATGTAGCAGTATCCACTCCCGCCAAAGGGAGCTCTCTGCTTGTGGCTAACAAGATAATTTTGGCAGTCTCAGGTGAGAGCCTTATAAGTCTTGGAACAGAGGCTCGCTTCCTCAGTCTCCATATATCAGTTCTTGTGGCAAGACTCCTAATTATCCTGCCTGGGTCACCGGCCGACCGCTAAGGCCAGTGGACGGATAAGTCATTGTGATTGACAGTTCTTCCAGAATCCTATAGGATGGGCCAGCTGTAACAAGGATGCTGTGCAGACGATAGCAATAGGTCTACTACAGAGTTGCAGGCTCCTTAAAAAAAAAAAGAAAAAAAAAATCCTGAATTCATACTGTGTGCTGGGCACTGTTGTAGAAACCAAAGATGAGGCACAGAAAACACCTAGAACTGAGCATGTAGGGCCCATGCATAAACCACACACTAATATAATGCAATGAGTTGTGACCAAGGGGAATATGCAAAGTGTTCTGAGAGAAGTGCTCTTTGGCTAGGCGAGCAGTTAATTGTGCCAGAGGAAATCAGGGAAGGCTTCACATAGGAGGTGATTTTTGATGGCCTTGGCATGGTGGAGAAGGAGAAAGGAGCATCTGGGGTGGAAGGAACAGAACACGGAAAGGCATAGAGGTACAAATGAGGTTGGGCCGTCAGAGGTCAAGAGCTAGGGCTATACACCTGGCAACAGAATTGGCTTTCTTTCCTCAGTTTATCCACACACCCCCTCCCTATTTCCCCTTACCCTCTGTTCCCTCCTTCCCCCAGGAGAGGTATTACCCTTGCAAAAGCTGGAGAGATGGTGTATATCCATGGCAGCTCTCCCTGAGATGGCAGACCTGCAGTCTGGAAGGTCCTCAGGGCAGGACCACCCCTGCTTTAATTCGCATTTACCCCTGTGCCCCCCACCTAAAGATCATTCCCTTCTTCTCTCTTCATCTCTTCTTTCTTGGGTTCTGTTTTTCTTGTTGCTTCTACACTTTTCCATCTTCTTATGAAAAGAACGATCACCACTTTTAAAGACCATGAATCAATCAGAGTATTTCTCTGTTTTTGTTTGTTTCCTAACACATGGCACACATGGCAATGACCTGGAGAGCTTACACCAGTTTTCCAGTGTGAAGGGCTCCACCCCCAGAGACTGTGACTCACGGAATTGGGTGGTGCCTGAACTTAAGAAAGTTGTCGGTTGTCTTCCCCACCATGACTCTAATATGCAGTTTGAGAACCCCTTCTACATTCTGGGCACAGAGTGCATCATGTACTCACTGGGGCTTTGGAACCTTCTCAGGGAATGCTGTTCAAGGTTCCCCTGCCGAAGGTCCTGTGGGAGCAGAGGGCTAGTGCCTTAATGGTCACCAAGACTTTGCTGTGGTCAGATTTAATGAGAGAGTCCCAGGCTTGTTACACTGTTGTCTTGTTCATGAAAATTATGTTTTAGCCCTCCGGACATCTAATTTTGCAAATCAGTGTCAAGTATAGAAAAGATTCTGTCACTTGAGAGCAGCACATTCAGTAATTTTAAAGGTCAGAGACCAAATGTGAAAATTAGCTTTCAGCTATAGAAATACATTGACTTACACACAACAGAAAACATGACCTTACGGTATACTGGCTATTGACACATATATAAATTAGTCCATTAGATGTACTGATACTGATACCTCAAGTGCTTATAATCATAGCCCTCATTTATGGAGTGTCTACTTTATGTCAACCACTACCTATACTGCAAGGTAGTTTACCTCAAATGCCACAAGTAGAAACCTCAGGGTCATAAAAGGAAGGGAATGTACCGGGGTAATCCAGCCACAGTGCTAGAGCTAGGATCCCACGCCAGACCATCTGAGCAAATCTCCCATCTCTAGGGGCGCCTGGGTGGCTCAGTCAGTTAAACCTCTGCCCTCAGCTCAGGTCATGATCTCAGGGTCTTGGGATGGAGCCCTGCTTTTGGTTCCCCACTCAGCAGGGAGTCTGCTTCTCCCTCTCCCTCTGCCCTTCTATCCCTTGCCCTTACTGTTGCTTTCTTTCTCCCTCCCTCCCCCTCAAATACATGAATAACATGTTAAAAACAAAAATGCTCCCATCTCCATAGCACAAACTCCTCATCAATGAGACATTGTTTAAGCAGGAAGCATGCTGTCCTGTGATGGGTGCCCAGGCACAGGGGTCTCCCTGTGTAGGAGAATCTGTCCCCGGAAGCCTTGCACACTAAGTATTCTTTTCTTTTTACAGAGTATTGTTGATTTGACAAGTGAAATATGATGATGGCTCATGTTAATTTGTTGTTGTTTTCTCAGGTGTTGGTTCTGATCAATTTCCTCATTTTGGATTATCTGATTTGAGTACATTGTATTGGGAGTAATTCAAAAGACAAGGATGGGTTGGTTTGTCTCTTTGAACTTTTAATCTGGGGAAGGGGGAAAGAATCCTAAGCTCTTGAGTTCCGGTTTTAGAGTTTATGTATTAGTCATTGAGGTAGAGAAGAACAAATTCCCAGTCACCCTCACCAGAAGATTACAAAGCATGTTTTGTTTCTTTTTTTCAGTTGGTCAGAAATTCTGTCTGCTGTTTTGCATCTGGGAGCAAAACTGAGCTCACTGGCAAAATGTCTGTTTTGATAAATCGAGAACAAAAAGACCAAAACTAATGACTTCCACAATGGAAGGTACCGTGGGAAATATAATATAGAGTAGTGGAATCGGGGGCTTGTTTACTCTGATTCTGCGTATCCATCTGATGGGGAGTATAAATAGTTTTCTTTACACAAAGGGACCCAGGGAATAGTGAATCAGAGAATAATTGACTTGTCTTGGTATGTTTGTGAATGTACATTTTTATCTGATGGCAAGTATGCCGTTGGCCTTTGAGTCAGTCACCCACCATAGAATTGCCTCACCTCCTATGCACCAAGATTGAGTGCCCATCCCCCCTCCAACAAAACATTTCGAATTAGCATTAATCAGCCAATGTTGCATTTGAGGCCCTATGTGAAAGCCACCTACTGCAGCTGAATGCCATTCAGCAGGCAAGAAGTGATTTGCAATATAATTTAAATTAAGAGTTGGTTTCCTTTCCCATTTAGAACACACCAGTATGGAAAACTGGTTGTCAGACATGCTGGCGATGTGCATCCACTTGGCTATTCACTCAGAAAATGAAGTTTCCTGAGACACCGCCGCATCTAATTTATTTTTTACTTTTTCCCCTGTGAAGTTAACTTCAGCTTTTTAAATACAATGGCTACCCAAACCACAGAAAAATGAACACCATTAATTTTAATGCTCATAATGTAATGGAAGGAGATTATATTCAGTTGGGTTTTTTTTTTCCCCCTTTAACAGAATGTTTATTTGCCCCTCTCCTTACTTACAAGTTAATTATTATTTTCCTCCCATAATATTCTGTTTATATCTGAGCAGCCTAACAGAGTGTGTGTTAATGTCTTCAGTTCATGAATTGCTGGTGAGTCTATCATTTTGCAGTGTCTGTCACTAAAACATCAATAGCCTGGCAGTGTGCTGAGTGAATATGTGGCTGATAGGAATGCAGTGGGTTCCTTACAGAACCCTCTCATCTATTTTCATAAAACATTTAGTTTTAGTCGAGTTTCTTTTTTATGCATTGATTGGGATATTGAATGACTTTCCAGTGAATTATGTAGTAGTGAGTTAAGAATTGGTAACTTTCCTCTTACCATTCAGGTATTTATTTTTAATTCATCTTTTAAATCATTTAATGGGCACTGAGAACTTACCCTGCTTATGTAAATAGTGTGCTAAGTGGTAGGGATTAAAAATAATTAAGATAAAGTCCCCATCTTCCTAGACCTCCTAGTTCTCAGCAGGAGTCTCCAGGCCTTAAGATGAGGGGTATAAGTGAATTGGGTCTAAGGTAATAGAGGGTGTGAAGGAGGGAGCTTTCCCTGGACAGGGGGCCTTTCAGGAAGACTTTGCAGAACAGGAGATGCTAGGCCTTGAGTTCTTCAAGTTGACAGTGAATAGTGAGTGTGGATGGGAAAAGGCAGTACAAGCAGAGGGAGTAGTGAATGCAAAGTGTGGAAGCAAGCCTTTGGAACCTACTATATGCTATTTAAATGAGAATAATAGAAGCTGGCATTCAGGTGCTCACCATTTGCCATGCACTGTTCCAAATGGTTAGATCTGCAAACTAAAGTAAGCCTTGAAGTTGGTATTATTCCCATCCCCTTTTAGAAATTACAATTTGGAGAGAATTGGTAACTCCATCAGGACCAAGCCTGGAATACAGGTGTTTTCCCTCCAAAGCCAACAAGTTCAAATATTATGCTTGTCATCTCTTTGCCCTTTAGAGACCTCAGTCGCTCTGTGTAGACCAGACGTGCTAATAATGACTGGCATTCAGGACTGTGTCTAAGTGGGGATGGTCATGGTCCCTATCGCATGTGAAGAGGATTAAGTGAGATATGAAATACATGAAATGCTTAGAACAGTGTCTGGTACATACTAAAGCATTTGTTAACTGTTGGTATTATGATGATTAGTGTCTTAGACGTAATTCCCAATAATACTTGGGAATCCCAAGAGTACTTAGAAATTCAACCCCCTTAGGGATAGTGTACTGCAGAAGACATTGGTCAAGAAACACTTCGTGGAGTTGATGGCATTTGATATAGATCTGTCTGGCTTAATGGTAGAATTCCTACAGGTAGGACCTGGGGACAAGGTGAGTATTTTAGCAAGAGAGAATAGAACACAGAAATGCAAGCAGACTAGAAAATTCCATCATATTTGAGAAAAGTAAATAATTTGATGAAACCAGAAGGCCTGCAAAGAGAAGCAGGGAAAGTAAGATTTAACAGATAGGTACAAGTTATCTACAAATAATGATATTTGTTGAGTGTTTGGCATCAGTTTTTTTTGTTTGTTTGTTTGTATTATTTAGTCACCATAAAAATTTTCCTAGGGTCATAGACTCATTTTTTTCCATTTGAAGAAAATTGAGGTTCAGAGAAGTCCTATATCTTGTATAAGGGTATCTAGCTAACCAGTGTCATAACTTGGACTAGAACCCAAGTCTGTGTTACTTAAAGTACCATGCTTTTTGGACCTTTAGATTTTGCAGCTTTGACCTTTTCTAATACATGATGAATATTTATGGAATGATGTTTTTCTAGTGAGAGTGCTAGGAAAGAAAAGTAAGAAAAAGTCAACCTGTTCTTTGTAGAGGTTTGCAGACCAACACTTAAAGCCCAACATTTTCCCAGTTATAGCCCATGTCTAACTCCATTAAGACAAAAAAAACTGGCGTCTCTGAGTCCCCATGTCCATATGTACCCTCAGGTTTCCTATTTGCATGTTCCTGATATAACACATACCCTAGGTTATATCCCACCTCTGGAATAAGAGCTAATGGTCAAGAGTTAGGGCCTTGAAGTCAAGAGTTAGGGCTCTGCTCTGCATGACTGTGTCACCAACAAGCTTCTGGAGTTCTCTGTGTTTTTGTTTCCATCTGTGTTTAGTGGCAATAATAAGTGGGTTGCTGCTAGGAGTAATGGATGAATACATATAAAGACTAAAAACTGTACTTAAAGTGCTATGCTCATTCGTTAGTATTAGCATCATTATTGTCATTATTAGGCCTTATATCTCACGTCTCTTTAAATAAAGAACCAAGATGGGCTCTGTTGGTGAGGGCAAGGGAAAGGGGTTTCTTCATAAACTGCTAAAGAGACTGTAAAATTCTGCAGCCTTCCTGGATGGTAATTTTTACAATATGGATCAAAATTAAAAATGTTTTCTTTACCCAATAATTCCATTCTTGGTATTTGTTCTACAGAGAGATTCATGCCCTGTGTACCTTTTGAATTTCAGCCTGTGTATGGATAACCCTGTCCAGATTTTTAAAGTACAGACTGATGAATGTTATTCTTTGTACCTTCCGCGTAGTCTGGCACAATGTTAGGCACAGAGACCCTGAACATTCTATTTTGTTGATTGGCTCGGTTCCTTGGGGTCTCCGTGTGAATGTGAGGACTCACTTTGTATTGCATCCCCCTTTCTCCTTCCTTGGTTTGCTTTCCAAGTGACAGAGACTTCTTGCCCTGCAGCTATGTCCTCGGCTTTTCTCGATGACGATTCCTGACTCGTGGCCCTGGCAGTCTTGGGGGAACCACTGTCCCGTTTCTTCAGTCCAGACCCCGGAGCCTCCTTTCTCTCAGTGTCACCCCCACCCAGTTGACCAAACCACTTTCTCGGACACAGGTGAGTACAATGCTGGATTCTTGGATGAAAATCCTTCAAATCATCTCCTCCTCCCACGGCATCCTCTTCTCGGGAGCGTGTTTTTGTTTCTCTCAATTCTCCCCCTTTCTGGAACCAGCTGCCTGCCCGCAGTTCACACTCGCAAGTTCGTTACTCGTTTAATCGCGGACTTGTCCAAGGAGGTGGTTGCCAGTAGAATCTGGGAACGGAAAGGCGCATGCCTTTGTTCTCCTCCCGGGTGCTTCCATTCAGGGCTACATGTCTCTGACTCAGAACGGAGACTAAATGGATTAGAATAAAACCAATTTAAGGGAAAAAAGAAATGTTCACAGACACAGAAATAAAGATTCCTGCTATCTTGGCTGCCTAAGATCTGCAGGCCTCACCAAGGAATTTAAAAAGTAATGTTTCTTATCATAAGTGACAGAAATATGCTGCTTTCTGCATCAGTAGATATGAAGATTAAAGGGTCTGACCGTATTAAACAATTTTGCACAGCACCAGGCACTCTGGGCGCTGCTCTCTCTGCCTTATTACCCTCATCTTGTGGCTATTTCAGGCCCAATTTAAGAATACAATGCAGTCTGGCTTTGCAAATTGACATCCTTTAATTTAAACTGTCTTGTGGGAGAATTAAGAAATTATGGAACAATTATTCGCCCTCAGTTGAAAGCTGGATGGCATCCTGAGATCCTTGTACATTAACCATTTGAATTGATTAAGTCACATAATTGAATTACACTTTTGCCCCCATAATATCTTGTGGCAAATATGTTGGCGTCGTGTGTTGGGAAAATGCTCTCATAAAAACAGTAGGGGTTGGGGTTGGACGTTGACTTGGGTATGAAAGAAAACTACCAAGCAGAGTGGGCGGACACTTTGAGATTTTTGTGTGGGAGGTTGATTCGCAGAGCAAGCCATTCCATCTGGAGTTTAAATGGAAGGTCATAGGTCACGACTGTATGTATGATACGGGGGAAGTATGTGTGCCCAGTCTCCCTTGGCACTATCCTTCAGCATTCAGCTTACAGTCTATTACTCATCCTCAAAGCTTTTTTTTTTTTTTTTTTTTTTTTTTTTTTTTAATCGCACCCTCTTCCTCTGCCGCCATGAACAAAAATGCTGGGTTTGGTGTACCTTCCTTTGTGCTGCACAGTTTTCCATTCATGCTTCCATCATGGCACCTCCCACAATGATGACAAGTCTCTTTTACCAGCAATGTGGCTACCATGTCCCGACTCACCTAGCATGGAATGGTGCCCATTAAGGATTTGTGGAATGAGGTGTTATTTGGAAGTCTCCGTGGTTTCACCCCTAAACTCAATTTTCTGTTGTAGAATGAGAACCAGAAGGAGGTGAGGCCTGTTCGTAATTTTTGAAACAGTGTTCTTAAGTAGGGCTTTTTATACCACTCATGACATATTAGGCCATTTCATGGAGGATTTATTAAACACCAACTGGATCCATTTAACAAATGCTTACTAGATACCTATTATATACAAAAGCTAGGGTGAGTGCTAAGGGGAAAAAGTCACCCAAAACCAAAGACCAAAATATTTCCTGTTCTTTAGAGAAGCTCAAAATCCAGGTGGGGATTGGAGAGGTCAGTGCAGGAAATAGCCCTGGTGACCAAAAGAGCTAGCCGGAGGCTACTGAAGAGTCCAGGACTCGTGAAGAGGGGATGGTACATTCCACTTGATTCCCTTCTGAAGTTTGTACTGCCCTTGGAGTGTCTCACCCCACTACCTCCCTGCCCCAGACACAGCAGATGTGTGTGTGTGTTAGAACCCAGCAGAGAAGAGAACTCTGAGACTGATGTCCTGTAGTCAGGCTGGATTGTGCCTTTCATTTGAAAAATGCTCTAACGAGATTTTAAAGCACTCTTCTCCCTGCCTCGTGCCCACCCCCCACAACCCAGCTCCCAGCCTCCCACCACACCATGCAGCCTTCTGGGTCTTCACATTCTTTGTCTGTTCTGCGTGGCTCGAGGATCTCGCTCTCTTTTTCAAAGCTCTTTACCTTTTCTTTACCTTTATCAAAGAACACTCTTGGAGCTTTAAAACCCAACTACAGCTCCCCTCCTGAATATTTCTGTGTGGAAGGGATTAATCAGTTCTGTCAAACATTGAGCTGTAAAACCTTTAATATTTCTAGAAGGTTTAAAGCCAGCATATTTATCACATGCATCATGAAGAATAATCTTTTTATTAAAAAAACTAAATGCTCATGGTAAAATTTCGTGGTGGTGAACACTGTGGACGAAAGGCTCCTGCACGGGGCCCAACTGTGATGCTGGCATAGAGATTCTGCTGGGATCTTCCTGTGACATCAGTCCCCTAGAGGACACCCATCATCTACCACACATCCTATTAGTGTGAATGTTTTATACTGTGGAATTCTAGAATCTTGGTGCTCAAAGGGAAAGGAAAGTAGGAGAAAGGAGCTGGTTTTTGTTGAGCAGCTACTTTGTGTCAAGAATTGGGTCTGCAAGATTTCAGGCGGTTGCCACATTTTAATTTTCACAATTTTTTAAAAGTTTTATTTATTTGAGAAAGAGAGAGTCAGTGGGCATGAGCTGAAGAGGGGCACAGGAAGAGAAGCTCAAGCAGACCCCCAGCTGAGCCTGGACCCCCAATACAGGGCTCCATCCCATGACCCAGGGATCATGACCTGAGCTGAAACCAAGAGCCTGATGCTCAACCGGCTGAACCACCCAGGCACCCCTGCATAAGAAATGTTTATAGTAGGCCCTATTACAAATGATTTATAGACTGGGAAGCCAAGATTCAGAAAGTGAAGCAAATTTCTCAAGATCACATAAATACTCACTTGCACATCAGAGACTTGACCATAAGCCTGTCTAATTCATTCATTTTATTTTCGTGGCAAATCCCAGGCACGTGTTTAACACAGGGTAGGTGGGCAGCACAGGATTCCCGGAGCCGTTGGGACTGTTAGTGCGAAGATTCGTGGGGATTGTTAATGAGAGCTCTTTCTTCCCTACAGTTGGAGAGGCAGTGGAGATTGTTGACATGATTCTGAGAACCTGAGATCTAGGTTTTACGATGTTTAATCCAGCACTGGTAGAGTGTCCCTTAGAGTAGAGAGGGACTCACTTAGCTTTTTATTAATATCACTGGTACAAACACTGTATTTCATTACTTATTTATAAATACTTTCCCATGACTCTCCAGTCTTGTGAAGTAATATCATCCCTACACCATTTTACAGATGGCCCAAAGACAGGCCAAGTCCTCCTGCCCAGGTCACTCAGCTAGAAGCTGCTGAGTCCTCTTCAGACGCCTCTTCTGGTGCCAAAGCCTCAATCTGCCCAATACTAGATTATTTTGAAACCGTTTGATTATTCTTAAGAATTAAAAAAAATAGAGTTTTGAAGCTGGAGAAGACCCATAGAGGCCCATCGGTCTGGCTTTCCAGATTGAACAGCTGAGGCCCTGACACAGAGAGTAATGGCATAGAAGCCCCATGCTGCGGGGTAACACAGAGGAAAGAGGGATTCAGTCAGCCGGGGAAGGGGTCCTAGGGCCCCAGGGAAGGCTGCAGTGGGGGTGGTGATTTGATGACATCCTGAGGGGAGAAGAAAGGCGGCTCATGAAGTAAATTCCACAAGCGATACCAACACGGAAGAAAGGCAAGGTCCTGCGGCAACATGACAACACGGTGGCCCCATGGGCAGAGGCCCTTCAAGGATGCTGCAGTTTGTTGTTTCAATATAATTAGTTGTGTAATTGCATCCTCAGCCTGCCATCCCCCGCACTGCACGCGCGTGTAATTAAACCCCACCGGCCAGGCCGTGTCTTCCTCACGCATCTGCCTCGTGCTCCCGCTTTGCAACCGAGCAAACAACCAAAAGGGAAAGGGCCTGCGGTTGGGGCGATGGACAGTTTCACACTCCCCTCTCCTATGAACACACCTCTCTGCGTTCACCGCATGTATGGGGAGAAAGTCAAAGATAAAACGGTTTAGAAGGAAGAACGGTTTTCTGCTCCCACGTTTCCTCAAAGGTAACAGACCCGTTTCTGGAGCTCTTAGGGGTCAGGGAGATGTTTCCCTGGTTTACAATTAGCAAACTGTCATTAGCGTCAGCGGAAGGGAAGCAACAGTGCTGGAAGCATTGTTTCCTCCACACACCAGCCTCTGTGCTGAAGGGCGGTCCCCAGCCCTGGCTTTTCTTTCGTGGGGAGGCAGGTACAGACACTCTATCTAGGTCACTAAAAAGTGCTTATTTGGGGGGTACAGGGCAGAGGCCAGTGGATGGCCTATGTCAGATGGTAAAGTGGGCCTCGCTTAAGCTTCTTGCCAGTTAAAATCATGGGGCTTTTGTCTGGTTTTGTTTACTCTGTAAATGCACATGAACCTGTACCCAGGTAAGCCCCGCTCTGTGCCGAATGCCAGATTGGGTGCTGCGAGCTACAGAGGACTCCTGCCTCTGTGTCGGCCGTGCTGGTCAAAGGCAGATTCACAGCGGGATACACAAAGAACCAGCTGAGGCTTTTTGGTATAGGAATCTTTGAGTAAATCAGACACTATTAGTTAGAATAAACAATGCTAGCTGCCTTAACCAACAACCCTTCTCAACCTCATACGCAACACAAAGTGTATTGTTGCGCTTAACACAGTCATTCAGGGACACGGATATTTTTCTGTCGTCTGTATGCTGTCATCATCTTCAACACGTGGCCTCTAAGGTCTTTGCAGGAGGAGATAAGAGAGGAAAATCATACTTGGGAGATTTTGAGGGGCGTTTTTTTGGAAATGGCATATGTCACTTCCGCCCACATTCTGCTGGCCAGAATTCAGTCGTACACGGCCCCAATGTAATAGGAAGGGGGCTGAGAAATGTTGCTTAGCCCTGTGCCAAGGATAAAAATGAAATCGCTTAGATCAACACATAGTCTTGTCTTGACATGTTCCCTTAAACTCAGTCCCTATTCAAATAAACGCAAGATCATCTAAAAGACTGCTCTTCACGGGCACTTGAGAACTTTCCAGGCCAGATGATCTTCCAGAGCAGGATGGAAAGTGCTGGTAAGAATCTAATTAACATAAATTATCTGGAAGAACATGAAATAACCTCCTAACTCTTGACCCCAGAATACCTCTTCTAGTATTTTATCCTAAAAACAGAGATTACAAGGATTTGTGAATAAATAAGTTTACTTCCACAGTACTTGGAATTTTGAAAAAGTACAAATCTGAATTTCCGAAGTTAACAAAGTGTTTCCCTGTTTTTCATACTCAAATAATGTAATCATTAAATAGAACATATTTCTAGTCTAAAGTTTAGTGTTTTTATTTTTTTAAGGTATTTATTTATTTATTTATTTATTTGACAGAGAGAGAGATCACAAGCAGGCAGAGAAGCAGGCAGAGAGAGAAGGGGAAGCAGGCTCCCCTCTGAGCAGAGAGCCCGATGTGGGGCTCGATCCCAGGACCCTGAGACCATGACCTGAGCTGAAGGCAGAGGCTTAACTCACTGAGCCACCAGGTGCTCCTTATGCGTATTATGATACGCATAGTCTCTGTAAATATATAACAATTTTTTCAAAAAAATGAACTACAAAGAGGACTAACTTTGGACCAGGACTGACTCAGATTGGAGAGAATTATCCCAAGTATTCCAGGAGGGAACAGGTGAAGAGTATGTGCAAGCCATGTCCTAGAAATGTTAAGTACAGAGGAGGCATTGTGGGCTGGAGACCAGAAGATACCATACAGGAGGTTTGTGAATTCAAATTAAGGGGACCGATAATATTTTCCTCAATGGAGCTAGAGAGCACAAGTATCAACTGCCTTAACCATTCTGAACCTCCCTTCGAAAAGGGACATAAGACCACCTTATTTATAATATTGCTGTGAGATTAAATACCATATTTTCAAATATTTGACGTATTTGAAATAGTTGACCAGGGCTTGAAACGTGAAGGGCTTCAGCAGGTGGACCTAGGAACACAGTCTTTGAATAACTAGAAAACTAGGTAAGGGTGGGATTGTGGTGTGGTGTCCTTGTCAGTACTGAGCAGCTCTTTGTAGCGTCCAAGGAGACAGGAGGGACCGAATCCAGCCTGGCACCTCCCACCAACCACGAAGAAGTGCACTTGATGCTAAAGCCCCTCCCTCACTGCAGTTTTTCATAACCCCCCCCACCCCCAGGCTTTGTTCCCGCCTCTATCCCTACCCCCAGGGAACCATGAAAGGATCACCTGGAGTCTCTCACACTGTGCTACTCACCTAAAATCTGGGGATGCTGTCTTCTTTGCATGTTCACCTTGGCATCCGGGCAGTCATGGTCACTCCCTATGTTGCCTGCATATCAACTAGAAGAAAGATGGTATGCCCTCAGTGAAATCCTCTAAGACGTTATTGAAAAAATATTCAAAGCCAAAGGGATTATGGATTCTTTTCAGATGATCCTGGGTCAGAGGCTCTCAGACAACTGCAGAACACTACAGAATCAAGGGGAGGAAAGTCAGCCTCAGAAGCTATGACTTCCCTCCAGGCTTAGTCAGCTCAGGCTGCTATAACAAAAATATCCTAGCATGTGAGGCTTAAATAATGGACATTTATTCTTCCCAGTTACAGAGGCCAAATCAGAGTACTGGCAAATACAGTGTCTGGCGAGATCCCACTTCCTGGTTTGTAGTGGCCATCCCCGCGTAGCCTCACATGGCCAAGACAGGAAAGAGAAGATGCCAGCTCTCATGACTCTTCTTAGAAGAGCCTTCCTTCTTAGAAGGGCACTAATCCCATTGGCAAGGGCTCCACCCTCATGTCCCAATTATAGCTCAAAAGCCCCACCTCCTAATACCATCATGTAGAGGATTAATATCTCAACACTGGAATTTGGGGGAGGGGTGTACACAAACACGCAGTCCCTACCATCATCCCTGCTGCTTGAACACAAGGGTCTGAATCTTTTCCCCAATTCTGTCTGAACATATGTCTCTGATATGTCTCAGCGTATCATCGCAAATACCACCTCCAGCGACGAATATATCTCCGTGTTAGACACTGTGCCTATGCGCTGTCCTGCCTGGTGTGTCTGGTTCCCTCCCTGTGACCTGTGGCCTCCAGCAGGAACAGTTTTATTTCCCTCTTCTGCTGACTGTTTTCGCTCCCCCTTCCCCACCACCCTGCGCATCTTTATTAAGTGACTGATAAACCAAGCAAAGATGAGATAGGGGTTCTGAGAAGGTGCTATAGGATGTGTTATTTTGGACATCTACACTCTCTTTCCCTGTGCGGTTGAAGTGGACAGATTTGATGATCCTGGAGTGTCCTTGAAATTCAGCCTAAAGGTCTCCAGCTTAATTTAAATAGTGCCCAGTGACTTATAAGAGAAAAGAGCATGAAAGAAAATTGCTATGTGTGCAGCTTAGAGACTCCCCCAAATTCTCAGCTGGTCTCTGATTTATGCTGCCCAGAAGCCTGTTGCTGATTATGCTGGATGCCCCATAAATTAATGAGGGCTGGGCTTGGAGGTGACGACGATCGCTGAGTCTCTGGAGCAGAAAATGCAACAGTAATACATATGTTTCAGAAATGTCCCTGTGTCTGTATGTTTGGAGGAGAAAGTGCTGATGAGGATCAATTTCATATTGACTTTAAATTTTTCAATTGACCCAGAGCTCTTTTTATTAAGTAATGTGCACAAAAACATTTCATCCCAGGCTGGCTTGATGGCTTCGAGAAGTCCCTTCAGAATGTAGCAACCTGGATAGAATGAGAAATGCAGTGCATTCATTTGGTCTTTTATTCACCCTTTAATAAATATTAAGCACCTGCTACCTGCTCGATTCTAGACCCTCTCCTAGACTGGGAGTAAGACACAATCTGCCCTCAAGAAATCCAAAATCCAATGAGCTCAACAGGCACTTCGATGACTGCTTCTGACCTAGTGCAGCAGGTTTTGCGAGGCGAGGTGCAGGGGATGTGGGAGCATGGAGGAAGCATCCCACACTTCTGAGTGAGCGCGGGAATGAATGGATGAATGAATGAGTTGTCCTCAAACTGAGATTTGGAGAGAAGTAGGAATTGTAAAGGGCTAAGGAAACAGCACATGCAAAGATAGGAACATGTGATGTTTTAAATATAGCCCAGGTGTGTGAGGGGAGGCAGAAGGAGGCCTCCAGGTAGGCAAGAAGTAGACACTAACAGGGTGTTAGGGTACCACCTGTACAAACAGACACACTGGAAAGGCCTTTGCACTCCTGGAGAGGGCAGGTCTCAGCACACAGTGAATGGCTTATCTGGGTACATAGTTCTGTGTTTAGAGAGGAGATCATACATATAGGTGGTGGTTAGCCTAGGCTCACCTCTCCGGACAGTTTCCTGAAGAAGCAACCCAGTAGAAGCAGAGCCCCTGCTTTGAGGAAGCCTTGGTTTCAGATCCTGGTTCTGCCGCCCTAAACTCAGCAGATCCCCCTGCTTGCTGCAAAGTCAGGCTTTATCTTCAGCTCTAACTAAATGTTGGGCAACACAATGTGAAATATCCTGTTTTGTTTCCTGTCTCTCCATACTTCTGTCAGCCAGTCTTTCCTGCCTTCTTAGTTACTGTTCATGGCCCTTGGTGTTGCAGTTTTGTTTTAATTTCATTTGCATCCTCAAGCCAGTGTGGGGGACACGTGTGCACCATTCTTCTGAGCATGTAGCTCTGGGATTTGGTCCCTGGGCTGCGACTCACAGGTTAGAAGTCTCACTGTGCTTCCCTGAACTTGACTCAGTGGCCGCAGTGGCCTGCTTGATTTATGGCGATATCTTCCATGTTTGATCTTAGCAAACAGACAGCTGTGATGTAGCGGCTTCATTCTGCTCACCTGCTGGCATCTTCATGTTTGGTCTAATAGCTTGTTAACTGCTCGGAGGACAAGCACTGCCCTTCCCGGGTACCACTGAGAGCGGTCTCTATGGTAACCACATCACATCGGAGACCGTGCTCATTCTTCAAGGCTTTCCTTCTCCATTTTTCTCTGGTGGCTTCTGAATAACCTGTAATGGTTGGAGCCCTGCCTCACCCTGCCAAGAAGCCACTGCTGATTTAAAGCTTCTCAGAGGAACTTAACAAGACACACTGCTTTTCTCTGGCCTTGTTGCTTATTCTGTGTCGCCCGCCGCTGGTCCAGGCCTGCCGGGAGCTGTCATTCCTCCTTTATCATCTCTCTTTTTGCCATTCCCCAGGTATTGCTCTCACTCTCTCTCAGGAAAGCTTTGACATGGTTCCTCCAGATCTCTCTGCTCATTAATATCTTGCAACAATCCCTTCTGAATCCTGGCATACGATATGTTCTTTTTTCCCCATTCCCCATTGTTTAGACATTCACTTATCTCTTCAGAAGTGACTCTCAAGCTCTCTGGTCTTCATCTGTACCAAAGAAATTTGTGTCGGACACTCCTAGAGGCTGTTCGGATACAATACATGAAGAAAGAACCAATTTCAGTGTGATAGGACTCTAGAGTGTCCAGTCTGCTGATTGCACTCGGGGTCCAGCAGTAATACTACTAATAAAAGCAAACATTTATGTGGAGTTTATTGGATAGGCCAGGCATGGTGGTAAGCACCTTACCTTCTCACAATAATCTCATAAATTAAGTGCCCGACTATCCCTGTCTTACAGATGAGAGGCTGAGACACAGAGTTAAGAGACATGCTCTGGTGCCCCCAGCTGTTATGCTCTCAGACTTGAACTCTGGCTCCAGAATGTATCCTCTTCACCATCCTGTACATGGGGCAGTGACACTGTCCTCTCTACCTGTGTTCCCATCACCAGGAATGGCTCGTTTCGCCGAAGCTAACTTGTGCTCATTTGTAATGCCCAGATGAAATGTCTCCTGCTTCGGGAAAGCAGCCACCTTCCTCCACATTCAAGATGTAAGCTCCTTTTTTCACTCGACGGACATCAAAGTAGAGAGGTCGTAGCCGCTTCATCCGTTCAGCAAGAATTTAGGAAGGGCCTTCTGTGTTACTGGGATGGCTGCTGTGGCTGAGGAAGGAGTGAGCAGATCCTCCTCGCACGCTGCTTATTTTTTAAAAAATAAAAATGAGCCAGTAGACAGAAATATAGTCAGAGATAGATTTATACATATACTTACCTGCAAACTGTATCACATGTATCTATAGTCCCGTCTCTCTGCATTGATCTATCAGTGGATCCTTTTATATTAGGTAATTTTTTTCACTTATTCTCTTCTGCCTGGTGAAATGGTAAAGCTTACCTCCTCAGCCTGATACTTAAGACCCTCCAAGATCGGGCCTCATGTATCTTCCCAGGCTTATCTCCTATCAGTTCTTGCCTCCTGTTCTTCAACCCTTCACTCCAGACCCAATCTCCCAGAAACTGTTGTCTCACTGGAAGCCATCCAAGCACAGTCCACCATGTGCATTAGCTCCGCCTTTTTTTCTGTCTCAAATGCCCTTTTCGCATTTCCCTTCTCACATTTCTCCTTACCCCAGCCTTTTCCAAACACCAAGGCCAGGTTCCAACACTCCTTGTCTGTGGAACTTCCCCTGCCTTGTCCCTTTCCACACTCTCCGTAACGAGGAGTCTGCCTGTACTTCCTCTGCGCTCTAATACCGAAAGTGGCCCCTAACAGTGCCTGCGGTTCTAAGTCTTCGCTGTCCGTTCACATTTTATTCTCCTGATGAGGACTGCTGACCTCTTGAAGGGGAGGAACGGGCCTTATCTTATGAATTCAAAGAACCTAGCACACACTCCCTGGTATATAGTTCTAGAATAATAATACTTATGTTTTTATTAATAACATTATTAATATTATTAGTTAGTTTTAAGGTATCTGCCATCTGAACCTGACATGCTGCTAAACATTTCATTTGTTTTATTGCATTTTTCCATCGTAAGAATCTTAAAATGTCAATTATGATATAGATACTATTATTAACTCCAGTCACAGATAAGAAACTGAGGCTTAACATGCCATGCTGACCCCGGGTCACATGCCCCTGAAACAAAAGAACCTGATTCGTTCCCACAGGCCCTTGCTGTAAGGACGGGAGACCAGGGTTTGCTTGCTCTTTGCTCCCCACTGAAGCCACAGTCCTTAGCATAACAACACTTTACGATTTGATAACATCCTGTTGACTAGATGAATGAAGGTGCTACCCCATGCTCTGATGTTGGTGGAAAGAATAGGCGAGCTTCCATCTGGGAATCTGAAAATGCTCGCCATACGTGGTCTTCCACCACACACTCACAGACGCACGAATGGATACGGAAAAGGAAACCAGTGAAGGATTTTGTGAAGTTCAGATAAGATGACCACTGACTATAATCTGCATGTTTTTAATCTTTTGTCAAAGTTGTCTTTGGGTTTAGGTGAAGCTCCTGATAGGTCCAGAATGGGCTTTTAAAGGTTTGGGGCCAGAAGGGTCAGACTTTGGAGTCAATAAAACCTGTTTGCATCCCAGCTTTGGCATTATGTAATGTGGGCAAGACTATTAACCCTTCTGAAGTTCAAAATAGTGATTAACGTGTGGGTTTTAGAATCAGATGGCCTGGATTTAAATAACTCTAAGCTTAGTAGCTGTGTGATTTGGGGGATGCACTTAGCTTCTCTGTCCTTTCATTTTCCCACCTGTAAAATGGGTATTGTAATAATAGCATTTGTCTCATAAAGTTGATGTGAGATTTAAATAAATCAATTCATCTGAAGCATTTAAAATAGCATCTGACACTCAGAAGACTATTATCAGCTCTTAGGTAATTATATCAACTTCCGAGACATGCAGTGAGTAAATGATTGGTACACTCATGAAGCCTCTTGACTTCCAAAGCTCAGGCCCAGAACCAACACAACACCACCTCCACTAAATGTTTTGATAGAGTCCCAGGGACAGGCCAGATTCAGGGGTCATAAAGGGGTGAAGTGAGGACATACATACAGGAGGGGTGGATCATCAGGGCCCTCCAAGACGCAGACTGCCGCCACACCAGCAGAAGCCATGATGTGGGCTGCCATGGGTGGTGAATACCGGACAAGGGTTGATCCCGGTAATTTCACCCACCCGAGTTGATAGATTCTACTCCAGGCCCTCTGCTCAGAAGTTGTTCCGGCTGAGTGTTAGTATATGCTTCCTAAGGCCACAGGAAATCAGAAAAAAACTTGAGAGATGGAAATTTCTGGAGACAGGTCCCTCTGCAATGAAAAAGAAAATGACAAAAGACAAAACACCATAAAGTTACAAGATGGAAAACATTCTAAACAGGGTGCATCGAAAGACCCTCATATCCACAAACTTGTCTATTCCCCACATATGCTGCTACTGTCCTCAGAAGCTGGATCCCAACCACAGGCCCTCAGGTTTCCAGTCCCTCCGTTGGGGATAACAACACAGAGGGCATAGGAGTTGTTTCTGGGTCCACGATGGGATCCCCATGAATGGCACATAATGGGCACTTTTTAAGTCGTTCCTGGTGTTGTCAGCCATTTATTGAGTGGTTTAACATTTGCAGGTGCTGTGCTTGATGCATTCCTATACCATGAGATTCTGCTTTACATTTTGTACATCCTGCATGCTGGTATCCATTCTCATCTTCACGAGGTTCAATTTTTTGCAGATGAGACCATTGGGACTGAGAGGATGGGGATTTGCCTGATGGGAAAAGATAGGGTATAAACTACTATGGTTCTGTCTCCTAATCCAGTGTTCTTTTTCCTTTCCCCAGAAATCCCAGATCATAGGGAACTCCATCCATTTATTCACTTAGCTCATTTACGGAGCACATGGTCAATGTGTAATGAGGTCTTGGACTGGCCTCTGCCTCCTGCTCCATGATCTTGCTCTTAACTATATTCTGTGCATTCCATATGTATGCTATAAATTCATTTTCACAATAGCTGTGTTAGGTAGGGACTCTTGCCCATATGACAGGTGAGAAAACTGAGCTTAGAGAGCTGAAGTGAATTCCCCAAGGTCCTACAGTGAGAGAGTGCCAGAGGTAAGATTCAAACACACGTGTGTGTAATGCCTAAGCGTGTGGTCTCTCCATCCCACCACACAGTACTCCCTGCACCTTCCTCCTCCACGATGGCCCCACAGCTGTGCTGCAACTGTTCTCCCATTTCACTGGACTCAGAACCTTTTTCCGCCCTGGGCGCAGAGCCTGGATTGAGGCTGAAGATGCGTCAGCCCTCACGGGCAGAGCCAGATTTCTGCAGCAAATACCTAGATGCGCACGTTGACTGAGGAGGATCACATTTACTGAGCACCTCTTGGACGCAGCTGGCATTGGGAGTGTCATTTGCATACAGTATTACATTTCATCCTTGTCTCAAACTTATAAGGGAGATACTATTGCCTCATTTTATAGAGGAGATAAAAGGCTCAGAGAGGAGAAGGACCTTTCCCAGAGTCATCCAGTCTGCCTGACTCCAGAGCACTGTGGAGGCCGTCGGAGAAGGTTTGAATGGCACCCAACACCGTCTGCGGAAACTTCATGAAAAAGATGAAGCCCGGCTGCACCTCAGAGAACTTATCATGCAGCCGAGATAAGTACACCGAGAGCTAATGAGCGCGTTATTATAGTTATGATTAGGTTTCCATGTACTTCTCAAATCAGATGTGTAAATATAATCAAAAACATTTCTCTTTGCAGCGCAGACCTCCAGCAGTTTCCACCCGGCATCCTAGTTCTGAGCGAAGATAATAAATTAGCTCTAATTAGCTTTCCCACGCACTGCAGCAAGTTTCTCCTGTCACCACTTTGCCAACGGGAGAGAGGGGGGCTCTGCTGGACTTCTCCCCAGGACAGGGGTCTGTGGGGAGATGGAGGCAGCCCGCCTGACACGTGACGTTCAGTTGCCTGTTACCTCATGCATGTGGACAAGCAAGGTGTTGCCCTCCAATTTTCTCCCTCTGTGAATGAAGTGAGGAACTCGATCTAGGTTTACTCTTCTCATGTCCCGTGAGAGTCCAGGATTCTCTTCTGGGGAATTCCCCAGCCTGAAGCACCAACTTCATTTGTGCGTGCAGCGGAGTTACTGAACATCCCCTGGTTATCAGGCATTGACCTAAATGCCGGGGATGTCAAGAGGAGTGAGAGCTAGTCTCCATCATTAAGGAACGCTCATGCTCACAGGGAGAATAATGGCAGTGACTTAGTCCTATGGGCCAGGCCCTTGGCTGTGCCCATGGAATAAGTTCCCTCATTTAATCTCTGCAAGGGCTCTTTGAGGTAGTATTGTTGTTATCTGCATTTTTTGGTGGAGAACAGTCTCCGAGAGGATAAGTCCCTTTTCCATAGTTTCACTGCCAGTCAATGATGGAACTGTAGTTTCAATTCAGAGCCTGATCTCTTAACCATGAGGTTAAGAGAGTGTCATGAGGTTAAGAGGTTATGCTGAGTGTCATAAAAGAAACAGAGCTATCTGGGCAATGGGAGGCCATGGAATGGTGAGGCATGTTCCGCGTGGGTGAGCAGTGATGGCTTTGGTTAGGATGGTGTTTGAACCGGATCTGGAGTGAAAGACAGACTTTGCATACATCAAGATGGAAAAGGGAAACATTTTAGGTGGAAGAGTCAAGACATAGAGGTAGGAAAGAAAAACACTGGCCGTGGGTGAGGAAGAGTTGAGTGAAGGGAGGCGAGTGTATTATAAGACTGGGTTTGATGCTGTATTCATTCGGTGACAAATCGTTATGGGGGGTGACGGTGTGTCAGGCACAGTAAGAGCCTCTGGGAATAGCCCACTGAGGAATCCAAGCTCCAACGTGCTAGGGCAGGGTGGTTCTCAACCGGAGGTGATTTTGGCAACGTCTGGAGAAACTTCTGGTTGTGACAACTGAGATGGTGTTACTGGCGTCTAGTTAATATCCTACAGTACATAGGACCATCCTCCACAACCAAAACTTATATGGTGAATTTCCAACATCAAGACCTCTAGTGGAGTGACAAGCTGGGGTCAGCTCACGGAGGACCTCCAAGGTCAGGTCCCAGAACTGGCCCATGCCTCTCCAACACCAGGCGGCCTCATACAACCAGAACAGAAGAGCGGTGACCACAACAGCAAACCCTTCCCATTGCAAATGACCTCCCAGCGCAAAAGAAATCAGTCCCGTTGCCTCAGCTATATTATTACGGTCCTGGGATGACCTTACAAGGCCATTCTCCCACCTCCCGTTCAGAACCACTCAGGGCTTATGAGAATATACGGCCCACCCAAAGAGAATGTCAGATGGCTTCTTCCTTCTTAATCCAATTAAGTAAGTAGTGCCTCTGCAGAAACTCTGCCCAGCTGAGGAATTTATTACAAATTACCTAATCTCATGGTTCTCCCATGAAAAGGAAATAGACGAAACCATGTCTAACCCTCTTCACCCTGAGCATTTCAAAGGGCCGGAGTTGGACCAGAGCCTATTTAGGAAGTTAAGCAGTATTTTCTGGAACTGGCTGGTGAGTGCCAACGCAGTGGAACTTAACTGCCTTTTAAAATGAAAGTCTACTTTTCATGATTATCTCGAGCATCCCCGGTGCGATTCTGCTTTTCTAATGCTGGTCAAGAGGAAAAACAGGGAGTCGGTTGCGGCTTTCAGGAACCTTCAGATGCCAGCCCAAGAAAAACGAGATCATGATCAGGGCACAGCCAGGGTGTGCGTCCCAGGAGGAGTGCTGGCTTTGCAGCCTGCCATGCCTGTTTGGACACCAGCTTTGCTTTTCATTCTATCAACTTAGGCAAGTGACTTACTTAACCTCTCTGCACCCCAGCCCCTTTACCAAAGAAAATGGACAGCCAAATGCCTCCTAGAACAGCTATTAGGATAATAGTGGTAAGGAAATGGGCATAAAGTGCCCTGCCTGTCCTGGAGCGAGTCCTCCGTAAATTGTAGCTGATGATGTGGGGTCATTTTCCCACCTAGATCTTCCCGCAGGGATGCGGGGTAGAGCAAAAAAAAAAATCACCAAAAAAATCCCCATTGAGGTTTAGTTACTTTTCCTGTCAAGGACAGAAGAGAGGGTAAATTTCTTGTGAACTAGAGGCTTCTTAGCAATTCATACAGTTCACGCCAAGTCTCTGAGTCCAGGCGGAGGCTGGCAGGTAAGCTCTTCGCCAGGTCAGAGAGAATAAGAGGGAAAATCAATTAAAAGGGCCTTTCAGGACTGAGGGGTGGCAAACGCCCAGGGTTAATCCCAATGGGAGACCTGTATTTCCATAACAGGCGAGGCCTTCCCTTTAACCCATTGGCACTGCGAGTTGGAGTTTTCTGGGGTGAAGTCCATTACTGGCAATGGGTGTGCCGTGTGTGATTAATGACCCTGGTTACGGGCCGGTTAGCACCAGAGCGAGCCATCCGTCTCACTTCATGGAAGCATCACACACCATTTATTGTCTGCAGCTGGGATGTGTTCCTTTGCAATTAGGCAAATGCCTTCTTTTGGAGTAGACGTGGTAATTCCTCCATTAGTGCCCCCATGCCTCTGCCCTACAACCATGAGAAAGGAAGGCAAAGCCTGGGAGAGGCCAGAGGGGGACAGAGATGGCGACTGTTGGCGTGTGCTATTACAGAACTTCAAACCCTTGTGGCCCCTTTGTCCGTTCTCAGCTACCTCCTTTCAAAGGAGAGTCCATAGCAATTGTGGCTTTAAAATCCCGCCCCCCACCAAGGGAAAGAAGGAAGGGCACTGTGTGTTAAATGAATCCTATGCTCATTTTCTGTGGTGAAAAGAAACCCTCACAAGGAATTGTTTTTATTTCATTTAAGATCGATTAATTAACATATATTACTAGTTTCAGGGTTAGAGGTCAGTGATTCATGAGTCGTATATAATACCCAGTCTTCATTACATCAAGTGTCCTCCTAATGCCCGTCACCCAGTTACCCCATCCCCCCCCCAGCCACCTCATTTTTTTTCCTATAGCTTAGTGTCTCTTACGTAGAATTTAAGAAACAAAACAGATGGACATTGAAGAAGGGAAGGAAAAGTAAAATAGGATGAAATCAGAGAGGGAGACAAACCCAATTAATTGTTTTTAAATAACAGCTGTCATGGGTCTAGGTGCTTCCTCCGTGCCAGGCATCGTGGTGGTCCCCTCATAAGAACTCTGGCAGACCCGCCCCATGATCTCCGTTTTACACTTGGGGAAACTGAGGTACAGAGAGAAGTACATTCCCACAAGCCAGGACCCACAGTCTTGCGGAGGGCTGCTGCATGCTGGACCACTCTGCTGGACCGCAGTTCTGTCTCATTTATTATGGAAGAACAGGGACCGGTGCAAAAAGAGGGACAAAGGACACAGAGTGTCTCCTGAAGAGAGAGAGCCCAGCACATACAAGGTAAAGGAGAACGGTAGTTGACTCCACACTCAGTTTACTCAGACGCCCACAGTGGCCAGCTGTTGTGCTAAGATGCCAATACAGATGGTCGTGTGGCTCAGTCCCACCCGTGAGGAGGAGTGGGAACGGTGACAGCTACTGGTGACGGTTCATTATATACTCCGGGCGCTCCCGAGCACTTTACGTGCAGAGTCTCATTTTATCTACACTGTAATGGAGACCAAAGAGGGCGTTATAATTATCCAAATTTTACAAATGATGGAAGAGAAAATTTAAGCAACTGGCCAGTTCCACTGGCCTGTTGGTAGCAGACCTATCCTTGATCCACACCATCTGCCTCGAGCAGGTACTTTCAGAAACCGAACAAGGGATGGCAAATGTGCCGAGACTTCCTGAGAGCATGGCGGGGAGTGACCAGGGGAAGGATGTTGATTCAGGAGGAAGTAGGCTAGCCTGGGCTCCGAGGAGGAGCTGGAAGGGAAAGGGAATGCTGAGGAAGCATGGGAAGATGGGGACTAAGGAGAGGAGGAGAGAGGGAAGAGCCGGTCCCTCTCGGAGAACCTTGAAGAGCACAACATGTTTTAGGCACATAGAGACCAGTGTCACCAGAAGCGCTGGCACCAAGGGGAGTGGTGTGACACGAGGCTGAGAATGGCCCAGTAGGCTGTGCAAAAACTTTTAGAAGTCATAAATGAGTTTACATTTTTTGAATCTGATCCCGTGGACCTTATGCAAAGCAGGGAGTGGGTGTTAGCTCGTTATTCACTAAAAACCTGTGGTCCTCCTTCCTTCCGTAATGTGGGCTTGTCCCTGGGGCAGCCGTCTAAACAGGGCTGCCATTTTTGGCCCACCTCCTTGCTGTCAATATGTGGGCACATGATTACTTCTTGTCAGGGAATGTGAGTGGAAGGAATGTGTATCATTCCTGTGCTGGAGTTTCAAAGAGGCAGGCATGTCTTGTCTGGGCTCTTTTTACATTTCCACTCCCTAGAAGGAGAAGACTCTGAGCCCCTCAGTGATGGCAGAACCACAGAGGAAAAGCAGCCTGGGTCCCCAACTCACCATGTGGCACACAACTCCGCATGGATAGGATTTCTTAAAAAATGAGGACTAAATCTCTATGGAGTTAAGGCACTGAAATGTTGAATTTCGTTGCAGTAGCTAGCAGTAGGATATCTAATTATGAAAACTTGATTTGTATTTCAAAAAGGTTACAGTGGCACAGTGTAAAGAATGGAGAAGATTGGATGCCTGGGTGGCTCAGTGGGTTAAGCGTCTCCCTTCAGCTCGGGTCATGATCTCAGGGATCAGGGATCGATCCCCACATTGGGTTCCTTGGTCCGCAGGGAGCCTGCTTCTCCCTCGGCCTGCCACTCTGCCTGTTTATGCTCTCATGCCTTCACATGTTCTGTCTGTCTCTGGCAAATGAATAGATAAACTCTTAAAAAGAAAATGGAGAAGAGCTGAAGACATTTCAGGAAGACCCCTGGTCCACGTGAGAAGGGATGATAGCTTAGACCATCCCTAAGACTCAAGCAGCCGTGTGCTCCACTGCAAGACTTTCTTAAATCCCTCACTCTGTGGTGCACTCAACAGAGGGAGTGGCCTCAAGTGCTTCACCAGAAACTCTATGTCTGAGACCGGGGATCAGCAGTGGGTGACGGCCCCTGTCTTCAGTGTCCAGCAGTTCCCTATGACATTCATCGCCAGCACTGTGGAATATATAGGCTTCTACACTCTCCAAGTTAGAACACCTTAGAATTATGGCTCAGATAACTGGACTGGACCACAGGGCCATCCTGGTGTATGGTCACATACTTCTACCAAGATTTTTTAAAACAGTTTTATTGAGGCATAATTGATGTATAATAGATATACATATTTACATGAGATTCGACATGTGAATATACATGTGGAATCATCACTATAATTAAGATCATAAACATTTTCATCAAACCCCAAGCTTTTCTTATGCACCTTCATAATCTAACCCTCCTCACTATATCCCCCCCACCCCACACACAACTCCAATCCCCAGGCAACCACAGATTTGCTTTCTGACATCCTAGTAATTTTACATTTCCTATAATTTTATATAAGTGGAGTCTTACAGTATAAAACCTTTGGATTCTTACTCTCACCATAGTTAGTTTAAAATTCATTCTGTCAAAAGTACCAGTAATTTGTTCCTTTTATTACTGATTAGTATTCCATCATATAAATGTACCAAAGTTATTATATCTATTCATCTCTTGGACAATTGGTCCGTCTCCAGTGTTTGGCTGTAACAAAGTTTCTATGAACATCTGCCGATAAGTCTTTGTGTAGACATGTGTCTTCATTTTCTTTGGGTAAAATACCTAGAAGTGGGGTTGCTGGGTTGTATGACAGATGTACGTTTAGCATTGAAGGAAATTGCCCAATGTTTTTTCAAAGTGGTTGTAACATTTCATACTCCTACCAGCCGTGCATAGGAGTCCCAGTTCTTAATTTTTTTTTTTAACCAGCAAATGGTATGGTTATCTGTTTAGTTTTGGTCATTCGAGTGGGTGAGAGTGGTATCTTACCATGCCTTTTAACTTTCAACTCCTTAATAATGATTTTCAGCATTTTTTCATGTATTTGTCATCTTTATCTTTTCTTTGATGAAATATCTATTTTGTATGAGATTCTCTTACTTTTGAGTTGTAACAATGTCTTTATTCCAGATGCAAGTTCTTTTTCAAATGATCTTTTTATAAATATTTTCTTTCAGTTTGTAACTTGCCTTTTCAATTTCCTTTCTGAGTTCCCTGAGAGGTACAATATTGTTGCATTCCCTTCCATATTCCTAAAAACAAGATCAGCACTCTTAGACATTGAAAGTGTTCAGTAAATTTCAGTTCAGTGAATGTGACAAGATCTAAGTATTTCAAGCCAAGCACATGAAAGGTGACTGCATCCTCAATCTGCCATTCTTTAAATACTATTACCTAATTCAGGGGATTACTGTCAGAATTCACTGGGTGAATATGAATTGACTTTTTAGACTGATGCTAGGCGTGGAGTAAGAGTTCAATTAGTATTGGCATTCTTTTATTCTGTGATACTAGGGAGAAGTGGGGCCAAGGGTTGAAACCATAGAGAAGAAGATTGGCTCAATTTAGTGAATTATTTCTGTTTAATAGATTATTGGCTGTTTAATAAATGGAATGAAATAGTCTGCCACATAGGCTGATGAACTCCTCATCACTGGAAGCATTTAAATAGAGAATAACCATTTGATCAAGTTCCAAAAGAGATGTTTGCTACCTCAAGGAAAAATACTGGACTTCTTGCATCTCTTCTTTTCCTAAAATAGTGTTTGATTCCTGGCAGGAGATGATAATAATAATAATGTGCTATTATATATAGTATATAGGGGCACCTGAGTGGCTCAGTCGGTTGAGTGTCCGCTTTCAGCTCAGGTCATGATCCCAGGGTCCTAGGATCGAGCCCTGCATCAGGCTCCCTGCTACGCTGGGAGTCTACTTCTCTGTCTCCTGTTCCCTATATGTGCTTTCTCTTTCTCTCTCAAATGAACAAACAAATCTTTAAAAAAAAATAAAAAAATAAAATCCAGTTTATAGTATATATAGCACATTATAATACATGATATATAATGCATGATATATAATACATTCTATATGCTATATTATGTTTATAATAATAAGTCATTGTAAAGGATGTGGTATTGGGCTAAGCACTGAAACATATATTATTTAACCACCACAACCATCACCTGAGGTAAGAGTAGATATTAGCTCTATTTGATAGGTGAGAAAAATGCTCTCAGAGGGTGTAGATAACTTACCCAGTAACCTGGAACTTGGGGATGCAGGGCCATGAACACAAGTGTGTTTGAGTTAAAGCCATGCTTACAATCCAGGTATTGTGAGGTATAGAGTTTCCCTGTGCTTGGTCATTGTCAAGGGACAAATATTGCTGAATCAGTTCCCCAACGCCTTATGTGTCCCCCATTGCCCCCATTCCCACCACCGTTGTCTGAGCCAGCAGTAATAAGTACTTAGGTCTTGGTCCACAGCTGCAGCATTCCTCTTTTGTTGCTCAGCTGGTCACCCCACAAAGCGGCCAAAGATCAGGGCGTCATGCCTGAAGTCAGTCACCTGACTTGCTCTCACCCAGGACTACCAGTTGCATCTCAGCTTCCCATGGAAAGACATTCACATCTCCAATTGGAACAGGCCTTTCCCATGCTTTTCCTTCTGGCATATGGAGTATTTATTTGTTTTGGAAGTCCTCAGAAGTGCCAGCTTTCTCATCACACAACAGTAGGGAATGTCCCCATTTGGTGCCTGTCCATCCAGCACAGAATATTTATGGTGTTGTTGCAAAGCTGTTGGACCCTTGGATTCTAATCATCTAAAGATGCTTCTGTGGCTTTTAAAAACCAGGCCCAGTCTTCTGACAACAAGTGCCTGCCTCTCTGTCATCCTGATTACCAGTTCCTACTGGCAAGACAACCATGATGATGTTCACCAGATTGTGCCAAACAGACGTTACCTAGCAACAAGTGGGGAGCACTTGAGATGTGTCCTTGTGTTCTAAACACTGTGAGCAGTTCTTTAACTGATAATTTGATATGATGGAGAATGAACGCACATTATGAGGAAGCCTTAAGGGAATGCATGTGGAGCAGACATACTCTCGTGCCACCCTGACTCTGCATAACCCAATGACATTGGTCAAGTTATGTAAACTCTCAAAACCTCAGTTTCTAACCTAAAAAATGGAGAAAAAAACAGTACTACTTCATGCTAATTCTGTCAATGCCCTGTATAAACATAATTAATGAAAAGAAAGTACATGAGATAATATTCTATGTTAAGTAGATATTCAAATGCTAGTTTGCTTCAACACGCATTTTCTATGCCATCTTTCATAAAAACACAAATCCAAGCATCCGATGGACCAATATCTAGTTATCCCTACCCTACATTGGAAGATAGTTATGTCCTTAAGGAAGTCTCTTAACCTGTCTTTGATTGGTTTTCTTCATCTGACAGTAATAATTGGGATGATAATAATAATATGGGGACAGTAATAAGCGTTTCTGAAGTTAGGGATATGAAAAAAATCTGAAGACCCAAATACAAATGCAAGAGGTGACCTAAATATATTACTGGTATTATTTATAGTTGAGGGGAAGTTAGCAGCACTGGCAGGCTAATTAGAGACCTTTGTTTCATAGTAGGTTCTATCTTCATCCATACCAGTATATGATCCCGGTATTCATATTGGTGAAATAAATTTTGGAAATCATGTTGAAATCCATCTACCAAACCCACCCCCCTTATTTTTTTTCACTTTAATGTCTGTGTCGGTTTTGGGGAATGTATTCCATATCTAATACCAAGACATACCTTTGCCAGAGCAGATAAAAGGTTTCCAGATGATGAAGTTATACCATTTAGGTTGGAAAAACCTACTAGTTTCTCCAACTATTGGCTAGTTTCTCCAATACAGTTGGGCAGAATGATGCAAAGGATGGATGTGAATTCTATAGTATTATGCAAAATTCTCAGATTTTTGGAGCAAAGTAGACATGGGTTCACGTCCTCCTGGTCTACCACTTTCTAGCTCTGAAGACTTAGATAAATCACCCAAATAGTTCTGAGTTTTCTCATTTGTACAATGGGTATAATAAAAATTATCTTGCAGGGTTGTTGAAAAGATGAGGACCATGAATTTAAAGGGCCTGTTAAGGTGCCTGGCACATGGTATATCCTCAATACGTGATGTATGTTGAAAACAGCAATAATACTAGCAGTAATAACTAGAATTGGAGAGGAAAGCAAAGCCCAAGCAAAGGAATGGTTCCAAACACTTAGTCTGAGCGGCAAATATGAACCGTTCATAATAAGTAAATGTGAGAGGTCAAGACACAGGAGATGAGAAATAAGTAAGCAGAGAGACCGATGAAGACATAATTTGGAGTCCGTGCTAGGGAATAGGTCTGAGTTTTGGAACTCCCAGCTAAAAAGACAGACATCTTGGCCACTTAGGGAAGCTTTGTCCTCATGCTTTTGCCATTATAGGCCATCATTTTCTCCTTCAGGACTCAAATGACAACCCCCTGCAGAAGTGCCTGATGGAAAATAGGTTGTTAGTGAGAGGGGAGGCTAGATGCTCCGGGCACAGGGTTTTGACCAATGACTAGTGTGTATTCTGCACTTGGAAACATGGCTCTTGAATGTCAGGGCATGGGATTTCCCTTAAGAGTTGTCCACGTGACTAAGTGCCCCTCAGGTTAGTTGAGTGAACAGTTTCCCCGACTTCAGTTTCTTCTTAATCAGGTGTCTTAGCACATCTAAGATGCCTTTTGGCCATTATCTCCCTGACATCTTACTTCAGGGAGCCCAATTTGAAGGAGTTGCTGGAAGCAAAGGGAGCAAGCTTGAAATGCATTCTATCTGTCAGTCAATCCTACATATCCCAGATTCCTGGCTGGGTCAGATACCACTGCCAGCCTGTGAGAAGCATCTATCCTGGCAGAGGTTGTGGCCAACATCTAGGAGGTGGAGATGTGTGTGAGCGAATAACATCAAAGATCATGGCTTTCTTCTATTAAATCTGAATATTCATTATTATCTATCCACATAACACAGCTGAGCAGTGTTCGGAAATCACTGAGCAGCCTGAGAGCAATACAGCATATGGGTGTCTCACTTTGCTGGTCTAAGAAAAGTGGCACCGAGTTCATCAGTGCATACAGTTGTCTTTTCAGCTACTGAGTCAGGTAGGGTGTTGAATCCATGATCATAATAGAAATTCTTTAACCTGGACACTTGGGTGGCTCAGTGGGTTAAGAGTCTGTCTTTGGCTCAGGTCATGATCCCAGAGTCCCAGCTCAGAAGGGAGTTGCTTCTCCCTCTGCCTCTCCCCCGACTTGTACTCTCTCACTCACTGCCTCTAAAAAAATAAATAAATAAATAAATAAATAAAATCTTTTAAAAAAATTATTTAAGTTACCAGGAAACCTAGGGGATGATATTAAACATGTTGAGCCATAATTTCCCAATATTTTGTTTTTATTTTATTTCTTTTCAGTCTTCCAAAATTCATTGTTTATGCATCACACCCAGTGTTCCATGCAATCCATGCACTCCTTAATACCCACCACCAGGCTCACCCAACCCCCTAGCCCCTCTTCTCCAAAACCTTCAGTTTGTTTCTCAGAGTCCACAGTCTCTCATGGTTCATCTCCCCCTCTGATTTCCCCCAACTATAGGGAAATAAATAATTCCTAAGACTCCCTTAGTTTCTAAAAAAAGTAAAAAAAAAAAAAATGTTTCCAGGTGAAATACTTGTCAGCCAGACTGGAACGGATGGGCCAATGATCGATCTGGATACTTGCAATGAAGTGACCCAGGTTGAATTCCCTAGTAATGCGGTAGGTTTCATGTGTTCTGCTTAGAATTGAAAAGGATCATGTTTAAGAGTTAATAGACCTAGATTCTTGATCTTTTTTTTTTTAAGATTTTATTTATTTATTTATTTCCAATTTATTTATTTTCAGAAAAACAGTATTCATTATTTTTTCACCACACCCAGTGCTCCATGCAAGCTGTGCCCTCTATAATACCCACCACCTGGTACCCCAACCTCCCACCCCCCCGCCACTTCAAACCCCTCAGATAGTTTTTCAGAGTCCATAGTCTCTCATGGTTCACCTCCCCTTCCAATTTACCCAAAAGCACATACCCTCCCCAATGTCCATAACCCTACCCCCCCTTCTCCCAACCCCCTCCCCCAGCAACCCACAGTTTGTTTCGTGAGATTAAGAGTCACTTATGGTTTGTCTCCCTCCCTATCCCATCTTGTTTCATGGATTCTTCTCCTACCCACTTAAGCCCCAATGTTGCATCACCACTTCCTCATATCAGGGAGATCATATGATAGTTGTCTTTCTCTGCTTGACTTATTTCGCTAAGCATGATACGCTCTAGTTCCATCCATGTTGTCGCAAATGGCAAGATTTCGTTTCTTTTGATGGCTGCATAGTATTCCGTTGTGTATATTGATCTTATTCTGTCAGCCATTAGCTGTGGTCCCTAGGTAAGTCCCATCCCCATGTCTTGGGTGCAGTTTCCCCATTGGTAAAAGGTCTTTTCCTGTATGAACACCTGTGACTCCATATTGACCAAATTGTAATAATTTTTAAATGCTTCTATCTTGAGTAGGGGTTTTATCAGATCTTATACATTTCTATAAATCCCAAGTCCAAGTAAGCGGTAGGTAGGTGAATGGATAACTCACACCTACATCCATGTCATATTTTCCACTTGCTCCAGCTTTCCAGCTCTATGACCATTGACAATGTGCTTATTTTTTTTTTACCAGATTCATCATCTACAAAGTAGAGATAATAATAATGCCTAACTCATAGAGTTATTATAAGGACTAAATGAGCTGTTACATGTAAAGTGCTTATAACAGTGCCTGGCACACAGGAAGTCCGATTGAATTGTTAGCCGCCATCATCATCATCATCATCACTTACTCTTTATGCCTCATGTATCCCTACTGTCTTCCGAACTCCTCTGATGTCAGTGTGATTTAGTTATCCACAAGTAACTTGCTTGGGACTCCTTGCAACAGGATGGTCAGTGTTTCACTCGTGATGGTTAATTCTCTTTGGCCATATTAAAAATCAAACCTAATATTTTTTTTTTTACCAGCACTTTTGGAATTGAGTTTTTCCTTGTCTAATAATTCCCATCTGTGTTTTTCTTCTTCAATGATTTCAAAATGCAGTGTCATAGAGTTGCTTTACTTCCAAGTTTCTCATGTCTTTTGCACCCTTACCAACTACTTTCTTTGGCTTGGACAAGGCCCTTGATAGCTCTTTTTAACCTCTGGGAGAGAACTCGAGTGATTTCAGTGAACACTTTTTAAGATGCTTGGGTTTCTGCTGGTGGAGCTACCGTCAAATATCAGCAGAGGTCAGAATCTCTGCAGCAGCCTTCATTCAGTTGGCACAAGTGCATTTATCGAGCATCTTCTGTATGACAGACTTTATTCTAGGTGCTGATTATTAGCTTCATACCCTCCCTACCCTGTATCATCTACTGTCCCTCACAGGTCCAGGCATCTGTTGAAACATCCCCATTGAGACCCTTCTGTTAGAGGTACAATAATCACATTTTATAGATGTCGATAATAAACTTTTTATATGCTCAGTAACTACTTTTATTGGCAGGACTAGAAGCTAGAAATAAAAAGCCGTGTACACCATGCTTGTTGCCACTGAGTGGTCCTTCATCTCATGGGGTAGATTTGTGAACATGGCAGGTGTTCTGAGGTATGATGTGCTTCTGGAGAAACAATTTTAGTGGCTGAAAAGCAGCATCCCACTTATGTGAGATCACAATGTCATTCACCTCCTCAGATCCTCAGGAGCAACCCTCCAGACTTTTCTCTAGTTACACATTCTCTCTAGGGGACCTCATCTGGTCCCATAGCTGTGGATCCTGACCTCTGGGGGTGATTCCTAGACCAGCTAGACCAGCCCCAGCTCAGGACTTATTCTCCATAGTCACTCTCTGTGCTTCTCTTTCCTTCATACCACATGTGCATCTGATGTAAATTCTGCTGACTCTCCTTTCAAAATGTATCCTGGTTCTTCCCACTTCACTTACTCCATACCCCCCGCCACACCTCAAGAGACTACTGCCCTAGGCCCCTGGGTTTCAATTCATCCTGCCCATCCACAGCCCATTCTCAACATAGCACTCAGAGTGACCATTTTAAGACAAGTCTGATCACATCACTCCCTTGCTCAATTCCTGGGTGGCCTCCATAGTACACTTAGAAGAGAGCCCAACGGGCTATAAGAGCCCAAGATAGCTCCTGTGATCTGGCCTCCACGTATAGCTTTTCCCGTGTTCACCCTGAGCCTCTGACTTTTCTGCTCTTCCTCAGACATGCATCCTTAGGTGTAAAGATCTTTTCTCTTTCTCCTCACTCTCCCTCTGGGTATTTGCATGGCTCTCCCTCACTGTCTCTGTTCACATGTCACTTTCTCAATGACCTTCCTCACCTGGTACCCCCATGAGGCTCCATATTGAATACTGCATTAGTAGTCTTTATAACATCTGTCTTGGTCAAACATTGTAATAATTCATTCAGTTGCTTATTTGTTTATTACATGACCCTCAATTATAAGGTAAGCTCCATGAGGACAGGGACAATGTCAGCCTTGTTCACTCTTATGTCTCCAGGAGGACAGAGTATAAGGTGGGCACTCAGTAGGTATTAAATGAACAAATGAATGGGTGTGGATTAAATAACAGTATATTTAGAAAATGCCAAGCTTCAAGTTCTGAATTTCAGCATTCAACTTACGGCGTTGGTTGCTCTTTGATACTACCTCACTTCACCCCTCCCCATACCCTCTCAGCCCACCTCCAGCCCTGCCAAGGGTGCTCTGCAGCCACAGATGCTCCTGCAGACTTATTTCTGTTTTGATGAGAAGGTAATCAAGACCCAGCCTCCTGATAATCCTCTTCTGAAGCTCATTCACCCTGAAACCCACTGCCAGGATATTTATTCCTCGGAGTTTAAGAATAAAGAAAAACAAAAAGTATAGGAAAATGTAGGAACCATTACATTTTACAATGATTGTCTAAGTTGTTGGCTTTTCTTTCATCTTTTCCTGTCTTTGGAGATGTTCCAAGGCCAGAGCGTAACTATTGCATATGAAGAATTCACATAAAAGGCCATGTTCAGGATGCTATTGTCTGAATTCTTGGCCTCTGGCACCATGGCCATCCTCATGAAACCTTCTCTAGATATCCCAACGCATCAGTCTTCTCTCATCCGTTAGTGCTGTTCATCGCATTCACATGCCTTTAAGGGTAGTCTCCATGTTAGAGACTGAGAAGCAACCAAGCCACCAGCTTGCAAACATCTGACTGTTCCCAAGTGTGGTGGAAAGAGAAGGGCATTGGCAGCAGAGACTTGGGTTCAAATCCAAGTTATTATGTTTATGATCTTGGACAAATAATTTAACGTCTGGGACCCTCCGTTCTGTCATCTGTAAAATATCCTCCTTGGGATTGTAATAAAGATTAGAATAAACAAATCATTCAGAAAGTGCTTTGCTCAGAGGGACTAGATGAAGGCAAATCTCTCCTCCTTCCCACAGCGGGCTCTTCCTTTGACAGTAGTACATTCGCACACCCTCCTTTGGCAGAGAAACTGCCACAGGTCCAGGCATGGGACCTTGGGGACACTCCAGAGTAATGTACTGTGTAATGACTTTTACTAGCTTGTGGAAGAAGCAGACTCTTAGCCTTCCAGAATCCGTTGAAATTGTTTTAAGTTGAAAACTGTTCTTCAAAAGCAGTGTTGCAGAGAACCTGTCCAGAATTTTGTACATTACTATGTATTTAATATTCACATGCATAATGAATGAGTGAATGAATGAATGGTACAGTTAAAACAGAGCTGTTCTGGTTACAATGGGCATTGGAGGTCTCAGAGGCCTGCATTCTGGCCATCCCAAGAGACAGCCTTTGTCCAGAATCTTCTAGTCCTTATGACATGGATTAGAAACCACTAATCAGGTCTAATGCCATCCCTACTACAGACATTCCTGCTATAGCATTTTTGGTAAACTGATGATCCTATTGCTCCTTGGGGAGAAAAATGGGGGCATGGGGTTAGGGACAGCTCATTCTAGTTCTAGACAATAAAGAATTTTAGGAAGTTTTTCATATTAAGACAAAAATCTACATCCTTAGATTTCTACCTACTGGTTGTGGCTCATTTCATTCACTCATTCATCTTTTCCTTTATTTTATTTTATTTTATTTTATTTTATTTTATTTTATTTTTTATTTCAATTTATTTGGCAGACAGAGATCACAAGTGGGCAGGCAAAGAGGGAGAGGGGAAAGCAGGCTCCCCACAGAGCAAAGAACCCGATGCGGGGCTTGATCCCAGGACCCTGAGATCATGACCCAAGCCGAAGGCAGAAGCTTTAACCCACTGAGCCACCCAGGTGCCCCTTTTCCTTCATTTTAAACACATATTAAGCATCAGTTCTGTGTCTTGCCTGAAGCTTCACTCTTGGGATATACAGATGGCCTTTCTTTTTTTTATTAATTTATTTTTATTTTAATTCCAGTGTAATTAATATACAGTGTTCTATTAGTTTCAGGTATACAATATAGTGATTCAATGCTTCTATACATTACTCAGTGCTCATCAAGATAAGTGTACTTCTAATCCCTTTCACCGGTTTCACCCATTCCCTCCCCCACCCCACTCCCTCTGGTAGCCATCTGTCCTATATAGTTAAGAGTCTGTTTTTTGGTTTGTCTCTCCTTTTTTCCTTTGTTCGTTTGTGTTGTTACTTAAATTCCACATACGAGTGAGATCATATGGTATTTGTTTTTCTGTAACTGGCTTCTTTCACTTAGCATTATATTCTCTAGATCCAGCCATGTTGTCTTTTTTCTTTTTAAGATCTTTCTTCTTATGTGTCACATTCAGTGAAGATCAATGTGGCTTTCCTCCAGGTAGCCCCAAACCCTTTCATATGTGTTGTGACCTGATGACCCATTTGAAAGCTTCTGCTACATCCATTATCCCAACCTGCCAAACAGAAGTTCCTCCCTGGTGTCCTGCCCTTCTTAGAATGTGTGAGAAGGAAGAGAGATTGTAATTAATTACACTCTTATTTGGTTACCCATTTGACAAAGAGAATAAGCCCTGGTCCCAGCCCTCAAGTAGCTAACCATCACACTAGGTATAGTGCAGTAAATATTAGGATCCACTCATAGAATATTTATTGTACACATAGTATGTGCCATTCACTTTTCAGGTGCAAGGGATACTCCGTGAACATAATAGATGTTCCCTACCCTCATAGAGTTTACATTCTGGAGAAGGGAGATAGACTAATAAAAAATAGCAAAAAATGTATAAGTGTGTCAGATGATAATAAATGTTATAAACACAGTCGAGAAAAATAAAGCAGAAACAGATGTTAGAGCAGAAGAGGTTGGGGTTATCTCATTGCCCAAAAGCCATTTGGTGATTAGAATCTGATACTGAGGGATGGCTTAGTCCTAGGCTTCTTTGTATATGTGTGTGATGTTATTCCTGATGGCCCTAAGCAAGATGGCAGTGGTAAGATGATTGAGCAGTAGAGGGAAAGAGAAGGGGGTCCATGGCTGAGCCATCTCTTTTTTCCTGCTAATGGTGAAAGGGTGGTCCTCTTTGGATCCCACAGAGATCCTACAATCCCTCCTAAGTTTAACCAATAAAGTATGGAATTATGAAAATATACAAATGGAAGTGTTTGAAACATGGTGGTAGAAAGAAACAATTAGGAAGGACTCCTCAAAGGAGGAGAGGGTTAGCCATTTGTGGGATGTCGGGGCAAAATACATACTAATGGCCAGGAGGAGCAGTACTTGCAAAGACCTGCCAGTAGGTTCACCTTGGCTGGACTAAAGGGTGCAAAGTGGAGTTCTAGGTGAACAGCAGGAGAGGATGGCTGCTGTGAAGGAGTTTGATTATCATGCTAGGATTATAGTTTTCACAGCTCCACCATAAGGGAATATCCAAGCAGAAGAATGAAATGATCAGAACTTGTGTTTCAGAAAGACTCTTCTGGTATCTATGTTTTGGAGTAAAAAGACCCATTGGGAGGAAGGAAATCCTTCATCCAGGATCAAGGTCAGAGGGTAGTAGGAAAGGAGAAGTGGAGACCAGCCCAACCATAAAACTATTGATTCTTCTACTTAGCTATTCTAGGACTTGCCTGGAGTCTTCTATCCACCAGACAAAATCTCCCAGTTGCTAGGGTCAGCCCATTTCGGAGGTGCGCACTGATATTTGGGGCTTTCACTGCTGGCTGGAGGTCACGGCAGCTGTCCTTTCTCTCCACTGTCCTGTTGTCTTCTCATGCAAAAACCAATGTCAAAGTGAACAGGTGTTGCTAATGGTACTAGCGAATAGGAGAATCAGGAAACAACAACTTCAAGGCTGAAATAATAACATTTTAATTGGAAATCTACTGTGAAGAGACTAACCTATGTAGATATATGCAAATCCTATGCAAATACACATGTGGTCTTTCTAACTATTGTCAGAACCTCGATTTGACCCATGGGAATTTTTAATGGTAGATGCTAGCTTTCCGCTGAAGCTAAGGGCTGTTGATGAACATTCTAGGTTTTACCTGTGTTTAAACCATAATTAAGAAATATATTGATGGCAACCTGAACTTAATTAGCTTAATTGAATGTTGGAATTGATTGGGTCTTGAGAGAGCCTGTCTCTGAAGCTAAGCCTTGGGGAGTTTGCAGGGGGTGGAAGGAAAACTGAACTTGAAAGCACCTAGCAGAAATGAAAAGGAATGGGCTAGGAGCCACTGGGAGCATTATTAAAGGGAAAAAGATTTTTATCAGAGAGTTGAAAGAGGAATGCTTAAATTTCAAGTCACGCATGGCTGTTCTAGGTCAGACCGCTCAGTCAAATGGGAAAAAAATGATGTTGGGAAGCAAGATTGTGTGAGATACAGAAGCAGAGGCCTGCATCCATGTGTGGAAGTAGAAGGAGTGTATCACATTCAATACACAGTTGTGCTAAATTGATGGGGACCAGCCCAGTACTCCTAGGACGGGCCGGGCCCTGGGGCTCCACAGAAAGCCCTCAGAGCACATGCAAGCCCCTCGGGAGAAACGTGGCAGCCTCATTGTTAAAAACAAAGGATCTCAGTGATAGAGCCTGTTCTCTGTCTGTATATGCTAAGAAGTAATCAAGTTATCCGATTATAGGATAATAAATGGTTTAATTTTTATTTACAAACAACCATATTATTTGGGTTTAGGTGATGCTGAGATTAAATCTCGGTTCTGCCCCTTTATACAGTGTGACCTTCACTTGCCTGAGCCTCAGTTTCTTCACCAGATTTGGTAGTACGCCTCCAGTTCGATGTCAAGGTAGAGCTGCTCTACCTTCATGGTACTGAGCAATCCCTATCTCATCACATCCCTGCGAGGGCCTATGGTCTGTAAGTGATGGAACTGAGCTCCCGACTATGGTCCCTGGTTCCAAGCCTGTGTTCTTCCCACTGTATCTTTCTGCCTGAATCCCCTCTACCCTGGTCCTCCTCTACCCTTCAGAGAAGCTTCTTGAGTTACTTGTCCAGAGGTGCTCTCTTCCCCACCCCCATTCTCTCCTAGGCGATGTCTGCCCTACCTGTGAGCTCTTGCCTCGTCAACAGGAACTTTCCTTCTAGTCAAGTCTTTGCTTTCTGTATCCCACCGTCAATGCTCATTCTTCCATTAAATCTCCACCTTCCACATACATAGTGATGAAATAAAAAATAAGCTAGGATGCAAGACATGAATGTCTTCTATTTTTTTTATAATTGTGTACATATGAAAAATAGACACATCTCTGTACTCAAAAAAATAATAAATCATTGGAAGGGAAAAGGCCAAAATATTACCAGATGTTAATTCTGAATGTAGCTGTGATTTTTAAAAAACTATGCACAAAGGATATATTGTTTTTAATTGGGAAAAATAAATATGGCTTTTAAAAACTGAAGACAGTCACTTGGAAAGTCAGTTAATGTGAGTGTTAATCTGCTCTCCTTACAGCCTGTGACTTGTCCCTTGTGAGGACTTTCCTGGGAACATGGTCCCTTATATTTGAGAGAAACAAATCTCCCTCATCATCTCAAGCATCCTGTCCCCATTTTAGCTGCATCAGAATCAAGCCCATTTTTCAAGGGAATAGCAGGTCAAACTTACCATATTGCAGAAACAGAAGCCCTGGTTGTAGAAGATTCACTGATTATCTTAAAATAATATTTGACTTTCCAGAAATATCTTCAGACATGACCTCCAATCTTGACACGGCATCTTCCTTTAGGTGTAAGGATTACATCTTGGAGTGGACCTTCTTGGGATTTCTCAGCTGTGTCAAGTATCTAATCTCATGAGCATTACCTCTACGAAACTAAGTTCATGTAGCTACCTTCCCCACCTACACACAAACACACTTCCCCTGCTGCTACCCTGCCCACAATTACCACGTATGGCTTCAGATCCAGTGCAAAGTGTGGGACTAACCTTGACCTGGGGCAATTTCAGAGCCACTTAGAAAGTTTCTTAAACCTTGTGTTGTTTTTGCAACTAGTCTGGTTGGCAACAAGTCTTGCAACTAGTCTGCAAGTAGAAATGGCCCCCCTGCTCATTTCTGCATTGTGGCCAGTGTTTGAGTGATTGTTTGAGTAACTAATGTGATAGAACAACCCCTTCTGTCTGGTCTGGACTGCCTGATATCTCCAGCCCTACTCCCAGCCTCATAAGGCAACAGCTCAGTAGGAACAAGTGATCTATCATAATGACTGTGTAGTTTTTGCCTATGAATTATTTTAAGAAATTTCATACTCATCATCCTATAGTCTAAGATTAATCATACTTGGTCAGGATAATTCTTTTAATAAGTGAGTAAAATAGGCAATAGCCAAACTATAGAAAGAGCCCAGATGTCCATCAACAGATGAATGGATAAAGGAAATGTGGGTACACACACACACACACACACACACACACACACCATGGAATACTATGCAGCCACCAAAACCCCCAAAATCTTGCCATATACAATGACGTGGATGGAACTAGAGGGCATTATGCTAAGAGAAATAAGTCAATCAGAGAATGACAATTATCATATGATCTCTCTGATATGAGGAATTTGAGAGGCAGGGTGTGAGGTTGTAGGGGGAAGGGAGGGAAAAAATGAAACAAGATGGGACTGGGAAGGGAAACAAAGCATAAGAGACTTGTAATCTCAGGAAATAAACTGAGGGTTGATGGGGTTGGAGGAGGATTAAATAGCTGGGTGATGGACATGGGGGAGGGTATGTGCTACGGTGAGCACTGTGAATTGTGTAAGCCTGATGATTCACAGACCTGTACCCTTGAAACAAATAATACATTATATGTTCATTAAAAAAAACCACACCTAAATAAGTGGGTAAAATAGGCTGGCAAATATTTAATGTAGAATTTTGGTAGCACATTCTTATCTATGAGTGATCTATGTGGTGTTGTGTGTGTGTGTGTGTGTGTGTGTCTGTGTGTGTGTACACACGTGCTTGCATGCACACACACACACACACACGTTCTAGCTTGGTCAGGTTTTGGTGTCATGATGTCTTCATGTACTATATTGTGTTCGGATTAATTTAGACTACTTTGTATCCATTCAGATTTTAGTGAGATTTACTTGGTAGCCTGGCCTATGATTACTTCAGGTGGGCAGTGCCCCACTTTTTTTGAAAAGGACACACATTCTTTCTCTGTGATTATTTAACATCATAGTTGAAAGGGCAGTCCCTGGGGATACCTGCCTCAGGTCAGAACCAGGCTTGACCTCTTATGCCAGGGCAGTTGTATTATATCTTGGGGAGGACGGTGCCTCTTCTACTTCAGTTTTCTCATCTGTAACACAGAGATAATAATTTTCTAACTCATAGGGTTGTTATGGGGATTAATGAGATAATAGTATGTGTAAACATTTAGAACAGTGCCTGCAACATCGTTAAGTACTCAATTAAGTTAGCTTTTAGCAGTGTTTAGAGACGTAAATGTAACTTATTAATGATAGTATTCTGTTTTCGTCTTTCTTGTTGTTAAAGTCAACATCAAGGTTATTTCTATCACCCTTTCCTTGTATTTCTAGCTTTTGCTTCATCTATTTTACCATTAAGTAATAGCACATCTCATATAGCGTTGTTGTAAAATGAGCTTTTTACCAATATAAAATGACCTTCTTTGTCTCATATAATAATCTTGAATTCTACTCTGAAATGTTGCCAATTGCTTTCTTTTTGTTTCCTATGTTCGATAAATATTTGCCCATTTCCTCCTTTTCTTTCTTTTGTTTTGCCCTTCATTTGAGTAGCAAGTAGTTGAATTTTGTTTTAACCCAATCTGAATGACTTTATCTTTTATTAGAGGAACTTAAACCATTTATATTTACTGTCATAACTGATAGGGTTGGTCTTATTCCTGTCTTTTTTTGTTTTATGCTTTCTCGATACTTCCTTGGGGGTTTCCTTTGTTTCCGGTCTTTTTCTATATGGGCTTTCTTATCTTGAAACTTTTTTTTTTTTTTTAACCTCTAGTGATTTAAAAGCCGCATATCTGTTTTTAGCCAGTCCTGGGTGAACCTAAAAAAAAATGATCCGTGAGCTCCAGTAGTGACAGGAGTGTAATGGTGGGTGAGCAGCTAGGCCACTGAGCATGGAAGTCAATAAAAATCCGTCTTATCCCTCAGAGGACTACTGGTGGCTGTTCCCTGAGCTACCTTATCACAGCTAGATAGAGCCCCAGCGTCTCAGCTCCCTGTCACATTCCCATGCTTCACACTTGGGCCCCAGCCTATCCAGTTAGCTCAGTCTACTACCAGCCTTCGTGAAGGGCCGTGTGCTTCATACACATCAAACGACTAACAATTCCCCAAACCAGACAGATTCTTAAACATCTGCACACCTCTGCTCAGGCCTTTTCTCTCCTCTTTGTTCAACAAAACCTTTCAAGGACTGATGTAGTGTGTGTGTGTGTGTGTGTGTGTGTGTGTGTGCGCGCGCGCGCGCGTGTGCATGCACACACACGTTCCCTCTTTGCTCTACTGCCCTATTCTTCCACAGATACAATTATGCAGCAGAATGCACTAGCCAAACCTACCTGATTTTGAGTTATGGCTCTGTTCTTGGGGGCTCCATGTGCCCCAGATACGATTTTTTGACTTGAAGCCTATTTCCTCATTTGTGCATTATGTCTCCCTTGGAATAAGGACTAAATGAGATGAGATGTCTGCAGGAAGAGCTTAGCAGAGTGCGTGGCACAGACTAGGTATTCAGTATATCTTAAATAAGTGAACAAAGAAAGGAAGAAATACAAAAGGGAAGAGATGAGGCATTGATTTTTAAATATGCATGATGCACTTTTAAAAAATCAAGATGTGCGATATCTTGGCTTGCTTCAGAAAGGCTGAAGCTTATACATCTGACCACCACTGCTAGCTCATTTTAAGTGAGCCCCCCCACACCCCCTTACATCTCTGGGGCAGAGTGGCAGTCATGTGGTACACAAAGCATTTCTTGTGCAGACATCATCTTCATTTATATTGCCTGCCTTGCAAAGGCCCACAGGCCTAGGGCAAATTTATTAAAGCGGACTCTATTTATTCAATTTATTAAACAGGAATATTTGAAGGGTTTTCATTTAGAAGAGCGAGCTGATTTATTCTGTTTGGCTCTAGAAGGCAGGCCAAAGTCCAACGGGTAAAAGTTATAAGAGGGCAGATTTTCCTTCAACCTAAGATAAAAGATTTGTTGAAAAAGGATTTGTGTGTTCATTCATTCTGCATGTTTTCATCAGTCTGTTCATTAATCAGCAGCCAGAGCTAAGAAGCTCCCTTTTTTATAGCTTTTGTTCTACCCGGGACACTGTGGTAGGCTCTCTTACCTACTCGTTACTGTGTAAGGAGGTATATTATCCCATTATATAGATACGCAACCCTGAGGCTCAAAGAAGTTGTCCCTTGCCCAAGCTGAACACAGCCAGCATGTGACTGAGCCTGGCTTACACTCAGACCTCTGTTCTCTGCAGAACTTGTTCTCTTTCCACGCAGCTGTCCTGTCTGCCGAAACAGACAGAAGGTCAGATGTGCATGACCACCACCAGAAATTGGATGCAAGACTGAAAAATCCATCAGGCCACTTGTCCCCCCCGTCATTGTTCTTTCTCCTTTCCCTTCCTCCTGTCTCTCTATCCATCTCTGCCAACCCCCGAACCAGCCCTAATAGGCGGCACAAAATTAGCGAGCCATCCGGTTATGAATGTTGTCAGACCGCTTCTCAAAATTATCTCTCATCACAGGGATGCTTTCTCCATCACAAGGCCTCCCATGTAAGTGGTTTCCTCATTCAAATTTAACCTGGAGATGCCCTCACAGTCGTCATAAATAAGACTGGAAATAGAGGAGTAGCTTTTCCCTAATATCTGAGAAAGGGTGTGTCTGCCAGGGCCCTGGTAGGAAGCAAAATTAACCTCAGGTGGTTCAGTAAGTGAAGGGTTCACTTCCAGAGCTGTGGACAGGATTCAAGTCTGCAGGATTGACTGAGTAGAGGTGGTGAAACATTTAAGGAGATGAGCATTGGGAAATGATTTCTCCTTCCAGGGCTGAAGAAGCAAAGGGAAAGAAATGTTGTGTGTGTGTGTGTTTTTTTTTTTTAAGGCTTTATTTATTTGACAGAGGGAGATCACAAGCAGGCAGAGAAGCAAGCAGAGAGAGAGAGAGAGACAGAGACAGAGAGAGGAGGAAGCAGGCTCCCCGCCTCGCAGAGAGCCCACTGCGGGACTCGATTCCAGGACCCTGAGATCATGACCAGAGTTGAAGGCAGAGGCCCAACCCACTGAGCCAGCCAGGCAGCCCCGGAAAGAAATGTTTTATCTGAGCTAGTCAGAGTCTCGGCCGTGGAGGAGCAGCTGTCCAGGACACACATGCCCGGATGGGCACAGCTGCCACAGACTAGAGAGCTTTCCAGGAGGGCCCATCTAGGTCAAGGTCATGCTTTTTCCAATACACCAAGGCAAGAGAACATGTTTCCAGAAGGCCAAGCATTGCCATTCCTGCCTGTTCCCTCCCACAGCCTTTTCAGAGAACATGAAAGGGAAAGCTGTCCTGGGACCCAGGGTGTTAAACCATGGGGGGAAGAGCTTGATGATACATTGGGAAGCTCTTTAGGTAGCCAAAGCACAAAGCAAAGTAAATTCTTTTTAGCCAGTTTTTCTTCAAAGCCTTCTATGTACGAAATTTTTCTGGAAAATACCAATATGGTGTATTATGCTTTACAAAGATTAAATTAGCATAAGCAGGTTATGTCCCTTCTCTTAAGTAGTTTCTAAATTGGTGAATCTTGGAAGGCTCTCTGGGGGGGGACAAATTTTGGATGAATGCCGAAATAGAGAAGGAAGGAAACCAACAATTTTTTAAGGTTCTCCTATGCTACAGATAGAACACTAGGTGCTTTTTATACATTGTCTCATGTAAGACTCCTGGCAATCCCATGTGATGGGCATTACTAACCCCATTTTACAGACAGGAAATTGAGGCCGAGCGAAGTATCCAAGAACACCCCTATTGATAATAATGAAAGCTGAATTCAGACCTGACTGGACATGAGTCCAGAGTCTGCATTCTTGCCATGGTGCTGTGTCTCTGAAGGACAATGCAGCTGTTCGCAGGGGTAGAAGGATGAGGGCAGAAAGAGGCTTTTCCTGTATAAAGAGATGCCATCCACTTAGCAAGGTGGTCAGGAGGACTGAATGAAATAAGATATCCTCTTATTTCACACCTCTGCGCTTTCCCATATGCTGATCCAACAGCCTGGAATATCCTTGTTCCTCCAACCCCCCACCCCCCCAGCTCTTGTTGCCAAAGCTTAGCTTCCATAATCCTCCCACCAGGAAGCCTTGCACTAGTCACATGACAGTGGAGGTTCCTGGACTGTTCGCTTGCCCATCCCACTCAAGGCAGAGTTTCCTTCTCACTGGTCCACGCAGCTCCAGCCCTGTGCATAAAATGTGTCCCACTCCATGAATCAATGGCTGTCTGGGCAAGCCCACAGCATAACAGGTGTTCCATAAAGGACTATTTCCCTTTTCTTTCTCCTTTCTCTGGAGGCAGCAGACGTTTTGAGTGGACTCAGAGGCAGACAGGAAAACAATAAGTTTATCTGAAATTAGCATCTTCCAGGAAGCCTTGTGAAGGAGGACAGCAGCCCTCCACTAAGGAGGTGAGCCCTGTGACGTCGTGCCTGTCCTTGGCAGAAGCCACCCAAGAGCTCCGTGACCCTCTTAACTTGACGTGGGGAGGCTGGGGTGGCACCGCTCCCTGTGGGTGACTCCTACCTGGTGGGAGGTGGAGACTCTTCTGCTTACGGGGGGCCAGGGGCAGGGCTGGCAGATAGAGGGACAAGAGCCCAGTGGCACACGAAGTAACGGTAAAACAGAATGATAATGCATTTCCTAATGGCCTCCTTCACAGCTGTGTACACTGATTTAATCTTTGCAAAGCACTCTATTGTTTATGAGGCCTCTGGGTACAATTTTATGCCTGACTGAAGAGGTTGCTAATAGCTGCCATATTTGTGTTTAAGGACCTGCAAAGGATTAAACGAAGTATTTTAGAGCAATGAGCCATAATAAACTAATAATATATTACAAATAATAAATGTTTTTAGCCCATAATTGACTACAAATCTAGTGAACTTTAAATGACAAAAATACTAATTATAAATCCAGTTGTTCTGTGTATCCTTCAATCGGGATGGAACATCAGAGAAGGATGGAAGATCCAGGGTGCTCCAGGTCGTCGGGGAAGGGGGCATGGACGCCAGACTGTCTTCAGGGCTGAAAACTGTCAAAGTCAGTTAGTGAAATGCTGGGTTTCATTTCCATCCTGGAGGGGCGGAGCAAGAGCCTGAGGCCTAAGCCCCCTCCAGAAGCTGGTGGGGCTTTTGTTTTTGTTTTGTTTTACCTTGTTCACTTTCCAGTCCCAACTTTTCCAACGCTTGGTTTGCATTTAGAATGATGGTTGGAGAAATCTCCCAGAGGATTTTGGAAGCAGGGACTATGTCTTAAGAAAAGGAGTTCATGTTTCTTTAAGCCTCTAGAGTAAGCCAATTTGTGTGTATGTCTCTTCCTTTTTATGGTTGAGAAATCTGAGACAGAGAGATGAAGTGTTTTGCCGAATATGTCATAGTTGGTAAGTGGCATAGCCACAGAGCCTCCTGCAGAACTCCAAAGTTCATGGTTTTTCACCAAATCTTATTGCATCTTTTTTTTTCCCTGAGCCCTTTGTGGGGTATGGGAGTCTTTCCTGTCAGTACTTGGGAAGAATATATTTTTGTACTTCCCACTTCTCTCAATCATACAAATTTTTTTTCTTTTTTCACTCCACAATAAGACGGGCATTTTTAAAATTAATTTTTTAAATTAACATATAATGTATTATTTGCTTCAGGGGTACAGGTCTGTGATTCATCAGTCTTACACAATTCACAGCACTCACCATAGCACATACCCTCCCCAGTGTCCATCACGCAACCACCCCATCCCTCCGTCTACCCCCAGCAACCCTCAGTTTGTTTCCTGAGATTAAGAGTCTCATGGTTTGTCTCCCTCCTGGGTCCCATCTTGTTTCATTTTTCCCTTCCTTCCCCCCACAACCCCCCACCCTACCTCTCAAATTCCTCATATCAGAGTGATCATTTGATAATTATCTTTCTCTGATTGACTTATTTCGCTTAGCATAATACCCTCTAGTTCCATCCACATCATTGCAAATGGAAAGATCTCATCCCTTTTTATGGCTGCTTAATATTCGTGTGTGCGTGTTGTGTGTGTGTAAGAGAATCACATTTTCTGTATCCATTCATCTGTTGATGGACATCTAGGTTCTTTCCATAGCTTGGCTATTGTGGACATTGCTGCTACAAACATTCAGGTGCACATGCCCCTTCGGATCACTACATTTGTATCTTTAGGGTAAATACCCAGTAATGCGATTACTGGATCATAGGGTAGCTCTATTTTCAATTTTTTGAGGAACCTCCACACTGTTTTCCAGAGTGGCTGCACCAGCTTGCATTCCCACCAACAGTGTAGGAGGGTTCCCCTTTCTCCGCATCCTTGCCAACACCTGTCGTTTCCTGACTGGTTAATTTTAGCCATTCTGATGGGTGTGAGATGGTATCTCATTGTGGTTTAGATTTATATTTCCCTGGTGCCCACTGATGTTGAGCACTTTATCACATGTCTGTTGGCCATTTGGATGTCTTCTTTGTAAAAGTGTCTGTTCACATCTTTCTTTGACATGAGCATCTTTTTTGATTAGAAAAAAAGAAAATACTCAAGATGAAATTAAAATCACCCATATTTCTACCACACAAATAAAGCACTGTCAACTTTCTGTTTGCAATTTTTTTCAAGGATTCTTTCCCATGTTTTAGTTTCAAAATCTTGAGGTCATACTGTATGAATCTTGAAAAATATTATTTTACAATTGTTTCATATTTCATGGTATATGTGCTCTATGAAATATTCAGGCTGTTTCCAATTTTTTTTGCCTTATAATTTAAAACTTAATAAATATTGAGTTTAGCATAGTACATGGCATCTAATAGACATTCCATGTATTTTATGAATGAGTTAAATCAATCTTTGCATCATTTCTGATCATTTCTTTAGAATAAATGTTCAGAAGTAAAGTCACCTAAATATTGCCAGCCTCTTTAGATTCCCAAATTGCTTCCTAAAGGGGCAATACCCGTGTCCAGTATATGATAAGCATTCATTAATTCTGGAGCCCATTTTTTTTAAGATTTTATTTATTTATTTGACAGACAGAGATCACAAGCAGGCAGAGAGGCAGGCAGAGAGAGAGGAGGAAGCAGGCTCCCTGCTGAGTAGAGAGCCTGATGCGGGGCTCGATCCCAGGACCCTGAGATCATGACCTGAGCCGAAGGCAGCGGCTTAACCCACTGAGTCATCCAGGTGCCCCCTGGAGCCCATTTTTTAAAGGATAGCTTAGTTAGTAATATGTTTGTTCTTAAGATCCTTACTGTCATAAACTGAATGAAAGTTACCAAAACCCATGCCTGAGAAATTCACTATTTAGTGGGAAAAAATACACATGTATATGTACATGTGTATATGTATGTATATATGTATACATGTATGTCCAACGTTTCTTTGAAGATTTACCATATACCAAGTACTATCCGTAGCACATTACCTATATTCATACTCTTAATCTCTCATCATGAGGCAGGTGCCAAAACTCCAAGATGTTCTTTAACTTGGCTAGGGTCAGACAGCAGTTTTGTGATGGGGCCCACGTTCTTCTTCACACCTACTGGTTACCAGTGTGAAAGAAACAATCAGATAAAGGGTTCATTATGGTATAGGGTAGTGAGCATTTTGATGGAAGAACGTGAACCAATCAGAAGAACACAGATCACTCTATCTGAAGGGTTCAAGGAGAGAGTCACAAAGAATATTAAAGGATAAATGACTATTTGCCAGGACGACAAAGGAAGTACGCGAAAAGGATACCAAGTACCCCACATAGAATGTAGAAAGCAGCTTAGGACATCCAAGCTACAGGTAAGAAAGGAAGGGAATAGGGAACACAAGTTAACTTCTAGGCTGTGGAGTTAGAGGGCCTTCGTTCAAAGCCAGCTCTTGCCATCACCAGCTGTTTGACATTTGATTGATTTTTTTTTTAGGTTTTATTTATTTAAATAATTTCTGACACCTAACCTGGGGCACAACTCACAGCCTTGAAATCAAGAGTCACAAGCTCTTCTGACTGAGCTAGCCGGATTCCCTGATGTTTGGTGCTCAATGTCACAACATATGTAAAAACTTAGCAGAATGCCTGACACAGAGTAAACACTCAGTAAGGATTCACTGGTGATGGTGGTGGTGGTGGTGGTGGGTCATGAATATGATCAAATTTGGAACGAGGAAACTATTTTAGAAGAAGGATCCCTGAGCATCTACCCATTCTGCAAACATATAAGGTCAGATCTGATTTGAAGTAAGCAATAGCCATGTTTCCTATCAAAACACACAACCTGGAAGTTACCTTGGACACATCAAACAGATGCTTGATGATGTGAATGATGTGAGATTGGAGAGATTGCGTGAGGACAGAGGAATGAACATATTGGATATGTTCCATTTACGAAAAGAAGATCTGGGAATGCTTTAATATGAAGAATCCATGAAAACAGTTGGCCAATGTCCACACTAGCACCTAATGAATGTTGCTAAAAATAAGAAAGTGGTACAACCACGTTTATGTTTTTTCAAAGGTCTTCTGATTACTTCTGGGGAAATGGATGGGGTTTGTGGGGAGCAAAAAAAAAAAAAAAAAAAAAGGAGGAGAAGAAATTTAAAAAGTGGTGAGGGAGAGAGACCTGTTGTGGGTCCCTCTGTCCCGGAAAGAAACACTACCAGTTTGAACTAGGATGGTGGCCGTGAATATGGATTTGAAAACATTCAGGAGGGGCATTTTTATTTTGAAATGGATTTAATGGGAACAAGAAAAGAGAGGGAGGAGCCAGGGATCATTCCTAGGTTTCTGGCTTGAGAAGCTAGATGAATGGAAATGCATTTTCTGAGATGAGGACAGTGGAGAGGGGTCATGTTTTGGAGGCTGTGCTGAAGTTCAGGTTCAGAGGAATGACGAGACTGTATGCCATAGATCAGAGCATATACATCTGGCTTTAGTCCCTTAGTAAGAAGATGGGAAGTGTGTAGGAGGAAGGTGTGGAATGCTCTGAAATAGAGGGGAAAAGACAAGATCTCTGTTAGCTATTATGTGCGGCAATAACCCTTGCTGTGTTTATCGCCCATTTAATAGAGTATACATTACAACCCACAGTGATAATCAAGAGATGGGGGATACCAAATAAGATGCAGAGCTACCATAGGTGGGATATTTATTTCACTGCAAAAAGGTTCTCATTTATGAAAATGGATTCTGGATACATCTCAGCCCCTGCCTTTCTCCAGCCCTCCTTTCCTCATCCCCAAAAGAGCGGGCACAAATGCTTTTGAGTCAAAGTAATTGGGGGCACAGAACCATTTTGAAAAGACATATATTATAAGAAAGAGAGGGATAGGATGTGGAACAACTTACTCAAGGAATTGTTGAGTCATTTTTTTCCCCCTGAAAGAGAATGACATGATGAATACTAAAAGTCATCTTTGCTGCCATTTTCCTTAAAAGAGTACAGGCATGGAACCCTTCAGACCAATGATCAAAACCCTTCTTTACCCAAGACTAGGTATATTACATTCTGATGAGTTTCTTCATTTTTCTAGCATGAACTTGTTCATCTATAATACAGGGATCATAGTAATTTCACAGATTTGTTGTAGAGATTAAATGAGAAAACATTGGGGCGCCAGGGTGGCTCAGTGGGTTAAGCCGCTGCCTTCGGCTCAGGTCATGATCTCAGGGTCCTGGGATCGAGTCCCGCATCGGGCTCTCTGCTCAGCAGGGAGCCTGCTTCCTTCTCTCTCTGCCTGCCTCTCCGTCTACTTGTGATTTCTCTCTGTCAAATAAATAAATAAAAATCTTTAAAAAAAATGAGAAAACATTTATTAGGCTTCAGCTACAATGATTGTAATGTAGTAAATGTTAATTCCTTACTTCTTCCCCCCATTCATTTCTTCCCCTACATTATAGAGTCAGACTTCACCATGAGGTGTGACTAGACTTGAGCTGGGTTTTGGGTGAGCCTCCGTGGAAGTGGGGTTTTCTAACATCTGGGATCACTAATCGTCATCTATTTTCTTCGGGACCTTAACCCAAATTGGTAGAGTACCTATTCAACAGAGGATCAGGTGGCTACTAATGAAAGTCAGGGGGCTTTGATGGTCTAGGTAGTGCTCCCTGTGTGTCCTCAGAAGCTTGACTGCTTTCAGGTGTCTTTTGGAAACAGCAGCATCTGGTGGCTGCCTGAGCAGTAACCCGGCTGCAGGCTTCAGGGGGAGCAAATCACAGCATCTGTGTTTCCCCAGCAAAACAGCAGGGCTATTAAAATAGCTCTTAGGCACAATCTATCACTGCACTGTCTCCCTTGTTTGCACAAGCTGTAACTGGAAAAGTGAGAGTCTGGAGAGATGGCCTTGTATTGGTAAGGCACTAGAAGGGGATTTAGGGACACTTGGGTTCATGCTGGCTTTGCTAACCACTTCCCAGGTGACCTTGGACAAGTCACATGGAATCAGAATGCCTCCCTTTCCTGATCTGAAAGCCTCCAGAGACATTCTGTGGCAATTGCTTTTTGGAGAATAGGTAGGATTAATAACAGAAGGTTTCTTTGGAGCCTTCTATAGGACAGTGGGAAAATTGTTCAATCTCTCTATGACTCTTTTTCCTTATCTGAAAGCAGGGATGAAAACAGCTACCATAAAAGGTGGCTATAAAAATTGACTGAAATACAGATTATAAAGTCCTGGATATGGTTCCTGACATATAATAAGCACTCAGCAAATGTCATATGCCTTTCTGCCCCTGGGCCATGATGTTGCCTAATATCAGTGCCAAATCATAGGGCTGCTGCTGTTTGGAATGAGCATAGAATCCAAGATCACACTAAAATGATCATTATTATCAAGTAAGATAAGCCTATTCTTCCCATCCTACACTCTTGTGCCATTGAACCCAGACCCCTCAAGTTTAACAAAGAATAGAGAATATTGACTTGAGAAGTAGTGCCTGGATCACTGTTGTGTGAACACACTTCCGTCAACCACGTGGGAGGATAGGGGTTGGCCTCAGACCTGGGAGATGTACAGGGCCACTTTCTGTGTCTTCTGCTCTGCTATATATATTCCCTTGGTACTTCTGTATAGATAACCCAATGCCTGGTACATAGTTGATATCAATGAATGTTTGGAGAAGAATGAAGTATGTATCTAATTCCACAGTAATCATTCACTGAGCATCTACTGTGCTCAGGAAGGCAGTCCACATGAACTTTCTCTTCATATTACTTATCTATGTATATTTCACTTTCCAAAATGAGTTTGGTTGGCTCCTTTTCATGGGAGAGTGGGAGCATGGGCAGCAAAATTCATATTTCCTTAAAGCTCTATGTTGTACTTCAAACCAGCATTCCTTACCTCACTGGGATACTGTAGACAAAACTATGTGAATTTACTGCAATCTGAAATCACTGCATCACTATTACGGTGCTTATTATTATATTTGCTGTTGTTTAACGCTACTTTATATTTCCACATTCTGTATTCTAATGCATTAGATGCAAAAGATTCCAATTCATCTCCTTCTGTTTGGGATTTTAAATAGGTTAATAGGATGCAAATACAAGGCACATTTTTGCATTCTGTTACAAATATTGTACACAGATATTGCTATGCTGTTTGGGCGAAATGAAATGAAATGTAATTTAATATGATATTTTCAAGCACATTAGATCGTTCCTGAGGGCTTTATGGCCTTGGTCCTAAATTGTGTTAAACCATAGCTAAAACAGGTCTGAACAAAATGAGTTTCTTTCCTCATGTTACTGGCCTCTCCTAGTTTGATGACTTTTTGTCACCCATGCCAAATGACGTTTTAGGTTTCATGTGGTTAGGCTGGGCTAGAAATGAGTTTGAAAATACTCAGCTCTGCTCATGAGAATATATTGCAGTTTCTACATTTAGCCTGCTCTTCAAGTCACCAGCCATTCTATTTATTTATTAATTCACCAAACTCACTCACTCACTCATTCATTTATTCAACTCTATGTCTTGCTCTCTGCCCCTAGCATTAATCTTTTTGTTCCCCCCGCCCGCTCTTTTCTGAGATTGAAGCTGTGTGGTCCTAAGTAATCTCCTTAGCAGGATTCTAAGACGGTGCCTGGTTTTTAGAATGGGCTGCGTATGGGAGAACAGGAAGGGCAGGTGTGAATTTTCTCTTTTATATAGTGAAGTTTCCTTTATTTCAAAGATTAAATGAAATAAAGTCTGCAAAGTACTTGGTGCAGTGGGCATGAATTAGACATACAGCACTCAGGATTAACTGGACAAAAATGCATACATGAACCCATTTCTAAATCTATAAAATAGGAACTAAACACCTACTTATAGGTTTGTTTTCAGAATGAAATAACAGGCCAATAGTACCTAGAAGACTGACTGGCATATAATAAGTGTTTAATTTGATCTCTTTTCTGAAGAAAGAGAGTAGGACCACTACCCATAATATACAATGGCAACAAACAAGCAAACTCATTGGGGGCAGATTTGTCAATTCCTGACCTAAAGGACTGTGAGCACAGATTTTTTTCAGTCCCAGACACTTCAGCCTAACAGGTTCTTCCCAAGCTCATTCCCTTTCCATTTGGCTTTCAACCAACTGCTACAGAGCTTGCCTCTTCCAGCCTGACTCCCACGACTAGAGCATCAGGTGTGTAATGTCAGGATTCATAGTGGGAAAGGGAGGATTCACAGCTCCTCATCCCTCTCCCTAAAGTCAGTTTCGGATGAACCCCCAGCCCATCTGTAGCCCCAATCCCAATCTCTCCCCTTCAAAAATGCCTAGGCATCTGAGCCCAAGTCCTCTGAAACATAGACACCACATCTCCTCCAGTCCTTTAAATAACCAGAGATGCAGGAAGGAGCAAATAGAAAGACTGTAGCTACTTTGACTCCTTCTGTCTTCTCCCTCTTTGCCCCTCCACAAATGGAATCCTCTCCATTGACTGCACATCTGCATTTCAGCAGGAGAGCTGCACTTATTCAATGACAGCATGCCCTGATTTCCATTGTGGAAGATCCAGGGCTGGCTGAGATGACCCAGGCGTGACCGTCCTCTGTCAGCAATACTAGAAAGAAGCATCTGACTTAAAATCACGTAGCATTCGAGAGCACAGTTGTTTACGCTTCTCATCAGTCACTCAAAATGCTGGGCCAAGATCTGCCCCACAGAGGACCTGAAGGACATTCCGGAAGATTCCCCTTTCCTGACACCTCCACAGAGTTCCAATTAGGGCTCTTACAACTGACCTTATGACAAGAATGGCCGTCTGATGATACGATTACCACTTATTTTCCTTTCCTTTATTGGTCCAGGTTTTGAAGCTTGAAAGAAAGATGAGAGGTACGCCCAAAAGTCCTGTTCTTCTGTTCCCCACTCTCCCATTGCCTGGCTAACTTGCCTTGTCTTTCAGACACCAGCTCAAATGTCATTTCCTCAGGGAATTCTTGTATGATACCTCCATCTAAGTCAGACCAACCTGCTAAGTCCAATGTGGCTTCTTGTGCTTTCCCTCTGTACCTTAGATCACAGTTTGTGTGTGTGTGTGTGTGTGTATAAAATATAGTGTATATAGTATATACTATAAATTATAAATTTATATATAATATAATCATAAATTAAATATTATAAATTATATCTATAAATATATAATACATAATATATATTATATATAAAGCATAAATATATTACATATATAATATACATATATTGCATCCATATTATATAATAATATATGAATATTACACATATACACACAATAGGACAAGGACATGATAAATCATATACATATTTATTATATCATATATTACCTATGTATATATATTATACACATATATAATATATTCACCTTCCAGTGGAGATGACACACATTAATCACACACTAGGACAAGCACATGATAATAAATCATATGCATACACATATATGTACATGTATGTACATGTATACATATATGTATATGTGTGTGAATGTATATGTATGTATATGATTTATTATCATGTGCTTGTCCTAGTGTGTGATTAATATGTGTCATCTCCACTGGAATATGATTTATTCCCCAGCACAAAGCACAATCCCTGGCATAGAGTAAATTCTTGATGAGTATTTATTGAATGAATGACTAGATAAATAAAAGAAATATGATCCAAATACTAAAATAAAAGAAGGTGGTCAAAGGCACCAATTCCAAGTAGAAGATAAGTAGGTCCTGATGATGTAATGCACAGCACGGCAACTACTGTTAGCAGGAGTGTATCATACATTTGAAACTTGCTCAGAGAATTGATCTTAAAAGTTCTCATCACACAAGGGAAAAAAAACCTGTAACTCTTTGAAGTGATGGATGTTCAGCAAACTTCTTGTTGGTGATCACTTCCTAATATACACATATATCAAATTATCATGTTATGCACCTAAGACTAATACAATGTTATGTATTAATTATATCTCAAAACTAGGGCAAAATAAATTTTAAAAATTTTATAGTGAAGAAATATTGACTATTTGGTTAATCTGAGCATTTTTTTTCATAGCTGGTAATGTTTCATCCACAAACTCAGTGACTCAGGACTCAATGTATAGTCAGTCATACTCACAACTCAAATTTATTACAGAGTTTCGGCAAGAATACACGGCTGGATCAGGAAGCGAAAAATGTAAGTGGAGTCTAGAGGGATCCATGTTCAAACTTCTTAATCTTTCTCCCTCCAGTGAGGGCTCACACGGAATGCTCTCTACCACTAGCAGTGAAAATCCAACATTTGTGAGGTACTTCTGGCCTCAGAAAGCCCATTTGAGACAAAGTGTCTAAGGTTTTTCTTGGGGGCTGGTCATATACACACACTGTGCATAACAACTACCAAAATTTCAATCTCCAAAAGTGAAAGCTGGTGTTCAGAATAAACTACCTTGTTTGCCTTACAGTCTGGGGTACACTAACTAAACCCATCTTCTCAGGTATAGGGACCATTTTAAGAGCCAAGATTCCTGTTATCAGCGAAAGACCAATTTTGTAAGCATGTTCTTCTAAAGACAGCTGCCTCAGGCCCTTATGGTACTTTTTTTTTTTCTGCGTGGAGGACTAGACCTTATTTTTTGTCATGTGGGCAAAGAAACACACGTGTCCTCATACATATGTACTTGCTAGCCAACAAATGGGTGAGAGATGCTATAGGGTGAAGGGGGTAGGAGGGCCATACTTGGCATCCAACCACTTGGGTTTAAATCCTAGCTATACTTGCTATATTGCCTTGGGCAAGTGTCTTAACCTATCTATTTTCTTTACCCATGTGTGAAAATGGGAAAGTGCTAGACCTAAGTCACAGAATTGTTGTAAAGATTGAATGAGGGGCGCCTGGGTGGCTCAGTGGGTTAGAGCCTCTGTCTTCAGCTTGGGTCATGGCCTGGGATCGAAACCTGCATCTGGCTCTCTGCTCGGTGGGGAGCCTGCTCCTTCCCAAACCCCCTGCCTGCCTCTCTGCCTACTTGTGATCTCTCTCTCTGTCAAATAAATAAATAAAATCTTAACCAAAAAAAAGATTAAATGAGATCAAGCACTCATTCAACAGTGCTCGATAGGAAGGAAGTGCACATTAGCTGATGGATGGTGTCATCACCATGATCATTATTATTTAGGGATTTCCAGATATTTAATGGTCTTTCTGAGTTCAGTGCATGTAAGCTGAATGACTGATGAATCGGTGGGTGACAGAGCGCCTGGGTTCTAGTCCCATCTCCACCAGTTACTCCCAACCTCAACAGGCACGTCGGTTCTCTCTCATCTCTGTTCCTTCATCTTTACAATGAAGACTCTTTCCAGCATTGCAGTTATGCTCACAGGAAACAGGAATGTAAGCATGTCAGTATCCACCCATATAAGAAGTTATATTGTTACCAGACAAAGCAATTTGGGGTCATAGTTGTCATACTTTAAATTAATGGGCACTTACGAACCTTCAGCTGGGATGTGAATCTCTAGGTGGAAGGAGATAGGCTAAGCAAAGAGATGGAAGACAGAGGGAGAGAGAAACAGAGAGCACTGTGCCCCACCAGACTGAGTTCCCCAGGACTAGTTCCTATCTCCTAGGACTGAATCCCCGACATTTGGCATGTAGTATCTCTTACCTGGCAGGAAGCTCTGCTAAATGTTTCAGTATAAATGAATCTCATCAGCTGAAATTTTTTTTATTACTCCTGAGAGAATCAATGATTGAGCACTTACTATGTATCAAGCACTTGAAGGATTATCTTTTTGTAGCATTTGGAAGTCTTGCGAGGTAGACATAATTCTATCTAAATGATTCTCATCATTTGCAGACAAGAAAACTGAGAATCCGTGAGCTAGAAGTCAGAAAGCAAATAAAAGGCAAAACCAGAATCCAAACTCAGCTGTGTGAGAGTCCAGAGTCACAAGACACTTCCACCCACCTAACACTAAAATTGTTTTATTATTTTCATACTTCATTTTTCTTAAGTGGATTTCTCAAATTTTTAATAAAAGGACTAGTCAATAGTCAGAGTCTCATAATTCACTTTTAAAGTTTTCATAATGCACCTTGGCAAGAGAAGAACAGCATCCACGTAGACATTGTAAGGCGACCTCTTATCTATCATTTAAGGCTATCACCCCAACGAGGTGATCATTTGAGGGGAGTGGGCTTGGGGGGAAAAAATGAAACATTTATTAAATTATCCAAAAGATCGCTCTACTAGGCTTCCTTACATGTGCTTTCAAGGTGATAGATTAACTGAAATAAAATTATTGAATTGAGAAGCCATTCATTATAAAGGAATTTCAGGAAACTAGGATGCTTTCCATAATATTACCGCCAGAGCTGCCTATTAAGTGAAAGTATGAGTTCTTCCATGACAGTGAAACCTCTGGCTTGTCATCCTTTCCTCCCGGCCTCCTTGTAATGGTGCAAAAACTTATAATTTACAACTCTGACATAATTGGAAGGTTAATTAGTTTTCTTCATATTTTACCTGCTTTATTTTAACCACTATTTTCGTGGCCTTCTCCCCTCCACCCCATAGTTGCTTATGTCAGAAGTCAGTCTTTGCCTTTGTCTTTCTTTGCTGTCCACTGAGACCTAAGAATCAGTATGGCCAAGTCAGTCCTGCCTGTGTCAACAGCTGCATCCATTTCTTCCTTGCATCATCTTTTTTCTTTGATTTGATTCTAATTTCTCAATCAACAAGGTTTTGTTGAGCATATATAGTACATGGTATCACTGGAATAGGGGAAGGGACAAGATAAAAGGAAGAAAGAAGAGAAGGCAACCTCCAACCTCTGAAATTGTTGGGCTGGGAGGAGATAAGGTAGAAACGCAACAGAATACGAGAATGGTTGTGAGATGCTGCGAAAAAGCCTGTTGTTTGCTTTGATTTGGCTTGTTTGGTCTGGTTTTTTTGAGAGGGAGCGGGCATGCATGGGGTAAGGGGGTGTGGAGGGCAGAGAGAGAATCTCAAGACTGCAATCAACGCAGAGCCCAATGTGGGGCTCAGTCTCATGACCCTGAGATCATGACCTGAGCTGAAATCAAGAGTTGGATGCTTAACCTACTGAGCGACCCAGGTGCTCACCGCCCCCCCCAAAGCCTGAGTTTTGAAACTGAATGCCCACTGATCTTCCACTTGTGGGCAGTGGGAATGTCCGCAAAGTACTAAACCACTCTGAGCCTTAGTTTCCCGCACCGTGTGATGGCGAACAATCACATTCATGTCCTGGGAGTGCTGTAACAAATGAGAAGGTGGTGATAGTGGGGGCCTGGCATAGAGTTGGAACAAAGGAAGCTCTTGGGACCTGTCCATGACTCTCCCTCCTCTATGACTCCCCTTCCCATCAACCTAGTGCTACTACCTTGTGATAGCTGCAGGCAGACCAGAGGGAGTGCAGAGGGAAGCAAGCTTTGTGTGTTCCAGAAAAGTCAGGGAAAGTAGAAGATGTGGCTTTTGAACTGGACCTTGAAATATTAATGAGACGGTATAAGGGTGATGATGATGATGATAATTGGAAGAGGAGGAGGAAAAAACAATAGCTAATGAAAGAATAGTAAATATTGCCTGGTACAATGCTAAATAGTTCACAATAGGAGATGATTTATTTTCCAACAAAATTTTATGAAATGGATGGCATTATTCCCCCCATTTTAATGATTAAGGAATAGATTCAGAAAGTTTCACTGCCTGAGGTTCTAGAATAGCTAAGTAGCAAAGCTGGATTTCAAGCACAGGTGTATTGGACAGCAAAGCTAAGGTTGAGTCACCTTTTGAATTCTCTTGGGCATAGACACCCACACTTCTATTGACTTTTTCTTCCTGACTGCTGGGATCTGGTTGATTTTCTGTAGCAAAGGATCCCTTCACCAGTGACCAGAGCCATCCTTCATTCCAATGTGTGTTTGATGTCCTATAGGAGAAGGGCAGGTTATGAAGGGGAAATGGGCATAAATGTTACGAAAAGAAGGAGAATCAAACACCAGACATGGCCTTTGGCAGCGTTAATTTTCCTCACAGTAACTTATCTAAGATTTAGCTAGTCTTATATTAAATAATAAGGAGTTACCATAGCAACCTCATTGCCATGTAATAACACTCACATCCTTCCCAACTGTAAAATCAAAGCTAGAGAAGCAAAGAGAAACCATCAAATTACCAAATAGCCCTCTTCTTCATCTCCTTTTTTTCTTTTATAGAATGATTATTGATTACTTACTTTACTGTAGGTCAGTGACACTATTAATAATTTCTCCCTTCCCCCGTCCCCTCACCCTCCCTGCAACCAAGGAAGGACTCGAAAGGAGCACTCCAGCACTTGGAGTGACAGGTCTCCCCTTATTCCAGGAGGATAAATCTTGAGTCAGTGCCATCTCCTGCCAGCTGCTGCCAATATTGCTCTGGGGGCATTTATTTCTGTTGCTGGCTGTAGTATGCTTAATTAACCCTGTGCACTCGCCACATCTGCTCCAACGCCTGCTCACTGCATCTCTTCACCTTCTGGCAGGAATTTGCTGTCCATATTGGATCCCTGGGCAGCAGTGTCTGCAGCAGATGTTTTATCCATGGTGTGCCCAGAGTGGGGCAACTCTCTGCCCCTCCCTGTCACCTCTGCATACCTGCTCCTGCTTTTTCTCCTCTTCCTCCTGCCTGGTCTCCCTGCAAGGCTCCATTCCTGAGATTAACCTCTACCAAGAAGACTTCACTGATGTCCTCATCCTGGATGAGAGGTCCCTTCTCCAGTATTCTGTAGGCTCTCCTTACTTCTCTCTGTATTGTACCTCCTAGCAGGCCACACACACAGTAGGAACTCAGTAAACCTCAAACACCCTACTTCCTTAACTGTGGATGGCATGGAACTGTTTATTGGCTCTAATCTATGGGTAGTTAATCAGGCTGACTTGTTCTTCGTTTCCTTCTTCCGAGATTTTCACGTGTGAATAAAAGTAGATGGACTGAGAAGCAAGTTTGGTTTATCTGCTGTATCTCTAGCAAACCACATCTTTTTAATTTCATGCATCAATGGAATGATACGTCATGCCTGTTACAGTGGGACAGCTTGCTACCTTGTATAACTCAATATGCTGATGCAGCTGGGCATGCAGAATTATTCCCAGAGGGAGGCAGACCCAGGAAATCAGAAATGGTACGAACTTTCCTGAGGTGGTGTTTCTATACCCTTTCCCAAAAACTTCATCCACCTGTGGGACCTGACCTTTTACAAATTAGCTCGATGAAGGGCATCTTTGCCTTTCCTACACACCAGGTCCTGGGAGCAAAATGCCTAATGAGGGAAATTTTCTTATTTGGGACCAAAGGGTCACTTACTCAATCGAAGAATATTCACTGAGGACCTCAATAATTATATAATAAGTGAGGGAATGAATGAAAGAGTAAAGTGTCCCAACTTCGGCCTGGCTACCAGACTTGTTATTCTACAACCCATTCAAGCCACCCCCTCCCTGGCATAGACACTTTTGATAATACTGCATCGTTTGCAGAATAAAGTCCAAAGGTCTCGACTCACTGAGGCACTCGCATGCTTCTGCGGTCTGGCTTCAGTTCCTTCTGTTGTCCCATGCCCTTTCTCTGCACAGCCACACTTTCTCTGATGCTATCATTTATCTGTTCTCTATTGGATAAGCAATAACACTTCTGAAGGGTGATACTTGAATTTGAGAGTTTATTAAAAAAAAAAAAAAGTTCCTCTTGAACATCCAAAATCTGCTATCTCGGGCTGGGTGAACATCTTTAAAGATGTCAGAGCTTTCCCTCTCAGCAAGCCAAGGAGCCCAAGGCTCTGACTCAGGACTGAGATTCCCAGAAGCTGGGGTTTTGTTTGCAAGTGAGAATGACCTTCAGCAACTCAGCACAGAACTGGGAGGATATTGAATGAATCTGGCCCAACCCCTTCATGTTACTTCTAAGAAAGCTAAAACTGTGAACAGTTAAGCACTTGGAGGGCACAGGGTTCAGGTGACCATGTAGATGCTAAAATCCAGCCTAGGGCTTCTCCCAGTCCATCCTGGTTGATACCCAGTTGCCTTGTGGAAGACAACTTTTCCTCCCACGCAGTCACTCATCAGCAAGAGCTTGGGGTCATTGATGTTCTTCTCTAGGCAGATCACATGTCACCTTCTCTTTTCAGCTCTGAAGTTGTGAATTTTCCCCCAAAACTTCAGTCTTCTTCTGCCTAGCTGCCAATGGGATCCCTGAAGCTCCATAAAGTATTCTCTCCACTGGCCAGTGCTACAGATGAATGCCATAAATACTAGCTGTGGGTAACAAATGATTCACACAGGGAATAAAAATTTGTTTTCTCTGAGAGGTTACATAGTGGTATTGGTTAAGAGGCATATCTTACTGTTGGTTTCAGGCAAAACTGTTGCTGAGTATCTGACATGTATCGGTCTCTGTGCACCTTATTGATGAGGTCAGACATGAACCTTGTGCTGACAACACCTGCGTGCATGGAACCCCAGTCAGTAATGAAGTTCTCGGGCTCTCCTCCAAACTCATCTATAGGTAGCATGTCTTGGATTCCCTATTTCTCTGAGTTCACACCCTGAAAGAACAGTCGGTCCAATTTGAAAAGCGTGTCATTGTATTAGGTGACATACATGAGAACGTGGAGTCTTCCCATAAGTGGCACTTACCCTCCTTTCATCTTGGAACCCACTTCCTTGTACACATCCACCCCTGGAGATGCATCTGACCAACAGCTAAAAAGTCATTTCTCTGCATGATGCTGGGTGCTGGAAGCACAAAGATTAGTTGCTTACTCAGACCTCAGGGGGCTCATGGTCTCCTCCAGATCCTGTTTGATTCTCTGATTCTTATCTAGACATGCAGAGTTTGTTCTCCTGTCTTCCATAGCTGCACAACCTGCTCCTCCTTCTACAGAGGGCCAGATTTGCTGTCTGTGTGAAGAACATCATGCTTACCTCCTGGGGACCACGTGCTTTCTTTTCACCTCCCCTCTCCCTGGGAGTCCTACCTCTCCATTCCCACCTTTTCTTCCAACTCAAGTTGAGAGCCCTCTCCACTTGATTAAAAGATTGTGGTTCTTCTATGTCAATATAGCTCAGTAATGCCGTGGGGGGGGGAATGTAGTTCTTACTTTGTAAAAAATTTCTGGCATGATTTCCTTCTATCTGGGAGATCTACAGCGTTCTTTCTCTCCTTTTCTCCTGGAAGCTTTCTATCTCAGCACATTCAAAACCTACCTATTCGTCCTGGTCTAGTTTGGAAAAAAAGAAAAGAAAAAAGAATGCAGGGTATCCTATTAATAGTTTTTTGTATTGATTATGTGTTGAAATGATAATGATGTAGGCATATTTGGATAACAAAATACATTATTAAAATTAATTTTACCTGTTTATCCTTTTTAAGTATGGTTACTTTTTTAATGTAATGTAAATATATATATGGCTTGCATTGTTTCTGTTGGACAGGCTGGATCTGGAATAATATCAGCAACCTTCTTAAAGTGGAACTTTATTTGAATGACTAAACGATCTTCGGAGAGTGACTGAACTTTTGGTCTGCCCCCTGGAAAATATTGAATTTATTATCTCTATTTTTATGCAACTACCTTATAAATAGGGTGACCGTATTTTGGATTTGCCCAAGAAAGTTCCGGTTTATGCCTATTGTCCAGGCATAAATGATTATTAGTGCACACCTTTCATCATCAGAAGAGTCCTGGTGCAAATGATAAATTACACTGTGACTCTATTTATAAAAGATGTTCTTGGAGCAGCAATTAGGTCACTCTGCAGAATTTTCTCTCTGAAGAACTCTAACCCAGTGTTGCCTTGACTAGAGTGACTATTCTGTCCAGAAAGACCCCCTTTTCTATGGTTTTCACGATCTCCCTGCCCCAGCAGCACTCCTTCTGGGAAGAAGAGACACTTCCCACTTAAAGTCTCCATGAAAAACAGTCCTCGATTACTGATTATCATGGATAGCAGCACTGTGAGATATTTCCCTGGCCAAATGTTAGAAACAAATGGCCACAAACTAGCTTGAGTCCATAGGCATTATCCTTTCATTAGCTCATGTTGTGTTTTGTGCCAATTATATAAGCCAGCTATAAAAATAATCAGATACACACATTACCTACTATTGAACATCCCTCTTTCCAGTTCAGCCCCTTGAAGAAAGCCTGGACTGGCGAGTGTGTGGGCGGGCTGGTGTTACAGACAATAGTTAGCCCTTGCCCAGCCTCAGCCTCCTCACCCATCAGGTGACTTCAGAGAGAACATCTACCTCACAGAAACTGTGGTAGAAATGATAGAAAGGTTCCTGGCACTTCTGTTTCATCTTTGGCTCTTGATGCAAAATGGCCTCAACCTCATTAGAATTCTCTGGATCTTATGGGGTAGTTCCATAGACCATCAAGTGAAAAAGTTGTGCTTAAGTATTCTCTTGGTCAATGCACTACTTGTAAACTCCAACTAATTTCCAAAGTGGCCACATCCCTCAAGGTTCTGCAACAGCTACGAGTCAGCTTGATAACCCAGAGAGCTGCTGGAAGAACCGGTCCCTTTTGGTCATCGATGCCTCCTAAATGGTTATGAATGTTTTATGTAAACCCATAATAGGAAAGGGAGAAATTCCACTCTAATGTATAACCTTCTACTACCTACCATGACAGCCATGACAAACGGACATCTGACAGTTTCCATACTGTCAATTAGAGAGAGCTGCTCATGGCTTCTGCTTTTGAGAAACATTAGCCATTACTGGAGAAGCTGTGCTTCTCAGTCATTTCCCAGGGTGTCCCCCCACCCCCATTCCCTCTATCTTTTCCTCCTTGAGTGTACCTTCTGGCACCAGACATACATGCTGGCTGCATCATTAAGTGCTGAGACTTTACATCTTAATTCTGTGTGAGAGGTTTTCTCTGGGGGCAGCGGTGCATCTGTGGAGAAAGAGTTTCAGTGTATAATGGAGGTGATATGTTGGAGGATGGTGATGACATATTTAAGGAAACAGCTGTCCAGAAACTGTTTTTTGTGTGTATACATGGAAGGGACAAATGAAGGAGTTGGTTAGGTATGATTGTCCATAGGCTGAGACAGAATGTGTGGCTTGGCTTGGGCATTTCCCAAGGAAAAACCTTGAAGTACTTAACTCAGGCAGGAAAGAACAGGGATGTAGGTTGTAGGATAATATACTCGACTTGTATTTTCATTTTTTAAGTAGGCTCTGTGCCCAATAGTCGATTTGAACTCACAACCCAGAGATCAAGTATCATATCCTTTACCAATTGAGCCATCTAGATGCCCCTCAACTTGTATTCTTTTTATATCTGGAAGCTCATAAGCTATCGAGAAATATTATCACCAATTCCCACTTCCTTTTGGATGCCTCATAATATTATTTAATAGTTTCTTAGACAGAATGGGGACAAAAAACAAGATGAAATCATGGCTTAATTTTTTAATGTAATTCCTTGTGAAACAAAAAGATGTCTGTGTTCAGTAGCTGGATAGATGTATGGCAAATAGGGGAAAGGCAAGCTGTGTAACATCAGGACCAGTTTCTATAGCAACAAAAATGTCAGCCATCCTTTTGGCTGATCCTATTAATCTGGAGTAGAAGCAATGATACTGACACACTCGAAATGTATTTAAACCAGAAGGTGAAAATACAACCCAGCTGTAGATTTAAAGCAGAGGCAGGGCTAGACACCAACATGATGTGACCAAAACAGGCCATAAGGGAAAGTGAGGTGCTCTCAGATACGGCTTCTGCATTTTTGTTTTTAGTGATTAGATGAAGTTCCAAATATTCTTGGACCCAAATTAAAGAAAAGGGGGGGTGTGTGATGGGTGAAGGAGATATCCCATCACCTTTTGTTTTCTGTTTCCGGAGCAAGACTGTCTTTTCATTAGTGTTGGCCAGAATAAACACATGAAATCAATTGTTTTGAAGATAGTGAAATTTGCAACTATGTGAGCTCCTGACATTGGTGCATTCTTGTGCATGACTTGTGCAGTCTTCTGAGAAAGAAAGAGCTGAATTCCTGAGAAAAGAAATCTGGTGTTTGGACCGGAGTGTACGGTTGTGGTTTCTGCTCTTTTTTTTTTTAAAGATTTTATTTATTTATTTGACAGACAGGGATCACAAGTAAGCAGAGAGGCAGGCAGAGAGAGAGGAGGAAGCAGGCTCCCTACTGAGCAGAGAGCCCAATGCAGGGCTCCATCCCAGGACTCTGGGATTATGACCAAAGTCGAAGGCAGAGGCTTTAACCCACTGAGCCACCCAGGCACTCTGGTTTCTGCTCTTTTAACCACACTCAGGGTTAAGGTGAGGTTGTGAACACACACTACTGGTTTATGGTGGTGATCACTTTGGCGCTGCAGAGTCTGCAAGGCCTCCCTGAGGCCCACATGAGATCACGGATGCGGAAAAGACTCTGAAAGAAGCCTAAAGTGCTCTAGGAGTACAAGGAATGGTGATTAGTGGTAAGGAATGGCCAGAGAAATATTCTTTACTAAAGAGTACCGGTTATAGACAAAGCTTAAGGAAGCAAGTTGCAATTTCTGACTATCTGGGTCAGTGGTTTGATTTTTTTTTTTTTTTCCTAGAGAGACTCTAAAGCTATTATTCTGTGCTATTCCCCTTTGGTGCCTCTTTTTACATTCGAATTATTTAAAGAGCTAAATATTTTCCCACTTTGCAAAGCAGAATGACAGTCCCCAGTATATTTTGCTGCTGGAGCACAAAATAAATGGGGATGCAGAACCGTGTCATTATGATAAAACACCATCTTTTCATCTTTATCTTAGAATTTCAGACTCCCCGGGAAAGATGACCTCCCCTCATTATGAAAATGAATTTGCTAGCAAAGAAAGATATCTCTTAACTTGTTCTTGGGTCTTCCTGTTTCCAAAAACATAAAGGGAAATTAGCTCTGCTCATTGTTCTTGGTTTAATAGAGCCATTTCCCTTCCCCACCTACTCCCCAAATCTCTAAAAATGACTGTTGAACAACAGAAAAGAATGGAGACTGAAACCAGCAAGGAAAATTTTAAAAAGTACATAACATTTGATTAACCATCTTCTGTAAAGGAATAGAATCTGTTTTTAGAAATTAGTGGCAAAGGGTCTGGATATTTCTACCCCAGTCTGAACAGACATTTTTACACTTCAGAAATAATTAACACTCTCAAAGCAAAGGAGATGCTTTCCACTGTGCCTTGAAATAAAATGTTGTTTTTGCACAAACTGCAGCTGGGGACATGTCGCTGTCACCTTCAAGCCCTGCATCATGACTGATGACTTGGGACGTTGCCCAAATCTCAGATTCGGTATACATCCATCCATCACCAGTCAAGTATGTGTCTAACACTATGCTAGGCTCATGGGGATAAAAGGCAGGGAGGATGAGGAGAAAGAAACTAGATTTTTACATATATATGTAAATATATATATATTTAGTAAATACACACATATATACATATATGTGTGTATTTACTAAATATATATATATTTACATATATATGTAAAAATCTAGTTTCTTTCTATATATATTATATATAAATATATATAATATATATTTTAAATAATAAAATATATATAAATAAAATAAAAAATATATATTTATATATATATATTTTATATATATATATATATTTTTTTTTTTACCAAATTTGAGTCATTGAATGACCATCTCAGTATTAACTCATTAAATTAGAATAAAATGAACCACACAGCCTGGTAGAACAGGGGAGCCTTGATGATTAGTTAAGATGAACACATTTTTAAATTCCTATTTGTTCATCAGCACTTAGCTCTTTGGTGAACCTTTGACCCATGATACCCAAAGCCCTTTTTCTAAAATAATATAACGTGGAAGGAAAAAGATTGGTTTCATAGTCAGATACGGATTCAGGTTTAGGTCCCATCACTAGCTGGTTGACTTTGGGCAGCTTCTGAGCACTCATGTCCTCTTTTATAACATGCAGAGCAATAGATCCCAACACACAGGGTTTCACAAGGACTAAACAAGAGATAGATACAAGATGCTTAGCCAAGGAGGTAGCATATCTTAAGGATCCAATTAGTGCTGGCGACTGATTATTATCATTACTGTGAATACAATTTAGTATTTTGAAGTAGCCTTTTTTATTTAGACTGTAAAATAAGGAAACATATTTTAGTACCAAACTATACGTAAAAGAAACACATTCAGATGTCTGATGCTGAGCCCATTTGGGGAGGCCTCTGCAGTAGGGGAAGGTTTAGGGACATGGGGAGTCGGAAATGTGGTGGGACTAAAGGCTGCGGTCGACCCTGGCAGTGGAGGAAGGACCGTGCATGTCTACTGGACACACTTATTTGTTTTAAGACTATGGTTTTATATTTGACTCACTCCTTTTGATATTTGTTTCCAACAGCCTTGCCCATCCCTCAGTATTTACCGATGGCTGTTAGAACACTGCTCACATTCTGTGTTATTGTTGATTCTCTTTCTCTAATGATCAGCCTATGATCAATAGAAAGCAGAGATGGCATAGTTGTCTCCTAAATTATCTAAACAGGAAGTACTGTTCCAGGAGTTTCAGAGCTGAGAATTTGTTGAGCGGAAACTGGACCCCATAATGCATAAAAGCATAAATGAATAAAAGTCCTCATTAAAAAAGGTTCTGAGGAAGCATTTAGGTCCCTCTATGACCATGTGCTCACGACTAAATCTCTGGCCAGATGAATACTGACAACTTTTGGACTGTAGGTTCTAGCCTTAGAAGAGGAGAGCAGACTGAGACCGTCTGCGAGGGTGTGAACAGAGGACTCTCAAATGACACTAGTTTTATTAGGCATCAATAGCAGGCCTCGTTGTGGCTCAGCTTTCATTCTAATCCACATACCCAAATCAATAATTTTGAGTGGGCTGCCATAAAAGCAGCCAGCAGATCAAGTATTGCCTGAGGGACCCCTTCACCCTTGGCTGCCAAGAAGGGTGACCCCTCTCCCTTGACTTGGAAGCCTGAGCTAAAAGCCTGAGGCAGCTCTTCTCGAAAGGCCAACACAGAAAATTTGCTTCCAGAGCTGCAGGGTGTTGGGGCTGGAGAGGTGAGGACATTCATGATGTCTGACCTTCATAGGCAGCCGGTCATAGCTTGGAACAGACATCTAAAACAATCAGAAGAACATTTTTGGCCTTATCTATTTTCAGTCCCAAAGCATCTCCTTACATTTCCATACCTGGTCCAGGCATCTGCACGTCTGCAATCTTTCAGATCTATTCTTCTTCCCAGTGAATGACCCACCCCAGTGCCCAGCCCCCTTCCATCCTTGCTTTCTACTCTATTTTATCTGCCCAGATGAAATAGATACACGGGCCAATTATAATAAGTCTAACAGTAATAATGGCTAGTGTTTATTTAATAGGTATCACGTAGCTGACACAGTTTAAGTGCTTTTCTCCTTTTTACTCATCTTCCCCACAAGATAAGGAAACAGAGGCACAAGGTAAAACACATCATCCAAAGAAAGAACTCAAAGGAGACAAGTACAGAGTATGATGAATAATGAGTTAGCCTATGAGGGGTGGGTCAGAAAAGGCTTAATAAAATTTAGGAGTGAATTTAATCTTAAGAGATGAGAGAATGGAAAGGAGACACAGCGGTGGTCCCTAGTAGCAGGGATGTGTAAGGCATGATGTGGTTTACTGCTCATGTTTAGGATGGTACTAGGCACATAATAAGCACTCAATAAACTACATGGAAATGAATCCAACAACAGGAGCACAGAGCAGGAGACCAGAGATAGAACAGTTAAGCCTGGAATCAATTGTTTTCAGGAGGAGTGGGTGAATAATGAAGCTTTCTATGCAAGTGAGAGTAAATTTTATGACTGCAACTCACAGATTTCTCATCATAATGAATTCTCCATTAAGTGTCCTCCTAATCTACATTGGCTGATGGATGAACCCCTGAAACAGAAAGTTCCCAGCAAGATCTATGGGAGTAGCCACATATCAGAGGAGACGAATGCCGTTAGTCATCAGGAATTGCAGGAGTCAAAGGAAGATGGGACCATTTGCGTGGACTCTGTTTGAAAGCCAGATAACAAATGAAGACCCCAGCTGTGCGTTGTCAAATGTTCTATTCGTATTAACCATGGCTACAGTCACTGATTCCTTAGCTAGCTTTGAGGGAAAAGCAGACAACTTAATGAAGGCACTGGATGTGCCTGAGATAGCACTACACTGGAGTGGAGTCCTTGAATGGCAGAGCTAGATGGGATCCTTGAGATCATCTAGTTAAATGAAATCTGGGGGCAGAGCCTAAATAAATAAAACATGTAATAGCAATAAATGGATCCTTCTAGCAGTTTAAATCTTCATCGTTTGGCAGACAAGCACTTTTCATTGCTTATAGATCTCCCAGAGCACGCATATGTATGGAAAACCCTGGTTTGAGTCCAATACTCTCATTTCACCAATGAGGAAAATGTAAACACAGAGCAGGGAAATGGCTCCCTAAGTATCCCTCAGGTGGCCAGTGGCAAAGCCTGAGCCCAGACAAGAATCCAGAAATTTCAACTCTGCTTGTTCATCCACTAGTCCTGTTCTTTGGTTCGAGAAACATTTATTGAGCAGTTACTATGTTAGAGACACTGCTAGCCTGGAGGATTCCTTGAAAGATCAAGTTCCTGTTCTTGAGAATCTGGACAACAACTGCAAGGACAATACTATTTCAGTGCGATCAGTACCAAACTGGAGGTTTGTGTACATCTATTTTACCCAAATATCGCAAATACAGAGGCTTTCAGGGATCAATCAGGAAACATGAATGAAACATGCTGAGATGAGAATAAGCCACAGGGGCAGCAGAAGGACCTGGGATATGGATGCAGAGTGCATTCAAAAAGATGTTTTTTTAATTGGTAAGCTCAGCTTGATAAAGAATATTTACAAAAAATTTACAACTGACATCATAATTAATGGTGAGACTCTTGTAGCTTTCCCACCAAGATCAGGAACAAGCCCAAGGATATCCCCATTCACTACTTTGTTTCAATACCACTGGATGTCCCAGTAAATGCATTCAAACAGGAAGGGGAAATAAAAGGTGTACATATTGGGAATGAGAAATAAAATGATCTTTGTTTGTGGGTGACATGATCATCTATGTAGAAAAGCCGAACAGATCAACAACAACAAAAAGCTCCCAGAACTAATAAGTGATAACATCAGATTGCAGGATACGAGGTCAACATACAGAAGTCAGTCACTCACCTATAGACCAGCAATGAACAAGTAGAATTTGAAATTTAAAACACAATACTATTAATACTATTTACATTAGCACCCCCCAAAATAACATACTTAGCTTATACAGCAAAATATGCACAAGATCTATATAAACTGCACAACTCTGGGATGCCTGGGTAGGCTCATTTGGTTAAGCATCTGCCTTTGGCTCAGGTCATGATCCCAGGGTCCTGGGATGAAGTCCCACATCCAGCTCCTTGCTCAGCAGGGAGCCTTCTTCTCCTCTGCCTGCCGCTCACCCTGCTTGTGCTCTTTTTCTCTCTCTGACAAATAATAAATAAATAAAATCTTTAAAAAAAAAAAGAAAAGAAAAGAAAACCATACAACTCTGATGAAGAAATCAAAGAACTAAATAAGCGGAGTGATGTCCCATGTTCATGGTTAATAAGAAGACTCAGTATTGTTAAGCTGTCGGTTCCTCCCTACCTGATCGATAGATGCAGTGGAATCCCACCAAGTTATATTGTGGCTATTGCAAACTGATTCTAAAGTTTACATGGAGAAGAAAAAGACCCAGAATGGACAACACAATTCTGAAGGAGAATAAAGTTGGAGGACTCACACTACCTGACTTCATGATCTACTACGAAGATACAGCAGTCAAGACAGTGTGCTATTGGCGAAAGAATAAACAAATTGATCCCTAGGACAGAATAGTGAGCCTAGAAGCAGATTCACATAAATGTAGTCAACTGATTTTTGAGGTATATAGGAAATCTCTGTACCTTCTGCTCAATTTTACTATGAACCGAAAACTTCCCCTAAAATAAAGTCTATTTAAAAAAAAATACTACATAGACAAAACAAGATAAATTTTTATGGCTGGGCCACTAGCTTGCTTCCCTGAATACTTCCCTTTATGTTTTACAAAGGTCTTTCACAGTATAGCCTTAATTCATAGAAATACATATTTAACAAACGTATATTTAACAATGTAGTGCATACATGCATATAAACAAAAAAAATCTGCAAAACTGTATTTTTATAAGTGAGCAGTCCTCCAGCACATTCCATTTTATTTTATTCCATTTCAATTGCATTTTGTTTAAATAATAATAGTTGTAATCTACTCAACTAATTTCTAGCAACCCTAATGGCTCTTAAACCACATTTTGCAAATGATGGCAACAGCATTAGAGCTTCCAATGATCCTGTGAGGCAGGTAGTGGTGGTTTCTTCCATTTTGCTACGGAGAAAATGGACTCTCAGGGAAACTGAGACTTGAGTGAGGGGCAGGCTCAGCCCGGAGCCAGAATTTCCTGGCACCTCAGCCATGTGATTAAGGAACCACTTTGCCTTCTCAAACTAAAAGACACTAGTAACACTGTGTTCCAACTCATACTCAAATCTTGACTTTTTTCATTGCTCCTGATAACAGAAAGTTCCTAACTGCCCAGTATTTATTACTTATTCCCATTTATCTGCTAGACTTCCCTCCTCTTGGGCAATCAGCATGGAGTAGCCTTTCCAGATGGGAATGCATTTAAATAAAGACTTGCTAGCTCATACATGCTTTTTGCTGTGCCATGCGTGCCGTTTGAGAAATCCCAGCAAGCCATTTTCCTGATGTTTCAATGCCGTTTCCTGACCTTGAGAGTCTGGCAAACGAATATATATTTTTCTTGAAATTTCAGGCAGTGGCTGTCATAGTGCTGGAAAAGGGAAACTTCTCCGGCCTCATATGTAAACCCTGGTGCTGGTTTTCCTGCAAGTTTAATAAGGCCAGGGCCATAATTGTAAATATTTAAAATCATGATGTGTGGCCAGATGGATTCATTATAGACTATATCTGTATTTAGACTCATACTTTCCAGTTCAGTGCTGGAAATGTCACAGAGGAAGACACACGGGGTTCGGGATCAGATCTGCATCCAAATGCCAAAGGTAAAACACTCATTTGTGTCCTCGCCTCCGGTTTTTCTAACCGTTCTTCTTAGTTAGCCTTGCCCAGACTGAGACGGGAGCCCAATGAAAACATAATAGATATAAATTGTGCTTCAGTTGTTGGCTGTTTATCTTAAGAAGAGAAACTTGTTTCCAGGCTGACTGATAATTGGACGTCCAAAAAGTTCACTAACAAAGGGAGAAGATGGGACAGCACTAAGGGACGAGAAACCAGAAATGTTTATTTACTTTCATAGTGCCCCCCACCTTCATTCAGTTATTTACCCTTTGGTTGATTCCATGAACATTCAGTGAGCTCCGCTCATCTAGCCAGCACCACACAGCATTCTCCCTTCTGCCCCCACGTCAGCTCTGCAGCAAAGTCTTCTGTGAATGAAGCAGCAGAGTTAGATGCCCACCCCACTGCGTTCCTGTGGGTTAGTGCAATGAAAGCACTTATCCCATCCTAGGAGGATGGCTAGTTTACACAGCTGCCCCCCCACCCCCCGCTGGGAGCCCCTTGAAGGCAGGGACTATGTCTTCATTCTCTTTAGTGTTCCAACACGGTGCATTTCTTCCCACAGAAAAAAAGGTGTTGGTGTTGGAGATGCTTAAGAATCTGAGGATGAATGAGTCCTGGTTCTGGAGGGATAGGATGCATATCCTAATTGCCATCTAGCGTTTTAATCCAAAGAATGTCCAAGTGAATTGGGCCCTATGAATTTAACACCATGTTTCCATTCCTTCGGTTAAGAGTAATGAAGGGCTTCCCCACCATTATTTCATTTGAAGGTAACATTTTTCTCTTTGTATTCTTTTGATGCTATCTCAGGGGCTTTCCTGTTGGATCTGTATGTTTCAGAAGCCCATAAAAATGACTATGTGCAGAATATATAGGGCTGTGTGTGTGTGTGTGTGTGTGTAGACACACAGACTCCACCTATGTAGCATGTGCTGCAATCCTTTGAAAGGATGGCTTGAAGACTGACTTTCCTACGTGTGGTGGTACTATAGATAACACAACCGAGTTGGAGTTGGAATAATCTGCCTTAGCTCACTTAGTATGTGACCGTGGGCAGAAGCCCATGTCTTCTTGGCACCTCTAAAACAGAGATCGTGAGAGCTGCCATGCCTCCCTCTAAGGAGGTGGCGTGAGCCTCCAATGAGATAATGGACGGGAAAGCCCTTTGCTGGTTGAGTCAATGTAAAAGATTAGAAAATGCCAAATGATTCGTGTTTATGACAAGATGGGGTTTGACAATGCTATTTACTGTGTGGGAATGTGAATGAGGAAAAAATGTACTTTCAAAGGTTCCTGGCACCAGGCAGCGGTTCTTAGTGCCATGCTGGCACTGTTTTTGGTTTTCCCTTTGAGTGCTGAACATATTCCCACTTACTTGGCAGCTGCAGAGCCCACTTGTAAAATTCCTTGTTGTCTGTTCCCTTTCCTTCCTTGTGCCCCTCCCCCCATGTACACGTGCATGCACACATCTTCACTTGAGGGAAACATGTGCTTACCCCTTTTTCGTGGTCATTTCTAAGTGGCCTGTGGCCCCTTCCGTATATCGGAGAGCCTCCCTTCTTGGATACTGTGCTCCAGGAGCCTTGCAAGGAAACCCACGGTGGGTGGATTTCAGGGACTAAGGTAGCTGTTCTCAGGAAGAAGACCATAGAGTCTTGGCTTTGGAATGCATGGTCTATGCAGGGATTTTGTCTTCCAAAACTGGCAGCTGAACCATAAGGATGCCTCAAGTGTGTGTTCCATTCTACCAACAAGTCCGAATCTGAGCAGCAGATTCTTTGGCCATGGAAAAGGAGGAATACCATTTTCTAAATTTATCCTGGAGAGGTGTAGACCTCGGAGGCAAGGTGGGGACCAATGACATTCTATTTATGTTAACACAAGACTCTGAAATGTTCTTCTGCTTGGAACTCTGTAGCAACTCCCCACTGACCATTCCATAAAGGCTAAGCTCCTTACCATGGCTGCACAACCCTCTGTGATTTGTCCCTGCTTCCTGTCCCGCCTTGTCATGGGTCATACCCATGTGCCTTGGGTTACCTAGGGCATCCATTCTTTCATGCACCCACTAATTTAATTCCTTCTTTTCAACATACATACATTATTGTACCTGTTACGAGCTGTTAGTGTGCAGGGTGCTAGGGACAGAGTGGGGACCAGTAAGGGCTTTGTGGGAGACAGATAATGTCTCTAAAGATATCCAGATCCTAATCTCCAGAACCTGTGAATGTTGCCCCAGATAGCAAAAGGACTTTGCGGATGTTATTACGTTAGGGGTCTTGAGCTAGGAAGATTGTCCTAGAGTATCAGTTGCCCTAAATGTAATCACAAGTATCCTTACAAGTGGGAGAGGGAGATTTGATGGCAGAAGAGGATAAGGAAATGTGACCATGGAAACAGAGAGTAGAATGATGTAGCCATATGCCAAGGAATACTGGCAGTCATTGGAAGCCGGGAGACACAGGAAAATGGATTACTCCCCAGGAGCCTCAGAAGGAGCATGTCCTACTGACACCTTTATTTTAGTTCTGTAAGGCTCACTTCCGATGTCTGGCCTGCAGAACTGGAAGAGAATAAATCTCTGCTGCTTAAAGTCACTAAGATTATGGTGATTTACTAAAGTTTTTCTTAGGTAGTTCCCTAGTAATAGGAAACTAATGCAGACCTAAAAGTCTAGCTATCAGCAGGAAATTATAGTTCAGTATAGGGAAGTGCAGGGTTGTTTTTGTTTTTTGAGATACAAAGTAGGAGAATTTGTCCTGGAATTAGCATATCAGGGAAGGCTTCTTGGAGGAAGGAACATCTCATGTAGCCTGAAAGCTCCATGGGAGTTGCTAACAAGAAAAGGAAAGCAAGCTCAGGTCAGATGGCTACAGGCAGGGCTAACTGCTTACACAAAGTGTACCTTGCTAGTTTCTTTGTTGTTTTCCTCCTGCTCCCTTTCCACCTACCATACATACACAAACACATTTCCCATATGCACGCTTCCTTATTTTCCACTTGGCAAACTTCTCATTATTATTCAAGATTGCTTCAATGCCCCCTTTGTAGGAAAGCTCTCCCTCTGCTCCCACCATGCCTCCTTGGCAGGGTTAGGAACAGGCCTTCTCGTCTCAAGGAGGTCCCATTCTTGTTTACCAAAGCTCTGAAATCATAGAAGTGAGATCCCTGATGAGAATTTAGCAGTGGCTCCTGCATTACCTTTTTCTCCCTCTCTTTCTTTGTAACCTAAATGGCCTAGATGTGGGGAGGGCAGCCTTGAGCAGAGAGAACCTTTCGGCATGGCAACTGGGGAGGAAGCCCATCAAGAAAGATTTTGTGGTCTCCTGGCAAATAGCCTCAGGTTGAAGAATTAAGGTTCTTGGTATAGTACAGATGTACTCCTATAGGAAATTTGGAAAACCTCCATAGACCTTTCTGACTAGCTGGTTCATCCCCATCAGGAGGCATTTTTGTCTTGGGTGTTGCTAGAATGCTTTGAGATCATTAAAGAAGAGAGGAACAGTGGGAAATACAGATGTTCTGGTTGCATCAGACACCTAAGCATCAGAAATTCAACTAATTATCTCTTTCTCCTTCCTTCCTTCCACCCAAAATGGAAGCAAAACTATGTGATCAAAAAAGATTTCCCCTTTTTTTTTTTCCCTTCCATTTTTCAACTGGTTGCTATGGTGCCAGCTATGGAGGACCCCTCTGCAGCTCTGAGTGTTTAGTATCAGGAGGTGACTGTCATCCCCCAATTAATTATTCATGTTTTCATTAAGAGCAATAATGAGAAACAGTTGAAATGAAAGGTCCCTAACATTACTAGGAACCCTAAAATATTCATTTATTCTTTGATTAGCAAACCTTCCTAAGATAGAGGGAGCACTAACTTTGAAGTCAGACTGAATCCTAGCAGCCACTGAATAGCTCTGATGTGAGGCAACATTTACTTTATGTCTTTGAGCATCAGTTATCTCATCTGTGAAATGGGAATAATAACACCCACATCTTAGGAATGCCTAAAGATTACAGTTAATGAAAATAAAGCATTTAACACAGTGTCTGGTACACTACTTGGCTCAGAGTAGCTGTTCAATAACTAGCATTTCTTCATGACAGGGAAGCTGGAATGGGCAAGCTTTATTCTGGTCAGGTTTGACTCAATTCACAGCTATTCATCCTCTTTGTTTTGAATGATATTTTTCTATTCTGGGGTAGAGAACCTTTTGCTTATTTGGAAATATAATCAGCAATCTCTGTGTGTAGAATGTATGCAACACAGTTTTAAAATTTGAAGGCATTAAATTGCGTTTAGTAAATACTTTGCTCGTTAAGTTTATATTTTCGGTGGGGGGAGGGATTGTGATTTTACTGTTTGTTTGGGGTTCTTTAGAAGTCTGTGCCATGGGTCAGTTCTTTAGTCTTGGGAACACTTTGTTTCATTACATTTGTTGGGGAACAGACAAGTTACACCTGCTAAAGCTCACAGAAATATTTGAGTAGCAATCTGATTCACCAGTCACTAAGTTCAACAAAGAGTATGTGACATGAAACCTGCTCATGTTACACGATGTGGTATAAGTGATTCTATGACTTCTTTGTCCCTAAATAATTGGAAGAGTCAAATGAGATAATGCATGCAAAAGCATTGTGAAAACTAAAGTTTTCATTGTAATGGATCATTATTATTCTAATTACTACTAATATGAAGAACCTAATATAGCATGGATCAATTATCAAGATAAGAGGATTTCTGAAGTTGTGAACACTTGGTACCCATTTGGTATTTAGTTTCATACTGTTTTGCTTTGTTCTCTAATTGTTTCATGCATTTTCATCTTACCCCTCTACTCCAAGTAAATTATAAGCATGTATGAGCATTTAGGCATTTAGTAGAATTCATTCTTTCAGAATCATTTACTGAATGCTCACCTTGTGCCAGGCACAAAGCTAAGTCCTGTTGCCAAAGAGGTGACTTTTCCCAGCCTCAGTAAGCTTTCTCTCTGTTGGGGGAGAGATGACTAGAATAGAGTACTGAGTGCTTAGACACGTGTTAGGCTCTATACTGAGGTTAGGGTCTGCCATAGTGTCTCTCTCCCTTCCGCTCTGCCCCTTCCTGCCTCCATGTGCATGTGCACGCTGCACGCTGTCTCTCAAATAAATAAATAAATCCCAAAAGCAAAAGGAGAGCCCAGCTTTATCAGATTAGCATCCACCCTTAATGACCTCACTATAACTGGATTACCTCTAGAAACATCTTTTCTCCAAATAGCATCACATTCTCATGTGGCACTGGGTGTAAGGACTCTAGCATCTCTTGGGGTGGGGGGTGGGGAGACACAATTCAGCCTGTAACAGACCCCAAATCAGAAGTAGGTCATGCAAAAACAACAACAACAACAACAAACAAACAAACCTGGGAGGAGGCCATGTGACTGAAGTAAGAATAAACACTGGAAGATGAGGTTAGAGAGCTAACGGGACCCAGATCTAGTAAGGCCTTTAAGATATAGGAGAATGTTGGATTTCCTCTCTGTGAAATGGGAAGGTATTGGGATAAAGAAACATCACCTGCCTTCCGTCTTTCCAGGATCACAAAAGCTAATGTATCAAGAATCGGCTGAAAGGGGCAAGGGAAGACAAATTGTTCCAGTTAGAAGGTGACCCAGAAGGAGGGAGAATGGTAGTTGGGGCAGAGTAACCATTGCAGAGTTGGTGACAAATGGTCAGATTCTGGATAAAGTGTTCACTGATGAATCCAATGAGGGATTAGGCAATCAGAATGATCATAGTGTTTGGAGCCTGTGCAGTGAGTGGATAGATGGAGTTGTCATAGATTCACATTTATTCACGAATAAATCAAGAGCTCAGTTTTGGACATGTCAGGGTTGGGATGCCTGTTGGATATCTGAGTGGTGATGTCAAGCATGCAGTTGGGTATGCAAATCTGTAGTTCCAGAAATGGTTTAGACTGGAGATATACATTTGGAAGTCATCAGTACATGAATGAGACATAGAGACATGCAACACAGGGGTGTCATTAGCAATAAGTTGACTTCTCTGAGTTTTTTTTATGCAAAATAAGAATCATAACCCTTCCCTCACCGCATTATTGTGAGGATCAACCAGAATCCAAATGTGAGGGATTCACATGAAGGGCTTGCAGTAAGTGCCCATGACATGAGTTGAATTCTAAGTTAGTGGAATCTTGGTGACGACCTCCTGAATTCTCATCTCTTGCTGCCCCCTTCTTACGGCTGGATTTGGTTCCCAAGCACCTTGAGATAGTTATATATTTCTCAAGGAAAGCCCATGCTCCCTACAGGGGGACACAGCAGTCCCATAATCCTTGTCCAGCCAGCTTCAGCAGCGGTTCAGAGAGGGTGTGCAGTGGTGTGCAGAGGGTTAATCCCATGCCAATGGGGATGTGCAAACCAGGAGCCATTCAAAATCTCAATACCACATGCTGCCTTAGGGATCATCATGTACTAAAGCCCAAGATAAAAAGGCCTGACAAAGATTATTGACGGTTTACCTTTTAATGAGCAGCTGGGATTGATTCTGTTCCCCTCTGGGATGGCTTTCTCTGTCCTTCTTCCACTGGAGAGGCCGTGGGGAGCAACAACAACAACAAAATACAAATCTCCAATTTGAATAATTGCAAGGATCCGCTTTCTAGCAAATAAAGTTTCTATGGGTGAGAAAAGGCTCACAGCTTTAAAAATATATATTTAGAGCTGTTATGATTATCATGATTATTATTAAGCACTCCTGGTACACTGGATATTTTCAAAGAGGCTGGTTGCCTCTAATTGGATATTCCTTGCAATTTCCCTCTGGGTAGGTCAGCAGTGTTAACTCTTAATCATCCAAGGCAATTAAATGCATGCAGAGCTAACCTGTGTACCAAAGGCTGCTGAATTGTTAATATAGTTATAATGGTAGAGCCAGACATAAGGGTGCTGTTTAGGAGGAAGGAGGCTGGTGAGCGGTGTGTGATCTCTTGCACCTGTCTTGGGAAAGGGAAATCAGACATCTGCAAGTGGCAATGGGCAACAGTTCTCCAGATACTGTCTTGCAGGCATATCCTGGTGTGCTTCTTTCTGGCTCGAATTCCTCTCCTTGCTGTGAGCCAGAGCTCCACTGGGGCCATGGGGTTCTTTGCTGAGCTTGGAATGAAGGCTTCAGGTCACCCTTGGGGTGGATGATGGTTACTAGACATAGCTTAGGGGAGGGAGAACCAAAAAGGGGGAAAAAAGGGAATTTTTAAATAATTTTTTTAACAATTTGAATATGTTGCCATAAGAAAACCAACCATTAGAGGTTATATGCCAGCTTTATTACGCACCCAACCTTGAATGTTTTGTTGAGACCCACTTAAGAAACATTTTACATTTTGACTCAGGAGATATACACATACCTGAAACAAAGTTTTATGGAATAATAATTACCCTTTTTTTTCTTTTACATTCAGTGAACTCTGATAGAATCTGTCCTATATACTGTTTTTTAAAAAGAGAATTGGCCATGACAACTAGATTTCATAACCTTCTGATGAACTGCAGTGCATAGTTTAAAAAGCACTGAGCTAGAGGCAGAAGCAAGGAGGTCTCTAGAATCAGTGAAGATGGGGATAGAGTAGCCTCCCCCAGGAGAAAATAGAGCTAAACCAAGTGAGAGATTCAGTTTTTTCTGTAGCCTTTTCCAAGATACAGTCCTAGTCCAGGGACCATGTCTATAGTAAAGCTGACGCTAAAGGAGTTGGCAGGATTTTCACTATAGGCTCTTAATGTGGCTTTGACTCTACTTCTGTGACCTTGACTTTCCCAGATCACCGAACAACAGTTTTGGAGAGTTTTTGTTTGTTGTTGTTGTTTTGTTTTGTTTAGTTTGTATTTTTTAATGCATTTTTAATGCATTTGAATCATGTTAAATTATCCTAACAGCAGTTTAAATCCTAGATCTGGTTAGATCTAGTATCAGAGAATGCTGGCTCTTTGCTGTTTGGCCCTCCAGGTCCACAGCCTAGCTTCCCCCGTGGCTTACCCAGGGAGACTGCAGCAACTAGCATGGTTTGCCCTCTGGTTACTGTTTGTGTAGTTAGAGGCAGGAGAAAGGAGGGTAGGAGAAGGAGGTCCGAAATTTTATTTCCTTACCTTGCTCCTTCCTAGGCTACAGGTTGATACCTGCTGTGTTCCTCTGGAGGCCACTGCTGCAGTCCTCTCCAGGTCAGGACAACTCCCACCTTCCTTTGTCCTTGAGGTTTATGGGTATAGTTCACTGCAACTTACAAAGAATAATAGGGCACCCTCGTAAGTGATACCTTTTCTAATCTGTCCTCAATCACCCATCGGTGCCATCAATTTCACGTTGGGACTAGTGCTAGACAACTTAGACATTCCTTCGGGAAGGATGTGCTGACCAGCTCTGTGGAATGAGGTCACCGGGCAACCTCAGCTCCCAGCTCTCCAGGGCTTGCCTCAGCTCCAGGACCACCTTGTCCGGGTCATGTTCCCCCTGGCAGCTCTCATCTGGTGACGGAAGCAAGCAAGGAAACACAGAGAGGCCATTTAGACCCAATACAGCACAGTCTGGACGGACAATATTCATACTCCAACCCCCAGTAGCGTGGAGCCCCTCACAATTACACTTCTTCCCCTGCTCAGTCCTGCCCATTTCTCTTCCCTTTGGTCTCTATTTAAAATTGTGTTCCCTAACTGTATCTCTGCATCTTCCTCCAGAAAGCCCCACCTGTAACAGGAAACTGACACCCAAGGCTATATAGAAGGGCCTGTTTTAGAAGTAGAGATATCTCCCTATGGTTTTTTGGTACCAAAAGGACAATAATACAATAAGTAAATATAATAAGTATAATACAATAATATACATAATTATGTATATTATGTATACTATACATATACATGTATATTATGTATACTATATACATAATATGTAAATATACATAATTATGTATATTATATTAATGTATACATAATACAATAAGTAAAACCTGCCCTGCACATCCTGCCTGACCTCCCTCTCTTAGATCAAGGACAGAGAAAGGTATGCACAGGGTCGGAGAGTCCTCTTTGGCAATCTATACTTCAGTGAGTGTTCTCATGTTAGGTTTTTTCTTCTTTTTGCACCACAGCTTGATTTCTGCTAAAACCCAGTCTCCCCAGTTTGTTCAGGGATGAATTCAAGCAACCAGCTCAAATCATTAGCTGAGCAGGAAAGGTATGACAATGTCAATGTGTGACAACTGGGAAATGCTCTTGGAATATTCCCAGACTCCCATTCTGAGGAGGAAGGGGGGACCCTGTTCTGGGTATGTCAGACACAGGGGCTTGCCCCTGAATGGTATGGCTGCTTTGTCCTACTTAGCACAGAGGCTTAGTATAGTTACAGAGGAGGACATAGCTATGAAAGACTTGATCTGATTTCTTTCTCTAGAAAGTTCTCTCCAACTATAAATATATTTCCTTTTTTTCTGTTTTGTTTTCATAACACAAAAACATATTCTCAGGATTTGTGAATTTTCCCTTTGTCAACAGGAAAGTGTGGGAAAAAGGGGAAGCTCTAGGGTTCCAACCCCTCTTTCTTCCCCTCCCCTGTTTAATCAAGCATCTCTGCCTTCATTTTCTGTACATAGCTATGGCTACACCAATTCAGCATTTTACAGATGAGAAACCGAAGTCCAGAAAAACAAGTAACTTGCCCAAGGTCTCTCAACAATTCGTATCAGAGCCAGGAATAAATGCAGGTCTTCCTGCTCTCTCCATTGCTTATAACCCAGTGTGATATTTTCTTGCAGATTTTCCCATCAAAGTATAGGAGCTTATGCAGGCACAAATGAAGAGAAAGTGTAGAGGAATTCTATGCCTTGGTGATAGGGAATGGGAGTTGCATTTTGATGATATGTGTGGGGTCTCCTGATACTATTTAAAATCATATGCTAGAGGGGCACCTGAGTGGCTCAGTGGGTTAAAGCCGCTGCCTTCAGCTCAGGTCATGATCCCAGGGTCCTGGGATCGAGCCACACATTGGGCTCTCTGCTCAGCAGGGAGCCTGCTTCCCTTCCTCTCTCTCTGCCTGCCTCTCTGCCTGCTTGTGATCGCTGTCTTTCAAATAAATAAATAAAATCTTTAAAATAAATAAAATAAAATCATATGCTAGAATCACTGCTTTATCTGTAGGAGGAATATGATTTATGCCCCTTTGCACTTCTAGCCTCAATTTCAGATCTGGCATAGACTAGGTTCCCAGTACATGCTTATCTTTGGTTGAATAACTGAATGAACAGATGAATTTGTGAAAATCCCTAAAACCAGCTCAAAGCTAGGGTGTTGTCCTACTTTAAGGGTGGTTCTTGTCTCAGATGCCCGATATTTCAGGTGGGGAGCCGGAAACGTGCCAGATTATACCGCTAGTGGGTCACTGGATCTGATGGAAAGGGGTTGGGGTGGGGATGAAAATTAGATGTAGGTTGCCATTAATGCAAGTAATCATGCGATGTGATGTATTTCTTCTTGAGACTGTAGCTTAAATCCCAATTACCTTCTGGTGACAAATGAACTCACAGAGCAATTCATTTTGACTGTTGGAGCTCCCACCTTCTGTGTTACCATCACATGGAGAAGGTGTATGACAAATTTCCGGATTTAATTTTAGTGCTTGGGAGCCCAAGTGGCACAATTACCAGATCAAGAGTGATGGCAGAATATTAACGTGAAGGGTTCATGTGAAGCTGAGTTATACCTAAGAATGCTCAAACCCAGACCCTTGGAAGCAATGTGGAGCTCCAGCGTGTCCCCAAACCTACGTTTTGGGATCTTTTCTTCTCTGACTTTATCCTGATTTCTCCCATTCAAAAGCTTCTGAGCCCTGCTGATTCTATCTCCAACATATCTCCTGACTTCCTCACTTTGTCCCACTCCTCACCACCTTCCATTTGATTATAAAAGGCAGTACGCTTAATGATTAAGCACATAGATCCTGTGGTCCGTTGATAAGAGTTCAAATCATGCCTCTGCTTTGCCCTCCCTATGTAACCTTGGCCAAGTTACTTAGATACAAATACAGGTTTGCCTTGCATATTATGCATGATTATACAAATAAAATACGTGGCAGATAGTAAATGCATAATTGCTTATAGTTTTTATATTAGGATTAGCATCCCAATCTCACTTCTATTTACTGTTCAATCATTCTCTTATCTGGGGACAAGCAAACACTATCTGTAAAGGGCCAGATAAGTAAATATTCCAGGCTTTGCAGGCCACATAGTCTCTGTTGTAATTGCTTAATTCTGCCATTGCAGAAAGAGTAGCCATAGACAGTAAGTAAACAATGAACCTGGCTCTGTTCCAATAAAGTTTTATTTATGAACTCTGAGATTTGAATTTCATATAACTTTCACATGTCATGAAATACTATTCTTTTGATTTTTTTTCCCCCAATCATCTAAAAATGTGAAAACCATTCTTAGCTTGCAGACTAAGCAGATGGCAAGCTAGATTTGGCCGTGGGCTGTAGCTTGCCGACCCTGGTGCTGATACACTGTCTTCTCTATGGTCGGCTTCATCTTGCTGAAAGACTCTTTAGAGCTTATTTCTCTTCCTTTAAAACCTTCAACGTCTCCACATTGCCTGAAATCAAAACTGCTCCATCTGACCTTGAAAGCACTGTGAGAAAAAGAAAAGAAAAAAGAAAGCACTTTGAGGGCATGGGCGGTCACTCAGGTATCTTCATTGTCAGAGCCCAAAACTCCCAAGTTGCCATCCCCAAACACCATCTCCCCAGGTGTTTGTCACATTCCTTATACTCTTTCCAAAAGTTTATGGACTTAATTTATGCAGGATAGAAAGAGCTGGGGAAAACCAAAAGGCTCTAAGATGATGTTACAAAAGCAGCCTGGCTTCTTTAAAAGCCTACTCACAGCCAGGGGGTCTGAGGCTACAGAAGAAACCCCTTCCCCTTGCTCTAGTAACTGCTTCCTCCAGGTCACTCCACTTACCCAAGGACTTTCCATTCATTAAACCTCTTCTCAGCCTCATGAAAACCCTATGATGAAAATCTATCCCCGCTTTGCAGTCAAGGCAACTTATTCACAGAGTGGTTATGTCACTGGCCCAAGGTCACACAGCTAGCATGTAGTAGACCCAGGACTTGAATTCAGGCATTGAGAGGGGAGGAGTTCATCCTCTTAACCATTACATTACGTCGAATATTGTCTTGCATGACAGCTGGTGACCTTCCGAGAGGAGCTTCTCCAACTGACAGAAATAAACATTCCGTGATGTGCATGAATGTGTATAGGCATATGTAATACCTTCCCTTGAAGTTAAATTTCCCCTTTTTGTCAAACGCAATGATAACAGGAGGAACATACGATACCTTATTTACAATTGCAAAACCATGCTGTTCCCTAATCCACACAGACAGTCTTGAAAGTGAGCCCAGACATGGAAGAAATGCTGCTTTAAATGTATACTAATCCACAGCGAAGGACTGATCATATTAAAACAGTTCCCATCCTCCTGCATTAGCATCATCAGAGGGCACGTTTTAGGCAGAAAGGGAAAAGCTGCTAAAATGAATTAGTCGCCTCATTTTTCCAGCAGAGAGAGGTGAGACTCCATGAATGTAATGTGCCACGACATAAAATGGCCAGCTTCCTTTAACAAGACTAATTCGAGCTGAGTCGGCACACGGTGGGGGGCGGACGTGCAGGGCACTCGCTCCTCCCCCGGACGCCTTCAGACCCATAAGAAAGCCTCTTTGGCAGAGCAGGGAGAGGAAACAAAACGCCTGAGGCTGGCTGTCTTTGGCTCCTTGACTGCTGGCAGAGCTGGCAGCCGGCTGCTGCAGAGAGCTCCCCAGGACCGGACGTCCTGCACCTCGTTCTCCAGGCGGGTTTGCCTTTAACTTGCTCTTTGATTTTGAGGTCGTCCCCTCAGCTCTCTACTTGAAGGTCCTCAGCGAGGACGTGGGTGTCCCTGTCACTGTATCCTTGGCCTTCCACTTCCCTGCAGAGCAAGAGGACCTGCGGCACAGTGGCTAAGACCTTGACCTGTGAAGACAAGCTCTTTGGACTTCAGTTTGATCTATCGCTCCCTGTGACATGACTTGGGACAACTGTCTAACCTCCTTGTACCTTGATTTTCTCACCAGCCTAATGGGGATGCTTACCTCACGTGGTGTTACAGGTGTTCAGTGACCTGATCCATATGATGCTTTTACCACACTCCCTGGCATAGGCTCAGCACATAATAAATAATGATCATAATTACTGCAGTCTTCCGTGAGGCTGTTATTGGAGAATAATAAATAACCCGTGTATGACGCCTTATAATTTTTTATATGAAAGAGTCACATTTAGTCCTCATGAAAAGGAAGCACACAATGTTTTAGGTCCACTTATTCCCAGTTCAGGTAAGGGTCTGAGAGTCTGAAAGGTTAAGGGACCCATCCCAGGCTAACAAAATGGTTATTGTATGGTATTGACTTGTACAAAGCGCTCTTTCCTGTGTTCTTTCTACATTTTGGACACTGTAACCTTTTTTATACATGTGAGGAGTGATTATTCTCACTGAAGTAAGAATCAGGGATCTCCGGGTTGCAACATCTTCTGGTATCATATTTGCTTTTTTAAATTGTTTAATTTAAATTCACTTAGCCAACATATAGTACATCATTAGTTTCAGATGTAGAGTTCAGTAATTCATCAGTTGTGTATAACCTCAGTGCCCGTCACATCCATGCCCTCCTTAGTGCCCATCACTAAGTCACCCCATCCCCCCACCTACCTCCCCTCCAGCAACCCCCAGTTTGTTTTCTATAGTTTAGAGTCTCTCATGGTTTTTCTCCCTGATGACTTCCCACTCAGTTTTCCCTCCCTTCCCCTATGATTCTCTGAGCTGTTTCTTATATTCCACATATGAGTGAAACCATATGATAATTGTCTTTCTCTGATTAACTTATTTTGCTCAGCATAATATGAACTATTGGGATTTAATTAAGATAAAAAGCTTCTGCACAGCAAAGGAACTAGTCAACAAAACCAAGAGGCGAACCATGGAATGGGAGAAGGTAGTTGCAGATTACATATCAGATAAAGGGCTAGTATCCAAAATCTGCAAAAAACTTATCAAACTCAACACCCATAAAACAAATCATCCAGTCAAGAAAAGGACAGAAGACATGAACAGACATTTCTCATATTTGCTTTTATATTAAGTTAAAAATGTTTTAAGGTTTCCAACTAAATAAGGGTGAGGGTAGTGTTGTCCTAAGCATCCAAAATACACATCTGTGTGAGCCTTGACTAGATTAAACATATTACAGAGCAATGTGAAGAGAAAAGGGAAAGTATTACAAATCTCCCACTTTGCAAAGCAGTAGTATGCACCAAGACAATAGACTTGTAAACCAGGCTGTTATCTTCAGAGAGAAATTCCCAAATGCCTTCCTTCTCGCCCATTAATTTGTCTAGGGCCGAAGGACTCAGTTTTTAGCATAAGACAGGAAAGACCCAGGAGCAGCTGATCATTGGTAGGAGGCTTTAACTCAGGAGAATTAAAGGAAAAGCTATTCTTTAACCTGGGGATTTTGTTTAGAAGGAAGAAAGAGAGAAACAGACTGGGCAGGTGTGCTCTTATAATCCTCTCTCCAAACCAAAAGTGGAATCTGCATTGGATAAACATGGATAATATTGAGGGAAAGTCTTCTACTCGCATTAATTATTCAGGACTCAGAAACTTCTTGGGCTACTCTGCACTCTGCAGTAGGGCACAGTGTGGTCAGGCAAAGAGATGCAGAAGGCAAGGGAAAATGCTGGTCAGTGCGCTCAACAAATAGGAAACTCCACCTCAAGCTGGGATGGGACAACCAATCAGTAGGCTGGATGCAGAAAATGACAGAGATATGAAGGTCTGCAGCCAGTGGGAACTGAGGGCGGGGCAACCAGGTTTAGACCAAGCTGCATAGAACAGCTATGATGGTTCACATGAGCCAGCAGAATAGGAAGGCAAGGAAAACCAAGCAGTCAAGGGTCACTGCCCCTGAGGCCAAAGCAGGCAAATGTTGCTATGCCAGACAATCACAACTCTGCTTTGCTTTCTCATAGGATTCTTGGCCAGGGCCTCCAAACAGAGGGGAGAGAACATTAGCGAGAAGGAGCATTATTGTGTGTGTGTGTGGTGTGTTTTAAGATTTATTCATTTATTTTAAAGAAAGAGAGAGGAGGGACAGAGAGAGAGAGAGAGAGATCTCAAACAGACTCCTCACTGAGCCCAGAGCCCCACTTGGGGCTCCTCTTGGGACCTCGAGAGATCATGACCTGCGCTGAAACCAACAGTTGAATGTTCAGTCTACTGAGACACCCAGGCACCCCAAGCATTATTAGTGGTGTTTTTTGTTGCTGTTGTTGTTGTTTTAACCAGATTCACTGGGCACCACATAAAAGGGCTTAAATCGTTGAATTGGAATGAATTTAAACTGACTTGGACATTTCGTTTCACTTAGGGTTTATTTTCCCTGCCAGCCATCATGAGAATTTGAGGGGAGCCCACAGGAGGCTTATTAAATGATAAACAAATTATATTTAATCTACACACATGAATTCTAGAGTGAGTCAAATTTGCCACAAGCATAGACATATATTAAGATTCCTTATTTTATACAGCTCTTTACAGTTTTAAAACACTGTATATATTGACATGTGAGTCTCACACTATTTTTGTGAATTTGGCAGGTCATGGATTATTTTCCCCATTAACTGATTAAGAAAATGAGGACTAGAGAAGGCAAACTAACTTCCCAGGATTAGAACTATGTGTGGCAAGGAAGGAAGGGACTTAAATTTATCTTCTATGCGGAAGCCAGCATTTCCCCCATTATATAATCTGCTGAACTACCTGTGTATGTTACACAGGCAACAAGGTAATCATGTTTGCCTAACATGAGCGGTCATATTTTGAAGATTATAAGTAAAAGGAAAAGTCATTTGGGGTATTTGTTTAGGACTCTGAAATACCAGAATCCTAAAAATGAGGAAAATGTGGAGAAATTTATAATAATTATGCTTCTTTGGTATTTAATATCTCCTGTGACCTATCCTCCTCTTGTGTATTTGTTTTTATGCCTCTTTGTCTAGAAACCCTCCTCCTTGAAGATGTTTCCCCTATATCCTGGGAAATCCCATAATCCATAAAACATGTGTATGGGATGCTAGCTTCCTGGGATGTAAATAGGTGTAACAAGGAAAGAGAGTTCTTTTTTTTTTTTTTTTTTTTTATTTGACAGAGAGAGATCACAAGTAGGCAGAGAGGCAGGCAGAGAGAGAGGAAGGGAAGCAGGCTCCCCGCCAAGCAGAGAGCCCGATGCGGGGCTCGATCCCAGGACCCGAGATCATGACCTGAGCCAAAGGCAGTGGCTTAACCCACTGAGCCACCCAGGTGCCCCAAGGAAAGAGAGTTCTAAAGGTCAAATAAGTTTGGAAAACATTGGGTCAAGCAAATTAAATAGACATCTTTACAAACCAATTTTTCAGAACTTTTGTTATGGTAAGTGATTTTATGACTACTTCAGAGGGATAAAATGTGCTGCATTTTCTACCCCATTCAAACATTTAGACATTTTTGTCAGTGCTCTTCTGTATTACTGTGTTCTTTTTTTTTTTTTAGATTTTATTTATTTATTTGACAGACAGAGATCACAAGTAGGCAGAGAGACAGGCAGAGAGAGAGAGAGAGGAGGAAGCAGGCTCCCTGCTGAGCAGAGAGCCCAATGTGGGACCCTGGGCTCATGTCCTGAGCTGAAGGCAGAGGCTTTAACCCAGTTGAGCCACCCTACTGTGTTCTTTAAAGGTGCCCTACTGTGTTCTTTAAAGCACATGTTAACACACCTTCATCAATAACTCTGATGGATGGGAGAGAGTCAAGCTATGAAGTGGGTCATTCCACTAACCATTAGGGTTGACTTATCTGACTGGATGGATGGATGGTTACGTCATGGTGCTGCATGCTCCAGCACACAGTGTGACCTTCCCGTGAGGACCATTATTAGGTCAAGTGACTATGGTCTACTAAGATTCTGATTTCTGTTTGAGCACTACTTGCTATAATCCAGTATCTGTAAGCCATGAGTTATGCTAGGAAGAAACCAGGTCTAGGTGAGAACCATGCTGTGAAAACAAACTCCAGCCTTTAAAGTAACAAGGCAGGCTTTTTGCTATATACCAGGGATGCAGGGACAAATAAAGCATCATCATTCTTTAAGGGCATCCAATCTGGGAGAGCAGGGATGATTGGGAAATGACATGGTGTAGACCCTAAAATAGTAACCCTATGTGGTGTTATACAAGAAGGTTATGTTTCAGTACAATGAGGAGTAGGGCAAAGAGTTTCCTGGTCTGTTCAAAAGGATCAGGGAAAGCTTGGAAGAAGTAGATATGCCAAGGTGGGGGGATTTGTAGAATAAGTAGTGTTTTTGCCTCGTGAAAATGTACAGCATCCCAAGAAGAGAGAAGAGCATATGAGAGGAACTAGGATTCAGCCTGTCCAAGAGGACCCATCTTACATTCAGAATGCAGTAGCAGGCTTCTTCTAGACAGAGGAATGGTTCAAGGAGGATCTATCACCGTGGGGTAAAGTCATGGGTAGTAGGAGCCCAACCTAGAATCAAAATTTAAGCTGTGCTCTGGTCTTGTCAGGGCATCCCAAACTAATCCTAATCCCAAAACAGATGCTGAGTCCCATCAACTAGGCAAAGGCTCCATGGATTCAGAAATGGACTACTGGCCACAAACTGTGGGCAAAACAACTCATTTTAGAAGGTACCACTTTTGGGGGACTGGGCCCTCTTTCTAATTCTTAGTGACTTACAACTCTTATCTCATTTTATCCTCATGACAACCCTTGAAATTTTCCCTATTGCTTTATTAAAAATGGAGCTGAGGCTGAGGCATAGCAGAATTTGTACAAGTTAGTAATCAAGCCAGGGCAGATCCTGGTCTGTTGAACCCTGGCCCAACTCCAAAGTCTGACACAGCTCAGTGACCCTGCGATAAGACCATGCTGCTTCTTGTTCCAATTCCCTGCCTCTCTCTGCAACCTTTGTCAGTGTTGGCCAAAGAACTAGTGGGCCTGACACTCCCATGGCATCCCTTGACATCCTCAGCACAGAACTGGAGCAAATCATGGCCCACTCTATCTATTGGCAATGCCTCTCAAGCCCACTTGCCTCTTTGTCATGGTCGTCTATTCACTTCCATGCTCACCCCTCATGAAATGTCATCAGGTTCCTATGATACATTTCTCTAAAGAACTCAATACATCAAGAAAAACTATCTCAGTCCCAAGCCATTCCTATAAGTTGGAAGTAATTTCTAGTCCTTTATTTCCAGGTATCCAAGATAAAGTATAACAAGGTCACTTCATCACAAACCTGAGGACTCCAAGGTCCCCATCTAGGAAGAATATCCTGTACATTTAATTTCTTTTCCTACTTGAGTCTATGCATCTTGTTCTATACCATAGGGCATCTTATTCTATACCTATCCTGGAGCATTTACATGGATCACTAAAATTGCTTAATGACCCATCAATAAATTCCTACTAAATATCACTCAGTTCAGGTCGTGGCCTTAAAGGCTGACTCAGGTAAGACCTTTCCCTACTCAGAGCCTCATGTTCCTCATTTATTAAGTAAGGATATTAGCTTTGAGATCTTTAAAATTCTGCTCAACAATGTAATTCATATCCATTTTATAGATGATGAAATTAAAAATCATGAGGTTAATGATTCAAATAACAAATTCCAGAACTGGAATACCTAGCCAGCTGGCAATGTTTTATTTTCAAAGATATCAACTGTTTAAAGTATTTATTGAGCATCTATTATGTGCAAGGCACTGTGCTGAGTATTAGGGATATGTAAGTAAAAAAGAACCCTCCTGCTCTCTAGACAAAAATTTATTTACTGAAGGAGATAGATACATCAAAAAAAAAAAAATCCAACATGATGTGAGGGGAATTATAAGAAAAGCATGAATAAAGTTTTGTGAGAGAAGACAGAGTTGTTACCTAAGCCTGGTGTCTAATAAAGCTTCCAGCAAAGGTGGTGCCTCACCTGGGGAAGGAGAGTTGACCTGTGCGTTAATGAATTTGACCAATGGCTAGGTACTCTTTCACAGCTTATAGAAAAAGACAACCTTTATTTTAGCTGTTTTGGAATCTAAAATCTTCAGCAAATAGAGTCATTGGATCTGTTCAATGGAAGAAGAGCCATAAGGAGATAATATAAAAGGACAAACAGAAAACGTCCTCTGAGATAGGGTGCTATATACCTGGAATGCTTGTCTGCCGTCTAGCAATAAATATGGCTGGCATAAAAATAAATAAATGTGTCTGATGAGAACAAGGGAAAATAAAAGAGAAGTAATTGAAAATAACAGGAGCCTACACACTGTCCAAGCAATCCACAAAGCCTACTGAGATTAGAATGATTTTAAGAGACAAAACCAAATTGATAAGGGAATGCCAAGATGAGAATGGAGGGAAAGACAACAGTAGGGACAGAGATAAATAACCTGTTTTTCAAGTACATGTCCAATAAGTTCTTAAAGGAGAGGTTGGCAGGGCCTCAGAGACTCGCCCGGTGTAATTTATTGACTAGAAAAAATAGACATTCCTTTAAAAAATTAATTCTTTGTCTTGGTGACTAGTAACAGGAGGGATTGGGAGATGGATGCTAGAAGTGAACATAAATCCCCTTCTAGAGAAGAGAAAGTAGCAGTTAGAAATAAAGGCGAATCCTGACAAGAAGAAGTTGATTAAGAAGTAAGCGTGCTCGGAGATTGAGAGAGTGGTCAAGCCTGGAGTGACTGATTGGAGAGTCTAACAAAGGCACATCCTAAGTTGGATCTCTGAGCATCCCTGGACATTTGGTGGGGGCATAGGGAAGGGTCGATACAGGTTAGGAGTCCAGGTCTCGTGCACTCAGTGAGCGGCTTCCCTGTGGATGTACAAAGTGCCTGAGAACAAGCATTTGTTGAAAACGAAGTGCAGGCTGGGCGCTGTGATGGGGGCTTTACCTGCGTTGTCTCATTGCTTTCTCATCACCTGCTGCAAGGTAGGTGGAATTATAAGAAAAGTGAGGGTCAGATAGGTTAAATAACCTGTTCAAGTTCACATGCTAAGTCGCAGACCCAGGATTTGAACTCCCGTCTGTCTGATTATAAAATCAATATTCTCTTTTCATTCCATTCCAATGAAATAGCCCTACTCTTTATTACATTTTCATAATGGATGTGTCAAGCCTCATAGCTGATAGGAGCTCAAATAAAGGTAGCTAGTAAAAAACAGAAATGGGACTAGCAAGAGGACAAGGAGGGACAGGATCTTTGTAATTGCATCATAACACCCATCTGACTGAAAGGGCTGTTGTGAGAAACAATATATCGTATGCTTTGTCACCGTTTTTTTTTTTTTAAGACTTTATTCATTTATTTCACACACAGAGAGAGAGAGAGAGAGAGATCACAAGCAGGCAAAGAGAGAAGGGGAAGCAGGCTCCCCACTGAGCAGAGAGCCCGATGCGGGGCTCGATCCCAGGACTCTGAGATCATGACCTGAGCCGAAGGCAGAGGCTTAACCCACTGAGCCACCCAGGTGCCCCTCTGTAGCAGGTTTTCATTGCCCTCTGTAAGGCACAGGTGCAGATGCCAGGTGTATACGGGCTTCTAGAGCAGTCCCAGTCCAGTAGACCCAGCACTGTTTGGCCTCTGTCACTTCATACCTCTAGGCCACCCCAAAGCATCTTGCAATTGGGACCCCTGACTGATGAGAAATCAAGACCACTTGAGCCTAACCAACTTCTGTGAACTTTGACCCCCAGAAACTCACGGGTCCTGGTCAGGGCAAACCTTGGAAGTCAGGGCTGAGGCGGAGCCACTCTGTCTTTCTCCTTGACATGTTCCCCCAATTCTCTTCAGCCAGGGCCACGAGAATCAGCTTGGGCAATCTGCTTCTGAGTAGCTATCCAGACCGGGAACGTCTGGGTTTCTCTCCTGCAGGCACCAGTCTCTGTAAGGGCGCTCACTGGCACTTCATCTCCCTTGCCTTGAAGGCAGCTGGTGGTGGCTGGCGGGTAAAGGAAAAGCCTCTGCAGCAAGCTGTCCGCCCTTCCAAGGTCTCCTGTGACTTCTTCTTCAGCACTCTCCCCAGGACTTCATTTTCTTTGTTTTTCTTTGCTAACGAAGGAAGGGACAAAGGCCGAAGTGGTTTCACTTCGGGGAGTGGGGAGGCAGAGAACAAAGTCTGTTTTCCTGCTCTGTAATAAGTCCCAAGTGAGATGACTGGTCTCAGTGGTTGATGGCAGCTTTTAGCTATGGATTCTTTTGTCACAGCATTGGATTCTAGGTGCCACTTCCTTTTTTTTTTTTTTCAATTTATTTATTTTCAGAAAAACAATATTCATTATTTTTTTCACCACACCAGTGCTCCATGCAATCCGTGCCCTCTATAATACCCACCACCTGGTACCCCAACCTCCCACCCACCCCCCCCCACCACTTCAAACCCCTCAGATTGTTTTTCAGAGTCCATAGTCTCTCATGATTCACCTCCCCTTCCAATTTACCCAAATTCCCTACTCCTCTCTAACGCCCCTTGTCCTCCATGCTATTTGTTATGCTCCACAAATAAGTGAAACCATATGATAATTGACTCTCTCTGCTTGACTTATTTCACTCAGCATAATCTCTTCCAGTCCCGTCCATGTTGCTAGGTGCCACTTCTGAGGCAAAATGAAGAGTCTCCTATACACCTGGTCACACATACCTTTAACATATACCCTGTCAGATAAAATTCATCATCTCCCTTTCAGTTAGGAAAACCAGGCTCAGGAAGGATGAAGTAAGTTGTCCCAAATTACACACAGTAAATGGCAGAGTCGGCTTCAAGCTAGGTCGGCCTAACTCCAAAGTTCACCAGAGGTAGCAACGAGATGCTCTCTTAAACAGGTGGGAAATGGTGGGAAGAGATTTGGGTGCGGAAACGTAGACCCTTTCCTGCCTTACTGGAGAAAAAAGTGAGAGGGAATCACAGAGAGACTAGCTCTCCAGGTGGACTTTTCCCATCTGGGAGGGGGTCCATTAGACAAGAGCAATGAGGCAATGGCCTCTGGGACATAAACATTAGAGGAGGGCCTTAAAAAAGCACCCCATATTCTCTGGTGCTACTGTTTGAAAGACTCTTTCCCCAGACATAGTGGAGCAAGATGTATTCCCAGATTAATGGGCCTGAAGCCTCAGGGAGCCAAGGCAAAGCCCTTACATGACTACATCGGGTGGTAGTCATTGGTTGAATGGAGGATGTCCAAGTGACCAACGTTGAGGATTGATGTATTTTTAAGGGGCAAATGGCACACAACACAATTCTGTTCCAGGTACTGAGCACGGAAGCTCTCTCCCGAATATTAGTTAACAGAGTGGTTCTCAAAGTGGGGTTCCTAACCAGCAACACTCGCATCACCTGGGGTTTTTAGAAATGCAAAAGCCTTGATCCCAGGGTCCTGGGATGGAGTCCCACATCAGGCTCCTTGCTCAGCAGGGAATCTGCTTCTCTCTCTGCCTGACACTCCTGCTGCTTGTGTTCACTCTCTCCTCTCTCTGACGAATAATTAAATAATAAAAATCATTAAAAGGAAGGAAGGAAGGAAGGAAGGAAGGAAGGAAGGAAGGAAGGAAAAAATGCAAAGGATTGCCTCCTCCCACTTCCTAGACCTACGACAGGATCAGAGACACCAGGTGAAGCCCAGCGATCTGGTTTACCAAGCTTTACAGCTGATTCTCTTTCATTAGATTTAAGTCAGGTTTACTAGAATATAATTGTCATACAGAAATAATTATCATTCAGAAGGCAGTTTGCCCTTTTTAGATGTAAAAGGTAGTTATGATCAATAGATATAGTTCTTTTTAAAAATGAGTTTTATTTATTTATCTATTTGACAGAGAGAGCACAAGCAGGGGGAGCAGCAGGCAGAGGAAGAGGGAGAAGCAGGCTCCCCATAGAGCAGGAGCCTAATAGAAGGCTGGATCCTAGGATTCTGGGATCATGACCTGAGCCAAGGGCAGACGCTTAACCAACTGAGCCACCCAGGCACCCCAGTACAGTTCTATAACAAGCACCAAAATAAACATGTGAAATATTGCCATCACCCCCCAGAAGTTCCCTCATGCTCCTTTGTAATCGCTACTCTCCCCCACCTCCAGTTCCTGACAACCACTGATCTGAGTTCTGTCCCCAAAGTTTTGCCTTTTATAGAATGTTATATAAATGGAATTATATACCAGGCGTCCTTTTACGTCTGCCTTCTTAGACTTCTCATAATCCTTTTAAAAGTGCTGTTGCACATCTTAGGAGCTCACTCCTTTTAATTGCTGAATGGTATTCCATTGTGTGCATGTTCCAATATTTTTAAGTTATTATTCATGCCCCAAAGTAGACCCTTGTGTTGTTTCCAGGTTGGGGCTTTTATGAATAAAGCTATTGCATATATTCATGTACAAGTCTTCACGTGGACGTTTATTTTCATCTCCCATGTGTAAATAGCTGGGAGAAGGGTTGTTGGATCACCAAGTTTAGGGTATGTTTAGCTTTATGAGAAACTGCTAAACTGTTTCTGGAGTGACTGTAATATTTGCTTCCCACTGGTCATGCAGGAGAGTTCACTTCTCCACATTTTCTCTGTCTCTCGGTATTATTATCAGTTGTTTTTTTGGTTTTTTGTTTGTTTGTTTGTTATCATAGCCATTCTAATAGTTGTCTAGCAATATCTAATTATGATTTAATTTTTATTTCCCTCATGATAAATGATGCTAAGCATCTTTTCATGTTTATTTGCCATTTCATCTCTTTGATAAAGTGTTTAAACTTTTTCCTATTTTTAAAATTGTATTGTCTTCTTCTTGAGTTGTAAGAAGTCTTTATATGCTCTAGATACAAGTCGTAATAGATATGCCTTTTGTGATATTTTCTCACAATCTGCAGTTTGTCTTTACAGTCTTTTTTCTTTTTTTCTTTCATAGTTTTGAAGAGCTGAAGTTTTTAATTTTGATGAAGTTCAATTTATCAACTTCATCTTTTCTGTTCCGGCTTTTTGTGTCCTACATAAGCATTTTTTTTTTCTGATCTAAGATTGCAAAGTTTTTCTCCTAATTTCTTCTAGAAGTTTTACAGTTCTAGATTTTTAGTTTAGGTCTATGTCTCATGTTGAATTAATGTATGTATATGATTTAAGGGGTTTTTAAATTTGCATATGAGCATCTGATTGTTCTGGCATCATTTGTTAAAAAGACTATCCGTTCCTCATGAAATTACCATTGTATCTAGTCAATAAATCAATTGACTCTCTATGTGTAGGCCTATTTTGGCCTATGTCATTAGTGTATTTTACTACCCCTATAGCAATACCCCTTGCCTTGATTACTATGGTTTTAGAATAAGTCTTGAATCAGATTGTCTAAGTCCTCCAATTTTGTTCTCTTTCAAAATTATTTTAGCTATTATAAGTCTTCATACTTTCACATAAATTTTATAATTAGCATGTCAATTTCTTTTAAAAAATTTTGATTGAAATTGCATTGAATCTTTAGATCATTATAGGGATAATTTATTTGTTAATAATAGTGAGTTTTCCAATTCACTAACATAGTTTATCCTTCAATTTCTTATCTCTTTTCTAATTTCTCTCAATTCTTTTTCTGTTACTAGCATACAAATTTGCATTATTTGTTAGAGGTATCCCTAGGTTGGTTTTTCTTTCTTTCTTTCTTATGCTGTTTTGGAGGATTAGTGATTTAAAAGAGCAGTAATGGTATTTATCCATAATGTTCTTTCCAGAATCCCGCCATGCCTGGCAGTGGTTAAATTAGGGGCTTTGCTATCAGACAGGTGTTGTGCATAACTAATGAATCACTGAACACTATATAAAAACTAATGATGTACTAAACAGTGGCTAACTGAACATGATTGTTAAAAAAGACAAAAACTAACTAGCTGAATACATACGTACATACAGTTAAACTAAAAACCAGGTTAACAGTAAGAAAAAAAAAAGACAAAGCTAAGTCTAAACCCAGTCCCAGCATTTTGGAGAATGATCACTGTGTAGTGTCAAAGAGCCCACATTCTAAAGTCAGGTTGCCTGGTTTTAAAGCGTCACTCGACCACTCTTTAGCTTTATAACCTTGCGTTCTCCAGAGTTCCCTTTCTTCATGTGCAAAATGGGCATAATAATGCAATTTACCTCATAGGGTTGTTAAAAGATTAGATAAATAGTGTCAATCAATGTCAAGCACGGAGATACAACTCAAAACAAGCTAGCTTTTATTATTTCTTCCTAGCTATATGACCTCAGGCAAACCAACTTTGAAAAACCTCCATCTCCACATTTATAAGTTAGGGATAATAGTAGCATTAATAGGACTGTGCTGAGGATTAAATGAAAATAAAACATTGAGGGCACAGAGCACAATGCGTGGCATGTGGTAAGCCCTTCTTAATGCTAGCTGCTAATATTATCTGTCTGACATACATTATATAGTGTATAGGGTCTAACATATATTGACATTAAGTAAATGAATATTTTAAAAACAGCTTCTGAACAATAAATACTAGCTTTGGAGAAGAGCTTGTAGGGAAAATTCAAAAGTTGTAGAAGCGGCTGCTAGAATATTTAGATGACGCACAGACTAACTTACTGGAAATTGGTTGTTTCTGATCATTCATGCTAAATGGCTTTCTTTGGTCATCCAAAGAATTACGCCCCCCGCCCCGCCCCGCTGCTTCTAAACTCATTGCAGATAGTGGTGTTCAAGCTTCAAACTAAAATCAATCTATTTATTGTAATGACTTCTAGTTACATACACCCAATTACCACTGTCATTAAGAAAGCGGTAGCTGCCAATACTGAGTAGCAATGTGACATTAGGCGTTCAATGTTTGTAGCTCCAAAGTGTGGCCGCCTTACGCAGGAAAATTAAAGAACACCCAAGATAATACCTTTTGTCATTAATTCTTCTTCTGTTTTCTAAACAAAACAACTGTACCACCTGACTGATGTTATACCAGACAGAGAGAGGGGTTCTGAAAGATACAAGTACTGGTTCAGTATTTTGGGCTATAGCACACCAAGGGCATAGATGGTAACGTAATCTCTAGAGAAATCAGCCAGTTTGGTACTACAGGCTTGTGCTGAGTGTGTTTCCATGGATCTACCCCTGGATAATATGAGAAATCATAAATTAGCTATATGTAACTGGGAAAGAGTAGATCAAGATTTAAACCTCTTTGAATGTCTAGCTCTGCTGTGAGATTTATAAAGGCGTATGTCTCTGGTCAAGTCATCTGCCCTCTCTTTTCATGCTCTTCATCTTTAAAATAGGCAGCCAGTGTAATGAGGTTGATTAGAACTTAATGATTCAGATTTTATTCTCTGGGCTCAAGATGCACTATTTGCCTTCAAACTTGTTGTGTTCTAGTTGGGGGGAAAAAAATTAAAAGGAGTCTTCCTGAAAAGGCAAATAATCGCCCAAAATCTGACTAAGAATAAAATTAATAACTTCAAAGGTAGTAAAAGTCAACATCATTGGAAATATGAATTAAATGAATGTTGCAGAATGTTTTCTCATCTATAGAACAGGTTTAATTATAACTGCTTTTCAGTGTGTAGAATTAGTGAGTTAATGTTTTTTGGACTTCTAGAATACTAGAAGTACATTAAAAGTTGTTCTCCCCATGAAACCTATCACCTATTTAAACCTCCCAAGGTTTTATATCTTGATACAGTAGCGAAGACTGTGCCCTGAAGACACTGAGATCATAAATCTTCCCCAGATGGTAAAGATCCAAATCAGTGCTACTATCTTCAAGGGACCAAATCATCCAATATTTTTAATATACATATTTTGTCCAGTTTTACCAACACCGAATCATCTGTGCTTCCTCTTTATCAGTTCTTTTAACCAAACATCTAAGGACCCAGCCTGATAATTATTACATATTGGAATCTGGTTTAAAAAAAAAACAACTTTGGAATCATATTGCCCTGTGTTATATTTCATCTCTGCTCCCTACACAACTGTATGATTTATTTAAACTGCTAAGAGGCTCAGTTTCTCCATCTGTAAAATGGAAATATCCTCACTTTATACGTTTTGATTTTTGGTTTTGAGATTTAAAAGAGATCAAGTAAGCAAAGCCCTTAGCAGAATGGCAGGCATATCACCTGGCATGTCACACTCCAGTGAAGTGACAAGGAGTTTCATCATAGCTCATTCTATTGGCTATAGTATTGGATTCCTCAAATAGCTTAAATTGAAGTATCCTAAAGAAAGCACCTTGTTTTAACTCCAACCCTTAAGAGTGTGGTTATTCTATATTTATATGACAGAAAATTCTTCAGTGATAACAATAGTTCAATAGTATGAGATGTGTTATAAGGGAAATTGAAAACATAATTAGGCACAAAAATGTATATATAGTGTGATCCCAAATATATGATATATGCATAGAACAAAAGGTTGGAAAGAAACAATGCAGAAGCTTGAAAGTGGGTGGTTGTGAGAATATGGTAATTTTTTTCCTTTTTCTTCTTTTCAAAATATGGTATCATTTTTATCCCTTTCAAAATATAAGTATTTTTTTCTTTTGTATTTTCTACTTCCCAAAATTTTCTATTTTTTTAAACAATGAACATATGTTGAACAAATTACAAGATAGAAAGCCATGTCTATTTAAATGCCTAGTAAAGAAGAAATCTGTATATATCAATTGTTAAGGAAATTTTGAACATAGTGAAGAATTGCTAAGACAATACCATCCTGACAGGACTGTGCTACTTAGTAACCAGTTATAGTCTGATGAATATTTACCCAATTCTCTCATAACCTGTTTCAATTATTTTTTCTTGCTTTTCCACTTTTGCCTTCTCTTTGTTATAACTTTATATTTAATTTAAATACGTATGCTATGTGTGCACCAGATCAATGTGTTAAAAATGGATGAGGACTATAACCAACCTATGATTGACATAATGTGTATATATTTTTTAATTTTAAAGATGAAAACTCCAGGTGTTCAGAATCCCAATGACTCCAGTTTTGGTTCTTGAAGGAGATATACAGTTTAGAGCCATGGCCTCCCACCATGAATTCCAGGGGATTATCTAGTGACGCCCACTCCTAAAATCCAAATTTGGTTTACTTAGGCATGACTTTTTTCTAACTTAAATCATCAATCTTCTGTCCTAGGACTAGTCATCGGTAAGCAAGACCAATGAATCTCTAGGACTCTCTCTGAGAGATCAGAACTGTAAGGAAAAATGGAAAGTGATTTTGATGGTCTCAGACCCCTTTTCTTGATGAGGAATGGTCTCCATGGTCTCCATAGTTAAACTAGAAAGGGAAAGTCTCTGGGTGGGAAGTTTTCAGACTTAGCATCAGTTTTTTAACCCGCTGAAGACTTTCCATTTCTTTGCTCAGTAGTAGTAAGGAAACAGCCACAGCTACTTATACACCAGAATATGCCTAACTTCTCAGTAAGATTTTGATGTTCAGACAGGAAAAATCTTATCTATTTCTCTTCCCCAAACACATAGTATATAGCATCTACATAATAAATATTGGTGAAATTCAACTGAAATTTTAAGGCTTTTAAATTCAATTGAAATTTTAAGGCTTTTAAAATTTTAACACTGTTAAGAATTTTCATAAAGGAGATGGAATGATTTGGAAAAAAAAGAAATCATATTTTATTATCACTATTTTGCTAATAAAATAGAATAATAAAGTCCCTATGATGGCCTTCCATGGCACTTAAAATAACCCTTAACTTTAGCCTAAAATACTCATGTGAATTGGGACCTCCCTACGTATCTTTCCAAGTTTGCCTTGTATCACTGCTACCCTCTTTTGTTCTGGTCCCATCACACTGGCCTTTGAGTTTCTGTAATAAATGTGCTCATTCTCACCTGAGCGTTTGCAGTTGCTGATCCCTCTACATGGAATGCTCTTGACAAGTTCTTGTTCAAGTCTTGTTAGCTCCTCAAAGAGGACTTTCCTGATGGACATATATAAAGTTATTCTCTTTAGTCACTGTCTGATCTCATCACCGTTTTATTTCTTCATAGAAGGTTTCTCTATCTGAAGTATTTATATATATATATATATATATATATATATATATATATATATTAGTTCCCGTATTCATCTTCATCAAAAGATAAACTCAGTGTAGGAAAGGGCTTTCTTATCTTCTACTATTGATTCTCCACCCCTGGATAATAATTGTGGAAGACAGTCAAGGAAGGAAAGAAGGAGGGGAAAGAAGCAGGGATGGGAGGGAATGGGTAGGGACTGGAGATTAGATCAAGCCATCCTTATAATTATCCTGCATGGTAGGATCCATAATCTCAATTTATAGATAAGTAAACTAAGGAAAGAAAAGTTAGGTATCTATATTGTGATCAGAGCTTGTAAATGAAAAAACTGGATTTCTAAACAGAATCTTTCTGAATTCGAGAATAGCTCTTTACCTTAAAAGATATTCTGGAACTTCTACTCTAACCATGTTAGAGTAATTGTTACAAGATTGACCCTTGCATCATAAACAATTAGAAAACTAGACAAAATACATGAAACAGCTGATTTTAGATGTGGAATAATAGGAAGCTCAGAAATGTGATCCCTAAGATAAAGGAAGCAACTGAAGGGAAAACTGCACTTGTCCTTGCTTTCTGCCTTGATGTGCTTTCTAGATTACAGCAGAGTGAAAGGGAAATCAAGTATAGCATGGCAAAATGAAGTTGAGGATGGGATGATAAGAATTCAGTGAGACTGAGACATCTGGAAGTAATAGGACAGAGATCCAGAGAAGAGCTTGGCATACAGAAAAAGAGCTACAGAAGTATGCACATAGATCTCCTTAAGACAATTTGCTGAATGCTAACCTGTGACCGTAGGGTTTTATATTCCCTACAAACCCTACTCAGCCAGGAAAAGGATAACTAGGGAATTGCAAGCCAAACAATTCCCAGAGCTGACAAGTGAATTTGATTTCTGAGCATCAGGAATAGAGAGATTTTAACAAACACCCAGAAAATTCCTTAGACACCCAAAAAGGGTCATGCCTTAGTGATTCATGCCTTAGTGTAGAGTAAAGGCTACTCTGGACTTGCTATGACAAACTTAAAAACTATCCTTGAAACAATCAGGCTGATTCACTACTAACTGCCAAAATGAACTTCAGTATCCTTTAAAAGAAGACAACAAAAATCAAGAGAGTCAATACCAATACATTTATAATGGCCAACAGCTAAAAACCAAAAACAAACAAAAACTTATAAGGTACATGAAAATGCAGGAAAATGTGACCTACAATTAGAAAAAAAGCTAGTAAATAAAGATCTAAGACATGATGGAATTAGTAAAACAAGGACTTTATAATAGCTATTATATATTACATAACTCATGGCTTAAAGAAAACACTGAATATGAAGAGGAGAAAAATGAACTCTCTCTCTCTATATATATAAACATGTCAAATAGAACTAGAGTTGAAGAAGGTATCTGAAATTTAAAACTCAGTGGAAAGGCCTAACAGTAGATTAAACACTGTGGAAAAAAAGATAAAAGAAATTCAAGACTTAACAATAGAAATGATCCAAAATGAAGCACAAGAGAGAAAAAAAATAGCTAAATAAATTTCATTAACAGTAGTAGGGGGGCAATATTCAGTGATTTGCATACAATTAGAATATCAGAAGGAGAGAGAGAAGAAAAATTACATGAAGAAATAATGGCTGAATTTTTTCAGATTTGACTGTAAACTCAGAGTAAAGAAACTAAATGAAAATCGATTAAGATAAGCAAAAATAAAACTGTATCAGGGCACATCCCAGTCAGTTTTCTGAGAAACAGTGATAAAATGGATATCTTAAATGAAGACTGAGGGGCCCTTGGATGGCTCAGTTTGTTAGGATCTGACTCTTGATTGTGGTTCAGGCCATGATCTCACGGATCATGAGATTGAGCCCTGCGCTGGGGTTTGTGCTCAGCAGAGAATCTGCTTGAGATTCTCTCTCTTCCTCTCTCTCCCTCTTCCATTGCCCCTGCCCCTCTCTTTCTCTCTGTCTCTAAAATAAATGAATGAATCTTAAAGAAGAAAGAAGGAGAAGTGGAAGAAGAAGAAGAAGAAGAAGAAGAAGAGGACAAGGAGGAGGAGGAAGAGGAAGAAAAAGGAGAGGAAGAAGGAAAAAAAGGAGAAGAAAACTACAAAGCATTGCTGAAAGAAATTTTTAAAAAGACTCAAACAAATGAAGAGCTTTACCATGTTGCCAGATTAGGAAACTCAAAAATTATTGAGGTATAATTAACATAAAATATATTATTAGTTTCAAGTGTACCTCATAGTGATTCAATATTTTTATACGTTATGAAATGAACCCCACCATAGGTCTGATAACCATCTGTCACTACACACAGTTATTACAATATTACTGACTATATTCCCTTTGCTGTGTGTCCCCATATCTTATTTATTTTAAAACTGGAAGTCTGTACCTTTTAATCACTTTATTATTTTTTTCCTTTTAATCCCTTTACCTAGTTCACCTGCCCCCCTTCTTCTACCTCTCTGGTAACTACTAGTTTGTTTCTTTTAACTCTGAATCTGTTTCTGTTTTGTTTTGTTTTGAAGATTCCATCTGCAAGTTAAGTCATATGGTATTTGTCTCTGTCTGGCATTTCACTTAACATAATACCTTCTTGGTCCATCCATATGTCATAAATGGCAAGATTTCATCCTTTTATAGCTGAGTAATATTCCATTGTGTGTATATATGTATGTTTGTGTGTGTGTGTGTATATGTATATATATATATCTCCCCACACACGTATATATGTATGTGTATACACACACACATATATCACTTCTTCATTCATGTATCAATGAACACTTAGATTCCTTCCATATCTTTTTTTTATTAGCATATTACTTTTTTTTTCAATTCATTTATTTTCAGAAAAACATTATTCATTATTTTTTTACCACACCCAGTGCTCCATGCAAGCCGTGCCCTCTATAATACCCACCACCTGGTACCCCAACCTCCCACCCCCCCCGCCACTTCAAACCCCTCAGATTGTTTTTCAGAGTCCATAGTCTCTCATGGTTCACCTCCCCTTCCAATTTACCCAAATCCCCTATCTTAGCTATTGTAAATAATGCTGCAATAAACATGGGATGCATGTATCTCTTGAACTAGTGTTTTCATTTCCTTTAGATAAATACCCAGAAGTGGAATTGCTGGATTGTGTGGTATTTCTCTTTTAAATTTTTTGAGGAACCTGAATGCTGTTTTCCATGGTGGCTGCACCAATTTGCATTTCCACCAACAGTGTATGTGAATTCCTTTTCCTCACATCCTCTTCAACACTTCTTATTTCTTCTCTTTTTGATACTAACCCTTCTGACTGGTGTGAGGTAATATCTCCTTGTGGTTTTGATTTACAGTACCCTAATGATTAGTGTTGTTGAGCATCTTTTCATGTGCCTATTGGCCATGTGTGTATCATTTTTGGAAAAATGTCTAATCCGATCCTTTGCCCATTTTTAAATTAGGATTTTTTATATTAAGTTGTTTAAGGTTTTAAACGTATGTTGGCTATTAATCCCTTATCAGTTGTATGATTTGTAAATATCTTCTCTCATTTAGTACCTTGCCTTTTTGTTTTGTTGATGGTTACCTTTACTGTATAAAAGCTTTTTAATTTAGCATAATCCCATTTGTTTATTTTAGTTTTTGTTCTCTTGTCTGACAGGACTGATTAAAAAAAAATATTACTAAAACCGGTATCAAGAACTTACTGCTTATGATTTCTTCTAGGAGTTTTATGGTTTTGGATCTTACACTCAAGTATTTTTTTTTAAGATTTTATTTATTTATTTGACAGAGAGAAACAAGTAGGCAGAGAGGCAGGCAGAGAGAAAGAGGAAGGGAAGCAGGCTCCCCACTGAGCAGAGAGCCCGACGCGGGACTCGATCCCAGAGTCCTGGGATCATAACCTGAGCCGAAGGCAAAGGCTTTAACCCACTGAGACACCCAGGTGCCCCTTACATTCAAGTTTTAATCCATTTGAATTTATTTTTGTATATGGTCTAAGACAGTAGCCCAGTTTAGTTCTTTTTCATGTTGCTTTCTGTTTTTCCAATACCACTTATTGAAGAGACTGTCTTTCCACCATTGTATACTCTTGCCTACTTTGTCATAGATTGTTTGACCATGTATGTGTGGGTTTATTTCTGGGCTTTCTATTCTATTACATTGTTCTATGTTTTTGTTTTTGGGCAAGTACCACTGATTTGATTGCTATAGCTTTAGATTATAGTTTGAAATCAAGAAGCATAACACCTCTAGCTTTGTTCTTTCTCAAGATTGCTTAGGCAATTTGAAGTCTATTGTGATTTAATACAAATTTTAGAAATCTTTTTTCTAGTTCTTTGAAAAATATCATTGGTATTTTGATGGGATTGCATTGAATCTGTAGATTACCTTGAGTAGTATAGACATTTTAATAGTATTAATCCTTCTAATCCATAAACACAGAATATCTTTCCATTTCTTTGTGTTGTCTTCAGTTTCTTTCATCAATATCTTACGGTTTTCAGAGTATAAGTGTTTTATCTCCTTGGGTAAATTTATTCCTAGGTTTTTTATTCTTTTGATGCAATTGTAAATAGAATTATCTTCTTAATTTCTTTTTTCTGATAGCTCATTATTAGTGTATAAAAATGCAAGCAATTTTTGTACGTTAATTTTGTATCCTGTGACTTTACTGAATTCACTTATTAGTTCTAATAGTTTTTTTGTGGAGACTTTAGGGTTTTCTACATATAAAAATCATGTCATCTGTGAATAGTGACAGTTTTACTTATTTATTTATAGTTTAGATGCCTTTCATTTATTGTTTTGCCTAATTTCTTTGGCTAAAATCTTGAAATTTTTTCATGTGTCCATTCTTTCCAAATTGAGTCACTGATCCAATGTGATCCTAATCAAAATCACAGCAGGCTTTTTTTTTATCATTAAAAATTGACAGCCTATTCTAAACTTTATATGAAAATGAAAAACAAACAAACAAACAAACATGCAAGAATAGCCAAAACAACATTGAAAAAGATGAACAAAATTGGAGGACTTATAGTACTTTATTTCAGAGCATTGTAAAACCATAGTAATCAACATAGAATAGAATTTACACAAGCATACAATTCAATGGAACAGAACAGAAATTCCAGAAATAGAACCACTCATATACAGTAGTGCCCCCCTCACCCACAATTTCACCTTCCATGGCTTCAGTTACTCATAGACAACTATTATCTGCAAGTAGATGAACTTCCTCTTGACATATTGTTAGAAGGTCAATAATAGCCTAACGCTACATCATAGTGTCTACATCATTTACCTCACTTTATCTCAACACATGGGTATTTTACTATCTCATATCATCACAACAAGAGTATAGGACAGTAATATATTTTGATAGAGGAAGACCACATTCATATAACTTTTATTACATTATATTGTTATAACTGTTCTTTTGTATTATTAGTTATTATTGTTAATCTTTTACAGTGCCTAATTTATAAACTCTACCATAGATATGTATATGTAGGAAAAAGCATAGTATATATAGGGTTCAATACATTTGTGGTTTCAGGCATGTGCTAGGGGTCTTGGAACATACCCACCATAGATAAGAGGGAACTACTGTATGTTTAACTAATTATCATCAAAGTTGCTAAAACAATTCAGTACAGGAAAAGACTGACTTTTTACCATATAGTGGCAGAATACTTGAATGTACATAGGAAGAGGAAAGTACTTGATCCTATCTCACACCATAAACCAAAAGGACTTGAAATGGATAATAGAACCATACAGAAGGGCTGAAACTATGAACCTTTGAAAGGAAAATAATAAGCAAATACGATAACCTTGAAGTAGTTTTTTTTTAGGCATAAAGCATGAGACATAAAGAAATACATAAATTTTACTTCCCCCAAATTACTATTTTTTCCTCTCTAAAGACACTGAAGAAAATGAAAAACCTGAGAGTGAGAGAAAATTTGTGTAAGTATGTATCAGATAAGTGACTGGTATCCAGAATGTACGTGTGTGAATGTGTACACACAAATCAATTACAAGATTAACAATCTTACATGGCCAAAGATCTGAACAGTTGCTTCACAAAGAAGATATACAATTGGCTGATAAATACATGAAAAGATGCTGTATCAGGTTCCTAGAGCACTTCTAAGTACTGTGAATGGGGTGACTAAATAGAACAGAAATTTATACTCTCACAGGTCTACAGGCTAGAAGTCTGAAATCAAGGTGTCAGTGGGGCGACACTCCTTCTGAAGCTCTAGGGAAGTGTCTGTTCCATGCCTTTCTTTGAGGTTTAAGTGTTGGCAATTCTTGGCATTCCTAGGTTTGTAGTTACATACTCCAGTCTCTGTCTCCATCTTCACACGACATTCTTTTCTATGTGTGCACCAGAATATATCTAAATAATCTTCTTCTAAGGATACCAGCCATTGGCTTTAGGGCCCACTAAAATTCATTTTGACTTTATCTTAACGTGATTAAATCTGCAAAGACCACACTACCAATAGGGTCACATTCACAGATACTGGGGGTTAGGTCATCAACATACCTTCTGTGGGGACACAGTCCAACCTACTACAGATGCTTACCATCATCAGGGAATTAAATATTAAAACCACAATGAGAATGCTTACTGAAATTGCTGGGGTTGTTTCATTTTGTTTTGTTTGAGAATACTAAGTGTTGACAGTAATGTAGAACAAATAGAATTCCCATGCATTGCCAGTGGGGAGTAAAATGGTATAGCCATTTGAGAAAACAGCCAATTTCTTAAAAAGTTAAACATGTTATCACCATAGGCCCAGAAATTCCACTCCTAGATATTTACCTAAAAGAAATGAAAACATACATGTAGACACAGACTCACATGTTAATATTCATATCAGCTTTATGCACAGTAACCAAACTTGGAAACAACCAAAATATCCATTAACCATTAAATGGATGAACAAATTGTTGCAGGTCAATGCCAGGGAACAACAGCAGTAAAAGGTTTTGGTCCATGTAATGACTTGGATGCCCCTCAGAATTATTATGGTGAGTGTAAGAAGTCAGAGACCAAACATACAGTATGACTAAATTTGTATGAATTTCTACAATAAAAAAAGCTAATCTATAATGACAACAATCAGATGATGGTTTTCTTGGGTGGGGTGTGGAGTGGGGAAATTTACTGAAAAACATCATAAAGCAACTTTTGGGAATTGATAAAAATGTTCCGTATCTTGATTGTGTTGGTGACTACATAAGTGTATACATTTGCTGAAACATAATGAGTATACTTAAAATAGTTTCATTTTATTTTATGTAAATTATGCATCAATAAACTGATTTTTTAAATATAGCCATCTGTTATTGGAATGGAGCGCCTCTGGGATAACTGCTCTTCTCTAAGTTACATTTAAGCGGGGCACTTGTGAGAACTAAATAGAACAACATCCACTAACATCCTGTGCCCCGCCTATCGTAAATAGTCAATCAGAGTACTTTCCTGTTAGGAAATTTTAGGACCTATGACATAGTGTTAATGTTTATATTTATATTTATTCAGTGGTTGCTAGTTATTCTATTTCACAGATGTGGACAATTATACCATTTTCTGAATTTTGCTGGTCTTGTAGCTTTTATAAATTACAAACTCCTAATATAAACTTGATTGTAGTATAGTAGAGAGAGCGGGTAGACTTTACTGCTAATCAGCTGGTGGTTTAAATTCTGGCCTTGCCATGTACCAGCTGTACAGCATTCATTCCTTAAAAATATCTATTAAGCAATTGTGATGTACCAGGTCCCCAGGCATAGGGGATGTGCATTAAGGGGATGTATTCCTAGCCTCATGGAACTTATAGTTCAATCCTTCAATTTATTTTCCTTCTCCAGGTTTCTGGGTTTTGCCATCTGTATACTGGGTTGGTACCTGCCAACCTTCCAGGGTGCTTTTGACGATTAAGTGAGATGACCAAGTAATCCTCCTGCCCTACCTGTGTGTCTTTCCAACTCCTTATTGTGTTCTTGTTCTCTCCTATCTTATCTATCCTATCATGTCCTCTCCTCTCTAGGCATGAATTTTTTTTAATTATTGAAATATAATTGACATACAAAGTTATATTAATTTCACATGTTCAACATATTCAACAATTCTATACATTACTCAGTGCTCACCACGATAAGTGAAGTTGCCATCTGTCATCTTACAACATTATTACAATATTATTGATTATATTCCCTATGATGTATTTTTCATCTCCATGACTTATTCATTTATAACTGAAGTTTGTACCTGTTAATCTCTTTCACCTATTTCACCCATCCTTCCCATCTCCTCCCCTCTAGCAACCTCCAGTTTGTTCTCTGTGTTTAAGAATCTGTGTGCATTTGCTTTTTGTTCTTTTGTATTTTTGTGTTCCACATGTGACATCATATGGTATTTATCTTTCCCTGTCTGATTCATTTACTTAGCATGGTATCCTGTAAATCAATTCTTGTTGTCACAAATGGCAAGATCTCACAGCAGTCAGATTGGTTAATACCAAAAAGACAAGAAATAACAAGTATTGGTGGGGATGTGGAGAAAAAGGAACCCTCATGTGCTGTTGGTAGGAATGTATGTTGGTGCAACCACTGTGGAAAGCAGTATGGACGTTCCTCAAAAAATTAAAAATAGAAATGCCATATGATTCAGTAATTCCATATGAATCTTTTTCATGTCTCTTTCTATGCTATATAATATACCACAAATGCCAACGTTTGGTTCTTTTCTTTTTCCCCCCTTATTTTATTTTATTATTATTTTTTAATTAACATATAATGTATTATTTGCCCCAGGCGTACAGGTCTGTGAGTCATCAGGCTTACACATTTCACAGAACTCACCATAGCACAAACTCTCCCCAATGTCCATAACCCAGCCTCCCTATCCCTACTCCTCCATCCCCCAGCAACTCTTGGTTTGTTTCGTGAGATTAAGAGTTTCTAATGGTTTATCTCCCTCCTGATCCCATCTTGTTTCACTTTTTCCCTCCCTACCCCACATGACCCCCAACCCTGCCTCTCAAATTCCTCAGATCAGAAAGATCATATGATAATTGTCTTTCTGTGATTGACTTATTTTGCTTACCTTAATACCCTCTAGTTCCATCCACATCATTGCAAATGGCAAGATTCTGGTTTTTTGATGGCTGCATAGTACTCGATTGTGTCTATATATCACATCTTTTTTATCCATTCATCTGTCGTTGGACGTCTAGGCTCCTTCCATAGTTTGGCTGTTGTGGACTTTGCTGCTATAAACAGTCAGGAGCACTGCCCCTTCGAATTACTACATTTGTATCTTTAGGGTAAATACCCAGTAGTGCGTTTGCTCATTCATAGGGTAGCTCTATTTTCAACTTGTTGAGGAACCTCCATACTGTTTTCCAGAGTGGTTGCTCCAGCTTGCATTCCCACCAAGAGTGTAGGAGGTTTCCCCTTTCCATACATCTTCGTCAACATCTGTCATTTCCTGACTTGTTAATTGTAGTCGTTGTGACTGGTGTGAGGTGGTATCTCACTGTGGTTTTGATTTGTATTTCCCTGATGCTGAGTGATGTGGAGCACTTTTTCATGTGTCTGTTGACCATTTGGATGTCTTTGCAGAAATGGCTGTTCATGTCTTATGCCCATTTCTTGATTAGATTATTTGTTCTTTGGGTATTGAGCTTCATAAGTTCTTTATAGATTTTGGATACTAGCCCTTTATCTGATATGTTATTTGTGAATATCTTCTCCCATTCTGAAAGTTGTCATTTGGTTTTATTGACTGTTTCCTTTGCTGTGCAAAAGCTTTTGATCTTGATGAAGTCCCAATAGTTCATTTTTGCCCTTGCTTCCCTTGCTTTTCACAATATTTCTAGGAAGAAGTGGCTATGGCTGAGGTCGAAGAGGTTGCTGCCTATGTTCTCCTCAAGGATTTTGATGGATTCTTGTCTAACATTGAGGTCTTTCATCCATTTTGAGTCTAGTTTTGTGTGTGGTGTAAGGAAATGGTCCAGTTTCATTCTTCTGCATGTGACTGTCCATTTTTCCCAACACCAATTGTTGAAGAACTGTCTTTTTTCATCAGACATTCTTTCCTGTTTTGTCGAAGATTAGTTAACCATAGCGTTAAGAGTCCATTTCTGAGCTCTCTATTCTGTTCCATTGATCTATGTGTCTGTTTTTGTGCTAATACCATACTGTCTTGATGACAGCTTTGTAATAGAGTTTGAAATCTGGAATTGTGATGTCACCAACTTTGGTTTCCTTTTTCAACATTCCTCTGGCTGTTCAGGGTCTTTTCTGGTTCCATATAAAAATTTTTAGGATTATTTTTTCCATTTCTTTGGAAAAAATGGGTAGTATTTTGATAGGGATTGCATTAAATGTGTAGATTGCTTTAGGTAGCATGGACTTTTTTTTTTTTTTAAGATTTTTTTTTTTTTTTTTTGACAGACAGAGATCACAAGTAGGCAGAGAGGCAGGCAGAGAGAGAGGAGGAAGCAGGCTCCCCACAGAGCAGAGAGCCCGATGCGGGGCTCAATCCCAGGACGCTGGGCGCTGGGATCATGACCTGAGGCGAAGGCAGAGCCTTTAAGCCACTGAGGCACCCAGGCACCCCAGGTAGCATGGACATTTCCACAATATTTGTTCTTCCAATCCATGAGCATGGAACATTTTTCCATTTCTTTGTGTCTTCCTCAATTTCTTTAATGAGTACTTTATAGTTTTCTGAGGTTAGTATTGCCTAACCTCTTTGGTTAGGTTTATTCCTACATATGTTATGGTTTTTAGGTGTAATTGTAAATGGGATTGACTCATTAATTTCTCTTTCTTCTGTGTTGTTGTTAGTATATAGAAATGCAACTGATTTCTGTGCTTTGATTTTATATCCTGACACTTTCTGAATTCCTGTATGAGTTCTAGCACTTTTGAAGTGGAGTCTTCTGGGTTTTCCACATAATGTATCATATCACCTGCAAAGATTGAGAGTTTGACTTCTTTGCAAGTTTGGATGCATTTTACTTCTTTTTGTTGTCTGATTGCTGAGGCTAGGACTTCTAGTACTATATTAAATAGCAGTGATAATGGACAGCCCTGCAGTGTTCCTGACATTGAGGGAAAACCTCTCAGTTTTTCCACATTGAGAATGATATTTGCTGTCATTTTTTGTAGATGGCTTTAATGATATTAAGGTTCGTATCCTCTCTCCCTACACTTTGAAGAGTTTTGATCAAGAAAGATGCTGTACTTTGTCATATGCTTTTTTGGCATCTATTGACAGTATCATATGGTTCTTTTTTTTTTTCTTTTTTTTTTCATATGGTTCTTGTTCTTTCTTTTATTAATGTATTGTATCACATTGATTGATTTGTAGATATTGAACCAACCTTGCAGCCCAGGAATAAATCCCACTTGGTCATGATGAATAATCCTTTTAATGTACTGTTGGATCCTACTGGCTAGTATTCTGGTGAGAATTTTTGCATGCATGTTCATCAGGGATATTGGTCTATAATTCTCCTTTTTGATGGGATCTTTGTCTGGTTTTGGGATCAAGGTCATGCTGTCCTCATAAAATGAGTTTGGAAGTTTTCCTTTCATTTCTATTTTTTGGAAGAGCTTCATGAGAATACATATTAATTATTCTTTAAATGTTTGGTAGAATTCCCTTGGGAAGCCATCTGGCCCTGAGCTCTTGTTTGTTGGGATATTTTTGATGACTGCTTCAATTCCTTACTGGTTATGGGTCTGATCTGGTTTTCTGTTTCTTCCTGGTTCTGTTTTGGTAGTTTATATGTCTCTAGGAATGCATCTATTTCTTCCCAGTTGTCAAATATGCTGGTGTATAGTTGCTCATAATATGTTCTTATAATTGCTTGTGTTTCTTTGGTGTTGGTTGTGATCTCTCCTCTTTCATTCATGATTTTATTAATTTGGGTCCTTTCTCTTTTCTTTCTGATGAGTCTGGCCAGGGGGTTATCAATCTTATTAATTCTTTCAAAGAATCAGCTCCTAGTTTTATTGATCTGTTCTGCTGTTCTTTTGGCTTCTATTTCATTGATATCTGCTCTGATCTTTATGATTTCTCTTCTCCTGCTGGGTTTTGGATTTCTTTGCTGTTCTTTCTCCAGCTCCTTAGGTGTAGGGTTATGTTGTGTACTTGAGACCCTTCTTGTTTCTTGAGAAAGGTTTGTATTGTTATATACTTTCCTCTCAGAACCCCCTTTTCTTCATCCCAAAGATTTTGAATAGTTGTGTTTTCACTTTCATTTGTTTTCATATTTTTTAAAACTCTTCTTTAATTTCCTGGTTGACTCATTCATTCTTCAGTAGAATGCTCTTTAGCCTCCATGTATATGCATTCTTTCCAACTTTCCTCTTGTGATTGAGTTCTAGTTTCAAAGCATTATGGTCCAAAAATATGCAGGGAATGATCCCAGTCTTTTGGTGCTGGTTGAAACCTGATTTGTGACCCAGGATGTGATCTATTATGGAGAATGTTCCATGTGCACTCGAGAAGAATGTGTACTCTGTTGCTTTGGGATGGAATCTTTTGAATATATCTGTGATGTCCATCTGGTCCCATGTGTCATTTAAAGACTTTTTTTCCTTTTTGATCTTTTCTCAGATGATCTGTCCATTTCAGTGAGGGGGTGTTAAAGTCCCCTACTATTATTATATTATTATTGATGTATTTCTTTGATTTTGTTATTAATTGGTTTATATAATTGGCTGCTCCCATGTTACGAGCATAGATATTTAATATTGTTAGATCTTCTTGTTGGACAGACCCTTTAAGTATGAAATAGTGTCCTTCCTCATCTCTTATTATAGTCTTTGGCTTAAAATCCAATTTATCTGATATAAGGATTGCTATCTCAGCTTTCTTTTGATGTCCATTAGCATAGTAAATTGTTTTCTACCCCCTTACTTTAAATCTGCAGGTGGTGTCTTTTGGTCTAAAGTGAGTTTCTTGTAGACAGCATATCGATGTATCTTGTGTGTGTGTGTGTGTGTGTGTGTGTGTGTGTCTTGTTTTTTTATCCATTTTGATACCCTGTGTCCTTTGATTGGGGCATTTAGCACATTTACATTCAGGGTAACCTTTGAAAGATATAAATTTAGTGCCATTGTATTGCCTGTAAGGTGACTGTTACTGTATATTGTCTCTGTTCCTTTCTGCTCTTACTTTTAGGCTCTCTCTTTGCTTAAAGGACCTGTAGGCCTGGTTTGGTGTCTGCAAATTACTTTAAGTTTTTGTTTTTCCTGGAGGATTTGTATCTCTCCTTCTATTTTTAATGACAGTCTAGCTGGATATAGTATTCTTGGCTGCATATTTTTCTCGTTAGTGCTCTGAATATATCATGCCAGTCCTTTCTGGCCTGTCATGTCTCTGTGGATAGGTCTCTGCCAATCTAGTATTTCTACCATTGTAGGTTACAGACCTCTGTTCCCAAGCTGCTTCCAGGATTTTCTCTTTGTCACTGAGACTTGTAAGTTTTACTGTTAGATGACAGGGTGTAGACCTACTTTTATTGATTTTGAAGGGGTTTATCTGTGCCTCCTGGATTTTGATGCTTGTTCCCTTTGCCAAATTAGGGAAATTATCTGCTATAATTTGCCCCTCTCTCTCTTTCTTCTCTTTCTGGGATCCCAATTACTTTAATATTGTTTCATCTTATGGTATCACTTGTCTCTCTAATTCTCCCCTTGTGATCCAGTAGTTATTTATCTCTCTTTTTTTCAGCTTCTTTATTCTCCACCATTAGGTCTTCTATATCACTTATTCTCTCTTCTGCCTCATTTATTCTAGCAGTAAGAGTCTCCATTTTTCACTGCACCTCATTAATAGCTTTTTTAATTTCAACTTGGTTAGAGTTTAGTTCTTTTATCTCTCCAGAAAGGGATTTTATTTCTCCAGAAAGGGATTCTCTAGTATTTTCCATGCTTTTATCAAGCCCAGCTAGCACCTTGATAATCATCATTCTGAACTCTAGTTCTGACTTATTACTAATGTCTGTATTGATTAGATCCCTAGCCATCAGTACTGCCTCTTGTTCTTTTTTTTTGTGGTGCATTTTTCTGCCTTGTCGTTTTATCCACATAAGAATAGATGAATGAGAGAACAAAATACTTAAAGGGTAGCAATTACCCTAGAAAAATATACACTAACCAAATCAGAAGAGACCTGAGACAAGGGGAAGAAGAAAGAGGAGAGAAAAGGAAAAATATATATATTTAAATTTATATTTATATTTATATATATTTGGGGGAGGTAGTTTCTTCTAACAGACCAAAATACACCCAATCAAGTGTGTGGCTCTGCTCTATTCTATTCTATAAGACTGGTGAATAAAGCAGAGCCACACACTTGATTTTTGTGTATTTTGGTCTGTTAGAAGAAACTACCTCCCAAAATTTTAATGAAGATAAACGTATATACAAATAAGGGTAAACATGATGAAGGGATGGAATATGACTATAAAGAAGAAAATTTTAAAAGATTCTAAAAAAGGAATTGATAAGGGGCGCCTGGGTGGCTCAGTGGGTTAAGCTGCTGCCTTCGGCTCAGGTCATGATCTCAGGGTCCTGGGATAGAGTCCCGCATTGGGCTCTCTGCTCAGCGGGGAGCCTGCTTCCTCCTCTCTCTCTCTGCCTGCCTCTCTGCCTACTTGTGATCTCTGTCTGTCAAATAAATAAATAAAATCTTAAAAAAAAAAAAGGAATTGATAAGAAGTTGGTTGAAAAAAAAAGAAAAAGAGGAAAGAATGTGATCAGGCTGGAGAGTAGAACAAAGCCATATGCTAGATTCAGGGTATATTGTGATCTATTAGAGGAAATTGGGTGCCAAAATTTTAAAGAATAAAAACCTATATGTATATAAAAATAAGGTTAAATTCAATGAAGGGATAAATGTGACTATAACAATAAAAATTTTAAAAGATTTTTTTAAAAAGGTATTGATAAGATTAAATAGTTTAAAGAATGTTAAAATAGGAAAGAGGAAAAATTTTTAAAATAGAATAAGAAAAAAATACAATTAAAAAAATTATCTGTGAAAGACTAAAGGGTCATGGGGGGAAAGCCATGAATTCTATGTGTTGCTTTCCCCTAGCTCTGGAGTTCTGCAGTTCTCGTTGATGGTGAACTTGGTTTTGGTCAGATGTTCTTGCTAATCTTCTGGGGGAGGGACCTGTTGCTGTGATTCTCAGATGTCTTTGCCTGAGGCAGAATTGCACCACCCTTGCCAAGGGCCAGGCTAAGTAATCTGCTTGGGTTTGCTCTTGATAGCTTGTGTTCCCTGAACACTTTCCATATAGCTTTGGAGGATAGGAATGAAGATGGTGGCCTCCCAATCTCCATCCAGAGGAGCTGAGAGTCATGGCCCCACTCCTCAGTGTGCCCTCAGAGAAAAGCAGTCAATCCTTCCCATCTCCCTGGTCTCTGGCTACACTCTGAGCTCACCCAGCCTGTGACTGAGAGTTTCTATCTCTGGCACACAGCCCTGTTTGGAGTGTCCAAGCCCAGCAGATTCCTGCAGCAAACTCCCATACTGCTCCTCCTGGAGGAGGAATGTAAGTCTCCCCGGATCTGCCACTTAATGGGGTTCCTGCTTGAAGAACAGTGGCCCAACTGTGCCTCGAATCATAGTTTAAGGTAACCCTGAGCTGAGAGCCCCCCCCCATCTTTGTCTCTGAGGCTGGCTTCCCCACTCTGATACCTGGGAGCTCTCAGACACCCCCGGTCTTTTTGTAACGCCGTGGGTCCTGAGATCGTACTGTCCCCGCAAGGGCTCCCCTCCCCCACCCTTAACCTCTGGAGCAACGTCCCTCAGTGGAGCAGACTTCTGAAACTTCTGATTTTGTACTGGGCTGTTCTATTGCTTGCCTGGAGCCAGCTCCTCCCCCTGCATTCTCTCTTCCCATATATCACCTCAGATTCACTTCTCCGCACATCCTACCTTCTGGAAAGTGGTCGATTTTCTTCTCCTGGAATTGCTGCTCTTCTCTCTCCTGTTGAGTTTGTAGGTGCTCAGAATGGTTTGATAATTATCTAGCTAAACTCCTGGGACCTGATAATATTTAGGTCTCCTATTCCCCCACCATCTCGCTCTCCCCTCCTCCACTTGTTTCTAAGCTAAAACTTAGATTTATGGATTTATGGATTCTTTCAGCTTTTTTCCTATTTAAATTATTTTATTATTAAACTTATATTGGATAATATTTTAAAAAATAAAGAACAGTTCCTGGACTGATTTTTGGATTATCCAAAGTTAAGTGGAATATGATATTCCTTAGCAATAACTCTTCATATTTGTATGACATTTTACCTTTACAAAGCCTTTTTATATCTATTATTTCATTTAATCCTCTCAATACTTCTGTGAGGGGCAATCCTGTGGGGACCCCATCTCATATTTAAGAACTTTTTCTGTATCTTCACTTAATAAACTTCTATTGCTTTTTATTATTTTTTTAAATTTTATTTCATTTTTTCAGTGTTCTAAGAAGATAATGTATTTTTTAAATTAACATATAATGTATTATTAGCCCCAGGGGTACAGGTCTGTGAATTTCCAGGTTTACACACTTCACAGCACTCACCATAGCACGTACCCTCCCCAGTGTCCATAACCCACCACCCTCTCCCGAACCCCCTCCCCCCAGCAACCCTCAGTTTCTTTTGTGAGATTAAGAGTCTCTTATGGTTTGTCTCCCTCCCAATCCCATCTTGTTTCATTTATTCTTTTCTTACCCTCCAAACCCCTCACATTGCATCTCTATTCCTCATATCAGGAAGATCATATAATAGTTGTCTTTGTCCAATTGACTTTTTTTTTTAAAAGATTTTACTTATTTATTTGACAGAGAGAAATCACAAGTAGATGGAAAGGCAGGCAGAGAGAGAGAGGGAAGCAGGCTCCCTGCTGAGCAGAGAGCCCGATGCGGGACTCGATCCCAGGACCCTGAGATCACGACCTGAGCCGAAGGCAGCAGCCTAACCCACTGAGCCACCCAGGCGCCCCTCGATTGACTTATTTTGCTAAGCATAATACCCTCTTAAACTTCTATTGCTTTACTCACAAAAAAATAAATAAATATACATCTGTGAGGTCAGTGAAGGGATTATCATGTCTGTTGTCTAGATTTGTGTACCAAAGAATATCTATATTAGAAGAGTATTGAGATAGGAATGCCTGTGTGGTTCAGTCAGTTAAGCATCCAACTCTTGATCTCAGCTCAGGTCATGGTCTCAAGGTTAAAAAAAAGTGGGGGAGGACTTAGATCAGAGATGTAATTTGAACGTGCTTATGCTTTTCATTTGTTTATGTATTTAACCACATTTATTGGCAACTGATTATATGTTGGATATAATGTGATCCTGGCCTTAAGACGTTCATTGTCTATTAGGGCATGAAGCCTACAAGTGGAGAGCAATAAAAGGATCTGGACGCATGTATCAGATGAGGGTTGTCAACGAGGAGTGGAAGATCAGCCTTGTTGGGACATATGGAAAGGGCATTATGATGTGCCACTTCAGCAGAGTATTGAGTCTCGTCAGGACTCCCCCGATGAAAGAGGAAGGAAAAGTCCTTCCTAAAATATCCCCAAACAAGAACTTAGAAATTGATACTTAATTTCTACTCTCATTTGTACAAAGTTAAGTCTTCACTATAAATCCCCTACTTCCTGCTTCCCCTACCCCACCTAAAAAAAGAAAGAAAAAAAATCACAAAGAAGAAAGTCACAGTCGTTCAGGCCCTTACCAACTGGGCCTAGTTTTCTGAATAAAAAGAGGAAACAGGGCTTGTTTCCTGCAGCTATTTATTGTGCCACCTTCTTTCAGACCCTGGCTTTGCTCAAGCTGGGTGGACCCTATCCAGGGAGGCAGGGCGAACGGTGTTTGTATTCATCAGTATGCATTTCTTTGAAACTGGCCACCAGTGAACAATCAGATTGCCCTGGAATATTCTTAAGCTTCCTACATGTTTGATTAGTTTTTCCCAGTAGGAAATGAAACAAAAGAAGCAGCTATTAAGAGAGCTTGCTCTCTGCATGGTCTCAGACTGGCTCCTGGTGTCACGGTGATCTTCAGAGCAGACAGGAAGGTCGGAATCATTCCAGGTGTTGAATGGAAAGACTGGAGCTGGATGTGCTTAGTCTTTGTGGTGGATGGGAGCAGAGGACGGCACGATAATTTGAGATCTCTTTTTGATGTTCCAGAGGCTGTTTGACACTCTTGCTTCAATGTTCCTCTCTATAAAAGAAGATTATTCATGTATAAGATTCTTCCATGTATCCAATTCTCTTAGTAACCCATAGAGCATGCCCTCTGCTAGATGTCAAGGATACAAGAGTAAAATATGAGGAAGATTCAGCTCCCAAAGGAGTCCTTGCAGAAAATGGGGGTGAGCAGACATCAAGGTTGTGGGTAGGTGAAAGGCAACATAGGCTCAGATGATGGAGCCAGGTCATCCTAAAAGAGGCATCAGGGAACTGTGTGGGGATGTGAAAAGGAAAAGTCTGGTCGATGGTGTAGTGAAAGAGCAAATTCTGGTGGAGAAGAGAAATGTCCAAAGAAGGTCTTTTACATTTTGCTATAATAAGTGATATAAGACCTCTCTTCCAAGATACCTATAAAATATTAGGGAAAATTTATGTGGCTTATTAATATTTGGTGAAATGGATCATCTTCGGGAAGAAAGAAGTGCTGATATCTGTTTTATAAGAAGCTGGACACAGGAAAAAAGTAAGCCAATATTTAAATATATAAATGCATACATCTATTTACATATGTTTATATAGATACATGTATATCTAAGTAACATATATATATATCATGTATACATGTATATGCACACTGTGTGTATACACTACACATATATATATGTATATACATATATATACATACATACATACACTATATGTGTATGTATGTATATATGGTATATATGCAACTCCCCTAAAAAAGCTTCTTGGAGAACAAACAAGAATATTAATTGGATAATTTGTTCTTAGTGAACTAGCATGAGCTAACACTTAAGTATTTACTATGCACCAGGTCCCTTTCTAGGCACCTTAAATGCAATAGGTCTTCTTCAGTTCTTATAGTAACTTTACTGGGTAAGGGCTACCATTATCACTCTTTTGCAGACAGGGAATCTGAGAAACAGAAATTCAGTTACTTGCCCAAGGACAAATAGCAAGTAAGAAATCAAGAGTGAGCTTTGGATCCAGGCAGCCTGGATCTAGGACCACAATTCTTCTCTGCCCTATTACATAAGATATTATTCACTTTTAATATTTTGTAAGGAATCAAATCCTTTAGGGAGCCTGGAGTATGGATGGAGGATCAAGGCAGATGCGTGTAAGGAACAGAAACTTCCTCTCTTCGTGGTGGATTTAAGTGCATTGCTCCCTGAATTTGATTATAGATCCTTGGACAAGATTTGTTAAGTTGGTTCTTTTATTCAATAGCTATTTATTGAGTAGCCACTGTGTGCCAGAAACCATTTGAGGTGGTAGAAAAAGAACAGTAAACCAAATAAACAAAATCCCCATTAAGTATGGAATTTGCATAAGGACGACAGAAGAACACTTGGATGGCTTGTACAATCATGTACAATCATGATAACTGCTGTAGAGACAAGGGCTGTTGTGACAGTACAGAGGAGGGAGGGGAACTGCTATAAAATACAGGTGGTCCAGGAAAGCCTTGTTGACAAGGTGACTTTTGAACAGAGACCTGAAGGAAATGCAGGAGCGAGCCTTCATTATCTAGGAGAAGAGCACTGTTGGCAGAGGGAATGCCAAGTGTGAAAGCCTTGAAATTCAGTTGTACTTGACCTATGTGAGGAAGAGGTGGAGATCTATGCATCTGGAGTAGGCTGAACTAGGAACAGTATAGTAAAAGAGCAGGTGAGAAATTTAATGGAGACTTTGGTTTTCACTGTGGGACAAGTAACCACAGGAAGGCAGAGGCAAGAAACAATGATTTTTTTTTTCCTGCCCCATGTCTTAAAAAGATTACTCTCACTGCTAGATGAAAAATCAATGATAAGGGGGCAAGAGTGGACACGATTATTGTTGCAAAAATCCAGGCAAGAGCTGATGATGATAGTGTTGGAGGGTGATGAAAAGTGGTTGGGCTGTATTTTGAAGGCTGAGTGTAGAGTTAACCACATTTGGAAGTTTTCACCCCATAGATGATATATACAGATGTTAAAACTGGCTGAGATCACTTCCAGAGGCAGTCTTGGTAGAGAAAGAAACGTGTTCATGGGTGGAAGCCTGGGCAGCTCTGATCTTGAGAGATTGAAGAGACAAGAGGGATCAACAAATGAGTCTAAGAAGGAGTAGCAGGGGAGAAAAGGAGCACCAAGGGAGAGGAGTGCCCTGGGAGTCAAGTAAAGAATGTGCTTCATGGAGGAGGGTGACCACCTGTGCTGTGTGATGCTGCAGTCAGTAAGGACTGAGAAGTGAGTGTTGTGTTAGCAACGTTGTGGTCACTGATGACCTTGACAGAAGTTGCTTTCATTCTGGTGGAGGGGGCAAAAGCCTGACTGGAGTGGATTTAGGAGAAAATTGAGTTACCTCTGGATATGCTTGTATGTGAGGCTTTCATCTGAGTTGGGAATGGAATCTGCTTTCACACTCCTCAGAAGCCTGAGTCTTGTCCTTGCAAAACCAAGGCTCAAAGGCCCAGGGCTTTAGAAACAGCAAATAAGAAAGTAAAACCTTTGAACTTGGGAATAGTATTAAGGTTGTCATCAAGGGCTTGAAATGTTAGGAGTCACAGATCTCGCTCCAGGGAATAAAATGGACCTGTTGTTGGATTTATTCTGGTTCTCGCCCAAGACTACAGCTAAAGAATCTCTTGTGCTATATTTACCTTGGGACTTTGTCCCCATGTCTTCCCTTGACAACAAAATGTCGTGTCCTCCAGAGTCTGTACTTTCAGGGAAAAAATGATTGTTACCTCTGTTTAATGAAAATTTCTTCTTCATAGTTCATGTGTCAGTATAGCGTCTTCTAAATTCCTGGTGTTGGGGGGTTTGCATATTGAGCCTGGACATGGAGAAGTAAATTCTAGTTCCTACTCTGTTACTAATTTGTTGTGCAAATATAATTATATCACTTTATGTCACATTATATCACAAAAATAATTACATCCTGTGTACCTCAGCATTTCCATTTAGTTTGGCAGGATAACTTTGAATTCCCTTAAATATTATATTTTCTGATTCATTCTAAAATTCATCATGTTTTCCAAGTTTCCAATTTATTTCAGCTTTCCCTTCTTTATATTAATCACGGTTCCTTTTTGCAAGAGGAATAGGGATATTTTCCAGCCATTCAGTCATCTTTATGAATCTTCTAATTGTTTGGATACCTATAAATTGTGGAGAATAGCATTCAATCTTGATGTCCCAAAAACTCAAGACTGGCAACAGACTAGGAGTAGAGACCTGGATCCTGGACCCTGTGGTTGTTTCTTTGATTCTTAACCCTATGTCAGTGAAGTCCTGGCTATCTTTGGCTTGCTTTGTGTCCTTGACCAAGGTGATTAATCTCTCTGTGCCTTGGCTTTTCAACTGAAAGGAAAATATCACTATCACATGTCTTGAGAGAACCTATGTGATAGGTTGGGGCTTACCTGACAGTAACTGCTATTACTTACCTATCTACTTACCTGCTAGATTCCTGCCAATTGTAGCTATCTGGTAAAATCCACTCAATTCAGTCTGTTATGCAAAGATAGTCAGAGAGGCTCTCTTAACTAAGGACTTTAGAACTTTAGACATTAAATGAAACTCAAACACAGTATCAAGAATGAAAGTGCTCCTTGAACATTATTTATGTATTGCTGAAAATAAACTCCTGTACCTGGTTACCTATGAGAGCAATGGTGCCATCATTTTAAGGCCTCCTATTATCAACGTGAATCATTCCAAATTAGCAGCCAATAGGAGAAATGTATTCCGTGAATGCACAGGAACTAACTTCACTAAGGCAAAAGTAGTTCTCTATGTCATAGTCACCATGTTCAGTGAATAGTATGAGAATCAGTTTATAATTGAAGCAGCTGAGGTGGTTTTTCCTAATGGAAAATCATATACCCTTCCAGAACTGGCTTAATAAAAGGAGATGGTGATATCTGATCTACGCAGCAAAAAGTTGGAATCAGAGGAATGCCAGGAAATTATGCCAAGCTTCTGATCAAGTTGTGTTTAAAGTTAGAAGTCATGAGTGTTGGGAATCAGATTGAGATTAAAATCTCATTGACCATAACTGACATTTTGCATGCATGTGATATCACAAAAAATGTAACTATTGCTTATGGATGTAATAACATTCAGGTGGCTCTCCCAGAAACATACGCTGTGGTTAACCATTTTCCATGTAATAAGTTCAGAGGACTTCTAAGACATGACGTGGTAGCTGACTTCTAAGACATTCCGTGGATGCACGGAAGCACTGTCTTTCCTCTATGCCTCCAAAAGATATTGCTGATAAACTTGGTTTGGACATCTCTGCAGCAAAGGTAGTTCATAGAAGGGATCTTAAAGCCACTGAATTTCAGGTAGTACTCATTACCCTTCTTCTTGGCCCCCTGAAGACCATAGCCACAAATAGTAAGATGCCCCTTCTTCTGAAACAGAAATCTCTGATGGTAGAAGATTCCAGCAGAGACCTAGATGAAAGAAGCTACAGGCATCTCAGTGCTGTTTAACACAGTAAGAATCCTTAGTTGGAGATAATCTGTGGGCTTCTGGATGGAATTATATAGCTGCTTAAGGTGCTTCCTGGTAAAAAGAAGGGGGGAATATGGGATCAAAGCATCTGAAGGCCCTTCTCCTGGGTGATGTGTCGAGATCTTTGTCAGGGGTCAAAGTTTGGGGTTGGTGCTTCATCCTGATACCCTCACCAAATTTGAGCTGACCATGTCCTGCTCCTCCCTGGAAATCAGTATTGGCCCTGTTGGTGAAGATGGGTCTCTGCTGTTGGTTCTCTTCATGAGAGAACCTTCTCTGCCCTTGTGTCCTTTTGCTGTCCCCACAGGGAGTATCCATTTGTGCTTTAATGTTTGATAAAGTAGAAAGCAGTAGGAGAAGCACCAAGGTGGCTCAGTTGGTTGAGAGTCTGACTCTTCATTTTGGCTCAGCCCTAATCTCATGGGTCATGAGCCTTGAATGGGGCTCTCCGCTGAATGGGGAATCTGCTTGGAGATTCTCTCCCTCTTCCCCTCTCCCCATTCATGCTGTGTGTTCTCTCTCTCTCTCTCTCTCTTTCAAATAAATAGAAAACTATTTTAAAAGATAAATAAAAAATAAAGTAGAAAGCAATGGGTGGGGGTAGTGAGAAAGAGTGAAAGTCCTCATAAAATTGTCTGCAAGTCTGCATACTATACAGTGGATTTTGAAATCAGCTGCCAGTTTCCCCACACTTTGGCTGTATGATCAGGAGAACCATTTCTATTTCAGTGGATCTATGTCTCTCCTCTAGATTCTGCCAACTGTCTCCCTCTGCCTCGTCCCATTCCTTGTCACTGTATGCTCTGACACCAGTTGCTTCCCTTGGGCTCTTCCCATGGGCAAGAGTCAGTGGAGCCCAGCATTTGCAGAGGCAAACATTTAAAACCTACTTTAAGAACTGAAATCACCATTGCATGGTAAAGAGGCCCAATTCCCTACAGTGAGGTGTCTGCAAACTTCCTGCCTATATTCAACGTGTTTCTTCCGACACCCTCCATTCTATTCTCTGTCACACACTTCTACAGGGAAGAGGCATTTTGAATTCCTTGGGGGAAAATAATTCAATCATTCAGTGCTATTTGGGGTTCCCCACATTGAAACAAAACGTAGATTATTTGATACAGCCTGGAAAGCATCAGACACTCTTTCCTTTGTTCCTTTGACAATGTGGGAGAGGGTAGTGGAGTGGGCAATGGTCCCCACTTACACTATTTCTGTCGTCCCCTCTGCCACAGTACAAGTCCTTCGAGGAAGGGATGATTAGCACTTCTGCATATCCAGTGCCTAGCTCACAGTGTGGCCCACGCGGGAGGCATAGGCAGTAGCCATCCCATAGTCAATGAGATGAGTCGTTGCATTGAACCCACCATCCTGGCCATGGGGTGTAGTAGCAGGTGTCACATGGAGTGGAGTCAAAGATAAAGGACTTCTCTTCAGGTGGTCCAGGAACAGAGATGGGGTGGGGTGGGGGGGTGGTGTCATGAACTCAGCCGTGGGGAATCCCAAGAAGTCCATAGTTTTCCAAAGATTTGCATGCTGAGTAGGAAATTCCCACTCTGAAATCAGGGCTTCCCAGATCCTGGTCCACAGATTGGTGCTGGCCACCGGTGAAATGAAAATGGACAATGTAGTGATTTTTTTTTTAAACAAAGCTTAATTTATGTTTTTAATCTGAGCTTATGGCCTTCCTGAAATGTCTTTACATGTCCTGCTATACTAAAATAACCCTTTTGAAATTATGGGGATAGTAAACAGCAAATGTTTTTCTTAATGTGAAAATGTTAAAGATTCTTACACTGCAGTTTAATTTTGTTTTGTTTTGGTTTGACATTTTTCTGCCCCACACATTCTCTCTAAGGAGCCCTGTTAGACCTGTGGTTTCTAATGAGACAGGGACCATTTCGAAATTCCAAACGAAAGTTTGAGACTCTTTCTCCACAGAAATCTGTATGTGGTGCACAGACACACACAAAAATGTTCGCCGGTAATTTTGGAAGGTTCACAGGCCTCTTTAAGACCAGCTGTGTGCTTCTGAAGGATCCAGAAAATGCAGGCTAGGAATTCCTGGACCAGAGGGAGTGACAGTCCACTGCTGAGAGAAAATGACCTTTCCCCATTCATCTGCTTTGTAATGAAATATTCAATGTAAATAAAAAGTTTTCCATCACTACCTTTAAAAGTCCAGCATGCTAAGCATTGAGATCAGGGATTTAACAGATATTTTGCAAAAGCAAATGGCACTCTGGCTAAGGCAGCTGATACCCAGCATTTGAACCAACACTCTGTGGTCTCGGTGGGTGCGGGAACCTCTCTTCCCTTTGGCGTTTTTTGTTGAGCATATGTTGCAACCCATCACCACCGACGGGGTCTGTGCATCTCCCGAGCTGTCTGGGGGAGTCTTTTCAAAGGCATTTCAGCCATCTGTTAGGGTTTCCTGCTCTCAAGGGTGCTTTGATGCCATGAGGAGATGTGACATGACATTTGGAATCTGGGCCCATGCATCACAATGCCAAGGGCAGGGACAGCCACGGGGTGACTGACTCTGGCCCATTGTGCAGGAATGAGCATGTCAATCAAATACATCTGGCTGGGTAGTCATATTGGCAGCTGGGCTGCTCAAACATAGAGGGGAGGGGGAAATGAAGGGTCATATAAGCCATCAGAAGAGAAGGCTGCTCATCTTCCTCTGAGAAAGCCTTGGGGTGGAAGTGGAGACCACAGGTAGAGCAATGAAGCTGGCAGTGATCACAGGATCTCGGAACTATAAAGATGATCAAATCCAGAATTTCCCAAACTTCAATCATTCAAGCCCATAGCCATGACTTTTTCCTCTCTGCCTGTCACCAATAATTTACTTTGTATTTTCTTTAAATCAGCTCTTTTTATTTAAATACATGTATTTTTATTTAAACACATGTATTTTTTATTTTTAATAAATACATGTAATTTTTATTTAAATACATCTATTTTTAAAGAAACTTTATAGAACTAAATGAAATCTAGCATCTCTTGCTATAAATATACTGTAGTCAAAAATAAAATGGGGGCGCCTGGGTGGCTCAGTGAGGTAAGCCTCTGCCTTCAACTCCGGTCATGATCTCAGGGTCCTGGGATGGAGCCCCACATTGGGCTCTCTGCTCAACAAGGAGCCTGCTTCCTCCTCTCTCTCTGCCTGCCTCTCTGCCTACTTGTGATCTCTCTTTCTCTCTCTGTCAAATAAATAAATAAAATCTTAAAAAATACATAAAATAAATAAATAAAACAAAAACAAAGCACTCTTTGGGAATTCTCACTCAGTGCTGTGGTCTGCTAACTCATTGTTAAAAGGGGAAGTCAGCAAAGGTTTGGGCTTGTCACAGGCACTCACTTGGCCTTTCTCCTTGATGTAGCTGAGAATATTGAAAGCAAAGTCAAAAGTGAGTCATCATTGCTTTCTGTGCTCAATGTCGGCTAATGCCACGTATTAGATATTAGAGTTGACTAAATTCCATGTGCCCTCTAAATCAATTTTGTATTCTACTGGAGGGCTAGATTTCACTCTGTAGGACACATGGATCTGATCCAAGCTGTTTATAAAGGTGAGGACCCCTGGGAATTCAAAGGACTTGTCCAAGTTAACCGTGGGTCTAGATCTTTCCTGGTGCTTATACCTTTTAGGTAATTTTACAGATTCTGCAGATTTGACGTACCCATGCCTTGGCCTTGGATTCTGCCTTGTGACCTGTGTTGGCCAATGAGATGTAAGCAGGCGTGGTACAGGCAGAGGCTTCAGACTGGATTGTAGAACTGGGCTTGCTTTCGTGTACTTTACCATGAAGAGGGCATGCTGTAGTTAGCTAGCCTGTTGGTCAAGGAGGATGAGACCCACGTCATGCAGGCCCAGACTCTATCTGTGCAAAGATTCAGTATTGGAGTCCCTGTTGCTCATTCTCCTTTTTGGTGCAGTATGGGGGGGGTGTATGTACACGTTTGTGCATGTGTTTGTGGGTGCATGTTTGTGTGCGTGTGTGTGTGTACACACTTGTGCATGTGTTTGTGGGTGCATGTTTGTGCGTGTGTGTGTGTGTACACACTTGTGCATGTGTATTTGGGTACAGGCTTGTGCGTGTGTGATATATATTTAAGTGTGTGTGTGTATAAACACATATATATACACATATATATGTTTCATATATATATGAAATAGACAAGACAGAAGGAGGTAAGGGAGAAGAGAGAGGGAAAGGAAAGGTAGGTAGAGAAGGTCAGTATCCATCTCCCATTCATTTTCTGTCTTTACAAAGTGTAACACAGGCTCTCAAAAACATTGTTGGTTAATAAATGCTTTCTCTTTTACTCAACAACTTTGCAAATTCAATGAGTACTTTCTGAGAACTTTGTGATAACCATGGGACCATGCTAAGTATACCTGGAGATACCAGAGTCTTTTCTGTGCCAGAGGCATTACTGTGTATTTTGATGGCAAGACCACACCTGCATAATGTGAGTAAGCACCGATTCAAAGTTGAATGGCTCCTGTGCAGAAGGGACCAGCACAGCGTTCCTCAAGTACGGCAGCGTCCTCTTCTGCCAGACCTTAACCGTGGTGCCCCGTCAGCCCGCAGTGCTACAGCGCCCTGCGGAGAGCACAAGTCTTCCACAAATCTCTGAGTTTCTGATCATCTTCCTTTCTCTCTTCTTTTCCATACAGACATTCCTATTCCTTTTTGTTGTTGTTCTTTTTGCCATTGCTCTGGAGTATTCATAGAAGCCTGCCTATCTTTCTACATGTTTCTTTCCATGTACTTGTTCTGAAATCCTGGACTGTCCTTCACATTCCCCCCTCTACAACCGAGTCCTTGGGAGCTAGCTGTCTGCAGTTCACAGGCTGAGTCCACTTCACTCCATCCCCCCTGCCCCATGACCATGGTCGATGCCCTTGGAAATGCCTCACCTGCCTGGTTTCTTGGCATACCCTTGACTCCGTCTGCTCTGAGTAGACTTTGGAGTAGACTCCAAAGAGTAGTTGGAATAACTTTGTTAAATGCTAATCTGATCATTCAACTGCCCTGCTAAAAAGCACCCCAGTGGCATCCTATTACAATTAGAAAAACACAAAACAAAACACCTACAGAATCATTACTATGCCCTATAATACTCCACATGATGTGGATGCCGGGTAAGTCCACTTTGTCAGTGAAATCAAGGAGATTCCACACTCCGCAAGTGACAACGTCTTCTGACTTCCACAGTCTCATTCTCCATGCCAAGCAAAGAAAATCACAATCACAGTTACCATTTATTGAAGACATACCACAAGATGCATATAACTAAGCTCTTTACACTTCTTTGATCCTTGTAATTTTGTGAAATAGGTTCTATTTTTATCCCAGTTTTGTAGATAAGGAAATTTAGGCATAGAATGTTCAAGCAATTTTCTTAAGGCCACGTGGCTTGAAAATAACAGAGGATCAGAACCCAGGCACCGTCGCTCCCTTACCGCTGGTGGGCCATGCAGGGACCATAGGATTGACAAACATGGAAGGAATATCATCAAACTGCCGCCTGCTCTTCCATCCCCATCACTCTTCTGGCTGGTTCTCAGGCTCTTCATAGCTCTCTGTACCTTAGGATGTCATTGGCTCTCCACGCTCAAGAGATAGCTCAGTATAACAGCAACATCAACCAAAATTAGGAATCAACTGTTTAAAATTGATAATGGCTCTGAAGGGCTGAGATGGTCTTCTTCCAAAGAGGTAATTAGGGGAACCTGGTAAGAACGGAAGGCATTTTGCAGAAAATAGAGTATGAGCAATCCTCACGGAAATGTCAAAAGGATAATGTGTTTTGCAAATGTTTATTGCAAACAGACAAAAGTAGGTTCAATTACTCATCACAGCCTACATGTTTCTCTCTTTGTTGGCTGGAAAGCACTCAGGTGTTTTGTTTTGCTTTGTTTTGTTTAATATTTTCCAGGATGGCATGGAGGCATTTTTAGCTTTGAAATTTTGATTGTGAATTTCTGTGGTCTATTCAAAAAAAATTGCCAGTGCTGCCTTGCAACTTGAAAAAGGCTGACAAAAAACTAGTGAACATGATTCATCCCCTGGACTTCTTATACCATCTGTCCTTTGCCCCCTCCTTCCTCCAAACCCTGCGCTCTCTGAGCACCTCATCTGTGATTCTGGGTACTTGGAAACCAGCATCTGCATTAGGCACATGTCTCTCCCCGATTAAAAAAAAATAATTGTCATCTTCCTGTGCTGTTGCCTCTGCAGGAAATAGTTTTTAACTCTGCCTCCACTGTCAGTATCCCCAGTCAACCTCGTTGGAGTGAGAATAAACATCACAGGCTTTGGAGAAAACTGAGTTTTAAATCTTAATAATGGTGTGACTTTGTGCCAGCTTCTTGTCCTTGTTGAGTCCCGGTCTCTTCTGATATCCAGTGGAAATGATGATGCCTGCATTACAGGGCCGGTGGTGGTGATAGTTAAAGGAGATGGATTTTAAGTATCCACGAAGTAATACTTCCCTGTGTGCTGGTACTCTGCCTTTATTATTCATTTAATCTGTTATTATTATCAATAATAAGTTATTTACTAATTAATCTATGTTATTTAATATATACTTATATATTCTATATATTTTGTGTTATCAGTTTATTATTATAGTTAATTTTATTAATATTAAATGATAATTTCATAATCAATGATATACTGTAAATATAGATATTTACTTTTATTTATGTATTTATATATAAATGTTATTTATATATAAGTATAAAATAATAAAATAAATAATGATAAATAATAAAAACTTTTTTATTAATAAAGTTAAATTCATTAATTTAACTTTATAAGGTAGGAATTATCAGGGCACCCAGGTGGTTCAGTCAGTTAAACTTCTGAGTTTGGTTCAGGTCACGATCTCAGGTTCCTGGGATCAGACCCTGCATAGGGTTCCCCACAGAATCTGCTTGTCCCTCTCCCCCTGCCTCTCCCCACTGCTCATGCCCTCTCTCTCTCTCACAAATAAATAAATAACTTTTTTTTAAGTAGGAATTATTATCCCTATTTTACAGGTAAAGAAACCAAGACTCAGAGATGTAAAATAACTTGCCTGTTATGAGTTAAATATGCCCCCCTACAAAAAAAGACATACTGAAGTCTTAACACCCAGTATCTTAGAGTACAACTTTATTTGGAAATAGTCTTTATAGAAATAATCAAATTTAAATGATCATTAGGGTAGACCCTAATCCAGCATAACTGGTGTTCTTATGAAGAGGGGACATTTGGACCCAGAGACAGACACTGCCAGAGGGCAGACAATGTGTAGGTACAAAGCGAGAAGACAGGGCTGAGACCAGGGTGATGCATCTGTGAACCAAGGGACCCCAGATCTTGCCAGCAAGTATCAGACACTAACAGAGGCAGGGAAATATTCCTCCCACCCTCACCGCCCGGAGCTGTCAGAAAGAGCACGGCCCTGCTGGTGCCTTGATTTAAGACGCTTAACCTCCAGAACTGTGAGACAGTAGCTTTCTGTCGCGTTTGGCCCCCCAGGTTTTGGCATTCTGCTATAGCAGCCCTATAAACTAATACACTCCACAAGGTCACACCGTTCATAAGTGCCAACTCCAGGATTCGATTCCTGGTCTGCCTGAACGGGACCTCCACCATTTCTTCTAACGGGAGCTCCTAACGGGACCTCCACCATTTCTTCTCAAACTGTGGTCCCTGGACCAGTGGCACGGGCCTCACCTGCAAGCTTATTTAAAAATGCAGAATCTCCAACCCCAGCCCAAACTTACTGAATTGGCATCTGCACCTTAATAAGATCTCCAAGGAATTCTTAGCACTTTTAAAGTTTGGGAAGCGTGGTAGACAACCTTTCACGGTGACCCATAAACATGGATCCCTTTCTCTTCCTTTCTCCAGGTTCCCCTTCATGCACCGGTGCGAGTGGGTCTCTCCCATTCTAGTGTGTTCCCCCTCCAGCCCATTTCACACCCCACTCCTTAATCTCCCAACCCTATTTGTCCTTTATACATGGCGGGGACATCAGGTGCAGTGGGAAAACGACAGGATTCGGGGGCCCTCTTGAACTGGTTTCAAAATCCTGCTTTACCACTCAGTAGGGAGGGGAGAAAGAAAGTTGCTCGTCTTTCCTGAGCTTCCACTTTTCCACCTCTTCTACTGACATTACCCCCTAGAAGCCCTTGTCCTCCTGTTTGGCCTAGTCTACTGAAGTGGACTGGTCACTGGATTTCCCACCTCTGCATGTCCATCTCAGTCTGTTCTCCCCATTGTGACCTTAATGAGCTCTCCAGTCAGCAAATCTGCTCCTGGCGTTTCTTGTGATTGCAAACTGCCCTAGTTAAAGTCCAAATTCCCAAACACAGTTTGCGTGATCCTTTGCGTGATCTGCCCATGTCTCCTTCTCTCCTGTCCTATCTCCTGCCACTTCCCACCGTCACATCATTATTTACCCTCTGCATAGGCTAACCTTCCTTTGTGTTCTCAAGTTAGCCACCCTCTCTTTCACGGTCCTTCCCTTCACCGCACCTCCCACCCCTAAACTCCTATACTTTGTGTGACTTCTCTGTGCTTTTCTTTATCAGATGACTCGAGCTTTTTAGTAAGCGTGTGCTGATTTTCTTTAGGCCTCACTAGATTACATGAGCATAAGGACAAAGACCAGGACTTCCTTCATGTTTGTACTGCGGTCCCCAGCCCGGTGCTGGAATATAGTCAGCCCCTTGTACTTATGTTCAGCATCGATCGACGGATTTGGGCGATGCCCCAGTTTTCAGGCCAGCATTGTGCATTCTCTTTAAGAAACTTTTATTTCCGAAACCCCACTGCTGTTGTACAGATTAGGTGCCAGTCGCAGAGTAAGTCCGGAAACAACCAGTGTGTTCTTCCTGAAGTTTCTTTGTTCTTCCCCATAAGATTAAGCTGCCTAGATCCTACCTCATTGAACAAAGCTGAAGTATTTATTCCTAATTGCTTTAAGTAAGGCCTATGATCTAACCACTAATCAGATGCTTGCGTTTAAGAAAGAAAAATGGCTAATTAACAGAATCCAGCCTCGCCAATATTAAGGATCCGAGCTGTATCTGTGACAGCCGGGTGATGGAAGACACACATGGAAGAGGTCTGGAGAGTTCGGGGCTTCCATGGTGTTTCCATTCCCGGAGAAGTCGCAGCAACACACACACACACAGCTAACAGGAAGGACCCGTTCTGAATGAATCCCAGGAACCTGTCCCCTCCTGTGCATTGTCAGTGGGAAGAAGTGCTGTGAGTTTCAAGTTCAAGTGTTAGAAATACACAGTGAAAACTCACGAGCCACTTGTGAAATTGGCGCAAGAATAACCAAAGTGGTTAAAGTTGAGAAAAATAGAAAATCTTATTCACATGGGATGGGCCCATTTTGGCCTTGAATATACCACATGCTCAATAAATTCTTGTGGAGTGAATTTCTTGTGAGAGACACACGCATGCAGACACCCCTCTATCAAAAAGCATAAAATATAATCTGAACAAATGGAGGCTATAATACTCTATTCATGGATGGGAACATTCAGTGCTCTAAAGATGCCACTTCTCCCTGAGTTCGTCTGGAGATTCAAAGTGATTCCAATCAAAACTCCAGCAGAGGGGCGCCTGGGTGGCTCAGTGGGTTAAGCCGCTGCCTTTGGCTCGGGTCATGATCTCAGGGTTCTGGGATCGAGTCCCACATCGGGCTCTCTGCTCAGCAGGGGGCCTGCTTCCCTTCCCCTCTCTCTGCCTGCCTTTCTGCCTACTGTGATCTCTCTCTGTCAAATAAATAAATAAAATCTTTAAAAAAGAAAAAAAAAAAAAAACCTCCAGCAGAGTTTGCCAGGGAGGCTGACGACCTGAACCTAAACTTCACATGGAAGAGCGAAGGGCCCAGAGTAGCCAAGCATTTTTGAAAAAGGAGGAGATAAGAGAAAGAAAGAAAGAAAGGGAGAGAGAGAGAGAGAGAGAGGGAGGGAGGAGGGTGGAGGAAGAGAGAGAAAGAGAAAGAAAAGAAAAAGAAAGAGAGAGAAGGAAGGAAGGAAAGAGGGAAGGAAGAAGAAAGAGAGGGAGGGAGGGAGAAAGAGAGAGAGAGAGAGAAAGAGAAAGAGGAAGAGGGAGGGAGGAAAGGAGGAAAGGAAAAGAAGGGAAGGAAAGAGGGAGGGAAGGAGGGAGGATAGGAAAGGAGGGAGAGAGGGAGAAAGATAAAGAAAGGGAGAGAGGGAGGAAGGAAGGAAGGAGGGAGGAAGGAAGAAAAAAAGATACACTCTCTATAAAAATTTACTCTAAAGCTCCATGCAATTTTAAATTTTTTTTAAGTCTTTATTTATTTATTTGACAGACAGAGATCACAAGTAGTCAGAGAGGCAGGCAGAGAGAGGAGGAGGCAGCAGGCTCCGTGCTGAGCAGAGTCCGATGGGGGGCTGGATCCCAGGATCATGAGACCATGACCTGAGCTGAAGGCAGAGGCTTTAACCCACTGAGCCACCAGGTGCCCCAGCTCCATGCAATTTTGAGAAATGTAGTTTTTGTGTTTGTTTGCATGCTTTGCAAGCTGGTCATCCAGGGAACTGGTTTTTGGCAAACTTGCCTAGAGTGACTCTACCCTGAGGGATCTGAGTGAAAAGTGAGGGCACGTATCGTGCCTTTGCTCAGGTTTGACCACTGCAAGCTGCAGCTCAGTGCAGGGGAAAGAGCCGACCTCAGTCGCACCAGGGCTGAGCTCCAGCTTTGCATTCCAGACTGAGTTTTGGGGTCAGTTGCTAAACCTCTTGGAGTCTCCATTTATAAATCTCACCGTAGAGGGGCATTAGGGCAGATCGTGCGTGCATGTGAAACAGGGCTGCAGTTGAACCCACCGCACAGTCCCCAGTCTGTAATTTCAGCTCGGGAGCCCAATGACTGGCTTGGGAGCCAGGAAGAGGGGCAGAGATGAACTCACACTGTAGTTTTGCCTCCGACAGTGGCGTGACCCAGGGCAAGTTATTTCTCACTGTGAGCCCCATTTTTCCACCTCTAAAATGGGCACATTGGACTCACTTCTGGTGACAGCAACTCTAACATTGCCTGTCCAGGGCTCTAATTTGAGGATGTACTTGCCAGTCTCCCTTCTCGAATTCAGTGTGAAAAAAATTGGGCTTTTAGAATTGGAAGACCTGGGTTCACATCCCAGCACAGCCTAAATGCCACTCAAGAACATCCCAGAGCTTCACTGCACTTCAATTTCTATCCCTAAAAATATGGAGGAAAAGGAATTAAATCTTCTTTACAGAGTTGGGGTAACAAGTACTTGATGATTAAAATGTTTTATAAGCTGGACAGCAATGGGAAGGGATATGGATAAACATAATGGAAAAGAATGTAGATACATAATCTCCCAAGTCCCAGATCCCTAATATCTACATTATTTGCAGACCCAGCTTTCCTAGGATGTAGGTCCAGCTCTACTCATTTTATAAGTGTGAAAACTAAGATTTCAAATCATAGAGCACGGCAGGGATGGAAATCTTTTCCTCCCGGTCCTGAGGCCCATGATTTATTTCTCTACCTTCTCCTTCATCAGATGGGCCTGCCACGCCCAGTGCTAGGAGCCAGCAGTTGTCACCAGGTCAGGGACCGTGTCCAGGGGGATCAGCTGAAGTTAAAAGGAGGAGGCACATTTCCACCCACCAGTCCGGCCAGGCTTCGATTCCAGGAAATGAGGGAGTTAGCCATGTTTGTACAGAGCAAGATTGAGGGCTTTCCTCTATGCCTGTTTAAAATGTCAGGTTGGGGGACGCCTAGGTGGCTCAGTTGGTTAAAATGTCAGGTTGGGTGTGGGCAACCTGAGACCCATTTCTGGAGAAGGGCAGAAGGCCAGGGACCCAGGTGAACTCGCTCCTGACTCACAGTGCAGGCCGCTAGAAGGTATCACCTCTCGTTCTCTTTATGAAACCAACATGCTGTTCTGGCCCCGAGGAACACAGGTCAGCAACTTCCTGAATTACCCTCTTGCTTGTAATCCAGTTGCGGTGGTGAAATACTATGTTGCCTAGGGCAGGGCTGTCCCTTGCTCTTAGTTGTTTAAATTGCGAAGTTTCCTTTTTAGAAGAAAGGAAGATTTATTGAATGCCTACCAAGTGTCAGGCACAGTGCCGCTCACTTTGCACCGATGACTTTATTTATAAAAACTGTAGGCATTGGATTCTGTGACTTTGGTTTATCAGATGTTAAAAGGGAAGCTCAGAGGGGAAAAGCACTTACTGGAGGCTGCAAGTTTGGTTAATGCTAGAGCCAAGGATTAGAATCTGGCTGTCCGACTGCAAAGCCTGTCTCTTTCCACACCACCAGGCTGCCCACTGGTGTGACACTGATGGCAAATATGCCTGTAACATCCAAATAGAGTTTCATTTATTAATGGTCTGCAATGGAAGACAACCGCTAACCCGGCCAATAGAAAGCTCATTTGTTTTGTAAACAGAGAATAATTCATTCATTTGCTAATGCTCTCCCCCAGCTAAAGTCTGAGCCAATTCTGCCTTTAATCTGTGATATAGCTTGAAAGCAAGGATGTCCCCACAGCCCAAGCCTTTGAATAGTCCACTTAGGACCCGCAGGAATGGTGCTTCCTTTGTCTCAACATCAAAGCACAGGTCTTTATGTCTTGACAGGTGTATATATATTTTGAAAAATATAAGTAAGTACTGAAAATCAAACCCCTCGGATTACCCCTGTTGTCCCATTTTCCAAGAAAATGAAAGAGAGCATAACTTAAAATGAATAAAAACACACTCCCCATTTGGAAGTCTGAAATTGACAGTGTTTACCAGAAATTGTATGAGCAGAGAACTCGGGCTCCTATTTGATTGTGGGTTAGAATCTGCGTCTGGACTCTGAGAGTCTTCCTTTGTGAGTGATTGCTACTGCTGGGGGAATTGGCAGTGTGTCCAGGCCGAGGGAAGGGATAAAATGATTAGGTCCAAGACTTCACTGCGAAGCTTCTTCCTCTGAGATTTAGAAACCGTCTTTCTTTCAGCCTCTTAATGTTTCCTGAACACCGTGAATTTCTCCAGGGGGCTTTATGGCCAGAACTGATCGCATTCAATTCTCCGGGGAGGAAATAGGCAGGTTTGTCTTATTTATTTATTTATTAAGTAAAGAACAAGAAACAGAGAGGAGAGCCCTCTTATCTTGATTGTAGTAGTTGGGGACTGCTAGAAACCTGAGAGAAACCGTCCCTCAGCCTGAATTGCTTCCCTGCTGGATCCACCTGCCCCTACCCGGCCCTTCCCGCTTTTCTTCATCATTTCCCCCCCACCATGCTTTTCTTCCCCCTCTTTTTTTTTCTCTTTTTACTCTGTTGTCTCCCTTCCTCACCCTAATCTTTTCCAACAGACTTTCAGCCTCCGAGGTGGTCAGCCTCTGGGGCTAAAAGTCACCAAGTGTTGCAGCAGCGTCACAAGTAAAAGCAGATGTGCTGGAAGGACACGACCCAGGGAGCCATCAGGGCTGAGCTTGGCTGAGAAGGGGCGTCCCCCTCCACCTGCTGTTCACAGCCCTCTGGTCCCCCTTTGCAAACACGACAGCATCTCAGCTCCTCCTGCTCCTTGAACTTGGACTTGCTGCAACCCGTCAAGGGTGTGCCCCTTCTTCATCGCCCTGGTTCTTCTTCACCTTTCTGTCTGCTTCTTTTCACTTTTAGTTCTTGCTTCTAGTTACATCCTGCCCTTCATAGCTCCTAGTTCAGATCCCCAACAAGGAATGTGACTGCCTGGCTTAGGATTCTCCAGAGAAACAGAGCCAATAGGATGTACAGAGAGATAGATGGAATAGGATATGGTTAGAGACAGGTTATAGATACAGATGGGGGGGTGCTATCTAGATATAGATCAGGTATTTATTCTACCTATAGATAGAGAATATATATACACAAGGTTTTAGATAGGTATGGTTTATTATAAAGAATTGCCTCACATGATTATAGATGCTAAGGTTCAAGACCTATGACCAGTACACGGGAGACACAGGAAGAGCTGGTGTTTCAGTTCAAGTCCAAAAGCAGGAAAACATCTGATGTCCCAGCTCTCAGCAGTCAGATGGAAGGACTTTCCTCTTCCTCAGCCTTTTAGTTCCATGCAGGCCGTCAGCTGATTGGACGAGGCCCACCCACATTAGGAAGAGCAACCTGCTTTACTCTGTTTATCATTTTAAATGCTAAACTCATCCCAAAACATCCAGAAGAATATTGGACCAAATATCTGGGCACCCTAGGGCCCAATCAAGTAAAGAGGTAAAATTAACCATCACCTTGCCCCACATCACCTCTCTGGTATCCTCTCTCTATTCTTTTTCACTCCCTCCCAGCTGGCTGCCTCACAGGCAGTTGGTCGGCTCCGTCTTTGGATTAGCTGTCATAGAAGCAGGTGTTCATCTGTATCCAGTCACCTAAGCTGGGGGACATGTTAGCTGCCACCCAGGGCTAGGTGTTGCTTCAGGGAAGCAGTCTCCTTTAGAGAAGCTTGAGGTAGGATGGTCAGATTGTTAAGAGTAGCCCTACAGTTCAAAGACCCTGACACCAGAAAATGAGGGGAGTTTGTGCCGCTAGCTGCCATGTTGGTGATGAATCAGATATTTTAGTAAGATACATGGTCACAGCAGGCACTGTGGATACAAAGGTAAAAGGACATGACCTCTACATCCAAAGTTGTCACAGAGAGTATGAGAGGCAAGCCAAGGATCCCTGCAGCTCAGTAAACGTAGAATACTTGGCTACAAGACCTCTTAGAGATCTAGTAAACACCCTCTATCCCCGGGTAAAGAAACGGAAGCCCAGGGATGCCTGGGTGGTTCAGCTTGCTAAGCGTTCTGACTCCTGATTTGGGCTCAGGTCATGATCTCAGTGGTGAGGTCAGGCTCTGTGCTCAGTGTAGAGTCTACTTGAGGATTCTCTCTCTCTCTCTCTCTCTCTCTCTCCCCTTTTACCCCTCCCCCAACTCCCACACTTTCAATACATACATACATACATACATACATAAAATCTTAACGAAAAAATGAAATGGAAGCCCAGAGAGGTTAACAGACTTGCCTGGGGTCACACAGCCAATTATAGGTAGAAATTTAATTTCAATTACCATGTATTAAATATGCCATATGTATAGATTAGCCTAGCCCTTTTCACATTTGTTATTTCATGTAACCCTTATTACAACAATATAAGGTAGGCCTTATCCAGAGGAGAGACCTGAATTTCAGAGAGGTACATGGACTCCCTCCAAGTCACAAAGATAGGTATGAGAGAAATGAAAGAAGGTTTTCTGTTACGTCAGTGTTGCAAATAAAGGCAGTGTTAGAAATTGTACATAGGACTTCAAAATGTCTTCCAGAAAAGCATCCAATGCTCACCAACATGAAACTTCTCTGCTCTTTGGGAGAACAAGTATTTAATAGAAAAAGAGCAGCAGGAAGGACATTTTTGAGAGATGGGATAAGAAAGGAATGTTTTAGAAACACAAAATTGGGGGGTGGACATCTTTGAGATGACCAATAATAAAGATGTTTTAATTAAGGACTTGCAAATATCCCAGGAAAAGATCCATTTTACAGGTGAATAGGATGATTTAGCAACAAAGAAGAGAGGGGAAGAATCAGGTAGGGCAGTGAGGCAAGGCCTGCTCAGTGTACTAATGAGACATTCTATCCTTATTTTCCTTAACCTGAAAGACCTCCGCTTGACCAAAGAGCTATTTGAAATATCACGCATATTGATTTTTTCCCCCAGGCTGGGTTTGGAATTTTTTCTGAAATAAGAGCATTGAGACCAGAATGAGTGCTGAGCTGCTAGATTCTGCAAGTAAGAAGGCTTCCCTGGTCCACTGAGCAGAACACAGGCAGGATGACATCTCTGGTTGTAGTTTTGGACTTCATTTCCCTCATCTCCTTCCCCTTCTATCCCCCCTTCCCCCCCCTCCCTGTTCTTACCCCCTTCTACCCTCCTGGATTTCTTGTTCGTCCTTCCTTCCTTCCTTTCTCCCTCCCTCCGTCCCTCCCTTCCTTCTTTGAGAGAGAGCACGTGAGTGTTGGTGGGGAGACAGAGAGAGAGTCTCAGCAGTCCTCACACTCAGCACAGAGCCTGAGCTCAGCCCAGAGCCTCATGTGGATCTCGATCCCATGACCCTGAGATCATGACCTGAGCCAACATCAGGAGTCGGTTGCTTAACTGACTCTGCCACCCAGGCACCCCTCTTGCCCTTTAATTTCTACAGCAGAGTACATAGAGTAGGGAGCATGACTCAAATCGCCCTCTGGGTCAATAGCCTACTGGAATCAGGATGTTATAATACATGAAATGGTGGCTGTGCACATTTGGAAAGTGTATACCTAGGCCATAAGGGACAATGGCTACTCAACTCCACCTAATTTTTGCCATATTTGACTAGGGACCTGGTGTCGCCAAGTCTCACAACTTTTCAAAAGAACCTGGAAATCTGGATTTTGCTTTTATGCAACACCGTGAATTTTAAATCTTAAAAATTAATTCAGTTCTTCAAATTCTTACGGGCAGGTAATGACTCATTAGTCACCAGCTTTTGATCCCAGGTATATAATGTAAGAAGCATAGTTGAAACCATAGCTGTGTGACTCTGAGCATGCCTCTTACTCTCCCTGAGCCTTAGTTTTGTTGACTACCAAACAGTACAGAAGATGGCGTATGAAGCACCATGCTTACTGTCTCATACCAAGCAGATACACCATGGATAGTAATTCACTCCCTTCCGTTCAATCCCCTGACTACAGTGTTTCAATCATGTATAGATCTGATTCCAGAGAGGAATATTCAGTTTATTACAAGACCAGTGACTTCTGGAACATCAGCTTGCCTTTCTCCTGCAAACGATCAAATCACAAGAGCTTACAGTGTATTCTTACCCTGCTTTGTTGAAAGCCATTTCCCCAAAATGCATTTTATGTGGGCAATGAGTCTCTATTCATGCACAATTTCACATGAAAAGATTTGCCCTTTTCATCGTACGCATGGCTTGAATCGGCCAGCCTGCGTGAAAATATTTCCATTCATTAGCATGCCAAATGATGTCACTGGCCTGGAACTGGGGTGGATATTGCATGGACTCGTAGAATCCTAACATTCTAAGGATTCTCAGAGGAGACCATCTCATCCACCCTTCCATGCCATGGCCCTTTCTATGCAGCTTAAAATAGCACCAGAAGGTGGTGAGACTCACTATTCTGGGAGGCCTCCCTGGCAACTCCAGTGATTTGAAATCTCTTTCTTCTATCACACTTAAATCTGAATTCCAGTGACTTCTTCCCATTGGTTCAGATCTACCCTCTAGCAGTACTGAGAATAAGTTTAGTCATGACACAACATACTATGTTGTTAAATAATCAAAACAGCAAGAATTTGCATAACAATGTCAGGGCCCTTCTTGATGTTTTACAGGTATTTACTTAGTTAACATTCACAAAAACTCTAAAAATCAGGTAATGAAGCATTCCCATTTTCGGAATGAGGAAACATGAGGCACAGAGCAGTTAAATGACATGTCCAAGGTCTCATGGCTGGTAAGAGAAAAAGGCAGGAAGGAAGCCAGTGTGGTCTGTCCTCTATGTGCATAGGGACAACCTCCTCCTGCCCCTCCATGGAGGGACAACTGCACCAAGATTACTGCAGGACCAAGGGCTCTGATGTCACCCAGAGCAGATTTATATCCCATTTCTGCCACTTGTTCTCAGAGCAGACGTGGGCAAACCACTCCACATCTCTGACCTTTAAATGAGAGGTATGCCACCTCTCAGTGGTCTTGGGAGTCAGATCTCTGTAAATTATCTAGAGCAGAGTCTGGCAAACAATGGACATGCAGAGGGTTTTTGGTGAGTAAATGGCATTTATCCAGACCCCAAACAGCACATCACCTGGTCTTTCATCTTTCCTTCCTTGACAAAATTTCCGAGAGCCGTATTTACTGCTCACTCCTCTTTGGGCACTGTCCACTTTCCTCTGTCCCTTTCAGTACGAAAGATATTTTGGGGTGGCCTTGCCTAGCTCAGAATACAGTGGCATTCTCTCTAGTTTAACTCCGCACTCGGGGGCTAAGACTGCAAATACACTTCTCTCTCAAGCATCTATTCTGCTCCAGGTTCTACACTGGGAACTAAGGATAAATAAATGAATTAAAACAAGAACTCTGCTGTAAGGACCGAGGGTAGAGTAGAATTGATGGTACAAAGAGTTAGGGAAAGGGTAAAAAAGGAGTGTGAAGAAGGGAAGATAACTCTGCCCAGGGTAGGTAGACATAGAACATTTTTGAACAAGGAAGGGAAGGGAAAGGAAAGAAGGGAAGAAAATGTATGGTTTAGAACCTAGGAAGAGCCTATGTGTCAAAAAACAAACCTTAAAATGATGATATAACTCACGGTAGAATATCTAAAAGCTCTTAAAATGAGTTATAGAGAAATTCATAAATATGACAAAGACCACAATATATAAATGATAAGATTGGTAACTTTTGCCACTTCAGAATTTCAAATGAGTATATTACAAAGATGAAAACGCAAAAAGCCAGTGTGTAGCAAAGGTTGCTGGTTATGAGATCACCCACAGATTTGAAGATACTCTTGTCACATATAACAAAGGACAAGAATCTAGGGAAATTCTAAACCAGTAAGTAAAAGAAAAAGCCATATAGAAAAATAAGGAAAGGAAATATACAGGCACGTCACATAAGAGTAATTGTAAATGCTTGATAAACATATCCCCAACCTTAGTAACCAATCTGGGGAATTCAAGTTGAAATAATAATGAGAAAGATAATTTCTCATCTATCAGACTAGCAAGCATTTAAAGATATGACAAGACCAAGTGTTGATGAAGGAATAAAGGAAAATTATTATGATTATCATGAATTTCTGATGAAATATACATCGAAAGTACACCTATGAAGAGCGATTTGACTCTCTGAGTGTATACATTCCCTAGAACCAAGTAATTCTGATACACAAACATGCATATGTACATACGCTTCCAGACAATGCTCTAGAGAATATTGTGGATATGTGCATGAAGAGACATATACCTGAAAATTCATTGCAATTCTACTTATAGTGGAAAAAAATACAAACCCTCCATATCGCCATTATTTGAGGAATGGATGACTTAAGAAAAACAAGCTAATGATGAGGTCTGAAGCACATAATTTAAGGGAAAAAGTATGCAGGATTATATTTAGTGTACATACAGTACATTATCATTCATGGAAATCTTCTTAAAAACCCACACAAGTATTAAACAATACTATATGTTGTGCATACATTAAAAAAAAGACTAGAAAAAGTACTTAATTCGTGAAAGTAGTTGCCACTAAGAGAGGGAGGAAATAAAACTCATAGACAAGAGTGAGAGGGGACTTTAATTTTATCTGAAATGTTTGGGTTTTTTTTAATTAAAAAAAAAGTTTTAAGGCAATTATGGTGAAATGTTAGTAATTAGCCATTGTCGGTAGTGGGCTCACAAATATTTGTTATAATTCATTGTCATTTTTGTTATTTTTATAAATGTCTTCAAATTTAAATACAACCCCAGGAGAAGAGGAGTTCCTGTAAAACTCTCGAATGACTCATTTTGATGGCAAGAGTGGGGTACAGGTCACAGGTCACAGCGTCCCTGGGTCTTTTCCCTCTGAATGGCCCTAGGAAAATAAAAGCTCCAGTTCATGGAAAAGAAAAGTAGCACAGCAATCCAAGTAATTTCTGATTATAAGGTTACAACTCTCCCAGGAACCAATCACACAATTTACTTTTTGCTAGAAATCAAATATAAATATGAAACAAAAGAAAATTCTGTATTTGTGTATTCAAACTCACATATTTATTGTGTTGAAAGTTTAAATGAGTTTGAGGGGTGTCTGGATGGTTCAGTCAGTTAAGCATCCAACTCTTTTTTTTTTTTTTAATCACATTTTCTCTTAAGCATCCAACTCTTAATTTAGCCTCAGGTCATGGTCTCGGGGTCATGAGATGGAGCCCATGTTAGGATCTGTGCTGAACATGGAACCTGCTTCAGATTCACTCTCTCTCTCTCTGCCCCTTCCCCCTCTGCTTCTGCTCTCTCTCAAAAGAAAGAAAGAAAGAGAGAGAGAGAGAGGGGGAGGTAAGAAGGAAAGAAGAAAGGAAGGGAAAGAAGAAAGGAGGGAAGGAAGGAAGGAAGGAAGGAAACTTTCAACAAACATTGGTAAGCATCTTCCCCAGTGGCAGGCACTGTGCAAGGAAGAAGGTACACATTCATAAACAGCTTTCTTGGGAGTAGAGCACCAAAGTTGCATTTTATGAAGCATGTACCCTTACTTCCAGATTTTGCCCCCACATCACCTTCATAAGTATTCCCATAAAAACACTGAGAAGGAGGTATCACCATTCCCAGTCTAGAAATGAATATATCGACAGGGAGCCAGCCCAAGTTCATCCTCAATTAATGAGTGGCCGCATTTCTTCTCAGACTCAACGTTTTCTGACATGAGGTTCCACGTTGTTCGAGCAGACATTGGATGTTTTCAGAGAAGTGGATCTTTTGAGATGCACAGTATTCTGTAAAAAGCAAAACTTCCCAACCTTTGCGTTTGTCCTTGAAACTGAGAAATAAAATTGGAAGTGGAACTAATAGTCTTTGGATGGCAGGCCTGCCTACCATTTAGCTTGCGTTCCCACTGGGCAGGAACCATGTCATTGGCCGTGGTTTGCTCTGTGCTGAAGGCGTGGATGCTCAGACGGAGAGCGAGTGCCCTCAGAGCGTGCCTTGCACCTGCCGTTGACAAATCGTCGACTGGGAGGTCTGTAAGCACCTAATGCCCCTTCTTCATACAGAGGACACACAGCCCTCATGCAGAGAGCCCAAGGAGCAAGGTGCTGAGATGCATAGGGCATAGGATCCAGGTGCCCAATGTCACCGTCTCCTTTCAACTTCTTCATGACTTCAGCCAGAATGGCCTTTCTGATCTTTAAACCTCATGCATTTCAAATACCAGTTCGTAGATGACCAGTGTGCTGATGGGACCACATGAGCGAAATGTGCTAAGTAACAAAATAACTGTTGAGCATTGTCAGATGGTCTTTCTGGATCCTTAGGGCCACCCTGTGAGGTACAAAGGAACATTCCTAAAACCTCTGTTTCACAGAGGAGACTCGGAGAGGTTACAGAACACTCTAGTAAGCGGTGCTGTGGTCCCTGAGAGATATTTTTAGGCTAAAGAGTACACCTAAGCCTTGACAGACTGTCTACCAGTATGACTCCAAGGTCTGACAACAGCCTTCCAAAGTGGACGAGTGGTTTCCTCTTGTTTTTCTGAGTCAGGTTCAGCTCAGCGTCACTTCTGCGGGTCCTGCTCACTTTCTTCAGAGGGAAATACCGCAGACACACACACACACACACACACACACACACAGCCATGAGAGGACCTCCGGCAGGGTGCCCTTTGTTAATAACACCTGCATGTTAACGCCCCTCTTAACTCAGGACAGCATGGGCACAACTGGAGCCCTTGTAAACAGGGTCCGCAGTGTGGAATGAGCTGTTTCTGTGTTACCAGTAAGTGATATGTGCACTGATAAATGTTCATTCGCACCCTCATGTATACAGTGGCGCCTAATACAAGCGCATAGCAATAGCATACTTGGGGTGTTACCGCTCCAATCCAGTGCACTTGCTCGCACTGATGCTCCCCTCGCTTCCCCACCATCACGTTTGTGGTTCTCTCTGCCCCCATGACCATCCTAGGTTACCTTGTCATCCCATCCCACTCTCCTTGTGTGAATCCTACGGCCCCTTCACGTCATCCCTCTGCAAGGCCTTCCTGGCCCTTCCACCTCTAGATTCTGCCACTCCCCCACATGCTCCCAGAGAGCCTCCTCTTTCTTTTGTGGTATGTAGCGTGATTATGGTCATTGTCTGCGCTGGAGACAGAGCAGTGGGCCTGGGAGAGCCCGAGTTTCTCAAGAACATAGGCCTGGGGCGCCTGGGTGGCTCAGTGGGTTAAGCCGCTGCCTTCGGCTCAGGTCGTGATCTCAGGGTCCTGGGATCGAGTCCCGCATCGGGTTCTCTGCTCGGCGGGGAGCCTGCTTCCTCCTCTCTCTCTCTGCCTGCCTCTCTGCCTACTTGTGATCTCTCTCTGTCAAATAAATAAATAAAATCTAAAAAAAAAAAAAAAAATTTAAGAACATAGGCCTATACACGGAATCAGGTTCCTGCCCTCGAGGCAGTCCTGCTGGCCTCCTGCCCCACGTCAGGCACGGACCACCCTCCTCACGTCAGTGTGGTCAGCAGAATGGTGTGCGGCCCAGTGGGGGCTGCGTGCTCCCCTCCCATCCTATCCCACGGACGCCAGCCAGAGTCAGGGTGACTTTGCTGGTTTTTCACCAGTGCCTGTCTTGTCGATCCTGCATTTTGATAGAAAACAATTTTCCCTAGATTCCTTGTTAATGTTTTTATCTAAGGTGCCATGCTATCTATTTTTACATTTTTATTTTATATCCCACCACCTACTTGTTTCCACACCTATGCAGTAAGAGAGTTGGAGGATAGAAATCTCCAACGTCCTTCCCGGGCTAATGTTCTGAGTCTGTGGAATGACCCTTAGTGGGTTAAGGAGCCAGAAGAAATAGCCCCTGTTTTAAATGGCTATTGTCTGAGAGCCACAGAATCAGCCTAAATGAAGCCTATTCAGTGTATACCAACGATTCCGGTTTACCTATTTTTTTCCCCCTTCCAACCTGCTCCAGGCGGCTGAACCTCTGCCCCCAAAGGCCTCGTAGAGGATTAGTGCTCCCACAATGATCCCAGACCTATTCCTTGATGAACGCTGTGACACGGGACAGTTAGCAGTGATTAGAATCTGTTTGCCTTCACTTCATCTTACTGTAGGTTATACTTGTATATTAACTTCATAATTCCCTGACTACCAAGGAGTTCAGCTGAGGTTCTTGCTCTCCTCCGTCCCCGTTAGCCTTGTCCAGCTGAGCTCGTGCTGGGCTGAACCATCACCACGGCGTCTCCCTCAACAGCCAGAATGAGAGTGATTCGTTCTGGGAACCCTGTCTCTGTTGCTGTAATCTATTTGCATACCAGGCGGATTTGCACAGACCTAGCCGATGCTGGGTCCCAGAAGCAGCCGGCTTTCACCTCCCCCCTTATCTGAGACGTGGCTGTGCATTATTCAGTAAATGGCCCCATCTGAGGAATTGACATGACTTCTTGATGAGACAGAATTTCAGTTGAGACATTTTGAGAGCCAGCGTGGCCCAGTGATTGGGTACACATTCTTGGGACACGTGAGCTATGTTTTTGGCTGGTCGGTGACTTTGTTAGAATTACGTAAGCTTTCAAAGCCTCAGATGACTTATCTATAAAGTCGGAATGGTAATGGGGGTCCACTCATAAGAACATTATGAGGATAAAATGAAATATGTATAAAGTGTATAGCACTCTATGTGAGTTTTCTTTATTGTTAATATTAAGTAGTATCTTTCTGTGGAATAATAGAGTAGCAGAGAGACGAGAGGAAAACGGTTTATTTTATGAATAAGGTAATAAAGCTAGGCGAGGAGAAGGGACTTCATCACCTCCTTATCAAGCACTTACCATGGGCCAGTCCTTCAACATCAAAAATTTAATGTCCAACATCAGTCTCTGCCCCTCGAACAGTAAGAAGGGGCTGCTACCCGCTGTGGAATCACAGAAACCTTCCCAGAGGAAGTGCTTACTGAATTGCCTTGATGAATCATCCCTTAATACCCCCACCTCAGTCCTTAAAACCACACCAAATGTCCCCTCCTCCATGAAGCCCTCCTTCATTCCCTTCTCCCTGCCCAGTGCATAATCAATCACTTTCTCCTCTGTTTATTTCTACACTTTGTCTGTGTTCACACATTGGCATATAGAATACATATAAAATTCTTTGTCGGTTGTTTCTATCATGAGCTCATAGCCTGGCGTCTAGGACATAGTGAAGGCAATCACAATTGCGACCAAATCTCTGAGGTGCTTACTGTGCATGGGAGCTGCTCTAAGTACTATATTTATATCAGCTTGACCTTCCGGCAACTGTGTGAGGATGTGAGACTCAGAGCAGTATATTGCCCTAAATTGCTCAACTGCCGGGATCTGAATCCAACCCTTAACCTAACCATTACACAGTAACTCTCCACCGAGTTTTGCCGAAGTTGACCCAGTAATCATCACCAAACACTACAGGCTTTACCTGTATTCTCGTGTAATTTTCACAATGCTGTTTGGATCCTCATATTACAAATGTGTAAGCTGAGGCCGAGAATGTTTATGTGCCTTGCCCAAGGATTCATGGCCAAGAAGTGGCTGGAGCTGAAATCCAAGCCTGTGGCTAGAGCCTGAAATCTTACCTACTACCCTAACATTCCCTAAAGTGTGAAGTGGGAATCACGAGGAATATGTGAGGATATTTTTATGTGGTTCACGGTTTATTTTAATAATTTTTATTTTATGTGCCTGTTTTAATGTGCACCACAAATAATACGACTAGACTCTTAACCCCATGGCTTTATTGGTATAAAGGCTGAACAGGAGCCTAGAGGGCCAATGTCAGTACAAGTGTGTCATCTGTAAAATTAAGTGAACAGAAAGGCAATTGGACTGTGGGTGTGAGAGGCTAGTGTATGGACGGCTGAAGTTTGGGAAGTTCTGTGTTACGATTCCCTGCCTCCCCAGCACCTGGAAGGGGCAGTGACAGAGACATGAGAACACGCCAGAGTGTGAAAATAGCAACCGTGTGAAGTCAAGAAAACGCTTATTAAGTTTCACACAGGGTATTGTCTGGATTTGTCTGCCTGGAGCTTTGAACTTTATAGAAAATGGAGAGCCTTCAGGGATTTAGGACCAGAGGTGAACACAACACTGTCTATAATATTCATCCCTTAAAGTTATTGTGTATTTATTACCCACCTGAATTTATAATAGCTTAACACTATGTCTATGCGTATACCAGTAGGTAAACATATTCACAAACCTGCGTTCACCGCCGGCCCCCCAAGCACAGGGCTCAGAGACACTGCTATAAAATCTGAACCATGATGATGTAAGCCTTGACCTGCCTGTGGGAGGTAGGGCCCACCTCTACCCTGCACCTGTGCATTTTACAAATTAGGGCATTATCCTCCTTTTAGGAGTTCCTCCTCACTGCCAGGAGTGGCAATCTTGCATCTTCCTCTATGTGAAATCGTAAAACTAATTGAACAATTCATTGAACCTAATGGCTTTAGAAAAATCAATAATTGCCTCCCGTTATTGATATAGTGGAAACGCATGGAAGAAATTATCCAATATAGAAATAAGCCAGTTAAAATAAATAATTCAATAAGCTGCCTGGCAATCTATTCAAATTTTGAACTTGAACGATGACATGGAGTTTCTTAAGTATAAATAATGAAAGAAATGTACTAAGAGCTGCCAGGGTGTAGACTAAAGCTACGGGCAGCCAAGATGCCGGTTCCTGGCATTTTCCCCACTACTCATGGCTTTGTGGTCAGTAAATAGGTTGTTGGCTGTAAGGTGTCCACGTGGGGGATGTGTGTGAACACTGGCTCCCAATTAGTGTGGTTAGCATTTGAGATCAGAGCATGGCCGTACTAATATGTTCTTCAAATATATATATGTGTGTGTATATGTGTGTGTGTATATATATATATATATATATATATATATATATATATATATGGAATTTATAAAGCACTTTCACATCGAGCCATCTGTAGCTATCTGCCACCTCAATATTTTTCAAATGGGAAGACTAAGGGCTAGTAATGTGAATTGACTATATGTAGTCCTATTGCTAGTCCACAGTAATGGAATGGAAATTGTAACACAGGTTTTTAAACTTTCTGTCCATTGCTCCATTTACTATTATTACTCACTTTGACTTTTTATTCCCTCCTACATTAAAAAGAATATGCAGAACTCAAGTGCCTGTTTTCTGTTCAAGGACCCTCCAGTTAAGAAAGGAACTGTTGGTCATTTGGACAAGGTCACTCGGCTCCAACAGGTTAGAGCTAGGATTTGGCTCTTTGGACTCCCAGTCCAGGGCATCTTTCTTATACTCCTCAGCTGTCCGTGTGTCCCTTCCCAAGGCAAGAATGTGAGGCAACCAGGAAGAACAGAATCCCTGTCTGAGAACCAGAAGTGTTTTGAAGCAGAGCCTGGGACCTGGGACCTGGAACGAAGGAGGACTTTCAGTCAGTTCCTTAAGGGTGACCTGCTTCTCTGCCCTGGTTCCAAATCATCAGGGATGGAGGCAGAGGGAGGCAGATGCTGGTAGGTGACAGAAACCTGGGTCCTGGTGTGGTGAAGATAAAAATCATAGCACGACTCTGAGAGGAAAATGAAATGGAATGATGGGATTCCCTTCCCTGCTGGTCTTTCTCCATTACCTCAGATTCTCCAAATGGTCACATCACAGGCCGTGTCTGCAAGGAAGAAAGACGAAAACAGCACAAGGGGTGGCCCAGGGTGAGCTGCCATTTAGGACACTCAGGAAGCCTTTCACTCACTCATTGTTCTCGTCCACCATCGCGTCCCATGTGTACAAGCCGAAGCTAAGTATAGCATGTAGATTGTAGCAGGCATTGTTCTAAGTGATTATGGATATTAACTCAATCCTCACAATAACCTGTGGGTAGACCCTTTTATTATAACTTTTTAACAGACAAGGAAATTATGACATAGAGCTTTTTTTTTTTTTTTAGAATTTATTTATTTATTTAACAGAGAGAAATCACAAGTAGATGGAGAGGCAGGCAGAGAGAGAGAGAGAGGGAAGCAGACTCCCTGCTGAGCAGAGAGCCCGATGCGGGACTCGATCCCAGGACCCTGAGATCATGACCTGAGCCGAAGGCAGCGGCTTAACTCACTGAGCCACCCAGGCGCCCCTATGGCATAGAGCTTTTATTCATTCATTCATTCATTCATTTTTGGGACACCTGGGTGGCTCAGTGAGTTAAGCCGCTGCCTTCGGCTCAGGTCATGATCCCAGCATCCTGGGATCGAGTCCCACATCGGCCTCCTCGCTCGGCAGAGAGCCTGCTTCTCCCTCTGCCTCTGCCTACCATTCTGTCTGCCTGTGCTCGCTCTCTCTCCCTCTCTCTCTCTGATAAATAAATAAAATCTTTTAAAAAAAAAACAAAAAACAAAAAACATTCATTCATTTTTTAGCCAACCCCGTGTCCAACATGGTGCTTGAACTCATGACCTTGTGATCAAGAGTTAGGAGACAGGGACACAGAAAGAGCAAGTGGCTCACGCCAGAAACCACAGTGGGCAAACAAGGATTCAATGGAATGCAGGCGCAGAGGCTCTAGAACCCGTATGTTAAAATGCCATGCTATCTGCCTGTCCCCAGTCGTCCATGGTCGCCCCTTGAGATCTGGTCTCCACCCTTGCACGTGGTGCCTGTGCCACCGAGCTCAGGGAGCTGCATCAAAGGACCTCCTGGCCTTCTGGCTGCTCCTCGGGCTCAGCCAATAGAAAGCACCTGTAGGAAATCAGATGGACGGAGGTGGGTTAGGTCTGTTAGTCTCCTGTCTCCCTCCCTGCCAAGGCCACAGTTTCCTCTACTTGAGGCCACAGCTTCTACTGAAAAGCCCTCTCCAATGTCTGTCATACCTACCACTCCCTCCTGGCTCTGAATCAGGCTTCGTCCACTTGGCCCCTCAGGCTTGAGGGTATATAGTCTCTGCCACTGTCATAAGCCTGGGTGCTTCACCATCCCTTGTAGGTTCCCCTTCACCATATCTACACCCATGTAAATGGTCTCCTCTTTATACTTCCCTCAATGTACTGCATCTGAATGAACCACTTGTTTCACGCTTGGCTCCTGAGCCATGCTGGGCCCCTGACTATATTGGACTAAACCAACCGGTTGTTTCCTTCTCCGTAGAAAACCTAAACTCACACATCTAATGACCTGTTTCATGCAGTGGTGCTTGCATAAAGTTAGCCTCAATAAATATGTGTTGGATAGAAAAAAGAAAGGGAGAAGGAAGGAGGGAGAGGAGGAGGGAAGGACAGAGAGTCAGGGAGGCTAGAATTAATGACCCCACAAAGAAAGTTCAAACACCAGTCCCCCTCACTTCACCCGGATGAGTCATTTCCTTTCCTTACAAATAATCATACTTAGGCCACAAAGCTCTGTGACATGTTATTTCACTTGTAGCATATATGCTGGTATACCCACAATAGAGTTCATAAAACTGATCCTCAAAACAGTAAAATAATTTGTGTTTAGTTCACATGTCAATAAAGTATCAGAGCCTGGGCTGAGCCCAGACATTTTTATTCCAAATCTAATCCAGTTCCCTCTCTCAAACTACAATTTCTGAGCAGTGGGTGTCTCCCTCGTGACAATGATCCAGATCTTCAGGAAGTCGGACCCACCTTGGGGAAACATCTGCCTCTTCCCCATGGTTCCGATCATAATGTGAATTTGACTTAGGGTCCTTCCCATCCCCACTGAGTTCTGCCTCTCCCAGTTTTCTCCTTGCTCTCGGGCTCTCCTGAACACCAATCTTAACTGCACCTTTGGAGGGGACAAAAACAATTTGGGTGCCAAGAAACATTGGTTCTGTCTGGTTCCTTCCATCTCAGTTTTCCAAAGTAGCCTGAGAACCATTTTTATGAGCAGCACTCAGCAATCGATGAAAGGAGGCATTAATGCATTTTTCTGATAGCTCACTTTGAAAATTATAAGTCTTTTTTTAAAAACCTAGATATTGATATTTGTACAGATGGGTGGCATTTGAATGTATCACCATGAAGTCCCCTGAGGACTTGGAAGGTCCCTCTGAGAAATGTTTATTTGAGAATTAAAAAGGCCATCACTTCTCCACATCTCGTTGATTTCATTCTCCTGGAAGTACATCAATCCTTGGCCCGGACAGTGCCTTTAAAGTCAACTGGAAATACCGTTTGTTAAGAAGCCACATTTTTTTCTGATGGGGGGAATTTTATGTCTGTAAATATTTAACATTCTAAACAAGTGGCCTAAAAATGAACTATAGAAGCCACTATTCATGTGAACAAAGGTTTAAGACGTAAGACTGGATTTGTTATTTTGGATAGGTTATTATGGGATAAACCAAAGAGTGGCTTCATTTTCTACAGAGAGTCTTCAACGAGGAATTTCCTAACTAAAAGGGAAATAACAGGAAGGAGAGCATATCTAGCCCAGAAGAGCACATTCCCTCCTTTGTCTCTTCCACTCCACAGCAAGCTTCTTACAAGACAAGCGGATGGTCTTTGCTTGGTTTTCTGTCGTTATGGCTAACATACTATCTAACATGTAGTTAGGGCTTCTTAAATCATTACTGAATGATTAACTCACTGGTCAAATGAATGGTTCATAAAGTCTCTTATTTCTTTCATTGAATTCTCAAAATTCCAGTAAGCTGAGGAGGGACAGGAATTATTCTTACTCTTACTTTGTAGGTGTAGAAATAGAGACCCTGATATGTCCTGGATCTTGCCCAAAGTCACACAGGAAAGTACTAGCAGGGCCAGGAATGAAACCTTGTTCTTCTAATGACAAGGTTGATAGTCTTTCTAATTGCTTGACCTGGTCTCCCTTCTTTTCCTTTGTTTCTCAGCTTTCATGTGGTCTATGGACTTAGACTTTGGAATAGGAATGGCATTTGGAAACTGAAAGACTGAAAACAAAACTCTTCCTCAGTAGAAACCATGAAATCCCCAAATGAAATGGGAGGCATTGAATTCCCTGATACGGAGATCAATGTAGTAGAAGAGAAGTGAATGACAGATATGAAATTAATGGCATTTAAATTTATGCAGTTACAATAGAAAACAATTCTTCTGGAATGCCTTCCTGAGCCTTTGATATGTAGTGGTAATTAAATGAGCTCCTTTAAATCATTTATTATAATTATGTTTTAAATGATCCAGTCCTGAATGTAGCTGGCGTTTTGTTGTTTACTAGTAACTGGTGACATTTGAAATTGACTAGACATTTGCAATAACTTGACTACTTTTCATATACAGAGAACGGAACTGCCTCTTACAATTGAATTGGAAAAGCATACCAGATCCCCTGTGGACCCTTCAATTTCTACTCTGCCTCAGTGACCCTATACATTCCCTGGGCCAAAAGAATGACCAAGAGTTAAGCAGAGCTAGGACTGAAGATCAGGCAAAAGGTTGTATAAAAACAAGTGGAGAACTGATCACATGTTTTGGTTATGAGAGTTGAACCTCTGCAGGTCTATAGGCTGATTGTGAGTGAAATTTGCAGAGATAGTTAAAACTGGGTGCTAATGGGGTAAGGTTGGACATTCAGTCCACATTACAGCCATTTTTCTCCCCATATAAGCTATCTGGTATCTTCGCTTAAGGCTTTCTGGCTTACAGGCAAAGAAATTGAGGCTCAGAGAGGTTGAGAGTTTTGCCTAAGGCCCCATAGCTCATGTTGAGTTGGTGGCAGGGGAGAACTTTTGGCTCCAAGTTAGATGCTTTTTCTAGCTGTGCCCTCCCACCCAGGGTTGTTCTAATGACTGTACAGTGTACTTGTTTTAAAAGTGTATCCCATTTGAATGGCAGGGTTCAGAGCAGTAAGGTGGCATCTTCCCAAGGCCACACTTTCAGTAAAAAGAACAGAATTTTGATCCAGCCTCTTGAGTCCAAGTCTAGGACTCTCTGGATTAAAGCCCAACTCCCTGGCTTAGAGAAGTCAAGTAGGTCTATGGCCTGGATCAACCGGGGCTGAGAGAACTGAGCGAAGATCAGTGAGAAGTCCCTCCTTCCAGAAAAAGGGCTGCATCTCAAGGAGGCCCATATTTCCTGAGTTCTTAGAATGACTTCCAGATCTTTCATATTCACTTCCCTTTCTGAGCTGCTTCTTCCCAAAGCAAGCCTCTCAGTATAGTTTCTCCAACATGCCAAACCCTCTGTTTGCTGTCTCCCACCTCCCAGTTCCCACTTTCTCTTCCTCACCCTCTCTGCTTTTCTTTTCCTTTGGACTCCAAACCACTTCTGGAAGAGCATGGACTTCCTCTAAATTAGCATTTGGCAACAACTCCCCATCTCTGAGCCTCAGGTTCTTCATTATAAAAGAGAATCTCTAAATTGCCAATATCTAAATTAAAAATTGAGAGTGGATCCCCTAACCTGTTTATGGTCATGCCCCTCGAACCCAATTCAGCTCCTATACATAGTAAGTGATTAAATCCTATAAGGATTAGATGAGATAAACCACATAACTGGCCTGCCCAGGTCTTAGCACCTCTTAGGTATGTGATTCCTTCTTTCGTCTTTGGAAAATCCACTGAGGACCCCCAGCAGGCCGGGCGTCATCATGCAATTTTCATATAATATGCATAACACAGCTCAAGATTCCTGTCCTCTTGGAACTTGGGTTCTGGGAGGACAAGACAGACAATAAATAAACACACTAAACAAGTAAAATAGGTAGTAAGTACTGTTGAAAATTTTTCAAGAGAGAACTGAGAAATGGGAATCAGGAGAAAGGTTGAGGAACAGGTTGCAATTTTAAACAGGTGGTCTTGGGCATCCTAGTGGAAAAAATAACATAGGAGTTCAATACTTAATTTCCTCACCTTTATTTTTTCCTGTCTCCCTGTCTTCTTCTTCCTCAACTCAAATTCTTCCTGTACAGTGCTCTACTCACTGACAAGATTAGAACATACTGGACAATGTAGGCACTTAGTCCTCTTCTCCTTTCTGGAGAACTGGCCAGGGAATCTGTAGGGCCCAGTGCAAAGGGAAAATCAGAGCCCCTTGTTCAAGAATTGTTACAGATTTCACCACAGCAACAGCAGAACTTGAAACTGAGTGCAGGGCCCTTCTGCATAGGGCACATAGTGGCTATTTGTGGCCTACAAAGATCTGTTGGGTGGCTTAGGCCCAGCCTCTCCTCCCTCTGTTGTCCATGAGTTAGACTTGCCACCTGCTTTCCCCTGCGCTCACCCTCGACCAGGAAGCTGCCTCATTTCTCGCTGCCTTCTAACCCTAACCCTGGCCTCTTCTACCGCCCCGAATGGGTGGATGGATGCATGGGTACAGAAGGATCATTAAAGCCAGTAGCATTCTTGGGGGGCCTGGGTGGCTCAGTCATTAAGTGTCTGCTTTCAGCTCAGGTCATGATCTCAGGGTGCGGGGATCAAGCCCCACATGGGCTCCCTGCCTGGCAGGAAGCCTGCTTCTCCCTCTCCCGCTCCCCCTGCTTGTGTTCCCTCTCTCTCTGTGTCAAATAAATAAATAAATAAAATCTTAAAAAAAAAAGTCAGCAGCTGTCCTTAGGAATCACTACATCTTCCCGCCCAAGACATTTATTTTCTCCAGATTTAATGACAAGGGAACCTAAGTAAGTAGAGGACTTCAGGATTTATTTCCTTGTGATAATCCGAGCACTCTCTCCAGGAGGGCCATTTACCTGATAAATTGTTCCCCTATGTCTCAGTGCTGAGGAACCTCCAGCCTGCTCAGGCTGCTGCCCTGTCAGGACACTGGGCCATCTATTCCTGCCCTGCCCAGCCCAACCCTAGATTAACAGAGTTGTCTTAAAGGAGCTCAACCCTTCGGTTTCCTCGTTTCCTCTCCCACTCCCACCGTTGGCCCAGCCCGCGTCTCACCGGTGAGGAGACAGAAGCTGGAGAGCTGACCTGACTGGTACAACATCCCTCGGTGATTGCGCTGGGATTGCAACCAGATCTTCTTTTTTTTTTTTTTTTTTTTTTCTGTTTTGGCAATTTATTTTTTTTAATTTTTTTTCCAATTTATTTATTTTCAGAAAAACAGTATTCATTATTTTTTCACCACACCCAGTGCTCCATGCAAGCCGTGCCCTCTATAATACCCACCACCTGGTACCCCAACCTCCCACCCCTCCGCCACTTCAAACCCCTCAGATTGTTTTTCCATGAGAGACTATGGACTCTGAAAAACAATCTGAAAAAGCAACCAGATCTTCTGACTCGAGCTCCAGCGTTCTCCCAAATACTGGTGTAGGCTGTGTGCATTTATCCTGCATATCCCCTTATGCTTCCTCAGGAAGGACGTGACTGAAGGATCCTTATTCCAGAAGGCACTTCCCCACTAATGCCCTTATCCTAAAATCACATGCGATCTCAGGGACTAGAGGTGCCAGAATGCAGTTGGTTCCTTGCCCGGGCCCATATTATTCTGAAGAAGCAAAGATAGTTCTCAAACACATACACATCTCAATCTGAGTAAACAAGATGGACAGAAATAGAAAAAGGAAAAGGAAAAAAAAAAAAAAAAAAAAACTATGGGAAGTACATTTATGATACCCAGCCTCTAGATTTTGTGTGTAGGGTTTGTGGGGGTTTTTTTGTTGTTTTTTTGGTTGGGTTTTTTTTTTTTTTTTTTTTGTACCGTTGCTTTAGTATGGTAAAGTACATATGAAAAAATGTATCATTTTAAACATTTTTACATGTCTGGTTCTGTGGTATTAAGTACATTCACATTGTTGTGCAATCATCAACACCATCTGTCTCCAGAACTTTTCATTCCAATTTTTTTCTTGAATATGGAATGCTACTGGCTGAAACAGAATGCAGCCCACGATGGTGTTTGCTTCAGTGATATGCCAATTTAACAAACCCTCACAGGCTGAAAACCAGCACCCTTCCTCACTGAACCCTGAGAGCAGTGAGAACAGAAAGGCCCCCCTACAAATGTAGCCACGATTAGCTAACTGGGATTCCACATATCTGCATGGAGGAAAACAGGTAAGGACAAGACAAGCCAGAGACAAGGACTTGGGCGAAAAGAACAAAAACCCTGCTTTTATAAGCATAGCTTTTCCACTCCTGTCATTCTTACATGGATGCAAAATGATTCCCTGTATGTATGAGAAAGCTTTGTGCTAACTGAGTCAGCCTGGAACAGGACTCTGCCTCATAAGCACAGAGTCTTCTTCAGGAAGAGGAAAATATTCTTTCTGGGTCTGGGCATCTGAGAACTTAAGAGAGAGACCCAGAGATACAAGCAGACAAGAACAGATCAATAGCCCGAGGGCACTGAAAGTGACATACAGAGTCATACAGCAGGCATGTCAGAAAAAGAAACAGAAACACACACATGCAACCAAAAATACACATCATCACTGACATTTATTGAATGCTTACTCAGTGTAAGGTGCTTTTCTTAGTGAAGTAAAAGCAACACAGAGATTTTAAGGAACTTGCCCACGGTCACACAGCTCACTTGAGGAGCTGAAAGCAGTCCATTTTAATGTGGAATTTAAATGTGTTGAATTAAATTTCTAAAGCCTGTGACTTGAGAATAGAATGAAGAATAGAATGAAGATTGTCAGAGCTTGGTTTTCGTCTAGCAGGTCATGAGGAGCTACTGAAGGCTTTCAGAAATGGGGATGACATAGTCACAAGAGTACTTTAAAAAGAACCCTCTGATGAGGTTGCCTTCAGTGGTTTGGAGGGGGAGGGGTCATCTGTGCTCCTTTCGGCTGGAGAGATTGGTGGGTTGGGAAAGATAACACAGGTGAGCTGAGTCCCATGGATCTGAAGCTATTCCTACTCAATAGTAGCTTGCACATCCCCACTTTTCTTCCATCTATCAATGTCAGGCATGATGGACAGCTTTCAGGCCTATCGCTCTGCCCTTTCATCTTCTAGAGGATTCTTTCTTATCCAAGATCTTCTTCCTACTCAAGCTCCCTCATTTGGAAAGGCATCTGTGAAATGGCAGTGCAAAAGAATGCAAAGTACTATTGATTGTATCACGTTGGTTGTGAGATGCTACAAACTCACTGGGTCCACTTCCCAGGTTATTCAGGCATAGAAAGTGGTCTCCAGCTAGCTGGATTCAGGTTCATCGCTCTACTGTTGCTTTCCTTCAGTGAACACATCCTTTACTGGTGGCATCATGGGACACTGCTGGCTGTATCTGATAAGGAATGTTCCTCGAGGACACTGAGTGGGAAAAGAGGGTGGTCACAGTCCAGGAGCCAAGAGCTGAGGGAAGGCTGGAGGTAAGGAGTTGACTAGAAAATTATAACATCAATATTAGCAGACAGGCTAATGAGGACTGTGATTTGCAGATGCCTATCTCCCACCTTTCCTCCCTTCAAGGGAGCTGGCATATGCTCATTAGGCTCATCTAAGCCTGGGCCAGGATCAGCACGAGTGTTGTATCCAAGAAAGAGCTTCAAGTATGAGAAGGTGACCTCCCTTCTTTGAGCAAGTGATGGCCTTTAAATTTTTGAAATCTCTGTAGGCAAACTATGCACACTAATAGAACAAGCAGACAACTGGAAAGAAATTGGTCAGAGCCTGAAAAATAGGAGGACACAGGAAAGGAGGAGGGAAAAGGAAGGAAAAGAGCTCCTATGTAAGTACTGTGGGGCAGGCATTCTTCCAAGCATTCGACATTAATTTATTTATGCTTCAACGCAACCCTATTAGGGAAATATTGATATCCCCATTCTATAGATGAGGCGATGTGCCTGGAACTCCCATCATGCAAGCCTCATGGCACGGTTAAGATAGATGCCCAGGTCCATCTGATTCCATGTCTTGTGATAGCTCTCTTACCCCATATCGCCTTCACAGGATCAAGTATAATAATGAAAACCCTCAGAGACATTTCCCCATTGATTGGGACCATGGTCAAAAGCTGGGGTGCCAGGGTCAGACCTCAATTTAATCCCACCTTGACTGCTTACCACCTGCCCCAAGTTCAAGTTCCCTGATCACTGATTCCACCACTTGTGGGATAGACCTGCCACCATAGAATTGCTTTGAAGAGAATGAAATACTGGATAGAGAGAGTGGGAGACAATAAAGTGACAAACCAGCATGCGGTGGTACATTGTAAGTGCTCAATAAACAGAATATCCTTCTTATTGGTATTTTTAGGTTGGTTATTTTTATTGTTCATTCACTTCATCAGCTTAGGTATGCTGTCATACCAAGTTGTGTAAGTCTCAGCTCCCTGAGGACTGTGAACCAAAATTAGAGGATCATCCATGTTTAGAGCCTGAGAGAACCTCTCAGAGGGGGAAGATTAATCTCAAAAAAGGGAAGTCATTTGTCCAAGGTCACGTAGAATAATAAGTATCATGGAATGATAAGTGGTATCATTATACTTATCATGCTTCTTGGCATATAGAAAAGGCTTTAACAAATAATTATTTAAGAAATTCTGCTTTAACCTCAACATAGTTTCTATTTTCCATTCAGGACCTGGTGGTATCTCTTGTTAGGAGGCCATATCTGAATCCGGGGAAGGGATGTGGTGCTCTTGGCCTACCTGCCCTTGGCTTATGGCTTCTCTTCCAATCCCACAAACCCTGCTTCCATTTTCTCTAAGGGAAAGCAAGAAATCATCAGCTTTATTGGCCCCTGTGAACAGCAGAGCAGTTTTGATGGAGAACGGGGAAGACATTGCGATGTTGTGGTTATTTGTGCCATTTCATCAGCCAACAATGTAAATTAAATTAATTAAAAAGCATTGTACATTTTAATTCCAACACTGGATTCACTCAGTGGTCGTGGAAATTTTGAATAATGGATAATAGTCGTCTCTAATTTCTCAACATATGTTTTTTCACTTACACAGCTGTGAAAAAAATTATATTTATATTTTTGTTGATGCATAATTTCCAGCCTGAAAACAGAATTCATATTAGCATTAAACTGCCAACAGGTGTCGTTCTTTTTTTTCTCCCCCCCTTCTCTTTCTGGTGAGCTGGAATAATCCCTTCTTTGGCAGGGAGTCAGTATTTTTTCACAGTCATTTTTGCATTCTTAAGAATTCCTTTAAAATTATTTTCTACTTGATGAAACACATCCTCTCAAGGCTTCATTATTTTCACCCTGGTGTTATCTGATTGAATATTTCAATCACAAAAAGCTTAGAAGATTTGAGTCATTTCTACTCAACACTGCATAGACCTACAGCTGGGTATGTCGATAACATTTTGAAGGTTTTTGGGGGTGTTTTTTTTTTGTTTTTTTTTGTTTTTTTTGCTAAGAAATAGCCATGACTTTAAACGACCCAATTGCATTTGAAGCTTGGATACTGTTTATTTTAACTATTGATTACAAAGCATCTTTTAGGCACAAGGTAATCAAGCCAAACGCAAATGATTACTATATTCCATTCTAGATGGCCTGTAGAGAAAGAGTAAGTTCTATGAAAACTTGTCAGTTTCTTAAAAAATTACTTTTTTTTTTCTGGTGTACAATTTTATTTTTCTTGGAATCCAGCAGTTTAAGAATTCAAAGCAAAGTGTAAAGGAAGCAAGATAGTTATCCCGAAATTAATCCTCTTCCTTGGGTCTGCCTTCCCAGTCAGTATTACAGCATCCATCTTTATCTTTACCCCTACCAGCACCACATCCAAGACTATTTCTAAAGATCCTGTTTTCTTGCTCCCTCTACCTTCGCAATCACAGATCTACCTTGTGGTGGGGTATTCTGTGTAAAGGCACATTTAATTAGATGGTCTTCCTTAGCACCCTACAGTGACTCTCCCCTGTCCTGAGGAATTCCAGAGATGGAGACACAAAGTCTTTCATGCATGATCCAGTTCCGTTTCCTTCTAACTTCTTGTGCCATCCTCAGTTACTAACATCTTCAAATCTATGTTGCAGCCATACAGAGCTTCCTGGAGTTCTGGGAACAAATATGTGATTCCATTTCAAGCTTCAGTAACTTTATTCAAGCTATCTCCTCTGCCTGGTTGCTTCACGGTGTACTCAGTCAGACTGTCTTCTTTAAGACCCATCTCGGGGAGCTTCTCCCCAGCAAAGCCTTTCCTGTTTTATCACCAGCACCATTATCACCCTGACACCTTTCCACCCACACCATAGGTAGAGTGGCTTTCCCTTCTGATGTTTCCCCCCCATCCTTTTTTTTTTTTTTTAAGATTTTATTTATTTATTTGACGACAAATCACAAGTAGGCAGAGAAAGAGTGAGAAGCAGGCTCCCCACCAAGCAGAGAGTCTGATATGGGGCTCAATCCCAGGACCCTGAGATCACAACCTGAGCCGAAGGCAGAGGCTTTAACCCACTGAGCCACCCAAGCACCCCTCACCCCCTTTTAAGGTCAAAAGGGAATATATTAAGACCTTGGGTTCTAGAGCCAGATTTCCTGGGTTCACATCCCAGCTGCCATTTACTAGCTCTCTGTGCTTGATTTGTCCATTGTAAAATGGGTACTTGTGAGAATTAACTGAGACAAAATTTGTAAAGTACTTAAAATGGTAGCTGGCAGGTTGTGCACATATAACTAATGTCTGATACAGCTTGATTCTTACCTATTTCATTTCACTGTATTTGTTTAGAGTTTACTTCTGCCATTAGACTAAGAGTTCCTTGAGGGCTGGAATGGAATTCTCTGATTTTTTTGTATCTTGAATGCCTGGTACTGTGCCTGGCATATAGCAGGTGCTCAGGAACAGATGTAGGTGGAATGAATGAATAAATCAATGTAGACAGACAATCTGGAAGTTCAGCAAGCAAAACACACCCCCCCAGTTATATAATGTAGTTATGATGTCCCTGACACTTCTTGTTTTTTTTTTTTTAACTAAAAAACTCTTCTCCTTTCATGATAACTAGCTAAAACATGGGATGAATGTTTGCTGCACATTTGCAAGAGGGTTTGAGTCCAACATCCACACTCTGGTGTCCTGCTTGTTCTATTTTACTTTCCTTTGCCATTGCCAAGATGAATATCCATTGATGGGATTTCTAGTATTCATCATATGCAGCCACCAGATGGATCTGAATAGTTTCTCTAACAACCAATTTGCATTTAGACTCTGCTTCCAAAATGCCTTCCCATTATAGCTTCCATTTGCCCTCCATGCACTCCAACATCTTCCACTCCGTTCTAAAGGCCACACCTCTAATTTTGGAAATCGTGGATTGATTTGGTACAACTGAGTTACACTAAGTCAATACAATTGTCATTTATTGCCAATTATGACTTGCTTATATATTCCAACTTCTACCATGTAATATAACATAATTTTCATTATAATCTTCTTTTGTAGCAAGTCCTAAGATATGGTTGCAAGATGGATTTTATTTTTTTTCCTGTACTGCTCCCAAGGCTTCCTCTTTGGGTTATGTTGCCTACTGGGCATTGTCCTTGAGCCAAGATCTTCTTGTTAAGGGTGTTATGCTTATGTGGGGCTCTGTTAGGTTTCATGAACTAAATGAAGAGTAAGTAATAAATTCATAGAGGAAATTGGGTTAGCATGTGATTAACATCCTGGCTGATGCAGACGGGTGTACCAATGATGGAAACATGTGCTTGTATCATGATGAAATGCAGATTAGAGGCCCTGGAGCCAACCCAAGGATATCTGCCCAAAACTGTTTCATCTCTGTCAGCTTTAATCTGATCGAAAGAGAGCATGCTTCAATGCAGCGAGAAAAATGTGAACTCCTAAAATAACCAAGTGGCACTCTGTTTTCCATTTAGAAGCTATTAAAATACTCACTTTTCATTGTGGTAAAGTAGAAAGCTTACTGAACTATACCTTAGAGGACCTGAATTCAAATCTCATCTCAGTCACTAATTTGTGCTGTAAAATTTTACAGGTCCTTAGTTTCTACATCTGTAAAATGAATGTGCTGGGCTAGACTAGTGGTTTTTAATAGTTTTTTCCTTCATAAAACAAGTGACAAATGATATTTGTACACTCCTGTAGGCAACCCCAGGGTTGTGCACAATTACCCATGTACTAGTTTTAATCCCCCTTTCTGCCTGCTCAGGTAAGCGTATCAGAAAGCACATGAGTAGGACTGATGTTTTAAGATAACCTTGAATGCCATTCTGTCTAATTTATTTTAAAAATTAAAAATCAAATAATTTGAGAAGCTTGGGTACATCATTAAATTTTTAAAAGGTGATTTGCTATACAACTCCCTAAAGGTATTTCACAAAACTCTATTTTAACAGACTCTTATGATGTTATCATTCTACATCTCTGTGAGTTAATCAAGGTGCCAGCAGAGAAAGATCCAAGGCTTTGAGTCTTTAACTATTTGGAATAAAAAAACAAGAAATACATTTTTGTAGGTAGTCCTCACTGTAGTGAGTAGTCTCATTTCCCTTTGGAGAATTGCTTGTCACAAGAGTAATTTCTGATTCTTATGTTGACATGTTAAGCAGATCTCTGTTTCTAAAATGAGGTAATAACATCATCACTTGAAAATAAGATGAAATCTTTTTTAAGAACTGAAAATATATAGTACTTGACTAAAATAGTAGTGAGTTATATCTTGGAATGTCTCATCAGGGAATATTTATCTGTAAGGAAAAGAAAACTTTGTAATATGGTGGCTATTAAAAACCTGAATAATATAAGAAAGGGATTAAGACAAAAGTTTCTAAAGGACCAAAAAATTTAATATAAGATTTAAGTATAAAATGACCTATACAATTTTTCATCTCCAGCAATATGGTGGTCTAGATAACCTGAAGAGCTTTACACTATTAAATACCAGGATAAAGTAAACCTTGTAAGACTGAGCTCACAAGATATGAAGGGAAACTGTAAGAATTCTAAGACAAAGAATAAACCAAAAATAACAATCAGCAGGTTGGAATGGTGACAATAAAGCTGTGGAGTGGAGAGAAAAATTGACAACACCAATAACTTGTGGATGTAGGCTTTAAGTCCACACTGGGAAAAGAGACTATTCCTTTGATTTGGTTATGTGTAAACTGAGAAAATCTTCATATACCCTATCTTTACATAAAAGAATGGATTAAGTAGAACCTACCTATCAGCATAGAAAGATTGTAGTGAACATTGTACATCTTGTTTTGGATTATGAATGGTGGGAAAATTTCCTTTAAGATTAAGAATAATGGAATTAAAGACTTCAATATATGAAACCCTAAAATAAAAACAGAACAAAAAACCAGGTGGTGGGTATTGGAGAGGGCACGGATTGCATGGAGCACTGGGTGTGGTACAAAAACAATGAATACTGTTATGCTGAAAATAAATTTAAAAATTTTTTTAAAATAATAAAAAGTTAAAAAAGAAAAACAAAAAAAAACAAAAAATAAAACATTAAAGAATAAAAAAAAAAGGTATAATACCTAGCAGAGGCAAATAGAAAACTTCTGAAGGATATACCTTTAATTCAAGCATCACAAGATTTCCATAGCAAAATATGATGGTGAAATAAAAAACTCAAATTGCAAAATCATGCAAAGAAGCATGCTACCATGAGTAAAGGTCAGCAAATACCAAACAAAAACATTAAAAACCCAAGAACTCCAGGTGATATAAAAGTTGAATATAAGGATATAACTATATAACTATATACATATATATGTACTATATATATAACTATATATATATTAATTAAATTAATAAAGTCATATAAGGAAATTGGAAAGATTTTTAAAAACCAATAAGGAAACATTGAAGAAAGAAAGAAAAATCTTTGAAATTCTCTAATGGAATTTCTACAAATGATGGACCACCTGCTTGGTTCATCAGTCAGTAGAGCATCCAGATCTTGATCTTGGGGTTATGAGTTTGAACCCCACACTGGGTGTCAAGATTACTTAAAAAAATAAGATCAATAAAAAAATGAAGGACATAGTCATTAAACAAACTCAAGAGGTTAAACAGTAGTGCAGACATAGTTGGAAATATAACTAGTTAATTGGAGTACAAAATACCTCCAATACAAAAAGATTTAAAAAATTAAAAGAGTAAAAAAAATAGATAAAGAGAATCGGACAAAAACTCCAACTTGTAATGGGATTTCCAGGATGATAAAATAGAAAAAAAAGAGGAATTAAAAAATATTTCAAGAGTTAATGTCTCAAAGTTTTTAGAATTGATTAAAATACATGAATCATCAGCATCAGAACACCTATACATCTATAAAACATATAAATCTATACTTAGATACATGGTCACATGCATGTAAAATGATAGAGCATTTCTGGAAAACAGTTGGGCAGTTTCTTTTAAGACTAAATATGCACTTACCATGCAATTTATAAAACACACTCCAGGCATTCATCCCCAGAGAAATGAAAGCTGAGCCACATAAAAATGTGCACACAAACATTCATAACAGCTTTATTTTAATAGCCAAAAACTGGAAGCAACCAAAGTGTCCTTCAGTAGTTGAATAGTTAAACTACGGTACAACCATACCATGGAATGCTGCTCAACAATAAAAAAGGTAATGAACTATATTGATAGATAAAATAATTTGGTTCTTAAGAGCATTACACTGAATGAAAGATATACAATCTCAAAGGGTCACAATGTATGATTTCATTTATATAAAATTCTCAAGATGACAAAATTATGGAGATGAGAACAGATTAATCATTGCCAAGGATTAAAGAAGCTAGTACTGGGTTAAAGGTAGTAGAGGAAGCATGAAGAAGATCCTTATGGTGATAAAATAGTTCTATATCTTGGTTGGAGTGGTTATTACATAAATCCATATCTGTAATAAAATACAATAGAACTGTATATGTATATTGTACCCATATAAATCCTCTGGGTTTATATTGTATTATAGTTATATAAGATGAAACTATTATGGAGACTGGACAAAGAATATATGAGACCCCTTTATACTATTTTTAAACTTTTTGTGAATCTATAACTATTTATAGGGTGCTGGTGGGTGGGCAGGGAACACTACAGACTAAGGAAAGATCTAAAAAGTGATCCAAGAGAAAAGACAAATTATCTATGAAAAAATGGCAATTATAATAATAGCAAACTTATCAAAAGTAATGACAGAAATCAGAAGGCAATAGAATAATCAAATAATCTGAGAAGAAATAATTTAGAATTCTAAACCCAGCTGCATTAGCATTCAAAGTATGGTTAAAACAAAGATATTTGCAGACAAAAAGCTGAGAATGTTTACTAACAAATTTAAGCTGTAAACTTTAGGATTCAGTACTGAAAAAAAAAATCTAAACCATGAAAGAAAATGTTAAGAAGAAATAAGGAAAAATGATATTGATGAACATGTGAGTAAGCCTCATTTATTCAGTCAAGTCCAAAAATACATATTAAGTACTATGTGTTAAAAACAATTGGAAAAGGGTATGCAGCAGTGTCATATTTCTGATACGAGAGAGATATAATAAACAACAGTCAATAATTTGTGGATTTAAATATAAGATATAGGCGTGCCTGGGTGCCTCAGTGGGTTGAAGCCTCTGCCTTCAGCTCAGGTCATGCTCCCAGGATCCTGGGATCAAGCCCCGCATTGGGCTCTCTGCTCAATGGGGAGCTTGCTTCCTTCCCTCTTTCTCTGCCTGCCTGTCTACTTGTGACCTCTGTCTGGCAAGTAAATAAATAAAATATTTTAATAAATAAATAAAAGATATGCCTAGAACTCTAAGCAAAAGTGAAAAGTAATTGGGAAAAAAAAGTGAAAAGTATGTCATAAAGAGAGATGATCATAACTAATCTGTTCGTTTGTTTTGGAATAGAAAGAACTTTTTTGTATTAACACTACATTTTAAATATCCTTATTAAAAGACTAAAAATGAATGAATATCATCTAAACTGGTAGAGAGAAAAAGAAATAATAAAAGTCCAATAGAAAAGAGAAAGGAAGTGGAAATATCTTTTTAATGCAGACTAAATAGAAAGCACAAACTATTGTAACAAAGCATTAAGTTATCACTAGTCACAATATATAATTATACTAAATTCAGTTAAAATATACAAGTCACATTGGATTTAAAAATTCAACCATTTATACTTAAAGCAACTTAACTAAAATGTGAGGAAACAGAAAGATTGGTATTTTAAGAACATGGGAAAATATATAAACTGCTGAATACTATATAAAATGAGCCTTCTGGACCTATAAAACAGACAAAAATACACATTTTTTAATTTGGGTAAAAACCCTCAAAATTAGGGTAGTCATTACTTAATAGCATGGGCAACAACTGGTCAAGAAGGTATAATGGTTATATTACATGTCCTTATTAAAATAAGCTTAAAATCAGTCAAGTGAAAATTGACAATATGGCATAGTTATTAAGCACACACCCTCTGGAAACAAATTGCCTGCAGCTGAAATCCCAACTCCACCACTTACTAGGTGTGTGACATGTAACTTCTTTTTTACATAGTTTTCTCATCTGTGAAGTAGATTAATAGTACTAGTACAACTTCATAGAAATATTATAAGAATATATATATATATTCCTATATGGATTGTAAATCTGTCATTGTTATTAATATCATTGTCACCCAATAGAAGAAACACCAAAATGTGTGGCAGAAGATTCTCATATGCTTCTCATTAGTTGATAAAACAATGAATTTGCTGATCATTTGCCTATTTATTTTCAGATTCATTCCTTGCTCTTTTCTTGGACTACTTTGTATCTACCTTCTCTGTATTGTAGGGAACCATATATCCAAGCTTTATTACCTATTGGCTTCCAGGGAAGCACTAGCCAAAAGAATAAAGAGCGAAAGGAGGAAAGAATACCAGTAAGTCTCCACACGACTCTAGCATGGTACCACCTTCTTGGTTAAAACTCTAGCCAGACCACCACTCCTTTTAAGGCACCCATTCCCACTGGGATTTCCTGTTTCTGTTCTAGCTCCTGTTAGGTGGTCCCAGGTTCTGGGTTCTGCTAACACTACCTTCTCTCTTTGTTCCTTCTGAAATAGTTGTATAAGACTGCCAGCTTTCACTGATCTCTAGTTTTTTTCATTGCTCCTCATTTGGCTTCTTGGCTGTCCTGTAACTTATGTAACCAATTCCTTGGTCAAAATACCTAGAATCGTATATGGTTTTTTTGACTGGAACCTGACTGATATAATTAGTAAGATAAAATGCTAATACATAAAACTTTAGTAACCATGTAGTAAGCTTAATCTAATAGATCTGTTCAAAATTAACAGTAGAACTGAATTCCAAGTGAATTTTCCCAAAATGACAAATTCTCAAGTTGTTTCATACTTTTACTATCTGAAAAGTATTCTTCATAGGAATGTGGATTCTGTGGATCCACATAGGAGTGTGATACTTACAAAAGTGTAGCAGTGAAGTAGAGAGCAAATGATATGATTGCTTTAAAGTTTATTATTATCTAAATTAGGACCATTTCTTCTCCCCCCATGAGATAATATCTCTTTATCATGTGTCTGTCCCTTCATCATCCCAGAATTCAACCTGAAACTCCTTTATAGAATAGTTTGTGTAGCCTTAGAACAAACATTCATACAATAGATCTTTTAGTACTACTATGAGCAAAATACTATGCAAAGGGCTATGGGTAATATAAAGATGATAGACCACTACTTGTGACCATTCCCCTCTTATAATTAAGTACTGTTATTATAGTACTAAACAACACTATACTATAGTATAAGCTATAGTATAAACTATAGTACAAACACCACACTAAACAGTTCAGACTTTCCTTTCCCAAATCACCTATATCTTTGGCTATAAAGAGGAAAGTCACCCTTTTATAATGAGCATACACATATCTTCAGAAGATATATACATGGAGTGGTAAGGAAGGAAGTAAGTGTTCCAACCAATCATATCAGCTAATTCTGCTTTGGAACTCAGTGGGAAGACACATAGCCAGATTGCCTGTTGTAGCCAGATCACCTAGTGTAGCCCTCATTGTTTAAATCAGGGCTTTGAACAAATCAGGGCTAGTTCACTGATTTGAAGTTTCCTGTGTGTGTTACAACCCAATTGGCCCCCCAAAAATTCTAAACAGATACATGGAAGGAAAGAAGGAAGGGAGGGAGGGAGGGAAGGAGGGGAAAAGGAAAAGATTGGAAGAATAAATATTGTGAAAATGTCTATGCTACCTAAAGCAATCTACACATTTAATGCAATTCCTATCAAAGTACCATCCATCTTTTTCAAAGAAATGGAACAAATAATTTAAAAATTTTTTGGGGGGGTTTTTGTTTTTGTTTTTTTGTTTTTTTGTTTTCCAATTTATTTATTTTCAGAAAAACAGTATTCATTATTTTTTCACCACACCCAGTGCTCCATGCAAGCTGTGCCCTCTATAATACCCACCACCTGGTACCCCAACCTCCCACCCCCCGCCACTTCAAACCCCTCAGACTGTTTTTCAGAGTCCATAGTCTCTCATGGTTCATCTCCCCTTCCAATTTACCCAAAAGCATATATGGAACCAGAAAAGACCTCGAATAGCCAAAGGGATATTGAAAAAGAAAGCCAAAGTTGGTGGCATCACAATTCCAGACTTCAAGCTTTATTACAAAGCTGTCGTCATCAAGACAGCATGGTACTGGCACAAAAACAGACACATAGACCAATGGAACAGAATAGAGAGCCCAGAAATAGACCCTCAACTCTATGGAAAAGAGAAAAGATGAGAAAGAGGACTTTTCTAAGAGGGCATTTCAGAGTCATACAAACTGGTAAGTAACAAGCTCTACAGACTAATAGATCTATTAGAAACATTTGCATAATGCAATTAGAGACCATTAGAATTTGGTCTTACTTTTCAAATTCTGCTTTGTCATATATGACCAAATTACATATTGATCAACACAGGAATAGAGTCTGCATTGCTTTTTTGAGTTGGCTCTTCAACCACAATGAGTTCTCATAAACTTGTATTTTAACTAACTTTTCCAAAAGAATAAATATGTCAGTGTCTTGAATTCTGCTGGTTTAAAATGGAACTCAAAACTGGAATTTTTCAGCTTCCTTTGCTGATCTGTTTGTTCAAGAATAGTACTTAGATTCATAGCACCTCAAGGCTGGAATGAATCCTCACTAATACTTTGTTCAACTCCTATCTCCAGTGCTGCAACATTTATCACCATACAAAAGGCCCTCAGCTCCAGGGAGGTAGCTTAAAGGAGTGAAGCTGGCTGGGATTGAACCAAGGGTTGGTGAGGACTGCAGCAAACTGGAGAGTGTTTAGCCTTTAGGGAATCTTTTCTGTAGCTTTGGAATTCAGGTCTGGTCTTGACAAATCTTCTAGTTTTCCAGGAGAAGCTAGAATTTTATAAGGAATTATCTGACTTGTTAAAATTTATTTAAAAAATTATTAAATGTCTTCTGCATGCCAAGTATCACTTTTAATTTTGATGATACAGAAATGACTAAACATGGTCCTTGTCTTCAAAGAGCTCAGATTCCTGTTAAGTAAGATATATAATAAAGAAAGAAAAGCTATTCTATAAGTGCTAACATAGAGATAGATGTAAAGTATTAGAAGAAAACATGAGAATTTGGATGATTTTTCCAGGTTTGGGAAAGGATAGAGTTTCTTCTAGGAAGTGGCTCCCTGGAGGAACTATACTTTTTGAATTATGCCTTAAAATATAAAAGGATACTTACTTTTGTATAAGCAAAGGAACAGAGTTACAAATATCCATGACATGTTTTGCAAAAGATGAGAGGATTGCAATAGCTCGACATAAGCAAAGTGAAGTAGGTAGTAGTTAGGTTGGAGATGGACTTATACTCCAAGGGAAGGAATTTGTTCTCTGTTCTGGTAGAATGGGAAATATACAATGACTGTAGCCAAGTTTATTTTGTGTGTGTGTTAGTAGTAATAGTAGTAGTAACATTTTATTTGAGAAAAGACAATCATGGTAACTAAAAGCACAAATTAAGTATATTGAACTAGAGTCTCTCCTTGAGAGATAAGGAAGACCTGAATTTAGATAATGGATGTGAGGACAGAGTGAAGAAGACAGGTTCAAATGAGCAACTGCACCTAAGAAACAAGGAGACAGACAAGTCAAATTAAGTGGGAAATTGAGTGAGGGTGAGGTCAAAGTTTCTTCCTGCTCTTTTGGATCTTAATTGTTTTCAGCTGAGCATAATCTACATGCCAGGTGACCCATTGGGGGTTGCCTGCCCTTGGCCTCTACACCAGTCACCCCCCCCAACACTACCTAAAATAATTTAGATAGAAGACCTGATCCAGGAAGAGAATTGTCATTATTAGAATATACATTATTCTATATACATATACATTAGAATATGAACTATGTATGATAGACAGGGAGGGACCTAGCAAAGCCTATTTGATCAAAGTTTTTGGTCTGAATGACAAAAATCATTTGTTTACTAAATATTTACTCTTTTTCACTTCTCTGTGAATTTCATTCCTTCTCTTTAAGGTCCCAGACCTCCATTCCTTTTCCTTAGTTCAGGATGACATATATACTTTACTTGCCTGTCTTTGGAACCTCATGCCTGTGTAGATTCCCTACATATACAAAATTAAATTTTACTTTCTCCTATTTATCTGTCTTTTGTCAATTTGATTCTTAGTCCTGGTAGAAGAACTTTGTATGGTAGAGTAAAATTATTTCCTCCCCTACAGGGATGATGTTGCCAACAAGTCAGAAAAGGAAGAGGAGAAATCTAGGAGGGGAGGAAAGCAGGAAAACAGTAAAAAGGGGACAATAATACTAGCAAAATGCCAACTTTGAATTTTACACTAGACTTTTTATATAACCTCTACTCATAAGTCCTCCACTGCAAATTTGTTTTTAAATTAGCATAACTTCTGTGAAACATCTCTCCGTTTTGTTATGTATCCTCATCATCCTAAGACTCTACCCTAAGGCTTCTTGATTATGTATGGGCAGCCTAGTTTTTTGTTCACAAAATGGGTGTTAACCAGCTCAGTGTGATGAGTCTTCCCTCACTGAAGCTTATAAAAGTAATCCTGGAGAGAGAACCATTTTCTAGTTGGATGATTTAGGGCAAGATTGTAAAGTTCTCATCTCCGTTTCTTTTTTTTTTTAAAGATTTTATTTATTTATTTGACAGAGAGAGATTACAAGTAGCCAGAGAGGCAGGCAGAGAGAGAGAGAGGAGGAAGCAGGCTCCCCGCAGAGCAGAGAGCCCGATGCGGGACTCGATCCCAGGACCCTGAGATCATGACCTGAGCCGAAGGCAGCGGCTTAACCCACTGAGCCACCCAGGCGCCCTCATCTCCGTTTCTTAATTACAAAGTACAGATGATAACATTGGACTTATTTCAATTTTGGTCTTCACTTCAAGATGTTCTAAAATTTTAATACATTATCACAAGTAAAGAATTTGCTAGTGAGAACATGGAACACAGTAGATAAATATCAGTTTTTATTGTCAGGTGTTGTGCTTCATGAATCTAATTTAGATAATAAACTAATGTAGACACTAAATTAGAATTTTGAAGATACCATGGTCTCTTCTGAATTTCGGAAAGAGAAAGAGAAGTTCCAAGTGCCAAACAAAAACGGCTCATGGTCAGGCCACCTGGACATCTATGCTAAGGGAGCTATGTACTGATGAGCATGTCCATTCATTCACTCATTACCTTGTTCATATTTCAATCACTTATCTCTTCATCTACCCATTGATTTGTTCATTCAAAAAATATTTACCAGGCACTGAGCTAACATTAAGAATCTCCAGAATAGGGCACCTGGATGGCTCAGTGGGTTAAAGCCTCTGCCTTCAGCTCAGCTCATGATCTCAGGATCCTGGGATCAGCAGGGAGTCTGCTTCCCCACCCCCTCTCTCTGCCTGCCTCTCTGCCTACTTGTGATCTCTCTCTGTCAAATAAATAAATAAGATCTTTAAAAAAAAAAAAAAAAAAAAGAACCCCCAGAATATAAGCTTACTGAAAACATAAATAAGTGATTGTAATGATAATGTGGTAGGTGGTACATGGAAACCACCCCCCAACAACAAAACTTCATGGGGAGTACAAAGGAGTAAGTTGGTTTTCCTGAGGACAGATTCATTTGAATTGAATTTATTTATTTCTTTATTTATTTGAAAATGTTTTCTTTTTTTTAATTTAATTTCTTTTCAGTGTAACAGAATTCATTGCTTATACACCACACCCAGTGCTCCATGCAATACGTGCCCACCATAATACCCATCACCAGGCTCCCCCAACCTCCCACCCCCACCCCATCAAAACCCTCAGATTGTTTTTCAGAGTCCATAGTTTCTCATGGTTCATCTCCCCCTTTAATGTCCCTCAACTCCCTTCTCCTCTCCATCTCCCTATGTCTTCCATGTTATTTGTTATGCTCCACAAATAAGTGAAACCATATGATAATTGACTCTCTCTGCTTGATTTATTTCACTCAACATAATCTCTTCCAGTCCCATCCATGTTGATACAAAAGTTGGGTACTCATCCTTTCTGATGGAGGCGTAATACTCCATAGTCTATGTGTATAGGGACCACATCTTCCTTATCCATTCATCCGTTGAATAGCATTTTAAAAGGAAAAGTTTGTCAGGCAAAAAAAAAAAAAGTAAAGTATTTAAGACAAGGAGATCTATCTATGCAAAGTCACAGAGGCCCCAAAGACCAAAGTGCTTAAGAGGAATAACCTGTAGATATTTAGGTGAGAGAGGAACACAAAGAAGATGGAGCATGTAAGAGATGGAGCTAGAAATTCAAGAGCTTTGAATCTAATGCCAAGGGGATTGAGTTCTTTCTGGTGGGCAGTGGGGGAACCCTCACATGCCACCCTGAATGTATATGAGTGACACACTGAAACTTGCATCTATAGAGGAGTTTACCTGGTAGCAGAGTGGATAATATGGAAAGAGGACAGGCTAGTGGCAGTTTTTAGCTTTCTCAAGCATCACAAGAAAATGAAAGTAATCATTCACAGGGTATGTTTGTTGAGCCCTAGCAAAACTGAAGGAAATTCCTAACTTTATTCTACCTTTCTTCCAAATCTTTAAAATTCTGCAAAGTTTGTAGTATCTTAGGTCTTGAGATGTTAATGACTTTAACTAATTGTCAACACTGGCAATTATAATGATGGATACCTTATCATTTCTTACAACGAGGAATGATAATTAAAATTGATTGTGCTAGAGCTTTAGTAGCCATTATAACCCCTTCCCCCCTTAAAACATGAGCCTACTGGTCTGATTTGGTGAACTATCCAAGGCAGGCTTATTATCCCAGTGTTTACTTCCTAGTTCTATTTGTGAACCACATTAGCAACAATTATGAAATGTCGGGGAAATGGTAAAAATAACTGAATTTGTTCCATAAGAAAGATTCCAGATTTTGATTCATTCATTCATTCATTCAAGTGCTAGAGCTTTTATTGGACATCTTTAAATGCTAGGAACCATGCTAGGCATAGAAGAAGCAAATCAACAAACCATGAGTTGAGGAGTTTGCAGGCCAGTAAGAAAGACTCATCACTAGATAATCATCTAAGATATGTGAATGCTATGGTTGGCAGACATTAGCTATGGCAAGTGAGAATACAGTTACATTTCACAGAGAAGCTGACTTTTGGTTGGGGGCTTCAAAATGTGAGCAGGAATTTCTTTAACTTTTATTATTATTATTTGTATTTGCAAGACTTTATAAAGTGTCTCAAAAGAAGAGGACGTATAGTACCATAGTGATAAATTAGCCGGGGAATTCAGGATTCAAGACCAGAAATTGTGCTCTGGAAAATCCAGGCTGAAAAGAAAGGAAAGGCATCAGTCAGGTATCATAGAGTATGCAAACACCTGAAGAAGGTAAAAAGGAAGCAGTCACACTGTAGGGGAGGAAAATGTTTTCCCTTCTTCCCTTCAAGGTTCTTTGGCTGGTCTAATAATTAAATTAACATCAGACAGATTAACAAGAGGAAAACAAATTTAATTACAGTATGTAAGTACTTCCCAACAGTCAGGTAATTGAGATTTACATGCTATCCTGAGCTAAGAAGAAGTGGGTGGGGGTCTGGGACATCAAAGGAGAGGAAAACAATTCTCAGGAAGGTGGGAAGAGCAAATGTTTGATAAATAAATGTTTGCCATGTCCTTTGGAGAAGTTTTTTTGTTTTGTTTTGTTTTGTTTTAATCCAAAAATAATTATCTTGGGTAATAACTCTCTTTCTGGTACAGGCACCTTCTCTAAACTCTTTTAGGCAGTTAAGGTGGATGTGAGACGTTCTTCTTAAATCTGTTAGGCCTTGACCATGTTCAGCTTGAATTAATCCTCATGGCAAACTGGCACATTCTGGAGTGGCCTAACCTGAAGGCCACTAACATGTTCCAAGAAGAATGAAAAGATCATGCTCACGTGCAGGGCTCCTGGAGGACAGCGGCAGGCAAGAGCTCTGACTATGCAGTTCAGTTAGACCAACACCAGTTGAGCATTGTGCGGGTCCTCTGCCCAGAGCCCACCTCTAGAACTAGAACTGTGGCCTTCATATGCCCCCAGGTGCTGGAAATGTATGGTACTGCCCTTGGCATAAGGGGAGTTGTTTGGCCCAGGATTAATCCTTTGCCTTAAGAGGTGGCTTGTCTTCAATGACTGGTTGATGAGGGTGGGACACAATGATCCATCACCCTTCCTGGATTTGAAACCATTATGAAGAGGCATCCAAACCCCAAAGCTCTTTGTAGCATCAGCTGAGGCTTCTCTTCTAGTGTGTCACACTTCATCTTGTCTTTCTGCCCCTTTCCTACCTACCATTTCTGTTATAGATATGGTTAGAGAGCAGTTCTTGGCACAGCCCCTGCCTGCAGACCTCTGGGTCTTAGATCTGTTCCCTGGAGAACCAGGTTTAAAAGAAGCATCCACAATGTGCTCAGTTGGGGGGAGTCAACAACGCCACAGATAACATCTCTGACCTGAAATGATTTACAGTTTGGGGGGACCTTAGGGCTTCTAAAGACAATGCAGAATCTTGGAAAATGGTTAAGCTGTGAGATACAAGAACAAAGGAAGAGGGAGAAAAGAGAAAAGAAAAAACAACAACAACTTCCGAGTACACTGTCTAAAATTGTGTTCACAGAGCAAATAGTTCTTAGGTATAATGGTTCTATATGAATTCAAATGTCTTTAAAATTGAAGAATGTGGGGTTATTAGAGGCCATGGTAGGGGGAGGAATCTCCCTCCTAAGACAACTGGTCATCCAGGCTTCATTTGCCTTTTTAGAGGACATGAAGACTTTTAGAGACATTTAAGACTTCCAAAGGCAGCACATTCCAGTGGTTTTCCTAATTGTAAACTCCTTCCTTATCTTTTGCTGGAAACTTTTCTCTAGTTCTGTTCTGTGCAATCATACAGATTAAATTTCCCCCTCTTTTTATGCAAGAGTTTTTTTTTAAATTTGAAAACAGAAAATGACTTACATATTGAAATTATTTTTAAAAATGTTAGGAGATAATGGAAATTTGAGCATTTACTGGGTATTTGTCAGAATTAAGGAATTTTTTTTTTTTTTAGAATTAAGGAATTTTTTAAGGTATGATAATAGTGCATACTTAAAAAATTTATATTATAGATATACATACTGAAACATTTAGGGATGAAATAATATGCAATGTTTGCCTTAAAATAATATGGAGGGAGAAATGGGTGAGGTTATAGAAGAAATAGAATTGGCCATGAGTCGCACATTGTTGATGCTGGATAATAAGGGTTCATTATATGTTTCTGATACTTGTAAAAGTGTTTGAAATTTTAAACCTGGAGAACCAGATTTAAAAGAAGCATCCACTATCCACTTTCCACTTTCATAAGATAAAAATATACTACAATGTCCTAAAATGAAAACATTGTAGTATATTTTTATCTTATGAAAGTATTGCATGGATATCACTGAAGAAAATCCTAAGGACAGAGAGGCTTATAATGAAAAGCCACAGTCCCCGCCTCCCTCCTTCCCACAGCCCCACTCTCCAGAGGTAACTACTTCTAATCCTGTGTTTTGGAGTGGGGACAGTGGCTTTCTGCAGGTACCTCTATGCATCTAAATAAGCAGTGCTGATGATATTCTTAATTATTGTATCTATATTATCTGGGCATCCCTGCAGTGACCAGAGAGGATTTTGTCCATTTCATAAACCCACTCCTTCCAGTATACACTCTTGGTTCCTCCTCAGGTCACCTTCTTTCCTTACAGCGTAGTTCACATCCATTTATTGTACCATCATCCATAGCCAGTCTACCTCACCACCCTGTTTTGTAAGATGATGCTTTTGCTAAGCTCACCCTTACACCCATATTTCACTCCCACATCCAAAATTGGTAACATCTGTACTCTGTCCTGCAATGATGACTAAGCCTTCAGTGAGTTATTGGTAGTTTTATACCAAAACTTAAAAATGAATCATGGAACCTGAATTATTATTGCTGTGTAATAGTGTTCACAGTGGAGCTAGTATTTTGTCCAGATTAGGCCTCCTTTGCTTTAAATACTCTGTCTCAATCCTTGTATCACTCAGAGAAGAAAATCTTCAGCATGGAGTTTCAAGGAAATCAACTTTTCCACACTCAACCAATTGCCTTGATTAGTACCAACATTTCCCAAGTCCCAGATGATACTATTTAATCGTTTGGACCCCATCACCTTGTCTATCTCAACCTCCCCTTGTTTTTACTTGGTGATCTCCTTCACCATTGACTCCTGAGCCAATCTGGACTTTGAAATCTTCCAGCTGTTGTCCTCTGACTTTCTGGGATAGTATATTCTGTTGGGTCTCAGGTCATTGTCTTTCTTGACTTACTACTTTATTTTGCAAGAGACCATCCTAAGAAAGGCAGATGAACTTCCTGATCATTTGCCTAGTCAGAGTCTACCCTCACTTTTAATTGACTAGGAAAGAATTTTAAAATAAGACTCATTACAACAAAAAGAAATTAAAGGCATCCAAATCGGCAAAGAAGAAGTCAAACTATCACTCTTTGCAGATGATATGATACTATATGTGGAAAACCCAAAAGACTCACTCCAAATCTGCTAGAACTTGTACAGGAATTCAGTAAAGTGTCAGGATATAAAATAAGACTCATTAAAAAAAAATAAGGCTCATGTTTCCTCAGAATGTTTTGGTTTTAACTGATTTCCTTAACTTTATTCTCTGACTCTATGATAGGTTTTTCTTTTCTTTTATTGTTTTATTGGCAGGCATGTTATTAATTTCTAAGAGTTCTTATTTTTACCTTTTTTTTAAGTGCATCTTTTGTTTTATAGTTATGGTATCTTCTCAAATACTTTAGTTACTTTTTTTAAAAATTGTCTTCTGGTTCCTAAGTATTTCTGTGGCTATATACCATGATCTTCCCCTTCATTGTTGTTGGTGTTGTTGTTGTTGTCCCTCAGTTTCCTCAGATTTGGAAACTCAAGAGTTCTACAGTACATGCAGACTCTTCATTCATCACTAATCAGCTTTTATCCTCTCTGTTTTTCAGAGATTTTTAAAAATCTCTCACCTACTGAAGATTCCCTTTCTATGTTTGACATAGTTTGAGTTTATAACCTTCTTATTTCCTCACCATGTTTTTAATGTAGTTCTAAGAGGGAAAAGAGATCAATCCAAATTTTCTTCCTGCCACCTGGAACCAATGTTTCTCCTTTTTAAAATTTACTTATTGAATAAATTCCCATTCCTTCCATCCACTTTCCCTAATATCCTCATTGGCCACTTAGAAAATCATAAATAATAGTGTTATGGGTTGAAATATGTCCTCCCAATAAAATATTTTGTAAAGGCCTAATCTCCAATACCTCAGAAGATGACCTTATTTAGAAGTAGGTCTACTGCAGAGGTAATTAGTTAAGATGAGGTCATACCTGAGTACAGTGGTCTCCTCATCCAATATGACTAGTGTTCTTATAAGAAAATAGCCATATAAAGAAACCAAGGAGAATGCCATGTGATGTCAAAGGCAGAGACCAGAGTTATGTAGATGCCTGTCAGTGAACACCAAAAATTGCCTGTAAAGGACAAGAAGTCAGAACAACGCAAGGAAAGATTCTCAGAAGTTTCAGAGGGATTCTGAGATCAAGATTTTATTGTATCACCTAAATGAGATGATATATTTAAAGCACTTAGCACAATGTCTGATTCTTGGTTAGTGCACAATAAATAATACCTTAAACGTGAAAAACAAAGGCATGGGATGGTGTTGGGCTTACCCCAGAAACTCTGTGTCTTATTGCTATTCCCAAAGACTTAGGCTGAAAATGATCTTACTCTCCCACTTTATTTTATATATATGGTAATATGGATGATGTCATGGAATACTAACAGGTATGCATGTGTGCTGAACCCAAGGGCTGTTAGATTTTATTGGATGAAGTTTAATCAAAACAAAAACTTTAGGGGCGCATCGGTGGCTCAGTGGGTTAAAGCCTTTGCCTTCGGCTTGAGTCGTGATCTCAGGGTCCTAGGATCAAGCCCTGCATCGGGCTCTCTGCTCAGCGGGGAGCCTGCTTCCCCCTTTCTCTCTGCCTGCCTCTCTGCCTGCTTGTGATCTCTGTCTGTCAAGTGAATAAATAAAATCTTAAACACACACACACACACACACATACACACAAACACACAAACTTTAACATTAATTCAATGGCTAATGCATAGTAACCACTCATTTCCCCCCTCTTCCAATTCCATGGCCCTGGCCTAAATACTGTCAACAGTGTTCTTGGGTTGGCTAAAGATGATGAAATGCTCTCCTCAGCCTCCACCTGCAACCCCTTCCACAGCTCTTGTTCTGAATTCTGCAGCCCATTCAACAGTTAATAGACATCTTTAGCTATCAGCTGCCTACTCATTCACAAAACAATCCTCATCAACCACCTACAGAACCCGTTCTAATTTCAAGACTTGCAGGGAAATCTTTGTGTGTGTGTGTGTGTGTGTGTTTACCTTGTTCTCACCACTTTGTTTCCCACCTCATCCACCCTTAAAAGAATGCCTAAAGTTAAGAGAACTGGCTATAAAGTCTCATTCAGATCAGTCCTAGATTCAAAATCTAACTTGGTCACTTGAAAGCTCTTTGCTTCTGGACAAGTCACTTAACTTGTCTGTTCCCCACTTTTCTTCTATAAAGTGGGGGCCCCTGCCTCACAGGATGAGTACTATAGATGATACATGGAAAACAAAACAAGATACCTGGTGTTGTAAGGCTGAATAATAATAATAAAGTATTATTACTACTTCATCGCTTCTGTTTTCCCTTCAAAGGTTATAGAGGGCACGGATTGCATGGAGCACTGGGTGTGGTGAAAAAATAATGATACTGTTATGCTGAAAATAAACAAATGAAAAAGAAAAAAAAAAGGTACCCTTTACGTCCCTTCAGGCCTCTTTTCCCAGCCTTTCCTATGAGGTCAGGTCTTTAGGGACATTCTTGTGCTATGCTGAGTTATGCCTCTTATGATGTTAAGTGCAGCTGGTCCCCATAGTTTACATTACATTAGTTTCTGATTCAAGCAAAGAATGTACTTCAATAGGGCATCATTTAATAAAAGCCTAACCTGCCCCCTACCTGGCAGAGTTGATGGGAGCTTATTAAGATAATGTCTTTCTAGTACTTACAGCCCCTTGAAAGACATTCACTAAATAAACAGCGGTATTTGATTTTTTGTGTTGTTTGTTTTAGCTCTTAATGCACACTCTCTGAATTGTATTAATAGTTCCTCTGCAGTGCTTCGCACAATATGGGCACTTGTTAAATGCTCCTAAATGCAGAATGGCAGTGATTGTTGCTTATGCAGTGCCTCTGCTTTGTTGTACTTGTCTGCCTCTCTCTCTCTCTCTCTCTCTCTCTCTGTCTTTCTATTAAACCTGGAACCCCCCTGTTCCTTCTAGGTTCCCAGCCCACTGATTTTCAACCCTGGATGTCTATCAGAATCACTTGGAAACTCTTAATAGCCAGACCATAGCCTAGATTAATTAAATAAAAATCTCTGGAAGTGGGCTGCAGCCTTCAGTGTTTTCTTAAGTTTCCTAGATGATTCCAGTGCTTACCCAAGGCTGATTCCTACACACCCAGCCAGATCCCAGTCAGATGACACATGAGAACCGAAAATTAACATTTAATGTCTTCTTTCTGCTCGACTGGGAGTTCCTCAAGGGCCAGTATGATCTCTTATTCTTCTTTGCTCCCAGCAAATAACAGTCCCTGGCAAGGAATGAATACTCAATACATATTTCTCTTTTTGGCTAAAAACATAGCCTTCCCAGCTCAAAGGATTTCCCCGTGCCTCTGGTTTCTGTAACAGTTGATGAGAATACCTCTTATTCATTCTAATTATCTATCAGTTCTGTTGTTCAGATTCTCTTAGGTAAATAAATAAATAAATAAATAAAAATCTAACACTTTCTTATATGGTTTAGCAGAGAAAACAGCTCATTGCCATGTGGTTTGAAGACTGCTATCATCCAGGGGCATGCCAGGTACCATGATGGCCGTCCAGAGGAAGGCCTGGGATGTAGGCACATGGAGTAGGAAGAGTCCAGCCTTTCCAGTCACACAAACCCAGGTTCAGACCTCTACTCTATGCCTACTGGCACATTATTTGACCTCTCAGAGCTTTGCTCTCCTCTTTGTAGAAGGGAGAAATGATGCCTATTCAGGTGGTTAGGGTCACTGAAGGATATAATAGAGATAAAAAGACACAGTGACCGGGACGCCTGGGTGGCTCAGTTGGTTGGACGACTGCCTTCGGCTCAGGGCGTGATCCTGGAGTCCCGGGATCGAGTCCCACATCAGGCTCCCAGCTCCATGGGGAGTCTGCTTCGCTCTCTGACCTTCTCCTCGCTCATGCTCTCTCTCACTGTCTCTCTCTCTCAAATAAATAAATAAATAATCTTTAAAAAAAAAAAAAAAAGATTTAAAAAAAAAAAAAAAAAGACACAGTGACCATCTCTGTCAGATCAGACGGCCATAACAAAATACCATAGACTAGAAAGCTTACTCAACAGATTTTTTTTTCCCCTCACTGTTCTGGAAACTGGAAGTCTGGTATCAGGGTGTCGGCAAGGTTGGCTTCTGGTGACAGCCCTCTTCCTGGTTTGCAGATGACAGCCTTCTCGCTGTGTCTCTCATAGCGCTCTCTGGTGACTCCTTTTAGAAGACCATTAATCTTTCTTAAGACTCTTTATTCTTAGTTATCTTCTCACAGTTTCTGTCTCTAAATACAGCCACACTGGGGGCTGGGGGCTTCAACATACGACTTTTTAGGGGACACAATTCAGGCGGTGGCAGTGACAAGCACCTAATATGAGTTTAGTAATACTAATATTCTTTGTATCTCTCTCTGTGTATCTCCCAGTTTCTCTTGAGAGAATCAGAAAAATATCAAGGGAGAGACATCATAACTAGATCTTGGGGGTTGAGTGAGAATGTCTTAGGCAAACGAAGGAAGAAATAGCGAGACAAATCTGTTAAAAAACATAGCATATTTGGGGATCAAGAAGAACTTCACCAGTTTTAACTAGAGCTTGGAATGGACAAGAGGAAGGTTCATGGTAGAAAATATAAGAGTTGTAGATTGGGGCATATTTTTCATAATAGTCAAGGTAAACAAGCTGAGAACTTTGGAATTTTTCTATGGGATTAAAGATTACTATATCTGTAATTTTTTAATGTTTTTTAATTTTTTTTATGTTTTTCTGTATACCTCTTTGTTTCCCAGGGAGTTGGGTGGATTCTTGGGGTCAAGGGCCTTGCCAAATGTTTCTTTGTAATCCCACCAATGAGCCTAAAAAAAGACTTTAAAAATGTTAACAGGGGGGCGCCTGGGTGGCTCAGTGGGTTGGGCTGCTGCCTTCGGCTCAGGTCATGATCTCGGGGTCCTGGGATCGAGTCCCGCATCGGGCTCTCTCCTCGGCGGGGAGCCTGCTTCCTCCTCTCTCTCTGCCTGCCTCTCTGCCTACTTGTAATCTCTCTGTCAAGTGAATAAATAAAATCTTTAAAAAAAAAAAAATGTTAACAGGGATGAATTGCTCCAAAATCTTGGCATACAAGAGCTATCATCTTTTTCATTTGTTCAATTTGAATCAAAGACTGCCTCCTTCCTCCAGGTTGGTTATAAAGCCCAGCATTACTGTCTTGGAGTTCCACCATCCCTATTAGCTGCCAGACTTCCAAGAACCCTGGGTCTTAAGTTGGTAGACAGAAATTCTTCCCTCTACCACAGGGAAGGGCCCCCCTTGTCTGCCAGCTGAAACAGGTCTTCCCTGATCACCTTGTAGATGGTCTTCAGCATGGCAAGAGTTCTGCTTTTCCTTCATCTGTCCACACTGCTCCTCCATGCTTTAACAGTGTCTCCTGGCTTATTATGTTGTGCTCATTGGCTTGTCTTTATGCATGCTCCACTCTACTCCTTAAATGCCTGTTCCACTCCAGATGCCCTCAGTGGTAACCCTTGCTCCAGTTCTTAGCCCTTGGTCCTCAGAGTTATTACCACCCAAAGCCATCTTCTCCACTTCTGGGTGCTGCTCTACTACTGGCTTGACTGTCCAAATTTTCCAGCTCCAAATTTCTCCCTATCTCCTCTTGAGTCTTAGGATAATTTTGTTAATGATCTTCAAAACACAAAGCTTTTATTTCTCCCCTTACTTGGGCAATCTGAATTAATTGCCTGGATGGGCCTGACCTCCCAAACATAAAATGCCTGTTTAAAATAAAAGACTGATTATTATATAATGAACTACATTCAGTTTACTAAATAGTTAACTTAAACAAAAATATATGTATATATTTATGCTGAATAGATGTATAATTTATGCTAATGATAATTACAAATAATACAAAAGCATAATAAGTCCACTGAAGCTCTGGTATTCATTACCAATGCTTCATTCTGCTTCGGCTCAACAGTCATAGACTGACAATTTGACAGTCCCCAGGAACCGCGCTGGGCCGAGGACAGAGAGATGGCAATGGTATCATCTTTGTCCTCAAAGAGATTCGAGTTTAGTCATGGTGTGTAATATATATCATATTAGCCAATGTATTAGGAAAGCCCTTATTAAGAAATGATGCTTGTTTTATCAAGACTCTGCAGAGATCCCTTATTTGCTGTGCTGTTGCTGGGTGAGCCTTGTGTTCACTTGTCCGTATCTACATTGGCCTTTATTCCCTTGATCACTTCCTTGTGAGATGCATTACTGAGGCTTGACTTATGCTAAATAAGTGTGAAGCTAAATAACTCTCAACTCTCTGGATAGAAGATAGACATGTCAAGTTATCTTTTCCTTACTCATAGGAACCTTATTGTGATTAGAGAACACAGGCTGCTCCATATGGCCTCTTAAGGATCCAGGATCTCTGGGGTACTTACTTCTTGAAGGGAGAGGATGGTGTCGCAATGGAAAGGGACACCCGCTTTGAACCATGCCTACCGAGAACTAACACATAACGTTTTTGCTCACAGGTCATTAGCCAAAATTTGTAACAGGATCCCAAACTAGCTACAATAAAGATTGGAAAATGTGGAAGAAACCTATAGATTATTATTTGGTGATTGTTAACGTTGCTGCCACTAGAGAAGTGATTTTAGAGCATGAGCTTTGAAGAATTTGAATCCTAACCCTGCTAGTTACTTTCTTTGGAGTCTAGGTCACATCTCTCTTCCCTGCTGAGTTCTGAGTGTAAATATACACATGGAGTTGAGTGGAGGTTGGGTTATATAGGAGATGGAGATTGAAGAGTACACTTTTTGTGATGAACACCAGGAGCTGTATGGAAGTCTTGAATACATGGAATTCTACACTTGAAAATAACGTAACACCTGCATGTTAACTAACTGGAATTTAAATTTAAAAAAAATTTTAAAGAATATATATGAGGCCAAAATATCCTCTCTATGAATGATTGAAGACAAGCCCCAGGGTGTGGCTTTATACCATTAGTGAAACAGACCCACTGATGAAATCCCAGAATTAGGCTAACCTCTGGACCAGGTAAGACTGGTGTCATGATGCAACAGAGGAGAACACCTAACTTCTGCAAGACTGATGGCTCCCAAAAGACAAGGAGGCAAGTAGGGACCATCAGAGCATGACTAGTTAAACTTCAACTACTTACGTTTTAGGCAGATCAGTTCACCTCTCTAGGAGTTGGTTCAGTGAAAAGGCTAGAAGAAACTCCAGTAGCGCGCCTAAAGAAAACTCAAAGTGAGGGAAAAGAAGGGTTTCGTGATAACTCTTGCTAGATGTAACATTTGACTCAGTCACCCAGCCTCTCGGACCATCAATTTGCTCATCTATAAAATGGCAATGACACTATCTCACCGTATCGCTTCTTGGGCCCTTTTCAACTGCTAGAGATTAGGAGATGTGCTAGACTTGTAATGGGGAAGCATTCTTCAAATGCCTTCTATAAAATGCTCATAAATACTTGAGACAGAATTACTTATGAGTTTATAGAGACCAGATGGTTTTTAACACATCCCCCACCCCCAGCACACACATAATGTAGAAAATCTTCTCAGCTGGTTCTTTCCAAAAACCTGCCCACTTATTTCTCCACAAGCATTTCCTTAACCATCCTCTAGGGTTGTTCTTGTTCCTAACAGTAAATGTCTGAAACCACCTTTTTCGAGCAAAAGCAAAAACTACCCAGCTAATGTCCCTCCATGGAGGTTTCTCTTTTTTTTTTAACTCTTCCAGGGCTGTTCCCATGAGGGTTTGACTGGCACTGGAGAATGGAAAATACCCAAATCAAAAGAGTCATCTTCAGAAAATGAGCCTTCCATTTTCCTAGTGAAATACTAATTAGTCTCTGGCCCAGAGAGTCTAAGGTTGAGCCTTCTTAGATAAGAAATTATTTTTTTCAAATCTAAAAGATATTTAAAAGTAGAAATGTTTTAAATGAAAGTATTAAATTATACAATTACATGTGTAGACTCTGCCATTGAGGGAGTTATTTTCATGGTGTAGGCTGAATCCAGCATAAAAATATTTACTGCTCTGAAATGTCAATATGAAATAATCAGAATCTAAAATTAAATATTTACTGTATAATCAGCTTGCATTCATCCATCCACAATGTTCCCTGAAAAACACTGATTACACTGAATTTGACCACCTGGATTTTCCTAATATTTTCAGGCCTAGAAAAAAAAAAAAAACTGTCAAAGTCTCACTCACAGCCATTTTCTAACAACTTTTCAAGGGAAATCTTTTGGAACAGGGAAGTAGGCAATGATGACTTAAGTGAGTTCCAGATACACACACACACCAGAAGCCGAGCCACCCTGTTGATCTCCCTTTGCCACATCTCTTGGGTCCAACCTCAATTCAGCAAGTCAGTAAGTCTTCACAGATATTCACCAGTTCTGTGACAGAAACTGTGCCAGGCAATAGGGATTCAAATGTGGTCCATGTTCTTGGAGAGCTCAGCATCAAGTGCAAGAGACAGATTAATAAATAGCCAAAGACAATGCATTTTGATAAATCCTACATGAATAAGCCCATAGGCAGAGGACAAAGTGATCCTGAAGAAAATCATCAGACCTACACTAAGATTTTGGGATGCCTGGGTGGCTCAGTTGGTTAAGCATTTGCCTTCGGCTCAGGACATGATCCCGCCTGGGATCCTGGGATGGACTCCTGCATTGGGCTCCTTGCTCAGCAAGGAAACTGCTTCTCCCTCTGCCTGCCATTCCCCCTGCTTGTATTCTCACTCTCTATAGCACTCCCTCTGGCAAATGAATGAATGAATGAATGAATGAATGAATGAATAACCTATTCTAAGATGTTATTTCAAAATGAAGCCAAAGGCAATATTGTTTATTTTATGAATGTCTATGCAATTGGAAGAGCCAAACTCAATCTTAACTCACTGTAAAGACCTCATTTTACCATTTATTCTGAAGGTTAACATTGAGTCTGCCAATTCATTGGTGTGAGATGAGGTTGACTCTAGGGGACAGACAGCCTTGTGAAAGTGCTGGAAAGGTCAAAACATGATGCAGAAAGTCCTAGACTAAACAGGAGGCTGGAGTTTAAGTTGTGTGATCTTAGGTTAAAAATAAGTGCTTTCTCATAGATAACAGTTTTACTATCAGAAAAACAAGCCAGGCCTGTTGATCTCTTAGGTTCTTTCTACCCCTGAATACTTATAATATTAACTATGAACCATTTGCATTTTTAGAAAATTTAAACATCCTAGAGATGCTTCAGCAGGGAATATTAGCCCAATTCAAGTTACAGATTTCATTTGCTTATTCAATAATTGATGAGACAATGTAACAGTTCAAGAATATGGATGTTGGGGTCCATCAGAATTGGGTTTGAGTCCAAGCTTTGTCACTTTCCTGGTTATGAAACCATGAGAAATTCATTTAATTTTTCTGAGATGAGGAAGTTACTGAGATGGGCACTATGGGAATTAAATGAGATAATGAATGCAAGAGCTTAACACAGTCCTCACACAAAAGAGACTCTCAATAAATATTTTCAGTGAGTGTAGCTGTAGGGTGCACACTGTCCATAGTGCTGAAGGAAAACCTAGTCCCTGCTTATACTCTGGGAAGACGGATGTTTAAATCATCATATTTAGTACACAAGAAAGATATATGATAGAAGCATGAACAAAGTAGCATCAAAGCATAGGAAGATTGATATTAACTTAGAGCATGAGGTGTGGCAGCATCTAGAAAAGGCTATACATAGAAGGGAGTGTGTCAACAGGATCTAATCTAGAAGTGAATTATCTAGGCAAGTAAGGCATGGGAGGGCAAAGGAAGTAGCATAAAGATACACAGGCCTAATGGTGATTAGAAAATAATGAGCATTCTGATGGATCTATACATGAGATCAACATGGCAGCCTGGATAACCTTACAAAAGGTCACATGAAGGAATCTGGGCTTCCAATAAATGAGAACCTATCAAAAGCTGATCAACCACACACTCATTTTTAATTATTTTGCCTTCAGGTTTCTTTACTCAGTTTGCCTTCTTATTACTCTGTTGCTTCATTGGTCTAAATCAGGAGTGGACAAATAGTCTGAAGACCAAATCTGGTAGGAGGCCCAAGCTTAGAATGGTTTTTACATTTTTTAAATTAAGTTTTTATTAAATTTTAATTCTAGTATAGTTAACATATAGATAATATAATGATAACATATAGATAATATAATGATTCTACAATTCTATCCATTGCTCAGTGCTCATCTGGGTAAGTATGATCTTTAATCCCCATGATCTATTTCACACATACCCCCGCCAACCTCCCCTCTGGAAACTATCAGTTTGTTCTCTGTAGTTAACAGTCTGTTTCTTGGTTTGCCTTTCTCTCTCTCCTTTTTCCTTTGTATGTTTGTTTTGTTTCTTAAATTCCACATATGAATGAAGTCATATGGTATTTGTCTTTCTCTGAGTGACTTATTTTGCTTAGCATAATACTCTCGAGCTCCACCCATGTTGTTGTAAATGGCAAGGTTTGATACTTTTTATTGCTGAATAGTATTCCATTGTATATGTACATATATACTACAACTTTTTTTTTTAAGAACTGTATTATAAATAGACTCTTGTACAAAGAAGAAACACCTATACAGAGCACCCAGATTCCCACGAAGATGGATCCTAGCCCTTCTTTTCCATACTGGGAAAAGAGAACAAGAAAAATGATTCCATCTTGTTCTTAACTGTTTTCACTATGCAGCCAGTTTTTCAAGTAGCATTTCTATTCCTTTGCTGGTGTTCTTTGTTTTTCTCCAATGTGGGAATCAGGCCTTTCAGTTCAGCCTTGACTTTGTTTGCAACTTCTTGATCAGAACTCTGGAGAGGGCTAGAAAGAATAATGGCTCCTTGGTTTTACCTTAGCCCAGGACTTCATGTTCTTCAACCAACATACTCTGCAAGTGTTTCTGCAAAACAACATTCTCTTCCACTACCGTTCATCTTTTTCTCTTGTTCTATTAAGCACTTCAGAACTAGATCTCCTGCAGGTGTTCTACAACACGAAGCTCTCTGTCTTTGCCACCTGGATGTCACTCTCCCGCTGTCAAGCTGGCAACAGCATTCATGACAGGCTGAATGTCTCCAGGGGTGGCTCCCAGAATGTCAGACACCAACACACATGCAGACTCATGTAACACCACCTCTTGGGCTAGTCCCTGAAGGCAGCTTAACAAAACCGGAGAGATGGACTTGAAGAGCTCTGGTGGGCAGAATTTTGTATCCTTCTTAGTGTGTGTGTTTCCACCTCCTTTCAGCAGAACCTCAATAACTTCTTATACTGTATGTGCAGGATCCCTGGGGCTAAGTTAATACAATAGAACCATCCTTCTATATTTGTCATTTACTATGTTAAGCCAGAAATTAATAATTTCTGATATGATTATCTGCTTCACAAATTTGGTACCGTCAATACAATCAAATGCCACCAGTAAGACCAAATAAGAGTACTGGCCATTAGCCACCTTTTCAACATAAGCCTTGATTATTTTCACAGCCACTTTCCTGTCCTTCATATGTTAGGTCACGGACAGCAAACGGCCACTCCAGCACCATCTTGTATGTGCCACATATATCACTGCTTCACAGATGGCTTCAATCTCTTTTTATTTTTTAAATTTAAAATCAATCTAATTCACATATAGCATATTATTAGTTTCAGAGGTAAAATTTAGTGATTCATCCATTTCTTATAACACCCACTGCTCATTATATCAGGTGCTCTCCTTAATGCCCATCACCCAGCTACCCCCTCCCCTCACCCTCCTCCCCTCCAGCAACCCTTAGTTTGTTTCCTAGTTAAGAGTCTCCTATACTTTGTCTCCATGAGTTCCTCTTTATTTTTCCTTCCCTTCCCTATGTTCCTCTATTTTGTTTCTTAAATTCCACATACAAGTGAAATCATATGATATTTGTCTTTCTGATCTTAGCTTTGGGGGTGCATAGTTTTAAAAGTCCAAGAATACTCTATGCACCCATAGAACACTTAATCACAGCTTCCTTTGGGGCCATTGGAGTGAGAATCTGCTTCATTTCATCTATGATAAACATAACTTTTCCTGGCTCTACCTCTAATATTTAGTTCAGAGTTGGGCAGTTGGCTAACTTATAAAATGTGCTCACATAGAGCTCCTCCCTCAGTACCTTCCACTGCTCCAAGATGGCTTTGCCATTGTACGTACACTCCACAAAGGCAGACACTTCCGCATGCCAGGGCATCTTCCCCACGTGGCCTTTAAATCTTCTCATTATCTCTTCAATCTGTGGCTTACTCCCCTACACAAGAAATTTCTTAGTATCTCTGGAATATTTACCTCTACTTAATTGGGCCAAATCATCTCACAGTTCTTTAAAAGCCTGTCTTTGCCGTTCTTCATTACCATACTGAATGTCATACTGGATCACACAAGTTGAATCATGCACAAATGCGATGGTTTTAATTTTCCCTTGAATCAACTTCTGCAAATCACTCATCACCTTCACCCTCTTTCCTTTGTCACAGTTTTTTCTTCTTAAGATCTCCCAAATCTGCTTTTCTGGAACAACAATGTTCTAGTAGGTTTTATCACTCAGCTGCCTGTTTTGCTTTGGTTCTTTTTTTTTTTTTTTTTTGAAGTCACCCCATTTATGCTCTTGACTGTTGATTCATCACTTTTATGGTCCACCTGGAATTTTCTCTTCCTGTTGAATTTATTCACCTGCTGGAATTTGTTCCTTACTATTTTATCCTCTTGCTTATTTTTGAACTGTTTTACACCTTTTCTCCCAGGTTTTGTGGCATATTTCTCCAAGTTATTTGATGTGATTTTAGGGCCACCTTCCTGGATAACTTTTCTTGGAAATGTCTTTGATGAACCAGAATCATTCTTTGTACTTTTTCTGTGATCTTTTTTTTTTTTTCCCCTTTGACTTCCATCATAGCAGTTTGCACATGTACACCACATCTTCTTTATCCATTCTTCTATTCATGGACATTTGGATTGCTTCTATAATTTGGCCTTTTTAAATAGTACTGCAGTAAACACTGGAGTGCACATATCCTTTTGAATTAGTGTTTTTGTATTCTTTTGGGTAAATACCCAGTAATGCAAATACTGTATCATTGGATGGTTATATTTTTAACATTCTGAAGACTCTCTATACTGTTTTCTACATGGCTGCACCACGGCTGCATTCCCACCACTAGTGCACAAGAGTTCCTTTGTGTCCACATCTTGCTAACACCTATTGTCTCTCACATTTTTTATTTTAGCCATTCTAACAGATGGGAGGTGATACCTCATTGTAGTTTTGATTTGCATTTCCCTGCTGATGAGTAATGTTGAGCATGTTTTCATGAGTCTCTTGGCCTTCTAGATGTCTTCTTTGGAGTTATGTCTGTTCATGTCTTCTACCCATTTTTAATTTGATTATTTATTTTTTGGGTATTGAGTTGTGAAGTTCTTTATTTTCTTTGGATACTAACTCTTCATCTGATACATTCTTTGCAAATATCTTCTCCCATTCAGTAGGTTGTCTTTTAGTTTAGTTATTTCCTTCGCCATGCAGAAGCTTTTTATTTTGATGTAGTCTGAATAGTTTCTTTGCTTTTATTTCCCTTGCCTAAAGAGATCTATCTAGAAAAATGTTGCTATGGCCAAAGTCAGAAATTCCTGCCTGTGCTCTCTACTAGGATTTTTGTAGTTTCAGGGCTCATATGTAAGTCTCTAATCCATTTTTTTTTTCCATAGGAAAACTTGTATTATTCACTCGTTTCCACTATTCTGGTGTATATATATATATATATATATATATATATATATATATATATATATATTTTACACATAGGTAATTTTTTTTCCAATTTATTTATTTTCAGAAAAACAGTATTCATTATTTTTTCACCACACCCAGTGCTCCATGCAAGCCGTGCCCTCTATAATACCCACCACCTGGTACCCCAACCTCCCACCCCTCCGCCACTTCAAACCCTTCAGATTGTTTTTCAGGTCCATAGTCTCTCATGGTTCACCTCCCCTTCCAATTTACCCAAAAGCACATACCCTCCCCAATGTCCATAACCCTACCCCCCTTCTCCCAACCCCCCTCTCCCCAGCAACCCACAGTTTGTTTCGTGAGATTAAGAGTCACTTATGGTTTGTCTCCCTCCCTATCCCATCTTGTTTCATGGATTCTTCTCCTACCCACTTAAGCTCCCATGTTGCATCACTACTTCCTCATATCAGGGAGATCATATGATAGTTCTCTTTCTCCGCTTGACTTATTTACAAAAATAAACTTAAAATGGATTAGAGACTTATGCTTAGCGAAATAAGTCTCTAATCCATTTTAAGTTTATTTTTGTATATGGTATAAGAAAGTGGTCCAGTTTTCATTCTTTAGCATGTAGCTGCCCAGTTTTCTCAACACCATGTATTGAAGAGACTGTCTTTTCCCCATTGGATAGTCTTGCTTCTTTTGTCAAAGATTAATTGACTATATAATTATAGGTTCATTACTGGGTTTTCTATCCTGTTCCACTGATCTGTGGGTCTATGTGTATGCCAGTACCATACTGTTTTAATTCCTATAGCTTTTTTGTATAAGTTGAAATCTAAAATTGTGATACCTCTTGTTTTGTTTTTCTTTTTCAAGATTGTTTTGGCTACTCAGTGTCCTTTGTGGTTCCATACAATTTTTAGGATTATTTGTTCCATTTCTGTGAAAAATACTTGGTATTTTGTTAGGAATTATTTTAAATCTGTAGATCACTTTTGGTGGTATGGACATTTTAATAGTATTTGCTCTTCCAGTCCATGAGCATGAAATGTCTTTCCATTTGTTTATGTCATAGCTTTTATAGTTTTACACGGTTATATGAGTAACTATATACTATACTTGATTTTGTCCCTTGGCCACAAAGCATAAAATATTATTTGACCCATTAAGAAAAGTTTTGCTGACCACTGGCTTAAATGACTAATATTAAATGTATAATATATTTTGTAACAAAAGACCAAAATTTAATAGACAGGACCTTATAAATATTTTCTTTGTGCCTAACACGTCTGTAATTATCTTTCTCCCTGAAAATATTTTTTCTTGTCTAGCCTACCTTTTACATTATGTACCAGGTCAGGATTCAATGACTAGCCTGTTTTCCTGTATTCTTTGCCTCCTTAGATATATGTTATATTTTCTCTTAGATCTTATGATAATTAAACAGTGGGAGTTTTATGCTCTTCTACCTTTTCTTTATCTTCCTGAAAGTCGCCCAACAGTTCTACTGGTATCTATTTTCTTGGCCTGAAAATAAGAACTTCCCTCTTTTCTAAGTGACCTGGCTTGCACTTTTGTGTGGGAGCTACAATAATTGGACTGTAGATGATTGATTTATATCTATACATATGTAAAGAGACCTCAAACAACAATGACTTAAAGTAGAGTATATTTCTCTACCACACCTAATAGTCCTGAGAGAGTTGGTCAGAGCTGGGGTGATACTCTGCTCCATAAGGAGTTGCAGGGATCCAGGCTCTTTCCTGTGTTGTTTCTCCATTCTTAAACAGGTTTCCCTTTTATGAGTGGTGCAAGATGACTCATGACCACATTGTATTCCAAACACTTGAATAAAAGATGATGAGAGCATCATACCTACCTTGCAATATTGTTGCAAAATTATAGATAAGTAATATACCTGAGCAAGTGCTACAGCTGTCTGTTATTACTAATACATATGTAATTGCAAAGGTTCTGGTGAACTGCCAATTATTTAACATGTGCTGAAGAAAAATAATTTCAGTGGAGTTGAATTGTGAAATAAATATAAAGATGCACTTTTTATCTTCTCCTTCATTCTGGGAATATGATGACTATTATTACAATGAGCATACTAGTATAGCTAAATTTGAGAGGAGTTTTGTTTTTGTTTTGTTATGAGCCAAAGATTGTCTTAAGGATTTCAATTCTAGTAAATTCTGAATTCCATGCATAACTCAGCAGCAAATTCTTAGAATCCCTGTACCTTTTCTCAGACTTTTTGCCTGTAGCCAAATCCTATTAAATGTATTTCCATGTCATGTTGTGCTTAAATAATGTGGCAGGACAGGGCCTTGACTTAGAGAATGACACCCTTCCTCCGAGGAGGCTTCTATCACAGTCATCTCATACAGAAATCATATCTTGTATTCTGCCTCTGTGGAAATGGGAGATGTTGTTAAAAATTTATTTTTGCTGCAAGAAAATCTGGTTCTTGGTTTATTGTGTCAAACAGCTTCTAGTATATAGTGCTGGGCAGCTGTCCAGCTGTGAGGTTCACATAAATTAATTTAACCCTTGGGTATATTGTGAGGCCAATTAGAATGGTCCCTCCAGGTGCAGCAGGGAGTTAAGAACACTTTTCATGAGGGGGGTCCAGATGATTTGATGATGCCCAAAGTCTTGTATAGAATATTTTCCAAATTTTGTAGCCAATACTCATGTAAAATATGTTTATGACAGCTTGAATATATATTCATATGTAAATGCATACATACATATACATATATATATGAATAGTGTGAAGGAAAATCACAATAATACCTAGCCGCATATCAGTTTGCAGAATGTGATGTGTATTTTCTGGAATAATCTGAAGCATTTGAAGAAAATTGAATTGGATTCTGCCAATCAAAAACACCTCCTTTTCTCTCTTTTGATCTCCTTTTCTTAGCACTAATTCTACTGAGAAAGAGATGGATTGGCTAAGTCTTGTGCATTGAATCCTTTGAAAGCACAAACATAAGATAAAATCATGTGGCCCTTTAATGTGCCTCCTGTGGTCCTTGGTCCCTCGCTTGAGAAACACTGAATTAAGGGTTCAGCACCATCATCCCTCTGGATAATTACCAGAATAGTCACAAAAGCCAGCATAGAAATCCCATGGCTTTGCCCATTTGCAAAGTATTCATCCATATGATTTATAATATGCATATGTCAATGTTTAGAATTATAATAAAATATAAAAGGAAAATTGTAAATTATCATATAGAGGTCTCCCACACCAAATAATAAGGCCAAAACACTCTCCAAGGATCTTTACACGTGGAGTTTAAGAAGCACTGAATCAAATCCAATTTTGAAGTTGCTTATTTCAAGGTTAAATGGACCCTTTCTAGGATCTAGAATTTCCCCTCTTGAGTGTTAAATACCATTTTGCTTGATATAGGTTTATTAAGAGGTAATATCATCTGATGGTTCAGAGCACAGGCTTTGGGGTAAGAAAGACTCAAGTCTGAGTGGTGTCTCCATCCTGTCCTTTGTTTTGAGAACGTTTTGGCCACAATGTCTCCTGTCAACTTTCCCTCTTAATATTTACTTAATCTACTTATAATTCTCTTTTAGACCTTAGCTCAAACCCATTTCAAAATGAACCCTTTCCTCAACTTACAGATAAGAAGTTGTCGCTGGTATAAGTACCTGTACTCTCTATTTGATAATAACAACTACAGCAGCAACAATGACACAATAACAATCAGCTTTTCTCTCTCCCTCTGTGATCTCTCGCTTTTGCTCTCTCTCAAGTAAATAAATAAAATCTTTTTAAAAAATAAAATAAAGTAAGAATTTCAAAGTTCAGTTCCTCAGTCCCACTGGGCATTTTTTTTTTTCTTTAAAGATTCCATTTATTTATTTGACAGAGAGAGACCACAGTAGGCAGATAGGCAGGCAGAGAGAGAGAAGGGAGAAAGCAGGCTCCCTGCTGAGCAGAGAGCCCGATGTGGGACTCGATCCCAGGACCCCGAGACCATGACCTGAGCCGAAGGCAGAGGCTCAACCCACTGAGCCACCCAGGCGCCCCCCACTGGGTATATTTCAAGTGTTCAATAATCTCATCTTGCTAGTGGCTACCATGTTAATGGTACAAGCCTAGAGGCTAAGGAACTTACCAGAGGTCATTCAGACATCCAGTCAGTAAATATTTACTAAGTATCTATTATAAGACAGGTGCTGTTCTAATTTCTAGAGACATTGTCATAAACAAAACAGACCAAATCACTGCTCTGGTGAAGCTTTCATGACAGTAGGACCAGAAAGACAATAAACAAATAATTAACTAATAAACGATTTCAGGTGGTATTAAATACCATGAAAGAGAATAAAGCAGGTGGAGAAAAGGCGGTAGATGGTGCTATTGTGTATAGCTTGCCTGGCTGTACACTGCCCAGCTCAAAGGGGCACAATTCACATCATCTGTGATGTGAATGCCACTCCCCGGAGTTGTACAAAGCAGTAGCCCTTGTGGGATGTGGGCAGAAATCTGATGTAGATGAATCAGGAAAGACCATCCAATAATGGAAGATCATTTCCACACAGATATGAAGGCACCGAGGGAGCAAGCCTGGCAATATAAAAGAAGGACTTTTCAATCAGAGAGAAGAGCCAGTGCAAAAGCCCCACAGCAGGAAGAGTGCCTAGCATGTTGGAAGGGAGCCAGCTTAGGCAGTACATATTAAATGGGGGCACGCAGTCAGAGGTGCAGTCGGAGAGGTAGCCAGAAGCTGGACCAAGGTAGGGATGTGTTGGCCATGATTAGGACTTTGACTTTTATATTGAATACAGTGGGAAACAATGACTTGACCTCTCTCTTGCTCTCAATCGTCTGTTTTCCCCTTCGCTTTACTTATTTGTTTTTTCATTAATTCATTTATTCATTTATTTGTTTATATAAGAACTAGCCTAGCTGCTTTGTTGAGACCAGACTGAAGGGAGATGGTAATCTGCAGGAAATCAGGGACCCTACTATTGCAGTTATCAAGCTGGAAGATGGTGATAGTTCAGAGTAGGGTCAGAGCAGGAGGCATGGCAAAAGCTGGTTTTAGAGAGATGAGGTGGAAAAACAGTTTGAAGTAGGAGCTCCAGAAATGGGATCACAACCCAGCAAGCCTTATTGCAAAAGCCCCACTTAACCACTATACCTCTCTGCAATGGGGTCTCTCCCACTAGAACGTTAAGGTACAGAAGAGGTCATGGTCTTTCTTGTTCACCATTCTGTCCCATTGCCCTGCACGGTGTGGGGCACTCTGTACGTATTTAATGAAAAACGAACCCTTACTGTGTAAATAAGGAAACTGGGTCCCAAGGAGGTTGGCAATGAATTAGTAACTAGTGGGGGTAGAATGCGTATGTACTGGTTGCACGAATGTTTTCTAAGTCTCAGTGACCAGCCTGCCCACCTCTGCCAGTTTCTGTTGTCCCGCAAGCAAGCATCCAAGCCAAGGCCTGTTTCTTAGGAAGCTCAGTGACTGGTCGCCACTTTTTTTTTTTTTTTTAAAGATTCTATTTATTTATTTGACAGAGAGAGATCACAAGCAGGCAGAGAGGCAGGCAGAGAGAGAGAGAAGGAAGCAGGCTCCCGGTTGAGCAGAGAGCCCGATGCGGGGCTCGATCCCAGGACCCTGTGATCATGACCCGAGCTGAAGGCAGCGGCTCAACCCACTGAGCCACCCAGGTCGCCACTTTTTTGTTCCTATACACACGGCACCAATTTGTTCCACAAATCGAAGTTAGTTGAAGGAGAACAACAGTGAGCTGTATTATGCCTGCCTGCTTTGATATGCTATTCTAATGCCCGTCTGTTCATTATGGTCACCCTCCTCCTTTCTTTCCCTAAGCACACATTTAAAAGATAAAGAAATATAATTTATCTTCCTATTTCCTTGCATGGTTTTCTGCAACTGAATATGCTCCCCATAAGAATGATTTAAGATACCTACCCAACTTTAAACTGATTGCAAACTACCTTTAACTTTAACTTCTATTGCTTTGTTTTTCTTTTAGCAACTTTCTTAACTTAGTTAAATGGGCAAGCACTCCTCTGGCTATGACTTCATTGAAGGCCAGCTCCTCTAGACTTTCCTAAGGGCACAAGAAGATCAAAAGCTTTTCTATTTTTATCTCATACGGGGAGGGGGGGGAGGTTCACATTATAAAAGAAACCCATACTCACTGAAGGGAGTTTGAAACACACACACACACACACACACACACACACACAGTCACAAAGAAGGAAAAAAGGAAAAGTGTAATTCTGTAACCCAAAGATAGTACCTTTAAAAATTCTTGGCATATTTTCTTGCCATCTCTTTCCGTATGTGAATGAGTGAATGTGTGTATGTGAGTGTGCACACACATATTTATTGTGAATCATGCTTTCTCACTTAACAAACCATTTACATTTTACTACGTAGCATTTTAAATAGTGCTTTAATAGCTATGTGCTATTTAGTAATGAAAATGTTGCTATCTCTCCCACTGATAGGCATTTTTCCCAATTATCCTGTCACAAATAATGCTACACTGAACATTTTTGTTCATAATATAGATTCTGTATTTAGAGTGATTTCTAAATCATTCCCCAAAGTGGAATCTCTCCCAAATTCCCAAAAGTGGGATCATTTAGTCAGTCAAAAATAACATTATATTGTAACATTTTAAGTTTCTACCTATAATGTATGCAAACATCTATCTTCCTACTAGCATTAATTATTAAATGGCTGTCTTTTTGTCTCTTTTTGTATAACCATGCTAATGTTTTTCAAAGCTACCAAATTTTATTAATTTGCATGTGTCTGATTGCTTCTAAACTTGAATATTTCCATCTACCTGTTTGTTCATTGTATTAATTTTATTATTCATGTCCTTTTCTTACTTATTAATTAAAATAGTCTTCTCATCAATTTGTTTAACTTTTGTAGATAAACATATTGCATTTATCAAAAATTTCTATACAGATATGGTTTAACAGATTTTTTGTGTGTGTTTTCATGCTGTTTATGGCATGATTTTAATATACATTTGAGAGGATCAGTACCTTCTAAAATAAAAATAAATGGGGTGCCTGGGGCACTCAGTTAGTTAAGCATCCAGCTCTTGATACAGGCTCAGGTCATGATCTCAGGGTTCTAAGATCAAGCCCTGCATTGGGCTCTGTGCTCAGCTAAGTCTGCCTGAAATTCTCCCTCTCCTTCTGCCCTTCCCCCTGCTCGCACTCAATCTCAATCTCTCTCTCTCTCTCTGTTAAATAAATAAATAAATAAATAAATTTATAGTAGATATTTTAGGAAATACAAATAAGCAAGAAGAAGAAAATAAAATTCCCCCACATGCTTATAATAATCATTCTTTACATTTGGGGCATTTTCTTCTGTCTTCTTATACACTTTAATACTTTTTACAAAAGTAGTCTCATATTGTACATCCTACTGTCCTATTTTTTCCACATTAAACTGTTAAAAATTTATTTTAAGGTCATGAATATTCCTCTTCATTATCATTTTAATGGCTTCATAACATGACTAGATCAAAATTTATTCAGATCACTACTGTTGTCAAATCTCTTTATTTCTAATATTTCACTGTTATAAAGATCCATGGATATCTTTATGACCAAATCTTTACACATACCAATAATTATTTAGGATGAATTTCTAAAGTGGTTCATAGGCTTAACCAAATTTTAAGGCTTTGTTATACATTGCCATATTGCTCTTCTTTTCATGGCATAGGATTTATTTTGTCTTAAAGTTGTAAATGCTTGCATAGTACTTGAAATAATTTAAAAGGAGCAATTTACCTAGCTATGCATGTATTGGGAAAGAAAGAGAAATATATCTACAATGTGCCAAGAGCCCAAATTTCTAGAGCAGATAGCTCACAATTTGTAAGTCTTAAAGTTAGTTGAATACATCATGTATGGTTCCTTTCCTATAGATACTAGAGAAAATTTAGTTTTACAAAAATCAACTTTTTGCTTTGTTTCCGTCAACTTGTCTTTGCTCTCACAAAACCACATTTTTCAGATCAACTAAAGATGTGGAGGCACTGACTCAGGGGCTTAATAGTAGATCTACCAAATGCTTACATGTGCCAAGCCCTTGCTGACATCCATTCTTTCATTTAATCCCAGAACAGCCTCGTTTTTTGGAAGAGGGAACAGAGCTTCAGAATGGTTAAGGGGCTTCTTCTAATTCACACAGAAGTTGCTGACTGATAAGTCTCTCACTTGGGAGGAGTACAATTTTCACTACTCTGTTGCCTCTTCGTGGACTCTAATACTTCATGGATTTTACTCCCCCCACATCCTATCAACTTACACTTGCATTTACATTTATATTAAAAATTGACCTTTGAGAATTACACACAAGTTCTGGTTCCAGCCTTTGCTCTCTCTCTCAGTTCTTGTTTATTTTAATTAGCCATTTAAAATTGTACATAGCGCCCCAACAAAGGAGAATTTCATATTAATGAGGATTAATCACATGTATACAATAAAATAATATAAATTAACCCCAGCAGCGATTGCTTATATATTCTGATATATGTCTTAATATGTCTTTTATTCAACAATGAATAATGGGTTGTGGTTTCTAAAAACCCTATGGTAGAAAATATTGGGAGGGAAAGATATTTGACTCTCATTACCATAGATAATTTAAAATATGTAATTAACAAAGTAGGGTATCATACAGTATAGTGAGATCAGAAAAAAATGAGTCATAAATGTTCAGGTTACTGATGTTTAGTAGAAAAAATTGATGATCTGAGGTCAGACATCCTTTGCATTCCATTTTGACCTCTTAATAGCATGAGCCTTTGGACAAGTCCCTCTTCTTTCTGAAAGTCTATTCAAAAATATAACGATATTTTCTTTGGATACTTAGGAAAACTGAATTCAGTATCAAATATGACAGTCTAAATAGCAGAGTGATGTTACAATATTGACAGAGGAAAACGGAATTTGGAATGTCAATTTAATGATCAAGAATGACTACACAAGGCCCACCACCCATGTTGTCTCTTAAGAGTCCAGTGAGTTGTTAGGCGTTGAGCAACCTGTCCTGGGGTCCCAGTAAGAGACTGGGGAGTCAAATAGGGTTCAATAGAAAAGTTTTTGTCTGGGGAGTAGGAGACCTTATTTGGTCTTTTCTGGGTGGATTTGGCCACGTTTTATTCTCTGAGCTTAAGTTTCTTGGGGTGGATGTATGAATATCCTTAGCATAGTTTTTTGGTTTTGTTTTGTTGTTTTGGTCTATAAGAGGTTCTCAGTGAATGCAAGCTCTCTCCCTTTCTCCCTTTATTTATAAGGAGAATGTTAGGGTAAACGTTATCTAAGTTCCCTCCAAGTTCTCAAATCCATATTACAATGGGTTCTTATTTCATTTTTGTGATGCATTCTTGATTGACTCAGCTCAGAATAACCCAGGTCTTTTCACTTGATTCCCATAATTATAAAATGTCATAGCTGGAATAAACCTCAGAAACCGTCCAACCCCTTATTTTACTCACAAGTAAATGAGCTCATTAGTGGGGGTTGGCAGGAATGGACTTGGTCAAGGTCACACCATAGGTGGGGCCAGAGTAGAGAACACCATCCACGTTTTCTGACCCGCCCTAAGGCTCTCCACCCACCCTTTCCCCTACTTCCAGCTGCCACTGGTCTGTTCCTGCCTGCAAGGCAGCGTGATTTGCCTATCTTGTGTTAACATTATTCTAGCATGTAATGTCTGTGTTTAAGGCAATGACCTGAGAAATACTTTTATTTCCAGTGATGCACTTTTTTGCAGGGTTTATTAATTTTATTTATGTATTTGATCTCTCAGATGAAATAACCCACTAATTAGTGGGACAATTTACTGGTGCTCTCTGCCAAGGGTGCTTTACAACGTCGGAGCAATCTTGTCCCACTGTGGTGTCAGCATATCCACTTTCTGCCCTGCTGCCCTTCACTGTAGCCATCAGACACACATGGCCGTCAGCCCCAGGCCGGGGACTGGTGTCTCCAGGGACATGCGGAGATGTCGGATCATAAGGCAAAGGAATTTTCGCATAGGGGCCTCCCCAGAACTTATTCCAGAGACAGACTGCTTTAGTAGGCCAAAAGGGGTGAGTGTGGGCCCCCCAGAGAGCGGAGCCAGTGGATTACCTGAACTGCCCAGAATGTGAATTTCTAGAGAATGGGAGAAAGCAATGTGTGCAACAGTGTTGCAAGTCACAGTTGAGAAGGCCCCTAGTTCATCAAGACCAAGAGTAAATAAAGCAAGGAGCCAGACAGGAAGACTGATATAGACAATAGCCACTGAACATTGTAAGATGCAGGCAAGGGTGGGAGGGATGCCAGAAGACCCAGAGTCATTGGAACAAATAGGACAGGATAGTACCAAAGGGTTTTTTCTTTTGGGGGGGGGGTGTGGTTTGGTTTGGTTTTTCAACTGGCTTTAATGTGAAGTGCATGGACATCCTTCTCCAACAGCCCGCATCTGTGCTCTTTCAACGGCCAATACTTTCTCATCTGAGAATCAGTCATAGTCTCTTGTCATTATTTCCTTGTCTGTCCCCATCTGACTGCACACACCATTATACCACCAGAGCCTAGAACCCAGGTATGAAATATAACACAGTTAGTAAACATTTGTTGAATGAAAGAATGACTGGATGAGTGGATAAATGAATAGGTGAGTCAATCTGTCAGAGCTGCTGGGGGCCAAAGACCTATGAGCTGTATTCATCTGTTGTCTTTGATGTAATAAGCAGAACCCAACGAGAGATCATCATTTTCAATTATTTATATTTACTGTAGAATTACTTAATATAGCAAAGACGCATCCAACCTAAAAGTATGTAACCTCTCTTGACTAAACCTTCCTTCTTATTAGTGCTTAATTACATCACAGGCACCCGAGAAACAGTTTCATCTGGAGTAGAGGTAAAAGGTCACCTTACCCTAAACATTTAGGTGGTATCTCTGCTGGCCCACTAGTTGCCTTGTGGGTATGGATGCTGCTATACATCGACACCGTGGACTGCATCTAGCATGAGGGTTCTTATCAGAACAACTTCTAAAACTCTAGCCAGAGACTGGCTGGAACTCTAGGAATAAGGAGGGTAAGTAGAACCCTGTAGTGGGAGTTACGAAAGCTCAGGATCCTCTCACTCTGTAGTGGGAACTCCTTTACTGTGATTGGCCGCCTTAGGGGTGTTACCTTTGCTATGATTGGCTATATGCAAATTAGCAGACCCCTGCATGTTCGTTCATCCTAGATATAATTACTGTATCTATCTCTGCTACCTTGATTCAACTGCTATAGAGTTTTGGGGGACTGTGCAGATGAGGTGACCCTAACTTGTTGATGCTGTTTACATGTGACAGATCTCACTGAGACACAAGCAGTTCTCAAGTGCTGGTGATGATGAAGTGCTGAGGCCACAACTGGGACCTGTGGTCCTAATTTACATACTTACCTTCTCTGTGCTCAGAGAGCCGGAGGTTCTAGACCCACACAGATACCAGGACATGGGCACGCCTTAGAGATCTTTGGCAAATACCTAGAATTATTTGTATAACAGTTCTACTGATAAGGCCTGCCATTCATCCCATGCCTACCACATAGCAGCTACTCTACTAAGGTCTTTCCATACAGTACTTAATGATCATAACAAGCCTGCAATTAGGTTTTCTCATCCCATTTAAAGTGAGGAGGGTGAAGTTCAGAAAGATGGAATAACTTGTCCAGAGTCACACAGGGCCAATTGTGTCGATCAGAAAACATACTCAGTTTCACACAGTAGTGGTATTAACTGACAAAGATGGAGAAACTGTCCAAAAAAAAAAGCCAAATGAAATTGAAAAAGCAACTATCCATTGACTTTCAGGAATTGAGGAAGGTAGCAAAGATAGTGCATATTTTGTATAACAGTGGTGTTTTTCTGGGAGCTGTGTTTGGGAGCTCTGGGCTTATTCCCAAGTCTCCAAAAGTAGAAACTTTTCCAAGCTTCCATACTGTCCAGCTGACAAACCGTAGTCTCATTCTGGTCAAGGACCAGGCAGAATGCATGTGGGTCCATACTGTTCCTTCCAGGTGACTAAAATAGACTTTCTTCTGTAGTCAAGCCTGGCAAGGACAAGTTGCAGTTTTATACAGCATTCCTCAGGGGTAGAGGTTCTTCACCAAAAGTTGTAAACTATTGCTAGATCTAACCATGAGTATTTTTTTTTTTTGCAAAGTCTAGATGTCTGATATATTTAAAAGAAGTAGGGTTTTTTCTTGTTATTATTCCTTTAGATTTTTCAGTTTATGTATTAAATCAGGTATTAACACATGCTGGATGGTCTTTCCCTAATTTTGTGTTTCTTCATGGCACTTACCACCTGGCATACTTTATTGCTTTGTTTAGTGTCTTTGTTTCCTGAAATGTAAGCTCATGAGGGCAGGGATATCTGTTTAGTTTGTTATTAAATCTCCAATGATCAAAGCAGTATTTGGTACAATTATGGTCTCAGCAAATATTTATGAATAATAATGAATGGATATACATTTATCTATTATTTATGTATGTGAGTGTGTATATATATCCATTATATGTGTGTGTGTGTGTGTGTGTGTGTGTGTGGATGGCTGGGCAAATGGACAGATGCATCACAGTTGACAGGGCCCATACCAATTTTAGGATTTCGATAAATGTCACCTTCTGAGTAAAGTCTTCCCCTAACTACCTTGTTTGAACTTGAGGTCCCACCTTAGCCCTCTTTAGGACCCCCTCTGCTTCTGCTTTGTCCATGACACGTATGACCATATGACCCACTAGGCATTCAGCTTCTCTTTGCTTAGGGTGCATGGTCTCCCTCCTCTAACGACTCAATAGAAAAACATGGGCATATATAAAAGCAGCAGAAGAAACCTAATAGAAAAATATAAATTAAAAACAATGCAAGAATGTTCAATCTCCACTAGTAATTAGAGAAATCCATGCTAAAATATAAGGCATTTTATACCCATCATTTTGGAAAAATTTAAAAGTCTGGCAATAGCAAATGTTGGTGATGCTATGAACTCATTTGTATGAAGTGCTACTGCCACTTTGTAGAGTCACGTGTTACATCTGAGAACTCTGAAGATGCCTACACCACAGAGAAATCTCACGTATATGCATCCAGTAACTTTAGCAATGTCCGCTGCAACATTACTCCTTTCTACACATCTTGGAAACAGCCCAAGTGTTCATCCCTATGAATAAGTCAGAATATAAACATATAAAATACTATCTAAATGTTAAAATGAAAGAATTTAAGCCACTTCTATCAAAGCGGCTAAATCTTTAAAGCATATTTAAGAAAATAAGCATGGTTCAGATGAATGTCCACAGTGGGAAAGCATTTAAAGTTTTAAAATGTGCAAAACACTACTACATGTTTTTTGTGGATGCAAGCATGTATTAGAAGCAGAAAAACGTACATGGAAATTTAGGCCTGAGTTATTTTTGTGGAATTAGGAAGGAATTCATGGGATAACTTGCTTATATTTATAGTGTTTATTTTTAAAAGAAAATATCTGAAGCAAATATGACAGAATGGCAATATCTCATAAGGCTGGGTGACTGTACGTAAGTTTTGGTTATAATTGTGTCTATACTCAACTTCATGCTTGAAATAGTTAATAAGAAAAGAAATAGGAGGGTACTTAAGTGTGACTGGCAGGGAATAAAGTTCAAGCCATAGCATATCAAATAGTACGGTGTGACATCGCAAAATTGTAAACTGAATTTTGTCGCTAATCATGACTGGATGCAAACCCAGATTCAGTACCTTCTTTTCATAACACTTCATGAGATTAGGCTTGGAACCTGATGTTTGAGGTTTGAATCTTGACTCTCATACTTAATAACTATTTAAAATTGGGCATCAGGGGGCACCTGGGTGGCTCAGTGGGTTAAAGCCTCTGCCTTCTGCTCAGGTGGTGATCTCAGGGTCCTGGGATCAAGCCCCTGCTCGGCAGGGAGCCTGTTTCCTCCTCCTCCTCTCTCTCTCTCTCTCTCTCTCTGCCTGCCTCTCTGCCTACTTGTGATCTCTGTGTCAAATAAATGAACGGAATGTTAAAAAAAAAAAAAAATTGGGCATCAGTTTTCTCATCTTCAAAGTGGAAAAATGAGATAAAATAGAGGAAATCTTTCCAGACATGGAGACAAACCATGAGAGACTTAACGCTAGGAAACAAACTGAGGATTGTTGGAGGGGGGTGGGAGGGAGAATAGGGTAATTGGGTAATGGGCATTAAAGAAGGCACGTGATATGAGGAGTACCGGGTGTTATCTGCAACTGACCAATTACTGAACTCTACATCTGAAACTAATTATGTACTATTGTATGTTGGCTAATTGAATTTAAAGTTTTAAAATATAGAGGAAATCAACAAAACCAAGAGTTGGCCTTCAAAAAGATCAACAAAACTTGCAAACTTCTAGCTAGATTGATTAAGAAAAAAGAGAAGACTCAAATAACCAAAATCAGGAATGAGAGAGGAGACAGTACTACCAACATTAGAGAAATAAAAACAATTATAAAGCAGAAAAATAGTACCTCCTCATAACAACTATTCTGAGGATGAAATGAGGTCATATCTGTGTGGTGTTCAACATACGCCAAGGCACATAATAAGAGAGAAGGCTGGTCTATATTATGAGCTCCAGTTTCTGATGTAAACAAGCATGAGCTTGAAGTCTACTTTGAAAGCCATGCTTTCTCTCAATTTATTTGTTTCGGACAATAATCCTACCAGGTTGGTGTTGTTATTATCCCATTTTATATGTAAGAAAACTAAGCCTGACAGAGGTCAAATAACTTGCCCAAGATTTTCCATCTCTTGAAAGAGAAATGAGATTCAAACCAGATCTACCTCCAGAAAAATATTACTGTAACTTAATATCCTGGGTCTATTTTACTAGTTTTATGAGTAAGCTATGTTGAATTTGTAATCTATCTACAGTAATCTATTCTTTAGCTTTTCTTTTCTTTGAATATTGAGTCAACCAGCCATTGCTGATTAAAACTAATAAGAAGTATCTTCTTGAAGTATGTATATGTAAGCCCAAACATGTAAAATATCTGCCATAATGGGATGTTATTACTAGATAAATATTCCTGCCTTAAGCAGATTTTTGGTCTTGGAATATATTGGAAGATCAGTAGGCTGTGATATTCCATTACGTTGAGTTTCTCTTTCTCCCTCTTTTTTTTTTTTTCAGTTTCACTGTCTTCCCTTGAAAAATGATTATCTCTCTGCTTTCCATCTTCTTCTATCTTCTGTGAATCCAAATGGAACTTAACTTTCATTGTCACCAATTATTTTGAATGAACACTTTTCTTAATGTAATTTTCGTCAAGTCAGTTCCATTTATTAAGTCTTCATTCATTCATTCATCATTCATTCATTCTTTTATGCAGCAAATGTTAAGTGCTGATCATGAACTCATCTCTGGGCTACATTCCTAGGAAATAAGGGTTACTAAGACTAGAGAGAGCCAGAGGTAGAAATGGCAATCCCAGTACAGTGTGACCTGTAGATTGGAATTGGTGCTGGAAAGCATGGAGTCCCCCATTTAATAGGGGGATGCAGGAGAAGTGACACAGAAATGGCGATGTTGCACCTGATACTTCTATCTGTACATTTATTTACTGTATAGAAAATAAAGCATGATCTTTGTAGAAAACTTGGAAAGCATAAATACAAGAGAAAAATAACCTATAGTCACTGTTAAACAGCTGGTATATTTTTTAAGACCAATTTCTACACGGATGCATTCAAATTTAGTAATCTTATATTACACATATTTTCTTATATCCTGAAAATTATAAAAATTATTTTTATACATGTATAATATTCTTCCATGTAGAAATACTAACATTCACTTTATCATTCCCATATCAGTTGTTTCCCTCTTACAAATAACATTGTGTTGATAATCTCTGTGCATAAATATTGGCCTGCATAAATGATTATTTCCTTGAGAAGGAATCCTGAAGGTGAATTACAGATTAAAGGGTATGATTGCTTTTAAGACTCTTGACATTTTCTCCAATACCCTCTTCTTTACTGATCTCAAGGCAAGAGTCTAAGCCTTTAAGGGAGTCAGATGAATTACAAATTGGAGTTCTTTAAAAATTCCTACACACAGGGGGGCACCTGGGTGGCTCAGTGGGTTTAGCCTCTGCCTTCCGCTCAGATCATGATCTCAGGGTCCTGGGATAGAGCCCTGCACCCAGCTCTCTGCTCAGCAGGGAGCCGGCTTCCCCCTTCCCCTCTACCTGCCTCTCTACCTACTTGTGATTTATCTCTCTCTCTCTCTCTCTCTGTCAAATAAATAAATACAGTCTTTAAAAAGCTCCTACACATAGGGCAACAGGGTGGCTTAGTCGGTTGAGCAGCTACCTTCAGCTCAGGTTATTATCGCAGAGTCCCAGGATCGAGCCCAGCATCAGGCTCCCTGCTCAGGAGAGAGTCTGCTTCTCCCTCTGGCCCTCCCCCTTCTCGTGCTCTCTCTCTCTCTCTCAAATAAATAAATAAATAAAGTTTTTAAAAATTCCTACACACTTCTGTGTTTGTGTAGATATGCATGTGAGTGTATACACACATGTTCCTGAGGAAGAGATACCCACAGACACACACATATATCCTGATCCTTCAAGAGGCATTCTGTACCCCCCTCTTGTGGAGCACTTAAAATGGGCTGTCTTTGTTGATTTCCTTTGTTAGTGGTGGTGCCTTTGTTTTACCCACCGTTGTATATCCAGTGCCTGGTGTGTGGTAAGCAGTTAGTAAATGCTTCTTGAATGAAAGGGAGGGAAGGAAAGCAAGCCCATTAAATAATTGTTTACTTTCTTAAACATCTTGTTTTATTTGTTTTCAGCATCCAGCAAGACATGGTGGTGAACCCTGGCTGTAAGTCTTCATGATTGAGCGACTCTTTTGCACAACACAAAGGTAAACATTTGAGGCTGGTGGACTTGCTGGTTATTGGGAAAATCTTCCTCTTTGGGAAGACGACTCACAGATGTCTCTGAGTCCAAGTGATGGCTTTTGTGTTTTGTGTTCCTCCTTAAAACCCCCTGGAGTGTTCATGGCGCCTTTGGGAGTAGCTGCTTAGGATGGCTCTTCTCCTGCCTACTTTGTGTTTGCGGTTAGAGAAAGGGAATATTGATTCCCTTTCTTCTTTTCTTTAAGCACCTAGTAAGCGTCATTAGGAGTTTCAAGTTTTCCTGTCTGGATTTTCTGGCTCTCCCAGTAGGTGGTCTCAAATTGGTTTGATTTTAAACACAACCATATTAGCTCTCCTCAAATGCCCTCTGTTTTAATATATTTACCAACAGAAGGAACCGTTCTCAGTTGTTGAAACTGAAGTCAAACCGTGTAAGATAAATGTTTCTACGCAGAAAACAGACTTGGAGATTTACAAGCTTAAGGAACAAGTATTATTATTTTGAGGTCCTAAACTTTTAAATGATGGCAACACTGAAATCTCTACTTCATACTGGGAGCCAAGAAGGCACAATTGAAAATGCCTATTCCTTTGACAAATGAGAAGTATTCATTGCAGTATCTATTTCTTGTTTACCAGGGATAATGCTGAATGAGTCACAGACTGGGTAGATTGATGTCCCTTCTGACCACTTTTAATTAGCACTGCCTATTAGGATGAACAGAATGTTGCTTTCCTGCCATAGATTACCCCCCCAGCCCCCCTTAAATAGAATAGAAATCTTATTCTCCACAAGGTAATATTCATCTCTTCTCCAACCAGACAAGCATAGAAAATTAAACAATGGTCCGTTAAAAAGCCCAGATAATGTATTTATCATTTCCAGTTTATGTGAGTTTGCAAGGCAAATAGGAGTGGGAGCTATTCGTTATGGGACCTTGGGGAACGACGGGACTCGGGAGGGAGCTGGAAGGCAGGAGGATCTGAGACTTGTAAAAATTCATTAAAAATATGAGGTGCTATTGGAGACAGAGGAAATTAATTACTCTCCGGGACTCAAATGTCACTACTCATTTAAGTGACCTGGCAAGGAGGCTGAGGAACCTGTTCCGCCAGGGTTTCTGTAGTGGAAAAGGCTGGGAGCTGGGATTCCTCAGCTGTCAATTTTTGCATTTCCTTGGTGACTTATTGACATGTTAACCTGGCTTGCGACCCAGCCTCCTCTAATGAGTAGAGTTAAATGAGAAATAGGGGCTGAGATGGGGGGTGGGGTGCGCTCTCCCCTGTAGCTGGCCGGGTTATGCAGACCAGCTCACCAGGCACGTAAGCAGCCGCGGACCTGAGGGAAGCCTGTAATTTACCGCAATGGGGAGAAGAGGCTGATCATTTGCAGTGGGACAGAGTTTGGTCTTTTATTATTGCTTTTCCATCCACAAAGCTATTCTCTGAGGTGGAGTGAATTTGGAAAGACAAATTAAGGTTTTCTACCTAAGGAGGACTGGGGAGCAGTAGCTTCTGAAAACAGTCATCTTTTCTAGATTACCTGTGTAATAAGTCTCTCTAATGCATTCTGTCTATAGACACAGGTTGAAAATATATAGATATGTGATGACGTAAAAGTTTAAAATCAGTAAACACTCGGAATAATGGAGTAAAAGCTTTCTCAGATGTGCGCCTTACCTAGCCTGGAAATTCAAGATTTTATTCTTGAACTCTGCTACTAACCAGCTGTGAGAAGTAGCCCAAGCCGTCATAATGCTCCAAGCCTCTGTTGTATTATTTATACAATGGGAACAATACTGTCCATCTTCTGTGATCGTTAAGGACCGTGTATCCAAAAGAGCTTTGAAGGGTGGAAATACATAGGTGGGCAGTGGCCATATCACCTATTGGTATGTTTTGTTGTTTTAAAAGTCTTGCATTTTAAACACTGGGGCTGCTCAGTGATCTCTGTTCCTGTGTGGGTCAAAGTTGAAGGGCTCTGTAGGATTCTTTCTGGCTTGTTCATGTGGGGAGGGTGAATCAACAGGCCAAAGAAGAAAGCACTGCTTTGGGAAAAAAATGTTCACATGGTGTTAAAAAAAAAAAAAAAAGTGAAGCATGCTTTGGAGGGAGTTGGAGGCATGGATGTTCACCTCCGGGAGCAGTCCTAAGTACCATGTCTCCAATTCAAGAAAGTCCTGTCCCTTTGAAGCAAAGACAAATCATGCATTGAAGGTAGTAGAAGAGATGTTTGAAGATTATTCATCTATTCCTAGGAAGAGATGATGAGAAGATAAACGAGGGCAGGGTCAGTGGAGACAGAGAAGAACAGAGAATTTTGAGAGGCCTTGGAAAGGAAGGACTTCCAGGCTTTCGCATAGTTGGGGCGCGTGCACTTTGAAGAGGGAGCAGCACAGTGACTAAGATGTAGAGGGTTCCCAAGGTGCTTGTAATGTCGTTAATAGAAATGTGGGAAAGTGCAGGATATAGACCTTCTGCTCAAGGAGCTCAGAGAGGTAAACAGGGATGGGGCAGACCAGACAGAAATCCGGAAGAGCAATACTGGGGTCAGTGCTGCGAGGGAGGGTGTCTCAGAAGATGAGCAGCCCTGTGCTGGGAGGGCAGGGGTTGGATGCTGGGCATTGTGCCAAGCAGCTGCTCCCAGCCTCAAGGAACCGGAGTCGCCCAGCTGCACGTTGCAGATGCTGGTTTGACAGCAGCGCCCTCAGCAGCCTGAGTTTTGCACCCCGGCACGCCCGCAGGGATTTTCCAAAGCTTCTGTGCTGTTGTTGTCTCCTGGAAGTGGACTTGAGGGACTGCCTGCCTATTCTCATTAGCCAGCCCTGTAGCGACCGATCCAGAGCATGCACAGAAGACATCCCCAGGGACCCAACTCTGAATAATTGCTACAACTCCTATCCCCATTCCTGTGTGTTCTTTGGAGCTTTTATGTCACTTACTTTTAAAATTGCTTGAAAGCTACCAATTGACGTAACTGAGCTATTGGCTCGCTATTTCTTGTGTTAATGGCATGTGTCCATTTGCATTCATTTCTAGCCATCACGTCATCATAGTGAGATAGTAATAAGACAGGAAAATTTTTTTCACACCAGTCTTCCTCCCTTTTACCTTCCTTTGTGAATTCATCTCTTTGGTGACTCCTATTTGCCCCCTTGTTTGTTTTATTTTCTCAGATTCTATTTACACTTCTATCTTTCCTCTTCTGATAAAATCACACATCCTTCAACTCAGTTGGACGTAGGAGATCCTTGATACGGGGCGAGGGGGCGATTCAGTTGTAAAAACTTGGAACGTTTTCTTAACCACATGGCAGCTTTCTATATCTGGTATTTTTGCTGGTGGTCATGTCGCTGGTGGTCATGTTTGCTGAATGTCTTAGATTGGAATTCTCTGTTCCAACACATAATAGCTGTCGAATATCAAGCAAATCCATTTCTTTAGGCTTGAATTTTCACATTAGTAAAATTACAGTAAATTATAGTAATAATACTTTTCATACAAGATTGTTAAAAGAATTTAATGAGAAAGTGAATGAGAGAGAGTCTGGCACATTATAGATTACCAGTGAATGTTAGCTGCCATTGCTTATAATAACATATAAGGATATATATATATATCCTCGAAATGTAAGAAGCAGATGTGTTGATCTTTGGCAACAAGGAAGGGAGACGCTAAAAAGACACCCTCCCATTCTTTGGTTGGCTTAGAACATGGAAATCCCTAGTGATGTAGGCATTGAAAGCAGCCAAATGTGTGGGTGCACAGGAAGTCTTCCCCAGCCAGACAGTGACCTGGGTACTGAACACTGAGCTTCTGCTGGGCATCTGGAGAGCATCTAAGTCAATCCTGCCTCAGATACAATATTCCTTCCAGATAGTATGGCAGTTTGTAATATGCCAGCATGTCTCCCTTGAATTGCCTCACTCAGAATTCAGTTTCCTGTATGTTTCCAATTAGGGTGGAACATGGGGGAGGTTCTTCGGAGACTGGAGGACAGAAGGGAACCACACCGGTCTGCAGCACACGGGTTGTTGCTGACCCACTGACTCCCCTGGTCGGCATAAAGCTGCATCTGGGTCCACGGCTGCTCTCCCTTTCCGCCGATCCTTCTCCAGCTTCTCCAACTCCTCATCCAGATGTGTGTTCAGCTCCTTGAGAAAAGGCCCCAGCTGCAGCAGCTCACCCACATTGGCAAGCTGGGAAGCCGTGAAAGTCAAGGTTGCAGTTAGTTTTCATGGAGTCTCAGCACATGCTTATGGGTGCCCGGCTGCTCCTGCTTCTCCCCATTATTTGTGTCCATCTTTCCTTCCTAACAGCCTGCCCAGTGGACTTCAAGTTTCAGCATCAGACATGATTCAACAGACACGCAGACCACTTAACCAGATCCCACAATTGCTTAAGGTCAAATTCCTCTTTAAGTAAATAATACATACATATTTATTTTATGTGTGTGTGTGTGTGTGTGTGTGTGTGTGTGTGTGTGTGTAGTATTTATTTATCAGAGGAACAGGAGCAGAAGCAAGCACCAGAAGATTCTATACAGGTTTGGATATGTGTGCATATCTACCAGGGCTTGTTTCTGCCTTCATGGTTGATCTCTACCTGATACAGCAGCTCATAAACTTTTCGTAATACAAACTCTTCACTCCACAAAGCAGTCCATTCCTGTCCTACCTCCCAGCCACCATTCCTCTCTCTGTGATATGACACACAAAAAAATTAAATCTGTAAGCCAAAATGTTGTTTTTCAGCCCAGGATATATCTCACTTTCTCCTTGGGATCTCTGTCCCTCTCAACCCAAAATGTGTGCATAAACTCATGGCTGTGACCTCTCCCACTGAAATTTTTCCTCTCTGGTTTCTCACCTTTTGAAGCTTCAGAATTGGACTCTTCATGAAATTAACCCTATAAATATGAATATACTAGAGAGACTCTCCTAGCCATCCCATTTCCTCAGACCCATCTCCTCTTCAAGCTCCTCATGCCTTGAGAGACAATCCCTTGATTCTGACTGTTTACAAGGCGCAGTGTGGTATAGTGGGAGGAAAGCACAGAATTTAGAGTCAAAACACCTGTGCTTGTCTTCTGCCACCACGGACAGCTTGACTGTGTCTGCTTGTTATATAGCTTCTGAGGGCCTCAGTTTCTTCAGCTGTAAAATAGGTTTACTAATAGCTGACCTACCTGTTCTCGGGCCCTCTGTGACATCAGTGATCCCTGACCAGCTTTGGATGTTTGAGGCCCTCTGTTCTGGATATCTGTTTCCCCAGTCTCAGATTAATTCAGGTTAGGGAAATGCCAATTATGATCAGATGTTGAACCTTAGAATTCATAAGACAGTAGCAATCAGAACACTCTTATTTTTTAATGAAAATAAATACCTTGAAAGAATTGTAACCTAAATTCTTATACTATTCAGAGTCTACCGTGGTAACTTTTCACCCAAATTGTTTCTCAAAGATTTAGGTTGAAGCAATTGAGTGAACAGTGGTTCCTTTAAAGATCGGTATATAGATCAAAATCACTTACAAAAAATATTACAGAGCTGACCAAAAAGAGCAGAACACCTAAATAGGAAAGAATGACTAAAAAGTTCTCCTGTTTGAACCAGAGTTTAAAACTAATAAAAATTGAATGCAAAAAGTATAACAGGATGGAACAATTATTGAGATGACTACAAAAAGGAGCTCACAGTTATAATGAAGTGAGTTTTAAAAAGTGATACATTCAAGTAATGAAATCAAGAACATACAAATGAAACTCTTATGAATGGATAACATAGATGCCCATTCAAAGAAAGAAAGAGCCTCTCTGTCCTCTCTGGCAGAGAAGACGTTCCATGTAAGTAGTACAAAGGACACTGAGACAATCCTATCCTTTTTTTTTTTTTTTTAAGATTTTACTTATATTCGAGAGAGAGAGAACGAGAGGGGAGAAGGTCAGAGGGAGAAGCAGACTTCCCACAGAGCTGGGAGCCTGATGTGGGACTCGAATCCAGGACTCCAGGATCATGACCTGAGATGAAGGCAGGTGATTAACCAACTAAGCCACCCAGGCGCCCCTGGGGCCATCCTGTTCTTAAGTGTGGCATGGGCAACAAATTATGAGCTCACAAACCTGGTTAGAAAAGTCTTTGTAATTGGCAGGTGTATGACTGCCATGGAAAGGTGTGGAGACGAGTGTGACAGCCGAAAGCCACGTTTGTGGCCAGCGCTCACCCTGCTCCCCCGCACACACTTATCATTGAAGAACAGCCAAAGTTGAAGAAATAGCAGTGTTACCCTCCCCCTCGCTGCATGTGTGCACGTGCATACTCATGCACACTCACGCACACACACCCTGCCTTCTCACAAGGATCAAGGTTGTGGGATAGTGCCGTGACTGGCATGTGGTGGGTCCTCAAGAAAGTGTTTGTTGGAAGGGTGTGTGTATTAATGAATTGCCAAGGAACTCAAGGGGAAAGTCTAGAAATATCAGTAGACAGGATAGCATCCTGCACAAAATGAAATGGAGGGAAAAAAATGCCCAGGAGAATTACTTTACCGGAGAGTTAACATGTTGATATTCATAACACGTCACCTGTGAAAGGTGTCCTCTTCAAAATGAATGAAGCCACAGAACAGGATTAAATTGGCACAGCTGGAGGAGTTCGGCGTGCGTGTGAAGAGCTGAATGTTCTCTTCAGGCAACCGAAGAGAATTGGAACATGAGGATTCTGGTTGTTAGTGTTGGGGAGAAAATGAATTTGAACCAGAAGACACCAAGGGTTGATAAGAGAATATCGGGGCTTGAGAGAGAATATGGATATGGAACAAGCTCAGACCAAGAGAACAAAGCAAAGAATGAGAGTAGAGGGAGGTCTGTGGGAGGGGAACTTGCTAGTTCCGAGCAGCACAAGAAAACCTAATGAGGTCCGCCAGGGCATCTGGTCAGTGCGGGCCCCCACTGCTTGGGACAGGCTACCTCAGAGTAGACACGTAAGGTTAGGGAGTCATTTTCCCACAGGTGAAGAAGACCAGCTACAATCCTGTGTGGACATGTCTGCATCCTCTGCGGAGTGGGGAAATTCTTTGTGAAATCACTTAACACGGTGTACATACTCGTCTGTTTGTGTTCTCTTACTCTTTGCATTCTGTGCTGCCAGGTCCATGGATTTTTTGATTTTTTTTTTTCCAAACCTTTTTTTCTAGCCTCTAACTTTAAGAATTAAAAAAGAAATCACCGAACCGAGACCTGTCTGGCTAAAATCTGTGATCTGCCCACTATTCCCATAAGCTTCTGAGCCTGCAGTTGAGTAGACGCTCCCTAAAGATTTCTTGGAGAGAAGGAGGGGTGATAGATAATGATAATAAGGTAGAGAAGAAAATTAGGGTACAGATAGACTTTCACAAGATCTCTTCTGAGCAGATGGTAGACAAATGGGCCTGACACATGTATTCTTCAGAGATATCCAGGGTGGACTGAACCACAGAGAGGGAACTGGGAGAGAGTTACACCACTCAAGTTTGGGATACATCCACAGGGAAGCTGGACCGCAGCCAAAGCGTGAGAATGTCAGAATGTCGGGAGAGGGAATGAGACCGAGTCTTAGGTGAAGCAAAAAAACCCTGCTGGCTGACTCTTCTGCAGTGAACTCACCCTTCCCCATCTACCCTACCTCTCTCCTCAGGCCTCATGTTGCTATTTTTACCCCTGTAGCAACCTTAGAAGAAATTCTTCTCCCATCTAGGGATAAGAAAACTAAAATTCACATTCAGAGTTTTGCAAAACCCACGAATGCTGGGAATCAATCTGAATCCAAGTCACCAGGATTAACCTGACGTCGGCACCAAATATTGTGAGCATGTCTGAATTTGCTGCAAGATGATTCTCTCCAAGGAAATTTCTACAGGAATTTTATTTGACAGCCAATTTTGTTGAGGCCAAGCATGTATCTTCCTGTGAACATTACCAGGGGAAATAAAAAGACCATCGAGAGCTTGTGTGCCCCTAGATTTTTCACCTTTCTGTGTTTAACACGCTGCTTTAATGTTCCTGAAATGCGGGTGTCTTTATTTATCAGCGTCTCTTAGCTGGAGACACTAGTTCTGGGTGTCCCATTGAAGGTAATGTTTCCAGATGGCTTACAAATTAGGTTCAATAAAATGTAGTCATTCTTCTCTTTTAGTGAGTTCTTGGTGCTGAACCTATTTGACTTACCTAACATCCTATTTGAGTTGTTAAATCCTAAACATGGATTGATTAGAACAGGGGAATAGGCTCTCAGGTTAATGTATTGGGCTTTCTGAAGTGAAAAAAAGAACCACTTTCGAACTAAAAGCCTGACTTAATGTTCACTTTGCCACTTGTCTGTGTTGACTTGGTTTCCTCTGTCTCCCGCCTCTCTTGCTCCTGCAGCCACAATCCCCTGCAAAGATGGGAGTCAGGGGCGACTGTGACAGGCAAGTGGTAATATACAGGGAAGATATTTGGCAAAGTATAAAAAGTTATAGAAATGTAAGTTGGTGTCATACAGTTAAATTTAAAAACATGAAGAAGAGAGCATTACATTCCAGGAAACATGTTCCTTCACTTAGAAGTTTTAAGAAAGAAAAATGGCATCAGGACATTCTAGGACCAGAAGGGATCTCAGAGATTATCTGCTTCAGTTTCCTTCTTGACAAATGAGGAACTTGAGTCTCCAAGTGAGGTGGTAACTTGTGTTAAAGCACACAGCAAATGCTCTGCAGAGCTGAGCCTGAAACTCATGTGACTTGCTTCTCCATTCTTCTCCTTCTTCCCACGAGCCTCTACTCCTTTCTTTCTCATAGTCCTTTATGGAATGACTCAAACCAAGAACGTCAGACCTCACTTGCCGGGGGAAAGCCCATGACCGCCATGCCTATATTTTCCAGTGTATTTATGGGGGCTTTCCGTAGCTGCAATTAGGAGAATGAAAGTTGTAGGCCTTGGAATGGTGGCCTATCCAGTGTGATTTCTGCTGGACTTTGCAGAGTTTATCCTTTTGTCGCTGAAGGGGATATTGAAAGTTCCTGTCGATACTGTCTCTGAAACATACTGAAACATTTCCTTCCCTCTCCAACGCATTATACTATAAGCTCCCCAAGGGCAGGGATCTCTCTGTCTCCCCTTTTGCAATACTTCCCCAGCGCCTAGCACAATACCTGGCTCATAGCAGATGCTCAGAAGGTATTCGTTCAATGAAAGCATGACTCCCAGCTGCCATTGCCTTTGCCGAGGGCACATTGTCTGATGAGCGTGGTTAAGTCCTCAGCCTTTAGTCTCACTCCTTCCAGACCCTCTTTTGCATCAGTCTCTGAGTATTCTGCTAACTACCAAGATAAAAAGGGCACTCCTCTGGGGAAAACTAGTGGCTCCCCTTTGCCAAGTGGAATTGCAAAAGTGCCTTAATGGAGACTTCAAATGTCCTCATAATGTGGCCTTATCCTAACCTCCCAAATTCATCTGCAGAATCTTCTCTCTCTGCCATTCCCGCCTTTGAGCATATGCGTGCACGTGCTATTATTTTCTTCTACCTGGAATGCCCTATCATGCCCTTCACCATGTTGTAGCTCCTACCTATTCTTCAGAACCCTTCAAGAGGCCCATCCCCTACCTGTTTCGGTGTCTTCCTCAGTGACTAGGCAGATTACTCCGGAGCAGGAGCTGTATCTTGAATCTCTGTGGATTAGAAAAATGGGAAACGGTCCTACACTGTTGCCCCCTCACTTCAGCACGGCGGATTGGAGATGAGGTCAAAACTGAGCTGAGTTGTAATGAGAACAGTATTTGACCCAAACCAAGAGCACCAAGAAAGGAATGGCCTGTGTGCCCGAGTCTGGAGCAGCTTTGTGGTTCGGTCACCCTCTCAGAGGACATGCTTTCCGAGCAGGTCCCAGCCACATCTCTGATACTCCTCACCCAGGACTGTGGAAAACCTGTACTGCATCAAAAGAAAAGAATACGAACACTGAGTTTTATCTCCTCACTCAACTCTAACAAAGTTATCACACACGATAGATGGTTTTTATTAATGAAAAGTAACAACAAGGTCTTGCTTTTCGTAAGCAACTTTTGGCTTGTTTATATGTTCATTAGTTTTAATTTTAAAACTAATGTAAACATATATTACATGACGTTTAGAAGTAAGAGGAAAAAACAAAAAATAACCAAGATCCATCGTTTGAGTGTGTTCCTCCTAATCTTTAAGTAGACATATTTTAGGTGACTCCTGTCAGATTATGCATATAAAGCCTGGTTTGTTTGTTTCACTAATATCATAAGCATTTCTGATGGTGCAAGATACTGTTCATGTCAGTCACTTTAAGTGACTGAGTAATATTCCACTGAGTGAATGGACTATTATGGGGTGGAGACAGCATCATTCATTTAGTCATTCCTGTATTGTTGAAGGTTGATTTCCGTGCAGTGTTTCACTTTCAATGGTAAGACGTGAAGATTCCTTCATACACAAAAATCTCCCCATCTTTGGGGTTATTTCCTTAAATGACTCTGACACCCATTAGTCATTTGCAAACACTTCCCCTATTAAAACAATTCAGTAGTTCCTCCCATCCTCCTCCCTCCAAGGTGGGATTTAACCCTTTGTTGCATAAGGAGGAATTTGAAGACGTAGGGTTGTGAAGTAGCAGCCTGTGTGGACCACCCCTACATCTCCCGGTATCCCCCACCCCTGATCTGCCTGTTCTAACACACACACCAACCTGCCCTTTCCTCTCCGTGCCGGTGGTCACCCCGGCCTACAACCCTGCACACCCTGCATATACCAACCCTCTGCCTCCAACCCACACCAGATGACACCTCCTCTAGGAAACCTTTGCGAGGCCGTTTTGACCCGTCTTCCCTGAGATTCCAAGATTCCCTGTGCATGTCTCTGTCCTCACCCTTATCACACTGTGTTGAAAATGCATGACTCCCTGAAGCTGGTGAAGCTCTTTCATTGTTTCCCTAGTTACTAGCACAGTACTCAACACATAGTTAAGTGTGGAATAGCTGATAAGTAAACCTAGCAATAGATTTGGCAACTGGGACATCCCTGTAATTTATGGAAAGAGCGAAATACTCCATTTGCAGAGGACTGACAGAGAATAGATATCTCCTCTTATCCCATTTTTTTTAAAGATTTATTTATGTATGTATTTATTGAGATAGAGCATGCAGAGAGGGAGAGGGAGAAGCAGAATCCCCACTGAGCAGGGACCCTAATGTGGGGCTTAATTCCAGGACCCTGATATCATGACCTGAGCCGAAGGCAGATACTTAACCCACTGAGCCACCCAGGGGCCCCCTCTTATCCCGTTTTATAATGGCATGATATGTTACTAATAAATTACAGAGGAGAAAGACTATAAGTGGGATTGCTATAAAGACACTGAATACTGAAAGATACCAAACCCCAACTTACTGAGGCATATCCTTATAAATATTTAACATTTTATTATTTAGAAATTTTATCATGCTATCTCAGGGTTTCAAATGCTATCCATATGCTAATGTTTTCCACATTTCTATCTCCAACCCTCTCAGTCTCCAGAACTTGGGACTCATGATTCCATCCGCACTCCCTAACATTTCCACTGGATGTTGGCTAGGCAACTCCAACTTCAGGAATAATCAAACTTTGTTTATCCATGCGAGCTACTCCTTCCACAGCCTTCCCCATCTTAGTGTGCGACAATTCTGGTCTCCTAGGTACTCGGCCAAAAACCCTAGAGTCCCCATTGACACCACCTCCCCCCACCCCACCCCCACTTTCTTTCCAACTCCATACCCCATCTACCAGCACGCTGCCCTGGCTCCACATTCCAACTCCATTCAGAACCGAGCCCCTTCTCACCATTCTCTCCTGCTACCACCCTGGTCTGAGAAGCTATCCTGAGTTTCCTGGATTCTTTTAATAACCTCCTACGTCATTTCCTCTTAGCTTCCAACCTTGCCCTTCTATTTAACACACCCAAGCATAAAACCAGAAGTGTCCTTTCAAACATCCATCCTTACGTAGAGCCTTCTAATGGCTGCCTTTCTTGAAGTCTTAGCATGGTGTTTCGTTTCCTGGGACTGCCATGACAAAATACCTCAGACTGAGTGGCTTAAACAACAGACAGTTATTTTCTCGCAGTTCTAGAGGTTAGAAGATCCAAGATCAAGTGCCCTCTTTAGTGCCCTCTTCCTGGCTTGCAGCTGGCTGCCTTCTCCCTGTGTCCTCACATGGCACTTTCTCTCTGTACACACAGATAGCTCTTCCTATAAGGACACCAGTCCTATTGGATTAGGGCCCAACCCTCGTGAACTCATTTAACCTTAATTACCTCCAACAAGGCTCTCTCTCCTAATATCATCACATTGGGCATTGCGGTTTTCATGTGCTAATTTGAGGGGACACAACTGATTCTCTACCACCTGGCCTATAAATTCCCATGTCTATCTGGGGCATACTCACCCCACCTCCCTCAGCTGCTCTAGTCAAACTGGGCTCCTTACAGTGTCTTGGACACTCCCGACATGCTCCTTTCTCAAGTGTATTCTCAGGTGTATTCACCACACCTGGACTGTCCTCCAGACACCTGTCTGACTCCCCCTGTGTGTCTTTCACGTCTCTGTCCAAGTGAAGCCCATTATTGGCTATTTCTTCCTTGACCATTTTTACGAAATGGCACAGCTGTTTCGCCTTAGCCCTGTCCTCTTCACCTGGCCTTTCTTCTCCCTACAGCTTTCTGTCACCTGACTTCATGTTTGTTTTCATACTCGTCTATCCTTCCTCATTCTAGCACAGAAATATAAGCTCCATGAGGACAGGAATTTTTTCCCTTGTTTCCAAGTGTATTACTGGCGCACGGAACAGGCTGGGCACATAAAAGATGCACAATTCTTGTTGGGTGAGCAAACAGATGAATAGAAATTTTGTTCACATTCATTATTTTCTTTCAGCCTCAAACAAAACCTGGAAGAGAATGGGAGAGATACTTGTTCTCTTTTCACAGATGAGGAAAACTAGTATTCGTTACAAGTTAGATTTCATATATGTAGTGATCATTTCTTTTTTTTTTTTCTTATTTGTTTATTTATTTGACAGAGAGAGATCACAAGTAGGCAGAGAGGCAGGCAGAGAGAGGGGGGAAGCAGGCTCCCTGCTGAGCAGAGAGCCCAATGCGGGGCTCGATCCCAGGACCCTGAGATCATGATCTGAGCCGGAGGCAGAAGCTTAACCCACTGAGCCACCTAGGTGCCCTGTAGTGATCAATTTCTTTGCCAAGCACTTAATATTGCCAAGGGGTAGGCATACTATCATACGTGCTTTCATTTCATTCTTGGATTAATCCTAAAAGACTTTATATTATTATCCCTATTTTAACACAATTACGCCTTAGAAAGTTTCAATAACTTGCCCAAGGGAACCACTGCTAAGTGACAGCCAAGATACGAACCCTAATCTGACTTCAAAGAGCTTGTTTTTATCTCTTATTATAGTTCATATCCTTGTAGCACAAGACCGGATACCAGGTACTGTGCTAACTGTGATGTATGGACCACTATTATCTTCACTTTGCAGATGAGATAACCAAAGCTCTTGTTAACTTGTCCAGGGTCACACCCTACTGACCTGAAAGTCTGACTGTCAACAGCTAGACCTCTCCCTCAAAGAGCTGGTGTTGGACTGGGCACTCCTTACTTTCCCTTTCTCTGCCTTATACACAAACTGCCTCAATTAGCCCCAGGTCCAAGATGTCCTGTGACACATCTTAAGTTTATTTACAATTCTGATCTCAGTAGACCCTGTGAGACAGAAAGCTTTGCTTGATAAAGCAAATTAATATGTTGACTAAAAATACTGACTATGGGTATATGGCCTAATCATTTTTAAAAGAAAGCATCATCTCAGGACACCTGGGTGGCTCAGTCGGTTAGGCATCTGACTCTTGATTTTGGCTCAGACCATGACTTCAGGGTCGTGGTATCTGTGCTCAGCAAGGAGTCTACGTGGGATTCTCTCTCTGTCTCCCTCTGTCCTTCCCCCAGCTTTTCTGTGTGTTTTCTCTCTCTCTCTCAAATAAATAAATCTTAAAAAAAAAAAAAAAGCATTAACTCGATTAGTTTCTTCCAGATGAGGTCTGCTGCTCTGTACCTATTCTCTTCCTTCTTAGATACCTGGTAAAATGTATATGTGATTCATACAACCTCTCTCGCTGCCTCTAATGATACAGCTTAGGTCAATAGTGGAGAGGGATAATTGAATCTCTTTTTCAGACTTACATCGGTAGGCCCTATTCTGGGCACATACTATTAGAATTGTGAGAATCAGACATTTCTTTCAAGTGGAGTGTTGGGCTGCACTAGAAAGATTATTAGGAGACATTACAATGCCAGCCTTAGAAATATATAGGGCACCTAGATTCCTCGCTCTGTCCCTCCCCTCACAGCACAAAGCCCATTCAAACCCCTTTCCAGGATCAGGCTTCTTCGCTCAGCCCGTCCTGTGAACCTGCCCTTGCTGCGCACACTGCCTCTCTGGTCCTGGGCCAGTAGTTCTCCAAGTACGGTCCTGGGACCCGTGGCATCAGTATCACCCGGGACTGGGATCGTAAATGAGAGTTGCAAATTCTCAGGCTCTGCTCCAGACCCACTAGTCCAGAAACTGGGGGTGGCGCCCAGCACTGCACCTGTTTTTACAGGACCTCCAGGTAATTCGGATGCAGGCTCAGGCTGGACAGCCCCTGTATTAGGAAAGTGTCACTTCTCTACCCCATCCCATCCCTAGGCCGTCCCCTCCCAAGGACACAGCTGCTCTAGATCTTGCTCCTTGGCTGCAGCCACAACAGAAGAGGCCAAGAATCTGGGGAACTCAATTCCTGACATGTGTGGTACACAGTTTTGAGCCTGGTTTAGGGAATAGCATTTTAAACTGTAAAACATACAGATAGGGCACCTTTCCTGAGTCACTGCTGTCTGTTGTAGGAAACACTTAGGACTAACCTTTCCTATTTGATCATATCTCTACTCTTATCTCACAGACCCTAATAATAAGCATTGTTTAATCAAATATATTCTATTTGCATTCGTTTTTAAAGAATGATTCATGGAATACATTTAAAACAAAGAGACCACAGCTCACTTTGAAAAATAGCAATCCCCTACGTTCTGCACACCCACTGCTCTGAGACCCATCATTTTAGCTTCTTCTGCTGTAATTTAACTCCATATTTCTAAATAGCACACGTCTGTTGCTGTGATTTCAGGCATCACCTCTTGGCTTCCTCTTCCTGTAATTAAGAATTCATTTCCCTTTCTGTCACCCCCTCATCCAGGTTTCCTCTCCTCTCTTTCAGCTCTGCCCCCACCTTCCTCTGCCTCTCCCTTCCAGGTACTGACTCCCCTGTGTGCATGGGTGAGTATGGTTGACATTCGAGCCCCCTACCCATCCCACCCTAGACACTTGGGTCTTAACCCCATTCTGCTAAGTACCCACCACCCCTCCTTTTCCATCCAGACATCTAGAATACACTGAAATCTCCCCTCTGCTGTGTCAACCCCTTGTTAAACCAGAAGCCCCTCATGCTGAACTCACACCAACTTATGCATAAGCACCATTAGGAGAAGATTAACTTGGCCAGGCCTTTTTTTTTTTTCTAATAACAGTTTATTTTTAGTAACTTGTCTGCTAATAATTTATACTATAGTAGTATGACATTTTATATTTTTATAAATTAATGTTGTCAACTAATATTTGGTATTATGATTATAAAATTCTGTTTTTAAAATGCCAGTGAAATGCTATAATTTTTAAAACTCATTTTACCAGGGCTCCTGGGTGGCTCAGTGGGTTAAAGCCTCTGCGTTCGGCTCAGGTAATGATCCCAAGGTCCTGGGATTGAGTCCCACATCAGGCTTTCTGCTTCCCTTCCTCTCTCTCTGCCTGCCTCTCTGCCTGCTTGTGATCTCTGTCTGTCAAATAAATAAATAAAATCTTTAGAAAAAATAAACTCATTTTACCACTTTCTCACTTGGGACAGGCTGAGTTCTTGGGTTTAAGATGATAATCCCAACAATCACTTTGCTTGAGATGCATATAGCATCCTGAACTCTTACTGTGTACTAGGACTGATTCTAAACCCTTGGCATGCATTAATCACATAAGTCTCCTTATCATTGTGTGAGTTCAATGTGCCTGCTCTTAACACCATTGTACAGATGAGAAAATTGAGTCACACGAGGTTAAATGATTTGTGTGAGTTCCACAGCTGTGCAGCCCTTCATTTAACCACCTGTTACAACAATTCCTAGAGTGTAATGTAGAGCCTTTGGGGATGGCCTGATATTTCATCCTTACAGCAGATCTGCAATTTAGGTAGAGCAGGTGACTGGCTCCCCTATTTCCCATGTATTTCCAGGCCATCATCTCCTATCCCTGCAAGCAGTCCCCTTAGAGGTCCATAGTGGAATATTTGTTGTACCTGACGTCACACTGTCCCACTTCCCTGATCAAGAAGTCTGACAGCTCTCCTGATACCACTCTCTGCACTCTCTGAGTATGGTCTACCCGAAGGCTCTCTATCCTGTTAACATTACACAGGGAAGGTACCAGTCTCGAGTGAGAGAAAAGTCAGCCCCCTTGGCTTCTGCTGATTTGGGCTGATGACCCCCTCCTTTGAGTCCCAGTACATATCCCAGCCCAACGTCATATTAATTTCAGAATGGCTAACTCCATGTTAGTGATTACAGTGCTTCAGCAAGATCATAATTCTGTTATTTCAGTACTTATTTTACATACTATCAATATTTTATTTTGTAAGTCCCCAGAATTTATAAAATAAAAAGCTCAAAGAAACAAAATTATGTAGTGCACTTTAAATACCAAAACATATAAATATGTTACAAACATTGGGGAAAATGTAAATTTACAAAAGATAAACATTCCAGCTATAATATAAATTATTGGCAAATAAAAACTCATTAAGATAAATATTCAAAGTAGAAACTAAAAAGCATGTAGCTTGGGAAAACCTAATCAGTTATGGAAGTTGAAAAGGAAAATATTATTTGTTCTTTTTAAATATGTGCTAGTTAAAAAATAAAGTGGGTCAATGACCTCATTAGGTTGAAAGCATTTTCATGCAAGCTTCTCTTGCTGAAAAACCTCTTTCTGGTGATCTTCCAACTAGTCAGAAGAGTGGTGAAGGGGATACTTAGGGCCTAACCCTAAATATTTTAATCCAAGTTTCATCTTCAAATAATTATATCTCTCATGTGATATTTATGGAGGAATTCTTGTTTGAACAACTCCCCTGCCCACCCCAACAAAGGCCAGGTTCTGTGTCAATCAGGACCTACATGACCCCTGCCAGCCCTGCCCCTGCCAAAGCCAACAGTTGATTTGTCTTCCTCTTCTGCATATTCATTGTAGATATTTGGTAAATCGGACGCAGGAGGACCTGTGCTCATTTCCATACCATCACATTCATATTCTACTTTTCAGAAATGCTTTTCTTTGAAGTGCAATAATAATTATTCCTTCAATAGGAGCCTTGCAAGACCACAATGTAGTTGCTTATTGCTATTCACCCAGGCCTGGAGCTGTCTAGACTTGTCTTTTTGCAGAATTTGAATAATTGAACCATTGATCTCATGCTCCAGATATTAATAACTCAAATTTCAGATTTTTTAAAATTAAAATAGCACACCAACAAATACCGTGGATATTTCCATACGTAAAAATAGCACAGTGCACGACTGTCATACCACGATCTGGTGTTCACTGCTTCCTCCTTACGTGGACCACCCCTCATGCTTGGAGGCTAGGGCTGCACTGTCCAAATGGGGGAACGGTGCTCCAGGAAGTGAAGTGGTGAGACTGAGGTCCGACAGCTGGCAAGTGCCGGCCCTCACACTTGAACCCAGTTGTTTGGCCTCCAAAGTCAGAGTACCCTCTCCCATCTCTGATTCAGTTAAGTCACCCAGTCCCTTTTGTATAAATAGACTCCCTATTATCTGCCCTTTGGCTGAAACAATTGACCTGCGTTTTCTCCCTGCAGAAACACTTAGCTCTAAGAGGCATTTTTCTGAGGTGAGCATTGCTGAACACCAGAATGGGCCCTTGTGGCAGGTAATACAATTTCCTCTTCTGTCATTCTCAAAAATAACCAAGGAGAGGAGTTGTGAAATTTACACAAGTTCCAGATGACTCTCTCGAGGTCTTGCCACTCTAGGATTTGTGTGGGTCTATGAAAATTAAGACGGTTTGAATCTGGACTCAGTTCTTCTGATACCTGCTCCTTTCGCTGTTACCTTGCAAATGAAACAGCTGGATGACAGAAGTGAGTGACTTTTCCCCTCTTGTTTTTGAGCTTCGTGTAACCCCAGACTTTGCTCTCTGTTATGCCGTTATCAAAGCATCCAGGTGGAAGGGATATCTCGAGAAATTGGAAATAATCTTGGGTGTCTTTCTTCTATTTGCTCCTTTCATCTTTTTTTCTGTTTAATAAGCACAAAGTAAACACAGAGCTGATTTTTTTTATTCTGAAATGTTATGAGCATTAAGCTCGGAGTATTATCATGGGAATGCATTTCATTTGAACTCCAAGGAGGCTTACTGTAAATTTTTAAAGGAAAACCTCAACATTAGTAATGCTATGACAATTTCTCTTTGCCACGGTGGATCTAGAAGGCCTCCCTCTGGCAGGTCAGATGTTTCCAAATCAGTTCAGGTTTTTTGGGGGGTGCTTGAGGTCTATGTAGAGTGCCATCCCTGACTACCTAGACAGCATTTTGGAAGATTTGAGACTGTATCGTGATGGAAGCTTCTATCATCAGTCAGTCACCCACTGGGTGCCGGATCCTGTGGTGGGCTCTCTACCTGGGTTTCTTTATTTAACTCAAACACTTCTACCAACTAGTTCATATTATCCTGCTTTACCATGAAGTCAACTGTAATTCACAGCAGTTGAATGCCTGGCCCCTAAGTGACAAAACTGGAATTTGAATCGAGGCTGCCTGGTTCCTGCACTCAGTCTCTTCCCACCAGAGCGCACTGTCTCAGCACGTCTAACCCCTGGCCAGTCACCTTCAGTCCCGCGTCTCATGTCTGTACACCTGGGTTCTGGACCTGGGCTTCAAGTTGGTCGAACCTTTCCTTTCACTTGATAGCCTCCCAGCCTTCTGCTCACAAGGCTTGAAGATACTCAGCTGGTTTCTTTTGAGGAACCCAACGCATTCCATCCTGACTTCACTGCTCAGTCATCCTATAAGCCTGCTCTGCCCATTCCCAGCTGGGAGATGGAGATACAGAGAAGAGAGCCTCACAGGTGAAAAGCTCCCAGTCAGAGAGTCAAGAGAGGGGATAAGAACAGCCTGGAGAAAAGGTCATTATAACACAGTGCAGCAGATAGTATAAATAGGAATAAGCAGTAGGATAGGAGAATTCCTACAATTCACTTTACCTGGGAAAATCTGGGAAGGCTTTCCAGAGGGCGTGGTATCAGAGCCAGGTTTTAGAGATGTTTGGGATGGGCTGAATTATGTTCCCCCAAAATTCATCTGTCAAAGGCTGACTCCCAATGATATTGCATTTAGAGCTAGGACTTCTAAAAATGTAATCCAGGTTAAATGAGGTTCACGGGTGGGCCCCACCCTAATCTTACTGGTGTCCTTATAAGAAGAGGAAATTCAGACATGCAGAGGAACTCCAGCCATGTTTCATAGAGAGAAGACATTCTGTGAGGGCCACCATGTGCACACTGAGGAGAGAGGCCTCAGGAAAAAGGAAGCCCACAGACACCTTAAACTTGGACTCTCAGCCTCCAGAGTTGTGAGAAGTAAATTTCTGTTGTGTAAACCACCCAGTATGTGGTATTTTGTTATGGTGGCCCCAGCAAACGAATGCCACGTTCCAAAACTCTCCCTCCTTTTCCTTCTTAATTGAGTGGTTTTAGTTCCTACATTATACCACTAATGCCTGTCACACCTCCTGCTCTCTCCCCTCCCTACCTCTGTCGTGCTCGGAGGACCGCGTTTCTTTAGTTAATGAAGGTAGGTGGGCTCTTCCTGTGAACACTCCAGCCTGGGGTCCTGTGAAATCCACAACGGTTTACAAATATTGGTACTGACAGGGCACAAATAGCTCCTGGCCATTTATAAGAAATGTATGTGTTTCTGGTGTATTTTATATAATCTTTTCTAAAATAAGCTCAGAACTTCCGCAACATGGAACAGTAAATGTGTCACTTTTGTGTTGTGCAGTATGGAGCAGAGAGCTATTTGTAAGAATTATACGTATTTCTGAAGATTTCATCACAGAATCACAGAATTTTTTTTTGCATTTTTATACATTTACGTTTCTACTCAAATGTTTAAATATTTGTAAGAGCTATAGGAACCCTGTGAAACCAGAAAAATGCTCTGGATCCGTGTAAGGAGAGATCAAACAGACTGATAATCATGTCGATGTGCCTTCCGTTTTGGAATAGCACTGGGCACAGAGTAGACATGATTCCTGTGTGAGATGTAACTACTGCTTCGAGAAAAAGTTGAAACTCTGGCTCTGAAGAAATGGAATAAATGGAATGGAATCAAAAATGGAAATGGAAATGGAATAAAAACTGGCAATGGAAAGAGTAAAACTCTGTAAAATTAATGTGATAACAGCTCCAGGTAAACTATGATGGGGTAAGACGTGCTGTCGGCGTCCAGAAGCAAACTTGGACACGGAGGTTACAGATGGGAACGCTCCTGCCCAAACTAGTTGATAATGAGTAAGACGGACCGGGGTCAGGGTGACTAGTTCAAAAGTCACACGTGACCAAATAAGACAGGTGTTCCATAACAGTCTTTGATTTACCTGTCTCCCCAGCAGATGATGAGCTTCCTGGAGGAAGAAATGGGATCATATCCTTGTTCAGTTCGGTATTTTCCAGGTCTAGAACCCAGTCCGGAGCGGCCCCTCAGTGGATGTGTGACGAGTGAAGGAATGTGCGTGGGGAGGACTGGCTGGGATGCGGAGGTCAGATGGGGAATGAGTGGGGAGGCGCTCGCTAAGATGGCCACAGGGGCAGCCACGTTTCTGTCCATAACTGGACTGCCTGTTTCCTTCTGCTTTCCCACTGTGACTTCAACCTCTAAAACTAGTAGCTAACACCTGCATGGCGTGTTAACACTGTATCAGTGCTTCATACAGTCAGCTCATTGACTTGGCTCTTAAAACATCCCTGGCGGCAAAGTGAGAGTTCCTATCCCCGCACACAAGTGAGTCCCCTGAAGCTCAGGGAGACTGTGGCTTGCTCCAGGTCACATAGCTGATGCTAGGTGGCGGCAGGACTCAGTTCCAAACCACCTCAGTGCAGTGCGGGGGTTCTTCCCACTTTATCATCAGATGTAGCACGCGGCGGGGGGGGGGGGGGGCGGGAGACACGACGGTGTGGGTAGTTACAGAGCCTTCCTGAGGAGCTGCCCGCTGAACTGGGCCTTGAAGCATTAGTACTGGGATTCTCTTCTCCCAGTGTAGGCAGGCCCCAGCACAAGCAGTCATATATCCAGGGACGTACTGGGGGAGGAAGAGCCAGGCCCTGGTACACAGGGGTGACAAGCATGGGCTGTACAGACTTGGCTTAGAATCTTACCCATGCCTCTTACTTGTTATGAAATCTTCTGGAAATCTTTTTGATTAAAACTATTTCTTGAGAGCACCTGAGTGACTCTGCCTTTGGCTCGGGTCATGATTTCAGGGTCCTGGGATTGAGGCCCGCATCAGGTTCTCTGCTCAGCAGGGAGCCTGCTTCCCCCTGGTTCTCTGTCTGCCTCTCTGCCTCCTTGTGATCTCTCTCTGTCAAATAAATTTAAAAAACAAAACAAAACTATTTCTTGGACACTTACTCTGCACCATTCAATGACTAGGTTGTGGGTATACACAGGGGTTAGAAAAAAAAGCATTCCTTTTCCCATTATCGGTTGTCAAACACTTTTTATGTATAATACTTTTATGTACAATGAGCACACAAAAGCAGTTGCAAGGAATTAAGTGGATAGTAGCTGCCTGGCGTGTAGTAATAGCTCTGCCATCGTAGCCAAATACAGGTACTTCAGGGTCCTAGAAGGTTCTACCTGACCACACACCCCTCCATGGATCCATGTGGTCCTATCACTGCCGATCTGCATCAAATTTTACATTAGACCCCCTCTCAATTTTAAAAATTCCCACAATTAGATCTCTATCAGTCTCCAAGTGCCTTCAAATCTATTCATGGTTTTAATTGCCACCACCCCCCACTGAGGTGAGTGTGGTCCTCCCCCAAGAACAGATAGGGAAATGCAGGCCATGATAACACAGCAGGCCAACCAGGAGCAGCCTCCCTGCTCCATGCCTTCCTGCAGGCCCCCCAGAGGGCCCTCATCACTTCAGCAGCCTTTGTTAGCTCCTTTCTGCTTCCCAACTGCAAGTACAAGGTCCCTGCCAGGGGAGGCAGGCCTGCTTCCCAAGCCCAGATCCGCGCAAGAGCAGTGATCCTGGTGGCCAGTAACATTTTCCCTTTAGGAAAGGACACTGTAGTGACTTCACCTAAATCTAAATTATCTGCTTTTAATGGATATGAAATAGATTATTTATCTTCTGGTTTTGGCACTAAATATCATCTCTTTCATAAAATGATACTTATAGTTGATTTAAAAAAAAATTCCTATTTAGCAAAATGAAGATCTTGGTCTAGTTTTTTGTTTGTTTTTTAAACTGGTGTGTGAGATCTAAAAGATAGGACTTTTGTCATCAGGACTGGTGTCCCCCCCACAAGGCCTTCTTGTCCGATACCCCCCACCACCACTCCATCCTGTGTCTCCACCCCTCCCCTTCTCTCCCGCTCGCTCTCCTTTCTCCCCTCTCCGCTCTGATCAAGCAGCAGTTGACCTACTGTGCTCACCATTCCTCACTGAGTAATTGCATATGCCTTCAGGCCAGTCCGTAAGATGCCCCTACCTGGCCAACTCTTTCTATCCCACAAGGTATACTTTAAAGCTTGTCTTCTCTTGAACTTCACTCTAGGGCTCCTGAGTGGCTCTGTGGGTTAAGTACCTGTCTTCCGCTCAGGTTGTGGTCATGGGGTCCTGGGATCAAGCCCTACCTTGGGCTCCTTCAACCTGGTTCTCCCTCTCATCTCTACTTGTGCTCTCTCCCTATCACTATCTTTGTCTCTGTCTCTCTCTCTCTCTCTCTCTAAGAAATAAATAAAATCTTTAAAAAACAAAACAACGATGAAAAAACAATACTTCTTTCTACTCTCCAAGCCTGGACTAAGCACTGTCCCCCCAGGGTGTTACTGGATCTCATAGAGCATCTTGCTTTGTCCCTGTGCCTCTCCCATGAGAACTTGAGCCCCGTCAGGGAGCCGGTGGAACCATGGTCTTCCTTTATCTACTCCTTGTGCCTAGCCCCATGGCCTAGCCTGTCACTAGACCCCATGGATGAGGTAGAGGGAAGGAGATGGAAGGAGCGAGAGGAGGAATGAGGAGAACAAAGAAGAAACACAGAGAGGCACAGAATGGAGAGACAGGATACACACAGAGAGAAAAGTCAGAGCCAGGGAGAGAAAGATAAGGAGAGAACCAAGAAACTGAGAAGTAGAAATAGAGAAAGAGCGGGCGGGAGAAGAAAAGAGCTGTGCTGTGAAAAACAGGCATCCAGGGAAGGGATGAGTAGGGAGGGGAGGGGGAAGTGAAGAAAGGAGGGGAGAGGGGAGGAGAAAGCAATGGGAGGAGGAAATTTGCTGCTTGTGAGTGAACAATTTCCGTCTAGTGTGTATCCGGCAATCTGCAGCCTCCACTGTTAACTCAGCAAACCTACCTTCTCGGGGTGAAAACACCTGCTTTCCCATCACTCATCTTTAACACATGCGGGGGGGCTCTGATTGTCGTCCATCTTTCATCCTGTAATTATTTGAATATATTTGCATTAAATTATATTTAGATTTTCATCATCTCCTTAATTTTCCAAGACAAATAGAAAAATCTTTTTAAAAAAAATGAAAATGCTATAGACCACATATTTAACCTTAGAAAATTGGCAATCCATTAAAGAAAGAAAGCATTTGCTGCTTTGGCAAAAATATTTTATTCCAGAGGATAGTATCTGCCAGGATATGTACGAAAACTCCCAAGTAAGTTCTATTTTTTTTTAATTTTTTTTTTAATGTTATGTTAGTCACCATAGAGTATGTCATTAGTTTTGGGTGTAATGTTCCACGGTTCATTGTGTGCATATAACACCCAGTGATCCATGCAATCCATGCCCTCCTTAATACCCATCACCAGGCTCACCCTTCACCCTCTTCCCTCTAAAACCTTCAGTTTCTCAGAGTCCACAGTCTCTCATGGTTTATCTCCCTCTCCGGTTTCCCCCCTTCATTTCTCCCTTTCCTCTCCTAATGTCCTCCATGCTATTCCTTACGTTCCACAAGTGAAACCATATGATAATTGACTCTCTCTGCTTGACTTATTTCAAGCCAGGTAAGTTTCAGAATGATGGCTCTTGACCAACTTAGCTCTGATTTAAAAGTTGTTGTTGTGGTTCTTGTCGTTGGACATGGATGTGCTCTTGCCAATGCGACTCCCTAGAAAGCACCTCAGTTTCATAAAAGTATAATCTTTGAAGGGCATGGCATTGTTTTTTTCCTAAGTTTTGGTTTTTAACAAAGTGAGTAAAAACGAACATTACCAACTCCACTCACCAAAGGGATGTCATGAGAAGTACAGAGACAAGGATGCCCCGGAATGAAAGATGAGCTGTCCTTGCAAGTTGGGTGTAACCATCTCAGCACTGCTCTGTTTGGAGACCTTTGAAAGAGTTTTGCACGCCTTACCTCATTGAGTTTCGCACGTGCACACAACCACACCGGTTCCTTCCATCATTTCCATTCCAGTGTGGCATCAGGGCTCCCAGATTTAGCTCACTAGAAAAGTCAAAGAGCTGGTAAGTGGCCAAGCTGAGTCTTGTCCCAGTAACATCTCACACTAAAGCCCATGAACCAGAATGCTCTTCCCCATGTGACAAAGGCATAACCTTCGTGACTGTTGATGGAGGTTGATTGAGACTAACTCTAGACAAGTCTAGACCTGCTGATCTTTAAGCCTTAAACCCTGAAAAGAGGAGAAACAAAGTCACTGCCATTTATTCAATGTGTCCTTTCATTTAACTCCGACAACCAACCCGTGCAATAGGAAAATTTGTGTTTTCATCGTCCTCGACCACTGAGGAAATTGAGCTCCCGAGAGCTTAAGTAGCTTGCCCGGTTCCCCAAATTGCCTCTCCAATAGTTTAGACTCCAGAAGAAGGTATGAAAGCCCAAAGTCTCCACAGCATGCCCCGCGGGGGATGAGAACTGTCATTTCTTTGCGTTTGTTTAAAAGCTGAACTTCCGTTGAGTGCTTGCTGCATGCCAGACAGCGGTTCATAAGTGCGTTGCAGAAATTCTCTCATTGCCTCCTCATCGCAGACCTGCGAAGGAAGCTTACTGTCTCAGCCCTCTCCTGGACTCTTTATTCACCCTGGAGCAGAGATCCGTTGGACTTCAGGGCACAGGCAGGTGTAAAACAGGCTGGAACTGGAGAATGCAGGCCCAGCCTCAGGACATTCCAATTCTGATGATTGTTTTTTTAAAAATCCAAAAATTAAAATTAAAAAATCCAAAGAAACCTGTCTGCCAGCCTTGTTTATTCCCCTGCATTTCCTTATCCCCTGCCCCAAGGGACAGTGAGGGACTCAGGCTACACGGAGCCGGGCACCATCTTTCATACTCTTATTTTAAGATCATACCATTGATCCTCCCAAGTTGGGTAACCCAGAACCATCCATTCCACTTTCCTGCGGCTTCTAAAGTAGCTACACACCGTGCTCATGTTATTACAAGACCCTTAATTGTTATTAATTGCTGTTGGAGGTGACGATAATTAACGCACCGTAATTAAATGCTAGCCCAACAGCCTGGCGTGTGGATTTAACCTGTACTTGTCTAAGGAGATGAACACCTTCGATAGAGACCTCCGTGTCTTGCTGCTGCAGAAGGGACAGGGGCGGAAGAGTTAACCCAGAGACCCAGAAGCCTTGTGCCACGTCTTTCACGGGAAGATCCCGGTGCCTGTGGCCTGTGCCTTCCTGCTTCCCGTCGGCTCCCGAGGCTCCCCGCTGCCAAGCCCGCCTCACTTGATCAGAACAGCAGACTCGTTTGATGACATGCCAGCACGGGCTTCAAACACCAATTACCACGCAGCCGATGACAAATACGAAAGGAAAAAAAAAAAAAGCAGCAATGATCGTTTAATAAATTTATTATGAAGACAAATGGCCCTTGCATAAATCACCCTGCCTTATTAGTGAAAAACCTCGCTTCTTCAGACATGGAGACAACAAGGGTTAATTTCAAAACTGTGGTGGTACGACCCCTAGGTGGCCTTATGAAGACTGAGGATTTCCCATGGCCCAAAACCCGTAGGTCCCCTAGTGAGGCTCCCCAGGGACAACGACAGCCATTAGCTCAGCCCCTGTGTGCTGCTTTTCTGGACCACAAGATAGGAAAGCAAGGGTCATGCTACATCTCCACACCAGGTGGAATAGAGCCCACAGTTGGGGTGCCAGGGTGGCTCAGTGGGTTAAGCCTCTGCCTTTGGCTCAGGTCATGATCTTAGGGTCCTGGGATGGACCCTAAGATGGTCCTGCATCGGGCTCTCTCTCAGCAGGGAGCCTGCTTCCCTCCCATTCCATCCCCCGCCGCTTGCTGCTCTGCCTACTTGTGATCTCTGTCAAATAAATAAAATCTTTTAAAAAAAAAAAAAAAGAGCCCACAGCGGGATGACTGGGGAGTGCATAGCAACCTCTTTCTGTGTGCTGGGTAGGCGCTGTCACATGGTGCAGAGAGAAAATTTCATCCTGTCCTCATAAAATTACGCAGCGGCAGCGGCAGCAGAAAAGCTTAAGAACCTTGGTTTGGGACTTAGGTAGCTGTTGTTCAAGCTTGACGTCTACCAGACCTTCACTCTGTGACTTTGGCCAAGTTACTTAACCTAAGTCTTATGCCCTGACCCATAAAACGGAGAGGGATAGTAGCTACTACACAGATGTGTTGTTGTATTGAATTAAGTGATACGTGATGAATCCTTAGCACGGCAAAGACTCCACATGTTGTCATGAAGTAAATTATTATTTCCCCACCTGACACAGGAGAAAACACAAGCACATCAAAGCTGAGGGTCTCGTCCATGGGACACAGCCCGTAGTGTAGTCTGGACCCAGACCCGTATCTGTGTTTGACTCCCTTGCTCTTTGCCTAGTGCCCAAGTCTTTCAGTGTGGGCAGGTAGCTCCGAGGTCTGGGGAAACTGACTGGACATTACGCCTTGAACAGTTACCTTCATTTCCTTCCAAATCAGAGGTAGGAAGTCTTCCCCATTTTGATGCCAGCTGCCTTCTCAAAGTGGTAGAAAAATTAAACAACCTCAATGTATCATTAAAGGTACAAGACAATTATTTCTGTTCTGAAATTAATTATAAACATGCAGTCATCATTTTGTTGTTAAGTGTGTTTCTAAATACTTGAATACAAATGCCTATACCCCCTCCTGTCCTGTGGCTTATCACATGTGGTTGCCTCACCCATGGGTTACTTGGAAAAATCGCCGGAGCGTTTGCATTGCGATTCTATGGCCTAGGCCCACTGGTGTAGTTGAGCTAGTCTAGCTATAGATAGATATACGGGTATATCTATCTATCTATCTATCTATGCACACACACAGATGTACGTATGTATACGTATATGTACACATACATGTATAGCTACAGTCTTATTCCATGTCTGGTCCCCACATACAAATAGCTCAAGGAGAGTAGGCAGAAGATCAACTCTGGCCATGCAATGGTTAGTCCGACACTGTCTCAGTAAAGAAATGTCAGAGGGCCTGCTATGTGTTAGCAGCGGACTTGGCAACCAAACCATACAAATAAGGAAGCTGCTACTTTGAAAAATGGTCTGTGATTGCTTTCCGAGGCAAGTCTGTCAGTGACAGAGACTCCCATGATACCAAAGGGCTGTAACCGTTCTCTGTTTACTAAGCTCTCACTGAGGGCCAGGTGCAGGGAACGGGGATGGGTCACGTGTGAGCCTTCCTTCCTCTAGACTCCCTCCATGAGGGAGTTCCTCAGCGAAGACCCTCCAGGGGAGAACTCCCCATCTCCCTCCTCCCACCCCAACTGAATAAACCCCATCATTCTTGTTAGGAAATTTTAAAAGTAATGGAGGGAGTAGGAAATTCTCTTCAACGTCGAGACTACCAGTCTGTCATTTCTTCACAAGAGAAATACATTTGTTGAGTCGAAGAAAGACCTTTTCCTTTTCCAGCCAAATCACTTCCTCTCAACACACACACACACACACACGCGCGCGCGCATGCACGCGCGCGTGAGATCATGAGTTCTCTCTCACACACTTTCTCTCTTACACATGTAAATTTACTCTCCTACACAGACACACACACACACGCTCACACATGTTTTCTCTTTCACACATGCACACACACACTAGCTCATTCATTCTCTGTCTCTCGCCCTCTACCACACAGACACACACACACACACACACACACAAACACACAAATGACCAAGCCTTTGAACCTAGGACAGAAAGTGGGTGCGACAAACTAGGACAGTCTACGGGTTGTCTTGTCAGAGAGGAAGCAACAGGAGGTGATGCAAACAAAAGCTCTCCCTTCTGTTGGCGCTAGTGATTAAGAGCAGTAGGCGTGTCTGCCACGCTGCCCCCGTTTCCAGACCTGGATGCTCTGATATTGCAGCCGTTGCTCCCTCCTCCCTCCCCTCCTGTCTGGCTCTCTCCCCTCTGCGTCCCAATACCAGTGCTCTGCTCCTGCTGCAGCATGTCTGAGAAGGGAAGGCACGAGGACCAGAGAGCACACCTGCTGGGTGTGCGGGTCAGCATTCCGTTCCCATAACAAACCTATGAAGATGATGTATGTGTATATATTTTAAAGATTTTATTTATTTATCTGACAGATCACAAGTAGGCAGAGAGGCAGACAGAGGCGGGTGGGGAAACAGGCCCCCCACTGAGCAGAAAGCCTGATGCGGAGCTTGATCCCAGGACCCCAGGATCATGACCCGAGCCAAAAGCAGCTTTTTTAATTTAAAAACCCCTTCACTTATTTCACCCGCCCCTCCAGCCACCCCCCCCCCCCCGTCCTCTGCAACCACCAGTTTGTTTTCTGTATTCATAACTGTTTCTGTTGGGTTTGTTCTTTTGTTTAGTCCTTTAGATTCCACATATAAGTGAAATCATATGGTATTTGTCTTTCTCTCTCCGATTTATTTCACTCAACTTAATACCCTCTAGGTCCATCTGCTGTTACAAATGACAAGATCTCATTTTTTTTTATGGCGGAGTAATATTTCACGTATATACATACACAACTTCTTTATCCATTCATCTATGGATGGACACTTGGGCTGCTTCCAGGTCTTGGTTACCATAAATAAAGCTGTAATAAACATAGGGGTGCATATATCTTTTCAAATTAGTGTTTTCATATTCTTTGAATAAATATCCCCTATTAGAATTACCAGAACATACGACACTTCTATTTTCAATATTTTTTAGGAACCTCCATACTGTTTTCCATGGTGGCTGCACCAGTTTGCATTCCCATCAACAATGCACAAGGAGTCCCCTTTCAACACTTGTAATTTCTTGTCTTTTTGATTTCAGCCCTTCTGACATGGGTGAGGTGAGATCTCATCCTGGTCTGGATTTGCATTTCCCTGATGATGAGTGAAGCTGCGTTGAGCATCTTCTCATGAGTCTGTTGGCCATCTGGATGTCTTCTTGGGAGAAATGTCTGTTCACATCCTCTGCCCATTTTTGGTCAGATTAATTGGGCTTTGGGGTGTGTGTGTGTGTGTGTGTGTGTGGTGTTGTATAAGTTTTTATATTTTGGATATTAACCCCTTATGAGATACGCCATTTGCAAATATCTCCCCCCAGTCATTGGATTGCCTTTTCATTTTGTTGATGATTTCCTTTGCTGTACAAAATTTTTTTATTTTGCTATAGTCCCAGGAGTTCATTTCTGCTTTTGTTTCCCCTGCCTGAGGAGACAGGTCTGTGACTATGTTGCTGAGGTGAAGAGTATATTATTTTCCCCATTTTACGAATGAGGAAACCCAGGATCAGAGTAAGAGACTTCCACAAGAGTACCCCATTACGTGACAGAGCTCAGATCTCATCCCAGGCCTGACTGTCCATAAGGCGTCTTCTAGCCCTCTCCTTTTTTAAAAAAAAATTTTTTTAATAAACATATAATGTATTATTAGTCCCAGGGGCACAGGTCTGTGAATTGCCAGGTTTACACACTTCACAGCACTCACCATAGCACATACCCTCCCCAATGTCCTTAACCCCACCACCCTCTCCTTCCCCCACTCCCCCTGACCCCCCTCAGTTTGTTTTGTGACATTAAGAGTCTCTTATGGTTTGTCTCCCTCCTGATCCCATCTTGTTTTATTTATTCTTTTCCTACCCCCCAAAGCCCCCACGTTGCATCTCCACTTCCTCATATCAGGGAGATCGTAGGATAGTTGTCTTTCTCTGATTGACTTATTTCGCTAAGCATAATACCCTCTAGTTCCATCCACGTCACTGCAAATGGCAAGATTTCATTTCTTTTGATGTCTAGCCCTCTCCTTAAGAAATTGTGGGAGGACAGGTGGGAGATTCCAAACCTTAAGACGAGGGTGATTTAGTGGGGATAGGAGTGAGGAGAAAGGGAGGAGCGGGATAAACCTCAGTCATTTCACAACTTGTTTCCAAGCTCATCTTGGCTCAAGTTCCCTTTAATCCATCCCCTTCCCCTTGCTCTCACCCCAAATGCTAGTAACTGGGGCATGAATTGAGGCCAGAGGACTGACCTTTTGTATGCTGGCAGTCTGTCATTGGCTGTGGCCCGTGGGGGCAGGGATGGTGCACAACCTCCCAGCCCAGTGAGGCTCCTCAGGGGATGGCTATTCTTGGGAGAGGGAGCAGCTGTGAGTCATTAGCAGCCAACACTCACAGCAGCTGGGAAGAGGGTGCACCAGCCCAGTAAGGGGGGATCTGGGCAGAGCACCAAGAACATCTACTACTGACACAAAATGAGAGAACGATGGCCCACGGGCTAATTGGCGTCCTTAATATAGCACAGCCAGCTTATTTTACAGGTGAGAAATCCAATGCCCAGAGAGGAGAGCTCAAGCCAAAACTCCTGTACACGCTCTGAGAGTCTTTCACGGTCTGACCCCATCTAGCCCATCTGCCCTGCTTGGAGCATACTGGCATCCCAGTCCTGCCTGTGCCCCATTCCCCAAGGATCCAGGTCCTTCCTTTGCCACAATGCCTTTACTCATGTTTCTCCTGTCGCAATCTGCAAAATACCTTTCCTTGTTCTCTACCAAGTGATTATAAATACCCTATAGATTCATCTCACAACGTAGGGAAAGGTGGGTCTATCACAGACTGCCTATAGGGCTTAATAGCTCCTTTTAAGACAATCTAAAAAGATTTGTAGTCTTAGAGCAGCTGACCTGCAGGAGCCCATAGACTATCTATTTGTTTATGCCTGCACTGCCATTATGGGTCTCCCATGAGTACTTATAGAACATTATGGATTTCTTGTAGAATCCATTTGTGTTGTAGATTGTGCTTGTAGATTGTCTTGTAGATTACCTATGATAATTGTGCCATGTTCGATGGTCTTTCATTGGACTCTCTATTGAGTGCTTACTATATGACAGACCATGCTCTGGAGAAACGAGGTGAACAAAACTGACAGGGTCCCTGCCCTTTCTCTAAGCATAAGAAAGACTGTCAATATGCAGGAAACTAATAAATAATTTCAGATGACGTTAAGTACCCCTGAGAGTGATTGGGGCAAAGACTCAAAATTCATAGGTCAAAGAAAGTCTTTTCCGAGGAGGGAACATTCAAGCTGAGATCTGAACTATGAGAAAGGATCATCCAGAGGAAGGTCTGAGATAGCAGCCTTCCAGGTAGAAGAAACAACAGATGTGTTGGCCCAGGGGCAGGAATGAGCTTGGCATAGTTGAGGAACAAAAACAGTGTCAAGGTATCCAGGAAACAGTTGGAAACAAGCATGAGAGAGGACACTGAGCAGGACTAGTGATGAGGAGAGAAAAGCCACAGTACCCTCCCTCAAGAAACTCATACTGTTTCCCTAGTTACTTTTAGATGGTCTTAGTAAGTACCATCACAGATCACCTACGGGTATTTATGGACTATTTCCATCCTTCAGGGAGCTCTCAAAGATAGTCTTTCACTACTTCACTATGAATTGCCTATAGGAACATGATATGTCAACTCAACTCACTTGAGTGTTAGAGATGAGCTGCAGGGTCTTACAATCTCAGTATAGGTCCATTTGTGTATACTTTAGGGAAACCATTAATGTCGTCTCCTCTCCACAAGCTGACAGTTGCGTTGCTGGTGACCTGACACTTGACATCACTGAGGTTCCGTCGTAGACCCTTTGGATGTTTTCAGTGGCTAAAGCTTGCAAACTATGGTCGCTCTATCACTAAGGATTGCTTAGAGATTTTTTTTTTTAAGATTTTATTTATTTATTTGATAGAGATCACAAGTTGGCAGAGAGGCAGGCAGAGAGAGAAAAAGGGAAGCAGTCTCCCCGCTGAGCAGAGAGACTTATGTGGGGTTGGATCCCGGACCCTGAGATCATGACCGGAGCTGAAGGCAGAGGCTTAACCCACTGAGCCACCCAGGCTCCCAGCTTGCAGATTATTTTTAAACTTAAGACTGTCCCCAAGAACAGTGTTTCCTTGACTCAGTTTTCACTGTGTTGTATTGATTCCCATAAGAAATTAATCCCAGACAAGTATTTGGAACGAATGATAACACCCAGTTAGAAGCATTTCCCCAGTATGTAAGGATCAGGTACCGCTGCAAGGAGCACAACTCACAGTAACAGTGGTTTCCGTGAGATGGTGGAAGGCTATTTCTCTCATAGGAAAGTCTGAAGTCCACAGTCCACGGGCATAATCTAGCAGTTCTGTGCAAAATCCTCAGGGTGCCAGGCTCCTTCCTGCTTCCTGCTCTGTCATCCAAGATGGCTTCCCAGCCACCATACCCATGTTCTAACCAACAAGATGGACGGAGAAGGGAAGAAAAGGCAAAGGGTACGTGCTAGTTATTTTCTGGGGAAGGCTTCCAGAAACTGTCTCAATACACTATTGCTTACCATTAATCAGAACTTAACCACGTGGCCACATTGCTGCCAGGAGGCTGAAGAATGCCGTCTGTATGCTTGGTGGTCATGGGCCCGGCGAAATAGTCTCTTTCTAAGGAAGAAGAGGAAATGGATAATGAGGAGTGTTCAAAGCCCTTAGTATACCCAGTACGGACACAACGCATGTACCAAAATTCATATTAGTAGAAATGTCCCAAACCAGTGGTCGCTAGCCCTAGGATGTTAAAACAAAAACAAACCCAAAAAACTGAAAACTAAATTTTTAAAGGGAAGGAGTCCGTGATAGTGTTGCCAACTTAGAATGTTCCCTAGGCAGGACATGAAAAACAATTTAAACGTATCATCCACCATAACAATCATCTCCTTAAAAAAGACTTTATTGCACACACAAAAGATAGAACTTTGAAGATGCTTTAAGTAGAATAAGTTTTGCTTTGGTGAGGAGGTGGGAGAGTCATTCTCTTCATTTCACCACAAGGCAGTGAACACTTGATCAAAGACTGGTGTTACTAAATGATGTTTCAACATTTAAGACAGTATGACATTTTCTGTTTCTGAAGGCATTCCCCAAGTTACAACAATAATGGCCCTTTATTTAGGACACATGCTATTAACTGGTAGACCTCCAGCCAGATTCTATTCATAGATGTTGCATTAGAGCTAATAAGTAATTTCTGAAAAATACGTTGTCAACATCTAAAAGGTAAGAGAGTCTGTGTTTAAAAAATGTTTAATTCTTGCTTCTCTTGAAAAGTGCGACGTGCTGGCATGTTGAGCCCTCATTTCCACATGATCGCCCCCAGCTGGAGGAAGTTGGGCAGCAGCTGCCCCTTGGATGGGCCATGTGCTTGCCAATTCATTACCATCCCACCTGGCCAGGGCCTCTCCTTTCTGCTACCTGCCAGGCCCCCGTGGAAATTGGAGTTTGTGACTCCAAATTATAGCCACTAATGTGCAGGCATTTATATATGTATTTCTAAATAACACATCCACCCATGAGTTAAGCATTATATCTCAAGATCGAAGAATGGAGGGGTGGCATGACTTGCTCAGGTATCAAAGAGCTAATAGCTGCCCATCTGGAATTTGGATCCCGGCCCCTCTGGCTCCAGGGCCCATGTGCGCTCCGCCATGCTGCCCTGCCTTCCAGTGGGCCTATGACCCACGTCGCCGTCAGCCCTCACATAGATAGAATTATTCATGCCATCTGGGTTTTAAGACTTCATTAGAATTAGCTGAGAAAAAAAATTTGAATTTCCTGTTTCCCTTGTAGTATTATTTTAGATTCCTTTTTATATTTATTTTTGAGGGGGAAAAAAAAAATCCTGGGGAAGGAATGATGGATCCGAGGAGGCCACAGCCATCTATCATGCAGACACAGCGTGCATTTAAACAGCTCTGAGAACATAAATTGGTTACTTAATCGGCCCCAGCTAATCCGTGGAGTGCAGAAGCCAAGCTGCATTATGGGAAACAGCTTCCGCACATGGGGTGGGCATATCCAGCAGAGCCCCAGGGTTCTTGAGACAGCTGCTAACTGAGGTTTAAGGCCTTCCAGAACCTTTCACCAGCCTTAGGCTCTCAGTGCCTCAGGGGTAGGGCTTTTCGGAGCGTGAAGAGATGCTGGATCTCTCCTTAAAGACGCAATCCTGACACGGAATGAGAATTTAAAAATGTGCGGGTCTTTGAGCTTTGTTTCGTTCACTACTGGACTTTTTGACTCGTAGCGGCAGGCTGAGAGCTTCCAGGAAGATACGGAAAAACAAGAAGTCCCACGACCTGCTGTATCCCTACTACACACAGTCTAGTTCCCACTTAAAAGACAAGACAGTGTATACATGTGAAACATACTGAAGCATGACTTTATCAGCTCTTTCGCGAGCATCCTGTTTGACAAACACAGGGCTGCTTCCTTTGGTTCCTTGAGTTGAGGTGACTGCTGTGCGGCAGGAGGGAATGGGGAGAGCTGTGTGGGGAGCTGTAAGCTGTGATCCTGGTCCTCAAGCTACTCTGAGGCTGGTATGTACAGATGGTTCCTGCATTCACTCGCTGATTCCACACACTGGTTTTGAATGCCTCGTGCCATCTCAGTACCATGCTAGGGACTGATTCCTGCCTTCATAAAGCTTACCTTCTAGCAGAAGGTAGAAGAGCATTGCATTCCTTTCCTAAGGCTGGGGTAAAAATTAGCACAAACCTTGTGACTTAAAATAGCACGAATTGAATCAGAGTGTCTTTCCAGCCTACTGCATATTCAAATGAAAAGGTAACCATCAAGCGCCTAACTTCTGAGTGCCCAGTCCAGGACAGAGGGCCAGCCAACAGGGACGGAGCGCTAGGAGTCAATCAAGGGCTCGGCGACTCCAGAGCCCAGGCACACAAGGAGCCTGTTCCCAGGTGAGCATAGCAGAAAATTCTGCCCAATAGTAGGACTTCACCACTAGGCAGTAGAATATAGTTAAAAGCACATGTTTTAAAGGAGAGTGGACTTGAAATAGCAAATCGCCTTGGCCGCTTGCTGAGCTCTGTGATGGCCTGGAGTCGCTTCTCCTTGCTGAGCCATAGTGCCCCCTTCTGCATAATGGGAATGACAATGTCCACTTGGACAAGCTGTTTGAACACCAGGTGTGATCCCTTGTGTAAATATTTAGCCAAGCATCTGACATACCATGAGTATTTGATAAATAATAGTTAAATGGTGTTATTTATATAAAAGAGAATAGCTCCGGGCTCTTCTAAGGGCATGTTTTCTCCTACGGCTTACCAAGTCCTCCGATTTGAAGATTCAAATGCTTTATTGGAAATTCCTTCAGGATTCTGCAGTGATGAAGCCCAAGCCTAAGAGGGCAATGCAGTCATTGTTCGTTTTTTCTTTCTTTCTTTCTTTTTTTTTTTTTTTAAGTATCTGTTCAGGTTGGTTTAATGATCAGAAAATAAATTTGCACATAGGAGAGAAAATCATAGATTGTCAGAGCTAGAGGTGACCTTACTTTTCACATGAAGAAACAACCATAGTTAAACTATCTATAGGAACAAATTACAAATATAATTATATATAATATAAATTTTATATATTCAATTTTCATATTTTCATAGATACTCTATTCTACATACCATATATATTTTTTTTATTATACATATCGAATGTGTGTACGTGCATACACACACGTTTTTGGTGGTTGTTCATCTCTCCATGAAGAGGGTCTAGAGCATAGAGACTTTTTTCCGGTATTGGACCTGCCTCAGTAATAGAATATTATAGGGTGCGTATGAGAGGGGAGGAAGAAGAAAGGGTGTTGGCAGTCTGGCAATTCCTCTTTTTGTTCTTGTGTCCCGGCTCTGTTTTCTCCCAACAAATCTGAATCCTGAACCTTCCATGGGTCTGCCTGGCTGATGAGATTCCTGGTCAGCTGAATCCTTTGCCCTCAGTTGTCACTGTTTCCTGGGGGGACCAGTCACCCAGGAGCTTTCAGACTTCCTTACATTTGCTTCCATGTCTCATGTACTGGCAGTTTGTCGTTTATCCAGACCCCATTCTGTTACTCTTTGATTTTGATGAGATGACTAGAGGAAGGAAAAAACAGATGTGCGTGGACCAACTAAATTCTCTCTGTAGACAAGCTTCACGCAGCTAGTTAAATGAAGTTTGAACTGGACAGGGCTGAACGCAAAGCAGAAAGACTTAATGCATGGAGAATGATGGTCAGTCAAGAGATGATGAGAATCCTAGCTGAAGGATGGGCTTTGGGAAAGGACACACAGAAAGAGATACATTTTGGTTATATTGTCAAGGTTGAAGTAAAAAGATTTGAGGATGTCTAATTCCCACAACTGAATAGAAGATAACTCTTAAAAATAGGGAAGGCAAAAGGAAGAATAGATTCAAAGAGAAGATAATGAGTTCAGTCTGGCCGTGTTGGGTCATATTAGGCATTATAGAAAATGAATGTTTTCACATGAAAATTGAAGATGTCATAAAGAAAAGAAGGATGATGAGTAAGGAATGTAATTGGAGAAGTGTTCACAATAGTAAGTTTTAACCCTTGGAACTGTGACTTGGTATGAATGTACATAGATACATACACACACACCGCCAAACACAAGACTCAAAAAGACCGTACCTTTAAATCTGATATACTATGATATTTTTTGTTATTCATTTTAAATATAATTCTGGTCATAACCCACTAAATTGATTTAATGACTTACCAATATATCATGAAAAATATTGGCCCACAAGGTATGGCTGAGTGAAGATCCTTGGAGACAAGAATGCAAATCATGAATACGGTACCCACAGCCATCAATCAATATTTTGCTTTGGGGATTAGACTGTGTTCAGGAGAACACATCAGTGTTCAGGGATACTAACTGAAGAAAGAAGCTATCTAAAAAGAGCTGAGATGTAACACTATGAATTAAAAAAAAAAAATTGCAAGTGGAACAAGGAAAGGAATGAATGGAAAAAACAAGTTCTTTTGTGTTTTTTTAAAGATTTTATTTATTTATTTATTTGACAGAAAGAGACACAGCAAGAGAGGAAACACAAGCAGGGAGACTGGGAGAGGGAGAAGGCTTCCTGCCGAGTAGGAAACCCAGTGCAGGGCTTGATCCCAGGACCCTGGCATCATGACCCGAGCCGAAGGCAGACACTTGACTGAGCCACCCAGGCGCCCCTCGTATTTAAGGATCCTAAGGAACCTATTGGATTTGACCAACACTGAAATGAATCCTCATGCAAATACAGGCCATGGCAAGAAATGGAACCGGCACTTGGAGCCAAGGAGGCTTTTTTGTTTGAAATGGGGCTACAACTCAACATCTTCTCACTGAAGTCAAATCTTAAAAACACTGCTATAAAGTATGGATTGTACATTCAGTCCCTCCCTGCATGGTTACTATATGTCTATGAAGGGCCTTGACACAGTTTCTGGGTAAATATGAGAACGAAGGTCTCTGTTTCACTTCCCACTTTATTCACATTTTGTTTGCCACTCATTTACTGAACACCTGCTACATGCAAGACCATAGAAAAATATGACCATAAAGAAGACAACTCCTGGCCTCCAGGCTCTCAAAATCTTGCTAGAAGACAGAAACACAAAGGACTCTGGGAGCAGGCTGACTGAGATAGCTATGACACCAAGCACATGAAGGACAGTAGGAGGTCAGGGGAAAGAAAATTGTTTCAACTCAGGAGGTATTGCCTCCTTTTCTTCTTTTGTTCTTTGCTCCAACATCACTCCCTCAGAGATGAGAGTTTAAGCTGACCACTCTAGCTTAAACATCGTGTACTATGTACCCAGTAACTTTGTCCCATTAGCCTGTTTTATATTCTCCATGGCAAGTCATATATTGAAAATTATCTTTATTATTTATTTTTGTAACCATATATTTAGAAAGATTTGCCTGAGGTGCCAGGAGACAATGGATAAAACATTCCAAGTGAGGTTCCAGCTCTAAGTGCCTAAGCGAAAAACAGCAAAGGAAAAAGTAAAAACCAGGTACATCACTCACATCTCTGACCAGCATTAAGGGCGTGAAACCGGATTGGTTTCAATTGGTTTCAGGTTGGAACCGGATTGGTTTCAATCCGGTTGGAGGGAATTTCTTAGCTGAGAATTGAGTCGTCCTCCCTCCATGGGAGGAGTCGGAGGTTCCAGTCCATACGTGGGTTCTAGTGAGCACTACCTCAAGTGAATATCTGGGCAAGTGGAATATGTCGCTGTTACCTGCCATGGCATCACCAGCCACCCCGAAACTTAGGGACTGGAAATAAGCTATTGTCGTATTTTATGATTCTGTGGACCAGAAACTTAGACAGGGCACATAGCAGACAGAAGGTTCCTATCTGCTAGGCAATGACGTCTGACATCTCAGTTGGGATAACCTGAATGGTTGGGAGCTACCCAGGAAACCGTGTCTGTCTGTCTGTCTATCTCTTTCTCTCCCTCTCCCCACCCCCTACCTCCACCCTGGGATGGACTAGCGTGGGCTTTCTCTCCTTATTTTCTTTTATAAGAGAACAAGAAATCAATACAAGATCTTGTTACTTTTCTGTATAGCTTTGTAGTTGACAAACTGCCTTCTCCTACGTAGCCCGTGTGGTCAGCCTACCAGCTAGGGGGAATTTATCTCATTCACAATGAGGATGTTGTAGCTCCTCATTGGAGCTTCAACATGGAAGAAACAAGTGTCAAGACAGGTGCTAGAGCCCAGACCTGAACCAGTTCTTTTGTGTCCACCCCCAGTGTTCCCCCGATGCCTGCGCACCCCCCATGCATGCATTCCTTACACAGCCCTCTGGTCACACCTGCCGAAGTCACACACAGTCACACCGACCGGGTGAGCAGCAACACATGGCTTGTTCCGGAGAGTGGAACTCCCGGTCCCCAAGGGAGATGAGAGCATGTGCTGACCTTGAGAAAATGATGGCTCCAGCTAGAGGAAGAGGTATCGGCATTCAGAGGGAATCGGAAATGAGGAGTGCGGTAACCATCAGGTTTAATACTGTGCACACATTTCTGATGAATATGCAAATCTGGCTGGTACCAGAAGCGGGAGGCAAATAACATTTACTAAACAGCAGTGTTAAACCACTTTGAAAGGGGTGTGTCGGGAGCATGGTAATGAAATTAATCCTCTTCACCTGTGAATTATGTATCAGGGGCTTTGGGTCTCATCCAAAAAATGTCTGACTCAAGTTTGCTCTGCTGAGATCCTCTTGTGTAAACTTGATCTTAATGGAGAATGAAGCCTCAGAAGCCAACGCAAGACAGGAAGTGGCAAAAGGCACTGTAAACTCTAAATCTGTATTATTAGAGGCACTTCAAATGTGCCTGCCCAGCCAGGATGGCTGCTCTGGGGCATCTTACGGGCTGATGGAGACCGCTCGAAGGGGTTATCAAACGGGAAGACAGTCGTTGTGAAGAGGGAGTGATTAGATAAGAGATTTTGCACCATCTGGCAGGAAGCTCTATGCAGAACGCACTGAGTTCAGTTGTTGGGGAAGAGTTCAGTCTCTGGTGGCCGATGAGAATGAAACCTGCCTCTACAAAGAATTCCAGACCAGATCTCTAGTATGAATCCAAATGATCACTTACAGGCACTGTGCCAAGTACGGGGATCCAGAAACAAAGAAGTCACAAAGTTCAAGGCACTCATCTATTTACTCGGTTTGCCATGGACACTCATTATTTGGGGCCACCCAGAACTCATACTCCGTTCTTTTGGAAATAGCATCCCAAATTGCTTTTTTTGGGGGGGGGTCAACATTTTTCTGCTTAGGAGTAATCATCAGAAGGACTGACCATCAAAGTGCTCTGCCCTCTCTAGCCAACCAGACTGTGCCACAGCATTTAATTCTGGAATGGTGTGCAGCAATGGCGGGATGGGAGTTGGAGTGGAGTCCTGTGGCTGTGATCTGCCCATTCTTCCTTCTCAGATCACTCCATAGTCCCTAGTTTCCATCCACCCATGAACCTGGTCCTCCAGCCTCATTGCCAAAGTTTTAATTACCTGGTATCCTCCCAATCAGTTTCTGTTTCCATTTAGGTTAGCGAAAATCCATTTCTGTTGCTCGCCACCCAGCAATCCTAAGGAACACATGCTCATTCATTCATTAGCTGTCCTTCAGCACCTTGTTGCAGAGATAACTGAAGAGACGACAAGGGCCCTGGCCTCAGAGAGCTTACCTCCCAGGGAGAAAGCACTGAGTCAGTGACTCACTATCTACTCCAGGATCTTGGCTGAAATCCAGACAAGAACAGAGGAGGATTATAGAAATAGTAACAAGGAAATTGAGTTTTCCCGAGGGGTATGAGAAGGCCTCACAGGGATTCTGGCGTCTGTCTACTTCCAAAGGGTGATGATGGGAAGGACAGATATGTAAATGAGGGAAGGGCCTCAGCAGGTGAAGTCACAGACAAAAAAAGTAGGAAGTGTTACGGGAACATAGACATGTGGAAGAGAAGATGGAAAATAATATGTATACTGTAGTCAACATTTGGTAGAAACCGTATTCTTGATTCTGTTTTGTTTTGTTTTTTAAGATTTTATTTATTTATTTGACAGAGAGCTATCACAAGTAGGCAGAGAGGCAGGCAGAGAAAGAGAGGAGGAAGCAGGCTCCCTGCTGAGCAGAGAGCCTGATGTGGGGCTCGATCCCAGGACCCTGAGATCATGACCTGAGCCAAAGGCAGAGGCTTAACCCACTGAGCCACCCAGGCACCCCCGTACTGTTTTTTTTATACAGTAAATTTGGAGTCCCAAAATGTTAAAGGACTTGCCTAAAGTCACACAGCTAAAGAGCTATAGAGACTTACTCCTACTCACATCTCTCATTCAGAGCATTTCTGTGAGCATCAGATAGAATCAGAACTGTTCTCGTGTCTCTTTGTCTCAGCTGGGTCAGTACTCATGGTGAAAGATGGCATATGCTCTGTTCTCAGTCCCTAGAAATTAGCACCGGGTACACAAAAGGAATCCAGTGTGTTTGTTGAGTGAATATGCAAACAAATAGTTATCGATAACAAAAACAACAGCCCCCATTTGGAAAGCATTTAGGAGGCTACTCGATCTCATAGTGAGCCTCAATTGTATAAGCTACTCATAGAAGGAACGATCTTTCCTTCCCTGCATACCTACTTTGGATAGCAAAGTGATCTCCTGTTATTATCATCCCCATTTTTCAGATAAAGAAACTGCAACTCAGAAAATCGAGAGATTGCCCTGGCTAAATGGTGGGGACCTGGGAAGGCAGCGTGTGAATTTTCAATGGGCTTATTCAGGAGGTGGGGAGACCCAAGGTGGGTCAACAAATAGGCTCCCCATTGAAATAAAAGGCGTTAATATGTATGCAGTGTTCTCTCTCTAGTAGCAGCAGAGGTTGGAAGAATTGAGTCTCTCTGCAGAGAAAGAGAAACATAAAAAAATAGCACAGGTAACGGGCATCATTAAAAAAAACAACAACAACAACTCCCTTTTTAATTAAAATTAAATGTCCACTGCAAAGGGCGGGGAGTGGTGAGCAACAAATACCCACAGCTTTGTTTAATCACCTGTGATGAATTATAATTAGGGTTTGAAAATTATTGAACTTTTTTCCCCTTGTTCACCTTGGAGCTCTGAAGGTGAATTTCAAAGAGTGCGGGAGGAATGAATATTAAAAAGTTTGTTTTATACTTGAACACCAGAGCTCCCATCTCATTTTTCCATTAAAGCTCAACTTTTGAAATTTTTCTCCGCTTTGCAATAATTACATCTTCAGCCTGACAACTCATTACATGACAATGCTTATGCTAATGCATTCTATAGGCACAAGGAAAGGAAAGCTCTGGCTTTTCAGTGATGAGGATTTAGAGGTGGCTTTCTCTCTGCGGTTCAAAGAGACCCTGCCTAAACCCATCCCCACCCACCCCTGCTCCCAGCACCTGGCATTGAGGAGCCTGGCTTTTAGTCTTTCCTGGCAGATAAGCAGCATTGGCTGTCATATCTTTGTTCCACCTGATAGCTGGTTTATTTTATTTTATTATTTATTTTAAGTTCTGCTTTGTTCTAAAAGACTAGAAATGAAGTTATTTGTGCAATATATTCAGCCTCAACAATGGGACAAACCCATTTGTCTCGCTCAGCCTACAGTGGTAACATTCTATTTTTTTTTTCAATACTCTCACTGTTACTCGGATCAATTCAACCTACAGCTATTATTGACTTCCCATTCTGTGCCAGGCCCCTGCACAGGGTGAGAGAGAGACACGCACAGAGAGAGAGAGAGAGAGAGTTGTGCACAGGCTTCTTGGGTACAGCTCCTGGCCGTGCTGAGCTTACATCCTTGCGGGGGATGCGGACATCCGGGCCGGGCAGACAGTCCCGTGCCACTTCCCGCACAGAGTGTGCTTGCTGCATGGCCACCCTGATTCCACCGGGGCTTCGTGGCACATGGGAAAAGACTTCCCCAAGCAGGTATTAAATGTGAGACCTGGTTAGAAGTGGGAGGATGAGACTTAATGCATCAGAGAGTGTTACTGTTGGGGGTGGGGAGGGAGAGAATCGAAGAAGAGCCTGGCAAAGGGCTGGTGCAAAGCAAGGGCAGTGAAGTTCAGGGAACTGGAAGTTACTCTTCAGGGCTGGAGAGTGGAAGAGAGGGTCAAGAGGTGCTGTGATGGGCGCTGAGGCTGCGGAGGAACACAGGGTGCCTATTCCAAAGGGCGGCGCTTCTGGGCTAAGGACCTCACCGTGGTGTAGCCTCAGGGCTGTGTGCAGCTAGCCTGCCAAAGGTTTCCCCTACCCACAGCCCCCCCACACACACACACCCTGGGGAACGAGTGACTTTGCTTAAAACCCTTGAAATGTCCCCATACCAGTTGAACACTTGCTAACCAGGTGTTCTACATATATTATCATACTGAATCGTCACAGCAAACCTGCCACAGCTGTGAGTGTCTCCATTCACCTCTGAGAACACTGAGTAAGGCTCAACAGTATTTTGTAATGGGCTCCAGTTCCTACTGCTGCTTGTCTGTGGCCGAACAGACTCACCCCCGGGGGATGGGGGTAGGGAAGCTGTGCAATTTGGAAGTCGGGGTACTGCACTGCACTTGGCTATTTCCAGCACTCCTGGAAAGTATGTCAAAGGTGTCACCAGCTTTCCAAGACGACTTAAGGTATGTATCCCAGTCTTGTGCTTTTTTCAGTCCGGGCTCGAACAGTGTTGCTGGAGTGGGAGCCCTGCTGAGCATCAGGAAGATGCTTTTAGGCTCTGCCCCTGGTTCATGGGTCATTTCACTTCAGCCTCTGACTTCTCAATTATAGAAAGAATTGTTAAACTGTGCCCTTAGAAAGAAGTAGTTCAAATCAAAGGGAAGAATCTCAGTGGAAGCTTCAGCTTTAGTAAGAGAAAAAGGAGTTCAAGGTAAGCAGCCCTCACTCACTTGTAGCTGGTGTGAATGATACTGGTCTTGGAGGCTGGATGGAATTTAGGAAGCCAGAGAGATGAAGGGAAAAGGTGTCTGCAAAGATGTAGGAGAAAGGCTTAGAGTTGTATTAATATATAAGGGAGTTGTAACTCAGTGAGTGGATGGATGGATGGATGAGTTGAGAGTGTTGGCAGAAACCAGATGGCTAGATTTGGGCTCTGAAAGAGAAAACCAGGAGCACTAAATAAATCCTTTGGCAGAAGTTCTGCAGGAATCTGGGAGGCTCACCTAAGATCATGTCAGCTCCTAAGGGTTGTTCAGGCCCTGGATGAGAAATTGCCTTTTTATAGTGGTGTGCAGTAACCATACTCCAGTTGGCCATATGCCCTGATTCCTTCCTCTGCTGCTTATTGAGGGTAGCCAAAAAAACGGACATTATCTCTCTGAAGCCTTCTTTGATTCCATGCCTAGGCTAGGAAGTTGACTTCTGAGTTCCCACCCCCACTCTCACCCCCCACCCTCCCGTTGCCCATTCATATCCACGTTTTTCCTGCCCACTAGACTGTAACTTCTTGAGGCCAGAGGCCATATCATTTCATCTTTGTATCCCCACTATAGTGCCTGGGACAGAGTTGATAAATGTAATATCTGACGCTTCCTGAGTGTCTATGGAACACTGAGCAGGCCAGAGACTATGTTTCATTTAATCCTTGCAACACCTTGAGGTAGGCACTATTATGTCTATTTTATAGATGAAGAAACTGAGGCTCAGAGAAGTTACGTGATTTGCCAAAGGTCACAGAGCAACAGGGTGATGAAGTCAGGCTTATTTGTGGTCTGTGCACTGGCTGCATCAGTTGGGAGCTTGTTACAAAAGTAGATCCCTACCTCAGACCTACTGAATTTATCAAAATCTCCAGGTGACTCTTGTGAACATTAAATTTAAGATGCACTGATCTAGTAGAATGAAAAGAAATCGCTGAATGAATAAACCATCTGAGTTTGAATCCGGGTTTTGCCACTTACTTGCTCTGTGGGTGGGAAAAATGACATTGCAAAGCGTGGTTTTCCTCATCTGCATTAAGGGAAGAAAACAAGAATCTGCAAAATAGGTATGAGGGTACAGTTAGATCGTGCCTGCAAACTCTGCCCATTGTAAGGACCCAAAGATGTTAATATTATCATTAGCTATCCCCCTCTCTGAACCTGACTTCACTCATAAAATGTAGAAGGCAGGTATTAGACTGCAAGATCTCTGATTCTAACTTTGTAACCTTGTAAATCCTGAGAACATTAGGGTGCAAATGCTATTAAGACCATAGAAATATGTTACTTTGTGGTCATTAGTTTTGCCTCCCACACACGCTATTGTATCAAACTGCAGACAAAGCATTTATTTGCCTTGTCCCTTTCTTTGGTGTGTTAAACAGCCAGGGAGGCAGTTTTCCCCTGGTTGACTCTTGCCGCCCTTCTTCACAGCTCTGACTCCTGCTCTCCCATTTTGCTGCAAAAAAGATTTCAGGAAGAAGTGCATGTTGATTTGCTGTATGGCTTCTTGATTAGATGGCAGATTTGTAACTGGGGTGGATGTGACAATCAGGCAGGCTTTGATTAGACCTTTCTGATATGTAAATCCAGGTGGATAAGATAAGTGGCTTTAGGCTGGGGCTGGCAACAAAGGTAGGAAGAAATCCCAGGTGACTGGAATTAAAGAACTGTCTGAGCAGGGTGTTGGTGGGAATGATGTGAATTTCAAAGAGCAGGGGATAAACAGTCAGTTTCAGATGGGCTAATTTATGCAGGAAGTCGTTTGAGAAGCCAATTCTCTCATCCCAGAGAGTTTATAGAAGCCAGCAAAAAATGGTTAAGCACTGGAATGTAAACACTGGTAATTGGTAATTAATGGGCACACCTAGGAGGAAGGCATATGCCAAATTAAATTGATTGCTTAAGTCGTTCATTGATTCATTAAACAGAATATGTGGGGTTTTTTAGCTCCTATTCCATCCAGGCACTATGCTAGGTGCTGGGGACTCAGAGATAGTAGAGTGAGAATCAGGCCACATAAGAAGGGGCTGGAGTGCAGGTTTAACATCAGTAATGAACGTTGCTTTCTCCTTTCTTAATTTCTTCATCCTTTCACTTCCTGCTCTGGGTGGGACAAGGGGCAGGGCTAGAGGATACCTAAAAAGGAGGACAGAGCAAATCTCAGTCTTCTCAGGGCTCATATACCCACACTGCTCTAAATTCAGTGCCTACAGTGAGCACACAGTAGGTGTGCAGTAAGCTCTCAGAAACTTCATCTAGACATAGGTGCATGAACAGAGATAGTCATTAAACCAATAATTGCATGGGTAATTAATTACTAATTGTCCTAAGTGCTAAGGAAGAGAAGCATGGCACAGGGTACCCTGAGCAAACAAAACAAGGTGATTTAACCCTATGGGGAATTCAGAGAAGCTATCCCCAAGGAGGTGATATTTAAAATGACACCTGAAGGTGAGCAGCAGTTAGCTTTGAGAGGGTGGGAAATGCTTCCCCAGGCAGGTGAAGATAACACACTGGAGGCATTAAGGAGAACTAGCTCCATACCTGTTAGGCCCTAATACACCTGCAGGGTCCCAGATCTGGTTAAGTAAAGGGGGATGGGAAAGGAGAAGAAGTCAGAAGGTCAGAGCATGGGAGGCGGGGGCCCAGATCATATCCAAGATTTTAAATCATGTTTAGGATTTTGGAATCAATGCTGAGCTTCCTAACAATAGCTCCATGTGGCAGGGCACCACAGTAGTTCAACACAGTGGACTTTCAGAAGATCCTCTGCCTGGTGTCTGGGAATTATGCCCTGGGGACCTGTGCCTCCCGGAAATATCGGTGACATCAGCCAAACAAAGGCAGGACTGGGAACCTGCAAAAGGACAATGAAAGTGGAAGTCTTGCTCAGAAAATAGAAACAAAAGCTGGCATTTGGAGCCAGCAGAAACTGTATTTGAATCTCAGAACTGCCCCTCATTCATTTTGCATGTGACCCTGGACAAATCACAGATGCTTCTAAGTCTCCCAAAGAAGAGAAGGGCAATTTAAATGATTCTTTGTGGGAAGGGCTTTGCCTAGTGCTTACCACATAGCAGGTGCTCACTTTACTTTCTATAGCTTTGTTCCAAATTGAGATATTTGGGTGCCCTAAAAATGTAGTGTCCTTCCAAAATTATTGTTCTAAAATATTTGGTCAATATTTATTTGATAGAGGTGGGGAGAAACTGATTTTCTTTTATTTTCTTTTTTTAAGATTTATTGATTTATTTGAGAGAGAGCTCAGAGCTCAGGAGTGGGGCTGAGGAGGAGCGAGCAAATTCCCAAGTAGACTCCCCGCTGAGTGCAATAGAGCCTGACAAGAGGCTCGATCTCACCACCCATGAGATTAGCCCCTGAGCCAAAACCAAGAGCCAGATACTCAACTGACTGAGCCACCCAGGTGACCCAAAACTGATTTTTTGTAATCAATTGGTATATTCAAAAGAACATATTTGACATACTTAGAATTGCGATTTTTTTTCTGAACCCCAAACATCCTGCATTTAAAATTCAGATAAGAGAAACAAATCATCTCCCACCCCCACCCCTGGGTAGATACTCAGTTTCAGAATTTCAGCTGGCATTTTGGCTGCTGACTTCAGACTCACTTGGCTGGTCGGGGGCCAGTGGAGAGGGGTGAGGAGGTTTATACCTGCAGGGAGTAGCTTTCAGACACAAACATACCATATGGCACATGTGGTCTCCAGCAAATTGTGTATTTTTATTTCCATATAAAGGCAGTCTCCCCCAGGGAAGTGGGACAACAACACCTGCCTATAATTTTGTGTCTGCCTTTCCTCTTCTGGTAACAGAACCCCTTTTTCTTGATGGGAACCCGACCATGTAGTTTGTAACATGAACCCTCCCTACACATCCCATGGCTGGCCTCACAATGCAGACTTGACCAGTCAGAGCGCCACTTGCCCCTTACCAAAATGATTGGCTCAGGCTTAGGCCAGTCAGAGCATTAGCTCAGACTTCCAGTGGAACCTTTGGGAAAGCAGTCATCTCTGCCCTCTAACATTCTCAGCTGTAGTAAAAAGGATGTTTAACTGAGAATGACCAGAGATTTCACATTTTTGCCACTGCTTAGAAAAAGCCAGCCTAGGAGAAAAGCGGAGTATGCTGACAAGCATTGCTTGAAATGCAATGATGATGAAATGAAATGAAACTGATAATGCAGTTTGGACCTTCTAGTTAGCTGCTGTCCGGACCTTCTAGTCAAGTGCACCAATCAGTATTTCTTTATCAAGTAGGTTTTTATAGCTATGTTGGGGCGCCTGGGTGGCTCAGTAGGTTAAAGTCGCTGCCTTCGGCTCAGGTCATGATCTCAGGGTCCTGGGATCGAGCCCCACATCGGGCTGTCTGCTCAGCAGGGAGCCTGCTTCTCTTCTCTCTCTCTGCCTGCCTCTCTGCCTGCTTGTGATCTCTCTCTGTCAAATAAATAAATAAAATCTTTAAAAAAAAAAAAAAGTTGCCATCCATGATCTCTACACTTACTGAAAGTGTACAATTTGATAAATTTTGACATGTGCGTACACCCATGAACCCATCACCACAAATTGTAAACACACATTTGTGATTCGTACACCCATGTTCATGGGAGCATTACAAATGGACTAACAAAACACAGCATGCCCATCCAACGGAGTACTATTCAGCCTTAAAAAGCAAGGAAATTCTGACACGTTCTATGACATGGACAAAACTAGAAGACATTGCACTAAGTGAAATAGGACAGTCACAAAAAGACAAATATTTGCTGTATGATTCCATTCAGATGAGATACTTCAAGGAGTGAAATTCATAGGCACAGAAGGTGGAATAGTGGTTGCCAGGGGATGAGGAGGAGGCATGGGAAATTATTTTTTAATAATTTAATTTAGTTTATAAGATGAAAAGAATTCTGGAGACGGATTGTGGTGATGGTTGCCCAGCAATGTGAATGTGCTTAATGGAACTGAACTGTGTGCTTAAAAGTTGTTACAGTGGTGGGGCATCTGGGCCACTCAGTTGGTTAAGGGGCTGCCTTCTGCTCAGGTCATGATCCCAGGGTCCCAGGATCGAGCCCTGCAGGGAGTCTGCTTCTCACTCTCCCTCTGCCCCTCCCCCTGCTCGTGCTTGCACATGCTCTTTCCCTCTCTGTCAAATAAATAAATAGAATCTTAAAAAAAAAAAACAAAAAACTAGTTACAGTGGCTTTATAGACTGAAATATGTTCTTCCAGAATTCCTATATTGCAGCCCTATCCCCTGCTGTGATTGTATTCAGAAATATGGAGTTTAAGGAGGTAATTAATATTAAATGAGATCATAAGTGGGACCGTAATCCAGTAGACTGTTGTCCTTATAAGAAAGGGAAGAGACACCAATGATATCTCGCTATGCTTGCAAAGAGGCAAGGCCATAAGAGGACCCAGCAAAAAGGAAGGTCTCACCATAAGCTGTCCGTACTGATACCTTGATCTTGAACTTCTGGCCTCCAGGGCTATGAGACAATACATTTGTTGTTTAAGCCACCCACTCTGTGGTGTTTTGTTATGGCAGACTGAGCCCGCTAATACAGATGATACATTTTAGGTTACATGTTTTTTTTTATCATAATTAAAAAAAAATAGTTTGACTTTGTTTTCTATCGTGTATGACCCAAAGATTCCTCACTAATATGGGAACCGATTTAAATTTTATCAGTCAAGTAAAATTCCTGTGTGGTATGTTGTGTTAATTGGCACAATATTTCCAGATTTTTCCAGTGAGGTTTTGCTCCTTTCCGTAGTTGGGTGCCCCGGGCCATCACTGCTCTGGCTGGCCCCTCCATCTGGATCTAAATTTCTTGAGGAGAAAAGTGATACCAGGCTGCTCCGGAAACAGCCCTAGTCCCTTTACTTGTTAAAATCCTGGGTGTTATGCCTCATGTTCATGATTCCAGTTCCCAGAGAAGTCTTCCCAGGAAGACATAGCCCAAGGCAGCCTTGGAAAATAAGTGCTCCTTCTCCTCAGAGCCTTCTGTTCCATTTCCAGATGTTCATATTTGGAAATCTTCCGTTATCTGTCTCTGTAAGTGCTGGTGCTCAGGAAGGGCCCAGCCCCACTGACAGCCGGGAGGCTTTCTGCTAAAGGGATTTCACCGAGTCAGGACTAACGCTCCAGCCTATTAGATGCAGAAATCTTTTCAAGGCAAGTTTGGGCTTATTTGTAACTTCTCTGGAGTAGTCATCACAGAGTATGTTTGTAGCCGGGGATCCTTGAGCGAGAAGGTAACAGATGAAATAACTCATTACTTCTCTTCCTTTCCATGCTTCTTGGAAGAATGAAAGACTCCGCTCTACTTACTCGTCAGAGCGTTTGCTCCAGACATTTCCCTAGACTGTCTGATTCTGCCAACATTTCCACACCTGTCTGAGGTGGGGGTGCGCTGGTAGTGACAAAAAGTAGACTCCACTTACTGAGCATGTACTATGTGCACCAGACACTGTCTGATGTGGGGTCATCTTAGCATGCCTTCCAGGAGCACTGAGAGTTTTATCAGCCTCATTTTACTGAGGAAGAAACAGAGGCTCGGAAAGTGAAAGTAACTCACTCCAACTCACCTTGTCTGTTGGTCGAGGCAGGATTTGAACCCAGATCTATTCGTCTCCAAAAATACTTACTGTTCCTCTAGGAAATGCTGTCCCAATTCAGAATTTCAGCTTCTATCAATAACTTTGACATGGGTATTCCTACACCTTCATGAATCTGGCGGGCCCATTCACTCCCTGAACGTGGGTGGTCACCAGGATCGTGATGGGATATCCCCATTTCCTGGACATGTAACATGGCCCAACTACCAGTCACTTCTCTTAAATTATCTCTGCTTCTTATACCTCTCTGCAAGTAAGTATTATTTTCCTTGTTTGGCAGATAATGCCTCCGAGGCTCAGAGAAGGTGAAGGATTTACCCCAGGTCACACAGCCTATAAGGAACAGAATGAATTCCAGTCAGATCCGCCATATTCCACAGCACTGGCCGCCTGTACTAGGGCACACTGCTCCTTTCCAAGAATCCATTCCACTCAAAGGACAGTGGAGTCTTCCCAGTGGGTACAGATGAAAGCATCTAACATTTTTGATAGTCATTTACAAAGCAACTTCACCATCACCTAGCTATCCTCCACTGGCATGTAGGAATTTAACTTAATAAATAAATCATGTCTTCCAGGGAAAAAACAGGTGGATAGGGGGACCACAGAGTGTTTTGGGGGGCAGTGAAACTACTTTGTGTAATACTATAATGATGGACACACATCATTCAGCACTTGCACAGACTCATGGGATGCACAGCACCAAGAGAGAACCCTGGTGTGAGCCATGGGTTTGGTGCTGTGTCTGTAGAGGGGAGATGATACTTCTTCAGGTATAGAAGATTAACACTCTGATGCAGAATGTGGATAATGAGCACGTACACATGTTGCGGGAGGGCAGAATGTATATGTGGAAATGTGGGAAATCTCTGGATCTTTCTCTCGATTTTTCTCAATTTAAATCTGAAACTATCCTAAACAAAACAAAACAAAAAAGTCATAAGAAAGCGAGACAAACTGACAGTCAGGCGTGGACCCTGTCTTGAAAGAATCTGATCACTAGTCTCCCACCATATTTACATAAATGGAAAAGTGAGATTAGAAAGCAGGATATAGGATGAGAGTATGTATACTTTAGGACCAAGAAGTTCTTCTGTCTGTTTGTACTGTTGGATTTTAGGGTACTATCCATAATAATCTAGACCTAGAATTCTAAGTCAAAGGATAAGAATATTTCTATGGGGGGTGTGTGTTATGCACTAAACTATGTCCCCCTAAAATTTGTATGTCGAAGCCCTGACCTTCAGTGTGGCTGTATTTGGAGATGGGGGGCTTTAAAGAAGTAAGGTTAAATGAGGCAATAGGGTGGACCCCTAATCTAGTAAGATTGGTAAGACTTGTAAGAAGGGGAAGAGACATCAGCCAAGTATGTACACGGAGGAAAGATAAGGTGAAAGATCAGAGAGAAGGCAGCCACCTCTGGGGACAACGACCCTGGTAGTACCTTGATCTTGCACTAACAGACTCCGTAATTATGAGAAAATGTATTTATGTTGTTTAAGCCTCTAGTCTGTTGAATTTTGTTATGACAGTCCTAAAAAACTAATGCAGTGTATAGAGGTTTGTCGGTCGGTCAGTTGGTTTTTCTCTAAATTGTTTTCCATAAATTTGGGCCAATTCATACTCTTTCAGAAGAACTTAAGGAATTCCACTGATTTCCCTGGACCCTCACAACTTGTTGACTATAAGACTTTTAAAATCATTGTCAATCTGAAAAATGTGTTATTTTAATTTGCATTATTTCCCTCCCACTGAGGGGGAAATGTTTTCATTATTGTAGTTGAATTGGCTGCTTTTATTTCTTCTTTCAAGTCTTCTGTTCATTTTTATGTTGGAGACCGGCTTTTTCTCATTTGTGGAATACCTTTATATCTCAAAGATAGCCTTTAGCTCTTAAACATATAATCATAGACGTCTTTATCTTTCAGATACATTGTAAATCTTTTCACCAGGTTAGTACAGCTGACCCTTGAACAATGGGTTTAAACTGTACCCACCCACCTATTTACCTGCGGATTTTTTATAGCAATACAAATGTATATTCTCTTCCATATGGTTTTCTTAGTAACATTTTCTTTTCTCTTGCTTACTTTATTGTAGGAGTACAGTGTATAATACATATCACATGTAAAATATGTTAATTGACTATTTATGTTCGGAGTAAGGCTTCTGGTCTGTAGTAGGCTCTGAGTAGGGAAGTTTTTGGAGAGTCAGAGTTATTCACAGATTTTCAACTAGACAGGGAGTTGAAGTTCCTAACCACTAATTGCTCAAGGGTCAACTGCATCTACCTTTTGACTTAGTTTAAATTATGACTTAGCAAATCTAGTAACTTTTTCTTGTCTGGTTTCTCTTTCTGGGATGAACAGTGCCTTCCAATGTCTTGCCTGCCTCAACTCTGTGAAAATACAGAAATATCACATGTATTTTTATCTAGTCCTTTTTGTTCTGGAATCTATTTGGGGATCACATTAGTGATCTCCCTTCCCTCAATGATGACCAGTTGTCTCAGTATTTTTATTTAAGAACGCAGCCTTTTCCCCAGTTTTAAAATGCCCTCTCAAATATGTGCTAAAATGTTACAATATGCTTGGATCTATTTTTGGTCTTTCGATTCAGTTCCATTGGTCTATTTTGCTTAAATTACATGTGAGCTATTGTTTTTGCTCCTATACAATATGTATTGGTTCCAAATGCAACATAAATAATAAAATGAGACCCCAGATTTCTGTTATTTGCCAAGATTCAAATGATTTTATTTGCTCTGTGTCTCTTTCCCTAATGTAAGCAGATAAGGAGAGCGCTTGCATTTGCCTTGATGTACTCTAATGATGATAAGACTTTAACCTTCTTTGTATTCAGGATTATAATTCTCTGGTATTTACTGGAATGTCATTAATCATTTTAATCACAATAAACTCATTTGATAGTAATGCAAATGTCCTAAGAATTTAGATAGCACTTCCATTTTAATTCACCAATAATTAACTTTACCATTATTTTATAGTGTTATCAGTGCTGGGAATAGAACCTTGCAGATGAACTTTAAGGAAACATCATTCCTTTGTGGGGAAGGGTAGGGGGAGAAGCAGCGTTACAGAATACAGATGTTTCTTAGTGGTCTTAATGCAGCTGTGGGAAGCACTTTCCATTTGGAAGTGATGCTGTCCACAGATGGAGAAAGAAGAATGACCTGAATGCGTCCCATGTGTGTGGCCAATCTTCCCCCTTTACCTGGTAAATCATTCAGCAACAAAAGCCCTTAACACAACTTGGTAAACGTTTAATGCAAAGATGTGCAAAGGGAGCTGGGGGAAGATGTTTAGGATGTGGGAGAGCAGAACAACAGAGTGGCCCCACAACGGTGTGGGGGTGGCAGCGAAGAAGGGAATGGTTGGTGATCTTGCCAGGCTCTAGGGCCAAAAACTCCCAGCTGGGCAATGGAAGGGTACTTAACAGTGACTTTGTACAACCATGAGCCAACTCCTGTTATGTCTGACGTCTGAATTCACAATCCAGGTGTCAGCCCTTAGTACTTATTACATGGCAATTTCACACAAGTCTCTTGTGTGCTCTAAGCCACAGTTTACCTCAACCATGATATGGAAATGATCATATATCTCTTGGATGACCAAAGAATTAGAGTAAATATTTTATTTTATTTTATTTTTTCTATTCTACTTTATTTTATTTTAATTTGTAGAGTGACTATTTTAAACTAACCAGCAGAGTAGCTGAAACAAAATAAACTCTTTAAAAATCATATCTTCATCACTGAGATTATCATCATGGTGCGGTAAGGGACTCATGCCAGAATGGAGGAGGTGGGGGAATTAAGAAGTAAAGATAGGCATTGAGTCTCAACTCTGCCTTTTATTAGTTGTGTGACCTGGAAAAAAAAAATTATACAATCTTTCTGGGATGGTCTCCTGATATGGAAAATGGAGACTAGTAATCCCACAGCAATCTGTGTCTCAGAGTTTTTGTGAGAATAAATTACCTAATGCTTGGGAAAGAGCTTTGAAAACCCTCTAGATATTATTTGCCTTTCAAATGTGAGATCTTATTATCCTTTGGAGACCTCTTAGCAATCCCTGAAACCCTGTAGATGCTGCTGGCCCTGACTCTGAAATTACCTGATCGAAGAATTCTCATGTGTATATATACCACATCTTCTTGATCCATTCATCTGTTGATGGACATCTAGGTTCTTTCCATAGTTTGGCTATTGTGGACATTGCTGCTATACTATGCAACCATCAAAAGAAACGAAATCTTGCCATTTGCGACAACATGGATGGAACTAGAGCGTATCATGCTTAGCGAAATAAGTCAAGCGGAGAAAGACAACTATCATATGATCTCCCTGATATGAGGAAGTGGTGATGTAACATGGGGGCTTAAGTGGGTAGGAGAAGAATCCATGAAACACGATGGGATAGGGAGGGAGACAAACCATAAGTGACTCTTAATCTCACGAAACAAACTGTGGGTTGCTGGGGGGGGGTTGGGAGAAGGGGGGTAGGGTTATGGACATTGGGGAGGGTATGTGCTTTTGGGTAAATTGGAAGGGGAGATGAACCATGAGAGACTATGGACTCTGAAAAACAATCTGAGGGGTTTGAAGTGGCGGGGGGGTGGGAGGTTGGGGTACCAGGTGGTGGGTATTATAGAGGGCACAGCTTGCATGGAGCACTGGGTGTGGTGAAAAAATAATGAATACTGTTTTTCTGAAAATAAATAAATTGTAAGAAAAAAAAAAAAAAAAAGAATTCTCATGGTCCCAGCAAAGGACAAGGAATGGCTAGGGGAAGTTAATGTGAGTAAGATTTGAACTCATTTGGGAAGAATTTTCCAACAATTTGGGATGCGTGATAGAATTCATCTGGGAACATTTTTCAACTAGCCTGAGCTACCTCTTGAGATCCTCCGTTCACTCCATCATTGTCATGGTCTCGTAGAAAGAGGAGCAGTGGCTGTAGAGTGGATGCTGGCATTGGTGAAGAATGAATTCACTTAACAAGCATTTAATATTTTCATCAAAGATGGAAAAGACTTGATCTCAGAATCTGTTAAGGTCCTGGGTGGTAAGCAACAGAAAGAGTTCTTAAAACATACACACGCACACGCGCGCGCACACACACACACACACGAAGTGTACCATGGCGATTGCAGAGTTGAGGAAGACTTGAACATCCAGAGTGGGAGAGAAAGAGAAACAGGTGGGTGGATCACAGAAATAGGAACAAATAGATTCTGCTGAGAGAATGATTTGATTCAAACTGTTTTAATATTCTGTCACAACATGTCTCTTCCCTTAAGATTCAAATTTCCTGGAGAAACAATCTGGCTTAATTGTACTTGCCTACCAGAGGGGGGATGTGTGTGATGGAAATCTCTTTAGGACCCCACGGAGTAGGGTACTGGCATATTTCTATCCAGGAGAAGTCAGTTCTGTGACCAATATAATGGGTCGAGGATCCTGGAAGACAGATGTATATGACATTCCTGGCCTTAAGAGTCATAGCACATTGGGGGACAAAGACACAGCTTCTGTGCACAGCTGTAAGACCTCAGTAGAGAGCACCAACTCACCCAGACCTGGGGCTTCTGGAGGGAGAGGGGAGAAGCTGAATGGCACTTTCAGAGAAGAGGAGGAGGTAGTTAGATGAAGGTGCTGGTGGGAAGAGGAGAGGTTCTAAGTCTCCTTCTGATTCTAGGATCCTTGATTCTGAGCACTGAAACCCTGGAACTCAGTGGCCCCTCTGTGTTTTATGATACGTACCATATCCTTGCTTTTGCTTTGTTTCCCCAACTAGATCATAAACTCCCTAAAGGTGGAGGCCTGTCTTACACGCCTTGGGTCAGCCTTCCTGATGTTAGGATGTATGGTTGTTGGGCTGAATTCATACGATTTCAGAGGCCTGGCGTTAATCCCACCCTCCTCATGGCACAGTGAAGGATGCAGGAGTCCAGATGGCCCAAGTAACCTGCCCGCGGCCCCACAGCTGGTTCACAAATGGAACTGGAAGGACATGCTGAAAAGCTCTTAGAAGGTTTTATGGCCCTTTTCTGTTCATTTTAAAATAAGTGTTAGCTGTACATACTTGACTGGATTATAGAATTACCCGTACCGTATTATATATTCATGTAATCATCATACTTTTATCAGGTTGTAAAAGGTAATATTCCCTGACTGGGCTTAGCACGGTGCTGGACGTGGAGGGCGGGGAAAGATATTGATTATCGAGTCCCAGGACTGTAGAAGTAGAATGGATCTTAGAAGATTAAATGCCTAAAGGGGCTAGAAAGAGAACGCAGGTGTGTGAATCAGATGCCTTCAAGGTCCACAGCCAAGGGGAGTGATGCAGCCCGTGAGGAACCCAACAGTACGTGCGCTATTTGAGGGAAGAACACTCTAGTCCACTCAAACTGACCATTGTGCCCTGAAAGTGTTCCATGTTGTCAGCGCCTCTAAGTTTTCAAGAGAAGTTACAAATCTAGATTTAGGGATGCCTGGGTGGCTCAGTCGGTTAAGTGTCTGCCTTCAGTTCAGGTCATGATCCCAGGGTCCTGGGATCAAGCCCCACATCAGGCTCGTGCTCAGCAGGGAGTCTGCTTCTCTTTCTGCTTCTGCCCCTCCCACCCGCTCAAGCTCTGTCTCTCTCTCAAATAAATAAAATCTTTTTTAAAAAATCTAGATTTAGATATAGAATCTTATAATTTTTTTAATATTGGCAAAAAACTAAAACTAATTTTAAACAGAGTCCAATGACACTATTTTTAAAATTCTCCTGATTTATGTTGTCTCTGGTTTAGAGGGTCTTCTTACTTGCCTGCCACTAAGCTACGAGTCCTATGGAGGAAGTTTTGATGCGGAAGAAGTGCCTTCCAGTCAGAAAAAAGAAAAGAGAAACTTAGGCCTTTCGTCCTGGGGGAGTGTAGAAAGGAGGAAGTGGAGGAAATCAGATAGGAGGATTCTTATTATTTTTTAAGACTTTTATTTATTTGAGAAAAAGTGAGAGCAGCAGAGGGAGAGGGAGAAGCAGGCTCCCTACTGAGCAGGGAACCTGATGCAGGGCTTGGTCCCACAACCCAGAGATCATGAGTCGAAGGCAGATGCCCAACCAGCTGAGCCACCCAGGCACCCCAAGGAGGATTCCTATTAATCCATCATCTCTACTTCCTGCTGTGTAGCCATATCTTGACAAGGGGTGGGGCAACTAGTAATGGAGATATCCAAACAGGTATTAAGGGGCTAGGAGCACAGGAGGCCAGAGCCCACTCTTCTGGGCATTAGTTGGGAGAGACTAAAAGGCTCTAAAGAAGGTTTTGCATTTAGCTTGGCACTGTGTCCCCATAGGAGAGCATACTACAAATGTATATTGAGGCATCTACAATAAGAGGTCTGAGTAATATTCCTGTTTCCCCAATGCCTGTCCATACTAAGGGCCATATCTAAGGACCATGTCTAAGACCAAAGATTTCATCTATATAAGCCAAATAATATTCCAAAGAACCAGAGAGATCTGCCAGATCTTAGCAGACACTCTACAGGATCTAGAGGCACTGCCAACCCTGCAGTTCTGCAACAGATCTAGAGGAAAACAGGAGCATTTTTTCACCCTTGACCATGAACATTTACAGAGAAGAGCCAAGATGTCCAAGAGACTCTTCATTCCAGAAGAGATGGAAGTAAGCTTAACGGACAAGATTCAGTTTTTCACCACTATCCCATGGGGCTAGAGGCTCATGAGGGCAGTTGGAAGAATTTTAGGAAGTATAAGGCTTGCATCTTTCCAGTATGTTGGATTTGGATGAAGCACAGGGAAACTCAAACACAAATGCCAGGTTGTATCTGGCCCACAAGTTACTTGTTTGCCGCCATGAATCTAATCCAACCCCATAATTTAATACAAGAAGAAACTGAGGCCCAGAAAGGGAAAGTGTGTCAGGTCACGGAATGAGTTTGTATTTGTATCCTTTAGAATGTTAGCTGTTGGTAACTCATGACTTGGGTAAAAGTAGTTGAAAACATGGAGGTTTATTACATCGCTGAACTAGAATTACAGGGTAGGCACTTCCAAGTTCTGTTCACTCAACAGTTTAATAATCTGGGGATTCTGATTTTACTTTTCCAGTCCTCTTGGTTTTCCCCCTCATGGTCCCAAGGAGGCTGCCCAGCTTCAGACGTCACATCCTCACACACGAGCATTCAGAAGCAGTAAAGGGGTTTTCATTAGAAAGGAACATCTTCTCTTGAAGCCCCCATTTTATTTCATGGTCAGGGTTAGGTCACAGGCACACTGCTAAACCAGTCACCTGCAAAAGGCAATGAGACTACTGTGGTTGGCTTTGACCAGTCATGAGTCACCCTCTGAGGCTGAGCCCACCTCCCCTGAGCAAATTGCCACCAGTTATCAAATCATAGTCAGAGTCTTGTCAGTAAATAAGGCAGGGGGCTAGCATAGCCGTTGATGGGGCATATGACCCTGTGATGAAGCCAGATGCAGGGTCCAGGTCTCCTGCCCTTGCCACGCTCCTCCACCCCATGCCCACAAGGAGAGGGCCCCTGACTACGAAACTGAAATTTTGGGGTTCTCAGAAACTTAGCAAAAGGCACCAGAACATATTTTAAAAGTCTTCTGAATTGAGTCATTTGCCCAGTTTTCAAAGAAAAGCTCTGTCAATGAATTGAAGGAAAGCATTTCTATTTCCCTCGGGAATGTGTCTATTACATATCATGCTTTCCTCTTTAATTTAATTGAATGTAATGGATTCAATATAAATATGTAATCTATAATATATAACATGATGTATTAAATATAACAAATATTTAATGCAAATTTAATACAGATCGGTTGCACTCAAATCTTACCATAGTCCTCTGAAGTTAGTATCCTTCAGTTAGTTACTATCCTTACTTTCCAGATGATGACACTGAGAACTAGAAAGGTTTAGTATTTTGCCCACATTTATTTAACTCGAAAGTAGTCACCCCAGTATTCGGGGGGATGCAGTTACCAGACTGAAGCACAGCGCTGCCCCAGAGAGTTCCCATTGTATTCAAATCCGTAACAGATTTGGGGCACTCAGATATCCAGCACAACCCACTCCTTTGAAGCTCATAGTGTAAAAAGAAAAAAAAAAATATTTAGGTCGTTCATTTTATTTTTTGTTCCCCCAGAGTTTTCTCTGAAGTGTTACACTAAAAATATGTCATTCTATTAACGTCTTTTTTATTCCCTTTCCCAAACCTCCAAAGCCTTAAAAGGTTTTACCTTTGCCAAGTAGAGAAATTGCCTTGATTTCTTAAAGTGACAAAAATATGCCTGGGCGTTGGACAAGGCATCCCAGCGGCCTCACAGGTAAAACCATCAGGTAGCTGACTCCCCGATGCATGTCTGCACAGGAGGCCCGGTGAGGGCCCACGGACTGGTAGACATCTGTCTTGCTTTGGCTCAGAATCTTTTCTTCAGTCATAACCCAGTGTGGCGGGGTCAGGAAATGGAAAACACCCCGCTCCGACCTCAGTCAGGCAGCCCTGCATTCTGATGCCAGCTCCTGGGGTGATGGTTGTGACTGTGGGCAAGGATCTTCAGGTCTCTGAACCTCAATTAACCTCTGTGTACAGTGGGCAGGAGAACTGCATCATGGGATTGTTATGCAGATGAGCTGAGCTGGTTATAGAGCACCAGAGCTCTGCTTGGCATGTGGCTTAGGGGAGGGTCTGATAGCCACGTTTATTATCACGGGTCAGGGTTCCATGGCTGACTCCCTGCATGGTCCGAGCATCTTCTCAAGCCACTACCCTTCCCTGCTAGACAAGACAGATCGGACAGAGGAGAAAGGAGACGAGAGGACTTGACACCCTGTCAAGTAAAGACCAACCAGAAAGCCCAGAGGGGAAGGGATCCCAGCTTCAAATGTTAGAAGGGTTGGCATCGTGAGTAAGAAGGGTAAGGCTTCATTTTCCCAAAGGACAATTAAGGCCGAGGAGCAGAAGCTGCAGGAAGACAAGTGTTCGATGGAGTATCAGGAAGAAGGTTCTTGCAGGCGGCTGGCTGGGTGAGGAGGGACAGGGCTGCCGCATGAGGCAGTGAGCTCTGACTCCCTGGAGATATGCAAACGTAGATGGGGTGACCACTTGTAGTTTATTTTGTGTGTGCATTGTACTGTCTTCACCCAGATTTTTGAAATTGTGGTAAAATACACATAAATAACATTTACCATCTTAACCATTTTTAAGTGTACAGTTCTGGGATGTTATGTATATTCGCACTGTTAAGCAGCCAATTTTCAGAACTCTCCTCATTTTGCAAAACTGAAACTCTGTACCCATTAATATCATCCCAATCCTTCCTCCCCCTGGAGTCTGGCAATCACGATTCTCCTTTCTGTCTCTATAAATTTGACTACTCGAGGGCCTCACCTAAGTGAAATGATGTAGTATTTGCCCTTTAGTGACTGGATTATCTCATTTAATGTCCTCAGGCTTTATTTATGATGTAGCATATATCAGCATTTCCTTCCCATTTAAAGCTGACTAATATTCTATTGCATTGATGCATATACCACATTTTGCTTATCTGTTTAACTGCCAATGGACACTTGGCTTGTTTCCCCTTTTCGACTATTGTGAATAGTGTTGCTATGATCATGGCTGTGGAAATACCTCACAGAGACTGCTTTTACTTCTTTTGGGCATATATGCAGAGGAGGAATTACTGGAAAGTAATTCCATTTTTAATTTTTCCAAAGCAATGGCACCGTGTTACAGACCCACCAACAGTATGTAAGTGTTTTAATTTCTCTACGTCCTTTTCCATACTTGTTATTTTCTGGGTTTTGTTTTTGTGGTTGTTTTTGCTTCTGTTTGTAGCCATCCTAAAGGGCATAAGGTGGTTGAATTGACCCAGTTTTAAGATCTTGGCCAGAGACTGGTCAGTTCTCCTTCTTAAACAGCCAGTTAAGTCACCACCCTTAACCACTTCCCTTACTGGGGTTCTCACACTGCAAGCTACTATCAGTTCACCTGCCTTAATCACCCCAGGGCCAGGTACCATGCCAACTAGGAACAGTCCTTATGCCCCAGAGCCTGCTGAAATTATTCAGACTAGTCAACCCTAAACCCGCTTGCCCTGTCTTGCTCTTTCTGTCCCACAGAAACCACAGTAAAGCCCCTTCCCTCCGCCCATGGCCTATGTGGTGCTTTTCCTGAGTGGCCCTGTGTGGTGTGCTCTGTGATTCCCAGAGAACTCTGAGATAATAAAGCCTTTACACATTCTTGGTCTCTCTTGGTTAACTTGCATCTGGTGATATGACCAGACATTGTAGAGGCCATGCATGATATGGGGGTCTCAATCCATGTCTCTCAGACTGGCTGCATTGTAGACCACAGGGTCCCCTCCCCCAGATCTGATTCAGTGGCCCAGACGAAGTCTGTATTTTAACCAGTTCTCTCACTTATTCCGATGTAGAGGCCCAGGGATCGGCTCTCCTACAACACAAGATTATGTAATTATTAAGAAAGGAAAATAGAAATAAGGGAACAAAAATAGTCCCATTAATTAGATCTGTACAGAGCCTGTTTACAAAGCCTTTCATGGTCTCCCCCACCTTGAACTGTGTCAGCAGGTCCGGGAGGGGAGAGCGTTCTGAAATTTACAGGGGAATCTGAGAGTGCCCTCCCAGGGTCAGAAGGCTTCTAAGGGAAAGGTAAGGATTGGAATTCTGCAAATGTGTTTTCAAAGGCTCAGAATAAAGAAGCTAGCATTTAAAGGCGCTGTCTTCATTGTCAATGAGAACGAGAGAACAAACCTGCTAAAAACAAAAGAGATATTCCGAGTTTTAGCTCTCTTAGTCACCGGCTTTCTTGAGTTTATGAAACACCCAGGTACTCCTTGTTGACATGGGGGACGAGCAGCTCCAGCAGCTCCTGGACTCCAGGGCCATCCAAGCTTATGGTCATTTCTAAAATACCATGAGGAGGTCTTTGAACGTACCTAGCTAACTGCCCTAGCTAACTGCCCCTTGGGAGGACCGAGTTTCTCTTCGTCCTGGCAAATCCAATCCCGTCAAGAGGAACTAGAACTCCAAATGCAGACCAGCTGCCTTTGCAGCAGACAATTCATTCATTCAGGCTGTGACTCAGCAGCATGGAGCAAATACTGGCTGTGTGCAAGGGCTCCCCTGTCTCCCTCCGGGAACTGGGACCAGAGTCAGAAAGTTGGGCCCAGGCTCCAGCGATAGAACAGATGCAAACCAGGAGCCCATACGTGTATAGCAAATGAATATGCAACAAAATTAGTAAGTTAAGGATTAGAAGTTCACCTTTGACCCTCCACCTAATAATGCACCCACCCCTTGGCAAATGGGAGGGATTGACTTATCCAAGCACAAGCAGGACCCACGGAGCCCCTACACAGCGTCATTCAGGCATCATGAGAAGGGCTCAGATCGCTCAGGGACTTGTCCCATGTCCCCTCGTTTATAAGCAACAGAGCCCAGGCATGAGGCCCTTGGAAGATGAATTCTGTGAAGGTAAGTGTCCAGCCTGGAGCAGTGCCCTGCAGCAGGTGCATTAGACCGAACCTGGGTGGGCTCAGACCCCAGAGCCCCTGCCATTCTTCTCCTTGAGCCCAGAGGGTGAGCACGTCAGTGTTCCCTGCCTGCGCCCTGCAGAGCCACAACAGGAGACCCGGCTGGGAATCAACGCTGCAGGCCCCAAAGATCAGGGCCGTGGTCATGCCTCTTGCCAAGGAAACCAGGCACTAGGAGTTCCTCGATTTGATGGGAAATTCAAAAATAGAAGCAGATGAAGAGCCCACGGCACAGCCCCTGCCTGTGGCTGCGGAAGCCCCCTCGGGCACAGCTTTTATTTGCAAGTCCCAGCCGTGACCTAATTTAAATCCTTTCATTTGTGTGATAAATGAAAATGCCAGAATGGGGGCCCATAGGGCTCTTTGCTCTCCTCAAAAGAGACCTCTGTCCCTTGGGTGGCAGTGGGAGGTGACACTTCTGTGGAAGCCAAATGGTGACACCCTCACGGACACAGCTCATATGTACGTCCTCTGCTGTTTGGGGGACAGTTACAGACCCCTGGAGGACCCTACAGAAGGGGAAGCAGGGAGCCCTAATCCGGACTAAAAAAGAGGATCCTAGAGAATGGCAGCATCAGAACCACGGGCGACCTAACGTAATTCCGAGTTTGCCTTCAGAAATTCTGATTCAAGTCTTAGTGCAGCCAGGGTTCTGGATGTTTAACGGGCACCCCCACCCCCAGAGTCATTAAGATACGGGTGGATGAGAGCTGGATTTTGGCCTGATTTGAATCCTGATCCATACACCTGCTATGTGGCTTTGGAAAAGTCACAAAACCTCTGTGAGCCTCTGTTTCTTTACAGAGAGCAGCATGTACTTCATAGGTTAGAGGGAGCTCTAAGGGATATAATGTTAAAGGTTGGATATTATTAAAAGGCTTATAAACAACTGACTTTTTAAAATTCTTTTTATTTTTTTTAAAGATTTTGTTTATTTATTAGAGAGCAAGCGGGTGCAAGAGAGAGAGAAGAAGCAGGGGTGAGGGGCAGAGGGAGAGGGAGAAGCAGGCTCCCTGCCGGGCAGGGAGCCTGATGTAGGATTTTATCCCAAAACCCGGGGATCACGACCTGAGCCGAAGGCAGATGCTCAAACCACTGAGCCACCCAGGCCTCCAACTGACTTTTAGAAAGACATGCTGGGGCACCTGGGTGGCTCAGAGGGTTAAGCCTCTGCTTTCAGCTCAGGTCATGATCCCAGGGTCCTGGGATGGAGCCCTGCATTCGGGCTCTCTGCTCAGCAGGGAGCCTGCTTTCCCCTCTCTCTGCCTGCCTCTCTGCCTACTTGTGATCTCTGTCAAATAAATAAATAAAATCTTAAAAAAAAAAAAAAAAAGGACATTCTGTTTTGTTTTTTAGGAAGCTTCCAGGCACGTACTAGATCTGGGGCCCAAAGCTCTGGGTTCAGGGCCCCCCTCTGGCATTCTCTGAGTCTATGATCAGTTTCCCAACCTCTCAAAGCATCCTTTTATCTGTAAAATGGGGAACCTTCCTAGCACCCACTACCCTGGATTGTTGTGAAGAGAAAAGGAAAAGCCTGGTGTGAAAAACAGTAGAAGTTACAAAGCACTTTGTAGACTGACCATTATTTGTATAATAGCAGAAAAGGAAAGGAATGGGTTCCAAAGTGTCCCCCGTCAGCGGCCCTGATGGCCTGCTTTCCCGAGCATTACAGACTTATTTTCAGCTGCAGCATCCATTTCTATGCAAACAATTACTGTGCAGTAGGCCTTCACCGCCGCTCCTGCACGCGAGGTGCTAGCTGCAATCTCGTTTACATTATTAATTTGCTTCGTAAACCTTTTCAAGTCAAGTTCGCGTAGAGGTGAGCTGGGAAGCAGCCGCAGCACGGGAGCTTGGAGGAAGAGAGCCTGCAAAGCACACGCGTGTGCATACGGCTCATTTTGAAATGCAAAGTCAGAAAAAAGTCTGTATGTTTTTGTGTTGTTTAATTTTTAAAGGTTTGTTATTGTATGGTTCACTGCTCTAGCTAACTTAGATCACCACCTGTATTGGTTTCTTAGGGCTTCCATAACAATGGGTCACAAACCGAGTGGCTTACAACAACAGAAATGCGTTGTCTGACAGTTCTGGGAGCCAGAAATCTAAATCAAGGTGTGCACAGGGCCACGCTCCTTCTGAAATCTACGGAAGAGAATCCTCCCTTGCATCTTCCCAGTTTCTGGCTTTTGCCAACAAGCCTTGGTGTTCCTTAGTCTGGAAATGCGTCACTCTAATCTCTTGTCTGTGCACAGGTAGCCCCCTTCCCACTGTGAGCTTCTGTGCTCTGCTTTTAAAGAAAGCATTTGTTGGGTGAAGGACCCTTCCCACTCCAGGAAGACCTTACCTGAACTTAATTAATTATATTTACAAGGACCTCGTGTCCAAGTAATGTCAGATTCTGAGGTACTGGGGGGTTATGACTTCAACGTATCTTTTTGGATATCTTTTTGGATAACGTATCTTATTCAACTGATAACACTACCTAGCATACAGTTCTTTATTTATTGGCAGAAGATGAGCTTCCAGAGAGCAGGGATTCTGTCCATTGTTTCCCTGTGTCTAGAGCAAAGGTGGGCCTGTAAAAGAACTAAACCCTGCCCTGCTGTTAAAGAACGACTCACAGCTATGCAGCCTGAGACGAGAAATAGACATAAGGCTTTGGGGTTTGCAGAGTCTTGGCTATGAACCTGATCCCAGCTCCGGTGCTCTCTGTTCTAGTGCTGGTTTCTTAAACTCTGCTTACCCCTTTACACAACAGACCTGGCAATATTCCACGACATTATCGTTTTCATTCTTGGGCTGTAGCTATCTCTGTCTCCTTAGGCATTGTCTCTAGCATCCAGTTTCTCCACTTCTTTTTTTTTTTTTTTTTTTTTTTTTTTTTACCTTGAACAAAATGCATCCTCCATGAGTTTCTGTTTTCTGGTCTGTAGAATGGGGTGGAATAGCAGCGCCCAACCTAATCACAGGATCTTTAGGAGACTGAGCTGGGGCCATGCATGAAAGCGTTTTGGAAATTAACCATTTGTCGGATTCTTATTATCAATTTGAAGGTGCTATTAATGCCATTCATTTAGGTTGGCTCCTCCTCAGGTTCAAAGTGCTTCCTTTTCATTTATGTTAGTGATTCCTTTTTACAGATCGACTAAAGCCCAGAGAGGTTAAGTAATTTACATAAGATCACAGAGCCATTTGCAAGGCTAATGCTAAAAGCCTCCCAACTCCTCATGCCCCTGTCACCCTTTCCCCAGTTCTCTGCCAGCCTTGTGGTCACACAGGAGAGACCCAGTAATGAGGCCGGCAGTTTCCTCCATTTATGTAAATGTAGGAAGGGACTCTGGCAACCTCTAATTAGTGCATTTTACCTCCTCTTCTTCCCTGGTAGGTGTCTTTTTAATGGATGAGGATGTAAAGATCGAATCAGTAGCCAGAACACAAGAGTGGCAGGCCCTGCCTACCAGTCCTGAAGACTAGGGCTGTGTGATTGGGTTTCCAGGGGCATATGTGAGTCCCTGTTCCCTGTCATCTATGGGATGAAAAACTCCTGAAAATCTCATGGCCTTTGAAATCAAATGACCCTGAATTTGAATCCTGGTGAGTTTGAAGCTGTGTGATCTAAGAACAATGCTCTATCTTTCCAGTTATTTCCCTCATGGATAACATGGAGATTAAACAAGGATAAGGGTTAAATGAGATAATTTGTAACTAGTACTTAGCTCTTGGCAGCAGACAGGAATTCAACAAATGTTCGCTACTTAGCTTCCCTAACTCCACCAGAACCAGTGCCTGCCCTAACTCACATCCTGTGGAACAGCAGCCTAGACAGGGGTCCGTCTTGTTTCCCTCCTCTCTGCCTCCTCCAGATCCTCCATCCCCTCCCTACCTCCAGGCACTAGCTAGGGTCCTGGGAAATGAAAGGGTCACTCTTACCTTACTGAGGGCATGGCTCTCTCCTCGGGGACCTCTGCTTCTGGGTCCACCTCACTCCGGGGTGGACCCAAGCTTGGAAACATCCCTAGGACGTGGCAATATGAGCATCTGACATCTCCAGCTACCATTTTTCCAGAATCACTCTTCCCTTTCTTTCTGGCCCTTGTGGAACACCCTAGGTGCCTCAGGGACCAAGCTGAGGACTGTAAGACCACCTCCTCTCCACCCAGCAGTCAAGGGAACACGTTTTCCTCATTTGATCATTCCACGAATGCTTCGGGTCATGCATTCAGCAAACCTCTGTAGCATATACTCTGCCAGGACCCGTGCTGGGCGCCATGAACAGAATGAACAAGGCTGTGGCTGAACACCTGGTGGCAGAGAGCAATGGCTGTGAGTGGCAGGGGGGGTGGGGGAAGGGGCAGGACGGGACCACCGCCAGGCCCATCGAGGGCAGGCCCTGGCTGCTCCCTGCAGTATCTGCAGCCCCTTGGCTGCCCTGACACCAGAGGCTCAGCAACCCAAGGAAACGTTGGGCTCCTTCTTTGTGTCAAGGGTTCAAACCACAATGAATATGCATAACATGCGGTTAAGAGATTATCCTAATGTGTGTTTCACTGATGTCCAAACTCAGAGATTCTGTTTGTTTGAGAGCAACTGTGTGCCCCCGAAGTGTAAGCGCACTGCTGTGTGGGTCCTGGGGCTCCCCTGCCCCTTGAGGTTTTATTCAGATCTAAAAATACTTGAAGGTTCTGACTCAGGCTCAATGTACACTCACTAATAATAATGAATTACAACAAATACAGTGATATAAAAACTCCCGTTTGTTGAGTGCTTACCAGATCCTAGGCACCAAGCACTTATACATGACTCCTTTGGTCCCCGCAATTGCCCATTGAGGCAGGTGACACTCCTGTCCCCTTGGTAGAGATGGCGAAAGTAAGGCACAGAAAACCTCTATAACCCGTTCTATATGGTATGGTTAGGAAGTAGGAGAGCAAGGATTTGAACACAGACAGTCACGCCTTAAATTGACTATGTGCTTGCACTAGGGACCTCACAAAGATTGTTTTATTCAATCCTCACTGCAACTTTATGAGGGAAGCACAATTATTCCCATTTTACAGATGAGGAAACAAAAGCATAATGATAAAGGAATTACTTGCTCGAGACCTCAAAGCTGGTAAGCAGTGGAGTATTGGCTTGACCACCACATGCTAGAGCTTCAGAAATGTGGCTTTGCCCCAACCTCATGCACAGCTGAAGGCTTTTGATTTCCACTTTGATTTTCTAGAGCCTAATGGGACCTCTGAGCCCTAAAATGAAGCCAGTTTATTTCTTCACTGGCTCACTCCAGGATGGCTACTCCTTTCCACCCCTAGGATTTGCCATGGGCTCTACATTCCCGGAATATAACAATGTGCCTTCAGCACTTAAAATTCTATTTTCCAAAGCATGTTCCATGTGATAATTCACTTAATTATTCACTCCAAGTCATCCAATGAAGATAAGAAAGGTTGGGGTTGGTGGCTCTTTTACTGAAGAGGAAGCAGAGGGTTCGGGGGACAGAGATCTTCCCCTCGGTCACACTGCTCATCAGACAGAGCCAGGACCAGAACCCAAATCACGGGTTTTCTTTGGCAATGCTGATTTTCCTGCTTGCTACCTTTCCTATTGGAAAAAACTGATCTCCCCTAGGTTCCTCCATGAATTTTGTTCAATACCTATAATCTGAGGTCTCCCATGTCTCGATGCTTTTGCCCCTGGAAAAGTCGGGAAGAGTTGTTTGTCATCTTCTTGCCCAAACTTACATATCCAGCTGGCAGGAGGGCCCCGAGCTCAACTGCTGTAATTTCTTAGAAAGACTTCAACGTACTTCCCTCAAATTCCTAGCACGCTTTTGAAATAGTGCGTGCCGTTTTTCTGTATCCTTACCCCATTGCACAGCTGCTGGGCTGTAAGACCACACTCTGTGTCACCTCCTGTCTACTGTGAGTAGAACGCTGTGCCTTCAGAGGTTGGTTGTCCCATCTCTACGGCAGTTGATGAGAATGACACCAGAGGCCAGAAGATCAGCCAGGGATTGGATGACCTGATAAAACATCCTTCTCATTCTGTTGTTGAATTCCTGTAAAACACCATGCTTTTTACTTAGAGTATGTCTTCTTCTACACGTCATCCCCTCTCAAATTGTGTTGCAATCCTCACCCCTACCCCCAAGTACAAGTATGAAACCTGTTACCAAGATGCTGGGACTCAACATTACATAGTCAAGTAGCCGGTAGACAAGCCAAGTAGTTTCACTGGGAATGGGAATGAGGGCAAGGGTCATTTCTAAGTAGAATATAAAGTAAACAAAGAGATATTCTGAGCTGAGAAAATGGATTTCATACCCTGCTTGCCAATATTTGTAAATCCCATTGCAAAGACTGTGTTCTTCTTTGAGAATCAACAGTGGTGTACTGGGAATGGCCCTGAACTTGGACTCAGAAATTCTGCCTTCAAGTCCCAAATCCTACCCTCAATGGCACTGTGACACTGGACAAACCACGCTCTCTACCCCAATGCTCTTATCTATGAGGATCTTTTACAGGAAAGAACCACTTTTTTCTTTCTCTCTGAGCCAAGTGAGCCCAGGGCCTGACCCACAGTCTGAAGACCTATTCTGAGGTGATTATTGATGTGCTTACTGTTTAATTTCCATAAGGACAGTGCTGTGTTCTTTTTTTTTTTTTCTTTGCTCTTGAAAGAAAGAACGAAGAAAGGAAGAAGCAAGAGGAAAGAGAAAAAAAATGCCAAAGGTTGAAAGGCATGAACATTTTATGTACATAAAACCCAGCTCTAGCCCCGACCCACCCATAATAGTGTGACTTGACAGATAGAGGGGAAACCAGCCACACAAATTTTCTGCCCTGACAAATCCCCACCTCATTGGTGAGTTTCCACATTTTAATATTTTCCATTATGAGAAACCTTTCTAGAAGTTTTTTTTACTTTTTTCTTTCTTTTTTTTTTTTTAAAAAGATTTTATTTATTTATTTGTCAGAGAGAGTGAGCACAGGCAGACAGAGTGGCAGGCAGAGGCAGAGGGAGAAGCAGGCTCCCTGCTGAGCAAGGAGCCTGATGTGGGACTCAATCCCAGGACGCTGGGATCATGACCTGAGCCGAAGGCAGCCGCTTAACCAACTGAGCCACCCAGGCATACCTAGAAGCTTTTTAAAATCAGTTTTAAAATAAATGCAAAAAGAGCATAGTTAAAATCCTTGTAGGGCAGTGTTTCATTAATAACCCAAATTTATAAGACTGAAAGAGTTGGAAAATTGACAGGAAAAAAAAAATGACAAGAAAATACCTGAGCACTATTTTTATATATGTTGTTGAGTCTTGAAAAATGTAGAGGTTCGGAGTGCTGACCCCTTTTGCAGTCAAAATCTTCATATAACTTTTGATTCCCCAGCATCTTAACCATTAACAACTGACTGTTGACCAGAAGGCTGACTGATAACAATTGATTAGCACAGTTTTTACGTTATGTCTTAAATGGTGTACTCTTACAATAAAGTAAGCTAGAGAAAAGAAAATATTTTTATGAAAATCATAAGAAAGAGAAAATACATTTACAGTACTGTCCTGTAATTATCAAAAAATATCCCTGCATTAAGTAAACGCACACAGTTCAAACTTCTGTTATCCAAGAAAACAAATTTGTTCCAAAAGAGTTTGTAAGAAAGTTGTTTGGCATTCAAAACACATTTTCTGTTTTAACAAAGGCAGCGATGGCTAGGTTATTGTTTAGAAAACCACAATAGCTGGGGCGCCTTGTGGAAGGAGAGAGAGATCACAATTAATATTTTATTTATTTATTTGATAGACAGAGATCACAAGTAGGCAGAGAGGCAGGCAGAGAGAGAGGGAAGGGAAGCAGGCTCCCCACTGAGCAGAGAGCCCTGAGCGGGGCTCGATCCCAGGACCCTGGAATCATGACCTGAGCTGAAGGCAGAGGCTTTAACCCACTGAGCCACCCAGGCGCCCTGGCACCCCCACTTCTTGGTGGCTACTTCTCTACTTTTACTACATTGTCTCCTACTCTCACTGCCTTGTCATTGTAGGCATCCCCCCAGAATAACCTCATTCATATATTGTTTCAACATCCATTATTCTGCCCCAAATCCAAGGTCTGTGTCCCTGGTCCTAAGTGACACTAATTGTCTGCTGGATAGCCCCAGGTGAATAGCGCAGTCACCTCAGAGAACCAGACCCCAACTCCCTCCTCCCCCTCCATTCTCCTGCCACCTTCAACTCTGTTTCAGTGGAAACCAGCCTCAGCCACCTGGTATCCAAACTGGAATCTGAAATTGTTTCACCTTCCACCCTCCTCCTTCCCCCACTGGCCTCACACGACAGCCCCACTAATCTATCCCAAATTTGTTACCTTGTCTCCATCCCTAAGAGAACACCTTTGTCATCTGGTTCCTAGGTCATTGTCAGAAAACAATCTTCTTACTTCCTGTTTCACCACTTCCAGTCCTTCTGCCATCATGCCTCTGGGAATGAAGCAGAAATTGGAATGCTTAACTTTCTTGTGGAACCCCGTTAGAGCACCGCCTTATGTGCTCATTAGCAAGGAGGGCCACCTGGGACTTGTCTCCGCCCTACCTCTCCAGTCTCGCCACTCACTGGGATGCTTCTGCAGAGGGACTCCTGAAAAGGACCCGATTCGTGTCCTACACACAAAAGTCTGTTCACAAGACCATGCTTTTTCTCACACTGTTTCTCTACATGGAATGTCATCCCCTCCCATTTGAAACTCACTCATTCTCCAGTACATTCCTCAGCAATCATGCCTCCAGGAATTATAACCACACTTTCTCATGGTGGAGAGAAGCCCTTCCCTTACACAGTGATAGCATCAGCCTCCCCCCTACCACCACACCCGCATGCTGTCCTGTAACTACATCTCTTCTTGCCTGTCCTCCTGGACAGTGAGTTCACTGAAAGCAGAAATCCTGCTTTGTTCATTTCTGTATTTCTGGTGTTTAGCAAGGGACATACATACCACTGAGTGGGTGCTGACCTCGATTCGGTTTGTGAAGTTAACCTTAAGCCGGGATTTGGGGAATGAAAACTGATTCATGGCAGTTGCTTCAGTAGGGTGAGAAGAAGCTAAGCTAGTTTTGGAATGTCTCATTCGGGAGAAAAACCTCACCCAACACTGCCCCGCCCCCGCCCCCCCCTTCCCCCCCCCCCCCCGCGCCCCAGCTGTGGCAGGGTCCAGAGGGAGGCCAGATTATAGCCACACTGCTAGGACTACTCAGATCTGTTAAGGGAACCCAGAGGAGGGTGCCTGCAAAAAGCTGTCTTCATTGGGAAGGGAAGTGAGTCTTCTCAACTGCTCTGCGTCTTTCCTGTGTACTCTTTGTTTGAAGGTACAATGCATTTTGTCCGCTAGGAGACGTAACACATTGCTAGTCCAGACTCTGTCTTGGAACGTGACCCCAGCATTTGGCCCCCTGGTCAGTAATTAGTGGTGCCTGTTTCACGTCTTGAGGAAAGCAGCTCCTTGCAATCACTTCTGTGCCACTTTGTGCCTATAAATTAATCCATCAAGAAGATGGTGTTTCCTTCCAGCTCTTAAGGGATTCACACCACTTATGCAAACTCCTGGAGGCTTGAGTCTGAGTTTAGATGCCCTAATGAGTTCAGGAGTAGAGCTTTTTAACTGGCAGGCCTACATTTGCATATAGAAGGATGTTGGCGCAGGCAGCGGTGGGCTCTCAGGTCTGCCATTCCCTCAAGTGTCCCCATGTCCTCACATGAAGAGAAGGAGACTCAAGTGGTCTGTGAAGTTGCCTGAACCCTGAAAATTCTCCATTTTCATTCTGTGGAAGGCTCTCCTGAATCTGTATACATTGGACCCAACTCAGCCTCTCTAGGATGCATTTCCTCATCCCTTCATTTATTCATCCATCATCATTACTATCACACACCTGCTCTGTACCACAAAGCCAGCAGTCACAGAAGGACAGGACTCTCCCAAGGGAGAGGCTGACATCCGGGCTCTACCCTTTATCGAGACAATGCTTATAGACATCTAGGCCCTCATGGGATGAGGAGGAGATGGGAGGGAAAACAACCCACATTTACCGAACAGTGGAGGTCAGGTGTAGCAAACAGACGGCACAGCTTCGGGACTCATTCTCATAATGGTCATGGAAGGTAATGTTAGTGGCACGCAAGTTGAGATACATCTGCTCTTCCTCAGGTAGATGGGGAAGTGGAGTGGAGTGAAAATACATGGTCTTAGTGTGATCACATCTAACTCTCCCCCTTTATGTGACTTTGGGCAAGATATTTCACCCCTGAGAGCTTCAGATTCCTGAACTGTAATGAGAGAATAATGGTATCTCACAGGCTTGTTCCTAAAGATTCTGAGAGCTAAGGTAGGTCAATTTCCTAGCACCGTGTTCAGTATCCAGTAAGTGTTTACAAGTGTTACTCTCTCATCTACACGAGTTTCAGGCCTTTTGAAGCATACAGAGATGACTAAGACAAGATCTTAAGCCCTGTGCTGACACACAGCTTACTAGATACATCAGTTAACAAGGGTAGTCTGTGTTAAACACCAGGAGAGTCACATCCTCAGAAAGTTCAGCAGAAGAGAGGAGAACAGGGGAAGTAAAGGTAAAGCTACAGATAGAAGAGAGATGAGACGGATCGTTGGATGGATGGATGGAAGGAAGGACAGATAGATAAACTGATGGATGATAGACAGATTGATGCAGGCAGATAGACACACAGACTTGTGTTAGAAAGACTCCCATTATTAATGCGGTGAATGAAAGAGATGGCTGGTTAAATGGTTTATTAGAAGGCATGAAGTCGGGACGCCTGGGTCACCTGGGTGGCTCATTCCATTAAGCGTCTGTTTTTGGCTCAGGTCATGATCTCAGGGTCCTAGGATTGAGTCCTATATCAGGCTCAGTGGGGTGTCTGCTTCTCCCTCTCCCTCTGTTCCTCTCCCTGCTCATGCTCTCTCTCTTTCTTTCTCTCTCTCAAACTAATAAATAAAATATATTTTTAAAAAGGCATAACATCACAATACTCAATGGAAGGTATCATCCACATAGAAGGTGGATAAATACAGTAAAAGGGAGATAGGAGATACAGTAATTCAGCAGCAGATGGCATAGAATCAAAGGATCCCATGGCTGAGCTATCAACTGACCACACTCCCGTGTGGGAGTCCTTTTACAGCATCCTACCTCAAGTGCCCTAGCCTCTGTGAGAGCAGAGAGCTTGCCACTGCCCCTGCTCTGGAGAGGGCATGTAATATGTATTGATAGTCTGCTCAGTGTCATGCTTCTCCTATACATTATCCCAGATCCCCTCAAGTGCTCTCGAGGAAGACATTCTCATCCTCATTTTATAGAAGAACATACTGGGGTACACAAATCTAACAGCCGATGAAGGGACCCAGAATCCACACCAGGTCTTTGGGGCTCCAAAGCCTGCTGAGTCTGCCGAGCATATTTCTGTTCTAGAAGAGACATCTCCTGAGGTGTCATTCTTGACCAGCCTGAGAACTCTCCCCTCAAAAGCCCTTCTTAACAATAAAGAAAGGTCTTGCCCACTTCCCAATGACTACAGGACTCCCACTGCTTGCTTTTTTTTTTTTTTTTCCCCAATCTGGTACTTAGGACAGTCCATTGTAAATCTCATTCTGTTGAAATTATGTTTTATAAATTCTTTCTTTGTTCTTTCTTTAAATTAGAAAGAATTATCAAAAGCTAATGGAAATTTTAAAGACTTGCTCTTGCTCTCATCCATGCTGACCTGAAAAAAGTCTATTATCTGTCCCATTGCACAACGCAATGTCTTCCCTACAAAAAATGTATTAGTGTCTTTAGCTATTCAAGGGATTCAACTGACTGAGCGTGGTTGGGTCATTGTAACTTGATTTATCTAACTCTTAAAGATTGTCCTTGATAGACTCAGGGCCTGTGTAGGGACCAACTAGGGAACCTCTCTAGGAGTCATGTCATCTGACCTTCAGAACTGAGAAGGCATTAGATGCTGTTGTCACATTTTGTCAAGCAAGGCTCCAGAAAGCAAAATGCCTTTGACTTAAAGAGATTCAAGACGATGGTACATTCTTCATATTCTCCTTTGCAGACCTCTGTTGTCAAGGCCTGAGGTAGCCAACAAACCTAGCAAGTTTTTATTGCAAAGCTACTGCATTTAAGATATTGTAGAAGACACTGAGGGTGTAAAGCTAAGAGCCATTTCTTCCAACAAAGAAACTCCGAAGTGCAGGCAAAAACAAAAACAAAAACAAACAATAATATGGCCTATTTAACAACTATCTCTTTTTTCAAAATTAGCACATGATGTATTATTGTTTCAGGGGTACAGGTCTATGATTCATCAGTCTTACACAATTCACAGCACTCACCATAGCATATACTCTCCCCAATGTCCATCTCCAGCCATCCCATTCTTCTCACCCACCTCCCTTCTAGAAACCCTCAGTTTGTTTCCTGAGATTAAGAGTCTCTTATGGTTTATCTTCCTCAGTGGTTTCATCCTGTTTCATGTTCCCCCTCCCTTGCCTTGTGGTCCTCTGTCTTGTTTCTCAGATTCCTCATATCAGGGAGATCATATGATAATTGTCTTTCCCTGATTGACTTATTTTGCTTAGTATAAGTCTCTCTAGTTCCATCCGTGTCATTGCATATGGCAAGATTTGGGGGTTTTGATGGCTGCATAATATTCCATTGTATATGTATACCACATCTTCTTTATCCATTCATCTGTTGAGGGACATGTAGATTCTTTCCATAGTTTGCTATTGTGGACATTGCAGCTGTAAACATTTAGGTGCACATGCCCTTTCAGATCACTACATTTGTATCTTTAGGGTAAATACCCAGTAATGTAACTGCTGGGTCACAGGGTAGCTCTAGTTTCAACTTTTAGAGGAACCTCCATGCTGTTTTCCAGAGTGGCTGCATCAACTTGCATTCCCACCATTAACAACTATCTCTTGTAAGTGCTGAGCACAGGTATTATAATAATCTGAACAAAGTGATGTACGAACACAATCAGTATCAGGATATTCTCTGCAACATGTGCAGTATTAAAAGTTTCAGTGTCTATTTGAATACCTCCAAGTCACAGTGTCCTCAATACTCCACAAAACAGTTTACATCTTTGAAGGCCAATTAAGATACTGGGATAGAATAAAGGCTCTGGAGCCATACCATTTGGGTGCATTGTTTAAGCTCTCTGTGTCTCAGTTTCCTAAATAATACAGTGGGGCAATAATAGTACTTATCTCCTTGGGCTATTAGGATGACGAAATAAATTAATGCATGTAACTACGCATGTGAGTATTAGTCACTATTGCTGTGATAAAGAAATGCTAGAAAACCTTCATATACTAGGTAGAAAGCTGCCTAGTTCTAATTTATCCAGTAGACCCAGTGCCATCCCTTCCAACAGACCCACCTGAACCAGGCTCAAGTACTGCACAAAAATACTCAAAGCTGGTTGGCTCCATTGCAAAGGAAGGAAAGTACTGTGATATACTTTTCTTTTTAAGATTTTATTTTTTTTTATTTGAGAGAAAACGAGAGAGAGAGTGTGTGTGCACAAGCAAGGGCGAGGTGCAGAGGGAGAGGGAGAAGCAGACTCCCCACTGAGCAGGGAAACTTGATGTAGAGATTTGTTCCCAGGACCCTGGGATCATGACCTGAGCCGAAGACAGACTCTTAATCGACTGAGATGCCCAGGGGCCCAGGTTCTGTACTATTCTCACCAGAAGAAAATGCTACTCATCACATGCCAATAGTGATCGTGTTCATTTCTGGTGAAGGACCTGAAGACCCAAAGATGGGGTTTGCTTATTACTTTGCTTGGATTTCATAACTAAAGGACTAGGTCTCTACTGAGCAATTTCCGTTATGCAAAACCTCTGTTGTTGATACAACAGGAATTGGAAAGGATCAGTAAAAAACAGTTTCATAGGGGTGCCTGGGTGGCTCAGTGGGTTAAAGCCTCTGCCTTCGGCTCAGGTCATGGTCCCAGGGTCCTGGGATAGAGCCTTGCATGGGGCTCTCTGCTCAGTGGGGAGCCTGCTTCCCCTTCTCTTTCTCTGCCTGCCTCTCTGCCTACTTGTGATCTCTCTCTGTCAAATAAATAAATAAAAATCTTTAAAAACAAAAAACCAAAACAGTTTCATAGTGTGGCGTTTAGAACTTCAACTCTGATATGTGATTTAAATTTAAATCTCAGCTCTGCCACCTTCTAGATGTGTGACCTTGAGAAAATGACTTAAATTCACTGAGCTTAAAATTCCTCATCTATAAAATGAGATGGTAATAATAATGGCTGTCACACAGGGTGGTTGTGGGAAATAAATGAGATGATATTTTTAAGTTACTTGCAATAGAACCTAGAATGTAATAAATACCAAGTTAACATTGAATCCTTATTAACATCCTGTAAGTTCACAGTCTGATGCAGAGGGAGAGACAGAGACAAATGGGTACACAAGAAGCTATGATTATATCTCTGTTGTACACAGCTAGTGTTCAACGGATAAACACCGAAGACAATGGGAGAAGATAAAAATTTATTCTTGAGGAGCTCTTGTTGCATTACATGGTTGCAGGTTCAAACAGTTGCAAACAGAGGGATAAGAAAGTTTTTTTTTTCTATCATTCATTAATTCATTCATTCAGCTGTGCCTTTGGTGTGCCTCCAGGGAGCACGAGGGTTTGATTTGCTTATTGGGGAGGGCAGAATTCCCAATAGAGACAACAGCAAAAGGCGAGAGAGTAAACAGAATGTCCAAGAAAGAGTAAGAACACCATCATGGAAGGGAAGTAAGGTGAATGAGAAAAGCAAAAGGATAGAGTAGCAGAAAGACTTTGAATGCCACACTAAGGAATTTAGACTTTATTCTCTATGCCAGTGTTTTTCACCCAGGGTGGTTTTGCAACACACACCCCTACCCCCGTCTCCACCCATGGGACTTCTGGCTTTGGGGAATATCTGGAGACATTTTTGGTTGTCATAACTGGAAGGATGCTGCTGGCGTCTAGCATGTAGAGGCCAGGGATGCTGTTCAACATCCTACAATGCCCGGGAAATCCTCTCCCCACCCCACCCCACTGAGGAAAGGTCCAAACAGTTAATGGTGCTGAGGTTAAGAAACCCTACTCTCTGCACTGGGAGGATGGAGCAGGTTTTAGATCTGGGAGTGAGGCGATAAGACTTTAATCCGATTCCTCAGAAGGATGTATGACTGGGGAGAGGCTGGAGTCAGGGAGACCAGAGGAGAGGGATCGGGGATGGGTTGGGCAGAGGTGCTAATGAGGTCTTGCAAGGAGACAGCTGATTTGAGAGACCCTGCAGGGGAACAGCTACTTAATGACATCCCCAGGTCAGCAATACTTGAAGGAAACGAGAGCACGTAATGGGAATGCAACACACATTACCAAAGTTGTATTCCCTTCCAAATGTTTTTAAATAAATTATCAAGTTGGGACAATTTGAAATTTACAGAAATGTTGTAAAGATCGTACAGAGAATTGACACATGCCCCTCACCCAGTTTCCCCTGATGTTAACACCTTACATAACCATGGCGCTTTTGTCGAATCTAAATAATAGACTTATTTTGGATTTCATCAGTGTTCGCACTCAGGTCCTTTCTCTCTTTCAGGATCCAGTCCAGGATACCATGTTGCATTTTGCTTCATATATATTTTATGTGTATAGGAGGGTTTTTTTTTTTTTTTAAGGAAATAAATGCATTCCTAATGGTTCAAGTGAATTCCTTGCTACAGTTTCTGAGCAGACCCAAATGAAGTTGGGACTGCTGTGATTTGGTAACATAGCTGTGGGCTCTGCTTGAAGTTCTCAGTAGCTACAATCTGAAGGAATCCATTCTGCAACTGACACTTTATTCTGTCAATGAAATCACCAAATTAAGACAACATGTAGCTTTAAAAGGATTCATTTTTTTTAACATTTTAATTTATGTATTTATGTTATTTATTTATTTATGAGAGAGAGAGCAGGAGTTGGGGGGGAGGGGCAGAGGGAAAGGGAAAGAATCTCAAGCGGACCACCTGTTCAGCAGAGAGCCCAGTGTGGGGTTCGATCTCACGACCCTGAGATCCAGACCTGAGCCACAACGAAGAGTGGGGGCTTAACTGACTGAGCCACCTAAGTGCTCCAAAAAGGTTTCCTTTTAGAAGAATAGCATATCTTTTAAAAATATATATATTTTATTTATTTATTTGACAGAAAGAGAGAGATATCATAAGTAGGCAGAGAAGCAGGCGGGGGGTGAGGAAGCAGGCTCCCTGCTGAGCAAAGAGACCCATGCAGGGCTCAATCCCAGGACCCTGAGATCATGACCTGAGCCAAAGGCAGAGGCTTAACCCCCTGAGCCACCCAGGCACCCCAAGAATTGAATATCTTAATGTCATAGTATGAGAGTAAATTAAAAGAAGGTTCAATTTTTAAAAAAAGAAATTAAAAAAAAATTTAACCCAGGTTATAAAAACAGGTTAAGCCCTTTCAAACAACCCTCAGTAGCCAATATATGTGCTTCATATTTCTGAAGAGCCCCCCAGTGAGATAGCTTTTGTCTCTTCTGCCCTTGCTTGTTAGCTGGGGGCAGCCCCAAGAGAGTTGGCTCAGGGAAGCCAGGTGGGGGTCCCCGACCACCTCGGGTCCTGCTCACGCTGCCTTCCCTCCTTCCTGCCTTTTCTTGCTACATATCCCTCAGCCTTGGTTCTGGTTCTTCAGGGTCCTGATACCCACCTCAGTTCCTTTACTTCTTTTCTTTTGACACAAAATTATATTATGAATACACATGTGTTGAAGAAAATTAGACCCTACAAATAAGCCTAAACGAGAAAATTGAAACTACCCACAGCCCTCCCTCCATCCTATCCTGCTACTGTCCTGACATTCCGTTTTCTAAAATGCACAGATCCCCACACATGTAATTCTCTCTAAAACGTCTCACATGGTAATAATAACGTTAACAAGACTCAGCATTTGTCCATGTACCCAGGCAGCTGAGCCGCAGGATGTCCCATGAAGAAGTACCGTTATTATCTGCATCTCATAGGTGAGGAAACTGAGTCACGGAGGCTGGGTGCCTGGCCTCAAATCACACAGCTGGGCAGTAAGGGAGCTGGGATAGGGATAGGCTGTCCCAGAGCCTGGCAGGGTGCCAGGACACCACACCGCATATTGTTTTGTTGCCTGCTTCTTTCTCTTTGAAATGCATGGTGAACATCTTTCTATGTCAACACATATGTTCTCCTTTTACATTTCTTCATATGCCTGATCTCACGCACAATGCTTCTGGAAATACCCTTAGCCATAAGTCTCAGTTATGTACCATCCAGAGCTGCTTACCTAGTCTTTCATTGTTTCAGTGACTCCTTAGGACGTCTTTGTTTTCAATTCTGCTTCCCAGGCTCCTCACCTCCTTCCCTTCTCCCCGTGCCCACCCCCGACTTCTATACACACGCATGCGCGTGCACACACTCTCCCCTGTACTCACCTCTAGCCTGCTCCCCACATAGCACGCTTCGCCGCACCCCTCCTCTGCCAGCGCACTCCCCTCCGTCCTCCCTGAGTGGAGGGTGCTGCCTTCAGGATGAAAGCTTCCCTGGGGAGTACTCACCAGGGTTCATCCAGATACTCACTTCGACAAAGATCTATCGGACGTGCATAATTTACAGTATTCTGGGGACACCGGGATATGTAGCTCCTCTCCTCCAGAAGCATGCAGTCCCAGTGAATAACTGAAAGGCCTAGAACCAACTAGAATGTTAACTATTAATGTACTGTAGATTCATGTTGTATCATATCGTGTTGTTCTGTATGAAGGTGTTTTAAGAACACAAGGTGGGAGCCGGGAGGAGGTAGCTGTGGATGTTGATTGGAAGGCTTGAAGGTTTCCGGAGGAGGTGACCCAATGATCAAACGATTGTTATGTACTTGTTCTGTCTTCAGTGAGTGTCACAGATGGTGACTGAGATCTGAGGGACTAGATCACCCAGGGGTCAGAGCCTTGAGCCCCAAATGTCAAGGGGAATAGCCTTAGGATGACTAGCCATACTGGCCTTCCCAGGACTGAGGGGCATTCCCCAGGACATAAGACTTTCAGTGCTCAAACCAGAAAAGCTCCAAAAACAAGGATAGGACAAGTTGGTCACCCTATGTAGCAGTGAACAGTAGAGAATAACCTTACTGCCTTCAGGCATATCCTAGAGGAGAAAGCCAGACCACCCAGTAGTAAAGAAATGAAAGAGTAAGAGCAATGGAGAAATTGAGTCAGGGTAAGAGGATAGGGAGGGACTTGAGTGCTAGGTCTTAGGTGAGTGGTCTACATTAGATGGAATAGCTGGGGAAGATCTTCAGATCCATTGTCCTTCAAGCAGAGATGGGGCAGCAAGGAGAGAGGGAGTCTTCTAGATCCCTGGGACCAAACACTCCAGACCAGGGCAATTCAAAGATAGGGGTGGGGGTGAGGGGCAGGGCGGGGAGAGCCCGGTGTGGAATGAGGGAAGTGGCAAGAAGCCAACCCCCCAGGGCCCTACGGGTCATGGGAAGTCCCTGGGATTTTACTCCAAGAGAGAGAATGTTGGAAGGTTCCATGTATGTCGCATCTGGACCACGCTGGCTGCTGTGTGGGAATCGTGTCCGAGGCAGCCGGGGAAGCAGGAAGAACGATTAGGAGGCTGTTGCCGTAATCCAGGAGGGGGAAAAATATGTATCAGACAGCAGAGGCCTCAGACAAGCCTCAGCTTAACATCAACCCATTCATCACTCCTGCAAATTACTTAACTTCTGTTAACCTTTAATCTTCTTATCTATGAAGTGGGGATTAACAAATTGTGAAAGGTAAATGAAATGATGTGTATGTATGAAAGAGACTTAGCAAAGTGCCAGCAGTTCTATTATGAAAATACTAGAATGCCATAGGAATTAAAATGTTAAATCGCTAATCTGATTCTTAAGGCCATTGACTGGCCACACAGAAATCTGAGTGATTATTCAGACAGAAATGCATATTCCGTGCCCTGATCACATTCCCGTAGCTCTGTAAGTGTATGTGCCCTCCCTTCCGATTGCAAGCAAACACATGAACAATTGCCCACGGGTACACAGCAGTTGTGCGCTGCTGTGTCTTTGCTCCTGTGATTTCTTCTGCTCGGGAATTCCTTCCACCACCCCCTGCCCCGTTCTCTTCCACTGGGTCCAGCTCCAAATTTACTTTTCCTGTGGGACCTTCACTAGGTCCTTTCCTCCAATAGAGTCATTTGCTACTTTCTCCTTATTTCCTTGCAACTTTGTTCCTAGTTCTGTTGTGCCCCCCCTTTTTTTAAAGATTTTTATTATTAATTTCATAGATAGAAATCACAAGTAGGCAGAGAGGCAGGCAGAGAGAGAGGGGGAAGCAGGCTCCCCGCTGAGCAGAGAGCCTGATGTGGGGCTCGATCCCAGGATCCTGAGATCATGACCTGAACCAAAGGCAGAGGCTTAACCCACTGAGCCACCCAGGTGCCCCACATTGTGGCCTTTTATGATAGTGGCTTATATATCTATTTTTTTCCTAATAAGGAAAAGGGGAGTGCTTGGTTCTTCTTGAATCTTACTAGGGGCCGCCACTCACTGTGCTGCTCATTTCTGGCCCAGAGCCAGAACTGAAGAAATTCCTCATAAGTTGACCTGGAAATAATTGTGTTCAGAACGTGGTCCATGACGTATGGCTAAGGAAAACCGAAACAGCAAGCTGTCAGGGGAGGTGGGGGGTGGGGGGGCGGGAGGGAGGGAAGGGCAGGTCTGCAGTCAGACCCCTGAGAATGAAACTAGGTCCCATACTTGCAGAGCGGTGTGGCCTTGCCTAGCCCGGTTCACCAGCGCTGTCCAGCAAATTTCCCCCAAACGGGGCATTAAACAGCAATCCTGTGTTGTTTTGTGCAGTGCTCGAGGGATGGCAGTCTGGGAGCAGCATGGCTGGGTGGTTCCGATGTACAATCTCTCAGGTTGCTGGAGAGATGTCCCCCAGACCTGTTGTCCCTTGAAAGCCGGATGAGGCTGGAGGTCCGGCTTCCAGGTTCGCTGTCCGGGTTGTAAGCAGGTTCTCTTGCCTCCCATGGGGCTGCTCTGGGCATGGGGGTTGGCTTCCCTCCAGAGCAAGGGATCTGAGGGAGACTCAGACAGACAAGAGGCTGCGGGGGTTTATACCCCCATCTGAGGAGTGGCAGACCTTATCTTCTGCCACATCCTGTGGTCACACAGCCCAGCCTGATCTGCCATGGACGAGGATTGCTGGGCTATGTAAATGCCAGGAGGCAGACGTCATCGGGCTCATCTTGGGGGTGGCTGCTGCGAACAGGAATGCGAATTATCCCAGTGAAAAAGAAAATGAAAATCCAGGTTCTTAGTTCGTCCAGCTTAAGGGATTCTGATGAAGTTTTAGAATAAAAGTGAGGTTCGGTGGGGTGAGGTCCGGAGCCGATGACCAAGAAAGAATTCTCGAGATGTCTTTGGCGCAAAATGGTGGTTTATTAAAGCACGGGGACAGGACCTGTGGGCAGAAAGAGCTGCTGCGCCTGGGCGTGAGGAGTGGTCCATTACATACTTGCAAGTTGGGACGGGGTCAGGGATAGCATTAAGTCTCTAAGAAATTTTGGAAGCAAGGTTTCCAGGACCTTGAAGGGCTAGCTATTGTTGGGAAAAAGGTTATTCATTACCGGTAATAAAACCTTTGTCATGAGACCCTTTAGCTCTTTATCAATGGGCCAATGCTTGGGACTGATTGTCAACACTATCTTGGAGGGTTTAAAGATAAAGTTTCCAAAGAAATTGTTAAAGGAGACTTATAGCATCCTGGTTGGGGGTAGGGGTCGGTCAGGCTAGGATTGCCCTTTGCCCTTAGCAAAGCCTTAAGGTGGAGGTAGTGGAGTCCCTAGGGGAATGTCACTCTGCCTGTTTCAAGGGCTTGTCAGTGGAAAAGGAAATTTCATAATTTGTCTTCTGCCTCTGTTTCCCACATCAGTTCTAATGGTCTCCCATTATCACTGGGTAAACCCAGGGTCTCTGGCCAGGGACACGGAGTTCTCCAGAACCTGACTCCTGTCTAGTTTCCCAGCCACATCCCCCTTTTGTATCTCGGGCTCCAACTCTGTAGAAGTGTCTGGCCTCCTGGCTTTTCTCAATGCTGTTCCTTGCACTTGGGATGCCTTAATTCACTGTGCGGCCTTAGTAAGCTCTTCATGCTTCCACCATACTTCTACCTCACCACCAACCCCCTGGCACTTCCCCCCAACCCCCAGCGTTCCTTTCCTGCCTCCAGGCAGTGTCCTGGAGGCATGGTTCCCTGCTAGGCCCAGTTATAGGCTTTCTAGACCCTGCGCAGTGTGAAACAACCCCTTCCACACCACTCAGTACAAGAAGGAACTCCACTGGGGTTTCCTGTGGATTTAGATCTGGCTCTGGTCTGTACTGAATGATTTCAAAAGAAGTAACATTTATGGAACTCCCAGAGAACCAGCTGCTGCCTCGTACCTTTGAAGATGTTGTCTTACTTAGTCATAGGTGTTTTCCCATGGGGCAAGGGATTGCCCCTCCTTGGATCTTAGTGAACTCATTAGGAGTATGAGAGTATCTCCTGATTACACCCTGGACACTTCCACTCACCTGTGTCTCGCCCACCATCTGCCCTGCCCCGGGACTCCATCTCCATATGTTCCCTCTTCCATAGCTCCCCGAAGATCCGATCCCATCCCTACCCCTTAGGAGCTTGGGTGACTTTAGGAAAGTTACTTAACTTCCCTGAGGCCACAAAATAGCAACATCTAACAATCATTGCTGGTGCTCTTGGCAATGTTAATGAATCTGTCATTGTCAGGGGTGCCTAGAATGGAATCCAACACCTCAGCGGGCACTAGTAAATGTCCATTCTTTCTTTCCTTCTTGGAGGCCCAAAGCAAACATAGACCCAAATACCACCCCACCTCTTCTACCCAAAACCCATCCCATTTCATCTCCCTTCCCCCACCAAGGTGCCCATTTTCAAAACTATAATGAGATATCGCCTCACACCTATCAGAATGGCTAAAACGAACAAGCCAGGAAAGAACACATGTTAATGATGTGGAGTAAAGGGAACCCTCATACATGGTGGTGGGCTGGCAAACTGGTGCAGATGCTCTGGAGAACAGTGTGGAGATTCATCAAAAAGTGAGAAGAGAACTATCCTATGATCCAGCAATGGCACTATAGGTATTTACCCAGAGGATCCCAAAATACTGATTCGGAGGAACACAGGTACCTTTATGTTTCTGGCAGCATTATCAACAATAGCCGAATTGGAGAAATGGCCCAAATGCCCATTGACTGATGAATGAATAAAGAAAAAGCGGCACATATACATACAAGGGAATATCATTCAGGGTAGAATAAGAAAGAAGGAAATCTGGCCATTTGCAATAACATGGATGGACCTGGAGGGTGTTATGCTACGCACAATAAGTCAGTCAGAGAAAGACAAATACCATATGATTTCACTTGTATGTGGAATTAAAGAAATGCTGAACTTCGTGGGGGAGAGAGGAGAGGTAAACCGTAAGCCAGACTCTTAACTCTAGAAAACAAGCTGAGGGGTGCTGGAGGGGAAGTGGGCCGGAAATGAGTATTAAGGAGGCCACTTGTTGTGATGAGCCCTGGGTGTTGTATGTAAGTGATGAACCACTAAATTTTACTCCTGAAACGAATATCACACCACATATTAACTGGAATATAAATAGAAATTTAAAATGAAATAAAACAAATCATAAAATTTGAAAAAAAATGTAGCCGTATGTCTCACAAATCAAAAATGTTGCTCTCTTGATCTAAGGGGCACTGGGTATGATGTAAGACTGTTAAATCAGTGACCTCTACCTCTGAAACTGATAATACATTATATGTTAATTAATTGAATTTAAGTTAAGGAAAAAAAATTTTTAGGGGCACGTGGATGGCTCAGTGGGTTAAGCCTCTGCCTTCGGCTCAGATCATGATCTCAGGGTCCTGGGATCGAGTCCCGCATCGGGCTTTCTGCTCAGTAGGGAGCCTGCTTCCCCCTCTCTCTCTGCCTGCCTCTCTGCCTACTTGTGATCTCTGTCAAATGAATAAATAAAATCTTAAAAAAAAATTTCTTTTTAAAGTGTTGCCCTGCCTGCTGGAGGTGGGACTCCCAAAAGCCACCCTCATCACAATGGTCCCGGGAAACAGGATTTAACTAAGCTTCTCCAAGGCTCAGTTTCTCTATCTACAAAATGGGAAAAACAAAATCTGTCTGAAAGGATTAGATGAGGTACTATCCTGATTTTTTTTTTTTTTTAAAGTCCCTAGGCTGGGACTTGGCACATAGTAGATGTTCAGTAAATGTGTTAAGCCCGTGCTGGGAGACACACGTTTCACTTCTTCTTGCTAACACTTTGGGCCTCTGAGTTTTCCACAGCCACCACCATAAGCACCTAAATGTGTCATCTGTTTATTAGGGCCTGCCCTCCCTAATTAGGCTCCATGCTGGAAAACTAATTAGGCCTGGGTCTCATCTGTTTGGGTTGATGTCAGCTGTCTTCTTCCCCATCCCTGGAAGCGCTGGGCTCCCTGTCAACGTGCCCAACTTCACTCTGAAGGGAGACTTTCTTCTCATTACTCACCTCACGTAGCTTCATTATTTATGTACAAGTCAGAGATGATCTTTGGCCTTTTTTAATTACATTTATTTTTATTGTCTTCCATAATCCTTTCATATTTTCAATTACCCATTCATTCATTTGGAAGTAGATTTCCCCCCTTTGGCAGAAAAAAAAACAAGTAATTTTACAAAGTAGCTCAAAGGTTTCCCTTCCAAGCAGAATCATTTCGGTTCAGCATTCTGTCCCCTGGTTTCTCAGAGAATTTATAGAAGAAAGGTAATTTCGTAGTTAACAAAAGATACCCACTTTTCTCTCTTCCTTGTCAGCTACACATGCAGGGACTCAAAATAATTTGAAATCATATATTATTATTTTTGCCACAGCTTTGAATGGTAGCAGAAAATAGTCTTTATAAAATAAGTGCTTAAATCAGCTACTTTATTCTTTCAGTTTTATAATTGAATTCCCTACTTCAAATCTCGAAACCCAGCTCCCTCCTGTTTTAGATGTTATTTTATTTTAAAGCTTTTCAGTGATTTTATTCATTTGTTTGTTTTTACAATTCATCTCATCATCCAAGGCAACAATGGGGTGGTGAAACGTTCATTCTCGTATATTTCTTGAAGAAAATCAGCATTCTCGCCATTAATTAGACATTCTCAGTCCCCCTAGACTGAACTAGCGTTTACTTCCCGCTGGCATCTCCCCAGCAAGTGGACGCAGCCCTTGTACATTTGAGAACAGCGTAGCTGAGGTCTGAGAGAAAAGCACGAGAAGGGAACGATTTGGGAAGTTCTGAAGGAAGGAGGGTATCACAGGTGGGATGCTAAGGCTGCAATTCTGAAGCGAGACTTTGGAAAAGGCCCTTCCCCTGTGTTCCCAGTTGTATTCTGAGCACGCAGCTGATAACGTGCACAGGGCCGATGCGATTGAGGTCTTCCTGATGGAGAGTGGGAGGCAGGTTGGGTCAAACGGGACGCCCCAGTCCTAGTGAATGCAGAATCCATATTGTTTGCGGGTCTGCCCTACTCATACTCATACTGAGATGAGAGAGGGGAAGTCACATTCCCGAGGCAGTCGCTGTAGGGCTAGACCTAGAACCCGGATGTGCCCCTGGCCCAGGGCTCTGGCCACTCTACCGGCTGCTCTCCGCCCTCTTGTGCTGAGTAACGGTGCTTGGCCCAAGTCAGATTGCTAAGGGCAAATGCAGCCCCAGGCATCCATCTCCAGCACCTCATTTCTGCAGATCGCATTTCTTCAACTTCTAGAGCCAAAGTCGGGTGGGGAGGATGGGGGAGACGTGGGGGACTGAGAGAGCCCACTCCTCATAGCTCACGAAAACTCCAGGAAGGCAGGAAGCTGGGAATGTCAGCTGCTCAGAAATACATGGGGCTATGGGGCGCCCAGCTGGCTCAGTCATTAAGCATCTGCCTTCAGCTCAGGTCATGATCCCAAGGTCCTGGGATCAAGGCCCTCATCAGGCTCTCCCTGATCAGCAGGAAGCCTGCATCTCCCTCTCCCACTCCCCCTGCCTGTGTTCCCTCTCTCACTGTGCCTGTCTGTCAAACAAATAAGATTTAAAAAAAAAAAAAAAAAAGGAAGGAAGAAAGAAAGAAATACATGGGGCCAAAGAGAAACAGCATAAAAGCCAGAGGTAGAAGCAGGAGCCAGGTCAGGACAAAAAAGCCATTGCCAGACTGTCCAGTCACCCAGGATGAACTGAGATCCCTTCATTCAGCCGCATTTCCTGAGGCTAGTACCAGAAGCCTCAGGATGCAAGATCTGTGGTGACCAGGAAGGTGGATTCAGAGAGCTCACAGTCCAACGAAGCAGACAGAGAAGTAAATTGTACACCACAAGGTAGGTGTCACGTACAAGGGTAGAGCAACGGTTTCCACCCTCACTGCGCTTGAGAAGTGCCAAGGAGATGTTTTTAGAAAACAGCAATGCCTGGGCTCTACCCAGACTAATTGAAATCAGTTCTGGAAGATGGAAAGTTAATTTTGTTGTTGTTGTTGTTTTAATCTCCCCAGGCGATCCTGGGATACAGTGAGGGTTGGGCATCACTGTAATAGAGGAAAGCCCAGGGTAATATGGGGACCACTGTCTCCAACTGGGATGATCATAGCCCTTGAATAAGCCAGAGAACATCTTAAAGATAGATTCTCGGACCCCATAAGGACCTGCTAAATCAAAATTGCAAGAGAACGGAGACTTGGAGTCTCCCTTTTGGAAGAGTTCCTAAGATGGTTCAACAGACTAGATATCACTCTGGCAATCACTGCTTAAATCGAATCTGTCCAGAAATATCATGTGAGCCCTATGTGAAATTCTGCATTCTCTGGTAACCACATTTTTAACAGCTGAAAGAAATAAGTAAATTATATATACACTATGTACAAAATATTATTTCACCGTAGGATCGAAGAATAAAATATTACTTAGTTACTTTACATTTTTTCTTTTTTCTTTTTTTTTTTTAAATTCTCATACTAGTTCTTTGAAATCTGGTGTGTATTTGACACACAGAGCTCCAGACCACACTGCCTGCTTGCCAAAGGCGGCGGCTCTGTATGTAGTTCACTTCTGCCCTCTCAGTACCCAGCACCAGGCCTGACATGGCAGAGGCGCTACTCTGGGACTAGGTCTGGGTGTCTGTCTCCCAGACAGTGGAAACCATGGGAACAGAGGCATGGAGGGATAGAACAATGTGATGAGGGCTGGAGGGGAAAGATAGAGAGATGCAAGCAGTGCAGGAAGTGAGGCTAGGGAGGGAGGCAGGGCCCCATTCTGGAAGGGGAGCCCCGAGAAGGCCACCTTAAGACTCTTGGGTCCCTTCAGTTGTGGCCACTGGTTGTTCTCATGGCCTCTGGTGCCATAGTTTTTCTGTCTTTTGAACATACCACCAGGAATTAAGAATAAATGTAAAGGGCTTCAAATCCACTCCATTATTGTTACTATTACTATTACTATTACTATTACTATTACTATTACAATATTCTAGGAGATCAGAGCCCTAGGGACCCCAGCACTTGGTGTTAGGTTTATTGGTTTATTGAGACATGCCTCAGAGCGGGATGACTACGTGAGCTTCTTTTTGTTGGGAACCAGAGCTGTAATTAGGGAAGACTTCGCTGACACTGAGAATCTGGTAAACATATGCCTTTTCAGTTTAATTTCAACTTCAGATTTTGTTGGGGTCCGTCGAAGCCTCGCTATGGGTACATTAGATACGTTTCAAGACAATAATAAAATGGATTCGAATTATCCCATCTGTTAGAATCCTTTTACAGAAATCTGTCCCGTTTTCTTGGCACTAGCAGATTAACAAAGGTTATTATGCATTAGTTGAGGGATTTGTCACTGACTCATAGCAAGTTCAGAGACCAACTGTTCCAGTCCTGGGTCTCGGTGATGTATTTTGTGACATCGCAGGACGTGCGGCGATGAAAATTGCAGTGCTTGGGCATAGCGGGAGAGATTAAAGCAAGACCACGGTCTTGAATGGGGCTGGTGCTTGACGATCGAAGGTGGACAGACCCCAGTGGTTTACAAAAGGAAGTCAGTCTAGAAGGAGGACCACAGAGCTGATGAAGCAGCTTCCCAACCACAGGTCACCATGCTGTGGAGGGCTCCAGATTTTTCAGAAGTAGCTAAGGGGAGCCACGCTAAGCTTGAGTCTTCTCACTCCAAAGTTAAAGCAGAACAGACCCATTTTCATCAGCTTTCTTTTTTAGATTTCATCACAAGAGTTCGTCTAAGATTCATAAAAGGGCTCTGCTACAACTCACAAAGCTTGAAAAAATGCTGTGTAGACCATGAGTAGCATTGTGGCGAAGCATCATCATGACGGATGTCAACCTATTTCTAGCAGTAGAATCCCATTAAGAGAAGAGGATTTGTGGTGGTAACTTGAGGCAACCATGTGGGTAGCACAAAGGATCTAGATCATCCATTGGTTCATGATTCATTCATTCATCTTACAAATATTTTTCAAGCGACCTAAATACAATACTAAACTCTTGGCATACAGCTGTAAATAAAATAGATAAGCTCCTTCCCTGTCCTCATGTTATTTACATTAGAGGATTTAGACAGTAAACATGAACACAAATAAATACATGTTGTTTCTATAGCTTGAAGCTGGAAAATTGATGCAATGCCAGTGAAGGAACACTACTTTGGAAAGAATGGTTTGGAAAGGTTTTGCTTATCAGGTGCCCTTCAGCTGAAGGACTTAAAGAAGCCAGCTGGGCAGATAGCTTGGGGACAATTTGGAGCACAGAGAGGACCTGGCTCACAGAATGCCTTACAAGCTAGTGTATTTTCTAAATACAAAGAGGAGCTCCTGGGAGGTTTTGGAAAGGAAACCATGATATCTCGTTCACATTTTTCAAAATCTTTAACAGATGGCATTAGGAGGATGGCAAGGGCAAACAGAGCCTTTTCCCAGAGACTGACTGGTAGGCAGGTTGCCAAGCCAGAGACTCTGGAAATGAGGAATGCAATAGGATTCCCATTCTTAGAACAAAGACCCCAGGTGAAGTTGAGGCCCAAGGAAAAATCCCACTACCTGGACTGGAACCCAGGGTGAGCTCTCCATTATAAGCCACGACGGCTGATGCCCATGGTCAAGTATGGCCCAAGCTATGTCAGGCTTCTACCTCGAGGCAGAATTGGTGCCATAGCCTGGAGTGGGGTTGAGCTGACAAGTCAAGTTTTTTGAGGCCCTGGGGAGATGGGGTCTGCAGGGCAAGGAGCAGACCAGCCCAGCATTTGGAATAAGAGTACTGTAACATGCTTTCCTCCACCTTGAGAATGACTCCATGCTGGCAGCCAACACAGACTCCCATCAAATCCACTTTCCCCACAAATTGCATCCACATTTTTGCAATTTGGTGTGTATTGATTTTCTCCGAGGGACCTCTTGTTGAGTTATTTAACTGCCACCTTTGCAAAGGGCAGCAAGTAATTTTCAGTACAGACCCACTTCTTCTGAGAAACTCCAATCCAGGCCAGTCCTATAATTTCATTTCAGAGCACTCCTGGATGATTATATTATCCAAATCTGGGCATTATTGCAGAATGAATGGTTCAACCATGAGGACAAAGAGAGCATTAGATCTTCTTCTCCATCTCAAAATAATTTATCAACAGGAGTGAAGGAACAAGGGAGAGGTACCCAGGAGAAAAGGAAATAAAGAGAAAGACATTTTCTTATGTTTCTTCTTTGAAGCAAAGGTGAACTGGCCAGTGTCCTCAGTATTCACAACAGAATTGGCTTCTCTGATTTTGTGTGGGTAATCCTTGGATGCTTTGGCATTTCTCAAAAGGGTCATGTGAAAAATTAGAATCAGCGCAGCACTATTGTGGAAGACAGCGACCATTTCTTCTGTCCTTGCTCTGTACCTTATATAAAATCCCACTCACCAAGGATCTATAGGGATTCCTCTTCTCTCGCCTTTTGAACTGGCAGTGGTTTTTGTTGTTCTTGTTGTTGTTGAGTCCATGCATTCTTTTTCACTTTGGATTCCAGGAAGCTGAAAGATAGTTAGGTAGATAGGTAGGCAGGTAGGTATGTGTGTATATATGTATATATATATATATATATATATATATATATATATATAGCTCAATCATAATACTTGTATCATAACCCTTATGGTTTGTATCTTTAAGTATACATATTTTTTTTACCCATTCTGAATTTTCTATTTGTTTTCAATTCCTGATCTAAATTTTTTACCATCCTTCTCTTTTATCATTGTTTTAATATAACGTTTTAAGTCAAACAAAAAAAGATTTTTTTGGAAAGCAAAAGGATATAAATAAGTAAAAACTAAACCTGCCTTCATTCAGAAAACATGCCAGGTGTCATATACGAATCAGTTGTATATAAGAATTCACAGATCCTAAGTGAGAAGCATAGTGAATGTTGAGGTTTCAATGCAAGGAGAGAAATCTGACTTTTGAAATATGATTGGGGGCAAGGGGACTCTGGTGTAGATCAGATAGAGGATAGAGACACCACCCTGATAAGATGTAAACATGTCAGGGGTAGGGGAAGTAGGGTGTTATGTGTCATTTTATTATGGACCTTGGGGATATTCACTCTTGCCTAAGATGAAAACATTTTGATATCATAAAAGAAAATTTGATCTCTGGAGCCAGTCAGCCTGGGTTAGAGCCTCAGCTCCATCCCTTATAAACTGTGAATAAATTTTTGGCAAGTTATTGGACATCTTAGGGTTTCAATTTCCTTATCTGTCAAATGAGGATAATGGCAGATATTGTTTGAAGGTGTTATTATGAGGATTAAATCAATTCACACAGAGACAGGGGTAACAGAAATCAGTGGTACACAGTAAACATTCAATAAATGTGAACTATTATTGCTGTTGTTAATATTTTCTTATGAGGCAGCATGTACATTACCTCAGTTTTCCCTCTCAGTTTTACAAAAAGGACACTTTTATTCCCCTGTGAAAATGAGGCTCAGGGAAGTTATGTGAGTTGCCTGAGTGCCCGATTCAGGAAGCCTGGAGTCCAGCACAGAGCTGTTGGACTCCAAAAGCCATACTGCTTCCCCTATAAACTCCCCAACACAGCCAACAGGATGGCATAAGTAGGAAACCTCTTCCCAAAGCAGGCCATGAACTACATAGAAGAAAAATGTAGTGATTCATTCACTCAAAAATTATCTGTGAGTACTCTACTTTGGGCTGGTCATATGGCAAACAAAGATAAGTCTTCTGGAGGGCCCTCAAGTGACTTCTAGACCAATGGGCAAGATAAATATACCACAATAGAGAACAGTGTGGAAAATGCCAGACCGAGGTACATACAATGACACAAAAGAACAAAGAGAAAGGACATCTAATCCAACCTTCTAGAGTTGGAATATGAAAGGATGACTATTAGTGTCCAGAATAATTTCCACTCTCCTACTAGCCCTTTATTAGAGAAGTCATGTTTTGTAGGAAGACTACAAGGATTCTGCCCCTTTAAGAATCTCCACCCCGATACCACTGTCACTCCTCCCCAGCCCTTATCCCATTCCCTAAGAAGTACATGGTACTGTTTAAGGGAAAATGTTACCTGGACCCCCACTGATACTCAGTTTAAACCTAGATGGTTTCTAAGAGCCCAGCCCTTCAATTATTAGGAATTTTGCAATCGTTTTGTTAAACAGCCATTAGTAAAAAATAAATTCTAGGAAACTACATTTCAGTAAATTACATTAAGAACAAAGGTAATTGACTTTCTAATGCATCACTTCCTTGTAACTTCAGTACATTTTGCCTGTCTTCAGGCACTTGGGCTTATTCACCTCTGTTGTATGCATCCATTGGGAATACTGTATAAAAGTGCCACTATATCCCTTCCCAACTCCACATTCAGTGATAACATGTTACCAGAATGGAATCAGCCATGATGGAATTATTTACACCACAGGAATAAGCAAGTGCTATAAATGAAGGCTTCATTTCTTTCTCATAGAGCCAGTTGCTAAGCATTTACCCATGCATCACTGGCCATCATCCCACCTTTTCCTCCCTGACATTGCCTGCCCTTCCCCTCCTCTTCTCTTAACATCCACTTCATTTCTTTCTCCTTCAATGTGTTCACACCAGGTCACTTCAGCTTCCTGGTTAGTCTACACTTTTAGGTTTCAATCTTCTTGTTTCCCTGCTCATAGCCTCCATTCTTCCCTCCTTCCTCACATCGAACTTCTTTTGGCTTAGAACATATTCTACCTGGCCCTGATACTTGGTTTGCTAATTTATGAACTTCCTTTGAGTAAAAAAATATTTCCCATCACCTACCTTACTAGGTTTTGAGGGATTGATTTGACCGTACTGGCTGACTGCTTTAATGGTATTGGGTATACAGTGATATAGATCAAGAAGAGGTCCCCTGGTCACCAAAGAACAATAGGATTCTAGATTTGAACCTGGCCCCAGGTCCCTTCCTATGCTGTTTCTGTCGCCAAGACCCTCTCCATGGCACTTGTTAGTGCTTTTTAATGCCTTCTTTGAATTATTTAATTGGATTACAGCACACTAAACATTTGAAGAGAATTCAAGCACAAGTTGCCAGGCTCTCTCTTAATGAACATTCTGTATGTCATTGTTTGCCAAGAAAGTCATTCATTTGATAGAAATAGGAAGTTGAATGAAGAAATAAAAATACAATTTTTTTCTCATGCTCTTCACAGTACACCTACTGTTTCCTCAAGTAATATTTCTGTCTCTTCCTCTAGTCATGTGTAGACTATTTTCCCAAGCATTTGAAGAGGTTAACTCCCCAAATACCATGTGTAATTTCTTTGTATTACATTCTGTCATGTATGAAAGATTACAAGATCCTACTGGGTTCCATCATATGCTAAATTTCCACAAATCCTTTCCCCTAAATGTGCAGATGGCATATGTTCTGCCCATAAAATCCATATTGGTTCACATGCCCAACATGATGACATGCAGCATGGAGATTAGAGGAAAATGGTCTTCTGTATGTTACAATTTACATATCATAATATAGGGAGGGTAGGAAAAAAGGATCACAGATTCCCAGTTGCTTCCTTTTAGTGTATAAGAAAGCTGAGACCGAGTGAGGCTGACATACTGAATGTTGCACAGTGATTTTCTTTGAAAGTAAATTTTAAGAGTAGTACTGTTAGCTTTGTAGGACTCAATATAGTGTTGCTTTCCTAGAGATTTGCACCAAAATATTTGGACATATCCCACTGCTGTGTACCTTGCAGAAGGGTATAATATCTTAGATTTATTCTAGATTCTCAGCTAATCTATGAATGCTCTAATGATAAGGGGCTGTGTTAACTATTTACTACTTTTCTAGCATTTGACATAGGGCATGGTGTAAAATAGAAGCTCTATACGTTCATATGTCCTGTAGGCGCTTAACAAGTAGATCTTGAATGAGTAGATTGTTGTGTATCTGTTTCTCAGAAAGACACATGGAGAAATGGAGCTAGAGAAGACCAAACATTGATCTATGGAAATATTTTTATCTCTCAGTGAATGAACAACAAGGAAGAGTGACACTACAATCACAAATGCAGCTTATGATTCTTTATTTGGTAGTTGGATCTTACAAGAGAGCAGGATACACTCCAGAGAGCAGGATACACTCCAGAGATAGTGTGTCTAGGTTTGCATTAAGCACATGCCTATATAAGATTTTTATATCTTCCTGATGCATCGAAAATTTTCTATTATTATTATGAGATATCTCTCCATCTCTGGTAATACTGTTTGTCTTAAAGTCTACTGTATCAGATATTAATATAGTCATGTTGAGTTTTTCATGTTTAGTGATTACATCTTTTTTCCATTCTTTCCCTTTCTACTTATCTGTGTCATTATATGTAAAGTACATGTTTTTGGTAAATGGAATATAGTTAGATCTTGCTTCATTATCCAGTCAAACAATTGTTTTTTTTTTTCATGGAGTTTATTATAATTACATTCGACATAATTAAGGAAGAGTTGGATTTGAATTCATCATCTTGATATTTGCTTTCAGTTGTTCTACCTGTTTCTCTCTTTCTCTTAGACTTACTGCTTTGGGGTTAGCCAAATACTTGTTTAGTATTTCATTTTATGTCTTCTATTGGATTTGGGTATACATTTTTTGTGTTAATTTTTATAACTCTTTTATAGAAATTACCTATACACTGTGATTTATCATGTTCTACTTTAAAATAATATTACTATATATATGTATATACATATATATATATATATATATATATATATATAATGCTACTCTGTGAACAATATAAGAACTTACAGCTGTGTACATTTGACCCCTGAACAACATGGTTTTGAACTGCAGTCATCCACTTATATGCAGACTTTTTTTTTTATAAATACAGTATAATACTATAAATACATTTTCTCTCCCTTGCAATTATCTCTTTATTTTTTTGAAGATTTTATTTATTTGTTTATTTGACAGAGAGAGAGAGCAAGCAGGGGGCAAGGAGAGTGGCAGGCAGAGAGAGAGAGAGAAGCAGACTACCCATGTGGGGCTCAATCCCAGGACCAAGGGATCACAATCTGAGCCAAAGGCAGCTGCTTAACTGACTGAGCCACCCAGGCGCCCAAATCTTCCTTGCAATTTTCTAATAACATTCTTTCCTCTAGCTTACTTCATTGTAAGAATACAGAATATAATACACATAATGTAAAAAATATGTATTAATTATTTACATTATCAGTAAGGTTTCTGATCAACAGTAGGCTTTTAGTAAAGTTTTTGAGGACTCAAAAGTTGTATGCAAAAATAAAATAATAAAAAAATTAAAAATTAAAAAAAAAAGTTGTATGCAGACTTCCAACAATGTTAGGTATTGTGCCCCTAACCCCTGTGTTTTTCAAGGGCCAGTTGTGATTCTGTTCCCTCCTCCTCCCATTATGCTCTGTGTTCTATCACAATATTTTACTTTTATATAAGCTATAGATCCTACAATATGCTATCATTAATTTTTATTTAAGATGTCATCAGTCTTTTATAAAAGTAGATGTGTACCTAATTTTAAATGTTATCTCTTTAGTAGCAGTTCCCTTCAGCCTTCAGTACACATTTTAGCATTTCTTATAATGTGATTCTGCTGGGGGGAAAAATGTCTCCGCTTATAGTTATCATAAAATATATATATTTTGCTTTGGTGCTTAAAAAATATTTTTACTGAATGTAGAATTATAGGTTGACAGTATTTTTTGTCATTAAGTGTTTAAACAGTTCCATTGCCTTCTGATCTCCCATAATTCCCTGTGAGATTTGCTGTTAATCTTATATATCTCCCTCGTATGTAATACATTTTATTCTTTTTTTCCCCATCTGCTATTTTTAAGATTTTCTCATTATCTGGCTTCCAAGAATTTAGCTAAGATATGACTAGGTATATTTTTCTTTGTATTTATTCTACTCGAGATTCACTGAGCTTTTTGGACCAATGATTTGTCTTTGGAAAAATCAAACTTGAAAATGGTTCAGCTAATGATTTTTTTCTATCTCATTCTCTCTCACATAGAAATTAGAAGTCAACCTTTGTGAGGGCAGGAAGTTTATCTTTCCTATTTGTCACTATTTCTACAATAGTAATAAGGTCAGCAGACACTTTCTGAGCAATAAATTAATCAGTGACAGCATCTGCCTGTTTGGGTTTCCCTCAGAATTATGGTGCTTTAAAAGTTTCCACAGGTTCTCCTGGTACAAGCTTGATGCTTAATTTGGTGCTGAGTTAAATCAAAATAATTTTGAAGAACCATGGGCTTTTAGATTCTGGAGAGCACAAAATCTGATTTTCTGCTGAAAAGTCCAATAGTACAGCATCTTTTAACACAGCCCTCTCAAATATTCCAGCTTCAATTTTGTATATTTTCCAAAATCTTACAAAATAAACAAATTTTCTAGGTGAGCTCTCCAAGTTTTTTAGATATAAACAGTCCCTACCTACATTAGGTACAGCTAGAGCGATCATCTTTTTTCAAAAAATATCACTTGAACATTTTAGATCAATATATTTCCATGATCACGGTTTTGAAATATCAGACATACAAAACAACTTTTGATGGAATATTATAGTCCCATCCCCTTCTGCCCTCCCCCTCCCCAACCAAGATTTATTCCTCCAATGCAACAAATTTTTACTTTAAGCTTTTTTATTTCTGGTATGTATTTTCATGTGCCAAAATTTCCTGCTTATACTATTTTTTCTCAGTTTGACATTTTTGAAATAGTTCATTTACATCTTGTTTTGGTATTAAAAATTCAGGGTTTTTTTCCATTACCATGCTCATTTTTCTCTCCTCTCCTCTCAATAATCTTATTTCCCAATTTTGAGTTCTTTTTTCTTTTTAAGATTTTTTTTATTTGACACACAGAGAGAGAAAAAGAGAGAGAGAGATCACAAGCAGGCAGAGAGGCAGGCAGAGAGAGAAGAGGAAGCAGGCTCCCTGCTGAGCAGAGAGCCCGATGTGGGGCTTGATCCCAGGACCCTGAGATCATGACCTGAGCTGAAGGCAGAGGCTTAACCCACTGAGCCACCCAGGCGTCCCCCAATTTTGAGTTCTATAAGTAGTTTCACATTATTATGATTGTATTACAACTGTTGCTTATCTTGGAGTCAATTTATGTATCATGGTTATATTTCCTTTCTCGTATAAATTTCTGTTTTTCCTACAGTTAACATCCACCTCTTTTTCCCATTTGCTATTATTTCTTTATTTATGTCTCTCTTTTTTTTTTCCCAAATACCTTGACCGATCTCTCAAATATTACCGATAATTTTTCCAACTAATTACATACAATTCCAAACTCCCCTTCAGTTCCTTTGATCTCACTCCTACAAACCTCCATTCTCCTGCTCCAGTATGGACCAATTAATTGCCATGCATGATGCTTGGATGTGGTTCTGAAATTCCCCATTACTGCTCTTCTGTGCTGCATTTTCCGTTTTCTTGATTCTCTATAGTCCTATGTTTTTGGTTTACTGTTCTTATTTTGGAGAAGTACATACTCCTGTATCTTCCTAAGACTGTGTATACAGAAGGTCAAATTTCTGAATCATTAGATGTTTGGACATTTTTTTATTCTATCTTTATATTTCATTGATGGTTTGGCTCTTTGTAGACTTTGGGTTGAAAAAACATTTTCTCTGAACTGCTTTGCTAAGTAGAACTTTGGGTCCTAGAAGTGTGTGAGAGTAGTAGTCGCCTGACTATGCAGGGTAGGAAAGGGGCTCTGGTTGTCTAACTGTTCTGCATACAGTCTTAGCCAAATCGTTTTTCAGCCTGGAATTTTATCCTATCTTTCTAGGGACCCAGCGCCTCCAAATCCCAGCCTGTCTAGGAAGGTGTGGGGCTAATGGCCTGTCTTCATTTTGATACCCCTGCTATAAGCGCTCAGTGTTCACTCTCTGTCCTGTTAGCTCATTTCTAATCCATCTCCCCTGAAATTCATAATATGCCCTGTATCTGCTACTTCCTCCTCTTTTGTTCTTTGTGGATGTGTTTGTTTCGTTATGTATACTATGGTTGTCATTTGGGGTTCATGTTTGGGAGAGAATGGAGATAAATGCACCCATATTCAGTTCATTAGGTTTCCCTGAAATCCTCGACCAGAGTGATTTTCTAAAATGAAGATTGGACCCTCATGTCATTCCCATGCTCCACTTCCTTCGAAGTCTGCTCATAACTTTCAGCATGAGATGAATATGGTTTAGCTTAGCAGGAAAAAAAAAAAAGAAAGAAAGAAAAACTTCATGATTAGATGCCTGCCTGCTTGCCTGCCTCTCCAGATTTATCACCAATTGCCTGCATAGATGAGGCCAGTGGGATTGTCTGCCTGCCACCCTCTTTTATGGAATTGCTCCTCTGTCAATACTTCCAACAGCCTGGTTGCAGGCAGATCTGTGTTTTTCCTAAAACTGACCTTGTCCCCTGGTCTGACCTTGTTACCCTGGTGACTGAGTCAAGCTGGGTCCATTAATCCATTCCCTAGACGTTTTGAGAACCTGCAAAACTCGGGGCTGTGGTAGCTATGTTGGGTATTTTTTGGATCTGGGAAGCAGAGAAAGCTTGTCTCTCTGAATCTAGTTTATTTGTAAGTCTTATCTCTACTTTGCCCTTTGTTTCTTGGGTCTTTGAGTGTCGCTACAATAAATTTCTTGTTTTGGACAGTGTATAGCTCATAGTTAGTACTCAGTATGTGTCAGCTACCAGGATTCACACCCATCTCACCGAAGATGGTGATTTCTTCTAGTTTCTGGAAAGCAACATTACATTTCATGATTGTGTATCTTCCTTATGCCTTTTCTGCCTGAATGTCCTTCTCCCCTTTTTTCTACTATATAATTCTTTTTTTTTTTTTTTGAGATTTGCTTATTTATTGGAGAGAGAGATAGTGAGAGAGAGTGCGCGCACAGAGGGAGAGTGAGAGGAGAAGCAGACTCCCTGCTGAACGGAGAGCCTGATGTGGGGCTGGATCCCATGTACAGGCACCTTTCTACTACATAATTCTTTTTTTTTTTTAAGGTTTTGTTTATTTACTTATTTGACAGAGATCATAAGTAGACAGAGAGGCAGGCAGAGAGAGGGAGAAGCAGTCCTCCCGCTGAGCAGAAAGTGCAATCCAGGGCTTGATCCCAGGACCCTGAGATCATGACTTGAGCCGAAGGCAGAGGCTTTAACCCACTGAGCTACCCAGGCGCCCCTCTACTACATAATTCTTAATGCATACAGTTCAAGGGCCTGTTTAGGATGCTTTTCTTGAATATTCAGTTTGTGTGGGCATCTTTTTCTGAGTATATCTCTATTCTAGCATTCATTACCAAGATTTACCATTATTACTAATTTGCTCTTCTCTCCTGATCGTGGGCTACTAATAAGAGGAACCAATAGTTACTTTGAACTTATTTCCTCAGTATGTGCAAACAACAAAAAAGAAAAACTATGTTCTTCAAGAGAATATATACCCTTCTTTCAACTGATGCAGTATAACAATATCTAATATACTTTCCAAATAATATCCTTATTCTTATTATCCTTTCCTATATGAGAGTAACTCTAAAAACTGATTTTGGGGGTGCCTAAGTAGCTCAGTTGGCTAGGCATCTGACTCTTAATTTCAGCTCAGGTTGTGATCTCAGGATCGTGGGAGATGGGGCTTCCCACTGGACATGGAGCCTGCTTAAGATTCTCTCTTTCTCCCTCTCCTTGTGTCCCTCCCCCTCTCTAAAAAATAATTTAAAAACTGATTTTGTTGTAATTTTAACTAATTTTTTCTAACATTGTAATAAAACTTAAAAATAACAGATTTTAAAAATATCCTCAGAACTTTCTAGAATAAAGTCCTGATATGAACTTACAGAATAAACATCTTAACCCTCTAGGCAAGGAAATTAATTTATTCTCTACCAGTTCAGGAAGTGTATCAGAATAGGAACAAATAGATTAATAGTGACATGTATAGAATAAGAGAAAGAAAATAACCATTGTCTTCACTCACTGAAAGCAGTGTGGGGCTCAGAGTTATGAAGGAATGGGGAAAACAAAGAAAATTAACACTCACTGGGGCCCTACTATGCTCCAGTTGCCGTCCTGTTTCCATATATGCTTGCCTTTTGAACTTTCAGGAATCATCTTGGGGCTCCCGGGTGGCTCATTTGGTTAAACATCTGCCTTCAGCTCAGGTCATGATCTTAAGGTCCTGGGATCAAGCCCTTTACTGGGCTCCCTGCTCAGCAGGGAGTCTGCTTCTGCCTCTCAGTCTAACCCTCCTATCACTCGTACTCTCTCTCTCAAATAAATAAATTAAATCTTTAAAAAAAAAAAAAAAACCCAAACAAACAAAAAAAGAAATCATCTTGACAGGTGGATTAACATAGGTGTTTCCTGCAAAGAAATCAAGATTTAAGAGATAAAATAACTTCCTAATGTCACACGGCTAGTTAGAAGCAAAGTCAGAATTTAACCAAAAGCCATGTAATGTCTTTAAAAACTGATCTTTCCAACTTTACACCTTTAAAAAGAAAACACTCATCTGTAATAAGTAGTTATAACTGGATGACAGGAATATGAATCATTCATAATCTCATATTTTTCTCTATTTTCTCAGTTTTCTACAGCAAGCATATATTACTTTTACCATAAAAAGTTACATGATTAAGTAAAAAAAAAGCCAATTCCCTTGGACCAAAAGAAGTGCTGGGAAATGATACTCCTTTGAACAGCTAAGTGTTCATTATAAGGATCCTTCTCTTTGCTTTAATGTGCAGTAGGAGATAGGACTTGAGCAATTTCCCCAAATCCTTGCTATTAGTCTCAAACAAGCCTCTAGCTAACCTCTTTCTCAGCACTGGTGTCTGTTCTGTCAAGCTCCCAATTTCATGCCCTCAAAGCCCTCTGGGCTCTTCACTGGAGAGTAACCAGGAATCTCGGGCCACCCACCATGTTCAGGAGAGTCTTCCAACCCTCTGAGTTCCAGTTTCCTCATCTGCAAATAGAGGTTAGGGTACTCACCTGTGGGAGGATTTTTAGAGGCGAGGATGTGCCCTGGGACATGGCAGGGACTCCACATGGTGACAGCAGAGCTGTCGTGGCAGACAGTCTAGTAAAATGCCTTGAAGTGTGTCTGGGGCCCCCTTCTCCGCATGCTAATCCTGACTCTGTCATTTGTCATAGGATCTTCAGTAAATGCCATAATTACCCTGTGTCTCAGTTTCATCTGTAAATGGAGATAAGTATTTGTAGGGTCGATGTGAGGAGCAGAGGAGTTAATACAAATAAAGCCCTAAAAACAGTGCCTGGCCCCGAGTTTGTGGCTACTACAAGCCATGGCAATGGGAGTGGTTATTTGGGGGCTGTTATAACAAAAACTATTCTGAAAACTTCAGAATCATGTTTCTTTATCTGACGGAGCCCTAACTTCAGATGCCTCTCTGCATCTCACAGAGATCGTAGAAAAGCAGAGCTTTTGATGCAGTGTAAGAGAAAGATACCAAAGAGATGAACAGCCAACCAGTAAATAAACCAGACATGGTAGCAACGCTTGAGGCATGGAATGGACTCCCTCCCCAGAGCTGCTTCAGATCCTGAAGCTGACGATGTACATACACCAATAAGATAAGAAAAGCTTTATTACTCACGTAGTCGACTCTCCAGGAAGGCTAGGACAGGCTTCCCAAACTGGTCTGAAATGGCTTGAGAAAGTCAGTAAATGAAACTGGTTTGGAGATTTTCTTGTGGCGAGGGGGTAGGGATGGCATGAGGAATCCCACACACGAGTGGAGGCTTCCATGGTTCGAACTTCTTGCCAATGCTAAGGCTTTCTTCTCAGCTTGCCCAGATGAGCCGCAGAAGAGGGAGAGGTGAGCTTGACCAGCCGTCAGTGACCAGACATGAAAAACCGGAACTGGGCTCTTGATCGCACTAGCCAATTTCGGGTAGCTGTGAGTCCTGGTTGTGAAATATAGGTTAATGTGGTGAAGAATGTTGGGCGTATGTAAGGGGAGGTAGCGTGAGACTGGTTCTCTTTCAGCTGGGATTGTTAAGATGAGGCATATCTGAAGAGGGGGCATTTGAGTTGAGATCTGCATGACAAGGTCAAAAGCTAGTTGTTCAGAAGGGAGTGGCATGCAAAAGCCAAGGAGGGAAAAGCCAGCTCAGCAGATTCAAGCGGAAGCGATGGCGGGGTGAGAGGTTGGTAGGAGATGGTCAAGAATCAATGCATGGTAAAGATGACGAGGAAGACTCTGATTGCTGTGTTCAGATGTCTGAAGTGCTGGTTTATAGAAGAAAGCAATCTCCTGTTCGCCCCCAGCAGCAATGAAGTTATAAGGAGTCAAATTTCTCGTGCTCAGTAGAAGAAAGGCTCTGTGAGAGCTCCTTTATCAGGTAATGAGCTCCCTGTCACCGGTGGTGTGCCAAAAGCTGAATACCACTAGCAGAGGGGATGTCAGCTGAGGGGCTGGGGGAGCTGGGCCACGTGGCTTTTAAGGACTTGAGGATGCCATCAGCCCTCAGAGTCTAATCTCAGGGAAAGAGGCTGTGAAACAGGTGCATGGGGAACTTCATAGAAGAACGTAGAGATGTGTGCCCTTCACAGCAGTGGCTGTCATTGTTGCCTGCGCTGGGTAATGCAAGCTTCCTTCTAAGAATAGCTATGGGGATTTCTGTTTAAACACAGCTGATTGAAGCCCAGCTCTAGTTAGTGGCTTATTTGCATGTCAAATTAGGGTTCAAAGAAATGTAAATATGGAAGTTTATTTGCCCAGATAAATTTGCTTTAGTAACCTGGAGGAAATGGTAGGGCCTAAGACACTCAAACTGAAATTAATGGACAACTTTGGCCTCTAAGCTCTTCTTTCCTCCACCTTTTGCCTTTTCTTTTCCTTGTTTCAATTCACTTACATTCAGCAAACATTTAGGATATGTTCTGTGTGGGACTATGAATTGAAGCACCCAGAAACAGTGGAACCAAGACCTTTGCTCTCTGGTAGAGGAAATGGTATGTAGCAGAACAACAACAACAATGGTTTATTAACACAAACCTGTTAATAATAAAATAACAACACAAATAAACAACAAAATAAGTGAACAAGCAAGTATCTGGCACATACTGCCCTCCATCCTGCCCCTGCCCCACCCAGCTGGCACTTGGCAAACAAAGGAGATTTGTTTTGATTACCTGGAGAAATCAGAGAACTGGGTCATCAAACTGCTCCCTCCTCCACCTTTAACTGAGGCTGCAAATTCCTCCAAAGAGAAAACATTTCTCATTCATCTTGCTTTTAGCCAGGACTGACACTCAGTGGGCGTCTCAATCAGTCATTCTTGAGCCCATGGATGAATCAATGAGTAGCCTTTGAGACGGACTTTGACAGGGGGTAGCATCTCGCCAGGGAAAGATGATGAGAAAAGCCTTCTGATAAAAACTCCGTGAGCAAGTATCCGATGGACAGAAGCAGAAGTTAGCGTTTCCAGCCGCCCCAGACAGTCCAATGTATTGCTTTACAAGCTAACATGAAAGGGGGAGAAAGTGAAGAGAAGGCTGGAGACTTCTTGAGAGACTTGGAGAATTATAGCGAAGAGTTTGAACTTCATTCTGTAGAAGACTGGCAGCCGTTAGAAGTTTCTGAGCAAGCAGATGACAAGATCAGAGTCATATGGCTTTATTGTTCTCTACTTGTCAATGTATAAGCAGTAGCTGTCATTACTGATTAAAGAACCAGCTAGTGAGAGAGCAAGTTATTTTAGAACGTTGAAACGGCATTTAACTTGCTGGGTGTGAATACGCATTTCTGTATTTGTGAGTTTGGAGCCTTAAGAAAGTCTCGTGTGTTATGTCTCGTAATATGACCAGCATAATCTATTTTCCCCCTCTGCTTTACTGAATACCATGGCATATATGTATTAGCACCTAAAAGTCCAAATTAGCACCCAAATATTTTGGACTCTTAGGTGCTAATATGTTCATCCTTAATTGTCTTCTGAGGATATCTCATCTCATACCATATACCATGGGAGTTTTTCTCATTGACCCCAATATTCTGTCTCCAGTGTTTTCCTGAAGGCTCCCCTTCATTTAAAACCATTGTCTTCTGTGTGTCCCACTCCAAAGCCCCACACCAGTGTAGAGTGTAGTAGCCCTTGAGTGCACTTATTAATTTACATGGATTCTCCCCATCTCACATTCTTTTTTTTTTTAAGATTTTATTTATTTATTTTAGAGAGAGAGAGAGCCAACAAGGACAGGGAGAAGGGCCTCTGCGTTGAGTGTAGAGCTCAACATGGGGCTTGATCTCAGAACCCCGAGATCATGACCTGAGCTGAAATCGAGAGTCAGACACTTGACTGCTGAACCAACTGAGCCACCCAGGTTCTCCATCCCCTGTCTCACATTCTGGTGGAGCAAGACAGTCTCCCTCCTGGTGAAATTACTTGTGTATTCAACTCTCATCCCTAGCACCTGGCATGTCTTACTCAGCAAATCTTCAATGGTAGACAGATGACTAGATAAAAGGTAGAGATGAAAGGGAAGAGTGGAAGAGAACGACATTCCTGGTAGAAAACCAAGCACCAAAAAAACCTCAGCCCATCATTTTCGTCAGCATGAAATCCGTTGGAACATAAGTATATATGAGAATAGGGACCTCGTCTTCCTCATCCGCTCGGCATCCCCAGACCTCAGCTCGGGGTCTGGCACAACGAAGGAAATCTGTGAATATTTATTGCAGAGCAAAGGAATGAGTGAGAGGTAAAAGGTGACTCTATTCCAGTATATGCATCAGGCACCGTAGCCCATAAACAGCAAATTCCCAGTAGCAATTTCGTTGATTATCCGGTTCTTGCCTTCAAGAGGGATGGGATTATTAACCTTCAGGACTAGCTGATACCAGGACTTTGCTTCAAATATATGTTGCACTGAAGTTTGGACCCCAACTCTAGCCTTGGTTCTGAGGAAGGAAGGAGGTAGCCATGATGGGAATAAGCTACTAAGCTTGTCTCCCTCCCTAAATAAGTCAATTTATTCCAGCATCATTGCCCTATAATTTCTTACTTTAATATCTTAGGGAAAGTTTAAGTTGCCTCTTATAATCAGCGCCCAAATGTCTAAACGTATTACCACAGGGGATTGATTTTGAACACAGGACACATAAGAAAACCAAGTTTTTGCCTTGATTTTTGTTGGGTTTTGCATTATTTTGTTTTGTGCTTTTCTTTTTCTTCTCAGAATAATCTCATTGTAGTTGAGTGGGATTCTGGATGCCTGAAGAGAGGTCTACCTTGGTGTATACATCCTTTCATGGAAAAATTTTACTGTAGTATGTTTCAAGGGAAGTGATATTTAACTAGATAATGACAATAAAAAATGATGGACCAGGCTTGTTTCAAATGCCTTATACATAATAACTCATTAATCCTTAAAATGGCCCTTTGCGAAAGATTCTGTTCTCATAGTTGTTTTACAAATGAATAAACTGAAGCACAGGGAGATATGTTTCTTCCTTCAGGGTGGCAGAACCAGTGGGGACCAGGCTGGCATGTGAGCCTAGACAGTCTGGCTTTCCTGTACCCCTTCTCTACACTACACATTGCTGCCAGCTCTTTGATTGGACTTTTTGTTGTTGTTGTTCCAATAACTTCCCCTCCCCAGACACATTACCTTCATAGTGAACACGCCTGGTCTGCTATGTTTAAAGCATTTGCAAGTAAAAAAAAATCATTCCTTTCTTCAGTACCTCTTTCTTGAACACCAGTGATGTGTCAGACACTATTTTCATTCTAGAATCACAGCAGAGAACAAAAGATAATTTCACTGATTCTATGGAGTTTACATTCCGCTTTGGGGAAAAAGTAGGTGATAGCTGCTACAACAAAAGCAAATTCAGATCTCTATTAGGTCCGATGGAATCAGTTGGATGGAGAAAAAACCAATTTATTTAAACTGGGTTTTGGATAATAAAGGGAGTGAAGTAGGGGTTGGGAAGGCCTTCACTGAGAAGGTGACATTGATGCCTGAATGGGAAGGTCACAATGGGCATGGAGAATCCTAGTCAAGAATGAGTAAAAGCGAGTGTGAGTGTTCAGGGCAGGAGCTGTGGGACGGCTGTAGAATACAAGGGCCCCCATGCAGCAGGAGAAAAGTGAGAGTTTAATTAGTTTCATGATGGAAAGGTGAGCATGGGGCTTGTAGTCCATCACGCTAGTGGTTATATTTGAGCTCAGCCACTGGTAGGATCCTCTTAACAAATTATATACACCTTTGGGTTTTCATTTCCTCTTCTGCAAAATGGAAATACCAGTTTGCTGTCAGGAGCACATGAGAAAGTATCACAAGCCTGGTATGGAAATGGGAGATATATCTCCAGTCTGCCCTGTCTTTGCAGGGGTTTCCAGGCAGGCCCCACAGGCAGCCTCCATCCCACCATGCATGGAAATGGGTCTTGCCCCAGTAGGCGGGACCCCACAGGCTCCACTGACTCGTGACTCGGCCCCACACCATAGGCCCCACACATCAACCTGGCACCTCATTCACCTTGTCATTGGCTTATGACAGTCCCCAGCAAGAAGTGGAGTCTGGGCCGCACTTCCAGCATGATGGTGCCACTGGCTGCCAAATGAAGAGTGACTTGAGCTATTACAAACAAACAAAGCAAAACATTTTCCAAGATGTAGGCCTTTTGTTTGTGTGAACAGGGACATGAGCAAACACCGGCATGTTTCAATTTGAAATAGCTTCTGGAGTAATTGCTGGCACTGCATTCTCTAATTACATAATGTCTGTCTTCTTTGGCAGTGACCTTGGTATTGTCTTTGGTGTGAAAAGCACCAAGTCTGGGATGCCGCACACTTAGCCCAGGGAGTACCTACTTCTTGGAGCCATTCGACTCTATTTGTTTCTCTTGCTCTTTCTCTTTCTGGCTGTTAGTACTTATTAGTAGATTCAAAAAGCGTTCAGATAAACTCGTGAATGTCAGACTTGTTTTTTCCGCAAATATTTCTTAAGCACCAGTTCTGTGCCTAGTGGAGTGCTAGGTCCTGGGAATATTCAGAGCTATACAAAATTCCGTGCCCTCAAGGAGGTTGGGAGAGACAGGTATATAAGACATTATGGTGCAGTAAGATGCCAGACAGGGCTCAGTCCTAAAGAGCGTGACCTTTAGAATTACATAGACTTGGGGTTCAATCTCTGGTTCCTCCTTGTTTTGTGATCTTGAGCAAACTGCATAAATTCCCTGAGACTTAGTTTCAACATCTTTGTAATAGAGGACGTAATTCCTATCCTCTAGGGTAGTTGGATAGGTTGAATTAGACAATATTTTTAAAACACTTGGCCCAGTCACCTGGGTGGCTCAGTTGGTTGAGTGACTGCCTTCGGCTCAGGTCATGATCCCGGAGTCCCGGGATCAAGTCCTGCATCAGGCTCCTAGCTCCATGGGGAGTCTGCTTCTCCCTCTGAACTTCTTCCTTCTCCTGCTCCCTCTCATTCTCTCTCTCACAAATAAATATGTAAAATCTTTAAAAAAATAATAAAACACTTGGCCCTACACCTGGCATAGAGTAGATGCTCAATGAACAGCGCAACTGTAATTATTACTAGTGCTGCAGTAGAGGCAGGAGCAAGGGCATGAAGGCACAGAGGAAGGAGGGACCAATCCCAGGGGAATGGCAACATAGGCGCTATTTAAACTGTGTTTTGGATGATAAAGATAGCATGGCCAAGTGGAGGAAGAGAGGGCGGGCAGTCCTAACATTTGGGTGGAGATGGCAAGGGGAAAAGTATTGTTCATGTAACTACGTTCATTTAACAAATATTTATTGAGCTGCTAACACGTGTTGAGCATTGGATTAAGTTTCAGGAATATGCGGTGAACATGACAAAGTCTTACCTTTGTGGAACGTATAGTCTTCAGTGGAAGACCATAAGCTAGAAAAAGAAAGGTAATTAATGAACAAAGAACAGCTTGTTGTGATAATGTTTATGACAGATATAAACAGAGTGATACTAAATAGAACAATTGAGCACTGATAATATTGTTTTAGCGGAGGTGGTCATAGTTTGCCGGGTTTAATCAATGGCAAGAAAGAGCCTTTTTTTTTTTTTAAACTGTGTTATATTAATCACCGTACAGTACATCATTAGTTTTTGCGTGGAGCCCTGGATGTTATATGCAAACAATGAGTCATGGCAAGAAAGATCCTTATGGAAGCGACATCATGAGTCAGAAGGGTGGTATTTCTTGGGGGACCAGGGAGGTGGGCAGAAGATTGTTTTCATTTTGTTTTGGCTTTTGTTTCCATTTGCCAATGGTGAGCAATGGGAAGGATTTTCAGTTGTCCCTTGGAAGGACACAATTAGATTTATATTTATTCAGTGGGCATTGTAGCCGCCATGTGGAACCCAGGTTATAGGAGGGTAAAGTATACACAGAAAGCCAGTTAGGAACTGTTGCAACTATCCAGGCAAGACATGGTTTTTGTTTTGCCTTTTTTTTTTTTTAAGATTTTATTTATTTATTTGACAGACAGAGATCACAAGTAGGCAGAGAGGCAAGCTGAGAGAGGAGGAAGCAGGTTCCCCGCTGAGCAGAAAGCCTGATGCGGGGCTTGATCTCAGGACCCTGGGATCATGACCTGAGCAGAAGGCAGAGGTTTTAACCAACCGAGCCACCCAGGTGCCCCTGTTTTGCTTTTAAGAGGAGAAATAAGAGCATGTTTATTGGGCAATGGTTATGGCCTAGAAGTAGTGGGAGACAAATGATATAAGAGAAAGATTATGTCTGTAGTTTGTTACCATGAATGGGGCCAGGATGGCTACTGGAGTTAGAGTGGAAATAGATTTGGGAATTTCAGATAATAGAATTTGATAAAAGATTAGATTGAGGCACAGAGAATGTGGAAAAAGGGAGAAATCAAGGATGACTCCAAGGGGTTTTGCATAAGCAAGAAGGCCATTTACTGAGTTGAGGTGGAGTGAGAGGGGAACCGGTTTGAGCAGCTGTGAAGAGCTTCACCTGAGACATACTAAATTTGAGATCCCTACTAGAATACTAGAATGATGTTTAGAGCTCAGGATATTGATCTGTGCTAGATATAAACTGGGGAATCATTAGCATTTAGATGGTATTTAGAGCCACAGTGAGCTCCCGAGGAGAGAAGGTGAAGAGACAGAAGATTCAAGAACCCAAGATTCAGGAGAGGAAGATGAAGAAGAGCCAGTCAAGGAGACTGAGAAGGAAAGACCAGTGAGCAAGAAGGAAAACGGGAGGAATGAAACTGTGTAAGTCAAGGGAGAAAAGCAATTCAAGAAGGAGGCAGTGGTCAGGTCTAGAATTCCCCTGTCAAGTAAAATGAGGACAGAGAGTTCTCCACTGGATCTGGCAAAACAGAGGGCATCAGGGGTCATGGCAATGGTGAGGATGGAAGCCAACTTTGGAATGAGCTAAAAACATGAACGGAAAGGGAACATCCCTTGTGACTGTAGGGCTTTTGTTCCAAGTTTAAACCTGAAGTTAAAAACAATATATCGCTTGTGAATTATGAAGCTATGTATATGAATTTCTTTGTCTTTTTACATTTCTGTTCTTTTTTATTGTATTTTCTGAAAAACAGAAAGAACAATGGAATGAGACTATGGAAACAATACTAGACAATTAGTTGGAGAAATCTGGCTGTAAATGTTGAAGAGACCCCAAGCAGTAAATGGGAGGTAGGCAAGGGAGTCAGGAGAGGTTTTGGTTCATTTTGCTTTTTTTTTTTTTTAAACATTTTATTTATCTATTTGACAGATAGAGATCACAAGTAGGCAGGGGGGAAGGGGAATCAGGCTTCCTGCTGAGCAGAGAGCCCCATGTGGGGCTTGATCCCAAGACCCGGAGATCATGACTTGAGCTGCAGGCAGAGGCTTTAACCCACTGAGCAACCCAGGCGCCCCTCATTTTGCTTTTAAATGGGAAATATGAGAGCACGTTTGCTGGGTGACCTATGACACAGAAGAATTCATGTGTCAAAGACTGAAGTTTTTGATGAGTGGTGGGGTCTGCCTCTGAATTTGCGTGTCATCCTTGCGCAGGGGCCATGCTAATCTTCTCTGTATCGTTCCAATTTTAGTATATGTGCTGCCGAAGCGAGCACTGGGGTCTGCCTCTGATAGGTGTGGGGACGCCATCTGGGGAAGCAGAAGGAAAGGAGCACAGGTGCCCAGGATAGAGGACAGCTTTGTAGCACGGATGGGGGAAGGTGACAGAATGCTGAGGTGGTTTCCACCTGCCGTGAAGTATGAGCTGACGTCATCAGCCAAGAGGGCGAGAGGGCAAGCAGGGAATCTGGGAGGCGTGGGGAGACTGAAGAGGGTATGAAATGTCTGTCTCCAAGAAGGAGGACCTTAACATGCAGAGGGAGAGAAGCGAGTGGGGGTGACACAGCTTCACATATTGCTGGCTCCTTATCCAGAGTGCTTTCTTGTTCGCCTCCAAGCTGCGCTGAATCCCTGGCATGGTCCTTCAACTCTGGAGGCCATTGTAGATGTGTGCTGAGTGTTTTGTATAAGGGAGAAGTGCTGTTTTCAGGACGAAGAGGAAGGAAAGGAAGATTGGCCGAGCCTGTGTTACAAGGCAGGCATGATGTCAGATACTTTATTCACAGTATCTTAGCAGGAGGTTTTAGTGATGACAAAACTGAGGATCAGAGAAGCTGAATAACACATCCACAACCACCCAGTGTGTGCGCGCATTCATGTGTGTTGTATATGTGTCTCCATATGTAAATACACATATATGTACTTGAACATTCATGCACACAGACATGCACACGCACAAGCATGCATTTATTTCCTTTTTTTTTTTTTAAAGATTTTATTAATTTATTTGACACAGAGAGACACAGCAAGAGAGGGAACACAAGCAGGGGGAGTAGAGAGGGAGAAGCAGGCACCCTGCAGAGCAGGGAGCCCAATGCAGGACTGGATCCCAGGACCCCGGGATCTTGACCTAAGCCAAAGCCAGACTCCTGAAGACTGAGCCACGTAGGTGCCCCGCATGTATTTTCTAATAACATTCTGTCCCTGTCTCAGAGAATTTTTAATTTAGGAATTTAGCCAAAGGGAGAAATTTGGTACGCAAATGAATAGAGCAGGGGTCAGCAAGGTAGAGCCTGTGGGCCAAATGCAGCCCAGCGCCTGCCTATATTTTGAAATAATGTTTTAATGAAATACAACCATTCCCATTTATTTACAAATTGGGCTGCTCTTGCACTAAAACAGCAGAGCTGAGTAGTTGCTGTATGTCCTACAATAATATCGATATGTCTGCAGTGTCTGTAAAGATTGAAATATTTATCCGGCCCTTTATAGAAAAAAATTTGCTGATCCATGGGCCAAAGTACAAGGGGAAAGGGGCTAAGGTTGAGAAGCTGCCAGTTACTTCATTTTGTCATAATCAGAGACTGCTTTGAGGAAGCAGTGACATTTGAGTTCCCTCCTCAAAGATTCATGCCTTCATTCCACAAGGATTTTTTCGCATATCTGATGTGGCAGGCACTGCTTGAGGTGCTGAAGATACAAGAGTGAGCAACAGAAATAAAAGCCTCTGCCCCATGGGGCACACGTTCTTAGGGACTGGTAGGATCTGGGGATATGGGGTTTGAAGGAAAATCGTTTCTGCTATAGCAGCACTGGAGCAAAGGCACATGGTTGGCATCATCAGGGAAAGTTTCAGAAACAGGAAGTAGTCCTAATTGATGCAAAAGATATAAGGGGGGCGGGAATGAAGGACTATACTGTGAATTAGTGATTTTCAAAGTGTGGTCCTCAGATGTATCATTGGGACCAACCCAGAGAGTTTGCTAAACATATGTGTTCTTGGGACATGGTTCAGACCCAGAGAATCCGAACCTCTGGCGTTAGGATGCAGGTATCTACATACTCCAAAGTTCTTCACTTATTCTTAGGCTCACTATATATTTTTGAATCATGGTGGCAGAAGTCCACTGGAGTCATATTCAGGAGTGTGTGTGTGTGTGTGTGTGTGCGCGCGCACGCTGTAGTGGGATGTCAGCAGAGGGAAGGAGGTAGGAAAGAGAGTGAAACCCTCCACAATTTAAGACAACTTAGAATCCACTACTGGAATTCAGGCTTCTCTGGGCACATCTGGAAAACTTGGATGGGTGACATCACTAGTGAATGGGAGGTCCATTTATAAAAGAGAGTACGGAGCTTCCTGGAAGAGAGCTCAGCCTTCAGGTGTGATGATAGAGTACTTGGTCAATGCAGACCCCCACTCATCAGGGGGAAAGGATGATGGCTGAATGCATTGAGAGGACATCTGCCAGATTTGCCTCATAGCTCAGGCCTTCATGCCTTTCTTTTCAAGTAAAGGCTAATATAGGGCCAACTCATTAAAAGTGTATGCCCCAATCACCATTAATGTCCTTGAGAAGTCCATAGTTGAGGTGGACACATAAAATACCTGTCCAAATAGTAAAAATAAAAGGCTAAATTAACAGTACAGGCCATTAGTTAGGGCTGGGTGGCCAAGAATAACCTGGCGGGTTAGGTGAGACAAAGACGGTAATGACAAGCAGAGAGGAATGAGTAAGTCTATCCAAACAGCAGAAATTGCTTGAGCTTGAGAGAGGCCCATAATCAGAGACAGCACATGCATGCAGTAATGAGTGGTTCAATTTGGCTGCAATAAGAAATTCACGTAGAGCAGTAATTGGAGATAAGTCTGGAAAGGTTGTCTAGGGCCAGATGGGGAAGGGCCTTGAATGCCAAGCTAAGGATTTTGGCATTTATCCTGGAGGCCATGGGGAGCCATTTAACTTTTTTAGCAGTGGGGTTACAGGATTAGAGGTGCACTTTAGGGAAATTAAACCAGTGGAAGAATGGAGGACAAAATGTGGATGTGAGAGATTGGAAGTGAGGAAACCAATTAAGAGATCATTGGAAAGGCCCAGGTGAGAAGTAATAAGCACCTGGATATGGTAGAAGCTGTGGGGATGGAGAGGATAGAAAAGAGGACTTTGAGAAAAAGCACAGATAGAATCAGCAGGACTTGGCAATAGAATAGAGAAATGGAATAGGCCAAGAAGAAGGGTCCAAGACCATCCTAAAGATTCCCACCTGGATAACCACGGAGACACTGTGCAATTACAGGATGGATGAGTGGGGAGGGTGTGAAACCTGTTGATTTGAAATGCAAGAGGCCAGGTGGGTAGGTAGTTAGAATGGCAGAGACTTCAGGGCCACGTCAGCAGTGGGGAGACGGCATCCACGGGAGTGCCCGTTCCTTGTGGCCAAACATTGGACTACTGATTGAACTCAACATGGTAAATTGGATGTTGCTATTTTTTCTTTCTACACACTCCCACCCACCCCCAGACACACACACACACACACACACACACACACACACAGAGTCATATACTGATTCAATAAATATGCACTGGGAGGAAAACCTTGTGTTGTCTATATGTATAGATACTAGTTTTGTTCATTTCACCCCATGTGGTAAAACTCGTGCCAGAAGCCCAGAAAATGTAAAAGGGGGAAAATAACTGATGATAAAACAATATGAATCCACCAGAGAAGAATAATCAAAACTGATTAGAAACTGGTTTCTTTTCCAAAGTTTCATTTTTAAATACTTAAAAAAACTTATGGACATTGGGGAAGGTAGATGTTATGGTGAGTCTTGTGAAGGGTGTAAACCTGGCGATTCACAAACCTGTACCCCTGGGGCTAATAACATATTATATGTTAATAAAAAAATAAAAATTTAAAAATAAATACTTAAGAAAAACAAACAAACCTTAATTGATGCTTCAATGGAAAGAGTATAAATGAAGTTGGATATTGATGTAAATCTCCCCCCCTTTTCTGTTTTTCCTTCTTTTACTTCTTAACAATGCAATGCAAAAATCAAACAATTTTAACAGCCCTGCTGGGCTCAGGAGGGCTCTGGCTCATCAAGAAGTGCTTCCCCTAAGCAAAAGTTACCAAGCCAAAAGCACACTGAAACCCTTCTCTTAAGTAAAAGCAGTGGGAAATGCAATATCATTCCAAAACTTGTTTCTTAGAGTAGATGAGGAAGTTGTTCAAGAAATTAAATAGTCACTTCTAAAGCAATAGCTTTGAAATCATAACATCAGTTAATCAAGAAACCTGGAAGTAGAAGGATTATGGAAGGAAATACAAAATATTTGCATACAGGTGATAAGCTAACACTTACACCACCCATCCACATCTTATGTCATGACATCCATTGCCCTCTAGCCACTTAAACTACTCAGGGAGAGAGCTTCTTGCCCGAGAATCACAAGAAAGTGTCATCAAAGGATCACAAGGTTTGAAGGCCAGTACTCCCGGTTTGGAATCCTGGTTCTGAGATTTATTAACTATGTGACTTCAGGCAAATCTCTTAGTTTCTTTGAGACTCAATATTGTCATCTGTTGCTATGAGAATTAAATTAGCTAACGGGGGAGAAGCAAACTGCATGGGGTGCCTAGATGGCTCACTTGGTTAAGCATCTGCTTTCTTCTCAGATCATGATCCAGGAATCCTTGGAGCCACCTTCCCGCTCCCCGCTCAGCAGGGAGTCTGCTTCTCCCTCTGCCCCTCCCCGTCGCCTGCTCTTGTGAGCTCTCTCCCTCTCAAATAAATAAATAAAATGTTTTTAAAAGATAGGAATACCCTGCAGAGAGCCTTGCATTTAATAGACAGTTTTTTAAAAAATAAACTTTTGGGGCACCTGGATGGCTCAGAGTGGGTTAAGCCTCTGCCTTCGGCCCAGGTCATGATCTCAGGGTCCTGGGATTGAGCCCCGCATCAGGCTCTCTGCTCAGCAGGGAGCCTGTGCTTCCCCCCCTCTCTCTGCCTGCCTCTCTACTTGTGATCTCTCTCTGTCAAATAAATAAGTAAAATCTTCTTAAAAATAAATACATAAATAAAAATAAACTTTTTATTTCATTTATTTTTAGATAAACTTCTTATTTTAGAATAGTTTTATATTTACAGAAAAACTACAAAGATTTTAAAGAGTGTTGCCATGTAGCCCACACCTGGTTTCTCCTATTATTAACAACTTATGTTGGTATGGTATATTTGTCACAACCAGGGACCAATACTAATACGTTATTAGTAACCAAAGTTCATACTTTACTCAGATTTCCTTAGTTTCTACCTCATGTCCCTTTTCCTTTCCAGAATCCTGTCCAGGATACTATACAATGTTTAGTCCTCAGGTCTCCGTAGTCTCCTCTTGGCTGTGAGAGTGTCTTAGACTTCCCATGGCTTTGATTATAGAATGTCCCTCAATACTTCAACTATGCATTGTCTGAGGTTTTTCTTATGATTAGACTCAGGCTATAGGTTTTGGGGAAAAAGACCACAAAGAGAAAGCACCATTTCATCACATTATATCGAAGGTACTTATTACCAAGACGTATCACTGTTGGTCTTGACCTTGGTCATCTGGCCAAGATGGTCAGGATTCTTCACTCCAAAGCCATTCTTGATCACTTCATTTCCACAGTGTACTCTCTGGAAGGAAATCACTAGTCCCAGCCCTTACTTAAGGAGTGTGGAGTTTTGCCCCACCTCTTTGCGGGCAAAATGTTTACAGAAATTATTTGAAATTCTTCTGCACCAGAGATTTCTCTGTTCTCTCTCATTTATTTATGTATTCAATCACACATTTATATCCATATGGACTATGAGTCTATTCTTTAATAATTGATGTTAAAATCTAATTTTTTTTTTGCTCATATTATTGTGGTTTTGACTGATGAAAGCTCTTCCCATTGACTTTTATGTCCCATTGACATACCCCACTGTTTTGTGTGTTTCTGGCTTTGTTTTGTTTTAGCACTTCCTTACTTTCTGGTGCTATAAGGTACCTTGGGTTCATCTTGTACATTACCCCCCCCTCCATGACCTAGGATTAGCTCTTCCTCCAAGGCATCCTGGTACCTTTTATTGGAGGGGATAACTTTTTAAGGTCACTTTTTTTCTTAGTGTAAGGACACACAATGAAGATGCTAAGAATTTTTTTTTCCATAAGATTTTGTTTATTTATTTATTTGTCAGAGAGAAAGAGAGAGAGCATGAGCACAGGCAGGCAGAATGGCAGGCAGAGGCAGAGAGAGAAGCAGGGTCCCTGCTGAGCAAGGAGCCCAGTGTGGGACTCGATCCCAGGACTCTGAGATCATGACAAAGCCGAAGGCTGCGACTTAACCAACTGAGCCACCCAGGTGTCCCTGTTACTAAGGATTCTTTATGAAATTGTTGAACAACATTGACAGTATAGACAATCTGGTGACTCAAAGTAAACAAAGATTTACTTTAGTGCCTCCTATGTGCCAGATATGGTACAGGTTTCTAAGCATGCCAAGATGATATGAAATGGTTCCTGAGTACTTCCCATGAGTACTGCCACTGTATACACTACTGTAAACACTTTCTGTGTGTTGTCACTTAACACGTCTAACAGTCCTAGGAAGTGTAACTCCTATCATCATTCTCATTCTTCAGACAGCAATGATGGGACTCCTTTGACATCCCAGGTCTCAATATCTGGTAGACAAAATAGACACAGGGTGATAATAAGAACAGGAAAGAGAGATACCCACTTCAGCTGTGGGATTTGGGAGAAAATTCTGGGCTAGTGACACCTGAACTGAGTCCTGGTGGATGAAAAGGAATTTGGGGTAAAATTCATGGGGTAGCATTCCAGGAAGAAGAAAGATCTAGAGTAAACATGCCAGGAGGTAAAACAGCGCCCAAGCAGGGATGGTGAGCAGGTAGTTACTGCCAGGCAGGGAATGAGTAGTGCCAGGTTGACCAGGAAGATAAGGGACTTGGTCTGCCTTTGCTCTTCCAGGTAGCTTGGACTACCTTGTAAATGACAGGAAAAAGGGGAGTGACATGATAAAATGTGAGTTATCGACAGATTGTTTTGACACCATGCAGATGACAGGTGAGCAGTACAAAACAAGAAGCAAACAGACTAGTTAGGAGGAGACAGCAGGAGTCCATGGGGGAGATAGTAGGGGCCTAAACCAGGGCAGTGGTAGTTCAAATCAGAGAAATTAGTATATATTAACTTGGCAGGACCTGGAGACTGAGAAACCACGTGGTTCCTACATTTCTTTCTTTCTAGAATGTAGAGTCCAAGTCTCAGGACAATAAAATGAAAACGGTTTAAGAACGTTCTGAGGAGAAGTTCATGAATATGATTACAGCATCCTATGTTATCAATTTGGGAACCTAATTTTGCCAAATTGGAGACAAAAATAGAAGAATCTTTTTTTAAAATTTAAATTCAGTTAATTAACATATAGCATATTATTCATTTCAGAGGTAGAGTTCAGTGGTTCATCAGTTGTACATAACACCCAGTGCTCATCACATCCCGTGCCCTCCTCAATGTTCATCACCAGTTACCCCACGTGCCTCCCTGCCTCCCCTCCAGCAACCCTCAGTTTGTTTCTTCTGATTAAAAGTCTCTTATAGTTTGTTTACCTCTCTTGATTTCCTCTTGTTTTATTTTTTCCCCTCCCTTCCTCTATGTTCCTCTGTTTTGTTTCTTAAATTCTGGCTATGAATGAAATCATATGGTAATTGCCTTTCTCTGATTGACTTATTTTGCTTAGTGTAATAGCCTCTAGTTCTACCCACATTGTTGCCAATGGCAAGATTTCTTTTTTTTTGATGACTAAGTAGTATTCCATTGCATATACATACCACATCTTCTTTATCCAGTCATCTGTCCATGGCCATCTGGGCTCTTTCTATAGTTTGGCTACTGTGGACATTGCTGCTATAAACATTAGGGTACAGGTGCCCCTTCAGATCACTACATTTGTGTCTTTAGTGTAAATATCTATAGTGAAATTACTGGGTCATAGGGTAGCTCTACTTTCAACTTTTTGAGGAACCTCCATACTGTTTTCCAGAGTGGCTGCACCAGCTTGCATTCCCACCAACAGTGTAGAAGGGTTCCCCTTTCTGCATGTCCTCCCCAATATCTGTCATTTCCTGACTTGCTAATTTTAGTGTGTGAGGTGGCATCTCATTGTGGTTTTGATTTGTAAAACAGAAGAATCCTAACATTCATTTATCCCTGTGGCAGCAATCTTAGGGAATAGTTAACAAATACAATTATTGGTAGATCAGAATGAAGATGTGGTTTGGAGCCAACCAAGAAATTCTACCAAAGTTGAATTCTACCTCCTTGACTAAACTGGCCTATCTTGCCTCAGGCTCCATAAGCCTTAGTTTCCTCTTTGGTAAAGTGGGAAACATGGTCGAATCTACATCTTGAGGTTGTAGTGAAGGCAAGAGTTAATGCAGACCTTGCTCTTGACACGTAGATAAGGGCTATCTATCGTCAGAGTAAAATTGTTTAAGATTTATTTTCTGCTTTCCCATAAAGTTCACTTAATCTTCAGCTATCTTTTGAAGGTAAAGTTTGCCATTCCTTCTTCAGAGCAAGAAATTAAGGCACAGAGAAGTAAAAGGTTTCTGGTTAAAAAAAAAAACAAAACAAAACTAATAGCTGGGCTTACCGTTAAAGAGCTTTTAGAACAGATTTCTGGACTGCAAGACCTGGATTCCCCACCTGACAGACTTGTGAAACAGAAAGCTAGTCTTTGCTCAATCACCTTGTTTATTCTTCTAACAAATATTTGCTTAAAGTGCTCTTCTCTGGCAAGCCCTGTTATATGATCAGGATATACCAAGAACCAGGTAAATAAACTCCTGCCTCATGGACTTGAAGAGATATACAAACAAACAAACAAACAAAGGATAAAATGTGAGCTATAAAGCACCTAAAACGAATAAGTATTATGAAAAAACATTAAACTGGAATATGCCTAACCTGAAACATATTTTTTTTTTATTGACCCTGCTTCAACTATACTGCCCAGATTAAATTTTCTGCAAGGGACAGACTTACCCCAGTGAGCTTCTTTCATTTTAAGACCTGTATGGTCCCCTTGTTGTGCAGAGAGAGAAGACTTGGAGAGTAAAAAGTCAGGCAGATCGGTACAGGCAACCATCATTCCTAAAAACACGAGCAGAAGTTCTGCCTCAATTGGGGCCCAGTATTATAAAAAGCACGTATGGTTGTTGACTTAGATAAAGGGAGGAGGCCAAAATACAATTATAAAGAGCAGTGTAGGCTAAAAAAACACAAGTTAAAAGATGAGACTGATTTTACCATGAATAACCTTTGAAATGTTTTGGTGTGTTTTCTCCAGTTGTTTTCTCTGTCACTTCATGAGAGCTTGTTATATATAAAATTTTTCATCCTGCTTTTCAGTAAGTATTATAACACAAGCACATTTCTTTGCTACCAAACACTCCCTGCAAAACATAACTTGTAATATCTGCATTATATTCATAGTGTGAACATAACATAATTTATTTTACCATTCCGCTCATTTCAAGTTCAGATTGTTTCCATTTTTTTTTCTTTTTCTTTTTTTTGGTGAATCAGGTATTTATTGCTGCTTAGCTATCTAATCCTTTGGAGTATATCATCCTAAAACTTAAATGGCCTCAAACCTTTATTTATTAATTTTCATGCATCTAACTTGGTTGCTGGGCAGGTTCCACTGGTTCATTCTGGGCTCATGTAAGCAGAGATTTTCAGTGTAAGTGGTAGGATAGGCAAGTATGAAGATCCAAAATGGCCATATTCACACATCTGGCCATTGGTGTCAGCTAAACACTGAGGTGCTCCTATTCTCCTCAGCACCTTTCATCCTCCAGAAGCTAGACTGGCTTTCTCACATGGAGGTGTCAGGTGACATGCCAAAAGGGTCAAGAAAAACCCAAGACCTCTTGAGGTCTAGGCTCTGAAATAAGTAAAACTTAACTTCTGCCATATTCTTTTGGTTGAGACAAGTCACAAGACAGGTCCAAAATGAAGGTGTGGAAAAAATCGACTCTACCTCTGAATGACAGGAACATCAAAGTCTCCTTATGAGGAGGACATGCATGCTAGGATATAAGGGGTTTGTGACTGTTAGTCTACCACAGGGATTACTGAACAATATGCTATAATGAACACTTTTTTGTTCCTTAAGCTTTATGTTTCAGGGTCTAAAAGATTATTTCCTTGGAATCAACCTCTAGAATTCGATTTACCAGGAGTAAGGAGAAAATACATTTTTAAGACTTTTGATACAAACACTCTTGTTTTCCAGAATGTACTTAGTCAATGCTCACCATCTCTGCTTTCTAAGACAGAGGAAATTTAATTGGTCGACCCCAAATTAAAAAAAAGTTAATTGTAATATTCCATCAGAATTAAAGGCAGGATTCTTTTCTAAAGGCATAAAGCAGCTCAGTGGCAACGAGCTGAATTTTTCTATGTCTGATCAAGAATAACGTTCTTCTTGGCATAAATGAAATCTTGGGTGAGGAGTTGGAGGCAGACCAGATTTCAGATCCATCTACCAAACAAATCCCTTGTGATTTGAATGCATGAATTTGTTGAGATTTCCTGATGGCTAACAATATGCCTTCATGTTAGCAATGACAAAAAAACTAATAGCTGGGCATGGTATTAAAAAAAGGCCTCTTTTTCATGTAATTGAATTCTTCAATCTTGCACTGCATTCATTGAGAAGAACTCTTGGGATGAATTTCTTTGAAATCTATGCTACTGATTTTATTTTCTGATATGTTGACCTTCTTCATCTTGAGACATGTTGCAAGATTGGCAGGCTTCGTTTTCTGTGCATCAGATACAGTGAAAGCTGTGTTAAGGCCCCTTGCCGTTGAAATGTATTCAGTGTGGATACTAATGAAGAATTTTAAAGCGATCCAGCCTGGTTCATTCCTCTTTTTCTCATTTCTCGGGAAGGGGGAGAAATAACATCTCCTTAGCAAAGAGAACTAAAAAAATAATGACCACATCTCTCATTCAGAACTTAGTCTGGTTTTCAGCTCACTGTGTTCTGTTTTGAGAAGAAAACTATAAATCCGTATCAAGAATGGTGGCGATTATTGTTTTTATCCTTGGAGAATGGATAAATATCTTGCTGGTGACTGTCCTGTCTAAATGTCCTCCACATGCTTCAATTTACATGATGTATTTATTTACCATTCACCGGGCATCAGCAATGTGAAAAATGCCAAGGTAGGCATTGGCAATGTAGATATGAATTAATTATGGCCCCTTCCTTCAAAGCAGCTCACAGTCAAGTCTAAAGGGTGGATATGAACCAAAATGACCTGGATAAGCCTAAAATCTCACCCAAAAAAGTACTCAAGATAAGAATGAATGAAAGAGAAATATCTTCCATTCAACAAATAAACATAATGAAAAATGTATTCTTTATTCACATATCCTAACACATTTGCTACAGTCTTTAAACACCTTGCTTCTCCAGTTTTCCATCACATGGATCTGGAAAAACCCTCATGTGGGAGAAACCCAAACAACCTTTTTACTTATATATATGCCTGTATCATGACTGCTGACCTCAAAAGGACCCATATCCCACACAGTCTGTTTAACTCACTGTATTACTATCTGTTAGGTTCTATTAGGGTGTCTGAGGAATGAACTCCATTCTGACACGATCTCCCTTGAAAGAATGTCAGATATCACAGGTTAAGGGCTCAGTCTTATAAGCCTCCCTTCATCCCCCATTTTAGATGCTACTTGCAAGCCCAGGTTCATAACTTTCTTAACTGTGCTTCTGACCCACTGGCTATGAATTGGAGGTTCCCACAACCTGTTCCTTGGATTTCAAATGTCAGCTCCAAGCCCAGGTTTGTAGCTGTGCTTCTGACCCACTGCTGTAAATCAGAGGTTCCCATGCCTTCCTCCTCAGGATCGATTAATTTGCTAGATCAGCTCACAGAACTCAGAGAAACATTTTATGGACTAGCTTATTGGTTTATCATAAAAGAAAATAATGCAGGAGCAGCCAAATGGAAGAGATACAAGGGGCAAGTTATATGGGAAAGAGGCAGAGCTGCCCTGTCCTCTCTAGGCTCATCATTCTCCCCATATCTGCACATGCTCACCAACCCAGGAGCTCTCTGAACACAGTCCTTCTGGGGTTTAATGGAGGCATTAGTATGTTGGCATCATAGATTAAATCATTGACCATTGTTTCAACTTCCCAGAGGTGGGAGGTGGTGGGACTAGAAGTTCCAACCATCTAATCACTTGGCTCCATTGGAATCAGCGCCTATCCTTGGGTTCTTTTCAAAAATCACCTCAATGATCAACAAAAGACACTTGGGAAATTCCGAGGGTTTGGAGGCACTGTGGACAATGACCCAATATATATGAGAAATACATTTTGGTCATCTGAATGGCCAAATATATATTTCATATAAATCATAATATAACACATACAACAAATATTTCCAACTTTCTCCACCCTTCTCAAACCCTCAGCTCTTTCCTAACCTCCCTCCATCACTTATGACTCTCCGCAAATGACCACCTCCAAATGCAAAGTAAATCCAGGAAATGAGAAGCCCCTTACCTTTTTTCCTCTAAATGTACAAATCCACCTACATCCACACCCTCCTGCCCTCTTTCCTTCCTGTTACAACAGAGGAGAGTGGTCCTAGTTCCTTTGCCAAGGCCAGTTTCTTTGCATTTCCTATGAAACATGTCCTTTGAAATGACATTTCTTCCCATCATCATTTAAACACACCTGAGTCCCTTCAGTTTTTAATCCATCAATAAACTTCCAGAGACACCCACCAACTATACAGCTCTTCTCCTCAAAAGCTCTGTCTTTTGTTACTGTCTCTACCACAAATCTCATTATCCTCCCTTTGACCTCTTCTAATCTGGTTACTTTTTGCATCATTCCACTTGAACAGCCTTCACTAACATCAACAAGGGACCTCACTGTCATCAACTGCAAATGTCCCCCTCAACACCCATCTTCCTTCACCTCTCTGCCATATTTGGCATTGCTGATCACTTCTTTCTTCATGGAACGCCCTCCTCCTACAGCCACAGTGGGACACAATTCTGGTTTTCTCACTTTGGGGCCACTCCTTCTTCCTCTTTCAGGTCCACACTTTCCTACCTGGCCATTAAAGGATGGAGTTTCTTAAAGCACCACTGATGGCCTCTCTGCTCTAGAGCCTTGGGGACCATCTAAAACTGCCCAGATATATCTCCAGTGCAGGGCATCCCTGAGCTCCAGATTTGTGTTTCTTGTTATTTTACATCTGCACTTAGAAGCCTCAAAAACACCTCAAATTTGGAACATCCAAAATAGCATTCATGACCTTGCCCTTCTCCAAGATTCTCCATCTCTCTGTCACTACCTTTCATCCATTTCACAAGTGAAAAAGAAACTACTGAGAGTTTTCCTTGATACATCCTCTTCCCCGATCCTGATCCCTGGCCAATTCTGTAAAGTCCATTCTAAGGTCTTATTCCATCCATTCTTTCCACTTCCACAGTCTCCGCCCTGGTATGAGCCACTTCCCATCTTGGTCTACTGCAGTGGCCTCCTGTCCAGTCATTCCAATTCCTCCCTAACCCTCTTCCACTTCATTCTCCAAACCACCACCAAACGGATCATTTAAAAATACAGAACTCAGGGGCACCTGGGTGGCTCAGTGGGTTAAAGCCTCTGCCTTCGGCTCAGGTCATGATCCCAGGGTCCTGGAATCAAGGCCCGCATTTGGCTCTCTGCTCAGTGGGGAGCCTGCTTCCCCCTGTCTCTGTCTGCCTCTCTGCCTACTTGTGATCTCTCTCTCTCTGTCAAATAAATAAATAAAATCTTTAAAAACTAATACAGAACTCAGTGTATCACCTCTGTGATTAAAATCCACCAATGGCTTTCCCATGGCCCAAAGAATAGAAGCCAAAATCATTAACATGTCCTAAAGAGTCCCATCCAGGCTGACTTCCACCCACTTCCCTTCCCCATCCCTCTGATACCTGCCCTCCACCATTACCCCTTCTTGCCACAAGAATGTATGCTTGTTGTCCTCTATTGGAACACTCATCCTCCACCCTCTTCTATCTAATGTGTACACAGTAAATTACCTCCTCTGGGAGATCTTCCAAGAATCTCCAGATTAGTTCACCTCTGCAGATTATACGTTCTCACCACAAACTTCTGCAATTACTTATTCAATGTCTGTTTCTATCACTAGACAAAAAACTGTATGTTGTCAGAGGGGAATGTCTTATTGACTCACAGTTGTCTTCCCAGTGCCTATCTTTAGTGCTTGGAATATAGTAGACATTCAACAGATGTTTTCATTGAGCATATATTATGTGCCAGGCACCATTCCACTGGCTAAACAATGATGAACACAACCAATCCAGTCACTATCCCCAATGAGCCCTGCATCATAGTGGAAGAAACATAATGTCAAATAAATAAATATGTAATACAAGTGTTATAAAGAAATCTAAGTGCTCTAAAGAAAAAAAAAGTAAGGAAATTGAGAATGTTAGATGGTGGTGAGTTAGGCTCTTTTACCTAGAGTCTAAAAAGGCTAATTTTGATAGAGAAGTCCTCTTTGAGGAGAGCATTTGAGCAGAAGTTTGAATTGGGAAAACAGGAAGGATTCAGGAGAAGAGCTTCCTAGACAGAGGGAAAGCAAGTCCATCAGGGAATGAGTGTGTTTGAGGGATGACTAAAAAAGCCCATGTGGAAGGAAAGAGGAGAGTCCTATGAGCAGGAAGTGAGGCTGGAGAGGAGGGCGGGGACATATCACATGACACCAGAAAGTGCTCCCATTTGAAGATTCCCTCCTCAGAGCTGGACACATGTTGGGTGAGAAATCCTGAAATGTGTGTGTTTTCAGAGGCCAGATCTCTTGACTCCAACCCTAATTCTGTCACCAGCAGCCAGCAGTGCTGAAAGCAAATCACGTTCTCTCTCTGTTCCTCAGGTTCCTTATGTGACAAATGTGGGCTTGGGACCAGCCTATCTCTAATATTCTCTCCAGATCAAAAACTCTTTTCTTTTTTAATGAACGTCATTTAATAAGGAGAACTGGGTTAAAGGTCAAGTCTGCCACTGTAATTTTGTGCAAGCTACTTTTCCTATCTAAGTGTGTTTTGGTGTTTGAAAAACAGGAATAGAAGAGCCTTCTCTCGGGACTGGCATGCCTGTCAAAAGACGTGAGGCATGTGAAAGTTCTTTTGAGTTGTCACATGCTATATAAACCTGTAGGGAATAATTCTTGAGAATTTATGGTATAGCAGGCACTGTTGTAGGTACTGTGTATGTGTTACTTTATCCTCACAGCAATCTCAGGAGGTAGATCTATTTAAGGGCCACCCAGGAGAGAGTAAAAATCTCAAATACCCTCAGGCAGTGAAATGGTGGAGTTCGTTTTATACCCAGATCCACTTGGCATCAAGGCTTTAGGGAGCCTCATTAGAATACAGGGTGTAATATATGTGAGTGCAGGGGTAGGGTGGGGAGAGGAAGGGCTGTTGGAAATCAATCCAGCATTATTGATATAAAATAAATGTAAATGATGCCATATTTGTATTTCAGTAAATAAGACTGCTTGAATAGCATCTACATTCATAATAGTTTCCAAATTCTTTTTTTTTAAGGTTTCATTTATTTAGTTATTTGACAGAGAGAGAGCACAGCAAGGGGAATGACAGGCAGAGGAAGAGGGAGAGTCAGGCTCTCTGCAGAGTGGGGAGCTCGATGTGAGGCTCGATCCCGGGACCCTGGGATCATGACCTGAGCCGAAGGCAGGCGCTTAACTGACTGAGCCACCCAAGTGCCCCCAAATTCTTATTAAATAGATAAAAGCACTATGTGACCCAGAGTCCTTCCTGGAACAATAGTCGTTCCTTCTCACATTTTTTTTCACTTGGGTGTAGAGCACCTGCTATGTGTCAGGTCCCACTGTCGTCATTACTGGGATAGAAATGAAGAAGGAAGACTCCTTTGTGTCAAGGACCGTACAGTTTCTAATCTGGGGGGGGGCTTGGGGAATGCCATTGCCCTGCAACAGTTGGTGTAAGTGGTGCCATAGGCACCGTTCAATGAGAACTAGGGGACACTGAGCATAGATCAGGAAGCGCCCTGCACAAGAAATGCTGCTGAGAGCTCAGATTCTTACAGAAGATACGGAACTCACCAGCGCTAAGGAGAACAGGATTATCATCTCTCTTGCTCGGGACCCTATTCCATACTGCATAAGCCCTAACATACATATTTATTTCATATTTTAGTATCTGGGCAAAGAGACGGCATCCCAGATTAACTGCATCTTATAATCACTGCGGGCCAGCAGGCAGCCTTCATTACCTCTGCTCGGGCACTCGGTCAGGGCTCATACCGGCATGGCTTCCGCTGAGTTACGCATATTGCTGTGGCTACATGTGCTCGCTTGGATTGACAGTTAAAGGATCTTTAAAAAGATTAGAGTATGATTCAGCTTTGAAATGAAAAGTTATTTGTACTCAGGAAAGCAGGGACCCAGAGCAGCATGATAGACAATATGAGTTCATCCAGGAGATTTCTCACTAAGTATAAAATACAAATTCTAAATGACAGGAAAGTGTTGTCATAACTTTTAATTGGCAGCACTTTTTTTTTCCCTGGTGGTCCATAAAATACTACTGTACCTAATAATTGAGACTTCCTAGGTTAGGTGAGTTGCTGAATTTCAATTAATCCAGGCAAATCTTGTATTTTTAGAAGTCATATTGACTCCCCTCCAGCTTTGGATTCACTTTAGATAATCCAATCTGTTTCATGAACTCCTGCCATCCTATCCCTATGGAATTCATTCTCGGAGCCTACATTCAGGACTCTTCCGATTTTTTGCTAGTGAAGTGGCCCCAGGGTTCCAGGCCGTTGAGAATGATTCCTGTTGTGGTTTAGCCATATCATATATTAGCCACAGTTTGTGTCATCATGTTGACGTTCCTGGTCACCCAAGGATGATCTTATTATCTAAGCGTGTTATTTATAAGGAATTTCACAGCTGAAGCAAGGTACAGAATGACCTCCTGGAAAACAAGAGCGATTAACAAGTTTGGAGCAGAGCCAAACTTGAGAACAAGGTTGTTATTGGCATGATTTTAATCATGATAGACAATTAGCCAAGCTTAATTATATTGAGACGGAAAACTAGAATGAGTGGCAGTAATGAATTTCTCTGGGAACTCTCCTGTGTCTCTAACTCAAACTGGCTGACCTATAAAGTGTATAAAATGATAAAAGATGTTTGCCCACATGTACAAGCTGTGTTTACCTCGAGGAGCAGTCTGTGTGGAAAAGGGGTCTGGAGGACATTTTTCTATGGGCGACTCGTCATGGGACACACATGGAATCCTTGAGTTCCACTGGCATTTTTTTGCTTCAGGAAGGAGATGCAGAAGACAGAAAACATATTTTAGCTGAACTTGAGAACATTAAATGTTAATGTGATTATGTAGCTGGGGATTCTTTAAATGTCGCCCGTGGCTGAAGTATTACTGTAGTTGTGTGTTAGCACTTTTTGGTGTTTTAAAGGCTTAATATTTTCACTGACTGTGTCAAGCCTAAATAGAATGCCTGAAAGTTCAATAGAATCAGAAAGTGATTAGAATGTAAAAATTTTAACAATTTGACACTCTTTGCCTCTAGGTTTAGAAATGGAATTTAGAAGGAAACTCTCCTTAAGTCTCTAGTCTCTTTTTCCATTATGGGTTTTAATTGACTTATTATAATTAGAATACAGATGAAAGAGAAGTTGTAGGGAAAAACTGAAATCTCCATAGTTCATATAGTTCTTCAGGGTGCACAGAGTATTCTGATATTTAATCCTCATCCCCTCCACACACACACACCTGGGAAGAGTAAACTTCACTTGTTTTAAAGATGAAGACTCAGTCAAATAGCACAAATACACACAAAGCTTCTGATTGCAAGAAGACCAGAAGAAGGAAGGAATGAAGGAAGGAAGGAAGGAAGGAAAAAAGGAAAAGAAAAAGAAAGAAAGGAAGGAAGAAAGAAAAGAGGGAGGAAAGGAAGAGAGGGAGGGAGGAAGGGGGAGGAAGGATAGAAAGAAGGAAGGAAGGTAGGAAAGGGAAGAGAAGAAAGAGGGGGAGGGAAGGGGGGAGGGAGAAAGGAGGAAAGGAAGGAGGGGAGAAAAGACAGAAGGAAGAAAGGAAATTCTTTAAGGTAAAGTTTGGGGTGGGTTGATCCAGTGTGATGGACTTCCCTCAGTGGGAAAGCAAAGTCAAACGCTATGTATACCTGAGCTGTGAACAAATCCACCTGCCTTGTTCCTTCCCTCTCTCCTTTCTTTCCTTCATCTGCCCTCTCTCACTTTGTTCTACTCTGTGCTTTTACTGGAAGCTCCTGTCTTTCCAGGAACAGTCATTGGTACTGCAATTCCATTTACACCATGTGAGGAATAAAATATCTTTTATCATTTCACACCCTTTATAGGTCCACCAATTTGAGGTGGAGACACAGAAAAATACAACACAAAATGTGATCTCCTACACCCACGCCCATAGCAGACTTATTCACAATAGTTATTCCACCAAAAGGTGAGAGCAATCAAGTGTCCATCCGTAGATGAATACATAAACACATGTGGTATATACATACGATGGAATATTAGTCAGCCTTAAACAGGAAGGAAGTTCTGATACGTGCTCCAATGTGGATGAACCTTGAGGATGGTATGCTAGGTGAGGTGGGCCAGTGACAAAAGAACAAATACCTAGCCAAGTCAAATGCAGAGATGGAAAAGAGAATGGTGGGTACCAGGAGCTAGGGGGAGTGGGAAATGGGGAATCATTGTTTAATAAGTACAGAGTGTGAGTTTGGGGAATGTGAAATGTTCTGCAGATGGATGGCAGTGATGGTTGCCCAACAACGTGAATATCCTTAATAGCACTGAACCATATGCTTAAAGATGGTTAAAAGAGTAATTTTTATGCTGTGCATCTTTTACCTTTAAAAAATTCAATCCCAGGGTACCTGAGTGGCTCAGTCGGTTAAGCCTCCAACTCTTGATTTAGGCTCAGGTTGTGCTCTCCGGGTGGTGAGATCAAGCCTCCTGTCTGGCTCTGCGCTCAGCAGGGAGTTTGCTTGAGATTCTCACCCTCAGCCCCTCCTCTCGCTCTCTCTTGCAAAAAATAAAATCTAAAAAAAAAAAAAAAAAAAAAAATTGATCCCTGTCCTGCAGTAAGTGCCCACTCCGCATTAACAGCTTCCTGTAGGGGACAGGCTGCAGTGTGACATATGCTGTGATGGTAGGAATCACAGCACAGCCTGAGAGCATAGAGAAGAATTCAAGACATGGTCGGAGAATTAACATGGAAGCTAGGAAGGACTCTGTGAAGGGTGTGTGGCAGATGCCCAAATTAAGTCTGAGAAATTCTGCTTTCTCCACCAAAGTTGAGGGACAAAGTGGGATGCTCATTCCATGCATAGAGAGCTGTAAGTACAGGAACACAGAGGCTCAAGGAAGCATGGTGTGGTCAAGGATCCATAGAAGTTCTTGGTGGCTGGAGTCTGCAGTTCAAGGATATTTACCTACTGTGACAATATACTGTTAATATAACTCTCCCAGAGAGTTAAAGTGACTTGCCCATTGGGTCAAAGACATGTTTGGGTCTTTCTATTTGAAAAGTCCATTCTCCTTCCACTACCCTAGACTTTAGAGCTGTGCTGTCAAATATGGCAACTATTTAAATTTAAATCCAACTTATGAAAAGTAATAATTTAGCCACATTTCAAGGATGGCTAGTGACATTTCAAGTGTTTTTAGTGACTACTAATACAGATGGTGCAACAGAAGCCATTTCCATCATCACAAAAAATTCTATGGAACAGCCCTGCTGAAGAGTTTACAGAGTAATTCCCTACCTACTAATTTATCTGTGTATTTGAACATTACATAAAATTCTGGTATTATTATTCTCATTTTGTAGAAAAGGATACTGCTGCTTAGAGAAGCTGGTGTACATCACCTGTGGTTCTACAGCTATTGGGCAGTAATGCTGGGCCACAAATCCTATGCCCCGTGAGCCCACCTTCAGTATGCTCGGCATTAATTCATAGCTCCCACTGCCATCAACCTCCTCTTTGCTCCTACTCAATCTTGAGATTATTCTTCCTAAAGGACCACTTTCCAGAATGCATATGTCTTTTCTTTATCACTTGGAGAAAACACAGATCTCTTAGTTTGACAACCACGTGCTTCCACAAATTGGAATAAATACACTTTGCAGTTTCTCTCTGTTCCCTCTCCTCTTTTCCAGTACTGCTTTTCAGCTCCAGGTGCAGAATCCATGAGTTAAGTTCCAGCCTCTGAACTTTTGGTGTCCCTGATGCCTTTCTTTCTGCCTACTGGGATTTCATTTCACCTTCAAGCTCCAGTTCATGATTCGCCTATTCTGGAAAATCTTCCTTGACCCATATCAGTCCAGGCTGCAAAGATATCCTGTTTCTCTCTTGCCGGGAAGCATCTCATGTGTTACTTCATGGGACACTATTTCTCTGCTCTTTCTTCTCTTTCTACTGGTGAGCAAGTGTGACATTACCCATGAAGGACCTTACAGAGACTGCATTTCTCTTCTTGGTGAACCAGTGGTTCCAGCCTGGATCCCCTTTGGTAGCTGTTCTCAGCTCTATGGTTGTTAGTTGTTCTAATTCATTTTATCCACATTTGCTTGACTGTGGCTTCACTTGCTATGTGCCAACCATTGTACCAGGTGCATTTACATTTGTTTCCCATGTGATCTTCCAACAATCCTATGGGAACGGTATTGTTATTTCTATTTTATCCAAGGGGTAAGTGAGACTCAGTGAAGATAGATGAGTTCCTAACTCACAGACAGGTGGAGTAACAGAGTCAGAATCTGAACCCAGGTCCATCTGGCTCCAAAGCCAGCGCTTCTGTGGCAGGTTATGTCTTCCGTGGATGTGGTTAGACACTTCAAGTTATGACAATGAGTATGTGGACACTGTGACCTTCTCAGTTCTGAATAGCTGCTGCCTGTATGTTATATTCAACACACACTAAATAAGAATTGATTACAACCATTTCTCCCAATTCCCCAAGTCCCAATGAGATCAACTCTCCACCTTGGCTATGGCGTCCCTCTTTAGCTAATATGGGAGGTCGGAGGAGTGCACAGTTTAAAGTACTTGTCTTGGTCTGAAACCCCACACATAACTCATCATTTAGACACCATTCAAATACCAGTAGCTGTGGATTTTTACTTTTTGTTAAATGAATATATTTTCTATTAGAAACCTCGTGGCTTTTCTCCAGGCATTGTAAGTGGAGTTTCTAGTTTTTAAGATGAGATCAGAACAAATGTTTCTGCTAACTAACATGACTGTTTAGAAGAAAAGAGGGAATCTTACGGGATATGATTTTTTTTGGTTTAATTTCATAAAAATCCAAGAGAACTGAAAAGCTCAAGAAGCTCCAGCCTTTCTACCTATTGCAGATGTTGTCATGGAAGATGGCGGGACTTGGAATTATGGTCCCTCAAGTGATGATTAGTGCTACAACATGGCGGCAGAGTGAGCACTAAATCAGGAGCCAGAAAGCCCAAGTCCTGGCCTCAGCTCTATCACTAGTGACTGGGCACTCTTGAAATTGTCACTTACTTGGACCTCAGTTTCTGCTTCTGGAACATGTAACATTGGTTGAGTAAAAGGATAAATTCATAAATGAAGGTTTTAGGAGAGATACTCTCTAAAATTTTTCCCACATTAATGGTTTATGAGTCATAGTTTTCATTTTGCTGCATTTACAAAAAAAAAAAACTAGTCTGATTAAGGAAAGGGGCTCATATCTTAAAATACAGTATTTCGTTTAACTGTATAAAGAAAACAATCACATGATTCTGTTCCACTGTTCACATGATTCTTGGTTCCACAAGAAACCAAGGTTTCTTGGTCCTCTGCAAGGCAAAAGAAAGGCCTGGGTCACCACTCCATGACTATAGCAGTCAGGCATAAGGCTGATTGCATGGTTCACAAACACATGGAATGGGACCACAGACCATACTATGGAGTCACGGGCGATGGAGACCTTGGGAGCCTGCTGGAGGACTGGGGAAAGATGGAACCCACCTGGAGGATGGGGAATTAAGGCAGCTCTTTTAAAAGGTGCTTTAGAAACCAACCAATTTCCTAACCCAGTTACTCCAGAGATGGTTTAATGTCCCTCTTTGCAATAAGAAAAGTGTAGCTACTGTGCAACATCTGAGATCTGCTCACACCTGAGGTCTGAGAGAAGGATGTGCTTTTTTCAGGAACCACCTATATTCCTTTACCATATAGATATAGATCTCTATAGATACAGATAGATAATATATATACCTTCTACATATTATATATGTATATATATATGTGTGTGTGTATGTGTGTTTGAATGAGGATAGATGAAGTGGAAGGGGACTTGATAGCAGACTGTCACCATTGTTCGCAGGGGATGGATGGGGAGACAATAGCCAAGCCTGAGTGCTTCAGTAGATAACCAGGGGTGGAGAGCCAGAGACACCAAGTATAAAAGTCAAGTGCCAGAACTAGAGCAGATCTTCTTCCCAAGGCAGAGGCAAGGTCTGGAATGAGATGGGAGTCTTGCCGAGCCAGAGCAGGACCAGAAGCCATGAAGGGGCACTTGCCATGGCCGTGGTAATGAGGGTTCCCACTGAACCTCTCAGGATACCCCAAGCTAGGGAGGAATGATGAGGAACGAGCATCTGCACTCTACCTTGGGTCTTTCTGCCTCTGGTCTGGGTCCTCCTCAGCACCCCTGAAGTGTCTGGACTTGAGGCTGTTGGGGTGCTGGGCTGCTGTCCCATTTGTTCCTCTGGGTGCCTCCTGAGGGAATCTGGGTTTGAATTCTCGAAGCCTTCTGTCTGTTCGGCCCTCTACACCACTGCTCAGGACCTGTCCTTGGCCTGTATGGAGCCCCAGAGTACAGAGGCCTTCTCCTTTCTCCTTCCTTCTCAGAAGTGCCTGACACTCAGCCTAGCCTACATCTTTTCTTCCACACTGTGACAGGAAAGGGTGCTGTCTCTGTCGCCTGAGCGCTTCCTCCCCCAAGCCTTCTGAGCAGTGGGACTTGTCTCCACCCTCCTTCATTGTTATATCTGAAGCGAGCCCACTGGCTCACCATTAGCAGTTTTATCATAATTGATCAGGAGAGTAACAAAGAAATAAATTAAGAAAAAAAATCTGAAACTATTATCTTGGTCTTTAGTTCCCCAATCCCTTGCTTCTGTGAGTAAAATTCCCCTCAGGCCCTCACTTTTGGTCTGCAGTTTATTACCATTCCAGAAAGTTCGCACTTTCCATCACAATGAGGCACTTAAGACAGTTACAAGAGGTATGAAGGATTTTACTGGTCAAAAATCAGGATGGCGGGTCTACTTGCCCCTGAGTGCCACCTATGACAGCCCTTTGAGGGTATTTCCTCCCTGAAAGTAATGGAAATTAAAGTCAGCATCCCTCATTTGGGAATTGAACATTTAATCTTAGAATAGGCAGAGCCAACTATGAAGACTAGCAAAGCGACGTTTAACATACATGAATAGCCCAGACCAAATCTGGACCTCAATTTAGGCAATAACAATATCCCAGCCCCCCTAAGTGTTAATCAAATGTTTGTAAATTGCTTGTGGTTTGCCTGTGCTTTGGGATCACATCATTTAAAGCTATCCTGAGGAATCCTCTGGCGCTACAAGTAATTAACCCTAATTCATCTGTTTTGTATATCTGAATTTACTCCTAAAGATTAAGCGTTGGGAGAATTAAAGAGTAGACAAAGTGCAGTTAATTAAGGAAGGCTTCCTGGAGGGGGTGATCTAGGGCCAAATCTTAGAGGGACAATGATCACAGCTCCTGTTAAGGAATGAAAGGAGAAACGCAGCCAGGTTCAGTGAAGGCAGCCTTATATCCCAGCAGCAGCAAACCTTCACGTGAATAAAAATGGAAACATCTCTCCTGGATGTATACTCCTTTACAGCTTACAAAGCGCTTCCTGTGTAAGGGACATCACGGTGGTGATGACTGCAGTGAGGATTTGCCAAGTGTAGACACCGTAGAGCCGTGTGAGCGCTGAAACACATTTTCACAGCTCTCCCACCAACAGCCCATTGGGTCTGGTGTTACGATCCCCTTTGTATAGAGGAAGAAACAAAGTCTTAGGCTGTTGTTGAAAGTCATAAATGTTGTGTGGAAGTCAGGTGATAGACAGAGATGCGAAGGTCTGAATTCAGGTTTACCTGGCACTGTGGTTCTCATCATAGCGTCTACCACCGCTCAGAGCAGGGCGGGGAAAGGGACCCTGCCTTCGGGACGATTGCGCAACGCTAATGGCAAGAAAGTATTTGCTAGTAGCCACAGCAAAGCACTCTGCGGAGCACTTTCCAGAGAGGATCTCCTTCATTCATCCCAGGAACATTCTGACACTGGTGTCAGTTCTCACTTAACCATCAGGAAACTTGAGGATCAGAAAGGGCACCGTCCCTAGGTGTGACTACAAAGAACAAGACTTTCACTCCTCTGTCCCATATACCTCGCCTTGCCCTCTACTTCTGGGTGCCAGCATCTAAGAGAGAGTGTTCTTGCCTTTGGAGAGCTTGCCACCTTGAAGTTGAGTCAGACCTGGAAGTAGCCTGTTTCGGTGCAGGGCTTTGGTGGGTGAGTGGAGAGAAAAGTGTACCAGGGGTGAGCCAAGCACAGGGCTGGGGCATTCTGCTGAGCCCGCAGGTTCGAGGTTGGCTGCTGTTATCACCATTTTGTAGACGATAAGGGCATGTTACCTGCAGTCTTTGATGTGTCCAGTTTGACAGAAGTTGTAAGAGGCCGTGTCAGGACTATAACCAAGCTCAGTCTCTCGGCCTCAGCCCTCAATGCCCCCTTTCTTTTTTTTTAAAGATTTATTTATTTATTTATTTGGCAGAGAGAGAGATCACAAGTAGGCAGAGAGGCAGGCAGAGAGAGAGAGAGGAGGAAGCAGGCTCCCTGCTGAGCAGAGAGCCCGATGTGGGACTCGATCCCAGGACCCTGAGATCATGACCTGAGCCGAAGGCAGCGGCTTAACTCACTGAGCCACCCAGGTGCCCCAATGCCCCCTTTCTTATACCCTTCTCATGACTGTCCAGAAGATGTCAGAAAAGTGTTTGAAGCCATTTGTTCCCTGGCATCACACAGACATTTGCATAAGGGACACTAACCCCGTGAGCCAATTTTCTCTCTCTCATCCTCAAAGAAAACTTAGAATAAACTCCCAGTTTCCTGCGACCTCCTGTGTCATGCCTGTCTGTGTCCTGTCCCCTCTGCTGCCTGCTGGCTTCTCCTTTTCCAGCTCTTTAAATGCTAGGGAAGCTGGGGGCTCAATTCCGAGCCCCTTCTCCAGCTGCTCTCTCCTTGGCTACTCTGAATTGACCACTGGACTTGAAATGCCATGACTATGACCATGACTCCCAAATAGGTGTCTCCCACTTTGACCTCCCACCTTGGGCTCCAGAATCCCTCCTCCATGTCCCCACAAGGTCGTATACAGTGTCCTAAATAGAACTCCTCAACATTCTCCCAAGCATCCTCCTTACCCTAGTCTTCCCATCTTAGCAAATGGCAGTAGCATTGGCTTGAATTCAAGCCAAACAAAACAATCTTGACTCAAATTATTTCTCACCATCTCTAGGCGGACGACACTAAGCCAGCCATTGTCTTATCTTGTTTAGACTGGACAGTTTGGACAATTGCCATCAGCTGCTTCTGGCCTCCTTGATTCCTCTCCTGCTCGCTGTAAGCTGTTCCCTCCACAGCAGCCAGAGGGATATTTACAACATGCAAATCAGATCGTTCTGATTCCCTGTCCCTGGACACATATTCAGAAAACTCCAGTGGTTCTCATCACATTTAAATAAAGTCCGGACCACTGACAGAGCTCCCGTGGCCCAGCAGATCTGGCCCTGAATTGTTGATGTCCCCCCTTGAGACTTTTCTCCTGCTCTGCTCCGTGTCACTGACTTTTAGGCTGTTCTTCCAACACTTGAAGCTTGTTTCTACTTCAGGCTTCTATGCCAGCCTTCCCTGCCCAGAGACCCTTCTTCCTGAGGTCTTGCAGTAGTGTGCTTCTCCACACGTTTATGGTTTATGCTTAGATTGACACCGGCCCCCCAATCCCACCTTGTGCCTTTGTACCATCTTATTCTTAAGTTCACCAAAGCACCTATCACCATGTGAAATATTTTTATTTTATTTTATTTATTAGACAGAGAGAGAGATCACATGCAGGCAGAGAGAGAGGTGGAAGCAGGCTCCCCGCTGAGCACGGACCCCGATGCGGGGCTTGATCCCAGGAGCCTGAGATCATGACCTGAATGGAAGGTAGAGGCTTAACCCACTGAGCCACCCAGGCGCCCCAGAAATATTTTTGATGGATTTTCTCATTTTTCTTCTAGAATATATGCTTCATAAAGGCTGGGATTTCCTCCATCTTCTCTGCCGCCAAAACAGTGTGTCAAGCAATGCCTGGTATATAGCAGACACTCAGTAGAAAAGTTGAATGAATGATCGATTATTCTTTCCAGTTCTAAAAGTAATACATGTTTATGACAGAAAATTAGGAAATAAAGATATGTATTAAAAAAAAAAGAAGTAAACATTTTGGTAAATTTTAGTCACACCTTTTCCTATGTGTACTCTTTAAAAATATTTTATTTATTTATTTGAGAGAGAGCGCGCAAGAGCACGAAAGGGGAGAAGGTCAGAAGGAGAAGCAGACTCCCCACAGGGCTGGGAGCTGGATGTGGGACTCTGATCCTGGGAATCTGGGATCATGACCTGAGCTGAAGGCAGTTGCTTAATCAACTGAGCCACCCAGGCGCCCCCAACCCCATGTATACTTTTAAGTGGAGATTATTAGGTGCACCCAATTTATATCAACTTTTTATGCAATTCTCCACATTTTGTCCAATATTTTGTATAATATGTGCTTAACAGACATAATTTTTTTCTTCCTATCTTGATTTCCTTCCTTAAAAACTCTTAGACGAGTACCCATCATGCCCTGTGGTTTGCATTTAACTAAGACAGTGCAGTGTCTTTAAAGACTATGTAAACGTGAGCAAGTTATTAACTTCTTTGGACCTCAGTATCTCTATCTGCAAAATGGGAACAATAAAACCTACCTTGCCTGATTTACAGCATTGTGCAAGGATCTAACAAGGGAATGGGGCAAACCCCTCCTTAGATACTGGTGTGACTCTCTCTTTTTCAACTAGCACTGTACAAGTGGAATAAAAGTTAGAGAAGAAAATATGACACCAAGAATTTGTGAAGCAATTTTAAATTTGTGTATAAAAAGCTATTGGCAATTGTTCTGTGCTGAGTGAGACATGTCCTAATGTTTGTATTTAATATGCTAAACAGTTGCCAGTGCCTAATTCTATGTTCGTACCCTGCAATAGCTTGTTTTTTTTGTTTTTTTTTTTTTTGATATTTTTTTTTTTTGGATTTTTTTTTTTTTACAACTTTCAGCTGTAAAACTGGGGTCAATTATTTTTAGCCATTTCTTCAGCCTGTCTCATTAGCAAAGTACTTTGAGGTAATGACTTGGGCATATTTGATGATTGTTCATTTTGAAAGATGTCATTTTAAGACTTTTCTGGAAGTTTCAAATCTGCCTGTGGGAGATCTGTTTTATGCCAAAATGTCATTTCAAATTCAAGCCTACATACCGGCTAACACTCGGCCCTTATAAATGTTTCACACCACCTGCATTTTTTATCATAGCTCTTTCATGCGAACTTGGATTTCTTGTGGCTCACCTCCAGTGTCTGTCTGAGGGGGAGAGAGTAATATTTTTAAATGGCCTTTTTTTCCCCTTTGTCAGAGGAGATAAAATTCCCCAATTATTTTCCCCTTGCGCATAGATATTTATATTAATATTTTAAGGAATGGGTTCTTTATAGTGTTATTCCTGAACCCATGTGTTAAATTTAAAACAAATGTGTCCTAAAAATGAATATTTAATCTGAGTTTAATACCTGAAACCAGATTCATGTTGACTTAATTTCTTTGGTCATAGAAGAAACCTATGAAAGGATTCAGATTCTTTCATTCATTCAACAAATATTTTAACAAGTGTATTGAGTACCTCCTACATTATCTCTTTTAATCCTTCCGATAACTTGTCAGTATAAGATTATCATCATTGTCACCTTCAGCAGCAGCATCCCTATATCGTGGAAGAGAAAACCAAGACTCTGAGCAAATCCTTGGGATAAGCAGTTTGGAAAAGATTTAGAGGTATCAAGTACAATATCAGGAATGAGAGACAGAGACCAAGAGGCAAGACCTAGTAGAAACCTGAATGGGAGGATTCAATGGGGAAGAATCGTGGTCATAGCTTGGCTTTGCCTTGCTTCACACTGGGATCATTCGGGACACTAAAAATCACTGCTGCTTGACTTCCACCTCAAGACACTGTGATTTAATTGGTATGGGATCCAACCTGGTATCAGGATTTTTTTTAAGAAAGCTAATGTACAACAAACTTTGGGAACCACTAGCGTTGGTAGCGGCATGTAATGAAACTAAAGTAACTCCCACTCCCACTTCGTGTGGTCCATCACTGGGTCCTGATGTTCCAGTGAGCTGTATTGGTTTTTAGGTCACAGGATGGACATGAAGAGAAAACATGGGTCCCAGATCCCTATCAGAAGAAGAAAGGCAGCAAGTTTTAATGGAATAAGGGCAGGCTTTATTCACTCAGCTTTCCTGACCCTCAGCTTCCAGGTGTCAGAATGGCTATTATGATGCCTATCCAGTAGGCATGTTGTTGTAAGAATTACATTAATTACAATGAAATCCTTTTTATGCAATGACTTCAGAATCATCAGTCCGTTATTTGAAAAGAAATAATAGTAAATGAAAGCAGGTTTAGAAGATAGTATTTTCCAAAGATGGCCAAAATATCTCCACCCCATATGATCTTCTGATAGAAACATTGTCGCTCTCCCATCTGAGTTAGGGCCCATGTTCCTTCTTGAATCTGGGTGCACATTTGTAAATGCCCTGATCAGTAGCTTATAGTGGAAAGGACACTATGTGACTCAGGAGGTTAGATCATAACAAGCAATACAGTTTCCACCGGGGTCACTCTCTCTTGAAACAAGCATCTTGGGAGTTCAGAACTAAAATGTCTGGCTCCCTTAAAGCCACCATGTTGGAGAGACCAGGTAGAACAGCCACAGAGATAGAAAGAGATGCCCCGAGAGCCTCTGTGTTGCCCGCCTTTGGCGATCTGAGTCTTCCGAACATCACTTGCCAGATAGGGGAATTCACTGGCCCTTGATCCAGCCCTTGATCTCTGAGCTGCCCCAGCGCCGGTCAGGGAGTGCAGCTGCCCCACCCAGCTCCCCCCAAAATGCAGATTCGTGAGCAAAATAAATATTACTGCTACTTTAAGCAACTAACTTTTGAGTGTTTTGCTGTGCTGCATTAGGTAGCTGGAATAGTGGGGAGGAACAAGAAGTAATCTATACAAATGTTAAACAGTTTATCTCTAATTAAATGTAACAATTCTTTTATTTAGCAACCTTCTGATGTTGAGCCAAGGTCTTTCTGGGAGAATAAGGCCCACTGGCCGGAACCTTGGCATTAAACATACACATAAAGCTTTTTTTTTTTTTTTTTTTTAAAGATTTTCAGTTTCAGTTTCTTTAAAGTAAAATGAATGTGTCAAAGCACTTAAATTTTTTTTTCACCACTTTCTTCTGTCCTTTATAGTTATCCTATTCTGACTTAATTCAATGTTTTATTAGGCAGCTCATTTATTTTATCAAGTCTTTCCAAAGCATTCAACTTAGATTTCATAAAAAGAAATCTTTCTTTTTTGTGAATACATTGCATCCAAGTGCATGTTACTTAGTAGACTGCAGGATAAAATTAACAAGTACAATTTGAATAAACAAATCTATGGTGAACATGTAGTTCTGCTCATGTGAACAGAAGTACACAAGTTTTCTAAAGAAAAGTCCAGTAGCCACTCGTGTTCTTTAAAGTTATAGATATTAGTCGAAAGAGTCATCAAAAGAATGAGAACCCCATTAATCTAAGAATTTGTTTAAATGAAGGTTGCTTATGAGAGTTTCTATCATAACATGTATAAAAGCACTCACATACTGTGAGCACTCATTAAATGTTAGTTTCTCTAACCACTTAAGTCTTAATTTGCCAAAAACTCTGCTTGCAAATCATCTCTGATATCAAATACTAACGGAAGAATTTTTAAAATGTAATCTGTGATAGCCACCCAAATTTCATACTATTTCAGAAAATGCATTCCATTTCTATTTATGAAAAATCATTTCCCATGTATGAGTTCAGGCCGGGTACCTAATATTTTTAAATCACTTGCAGAAAAGAACATGCATCATGACTAACTTCTCCAATAGTGTACCTACTGAATGAGTTTACCCTTAGAAAACAAATCGGCTAAAGCAACCCTTGGACCCTGCACTTTCTCCAGCCTCAGCCGCATCTTTGTATGATTATCAATAGGCTAGAGAGTCCAATGTCCTGGGGCAAGCATTGAATTTTAGGACAAGGTGTGGAATGTCCTGTAAGTGTATCGTCTTAGAATCTAGTGGTTACTCAGAGCTCTAATCAAAGCATAACCGAGGGATACCACTCCAATCCTGCCTCTGCAACCCTGCACACTACTCCTAGAGGGACCACACAGACCCTTCATACCACAGGGCACAATTCCCCAGTGGTTCCTCAGCACCTGCAGATGAAGTTGGGCCTCTGTAACATGGTTAATGCAGGTCTCCAAGTTAAGGACCCTGACTTTCTTTTCAGCCTCCTTTCTTTAAACCCCTTTAGCCTCCTTTCTAAACACTCTCATTTAGATTAAGGCCCAGGCACAATGTGTAGCATAACTGGATTTTGTTCCCAGCACTTCTGCTTCGTGAAACTGCAATACTTGGAGCACCTGGGTGACTCAGTTGGCTAAACATCTGCCTTCAGCTCAGGTCATGAACTCCAGGTCCTGGGATCGAGCCCCGTGTCAGTCTCCCAGCTCAGTGGGGAGTCTACTTCTCCCTCTCCCTCTGTCTCTCCCCCTGCTTGTGCTCTCTCTTTCCATCTCTCTCTCTGTATCTCTCTCAAATGAATAAATAAAATCTTAAAAAAAAAAAAAACAACTGCAATACTTACCCTAAAGTGTTTTCCAGACTGGGGGTCTTAACCAACTAAGAGCTCACAAAACCAATTTAGTGGACTTCAATCACCATTAAAAAAAATTAGAATGGAATGGAATGAATCAAGGTACATTACACATAGTAGATATGCGTTTTAGTAAGCTTTGGTTTTAGTGGTGTGTGTGTATGTGTGTGTGTGTGTACCAGTTTGTAATGTAGTGTATTTTTTACAGCAGATCGTAAAATCAAAATACAGAAAAGCTCATACCTCTTTACCATATGGCATGCAGTTGGTTCTACCTGGAAGGCCTTCTTCATGCAGCACTTCTCTGTCTCTCCAGCAAATTCCAACTTATTGTCCAAGATGCTGCATCTTCTGTGAAGCCTTCGTCAGGTGTTTACAATGTGTTGGGCATAGAGCTCAATACTTAAGATGTTATATGCCATTTTCATGCTCAGAACAAACTTATGAAGTTAGACCTAATAATATTCCCATTTTATAGACAAGTACCTGGGAAGCGATAGATGCAGTAAGTAAGTTGCCCAAGGTCACAGAGGCAATTCATGGTCAAGCTAGGGTTTGAACCCAAGCCTTTGGATCCAGAGTCTTTGCTCTTAGCCAGTACACTGCAGAGCTTCTTCTGAACACCCCTGGCTAAGCCCAGACATTTCCTTCTCTGCCAGGTTAGAGTCTCTAGGGTGGCATTTTCTATACTATGCTGTATTTACTTGTTTACATGCCTTCCCACCCCCCCCACCCAACACTAAGTTAGAGAATCTACGAAGACATGAACTGTGTCCTGTATCTTTCTTTTGCTTTGGGACCATACGTATACATGTGTGTCATATAGAGATGACTTGACAAATATGAAATAATAAGTGGAAATATGAGAAATTATCAGCATCTCACAGATGAAGAAACTGATACTTATCTAAGAGGAAGCTAAGCCTACTGTTCTTTCTGGCCTCTTCCTGTTATAATAAACCTTTTAACAAAGTTTAGAAGGAGTGATCACTTTGGATGAAGGCTAGGGAGATCTTCACAGAGCTATGAGAAATTTCATAGATGGATAAAGGCACTACAGGGTATGTGACACATAATTAAAAATACAATTGTTTTTTATTTTCCATTCATGACCATGCTGTTCATAGGCATGCCTAAGAATCGGGTCTCTCCTAGGTGCCATTTTCCTTGGTCCATTCACTCATTTATTCATCCAACAAATATTTTTGAGTCAAGCCATGTGGTTTGTCTTGGAATATATGGATAATGACATTCAGTTCTTCCCCGAAAGATGCTAGTAATTTATGATGGAGCTGAGCAAATAAATAGGTGATTACTCTATGGCATTGGCAAGTATCACCTTGCAGTAAAGGGCCAGAGCTTCGGAGCTGGTTGGTCCTGGGCTCAAGGCTGGGCTCCACCATGAAGGACTCCTAACACCTTGAGGGCTTCAAGTGGATTCTGGGAGCTTCGGTTTTCTCATCTCCTAGGGCTGCTGTCAGGTAATGCGCGTAAAGCACAGGGAGCTCTAGAAGTAGAAATTGCAGGCTGATGACCAAAATAATATTTTTGTATGTGGGCCCTCTGACAGGCTTGCTTGACATTCCTCTCTATGTGTTGATTTAGGCCCATGATTCTGGGGCACCTGGGTAGCTCAGTCAGTCAGTCATCCGACTTTTGATTTAGGCTCAGATCATGATCTCAGAGCCTTAGGATCCAGCCCCTTGATGTCTCTGGTAATGTCTTTGGTAGGGAGTCTGCTTGGGATTCTCCCTCTCTCTCTCTCTCCCCCTGCTACACCCCACCCCCCAACCAGCTCACACAAGCGTGTGCTCTCTCCCTAAAATAAGTAAATCTTATATATATATATATATATATATATATATATATATATGAATCTGAATTCTAATTAGTATTTATTAGGCATCCTCTATGGGAAGAGAGGAAGGCTCTACCATCTTGTGATGCCAGTTTTCTTCCTGGCTTGGGTACCCAGGTCAATGTCTTCCTTACTTCTCTTGCATTTACCTGCTGAGTACGAGCCACAGCCTCTCTTCTCCTAGACCCAATATCTCCCCTCTTAGTATCCCACCAGTTCCACATTCCTACTTAGTGTTTGTTTTTTCCCAAGCACCCAGCCTCATTATGATACATATATATGGCTATTTCTATGTCATAATACCTCTTAGCTGACAGTCCCAAGAATACCTTAGAGCTCCTGTGTTTTTATCTACCTCAAACACTAAAGTTTCTGAAGGAGAATTTTTATAGGATTTTGTAGGAATGTGTCTTTTTTTATGAAGAGTACCCTTCTTTTGCCCCACTGTTGAGCTTTTCCATAAAAATGAGCACATAAGTCTCTCATAACAGGATATTTCTGGCTAAATACTATAGAACGGTGAAGGAGAACCACTTCTCCCTAATACCCCTGGTCTGAGTTTGTAGTGCTCTCTGGAACAAATAATGGGAAATGCAAGCTTATGCTTTCTAATAGGAGCAAAAAGTGAACCCATATGCATCAGATTAGCTCATTGTGTTTTTCTATTGTATTGGATTCAGTAAGGTTTTATGTATTTTGCAGACATAGATGGGAGTAGAATGAGGGGAAATGGACTTTTCATGGCTATGAAAATGGAATCAACCCAGAAACACCGATGACTTTTTTAGGAGTAGTATCCCACGAGTCATGACATCTGAATCATCCAATGTCAGGATCTTGTTTAATTTCATTACATATTTGCAATAGCCTGCCGTCTGCTTCACTGGGGAATTATAAATTTAAAAAAGTACAAGTTCAGCTATTTGAATTCCTCAGATCATATACTCAGTATTACCATTACTCCAGTATTTTCAAGAGGAGAAAAAGCAAGTAGCTACTTAAATATATCAATATCCCATTAATGTGGTTACTTATAAAACTATAAAACCTATAAACAGTTTAATGGTTTTCCCCTAAATACTTCCTGCAATCTAATGATCTGCATTGTTCTTCTATTTTATGTTGATAGTAAATCTAGGAATACACTTACACTTCTTGAGAACAGAAATGGTGTTTTTCCTCTCCACTATGGGCAGCTCATTTTTAGGAATGCAATAGACACCTTTATGGCTATTGTGCTTAAAGGAAGATATATAGAAATAGGTACGGGTGGGAGTGTTTATGGAGATGGTCGAGAACAGAACAGTACAGACACTCCCATGGTTATTATATTCAAGATACTCGGATCCGATGCATGGAAGGCAAGACAGGATTTTGTGTAGCCTCACTTTGTGTAACTTACTGAGCACCTCAACATGCCAGGAATTGTGCTAAAGTTTCCAGATATGTGCCTAATAAGGTGACAATAGCTACTTTGGGGGAATGCTTCACCCATGCTGGGCAATATGCACCTGATTTATCATATAGTCTTTATAATTTTGTCTGAAGTTCCCTAGAGTCCGAGTCATTAAAAAGAGGACTCTTATGCAAGTGATTGAGTGGAAAAGGAGAGTGAAGGAGTAGGACAGGGCAAGGGGAAAGAACTAAGCAAGGATATAGACTCTGGAGCTGATATACAGAGTTTGCCTCATTTTGAGTCAGTGGCTACAGGGGGAAACCTCCAGAGCGGGGGGCTTCCTGGAAGAAGAGGGTGTTTCTCCAGAGAAGGGTCCAGTTGACACTCGGGGCAGCTGGGGAATGGTGCCCAACCCTGGGCACCAACAGCATCTACTACATACTCTTTGGAATAGCTACTGTCCCCATTTTTAAAATGAGAAAACTAAATCACAAGGCATTTAATTTGCCCAGAGTCACTTTTAGGAGATCGGGATTTCAACCCATATCCGTCTGACTATAAGATCTTGACCCTTCTTGCACTGTAAATGCAGTCAGGGTGATGACTTCTAATCGAAGTCGGATACAGAGTCCAGAGGTAACACGGAGAAGGTGATGAACTTTCCAGAGAGGCAAAGAGTTTGGGGTTGTGTAGAGATAGAAAGCAAACCCTTCCTGCTCCATGCATTATATAGAAAAACCAGAAGTCACAAAGACAAGGAAGAAGGATTCTGGTGTATTTTTGGCTGCAGAATCCAATTGCTTTGTGCGCCATAAATATAAAGGCATGCGAGTGCTAAGCAAATGGTAAGAGGAGAGTATTGTTTCTAAGTAAAAATATATCCTAACTAAATCAAACTGGGAAGAGCTTTGCATTTCTTCCCCTGGACTGACCATCCATGGGTGTTAGAAGTTTAAGTGGCAAATGTCATTGACCCAGTAGCTGATCTGTCCTAAAACTGCGCAGACCAAGAGCCTGCCTAGGGGGCCAACAAAATATGCAGAGAGGGGGACCAGCCTAGGACTCCCTTCTTATTTGTCATGCTGGCTCTGCTACTTACTCACTAGGGGACTTAGACAACGTGTATGGCTGGGCTTCATTGTCTCACTTATACAAAGGAAACAAGAGTCGCCCTATTCTCCCACTTTCTGTGGTTTCAACAGCCATCATTCTTTCTTCCTCTCTGCAATCCCAGATTTCCTCTTCTGTAGGACTCTGTTCCCCGAGCCCACACTCGAGGCCCTTCCCCACCAGTTGTTACACTTGTTATGCCATTGTTACGCTTCCCACACACCAACCTTGACAAATATCTCCATCTACATTAAACTCATCTGAAATGGCTTTGACCCTGTCCAGAGCAGTGTGTAATATAGGGATGTGACAGTATGGGGGGCAACCGAACATATACATCACAAGTCTACTTCCCAAACATGATCCAACAGTTCTGAAATGCAGCGGACATCTTGATTTCTGCATTACAGAAACTTTGATTTTATCTTTGGTTAGCACACTTATTTATAAATTACACAGTCATTTTACAGAGTGCCTCCCTTGTCCCTCCTTGTCCCCGTTTTGAAAGGGTGGGTTTATTTTACAAGTAATTCTAGTCATCACGGTCTCAGATCGCTTTGATGTTGGGTGATAGATGGTATACCGGGTGATACGAAGAGTATCTGGGTGATCATTCTTTTTTTTTTTTTTTAAGATTTTATTTATTTATTTGACAGACAGAGATTACAAGTAGGCAGAGAGGCAGGCAGAGAGAGAGGGGGGAGGAAGCAGATTCCCTCCCCCACTCAGCAGAGAGCCCAATGCGGGGCTCGATTCCAGGACCCTGGGATCATGACCTGAGCCGAAGGCAGAGGCTTTAACCCACTGAGCCACCCAGGCGCCCTGGGTGATCATTCTTTAGGATCTGATCCCTTACCTTCTCCTTAAATACCTGGAGACAAAAGTAAAGTCTGAGAAAGTGGGAATCAGATGCCAACTCTCTGCTCCCTTGATTCAACTCCAGGATGGTGATTAAATGAGTGTTTGCCTTGTTGCAGATCAATTATTTTGAGGACTCAGAATTTCTTGCTGTGTCTTGAATTGTGCTGATGGTTTTTAAGTAGGCTATAAAAATTCCTGCGAATGATTTGTTTAATTATTGTCTTGCTCCTCATTTACATTTTTATCTAAAACTCTGAGAACCGAAATCTGTATTCAATTCCATTTCCTGCGAGCTACAATTTGCCTTGTTGGGAGACATATCTGGACTGTGCTTTATGTATGGAATAATACCAGTCAGGCAGAATTAAATGTCTGTGATGTGGCTATGGTGTCTATAGACATAGCTCTTTTTTGCTGATTTCTCTCTGGTTTAGGACAATATTCAATGCTATATAATAGCCATGGCTTTTTTTTTTTTTTTTTTTTTACACACCTCACTCAAGGAATCATCACAGTCTAAACATGTTCAGACTTGACTTTCTGGATTAGACCTTCTGAGAATAGAGGATTCTATACCCACCACAGTACAAGACTGGTTTTTACTGACCCTCCCCTCCGTGATGCACAAATAACCAGATAAAAAGTAACACACACAGCCCATCACAAAACCTTAGATCTGGAGATACCGCCACTGTCACTTTACACCGCAGAAGCAAACTGTAGCATGGCATCATGGGAAGAACACCGAAGTCGGTGGGATTTTGCTTTACAAACATTTCTGTGCAGTTCGACACAAGTGCTTTTGAAATTCCGGAGTCTCGGCTGAAATAAAAACTGTGAAGAAGTAAAATTCTGGGGGTGAAAAGCTGCAGTTGCAAAAGAAACAAAGCAAAACATTCCTGAATACTTCTACCCAAACTGCCAAGATTGCTCATGTTGATGAAAATACTATGAGTGTGCATTGGAGTCAGATTTGTAAGAGGGAAAACAGATCATTTCTCCAGCTCCTGTGTGGAGACCGAGTTCCACAGGAGTGAGGTGTCTGCCCAAGGTGTCCAGTGAGTTAGTGGCAGATTTAGGACGAGAAGTAGCAAATCTTGATTCCAAGTCCAATGTTCTTTCACCCTCAAACTGCTATAAATGTGACAAATTATCTTATTAGTTTAGCCTAGTTCAGCATTTCCTCAAGTGTGGGATGTTAATAGGTGTTACATGAAATAATAGTTTCATGGTCAAATGAGTATAGAAAACGCTGTTAAATAAAATTAAACACATTTCTTCATTTCAGGCTTCTCTGAACCTTTAATATGTTAATATATATTGTGACTCTCAAAGAGGGAAATCAAATATACAGCTTTCCTAAACTTATTTGACCATAGAAATCTCTTTTCTGCAGAATAACTCACAGAAGACACTTTGAGAGGTTTTGGCCTCAGCAGTGAGATTTAATGTCTTTGTACCAATGAAGGTATGGATAAGAGTTTTAATTCAGCCAAGATGGTTCAAATGGTGAAGCTAACAAAGGGGCTACATCCAGAGATCCAATCTGGGCAGAGTTAAGAAAATCAAAAAAGGATAGTGAAGCCCCCAGGCAGGGGGAAGCATTCCCACTGCACTGAAGAAGCAGGGACAGGAGACCAGGCAGGGTACACTCTAGAACGGAGCTGGGGCTGTTAGTGGGACCTAGCCTCTCAGAGGGATATGCTTCTCCCTGCACCAGAGTGATAGAGAAGGAAGGGGGTGGGTGGGTAGGAGGAAATGGGAAGAACTATCCCAACTGCTTTGTCTCTTTGCTCTCTGATCTGTTGCGCCTCCTATTGGTCAAATGTAACTGGAAACCAGCCAGCAGTGTTGCCTGGGCGAGGCTAAATCGGTTGTTAGTATCTAGGTTCAGCCTCTCAAACCCAGAGGTGTGCCATGCACTTAACGGCACTTTGCTTATATTGATCATTTCCTTAAATTTCATGAGAATCCCATAATCCCGGAATCACAGCCATTTGCAAATGAGGAAACAGACATAAACTCACATAGGTAATAAGAAATAGGATTCAGCCCCAGGTTCATCTGTCTGCCTTCCATTTTACCACATTGCTGAGCCAGAAAATACCAGACTTTCGATGAAAGCTTAAAGAACTTGCAGAAGGAGTTTTTCATCTTCAATTTCAAGCAATTTCATCTTATCACTAACATGATTAATCCTCCAACAGAGTGAGTAAGTTTAATTTGTAGGGGTTTCCCCCTGCCTTTGCAGGGACAGGAGACCTTATTTTATTCATCTCTGTAATCCCAGACCTTAACACAGTGCCCAGCCCTGAGTTTGTATTTGTTGAGTGAATGCAAGAATGAATGCATGAGTGAGTGAAGTGTAAATCAGCATTCCAAGGACGTTTTCTCACAGCTCTGTTGGGACAGAGTTGGCCTATCAATCTATTTTTAAATGTTCTGGCTTGTTCGAAATGGGAATTTTTCCATGTTGAGCATCTGTTCATGACTTTTTCTTGGATAGCTATGATACCTCTCTCCTTACAACCCCCCAATATACACACTAAACACACACGTATGGGTGCTCACACCCCTCTATTGCCTCTCTGTCTCCATCTCTGTCATGCTAATCCTTTCTGTTCAGAGCCACCAGATGTGTAAAATTAACCTTTAAAATGTACTACAGATAACCACACCCTATGCCAAACCTCTTCTGTTTCCTTTAAAATCCTATACTAGCTCCATGTTGCCCATTAGTTGAATACATATCTGCTAAATTTAACTGGAAAGCCTATTATCCATCCTAAAATTCCACTAAAATTCCAATTTTTCTGTACTCTCACTCCATCGAAGCTTAATCCATCAACTTTTCCAGAATGAACCCTTCCATCAGGCTGGGCTAGAACTTTCTCTCAAAGGTGCTATGGTCATTCTTTCCTCTACACCTTTATCCATGCACGCTCTGCATGCAATGCCTTTTCTCTTCCTTCCATTGTCTTTTCATTTATTCACCCATTCACTGAGCTCTCGTATGCCAGAAACTGTTGTACTGAAGCGGATACCAAGAAAAATTTAACTTGGTCTCTGAGAAGTGCAAAATCTTTCACGGGAACCTGACATACTGAGCAAGAACGCACAGCACAGTGTGCTGACTGCTGCAATAAAGGCCAGGGGAGAGAGCCAGGGAATCGCAGTCCTAGGAGTTCAGGAACAGTGTCTATTCCAAGTGCCCGATGCATTGTGGGAGCTCAACAAGTATTTGTTGAATGAATGAATGAATGAGTGAAATAACATTTGAACTAGGTTTTAAAGACTGTCTGCCTATAACTTTCAAGATAGAGCTCGAGGTCTTCTCCCTGCCTACTCTGAAACAAAATGCTCTTGTAGTTCTCAGAACATTCTATCAACTTGCTATCTCGAATTGCTCTGTAGTTCATGCACCCAATAACAATGTAAGCATTAGTGAGTTCAGATTATGACTTATAATTTTTTTCATATACCATCTATCACTGATCTTGATATACAATAAATATGGAAAAATGGTCAAGGATTCAGCTGAACTGATTCTAGCAGAACTGAAACATTTCTATATATACATCCATTTGGAAAGGATATGTTTAAATAGTATTTTAGGGTTGATGATGTGAGTTCATCCTAAGAGATCTTCCTAAGGCAGCGTTAAAAATGACCTGGAGCTCTTGATAAAACATGGATTCTTAGTCTATGGGATGGTCCCTGAGAGTGTCTATTTCTATTTCTCTATTTTACGCTCCTAGGAAGTAAAAATGCAGCTGGCCCATGGACCACAGTTTGAGTAGCAAGATGTTAGAGGAAAGAGGGACAGAAAATAACACTATTGAGTTCATGTTATCTCAGGCACTAAGGATGCCTTTGGATGCATTAACTCTATGGTTTTCACGTTATATTCATCGACTGGTTACAGGAAGCTTTAAAATATACAAATTGTCAAGACCCACTCCTAGAGTTTCTGACTCAGAGGACCTCTGGTGGAAACAAAGAAATCAGTATTTTTATAAAGCTCCAAGGTGCTTCTGATGCAGTCATGTTCAGAATTCTAAGAATGACTTCCAGTGGCCCTTGTCCTGATGCAATTTCCTCCTGAGTGTGGGTGGAACCCATGAATATGGCGAGCTTGGACTCTCATGGTTATATCACATGATATGGCAAAAGATAGATTATCTGGCGAGTCTAATCTAGCTACAGAGCTCTTTAAAAGCAGGGCTTTCTGTGGCTTGTGGCAAAAGAAGCTAAAGAGATTTCAAATGTGAGAAGTCAAGGCACCATTTTGCTAAGCAGCGGGTGGAGAGGGTCATAGGAGAATGAAAACAGAGAGCCTTAGGGGCTAAAAGCAGTGCCCTGCTGACAGCCAGCAAGGAAACAGGGACCTTGATCCTACAACCACATGGAACTAAACTCTGCCAACGACCTGAATGAGCCTGGAGGGTGGTTCTTCCAGAACCTCCAGATAAGAACCCATCTGGTCTTTGACACCCCGACTTTGGCCTTGTGGGCCCCTAAGTAGAGGACCCAGCCAAGCCTGCTGACTTCAGACCTGTAGAAATACGAGAGGATAAATGGGTGTTGTTTTAAGATGGTAAATAGATGGTAATTTGTTATGCAGCAGTGGAAAAGTAATGCATAAACATTTAGGTTTGGCAGTAGACTACATTAAGGAATGGGATCCTCCCATAGGTTCCAAAGCACAAGTTCATTATTTCCACTTTATGGATGACCAGGTGGGGTCAGAGGACTGAGGTTCTTTTCCCACAGTCTCATACCTAATGCCAGAACTATAGTTTGGGAAAAAATATATGTACATGAAAAATATATATATATATATATCTGTGTGTATATATATATATATATATATATTTGAAGTTCCCTAATGCTCAAAAAATGAAAGGGAAAAGATCAAACATATAGGAAATAGGGAGACTGGATAAAGCTGAAGAGGAAAGACTTCAGTTCAGTAGACATTGAAAAAAATGAGTCCTATTTCTTTAATGTGCCCACAAAAATTGCAAACTCCAGTCTGTTCGCTATATAAGATAGTTGAATGGTTCAAACACATAAGGGAGTCTTGGGATATTCTTTCAGGCTTAATGTAGTCGCAACTCAAGGATAGGAGATGACTGTAGAGTCAGATCCTCCTGACCATGGCTCCAAATATTGGCAATGTCATCAATATGTCAGGAGGCCCAGAACAATTGTCCAGGCTTTGTCCTTAACCAAGGGTCTTACATCCCCCTGGCTCACTGGAGATAAAGAGAACATTTAGGTAAGTCCCCCACAGTGTTTCATCAACTTCCCAGAGCATAACTTTTTGCATAGTGATGTCAGCTGGAATATAAAACACGGAGACTCAATGAAGCTCTGTCCTCTGGCTCTTTAAATCAGGAATAGTCACTCCTGCCAAAGGTATGAAGTATAATGTGTGTGCATACTTCGACCTGGTCTTTCCACCTAGGTTCCTTCTCTGCTGTCTCAGACACTGACTAAGGGAAGCCAAGACAAGGGGAAGAGCCACCCATTCATCCATTCATTCATCCATTCTGCCCACACACATATATTAAGTTCCTGCTGGGGTGCTCAGTGCGATTCTGAAGCAACTGGGCTTCATCAGACCAGTTTTAGTACAAAACAAAAAGCATCTTCTCCGTGGAGAGAGTAAAAATAAAAATCTATCCCTAATTCTGATCCTATCTTTTGAAAAGAGTCTTTAACTATATTAATCTGCTTGCATAGGCAAGTTCCAAAAGTGTGTAATAGAAATTCTACAGAAATCCATCCAAGAATAATTTATGTCGCTCTTCCAAATAGGGCTGCCCTGGCTTCACTCCCCAAATGTTTATTCATGTCAGCCATTCATTGGCTCAAGGAATATACACTGGGTGGCTTCTATGTGCTCCCCAGAGAGGCAGAGGTACAAAGGTGAATAAAACAAAGGTTTGCCCTCAAAATCTAGCCCATGCAATCCCCCCCAAAATATTAATAATAACAACACATTTTGCATTCAAAATACTCTGATGGAGGGAAACCTACGTGCCCAGCCATAAACTCTTGTTCGTGCAAGAATAACTTGAAAACCAGAGGACTGTACAAGTAGGTTTTTCTGCCGCGCTGAGGTTTTTTGGTTTTTTTTTTTTTTTCTTATTTAATCTGCTTGTAAAACCCTCACTTTCCATTTCTGCAGCCACTCCATCAGGAATTTTGATGAACTGGAGGACAGAAAGCCTATCTGTATGTAAAAAAGCTGAGGTATTGCATAGTGCCTTTTGGATTTTTCCTCTGACAAGTGGTTGGCATCTGCTAACAACACTTCTTTTCTTGAGCTTTGTAACGTTGCCAGCCTGAGAGCCGAGCTTTGAAAAAGGAGATGGGACTGTTAACAAACGCCTTTGTTATCTCCGGAATTGATTATTGTACAGTGGTTCGCAGAAAAAACTTGATGTGTATCTTGTCTCAATATTTACCTGCTCCTCCCAGGAAATATTGTGCTAAGAGCAGTTCCCTGCCGTACAACAAATGTCAACTTGCCTAAGATAGCTGGTGTGCAGCTCACCCATCGACTGTCCTTTTCCCCATCTGGGGAACCAGTATGATAAGACCCCAGGAAGAATTTCTCATTAAGCTGCTTGGAGAGCTTTTGGGGGCGATGGCTGCGTGGAGTGTCTCATATATCTCTTTTCTCCCCTTCCTTTCATTTGAGAAATATGTATTGAAAGCTTCTACATGCCAAGCCCTTTTCTGGCCTCTCGGAAAATACTAATGAATGAAAACAAACCTAAGGCGAATGGCCTTCCTGGAGATTACGTTGGGCGGAGGAGAGGAGCATTCTGCAGGCAATCCCAGTACATGGCGATAAGGCAAGATTGGCAGTACGTGTGCTCCAAGAAGTTAATATAGTCGAAGATCAAAGACAGCTATTTTGAGAAAGTGATTTTTAAACTGAAACTGGAAGGAGAGGTGGGAGTTAGAAGGATTCCAGGCATTGGGATGGGGGAGAGTGAGAGAGAAGCAGTAAAAAAAACAGGGAGGTGGCATTTTCTAGACAGAGAGGACAACAGTAAAAAGGGGGTTCAGAGGTGAAGGAGGGCATGGCAAGTGACACTGCGCAAGCTGCTAAACTTCTCGAGGGCTCAAGTTTCCTCATCTTTGAAATGAGGAAATGAAAAGTAAATAAAATAAAATGGGCAAAATGGCAAAACCCATGTAACAGTGTTGTAAGGATTAACTGGATGATGCCTGGAAATCATTGACAGGTACTTCTTGATAAGTCCACATGGACAATAAGCTAGTATTTATTCATTGATTGAAGAACTGAGAAAAATTCGAGATCAGTGTGGCTGGGCTGCCTGTAGTTTTCTCCCAATCTTGTATGCCAGACTTCCTTTACAGCTAGAGTATAGCCTGTGTTGTACATCTGAAGCTCTCCAATGTATAGATGTAGCAAACATTTGTTGTTTATATGTCTGTATCTGACTCAAAATTATCATTCTTTGCAGACAAGTGCTATGTCTTATTTATTTCTGTATCCACACACATAATGTAGTGCCTGGCACAAAGTAGTTTCTCAATAAATGTTTCATGGATGAATGAATAAATAGAAGAAGATAGAAGTAATAGAGTAGAGTAGAATAGAATCCTATTAGATCTTGGTGCTAAGCAAAATGCTATAGGAAATTCAAAGAGTAGCTCTTGAATTTAGTCTCTAAGATACTTTTTAAGGGCTGTTAGAACACTGCTGCCTCAGGAAGACATGAATAGACATTTTTCCAAAGGAGACATCCAGACAGCCAATGGACATTTGAAAAGATATTCAGCATCACATCATCAGGGAAATGCAAATCAAAACCACAATGAAATATCATTTCACACCAGTCAGAATGGTTAAAATCAACAACACAAGAAACAACACATATTGGTGAAGATGTGGAGAAAGGGGGGACCTCTTGCACTGCTGGTGGGAATGCAAACTGGTGCAACCACTGTGGAAAACAGTATGGAGATTCCTCAAAAAGTAAAAAATAAAACTACTCTATAATCTAGCAATTGCACAAATGGTTATTTACCCAAAGAATATAAAAATACTAATTCAGATAAGATAGGGCATGTTCAGGATGGTATGGCCATAGACCAAAAATACTAATTCAAAGGGATATGTGCACCCTGATGTCTATAGCAGCATTATCTACAATAGCCAAATTATGGAAACAACCATATACATACATATATATGTATATATAGTATATAACATATATGAATATGTTCATATGTAATATATAATATAATATATGTGTGTGTGTGTGTATATATATATATATATATAATATTACCCAACCCTAAAAAAGAATGAAATCTTGCCATTTGCAATAACATGGGTAGAACTAGAGAGCATTATGCTAAGTGAGATATGTCGGTCTCACTCACATGTAGAATGTAAGAAACCAAACAAATGAGCATAGGGAGAAAAAGAGAGAGGCAAACCAAGAAACACACTTTTAACTATAGAGAACAAGCTGATGGTGACCAGAAGGGAGGTGAGTGGGGGATGGGTGAAACAGGTGATGGGGATTAAGGAGGGCATTTGTGATGAGCTTGGGGTGATGTTGGAAGGGTTGAATCACTATGTGGTACACCGGAAACTAATATTAGATTGTATGTAAACTACACTGGAATTTAAATTAAAACTTAAAAAAAAAAAAAAACCTGCTCCCCCAGGCTGCCAGATGTTTGGAACAGCAGAAGAATAAAAAGCTCACTCACCCTAGCAACCTTCCCTCCTGCCTCAGAGCATGAATTTTAGGCATTGCATTTCTTCCCCATGCCTCCCTTGAGAGAAAACTGTGCAGCTAAACTCTATTGTTTGACAGTAAATATCCAAGACCCCTCCCAAATACAAATCCTTATTATTATTTCAAGAATTATATGTACTTATTTTTTACAATATGGATATTTTTGAAGATACTTAAAATATGCCCAAACATAGCTGTAACCTTGGCACCTTTGCGCATTATTATAAACTATATGTTGTCCCACATACAATCCACTGTCATTAACTCTGTGCTAAAGATGGGAAGACTGAGGCTCATCGCAGCCAGGGGAGCTATCCGGTGTAGCACAGTCAGTAAATGGTGCAACTGGTACTCAGGCCCAACTATGTCCTGGGTATGCAAGGCCAAGATGGGATGTTACCTCTTCATGATAGATTATGAAGCCCACGCTACCTTTGGACTTGTTAGAGATATCCATTTTAGTTTTATATTCCCTCTAACCTAGCTTTAATGGTTCTCCCTCACTTTTCCATTTATCTGGACCGCACTCTCATTTGGAGGTTCTCTTTAAGTTCTTCATCCTCCAGCAGCCTTCTTGAATCTGTCAAGTCAACTGATTATAGTTCCCCTCAGTCTCTGTTGTTAGGGCCTCCAGCTTTGCATCTCTGGCTTAGGACTTTCAAATACTACATTACATACATAGCTATTTTTTTAGTTACATGCTAGGCCATTAGCTTAATAATAAAACCACCAAATATTAGACCCGGGAGTCCCCTTTGTCTGAATTCAGATCTTATCTCCATCACTCCTGGGCTGTGTGTCTATCTACATGTTCTCTGACTTCTCTGTGCTTCAGCTCCTCATTTAAAAATGGGAACCAATACTACCCTCTCATAGGGGGCAGTAAGTTAATACACATAAAGCATCTGGGAGTTTAGAGTCGCTGCTAACTATTTTCTTAGGCCAACATTTAAAGACCTAGAATCCTATCTTCATATAAAGCTGAACTGAGGAAGGAAGGTACTGACATTTTGTTATGTCCATCTCATTTGTGGGCACCCCTCACTCCACCAGAATCCCTGGAACTCCACAGATCACCCAGCCTAAAGAGATGAAGTAACTTGTCTAATCACACATGGCCAGTAGTTGGCAAGGAGATATGGCCTTGGGCCCATGTTCTTCTCACTTGCACTAGACATGACCATGTCTGACTGTCCGCTATCTTTATGTATTCCTTCCTCCGCCCCCCAGCCCAAAGCTTTACATGGCTTTATTCATCCACTGAGGATATAAATAAGTTTAGACCAGTCCCAGCATTTATGGAACTCATACTTTGGCAGGAGGGGAGGGGGAGAGAAACATAACATAATTATAGAAGAGAATTAATTTAATGATAAAGGTATGCAGACAGAACACAGATGAGGAATAATTAATCCAATGTTGAGCAGAATGTGAAGGATGAGTAAGAGGCAGATTGAGCTGTTGTGGGGTTGGGGGCATTCCTGGCAGAGGGCACTGCTGGGACAAACCCACAAGGGCAGGGAAGAGCATGACATCTGTGAAAAACTGCCATTTCCTTTTCCTGCTAGAGTGTGGAACCCAAATCAGGAAGAGGGGGAGAAGCCAGGGAGAGAAAGTCAGGGGTGGCATACTGGGGGATCGTTGGTGAAAGGAGTCCCGGGCGCCATGTTGGAACACCTGGGGATTGATGTTGGTTTCCAGAACTACATACTTTAAAGTTGAAAGGGTTGTGTTGGCAGAAAAAAAGAAAAAAGACCTGTGGTTTTGAAAAAGTGTTAAAATCGAGCAATATGAAACATATGTTGGTATCTTCTGAAGTGATGGAAAAGGGAAAATTCTCTCCAACATTAGGCCAGCACAGAAGTGCTGAGAGTCAACAAAATAAAGACAATGACCAATAGCTCTGTGTGTTGTTGTAGTACAGATCCTCTTTGATAAATGGAGTTTCAGCCATGAGGAGAGTTACCAAATACTGTTCCAAGCGATCTTAGTTAGCAACGCTTGTGTTCCACTTCTAACTAAGAACAAGTTTTTCAGATCAGATAAGATGAAAATCGTGTAGAGCTTGATAAAAGACATTTAGTGAATGTGCCAGATTCTGACCAGAGATGGGCACTGACAGCTGGAGATACACCCTCCCTGTGGCCTGCAGGACCTTCCCAGCGAGGCAGGGGGCTGGCTGGGCATGGAAGGGGGAGAGGCAGAAAGGACCAACTCGGCTGAGACAAGGAGTCCTGGCAGCTAAAGTCTATTTATTAGTGTCTCTGCTCCTCCCCTGCTGTTATATTAATATAACGAATTGTTCACAGGTGCGTCAAATGAGGTTTAGACGATCGCTGGGAGCTTTGTTACCCAAACAGGACAAATTAGGGAGAGCAGATGCGTCAGGCAAACTACAGCCCCTTAGCAGAAGTACAAAGTTTGAATTAATGAAGGTCGGTGTTCACATTTGGCCTTCGTAGCTTTCACGGCACTGGGATTCAGCCCCCTGCTCAGCTCATGCTTGCCAAGAAGAACTCTCTATCTTCACTTCTGTGGGGATAAGACAGATGGGGTGAGTGTCCCAAGGAAATTGTCTTCTCCTTCCAAATAATAATGAGAATAAGAAAAACTGTTGGCCACATGTACTGGGCCTTACTGTAAGGGTGAGCAGGTTTTTTCGCTCAACACGAAGGTTCTAGAACAAAGGAGTGAACGTGCGCTGGCATCATACTATGTAGTGCTCCCCACATCAGGTGCCCTATGTGGGCTGCACACCCTGGAGGAAGGAGCACCTTTTTCTAACTGCCCCAAAGATACAGTCCGCTGAAGGACTGGTGCACTTGAGCCTTTGTGCAGTTTTTCAGAGGGAGTGATTTTTTCCCCCTAACCCTCAGCGTGGCACATGAGCTAGTGGTAGCCCCCCCAAATATTATCTATAAGCCCAACAACCACCCTGTATGGTGCACATAGTCTTAGGATCCCCATTTTACAGATTAGAAAACTGAGTGCCAGAAAGATGAAGCAACACGGTGAGAGTTCTAGGTGGCAGAGCAAGCATTTGATCCAAAGCAAGTTCCCATTCCTCTGCTGCCTTAAGCCAAAATAAACACACTTTCTTTTTCTTCATCTCTCGCTCCAGAGAGAGGGATGAGAAAGGAAAAGGAATGCTTCAGCACAGCAGCATGAGAGGGACTCGGTAATCAAGAGAGCTAAGTTTGATGTTCAATATGAAGCTCACTTTGAGTCCTCTGAATTTCTGTTTCTTCCTGTAAAATGAGAATTGCCCTAGACGGCTGATCTCCAGGGTTTCTTCTAGTTTAATGTCCAAGAAGTCCAATGGCCTTTTCTTTCGTTCATTTTTTTTCCCTGTAGGAGAGTATTAAGACTACATAAACTCCATGCATCCTGGAGGGTGATCTGAGAATACATACCAAAGCCATAAAAAGAATCATGTGCATAATTTTGTACAACGATTACAATTCTGGAGAATATCCCAAGGAAATTATAAAAAAGAAGAGCTCTGAGTACAAAGCCGTGGCATTGGCTCATTGTGACAAACAGCCAAGACCTAAATGACCCACAACAGGAGAACGGTTTTATAAATTTTAGGGTGTACATGTGATGGGGTGATTGACCATAATAACATACCAACTGTGATACCTCTCCAGGTAGAAACATGCATATGTCTTTAAGAAATAAAGCTGAGCAAAAAATAGAGAATTTAAAATTGTACATAAACTATATTTCAGGCATGAAAAATGTTTACAGATTGATTGAAAGAGAATACAATATAAAATCATTTATTTTGGTAATGGGTTTAGGAGTACTTTACAAAAGTTAATTTTATAATATTTAAGTCTCACTATCACATTGGGCAGTTAAAGGTACTTCAAAACTTTTTGACTTCTGTATTTCTCTTGGGATTTTAAAATCGATACTCATTACATACAATTTGGAAATTCAAAAGAGTAAAAAGAAATGGAAAAACATTCAAACTGCACTCATGAGAGGAAACCTTTTTTTTTTTTTTAAGATTTATTTATGCATCTTAGAAAGAGAGAGAACACAAGCTGGGGAGGAGCAGAGGGAGAGGAAGAGAAGCCTAAGGAGATGCCCCACTGAGTGCGCAGCCTGATGTGGGTCTCGATCTCACGGCCCAGAGTTCATGGCCTGACCCAAAACCAAGTCAGACACTTCACCAGCTGAGCTACCCAGACATCCCGCAGGAAACCTATTATAAGAGTTTGGTCTTTTTCTAGTTTTTTTTTTTAAACATTGACTTTGGTTTTCCTTTGCATAGGTAGATCATTCCATCTCTATAAATCTGACTCATGTTTTGCTTTTAATATTATTTAACTTTATTTTGTATTTTCTCATGTTACTAAAAAAGGTTTATAAACACATAATACATCATTTGGTCCCCCCGTTATTTCTAACTCTTGTTAGATATCTAGATTATTTCCAATATTTTGCTTAATAATCCTGAAATGGTCTTTATAGTTTATAAATCATTGTCCAAATTTTAGATTATTTGCTTATGATAGAATCCCAGAATGGGAAAATAAGGAACTCTTGTTTTATTCTTTTATTTAAAAAAAAAAAAAGATTTTATTTATTTGTTTGACAGACAGAGATCACAAGTAGGCAGAGAGGCAGGCAGAGAGAGGAGGAAGCAGGTTCCCTTCTGAGCAGAGAGCCCAATGCGGAGCTCGATCCCAGGACCCTGGGATCATGACCTGAGCCGAAGGCAGAGGCTTTAACCCACTGAGCCACCCAGGTGCCACAGAGCTCTTCTTTTAAACCAAAACTTCTCATTCCTGGACCTTATATTCCATGTATTTTGAAGTCAATAAGGATTGGTAATTCATCTTCAAGGATTTTTTTAAAAGATTTTATTATTTATTTGAGAGAGAGAGAGGTCAGAAGGAGAAGCAGACTCCCTGCCGAGCAGGGAGCCCAACGTGGGACTTGATTCTAGGACTCCAGGATCACGACCTGAGCCGAAGGCAGTTGCTTAACCAACTGAGACACCCAGGCACCCAAGGATTTTTTTTTTTTTAATCGAGGTACACAGTGGCATATTATTTGAGCTCTTATACATCTTCCTTTTGCCTATGCATGTGAAGATAGCACAGCATAAAAATCTTGGGTTGCAACTTTTTATTCTGAGAACTCTGTGGGCTTTCCTTCATTGTCCTCTGACTTGAAGTATGAAAGAGAAGGCTGAGGCTAATCTGCAGGTGGTCATCTTGAAGGAAATTGGAGTTTTCTGCTTGGTCAAGGAATGCTTTTGAGTTTTAAATTTAAAATTTAAAATTATATTCTGTATCATTTGATCTAGCAATTTAAGTTTGTCAATCTGCCTCATAGGGATAAACAGAAATGTGGTTGTTTATAGTAAAGTTTCTAATAGAGAACTTTTTTTATGTTTCTAATACAAATTCTAATATTTATGTCTGTTATTATGAACATTTAAACTGATTTAAGTGACCAACAAGAAAGCATTAGTTAAATAACTTAAGATATGATGGGCTACTCTAAAAATAGTTTATAACACTTAAGGATGCTAGGAAATATTTGTGATACATTGTTAATTTAAAAAGAAAGCTACAAAAATATGTATCGTCTGAATACATATGTGCTACATATAAATGTATGTAAATAGACTTCTATATGAAATACCTCCCTGGAAGAAGAATGCACACACATACACACACAAACACCAAAATATTTACCACAATTTATTAGTGAAACAGCGCAAACCACCATTCTTTCCAGGTTCTACATAGGTGTGATTCTGCCTATAATACAGCAAGCTTTTCTAATTTATGGGCTCAAATTGGTTGTCCTTTTGCTTTTTGTTTTACTCTCAGGAAAGTTTTCCTCAGTTATATCTTTGATTTTTTCTGTTTCAATTGTTCTACTTTGCTCCTCAGACCATCCTGTAAGATTGGAATTTTCTTTACTGTCTTCCATCTCTACTATCTTTTAATTATTTTGATCTGGTTTTGTCGCTCTTCTCCTCTGAGAGTTTTCCAGATCTGTCTTCTTCAACATAAATCCCATTTTCTCCCAATGTCTTTCTATTCTTCACTACTTCTGCAAAAGCTTTAATTTTGTTAATGTTTTTAGTCTACTCCCATTCTTCTTTCTTGTGGCATTTGGTTCTGGTTTCCTGGAGATCACACCAATTTGCATGCATTGAGTGATGCCAAATAGATTCCTGAAATTATTTCTCCTGGAGTTTCTGCAGTAGATAATTTTCAGAAGTCTCATGAATACACAATTCCCTTTTCCTTATTCTATAGCATTTTTTTTTTTTTTACAGTCCCCATGGTGGTTTTGTTGTTTACCATCTACTCACCCTTTAACAGAAGAGATATATTGCAGACCTACTGTTTGCCAACAAATGTGGTGTGTGGATTGCCCTTGACCCCAATTTCTGTCCACCGACATGCTGGTCAGATTTCTTTAACAGATCTACGGCAGATGGCAGCTTGATTCTTAGAGTTCTTACCACAATTCTTGTGTCTACCACACATTTGTTTCATGCTGAACTGAAACAGGCTCTTTCCTCTTTGCCCTCCTCTCAAAGATCCCTGATGCTCTGATCAAAGTATACATGACAACCGTGTTCAGGATTCACTGCTACAGGATTCCTTGTGTCCTTCACTATCTTCTTTAGCAATTCATAGCTTTACTTGTGGAAGTCACGCCTCCTCAGATTCACTGCACTACCATTAACATGATCGTCCTGATTTCTTTTTGTTTGTTTGTTTGTTTGCCTTTTAAATTCTGGCAATTCCAGTTTAGAGTGGTTATAAAAAACAACAACAACAACAAAAAGAATGCTAATATGGGAAAGTTAGGAAGAGCACTCTGGGTTCTACTTTTCTCTTTCAAAAGTGGAACCCACTTAGGAAAATGATGTCTGCCCTGTTTTCAAGTTGAAACAGATCTTACTTTTAGAATAGAGATAGCTGAAAAGAGCTAAATCACATCCTTTTTAGGATCAGATGATACAATTGGAACACTGCATTTTCAAACCATTCAATGCTTGTCGTGAATGAGCAATGCTCGAATAACGTGTCACTATCTTGTCAGTGGTTATTGATGGGCTTTTATGAGTTTTTGGATTTTCTGTCTTAATTTGGAAGGTTGAGAGAAGATTTCTCCAACTACTTTTTTAATAGTATTTTTAAACCAGAGGCTTCTGATTTTTAAATTTATATAATAACTTTGTTTTAATATTAAGCACATGAGAAAATGTATTGTGGAGTTTTTATTTTAATTTTATGATTTGAGTCTAATACAGCATCCGTTTCTGGTGGTCAGATATCTCAAAGCCACTAACGTCTGTAATCTTTCAAATTATAACTGATTTGATTTCTGTGTCAATCTTGAACTCTGCTAATAGTGAGAGAGGCTGTATTTTTTTTTCAGTAAAGCTTAGTAATTTATTCATGCAAACTGAGTAGTTATTAGCAGACTTGACTGCCTTATATGAGAAACTGTTAAAGAAACTATATGTTTTTCTTAGGAAAGAAAAAAACTAAGAAACCTTTGAGAGCTTTCACATCTTTTAGTATTTGAAATGCTACAGTGCATAAGAGAACAGCTTACTTTTATAATACTAGGGAACAGAACTAATGAAAGTAGGTAGATATTATAGGGAAACAAGTTTTACTATTAGGTTTTAAGTTCCTCAAGGCCCTGTTTGCTTTTGTTTATTATATCCACAGCATCAAAAATAATGCCTTGACCACAGTAGGTGCTCAATAAATATTTATTGAGTAAATGCTGTTAATCATTCCAAAGACATTTTTTTGCTAACAACTTCAGGCAAAGAATAGAACATCACTTGACAGTGATGCTTTATAAGGAATTTCTAACTGGAGAGGACAGAGGTACCAAATCAACCTAAGCTTTCTTCCAGCTCTGTTAGAAGCTGCATGTTAGAATAGAGGGTATTTTCTCTTAATGCCATAATTTACAGGACTGTGAATGGAGCAAGATAGTGGAGCAAAGTCCAAAGCCCACTCTCTCTCTCTCTCTCTTTTTTTTTTTTTTTTTAAGATTCCATTCATTTATTTGACAGAGAGAGAGAGATCACAAGTAGGCGGAGAGGCAGGCAGAGAGAGAGAGAGAGAGAGGGAAGCAGACTCCCCGCTGAGCAGAGAGCCTGATGCGGGGCTTGGTCCCAGGACCCTGGGATCATGACCTGAGCCGAAAGCAGAGGCTTTAACCCACTGAGCCACCCACGCACCCCCAAAGCCCACTCTTTAATCCTAGCTTACTTAGCTGCTGTGTCACCTTGGGCCAATTACATTTCTGCGCTGGAGAAATCATGTCCCCTGCAGTAGTTTCGGTCTTTGTTATATTGCCTTGAAGACGAACACTGGTCCGCTAGGTGGTTTGCACCTACAGATGTCCTTCTTTAATCCGTTCCACACTGGGGTTTGAAGGACCTTTGTAAAGCCTACTCTTGCCATACCATTCGTCTCTTTGAAACTCTTCCCCATTGCCTAAAGTTAAAGTCCAGACTGTCATGTAATGACGAAGAGACAGGGGTCTAGAATCAGATTCTGTACATTTTGTTGCTGTTAATTCCCAGCTATGTGGCTTTGGATAGCCACGTGTGCCTCAGTTTCCTTATCTATAAATTTGGAATTATAAATATTACAACCTCAGGCTTATGGAAATTAAATTATATATACACACTAGATAAGAAGATAGGTAAGTAGGTAGACAGACAGGCAACCAGACAGACAGAAGCATCTGATATATATACATAGTAGAATTTGGCTGTTCCATGAACTCATCCATTTCTTCCTATCCAATCTTATCACTGGTACCCCCTAAAACTGCTTGTAGTTTCTTGCACATAACAAACAATTGTCCTTTTCCTGGAACATGCTTTTCCCTTGACCTGAAATCTCCTTGAGTCTTCCTCTGGATTATGATCCCCTTTCATCTTTCAATACCCAGCTCTGCATCTCTCCTTCTTCCCTAATTGTCCTCCCCCCTCCTAGACAATGCTGTCCTCTCTCTCCCTTGTATCAATTAATGTTCTTTTCACATATCTTTATTAAAGCACTTGCAATAGAATATTAACATAATTTGATTATATTCTGCCTCTTCTACCAAACTGACCTCTTTGAAGAAAGAGAATTTTTTATTTATTCGTTTAAGAATTCCCAGTGTTCAACTTCATTCTTAGTGCATGATAGGCATACAGTAAAGGTTTGTTAAATGAGTGAAAGAATCAATAGACAGATGCCTGGGGGGCTCAGTCAGTTAAGTACCTGACTTTTGATCTCAGGATCATGAGTTCAAACCCTACCTTGGGGAAAAAAAAAAAAAAAGAAAAGAATTAAAAATTAAAAATTAAGAAAAATGAACAGAATATCATATACTGGAATCTCTAGCTATAGAAGTGAATTTTCCTCCCACTTACATACCTATCTATCATCCTCAGCACGTTATCCTGTAGGTTCATGAGAGTTATCTCATTCCCCTTATAATTGTACCTACCAAGACAGTTGGAAATTAGTCCTGTGGCTATAAAATGGGGAAGTACAGGAGCCACATTTACTATCAGTCTAAGGGTCTAGAAAATAACAGTCAAGACTGGGCATGGTGAGCCTGGCCCACAAGCATCTTACAAGAAGTTTCCAAAAAGCTTTGTAACTGGTTCGTAGGTGTTCTCTCTTGTGGGCTGCAAGAGACTCCTTCTGTTCAAATCTGGGAGGAGCTGCTTTAGCACCGATTCAAGAACTAGTAGAGTTAAAAAAGATGTTCTCTTCCAAAAGACACCACTTCCTAAACTAACCAGTAAGATTGTGTTTTTCTTCTTTGGTGTGTTTGGAGAAATAAGTCATGTCTGCCATAGGCAGCCATAACTGTTTTTTATGAGATAAGCTAAAAATACATACAATAGCACATAATGCACTTACATCTTAGGTTGTAATTAATGCAAATTATGCAAGATTCATATACAATGTGATTAGACTTCTCTAGCACATAATTTATGGTTGAATTAACAAAGAAGCTGATTAAATGAGAAAATTGATTTCTGTCGCTTGACTTTTTTTTTTTTTTTGGTTATGTTTTTTGTAAGAAAAGGTCCGAAGACTTGAAGAAATTAGATTATAAAGTTGGAGTTCACGGTATTCATTCCACTCTCTGACCTTCTTCCAGAGCAGCAAGGCTACCAAGCTCCACGATACTTTCTGATAATATACCACAGGGCAAGTTTCAGTAAAACAACATGAGGCTCTTGTAACTCCAAAATACAAACATGTGGATGATTCACTGATGAAACAGAATAGATTTCTTTTCATGGCTTACTGGCCAGGAGCATTTCCTTTAGTTCTATTTGAAAGTATTGTAGCAATTTTTCTCAGATACAAATACAAAAATTTTGTATATGGTTGACCTTTCTCCTTGCTTCTAATTCCAGGGATGGAACTGAATATGAACTCTGGAATGAGCAATAATTGGAAACCTTTCCCATTTCTTAGAAGAAGACCCCCTGTAAACTAATGATCAATATTCATAGATAGAACTTTCATCTCCTAGACAACAAGACTCTTGATGGCCCAGGCCTCTGTCTTCTTAGCTTCTCTCCCTTCTCTCTAAGTCCTTCTCAGGCAACAGGTCCCAAATTCTACCAGTTTACTTGTACTTCTACAATGTTTGTTTCCTTCCACTCTTCCTCCATCTCTTCCTTTCTTCCTTGGTTCCTTCCATCCTTCCTTCTATCCTTCTTCCCTCCCGCACCCCCCCCCATGTTTATTGAATGCCTACTCTGGGCCAGGCCTTGAAAACACACTGATGCATGCAACAGACAAGATATTGGTGTCTGGTATTTAACCCACTGAGCCTAGGTGGCTCAGTGGGTTAAAGCCTCTGCCTTCAGCTCAGGTCATGATCTCAGGGTCCTGGGATCAAGCCCCACATTGGGCTCTCTGCTCAGCAGGGAGCCTGCTTCCTCCTCTCTCTCTCTGCCTGCTTGTGATCTTTTTTTAAAATCTTTTAAAAAAAAAAGATATTGTTGTCTATTTATAAGTACATTTTGTACTTTCTTCAGAAGAGCACTGAAATGGTAACAATGTACCCAATAAAGCCTGGAACATAGGATATTAAGAGCCTAAGAGCAGAAGGAAGACTGGCTAGATATGGTGGGTACACAGATTTAGCCTTTCTTGCCTTTGTAAGAGCTGTACGGGTCTGATGTGCTCACGAACATGAGCAAGCAAAGGCCAGGAAGGGCATGCCTGCTAGGCTCACAGAGGAAGATGGCATTATTATTATTATTATTATCCAGTTGGAGCTGAATACCTAGCTCCAACACTTACAAGCTGTGTGACTCGATGCTGGTTGCTTAACTTGTTTAGTTTCCTCATCCCTACAAAACGGCAGTAGTGCCTACCTTGCAGGGCTGTTGAGAAGATGCTGGGAAATTAGGAACGTGCTTGGCCCAGCATAAAGGCCTGGGAAATGTTCAGCCCTGACCCACTTTCTCTCTCTTCTTTCTGCAAGTTGACGGCATCTTTCCAGACCAGAAACACTTCTTCGGATTTCTTCTATTGGAAGTAATGCTTGCACTGGTTCCTCAGCTGTCAGCTTGATATTATGGCCAGGAGTAACTGAATTAAGGGCTTCCTGGGAATAGCATTTCAAAACCAAACACTCAGAACACTCTTTCTTGAAATAGTCCCTGCATTCTGTTTGTTAAACATGGATTATTCTAGCACTTGATAGTCTGGTTCAATTACAGATTTAAAGCCTTCACATCTAAGATAGTGATGTCTTTAGGATGCAAGGGTTTGGGGTGAGGGAGGAGAACTGTGACCTCAATGAAGTGTCCATGTCCTTGGAGCAATCATGCTGCATTAGAGGGAGTAGAGGTTTTTGAGCCAGATAGACCAGAATTTGAAATCTTATTTCTCCACAAGAACTGGGGCATTGTGTTGCAAACATTATTTCATTCCCTGAGTTAACTGTAGGAATCGAGGGATGCCTGGGTGGCTCAGCCAGTTAAGCATCTGTCTTTGGCTTGGATCATGATCCCAGGGCCTGGGATCAAGTCCCACATCGGGCTCCCTGCTCAGCAGGGAGTCTGCTTCTCCCTCTGACCGTCTGCCAGTTGCTCTCCCTACTTGTGCTCTCTCTGTCTCTCTGATTAATAAATGCATAAAATCTTAAAAAAAAAACAATAAGGATTGGACTGATGGATGGGAGAATCCTGGAGAGTAGATAGTAGCTTTTCCTCTTTCTTGTTTGGGATGCTTAAATTGGGCGGTTGAGCCTCTTCTCCCTTCCTCTGCAAGGTCCTGGCATGATACAGTCTCCATTCACAAAACCTTCATATTCTCAGATGTTCCACAACACTGTCAGGTGAGTAATTAAAAAGTGTGACTCTTTGCATTTTTATAAGCTAGAACAAACTCTATAAATCAAAGGCTCTAGTGCTAGAATTTTAGCACTATCAATAGATGAGGGAAGAATGTTGGCTAAGCCAAGATCCTCCTGGTATTCCCTGAAGCCCCCACCAAGGCAGTCTTCTTTCTTCTCATAAGGATATGGTTCAGAGCCCAGACTCTGGGGTTTAAATGCTGGGGATGTTACTTACTCACTGCATAGAATGAGTTAGTTGATTTCTCTGAGCCATAAATGCATCATCTATGAAATGGAAAGTATAGTGAGAAGTGCTTTATAGGGCTGTTGTCATGATCGAATGAGTTATTATATTTAAAATATGTAGGGGCACCTGGGTGGCTCAGTCAGTTAAGCATCTGACCCTTGATTTCAGACCAGGTCATGATCTCAAGGTCATGAAAGGGAGCCCCACATTGGACTCTGCACTGAGCATGGAGCCTGCTTAAGATTCTCTCTCCCCCTCTCCCTCTGCCCCTCCTCCCAATCTATCTTCCTCTGTCTGAAATAAATAAAATAAAATCATATTTAGAACAGTGCTTGATGAATAGTATTATTGTTACCCATAAGCAATGTGATATGACAGAAGTAGCATAGGACCTAAACCCAAAGTGTGGATTCAAATCGGAAACCTTTACTTACAAGCTGTCCGACCATTACTGAAATACTGAAATTCTCTGAGTCTCTGGTTCCTTAGATGAGAAATGTGAATAATAATTGATGCCTAATCAGGGTGCCTAGGTGGCTCAGTTGTTTAAAGAGCTGCCTTCAGCTCAGGTCGTGATCCTGGAGTCCCAGGATCAAGTCCCGCATCGGGCTCCTTGCTCAGCAGGGAGTCTGTTTCTCCCTCTGATGATTCTCCCCATGTTCTTCTCTCTCTCCCATTCTCTTTCTCTCAAATAAATAAATAAAATATTTTAAAGACTAATTGCTGCCTCAGCTACTGGAAAGAGTTATATCCTGGTATACAGAGCTGCTTGTTGGTGCCACCTTGGCCAATAGACGTTACTGTCAGAGGGTCCAAGTCTATACCAATGCCTATAAGATCAAAGTAGTAATATACAAAGTTGCTTTAAAACAAAAGAATCACAGGGTGCCTAATGGCCCTATCCATTAAGCGTCTGACTCTTCGTTTCGGGGTTGTGGAATGGAGCCCCACTCTTGGCTTCACACTCAGCAGGAGTCTGCTTGAGATTTTCTCGCTCTGCCCCCCCCCCTTTCTCAAATAAAATCTTTAAAGCAAAAGAATCACCCTCCTACACCAGAACAAAGCTGAAATGACACCTTACTAAGCTAAGGGTGGGGATCAGTCACAGAAAGACATGAAGAGAGACTAGAGGATAAGATCCATGGTGCCCATCGAAGGATTTTCCAGGAAGGGAAATCCCAGGGCCTGGCTCAAGGGCCACCAGCCAACCCCGTTACCCCAGTGCTGCCTCTGTCCCTAGGGCGGAGATGGAGGGTTCAAATTGTTTTCATCACTTACCACCTGGTTGGCTGATGGCAAGTTAGTTCATGTCTCTGAGCTTCAGCTTTCTCATCTTGAAAATCAAACAACCTTCTGATAATGTCACTGTCCCAGAACGAAGTGCCCTGCTCATGTCCCTGTAACAGTTATCACCCACGGGTAGTTCTGTTTCCCACCGTAAAATCTTCAGCGTGAATTCAAAGTGCTTCCTCAGCCTCTTGTGAGGTTTGTTACTGTGAGTCAGTACTCCCAAGCTGACTCACTTCTCGGGTATGACAAATTTATTTTACGACTCAAAGTCTCAGGGTCAAATGTTAGTTTAGGATGTAAAATGTAACCAACATAAATGCTACTTCATGAGGCCTATAGGCAGCCCTCCACTTTCTCTTTGGATGATGACACAGAAGAAGGTACTATCTACAGGTGCCTCTGAGAGTCGCATGCTATAATGAATGGGAAAAGGGCTTTGTAAACTATCAAGCACTTCATACATATAAAGTGGGACACGGTTTTGAAAGAAAGGATATTGCTAGGGCTTCCACTTCAGGATGGAAAATAGCGTGAATATTCTATATACGATAAATGCCAAAGTCAAGGGACAGCTTAGGGAGAATTCCCATTGACAATTCCACCATTCTCCCCACCCTAAGAACTTGGCCAGAATGGGCGGGGGGGACATAGAAAGAGAAAGAGAGAAACCGTCATTTTTAATATCAAATCCTCCCTGCTGATTCTGTGAAGGCCTGGAAACAGCAGGTAACAATGTATAAGTGACTTTGAATTAAGACTGAACTCACTGTGTCCTTCGCTTCTCCCTCAAATGTGGAATGATTTTCTAAGAATTTAATTATCTAAGAACACAGCATCAAAGCTGTTAGACCCTTGTTAGTGTTAATTCAAACTTAATGTGCATGAGATTTAGAGATCTTGGATACTAGGAAAATGATTTCAATTTAAATAGCCCTCTTTGTCCTACACATCACAAAACATCTTTTAACATAGTTTTTTTTTTTTTTTTTTTTTTTAAATAGAATACTATAACCCAGGTCTCTCCCACTAAAAAAGAGTCTCACTGGGGAGAAATCAGATGTTCTGCAAATCAGCAGGATGCAATAGAAAGAATACATATGGGCTTTGGTGCCTTAGAAATGTAAGTTCAAATCTTAGAGGTTCACCTTTTTCTTTGTGTCTGTGGGCAGAAGCTTAACTTCTTTGAACCTCAGTAAATTAACCTCTCAGCAAGGACTGAGAGCAGACAAGAGGGCACGTGGGAGAGCCACCAAAATGGGGGGAAGGCAGAGGCATGTCTTGAAGCTGGTGGTCCTGGTGGAGTCTGGGGTCTAGAATTATCCGATCCATCCAAGGCAAGGAGGGGACTTGTAATGAATGTTGGCCCGAGGACACGGTGGGTCCATTGGATTTCATGACCCACAATTAAATCATGGCTAGTAGAAAATGAAACAATACCTCCTTACAAAAACATAACTGCTTAAAAAGCACTGTAGTACTTTAAGTGAATTATGGGTCTTGTATGTTAACTGTGGAACAATTGGGCAACAGAAATCAGCCAATCTTACTGGAATACGTTTATTTCAAAAGTGTGAGATAAGCCCCATGACACAATAATTCCTTTGAAAGACATAAAGGAATCATCCGTTATTATAAAACCGAAACTATGACTTCAGGTAAATTCAAGTTGATTGTTTTGAAGTTTGAGAGTAGAACTTTATTACTGGACCAACAAAGATGAATGTATGTATAATTACTTTTAAATTAGTGTCCCAGCTTACACTTGCTTCCTTCATCTTTTAGAGGTACTTTGAGGTTTCCAGAGCAGTGTAACAATTTTCCTGCCTTATTCACACCTTAAATGTGTATAGCCTATGATCAATATTACTTTCCCCCCAAATTTGTGAAGTGTTAGGACAGACTTTGTTATCCCCTTTTAATAAACAATAATTTAAATCTCAGAGAGATTAGGGCCCTTTTTTAGAGCCCGAAGCGAAGTGATTGAGCCCGAAGAAGAATCTGAACTTAGTATTCTTTTCATCAAATATATACTCAAAGGACTCACCATAAGCTAGATTATTTGGTAGGTAATTTCTCCCCCCTCATAACACCATGATTCCCCTAATTCAAAACCTATTGTACCTTCCTCTTTACCTCTTCTCCATCAAGAGCTTTATTCAAGAACTAATATCCAATGTCAGTCATTTCCACTTCGGTATGAATTCAAGCTAATGTGGCCTCCTCCTTTATTTGGTTGCCTTTCAGTCATTATCTTTAAGCTGAATAATCACAAACATGTTTCTCTTTTTTTTTTTAGGATTTTTAAAAATGTATGTATTTGACAGAGAGACAGAACACAAGCAGGGGGAGTGGCAGAGGGAGAAGGAGGCTCCCTGCCAAGCAGGAAGCCCAAAGTGGGGCTCGATCCCAGGACCCTGGGATCATGACCTGAACTGAAGGCAGACACTTAATGACTGAGCCACCCAGGTGCCCACAAACATGTCTCTCTTACTGAAAGAATTTCAGGAGCATAAGGAGCTTTAACAGTTTGTGTTTAGAGACCTCTACTAGAAGCCCCAAGTGAAACACTGCCTGAGATATATCCGTGAAACTGAATTATAAAATGTCCCTCACCACAGGATGGTAAACTTCCTCAAGGAAGGGACCACAGCTGTCCAGTTGACTTTTGTATTCCCAGTGCTTGGCTACAAAGCCGACATGTATTTAACACTAAATAATTCTAGAATCAATAAAATCAACCTAACAGATACAGCAAGTCATGTCAAATATATCACATTTTCATAAGCCGAGTTAAAAGAAAAAAAAGAGAGAGAGAGAGAGACACTAAATGACATATTTGAAAAGAATTTCACAGCCATCAGTCAGATTGAGAATCTCTTAAGGCACCTAAACAATCCACCCTCTGCCTGGGAACCGCTTATGCAATCAGGTCCCAAAGAAACTAAGATGGTAAAGAGGGGCCTGGGGACTCCAGCTGACATGGCGGCCGTAGGGATCCAGTAGAGTTTGTGCTTACTCATGACTTTGAATGTGATACCTGCGTGTTCTTATATTGCCACAGAAAAGTAGAATCCTGCCTTTGGATTCATGGTTGATCCCATTTCTTACATGAACACATTGCTCCTTTGAAATGCAGGGTTATGTTGATGTCAAATGAGGACTCGTTATAACCTGGTGGAGGGGGAGAGTTGCCCCTTCCCTCCTGAGCCCACCAAAGCCTCCAGACCCCACACCGGAAGGCAAAATGTTTATCTGAGACAAGAGGAGCTGCTATTGCTCGGGAGGAATCAAACTCCTAGTCAGAGGTTGAGAAAAATAAAAGTTCCTGTGTAAATGAGCCTTAAGGACAGAAGTGGGAAAATAAGGACATAAGCAAAATTTGGAACATAAAGTACGTGAAGCTTCAGATTTAGAATGGGGGACAATAACATTGTTTAGCTAATTCCTAATGAGTGTTTTCAATATTGTGTGTGTGTGTGTGTGTGTGGAGTTGGCTTGATAGCATGAAGGAATAAGACAGATCAACCTGTGTCCTGTATTAGTTTTTACTTTATGCGACTAAGACCTCAGAATAAATGGAAATACTCTGCTCCTTGAAGGTAAGGATGATATCTAATTTCTTAGACAGCAGTTCATTTTTGTTGTGTCTAATAGATGCTCAATAAATATCTATTGAATTAATTCATTCATCCAAGGAGACAAATCCAGTGATTATTTTTTTAATATAATCATACAACACTCAAACGTTATTAGCTACAGGTTGGGTTATTTTGAATCTAACTCTTCAAATTGCTGGAGGGTGTTTTTCATATAACTAGTTTATGGCCTCATGGAGAAGAGTAGATGTGTCACTTCTTAAACTGGTTTGCGTTTTCTGTGTTTTGTATTTTATTTTTTCAGAAGGAGAAAAGAAATGATAGCAAACCCTGATTTCAAGGCACACTTCTTAAGTAGATGCAGACAAGTATGAAATAACTAAACACTTACAGTGATTCACATTTTCACCCAGGTGCACCTGTGCACAATGACTGTGACACAGAGAGGGCTGTATTTACAAACTATTGGCCAATTCAGCACTTGTCGAGAGAATACATAATGGATTGGCACTGGGGTAACTCAGGAGACTGATAGCGAACCTTCAGACTGACATTTTTACAGAAGTAATAGGAAATACCCTGGAACCCTCTTTGGTGTATTTTTAGTGAAGTACAATATGAATTTTTTGTTGTTTTTGTTACTTATTCTCTTTCCCTGTTTTTTGCTTCCTAATTGGTGGTCTATCTCATTCCAGGAAAGTATTAAGGAAGCACATTGAGGTATACATGGATTTTGTTGCAATAGTTGCTCCATTCAGGGAATGTAGAACAAACTTCCAAAAATGTAGATTAGCTCTTATCACTTCTCCACTGACCCCTTCAATGACTCCACTGGCCACAGCCTAAAGGGGTTCTGTCGGTGGCCTCTGATGCATGGGGTCCTCTTGATAAGGGATGCTGCAGAGAACACAGGTGCTCACCATGAAGGTCTCGTACTCCAGATTAAAGACCCTGGATTTTCTCCTCCAGGCACTGGGGAGCTATCAGATGATTTCAAATAAGGGCATGGTATAATCAGACCTGGGCTTTACATTATGGAACCGTCGTATAGTATTTTTCTCTGGGAAGATGGTTCTTTATTGAACTCTCTGAAAAGAAAGCCCACAGAAGGAGTAAATCTCCCCCTCAAACCCAGTGAAATATACTGAGGCGGTGACAAACCGAGTCCAAGTGTGGTCACAAATAAAGTTATATCTCATCTGGGCAGTAACCGCAGGGTCACCCAGAGAGAGAGAAATCTTCACAAGGCTTTCTCCCTTTGGAACTTCTCTGAGAATCTTAACAGGGTGATCAGTATCACTGGAAAGGAATTAGTTGGAGAAAACCTCTGAGTAGTGAAGAATCTGGAGGGCTGAGTGGCTAAGGGATGAGATGACCTTTGTCATCCATCTAATGGACTCACAAAGTCTTTCTTTTGAAGCTGCTGATCACTTCCCCACTCTAAATACCTCTTTCTTGGAGGTGGGGAGGCATTTAAAGCACTCAGTCCTTACCTGTATTATAGAACTTAGGGCACTATTTTATTTCATTTATTAATTTTTTAAGTTTATTTATTCAAGTCGTTTCTACACCCAGTGTAGGGCTTGAACTCAAGACGCCAAGGTTAAGAGTCACATGCTTCACCAACTTTGCCCTAAGTGGGGCAAGACTTTTTTTTTTTTAAATTTTATTTATTTATTTGACAGACAGAGATCACAAGTAGGCAGAGAGGCAGGCAGAGAGAGAGGGGGAGGCAGGCTTCCCACCGAGCAGAGAGCAGAGAGCTCCATTCCAGGACGCTGAGATCATGACCCAAGCCGAAGGCAGAGGTTAGGGCAAGATTTTAAGAAACCACCTGTTTACTTATCTTTCTCTCCCATTGTTCTGTGAGTTACTTGGGAATGGAAGTAGCCTTTCATTTCCTTACCATCAGCGCCTAGCACAGCGCATCATTCACAGGGAAAAAAAATACTTGGGTTTTGTTTTTAGACAAATGAACATACTAATGATTAAAAATATGAACTTCATAAATCAGAACAGACATGGTCATTCAGAAAAATAGATTCCAGGGAAGATGTTGCAAGCTCCAGTCCCAAGGATACTTAAAGATGTAATGGTTAAAACTTACATAGGTGTGTGTAATTAAAAATTGATCTGCAGCTGGAACTTTGCTAAATGACCTTGGGGAGTCCTCCAACTATGACAGGAGTCTCCAAATTTAGTCACATAGAGTAAATCCGAAGGAAAGAACGCACCAGGTTCTCACAATCATTGTGCAGTTTTCCTGGCAGGTATAGACGGGTATTCATGGCATGTCTACAGGGAAGATAGAACAACTGGGGACAGAGTGACAAAAAAGAGCATGTGTTTGGGAATTAAATGATGTGGCATTAACAGTAATGGAATTAAAGCCTGAGTAGCTAGATTGTGAATGGGTGAGTGATATACAAAAAGGTCATGTCAGTTGCCCAAGATCATACAATTAAGTCAGTGAAATAAATCCAGCAATGCTGATTTCCAGAGCTCTATTGTGTGTTCCCACATAGAGGAAGAGGAAGGAAAGAAGGAGTCATTCAAGATACTCCTTTTGTATTGACAGAAACATATGTAGTCTTTTCTGTCATGCATACATAAAATATGAGAAAGCATTAAACTGTAATCATTAGAGACTCCTTGAGTGGAGTTATCCCTAAGTCAGAAATTAAGTGGGAAAAACCTTAGTACTCAAGTGCATTGGTTTACTCCATGCATTTTAATATATTTTGGGGTAAATTCTAAATGAAGAGATAATGCCTGATAAGCCACTTAAATATTTGAATGCCAATAATGAAATCATAATTAAATCAAGTAAAATGTAATAGTAAATGTCTACCTAATGTTGATATTCCCTCTTGGATTCCTTGGAATCTGAATGGATAAAAATTTTATCTTACAATTCTTGGGATTTAGTTCAACATTTATTTCATTATCAGTGCAACATTTATTTCATTAACTAGTTTAATGACAATGAATGCTGGAGTCTTTGACTAAAGACAGCAGCCACATAGCAAATGATTTTAATTAGAATAATGTAATTGTACTTAAGGAAGATACTCTAGTAGATGTTGGTATAGGAATTATATAAATAAATGCAATTTCCTTCAGCCTGAACCTGCTGTGTGACCTTGCATACGTCAGATAATCTTCCTCAATTCTATAGTTTTCATTTATAAAAGAGAGAACATTGCCTAGTTAAATCTTTGTTTCTCTTGCATATTTAAGCTTTAAAAATTTCATACGCCTGCACTTTTTATAAAATGAATTCAAATTACATGAAATTTAATAAATAATTTGAGCACCTAGTGTGCTCTGTTCACCGTGGAAAGATCTGGTATATAATGCTAGACACGTATAACTTTTGCTCTATGAAAACTCACTTGTTCATTCCGCATGTACTCACTGATCAGCCCTCGGCAATATATCCAATACAGAATTATCTGTGTCCTAGAAATACAGAAATATTAGTGCCATAGAGCTGCTGTAACAAGTTGCCACAAATTTGGTAACTTAGAACAACAGGTGTTCATGCTCTCGTAGTTCTGGAGCCCAAAGTCTAACATGGAGGTCTCCACACAGCTGGGCTCCCTGCGAGGTCTTTAGGGAGGAATCCGTTCCTTGCCTCTTCCAGTTTCTTCAGCCGTCAGCTGTTTCTCAGCTTATTGCCACATCACTCCCGTCTTTGCCCCTCTGGTCACATTGCCTCCTTTTCTCCATGTCTCCATTGTGTGTGTCTTAGAAGGAAGATTTTAATTTGATTTAGGACCCACCTGTATAATCCTCGATTATCTTTTTTTTTTTTTTAAGATTTATTAATTTACATATTAGGGAGAGAGAAAGAATGATCACAAGCAAGGGATGGGTGGAGAAAAGGAAAGAAGCAGACTTCCTGCGGAGCACCGGAAGCCCCAAGTGGGGCTCCATCTCACAATCCTGAGATCATGACCTGCACTGAAATTAAGAGCCACACACTTAACTGACTGAGCCACCCAGGCACCCTGTCCTGGATTCTCTTCTATCTCAACATCCTAACTTGAGATACAAAGACAACAAAGATTTTTTCCAAATAAGGTAACACTTATAGATCTGGGGACTACGTCATGGACATATATCTTGGGGAGCCACCATCCAACCCACTACAGTGACCAAACACAAGAACAACAAACAAAATCATCACTCTACCCTTATGGAGCTTATAGTCTGTGAGGGGAAATAGGCATTAAGCCGAAATATTATTATAAAATGTAATTATACTTTATATATTGTTATACATTAATAGTTTTATATTGTAATTAGGTCTGTGAAGGGAAATTACAGGTGCCTTGAAAGATTTTAGCCAAGGAAACTCATTACGGCTGGGAGTAAGGTCAGACCATTAAACAAGGGACAGTTAAGCTAGCACTGGTGAATATGTAGGAGCTGGGGCCTGGGCAGAAGCTGTTGGTGACAAGGGGAGATACCATTCTAAGCAGATAGAACATTACTCGGCCAGGCCTTTATATGGGGGGTGTGTAGAAGTGAATGAAGGCCACTGTTGCTGGGGTCTAATGAGCAGGGGCAGAGTGGAGTGAGTTGAGGCTAGGTCAGATTATGGAAGGATTTGAAAGTCGTTATGAAGACTTTTGGAAACTCAAGTACAATGAGGCATCATCGATATGTTTTAAGTAAGAATATCTGAATTATATTTTTAGAATGTTACTACAGCTAATACTTGTGTTTCAGGGAAGCAAGAGTAAAAACAGGGCAAAGGATGGTTCTAGGCCAGAGATGGATGCGGCTGGGTCCAGGATGATAGCAGGAGAGAGGATGGAAGTGAGTTACATGTTGGATGTGCATTGACAAGGTTGGGGAAAGGGCTGGCTACAGGACAATGAGGCGGAGGGAAGGTACGGTGATGGCTTTCAGTCTGCTGGGGGGACGGGCATTAAACAAATGCCCATAGGAGAGTGATTCTTTTTTTTTTTTTTTAAATATTTTATTTTATTTATTTGACAGAGAGAGATCACAAGTAGGCAGAGAGGCAGGCAGAGAGAGAGAGAGAGAGAGGAGGAAGCAGGCTCCCTGCTGAGCAGAGAGCCCGATGCGGGACTTGATCCCAGGACCCTGAGATCATGACCTGAGCCGAAGGCAGCGGCTTAACCCACTGAGCCACCCAGGCGCCCCAGGAGAGTGATTCTTAATGGGATTCAATAATGGAGATGAGACAAGTGACAGCACCTAGAACCAGCCTGGGATGCATGCCTGCCTGTCTTCCTTCCTTCCTTCTTTCCTTCTTTCCTTCCTTCTTCCCTTCCTTCCTCTGTCATCCCCTCTCCTATCTTTTTTCATAACTTCCAGTTAGATCGAAGTATAAGCATTCCTAATTATAAAGACTTTCCATCTCTTCATAAGGTGCTCTTTATATGCTTTTGATTGATGATTTTTCAATGGTGGAATTACAACCACATCAGCTGAATCACCCTTGAAATTAGTGCAGTGACAGGTGTCACATACATCTCTCTCTCTCTCTCTCTCTCCCTCTGCTGTTTATAAGGAGCTCAGCATCTACTCTAAGAGATTATAGTCCTTATGGGGAATCCCATAACACATGGTAGGGATCAGGATTTAAGTAGGCACCATATATAAAGGAAGCAGAAGAGAGAATGATGGGGGGAGGCTTCGTTTAAACTCGGTCCTACACATTGGGAAGGATTTCAGTACATGGGAATGGGGAAGAGTCCTCCTGGAGGGAGAAGCAGCCTGAGTGAGGGAATGGAGGCGAGCATGTAGGTGTGGTCAGGAAGAGACCCATCATCTTTGTGGTTTGATCAGGGATATATAGGAGTGCGCTGCTAGAAGAAGATTATAAAATGAATCTAGGTGAAACATAGAAAAATGAACTAATTTTATCTTTAACCCCTGAAGGAAATTTCTGAACTATGGGAAATTCCAGAGCCATGTTTGTTGAAGGGCGTTCCTCTCTTTCTCCCAGTCATCATGTCATTGTTGTCATAATCATCATTGCTAAATTTTACGAGTGTGTAGCCTTTGCCATTTCTCATTCATGACCTCGTTACATTGATGATGTGGTTTGGGCAGAAGTAACAGAAACTATAAAGAATGTTGGCTTAGATAATCAAAAGGATATGGCGGCTCCTGCTATTGTTAATGCAGTGCTGACTTTAGACAGTGACTCCATGATATGACAAGATGAGTTATTTTTGGTCTCTCTGCTTTGAGCTCTTTGGATCCAGCTTAATCATAAGACCCATTCCCTTTAGGAGCCTACACTGCTGTGTCCTGGTCTACAGGATGTTGTTTTGTCTCAGGTCACATGCTTTCATCCAGACCTGAGGCTGAAGACAGCTTCTGAGAAATCACACACTTCTCCAAACCGAAACTGGGCTTTCAGGAAGGGAGAAATGGTCGGGGTATGGGTGGTATGAGAGCCAAAGAAGGAACAAAAGAGTATTCTTTAGAGAAACATAAGTACTTTTACTGCCATTTTAGAGCTGAGGAATAGAGGTTCACAGTACTGTTGGTTGCACAAAGATGTACTAGTTCCCTTTCTGTAAGAGGATCATACATGTTGAGACAAAAAAAAAGTTACCTGTATATGGCAATTTGGAAGTGAAAGTATATTACTATCCCTTCTGAATAGAAAGGATAGACACGTATCATGGGTTGTATGACCCTGAACAAGTTACTTAACTTCTCTTTCTTTTACTTTTGTGTGTGTGTGTGTGTGTGTATATGAATGTATATATGTGTGAGTGTGTGCGTGTATATGTGTGTGTGTGTATGTATGCTGAAAAATAGAGATGACAGGAGTACCTACTTCACACGGTTGCTGGAAGGATTAAATAAGACATTTACAAATACAGGTGACCAAATGACTTTCTCGTTCATTATTTGCCTTATCTTAACAATATCCAAGAAATTAGCTGAGGGCATCCAGTCTAAGAAATGAAATTCCTGAGGCCTGGTGTGGCTATTAGCCAAAGGAAATGCCAAACCAAAGCCTCATGATTCCAAGTTCTATCTGCCTCTCTTTCCACTATACTGTGCCGCTGCTTAATGAGATCCCCAGCTCTCTATCTTTTCGCCTTGCAGATAACAGGAACCACACTGAAGGAACTGCACATGCAAATTATTATGAGCACGAAAACAGGTAATTATTATTTTTTACATTCGCATCATCACAGATGATCTTTGCATTAGACATCCTTTAGCAATGAATGACTGCACCAGAGGGCTTGTGGTTCATTCAGACAGTCATTAATTTTAAATAAGAAATTCATTTACTGTCACTCATGTTGCTTAAACAATGCGAAGCAAAGAACGACTACAGAGCCATCTTAGATTATAAGGGCTGGGATGGAAGCTGGAAATCACCTAGCCCAGCCTTCTGATTTACATATGAGCAAAATGAGGGTCAGCATGAGGAAGGTGACACAATTAATTAGTGGCAGAGCTGAGACTAAACCCATTTTCTTTATTCTCTACTCAAGTCTTGCCATTAAGGCATGATTGCTGGTCATCTGACTCCTATTTAGTTAGGAATTCCCTGATTGTTTTAAAACACATTGAGGACATAGGACGGAGAGACACTTAACGTGCTAAAGGTTCCAAAGTGAAAATATATTAAGAATCTTTCATAAATTCCCTTGTGCTATATTAATTTTATCTCATTTATTTCTACAATGTACTTGTGGGGAGAAAAACGGGTATCTGTCTGTACTGAATGGACTCATTTGAGTCCTGCCAGTGTAAAGGTATGAAGGAAAAACATTTTACATTAAAACAGAACAAATTGCTTATGGTAACTATTGCATAATGAAGGAACACAATGAAGAATTACAGTTCAAATTACTTATCAGGTCTCTTCCATTTTCTAAGTTTTTAAAGTAGAAAATTGCACAGTATAATTACAGTAAGTTAATTTGCATTCATATTACAATTCAGTGAGCAATTACATTCTTTTTATTTTAAAAAAATATTTTATAAAGTGTGATTTCCATCAGTACATTTCCAGGAAAGAGTGGTGACTTTTTCCTTGTGAGGTTTTCATACACATTCAACCACACAGCCTAGACCTTCCAGTTGAGAGTTTTATATAGACTTTATCATCTTTCTGGGACAGGAGAGAAGAGAACCACTTGAAGTGTAACTGTGGTTTTGGAGTTTTTTGAGAACTCTTCAAGGAATCATCAACTCTCGGGTTTTCAAAGGACAACTTAAAAGTCTTATTGCTCAAGATTCCATTCCTCCATTCACTTCCACAATCTGAAGCTTAAATTTGTCTATCCCATTTCTGCTAAACCATCATCCAACCTACATTTGATTAACTCCTGTGCCAGGAAATCCTTTACCTTCTGGTGATACCCACAGCATTGCTGGACAGTACTTTCATTTTGTGTGTGGGGGGTGGTGGGGGGACTCTATTTTGGCCGAACCATTCTTGCATTAATGCACTTTAAAGGATACTTAGATGAAACAAGAGAGGGAGACAAACCATAAGAGACACTTAATCTCAGGAAACAAACTGAAGGTTCCTGGAGGGGATGGGGGTGGGAGGGATGGGGTGGTTGTCGGATGGACATTGGGGAGGGTAGGTGCTGTGCTGAGTGCTGAGAATTGGGTAAGACTGATGAATCACAGACCTGTACCCCTGAAACAAATAATACATGATATGTTAATTTTTTAAAAGGGATACTTAAAACACACACACACACTCATTCATTGCTTTGGTCGTGCCTTACATAACATAGAGCACTCTTTTTGTTGAGATATAACATTTCATTTAGAACTTGCAACATTATCACAAACATCTGTGTTGGGCCATCATGGAGTGGTTCCCATGAGGACTGTGGGGTCTGATGGGCTGCTCCACTTTCTCTGCACTTGATCTCTTAAAATTTTTTAAAGGATGAAATTAACTTATATTGCAATGCATAGATCTTAAGAGTAATTTCGCCAGTTTTGGCAAATGTATTTGCATATGTAACCAACACTACATTTAAAAAAGAGTATATTCCATTATTCCAGGAAGTGCTTTGTGCCCCTTTCCAGACAGTCCCCCTCCAGAGGCAGCCAGTGTTCTGATTTTTCTTATCATACATTTAATTTGCCTGTTTTTGATCTTCCTATAGAAGGAATCATAATAATGTCTGGTTTCTTTCATTCAATATTTTTAATTTTTTATTTATTTTTTAAAAAGATTTTATTTATTTATTTGACAGACAGAGGTCACAAGTAGGCAGAGAGGCAGGCAGAGAGAGGAGGAAGCAGGCTCCCTGCTGAGCAGAGAGCCCAATGTGGGGCTCGATCCCAGGACTCTGGGATCATGACCTGAGCTGAAGGCAGAGGCTTTAACCCACTGAGCCACCCAGGTGCCCCTCGTTCAATATATTTTAAAGATTGGTCCATGTTGCTGTACTCATCAGTAGTCTATTTTCTTTCTTGCATAGTAGTGTTCCACTGTATGACTTATCCTCCTGTGGAAAGACATTTGTGTGGTTTCCACTTGGACCTATTATAAGTATGTAACTTTCTAGCATATGTGTTTGTTGTGTGTATGTGTGTGTATTATATATGCATGTATGTACTTATTTTATTTCTCAGAGGTAACATCTATAAATGCCCAAAGAGTAGATGTATCCTTAGCTCGATAAGTTTTCCAACATGGCAACACCAGTGTACACTTCCACTGGAAACATACGAGAGTTCTATGTCCTCACCAAAATTGAAAGTTGTCAGGCTTCCAAAATTTTAGCCATTTTAGTGGGTGTGAAGTGACATCTCATTATGGTTTATTTGCATATTCTTTATGATCAGAGATGACACACACCTTCTCGTGTGCCTATTGGCTATAGTCAATATATCTTTTTTTTTTTTTAAGCAAAGTGTCTGTTCAACCATTTTGTCCATTTTGATTAGGTTGCTTATCTTTTTATTATTAATTAATAGGATTTGTTTATATTTTCTGGATTTAAGCCCTTTGTCAGATATGTATTTTGAATATTTTCTCTGGGCTTGTAGTTTACCATTAGTTTCCTTAATACTGTCTTATGATCATCACATGTCATAAATTTTTATAAAGTCTAATTTATTATATTTTCTTTTATGGTTAATGAATTTTTTTCTAAGAAATCTGTGCATACCTAAAACCTGTGACGATCCTTTTATAGTTCTTTTCTAGAATCTTTACTATTTTAGTGATTGTATATTGTTCTATACATGTGGAGGGAAGGGATTGAGGTTAATTTTTTACCATATTTTTGTCCATTTGTTGCAATACCATACTTTAAAGACTTTTCTTTCCTCAATGCATTGCAATGACACCTTTGTAAAAAAAAATATATATATATATATAAAATATATATATATATTTCTGTTTCTCTATTCTGTTCCATTGATCACTTTATCTATCCCTAATGCTAAGACTGTACTGTCTTGATTATTGTAGCTTTATAGTAATTCTTGATATAAGGTAGGATAAGCTCTCTAATTTTGTTTTTCTTTCTCAGGATTGTTTTGGCTATTCTAAGTCTACATTCTCACATACATTTTAGAATTATCTTGTCAATCTCTTGAAAAAAATGTGGTGGGATTTTTTTGGGATTTTTGCTAAATGTGTAGTTAAATTTGGGGGAGAATTGACCTCAATGTTGAGTTTTGTAAACTGTGAACATGGTATGGTTTCCATTTATTTGAGTTTTCTTGAACTGTTTTCATCAAAAATTTGTAAGTTTTGGGCAGAAATCTGCATGATTTTTGTTCAATTTACTCCTACTTTGAGACACGTGTTTATAAATAGCATTTAAAATTTTCATTTTCCAATGGTCTAACTATGTAACTTTGGGAACGACTTAACCTGAGTTTATTTTAACCTATAAAATGTAAATTCATGTATTTCTCAGAACAAGGCTAAGTATAAAAATATACAAATAGTTTTTTGGTGTTCTTTAAGTATTAAATTAGATTAACACATAGAAAGTTCATAATACAATACATGGTATATTAGAATTCTTCTGGTCAAAAGTGAAAAAAAAAAAAAAAACAAAACTAACCCAAACTGATTTAAGTAATAGAGGGGATATTTTGGCTCGTATTGAAAAATCTGGGTGGGGGGATGGTAATCAGCTTTAGGCATGACTAAACCAACATTCTTCAACAGTTTCCTCATACATCTCTATTTTATCACATCTTAGTCTGTTTTCTTCTCTGTTAAGGATTTTCCTTTCCTTTCCTTTCCTTTTTTTAATTCTTCATTTAAGTAGTAGTTTAGTACTTCGTTTAAATAGTTCACATACACTGCGTCACCAGTTCCCTGCTTAGAATTTAGTGATTCTTCAGTTGCATATAACACCCAGGGCTCATTCCATCAAGTGCCCTCCTTAATGCCCATCGCCCAGTTATCCCCCACCCCAACCTTCCCTTTAGCAACCCTCAGTTTGTTTCCTAGAGTTCAGAGTCTCTTATGGTTTGCCTTCCTCTCTATTTTCACCTTACTTTTCCTTCCCTTTGTCTGTATTATCTGTTTTGTTCCCTCAGTTCCACATATGAGTAACTGACTTATCTCACTTTGCATAATATCCTCTAGCTCTATCCACATTGTTGCAAATGGCAAGTTTTCAGTCTTTTGATGGCTGAGTAATATTCCTTTGTATTTATATCCCACATCTTCTTTATCCCTTCATCCTTTGATGGACATCTGGGTTCTTTGCATATTTTGGCCCTTATGGACATTGCTGCTAAAAGTATTGGAGTGCATGTGCCCCTTTGAATCACTATGTTTGTATCCTTTGGGTAAATACCTACTAGTGCATTTGCTGGGTCATAGAGTAGCTCTATTTTTAAATTTTTGAGGAACCTCCGTACTGTTTTCCAGAGTGGCTGCACCGGTCTACATTCCCACCAACAGGTAAGAGGGTTCCTCTTTCTCCACATCCTCACCAATGCCTGTTTTTTTCCTGACTTATTCATTTTAGCCATTCTGACTCGTGTGAGGTAGTATCTTATTGTGGTTTTGATCTGTGTTTTCCTGATCTCTGAAGGCTTTTCTTATGGAATGGGTTCTTAGAGCTACAGGCTTACCATCTTTCCAGTTTCTGGAACAGCAGTAAGGAGAAAGCATTTTCCCTAGTTGCTCTAGCAAAAGTACACGGGTCTATTGGACCATCCCTGAATTGTGGCCAATTGATGTGTTGCACCTGTCTATCTCTGGAGTTCAGGGTTGGGTCAACTCTCCCAAAACTAAATGGAAACCAAATCACTGAGTGGAGGAAATGATTCCCCAACAAAATCTGAGTGGTGTTTACCAATGAAGGGGGAAATGGCTGCAGAGAAGCCAAAAAACCAAGTATCTGTCATAACTTGAACATTATAGCAACAAACTACATGGCACTGTATCCCTTGGCATTATGATTCTTCCCTGCTCTCATACTCTGTAGGCTCCGGGAACTTGGTCTTCCTGATAGCTTCCAGGCTCCTCCTATTTTCAAGCACTAATATCCACTTACGCTCCATTTTATGAGTGAAAAAAAAAATTGGGATTTGTGTTGGAACATAAGAGCCTTTTGATGATCGTTTCAGCTCTGCGCTTTGTTTCTACTATGCATTTAGCCAAAAAGAGCAGATTGGTGGCATAAATACAATTGTAGTGCTGCTAGTCCCCTCCACACCCTCCTTGGAGAAATAAAAGGAAGGCTATTTATAGCAACTGTAAACCAGAGTCAAGTTTAGTCATAATACTGCCACACAACCTTTCCCTGGAATCAAGAAAGGCCAGCATCATAAAAGAAAGGAGACTTCTGTTTTGATGAAGACTTACAGATATTTCTTTTCTTTTTTAATCTTCAGAAGAAAAATGGCAATTGGACATCTTGCTTGAGTCCAGGGTGTGTAAGAAACATATCTGAAATGTGGCTATTGTAAGGATTGCAAAATATTTTTTCTTGCTTTATAAAAAATCTGAGCCCTTTCACAGTAAATTCCAAAGTCCTTAATATGGCAAACAAGAGCCTTTAAAATTTGTTTACGTTGCTTCCCTCTATATAGTTAACTATATCCATTCCCCTCCACCCTCATGAGAGAATTTGCCCATTCTCTTTTCTTGGCCTGAAATACCTTTCCCTGCTTCATTTGGTTATTCCTCATCTTTCGAGACGATATCACTTCATTCATGAAGTCTTCCTAACATCCTACTCTGTGTTAAATGCCCCTATCTGATATTCTCCTAGCATGCTGTACTTAACACTACCATAGCATGGATCAGAATTCAGCATAATGATGTATGGCCTTTGTGTGCCTCTGAGTTGTTTGAGAACGAATTTTGTTTTTGTTTTGTTTGTTTTTTGTTTTCTTTCTTTGCCAATGCCAAGCATTGTGCCTGGTATGGAGTAAACAATCAGCAAACACTTCTTCTTCTTCTTCTTCTTCTTCTTCTTCTTCTTTTTTAAAAAGATTTTATTTATTTATTTGAGAGACGGAGATCACAAGTAGGCAGAGAAGCAGGCAGAGAGAGAGGAGGAAGCAGGGTCCCCACTGAGCAGAGAGCCCAATGCAGGGCTTGATCCCAGGACCCTGAGATCATGACCTGAGCCAAAGGCAGAGGCTTTAACCCGCTGAGCCACCCAGGAGCCCCTCAGCAAACACTTCTTGAGTAAAGGAATAGAATCTTAGTGTTAACATGAACTTGAATGAAAGGCCTGTGCAAGACTCATTTTCTTTAGGTATTAACTTTTGAAATTTTGTGCATTCTATATACTAGTATACTTTGAGCACATGATGTCTCTAGCTGGGTGGAAATGTTCCTACTGAGCATTAGTCAAAATTTTATTAATTTGAGAGCTTTATATATATAGAATATTAGTGTATTCCTGGCATATGCAAGCACTAGAAACTATTTAACAAACAGCAGCTATGTAATAATTTGTGTTTGAAACCCCCAGAGCTTATGGCCCGAAATTATTTATTTATTGGAAAAAATTATAGGAATAAACTAAATTTTAATAATATATACTACACAAAATGAGCTACCTTCCATTCCTTTCATAGGAGGAGTAATTTCTGTTAATTGAATTTATGATTTCTGACATTTGGTTTTACTTTTAATCCTGGGTCAGTTTCAAACAGTAACTCATACAGGCTGCTCCTCTGTGTAGCTCGAGAATCAGGTGCATTGGGATGAATTATGTGAAGTTCAATAAAACTCCTCTGTGCCCATCCACCTACCCATGCCCTTGCTTTTTTATTCAGTTGACTCACAGCTCCTAAAAGGCAGAGTCCGTTTCTGATTTATCATCATTCCCATTGCATAGCACAGAGCCCGATATATAAAAGGAACGCCATAGATGCTTGTTGATTTAAAATGAACTATTTTGGCATTATTCTAGGAGGAGAGCCAATGTTTACTAGGTGATTCCTTTGGTGCTAGCTGTGTCTACTGCATTATCTCTCTTAAGACCTGCTGTGATCTCATGAAGCAGGTAACACCATAGTAGAGTAGAGAATGTTGGAGTGCAGAAAGGTGAGTAGCTTGTCAAAGGTGATTCAGGCCCATCAGATTTCAAAGTGGGCAGTCTATCCAGTACATGTTAAAAGAGGTATTTCTCTCACTGGGCTGCCATGAAGATTAAATGAGTAAATATATGGAAAGCACTCCGCACAGTGCATGGAACACAATATACAATGCATACATCTTTGCTGTTCTTATTACTTTGCAGTTTCTCAGAGTAGATGGTAAAGAAATGTTTATTGATTTTTTTCTTTATGCCACATTTAGTAAAAAGGACATTGTTATGTAAAGAGAAGAAAAGAAAAACAACACCTTTTTAAGTATGTTCTTTCTTGATATGTTTACTACAATAACTCAAAATAGTGCTTTAAGACTTGGTTTGGGGTTTAACCCAGAAGAGTATTAGTGTCTTCACCAAGTCCTTGGTGAGCAGCTCGTGTGCACTTACTGTCTATATGTTACACTTTCTTCCAGCCTGGACTTGGGAACTGCTGTGGCTTATTGCCCCTGTTGGATGTAATGGGAATTTGCCCAGTTTCTGTAGCTGACCTTATTCAACATTGAATAGAGAGAGAGTTTTACTTGAACCTCTTCCATTTCTATTACTTGGCCAGCTCAGCGTCCTGATTCCCTTCAAAGTCTGTAATTGTAACACCCCTGGAAAACAGAAGGAGGTGGAGGGGGGAGGCAGTGAATGTTATATGCAGAGTCTTAAAATGCAGGTGAGTGGTTTTGATGTCCTGTGACTGTCCTCAAAGCATTGAGGAACTTCAGTGATTTTTGGTAGTCAATGAAAAGTTAGACCTGTGTTCGATTACCTTAGGTTTGACACTTGTCCCAGATGCCTATAGTGCCTAACAGTTCTTTTTTTTTTTAAAGATTTTATTTATTTACTTGACAGACAGAGATCGCAAGTAGGCAGAGAGGCAGGCAGAGAGAGAGGAGGAAGCAGGCTCCTGGCGGAGCAGAGAGCCCGATGCGGGACTCGATCCCTGGACCCTGGGATCATGACCTGAGCCAAAGGCAGAGGCTTTAACCCACTGGGCCACCCAGGCGCCCGTGCCTAACAGTTTTATGCACTCTCTCTTACTACTTCAACAATGTCTTCTCTGGTTTGTCCTGTTTTCTCTCTATGGAGTTCAGAACCTTGCAGTCTGTCTTTATAGAGGATGATACCGAAGTGTTTTATTAAATCTTAATAGAGTTGCCTGGTGAGCCTGAATTTCCTACTAAATGAATCATAAGCATTTGGTGGCAACTCTTCCCACTTTCTAGAACTTTAGAAAAGTTGGAGAGACTTGAGCCTTTCCCGAGTCCTCGCCTTTAGATGTGCTGGTCACATCCAGAAGTGCTAGAAACAGTAGTACCAAGGGTGACACCTCCCTCCCACCTTGCTGGGAGTTTCCTCTGATCAACTGTTCTCCCAAGATTGCATCCTGCCAATGACCTCACCAATTTTTTTGTCTCCATGTAAATTGCTATCTTTTCAGGAGGAGCATGACAGCCTCCCTTTGCTCGGGCTTCCATTTGTACAGAAGCTGTTATTACAGAATAAGTTTAATGGGTCGTGAATTTTGTGCAGAAAGGGAGGGTCTCTCGATGACTTTGTATGTACCAGCTATGGACGTATTGGCTCCACAAGGAGTACATTAGGCTAAATATTTTTAGCCCATTGACTCTGAGGGTAATAACCCTAAATGCTTCATTAAATTTTCATGGGTGAGTGACAGAAGCTATGAGGGGGGAAAAAAAACACAACCAAAACCCAAACCTGCCACATTAGCTTTATTATTACACAGCTGGACGACAGAAGTGTGGCCCCTCAAAAGAATAAAAAATCAACTTTTTGAGGAACTGTTGCCTGTCTTTTCTTCCCTTTCTCGGCCCTGTTCCCAATAGGCAGTCCTTAATCAGATTTTTTCTCTCTCCCACACCTGGCATTCCGGCGTCTGGAGACAGGTTATACCACACCAGACATTTACTGGAGTTGAACCCCATCTCCGGGTACAAGACTTTCAGACCAACACAGTCTTTTCTGCAACTTGGTAGCTCTTTGTAAACTAGGACCAGAAGGAGGGGAGCAACTGTTTACTGGCTGGGGCCTTCTCCCGTGCAGGCCGCGACCTGAATCTGCAGATTGTCTTCTCCCGAGCATTCTAAGAAAGCGAGTGGGGCGAGCAGTCCAGCCCGCATACCCTCAGGGGCTTGAGTCCCATCCTAGGACTGAGGGCAACGTGAGCGATGCAAGCCTTCTCCAGGCGAGCCTTCGTGGAGACGCGGGGCTGCCTAACCAGGGTTGGCCGCTGGGAACTAGCGCCCCCTCCCGCGAAGGGGCGAGGGGGCAGCCGGCCCTCGCCGAACCCGCCTCTGGTTTTCACTCGCCGGCACTCTACCCTTGGGAGCGCGCGAGAAGTTTGGAGGCTTGGATATAAAAGAGTAGACCCTAGGGGAAAATGAGGCAGGTCGGGAGGGCGCTGCTGCTGGTGGGGACGGTGGCGAAAAACACTGGCTACTTTGTGAAAGCCGAGGCTGGGAGCTTTGACCCTTTCCCTCCCTCACCCGCTCGGCGCGATGCGGTTGGGGAGGAGACCCCACGCCCTCGGCTCCGCTCGCCTCCGTCTGCATCGGGATGCGGAGTGAGCGCAGGGGCTCCAGAGGCGCGACCGCGAACCGCGGCGCCCCCGCTCGCTCGTTCGCTCCCTCTGCCTCCTCCACCCCGCCGCCGCCGCGACTCGGCTAAGCTCTCGGAGCGCGCTCAGGCGGCGCGGAAAGCGTCCGGGCGGGAGCGGGGGCGGGTGTCGGAGCCGGAGCGCCGAGGCCCCGGGCGAGGGCGCGCCGCGGGCGGGCGGCCGGGCGACCAGTCGGCGGGGAGGCAGCGAGGGGAGCCGGCAGGTGAGCTACGTCGCCGGGCGCCGGGCGGGAGCGGGGGCGGACGGGGAGGGGGCCGCGGGAAGAGGCGGGGCTGCGCGCGCGGCGGTCTCCTCCCCCGGCGCTGACGCGGGCCCGTGGCTCCCGGGGAGGATGGACCCTGCGCGGCGCTCGCCGGGGCTTCCCCGGGCTGGAGAGCGCGCCTGAGTGCCGTTGCCCGCCGGGCATGGGGAGCCGCTTCCTGCGCGGCTGCGACAGCGGAGGAGGATGCTGTCCGCGAGCGGAGGTGAGGCGCGGCCGGGGCGAGCGCAGCTCCGAGTTCAGCGCCAGCAGGTGCCGGGGACAGGGGGGAAGCCCTCGCTGGGGCCCCGGGCGCCGAGGAGGGCTCCTGGGGCGCCCGTCGTGGGAGTTTGGTTGGGGGTGTTGCGGGGATGGCGACTACAGTTTTCCGCCCGCTCCCTCCTCTTGCTGGGGGAAAAGGAGCGACCTCTGCTCCTTCCTCCTGGCTCTCCCTCACCACCCCGAGTCTCCTTACTTCTGACCGCGCGCGTCTTCTTTCCAGACGTCCTCACCCCAAACACTCGTCTCTCTCCGAGAACCCCTGCTCCCTCCCCCCTGCCGCGAACCCGGTTCTATCCACCTCGGAGCCCTCCCTTCCCCTCCAAAACCTCCCCATTACTCCGGAGCCCATCTCCCGGACTCTCGAGCGGCTTCCCGTGGCCGGACCCTCTTCCCCACTCCTCTGTAGAGCTACGGCTCTGCCCGCAACTGTCGAACAAGCGGGTTTCTCCTATAACCCCTGCCTTTTCGCAAACACCCTCAGAGCTGGACCCCGCTTTTCTCCGGACCCAAGCCGTTCCCGAGTCCTCCGTCGACTCCGTTCTGTGCTGCTCCCCGCTCTGTCCTGAATTCTCCAGGCTCCCCGCAGCCCTGGTGGCTCTCCTCCCTGGCCCGCCCCCTTGGTTTCGGCTCCGGACTGGATGCTGTGCCTGGGAACCAGAGCTCAGGGCTTTTGTTTCTGTTTTTGCTTGCTTTCTTTTTCTTTTTTCTTTTTTTCTCCTATTGGGGAAACTTTAAAATCCCCGTGGTTCGTCTCCTAAAAAAAAGCCCTAACCGGAGGGCTCAACCGCCGAGAGAATCTGGACGCAGGGAGACAGAGATGGGGGAGATCGTGTCGCTCGTCCGAAGGGAGCCATGGGATGAGTGCACAAAGTAAATTTCAAAACGGAGGTGGTTGCTGCTGCCGGGACTCTCCTTCCTCGGCTGATTCCGTCCCGCGGAGTATTACTGTGACCCCAGGTGGGAGGGCGCGTCTTTTCTCTGCACTTTTTAAGGCGCCTGTCTCCCCCCCCCCCCGCAGCCCCCCCACCCCCTTGGTGGTGCTGGTGACCGGACGGGGGTGGGGGAAGAGCGAGTCGGCACAGGGGAAATCTGCTTGGAGAGGCTGATGCCACTTGGCTCCTGCGTTGCTTGCTCCCGGACCCGCCAGATTGTGTATGTTTCACTCTAAACTACCCGCCACCCCCAACTGCATCACACAAGTCTTCATTGTTGGGGGTCTGCCTGGGCACTTCCGCCTGGGCTGGGAGAGTCTGAAGGAATGGGATGGGGGTGGGGAGGCCGGGGGCGCTCGGCAAACGAACGCTGGCTGAAGCCGGAGGCTCGGCCGCGGCGGGCGGAGCGGAGAGCGCCCCGGCGCGGGCATCCGTGCGCTCCCGCGACTGTCGGCGAGCGTGGTTGCGTGCCCGCGTGGGTCGGTGCTTGGCGGGTACGTTTGGAGACCCGGGCACGCCTGGAGTTAGATCCTTTAGGAAGAGCCGCGAGTGGAAAGCTTGAGGAAGCGAGTGCGTCTTTTGCTGTCCCGGCGCTGGGCGGTCGGGCGAGCGAGTCCTCCGAGGCGGATGCTACTAAGACGCTCCAGCGAGTTACCGGGACCGGAGCGAGAATCCGCTCTCGCGTCTCCCGCCCTCCTGCTCCCCTCCTGCTGACCGGTTCCACGCACTTTCACAGGGTTGATGGTTTTTGAATAAAGACCTTGTGGGGGTTCCGCTGATACTTCATAACACTTAACATGTTTTCAAGTAATTATATAAATTAAAGGTGGCTTACGTTCAGAACCCCCTAATTATCCGGTTCACGTTTGTACATTTATGTGCCAATTATAGGTCTTCAGGAAATCCATAAAATTATAAACCATTCCCACCCCCTGAATTAGCGCGCATTGTTTTTATTATCTCAACGATGAGTGATTCTGGTTGGAATCCTGAGTTGAACAGGCGAGAAGATAGATGTGCGGGAGGGTGGGGGGGGGAGGGGGAGAAGAGCTGGGCTGGAGTAGGGACACTTAACGGCAACCCCCTCCCCCACCTCTCTCACTTCCTATCCTGGCAGGGCTTGGTGACAATTCTGGAATCTGAAAGGGATCAAAGATTTTCTTGATTTCCTATTGAGAAGGGCAACCTAATCAGAGCTGTGTAAAAGTCAACTTCTAAGCAATCAGAAATTGTCTGCTGATGTCCTTGATTGAAACCCCAGCATTCAAATGGAGTATTGAAGAACTCACAGACATAGCTTTTGAAGTGCTATTGTTCTTTTCTATACACAGAGGCCCTCATAAAGGTTTAGGAAGTTCAAAATGCAGTGATTTGAAAGACTGACATTGTAACTATTTGGCGACGCTGAGGGGATCGGCAGGGATGAGAGCAGAGGCCGAGGTGGGAAGTGCAAACGTATTGCTACAGTCTTCTTGGGAGCAGTGCCGCTATCAAGTGGGAATTCAGTTCTAAGCATCAAGTTGGCAATTAAATCTCTTCCTAAAGCAGATTTAGAGGATGATTTTTACTAGGTTTTTTCTTTTTTTTTTTTTCCCCTTGGTGGTTTGCTTAAGGTCTGAATAGGCATATCTGAAACATTTAATCATGTTCATTGTATTCAACAATAAAATCTGAATAAAAATTACTTATTGTTGATGAAGCTCATCTCACAAGCTGTTTCACAGTATGTTTCATTTACAAGACACACCATTGTAGGAGGCTGCAGGGAAGAGATGCCATCACTTATTGTTCTTGTTCTCTTCCCCAGGCCAGAGAGGAATCTGCTGCTTCACTCCCCTCTGCCCTCCAAAGTCATTTCCCTTAAAGGGATGGGGGGTTGGCTTGGTACCTGATAGGACCCTTCCTAAAAATGGCATTTGGTGGATATAAGGATGCCTGGAGCCACCCTCCAGGCAGATGAAGAATCTAACTGAAGCAGCATTTCATTTTGATAATTCACTCAAGTCAAACATTTTGGTTTTTGCAGGCATTTAATCCCTCTCTCAAACTAATAAAGCTAACAAAGCAAGAAAATCACAGTTTATATCTTTTAGATGGCACTTTAAAAAATTGCCTACATTGAAGTCTGTTGTCAGGAACTTTCAGTGTTATTTAGGGCTTACTGTGAGGAAGAGTGTGCACTGGGTGAGTTAAGTAATTGAGGATAAGTGTCCTGACCTCTCCAAACCTCTGTTTCATTATTTGCAAAACAAGGACGGTATTATTTACATTGTATGTTCTTCGAGCAATTTGATAGGGAAAGCTATCTCATTGGGCCCTTTGACAGATAACAGGATTTCAGGGGAATGGTAACTTTTGGTCATAGGTTGGAGTCCTGCTAAGGAGAGAGGATATTTGGCATTGGAAGGCCAGGATGGAATCCTGACTTTGTGATGTTTGGTAAATCACCTCTTCTATTAAAAAAAAAAAAAAAAAAAAAAAAAAAAAGGATAGTTTACCTTTTTGGAGCACTTACTAAGAGGTACCCTTTTAAACACTTTGCATTCATTAGTTTATTTAATCTTTAAATAACCATGAATAATCTTTGAATAACCATAGGTTGATAGTTGTATTTTCATTCCCCTTTGATTGATAAAGAAACCAGTTACCACAGAGATAGTAACTGGTCCAAGGTCACAAAACCAGTAAGGTATAGAACTAGGGTTTGTTTATTTACTAATTTATTTAGAGAGAGTGCGCATGAGCAGGGAGGGGCAGCGGGCAAGGGAGGAGGAGACAATCTTAAGAAGGCCCCATTATCAGCATGGAGCCCCATGTGGGCCTCATCTTTACAATCCGGAGATCAGGACCTGAGCCAAAATCAAGAGTTGCCAGTAACTAACTGAGCCACCCAGGTGCCCCTAGAACTGGGATTTAAATCCAGGCTTTCTGGTTCCTGGGCCTGTGTGGCAGCACACCGCTGCTCTGTGTGGAGGGGTGATCCCAGCTATCTCTTGTGGTGGCTGTAAAACTTAAGGGAATCATGGAATAGACTTCTGGCAGGAGCAAGTGACAGGTTTTTCCCAAGGCTCAGATGCTAAAACAAAATGAGTATTGTGTTATCAACAGGGCATTGGGCTGATGGTAGACATTTTGAACACTTGGGACTTCATGATAGGTATTGGTCAGTATGGTCACATCTGTCTGTGCTGTCAAAGTATTCTTTAAGTTGGTATTCAGAAATTGCATTACTGCTGTTGTCTGTTACCAACTGTGATAAGCTGAGATTCTTAAAATTAAAAGGTGGCATAACAGGTAGTTAGAAGTCTGGACTTGGGTGCTAGAGTGCCTGAGTTCAGACCCTAGTTCCTCCAGCCCTGCCAGCGGTACCCACCACCTATGTCTGTGAAGACAATTATAGGAATTAACACCAAGTGCTTGGAACAGCAGTGAGTATATAATGTTACTTAGCTATATGTGTTACCTTTCAAATGAAAGCCAGATTCTTCCCTTTCATAATACAAAGGTCTCTGTCATTGATATCCCAAGGCTTAAGTATCCTAACAGTATGTTTTTGTTTTTATTCTTTTCCTAAACAGGAGATAGGGAGAAAGAGATATAGTTCAGGATTTCAGAGAAAGGTTTTGTTGTTGTTGGCTTTTGTTTTTGTTTTTGTTTTTTTAGTTTATTGGAAATATTTCCTTGAATATTTATCTTCTTTGTGAAAGGAATTGGGAAGTACACATAATGCTAAACTCTCTATGGACTTGTTCTTTTCAGAAACTGTTTTGAGGAAAATAAAATGACTGATTGATTGGATTCTAGTACTAGGATAGTCAATTCTTCCCATTTACAGATTGGAAAACAAGTCAGATTGAAGGAAACATATAAACATAATGGCTGAGAGACACCATTGGAACCCAGAATTCTTGGGCTTCTTGTCCACTGCTTTTTCCTCTGGACCAGATTGCCTCCCATACCAGGATAGAGAAGTAGCCTGAAGTATAAACAAACCTTGAAGGAAAGGGAGTGTTGCCAGACTAGGAGCAGGAGCCAGTCAGATGTTCTGTACTGAAAATATGTCCAATAGGAAAAGAAAACCCCTCTTCTTGTAAGTACACTTATACCCATGAAAACTGGCACTAAAAATCTATGAAATGCATGTCAGGATATGAACCCATGTTACACACACACACACACACACACACACACACCAGTTGATGACTTGAACACCTCCCTTAGGTTGGAGAGCAAATGAACAAATGATTGGTTTTCTTTTTCTGTGAGATGCTCTTTGTGTTTTTCTTCCACTTAGTTCTCAGATATGGGAAGGTTTTGGTTCAGGAATCATAAAACTCCTCCAGCTTCTATTTCATGAAATATGCAGCATATACTATTGGAGAGAAATTGCCAGCTTGCTTTTATTATTATTATTATTATTATTATTATTTGAGCCCAACATATAACCAATCTACAATGCCAGTGGGGGATTCTCGTAAAGAGAAAGGAAAACAGAAATAAAATTTTTGCTGAATAAAACAACTCACAGCCAAAATGATACAAGTTTTGTGATGGCCAAGATGGGTTGTTTAGGGGATAAAAATGAGAGGAGGGCAGTCCCAGACAGATGAGACCGTTCAGGGTGAACCCCAGTCCCTGTCGACCACCTACAGTGAGCCTTGCAAAATAGTCAACTTGGTATATTGGCTCCAAGATTCAATTTCTGACTCTCACTGTTGGTCAGTGTCTCTGGTTCTTGCCTGGACAACTGTGATCTGTTGGTCCATCAGTTAGTTTTCCTTTCCCCCTCTTTTCCTCCTCTTGTTTTTGTCTCAGAGTTTGTTTCGCTTTCAGTCTTTGGATCGGTTTGTATCTCTTCTTGTTAGTGTCACTTTTGCTAGTAAAGACTGAAAATTTACAAATATGTCTTTGAGACTATCTGGGAAATGGAGGAAGCTAACTCACGGAATGCACATAGACATCACTTCCATGCCTATTTAACGCATACTTGCCTGAGCACCTAGTTTGTGTCTGGCTCTGGCTTTGTGCCTGGCATTATGAACAGTACCATGAGCGAGGGTGCAGTCTCTGCCGTCTAGGCATTCTGCCTCATGCATAAATTACTGCCACAGTGTGAGATACGGTACAGAAAATATCTGCATGGCACTAGAAGCTTCCAGAAGAGTAATTGATTACATCTAAAGAAAGGAAAAGGAGGGGAAAGCTTCAAAGAGGAGATTGCATTTCAGCTGGAAGCTGAAGGTTGACCAAGAATTTCTCAGGTCTTGAAGGCATCCATACTGGGAGAACTGTGTGGGTAAAGATCGGTGGGCATGAAGGTTCGTCATTGGTTTGGAGACAGGCAAAGTTGGGTGTGGCTGTAGTGTACAATATGTGACTGAAATGGATTATTTTGTAGAGCATTTTCCAGATTGTGTTCCAAGAAACACTAGGGTTCCCCAAGATAGTTATGAGTATTTTAAAAGAATGAACATACAGAAGGAAAAAAATTCTGTGCCCCCAAAAGTTTGAAGAGCATTGAAAAACATAACTCACTCTTGCTAAGACATGGTATTTACTGACATATTAAAACTTCAGTAAGAAGTAAAAGCAAGCAAGCAAGCAGGAAAGCTCATTGAAATCATTAAGATCTAAACTTACTTGCCAGAGGCCCCCTGATTTCAAGGGGCCCTTTTTAAAAAGTGTCTTATGAGATAGAGTGGGGAATGTGTTTGTAGGTTATCACTTATGATTTTTACAAAAAGGAGTTGATTTTTTTTTAAAGATTTTATTTATTTGACAGAGATCACAAGTAGGCAAAGAGGCAGGTTGGGGGGGGGCAGTTGGAAGCAGGCTCCCTGCCGAGTAGGGAGCCAGATGTGGGGCTCCATCCCAGGACCCTGAGATCATGACCTGAGCTGAAGGCAGAAGCTTTAGCCCACTGAGCCACCCAGGCACCCCAAAAGGAGTTAATTTTATCATAAAAGTAATATGTGTGATTTGAAATATAGTATAGTATATGTGAGACATACAAAAAAGTATAAAAATAGAGTAAAAGTATGTTTAAAGAAAAAAAAGCAGCGCAAAAAAGTTGAGAACACTCAGCTTAAGAAATAAAGCCATGTAAATACAGTTGAAGCCTTCTTTCCCTGATCATATCTCCTTCCCTTCTGCCAGAGGTAACCACCATCCTAAATTTGGTGTTTATGATTCCATATAATTCTTTTGAATATTCTTTTTAGAAGACAAAAAATTCCTTTGAATTCTCATTCAGTTTCTAGCTTGTCACTACAGAGATAATAAAGAAGTTGTTGTTCTGTCCAGGAATTGTTGTTCTGTACCTGGAATAAAGGACATTTATAAGCTCTTCAGAAGAAGAACTATGGCTTCTCTTTTTAACAGTATTCGGAATGTAGTAGATGCTCAATAAATTTCTGCTGAATTGAATTTAACTAAATGTGTGTATTCTCATGGGGTATATTAAGTTCACGTGGTAATGAAGATTGGGGAAAAGTAATTATTTTTCATTAACAGTATTGAAATTCTTTGTGATCAGAGATCTTGAAAACTTTTTTTGTTTCATTTTTGTTTTGTTTTGTTTTGTAATCTGGATCTGTAAGCGAATAGTAACAGCTACTGACTATAAGTCCTTTTCATGTTTTCTTGACATCTTTTGGAATCATTAATGATAACTACTTGCCCAAATCTGCAATATTAAAATAGGTGATTCAGTAAAACAGCTATCTACTTCCATTACAGGAAAAATAACTCCAAGTGCTTTCAATCAGAAAGGATATTTATAAATTACAATGTAATTACTCAGTACCCAGACATCAAGTACTTTGAAGGTTTATACTTAGGGCCCCAAGAAATAACTTACTGTCAGTAGCAGGGTGTGACCTTAGGTACAGTCATGCCAACACAAGCATCTCTCTTGATATATGTAAGGGACATCTTGAAAAAGCTCCATCTGAAACTTATGTCATATTTGGGAGACATTTCCTTTTATGTTATTCTAGCCTGTATTCCTGAATTACTCCTGTTTACATGTCAGCATGCAGTGAGTATTGGAATATTGCTGAGGGATACATGGTAGAAAGAATAAAAGGATGAATAAAGTGGGAGACCCGTAGTCTCAGTGGGGGGAGACTTTTTCTTGGTACGAAATCGTGGTTGTATGGGAGATGGTAGCTTAGTTTTTCCCATGGGGCTGGACGTTGATCATGGCTGACAATCCACTCCCATGATTTTCTTCCTCTGATTTCACCAGTACTGATTTCTCTGAGTAATTTTGAGAGCAGGAGTAAAATTCCAAGAGATAGAATGAGGATCAGCTTTGGGTTCGAATGACCATCAACAATGCTTCAACAATGCAGACAGCGCACGGAGGGTCAGGAAGAAATGCCGTAGACTGCCATGCCCACATGATTGCCTACAGATGCCCATAGGCTAGGATGACGGCACATGGTGGTGCTTGTCTTGAATTGGAGGACACATTCTGAGCGGAATTATATGCATGCTCACAAAAGTTCTAAATATAGAACACAACCATTCAGACATTAAAATTAAACCAGAAGTGCTGGTAATCCACTTGTGGATGGAGTCAAAGATGGGCCAACCATATGCTGAATCTGAGCTCTGGTATGTATTGTTAGAACATAGTGAATGCAAAAAGGTTACTGTAATTTATTCCTTTGGGAAACTGAATAGATTTATAGGCTACATAGAAGTTGGAGTCTTGCCAACCTTCTGCTATCTAACTTAGTAATTTTAATGTGGTTGAATTTATCAATCTTTTCTTTTATGGTTAGTACTTTTTATGTCTTATTTAAGAAAATCTTTTTTTTTTTTAAATCCTGATGTCCTAAAGATATTCTCCTTTATTATCTTCTAAAAGTTTTATTGTTTTGCCTTTCACATTAAGTTCTGTAATCCACACGGAGAGAGAGAGTGTGTGTATGGTGTGAGGTAGCAATTTATTTTATTCCTAATTTTCTTCTGTATAGAAAAGCGTCATCGAGGCACTTAGGGTCAGTTTCTAAGTGTATATTTTGTCTACTCTTTGTCCAGACCACATTTCTTTATTATTATAACTTTATAATAAATCTTGGTATTTGGCAGGAGAGATCCCCATAATGTCCTTCTTCAGAAGTGTCTTGGTGTTTTTTCTTTTTTGGCTTTTTATCTTCATATTCATTTTATACTTTCAAAGTTACACAAAAATACTCTGGAGATTTGATTGGAGTTACATTGAATTTATAGTCTAATTCGGGGAGATGATATCATTATGATACTGAGTCCTTCCAGCCATAAACATGCTACCTCTCTCCATTTTTTTTGTTCCTAATGTCTTTCAATACAGACTGTAATTTTCTTTGTAAAGTTATGCACTCTTACTAGATTTATTTCTGGGTGCTTTATGTTTCTGTAGTTGCTATTATAAATGCTATCTCTAAAAACTATATTTTCTAATTATGTATTAGTTTTCATCATATCCCACCTGTATTTCTTGCTCTGGGTGGTAGGGGATTAGGAAGGAAGGGAAAAAATTTGGTGCTCACTGACTGCTTACAAAGTGTTAGGTGCCTAGCTCAGTTGGTTAAGCGTAGTACTCTTGATTTCAGTTCAGGTCATAATCTCAGGGTTGTGAGATCGAGTCCTGCATCAGGCTCAGTGCTGGGTATGGAACCTGCTTAAGAGTCACCGCCCCCCCCAACACAAAAATTACTAGGTGTCTTGCATGCTCTCATTTGATGTCCAGAACAACCTCCATCCTCCTTCACAGATGGACAGAGCAGGGGATGCCCTTTGTCCCAGTGGCCCAGTGGGAATGCAGAAGTGAGGAATGGAGTGCCGAGGACTTAATCAAACCCCGTAATAGTCATTCATCTTGTTCCAGTGGCAGGGTCTTTGAAGGATGTCTCTAGTTGTGGAGTGTGTGGTAAAGCAACAAACTTCACTGGTTAGACACTCTGTTTTGTCTGAGTAACATGACCTGGGGCCAGTCTGGCTCCTGATACACTGGTCTGGCATTTCAGGCCAGCCATAGTCATCCGGCCCCTGAGGGCCAAAGTTTGGCCAGTAGCTATGGTGTGGTTTGACTTTCCAGGCACATCTCAGGTCAGTGAATGTTGCTGCTACCTCCAGCAGCCACTGATCTAGGAAAATGAAAAGGTGTTTCGGGTCATCAAGCTGAGTGGGAATAGAGATCCAGGTCTCCTGTACCCACGTTGGTATTCTTCCCACCTCCCCACCTCCCCACCTTGACTTACCATCCTCAAGTATATTGTGTTGATCATGTGAAAGACTGAAGCATTTTTTTATTTGAGGAATCACCATTATGCATAGACATTATAACATATCTGCAAAAATGGGGACAGCAGGACAGACGTCTACCTATGGCCCGAGGGACGATGATTATTTGCCAATTGCTATCCTTCTCTCTCTGTTGCTGTCTCTCTGTGTCTTTCTCTGGAATTCTTTTTTTTTTTTTTTAAAGATTTTATTCATTTATTTGACAGAAAGAGAGATCACAAGTAGGTAGAGAGGCAGGCAGAGGCGGGGCGGAAGCAGACTTCCCACTGAGCAGAGAGCCCAATATGGGATTCAATCCCAGGACCCCAAGACCATGACCCGAGCTGAAGGCAGAGGCTTAACCACTGAGCCACCCAGGCGCCCCTCTGGAATTCTTTATGTTATTAACTATTTCATAAACCCACTCCCAGTCACATTTTTCCCATTCAAATATTATTTATATTTTAGGACCTAGAGGAGATACTCATTTCTCTCCAGAAGTTATGCCTAGGATATTGGTGTGGATAAAATTTTAAAATTTTCCTCTCTCCTTGCTTATTGGGGTACCTTTCTCCTTTTTCTCACATTGTGTCATCATGTTTCATTGTATTTTCTGGGGTGAAGATAATACATGTCTTACTAATTTAGGTTGATGTAAAAAAAGGGTGTCATTTTAAGGCAAAATTATGGGACTGAGAAGCTGATCACTTGGTTACCCTGATAACACTCCATATTTTCTCTTTGCTCTCCATGGGTTCATAGGAGTGGGTCATATATCATTCTGTATACATTTGACTGCTCCAAATGTTTCAGTGGAGAGAGAAGTCTTGATTCCAGTAGCCATAAGTTAATGTGGCTGGGAGGAAGGTTGGGAGAATGGACTGACATTGTCCTTTTTTAAAAATAAAAAAGCATGAGTCATTCAGCATAGGCTCAGGCAAGTTTGATGCCTCCCTGTGCCTGCCTTTCCCAGGCATGTGTATCATTCTCAGGCTTCTGGAGCCTCAGACTCTATTAAACACCATACTTCATTATGTCCTATGTTGTTCGGCTCCATGTCTGTTTCGATTCCGCTAAAGATTGAGAGTTTCTGAAGGGCCGTGTTGACTTGTCTTCCACGCCTCAGAGGCTTAGCTTTTCAAGGAAGTTCACCCTGGATTCTTGCTCCTTCTGGTTTATGGTACCTACCACAGTTACTTTGCAGTAGAGAGAAGATTGTCCTGTCTCTTTAGTGAACTATTTTGAATCTTGGAAACAAAATAAGGGCTTTCTGTTGTAATTTTAAATGTTTCCTTTTGGGACCAGTCCTTGGCTCCTTTTATGCCCAAACTGTGCATTTCCTGCCCTGTCCTCTCTCCTTCCCTCCTTAACCTTGCTTCCTTTTTTTTTCTTGTTTTGTTTTGTCCTTCCCCTTTCATCAAATCAAAGAAATTGCATGAAATCAACAACCACAAAAGGTCTTAAAGGTCTGTAGTGTGATTTTTGTTCCTCCTCATAGTTGCCCTCCCACGCTATCCCATCCAACCTCCCTTGCTGAACTGAGAGAGGGACCCCTGGCATTGAATCTCTATCTTGCCGTGGGGGAGCTACGTCCGTGCCAGGTGCCCTGGTGAGTAGAACAGTGACAGTCCCTTTTCTGCAGTTCCCAAATCTAGAAGACTCTGAAAAGTCCCAGTATTTTTTATAATTCATTGAATGGCAAGACCCGATCTGATCTCAATGGACACGACACTACTTATCATGTCTGTTGATCTGCCTGAGTGTGAACAGTCATACCTATGGCTTGAGAGGTATTGATGAACTTGATTATGGAGGGAGGAGCCTAAGCTAGGGGTGGTCCAGATACCTAAAAGCTAAGTGTGTGACAAGCAACATGCGACATGCTGCCTTTCTAAACTGCAGAATAAAATCTGCATTCCGAACACATCAGACCTGGGAAGTTTGGATTGTGAACCTGTGTTTCAACACGACAGAGGGGGAAGGAGTGGAAACGTGGCCTGATCATAGGCAGCTCTGGGCCAGTGCTCCTGGTAAGCAGTACAGCCATTCCGGGATCACCGAATGCCAGAGCGGGGTTCCTCGGTAGCCTGGCCTAACAGCCCACTCAGTCTATAGATGGGGAGACTTCGTTGAGGTTGGGGAGCTGGCCCATGTGTCGTGGGGTCACCAAGGGCTTCTCAGTGGAGCTGCTACTGCTTGGGTTCCCTTTGCAGTCCATGCTGCTTTAGGTCTGAAGCTTTGGTGACTTCCAACGTTGAAGTGTCAGAATGAAGGAAGCCAGCTGGTGAGTGAACATACAGGTAAATCTGCCCTCCAACTGTGATCCTTATTCTTTTGTAGCATTTCACATAGACACACACATTTGCACACCCACACACACGTACTCACACTCATGCACAAACTATTCAGCTTCTGATCTTACCAGACAGACAGGATGGGTGTCACCATTCCCATTTTCCAGACCATTAGACCAAGGTTTGAGCAATAACTAGGTCCATGGCCATGGGCAAGTCCCTGAACGCTTGGAGCCTCCACTGGAAAATGAATTCTTACTCATGCTTTTGTTCTAATTGTTCAGCCACAATCAGACCCACAGGGAGAGCAGCAACGCAATTAGAACAGTGCCTGGTGCCCATCGACCATTCCTTTCTTCCTCACCCCTCCACCTTCAGACAAGTAAAGTAGATTACGTGAAGCCACACAGCTATTCCCTTTGAAAAGGCAGGCTTCAATATCATGAAGAGCATTTAGTAGTTGACTGATGACAGACCTCTTCTCTCTGTGCCTCTGCTTGCTTGCTTGCTTGCTTTCCTGGCTTTAAGAAGAGGGGCTTGAAGAAATGCCACCATGTGCTAATTTTCTCTTTCTCTCCTTGGAAACTGGGTCACAGTTGCCTGTGACCTTTGTGGCCCCTATTGTCTTCACAGACCCTATTGTCTTCACACATCTGGATACGCACAGGTTGTTATTTTGTTTACTCCATATCCGACTGGAGTGGAAACAACCAGATCACAAATACAATTTGCTGCAGAGAGCAACTTTATTTCTTGTCAGCACACATGGGACTTGACTTATCATAATTCACGGTACATGGGCATAATAAAATATTTTCTTTTTCTGAGTATTTTGCAAGATTAATAAGGCTGCATTCTTAGGGAAAGTTTATTAATCCATAACTTATAGAAAACTCCAGAGGAAGAAGATATGAGATATGTCCTGTAGGTAAAGACGTCAGCATTGAATTATGCGTCCGTTATTCAACTAGCTCTCTGCCAGGTGTAGTGCAGGTTGCTGGTAGGGATAGCAACTCTCCCTTGGATGTGATCTAAACCAGCAGTTGTCTTCATTTTGTTTTCAAATTGGGACGGTGTGAAAAAGGAGGCGGCAGCCCATTGAGTAATCGCAGTCCTTGGGATGCCGGTCCCTTCAGCCCCTTTGGTGGCCCTGCAGTGACATTAGACACAGAGGCATGCATTTGGACCCTGGCTGCCTTGCCTCAGGCTGTGTGCCCTGGGTCTCTGCTCTCTTAGCAAATGGAGATGGTGTGCTGCTGGCAAGGGTGGTAGCAATGATGAGGGTGATGGTGAGGAGGATAGTTACCTCTGTGTCCATTACAAGGGGTAATGGCTTACGGGGAAGTAGTCTGTGCTCTGTCCTGTCACTCATTTACCCAGTATTCACTGTGCCCTTGCAGGGTATTGGCACAATGGTGGGCTCCGTGGAAATGGCCACAAAAGATAGGCTTTCTTCTCAAGGTCGAGGATTGGTGTGTGAAGCCCAGATACACAGATGACAACACAGTGGCTAAATACAACAACAACAAAAAGTAGAATTAGGGGCACCTAGGTGGCTCAGTGTGTTTAGCCTCTGCCTTCCTCTCAGGTCGTGACCTCAGGGTTCTGTGATCGAGTCCCACATTGGGCTCTCTGCTCAGCAGGGAGCCTGCTTTCCCCCTTCTCTCTGCCTGCCTCTCTGCCTACTTGTGATCTCTCTCTGTCAAATAAATAAAATCTTAAAAAAAAAAAAGTAGAATTAGCTGAGAGATGAATTTTGCCAGCACCCAGCTAAGTAATTTGAAGGTGAACTGGGATTTGCTGATGGATCGTTCTTATGTAAATGTGTTTCAGAGATTGTGCTGGGTGAATGTGACAGCAGCTGTTGTCTACCAGGGAAGACACAAATCCACAAATGCATGGAGGAGGCACATTCTAGGTCAGGGGACCATGGTAAAGGTAGAGATGGGCACCTCCATGTATGGTGAGCCCTGAATGAGCTGGTATGAGCTGGCCAGAGCCGGGGAAGGGGAGGCCATGAAGGTAGTACCTGGTCGCCATGTTAGCCTTGCTTGTGGCCGGTGGTGAAACAGCCTTTTCCTTATGTGCCCTTCTGGGCAGGTCTCACCCTTCTCCTCTTCCCCCGGGTGAATGGGCAGTCTTAAGGAGAAATGGGGTTATATTTATTTAGGTGAAATGAGGATGGGTATGTGGCAGGTATGGTGTGTTTTAATGGTCTCTCAGTGGCCTCCTGTGACCATACCTGCAAGCCCTGGTGCCTACAAAGACCGTGAAGTTGACATTGCTGAATGAAACAATCCAGGGGAGGCATTGGGGGGCCCTGGGTTAGCTACTATTCAGCTTCAGCCAAGGGTTGCCATAAGAGAGTTCTAGACCAAAGTAGCCGTGTCTTCAGCTCTATTGAGAAAAGTTAGAAATTTTTGAAAAGACTTAATTATTTATTTATTTGCCAGATTGAGAGAGAGAGAGAGAGAGAGAGAGAGAGAAAGCACACGCGCGAACACAGGAGCAGGGAGAGTGGCAGGCAGAGGGAGAAGAACTGAGCAGGGAGCCTCATACAGGACTCGACTCCAGGACCCTGGGGTCATGACTTGAGCCAAAGACAGAGACTTAACTAACTGAGCCACCCAGGCATCCCCAAAAATCTGTTTTTTAAATGTGAAGTCCATCAGTTTAAAAATGTGGCACGAAATTAGTTATACAACAACAACAACAGAAAAATAACATTTGTAGGCTAAAGATATCCGGCTGATTTTGACTCATGAACCCCCTCATTGGTTGATTCTGGCCTGTTCTTGATAATTATTATGTTATGACTACATAGATCTCTCTCAAATGGAAGTTCAAAAAATATACCAAGGGGTAAATTGGGCCATTTTTAGTAAGGAAAAGTTTCTGCAAGACAGCTGGATGGTAGGAATTGGTCCTCGTTTATTTCTGTGTGTTTCCGCAGTTACCTCTTCTGTTGTTCTTGATTAAATGCTTCTGATACAGGGTAAACTTCGGTAAAACCGGCGTCCGTGGCAATCCCAGTGTGTTGCTCACTGTTTGCTGGGCAGCACTGAGGTTTATGTGTGTCTGACTCTACAGCTGCCTTGGTGAAGCCTGTTATGTCCTGCTGCCCGGGCAAGTCCCCGTAGTAAGTCGGTTGAGTGGGTGTAGTGTCTGTAAATGACAGCATTCCGTGGCGTTCTCGTTTAGGGTTGAGCCTTGACTCCCAGCCTCTGAAATATGCACATTTCAAACCAGAGTGAGAACACAAGCAACTTAGTAGTTACTGTAGAATTGAGTGAATGTCATAAATATTTATTTATCTTTTTCATAGCTGGCATAAAAATGTTAGGATATAAAAAAAAGTTGTTCACTCTAAAAACAACAGAAAATTCATTGGCTATCCATCTCCTGAATGCGTGTGTCTCTTTGGGTTTTCATTAGCGTCTAGCAATATACTTTGAGAAATTAGATTTGAACAGAAGCTTCAGCAGAATATGAAAGCTCCTGGTGTTCATAATTAACCCGTTTTCAGCACTGATCCATTGCGTACAACAGCCTCCTTTTAACCATGTAGTGGCTGTAAGCAGGTTTAATGTATTTTTCTTCCAGAATTTTTTTTTCTTCAGAAATAATCCCTTGTTTATTGAATTTGGAAAGCACACAAGAAATATGAAAGAAGAAAAAAAAAAGGAGTCACTTATAATATTTCTACCCAGAAGCAGTCTCTGTTAATGTTTTGAATTACAGAGATAAACAGGCTAGAGATTGAGGTCAGATGAATATGGGTTTCTATCCAGGCTTCTTTTATGTATTCTTGATAAGTCTTATTTTTCTCACCTATGAAATAGAAATATGGATATTATCTCTTTTATCTGATATTTTCTTGATTAAACCAGATAATGTACATGAAGCACGTAGCTCATTGGTTGGTGCACAGAATGCATTAAAAAACGAGCAGTATGCTTATATCTCCTATTCTTTTGGCTACAAATGTTTTGCTTTGTGGAATCCATGTGGTCAATGACCTATTTTCTGTTTAAAAAAAAAAAAAGGATGACTCCCCTTGTTCCCATATCTCTTTAAGAATCACTCTCTAAGTATCCTTTTTAATAGATTTCTTTACAGACCTGAATCATCCTTAAACTTTTCCCTTGCATGTTTAAGGTGTTTTTCATCCTTCTTTATTATAAATAATTATTTGATGGCTATCTCTCTCCATCAATCTTTGGTGGCAGCTTGATTTTCTGGTTAATATAGTGACTGCATCTCACATGGGAAATGGGCAGGATTCCTGCCAGCATCCTCCATTGGAACTCTTGCTGATGATGGATGGGAATGTTCTGTATCTGCACTGTCCGATATAGTAGCCACTAGCCATGCATGGCTCTTGAGCATTTGAAATGCAGCTAGTGTGACTGAGAAACTGATTTTTTTCTTGAATTTTTAACATTATTTAATTTTAGTTTGAAGAGCCCTGTGAGCTCATGGCTGCCATATTGTACAGCATGGACTTCTGCTGTTGTGGTTCAAGGAGTAGAGTAGACCTAGGCTGGGGTTTGTTTTTTAGAGAGACCTGTCAGGGAAACATCTAGCTTTTTTTTTTGGCCTTTTCCTTTAATTCTCTGGTACAGGTACTTAAGTACTGGATTTCCCCTTTCTTTGTGTGCATTCTTTTTATTTTGGCGGAGGGTGGGTAGAGGACACGTCACATGCCAGCTACCATCTTAACTCAGAAGCTGACTTAAGTTTTGCTGATGTGAGGACAGTTCACATTGTCAGTGACAAGAACGTAGCTTAGTATGACTTTGGTCTAAAGGGGAATTCCTTGGCTTGCGTTCTCCATGTCGTTGGCTTTGTTAGTGGGTTCTCCCAAAACAGTGGCAAAGATGGCCGCCAATAGCCTAGGCTTACATCCTACTAGCCTGGGCCCTAGCAGAAGTAGAGAGGACTTCTTCCTCACAGATCCACAGAATGACCTAGACCTGGATCTTTTTGAACTTGTTTTCATTCCTGAGTCCGTCCCTGTGGTTGCAGTTGGGGAGGTAGGATTCCTGTCAGTTGGTCAGCTCTGGGCCCAGGTATGTATAGAGCTGAGGTGAGTTCCCTGGTAAACGACATGGTCTGCCACTGAGTTGGGAAGCGTGTTTGTGAGGCAGGCACATGCTGCACAATGGATAGTCGCTGCGCCATATCTTTGAAGTATTCTTGGTTACCCCAGTTCTATTCTTAGGAAAACCGTTTTGTCAGGGGGGAGGGTAGATTTTTTCGTCTTCTGAATTGCTATCCATTGGCATAGCAGGCTTTTATCGCTTAATGGGACCATTCCCTTACCCCAAGGAGGGCCAAGTCTTCTGATGATGAAAGCATTGGGGTGTTTGGGTTGTGTCTGGTCTCACTCTGTGTTCTGACAGTACGCTCACAAGCTAATTTCTTCTCCCTGGGAAGTAGGTAACTATACCCCAGAGGGTGAATGAGGTTAAATAAATCGATGCATCTATTATGATTATTTTTCATTATGAATAAAGCAAAAGATATATTGCCTAAGCCCCTTCCTACAAGTATCTGAATCAAAGCTGATGGGATTTACATGTCAGACTTCAGATAATCTAGGAATCTGGTGGAGAGTGGGTACTTCAGTCCCCAGCTGGTGTGTTGCAGCAATATCTTGGGACTTATGGGTGTAATTAAACCATCCCTATTAGTAATTACAAAAAGGGACTCACTGCCCTTAAACGTGACTGTAACATATCAGATCTTCATAAAAGCATGAAGCTAGTTATTTCATCAGCAAAATCCATGTAGAAAATATTTTATTAATGTTTCAATTTTCTGATTCAGCCCTTTGTGTAATAAAATATGGTGGCTCAAACAGTTTCCTTTTTACTGTTCTAGTTCGGCCTCATAAGAGAGGCTGAAATTTTGTAGTACATTTATGCCAATTTTCCTTTAAACTCTCCAGCATAAAGCATATCAGCAAATTAATATTCCCCAACCATAAGATGAGATTGACCTCCTAGGTAGAAGTTCATTTCTTGTCCCAACATCTACTGTACCGTGAAATTAGGGGTCTTTTCTTTATCTGTCTATATATTTTTACCTCATTTTCACTGTGGCAGGAGTTGTGGTGGGGAGCTCAATCCAGATACCGTGTCACCTTAACGTATTATCAACTTTTACCTAGTCAGTCATTACTGTATAATGACGCAGGCAATGTCATGAACACAGCTCTCTTTTCGGTGCTATTTTATTCCAGATGGAATGAGAGACAAACTGTCTGTACTTAGAAAGAACCTAAAAACCATGGTGCACAGGCTTGGTGAAACTCTGTGCTCATCTTGGCTGCATCGCTTGTGCTGAATCGAGTTACCGGCAGGCACGTAAAAGAAAGGGAGCTCTGATAGGCTGTGCATCAGGGAGTCTTAAGATCTTATAGGAACATGTGGGATCTCCTATTGAAAGGTCCCCCAATAATGGGTCCGTGATTAAAGGAGCGAGACTGATACAAAGTGAAGGTCAAGCAAAGCTTTATTTCACGCCAAGCATCGAAAATCAAACTGACCGGCCAGGGCCATCTCTTGCAAAAAGGCGACCTGTCTCTGCCTTACAGACTAGCTTTTAAGGGCAAAGGTCATGTGGTTGGGCCTGGCCACGCAGAGGTGTAACATATAGACTGTAACACAGAAAGCTGCACAGTCATGCTATGTCACACATAAATGACCAATTGAATTACAATTTACCCTATAGTAGATATTTGAACTAGCCTATCACCTTGGTCAGAATTGGCGCCCAAAAGGCGCCCAAAGGGCAGGGCCCATACTCCTTGGTAGCTAGGGAGACAGTATGCGCCCCCGCTGATTGGATACCTCCACCTGGCCTGACCCACCCTTATATTTGGGTTTTGTTACCTGGGACTGGTTTCTGGGACTTGATTTTAAGTAAGTCCTTGGGGGAAAGGGGGGAGGGACAGTAAGTTTTACTGTATAAACAACAAAGTCATTGTTTAACCGGATGGAATCGCTCTGGCTAAATAGGCCCTTACACTATCAGGTTAGTCAGAAGACCTGTGTCCTTGAACTACTTCCTTGACTTCTCAGGGCCTACCTTTTCTTGACAGAGAAAGAAGGGTTTGGATGAATGATCCCTAAAATCCCTGCCCACAATAACTCTCTGATTTTTATGCAGACCAACACTTTTTGTTCATCTATAGTAATATGTAATGACTAGTGTCTAGTACACAGTTATACACATGCTTTCCCCCCTCTCAAAAGTCTTCCTGGGTTCCCTCATCCCAGGCTCTGTCCTTCTCTGTTCTTACTATACTTTTCACCAATGATACTTTATATTAGAGTGGATATTTTTTGTGTCTTTCTTTCACCCTCGAGGCTGTGAGGTCCTTGAGGGCAAGAGCCTTCTCACCCACGTCTTTTCCATATAGGAAGAGCATTTTGCAACACGACACCCAATCAATATTTGGCAACTGTAAAGATAAACTTTGCATTACATTTTAGAGATTGTGCAGGGAAACACAGAAACAAACACAGATAAAAATTTATCTGAAAGGGGTACCCTATATAGCTGTGGCGAAAGTGGGTCCTTAAACTACGTACAGTAAATTCAGTAGTTTCTCAGGGAGATTTCACTTTAATGTATATGAAATGCCAAATTTTTGCAGTTGAGCGGAGAGGTAAATTATTTGGGGCCGATAATGGAATCCTTTTATACATTTCTGATTATTCAGCGCCTTATGGTAGGGCCATGCTATGTGATTTCCTATCATGTCAGAATGTGGCCTTTGTGGCGGTGAGGTCATTCCAGTGCTTTTAAGAAAGAAGAGAGAGCTTGTACTGTCCTCACTGGTGTTTTAATGTTTTGAGGTTGTTTTTGCCTGGGCTCTGGAGGAGCTAGTCTGCAAAGCAAGACAATGTGAATACATCTCCCCAAATCAATGAGAATTGTGCTGTCCTCTAGAAAATTAGGTTTGAGCCACATCAACGTCAGTGCCGCAGACTGAATAAATCCCATTTCGTGATTGCACCGTGTATGAATTGTGTAATGTGCCTAGATGGGCACGAGCTATGATTGCTTCTCTTTCCTCAGCATTACTAAATGGTAATGCGGTGGATTCTTGGGAGGAGTGTCTCAAATAAACAGCCCAGGCTACATGAGATAATTTAGGGCTCGCACTTGGGAAGTCTCCCAAGTGGACCAATGTAAGATGTTACTATTAACTAGAGACAATGGGGAAAACACTCTTGGTGACTTGTTTTGAAAAGGAAAGGAAAGGGAAAAGGAAAAGGAAAAAGAAAAAGATACTGGTGTGAAGTCCCTGCATCATCTTGCTTTATGCGGTGTTTTGTCTAAGTTTGTTGCCAAGTGGGAAAAAACCTCTAGTCTGGTACCTCCAGGGGGAGTTCGTGGGCAGGCCAGATGACCTTCCATAACCTTTGTTCCTTTAGCCACTTGAAGTAAGTGCCTCCTTTGTGCTCCGCCACCACTGTAGGTGGAGGGGTGGAGGTCTGGCAGGGGTGGGTTGGAGTGTCTAGATAGAACAGCTTCACAGGTCGAATGCCCACTAGTTTTTCATTCTCTCCACCTCGGGTGTTAAAAATGTACCTGAAAAATAAAGGCTCTTAGAGCAGTGCACTGTTCATTTCGTGCACAGACCTGCAGACGCTCAGTAACGGGGTTTCAGATCACCAGCAGTTGGTACTGTGAGGTGAGCCCTCATAGGGATGAGCCCTTGGAGCTGTGAAACGCTAGCTCCACCGGAAGTTCGGAAGACATGTAATGATAATCCCAAAGGCCCTCTTATCTCCTAATCTACTGGAAACTACCTGTAAGCTGAATTCAGTGATTGCTGGGGACGTAGGCAGCCCTGTAGTCGGTGAGGACCCAGAGCACTGGGAAAGTAGGACTGGCATTATAAGCTAGCGCTGTTGGTCTTAGAGCAGTGATCTCTCTCAGTTCAGCTCGGGCTCCCCGTGTCATAGACTCGCTGGGTCTTCACTGCAAGCCAGAAACCCTAGCGTTCATTGAATCCATTGGATCTGTTCTGGCTCAGGCTGATGGCCTCTCAGTTTTCTGCCTTAAATGTGAATGATCAGCTTTCATGAGTAAGCAGCAGTAAATTCAGTCCAACGTCCTAGCTGTGTGACCTTGGACAAGTCATGGCACTTCCCTCAGCCTCACTGGCCATATCCATAAAATGCGGGCCTGTGAGCTTTAATGTTCTAGGTTATATAGATGGGATTCTGGCACTCAGCACTGTGCTTGCAACATCACTGAGCTAATGAGAAGCATCTGGGCCCTCTGTACTCCACGGGTTACTGGGATTCTCAGATCTGGCCTTCCTTTTCAAGCATATGCATGGTATTCAAGTAAAGATACCTGTCAGTGCCCTCATTTATTTTAGAAAATGGTAGAAGCCTAGAATCTCAGGTCTGAGTTACTATTAAAATTTTATTTAATTAGAGCAATCTCCTTTTGAGATCAGGAAACTGTGCCATCCGTCCATTTATCATGTTATTCTCTTATTTAATATTTATTAATATTAGGCACCTGGTATATGCTTGGGGCTATGCACGGTGCTGAGGAAACCAACAGAGTGAGATGAAGTCCCCTTCCACAGCCCTCTCCCCGTTCCCCACAGAGGAAGGGCACCCGTGAGCTACAAACCCGTTGCTCTTCATTGCTCTGCCTTTTGATTCTGTGTGGCTGGGACATTGGTGCTGGGAGCTAGGGGACCTCCAGTAGAAGAGAAGGTGGGGGGGAGAGTTCCTCAGCTCTGGCTCCCACAATCATTCATTATTTCAAGCTGAAACGATAGACTGAATTTGAGGGCAAAACTGGGACAAGCCTGTTTATCAACAAAAGCCCCACCGGGAGTCAGAGAACATTTCTTCTGCTGAAGGACTTCCGTATTGGACAAGCACACCCTCAGAACCCAAACCCAGCCTCAGAGCCCGTGTTCAGAGGAAATAAAGGGCCACATAGAAAATGAAAGCAAAGTGGGCACCCCGCAAGGAGTGGGACAAAACCCAGAAAGTTCTGAAAGGCCTCTGTGTGGCCAGTCCCCAAGCCCAGGCCCGCATCTCCAGAGAGTCTGACTGTTCTAAGTCTGTCTAAGTGTGAAATGGCTTATGTGAGTCTAGCAGTTCGCCCCCGGCTTGTAAACGAGGCATGGTCTTGCTTTGTGTTTTCCCATAGAAAAAGAAGTACCTTTTATTATCAAGTCCCAGATGAAAAGACAGCAGTGAAACGAGCCCCTCGCGGTGGAGGAGAGGATTGTGCAGAGGACAGTTAGGACGTGGACTGCGACTCAGCAGAGTTTCCAGAAGGGAGAAGAATATCCCCAAACAAACAAAAAATTGTTCTGTCACTTGCATCATTTAAAAACCTGTTGCCTGCAGGTTTGTCTTGTCTCCCTGGTCCCCAGCCCTGCCCGCTGAGCTCCTTCTCATTGGTCAAGGCTCCGGTCCATTGCCCTCCCCTTTCTCAGGCCTTCCTCGATGGTCTCCATCACATGGATGGCTGTTGTCGTCATGCTCCACAGCCTCAGCCCCCACATTTGAGTTCTTCGTGTCCATGTGGGTCGCCTGTGGAAGACCCCAACAAGTGTCCCTGAATACTCGGTCTGTTGTCTCTTTCTCTCTGCATTTCCTTCCCTGCCTGTGGGCCTGGCTCAAACACTCAACAATGTTGACTGAACTTAAATATCTAGTATCTCTGGTGAGCTTGAATGATCACGTGGAGGTCGCTCACCCTGTAAGTAGTGTCCTGCTGGGGGGAAGGGGCATGTGGTGGGAGAAAGTGGGTGAATTAATGCCTGCCTGATGGGCAGGTGACACAGCAACCAGAAAGCCAAAATTAAAAACTGATCTTCACACACAAGAAGGGTTGATTGAGTCAAACATGGTAAAATTTAGGACAGAATGCACACTGTTGCCCTTAGACGCAAAGCATTAATATCGAAGCAAAATAGCATGTGGTGAGTATCCGCCTATTCTTATGAAGGAGATGGGGGAGGGGGACGATTAAGTTCACAAGTCTCCAGGAAGCTGCCCAAGATGTCTGTTCTGTCCTAGGGTGGATTTACTGAAGAATTTAGTAGCTAAAGAAGAATTTGGTCTTGGGTTTTTGTCTCTGCTCTCTGGAGGACCCGCCGGAAGTTCAAGTACATGAGGACACACACCTGCCTCTCATGCCAGGCAGTGACGGGCATGGATGTGGCGTAGACTCTATGAATTATCAGTGACCTGGGGACCGATCAGGCTGGAGTGTGTCTGGAGGAAGAATGCTGAGTGGTCAAAAAAGAAAAAGAAAGAAAGAAAGAAAGAGATTGTCCCTCAAAGAATTAAAAAAAGTACTAGAAGCAATCTGAGATATTTATACTTCAAGATACATGTTTGTTGGCAGGGATGGGTGTGGGGGAAGTATGGAGCATAATCACTGTCTACGAACATTTTAAAAACTGCTCTGTGGAGTGGGAATTAGAATTCTTCTGTTTGTCATCAAGTGAGTGGAGGTTAGAAAAAGCAAGTTTTGGCTCAAGAAATGTCTGTCTAAGTGTGAAATGGCTTATGTGAGGCTCAAAAACTTGAGGGAAAAGGGTACTACAGAGGATTGCCACATTGGATTGGGGGATTGGGCGAAATGATTTTTAAGGATCCTTCTGATTCTGATGTCTTATTTCTATTGAATATGTAGTTCCTTTTTGACCCCAGAAAAAGATTTAGAGTATGAAAATAAGGTGAAGAGTTCTCATTTTATTGCATAAAGCATGTTTATTTACATTATTCAAGTGAACCCTCTAAGATACACACGTGGAGGTGATATTATTATTGTCATTCTGTAGATTAAAAAACCTACAGACTTTTTACAGACTAATGACTTTTTCAGGATCATTGGAGGAGCTGGGTCCTTGACTTCATAATGAGTGTTTACAATCTGGTTCTCTGTGAGTAGTTAGACCATCCCTAAGAGGTAGATTCTAATCTTAATTCCATTTTATAGATGAGGAAACCAAGGTATAGAGCACAAGTCAAGGTCATGTACCTGTGAAGTGGCAGAACCAGTGTTTGAACCAGACGGTGTGATTTCATAGCTCATATTTTTAACCTCTGTGCTAGCATGCATATCTATAAGTAGCATAATATCTCAGCTGATGAAATGTTAAAATTGTGAAGTCAAAGAGCAGTCAATAATTTGTTTTGCCATCAACCATTCAAATGATCCGAATACAAAGTTAACAACTCAAAGTGTGTTCCCCCCCCCGCTCCCCGGGACAAACTGTGGTATCCTGGAATCTGTATTGAAGGTTAACATGAAAAGGTCCTTCCCAAAGGACCCCAGAAAATCTGGCCCCTCACTCTCGAAAGTGGTTCATGACGCAGTAAGACATCACTTACCTGGCTTGGTCAGCATGGAGATGCTAGGTTAAATGGATTGTGCGAAAACCTGCATCTAATGTTTTGAGCATCCAACCTTCTGTGGGCTTCAGCGGACAGCAAGTAGAGGAAGGGCAGCCTAACATGGTGGCTGACAGCCCGTGCATTGTATGTTCTGAATGACATACATTCTGGCTGCTTCTGTTTTTGCTGTGCCTTTGCCTACTTACCTGATAGCTGTGTTCCTCTCGCTTGTGCTCTGTTTTATCACCGTTCTTGCTTTCTCTTCCTATGTCCACTGTCCACTCCCCCACGGCCAGCTTTCCTCTAACCCGTGGTTAGAGGTAACAGAAGGTAAAACTGGAAATTTTTAGGGAGAGGAGTTTGGTGTTTTTGTAAAACTGAGTCTTATAGCCTTTGTACTTAAGAAAGGAATGTCAGGGGCGCCTGGCATTTAGCCTCAGTGGGCTAAAGCCTCTGCCTTCAGCTCAGGTCATGATCCCAGGGTTCTGGGATTGAGCCCGCATCAGGCTCTCTGCTCAGCTTCTCTGCTCTGCTTCCTCCTCTCTGCCTGCCTCTCTGCCTACTAGTGATCTCTATCTGTCAAATAAATAAATAAAATCTTTAAAAAAAAAAAAAAGAAAGAAAAGAATGCCATAGATGGGTAGAGAAAAGAGTCTCCAATATGGTAGCCATGGGAGCCCTGTGGCAATTCACATTTCAGCTAATTAAAAGAAAACATCGGGTTTCTCAGCCCTACTAGCCACATTTCAGGGGCTCAGTCGTGTCCTGTGGCTAGTGGCTGGGGTAGGAGAGTGGGCAGATAGCACAGATAGAGATCATTTCCGTCATCACCAAAAGTCCTCTTGGCACTCATTGTTCAAGCGCCTGTGGCATTGAGGCTTGAGGATAAATGGAAGCCGACAGACACGGGTTCCCTGCTGGCTATTTTGTAGTTGAGAAGGTATTTACTGGCTCCCAATCTCCTCATCTGCAAAATGGAAATAATAAATCACTACATCACAGGCCGGTCTGAAGATTAACTACAGTATCTTGTAAAACAGCTCTTGGCTTGCAGTACTGGGGTCCAGAGAAATTCATTTCTGGAAGTTACCCGTTGTATGTGGCGTCCAGTCTTGATAGGGCCGGTTTGTGAGGCCGAGATTTGCAGAGCCTGCTTCCACAGAAACCATCCCCCTCGGACTGAGTCATAATGTAGGAGTTAACATGCATATTAGTTACTATTTGCTCCTTGGATGCGGTGAATGGCAAACATAATCTTTTTTTTTAAGATTTTATTTATTTATTTGAGGAGAGAGAGAGAGAGCATGAGAGGGGAGAGGTCAGAGGGAGAAGCAGACTCCCCACTGAGCAGGGAGCCTGATGCGGGACTCGATCCCTGGACTCTGGGATCATGATCTGAGACCAACGCAGTTGCTCAACCAGCTGAGCCACCCAGGTGCCCCAAACATAATGAATTTTTAAGGAGTAAATGCTTTTTAAGAGAGTAGGTAAAATACTTCATATCTATCAGGAAACTTTTTTGTAATCTATTGTTTTTTAAATATTTTATTTGAGAGAGAGAGAGAGCAGGAGCCAGGGGGATGGAGGGGCAAACTGGGGCATGGGGGTAGAAGCAGATTCCCACTGAGCAGGGAGCCCTACTATGTGGGGCTCCATCCCAGGATCCTGAGATCATGACCTGAGCCTAAAGCAGCTGCTTAGACAACTGAGCCACCCACGTGTCCCATTTTTTGTAATCTAAAGACCACATTTCCTAAGCCACCATCCAAGGAAAATTAGAACGGTGATGGCTTTCTTTTATCAAGTTAGGTTTGGGAAACCCTGCATTTCCTCTTTCCTTTGAATTTCCTCTTGGAGATTCATAATGTGCAGGTTAAAGGTTCTGAGAAGTCCTGCTGGAAAGCAATTATGTTTAACATTTTTTAACGCAGTGTTTTGAGCTTTCATGGATGTGGCACTCCTCCCTATTCTTATAGGACACTTATTAAATAGTGTTTTACAGAAACCATTTTAAAACATATCCTGCTCTAAGGGCATTGTCAACCACTGTTTTCCAGAGGCATCTGTAGAAAGGCTTGAAAAGCATTTCCTTCTGTGCTAACCCCTAATTCTAACACAACAAAAGGGATGTGGTGCCCACAGCTCCCTCTTTGTAGTTCCATAAGGAAAGGATAAATCTGAAGCTAGTTCAGGACCTGAAAGTAAGCTACTTTGTCAAGGTTTAAGGTTCAGTAAACAGCAATTGAGATCTCTTGTATTTCAGACAAAACTGCAAAGGCTGGTTTTGTTCTTGGAAATGAGAGACTAATGGAACCGTGCTTCCGTTGGACGGCCAGCAGGTTTCCAAGACCTCTGTCCTCAGCAGTCTGTCCTTGCAATGTCCTGCCCGTCGGGTCTGACGGTGGTCTTAGAGGAAAAGGGAGATGTGATTCAACCAGTGTCAGTGAAGGGATTGCTTTGAATAAAGCTGAGCCTGCATTGGCTCTGGTGATGTGATAAGATCTAAGAGAATGGTCTCCTCGTTGTTCTCTCCCTGCACCACGTGATAAAGCCTGACAGATAGCCTGTTCATACACGCTGCTCGCAAGGTGGTGGGACGCTGGGAACTTTAGTCTAGCAGGGAAGGATAATGAGCACATTCTCGAATCAAGTTTCTGGATTATAGATACCTGTGCCGATCTGTCTGGGTGGATGTCATCTCTCTTGCTCTTTTCAGTCATCTATCTCAGGGGCCAGCAAAGAAAGGAACCAGCTAATAACTATCTGTGGCCTGGCAGGCCATTTGGTCTCTTGTGCAACAACTCAGATCTGGTGTCATAGCTCAAAAGCAGCCAGAGACAAGACAGAAATGACTGTGTTCCAGTAAAAGTTGCTAAAACAGGTGGTGGGCCTCATGGGGCCCATGGGCCCGAGTCTGCTCACCTCTCATATGTCTCTTTGGTTATCAGTGTAAGCACCAGTTTTGGCTGTTTTTGTAATGCTTGCCTGAATCAGATTGTCTGTGTGTGTAGTGTGTGTGTATTCATCTACCTTTAAAAATAATTTGAGGGGTGGGTGCCTGGGTGGCTCAGTGGGTTAAGCCTCTGCCTTCAGCTCAGGTCATGATCTCAGGGTCCTGGGATCGAGTCCCGCATTGGGCTCTGCTCAGCAGGGAGCCTGCTTCCTCCTCTCTCTCTCTGCCTGCCTCTCTACCTACTTGTGATCTCTGTCTGTCAAATAAATAAATAAAATCTTTAAAAAAAAATAATAATTTGAGGGGTGCATGGGAGTCTCAGTGGGTTAAGCCTCTGCCTTTGCTTAGGTCATGATCTCGGGGTCCTGGGATCGAGCCCCACATCAGGCTCTCTGCTCGGCGGGGAGCCTGCTTTCCTCTCTCTCTCTCTCTCTGCCTGTCTCTTTGCCTACTTGTGATCTCTCTTTCTGTCAATTAAATAAATAAAATCTTTATAAAAAAATGCTTTGAATGCATGGCTAGGCGCAGGCTTCAGATATCTTCTGTGAAGTTATTTCTATCTGCGAGTGTCAAGACGCGGGTGTCAGCGTGCGTCTTACATCTCTCTTTGTTTCCCACAGCATCTCTTTGCACATAGTATATGTTTAGTAAATGTTGGTTGCTAGGTAAACAAATGAACTACGAAATACATAGGACTCGTGCTCTTAGAGATTCAAGTGTAACTGTGCTTACAGAAGCATTAGTTAATTGATATTTTTAGTTTGCTTTCCAGGTGCCAAGCAGGGAGCTAGATCTGGAAGATTCGGCCGCTAGCAACAGGACTTGGCAGCTCTTCTTGGTGCTCTCACACAGGATAGAGTCTGTAATAAACACTTGTGAGTTAGCATACTCACATACTCGTTAGTGTCACAGCCTTCCAGAAAGCTCTGTCATGAAGATGCGGCAGATGCTTTGGTGACAGCCTCTTCTTTGTCCATACCTCTGAGTGTATTCTGTGTCCCTCTTGCCTCTTAGAGTGTCCCCAGGGCCATGCATAGTGCTGGGGTACTAAATCCTTGCGAATGAATGAATATTCCTGGAACCAAAAACATAGAGCTAGTGTGTTATTCTGGAATGAGCTTTAGTTGTGGGCAGGGCAGCTGGGTTCAAACGGCAGCTCTGGGCACGGGCAGGCTATGGTATGGATCAGTTGGGCTTCTCCTGGGCAGCAGAAGAAAAGGCATGGTCGGGGCACTTGAGTGGCTCAGTCAGTTAAGCGTCTGCCTTCGGCTCAGGTCATGATCCCAGGGTCCTGGGATTGAGTCCACAACGGGCTCCTAGCTTAGCGGGGAGTCTGCTTTTCCCTCTCCCAGTCCCCTGCTTGTATTCCCTCTCTAGCTGTCTCTCTCTGTGTCAAATAGATAGATAGATAGATAGATAGATAGATAAAAAGAAAAATCATGGTCACTGGGAACAAGGTTGAAAGACTTCAACTATTTATGACAAATGATCATATGCGTCCTTTGGGGCTGAGAGCATGGCAGTCAAATGGTCGTGGTAGCCATAGGGCATGCAGACCTAGAAAGAAACACAGCCACTGCAGGAGGAGGAAGGTTGGGAATTTGGAGATCCCCAAAGCAGATTTCCTCCATGCTGTCAGCTGGGACCATAAGTAAGGTTAAAGTTTGTAGCAAACAAATGTTGGAAGAAGAGAGAAATAGCAAAAGAAAAAGAAGAAAAAAACAACAACCCTAAAACACAAGATAAAAATGCTGAAATCATGACAGGCTGACAAAATGAACTTAAAAAGGACCAAAGCTGGCTTTCTTTTTCGTTTCTCCTTGATTTCTCCTTGTCTCATTCCGGGAGAAAGCTGAAATCGTCTCGGCCAGGTCCCTTCCACAGGAAGATTTGAGAGCAGGAGTAGCTTTGTACAGGTGGAGAAAAAGGTTACCTACCAGGGCTCTCATTATTCACAGCCCGGGGAGGAGGTCAGGGTTCCGGCCTGTAGTAGTTTGCACTCACGAATTCAGGAGCTCCTGGTGATCTTCATATTGGGAGACCAATCGCAGTTATTTTGGTGTCTGACTAGAGCTGATAGAATTGAAATGAGTACTTTTTGCAAAGTATTTTTAGCGGCGTTGTCTCACCTAGTAGGCTCTGGAGTATCCCTGTGAGGGTAGGTGTTAATATCTCCATTACAGGCAGAAACGGAGGCCCCAGTTAAATGATTTGCCTAAGGCCATACAGCTAATAAGCAGCAGAGATAGAGGCTGAATCCCATCAGGTCTTCTGATTCCAACTGCGTATCCTTTTCACCACGATGGGCTTCAGAAGGAATGTGAGGGTCTATTTAGGAGGGCCACTTAGGGCCAAAGCCCTCATTGTCCCTAATAAGCCCACGAGCAGGTGCAGTACTGACTTTCTAAAGAAAATTTGGTATGTGTGAAGGGCACCACAGCAGTCCTGGGGGTCGAAGTTAGCAGTCTTGGTGTTGGGGGTCGCACTCCAGCCCTCTTTTGAAAGCTCTGTGGCTTGGAGCAAATTAGTGAACACGTTTGCTTCCTCATCACTTGCTGAGGCATGCGTGAATTAATATATGTAAGGAACTGGTAGGTCTTCTGGAATTGGCTTTATTTTTATTGTTGCTGCATATGATGCTGGTTTATGTTAGGGCATCTAGGTAGCCAGATGACGGTGTCAAGGGAAGTATAGGGCTTCTTACCCACCACACATTTCATTTGGGAGGAGACAATTTCAGTGTAGTTGATGTAGGGAGAACTCTTGGTCTGGATGTTATCTAAGTATATGGTCTGTAGTTGCTTGCTCCTTCCCTCTTTCCTTGTTCCTTTTCTCCCATCTTCCTTTCCTCCCTCCCCCGTCCTTCATTTGTTATTGTTGTTGTTGAGTTGAGGCTACAAAGGTAAGAGGATCAAAGGAACAGGATGATAAGAGCTTATCATCTATGTAATGAGGTCAGAATGGCATTCTCCCCAGAAGAATATTGCAGTAGAGACCGGGCAGCATGAATTATGGTGTGTTTCCTACCAAAGTTGCACCCACGTAGGTCCATAGTGTCCCCATGTTACTGCTCTCCAGTGAGCTGGGATGGTGGGGGGAGGGATCTGAGCTGGTAGTGGTAGGCGGGGGGGCCAGATGAGGGAATGCCTTGTGTTCCATCCTGGAGAGTGTTGACTTTATGTTGAAAGTCATGAGGAACCATTGGAGCCTTATGAACTGGGGAATTAATCGATCGATTGGCTTCTTGGAATCTGTCTAGAGTAGAGGGTGTGATGGGCAGATGGAAATTGACAAGAAAGGAGGCAGGGAAGTGGGCTAGGGGATTAGGAGAGAAATCATTAGGACCAGAGCCAAGGCAGCGACAACAGGAATGTGAAGGGAAGATGTGGCTTTGGGGGTACATAAAACAAGGCTCCAGCCATGTCTCAGTGGTAGAACGGGACAGAGGGTCGACGCACGAATCGATAGTGGTGTGAAAGAGAATGTCTCTGAATGTTTTCCTAAAAGAATGACATAAAAAGGAGACAGGCACTGCCGGAACGACTTCAAGGGCTCCGAATAAAAGAAAAAGCAATACAGATCCCGGGGCATGTTTTCAGATCATGGTGTTGAGGCTTCCGAGTGGGTAAGAGGAGGAGACGTTTGTGAGAGCGAGCCATGTTCGGTGAAGATGGGAGATCTGGGGTCATGGAGAAGGGAAGTGCTAAAGTCGCGAGGGATAAAGAAGAAGAGAAAGAAAACCGGGCAAAGAAATCCAGAATGGGGAATGAGCTGCGAGAGCAGGAAGCCAAGCTCGCCTCCGAAAGGGCTGCCTTTGTCTGAAGGGCACAGACAGGGAAAGAAAGAGGAAGGAAGAGGGGCTTTCAGAGAAGGGGGTGGCAGCAGAAAGGAAAGTCAATGGAGATAACAGGCCAACCGTAGGTGGGACACGAGTTTCAGAAGGTGGAGAGACACAGGCAAGGGAAGGGAGCATTGAGCTGGGCATAAAGCTGGCGCCCGGTCAAAGGCAGCCAGAGAAAGAAGAAGGGGGTACAAAGGAGCCTTGAAGAGTTCAATGAGATCACTTCAATATGGGACAGAACGGCCCACACAAGGACAGGGAAGCACAAATAGCTTGAAATGCCAGAGGCCTGTGGGGCTCTGGCAGAGGGGAAGCTAGTTATAATTTTAGCCCAAGGAACAAGGCTGTCTAGCATGATGGAAATGTTCTGGGTGCATGGGGACTGTGAGGTCTGGTCAGGAGCAGCAGAATCCTATATAAGGACTGGCTGCTTGTTTAACAGACATCGGGTGGATGTATGAAAGGAAATCTTTGTTGAAAGATATATGATCTCAAGTTGTATTTATTCAGGAGGGGAAATAACCACATTTGTGAATGCCCATGTCCCACAAGGAGAAATGTGTCAGGGAGAATGTCTGCCAGGATACAAGGCCTTAACTGCGTGAGGGAGAAGGGGGAGCGTTGGGAGGGAGTTCCAGCAGCTCATTAATATGCTGGCAGAGGAGAAGAAGGAAAACTCTGCAGCACTGGTTGAGAATCTCTGTATGACTTGAGAAGGACAGGGGCAAATAGAGTAGAGAGATCGTGGGCTTAGTTGAGGACGCCTAATTTCAAATCGGTTTTTTGTCTAGTGAAGTGACCTGGTGTCAGGAATTTGACATCTGACCCTTAGTTTCCTCAAAGCTTTGCAGTGTTTCTAAGGTGATTAGAAGAGGGATGACGGGTGCGTGTGCGTGTGCGTGTGTGTGTGTGTGTGTGTGTGTGTATGTGTGTGTCGGCAGTGGACGGTATGATTTCGCAGAAGTACATTTTATCACTAAATGTAGAAGTTGTGAAGTTCAAAGTCAAAGATGGAACAGTGGGACTTTCCTTGTACATTTTGTTTATTATTTTATTTTTTAAAAGATTTTATTTATTTATTTGAGAGACAGAGATCACGAGCAGAGGGCAGAGATAGAGGGGAAAAGCAGGGAGCCCAGTATGGGTTTTGATTCCAGGACCCTGGGATCATGACCTGAGCCAAGTTGTATTTATTCGGGAGGAAATAACCACATTTGTGACTGTCCATGTCCCACAAGGAGAAATGTGCCAGGGAGAATGTCTGCTGGGATACAAGGCCTTAACTGCGTGAGGGAGAAGGGAGAGCGTTGGGAGGGGAAGGGAGCCAAAGGCAGTTGCTTAATGACCGAGCCACCCAGGAGCCCCTATTTATTTATTTTTAAGATTTTGCTTATTTATTTGACAGAGAGGGAGGCAGGCAGAAGGAGAGGGAGAAGCAGTCTTCTTGCTGAGCACGAAGCCCAATGGGGACTCCATCCCAGGACTCTGGGATCACAACCTGAGCTCAAGGAGTTAACCAACTGAGTTACCGAGGTGCCCTCCTCATACATTTTAGATAGGATAGAATTCTGACACTGCTGCCAACACTGCCACCCCCCACTCCTCCTCCTCACTGCCATCCCCCTAGCCCCAAGCTGCTGCTTTCCACCTGGCATCTTGTCCTCATAATGATTTACAGAGGTGGGTGGTATTGCTTGGAGAGGTTAAGTGGCTTGCCCTAGTCTCTTTCCTGCGAAGTGGAGGAGCCAGAGTCAAACTTTTGGCAAATCCAAACCTTATTCTGGGCCTTACCATGGAGTGAGGGGAGTGGAGAGCTGGATAATACCTTAGGAAGTAGACTGATCCTGCTGATTCCACTGCTGAGATCCCTGCGGGCTTGTCTGCATGAGCCTCCCTGCCCCTCCCTGACCCCAGGCCAGGCCCATGGGAAATTGCATTTGGCCTCTTGGAGCAATACAGCCAGAAGGCAGCCTACAGAGGTGCTCATGGACTAAGAGAACGCAGGATCCTTCCACAGCTGGGTTCTGCCCGAGCTTCAGCTTCTTGGAGGTAAAAAGTGGTGCCACCAGTGGCCAGTTTTTGGTTTCCCCTCTTCATTTGAGAACTCAGGTGTGAAGATCATGCTCAGCTATGAAACAGCAAAAGAAAAATACAGATTTAAAAAGAGAAGGTGAAGAAGGATGGGACGGCCATGATGGAGGAAGGAGCACGGGGAAGCATGGGAAGGAGCACAGCAGGAGCAAGGACCCAACGGGGCGCACTGACCTCTGGCCACTCATGGGGTCTTTGAAGGCTCCTGGTGTTCACCTGCAGAGTGAAGCTGTCTATCCACTCACTGGTTGCTAGGGTCCTTTCCGGGTCTCACAGGCTCTGTGGCCCGTTAGTGAGTATAGCACCCATGTCCCTTCCTTTTGGTCTCTGCCTCTTTGTAACCAATATTCCAGAGCTATCCTTAGGTTCCTGTAGACTCTAGTAAAGCCGATAGGAATTCTGTCCCATCCTTCTTATGGAAATAAACTGCACAGGCCCCTTCTTTCAGGGGGCTGAAGTGGTGGAGAGTAAACTAACTGACATTGTTATCCTCTGGTATCATTCCGTCTGTCTGACCCCCTTAGCTTGGGAGCTTTTGGAGGGGTGAGGACCACGCCTTATTTATCTTCAATCTCCAGTGTCGAATAGTGCCCTTTACTTGTCTGGTCAAAGAGTGCATAAATGAATGAATGCCATTCTTGCCGTTTATGGAGTGCTTTGGGCTAAGTAAGGATGCCACATCCATGACCTTGTGGAAGCCCCGTAAGGACCCAGTGAGATGGGAGCTCCCCGCTCCCATGTTACAGTGTGTTTGCAGACACTGGCCCACTCAGTCACTCCCCCAAGGCCCCCTAGCTAGGGAAGGGGGCACAGACACACTTGGGATCAAAACCTTGGCTATTGTGAACTTTGTCACCCGTGTTCTGAACTCAGTGGAATGTGGATCTCTTAAGAGGTGACCATTCACACCTTCCCAAGGGAAGTGATCCGTGAACTGTCCGTTCCTTTTGAAGCAAAGTAAAATCATCAGTGAAATGAAGCACAATTTGGGTGCATTAGGTAGTCTCCATGGCACCTGGCCATGTTGGGGACAACATGAATGGGAAACCCTGCCAGATGGCTACAGTTAACTTGCACTTTGCTCTAGCCCAGTACCTTTTTAGCCCCTTCTCTTTCTAGTCCCCTGCCTGCAAGCCTGAATCCCACCCGCATCAAGATGTTTACTCTTTTCTCTGAGCGCCTAATGCTGTCTCTTGCCTCTGGATTCCATACCTGCAGAAATGTATTACAGTCTTGGTCTCTGACTCCTCAATGTGGCGGAGTCTCCTTGAAGGTAGGGGCTCCATCTAATTTAGCTCTGTGCTGCGGAGACCTGGCCGGGGGCTAGCCTGTGCTAGTTGCTAAGTAAATGTTTGCTGAGTGGATGCATTACAGATGATCCAAAGAGGTGATTTCCTAAATGCCCCAAACCTGCACACATAAATGGCATATGAAGCTATTTCTGCCACACGTCTGGTTTTATACAGGCTAAGCCGTGCCTCTGACAGTGCACCTTTCTGAAATATCAAAGAACTGAAGGGACCTAGCCCAAATCCAAGGAAGAGTTTTATGTGGACTCAAGACTGTCTCTTTTTTCCCTTTTCAGAACATAGTAACTTATTTTATTTGTGTTGATCCCCGATGTTTGCATAACAGCTAATCCATCAGTTCTTCCCAGGTCAGTGGGAGTCCACCGGGGGCTGCAGTCGTCTTGAGACAGGGTGTCCTGGCGCTGCTGCTGATCCCAGGCAGATCCCATTTTCTGTGCTCTTCCTTATGGAAGATCTCAGTGGGGGGCGTATCACGTATTTTTCTAATCCCTCCCTTCTCAAAGGGCAGGTCATAGGGTGAGCGCAGGGCTACGTTGCTAATGTGATTTATAAACATCCCACACATACATCTTTCCTGATCTTACATTATTATTTTTTTTAACTAAAAATTTAACTGTGGTTAAAATATGCATACCATGAAAGTTACCACCTTAACTATTTTTGTTGGATATATTCATGTTGTTGTGCATCCTATCTCTAGAACTTTCTCTCTTGCAAAACTGAAACTCTGTGCCCATGAAATACCTCCACATTTCTCACTCCCCCAAGTCATTGGCAACCACCATTTGAGGTTTTTTTCTTTTTTTTTTTTTAAAGATTTTATTTATTTATTTGGTAGTCAGAGATCACAAGTAGGCAGAGATCCAGGCAGAGAGAGAGAGAGAGAGAGAGAGGAGGAAGCAGGCTCCCTGCTGAGCAGAGAGCCCAATGTGGGGCTCGATCCCAGGACCCTGAGATCATGACCTGAGCTGAAGGCAGAGGCTTTAACCCACTGAGCCACCCAGGCACCCCGAGTTTTTTGTTTTGATGACTGCTTTAGATGGCCTTGTGTAAATGTAGTTTTACAGTATTTACTTTTTGGGGACTGGCTTATTTCACTTTAGCCTGTGTCCTCAAGTTTCATCCGTGGTGTAGCAGATGTCATAATTCACTTCCTTTTTAAGGCTGAATTTTACACCATTATATGCATACACCTAATTTGCTTCTCCATTCATCTTTTGGGCATTGGGTTGCTCCTACCTCATATGTTTGCTGTCTATTTGGAGAAATGCCTTTTCAAGTCCTTTGCCCACTTTTATTTATTTTTTACTTTTTAAAGATTTTATTTATTTGACAGAGATCACAAGTAGGCAGAGAGGCAGGCAGAGAGAGAAGGGGAAGCAGGCTCTCTGCTAAGCAGAGAGCCTGATGCGGGGCTCGATCTCAGGACCCCAAGATCATAACCTGAGCCGAAGGTAGAGGCTTTAATCCACTGAGCCACCCAGGTGCCCCATCTCTGCCCACTTCTCATTGGATTATTTGTTTTCTGTAGTTGAGTTGTAAAATTTCTTTATCTATTCTGGATATTATATCCCTTTATCAGATACATGATTTACAAATATTTTCTCCCATGCCTTTTTACCTTGTGATGGTAGCCTTTGATTCAAAGAAGTTTTAACTTTTGATGTAGACTAATTTATCTATTTTCACTTTTGTTGCCTGTGCTTTGGGCATTGTGTCCAAGAACCCATTGGCAAATCCAATGTCATGAAGCTTTTCCTCTGTGTTTTCTTCTGAGTGCTTGTTTTTTTTTTTTAAAGATTTTATTTATTTATTTGTCAGAGAGAGAGAGAGAGAGAGAGAGCGAGCGCACACACAAGCAGGTAGAGGCAGAGAGAGAAGCAGGCTCCCTGACGAGCAAGGAGTCCCATGTGGGCTCCATCCCAGGATCCTGGGATCATGACCTGAGCTGAAGGCAGCAGCTTAACCGACTGAGCCACACAGACATCCCCGTATTGGGGGTTTTATAATTTTTAGGTTTTGACTCCTTAATTTCTCTTTCTTCTGTCTTGTTGTTGGTGTAGAGAAATGCAACTGATTTCTGTGCATTGATCTTATATCCTGATACTTTACTGAATTCCTGTACAAGTTCTAGCAGTTTTGCATTGAGGTCTATGATCCATTTTAAGATGATTTTTTATATAATAGAAGGTAATGGTCCAACCTCATTCTTCTGTGTGTGGATATCCAGTTTTCCTAACACTGTCTGTCAGAGAGACCCTCTTTTCCCCATTGAATGCTCTTGTCACTCTTGTCTCAAATCATTTGACTTTCTCCGCAAGAGTTTACATTTGGGCTTTCTGTTGTACATTTCTGGTCTGTAGGTTTATCTTTGCGCCATTCCCATACTGTTTGGGTTATACTTATTGATCTTTATTCTCCGAATAACATGAGGTTCCAGATGCGAGTGCCAGTGAAGCCATGAACATGTTGAGGTTCAAAGATGGGACAGTGACATCTCCGGGTCTCCTGGCCAGTAATTTGCAGAGCTGGGCCTTTAAATTCTTTACTGTGCTACAAAACCTGTTGCATCCTGGGCCAAGATACTTCACCATCAGGATTAGAGGACCAGACTTGAATAGGCTTTTCTTCATTGAAGGATCATTGCTGTTGGAAGGGAAAAAAGAACTAGTATGTGTTAGGACCTCTAAATACATTTTTGACGATTAATGACTTTATAACTGTTCAGTAACTGCAGCTCTTTCATAACCTTGATTCCATGAATTCCACATTCCTCCCTCTGACCAGCAGCTCACTCTCTGTAATATACATTAGTCAATACTACAGTCTCTAATGCTCTGGTACATCTTTAATACTACCGTCTGCCCCCCAGCTGTGGCATTCTTTACCCTCTCCACCTTCCTCTACTTAAATTTTTCCCATAGCACTCATAGCCTGTAACAGACTGAGCACTGGCTTCTTTTTTTAATGTTTCTTGTTTTTGTCTGCCCCTGCCCACTAGAATGTTTATTCCCTGAAGCAGAGCTTTTCCTTTTGTTCATTGATATATACAATGTGTGTGTGTGGTAGGTAGCCTCATGACCTCCAGAGGTTCTAGTGCCTTAATTCTCAGACCTCTGGATCCATTACCTCCTGTGGCCAAATAGACTCTGCAGATAGGATTGAGGTTAAGGACACTGAGATGTGGAATTACCCTAGATTACCAAGGTGGGCTCTGTCTAATCGCCCAAGTCCTTAAAAGCTGAGACCACTTCTAGGCTGCAGAGAGCCAGAGAGATGGCACCATGAGAAGGACCCAACCTCCATGTTGCTGGCTTTATATCCGAAGGGGCCACAGTCAAGGAATCTATCCATGGCTTCTAGAAACTGGAAAAGGCAAGAAAAGGGGTTCTTCTCTAGAGGCTTCAGAAAGGAATACAATCCTCTTAACAGTTGATTTTAACCCAGTGAGAACTTTGTGGGGCCTCGGAAGCACTGAAAATACAATCATGTTGTTTTAAGCCATGAAATTTGTGCTAATTTGTTGGGGAAGCAATAGAAAACTAATATAGCACTCAATAAATATTTGTTCAAAGAATGAATGAAGGGGCCCCATATCAATGTTGGGAGTAAGGACTCATCCTCCTTGAGAGGGAACAGATTCAGCAAGATGAACCAAGTTGACCATTGGCTCTGTGACCCCAAGTTGGCTTCCTGTATTTCTTGCCTTGCTGTTGTGTGAGAGGATGTTGGTTTGGTATTGACCTTTTCAAACACACACACCAAGCTGCCATATTGGTTCATTCTCAGATCAGGTGTGCTACAGTGTGGGTGTCTTTTGACTGGAAAAGGGAGAAGAATGAAAGTGTTGTTAGAGACATAATTAAAAATTTCAGCCTCTGCTCTCATATACAGCAAGTAGAAGAGCCACCCAGCAGCTTCTTTGTTGTGACCTGCAAGAACCAGCCACCTTTGCCTTTAGCGTCTGATTTGGGGAACCGGATTTGGGAAACTCGCTAGGTCAGGTCTTCCCAGGACCAGGGGCTGTTATTAGATCGGGGAAAGCAGTGAGCTGAAAGTTGAATTTCATACCATCAATCCCCAGACAGATCTCGAACCCAGTGTCCAATTGTTAATATTAAGGGATTGGTACGGGCAGAGGAGCTAAAAAGTCATATTCTTTGAGAATTGCTTGTGCAGACACCACAGATTTATTTCAGTGGATTTTGGAGTCTCTCTGCATGGTAGGCTAGCCAAGGCAGATGGTGTGTGGAGCAGAAAATAGTGGGGAGACTGGTTTCCTCACAAAAAATTTTCAGTGAAAACTTCGCTAGGATGGGCTGGGGATGCTTCCTGGCCTTGAACAAAATAGAGACCATCCATATGAAAGGAGAGCGGAGAGCGAACGCAGCAGGCAATTTGCATGAGTGATGTATACAACTTCGTGATACAAGGCAGTTTTTAATCTACAGACATTACACATCATCAGTATTTTAAGAGTAACATCCTCTATATAAAAATACTCAAGAGCCTTATGCTTTATGCTCTGGACTCCAAGATGATTACACTATCTCCATGACTGGTTGTAAGAAGCCTGGATTGATTACCCAAGGCTTGTTTCCTGCATTTCTGTTTCCCTCTCATTTGACAGGTACCAGTATCCATTTATTCCATTATCTTCTGAGTTTGAATTGGAAAAAATAAGCTAAATCAGAGCAGTCTTTCTTGAGTTAGAAAACCAACCATGTGAAGATGCTTTGAATGCTGTTGTGCTTGTACGTAACTAAGAACCAGCTCCTCGTGGTAATTTTGCAGGTGATTAGCCTGTCGTGTTGAAGCATCCCTTCGGGAATGACAAAGGAACACGAGGTTGTATTTCTTTACAATCAGCAAATTACTCAAGAGAATTTCTTTCTCTTCTCCCCTCCTCTCTCCCAACCCCTGAAATCTCTAGAACAAAGATAGTTTAGGAGAGGGGTGAAACATAAGTTTGGAGGAGATACGGGAACTCCTAATCATCACCCTTTACATATCAAATGTAATCCGTGTACTGTTGTGCACCTGGGAGAGCTGGGGTTTTGAGGAGCACTTCGACTCCACCTCTCTGTTGGGAATGCCCTTTGTGTGTTTGGCAAATTTCTTTTTATTCTGCACGTCCTAAAGCAAAGGCTGTCTCCTCTGCGACGCCTTTCTTAATTTTTATCTAGACACATGCAGGTCTTAGCTCCTGCTGTATCATGTTCATTAGCGTGCTTGGTCTCTGTGTGTCTCCCCACTAGACTTAGCCCCGAGTGAGCAGAGAGGCTTGGCTGCTTCAGCCTTGAATCCCTGGCGTTGGCGCGTGATGCCACTAATGGTAAACACGCTGTCGTTACAATCGTCACTGTGTTCCAGGCCTTGTTCTAAGCAGTTTATCTGAATTATCTAAAATGCTGACCACTTTAGGATGCAGAGAAAGGGGAATCCTCCTACACTGCTGCTGGGAATGCAAGCTGGTGCAGCCACTCTGGAAAACAGCATGGATGTTCCTCAAAAAGTTGAAAATAGAGCTACGCCACGACCTAGCAATTGCACTACTGGGTATTTACACTAAAGATACAAATGTAGTGATCTGAAGGGGCATGTACACCCCAATGTTTATAGCGGCAATGTCCATATTATGGTATATTGTCCATACCATATATGGTATAATGTCCATATTATGGACATTGCCGCTATAAACATTGGGGTGCACATGCCCCTTTGGATCACTATGGAAACTATGGAAAGAAACTATGGAAAGAACTATGGAAAGAAACTATGGAAAGAACCTAGATGTCCATCAACAGATGAATGGATAAAGATGATGTGGTATATATATATATACAATGGAATACTATGCAGCCATTAAAAGAAATGAAATCTTGCCATTTGCAATGATGTGGATGGAACTAGAGGGTATTATGCTGAGTGAAACAAGTCTGAGAAAGACAATTATGTGATCTCTCTGATTTGAGGAGTTTGAGAGGCAGGGCAGGGTGTCACGGATGGCGGGGGAGGGGTAGGGAGGGAAAAAATGAAACAAGATGGGATCGGGAGGGAGACAAACCATAAAAGACCCTTAATCTCACAAAACACACTGAGGGTTGCCGTGGGGAGGAGGTGTGGGGAGGGTGGTTGGGTTATAGACATTGGGGAGGGTATGTGCTGTGGTGAGTGCTGTGAATTGTGTAAGCCTGACGATTCACAGACCTGTACCCCTGGGGCTAATAATACATTATATGTTAATAAATCAATCAATAAAAATAAAAAAAATTATTTAGTAAGACCCAAGTGTTAGATATGGTATTAAAAAAAAATATATCGAGGTGGCATGTGATGGGTATGTGGCAGACAGTGTGCCGAGCGGCACTGTAAAATGAACGATGAGGTCCATGGTAGTAGATGCTATTTACTGGGATCCACTCTGGGCTAGAGCTGTGTTTGTATAATCCCAGATCAGCTTTCTAGCAGCCTCAAGCAAAGATCAAGCCTAGTTGCTTTGGGCCAGCCAAAGCTTTGTTATCCATTTTCCTACGTCTCAGTTTTCCCATCGAGACAATGGGTCTAATAGTACCACTTCAGAGGGTTGTTGTGGGGGATTCACTAAAATGGTGAACAGTGTCTGGCACCTGGCAGGTGCTCAGTGAATATTTGTTGAACAGTACAGTGCAGCTTTGCAAAATGCTTGGCCCATACTAACTTGTTGACACAATAACAACAACAATGGCTAGTATTAATCCTTCACTATGTGCCAAGCAGCTTTCTCAGAGCTTCATGTGGATTTATGTAGGAAGAAATGTCATCACTTACATTTGACAAGTGAAAAAACTGGGATCAGAATGACGACCTGTCTTACCCAAAGTAGCAGAGTTTGAAAGCGAATTCCGTAATGCAAAGCCTTGATGGCTTTCTACTGCGTCTCAGTTTGCCCGTCTGCAAAATGCTGAGTGTAAATCATGTTCTATATGTGACTTGGAGGTCAGCCCTTATGTAACAAGTGATGCTGAATCTGTCCTCGTTTGCATAATTTGGGAGGAAGTTGTTCCAGCTGGTGAACAAGCAAACAGCATTGTCTGTGTTACCCCGGAGCGCCAGCTCGGTTGAATGACGGAAGCCAGCTTGCCTGTTTCCAATTGTAGGCAGTAGCTCACACGGAATGATCCAACTATTGCTAGAGCAGCTAAACCATGCCTTGGAAGAGGGGACCTGTTTTACCTTTATTCTAAAAAATACTCTTGACAAACCTGCCTGTAAGCCAGAGTGTTAATTTCACTCGGAGTGCATGATACTTTGTAGCTTCAGTAGTTCATGCTTTAGAAGAGGGGAGGAGGCGCTGGGAAATCCTCCTTCCTGGCTTCACAGCTCCCAATGCAATGGAATGTGTTTGAATTCACAGCGCTTTCTCACGTGCGATTTTAAGGAATCTTCCAGATCACCTACTTCTGAGTGTTTTTTTTTTTTTTTAAGCAGTGGGAACCTGCTGGAAAACAAGATCTCACACCTAACTCCCTGTGTATGAAGTCAGTAAAGACTTGGGAGGGTGTCCTTGCCTGACAGCCCCTCCCTTACTGGGTCCTTCATCCTTAGCATCAGGGGTCCTCCTGCTGGGCCCTGAGACAAGTGTCTGAGATTACTCTGGGGCCACCCACCCACATCCCAGTTCTCAAGCTCCAGGCTGGCCTCAGCCCACAAGGTGTGCAGTCCAGCTGGGCACAGGGGCGGCCTCTCGGAAGCTGTTTCTCGTACATTGTTTCATTCCATTACAATTAATTTACAAAGGAAGCTAATCAAAGGTAGGGAGTGCTTAAAGTAGCAACCATTTTAGTAAGCAATGATATCTTCTCTATTCTCCTTTTGGGTTTATGAAAAAGGCTGTTAAACATATGTTCTTAACCCACCTCCAAGTTGCTGAGACATTCTGTGCTGCATTGCCAAATTCCGTACATTTCAGTGACTCCTTCTTCTCCCTAATGCATTGCTAAAAATAAGAAAACTCATGCAGAAGCATATGTTGTAGTTTGGCTTTGATTTGGGCACAGATCATCCAAGTGTGAAAACAAAATTGTTCGCTCCCTTCTCCTGATGCACGGGTCGGCACATCTGCACTGTACTTAGTGGGGGCAGTTATAACTCCCATTTTATAAGGCTTGGCAATTTCACGAAGACACTTAATACCCAATATCTCATGTGATGATTATGGGAGACATACAGGGGCTGCCACAGTGGGTAGCTTCATTTATACCCATTTCACAGTTGAGAAAGAAACCCAAATGTGAGTCTCCTGTTCCACAGATTTCAAATGAGGTTTTCAACTCCAGAACTCCTCCTGCTCTTTGGCTGACCAACTCCCTCTTGTTTTTAGACAGAAATAGAATAGAATATGAGCAGTTTTGTTGTAATCGCCAAGCCCCCCACTTGGGACTGCGAGTGGTAATACAGCCACTATCCCCCTTGTTCATCTTTTGGAGGCAATTACCCTCTGGCTGCAGAATTGCAAATGTGGAGTGTCAGTCCTGAATTCTCTGGAGATATTGGGGGTTTGCACTGGGCATCTTCCCTTTGCACTCCCGGTCCTACCTCCGCTTTGCTTTGTTCCCCAGGGAGGCTGACATCCATAATCCCCATAACATCTTGTTCCCTAGAAGCTTCTGATTCCTTTGTTCCGTGGGAACATTGGGAGGAGGATGAGTAAAGTTGGAGAGTTTATTCTCCATCTCCCTCACTGGGGGATCACCACAGGCTGGCTGTTTCTCTTCACTGGAGGTCACAGTCCTGTAGGATGGCCTTCTCCACCCAGCTTTTTTTTTTTTTTTTCCCCTTAAGATTTAATATATTTATTTGAGAGAGAGAGAGGGAGACAGGGAGGCAGAGGGAGAGGGAGAAGCAGACTCCCCGCCAAGCAGGGAGCCCAGTGGTGGCTCAATCCCAGCACTCCGGGATTGTGACATGAGCTGAAGACAGATGCTTAACCGACTGAACCACCCAGGCATCCCTAAGCCTCTCTAACTTTTCATTCTAGCAACCTCTCTTTCTGCCTTCCTTCAGGCCTATGGGGTGCTAACAGCTCTCCAGGAAGAGGTCCCTGTGGTTTCTAGTCCTGCAATACTGCAGCATCCCCTGCTGCTAACCCTAAAACTTTCTAAAACTCCCCCCGCATCTTTGCCAATAGTCCCTTTTCTAAAGCTGTGCGGTTGAGGACATTACCTCTGGCTTTCCCGGGCCCTAACTGATGGAAGTGTCTTCTGTCACATGTTGTCCAATTCTAATGTCTTTCCTTTTGAGTCTTCCAGGTAGTGAGGACTTAGTGGAAAAGGTCCACTACATTGCCTTGTAGACAGTTCCCTTTCTCTAACTTTCAGATATACCCTTAGCAGGAGCTGGGACTGAAGATTATGTACCTGCACCTGGGATTCTCAAATTTTATGTAGGTCAGAATCCCCTGGGGAGCTTGTCAGAATTGCCCATTCCTGGGCACCTGGCCCCAAAGAGGCTGATTCTGGAGACCAGGCATGGGGCTCAGTTATCGTCAGGGTTAACAAATGAATGTGATATAGGTAGAGCCTGGACCATGTTTGAGAAACAACCTCGTCAGGCCAACAGACTGCGTCTATGTCAGACTCTGTAATGGGATTCATATCTTCCAGTTCGATGAGATTCTGCATGCATGTATGCTCCTGTGTGTTTAACAAGGGAAATTTTGTTGAAAAGAACCATTAAGCAAGGCAGTGCTCTCTGTCTTTTCCCTTAATAAAACTGGTCGATGATGGTAATTTCTCAGTAGGCTTTTGTGTTTTGATGAATCTCTTTATCTTAGAACAGTTTTCTGCCTCTCCCTCCTCCCATCCATTCATCCACTCATTCATGAAACATTTATTAAGCATCTACCCTGTCACACGCACTTTGCTAGGTACTGGAAATACCAAGCCTTCCCCGTCCCTAAGCCGCCCACAAGTAGCTGGAAGCAGACATGTGATTGCACCACCTGTGACAAATAGGATTTTATTTATTCACTCAACAGAGCTGCATCAAGCACCCAGTATCAGCCAGGGTTCTAGGTGCTGGGGCTCTAGTAGTGGATGAAACCATCCAATGGCCCTGCACTGGTGGAGCTCCAGTTCTTGCATGAATTCTCTAGTGCTACACAGTATGGGGAGAAGCAAAGGACGGGACTTTTACCGGCACCTGTGAGAGGCTGGTGGGCATTCCGAAGCTGGAACATTATCGGACTGACCCCCATCCGGCAACACCCACATCACTGTGCCGTGCTCAGCAGTGTGCAAGGCTAGGTTTTCACTGAATGCCCCCGATTCCCTGCCCGGGAAGACGATCGTTGTAAATTTGAGAGGACGGATTAGCGAATCCCAGGGCTGGGAGCACAAAGGGCTCACATATGAGTTGTATATCTCAAGATGGCAGTGTTTGGGAGTCCGTTCTGGTATAGCGGTCAGTTTGGAGAAAATATTTAAGAAAAGCATTGGATGGGTTGGGTATATGGGGAACACAGGACGGTGAAGACATAATGTACGGGGAACACTTTTGGGAGGTGCTGAGGTCATAAGAGTGGTGACCTCAGGACATGACAGCCCTTATAAAAGAGACCCCAGACATATCCCTCCCTCCTTCTGCCATTGGAAGACAAACAGCAAAGAGAAGGCTGTCGGTGAACTGGAAAGTGGGTCCCACTGGACTCTAGCATCTGCCACTGTTTTGATCTTGGACTTTCCTAGTGTCTGGAGCAGTGAGAAATAAACTTCTGTTGTTTATCGGCCCCTCGGTCTGTGACATTTGTGATAGCAGCCCACATAGACTAAGACTGGCCTTTGTCACCAGACTTGGGTTCACATCCCACCTTTGCTACTTCCTGGCTCTGTGACCCAAGGCAAGGATATTGCCGCAGTGTCCACCACTCCTTGTGATGATGATAATGTCACCTGATGGAGAGCAGCTATGAGGGTTCAGGGAGATCCTGTGGATCAAGCACTTAGCACAGCACTGAGGACTCCTTGTCACCAAGCCTGTGTAGCTGTGGTGGAGGGAGTCAGTGGGAGGAGAGAGAGCCACCTGCTTATGTGGAAGATTCCTTTTAGGGCAACCTCAAGATGAAGGCCACAAGAGTCCCTTTGTCCTCATCAGCTGCCACATGTTCCATTCTGTGACAGCCAGGGAGAGAGAGAATCATCGATACCTATAAGTCAGGGTGACTGAACAGGCCCTAAAGGAAAGCACTATCATTAAGATTAGGGTTTTTGAAACCAGGCCTATGAGCTGGACCGGGGTGGGGTGCTGAGCCGGGGAGGATTTAGGTAGAGGCTTTCAGCTTTCCAGCTCTGAAGGGTGGGCTCCACCTACAGTCCTGGGATGAGGCAGAGCCCCCCAGGCACCGTTACACATGAAATCGTCGTTGATAAATACCTATGCACCAGCTGAATTCAGAGCAATTACATCATTGTCTTGGGGAGTGCCACCCAAGTATTTTCTAAAAGACTTGTAAGTGATTGTAACATGAAACCAGGCATTGGGAGCTACCGAGGCAGAACCTTTGGGTGGAGCGAAGCTGTACTGTTTGGAAGGAGAGGCAGAGTGTTGGGATGGGCCAGACAATGACAGGAATCCATGGGGGGTTTCTGGAGACTGGGTCTCTAAGTTCCTTGAAACTGAGACATGTTTTTGATTTCCAAAAAATGCATCTCCAAATTTATTCAGCGCCATTGGAAAGGTGATGTACTCTGGGATAAATTTCTTTTATGTCAAATATTAGTAGCGTGGTAATTTGTAAGATAATTCGATTCTATCAAAACTTACTTTCCAGGCAAGAGATAATACCTTTCTTAATATAGAAGTTTAAAAGAAATTAATAAAGGTTTACATATTCTTGATTTATTAGTGCATAAGGCATTGAAATTATGAAACTCTGTCTTCTTAGGTGATCTATATTATAATAGCTTCTGACAAAAATGCTTATCTATTCTTAGGACTTTTTTGCTTCTTCTTTTCTTGTTTATTTTCCTGTTAAAACATTTAGCCTTATCATCAATCATAAAATAATCCACTTGTTCATTTATCCAACGAATGTTTACTAGTATAGTTTTTTATTGATTGATTGGTTTGTGTGTAATATATTTAGCATGCACATGGAATTTTACTGGCTTTTGAAAAAATCACGTCCTTCTTTTGTTCCTTTGGGATATGCTTCCTGGAGGGGTCTGAAATAAGGTTGGAAAAAATCTTCCTTAATAATCCTTTAAGTATCTCCTGCTGTGCTTTTCAGGATGGTGCTGTGGATAAGTAATTTGCAATGGGGAAAAATGAACTTGAGTTGTATAAGAACCTAGCAGTTATGTTGTTGAAATATGTTCGTGCCAATGCCAGTGGCCAGGGGGCCACTGATATATTCCACTTGGACCAGAATTTCTGATTCCTGGTTTCTTTCCATCCACTCCTGCTAATTGTTTCAGTAAGTAATTTTCCACTGTGGAAGCAATAGATCACTGATCATCTAAGTAGAGCATAGACAATTAGGAGGTAGATACACTTAAACATGGTGGCAGTCTTCACCCTGCTTCACCCCATTTTGCACTGTTCACTTTCATTTCCTGCCAAATATAGAGGCTTTCCCTGAGGGGTTGGGAGTTGGACCAGGACTGCTCCCTTTGAGTGTGCATGGGGGCACAAGTACACACACGCAGATGTGTGCACACACGCACTTTTCTCTCTTCTGGGGTCTTGTATGTGCCCTTAAGTGCTCACTTGGCTTATCAGCCCAGTTAGGTGTTGTTAAAGTTTTATCACTGTTGGGCATCATTAAGGGATCATGGAAGTTGGTCAGAGGACACAGTGGGTTGAGCAAACAGACCAGCCAGTTAAGGATGTCCGTCGGTGGGTGTTTTGATCTGTTTTTTCAAGGTAGCCATGGAAGGGAAGAGAGAGCTTTTTTCTTTATTCTCTCTCTCTCTCTCTCTCTTTTTTTTTTTTTTCTTGTAGAGAAGATGAACCAAAAAGTGTAGTGTATATTCATCTTAAAGGTCACATGTATAAGTAGAAAGATTCTTGAGGACATTATCATATTATTACAAGATAATCTCCTACACATACCATGCTTGTTGGCACTCTGAAAGCAAAATGATATTTTTGTCTGGGCTCTTCAGTCTTGATAGAAAGAAAAAAAAAAAAAAACCCAGGAACTTAGATGTATTTTCTTCAAGGCAAGGTCTGTGAAAAATCCTTTTATGGAGCTTGTGTGCCAAAGCGTGCTGTGTGAAGTCAGCCGGAGGTCATTACTGTTTTTATTAGGTGATTATATTATAACTATGAGTTGGGCCTCAATCATAAGCATATCCTTTATGTGTGTTTCTGAACATTCTGTCTCCAAAGTGCTAAGTTCCACATTGGAATATTGATTGTCTGATGCCTGAGTTACAGCCTTCCTCAAATCTTGAATTAGGCCTCAGGGTCCATGTGTCTTTCTGGAGATAAGTTCTTCTTGTAAGTGGGAGATGTGAGGTCTTAAACAGTGGGCCCCACAAGGTGGGAAACCAAAGGCGCAGTCAAGTACCATTCTCCCCCAGGTGAATCGGGAGGTATTAAACACACCATTTTATGGCATATATAAAGACATTGTCATAATTTGTAAGTGTCCCTGAATTTCCTCTCGGGTAAAGCAAACATTAATGTATTCCTGCAAATGTTTATTATTTTCATGCAAATCTAACTGAATAGTTTTTCTTCCATTCTTTAGATTTTTTTTCCCCCACTTAACCACAGGCTTCTAAATTTTCCAATTCTATAAATAGCCCTGATTTTTCAAGTGTCGCCATATTATTTTTAGATTGTTCAAACACACCTTAATCAGGACTTCTCAGATTCAGTACCTTTGAGATTGTGTGCCTTGCAGGAGGGCTAGCTGCATCCCTGGCTTCTACCTGGTAGGCTCCTGAAGCCTCCAATTGTAGCTTCCTCTAATGTCTTCAGTTGCTATCCCCGTGGGGAGTCAAAGAGACCCTGATTGAGAATCACTGCCTTCACATGTGTTCAGTAAAGGTCCTTCAGCATTCTAAATATGGAGTGAAGCGAGTCTTGGAGTGTTTAAACCAAGAGACAGTGGCAAATGTCAGTGTGACAAATGCTTGTTCACGTAATGACTTCCCCTCTAGGATGTCAGGGGAAGGCAGGGCTGTTAGGTGTTTGCATCCCTGTGACGTGGGACTGCTACCCCGCTTAGGGGCCCCCAGTAAGTGTTTGTTGGATGCCTAAGAGAAACCAATTACCTGTTTAGTAAATGTGTATTCAGCTTCCATAACTGTATGCTTTTATGTATTTATGTATATTTGTTCGTAAGTATTATGTACGTATGTATGTTTTCCCATAAAAATACTTACCTGAGAATCTTTGTTACTTTTTCTCCTTCCGCATCTCAACAGTGGGCATACAGCCAAGCTTTCAGTAGGTGGAAGTCGGCTGGCTTCTTGGACATAAAGCGTGTATCGAAATGGTGAACTGACGGGTCATCATGCGCCTACACCATCACAGATGCATTTTTGGGGAGATGACAGCATCTGCTGTTGGTCGTGGGATCCTCCCCCATCGGGCACCCCGAAAGGCCTGCTTAGGGTTGCCTCCTTTGAAGTTCACATTGGATACACGGTTTGGGGGGGATGTCCAGGTCTAAGGAGGCATGTTGGGTCTTTTTGAAGCTGCACTGGCAAGAGGATTCATTGGGGGGATGAACGATTCTACTTTATATTTCCCCAGGTTTCACAGTTGCTACCCAGTGGTGTGGCCACTTCTCGTTCCCAGAGCTCACCTGACCGCCCTGCCAGGGCTGTGACCGGTCTTGCTGTGATGGCTCTTTTCTCTAGGCTTGCACTGAAAGTCATAAAAAAAAGTCCGAGGAGAGCAGCCCTTCCCAAGATTTATGCTGAAACAGCACAAAAGTTAAGTGTTCTTGGAAGGTCTTCGAAGTCACTTTTAAAAACTTTTAGATTTAAATTCATTCTCCAGGCTTTGACCACCACAATAGTGTGAATTTTAAAAGGACTGTAAAAAACATTTACAAGGTACAGTGGATTTCTAGGTCAGGATTCAAAGCTCTTGGAGGAAAAGTGGAATTAAAAGGCAGTTCTGTTAAAGTCACGAAGGATGGCAGAAATGACCTGGTTCAACCTTCTTGGTTTACAGATGAGGAAACTGGAAATCACTGGGAGACTTGTCCAAGGTTAGAGGTTCCCCCCCCTTATCTTTTGAATCTCTCTTTCTGTCTCTCATTCTCCACCCCCATCCCAATAAAATTAGACCCAGAATTACAAGCACAGATCAACAACAGTTTTCCCAGACCACAAAAACATTGGACCTAGCTATGGTAACTTAAGAATAGTCAAGTGCCACTAGTTTCTTTTACTTTATGAGTAAACAAAAATCCAGAGAAGGGTTATTGTGCTATAGAAGTCTTTTTTTTTTTTTTCTTTCCTTTTTTAAAGATTTTATTTATTTATTTGACAGAGATCACAAATAGGCAGGCAGAGAGAGGAAGGGAAGCAAGTTCTCTGCTGAGCAGAGAGCCCGAATCGGGGCTCGATCCCAGGACCCTGAGATCATGACCTGAGCCGAAGGCAGAGGCTTTAACCCACTGAGCCACCCAGGTGACCCAGTTTTTTTGTTTTTAAAGCCAGTGTCTAGCACATCGGCAGCTTGGATCCTGGAGTCCTTTCTGTTCTGTTCTCCTTTTACTAAAGCCTGCAGCTTCCTTGTGATTCGACTGTGCATCTCCCTGTGGTCATCGTTCCTGCATTTGTGAGCTAATACTTCCTGGGCAGCAGCTGCATGTTGGGTGATAGGACATGGTGTCTGTCCTCTGCAGCGCCCATTTTGGGGAGCAAACAGGAACAAGCAGATGGTGCAAGCTGATTGTAGCCTTGGAGGTAAGAAGTTGGTGCTTCGGGGCGGGGGGTGGGGGTGCTGGCTGTGCGTCATTGAGGTGACACCAGGGAACGTGAGAGTCATTGGTCATTGAAGGCAGAATGTTGTTCATCACAAGGGCTGAGAGGAAACGCTGAGCCAGGGAGAACACCTGGGAAGCGGGGTTAGCGTCGTGCCACGGACGAACAGAAGCCTTGATTCAAGAGCTGGCTCTCTCAACTGGTTGGCCTTCTTAGAAGGCTCAGAGCAGAGCCTTGATTTCATCCAAAGCCCAAACCCAGAGCCCAGGCGTGGCCCCTGTGCCACCTCTGGGGGCACAGGACCGTCCTGAGGGTCCAGTGGGCTGAGAACAGTTGATACAGGGAAGTGTACACTGTACAGTGGTGGTTCTGTAAAGGAGTTTTCCTGTGTTCACTTCGCAGCCCACTCATGGGGACGTACGTGTGTATGTGCTAGTCGTCTTCTCATGGTGGATGGGTAAGCTATGAAAAAGGAAAATGTTTACTAAGAATATTAAGCACGTTGTGGGGAGGGATGCCTGGGTAGCTCAGTCCTTAAGCGTCTGCCTTCGGCTCAGGTCATGATCCCAGGGTCTTGGGATTGAGTCCCCCATTGTACTTTCTGCTCAATGGGAAGCCTGCTTCTTCCACTCCCTCTGGCTCTCTCCCTGCTCATGCTCTGTCTCTCTCTGACAAATAAGTAAATAAAATCTTAAAAAAAAAATGAACATTAAACACTTGGGCATGTAGAGGGAAAAAAAGTATTTTTCTGGCTTTTTGTTTCCCTTTAAATAATCCTTTGAATTTATTTTGTTTCGATATTATGTGGGCACCAACTCCAGAGGGAGGGTTGGATCTCCTCCTTGTCCCTCCCTCATCCCATGCTTTGTTGGGTTTTTACTCCAGCTGATGAAGCTCTCTCCCTGTGCCAACCCCTGTGATAAATCCTTACAGCGATCCTGGCAGGGATGAGGTAAGTCAGGGCTTTCAAGAGATTGTTTGACTTGCTGCTAGCAAGGGGAGGAGGCGGGAGGGGACCCCAGGTCTTCGGAGCTCCCACAGCCAAACTTTAACCATTGAGCAAGACCACTTCAATTTGAGTTAATTCTTTTGAGCATTTTCTGACACCCCAATGGTGCAGAGGTAATATTTACTTTCCCAGAGTCATAAGCGACATCCTCATGTCCCCCACCCATGTGGAACCTTTCTCTTGGTGTGTGTCCAGTGTAAACCTTTTGCTAGATCTGTGAGAAGCAAAAGCACCTCTGGGGTAAGTTGGCCCAGGTTCGGTAAGGCAGGCAAATGCATGGCATGATCCTTCGACTGGAACTTCCATGGTCTCTGTAGGTAGGTGCGTCTTGAGACACATGTGCTGTTTCACTGATGTGATTCTCACTGTAGTCTACTGACGTGAATGTTACTGGCTTCAGCGTCTAGAGGAAGAGATGGAAACATGCGAACACGAGACTGATGCGAGTCATAGAGTCTTCGGGTCACAGGCTCCCAACCCCGGCAGCTCTCTGGAAATTCGTGTTGCTGATGTCCCCTAGTGAGGAAGGCATCTAGCTCTGATTGGAAGCTGTCTTTCAGACTCTCAGGCTCTTGCTTTTTTCCACAGTCCCACTTTGTGTTGTCATTTTACATTCCTGGGTTCCATTCTTCCCATCTCTTTCTCCCTTCTCTCTTTCTTGGTCACAGTAACAGGGGAGTTAAGAACGCAGATGCTGGAGCCCACAGCCTGGTCCCAGGTCTGTTGCTCCCCAGCTGTGTGAGATTGGACAGGTGCCATAATCCCGCTCAGCCTCGGCTTTCTGTCTTTGAGGCAGGATAATAACAATACCAACGCTGGGGATTCTTGTAAAGATTAAATGAGTTAGTTTAGGTAGGTCTCATGCTTAGAGCAGTATCTGATTTATGATGAGCATTTTCTGTATGTATTAGTTACCATAATTATGAGCTGTTATTATTTACTTCTCAAACATTTGGTAAGCCACTGCTGTGTGCCCAACACTGTGCTAGTTAATGGGGTGGATTCCTGGTGTCCCTTTTGGCTCTGACGCTCAGTGATGGATATAAACAACCAAACCGTCCATCACTGGGGGAAAGCACTGGATGGTTAGCTGCAGGGGACTTTCTGACTGTCTGCTTACAAATCGTTCTGTGCGAAATGAAAAATGCATTTAGCTATGACTTTCTTTTACCCATCTTGTTCACGTAGGTGGATTGTATTTTACTACCTAATTAAGAGTAATGGGAAAAAATGGAAGGAAACACATTTGGAGCTTATGTGTGGGTTGAAATTTCTTGAGATGGGAAACAAATTCATAAATAGCAGAGGCAATAGGGCTACTTAAATGAGAACCTCCGTGGATATCAGGCAATGGAATAATGCCATTTTGCTGTTTGGGGCAGGGAGGGGGGAAGCTTGAACATATTTGCACGTATTTGCACATAGCATCCTTGGAGAAAATTGGTCTTGCAAAGAGCAGGATGCATTTGGATATGAAAATTATATGCAGACCACTGTATTAGCATAGTCCTATCTTTCTGTACACCTTTCCACTGCTGCACATATCAGAGATAAATTCCCCGACCTCACGCAAACCAGATCAAAAGGGAATAAACTGGAGAGGCTTAGTATATTTCTTTTGGAGCTAGCATGTTTAATACCAGTTTCTCCTTGACTGCATTTTGTAGTATTTGGTCTTGCATGCTGGAAGGAGCCTGACCTTCAGGGCCAGCGTCTAAACTCCTGCCCCTTTAGTTATAAAGTCCTGGACAATGAGGGGAAAGTAATTGTACCCCTTGTGTACCCAAAGCCCGGTGCCGTGGGAAGTGCATGGACCTTGCAGTCCCTCTGAGGCATCGCCCCTCTCTCTACTCAGCTGCTCAGAACCAGTTTCCCTGTCTGTGAAGTGAGGACCTGCATGCCCTGTGTTGTCGGGCTGTTGTGGGGTTAATAGTGTATCCTGTATTTGGCGGGAATGCAGCACTCCCTTTTCATTACAACACTGGAAACTTTTAAGACCTGTTTTCCTATTGTGATGCATAGACTATGTTCAAAGGGTTCATGACCCCTATGGGGACAATTAATGAGCAATAATAAACACAAAAGAAAAACCCAGGTATCTACTCTTCAGGCCCCAAAATAGAATGTTGTGGGTCTCTGGAATCTTCCAAAGGGCTCCTCGTTGACCGTGTCCGCCCTCTCCCCTCCCCAGGTAGCTACCAGCCTGAATTTCATGTTGATCATGTTCTGGATGCCTTTCATTTTGTCTGCTTTTGAACTTGATATAAATTGAGTCAGATTGGAGCACCTGGGTGGCTCATTCGTTAAGCATCTGCCTTTGGCTCAGGTCATGATCTCAGAGTCCTGGGATCGAGGCTCGTGTTGGGCTCTGTGCTCGGCTCTGTGCTCAGTGGGGAGCTTGCTTCTCCCTCTTCCACTCTCTTTGCCTTTCTCCTTGCTCCTGCTCTCTCTCTCAAATAAATAAATAAAACCTTTTAAAAAATGGAAACAGATTGTACAATATCCTCGTGCTTTTGGTACTCATTGTATTTTTAATGTTTAAATTTGCTTGATATTGATGCACATTCGTATGGTTAACTTTCTCTGCTGTGTAGTGTTTTGTTCTAAGAGCATCCCATTATCTCCTCAAGTAATGGTAGGCATTTGGCTGGTGTCTACTTTTTTGCTCTTACGGAATATGTTGCTATAAATATTCTTCTATCCCTTTGATTCTTAAGCTGAAAAGGTCTTTATAGATAATTTAGTCTGATACCTTGTCGCTGCCTAGTTGTTTTGCGTAAAAGGCAGCTGAGGCCCGAGAGGGCCAACAGATTCCCAAGGTTTCCCAGTTAGGAAATGGCAGCATAGGACCAGTAACCATGGTCTCTTGTCCCGGTTTGGCTCATTGCTGTGACTCGACCACACATCTGATGGCTCATCTTTTTATTTTAAACAACTTCCCTTGCTACTGATAACTAGAATCTTGGAGTTTTTATTTGGGCTAGCTCTTCACCACTCTTCTAGAAACATGCTTGGCATTTAGTGTTGAGATGATTTATCCCCATCTCGAAAGCTGGGGCAGTGCTGGCTTCTCTGGGGCCCCGTCCCATTAATGCTGGCCCTGGGCACACCCCATGGCTATGGACCTGCTGGGAAGCTTCTCCTTCTTCAGCAGTGGGAACCTCTGAGACGTGTTTCAATCAGGAAAGGAATCAAAATAGACCCAAAATGGCCGGGGGGGGGGGAACTGCTGAGGAAAGAAGATCTGAATCCTTACGAGGCACTTTCTTAGGAAATGTCCTTTTACTATAAATAGGAATGGATATTCAATTTTAGGCCCCCCTTAAAAAAAAAAAAAAAAAAAAGCCAGCCTCTCAAGGACTGAAATTAGATTTGAGGCTGATGGGATGAATATAGGATGGGGTGATTCTGTGCTGTGCTAAGACACGTCTGAAAGTTTAGAGCAGCTGGCACCGTGGAACAGCTGAGACACAGACAAGTAGCAGCTGATTTTAGCACTTCTCTCTAGATGCCCTGGTTTGTTAACTCTGGCGTTTGGCTCACTTGTAAGCTCTCTTCTGGAAGCCCCTCAGCATCTCAGCATCTCCTCCAAGCCCTGCCACTGAGGAGATGGGCACCTGTGGGCAGCGTGTTCCTCTTTCAGGTCCCAGTGTCTTGCGTCCTAACATGGTGGCAGTAGGTCATGTTTATGAAGAGCTTATACTGAGCCGGGCACTGTGCCATGGTCACGGGTCATCTCATTTTGTTTCCGCAACACCGCCATGAGGGGAGAACTGTTAGGACCCCCATTTTGTGCAGAAATTGTATGCAGAAAATCGAGGTACGGTTGGCCCACTGAATCTTATTCTGGGAGAGGACTGTCTGGGCCTCCCTCCTTCATCTTTTGATTTGGGAACTGTTGTATGTTACAGGCTCCCCCCTTTCTAGACACCCCCTCTACCAGTGACCCTGGCCGTCCCATCATCTGTCAGCCTTGAAGCCACAGGGGAGATTGTGGCCGGGATTCCGAATTCTTGATGGGCATTTGTCTGGAGGGAGTGTCCAAGGTTTTTGTCACCTTGAAGGGGGTGTGCTACCTCTGAAAGTTTAAGAACCGTTGACTTTGATCTTAAAGTTGCTAAGACGACAAACCGATGCAACCGGCCATTTGAAGGCAAGGAAATAGATCTAACCGGCTTGTGAATGAATAAGCATTCAAAGGCTCTTATTGATTGGTTTTTAATGATCTGGCCAAATATTTTGAAGTCCTGAAATTGCACTGGAAATTCACTGTGTGGAATTTATGGAAGAAACAAAAAGCAGTAACCTTGTGAATTACACAGTATTCAATCCAAATATTTCACCACTGTGTCTTTGCATGGAAAGGTCTCAAAGGAATTGAAAATAGTTTCTCATATCACTTATTCAGAGATGGTGACAGACACTAGCAGGAAAAGATGAAGGAAAAGGAATTTGGTGTGCTGTAGTTGATGTCATTGAGGAGGTACAGGCGTAGCCCCCTCTTAGTAAATTGCAACAGGTGTTAGTTGTTGAATGTTCTTAGGAATAAATGTGGACAGTAGTTTACATTTATTGAGCACATATAACATCAGGGTCTCTTTTAGGGACTCCACCTAGATTAAGTAATATAATGATCAGAATTGCTGTTTAAAGTAGATGGAGAGCTGCCCTTTGTATCTCTGTTGTCTCATCTGTAAAATGGACAGAGTCAAAGGAAAGTATGAGAGCCAGTCTAGAAAATGTCCAATTAATTCTGATGGCAGGTCTCTAATATGGAGCAAATTAATGTATTCATGCTTTGGCATGACCTTCATTATAATTGCTTAACTCTGAGACTGTTGCCTCTCTCTGCAAGGTCCAAGGTGAAGGAATCAGACATTGATTAACTGCCTAATATGGAACAAGTGCTTTACAAATGTTATTGGTTCTTCAGTACTATCTCACACATGTATTTATCACGACGCATCTCTGATTATTGTAAAACTACCTGTATGATTTCCTCTTAGACTGTAAGTTGTTCATTCACCTGTGTATGCTGACCTTTTGCTTTAGTAACAAGCCACCCCCAAATTTCAGTAGTTATCCAAGCTCTCTGCAGCTCTGCTCAGCTTTATTCCGGGAGTCTTTCTTGCTTTGGGAACCCAGGCTCGGGGAGCAGCCTCATCAGAGCCACGTGGTCCTCCCGCCGGGGGGCTGAAATGCAGGTGTAAACTGAATGAACAACATAAGTGCATTTTAATTTTCTGCACATTAACGGTGGCCAAAGCTAGTCATGTACCCCAAACTGACAACAGGGCAGGGAATGTTCCTCGTTTCCCTTGAGGTGCTGGCAGTCACAGTGCAAAGGGCACAGATGAATGCCCATCTCATTGGGAGGGACGCAGAGAGCTGGGAACCATAGTCCTGGGTACTACCATCTGAGCGTTCCTAGAACTCCATTTTCGTTTGAGAGAAAACCGAAACCTGGAGATGCTGCGTACATACTGGATAACATGATGATGTGATCTGAACTCGTTTTTCTGATTCCACGTACGTGCAGTTTCCCCATCTGGTTTCCAGCGTCATTCCTTTCTGCTCTGACACGTATACTCTGTTCCTGTAACATGTGGAGTTTTATGTAATTTGCCCAAGAGGCGTGTGCAGTCCCATATCGGTGTCTGAGGACACGACGTTAACATGTGCAGTTGCATTTTCCTCTTCCTTTGCTGGTAAGGGCTTATTTCTTTCTGGAAACTCAGGGCATCTGAAGGCAGTGTTTCTCTGGGGCTGCTTGGGGAGCTCCCACTGACCATTCCGTGCTACCCTCTGTCTCCATGTTGTCCTTGCCCCTCTGCATTTAAGGTGCGTGGGGACTTTTTTCTTCTCCTGACAACACTGGGAGTTTCTGGAAGACAGAGGGAGAGTGGCTGCTTTTTGGTGATGGGTACCAATGGTGGGTACAGGGGAGGTGCTGTAAATGTACACAGAGATAATGAACACATGAATCCACAGGAATGGCACTTGTCATTATAGGGGCAGTGATCTTCCATTCCTTTTACATGTCAAGTCAGGTGGGTTTACATCATTGCAGAACAAAGGGCCTGGGAAATCCATCCACTATCATGACTTACATGTGTTCCATCTATGCATTGTTCTTTCTTTGAAAACTCAGCCGTTTTTCTACAATGTGTTTCCAAAGTGATTTTTATCCCTCTGTTTTCAGGGACAAAATCGGCTCCAATTATTCTCTTTAATTAAGTGGTTTTATTTTATTAATTGTTTCTAACTTACAGAATTCCCTGGAGACCCTTTACATGTTTCCAGATGAAGCCGGGAAGAAAAGCGCATTAATTATACACACAAACTCCTTTTGGCGAATTAAGCATGATGCACAGTGAACATGAAATGACTCGCCCTCCTGAGCTATCAATCTTGTCATTAGTGATGGCTTGTATCAGTGGTATTGACACGGTCTTATCCAAATTGGATTCTGCAAAGAGTCATTTTAATTTTGCACAAATGTAAGAAGACAGAGTAGTTTGACATTCCCCCCTTTTTTTTTTAACCCTCTCTTTTGCTGAGTGCCTGGAACTTTTCTGTTTGTAATACCAATTTAATATTTTATAGTGCTCTCGTGTTTGTAAAACACGAAATGTTACCTGAATAAGCCACAGGGCAATCCCTAGAGAGAGCTGAGTTTCGCAGGAGAGGAGATGCAACCTTTGCAGTTAAAGTTTATGCCTCAAATCAATACAGCCAGAAAGGGGCAGAGCCTTTCAAGTTACTAGTATCTTTTTAACATCTCTGAGCAGGGATATGGGTGCATTGTGCTGAAGCCCCTTTCCTGTCATTTTCTGTGGGCATCAATTAAGGAAATTCAGTTGTGTGTATGTTATATTGTCAATTCAGTAAGCATTGTTTGAGCACCTGTTATGTTCTAAGATGTGCCAATGCAAAAGTACCACATTTTAAAGAAGATCTTATTTATTTATTCATCGGAGAGAGAGAGAGAGGGAGGGAGAGAGAACTAGCACAAGCAGGAGAGCAGAAGGCAGAGGGAGAAGCAGGCTCCCCACTAAGCAGGGTCCCTGATGCAGGACTTGATCCCAGGACCCTGGGATCATGACCTGAACCAGAGGCAGATGCTTAATCAACTGAGCTACCCAGGTGCCCCGAGAATACCACATTTTTAAAGACATGTACTGTGTGCCGGGCACTGTTCACTGAAGGTTGACTCGGTTCATCTTCATAGTGACCCTGTGAGGTAGGGTCCTTATTGTTCCTGAGGTGTCCTTGAGGTGTCTTCCTTGACAGGAAGTAGTAATTGCTCTTTGCAGGTTATGCAGCTAGAATGTGGTGGAGTTGGGGTTCACTCCTGGAAGTTGGGCGCTGAAAACCAGGCACTTCCCTCTCCAGCTTACTTCTTCCCCAGCCATGGCGTCCTTCTGTTAAGATGGGGATGGCCTCCTGTGGCAGGCCGTCAGAACATCAGAGCCCTCTCAGAAGGTGCTGTGGTAGCTCTATGATGGCGTCCTGGAAAGGGGGGTGCCAGTCCCCCCGCTGCCCCGGAAGCCTGGATACATGGCTTGAGGAGCCTCACTGGCCACCGCTGAGCTTTAGTTCCATAAACCACCATGTTTGAAGAACACATTACTTTCCTGAGTGTTCTGTCTCTCCGAAAGGAGCTTCTTGAGACGTGTAGAACATTCTAGAGAAATTGCTCACCTTCTGACCTAAAGAGAGAATCCCTTGAGTTGATGGTCCAGATTTCTCATGACTCAGAAGCCATTCTTGGATTCCCTAGTGTGCACTGGGTGAATAAGACCCGGTTCCTTGTTGAGGTATTTCACGCGTGTTCTGCAGGGAATTGGCACGGGGCATGTTACGTGAAGTGTCCTCTTTGAAGGCCAAGTCTTTCCTCCAAATAAAGCATTGAGATGATTGAGTTTCACTGCCTTTCAAAAGACCGTGTTGTTCAGCAGTATTCACGGGATGCCTCCTACGTGCTGAATGGTATTCTGGGTCCAAAGGATAGAGCAGTGGATGAAACCAAACCCCCAACTCTCAGAATGGAGCTTGCATTTCAGCGGAGGCAGACGGACGATGAATAAAATTAAATGAGTCCAACACCAGACGGGGATGAGAGCAGTGGAGAGAAATAAAGTAGGAAGGGGGTCAGCTGCGTGTGAAGTTGCAGTTTTAAACCGTGTGCTGGGACAGGGACCTGCGTGTGTGTTTATGGAGGTTTCATTAAAATCGAGTCACCCCTACCACTTCTGCTTAAGACTTAGGATTTATCTTCATTGCCTTCATAAAGTTCTTAGGCACAGAGCTTCTCATAACGGGGGCCTGTTGACCTCTCCAGACTCATTTCATACCCCTTCCCCCAGAAACCATGCTTCAGGGGCACTGATCTGCCTACACTTCCGGAAGACACTGCAGCCCTTTTTGTCTTGGTGGCTTTGTGTGTGTGCTATGTTTTCTGCCGGCAACAGCACCCTGCCACTTCACCTCAGGAAGCTTGCATGAACTCCCTCGTCAGTATGCCTCTGTCCATCACAGCACCCTTATTCTGTCTCACACTATATTGGGGTTGTGTGTGTGTGGGGGGGGGTGCCCCTTTTCAGTAGACTTTGATTTCTTCCTTGAGGGAGTGACTTTCCTTTGTCAGTGCTTAATCGACATAGAAGGAAGGAAAGGACATAGATAAGTAGGTGGGTAAGAAAGGAGGAGCAAAGACAGGAGGATAATCCAGGAGGCAGCTAGGAAAAGAGAGAAGTTGTAGAGGGAGGAAAGCAGGGAGGAAGGAAAAAGGAGGAGGGAGAAGGAAGAACTATCAAGAGTTCTTTGATCCGGCTTGTCAAGGCCAGCATTGTGTTTGGGTGACCTCCCTCTGGCCATTGTAGGGAGAGAGTTGTTGAATCCCAGCCCTCATCCACCCCACCTCCCCTTCAGCAGATCCTTTAAAGTTCTACTCTTGGGTAAGACCGAGTTTTCCATGGCCCCTAGGACTTAACTCTGCCAACAGAAGAACAGACAGGGCCGAGGTAGGAGTAAGTGTCCACAAACTTCACTCACCTGCCGCCCCAGGCCATGATGAATCATGGAAGTCTGGTTGAGAATTCTGATCACTGCTTTGCTGTCCTTCAGACCCCAGCTACTGACCGTTGAGTCCCTCCTTCTCATTCCTGCCGCCCCTCTGTAGTTACGGTCACTCTTATTATGCATGAGTCTATCATTAGCAGAGAAAGCATGATGGATTGGCTAGGGTTCCCTTCATTCTTAGAACCTGGGAAATGCTGCTTCTTTCAGACTCTTAGGGCCCGTGTGGGACATCGTCGTGAATGAAGGAAGAAAGAAATACAATATTGGATGTGCCCTTTTGCTGCCACTGTGTAGAAAGAGAACGATGCATTATGGGCACTGTAAGTATATGGCGTGCATCCCAGCCCTACCCCCCAACCCAATGGCAGCTGATGCAGAAAATCACTGCTCACAGCCAGTGTCCCAACTGAACCTGATGGTTGATGGTTTCTTTGAAGATGCCCTACCCTTTTCCAAACCAGAATAGTCAACAATTTCTAAAATGGAATCTCAAGAAGAAAAATCAACCCCTGTGAACTCTTCGGACTTACGAAACGATCTAAGATTTTTATCTTGAAAAGTGGGTTCACAGCAGTTCTCCAGACTGTGGCCTCTCTGGATATGAAGCTGTGAGTGTCAGCCAGATACTAGCTTATTTCATTTTTTAATTTGATTCTAGGGCCCTGAGTCTGTATTTAATGTTTCAGTGAGCAAAACAGTTATGTTTGGCTCCAACAAAAGATTGATAGAAGTGATTTTCAGATGTGGAATCAAAACAGAGTGGAGAAAAAAGTGTCACGTCTAAATAAAATGCAGTACTTGGAGGCATCATGTGATCTCATAATAAATGAATTCACGGCGCAAAGTTGACATACTTTGAAGGAGAATTTCTTTTAAAAATTTGAGGTGATTCATTTTTATGATTAACTGTGGTAAAAACAATTACTAGAGAATTTTTAAGTGAAAGGAAAAGAAGCTTTGAGGTGTTTATAGATAACCTCCAATTGCCTTCATTTTTATACTTGGCCTCGTGCAAGCTATGAAGTCGTATGTGTGTGAAGCTTGGCTGAAGGCCCTGGCGCTCCAGGGGTGGTCATTCATCCCCGGCTTCATCTGTTATTCATAGTTGGGAAGGGGGAGGAGCAGGGAACTGGAGCAGCAATGGTGAGAAGTCCAAGTGTTCAGACTCCGACAGACCTGAGTTTGAATCGTTCTGTGTGATCTCGAGCTGGTCACCTGACCTTCTGGTGTCTCCCTTTCCATTTCCTAAAATCGGGACAAAATGATGTGGAGCCCCCAGCATAGAGCCTTGCACGTAGTCAGTCATGGGTTAAAACAGCAATGGGAGGCATACAGTGTATTCATTTTACCAACATTGATGTGTATTTACTCCATGGTCTATTTAAAGCTCTGTACTTCATGCTCTACAAAGACTTGTCACAAATCTTATGGATCTTGTAATCCAGAGAGGAGATGTGTGGACCTACAGGAACGGAAAACAAGGGGCAGAATAAGAGTGAACAGACAGCATCTTCCCAACCTTGTAAACTAGTACAGTGCCCCGTTCATGGAGCTTTTAGAAATACCTGCTGAAGAAGTTGAGTGGAAAAGATAAGGAATGGGATGGAAGGTAAAAACAACAACAACAAAAATCCTGTGTGTCCCTTCTTCCTGTGTAGCATTCTTCAGAGAAGCAGAACCAATAGGATGGGTGTATATATAGAAAGAGATTTATTATAAGGAATTGGCTCATGTAATTATAGAGTCTAGCAAGTCCAAAATTTGCAGTGTTGGCCAGCATGCTGGAGATCCAGGAGAGCCAATGGTGCAGATGAAGTCTGAAGGCCATCTGCTGGAGAATCCTCTTCCTTGGAGAATCTAGTTTTTCTGCTTTAACTAGGCCTTCGACTGATTGGGTGAGGCCCACCCACATTATGGAGGACAATCTGCTTACTCAAAGTTCACAATTTAAATGTTAATCTTATCCAGAAACATCCTCCAAGTTGACATATAAAGTTAACCATCACATTCTGGAAGTAATTAATTTTAAACAGATGCATTAAAAAAGACTTTAAGTTACTAGAATGTCTGAGTGTAAATCTTACTCCTTCAGCTCCTGTTTGTATTAACCTTTGGGCAAATTATTTAATTCTGTGCCTTGGTTTCTCTGCCTCTGAAATGGGGGTAATCAATAGTGGCTTCTCCACAGAGTGGTTATGAAATTTAAGTGAAACAATGCAAGGCATTATTATGAGTGCTCTGTAAACCAGAGCTGTGGTTACTGGTAATATTAGAGATATACAAGCATTTAAGTATAGGGTCACTTGAATCAAGCCTAAACTCTTCATATGGTTTAAAGACCTGTTTTAGGCAGAAGTGTTTTTAGATTAACACTAACACATTTTTGTGTTGCCATTTAAGTTTTGTTTGTCATCCACTGCACTTAAGTCCTTCACGTGCATTTTCTGATTTAATCTTTGTCAGAAGCAGGATACTGGGTATATTATTGTGCCTATTTCTAGGTAACATGTGAAAGCTTAGAGGGGTTACATGATTTGCTCCAGGCCATACAGAGAGGGGCTGAATGGGTCTCCATCAAAATTCTCCTGGTTCATTTTCCACCTTACTGTGTCTGTGCTGTTGGTTGGGACTGAGCCAACCAGGTCAAGGGTTGCTTCCTCCTTGCATTTGGAAATACGATCATTTCAGGGAGTTCAAATTTGATAGTCTCTGTTTTGTGCAAAGGGATTGCAGATACATTCTATGCATAATGTTGATTTTTTTCTCTACTTTGCTTCATTTCCTTTTTGACTATAGCTAGGCCCCCTTGGAAAATGACAGGTGCAAAACAGACCGCATCTTAACGCACTCGGTAGCCGAGTTGTTACTTCTGCGTAGGGAGGAATGACAAATAAACACGTGTAGGTTTTTATATAAGCTTGGTGTCAGCAGCCTGGGCTCTTTGCAGCTGAATGGCCCCATGAAAGTCAATGATGGCCTTGGCTGAGTTCTGCTTGTTTTTACTCACACCAGGGGTCTAGTAAAACTCAAGTTGGTCCTTGCTCTGGGAAAAGCCCATAAAAAGATTGTGTGTGTTCGTGAGTAAGTGATGTTTGTGCACACGTGCACATGCATGATGCTTTAGCCTGTTTTCTCTTTCCTGTCTACATCTGCAGCTAACTTGTTATCTTTATCCCTAGTATCACTTTAAAAATTGCCGTACAGGATTCCTGGCAATGCTGTGGTGTTTTATGCCTCTGGGCTTCTGAGTTCTTCCTGTCTTGAGTGTTTAACTCCCTCCTTTATCTGCCCAGCAAACTCCTACTTAGGCTTCAAAACCTGATTTAGATGTTCGCCCTGTGAAAGATAACCCTGCCTTTCCTCTGTGTCCAAAAATGAATTCCTTCCTCCTTGCAGCTCCCTTACTAATACCTTTGTTGGCTGTCCTGATGATGCTGCAGTATGATTCTGAGTGTGGAGCCAGTACAGATGTTGTGGTTAAAATAAAAGTCTTTGGAGTCTGAAAAATCTAAGTTTGGGTCTCAGATCTGCTGTTTACTAATTTTTGAAACTTGAACAAGTGACACATATTTCTGAAATTGTATTGTTTGTAGACAGCAGATCATGGGGCATCTCTTCAGAATGTTAAGGAAGTAACTGTGAAGCAACTAGCTGAGTACCTGGCCTGTGGTGGGGATGCAGAAGTGGGGTGCTGGCCCGGGTCCCTCCATACGCTGTCTCTTCTGCTTCCTTTCAGCCCTCTGAGGTCGGGGACCGTGTCCTGTGGATTTCTGTATCTCTGGCTCCTGCCATATGTGCTCATGGATCTCTAGTAGATGCTAACTGACCTGCATCCGTGGAATCATTTTACAGACCCACAGGCTGTGGTTTGCAAAGTTTATCAGAATCGCCCACTGAGGGGACTTGGATTTTATCTTAATGTTTGTACATGGGACTGCAGCAGTTCTCTGTCTTTGGAGGCCCCTGATGCCAGATGTTTTGACTTTGTGTGGAGTCCCCGGGAATTTGGGATTTACTTCTCTTTTGTTTCCAAGGTCATTGTCCCTTCTTAGTGCCAGTCAGAAGTGCAGGAGTGCCTTTGATTGGCTCAGCTGGGCAGGAACTTCGAGTGGCTGCCTTGCTCCCTGAAACGCAGCTTACAAAGGTGAACTGAGTACAGAGAAAAGTTCTTCCCTTCAAGTCCCAGGGCCATGTGGGACCTGTGTTGTGTTTTTCTTGGGCATGTTTCACTACTCAGTTCGCGCGGTCAACCGAACATTAACCCGTGCTTGGTTATTACGCAGCTTGGAACCTAGAGGAGGAGTCACCTCTATCAGTGGCTGATGATGGCAAGCGAGGAGGAAGTACAGTGGGATGACATCAAACAGATCTGTGTTCAGATCCTGGCTGTGCCCCTTGGAAGCTGGTGGCACCTAAGGGCAGTCCTAAGGCTCTCTGTGCCTTAGCATCCTCACTGAAATACAAAGAACAAGGGGAAATCTAGCATCTGCTTCCTAAATATGCTGGTTAAATGGCTTCACAGATGTTTAACGTATCATGAGGCTCAGTGAGTGGTAAGTTCTCAACACAGGAGAGCCGATCGGGGCTGCGATCCAAGATGATGTGTCCCCCTGGGCTAAGGGAAGGAGAACTGGGCTCTTGGCCATGTGGCCGTTTAAGGAATTAGGTCCATTTACAAATATTTGGGCCAATTGCAGACGCCTTCTGCTGTAGAGGCAAAGGATTCTAGGCCTGTCATTTCTTCCCCATGAATAACTGGGTCTGGCTCAGGACGGCTTCAAAAGAGTGAGATGCCACCTCCGTGATTGTTAAGGAAAAGAGGCTTCCGCCGGTATTTTAGTCGTAAAAATGTATGTCTTTGTGGCGACCCTTGCACAAAGTACGGACGCACGTAGTTCCTTTTTGTTACTACCTTTATTTTTGTTCCCCCCGAGGAGGGAGAATCCTCTCCATCCTGTGCGAGTCACGCAGTGCTGCTCCCGCACAGACACTGAAATAATGCATGTTGCTTTTTTCCTGGAAGGGGCCTAAGTGGTACGACTATATGTTAATCATCAGCCCTGAAAGGTGTCATTTAGCAGCGGGGGAAATATGTTACTCGGTGCATTAATGGAAAAGAGATTATTTTCAAACATTTCAAAACCCTGAGGACCCTCTTCAAGGAACTTGCTTTTTTTTTTTTTTTTTCCTTCCCTCTCTTACCCATTTAGAGCAAAGGTACCGCATCTTTCCATGATTTAGAGATAGGGCTGTAAGTCTAGCAGAAGAAGCTTAATGTCAGAAAATTAAAGGCAGAAGATACGATGCTCGGTCCTCATGGGTGCTGTTGTAGGCTGGGCCACAAAAACCCATCACACACACATTAACACACACACACACACACACACACACACGACAAAAATAATGTTTGACCCAAAACGTGGTTGTTTTACAAAGAGGCAGGCTCAGAGAGAGATCATTACCGACACCTGATGATTTGGGATGGAAGACATCTCAGAGCAGAAAAGAGAGGTGAAAACAAAGACAAATGGAACAAGGACAGGTGGTTTCCAAGGACCCAAGGTCAAAGACGAAGAAGGCTTGAAGGGTGCAGGGTCTTTCAAATGGTGGGGAGGGTCAGGGTCGCTTGCCTAGAACTTGAGGGCTTGTAGGTTTTCTGTTCCCAGGAGGGAAGGAAATGGGTCTGAATTTCATGTCGGCACTCATGGCCTTTCTTATAGATGGCTGGACTTAGAGATGGCTGCCCCAAGAGGCAGAGGGACACTGTCGTTGAAGAACAAAGGGGCTAGGCCAGGGGCAGCAGGTCTGGCTGCTTCTCTGGGGGCCGTTGGAAAGTTACTGGAGAGAGAAGAGAATCCCAAAGCACGGGTCACTAAAAGAGGCCTTTCTAGATGGGAAAGGCCAAGTGACATGGCTCAGGCTTTGTATCATTGCTTTGAGTCAGGCAGGAGGGTGAGAGTTGGCTACAAATCAGACTGGAGAAGTCGCCGTGGAGAAGACACACTTGGATAGCATGAGAAAGGCATTCGAGTTGGTTTTCTTGGGGACCGGCTGTAGCACGGGGAGTTAGGTAGAGAAAGGTATGTCACTGCCCTGAGCCTCAGCTTCACCTGTGCAACGGGGAGAGAAAATCCAGCTGCCCTGTACTTGAGCACTTACATGAGGCGGTAACTATGGGACCTGCACTTCTGGGCCTGACGCTTAAATACTGACTTCAGTTATTTTACACCCGTTCTTTCTCTCAGAAGCCATAGATCAGCAGTTGCCTCCTACATGTAGGGTCTCCTTCCATCTTCAAACTTGAACCCAGCCGGTTCCCATCTTCAGCTGTCCCTCTGTCTCCTCTACAGCTCTTTTAGCCCTGGGCCAGTTTGGCGGACTTCTTACTGGGGGTGTGTTTCCTACAGTAGACAGTGAGCTTCAGCGGGCAGAGAAACATCTGTACCCCTCTCTCACCGACTCAGCAGCACAGGGGCGGTGCTCCATATATGGGGCATGTCTCCTTATCTCTATTAGGCTCTTGTTGAGGTGTCACGAGGTGTGTTCATATTCCTGTGCTCCCCTGAAGGCCCTTCATTGCTACAGGCAGTAGATTAAAGGGCCAGAGGCTCCATCTAGGAGGGAATCTGAGAAGTTTTCAAGTTTTGTTCATTTCCTTGAGGTTACAATAGTAACAAACAAGGGTTGCTACCATATTGTTGGAGCGTTGGAGCCCCGAAGCCCATCCACAGACAGCAGCGTGGGAACCCCTCTTTGTACCCTGCGTCCCCTGCTTACCTGGAGCTTGATCTTTTTTGTACTAACTCAGTCACAATAGGATTGAGAAAGCAGATCTGATACATTAAAAAAAAAAAACAAAAAACAAAAAAACAGCCTAAAACCAAATTAGAATGGGCCTTTTTGGTTTGCTATGCTATTTTTGTCTCTCGTTAGTGCTGATAATTAGCAGAATTAGGAACGGGCACTTAAATTATGGTTTAGACAACAAAACATCTCTAGGAATGAAATTACCATTCAGCTTACATTTTCAGGGAGATCTTGAAATCACTGAAATAAAATGAGTCTGAAGGACTCAGCCGTGGTGCTGGGGGCTCTGAACTCTGGAGCCGAAGTAGATCATTGAAATAATGATGAAAATCAACGGTGACCACCATTATCTCATTCATTTGTGCAGCAAATTAGAGTTCATAAGGCTATTTCATATCGCTAGAATCTTCAGAAATTAGAATAGGAAGAGATCATAGACATCAAATGATGCAACCCCTTCATCTTATGAGTGAGGGCGCTGGGATTTCTTCTTGTTGTTGCTTTAAAACCACTTCAGGGGCGCCTGGGTGGCTCAGTGAGCTGAAGCGTCTGACTCTTGATCTCCGCTCAGGTCTCAATTCTGGGGCATGAGTTCCATGCTGGGCTCCGTGCCGGATGTGGAGCCTCCTTGAACAAACAAACAAACAAAAAAACAGTCCAAATGTCTAGAAAACCACAACTCCTATTACCTTGGGATGGCTCTCCTAGGATGGTGTTGTGTTTCATTACACACATTTCCTATGCATCAGTTTGAACCTGGACCATTTATCTTTAAATCTAATAAAAACACAGAAGTATAAAAAGCACCAGAAATCTTGTTTTAATTGAGCCATGGCTGTCCTACCACACTGTATTAGCTTTAGGTGCACAGCGTCATGATTTGATCCACGAATACGGTATGCAATGATCACCAGAATCGGTTCTGCTAATGTTTACAACACACTCATGTATTTTTTTTTTTTTAATTGTGAGGAGCACTTTTAAGATCAGCTTTCTTGCAATTTACAAATAGACCATACAGTGTTCTTGTCTAGCTTCCGTGCAATACCTTATATTCTTAGGACTCATTTGTCTTATAGCAGGAAGTTTGTACCCTTTGCACACCCAGCAGGCCTGTGTCACAAGGCAGGCAGGGCAGGGGTTCCTATTCCCACAGTACCAGGTGAGGAAGTTGAGGGTTAAAGATGAGAAACATTTGGGTGTGGATGTGGTGGAGTGGCCTTGGTCCCAAGCTGCTGACTCTAGGTCCCCTCCTGGTTTGCGGGGCTCATCTTTGTTAACAGCCTGATCTGCTCAAGGGGACTTCTCTCCCATTAACTAAGACTAACCTCCCCCCAACATCCCGTCTGCCCCATCACTCTCTCTCCTCAACATGTTTGATGCGGTCACTCTTACTTCTACCCAGTGTTCCAGAAGGTCTGCTCTACTTGTGGGTTTTCTCCGCCAGAATGTAAGGTGCACAGACCTCTGTTTTGTTCACCAGTCGAATCCGAGCACCAGAAACAGCGCCTGGCACAGCATAGGCACTCAATAAATATTTTTTAGAGGGTTGAATGAGCTATCGAAGGAGGTAAATGGATATATAGAGTCATGTAGAGACTTAAAAAAAATAAAACAAAACTCACTGTGTTTTGAGAACTTGACATTAGGTCAGGAAATGGTGTCTCCACTTCCTCTGCTGTTAAGTGCAGCTTTTAAGTCCTTCCTCCGTGGGATACATATCAGAGGGCTTCCCGTGTCCTGCACACCATTCCAGGTGCCGGGGAACTCCCGTGACCAAACAGATTAGAGATTCTTGTCAGGGGAGAGCTTCCATTTCCGGGACATTGAGAGGACAATAAAAACATTAAATAAATTAAAATTTTAAATAAATTTATAAATAAATTTATAAATGTGCATCTGTACGTGTATTATAATAATTAAAGTGTGAGCAGAAAAGCGGGGGAGAGCTAAGAAGCCTGGTGGTTTCGTTTTGAGTGAGGTGGCCAGGAAGGTCTTTCTGAGAATTGACGTTTCAATATTTGATGAATGGATGAATATTTAACCATTAATTGTTTGTCGAAAGGATGAATGTTTTCAAATACTAATTGTTTCTGCCTCAAAGTATCTGTCAGTAAAGTTACTTTACTTCAAGTACAATGTACAGAAGGCTTTTGAGCTCTCCCCCCTGTGAAAGCAGGTTGGAGCTAAAATGTTCCCTGGATTCCACCTCCATCGTCTCCCTCCTCTTCCTTCGCTTCTTTGAGATTGAGATGAGTGCCCACCTAGGAGCTGACGGTGGTGAAGCCATGGTTTCAGCGTTACTCAGTCCAGTGAAGCCTTTTTGTGAGGCCCAGGGGGGTGCAGCCTGGGTGAGCAGCAGCCTTGAGCTCCATCTTGCTGCACCCCTTGTGTTTTTGAGCTGAGCTGTTACCTTGGACCAGTGACCTCTCCCAGCCTCGAGGTTTTTGTTTTTTAAAACAGTGGTGATAATGTCTGCACCAGCCCGTTTCTAACATGCCTGCCAGTTCCTGACCTACAACAGTAGGGCAGCAAATGTTACTCTTTCCCCTTTTGCATCAGCTGCGCGTTAAAACAGCCCTTGCTCTGCAGGGAGTAGAGTACAATGCAAGGTGGAAAAGTAGGCAGTGCACAATCTTTTCCCATGTAGCCCCTTCCCCGCCCCCTCCCTGATTGTGGGGGCTGGATGCACGATCACCATCTCATCCCTTTTAATCAGATTTTCATCATTATGAAGGCTCCGGTAATTACGGTTATTTTTGCCTTACAACTGAACTGCTGTTATTAAAATTCTTTTATTAAATCTTTTTTTTTTCCTCTTTCCCATTTGGTAGATGAAAGATGATAGAATTTCCGAGTCAGATGACCAGATACTGGATGTCGCTTAGCTATAAGGCTTTATTGTTGAGATGCAGGAATGGCTCGGGAAAGATAGTATTGCTGATTCAGGAGTTGCGGGTAATGCCAGAGCCTGGACAGGAGGCAGCGGCGTTTCCGTGGTCTCTGCTGGCTCTCGCTGACTCCTCTTCATTTACTAGTGGGGTGCTGTTTGCTACACGCTGTGCTGTATGCTGGGTGTTGTGCCTGGAGGTCAGACTGTCTGTGTAGAGGCACCTGGCCAGTTGGAAAGATAGATCCAGCAGGGGCACACAAGTCCCCAAGTCCAGCTCAGTGCTGTGTTCATGATATTCTGCCAAAGTGTGGGCAAGACCTGTGACCCATTCAGAGCTCAGACTAGAGCATCACTAACGTTTATGATAATGAAGCTAATCATCCTGAAGACCACGGGGCTCTAAAGTTATACAGCTGGGCCAGGATCATCAAGGAAGACAGGACTGGGTACCTGTGCGGCTCCGTGCAAGGGGTGTTTTTTTTTTTAAAGATTTTATTTATTTATTTGAGAGAGAGACAGTGAGAGAGAGCATGAGCAAGGAGAAGGTCAGAGAGCGAAGCAGACTCCCCATGGAGCTGGTTCAGTGTTTTACTTAATCCTAATCCACCCCAGGCCATGTAGCCTATAGGTGGCTCAGCGGGGACTTAAACTCAGGGGTGTGTGTGTGTGTCCCAGAGTCTGATCTGGGTGAAGCTCAGGTGTTCCTGGGATGGAATGCCATCTAAACGGGATTGCAAACTAGGACAGACACATCCGTGCCCAGTCCCATCACGAGCCAATTACACTTCTCTTCTTTTAACCGGCATCTTCTCTCACTCTCCCTTGGCTCATCGGGTGACCATGGGAGCCTTCTCGTTTGAGAGGCTGCTGGGTATGCCTAAACCCATGTCATTTGAGCTAATTGTGTACAATTTAGCATTCCCAAAGCGCTGACGGTCCTCATTCAAACCAAGTGTGAAAGTTTTCAAATTAGCTTTCACAGTTTGATTCACAAGCAGCAAATGCAAAACGGCATAGGATTAATTTTTCCAACCATCACCAGGATGGCATAGCTGAGGGCTATCTTAGCTCATTTCCTTTAACAGAGAAGAGGCTGGGCAGAGGCACTGTTCTTTGGAGAGCGGCATTCTAGAAGAGATCTCACTGCTCTGGTTACAAAAAGAATCAGATATGCAAATTACACCGTGTCTGCATGGGACAGCAGAGGCGAAGAGCAGGAACTTTGGAATTGAATGGTCTTGGGTTTGCACAATGGTTCTGCGGATCTTGAGGTGTGGTGTTCTCACACACTGGTTGTACAAATTGCCCTTCTTAACTTTGATTTGCCTCGTAAAATGGGGATAATGTTTCCAAATGTCTGAGAAGCTTCTGGTGAGGGTAAAAGGATATGCGTTATGTCATGGCTTGACATTGTGGCTGACATGTCAGAGGGATCTCAGTCAAAGTTGCTGGTACTAGGATCATCCCTGAGCTTTGTTTTCCTGCAAAAAGATACTGTCATAGGGAGCCTTCTCTTTAGGTAACATTTATTGAGCATCTGCTCTTTGCCAAGTGCCTTGCCTGGTATGGGGGGCAGGAGGTAACAAAACACAGCCCTGCCATGAGGAAGTTTCAGTGCACAGTCACAGAAGACAACACGGTAATTGTGGTGAGGGCACAGGAAAGGAGCTTCTGATCCACCTTGGATCATATCGGCCTTGGGTCATGACCACGTTGGTCATAAAAACCTTGGGAAGAAGCAGAATCTCAAAATATACATAGGGAACAGCCAGAGAGGAGGGCTGAAAGTGAGTCCCAGGCAGAGGAAATAGCCCACTGCAAAGGCAAAGAAGTGAGAAAAGCAGCATTTATTCTGAGAACTTTTAGATGGTTCCACACGGTTGGAACAAACTAGATCTGAGCAAGTTAACTTAACCCTGACTCAATTCCCACATCTGTGAATGGGCATAATAGTGGTGCCCACTTCCTGGGGCTGTTATCAGGATAAAATGGGCACGTCGAGGAAAACACTAAAATGATGCCCAGTACGAAGTCCCCAGAGAACATTCTCAGCACTGAGTAGCAGTGAACAGTGTCCCCACAGATTTCATTACACTAAGGGTTACTCAGGACCTACACAACAGAGTGGGTCTTCTATGTTATGGAAAGGAGTTTCTTATACAATGTTCCCCTAAAGCTGTTTGACCCATTGGATGGGTGAACATTTCTGTTCTTGGTAATAATCTTTCTCAGGAGTTTTATACTCTAAGGTTTGGGAAATGCTCTCATTAGATACACAGACGAGATCTGTTTTCTTTTTCTAAAAGAAATTAACCTAGTTGAGGGTCTAACAGCCCCCCCCCCCGAAAAAGGAGACAATGAAGAAAAATTTCTCCCTGTCTCTCTCTCTTTTTAGGGACCCATTGTCTTACATTATTTGCCCTTGCTTGGCATTTGAATAAAAACTCCCATTCAGAGGGGTCTGAATCTGAAAGGTTACCAAGAGTTTCACTTTGTTTATTTTAGTGGGTTTTTGATACTCTGCTAAGCTAATAGTTTTTTTGGTGCAGGTACTTGTGGGTGTGGAGTGGACAGGTGAAATAGGCACAGTGCAGAGCAGTAAGCCCTCTGGCTTGTCTGCCTAGCACTGAAGCCAGGGTCCGTCGGCAGAGGATCTCCCAGCGGCCTCCGAGCTGTGCGGCAGTGCATGAGTGTGCAGACCGGGCTGGCTCTGTTGGTCTGAACACAGGGGGGACCAAGGTGAGAGGACAGGCAGGGGAGGCATCAGACATCCAGCACCAGGGTTCAGCCAATGCATTCCCATCACACCGCCCCCATCAGAATCTCTGCGCTCACCAGTTGCGAACTCTTAGGCAAGTTACTGATTTCCAGGAACCCCAGTGCCTCATGGCTCAGATGTGGGTCAGGAGCAGCAGCTACCTCATGGAGCTGCTGAGCCTTACCTTAGAAGCTCTTAGAACAGCACCTGGGGAGAGGAAGTGTGAGGTGCCCGCAGCTTCTCCCGGCCCCGGTTTCCTGAGATCTTCCTGCCCAACACACAGAACCACTGAGGAGATGGAAAGAAGTCAAGTGAGTGGGTGCCCAGGGCAGGACTTGGCCTGGAGGGACCACCGAGTGCCAAGTTCGGGTGCTGGTGGCTTGTTGGGAAGCCCTCCCCATCTCCTGCCTCTGCTGCTGCTGCTTCTGCGCACGCGCTTAGCGTGGTTGTGAGCAAGGCACAGTGCAGCGCGTGCCCTCCGTGCGAGGACGCTCTGCAGAGGTTGGCTTTCGTGGCGTCCGGAGCCTGGCTGGCCAGATGGGGCTTGCCTCCTGCAGCGCCCACGGGGGATGGAAGTAAATGTAGCTTGTGTCTCCATGTAGCCTGGCAAACGGTTACAGTGGCTGCCTTTCCATGGTGGTCGCAGGAATCAATACAGACTGCTGCCCAGTCAGTTCAAGTGCAGCGCATCTGATAGACAGACTTTACCGGCTGTGACCCGCAGGCGTGGAGGTTTTCCCTGAGCCGTGGCGGCAGGATGGATTTTCACCGTTCACTCCTCATTAGACCCAGTGTGCTTATTTTCCAACACAGAACACATGCAAATTGACAACAGGCACATGCTTTTAAATGTAATCAAGAAGAATGAGCTTGTGTCCCAGCATTAATTTGCCTCAGTTCAGTGTCAGGATACCCAGAGTTTTAAGATCTGTTTTTGTCTGGGGTTTCTTCCTTCTTGGAGAAGGGCTTAGGCATACGAAGTGGTGTCTTACCTTTCCTTCCATTTTCAAATGAATCAAATTGCGGTCCGTTTGCACGAATGCCTACCATGCACATTCCTTTCCGCTTGGGGTAACTTGCAGGATGGGAGGATTTTGTTCCTGCTCTCTGGCACCTTCCAGACATGCTTGAGTACCCGGCATTGAAATTTCCATCACAGGACAAATCCAGGGAATGAATCCCAAACACCCTAGACCCCCTAGTAGCTCAGTCTCTACTATCCCCGCAAAGCTCAGAGCGCTGCCTCCCTGGTGTTCATTTGAAAATTAATTAAGTGCTACTTCAGAATGCATATCCATTGCTTAAACATTAACACCTTGTGTTGCCACTTGACTTTTTGGCACTCAGTGTCATTTCATCATAACCAGATTGTAAGGGCTGTGATAAGGGGTCACGTCTTAGTGTTTAAATTCAACACGTATTTCTAATCATGCTTTTTGAAAGCTCATATACGATCTAATACGGCGGTGTGCATCTAGTGTATGCTCAGCAAATACTGGCTAGAGTTTGATTAAAAGGTGACTTTTTTAAAAAGGAGACTATTTCTACCTTAACTATAGCAGCTCAATTAATGTGTCAGCCTGAAGTCATTGGTCTGTAATCACTTCTTATTCCCGCTTTCCTTTCTTAAGTGTATCCTTAGAAATAGCAATTTGGTAATAAGAATGTAACAAAGTACTTTGTTAAAGGCTTTGAAATGGTTTATTCAAAAAAGAAGTCATGTGTTTTCCTAAGTCAGCAGGAAGATGGGCAGAAACATTATGGAGATGGACATGTCATAGGAAGGACAGTGTGTTAGCATTCGTTATCCTATTTGGGAAATGGGGAAACTGAGGCTTAAAAAGGTAATAAGTGGGGTGGCTGGCTGGCTCAGTCCATTAAGCATCCAACTCTTGATTTCGGCTCCGGTCATGATCAGAGGCTGTGGGATCGAGCCCCGCATTGGACTCCACACTGAGCATGGAGCCTGGTTAAGAGTCTCTGTTCCTCGTCTTCTGCCTCTCTCCCTCTCACTGATTGCATGCTCACTCTTTCTCGTTCTCTCAACAAAATGGTAGTAATTTCGCCAAGGTAATATAGCTTCTAAATATTAGAGTTTATTAACTACTTGTAACCATGTATCTCACTTGTATCTTTTAGTAAACTCATATGGGCATTCTTAGTGACTTTATAATTGAGATTATAAAGGCAAGATGATTTGTCAGCAGCAGGGCCATGACTAGTACACTGGCCTGTGGACCTCAAAGACTGTACTTGAACAATATCCCATTATCACTCCTTGAATGACAGTCGTGAAGATTTGCAGGCTTAAGTGGAATTCCAGCTATATAAGGCTTAAGCCAGATAGATACCATATATGCGTTCAACCAGGTCCATTTGCCTCATAAGGTTATATTAGATGCCAACTTCTAATTTTTGAAAAGAAATATTATTTTTTTAAAGATTGTATCTATGTGAGAAGAGAGAGAGCTTGAGCATGTGCATGTGAGTTTGTTGGGGCAGACAGAGAGGAAGAGAGACAGAGAATCACAAGCAGACTCAGCGCTGAGCATGAAGGCTGACCCAGAGCTCGATCTCATGACCCTAAGATCATGACCTGAGCTGAAATCAGGAGTTAAACACTTAACTGACTGAACCACCCTGCTGCCCCCAAATTTTTAGAAGACATTTTACAAAAATAACTGGGTCTTGTATCTAGTTGCTTGGGTTCAGGCTACCAGATACATACTGAGATTTTAGCGCAAGGTATTGAAATAGTAAAGGACGCATACCTCTTGGTTTGTGTATACGCACAGCCACCTTCTACAATAAGAAAGGGGTCTTTGTGTTCCTGACTATATTACAGGATTTAGGTTTTTCAGGTAAAACTCAGTTTTTCTGAATTGCGGCATAAGGAATGCAAGTAAGGAAGGGGGATAGAGAGGAGGAAAAAAAAACATGAACAGGGGGCACCTGGGTGACTCAGTTGGTTAATTGTCTGCCTTCGGGCTCAGGTCATGCATGATCTCAGGGTCCTGGGATCGAGCACCGCATCGGGCTCCCTGCTCAGCAGGGAGTCTGCTTCTCCCTCTCCTCCTGCTCTCTCTCGCTCTCTCTTCTTCAAATAAATGTATGAAATATTAAACAAACAAACAAACCAAAAACTTGAACAGAAAGACCTTGAAGTATTAGAAGTTCCTGGTGGAATATGGGTGTTCCTGCTCTGCTCTACTGGGGATCCTTATGGAAGCCTGCACAGTATGAGGAGGCACTTCTGTCTCCACTTGCTCATTCCCTCTGATACCCACTAGCACCGGCTCATACCACAGGCATTGTTCTAGGTCCTGAAGACCCATCAGTAGATCCAGCAGTCCCTGCCATGGCGAGGTTTGCAGTGTAGTTGGGAGATTTGCACTATAAACAAAATTAATGTGCAAGTTATGTAGTATATTAGAAAGTTTTGTGGAGAAGAAAATATAGGGGAGACAGATTGGGAGCATGAGGGTAGGGTTTGTTATTTTAAATTGGGGAAATGGAAAGTGGCATTTGAGCAAATATGCCGGAGAGGTTTTGGGTGCCTGCTCTTACAGTATCTGAGACAGAGGGAGCAGCAGGTGCAAAGGGCAGGAGCGTGCCACGTGTATTTGAAGAATGGCAAGGCAGCCAGTGTGCCTGGAATTGGGCTAGGGAGCGAGAGAATGGTAGCCAAGGAGGTCAGAGAAATTAAGGGAGTTGGGCAGGATGTTCATAGAGAGCTTTATAATATCGTAATGGAATCTGATGTGGTTTTGCGAAAAAATTGGAGGGGAATCTGAACAGAAACGGAGGATGCAGTTGGGAGCTGTTGCAATAATGAACAAGAAAGATGATGGCGGTTGGTTGCAGTGTTAGCCATGCAGCTGGTGAGAGGTCTGGATTCTAGACAGAGTCGCTCAAGTGCTTTTTGAATTTGTGCTTATGTACCAGGCACTGAGACACGGGACACTGAATAGTTGCAGAATCTGTGTCATTTAGGAGTGAGAAAAACGCACTTTCTGCGGGGGGTGGTGAGAGGTAGTGCTGTGTTCCAGAAGGAGACAAGCCTTCGGGGCTCTGGTCCCATCCTGCTATGTGCTGGGAGGGGGACCTTCAGGGAGGGGCTTCATTTAACTTCTGAGTCTGTTTTCTTAGCTGTAAAATGGGAGGGTGATAGCTGTTTCCTCCCGTACTTACTGCATGTATAAATAACAAATACATGTTGCTTAGGGAAATTCTCTTAATAAACTGAGGCTACATGGCGAGGTAACATCTAGAGACTTGCTGTTCTGATTAAGATCCCAGACTGAGAAACCAGACCCCCTCCAACCCTTGTTAACTGTGTAATTGCAGGCAAATTACTTAACCCCTCCATGCCTCATTTGTAAAATGGAAAAGGTGAACCTACTTATTAAGACTGGTATATGGATTAAGTGGGTTAATATGTAAGCCTGTAGAACAATGCCTGACATGCAGTAATTAACACTAGTCCCCAGCATGGTTGTGAGCTCCAAGGAAGTTCTTCAGAATATCCTTAGATCATTAGCATGTTTGAGCGGCCTTCTACCTATTTCCAGGCCAATTTTTATTTCAATGTTATGGGAGCCCACATTTTGTCTAAATGGCCAAACAGTTTCGGTGAAACCAAATCTGTGTGTTTGGTTCTCTGTTCACTCGTCCCATCCCATTGAGAGTACTACTTTAATTTCTTCTCGGATTAGTGATGTTTACCAACAGCTTGAAAAGTACATCTCAGCCTTCGGAAAGCAAATGATAATAGCTATAACAAGGTATTAGAGGTTGTATCAACTTGTCTTACTTGAAGTTAATGTGAAAAATGTGGAGGAAAAAATAACAAGGGGAAATTTTGAAAATTGGGCAATGATGGTTAAGCAAAATGACATGTGCATCTCTGAATGTAAATCACAACTGTGTTAATGCCTTGCCGGCTGCCTGCCATCCCGAGGTTTTATCACATCATAATGCAGTGATGAGGTATTTCTTTGCTTTTTTAGTTTTTCCACTCGCAGATGCCAACAATGATTATTTGTAATTTCAGAAATAAAGATGCTCCAAAGCAACATCTGTGATTCCATATTTTTCCGTGGAATTCAAAATGCATGTCTTATTCCTATCTGTAACTGGGGAGTATTTGCAGTCAAACCTAATTCCTGTATCCTTGATTTAGCTCTGGGCCAGATTGACTAAAAGGTTTTAAAATGGGGCCCGGTGCTCTCAGTATCTGTACTGTGTGGATTCTCGACCTTTTAATCCCCATTTTCTTTAATACAAATAAAAGAGAGTTTATCGGTTGATTCAGATGAGTGGGAGTTTGCCATGTAAATTTCAAGGAATTATGCACTAAATTACAGTACCCATTTGGGGGCTTAAATATCATTCTCCACTACACAGAACTGGCATGGATTTTATTTTAAATGAAATGGCACACAGTGGCAGGCAATTATTTTTGTTATTGTGTTTCCTACCCTGGCCTCCAGAACCTAAGGACAAAGGAAGGGGATGTTCATTTATAAGTTGACCTCCTGAATTGTTCTTGAAATGCAATTTAATCCTCATATCAAGCAAAGTCTAATGCTGTATTTGCCAGTAAAATAGTCATTTGCATTTTTTATTGACAATACAAATTGTGTTTAATCAGGCAGTCGGCATGTTAGCATTTCCAAATGATTGAAGACCCAGTTTTGTTCAAACTACATCCCATTTTGGGTCAAATGTATTTTTTTCTTTCTAATTATCAGAGTACATAAAGTTGATTTTGAGCAGTATGCTTTTTTTTCTTTCTTTCTTTTTTTTAATTGTCCATGTCCCATATTGCTATATCTGCTCGTCTCCAAAGAAAGCCAGGAAGCCTTAAGTTTTTAAGTTTACACATTTACAGATGTCAGCCCAGCTTAGAAGAATTGTCAGAAAAGATTTCTGCTGAGTAATGTAATTGAGTATTGAAAAGACTATGCAGAAATGGACGCGGTCTTGGACCACAGATCACGAGGCTGTTCGTTACCAGAAAGACACTGTCCGTTTCCTTATTTATGAACAGGAGGGACAACAACCTCCCTTCCCTTTCTTGAGGATTTTCACGAGGCTTTATCCTTTGAGGGGTGCCGTAGCTAAGGTGGGGGAGAAGCCCAGCTCCCCTTGGCCTAGCCAGGTGGCCTCAGGCAGGTTCACTCGTCCCTGCCTCACCTTCCTCATCAGGAGAGTGGGAACTGCCCTAGCATTTACTTCCCACGGCCGTGGTAAGAAAGAGTTAATATATAGAAAGCTTAAAACAATGCCTGGCCTGTGGGAAGTGCTGTTTATGTTTCTCATTATATTATCATCATCCTTCTTAGTATTAATAGCATTTCTGCCCAGGTTTATTGTGTGCATGAAATCAATTCATACTTGTAAAGTACTTACAAGAAACCCTCACACGCCGTAAGTTTTACAAGTGTTGGCCATTATTTGTGTTATTCGGGATCTGCCATTTATGAGTGCTCACGGTATGAAAGGCACGAAGTTTAGGGGTCTTTCTAGCAACCTGGAGAGACCAGGAGTTCTGGCTTGACTTTGTGGATGAGGACAAAGACCGAGTGGCTGAACCCCTTCCGCAGGGGGGAGCCGCAAGCAGGACTTGAAAGCGGGGCAGGCTGACTTCCCCTCTGTGTTTCCTTCCTCCCGAGATCAGAGGCCACTCCACACAGGTGTCCTCTGAGCAGCATTCCAGGCTCTTCCTCGTACAGGACCACGCAGCTGAGTGTTGCGTGGTCTCCATACGTATCATAGGGACCTTGGCCAGGCGTCACTCCCCCGCTCACACCCACCAGGACATTGTCCACTTGGTCTTGTTTTCCTTATTTCTAGGCAACAGGAGTCCAAGGCCTGGGGACCCGTTCCTATTTCATTTTCTCTGCAAAGACTTGCTCTGGCTCCGTCCCTCTTCCTACCCTTTTCCAGCCCCTTCTCTGTCCCGTTGTTCCCAGTACGATGCGCAGCGCCAGGAGGGTCTCAGGGCAGCGATGCTGACACTGATGGAGTCTTGTTTGTTCTGGAGGAGACACTCAGTGATAATTGAAAATACCAAATTTGTTTACATTGGTCCACATAGACAGATCGTAATCATAACAAACATTTTTTGAGAGTTTGCTGTGTGCCAGAACGGTTCTAAGCAGTTAATGCATATTAATTTATCTAATCCCCACAGCCACACTAGGCAGTAGGTACTAATACTGTCTGCAGTCTCCAGATAAGTTCCAGGCTCATAGTCTGTGGGGAGCTGGGGCAGCTTGGCGAGGGCAGAACGGGCTGATCTCTCTCTGTGTCATTCTCCTTTCTTCTTGTCTGTCCCCGCCGGGGGAGGGGGGGCATAGCACTAGCCACGTCCTATGCGTCCACAGGTGATACGGGAGAGAGAGGAGGAATACGAAGGGGGAGAAACAGGGGCTTGTGGGGCATGTGTGTGTCAGGTCCAGGGTTACAACCTTTACCCCTGTGATCACAGGTGACACTGACAACCCCCTGTCAGGTAAGTATCACCCTTCTCTTGGTAGGGGTGAGGGTGAGGAGAATCTGAGCCGTTCAGTGATGTGCTTTGTCTTCCGCTGTCACACAGCAAAGCTGGGATTTGAACCCAGGTCTGTCCAGCTGTGGATCCCAGACTTTTGTTTGCATTTAAGTTCTTCCCTCTGTCCCTCCCTCTATGTTTAGGATGATGGGGGCAAACCAAATGGACAAGGTTCCTGACCTAAAGAGGCTTACCTTCTAGACAGGGAATCGGTCAGTAAACAAACAGAGAAACATATAAGCAGAACATTACAGAAGCGGTGAGAGCCCCTGATCTAGGGTCCTCAGAGAGGATATCTCTGAGGTCCAGCGGAGGGGAAGGAGACAGCCACGCAAAGATGTGCAAAGAGCAAGGCAGAGTCCTGGGCAGTTGCAGCAGCAAGGACAGGGCTCCAAAGCAGAGGAAAGCAGGGGATATTTGAGGAACCGAAAAAGGACAGCGTGCCTGGTAGGGGGCAGATAGAGGTCTGATCAAGCAGAGCCTCACAGAAGAGAGTAAGGAGTCTAGATATTTTTCCGACTTCCACAAAATTTAGAATAAAATCAGCACCGTGACCCTGGGCCATCCATTTAGAGCCCCGAGTCTGCAGCTTTTAGTCAGTTCAGTGTGTGTAATAATCCTTGCTCTGGGTCCACCTCGGGGGTTGTTCAAACATTAGACACAGGGAAATCTAGAGGCACTCTTCAGAAGCCGCAGAGAGGAATGGCTAATTTACCTGACACATTTATCTGTGTAAAAGAGAGGAATTCTCAGAAGACTGACTGTATAAAAGAGGGAGCTGAGCATTGGAATTCCCGGGTGACGAGTAGTGGTCATAACTGTAGTTGGATGAGAATAATAATAGGTGTCCAGGAAGCTCTCACTGTGTGCCTGACTCTAAGCTAAGCTCTTTAAATGCCTTATCACTCAATCCTCACGACACTATCGAAGACATAAATACTATGATTTCCTCCATTTGTCAGCCGAGGGACTGAGGCACAGTGAGGTGAAGTCTCTGTATCCATGGGCTTCGTCATGAAATGCTGAAAACTCAGTGGCATCTGGCTCGAACAAGCAAGATGTTTCTTTTAATTATATAAAATGAACCCACCCTGAGAATAAGTTGGTGCCAGTAAATCTGCTCAAGAAAGTCATTAAGAACCCAAGGTCCTCTGCCTTTCTGCTTCGTCATCTTCACCATGTAGTTTTTATTCCTCATGAGCACAAATTAGGGGCTGCAGCTCCCGTTTTCATATCTGTATTCCAAGTCAGGAGAGAAGAGGGAGAGCCAGAGGAGATGAGCCATTGTGGAAGGGATAAAAGCTTTCAGCTTGTGAGGTTTTGACTTTGGGGGGGGAAGGGAGATGTTCATCTACATCTTCTTTGCCTCCAACTAAGGTATACAGTCAAACCTAACTGATAGGAAAGGAGGATTCTGGAATTTCACTTTAAATTTTTTTAAAAGATTTATTTATTGATTTGAGAGAAAGAGAGAGGGAGAGAGCCTGAGTAGGGGGAGGGGCAGAGGCAGATGCAGAGGGAGACTCTCCAGCAGATGCCCCATTGGTGCAGAGCCCAAAGCAGGGCTTGATCTCAAAACCCTGAGATCATGACCAGAGCCAAAATCCAGAGTCAGATGCTCACTGAATCACCCAGGTGCCCCAGGAATTTCACTTCATATACTTGAGATGCTGCAGGTTATAGAAGAGGGTATTAGAAAGTGTGTTAGTGAGCTAGGCCCCAATCACACAGTTAGTAAATGATAAAATGTATTTCACCCGTGTCGTACCCTTGACCATAATGCCATAGTATCTCCCTATAGGGGAGAGACTCGGGAATCTTGGGCCTGTTATTTAACCTCTGTGCCTATAATTTTCATTTGTTAAATAGAAACAATAAAGAGTTTTTAAATAATAGGGTTTGGGGGAAGATAAAGCAAAGTCCTCATAAAGCAATTGTCTGGCATATAGTTAAGTACACACCAAATATATGTTAGCTGTTCTTAACTGTTACATTATTACCATTCTTATTGTTAGCAGTTTCTGTGCCAGCATGAATAGGGAGGGTCAAACAAAATACAACACAGCTTCAGCTTTGTAGGAGCTCACCTGTTGAGACTGTACATAAATAATAATTTATAGTGTTAAGTTCAGTGCTGGAGTGAGAGGCAGTGGGAGCATAGATGAGGGAGCAATTGTGATTCCTAGGGCATAAGCAGGAAAAGATGAGTGGGAGTGAGAGTCCGGGATGAAAAGATGGGTTTTGAACAGAATGATAGGCTCTTTAGATGGCCAGAGAGGTGAGGCCGGGTTCCCTAGGAAGAGAAGAGGGAAGGATATTCTTCTTCTTCTTCTTTTTTTTTTTTTTTTAAAGATTTTATTTATTTATTTGAGAGACAGAGCACAAGCAGGGGGAGTGACAGGCAGAGGAAGAGGGAGAAGCTGGCTCCTCGCTGAACAGGGACACAGATGTGGGGTTCGATACCAGGAATCTGGGATCATGACCTGACCGAAAGGCAGACACTTAACCGACTGAGCCACCCCGGTGCCCCAGGGGAGGGATATTCTTGATAGAGGGAATAGCATATGCTTAGCAGTTGCCACGCTACACAGGGTAACTCTGCACAGCCTGTTAGGGAACTGCATGTATTTCCAACACACTGAAAAGGGGTCTGAGGGTCAAGGCCAGCCCAGCAGATGTGAACAAGGCTTTCCAAATGCCTCCTTTATGCTGAGCACTGCCCTAAGCCCTAGGGACACAGTGAATCGTGAGAGGCAGCTCCTGCCCGGGGGAAGCACATCACATCAACACTCAGTTTTTCTCCTTTGCTAAATGGGGGAAAAAATGAAAGAAGCCTGAATTGTGTTAACTGTCTGCTCTGTGACAGAATCAAGGGTAGATGTTTTGTGGACATTGTCTCATTAAATTTCAAGGTCATTATTACCCTGTCCCATTGATGGGTGAGGAAATTGGGCACGGTCAGAGTCAGCAAGTTGTCCAGGATCACCCAGCTGGTAAGTGGTGCAGCAAGGATTCCAGTTTTACTGATTCCAGAACCTGTGCGCCCTGCTTGCTGGATTGCTTCCGGAACCCTGGGTGGTATGAGTGTGCACGCTTGCATGTGCGCGCACGCACACACACACACACACACACACACACACTCCTCAAGATGAAATGCAGCAACATCCAAGAGCACTTTAGAGCCAAATTCAATATAAACATTATGAACTGGGACTTTTATTTTATTTTATTTTATTTTAAAGAATAAAGGAAAGGACCTTGTTTACTACTATAGGAAATTTCCATAAACTTGTCAGTTGTCTCTCAGCCAAGCTGATCACCTAGAGTGGAGCTGTCCAGGTTGCTTAAGTGAAGGAGGATGGCTTGACTGTAGTTCAATGACTTGGCTGTCACTGAGCCGCCTTCCTAAATATGATCCTTATTGCCCTGCTCACCTCTCTTATAAACACCACAGCAATGAAAGCATAAAACATTAAAAACATCCCCTGGGTGACTGCTATTGCCTTTTGAATTAATACCAGAAATGCTCATTTGAGAGATGTGGTTTAACTCGAGCGATATTTTTTGACGGGTTAATGAATATCATAGGTTATACTTTAACCTAATATAACACCATCAATTATTTACTTATTTTTATTGATTCACCTCTTCCAGATTATTTCATAGTAGATTTTTCACTATTTGGAAGATTTAATGCTGAGCACTTAGGCACCTTCTTTCTCAGGGGAGTGCCCTCTGAATATAGAGGCATGTGTGTATGTATGGGTACGTACTATTATTATTATTATCATTGTTATTACTTGTTTTTGCAAGAGACAAAATGTAGACCATCCTGGAATTAATGAACATGATGCATACACCTTGTAAATCTAAAGATAACAAAGAATTGAACTACTGATGACACCGGAGAAAGGTTTCAAAGGGTCAGGTAGACAAGCCTGCACAATTAGAGGTACTGTTTAAAAATGCAAAAAGCAGAAAGACAACTCTGGAAAGAGAGACTGTGTTTGAGAACTGCTGCCAATATAAAATATAAGGAGTAGCCCATGGAAGCCTATGTATCAATGACTTTGTAGCCAAGAACTAGAAAGCTTGTGTTGTGGGACACAGTGTGTCTGTTTTCAGGGACCCCTAATGGGCCGAGAGGAAGAAGGGAAGACACATCTGGAAGGTAGGCTGCCTGGGATCCACTTCTCTCATGATATTCATTAGTTTTGTGACCTTGGGATTAATTGGCCTGCAAAGACAAATCTCTTGGCTCATCTAATTCTCTTTACCCTGGACGCTGGCTGCTTTGTGGGGTATCATCCTGGCTTGGCCATGGGTTGTGGAAATGGATACAGTGTATGAATTATAGAATTGCAGACAGGTAGGATACTGGGATGCCAGAAATTGCCTCCTGCAGGGAGATGGAATTTGGGATTTGTTTCTGAAAGTGTTGTCAACAAAATTTTTCCCAAGGTCCTTGTTTTGTTGTCAGCCAGTGAGCACTCACCTTAAACTAATATTACTACTAGTAATTTTGTGAAGACTAGCCAAAATGTATCTAGTGATTTATAACTTACAAAGTAATATTTAGATAATTTCATACCTTACTGGGCTGTTGTTATTTCAAGCAGGAGCCCAGTCTCCGAGTTTTGTCCTTAGTAGTTTTAAGTCAGGGAGGGAAACAAGAATCCTATCTCAGTCTTCAGGCAGAGAAGCTGGTGGAATGCAGAGAGACCCGGTCATCAGAAGACCCAAGGGTTGAACCCTGGCACCTCCAGCTGTTAGTTTTGTGACCCTAGGCAAGTCGTTTAAACTTCACAAAAGCCTTATTGTAGTACATATTTTTAAAACATTTGAAATAAACGTAGTGAAGAAAATGTTATAGGAGAGAGCTTGGGTGGCTCAGTCCATTAAGCGTCCAACTCTTGGTTTTGACTCAGGTCATGATCTCGGGGTTGTGGGATCGAGCCCTTCTTTGAGCTTCATGCTCAGCATGGGGTCTGCTGGAGAGTCTCTCTCTTTCCCTCTCTCTCTGCCCCTCCCTGCCTATGCTCTCTCTCTAAATCGATAAAAATCTTTTTAAAATGTCAAAAAATTAAAAAAAAAAAAAGAAAATGATATGGGCATAGATTTCATGAACATCTATGAAAGTCCTTGTTACTAGGGAATATAGTGCCAATGTGTAAGATTCTTCAAGCCTTGGGATGCCAAGTGGCTGGCCTCTAGGAGACCGTGGCCCGCCTTGGCAGTGGACATCTCTGCTTTCTTGCAGTTTGCTTTTTCACCAGCCATTGTGCAGTCTCAGAACTTTTTTCCGGATGAAAACTCTCATGCCATCCTAGCCCTGGCCTAGGTTTCCGATCCAGACCTACCCGTAGCCTCCTTCCTTTTCTTTAGAGGTAGGCATTTCTCTTTGCTTCCAGTGCAAGCAGTCTGGCCCAGAAACACGCACAAACCCAGCAGCCACCTCTCAGAAGCTAGGCAGCTGTGTCCAGTGCTGCTGGTGAGGGGGCAGCTTTGAGAAAGTTTGCCATGCAGGCTGCAGCCACCGTCATAGGTAGCAGACAACCTGGTAAGGCCGAGATACATGTATTTTTAGACCCCAAAGATTCCATAATGTGTGGTTGGCAGTGATTCGATTCCTTCCCCCAACTGTGAGCTGCTGAGGTCCTTAGAGGCTCCAATTAAAAAAATACATCATGGGGGGCCTGGGTGGCTCAGTGGGTTAAAGCCTCTGCCTTTGGCTCAGGTCATGATCTCAGGGTCCTGGGATCGAGCCGTGCACCGGACTCTCTGCTCGGCAGGGAGTTTACTTCCTCCTCTCTGTCTACCTCTCTCCCTACTTATGATCTCTGTCAAATAAATAAATAAAATCCTTTAAAAAAACCCAAAACATCACTGAAGATTGTTTTTAAACATTCTAACGGCGATGAGACCTGCATTTCAGATCAGTCAGTCTCCAGCATTCTTCTGCTTTCCATGGTGGAGCTAATCATTTTGGGGTGCTTTATTGCCAGGTTTGGCAGCAGGTCTGAAGAGGCCCCATCTGGAGCCTCTGTAAGATAGTTTTCTTGTGGGTCAGGTAGAGATGCATTCACATCTTCAGAGAAGTTACCCCCTTGCAAGGCCCCTGGTGCTGCAGGAGGCAAGTGTGTGGGGTAAACGCTGGGGAGACCGACATGTGTTTTTGTCTGCTCTGAGGACCCATACTCCCGATTACTCCACAGGTCTCCCAAGTGGGATCCTGTGCTCATAACCCCACCTAGTCTTCCCTGAAAAGAGGGCTCTGTGTGGGAAAGACAGGGCAGCACTGCCTGTTATGGACCGAATGTTTGTGCCCCATTCCCATTCTGATCTTCATATGGGAAAGCCCTAAGCCCTAATGGGATGGTATTCAGAGATGTGGTGTTAGGAGACGGTGAAGTTCAGCTGGGGCCAAATGGGTGGGTATCTGGACTCAACACTTCTGCTCAGAGCGGGACTGGTGCCCTTGTAAGGGGAGGCACCAGAGAGCTTGTTTCCTCTCCACCACGTGAGGACACGACCAGAAAATGCTATCTGCGAGCCAGGAGGAGCATCCTCACCAGAGGCTGAATTTGCTGGCACCTTGGTCTTGGGCTTTCTAGACTACGAAACAGTAGGAACTAAGTGTGTGTTGTGTAAGCCATCCAGTCTGTGGTCTGTTGTTGGCGCAGCAGATGAAGTTGCTCTCTAAGAAGCATTGTCTTCTTAGAGAATGTTGAGCAGGACACCATGCACCAGCACAGGGGGTGGGGGGAGAGGTGAGGAGGGCTCCATCTCAGAGAAAATAGCAAAGGTCATCACAGTGCCAGACCAGGGAGAAGTCCAAACGCTTCTGCCCACAGTGCCTTGGTATTGTAGTCACCAAGGACAACAACAGTCACGCAGTGGATGGAACAATAGTATACACACATAGAGAAGAGACAGCGTGATCAGCTCCAACAATGCGCATCCGTCCTTCAGGACTAGTGGGTCCCCTGGTGGCCAAAGCAGAGGAATTGGCTTAGATACACCCCTTTCTGTCTCAGTAGAAGGACCCTGACCCCTCCCCCATGGATTCTGAAATATTGAAAGCCAGGGGCACCTACCCTTAAACACAACAAAGGAGGACACGTTGACTCTGAAGCAGGAAACTCTTCCCGCGGGTGGCGGTAAGCACAGCACAGACTGTGTGGACCCTGTCTCTTGGTCACGGGTCGGGGGGAGAGGGCTGCGCTGGGGTTGAAGAACCACATACAGGCACAAGACTGCCTCTTGCAACAATCACAGTGTGTGTGGTCTCATCAAATCCTCTGACAGGGCTCAGATTGGAGAGAGAACTTAATCCTGGAGACCTTGAATCTAGAGGTCCTGAAGTTGCTGTCCATAATGATTTGGCCAGTTCATGGGTTGACAAGAGCAAGGTGGACTGAGCAGAGCCTGACATTTTGGATAGAAAGGGAAATTATGGAAAGGAATAGAATGGTCACCCTATGGTGAAGTGTTAATTATCCCCACACATTCTGTCAGTGGACTGAGCTCCCTGAGGGAAGGAAGTGTGTCCTATTCCTTGTGTCCATGGTTAGCAGAAGTGTTGAGTCCAGAGAAAGCTCTGGTAAGTGCCTGCAGAGTAAATGAAATCATTTGCTGGTGATGATAGATTCATAACCTTTAATGCTGGAAAGAAACCAAGCACTTATTTAGTCTAAATTCATTGTAGAAACAAAGCAACTAAGAGTCAGGGAAAGTGTCTGGTTGAAGATCCGTGGTAAGCTGGTGATGGGGCCTTTGTGTTGTAGATTTGAGAAAGAAGAGTAAGGTCCAATAAATTCTTGATTCCTTCTCTATTCTAGGGAAGGAGTGTGTTCTCTGGGTGGGGGGTCTTGTGGGGATGGGAAGAGGAGGGCGGCCAAAGACATATCCAGCTTAACGAGTTTGCCCGTTGTCTCAGTTTACTTTTGGTAATTCACTTCAACGACTGCTATTACCTATTTGCAGCGACTGGCTGGCTCTTTGTTCAGGCTGCTGTATCAAGTATGATAGTAAACAACGAGCCGCAGACACTTATAGACGACAGAAATCTATTTCTCACAGTTCTGGAGTCTAGAAGTCCCATGGGCAGGGTGCTAGCATGGCTCTCAAGGAATCCACCGAAACCCCAGCAGAACTGCACACAGAGCCACCAGAGAGCATCAGGGAGAGGAACACGTGCCCATGCCTTGCAGGTGTTGAGGGCGGTGGGCCAGGGGAGGGGACTGTGCAAGTGTTTCACAGGATGCAGAGTGGGGAGCTGTGCCCTCAGGCATAACTGGGATGTTGCTGGGCATGGGGAGAAGAGACGGTCAAACCAGGGCAAGTCTTGAGCAAAGGCTTAGAGGCCCAGTGGGAGGGTGGGTGTGGGCATGGGGTCAGCAGGAAGGGACAGGAGGGAAGAAAGGACCTTCACCGCCTCCACATGGAGGCATTCTGGTGGTGAGCAGTGCCTATTTCTGAGCCCTCTCCCCTCCAATGCACACTGCTAATGGAATGTTTTTTTATAGACTCCAAGACCCACATTAACACGGTCTACTTTTAATTCATACAATGGGCGAAAATCTCTTGGTTTTATTGACTGCTTCTTTATCTGACTTCACCTAATTGGAAAATAAACAGATCAAATGATACCTTTACTACCAATGAATAATTCATGTTCTCTTTGTCTTTTGTCAGAAAAGAAAGCCGAGCAGATTTGTCTTTAAATTAGGATATCTGGTAGATGAGAGAAAAATGTGAGCGATTAACTCCAAATTGAGTTCAGTGTGAATCTCTGAGAGCCGGAGCCCTCCTCTGTAATGAAGTTTAGATTGGTTCACGGAACGGTTCACCTGGCTCCGGTGGAGCCCAAATTCAGAACATATGAGGGCTATTGACCTGTTAATTTGTAATGTTTTAATCTGCATAAAAATGGATTGTATTAATTGTTTCACATTAACCGGGGCTGACTGTTATGTCTGATTGAATTAGGCTGACTTTTCTCTCTTGTAGCCCTTTGCAGTCTCATTTGCCCCAAACACGGGTAACTCTTCCCCCCTCCACACCAACCATCTGAACCGGGGTGGGCTCTGTTGCCCCCAGAGAAACCACCCCGCCATCCTCACAGACCACACCACCGGGCTGTGTGAAGCGTTCCTCTTTTCTAATTACCCTGGGTCATTTCTCTACCCCATCTCCCTGGCTTACATCATTTTCTTGATAGGTCAGATCTCAGTAAGTAACTTTAACTGCTTATGTCAATCTGGGTTTCAAAGAAAGTATTCGAACTGAGAATCTATTTAAAAAAAAAACAAAATGGAATCTTCATTGTTATAGACATCCTCTTGAGATCTAACGTGGGTGGCGCACCCTGCTGGACACGGAGGGTATGTGATGTAGTTGTACCTGCTTCTGCCCTTGGGGAGGTCTTGGTCTGGTTCTGGTGATAGGGTTTCAGTGGAGGAAAATTTAAGTGATAGTTTGAATCAACACTGCAGGGAAGGACCCTGGCCAGGTACGCTGGTAAATGAGGGAAGGCATCTGCAGGAACCAAGAAGCACTTAAGTTCCCTGAATGTGCCTTGAGTGTCATTTTTCCTTCCCATGATTCTGAGGCTATGCCCAGTTCTTTGCTGGGTCTCATATCTTCCCTCTGTCTAAGTGAATGAAATCATACACAGCCTGTTCACGGAAACCTTCCTCGGCCACCACCACCACCACCACCCCCTTGTCGGATTAAGTGCCCTCTTTTGGGCCCTCATAGCTCCTGTCAAACCATCATTTTATTTACCTTACCATTTACTTGTCTCTTTCAATCAGCGGGAATGAAAGGTTCAACTTGCAGCTTCGAAGGAGGCAAGGCTGGAGAGGGAATTGAGGGAGAATTAGACGGTGTATCCCAGGCTAGTGCTACTCAACGGTGTGATGTGAGCCAGCAGCATCAGCCTCTCCTGGCAGTGAATTAAAAATGCAAAATCTCATGCTTCACCTCAGACCTATGAACTCAGCCTCTGAATTATAGCAGAGCCCAGCTGATTCCTATGCATATTAAAACTTAAAAAGAACTTGGCTGGTCCAGGCTACTGCTTCTCGAACTTGGCTGTGCCTTTGGAATCACCAAGGAGTGGGGTGTTCATGAGTGTGGAGGCCGGGGTTCCCACCCACGGCCGTTCTGATTCAGTTGGTTGGGTGTGTGGCCAGTTAAAGTCTCCCCCAGATGATGCTTATTTGCAGCCACACGTGTGAACCACCTCGGGCTAATGTTTCGCCATTGCTATCATTGCTGACACCACACGGTATCGTCTTTTCATTCATGCGCCTGTCTTCCCTGCCTCTTCCACGCAGGGATTCTTTTGCGTACTCAGAGACTCTAATACAGTATCTCTCACTGAATAGTTGTTTCTTAAAATGAATGTCAGCAAACCTGAGTGGGGGCCTTTAGTGCTGAATCTGAGGACAGCCTTGGAGCAAACTTACAGAAAAAGACTAGCAATACCTTAGACAAGGAATTGAGGCAGACTGGGAAAAAAAAAAAAATCTGAATGTTCTCATTCTGGCCAAAGTCAGTGTGTACAGGATATGTTCAGTTGTTGGTGCCCAGATCCCATGGGAATAGGACAGGATGGGGGACCCAATGTGATTTTTTAAAAAAAATTTTATTTATTTGTTTGACAGAGATGAAAAGTAGGCAGAGAGGCTGGCAGAGAGAGAGAGGGGAAAGCAGGCTCCCCGCTGAGCAGAGAGCCCAATGCGGGGCTTGATCCCAGGACCCCAAGATCATGACCCGAGCCAAAGGCAGAGGCCCATCCCACTGAGCCACCCAGGCACCCCCCCAACGTGATCATTTTTTAACAGGAAGAGAGGAAATGTTCAAGATTAATGGACCTCAAGCCCTGGGTGATGCAAGAGTGATACCTAATGGTCCACTTAGAAAATCAGTTTGACCTTTCAAATGCGTTAATGGAAGCTGCTGTATTCACTTGTTTTAGGTACAAGGCTGCTGTACCTCTTGGGTACCATGCTTTGAGGAAGTAGCATGGTGGGTAATCTAGAAATTGCATCATGGGATCGGGTGCCTGGGAATGAGTGCCTGGAGAGGAGAGGAAGTAGTGAGGACCTGATTGCTTTTTTCAGAAGTGCCTCTTGTGTCGGCACAGAGCAGCACCGTGTTGTGCTGCTCCACAGGACGTAACAAGGGCCAGCGGAAGTCATGGAGGCAGGATTTGGCTCAACCTAGGATAGACTTGTGCCAGTGAGAAATGTCCAATAATAGATCTGGCTGCCTAGGGAGATGGTGTGAGTGAGCGAGCTCTCTATCTTTGGAAATGTTCTAGCAGAGCCTGGCTGGCCATCTGTCATGGGTATTGTGGAAATACTCCTGCATTCAGTGGATGAACAAAATTTTGTTGATGATAATAGTAGTAAATGTGACTACTATCTCCTGAGTGCCTACGAAGGGCCAGGGACTGTGAGAGACAAGTTAGTAGCCATTATCTTTCATCTTTCTACTCCCTAATGAAAGTGACAGTCACCCCTTCCATTTTATAGAAGAAATGGTTTCAGAGCTAGGATTTGAATCCTGTGCTTTCTGCCTGGTAAACACAATCTTTTCAATACGCCACCTGCCTTTGATGGCTCCCCATCCATGGCTAAGATCCTGTGATGTCCAGTGTATTTAAACACTGGATTTGAAGTGATTTTTAGGTAGGTGTCTATGTGGAAAAGGTCCTGTGGAGAGCTGGACACGAGGACTTGGGAGTTGAGAGGGTGGTCAGGGTGATGGATGGAGCCTTGAGCACACTCTACCAAGAGATGAGGCCCAGGGTGCCTGTGTGACTCAATTGGTTGAGTGGTTGCCTTCAGCTCAGGTCATCATCTCAGGGGCCCTGGGATCGAGCCCTGCATTGGGCTCCCTGCTCAGCAGAAAGCCTTCTTTACTCTCTTCCTCTGCTGCTCCCCCTACTTGTGCTCATTGTCTCTCTTTCTCAAATAAATAAATAAAATCATTAAAAAAAAAAAAAAAAGAGGTGAGGCTCAATACCCTTTGGTCAAGATTCCCAAGATAGAGAGTATAGAGAGAAGAGGTCATTGTGGGCCGAGCCCTTCTTGTGTGCCATTGACAATTCAAGCCCAAGGGAATGGGACCTGCTGTCTAAGTAGGAGGGAATGGATTATTAGTGCATGTCGGAGGGACGCCTGGGTGGCTCAGTTGGTTGGACGACTGCCTTCGGCTCAGGGCGTGATCCTGGAGTCCCGGGATCGAGTCCCGCATCGGGCTCCCAGCTCCGTGGGGAGTCTGCTTCGCTCTCTGACCTTCTCCTCCCTCGTGCTCTCTCTCACTGTCTCTCTCTCTCAAATAAATTAAAAAAAAAAAAAAAAAATCTTCTCAGAGTTATTAGTGCATGTCGGAAGCCTGATTTTTAATCTCCATGAAATGTGAAGGCTTCTGTAGATTTTCAGATTCCAGATCGAGACGATGCAAGTCCAATGCTGAAATTGGAGTCTGCGAAATTCAGTGACTCAGGGTGTGCCTTAGCCTCTGAGTTGATACCTGGACACTGCTTCTCTCTAGCTTTCTGTCCTTCCACAAATTACCTTTCTATGCCTCAGTTTCATCATCTGTCAAATGGGGATAAGACTTAACTACCCCATTGGTTAATCATGAAACTTAAGTAAAATGATGGACATAAAGTGCTTAAGCAGTGGCTGACATGAGGTAAGCACTTGGTGTTTATATTCCAATCAGTTATTAAATCTAAGTAAACCCCAAAGGACCACAAATGGGATAGTTTACTGAGGACACTCACTTGTCTAAGAATTCAGCTTACTTTTTTTTTTTTTGAAATTAAAATGCATAACTGATGATACCTTTAGTTAACCAAACATTTTAGCTTAATATTTCAGTCCATTCTGTTGCAGCGTCTAGCCTGCATCTATCTACTTTCTTTCCCATTGTAATGCTCGGTCTACTGCAGAATTGAGGCAGCATGAAAAGAAGGGCTGAGCTAGTCACGCTGCCTGGGTTTCAATTCTGTCTTCGTCCTTTGCTAGCACTGTGACCTGGGGCAATTTGCTAGTGATTCCAAGGCTCTGTGTCATTCTTACCAAGTGGAGATAGTAGTGATACCTATCTCATTAAGGTTCATCGATCAGATGAGATTACAGGGTTAGAGAGCTTGGAACAGTGCCCCAGGACCTCCCACCTGGTAAGCATTCAATAAATGGTGATGATAGCCGTATCTTGTAAAGCGCAGGAACTTAAAATGCCTCGGGGTTCTTACTGTATGGATCGGTGTTAATTATATAACCCTGTACTTTGTATGCATAATCTGTGGACAAGTCTCTCTGTTGAGCAAGAGACTTGTGTTTTGGGAGATGACCATGGGAGATGGCAGTCTGTGATGCTCCTGAAACTGGAGGCAGGACTTAGAGCTATGCCTGTCTTTTTGGAGAAAGTCTAGGCTTTCGTGAGTCACTGCGTGACCTTAGGAAGTTTAAGAAGTGCTAGCAAAGGGGCGCCTGGGCACTCAGTTGGTGAAGCATCTGCCTTCAGCTCAGGTCATGACCTCAGGGCCCTGGGATCCAGTCCTGAGCAGGGAGCCTGCTTCTGCCCCTTCTCCATCGCTTCTCTGCCTTTTGGCTAAGATCAAGTGCTCACTCTTTCAAATAAATATAATTTTTAAAAAACGAGTGTTAGCATAAGAACCTGGAATGGAGCCTGAGACTCTTAGTGAGAAAAACTGAAAGCATAGCCAACAGTGGTTTCAGGAATAAAGTTTTTTTTTTTTTTTTTTTTAAATCTCCTATAGCCAAGAGTCAGAGGTGGGTGGTCCCAAGACCGGTGCAAGTAGTTCAAAGATGTTATCCAGCCTCACGTTCTTTCTTTCTGCTCCATGTCATCCTAGATTAATTGCTCCGTGGTCCTCTGAGAGCTGCCATAGGAACACGTACCATATCCTCCTATAACTTCACTGAAAACAGAAGGAAACCAGGGCAGCCAGGACGGACCATAGTGCTTTCATTATTAGTCTTTTTTCTTTTGTCAGTGGTGGTGAAAACAAAAACAACCAACAATTGCCCAGAAGGAACTCCCACAAAGCGAGATACTCCCATCCCGGTTTCTCTTCATTTGCCAGAACTGAATTTTACTGCCTCTTCTGGCTGGAAACCGAGGCCAAGAAACCAAGGATCTGGCTTTTCAGTATCTCTTAAGGGAGAAGCGGGCAAGGGGAAGAGGCTTGTAGGTTAACAAGTGTTCTAATGTCAACGCACTAATGAAAATGTGAGGGTGTGGGGGCTGCAGAAATGTCACATAAAGCATTCGAACTTGTGGGGGAGAGACAGTTACTTGGTTAGAAATGGGCAACGTCCAGAGAAAGGAGCAGGAGCATTGGGAGGGCTTTCAGTGCCTTCAGGTTGCCTTATCCCGTAAGCGGGCATCATTCATCAGTGAGCAATATGGAGGACGTGCCTGGATTCCAAATTTGTGGGTAGAAAAATTGCCACGGAAGAGTCATCCAATTACTCTTGTTTGCAGCTGCTGATTCTGACCCAGATCTGCCCTCCCTCCCCCCCCAAACCTCCCATCCTCAGCTGCTGATACTAGCTCTGGGGAGCGGGACCGTGTGCTCTGCCAGGACAAAGATGCCCATTTCCCCTCTCTCCCCGCCAGTCTCCAAACAAGCTGTTCCTGGAGAAGGGCGGGGAGCATGCTCAGTAGTAACAGGTCCAGTAATTATAAGCCGCCCGAGGGCCTTGCAACACTTCTAAAGATTCAGTAAGATCTGTCACTCCCCCTGAGAGTTTCCCAGGTGGAGGAGCAGGTAGGGATCTCCAGTGCTAATGATGTGGAGGCCTTTAACCTGCCCATGTTCCAGGGCGTGGGTGGGGGGATGTGGGACAGAAGTGAAACAGGTAGGCATGGAGTCCGCATGACTGGTGGTGATGGAAGAGCTATTTTTTTTTTTAAAGATTTTATTTATTTATTTCAGAGAGAGAGATCACAAGCAGGCAGAGAGGAAAGCAGAGAGAGAGGGGAGGAAGCAGGCTCCCTGCCGAGCAGAGAGCCCGATGCGGGGCTCCATCCCAGGACCCCGGGACCATGACCTGAGCCGAAGGCAGAGGCTTAACCCACTGAGCCACCCAGGCGCCCTGAAGAGCTATTTTTAATGCATGCGTTGGCAAATCGGGTGATGTGGAGGGGCAAGCAGAGAACCCATAGAATTGTGATGGTGCGGTCATATCAGAGGGGAAGACACTGTACAAAATCCAAGTCTGGCCCCATCTCCTCAGTCTTTTAGAGACTCAAGAAGTGGATAAACATTTATTTTTTAAACATATTAATCGGCACATAAAAGGTTGAAAGTTTAAGAAGATATTTATCATTTTAAGTCGAAATGCCCTAAATTACTAAATAATGATTATCTCCAGTAGAGAGCAGAAGAATAGAATAAAATCAGTGAAGAAAGCCTTTCTACATCTCCCCGGGTAGCTGGGGAGCACCTTCCAGAGGTAACTGGGACTGATTCCAGAAGGCTGAGTAGGAACTTGCCAGGCTTGTAGAGGGACATAAGCAGAGGTCGTCAAGATGAGTTTTTATTGTTGTTGTTGTTGTTTTGTTTTGTTTTAAAGGTAGGGCATTGCAGGTAGAGGAAAAGCATCGGAAGGGGATAAAGTTGTAAAATGCAATGAGCATCTGATACTTTGTTTACCTAAGACTTCTCTCCCCTTTCTCAGAAAAAAATAAAAATTAAAAAAAAAAAAAAATCCCATCTTCTTCTGGAGATGTCTGTTTGCCATCTCAGTTGCATGGCTGGATTTGAGCTCGCATTCAGCTCCAGCCTTGCCGACCCAACTGGCTGGTCTGGGAGCATCCTCCCTGGGATTTTTGAAAGCTGTATCGAGAGCTTTCAGTCCACTCACCACTGGTGATAAATTGAGAGACTTGTTGATGGCTCTGAGCCTGCCATTTCAAAATCCTACCTGCTGTGAGAGACCAAAACCCAGTTCAAGCACGCATAGGTGAGAGTGGTATTGATTATAAAATCTGCGTAAGCATAGGCCCCCTGGGTCTCATTTCTGTGTTTACAAAAGCAGACTGGCTGCTTCCAAATGGTGGAAATCAGGATCAACAATGAGTTCCTTATCCCACTTTTCCCTGGGGTTGGGGAGAGGATAGGAGACCAAAAAAAAGAATAAATAAGGAAGTCTGATAGAATGTTAGAACTGGGTGTTTCTCAGAAATGTTTGTGTACCTGTAAATGGGCTGGAAACCTTCCTCTCACGCAGATTTGCATTCCACCAAGCTCCTGTGTGACACTGAGGCTGCTGGTTCAAAGGCCGCCCTTTGAGTGACGGAGTGCACAAAGGGCACGTCTGAGTTTGGAGGAAGTGGGGAAAGCTGGAGCCAGGTCTGGTGGTGTGGGAAGTGAGTTGTTACTTTCATTCCGGTGATTAGCATAGGCCTCCGGGGTTGACCTTTGAGCCCACTTGAAAAAAGCCTTTGCAAGGACATGATTTGAAAGAAGTACACTCTTTCCTGTTTTAAGCGCATCTGCTCACTATGGCTGGGTAACGAATTACCCCCCAGACTTTGCATCTTCAAGCAGTGGACATCCTTTCTTCCCGTTTCAGGGGGTGGCCTTGATGAGGGAACAGGAGGCTGGCTGAAGACAAAGCAAAAGCTGGCGCCTTGCACCCCCCTCTCCACCCGCTCCCCTCCGTAATACATGTAGCATTCCTCAGGCACCCCTGACTGCCATAGACAATAAACAGATAGTCTTGCAGAGATCACAATCCTGCAAGACAGGAAGCTCCCTTGCTCTACAAATGTCCTGGAGATCTACAAACAGTGAGGTTACCTTATCAATAGCACGAATTTCCAGAGGCAAATGACTCTCAGTTCCTCAAGCCCTAATGTCTCCCTCCCCATCATAAACGAAACTGGAGGAGGCTGAGGTAGAAGGGAATGTAAATGATAGCAGGATCATAACACCCCACCAAGAATCTCCCAACTACCTTGATGTTAATGTCTGGCCTAAAGAAGACATTGATCAAGCCACAAGGGCAAGGCCTTCTCCCTGCACCATGTAGGCCCTCTTTAACATATGAAAACTCCGTTGAAACCTCCCTTCCCCTCACCTTCCCCCAACCGCAAGGTATATAATATATAACCTGCCATCCCTTACAACCTGGGGCAGCAGCTCTGCCTGCCCACGGGTCCTGTCCCCGTGCTTTAATAAACCACCATTTTGCACCAAAGATATCTCAAGAATTCTTTCTTGGTCATCGGCTCTGGACCTCAGCCCACTGAACCTCACCTACGTTCTAGAACTTCATCAGCCTGAGCTGGGTGCCCTTGCTTGGAATTTCTCACGGGGCTGCCATCAGGGCTTGGCCAGCGCTGCTGCCACCATCTCCCGGCTTGCCTGCCGCATCCCTGTTTCCAGGCTCACTCCAGTGGCTGCTGGCTGAAGCCAATTCTTCACGGCCTCCCTCAGTTGGTCCCCACAGGGGCCTTTCTGGAGGGCAGCTCACAAACATGGCAGCTGGCTTCCATCAGAGCAGGCCGACGAGAGGGCAAGAGATGGCCAGCAAGAAGCCGGCCAGAGCCCTTCCGTAACCTAATTCACGAAGTGACTTCACTTTCGCCATGTTCTGATGATTAGAAGTGAGCCGCTAGATCCAGCACACACTCAGGGAGATTCTCAAAGGCATGGATGCCGTGAGGCTGAGTGGTGGGGGCCCCTTTTCGGGACTGCCTACCACAGCATCCATTTGCCTTTGACCCCAGAATCGGGTGGCTCGTGCTTTTTCTTATACAGGTGGGGGTTGTTGCCAGTTTGTCTGGCAAAGAGGATCATGGGAGTTTCTTGGCTTCCAACAGAAACCAGCCTTGGCCCAAATGGTTCCGACTAAGCTAGCGTTGGCTTTGGCTGACCTTCAGCTTTTGAGTTGGGTCCAAACTGGTGTCTTCTTTTCAAGACATCCAAGCAGAGGCTGTTAGGCCACCTGAGAGCCTGTGGGCAGCTGAGCTTTGACTGACCCCTGGCCATTTTACTGCTGCCGGTAGAATTGCCTTAGGAGCCTGCCAAGGAGACAGATGCTGCTGCTGGAGAAGCACCTACTGTAGGTTGGCAGATGTCTGGTAATCGCTCTCCAAGAGAAAATAAACTCTTGACGAGAGGGAGAAAAGGGATGGTACCTGGTAGAACCAAGTGCTGCAAAGAAAGTGGAAAAGATACTATTAAACAGTAGAAGACAGTTGTATAGATCTAAAGTTGGGTTCTTTGAAACCATGGACCAACTCAGGAAATGCTTCTTGTTTTCCAGACATAGACCAAAACATCATGGATTGAATTATGTGCAGAGGACGTCACCTGTTCCCTCCTGTTCCTTTTGCAGTCCTGTTTTTGTTTTTGCTTGTTTGTTTTGCAGTAGTGAGAATCATTGTTTCCTTCTGGCTTAGAGGCTTATAATGCAGTAGAAACCACACTGGCTTAGACTGGCCGTAGGTTCCACCATTTTCCAGTAGGGGATTTCAGCTTTTGACTACAAGCCTCTGTACTGTCCTCTTTACATCGGGGTAGTAACAGTTCTCCCACAAAGTGGTTTTAAAGATTAAGTTAAAACAACATCAGGAAGATTTCCTTGCCATTTGGTAAATACTTAATAAAGGACGTCTTTAGAGCTGCTCTACTTCAAAGAACAGCACTGGCTGGAGCTTTTAAATATTCAGTACTTCAACGTGGATGGGGAAACCAAACATGATAGCAAAGTGTCCCGTTCATGCCTCCAGTCATCCTCCTGGCCACCCATCCAGCCAGGAGCCACGGAGGAGGACCCTGTGACTACACTGTTCTCATCACAGTCTCCATAAGATGAACTGTCAGGAAACTACCTGCCCTTAAGGGCTTAGCTAGTCAGTGATCACACGTGGTATTGATGTGTTTTAGATGAAATAACTACTGTAAAATGAAGAGAGGTTGAAATGAGAGACACTGGTAGGAGGGGTGTGGAGAGGCTGCCGTAGGGTGTACGATCTGGGAAGGGCACTTGAAAGAAGTGGAATTTGAGGTGGAGACTTATGAGACAAGAAGGGACCAAGAAAAGGAACAGTGTGCAAAGATGCAGAAGTGCAAAGAACCGAAAGATGGCGAGGGTGGGCATTTCCCAGACTGGATGGGGTATTTATAGTTATGCCAGGGGGGCAAAAATTGGCTTAAACAAATTTGGGATTTCTGGTCATCGAGGGAAAAGGGGTTTCTTCATCACAGGATCTTGCCGAGATTTTAATACACTAATATTCACTGTATTTTTTTTTTTCAAGTAACTGAGGACCACTGTGTTAGGAGTACTTTCAAAACTGTTTAGCCATGGGTTGGTTTCATCCTGCCTTCCATCTGTCTTTCCCTTCATCTGTCCATCCCTTATTTGTAAAGAGCATTCTTTTTAAAAAATATTTTATTTATTTATTTGACAGACAGAGATCTCAAGTAGGCAGAGAGGCGCAGGCAGAGAGAGAGGGGGAAGCAGGCTCCCCGCTGAGCAGAGAGCCCGATGCAGGGCTCGATCCCAGGACCCTGAGACCATGACCTGAGCCGAAGGCAGAGGTTTAACCCACTGAGCCACCCAGGCGCCCCATGTAAAGAGCATTCTTTTTTTTTTTTTTTTTTAAGATTATTTATTTATTTATTTGACAGAGAGAAATCACAAGTAGGCAGAGAGGCAGGGAGAGAGAGAGGAGGAAGCAGGCTCCCTGCTGAGCAGAGAGCCCGATATGGGGCTCGATCCCAGGACCCTGGGATCATGACCTGAGCTGAAGGCAGCGGCTTAACCCACTGAGCCACCCAGGCACCCCTGTAAAGAGCATTCTTAAGGAATAGAAGGTTCTGTGGGAACCCTTGGGAAATGGCTCAGTGAATCTGTGAGCCTCATATCGTTCCCTGATGGAGAAAACCATCAGACCCTGTGAGCCTCACAGGGTGAAGGAGCGGTCCCATCGCCTTTGAGACTGTGTCACACCTGCACAGCTGCGGGCGACACTCCAGGTTAGGTGGACTTCCCAGAGCCTCATGGCCCCAGCTGCAGGTTCCACCCATAGATCCTGGGACCTGGTTTTGTTTTTTGTTTTTTTGTTTTAAGAACTCTTGATATTTTTATATTTTCAAAAAAAAAATTAAAGCAAATAAAGACAGTTTTGGTCAAGTTTCTCTTGGATGGGAAAATATTTCCTTTTAAGCTCATTGTCATTATTCAGGATGTGCATCTGTTAAACGATGGCTCTGTGCTCACAGCTCTAGGGAGATTTTCAGGGGTTGATAAATGAGTAGATCACAGAGGGAGCAAAGTCATGCTTCTTCTTCTTCCGAAAGGCTCATAATCCTGTTTTTGCTGAAGAACAGCGAAGTTACCTTTTTTGAGTAGTAGCAATAGTATAATATCCAGCGCCCCTGCGTGCCCGCTGGACACCAGGCGTGGTGCCCAGTGCATTCCAGATTAAATCACGAACGCTCAGAACATGGTGAGAGGAAGGTGCCATCAGCTCCATCGTTTGGTTAAGGAACCATGGCCAACCCGGCCGATAGCACAGCACAGTGCCTTGGGGCTCACAGTACTTCTAGGAGCACCCCCCTCCCCCAGATGTTTTAATTTCTTTTCAAATCAGAAAAAAGATGAGCTGTAGCCATTGAATAGAATTAACATTTTTTTTTTTCTTTTCCGTGGAGGAAGGGGCTGCAGAGGGAGAAGTACTTGGGGCATCCGGAGGTCACAGTGTGAGGAGTGTGAAAGGGCTTGGGGAAGTTGGAGTTTTGCTCAGAGCCCCCAGGGCAGACAGGCACAGACCAGGCCTGAACCCCTGTGCTTTCTCGCCCACGCCCTGAAGGCTTGTCCTTAGCTGGCTTTACCCTACCCTCTCTAACATTTCATATAAGCATTTTTTTCCCCGAGAAACAGGAGGTGCCCAAGAAATGGGGCCCTGCCTCCTTAATTTTCATGGCCAGTGTGCTCCTGGGAAATGAGGCAGAAAGGCACAGAACCTACTTTTCAGGGGACCTTCCCCCCAGATTGTTGAACAGACGCCCAGTCCCATGCTGGGTTGTGAGGAGGGAGAGTGTCCTTGCGAGTCAGACTGTGCCGGTCCTGCCTTGAGAAAATGGACAGTTCAGTCCTGCAGAAGGACCCCTGTTCAGTTAGACCAAGTGTGGACCAGGCCTCTTGGATGCCTCAGATAACGTGCGAGTGGAGAAGCAGGTGGAAAGCAGCGGTGTGGGAGTTCAGACACAGGACTCTGCCCACCAGCCACTTCTGCCAGTTAGCATGTGCGGTGAGTTTGGCCTTCGTTTCCCAGAGCAAGAGTCCAGTGCAAACAGGGGCCCTTTTGCATGCAAGGCACAGGGCACCTTCCTCCACCTGCCCGTGTGAAATGGAGTTTTAATAAAGCCTTTGGATATGATTCTGGGTATCACAACAACTCAGTTGGATCCCGAGCGCATTCGTCCGTGCCCTGCTGTCTTTGGCAGAGTTCCTCATCAGGAAGAGGCTTCTGAATTATTATAGAAGGTAATTGCTTAGGCAATATTATAATATGCCCTCTCTTGGAGTCTCACTTTCCCTCCTGGTAAAATGAAACTCGTAGATCATTTCTAAACTCTCTCTTAGCTTTAGATTCTAGCTTCTGACCAACTGCCAAGTGGAAGGACTCCCAGGTTAGGGGCTGGGGGTTTGTTGTGGGGATCAAGTGAACTCATGGATGGATAGATACTACATAATCTCATTTACCTTGATTTTATTTATTTTTATTTATTTATTTTTTTAAATAAATATTTTATTTATTTATTTCAGAGAGAGCATGAGAGAAAGAGAACACAGATGGGAGGAGGGGTAGAAGGAGAAGGAGACGCAGGCTCCTCCTGAGCGGGGAGCCCCGTGGGGGACTCGATCCCAGGACCCTGGGATCGTGACCCAAGCCCAAGGCAGACGCTTAACTGACTGAGCCAGGCAGGTGCCCTCTATTTACCTTTATTTTAATGGAGAATCATAGCTCTCAGTTGCTGAGGAAGTAGTGTGAACCAGGGACTTCACATACTTTTTTTTTTCTGTAATAATAACACAAGAAGATAATGTTATCATTCACATTTCAGAGATGAGGCATTTAGGCGGTGAGGTGAGAGGTGAAGTGGCAGTGAAGCCCGGAATTCAGCTTGGGAGTTAACCTCACCTCAGTGGTCTCTGTGGTTTTTGTCCTCCTCCTCCTCCTCATCACACTATTGCTGGCACTGTTTCACAGTCAACTGGGAAGAACGTTGGAAAGATGCATAAGCACAGACAACATACCAGCACGGTCACGATCCAGTAATCGGCTTGAGCTGAGGTGTCCGCTGGTGATCCTCACCTGGGTATAGATGCTATCGGAGAGAAGCCGTGTGAGTGGTCCAGGGAGAAAAGCAACCAGAAAATGTTGGCTTCTGATGAGTTAAACTGAGTCTTGATTTATTGGGGGCAAGGTCCAGTGCCATAAACATGTGCTGATCAGCATAACTGATCTCCTTTCCTCTCCTTCAGGGGGCCCGGAAGCAGGAAGCCTTCCCTTTGAGAAGGGGTCCCCTGTCATTCTGAGATACTTACAGAGAGTTTGAGGTCTTTCTGTCTCTCTCTCTTTCTTTTTTTTTTTTTTCCCCCTCTTAAAGTTTGATTCTCTAAGTCTGGGAGATTTGATGACCTAGATGGCTGCCTCAGTTTCCTTACAGGATCATACCTCTGGAACCCAGACTCACTAAGAGAAGCCAGACAGCTGTCATCTCAGCACCCTTGTGTTGGGGAGCGTGCCCATGTGGACCGCCCAACTGTTACGTGGGAGAGAGCACTTTGTTCCACTGTCCCGTGAAACACACTGTGTCATTAGGACAACCACAGCCATCACAAGGCCATGTGGCCCTTCCCATGCCACTTTTCACTGCTAGCCATCGATTTCCTGGGGCCATACCACAAGCAGCTCAGCATTGTAAGGCCTTTGGAATCCCAACGACCTGCGTTCAAATCCTGCTTATAGCCCTGCCTGTGTGTTCCTGAGCAAGACTTACCTCTTGCATTGGTTTTTGTCTGTAACATGGAGCTAGAAATATTAAACCCCTGTGGTTGTTGCGTGGAGGAAGACAGACAATGCATGAGAATCCAGCATTTTGAAATCATCTCAAGGGATGATTAGGGAGTAGGATTAGTGGGGTAGTGAGATGAGATTATTATTGTTCTAATTTGCAAATGGGGAAGTGGAACCTCACAGAAGTTTCAGTTCTCCCAGGGTTGCAGGGCTAGTGACCCACGAAGCCAGTTCTGAAAAACCAAGCCTTCTGGGGGTGCCTGGGTGGCTCAGTGGGTTAAAGCCTCTGCCTTCGGCTCAGGTCATGGCCCCGGGGTCCTGGGATCAAGCCCCACATCAGGCTCTCTGCTTGGCAGGGAGCCTGCTTCCTCCTCTCTCTCTGCCTGCCTCTCTACCTACTTGTGATCTCTCTCTCTGTCAAATAAATAAAATCTTAAAAAAAAACAAAAACAAAAAATAAAACAAAACAAAACAAAAACAAAAAAACCCAAGCCTTCTGGGCAGAGTAACTGCTAGATTGTTGTCTGCTTAAGAGCCAAGACCCTGTGGTTCTGTTTCCAGGGTCTGGCTCTGGTCTCCGGCTCTTTCCCCTCCCCTCTGTTCCGTGCTAGCCACCTTACTGCTCTTGGAAAATACTCATTTCTGCCTCAGGGATTTGGGGCTTGCTGTTCCTGCCCGAAATGTTCTTTCCCCAGATCACTATCTGCATGACATGCACCTTTACCTTCTAAGTTATGCCGTATAATCTCCATCAAGATATTCCTTCGACTACTCATTTAAAAAACATCTCCCTTTCCAGCACTCCTCATTCCTCTCTCCGTACTTACTTTTCTTCATTGCATTTCCCAACATCTGATTTACTCTATACTTATTCCTTTTATGGTCTGCCTTCTTCCTGCTAGGACAAAAGCTAGAACCCCAGGACAGAACAATGCATGGCAGACAGCCAGCAGTCAGTAAATGAAAGGACGTGTTGATGGAATGAGTAAAGAAATGCATTTGGAGGAGAGGGGGCCAGTGTTTGAATGCCCTTTGCCCCCATGACATTGGTGGCAGAATACTTAACTGCTTCTCCGCATGTGATCGCACTTGCCAAGCCCCTTCTCTGGCAGTCACTGTGACTCCGTAATTGTGATCCCAGCTGTGTACTTTGTCCTTCCTTCTTTGTGGGTGGCTCTGAGCTTCCACAAGGGCCGGGACAGCTGTCTCCAGGAGCTGTGCTTTGTAACATGACCACAGGGGTAATGTAACATTTAATTTAACTTTTTTTTCCCCCGTCTCTGAGTAGAGCTCTTTATTAGAAATTAATTTGCTCAAGTTGTTAGATTTTGTTTGCTTTTATCATGCTGAGGTTATTTCCCCTGGGTCAGGGATGGTTCTCTGAGCTCTTTCCTGCCTGTGCCTCGAGTTCTAGGAAAATGCTTTTTAGATGGTCACTCTGAGTAGCTGAGTTTTGGTAAATCATATTGTGAACGGAGGGCTCCTTCTACAGTGTGTGCAGAAGTCTGACCATCTTTTAATCCTTTAAAGGTTCTCTATATGCTTTTTGAAATGTTTCAAAAACAATTTGTTCTTAGAGTAGGAATCCTGTAAAAGTAATGGTGTTAGAAATGATTTAGGAATGGGAGCTATGGCAGTGCTTTCTATGTGCTTTCTGTGATATTATGAATGGTGTACACGTTGGATCACTGTGTCAGAAATGGACGAGGGGTCTGGTGACCTGGTTAATTGCTCCATGTGATTCGCTACCTGGATGACATTGGGCAAACCATGCAGTCTCTTTAAGACCTGTTTCTTCACTGCAAAATGAAGACTCCAGGCTATTGGTTGAGGGGATACCCAAGATCCTGTCCAACTTTAAAATTCTAGGCTGGACACTTAAAGACGTTGGACTTAATTTGGATGCGGCTACTTATGGCCACCGGAGTTCTGGTCGCACACCTGTCTTCTCTGGGGCCCTAGTTTCTCGTCTTTAAAGTAACAATCAAGGTTCATATTTACTTTGTGTCTTCCCAAGGTTATTAAGAGAATTTTATTGGGACACATCTTTTTTAGCTGTAAAATCCTATTAGAAGCGACAAACTTTATTATGATTTTATGGCAATGTGCCAACAAAATGGTGGGATGAAAGTGGAAAGATGAAAAGTACTGTACATCATGTTGACAGTTTTTAAATTGTGCTTTTAAAATATTGGTTTTACATTTCACCTTTGAATATTTTTTTCCCCCACCTTATGTCTTAAGTTCTTCAACTTGGGGAAGGGATGTAGCTTTCATGAAGTTTTTCAAAGGAGTATTAGATAGCCCCATTTTTTATAACTCTGTTTTTTGGTGGGTGTTTCCGCCTGGAATTCCCGGGGGAAGAGATCCTTTCCTGCTTCCTGTGATCATATATGCCTTCCTCCTCAGATGGTATTAGCAGGTAATATCTAGAGAGTCACAGGTGTTTGGGGAATGACTGTTTGCAGGACTAGGTGGTGGCCTTCTGGGAATCACCGGTTAATAGGGACCTAATTAAGACCAGCTCACTTTTTATATCTGATCAAAAATCAGGAGTAATTCATGTATCAATTTGGCTTTTGGAAGCCAATGAGTATTAATTCTGTTATCTTTGTCTTGATCTTTGTATCCTTCAAGAATACACCTAATTTAGGCTGTAAATTTGAATAACCAAAGGCTGAAGGTCATCATTCCTGGGGAAAGACATCATGATTAGGATCAATGGCCCCACAGTCATTGCTCCTGGTGCTGACACACAGATACAGAGATTCAGCCAATGGGGAACAGAGGAGAGGCCTAGAGTCAGCACATAGAGTAAGAAGTGTGGTCTTGCCAGCTGGGAACCCCCAGGGGTGGGTTGGGACCTGCTAACATACTACCAACAGAGCTTGCCCTCTCACTATCTCCCTATCCTGGCCCCTACTCCCCTCCCCAAGATACAATTTTAACCCTAGAGCTGGTAATCTATAAGGAAACATAATACAGAATCAGGAGTCAGGTATTTGCAAGATGCAAAAAAAGACTTAGCATCCAGAAGACGTGGATTCCATCCTCTTTTCTAGCTTGAGAAACCTGTGGCCCATCTCCTCTCCTTGTCCAGCCATGGTAAAGGAGGGATCATAGGCCTACTTACTGGGTTGTTAGGAAGATGAAATGAGTGTGCAGAAAGGAAGGGATGTATGGAACTGTGAGGGTCGTTGGGAAGGAAATGTCAAACGAATGCATGGATGGAAGGGAGACCTGAGGGCAGCCCTCCTAAGCAAAGCTTAAATCCTTTCCTTTGACTGCTGCTGGATTCTGCTAAGGAGTCTTGTCCTCCCATCAAATGAGCCTGGGAGGTGAGTGTGGAACGGAGGCAGCCCCTTGTTTGGGCCTTAGGCGTCCACCTCCACACGGAGCTCACACCAGCTCACCATTGCTACCCCAAAGAGAAGGCAAACGGAATTAATGAAGAAATGTCAGGAAGGCACTTGAGGGCTTTTAGAATAACTCACATGTTCCATTCACATGTGGATGTACAGAACTGCCACAGTTGTATTAGTAAGCATTTTGTTGTGTTCATTATTAGTCGTAAAGACTTTAACCAGAGTCCATTTAAAAAAATCCTGTTGGATGTGCTTAAGGAAATGAGCATAACAGTTCTTATAAACTTTGTCTAGGAGAAGGCTACCCAGCATCCTCGTACTTGGCAGGCAGAAATTAATCTAAACTGTTTTCCAAATTTACCAAGTGCTTGACTGAATAGACAAGGAGCCTGGGGGTATTTCTTGTGGGAGTGATGAGTTGTGAATCCCCATATGAGATGTGTGTTTAAAAAAAAAAAAAATGGGTCTGTTTAAAAGAGGGAAGAGAAGCTTCTGAATATATGGCAAAACAGGTTATTTTTAAACTGAGGCAAAATAGGATTGTGGGGATTTCAAAGATTCTGTGATTTTATTTATTTCACGGTTTATTTTTGTGGGACTTTTTTGCATCTCATCCGTATAGCCAGGGCAAGAGGATGTGCGAGATAAATAGAAGACCGTCTATGGCCTCCGAGCCTTCGTGCTCATGAAGGGACAAGAAACAGGTGGATGACAGAAAGATGACTTACGCGAGACAGGATGGTTTGGTGGAAACGTGTTGTTCAGGGTCAGGTGGACTTGGGTTCTAAATGGGACCTGGGCCTGGTGTTTCATCAGTTCTGTACCTCCGTTTCCACCGCTATAAAATGGGGATAATGCTCCTTGCCTTCCCAGATTGTAAAGATGAATGAGATGAGGCGTGTACAGCACCTAGCGCAGACCACAGCACGCCGTCGGTTCTGTTTCCCTTCCTCCCCTTCCCCCTCCCATGTTCTGCTGCCACAGGGAGGCAGGAGTTAGGAGGTTCCTGAGGAGTTTTGAAGAATATGGGCTGTGGCAACATTTTTCATGGAGGAGGGGCTCTTCCCTTGGACCTTGCGCTGGCTCTTTTCTGCTGGCCCTTCTAGGTGTTACCCCTGCTCTTCTCTCCCTGTCTTCCTTCCTCCAGAAGGCTCACTGTGTGGACAGTATCCACAGGCCGCCTGGCCCCCCCGCCTCTTCTCCCAGTAGCCAGCACTGAGTCACAGCAGTAGGCCAAGGGGCAGGAAGGAGGGGAGTGAAGTCTTTATGGTCTGTTCTTTTTGGCATTCTTCTGGCACAGTTGACTGGGGCCTGCTATATCCTAGGCTGAAGGTCAGTGCTCCTTTCAAGGCAACTTTCTCTACCTTCTGTCTGGTTCTGGTCACCTCTCCTTTCTTTCCCCCCGTCAGGCCCAGGAGAAGGGAACAAACAACTCTGTTCTCCTGTCCATAGGCTACTGCAGTGCCCTGTAGGGTTTCCTTCAAACACAGCTTACCCTTGTGTTAATGATCTCTTTACGGACTTCTCTGGAATGGTCCACGGTTTTGACTTTGGCATCGACTGACCGGTGCGGTGTAGGATGCGGGCTGAGCTGGAGGAGGCGAGGAGGTGCGGCATTGCATGACCAAGGCGTGTTCCAGGGTCTGACCCACCTAGTGTGGCTGTAGCCCTTAGTCCAAGTGAGGAGGAGCCCCCGAGCTGGGAGTTTGGGGAGGCATGCCAGACGGGAGCCCAAAGGTCAGGTTACATCAGCATACTCGATTTCATATCCTAGCAGAAGGAGTTTTATTAGGTTATTGTTTCCTGATTCATTTTGACAGGCAGGTATTGCAAAACTAATAGGCATGTAGTATAGGAAATATCAGAAAATTTCCCCTTTTCCTCCCAAAGAATTAAATGCACATGAAATCGTGGGATGGGAAGGCAAACAATGTGTAATGACTATGTCCTGTAGTACCAGGCAATTTGTGTATATTATCTTAATTATTCTGCTCAGCAGCCATTAGGGGTAAGGTTTCCCAGCTTTACAGAGACAGAATTTGAGGCTCAAAGACATCAAGGGATTTGCCCAAGGTCACACATCTGGGACTTCATGGAGCTGTAATTTGAAAACCAAGGCCAAGTCTGTGAGACTGTGATGTTCATGTGATTTTTTGTTTGTTTGTTTGTTTTTTGTCTTTGTCACAGTATGAATCATGATGTCTTTAAGGGTTCAGGTGAGAGATAACGGTGAGTATTTCTCAGGCTCTTCATTATAGGGCCTCCTAGGAAGGAGACGGGCAGCCTTGTCAGGCCACACACAGCAGGGAGGAAGGGAGGAGTTTCTCTGCCGTGGCCTCCAAGAGAAGGGGGTAAGAGCTCATAACAGTCCCCATCCTGGCTCTCTCTCAGGACTGGGTTCTCTTCTTGCCTTTGCACAGGACCTCCTTCTCCCCTGCCATGGGGTGCCCTCAGTGACTGCTTCTACTGAAGATGATCTGTTTCTCTCTCTTAATTATATAGATATTTTTCTACTTGGTGGCGTCTGTTCGTCTGTACTTGGGCTCGCTCATCCCGGCTGCTCAGTTGTTCCCTTTTTGCTGCCTCCTGGCTTCTCCCTGTGTGTCTTTTCACTCCTGGTCCCATCGCCGCTGGGCAGAATCTGTATTAATGCGATCAGATTCTTGAGAGAGAGAGAGAATGTGTGTATTATCACCTCTGTCTGCTTTGGCTCTACCTCTTCCTGCCATGCCAAGTCGTGGCTGCTCGGTCAGCCGGTGGATCGTCCTTGGCTGAGGAATCGACTCCTGGTGCAGTCAGCTGGGATTTGGAATAGGGAGTGGATATCTGCGGGGCCCATTTCGTCATCCCCAGTCCGTCCTCTGCCCCCCCAGAGTTCGCATCCAGCCCAGATGCAGGCTACGGGCAGGGTGTCTGCAGTCTTATTAGTTCACAGGCTCAGATCTCATCGAGACCTCATCTGTTCAAAAGCACAAATTCTTAGGATCTAAATCACCTAAGTTATATTCTGATGATTAGGTCATGGGCATCTTGGGGCAGGGGACATTTTCCCACCTACTCACTGCCCTTACCCATACATGAAGAGCATTTTATGTGGCTTCTGTTGCATGGTACCCACCCTGCATCAGGTGTGTGTATTCTCAGGGTCCTCCCATTTTACGGTGAATGCATTCAGACTTGGGGGTTCAGTATGGGGCCCAAAACTAGGGACTAGGGAGTGGGATCATGCTTGGCCCTGAAGATGCTCGTACTTACCAGATGTTGGCGAGCAGTCAGACCACCTGGGGGGATTTTAAGCATCCCAGTGGACAGGTGTCCCCTCACACCAGTTGAGAAAGAGTCCCAGGGTGACAGGCGAGCATCAGTAGTCCCCTAGCCCCTCAGGTGATGCCAGTGTGGGACAAAGTTGGGGAGCCTCTGCTCTGTCCTGCCTCTGTCCTTTATAGAGGCTGCTGTACCACAGGGAAGGGTGCACACTGTCTGGGAAGCCTTCCCCGTGGGGGGAGTTCGGACTGCCATTCTGAGGAGGATGGAGGGTTTAAGTGAGGAGAAAATTGCACGGAGAGGAAACAGCTTTCCGTGTTGGTGATTTGCTCAGTATTTGCCAAGTGTGATTGAATTTTTATGTGTCTGTGAGGAGGTTCAAATAAATACATTCACAAATCAGGAAACAAACCCAAAAGAGCTCCTTTGTCAGCGCATCCTTCCCTATTTACGGCTTCAGGAAAACATAGCCCCACGGTTAGCACTGTTGTGTGTGCTTTTTGTGAGGGAGATAATTGTGGAAATTGGGTTGCTTCCAGTCAAGTGCAGATCCTTTTGTGGAGAAAATTTGAGCCATCCGTGTATCCCATTTTACGGTAATTGAGATTGAACTAGCAAATCATTAGGAAGCAAAGGAAGATGATGGGCCCTTTTTTTCTCCCCATCAAAAGGAAGGTGGTAAAAATGAGATGTTTGAGAGAGAGAGAAGAATTTTAGACATGAGGGAGAGGAGAAAGCATGCAACCGCTCTCTTGGCTCTCTGGGCGGGGAGAAGTTGGCACCTGTTGGCAGCCATGGGAAGGGAAGGGCTGCCCCTGGAGGAGCCCACTGACAGCCCCTGTGAGCCAGACAGCCGGACAGCCGCTGGGACGTGCCAGCTTCCGGAGGAGCCCAGCCCCGGGACCACCCAGCAGACCGGGCCACTCGGGGACATAGTGCACACCCGCTGGGTGTGCCGTTTACAGGTGGCAGGCCCCTGTGCCTGTCTTTCCCCATTGTCAACTCTGAAGTTAATGAAGTGTAGCCTGTGGAAAGGAGAGTAAATAATGGCAGTATATATATAGTTCAGGTAAATCAGCACGTGAAGCTGCCAGATGTGGCGTTTGTTTATTTAAAATCCCCTTCACCGGGAGGGCCTCATTAAATACTTGTCTTTTCTTCCCGCAAGACCCCAGGGAATTGGGGAAGTTCCCCGTTCCTCAAACACGCGGTAGAGGGACCAGGGATGACAGAGGAGGGCTTTCCGTTTGTGATGAGCAAATAAACCGTGTGGCCTGCCTTTCCATTTGGCTAAGGGGTTTAAAGGAAGAAATCGGGTCCTGGCCAAAATGCCCCCGAAGAAGGTGCCCCGTTGGGAGGAGTGCTGGGGAAGAGGAGTGCGTGCCGCCTGAGGCCAGTGTCTGGCGTTGGGAAGGTGTGGCAGCCGCCAGGCCTTGACGTGTCTCTCAGTAGTGCCAGCCTGGAGCACAGGGGCTGCTGTGCACACAGTAGGTGCGAAGGAAATGTGTGTTGAATTGATTAGATTTCTAGAAACTGTGAACTAATGGCTGTGTGCTGAAGGAATTGGGGTACTTGCTGCTGCTTCCTTTTTCATGAAGATTCATTTATCTAGAACACACTTGGAAAGGAAATTTGAAGAGCATAAGCTTTTAAACTTAGTGGGTCCACTGACGCAGGCTCCCCAGGCTTGCTTCCTTGTTTTCCTGCCGCCAGTCCTGGCGTGATTCCTGGGCTAGCATCATCTTGGAAGGATCTGAACAGTGTCAGTCGCTCCCACCAAACCACTGTTAGTGGCCACCTGCCACCTGCCTGGTCGTCGCCCCCCATCAATGAATAATTTTTGAATCCTGCACCCTGTACCAGGGTATGGATTCTTATGCATAAGTTTACATACATGTGCTGTTGATCTAAAAATTTAAGTAATAAGCTGCCCCCCCCCCTTTTTAAAGATAAAAATAGTTTTCCATTGTTATGGCAGAGTGTGAATTTTTCACTCTAGTGGACTTTCTTCAGCATTCCCTGGTCTGCGTGTTCCCTGTTTGAAGACTGTGGGCCCCACTGGATCCATATTTTCCAGATGAAGAAATTGGGGATCAGAATCGCTAAGTAGCTCATGTGCCTAATGATATATAGATGATTGGCAGGAGAGTCGGTGTGATTCCATCCCATCCTCTGGGACAGTTTCCTGCTTTAGGTTCTCACCCCTCATATTTTTGTAAAATCAAAGGTGAGAATTTTAGGAGTTGGCTGAACGTGGGGCCCCAAGTAATGAAAACACTACTGGGATTATTTTAGGTTTATACAATTGTTTTTTCTGATACTCTTAAAAGTTGATGTAATGACTTTCCATGGTGCAATAAAAACTTAATGAAACTATGTGATCCATTAGTTAAATGAAATGTTCCTAAGTATACATTGTTGCTGTCACATAAATTCCATTAATATTGCTGAAACCTGGTTCTGACTTTTGTTAGCTTTGAATTTGATTAATCAAAGAAACACATTTTGTGTGCCTCCTATCATCCCCTTGCTGAAGGTTAACTGATAACTGAAAAATAACAGTGCTTGCCCTCTGGAACATAGAATTTTATATTCCCCAAAGTGCTTTCACATTAACTTTCACGTGTTCCCATTCACTTCATTCCATGAGTCATACCCACCACTATCCCATTTTATAGATAAGTAAACTGATAAACCATTTATATTATTAATTTTTTAATTCTAGAAAATTCTAAGAAAAGCCAAACCACCAGATAGCTGTAGAGTAAGATCCTACTTATTTATTTTTCACTTCAGTTAAAAAACAGAAATCATACTCTATTCATAGAAAATTTAAAATGACTTGGGTCACATTGTTTTGACCCTATTTAAAAGCAATACTACTAAATTATGCTTTAGTATTATACTTACAGCATAAATTAAGGACCACTGAAAATTCCCTGTTCAATTTTTTGTAGAGAGAGTGCTAATGTCCATGTGTTAAAAAACACAGTGTTGTTTTTATGAAAATTCCCCTTTCAAAAATTCCCCATTTCTGTTTCAAAGGGGAAAGAAAAGGCTTTATTTGAGCATGGACCTTGTGAAACTCTGAACTGGTCACTGATCACATTTCCTTCTTTGCTCTGGCCTCTAAGAATCTCATAGACAGTTTTATACCCTCTCTTCTGCAACTTTACACATTTTTCTGGGGCTCTATCCTAGTTTCTCCCCTCACCGTCTTTTCCAATTATTTGTTTCCCTTTACTCACTTTTCCTCATTAATTTATTTTGTTCTGTCACAGAGAATGGCTTTCTAGAACGCTTTCTGTAAGCTAAAATTCTTTTTGTTTTTTATTTTCTTACAATGGGAAGTAAACATAACCCAACAAGACACAGAAGGAAGATGAGGTCGCAGGCCAAGAGAGGTCTCTGACCTCTGATATTTTGGCCCTTCACACACACTGTCTGGCAAAACTGCCTTGAGTGGGTCTACGGTGGGGTGGTTAATTATGAACTTGGGGGCCTTTAGAGTTTTAAAGCCAGTGCATTATTTTTTCTGAAGGGTTTGGTCAAGACAGGGGTGGCTCTGTGTTTGCTGTGGCGATGGTGGTCTTTCATCAGTAATGAGGGTGCATTCTCCCTGACCAGCCTTCTGCTAACGCTCCTGTAATGTTTGTTCTTCTCATACCTCTAGCGGCTTTTAATAGATGTTGTCTTTGGGTTCCAGCAAAACATTACCCTTTCCTAATTTTATTGTCCCTGAAGAGAACCCATGTGCAGAATGAGCAAATTTTTGCCATCTTCCAGATGGGCTAGATCAGACCAGGTAGGCCTTGACATATGTTTTAAGAAAGGGAAAGTTCTGATGGGCTAAATCTGTAGCCCCACAGATGGAGAGGAAGAGGATGCCGGGAAGGCTGGCGTTGGCCAAGTAATGAAAGGAGCTTGCAGTGATCTATCGGGCAGGTAGAGGAAAAGTCTTGGTGGCCAAATTCCTGGCATGGAGGGCAAGTATGAAGAGGATGTCCAGAGCTCGGGAAGAAAAAGGCCTGCTCCATACAACCTTGGTCCAGAGGCTTCTGCCAAGTCAGGCAGTCTGGGCAGATCTGAGGTGAAGTTGGAATCTCTAATAAGAACTGACAGCCATAAACTAATTTTAACCTCAGCTAGCCTTGGGAATTAGAAAGTATGCCATCTAGGGAGCTGGAATGGGTCTGAACTTAAAAGTGAGGCCAGAACTGGCTTTGTGACATACCTTTGTGTGCCAGGGTCTGAGCTGGGATTTCTAAAAACTTTTTTTTTAGAATTTAGAAATAACCTCAAAATTACAGGAAAATGTTTAAAAATGATACTTTTAAGAACTATAAAAACTGCCATACCCTTTTCTTAGATTCAATTATTGCTAAAATTTTATCCCATGGGCTGTATTATTTGTGTATTCTCTGTGGATGTGGATACATACAGACATATGCATGCATGTACATATATAAGTGTATGATACATACAAGTGTATGTAAGGTGCACATATCTTCATCCTTTATGCTTAATCCATAACCTTAAGAACATTATCAAATTGAATAAATAACACTGATACACTATTTTTACCTCATATGTCATCTATATTCAAATTTGTCCATTGGTCCAGTAATTCCTTTTACAGTATTTCTTTTGCCTCTAGCACAGGATCTTCTAAGGTGTTGCATTTAGTTGTTATATCTATGTATTTTCTTTACGGATATTTCCCCAACTTCCTTTTATCTTTTATTACTGTATTTTTGAAGGATACACTCCCCTCCTCCCCCCTAATTTTTAAATGCGTGATGTTACTGGATTCCGGGGCAGAATGCTACATGGTAGTGATGTACTCTGCTGAGGGTGTTCCATCATCTCCATCTGTCCCTGCTTGTTAATGTTCGCTTGGAGAACCTAATTGAGGTGTTGTGCAATTTCCCATTGTGTAATCACACATTTTCCCTTTGCAACTGTAAGCAATAGGTGGGAAGACACTTGAAGACCAACAGATGTCTTCTCATCTAAAATTTCCCTGGAGTTACCACTTATGGATGGTTCCTGCCTAACTAAGCTTCATTCTGATGACTTCACAATGTTGGCTTTATGCCCCACACCTCCTCCGTATATCCCGGATAGTACCTGTTCTACCCTAAGCAAGACAGCCTTCCCTCCTTCCTCCTCTGATCTGTTAGTATCGATTCATGGATTGTTGGGTCCCCTCCCCCCGTGGTTTATTATTTATTACCATCCTTAAATGACATTGGTGTGTAAATTATTCCAGATTGGGCCAATGACTGTACCTCCGAGATGGCTTCTGTATTCTTGTGACATGCCCCCGTCATTTGTGTTTGTCTTGAGCACTTCCTTACTTGCTGGAATAACGAGATATTTCAGGATCATCTTTCACCGGTTCCACCCCAGCTCTGAAATCAGCCAGTTCTCCAAGAACCCCTGGTTCCATTTACTGGGGAATGGTAGTAAAAAACCAAAATCCAGGTGTTAGGGATCATGTTGTTCCTTGGGTGTCTTGGCTCCTGGACCTGTTCAGTGGACAGAGCTAGGAGATGTGTGCATATAAATGCATGTGTGTGTACATACATAGATGGATGTGTATTTCATAAATCATGAGTTTGCCGGAAATCTCCCATTTCCAGTCTATCCCCCTTGTATTTTTCCTGGCTTCATCCTTTCCATAATTTAATGTCTCCTCTTTCATCGTGAGAACTGGTCTCCCAAGAACATCAAAGAATTTACCCCTTCATTTAATCCTGTAGGATGTCTAAAATAGTTTTGTAATTTGCCCAAAACAATACCCCTTCCCAAAAAAAGCCCAATATAAGAAATTTGGGGGTTGTTTACAGCTCCCCCTGCTACAGCCCTGCCAAAGACTGAGTGTAAACGGTGAAATTCTGTGTTCATAAATTATTTGGATTAGTTCTTTCTCTCTCACCCCTTTAGAGACTGTTTGTGATGTTAATTTGATACAATTGGATTAATTTGTCTCAGTCCACTTCCAGTCTGAACCTTTCCCTCACTTCCCACCCCTGTGCATTTAATTTAATTTTTTTCAAATGTGTAGAACAGTGGGCTTCCAAATGGGGGAAATAACGCAAAAAGCTCGACTCAGAAGTATCACCCTTTGCCACATCCTTCCACCGGGTCACCTGGTCATTCCCCTACCCAGATGCCCCTGTGTAGTAAAATGACATCCGGGTGCCCTGCCTTGTTTATCCTGTGTTTCTTTATGTAAAGACAAGCAGCTATATGACTCTTTTTTTTTTTTTTTAAAGATTTTATTTATTTATTTGACAGAGAGATCACAAGTAGGCAGAGAAGCAGGCAGAGAGAGAGGAGGAAGCAGACTCCCCACTGAGTGGAGAGCCCGATGCGGGGCTCGATCCCAAGACTCTGCTATCATGACCTGTGCTGAAGGCAGAGGCGTTAACCCACTGAGCCACCCAGGCGCCCGTAGATATATGACTCTTTAATCTTCCAAATATTACATCCTTCGGAGTAGTCTTTCCATTTTACCGCTGAGGAAACAGGCTCTTCATCTGGATGGTTACAAACTCTTGTGCCTTGTTAATAGCCTGTTTGGGATGCTCTATAGTTTGGACAAAGAGATTAAAATGCCTAAGTCCCCAAACACGCAGGTTGTGGCATGCAGCTTTTAATCCCAAAGTTTGCCTTTTGGGAAGACTGCGTTTTCATCTGTGTTTTAAGTCCAGGTTATCTTTTTGGACTGGAATTTTCAGTGTTCCTAGCATATCACGAAGTGACATGCTGGATGTGGGGCATGGCTTGGAGGTTTTCTTGTTTTGTTTCTGTTTAATTTAGGTGAAATATACACAAAATAAAATTAACATTTTCAGCATGTACAATCCAGGGGTATTTATTATGTGTATGATGTTGTGCGACCACTGCCTCTATCTAGTTCCCAAACCTTTTTAGCACCCCCAAAGGAGATCCTGTACCCATGAAGCAGTCCCCTCCCCTCTTCCTTGCTTCCCTTAGTACCTCAAAACCACTGATCTGCTTTCCATCTCTCTATGGAGGTATCTGTTTTGGATCATTCATACAAATGGAGTTATACATTGTGTGACCTTTTTGGTTTAACTTCTTTCATTTGGCCCTCCTGTTGTCTTAGGCCATCCACACTGTAGCATGTAGCAATACCCCATTCCTTTTTTTGGCTGAATAGTATTCCCTTGCATGGACAGACCACATTTTGTTTCTCCACTGGCCAGCTGATGGACATCTGGAAGGCTTGGTGGGGAGGGAAGGTGGGGAGAAGAGTAGTCTGTACCCTGACCTGTGCTGTGCTACTTAAGAGCCGTGTGACCGTGGACCAGCTACCGACCGGCTTCTGCTTTCCTTTATTTGTTAAATGAAAACTGATAGTAAGACCTAACTTTTCAAGTGGTTGAAAGATTGAATAAAAGAAGTTCATAGTAGCATACCTGCCAAATAGCGGGCCAGCCTAAATGCTGGCTGTTGTACAGTAGGATCTTATGAGGGGGATGAGTGGGGGGAGAGAAAGCAGTTACAGTAGGTTTTTTTAGTATTTGTTTCTTCTGTTATGTATGCTTAGACCTTTATGCTGCTGCTGTTGCTTCTTCTTCTTCATCTTCTTCTTCACTTTTAAGGCCTACATGTTTTCTCTGCTTTGTTGTTTGGTGTTTTTTTTTTTTGCCTCCCTCTCCAGCGAAGTACCCCCACAACCCCTCCCCCCCAAACTCACTGAACACAGGATTTTACATTTAGAAGCAGGGCCCTAGACAGAATGCCTGTAGTGGAATGTTACATAATTCACATTTAGATTTGAAGAGCTCATTATAAAAAACCTGACACACTTCAGGAATATTAAATTACTGCAGATTGTGTGGAGCAAAGAAACATTATTGAAGCATTTCACAATTCTAGGCGAGTCTGAATTTAACCGATAGGGTTTCACAGCTTTTACTGGGGGAAAATGATTTCAGTTGTCACATGGTTCCTGGCCCTTGGGGGACTTTAATCTCTTTAATTACAAAGAAATGAATTTCCTAAATAATTTGGAGTTCCCTCACAGCATTTTCCCAACCTCTGGCTTTTGGAAAATTAAAGGGGATGCTAAGACCTGGGCTGTGGTAGCTTCTCTCCTTACTGCGGCTTCCTTATTGAAGTTTTTATATGAAATAATGTTGGTTTCCTTTCATTATTGATATCAGGGTGTTCTTCAGAAATGCACAAGCAATGCTTTATAACACTTGAACACAGTCTCCCAGTTTGTTGAACAAGCAGTGTTGGAGATTCCCCGGGATAGGGAGAGGTGCTGTATGGTGCTTTATGAAGTTGAAGGGGAAAACACAGCCCAGTTCCCATCCAGTTTTATGTAGGAACTTTTTTGTTTCTAAGGATTTTGTTTATTTATTTGACAGAGATCACAAGTAGGCAGAGAGGCAGAGAGAGAAGAGGACACAGGCTCCCTGCTGAGCAGCCAAGCAGAGAGCCTGATGTGGGGCTCAATCCCAGGACCCTGGGATCATGGCCTGAGCTGAAAGCAGAGGCTTTAATTCACTGGGCCACCCAGGCACCCCTATATGGGAACTTTTAAGAAGGCTTGAAATTGGGTAAAATCTATATATTTCAGCTCATTCTGTTATTTGTGTTAGGTACCTACTGTGTGCAAAACCAGCACGATGGAAATATCTTAGATTCTATCTCTTCCTGCAATGTCTTTACAAGGAAGACTTAACCTGCCTTAGTTTCCTCTTCTGTAAAGGGAGAATAACAGTATGGACCGGAGGTCATGCACTGACACGTGACTTTGAACTATTAACACAGGAAATGATTGGTGCCTTATCTCTTTTAAGCACTTTCCAGAAGGGGTGCCGGGTACTCTTCCAGGCACGTGACATGTGTGGTCACACTTCATTTCCACAGCGGCTCCCTGTTACCCCCATTACAGAGAGAGAGACACTGAGGCAAGGAGGGGGGTTGGGTCACTTCCTCAATATGCTGCGTATCAGCCGCTGAAGCTAGGCAGCTGGCCGAAAAGCGGATTGTAGCATAAGTAAGGAGAAATCCCGTTGAATAGAGAGATCAGAAAACCTTTCTGCCTACACTACTTTGACCTTGAAGGGTCAGTCGAATGTCAAGGCAGACTCGAGAAGAAAGATTGAAGAGAAAGGTTACAACTGCAAGTTACAGCTGGAGACGTGAGGAGGTACATCGCCTCCTTAGCAGACTTACATTTCCTTTTATTAGTTGGGCGGTTCTTTGCCAGTCTCTGTGCCTTTGCACAGCTGATCCTTCTGCCAGAAACAACTGTTCATTCATTTATTATACATGGACTTACTGAGTGCCTGTTGGTCCTCTCTCTTACCCAGTGGGCGTAAGGATCATTCTTTGAGACCCTCAGTATAGGGCTCCTCCTCTGAGAAGTTTTTGTTTTTTTAAGATTTGATTTATTTATTTGACAGACAGAGATCACAAGCAGGCAGAGAGGCAGGCAGAGAGAAGGGGAAGCAGGCTTCTTGTTGAGCAGAGAGCCCGATGCGGGGCTCGATCCCAGGACCCTGAGATCATGACCTGAGCCGAAGGCAGAGGCTTAACCCACTGAGCCACCCAGGTGCCCCACCTCTGAGTTTTAGTGACTCTTTCAAGCAAAGGAGTGTCCTTGCTCCTTTGTGTCCCAGTGTACCTGGTATCTGCATGTGTGTGTGTTCCGGTTGTGTGTGTCCTGCAGTCCCTTACCTGCCTGACATCTTCGTTAGACTGAGCACCTGTGAGCACAGGAATAAAGAGTCCGCACTCCTAGCCAGGGTGGCTGCACGCTAGCTGTCTCTTGACGTGAATGAGCCTGCATTTTGGGCCTGGCCCGCCGTAGGTTCTTCGTCACTGGCTGTGGCCATGAGATGATCAGTATTATTAAAAAATTTAAGTATGTCCATGTAGGACTTTGTGGCTCTGTCATCTCTGTCATCTCCTGTGGGATGTCGTCTTCTGTCAGGGGAGAGGCCGGGAAGTGGGGGGGAGGGCTAGGGGCGTGGTGCCGCTAGATGGCACAGGGTGGCAGGGAAGGTTCCCGTTTTCTGTCTTTGATTTCACGGACCCCATTCTAGGAAGACAGTTTGGCATTTTCCTTAGTTGTAGCTTTGGTTCCTATCGTTGAGACATCATTCAGGGCCAGCATCATTTAAAAAAAAAAAAATCGCTTTTTAACAAATGAGTAAACCCAAGTATCTTTGGCTGAGGTGAGAATTTCCCTATTATTGGGCCTTCCTATAATTTTACTAATTTTATTGTCTTTTTATTTAAGTATAAACACACAGTGTTCTGTTAGTTTCAGGTGTGCAGTGGAGTGACCCAGCTGTTCTCAGGGCTCATCACAGTTAAGTGTACTCTTAATCGCTTCACCTGTTTCACCCAGCACCGCCCCCCCCAGCTCCCCTCTGGTAATCCCCGGTTTGTTCTCTGCATATAGAAATGTGTTTGTTTGCCTCTCTTCTTCTTTGTTTTGTTTCTTAAATTCCACTTCTCAGTGAAGTCACACAGTGTTTGTCTTTCTCTGACATAGTTCACCCAGCATTATACCCTCTCTCCATTTGTAACAACACGGATGAATCTAGAATGCACAAAGCCTTCCTGTCGTTTTATGTGGCTTTTACATTAGACCTAGTTAAGCCCTCCTTAGTTGTCATGATTAAGAGGTTTGGTTTACTGTTCTTTTTGAGCAGAAACTGGCATTCAGGGTCCGCCTTTCTGGATTCAACCATTCTGGGTCTGTGGGATGAGCTCAGAATGGGCTTGCTCAGTTTAAAGACCCATTTCCAGCAGCTTTATCTTCATTTTCTTTAAAAATTGGATAACTAGGGAAATGTTTATTTTCAACTGAACTCTCCGATGTAACTCTCAGATAGATGGTCACTGGGAAGGATGGTTGACTCGACACCGGAGATACATTCATTCAGTTTAACTGAAATCAAATGAGATAATGTATGTGAACCCGTAGCTGAGGGCAAAGTATAGAGTAAGTGCATAGTAAATACGAGCTGTAATTGAAGTGGTTGTATTATCATTATTATCATTATCCTCTCTTCCCAGCACAGAGTCTGGACTTAATAGTACCTAGTAATGTGTGATGCATATTTATTAAAGAAAGAAAGAACGGAATGAGTGGCTGCCTGCTTCTTCTCTTTTGCTCCCCATATTAAATGCTTGTCTGCTCTTACAGCTGAGGAAAAAGCTGACATAAAAATTGGCTGGCTGGAAAGTTTCTCAGCCCCATTTGTCACCTTACCCTTGGAGCCCAATTGTATGTCAACTCCATGTCCCCGCTGATGCCTGGCAGTGAGGGAGAGACCACAGGTCACTTCCCTATGATCTGCCTTAGCCGCCATGGCTCTGATCAAGCTTGGCTGATGGATGGGTGCCCTGTTGTTGGAAATGTCTCCACGGGGTTGCTCAGGAAATACTTCTTTGCTGTATTTTCTGGGTGGCATCTACTGCTTCAAAGCAAGACACATGGAAAACAAGGAGTTGGGCTTTGTCCTTGGAAATCCAGAGTTTTAAAGAGATCTGTGTCGAGTTATGTACCTAGGTTGACAGTCCATGTTTCAGGTAGACCTGTCATTCCCTTTGCTACAAACTCTGTCGTTGGCTTGATGACATCAAGGAAGCATTTCGTACACAGAGACCAAGGTTTTCCTGGTTTTGTATGTTTGACAGTCTGTTTTGCCACCCCCCGACTAATTTCTGTGGAACCTCACAAAGGTGATGATTCTGAACGTTCTCTTGGCTTGATTCGCAGCGCTCGGAAGGAGTGAATGAGATGTGCAGCTCGGAGCGTTGTTTCTGAAGGGAGGAGTCGTTGTCTTGAAGAGGAGTCCTCCATGAGCCTGGCCGAGGCCCGGGATCTGTGTGAAGTGGACTAAGGATTTAGTAGGATGTCAACTGAGACAGAACTTCAAGTAGCTGTGAAAACCAGCGCCAAGAAAGACTCCAGAAAGAAAGGTAGGGCTGCTTTGTTCCTTCCTTACTGGCTATTTGTCTGTGCAGTGTTTTATCTCTGGAATGATTTATAGCACTGTCTTTGTGATGGCATATGTTTTTTAATGGGCGCTAGCATTATTTGCTGTTTTCTGTACTCGCAGTGTATATTTTAATGGCTCACCATTATGCCTTGGGTAAAATCCAAAATTATTTTCCTAACATATAAAACCCTTCCTGGTATGCCTTCTACCCATCCCTCCAGCAAGCAATGTCTCTGCCTAATCCTCTCCCCCGCGGCACCCCACCCCCCCCGCGCGCCTTATCCAACCTTGTTTATCCTCCAGGCATTCTGTCTCTTGGGGTTCACTTTCACAGGTTTCCAAAGTTCTCAAATTCCAGCAGCACCAGAATCACCTGGAAGGCTTGTTAAAACACAGATGCGGGGTCTCATCCCCAGAATTTTGGGGTTTGGGAGGTCTGGGGTAGAGCCCACCCCTGCATTTAGAACAAATACCCCAATCGTACCGATGCCATTGTTTCAGAGTCCAGACTTTGGGAACCACTGGACAATTAATCTAGCGCAAAATCCTTTGTCACTCCCCGCTTGTTCCTAGGCTGGCTCCCACTTAATCTTCAGGTCAGTGCTTTCCTTCCTCCCCGCACTGGGTTAGTTGTTCTTGTTTGTTTTGCTGCAGGAGCACTTTGTTAGAATCTCACTTTATTCAAAATTTCCCGTGTTTTTGTTTATGGGCTGGACCAAGCATTCCTGCAGAGCCGGACCTCTCCTTCTCCCATCAGCTCCAGCACTTGGAACGTGCTTGACCCCGAGTGGGCACATAGAGACCTGCTAATGAGGACTGGCATGCGTAGTATGATAATGAAGTAACTCTCACCCTCAGTAACTCTCACCCTCTCCATGTTTTCTGGAGAATTGGGTCCCATGGTTTTATGACCATGCCTTCCAGGATGTCTGTCTCCTGGTTGCAATTAGGCGTAAGCGACTTCGTGCTGTGTGTTGTCTTTCTCTCCCTCATCTTCTGCTGCACGGAGGACGATTAATAGACTTCTCTTTCAGGTCTTGAAATCTGTCAATATGGGCTTGCAAACCAGGATGCACTCAGTTGCTTTGTAGAGGCAGTGATTTGTTTGAGACACTGCTGTGCCTGCCCCGTCATGTTTCCTGATGGTATTTGTCTGACACTCTATAGGAAACAAGGGACATAAATGTAATACACAGGCAGTTCCCAGACAGCCACAACCTCAGGAAGGATGGTAAATGTTGCTTTGGATGTTTATTTGAAACACAAATATTTTGGAAGCAGCCTATTTTATTTGCTAAAACTTAATGTAAACCTTGTATTTCATGCATCATGGTCTAAGAATAATAGAAGGAAAGCAAGTCAGTGAGAGAGCAGGTCTTGGGAGAACGGCTACATGGAGAAAAAAGATTGCAGAGCATGATAATGCACTAGAATTCAAATGCTTTTTCAGTGAAAACTGACAAGTTATATTTTTGCTTCAGATTTAACCTTTCCACTAAACTTGTGCTCTTGAATGCTTAATGCATTAAAAATTGTATCTTACTGAATATCTTTTCATTCTTAATTTTAAAATGCAAACCAGGAGCTTTCTAAAATGAGGATTCAGGTTTTCAGAACATTGGCTTGGTTGAAGATTTGGGATGAGAGTATGAAGGTGACTTTTTAGAACCTCCTCATCTTCATGTCTTACGGGACTCTAAAATCAGCACGATACATAACGCAAGGAATATCTCTTAGTGAGTGGCCAGTACCATGGAGCCTGGACATGCAGACCTAGATTCAAATTATAGCTATGCCAGCTCCTAACTGTGTGACCTTAGGATGTTACTTAACCTCTCTGAGCATCTGTTTTCTCTCCTGTAAGTAAGGATATTATATTAAAGTTCAGAGGCTTACTATGAAGAATAATTGAGATAAGACAGATTAAATACTTGGTATATTACTTGGCATTTATTAAAGGATCAATAAAGAGCCTTTTTAAGAAAAGATTTTATTCATTAATTTCACAGAGAGAGTGGGGGCGGTGGCGGAGCAAGCACCAGCAGGGGGAGAGGTAGAGGGAGAGGGAAAAGCAGGCTTCCCCCTGAGAAGGGAGCCTGACTCGGGGCTTGATATCAGGACCCTGGAATCGTGACCTGAGTTGAAGATTGATGTTTGACTGAGCCACACAAGTGCCCCAACAAAGAGCCTTTATGTGTGTTTTTCCTCTTCCTTTTCCCTTTTTTTTCCCCTTTTCTCCTGACCCTTCTCTCCTTACTACTTCTTATCTCCTTTCTTCCTGTCCTCTCTCTCCATTTCCCTCCTCTCTTCCTTTTTCTTTCTTTTCTCCCATTTCTGTACTCTCCTCCTCCTCCTCCTTCTTCTTCTCTCTTTTTTAAAGATTCTATTTATTTATTTGAGCTAGACAGAGAGAGACCACGAGTTGGGGAGACGTAGCGGGAGAGGGAGAGTTAGACTCCCCGATGAGCAGGCAACCCAATGTGGGACTTGATCTCAGGACCCTGCCGAAGGCAGCCGCTTAACCGACTAAGCCAACCCACTCAGGTGCCCCTCTGTGCTCCTCTTCTTCTTCATTTTCATCATCAGCATTATACTGTTTACTCTTACCCATTCTAGAACCAAGGGGATCTTAAAAAGTATATAGCTGATTTGTCTCAAAGTAAGATTTTACAATTGTTCTTAGCTATGTAACAGTGATAAACCATATGCGTTCCTTATCGACTTCTCTGGCTCAGGGCATTATGAAAGCACATACCTACATGTGAAAAGAGAGAATGTGGGTGCCTGGGTGGCTCAGTGGGTTAAGCCGCTGCCTTCGGCTCAGGTCATGATCTCAGGGTCTTGGGATCGAGTCCCGCATCAGGCTCTCTGCTCAGCGGGGAGCCTGCTTCCTCCTCTCTCTCTCTGCCTGCCTCTCTGGCTACTTGTGATCTCTCTCTGTCAAATAAATAAATAAAAAAAAAAAAGAAAAGAGAGAATGTGCTCATAAAAGGATTAATTTATTTCTTACTATTCAGTTTTCTCTGTGGAACAAGAAGTATTCCATTAAGCAAATGTTGCTGACTGAGCCAAAATATGTAGAATTTTAAATGGAAATGTTAACAGTTTATTTATTGATCCAGGTTTATGTCTTTCTTTCTGATCCTTAAGTAATTCTTTTTCTTGTCTTATTGCATTAGCTGAGTCTGTCAGTACAATATTTAGTAATAGGAGGTATTCTTAACTTGATCTTTGATTAATGGAAGTGCTTCTAAGTTTCCTTTAACTGTGATATTTGAATTTTTACTAGATTTTTTTTTCTACTTTTATTGTTTTGGAAGTGTTGTTGTTTTTTAATAAATCCTGAATTTGGACATTGAATTTTGTCATATGCTCTTTCTATATTTATTTCAATGCTTATACATATTTTTCCTCTTAGTTTATATCGCAGTGGATTTTACTGATAGATTTTTCTAGACTTCATTTCTAAGGTAAATGTTACTCTTTCATGACACATTTCTATATATGGATTTGATTTTTTGATATTTTACTTAGGATTTTGATATCCATATTCATCAGCATGATTAGCATATAACTTTCTTTTCTTAAAGAATCTTTGTGCCTGGTATTAGTTAAAGTTTTTAATTTCATATGGTGATTTTTTTGGTGCTCAGGAAATACTGAATGATATTTTAGCCCTTTTCTGAAAAAAATGGTTTTCTTTCTGAAGTAATTTTATTTGACTTTTTAGAAGGTATATATTCTTTTAACTGAAAATTAAAACAGAAAATTAAGCATGCCTAATCCCATTATTCAAAAATAACGGCTCTGGACTGTTTTCAGGATGTGTGTTTGAGATCAAACTAATTCATACAGTTTCATATCCTGCTTTGTTATTTGACATTATATCATAAGTACTTTTCTCATATTATTACATGATATTATAGACTAGAGAGGGTGTTTTTGCCCCTGTGGCAAGATTTAGATGGTTCCTGGGGCAGATATTTTATTTCCTAAAAGAGAATACCTGACAATACAGGTCATCTATCAAGAGTGAGAGTGGCATAAAGAAAAGTTAAGAGGCCCTTTAGAATTTCTCACAAACGTATCACCCGCTTCTTTAACCCAGGCTTTTGAAAGGAAGTCAGAGAGTTTCCAACACAAGTCACCCGGGGGCATATTTCACCATAAAATGCATTTCTCGACAGGCCTTATAGGAGACGTAACTGGAGTATTCACAATTCAAATAAGGAAGACTTGAACGTAGTAAGAAATAAAGTTGCTTTCTTCATTTCATTTTTATTGGATTGTGTTGCTACACATGCTGCTTATCCAACGGTGCCTATTCCAGGAGTGGAGTTGATGGAGGACGGGAATATAGATTTTCAGGTTCGTTACCTGACATCAAAGGGGCAGAACAGCTGATGCGATTCTGGTTATTTATAAACCCCGCACCAGGCCACCCAGTGGAAGACTGTGAGAGAGGAAGGGTCTCAGGTGAGCAGGTGCAGAAGTCTTTGGGGACAGTGCCCGGGGACTTCAGTCAGCAACACCTGGCAGCCGAGGGTGGTAGAAAGAGCACTCACTTTGGAGCCAGACCTGGTTTTGAATTCCAATTCTTTTCCCTCTTGCTGTGTAACCAGAGCTGGGTTATTTAGCCTCTTAGAACCCTATCTCAATGAGTGTGTGTGTGCGCGCGTGTGCAAATAATACCAGAAGGGTGGGAGGGGCATCGTGGGTGAAGGTCCAGCGTGGGAGCCACAGCGTGGCAGCTGCCTGCTTAGCGTTAGTTTTTCTGCCCTTTTCCTTCTGAGATCATAGTTCAGCACTGTCTCCTGATCTTCTAGAAACACTTGCAAATAAGCTTACTCACTTTCCATGTATTAGAGTTATGTCCAAGGATCATTAGTTAGAAAAACAATAATAACAACAAAATGCTACCTTATTTGCTCCCTAAAAGATTCGGCCCCGAGCATCCGAGCCCTGATGGGTCTAGAAGTTTGTTGTCATATGGCACATGCATTAACTTTGGAGCCCCAGCAAGCTGAGTTTTAACCCTGGCTTTGTGCCTTAGTAGCTGTGTGAACTATTGGGAAGTTTCTTTTTTTTTTCTTCTTCTTCTTTTTTTTTTTTTTTTTAATCTTTTTATTTTTAAAATTTTATTTATTTATTTGTCAGAGAGAAAGAGAGAGTACAAGCAGGGGGGAGTGGCAGGCAGAGGGAGAAGCAGGCTCTCCACTGAGCAGGAACCCCAATGCAGGACTCGATTCTAGGACCCTAGGATCATGACCTGAGCCAAAGGCTTATCCGACTGAACCATCCAGGCGTCCCTATTGGGAGATGTCTTAAAATTCTGGTTAGTTTTGGTTAACGAATGGTTTCAGTAATGCCATAGGGGTTCTTATCCTTCACTTGGACTGTTAGCCCTGGAAACTATCCTGTTAACTAGGGCTTACCCCTGAGGAGCTTGTAAAGTGCCATCACATTCATCATCTGATTGGATCCTTGGGACTGGGGTAATTAATTAAAAAAAATTCTTATTATGACGCCTGTAGTTGCGGAGCTGCTGTTTCCCTGCCTCTGCCTGCTGCTCTTGCCCTGCAGGGGTGCTGTCTGCCAGCTGTCAAGATCTTAACCCCGGGCTTCTGCCTCAGGCCACTTCCGCTTTTCCAGCTTCCGTTTCCTCAGGCACCAAACGGAGGCGGAAATTAGATCCGGGCAACCCAATCTGAAACCTGGAGGAAGCATTAATGAACGAATGAGGTCTTTTGTCCACAAGGATTTATCCAGCCCCGGCGTGAGCCCTGACGGCAGTCAGTGTTCTGTGGGGAGAGAGAAGTTTCTGGAAAGGAGACCCTGACTGCAGGCAGTTCATGTCGTTGAAGACCTTCCACCTCAGGAGGCCCTTCTGATTTTTTATAGTCTCATCCTCTCCTTGAAAAGACCTGTTCTCTGCTTTGCAGCTTTGATTCATTCTCATCCTATCACTACTCAAAAGTTAATGTTTTATTTTTACCCCACACTCATATCTGTTCCTTAAAATATGGCACGTTCCTCCTAATAAAAAAATTCTTAAACTCTTTTCACGGCTTTTCTGACTTAAAAGCAAGTGAGTTTTCATCTTCATAAACACACGTAAGACAACATTCTAAAGAAACCTGAGTCAGTTCTCTAGAAATGGAGAAACAGAAAGGGTTCTAAGGAATTTACATTCAGAGGCTAGCTAGAGCCTCTTGCTCACAGATGAGCTTCTCGAAAGAAGGACTTGCCGCTGGTCACTCCTTTGGGTAGTGGCAGAGGCAGGGCTGGAGGCCAGGAACGGCTTCCATGGCTGGTGTTCCTCCAGCTTCTTAGACTGCAGACAACTTAACCTTCTTGGGATTGCCCTCTTGGCTGTTTGTTCCCTCTTCTTTACACTGAAGACTCCTGGAAGAGGTCCTTAGAAGCGGATGAACTTAAGTTTGATTTAAGACTTGACACGACGTCTGCTTGCATGTCTCAGGCTAGCTATCTAACTTTCTAAGGCTCAGCTTCTTGATCCATAAAACAGGGACAAGAGCACCTATCGCAAAGTGCTGTCGTGAGGATTACATGAGTGAATAAACCTACGACACCCAGCACAATTCTCTGTACATAGACTCAGGATGAGCAACTTTCCTTTTTCCCTCCAGCACCCCAGCTCCTCACTCAGCCTCGAGAGGCAGCACGTCTCCTAGTGCTGTATGACATCAGGGAAGAGTAGAAGGCGCCCTTTCCTCCAGAGGCACCTGGGGGCATCCCTGAGAAGAAGGAACTGGTTCATCTTCCAGTGGATGCTTGTTTCAATAATAATGGGCAAGGTGGTCAGGAAATACAAAGGAGAACGGACCGTGTTGTTAAGCTATAGATGTTTATTAATAGCCATCATTTGTATTGTGCTTGCTGCGTGCAAACCATTTTAGATAAACTGTCCCCAAGGAGCCCAACTCGTACATCGCCCCATGGAACACATGAGAAAATAACGTTCAGAAAGATCAAGAGACTTGCTCTGGGTCACGTGGTGTGTCTGCATAAGCTGGAAAGCCCCGGGTCTGCCAGCCAGTAACGTCTGTGTGGTCTTCCCTGAAAACATGCTCTGGGTTTGCCCTGTGCCTTGATGCTGGAGGCTGGTGGTTCCGACAGAATTACAGGGGGGCTGCACTCTTTTTTTGGCAGGGGAGGCACGGAAACCGATGAGGCACATCACACAGATTTATGGCACCATTCTGCCTTGGCAGGATTTTGGATCTTGGTGTGCTAATTGTTCTCTCCTGACTCTGTGATTTGCAGGCTTTGGAAATTCAAAATCCAGGATTTAATTACATGATGACATCAATTTCTCTGAGGTTGATCCATAAAGCTCTGGGGCTGAAGGGCTTGGGAGGGAGGGAATACCATTTTGGGTCAAGAAGTCCAGTCCTTTATGGTAGGACTGGCTGTCAGATTGTATGATGTGTTGTGGGGAGAGAATTCTGTACTCTCTGTGAGCACATGGTCTTGAATTTATTACAGGACACATCACTCACTGTGGCCATTCCCTGAAGACATACTCATTTCAGGTTTCATTGGTGACTTAGTTCTGGGCTTCAGTTTAACTGGTTCCTTTCTAAGAAGTCAGGCTTTCTTCAAGCCTTCCTTCACATCCCTTTCTTCCCTGAATGTGTTGTATAACCCCAGCAGCATACCAAAGAGGATAGCCCCCCAAGCAAGCCATCTGAGTTTTGGTCCCTGTGTCTTTGTCACTTGGCCTTCTCTTACCCTGAGCCATACCATGCTTCAGTTCCCAGAACTCACCTCCGGGACACCTGTGTGTCAGCTCCTTCTACCTGGGTCATCTTTCCTGTCTCTTTACTTGGCCAACTCCTGGTCAGGACCCAACAGCCATTTGTCTGAGCCACCATCCTTAACATTTTGAGCTTCATAAGATTCTCGATTAATCGCTGACTGTGAGCCCTGGTGACCTCCTAAATGCCTTCCAAAGCTGTCCATGCTCTCTCCTCACGGCTCCTCTCCCAAGGACAGTCCAGGCTGCCTTCCTCTGCCATCTGGATTGTTCTCACGCCCCTACTAAGGGGTTTGCGGGTTTTCAGTGTTTTCCATCTCCAAGCTGTTTGGGACACTTGGAGATCTGATCACGTCTCCCCTCTGCTGCAGACCCTTCAGGGAGCAGCTCCGAGTGCCCCCAGGGTGACATCCACACTGCTTCTCATGGCATCCCAGGGGCCGCACCTGGGCCGTCGACGCCTCCTTATCTCTCTGGTCACATCTCTGCACGCTGTTCTGCAGCGATAGTCCATTCTGTGGCACAGGGAATCAATTTCATTTCCCTGATTATACCATATGATTGTTCCTATTAAGGGTTTGGCAAGTCCTGTTTCTTCTCCAAAGAATATGTTTTCCTTTATTTCTTTTCAGAGCTAACTCCGCTTATCCTTTAGTTTCAAGTTCAGTATGACTGTCCTCGGCATTGTTTTGGTGCCCCCTTACAGCCCACGCCCCGATCCCCAGCTGCAGGTCATGACTCTTTTGCTCTCAGATGTCTCATGTTGCTCACTGTTACATATTTTCAGTCGTCTTTTTGTTCCTCTGTGTCACTCATGAGGCTGGGAGTCCTGCGACGGCAGGGACCGTGCCTGTCTTGTTAATAACCACATCATTTCTACCACTGAGCTCGGTGCTGAGAGATGTCGGTATGCAGCAGTGTGGGCGGATGAATAAGCAGGTGAACAAATGAATTTATGACAGAGATAAGCCTCCTTCAGCTGGATTTGTGGGGGGTTCCCTAGCACCCTGCACGTTCTCAAGTCATCACACTTGCCATGGTTCTCCTATCGGTTTTGGCTTATTTTTCTGTCTCTACCGTTAGCCCTGAGTTCCTAGCACGGCACTCAGAACATGGTAAGTACTCAGTCAGTGTTTGTTGAGTTGGTGCTCACGTGGTGGGGCCGGGGTGGGGAAATGATCTGCACAAGGAGAAAGAAAATGACAAAACACAAGCATCTCCCCGAAGTGCTGGCTCTTGGGATTCTTATTATGTCGCCTTGAAAATTCCTACCATTCTGTGAACTACTTCTCCTTTTGTGATGTGTGTCCAATCACGTCTGGTGCCGTAATTTAGCATGATGTGGGCCATATTGGTAGTAAAGCTATACGATTTGCCATATTAGTTCATCCCACTGCTTCATTAAGCTCAGTGTGCTGCCCGTGGCCGTGGCTGGGCTTGAATTTTGATGTTGGGAAGAACAAAGCCCTTTACATTATCCCTCCAAGTCCCGTGAGTCAGGTAAGGGCACATGCCTTTGTGGGGCTGGAGAATGTTCATCTTTGCAGATAATCAGCATATGCCCCAGAGCGTGGGGTTTTCTTATCCACGCGGTTTGCTGAGTGAGCAGACGATGTTCCAAGGTGTGCTGGGATTTCAGCAACCCCCTCCTTTTGCCGCAAAGCCTCTGGGTTGGTCAGAGTGCATATGTTGCAAGACTGAGCAATTCCACACAACCCATCAGGAGAGTACATGGAGATAAAAGATAGAGGAGAGGTTTGCTGGGGGTGAAATGTTGTTTCATTTAAGCTTGAAAACAACCTTTGGACAAGTGTCCCCGTGTTAGAGGAGAGGCGACTGAGGCTCAGACAGATGAACAGCTTGCCTGAAGTCCGCAATGTGGAGGTAAAGGAACCCATTTGCGGCTAGATCTCTCTGATCCCAGGTCCTGTCTACATGCTTCACACTAGACTAAGCTACTCCCTACTGAACGGTGTGCCTTCTTACCAAATACCGAGTAAGACTTACACTGAAAGACATCATCCGACACTCTTAGGTTGCCACGGCCTTACCAAGAGGAAGGAAGGAGGGCAGAATATGTGAGACAGTAGGGAGGGGAGTTGGAAAGGCAGAGGAAGCTCTAGGTCTTCACTCCCCTTCTCTGGCAGGTGGGAGGTTGCTGTACACAAGGGTTCCCGGTGATGGACTGGGAACATTTCCCTTTCTAAGGAGAATGCCAGTTATTCTGTGTTTTCCAGATACAAAACGGTAAAGACTAGGTGAACTTGAGGGACTTTGTGCGCATTCACCAGAATGCAATTCTAGCTCATAATTTGGAACAAGCACTCCAATTTTGCAAATGCCTCCAAATCGATGAGTCGTCCCATTAACCCATTTCACCTCCGAGTGGGCTTCTCTGCATCAGAAATAATCACGACAATGCTGGTGAGGAAGGTAGCTACTATCTGTCCGCGGTGAAAAAGTGTCAGACATTGCATTTGAATGCTTACATGTATTTTCTCCTGAACGAGACCTTGAGGGAGCTCCTCTTTTTAAAACCCCAAGTTTACAGACAAGGACATGGAAATTAAGGAGGCAGGACAGAGTTCCTGCCATGACTCCTGACCTTATGCTCTGAACAGACCTGTAGTTTTGCCTCACTCACGCATTCAGCAGGCATCACATGTGCCTTATGTGCACCTGGACCTTCTGAACATATTGACTTGCTTGGCCCTTTTTGCACACACGTGAGTTTTCTCCAGCTTATTCTCTTCTCTCTGTCTGGGGGGAAAAAAAATCACCTGAATCTCAGCTCACTGCCAAGGCCTGCCTCATCCCCTTAGACCCAACTCGGAGAGCACGTCCATGAAGCTCTTTCTCAGCATTCTCTTCCCCCATGAAGCCTTCATTCCCCCATGATTTTCAGCATGTTGGGTTTTGACAAAGTTTTTCATCCAGAGAAAGCTTTTCTGTCTTTCTTCCATCAACCTGAAATGCACTTAAATACCTCTCTTCCTTACTAGATTGTGTTGTAAGTCGAGATGTGATGGCAGGGACTGTTGTCTTGGGCATTGTTATATCCTCTTGGAGCTGGGATGAGAATTTACTGAAGAGTTGTCAGTGTGTAAGATGGGAAATGACATTAATTACACGACTACTGTGCAAGCAGAGAGTACGGTGAGAACACAGGATTTGATGAGGTTGGTAAAACTCCCATTTTACAGATGAGGAAACATCAACTAAGTTCAGAATATGTCCAAGGTCGCCCATCATGTAAATGGAAGAACATGAATTTTTAAACTTTGCTCTCAATGATCCAAAGCCCAGGCTCTTTCTGCCATATTCGCTCTTTCCCAGCAGTGGCCATCAAATAAAACCCCAGCGAAAAGCTCAGTTCCTGGGGGTCTGTGTCCTATTGGTACGTGGCAGCAAGATTTGCAATTTACTTTTACAAAGAATTTATATATCATCATTGTAGATTCACTTCCCTCAGATGGGGGACTGTCATCACTTGAGTTTTTCGGTTCCCCTGACTGGTGATACCGCTCTAGGGAGAGCTTGCATTCCGATTGTTAAACCAGAGGCAGGAAAAGCCACACAGGAACTCTCTACCCTGGAAGGAGCCCAGCAGATGATGAATAGCAGACCTGAATCTTATCATGTATTTCAGGATGATGTACGGGACTGTTGGAAACTGCCTTTGACAAATGTGCACGGGAAGGGGAATTATCTCCAACAATGAAAAATGTTCTTATTATGTGATCCTAAAAAGGATCAGGACCCCTATCATTGGGAAAATGATCATCCCCGTATCCCTTATTAACAGCGATATGGAAGCATGTGCTAAAGACATTGGACGTTGGGCTGAAGCTGTGATGGATAGCCGTGAGTGCTGGATCACGTTGGACTTATGAAAGGTAGCGTGATGCTTGATAGCAGGTGGGAAATGTGCAACTCGCTAAGGTCGCTTTTAGCCCTTGCTTCGCGAGGCTCTGCAAGACTTGTTCCTGCTATCTTAGCCAAGTACCCAGAGGCTTTTGGTCAGGCCCAAAGCTATGATTCAAGAGTAGGAGGTATGCGATACACGTTTGTAGGAAATAAAACCATTTCCATAAGGAGGAGAAGACAGGCATTTTAAATATTTAATCTTACTTCATTTTCACATTTCACACGCTTATGTGGAAACCTGGAGTCATAGAGATTCACCAGCCTACCCGAGGCTAGAAACTGGCAGAGTGCAGATTTGAACCTGAACAGTTTGATTTCAAAGTCTATACGCTTTGCAGACCATGGTAGTTTTCAGTAAATAAGCTCCTGGTTGGAGTTCAGAATAATAGACGTAGAAACAACCGAATGTGTATGTGAAGTGCGTACTGCAGGCCCTAGCACAGGGTAGCTGTTGAAGAGATGCGAGTCTTCCTGCCTTTCCTCCTTCCCTCTTTCCCTCCTTCTTTCCTTCATTCCATGTTTGAGTGTTTGAGTGTTTTCCAAAACCAGGCAGAGTGTTGGCCACAGAAGATTATAAACAAGTCCTGGGCTTAGGGAACTTGAGATCTCTCCCAAAGACAGACAACTAAGAAGCAATTAGAGTTCATTACAGTAAGTTGAAATCCCAGAGCAGAGATAAGCAACCACCCAAGGGCTTCCCAGAGGTTGTGCCATTTAAATAAAGATTCTTGGAGTGCAGATTTATTACTTTTTTCAGTTCAATGGGTGCTTTGTGAAATGTCTTCTATTATTATAGACACTGTCTACCCATTAGATTTAAATCCCTAGTTGTGGAAAATAAATCCTACATTGTCCTCTCGTGAAAGGAAGATCAGCAGATCAGAAATCTTGCTGGGCCAGCCACGGCCTCCCCCCAACTTGACTTCTAGAGTAAACGGCCTCTCAAGTTGTACACATATTTTATTCATGTCCTATTACATGTAGGACCAGGCACATGGTATGTGTTCATTAAGCATTTGTAGAACAATAGAGTAGCCTATATTAGATAGGTAATTCTTTGGCCTTTGGCCTGCATTTTCCTAGAATCAGTAATTTATATTCCATTAGTTTTCCTTTGATGTTTTAAAGTAATGATTACTGTGGCTTCTCCTCCTGCTCTCAAAGTTATAGATTGCAAATAGATTTTTGTGTCATTTGCCAATGCTGGTCGATTTTAATGGCTGCTTCGAGCACTGTGTGGGGGATTCTGAAGTCATACCCCGGCTCTGAGCAAGAACCGTTAACATTCAGTTTAACATTCAATCTTTTATTTACTTTATTTTTTTTTTGCACATGAGTGTGTGTACACAGACATGCAAACGCATGCATTCTACTTTGATCCTACTGGGTATTTAATTCTGCCTTACTTTTCCACTAATCTTACCATCTAAGCTGTTCCCATGTCATTATAAATTGTGCAATTATCACTTTACAATAAGTGAGGCGATCTCATTTCCCTGAGCTTTTACTCACAAGCTCTCCTTCCAGACCCTTATGTCATTGTTGAGTTTTTTCAGTGGTTCATTCCTAAATTTGTCAGATCTCACTTGAGCTGTGGCACACAGAATTGCTTTCAATGGTTGATGATTCATTTCTCTTTTCACCCTTGGACTGATGCAAATGTTTGTCTTCAGTATTTTGTGGTTGAGGGATGATGCTAACTTGTTTCCCTGCAGCAAGAAGAAAAGGAGACCTTGGGAGTGGGCTCCCCTCTGTGGGCGTGTCCCCAGCAGGGGCTGCCACTCCAGGAGAGCCTTGAAATTCAGATTTGCCAATGGATGCCTCTGGACTGCGAGTGATTCTTGCAGTTCACATCTTTTAACCTCAGCTTTATCAACTTTAATATGTTGTCCTGGTGCCTTGATTTTTTGGTTCATCTGTTTTAATGTGATGAAATGTAAAGACGGAGCTCAATCTTGTCCCCTCACAGGGACTGTAGGGGTTTTCAGCTGATCGCCTATCCTCCGTCTGTTAAGGATTCGAATTTTAAGCAGCCAAAAATACATTTTCTTGGTATCTGTCATCCAAGTGATTAGTGCAACTATTTAGTTCTGGTCGTCTTTCCTATTCTTGGTAGATTTATTTTCTCTTCTTAGAATTCTACTGCCGCCCTCTCTGTCTGGGAGACTGGAGATGTCATTTAAACATTGCTTATTAGGATTCCAGTATTTGTCTCTCATATACAGTCAGCTAAATCAAAAAGTCGGACAGTGTTTTTAAATTGCAAATTTAAATGACAATTTATAGACCAGGTCTACTGGAAATTTTCTGTCCTTGGCATCCATCACTGCTTGCATGTACATAGTTTTATGCTCCTCTCTTTCTCTCTCTTTTTATCTTCTTGAGAGCACAGCACACATATCCATCAGAAGGATCAGAACTGCTTGCAGTCCAACAAAAATGCAATAAAAATCTTGAAAGGAAATGAAGACAGACACCGTATCCCAGACCTTCTTTACTCATTCTCTCCCCCCTCACCCCTGCCTCTTAAAGAGGAAACTTGCATTAGTCACTTTTTAAAAAAAGTATTGAAGCACCTGGTTTAGTTTCAAATAAAATAAACATTCACCAAAGGCCCGGAAAATGCCAAATATTGTTACCTCAATTAATTTGCACAATGTACCAGGCACCGTTCTGTGGGTTTCCGATGCCGTTACTCACTTAAGGTAATAAGATGTTGATTTCTAAAAGAGAAGACTGAAATGCATGGGAGCCGGCTTGCCCGGGACCCAAAACTTGAGTGACTGGTGGAGCTCCAGCTTCTGACGCAGAACTCTGTCCACCACGCTAGCTTCTGTTTTTGTCTTCAGTGAGAAAACTTGGGGCCTACTTAGTATCTCTATTTTGTAAGAATGACAGATTGAAAAGTCATCACACCATGCTTTACTGAGTTTTAATTTTTAGCAGATTGGGTTAGAAGGGGTGGGGGTGGGGCTGTCAACCTTGAAATCATCTTCTACCGGTCCATTTTCCCTGGGATCAGAGTAGATTGGCAAAGCATTATGATCTTCCATTTCAGAGCTGAAGTATTATCCATCTCGATGGGGGAAATCATCTCTAAAATCCTTCTGAAGCCAGCTGCTGCAGAGATTGGTGCATTTCAGAAAATGCCTGTGGTGCCCAGTAACTTCGGTGATGAAAATGAACAGAGTCAAGTCTGCATCTGGAGGCCCATACTGAGTATATGCTCCTCCCCCCACCCCCGCATCCATGTTGTGTCCTGTGTGTCCTCTTATCACAGAGCTGGGAGGTCTGCCTTTCAGCCTGTGCTCACAGGGCTCCAAAGTCAGCAGCAGCTGGGCGGTGTCAGGGCTGCTGGGGTTCCAGTCAGACAGAGGAGGTGATGATAGGGAGAGATGGAAGGACTTTGTCTTGCCTATGAGAAGACATGGGGAAGGAGCCAGAGGAGGCTAGGGGATCCATCAGACCACAATGAGGTTTGGTCCTGAGTGAAAGAGGGAAAGAGGGAGGGAGGGAGGGATGGAAGGAAGGGAGGAAGGGAGGGAAGGTAGAAGGAACATCTCAGACTTCAGTAAGGTCATTATGGAGTCCTTGAGCCAGAGTCAGTCATCAGAAGAGGCCCCGCCTCCTGGGAATAGGCCTACTTGAGTATCCCTGCTTGCTCCGTCATTGGCTGGGAGTAGCCTGTGGGACACACGGTCTTGATGTAGACATGGAATGGATTTCTGAGTGCAACAGTTGGAGCTCTTTCCCTTCTTTGCAGCTAGAAGTCTACCAGATGCATTTTCATCTCCCCCACCCCCACCCCGCACTAAACTGATAGTCAAGGTACCTAAATCATTCAGCCCTTCTAACTTCTTCAGTTGGGTGGTGCGAGGAGCAGTTCAGATTCCTCCCCCCATGTTACCCCGTATGGACGCATGTTGGTTAAAAGGAGGTGCCGATTGAGATTGGGGCCCTGGATTCTCTGGCCAGTTTGTCCAGCAGTCCTCAGAACATTTTGCCCTTTCGAAGCCTGCGAGGCCTGAAAAGAGGGGATTGAAAGCAGCTATTGGGTTGGTAGCCCGAGAAGGAAGCCCTCTTTGTACCTGGTGATCTCCCCACACCTCTTTTGTGTCACAGGCAAAGGGGAATGTCCATCCCCTCATGCCCCTGCACCCCCACGAATGCCAGGAAGGCCAGAGTGCCATTTCTGGAACATCTTTCTGATGGCCAGCATCCTAGGGTCTTATTTAAGTAGATTCCATGAAAACGACCAGTAAGGCCCATATTCTTTGGAGCATAGCCTAATGATTATGTCACTGCCTTCAGAATTCCAAACTGACCCAACATAGCTCTACCATTAATCAGTGGCAGTTACCTTGGGAACTTCAAGTCCTGTAAGCCTTCATTTCCTTACCTGTAGAATGGGAGCGATGGGACCGTCTCTAAGAGTGAGAATGCAGACCAGATGTAGTCATCTGTATAAGGGCTCCAGATGGCGTTAGACACACGTGTGCTAGCTTGCTGTGCTTCTGACTATGGGAGAACCAAAGTCCGTGTATTATGGCTGGTTCCTGAGACCTTAAGGCTGGTGGGAGGTGGGCTGGATGAGCCCGTGTGCATGCATCCATCCCTGCCTAGCTCTGCGCCATAGGTGGTGGGGGATGAGTGGGGGCACTGCACCTGCCCCTTTCATGCCTTCTAGAAGGTTACAGCTTAGCACTCAGTGTTACACATTGGTCCTCAAGCCCTCCGTGCTATTTTATGCTTCCCTGCTTAGCCTTCACATTGGCCTTCCTCCAGAAGAATTTGTTGCTTGGAGCAGACCCCACTAATAAAGAAGCAATCTGGAAGGCTGGGCACCCTGAGAGCCTTGAGCCGAGCACTGAAAAGCCAGGCACTCACATATCTTCCTCTCATCTCACCAGAGCTACTTTGCTTTTTCCAGACTAGCTTCTTGTTTCTCCCTCTCTGCAGTCAGGCTTGCCTTGGTCACTGTGCTCATGGCCAGCTTTACTGGCTTCTGCATTCAAAATCTCAATGAAGACTGAGTCACAGGGTCCCCATTCCAGATCTCAGGCAGGGCAAATCTGTAGGCTCATCCCACCTGACAGTGGGCTGTTCAAGAGTTAGAGACCTATGACGGACCGTAGGTCTGAGAGCCCACGCTATGGGCAGTGGGAGGGAATTGCTATGCAAAGTGGGGAAGTGTGGTCTGAACAGACACAACCACCAAAATATTGAACTTAGATGTTACGTCCTCCAGGAAGTCTTCCTGGACCCAGCTGAACAAGGATAGGTCTGCCCTCTCCTGGGCTGTTCTGATTCTGGGCACTGGCCTCTGTTGTGCTCTACTTCCCTTTACGCCACATCTGTCTTCTCACCCGATGGTGTATCCTGAAGGTAGGGACGGGATCTACTTGGTCTTTGCAGACACTACCAGTGTCCAAAATGCCTGCCACCCAGCAGGTACTCTGTAAATAGTTTGGAGACCTAAGTATCATCTGGGAAACTGACAAATAATTGTACTGCAGAAGTACTTCCCAGTGACAGCATGAAGCATCTGCTTTGCCAGAAAAACAGTTGTCCTCTCTGCCCCACTTTATCCTTCCCCTCACTCCCGCCCCCAAGGTGCAGTAAACATCCATGGGGACAGAAGCAGGGCTCCGGTGACTGCCTTTCATGTGCAGTCATGCTCCGTGTCTTTGATCCTGATCTCCTTTAGGTATTGAATCCTGAAGGGCCTGCTGCATCTCCCCACATAACAGCCATCCGGCACCCCACGTATTAATGCCAATTAGCCTGGGAAAGATGAAAACTTTGGGGACTTAATGAGCTGAGTTGGCACCTGTTCACTCAGCCCTCCAGCCTGCGTCTCTTCAGCTGCTCCCACCAACTGGATGGTGTCAGGTTTGGCCTTTCTGGGGAAAGGCTGACAAAGGCATTTTTGCTCTAGTTTTCCAACTTTTCCTTTACTTTTGGGTGGCTGACCTCAAGATTTTTAGAGCCACGCTCTTCAGGAGCCTCCTTTGAGGCCATACCCATATCCCCACCCACCCCAGACTCCGCCCCATAATGCAGAGGGGCTGAGACCAAGGCCGTGTGTGAATCGGGAAGATAGCACCCATGTGACATCCCAAAGCAGCCTTTCCACTTAGGGGCTGTGCGATAGGGCCGAGCGTGGTGCGTGGCGCTGAGCAGCTCTGTGAGTGTTGGTGGAAGGACCGTCGCCCTGCACACGGCTGTGTCACAGCGTGTCTACTCCACGAGCACACCATGGTGCCCATGGTGGCATGAGCAGTACCCTTACCAGTGCCCGTCCACGGAGTGCCCAAGTAGTACCTGTTACATGAGTGCATGAACAAATGATGAGTCGTGATTAGGAGCTCCAGCGGGAGAGAGACCTGGGTTGGAATCCCACTGCTAGCACTTCTGTACACTGTGAACACGGGCAGTTTGCTTCCATCTCTCTCCAACCCTGGTCCTTCATCATTATGGGAAGAACCAGAGCTTCTCATGGTTTTGGGCTTACATGTAAAGTGCTTCCTTAGCCCGGTGTCTGGCACATAGTAAGTAGTTATTCTTTTATTATGGATGGAGTAACTTTAAATAAAGTGCTGGATACCCACATCTCAGTGCCTTCATTTATACAATGAAAATGCTTCTCTGTGCTGTACGGGTTCGTATGAGGAATAATTTGATCCTGTGAACAGAGCACGGCCAGGTCTGGGCTCAGAGCTCCATCGATGAGAGGTGATGCCAGCCCCATCAGGAGAAGGCTTGACAGGCTCGGGCAGTGACCACCCAGCTCCCAGGACCATACACAGGAGGAAGGGAACAGGTTTGAAGAGGGGCTTTTCTGTAGCTCCCCGACATGACAGTCATTTGCGTTGTCAGACACACAGGGCTCTGGTCTTCTTTTGCCTTTCACCTTGAAAAAACTCGGGCTTTTCAAAGGGATCCTAGGCTACATTATCAGACTTTCCCCTAGCAAGCTGTTCTTTTCAGCAGACTGACTTTTATAATTCTCATGACCAAACGCCAACCCTTCTTTACCCAAACCCCCTTAATCCTTTGATCTTGTCTCAGTCACAAGAAATGATTGTCTGCTACGTCTTGCCATCCATGATTTAGGGAGGATTACTGAGCAGCCGCAGTCCATCCCTCACCTTCCCCTCCCCCACCAGCAGTACTTCCTCCTGCGAAATCCTGGTAGGGGCCTTAGACCCCCAGGAAATATCCTTGGAAAGAAAAGAGCTAGGCAGGGCAGCTGGGGGCAGAGGCACAAAATGTCTCAGGGTAAGAGGTTGGAGGGAATATTCCAGAGGAATGGAGGACAGGTGTGAGTGTGGACGTACTGTTCTGTGAAGTGAAAGAAAGCCTGTTCCTGCCGCTCAAGGTAAGCAGATGCGCACCTGGGCCTCGTCGCAGATGTGCACCTGGGCCTCACGGACTCTCCAGTGAGGTCTCTGAGGCAGCGGGACTGCCGCAACAAGAACCACAGGACCTGTGTGGCTCGCCTATAGTCACAAGGTGAGCGACGGCCTCTTCCAAGACCGGACCCTAGCCTCCTCCAGCAGATCCACTCAGCAAGATGCAGGGCTAAAACGTTCAGTCAGGTCTGGTCCTGTGCCTGTTGCCGTCAGATTCATTCTCCAGCTGGACGTGGCAGAGTGTCCTCTGTCATCCAGGGAGCAGTGACTTGCAATCCCATTCTCCCCTAGGCTCTCCTGACATTGGGCTTCAGGCAGGGCTCAGCCGGTGGGGCCACTGAGGGGAGATGGGAAAAGCGGGGCAAAAGGGCATGTGGGCGGCCCTTCTCTTCCTTCCTCTCCTTCTGGTTGTGGTTCTGGCAGTCGCTACATCCTGGGGATCTGGGTCCTGCAGGATGGCTCTTGTCTTGACGGCTGCAGCCCTCCAGGGCAACCTTGCATCGTTCCAGCCACCTCTCCACAGCCCCGTCTCTCTGCTCTGGGCACTGCACCTCTTCCTTTTGTGGGTCTGTTCCCAGGGCTGGTGGCAGCTTCCTGCACTCACTAATCCTTGGATCACTTCCTTTCCCTCTGGCTTTTCAGCTCTTCCAACACCATTGTGAGGGTTCCCTGCACTAAATTCCCTCTTTGAATAGCTGGCAAGGGTTCACTTTGTCCGATGGGTCCTTGACTGATCCTTTGTTTGTAAACTGGCTCTCCTGATATGTGAGAACTAGAACTTCGGACCAGCTTCTTAACCTCTGCAGAGCCTCTTCAGTCACCTATGAAAGGGAGATTTTAGATTTAGAGTTTACATGTATTTAGAAGCTAACCGAGGACTTGGCACATAGTAGGTGTTTAATGAGTGGTAACCAAGGACTTGGCGCATAGTAGGTGTTTAATGAGTGGTATCCAAGTCACTGAGGAAGACAGTAAGGCCCTGTCCGGGAAGGAAGCTGGCCTTTTAATTTTCAACTCCTAGCAGGATGCCACACATTTAATAAAGTAAGTAAACATAATAAAGATATATACATATATATATATATATGTGTGGAGAGAGAGAGAGAGAGAGAATTCAACAGAAGGGGTTGGATGAATTAAGAGACCACCACCATCATCCCAATAATCCTAGGACTTTGAAGAAAAGATTCGAAGAGGGTTTTTTGGATTTTCTAGTGCAATTCTGTTAATAGTTTCATTTTGGAGGCCCGTTTGACGCATTAATAGCCATAAAGTCAACAAACGGAGAACGCTCCGGTAACCTTCGGAAGGTACTTAACTGAAACAGCGCAGGCTGTGTCCTGGGTCCTGTCTCTCCCCTCTGCCCACCCGCAGTGTCTCTTTCTCTCTCTCCTTCTTGGTCCCCGTTTCTTCTCTTTCCCCCAGACAAGCTGAAAGCTGAATCCCTTAACAGTTCTCAGCGCTCTTGGCTGCACCCCTGGTGCACACAGACCCTTGCCTGCCTCAGAACTCCTGAAGGAGTGGCCAGATGCTGCTCGCTTTGGGGAGGGGAGTTGGAAGGTTTCATTAGTCACACTTGCTAAAAGTGTAAAACCTCTGGTGGGCTTGTTGAACATGGGGAAATCTCTGCATGTAAATATTTATGGATTAAGAATCAAATATTAAATATTTACTTCAGCTTCTTGGAATTATAAATGATTTAATAAAACCTATGGGGAGTTGGAATGGCTTTGGTTCAGAACCAACCCCTATATTTAATTGTTTCCCCCACCCCCACCCACTCCCCTATGTCACAGCAGCATGGCAGAGTGTGGGGTGCCCGTGGAAAAGAAAGAGAGCTTGGCTTTCGAGTTGGGGTTTGGTTCATTCTCATTTTTCCCTTCTGTGTTACAGGATATGTGTTTCAAGTAGGCATTCCTATAGGCCTGTGAGGGTGAAAACCCCACCCTTCGGGGCTGTGTTTCTCGGTTTGTACCATGAAGCACAACCCCTTGGGGGGGCGGTTGTCAAGAAATGAAGGTGCCATTGCCCTCCCAGTGATCCAGTTTGTGGGCATCTCCGCAGGGAGGGCCTGGCTCCTGTATGCCTTAGGAGCTTGAGCTAAGAACCATGGGAGGGGGTCCCTGAGGCTACTCACGAGAGAATCTTGACAAACACTTTGTAGTAAGATAGATTCTGATCTGAATCTCATCTCTACTGATGAAGAGCTACGTGCCTTGGAGAAACACCCCTCTGCTCACAACCTCAGTGTCCTCATCTTTTTTTTTTTTTTTAATAAAGATTTTTTATTTATTTATTTGACAGAGATCACAAGTAGGCAGAGAGGCAGGCAGAGAGAGAAGGGGAAAGCAGGCTTCCTGCTGAGCAGAGAGCCCGATGCGGGGCTCGATCCCAGGACCCTGGGATCATGACGTGAGTCCAAGGCAGAGGCTTAACCCACTGAGCCACCCGGGCGCCCCAGTGTCCTCATTTTTATAGTGGACACTAGAGTGCCTCTGTGGACTAGTTTCCTGAGGGTGTTATAACACATTACCACAAACTTGGTGACCAAAAACAAAACTGGAAAGTTGCCTGGGTGGCTTAGGTGGTAATGTCTGCCTTTAGCTCAGTGCATGATCCTAGGATCCTGGGATCGAATCCTGTGTCGGGCTTCTTGCTCAGTGGGGACTCCGCTTCTGTCTGTCTCTCTCTCTCTCAGCCCGCTGTTCCCTCTAGTTGTGCTCTCTGTTTCTGTCTCCGACAAATAAAATCTTTAAAAAAAAAATGAGAATAGAAATCCATTCTCTCACAGTTCTCACATTCTCTCTGAAAGTCCAAAATTTAGGGGGGTCAGCAGGGCTGCTCCCCCTGTGAAAGCTCCAGAGGAGAATCTGTGTCTTGCCTCTTCCAGCTTCTCATGGTTGCTTTTGGTCTGTGGTCACGCCTGTCTCCACCAGTCTCCTCTCCCTGCGTGTGGGTCTTTCTTCAAGTAGCCTTCTCTTCTGTGTGTCTCTTGTAAGGACGCTTGTTACTAGATTTCAGACCCATCCAGATGATCCAGGATGGTCTCCTTAGCTCAAGATCCTTAACTTATTTATGTCTACAAAGATCTCCCCTCCCCCCGCCCAAATATGGCCATACTCACAGGATCCACAGATAAGGATACAGCGGTATCTGTCCAGGGCTACCGTTTCGCCCACTCGAGTATCTCAAGGGCTGATGGTGATGTCACCGACAACAGCTCTCATGGGCTGGTTCCTATGCCCAAAGTTTACTTGAGAACAAGTCTACTTTGTGTGGTTTGGGGGATGATTGAAATTATATGCCCTCAGAAGCTTATTTTATTAACATTTACAAGGTATTGACACGTATTCCTCATTGTTTATTTGAACATTTATCCCTTCGTTCACTATTCATTCCTGTGAACAACAGTGTATTAGAGTATCTGTCTATTATGGACCAGTCACATCCTCAGGCCCTGAGGATATAATTAGATAGATAGATAGATGGATGGATAGATTTCTTGAGACATGAACTGGATATGAAGATAAACGGGGAATCTACTATAGTCCAGTGTGACCCGGGCCTCAGTGGATATATTTGCCCGGGATTAGAAGAGCCAGAAATGTGGGACGCCTGGGTGGCTCAGTGGGTTAAGCCGCTGCCTTCAGCTCGGGTTATGATCCCGGGGTCCTGGGATCGAGTCCCGCATCGGGCTCCTTGCTTGGCGGGGAGCCTGCTTCTCTCACTGCCTCTGCCTGCCTCTCTGCCTGCTAGTGTGTACTCGCTTGCGCGTGCGCTCTCTCTCTCTCTCTCTGGCAAATTAAAAAAAAAAAAAAAAGAGCTAGAAATGTGCCCAGGAGACTAAAGGAAGCTTCATAGAAAAGGTACCATGCAAGCTAGATCATACGAGTCAAAAGGAGTTTATTAAACAAGAGGAAGACGTGCAGGCACCACCTGAGACGCTCCGTGTATTCAAGCATAAGAGATCATAGTGTTTTGGAAGAATGGTGATAAAGTTAGTGTCCTGGAGCTGCAGGGTTCTTGTAAGGAAGCAGTGGAAGTGAGACAGCAGTAGGAACCAGAAGCCAGCTTTTATTTAATGCCCACAAGGGGGAAAATAGTATTAATCCCATTTTCCTGGGAAAGAAAGAGAGATGAGCTTGCCCAGCATCACACACCTAGTTAAAAGGAGGACTTGTGCCCTGTTTTCTGCCTCCCCTTGTGTCAGAGGGCAACAGGCAGATATCCCCCAGTGCTGTTCTCCCGTGGTCTGCAGGTGCTTCTTTGCTTGTGTCTCATTCCTCCAATATTGGGAGCAGCCCTTTGAATTCTAGGAGACCTGCCTTGTGCCTAGAGTATGCCCCTGGCCTGCCTCATGCCTGCTGCCCCACAGGCATGTAGGAAATCTTTGCTAACTGAGTTTTATCACAGGAGAAATCCTGGATCAAGCAGGAGAGCTGGATGAAATTCTTCCTGAATTCCTCTCTGACCTCAAGCTTCCAGACTGAGTTTGCTTACATGGGAGGCTGAGATTTTCTTCTGGAGTCAAAATACACGGATACGGCCTGAAACCTATTGTTACTTATTTCTCTGGGGGCAGGGACGTATTTCCACACACAGCCCGCTCTCCGTCTGCCACATGCTTTTTTATTGGTTTACATGGTTACATCTCTTTACGTTTGCCGTCCACATGAGTGCTGCTTTTTCATAATTCATAGAAACGTCGCACAAAATTAATCTGCAGTGAGAACTCAAACTTGACTAAAGCCAAGCGCCCTGCCTGCGAATGTCTTTTGTTCCTGACAGTGTATCCTTTGGAGCCCTTTTCCATGTCATGGAGGTTCCAAATTCTCCTTTAAGGAGAGCCAGATTGAGGAAGTCACTAATCTCTGACAGTTGTGTAGGTATAATTAAAGATATACGAATTTAAAAATACCTGCTATCTCAAATTACTTCCTAAAAGAACAGGGAGGGGAGAGAGAGAGAGTTCTATTTAAAATGTCAGATACAGACGCATGAGGCCGGGTAGTCAAAGCACTGTATGTCTGTCACTCATGAAAACTGACAATTAGGTCCATAAATAGATTTTACAGGCTTCCACACAAGAACACACATCCTGCACATCTCAGCCGCATAAAGATGAGGAGTGCGGATGGCAGCCGCTGACTCACGGGAGGGGAGCAGCCCTTGGGAAGTGATAGTGAATGAGATGTTTGGAGCAAATCCACTGTGCCTGGAGGCTGGGTGTGGGGCTCAGGGGAGGGGGGAGTGCTCAGCAAGGTGGGAGAAGGATGTAGCATCCCATCACAACTCTGCCACACAGCACCTACTTGAATTCTGGCCAGTCTTCCTCATCTCGTTTCCCCATCCGCAGAATGAAATAAGTCACCATTGTCTCAGCTGTTCCTACTTGCATGGGTGGTCGGGGGAGCAGATGAGGTTGGAGCCCACATCCGTAAGCTGTTGTTCTGTTCCTTGACACAGTCAGATGTACACCAGGAAGAGACAACGCAGGTGATCAGAAAGCGCGTTAAGACTGCATCAGGGAAGCACAGAGAAAAATGCCTGAGAGTCCAGCTGGACTTGGCCTCAGCTTTGATAGCGGGAAATCCAGCCAGGTGAGCAAGAGCCTGAGAGGTGGTGGGGACAGGGCCGGCAGGTAGCTCCGTTGTAAGACCTGCTCTCAAGATCTGAGCTCCACACTTTGGGGTCCTCACTCTCTAGATGGGACCCTATTCAAGGCACTTGGCATCTCTGACCCTCAGTCTCCCTCTCCACAAAATAGGTGAGATGATTCTATAATTACTTTCTCCGTAGGATTGATGTAAAATCAGCTAAAATCACATTTAAGTGTATGGAAATTGTGGTGCCAGTGTGAAGTTTATGATTGAAAATATCATGATTTCATTGGAAAGGATCAGAGAGGCAGGTCTGGCAGGTCATCCTCTCTCCTGTTATTCATTCATTCATCCACTTACCTTATTCGATAATCCTTTTTAATTTACTTTACTTATTTCTTACGCTTCTTGTTTATTATTTGTCTTCCATCGATGGCATGTTCCAGGTAGGCAGAAATTTTGGGGTCTGTTCTGATCATTGAAATGTCCCAAGTGTCCAGAAGAGCTCCCATCACCTAGTAGGTGAACAATAGATATTTGGTGAATTAGGTATGTTGTAGTTTAGGCATTATGATGGGAACCAGGTACTGTGGTACCGAGGAAAGACTCTTTTCTTCAAAAAGGTTCTTAGTTTGTTTGGGGGTTTAGAGGGGAGACATAGGAACCGATGGGTCTAATGTAAAATGTTAAGCACAGCGTGATATATACAGAAGATATGCTCCCCAGCTCTTTTATAATGTATGAAAGAGGGTTTTCTCCCAGGCGGGGATTAGCCAGGATTGGTGCCCTCAGGGAGCTGGTATTCCTGGTAGCTACAGTTGGCCCCTAGTGGAATAGGGCAGCAACCATGGTATTAGAATGAAGCACACTTGAGTTTGAACACGGACCCCACCACCATCACACAGCTGTGACCTTGAGTAAGTAATCACTCTGAGTCCCCTTCCTTCTCCTGAAAAGCTTTGTGAAGATTCAGTAAGGAAAAAAAAAAATGTAACAAAAACCATTGACACAAAAGTCGGCTCTTCTCGAATGGCTTCCAGTCCACCTACCATTCCTTTGCCTTTCTCTCCAAACCTGAAAGAAATACAGCTTTTCCAGGTATTTCGTCTGTGAGATACAGTTTTTCTGTTGCTCATATTACCAGGGAGGCCTAGCATCTTTTTTCCTTCTCCTGCTGTGGCTGCTTCCACTGTCCCTACTTCTAGAACACCCCCACCACGGCTGCCATCGCTCCCGTGCCTTCCCTATCCTCAGCATCCCCTGGGAGCAGCCCCCACGCCCTCTGCTATGATTACCACCTCCTGTCCCTGCCACGATCAGCCCTTGTTAATGAGCACTTACTAGTCTAGGCATTGCACAAAGCATTTCGTATTAATCATTTCATTTAATCATCACAGCACTTGAGGAAAAAAGGTGTTATGTCTCACTCGACAGACGATGAACCTTAGATTCAGTGAGTTTACTCGTTTCCCGGGTCACAATGCTTTTGAGAGATGGATGCCAGCGAGAGCCACTCTCTGGCCCGTGATCTTCTTGAAGGAAGAGAAGCCCTCACACTGGTACATGTGTGGAGCTCACGAAATTCTTACTGCCTGGACAAGGGCACCGTGCTCAAGTCTGTGGTGTTGGGACACCTGGGAGGTGGTACTTGTATTTCTAGGATCGGAGAGCATGCTGCCTCAGGGACCTCCCCTCTTACACTCCGGCTGGGAGCAGAGGTGTGAGGGTGGTGGGCTCCTGCCCATTGCCTCCAGAGGAAGAGGCTCTGGGTCCTCTTGATCCCATTTTACATTATGGGTTCAGTATCTTACCATGGGGAAAGCCTCGCCCCTGTGGTCAGACTAGATGCAAATGAGCCTCTTAGAGATGCAAATGAATTTCCTAGGAAGAGCCCTGGATAAGAGCTGAAAGGATGTGTGTGACTAAAAGCAGGGACTACTGGGGGGGGGGGGGGGGGAGGAAAAATTCCTTTGGGGACTTGCCAGCTAATTAGCTAACGCAGCCCTCCTTGGTGGCCAGCCTGCTGATGTGGGCAAACCTGTGGGTTTGGTGCTTAGTCTTCATCCTCGAGGCCAGCTCTGGGGAGAAGCATCTGGGGCAGGAGCACAGGCCCTGGGCCCAGAGGTTCTTAATCACCTGTAAGATGGTTGGTAAGAGTTCTAGACGAGAAACAAAACTTCTCTGGGACTGCCTCATCTAATTATTGTATCTGATGTGATTCCAGCCCAATATGCTTGCTTCAGATGTGGTTCTGCCACATAAAGCTGTGTGACCTTGGGTAGGTCATTTTAATCTGTCTGGGCCTCAGGTTCCTGGTTGGTGTAATGGGAATAATAATGTTCATGACAAGAGTGGTCGTGAATATTGACAAATAGAAGCTGTGTGTTGACATCCTTTTCTCCCCTCTCTGACAGTCATTCCAGGATTCCATCTGTTTTAACGGTTCCTTCCTCTGTTTACCTCCTGAAAACCAACCCTCACCCCCAAATCCTTCTCTCTTTCTCCCCCAACCAGTAAACCCGCTTGAGGGTAGTGGCAGTGCTTCTTTGATTACCATTTGCTCAGAGCACGAACTAGATAGGCAAGAGATGGCTAATGAATGAGTTGACTGTTGGTGTCCCTGCCATTCCATACTTAAAGGCCACGATAACATTTCTGTACCGTGCTTCTGTTCGGGAAAGTATTTTTAACGCTCACTTGTTATGTAATTGGTATAAGCATCTGTGATAATGTTACTATTTTGCAGGTGAGGAAGTTCCAGTTTCCTGAGGTGGGCATGGCTTGTCCAAGGTGGCAAGTACCTGGCATGGCTCACAGTTCATTCACTAGTCAACAAGTGTTCACCGGGCTCTTCCTGGTGGCCAGTGATCTGGATCTTTCCTTTTTTTTTTTTTAAAAGATTTTATGTATTTGATAGAAAGAGAAAGATCACAAGTAGGCAGAGAGGCAGGCAGAGAGAGAGGGGGAAGCAGGCTCCCCGCCGAGCAGAGAGCACAATGCTGGGCTCGATCCCAGGACCCTGAGATCATGACTTGAGCCAAAGCAGAGGCTTAACCCACTGAGCCACCCAGGTGCCCCAAGGTGGTCCTTTCTTACTCTCTTCCTTCTTTACAGCTTCCCCAGGGCAGCCACATTCTTCTGGGACCAAAACTTCAGTGAGAAGTTCCCGGCTGCTTGGGACCCCCTCGCCCCCCGTAGTAGATGGGGGCCGCTACCTTCATGGAGCTGATGTTCTGTAGTGGAAGCAGAGAGCAGACAGAAATAGCACATTTGTTAAATGAGTAAATTATTGAGAATTTTAGAAGGTAATTCCTGATATGGGGGCAGGGGAGGGAAGGGGCTCTGAGACCTTTGGAAGGACTCTCCATCTCCAGCGTCTCTTACTAGAAAATCAATGTTACTTTGTCATTGATTGTGTCCCTCTCCACACTTTCAGAAAATGTATGCCTGGTCCCTAAGGATTTCAAGACGAAGAATTAAGTCCGTAGGCTGACTGTGTTTCTTGCAGAGTTAGAGGGGGCTGGCGGAGGCTGCAGCAAATTACAAGAGGGCCAGCGTTTACCAGTGTGTGTGAACAGTTTAGGAGGGTAGGAACAGTAATCTTAAATACAGCTAACAGTTATTAAGCACTTACTACATACCAGCCACTGATCCAAATTGCTTATACATAGCAACTCATTGAATCCTCACAGTAAGCCCTTTTGAGGGTGTTTATCATGGCCCTATTTCATGGAGGGGGAAACTATGGCACAGAGAAGCTAATAACTTGCCCAAGTTCACACAGCAGAAGATGGCAGAACAAGCCCAGGGTGGTTGTTTCTTGGCTCTTTTAACCATGCTACTATGCTGTAGGGTGAAAACTAGCTCCCTTTTGACCAAAGGGGCTGGCATGATGTGTCCTGAGAACTGCCAGGGTCCTCCACATGGTAGTGGAGGGGTAGATGTACAATGAAGTCAGTTCAGATATGAGAAAAACCAAGAGCACTGGATACCTTACTTTTGGCCTATACTTCCCTGTGCCTTAGTTTCCTTATCTGCACCGTGGAAGGGGATTGGCTTAGAGGATCATCTAGAGGCCCTTTGCCATGGAGCCCAGGAGGACTGTGCCATTTCGTCTGCTCTGGACCGTCAGGTCCTAAGCCGTGAGTACAGACCAACTTAGTTTGAATTGTGGCTCTCCCTTTTGCTAGGGGAGGGCACATGGCTTGAATAAATAGCTTATATTGAACAATTCAAGCTTCAGTTTCATCGTCTGTTAGATGGGTGCACTGAAAGAGCTCTGGCCACAGAGTTGTTACGAAGATAAAATGAGGTCATATGAGGGTCCTCTGTACTGTACTGCCTTGCTTTCAGGCCCTGGTGGCTTGATCTCATCATAACATTGTGTGGACTCTGAGGACCAGCCACTGGCAGAACCACAATTAGCAGAGAAAAGAGTTTCTCTTAAAACTGGCTAATAGTTTTCTTTACTACTTCCTGCACACGAGTTTCACTGTGACCCAAGTACATTATAAATTACAGCACCTTCCCACATGTGCCATTTACTCTTGCTCTGCTCTGCCTCTGCTCACCAGGAACCGGCAGGGCCTCAAACCTCCTAGAGCTTACCCCTGGCTTCTCACCCTTTAGGTCTGTGTACATGTCATCTGCTCAGCCTGTAATGTTTTGTGTTTCTCAAGGCCAACTTAGTCCAGCTACTCATTCTGGAATCAGATGCTCTGATGCTTTACCCCAGTTGAATTAGTCACTTTGTTCTCTTCTCTCCTAGGGTACTTTGCTTCCCTCCCCATAGTCCTCATTTCACTGTGCTTTAATCACCTCTTTACTGCTTTGCTTCTTGTCTAAACTGTGAATCTCCTGAGAACAAGGACTGGATATGTGTTCATTATCTCTGCAGCCGGTGCTTAATATGTTTTGTTGGCTGTTTTTCACAAACCGAAAGAGGTCACACCAGGGCTGGGATGCAAAGAGCACCCTACACGGGGAAGGCAGAGACCAAAGGACAGAAAGGTGGCACAGGGAGTTTTGACTCTAGCCTCTGTTACACAACAGCTGAACGTGTACCATCCTCCAGATGTCAATTATCTGTGCTGTGTCGCTCTCCGAGGTGCTGAATCAGAACCATCTCATTAATCCTCACAAACATCTTCTAAGGAAGTGAAAAAGTAGAATTCATTTTTTGTAGCATGAGAAAATGAGACATCAAAGGTGCTGAACCTGCACATTCGAGGGTTGATCTGGTTCGCTCCCCAGCTCCTAGGGAGTCAGTACAGAATACACTCTCCTCACCAAGCCTGCACTTCCCCTTCTTTTTCTGACATCCTTCTGACATGTCTCTGCCACCCCCGCGCCACCTCCCACCTTCCCACTCCCATCTATTTATGACTTGCTGTGTCACATTCAGGTTCGCAGATGATTTTAGAAGCGGAGAGTGAGCAAATCCAGTTGAACAATTTAACCAGATTCAAACAGATTTGGATCATTTGCGTAATTGGGCTAGCAGATGGCAAATGTAGTTCAAAGTACAAAAATGTAGAATAATTACAAGGGGAGAAAGCAATGCAGTTTATGGATGAGGGAAGTGATTTAGGAGACAAGCTCATTGAAATCATTACCTCAGTGTGTTAGAAGGACAAACAGTACAACTCTGGGTAACAGAGGCAGAGCACATAGAGTTCTCCGGTGACTTCTTGCTGGATGGAATGCAGGAGAGAGGACTTGTCTGCTAGAAGTAAGAAAGGAAACAATTGGTGAGGAGAAGGATCTGGGGAAGATGATGCTTGTCTGGGCAGAAAAGCCATCATGGTCACTTTATGGGTTCACATTTCTCCTGTTCCTGTCTTACCTATGGCCCCTTGGTGAGAATCTGTTTCCCCTTGAGCCTCACTTTCCCTTGTTGTAACACGAGCAGACTGGGTGTATACTTCCCTGTTGCACTGAAGAATTTATGAGATCATGGATGTGAAAAATGCATGCAACTTGTTTGGAAACCCATGCAATTCACTCTTATGAATATAAATCTATGTTCACAATGCCCCTCCCCCAAATCCAGTGTTTTCAATGACTGGAAATTGGAAAGGGGTTGTTTGCTAGTGTGATAGACCAAATGATGATCCCTCCCCCAAAATCCTTGTTCTAATCCCCAGAGCCTGTGAATGTTATCTGAGATGAGACATGGCAGATGTGATTAAATTAGGCATCTTGAGGTGCAGAGATTATCCTGAATTATCAAGGTGGGGCTGAAATGTTGTTACAGATATCCTTTTAAGAGGAACACTGAGGCCTTTTTGACATAGAAGAAGGAGATTGGAGTGATGTGGCCACCAGCCAAGGAGTTCCAGTAGTCATTAGAAGCTGGGAGAGGCAAGAATAGAATTCCCTGCCTCCAGAGCCTCTGGAGGCAGCAGAGCTTAGCTGATAACTTTGATTTGGGCCAAGTGAAAGTGAATTTAGACTTCTGGCTTCCAGGACTCTAAGAGAATAAATTTTGGTTGTATTAAGACATCAAGTTTGAAGTAATATGTTATCACAACCATAGGAAAAGGGAATTTGACCAATACAGAAGAGATCTGGATGAAGTCCAGGCTCTGGCTTTCCTTTCTGTGGAACCCTGGGCCATCTCTCTTGACCTTTGTTTTTTCATCTTTAAAGGGAATAATAATAGTACATTCCTTTGTATGGATTATTGGGAAGTTGCAAAATAGATAATGCATGTACCCTGTTCACCACAGATATATTTAAGAGGAAGAAAAAAAAAAAAAAGCTAGGCGTAGTTTTAAGTTTTGAAGCAAGCAGTATTTAGTCAGCACTCAGAATTACAGAGAAGCTGACAGGGTACAATTTTGGAGTATGAAGGTAATACTCAGTATTAAGGAGGCAGCTGGAGTGTTGGTGACATCTTGACAGCGTGTCTATAGGAGACAGGATGATGGCTACCAAAAAGGGCGTCAAGTCTGGCTCCTACCCTAGAGAAGGTTGGGGTTCAAGGAAAGGCAATTCAGCAGAACCTAAGAGCTAGCACCATGACTGAGAGAGAGGGATATCTCAGGTTAGGAAAACAGGATTTTGGTCAAGGATGTCATCCTGGGGATGCCTGATCTCAGGTGTGGTTGCCAGTGAAGAAAACTCAGGTAAGACTGCTGGGCCCAGATCCTAAGTTTTGAAGGACATCATAACACCAGGTCCTAAGATTCTGAATTCACTGGTATAAATTCTGCCTCCATCAGAGTGGGTCTAGTCCAGAAACAGTGGCTGCTAGGATGTCAGAGATTACTCGAGGCTGCTTTAGAAATTAGGTCACCAAGTCAAAGAAATCTGAGCTGAACCTAGGTGCTTCCAAGGTGCTTTTCAGAATCTGAAAAGACCAATGACATCTAGAAAGTTGCGCAAGATAGGTACAAGTAAGAAGTTCTAGCTAAGACTGTGGAGAGAGTCAGGGCCTGATGAACTTGGTGTTTACAAGTGTGATGCTGACTATGGCACAGGGAGGCTCTGATGGATAAGTATGGAAAAAGAAGACCAGAAAGATTGAGACTTGGCATGTTAAGGACAGAACTGGACCTAGAAACTTTATCCTTTGCCAGATTCTTAAACTATCAAATATGACTCTGTTGTAAGGTCTTACAAAGTCTTTGCTCTTGAATTTAGAAAGATTTGTTCAAGATCCCATCTCTGTTGTAATCAGTGTCCAACATTTAACAACTCCTGTGCTCTATGATTATATTGCAAGTTTTTGACCATCATTTAAGGGAAGAATGTGCAGGGAGAAATGGAGGATTCTAGGAATAAAAAGTAATTAAACATAATAAGTCTCTTGAGATTAGCCATTAATTTGGATGAGAAATGTAAAATTGCCTTTAAAGTAATAAGGGATAATATCGAGTGATTGTAATATCCAGCCTGGGAGGTAACATGCTGATAACATTGCACAAGGCAGGATAATACATGTGGCAGTTCCCTGATTTTTGTAGAATTAATGATGTTGGTTTCATTTCACTGCTGATTTAAGATACACATTTCATAAATGGCACATTAAGGCAAATGTATCAGAATTGCACCTAAAGAGCTGAATAGCCAGGAAATGGCAGCCCCTTGAACACTGCGGTTTTATGGTATCTTAGATTTAATGCTTAATCAGTCTATATTTACTACTGTTTATTTTAATGCCTTGAAATGCCAGTTCATCAGAATTATTAGAAATATTTTGGGAGGGGCCTGGGAGTCTGCTGGGGTAATATTCTGATACAGACAGTAAACTGATAGAGAGACCAGGATACTCTTAGAAGACTTGGTACTTTTTTAATAGGAGATCCGGTGTTACTTCTCCTGTTAGAAGTGCTGTGTTGTTTGGGTTTCATAGAAAATATATCTATAAAGTATATAATAAGGTGAGTTAAGGCAGTTTCATAAGCAGGTTTGCCTCAGACTTTATTAACTCAATGGATTATGATGATGGAACCTGCTTCCAAAATAGTGGGTTCTTGAAAAAGCTTAAGCTTAGTGTTTCCAGGGAAAAAGCATCCAGTCATTCATGAGCTCATTGCTTCATTCATTCATTCATTCATTCATGCTGTTTCATTTATTTGTTCATCACTTGCTTACTGAGTACCTACCCTGTGCCAGGCACTGTTTTGAGTGTTGGGACTCCGTAGTTTTAAAAAAGTGGTCTCTTACATTCTGTGTTATGGAAATAAGATACAGTATTGTGTGCTAAGTTTTTTTTAAGTCATTAAGGACTTGACAGGATGCTTAGGATCTAAGTGAAAAAGCAGAGTGAAAGTTTCTGGTTTTAGTTTTATCTGTGTGTGTGTGTGTGTGTGTATTTGATAAGAGTAGAGGAATTGATGCTTGCACTGAAGTGACCCACATAGTTAATGTGTATGTCTTTGATTTTGCAGATAAAGCATACATTTTGTTTTTGTTTCCATATTTACATTACATTTCCCACAATAAACATTCAGGGCTTCGCCAGAAAAGAAGAGCAAATAAGTAACCAGTGTGGGCACTGATCCCACAATGGAGCAGCATGGGTGAGTTCTGGGTTTTTAGGAGTTCAGCTATGTTATATAGAAAACAGTGTGTGAAACAGTGCTCCATTGGGATTCTTTTTTTATTATCCCGAATTTGTCCTTTTAAAACCAAGAAGTCTTCTGTCTTGTTTGGCATATTCTTCCTCCTAGCAGGAGCAATGATTTCTGACATGATGAAGGGATTTCATGCTAGTGAGGGATTATTAAAAAAATAGCTGCTTTTGGTAATTGATTATTTTGTGTGTGTTACCCCTAATGATACTGTCTGAAGGATGAAATATCTTTTCTCCATTTTCCAAAGCAGCCTCGGTAACCCCCAGTGACACCGGGTTTTCCTTGCTGACTTTAATTACTCCACGCTGAGGCTCCTGTTCTGAGTGTGGGTGTGCTTCGCCCACAGTGGAAAAACCCGGCTGATGAACTCCCCCACGAGAGCGTCCTGAGCTAGTCACGGAATTTGGAAACCATTAGAAAGCTGGGCGATTTCATTATTCATTCACTTGAAATAATCCCGGGACTGCTTTCAGTGACATGGTTCCTTCAGCAAATAAAGATAAGCCAAATCCCTGGGCACTCAAAGAAGGAGAAGATTCTCTAAATTAATTCCAGGCTCAAATAATTCAGTAGTATTTGTAATATTCTGTGCATAAATTGGCAATTTGCTAGAGAGATCAGGAAATGATAAAGGCTTTCTTTCCCCTCCCCCTTTTCATCTTAACAACTGCTGAGGCAGCGATTGGGATAAAAGAAATGTTTTATCTTTAATAAATGTCCTATCAGGTAATGCACTGATTAAGGGTGTCTAAACATGGTGCCCCCCCGCCAAACAGTTATTTTTCATCAGCAAACCTGAAGTATATGCAGACTGGAAGACGGTCTTAATATGTTTTTCAACATATGAACAATTTATATGAAAGATAAATACATTAACAATATCAAGAAATACAGAAATAACAGTGCTGACTTCCAGGTTTTTTTCTTTTCCGTTTAAAAGTGTTTCATGTGTTTTGTCTCATGGTGGTTTTGAAAGATCGTTTGCCTTTACGTGCTGATGGTACCACATCTTCAACCCAAACTTAAGCGTGTCTGGAGTCTCTCTCCTCCTTCTCATCCCCAAGGCCTTTTGTTGGGTTTGGGCTCATACTGGGGAATCTCTGGGAGGGTTGGCTAATCGCGCCCCCTCTCCCCGTGCATTTGGAACCAAATACAAACCAGACACAGGGGCCAGATAAAGATAAAATGCCCTCACGTTGCTGGCCACGCTGGACGGGAGCATGTGGTTTGGCTAGAAGGCTGGAATCAGGCTGCCTCCTAACAGCCGCACCTTGACCTGGAGACCTACTTGAGTCAAAATGAGGTCTGTAGAGCTGGAAGTCACCCAGCTCCCCACACATCATAGAGATAAGGACAGCGGCTCCTTCCCATCCTCTTTGTGTTTCCTCTACTGTGCACGCACAAGGAAAGGGCTTGCCTTGGTTGGCTGCACACTAGTGTGCTCACACCCCTCTTGCAGATCCAGAAGTGGAAAAACCCCACATGGACTGAGCTCCAGTCCTCACAGCTGTTCCCAGTCTCTAGGATCCCATAACTCACTCCTCTTCTTAAGGGAAGTAGCAGGAGAGAGGGAAGAAAGAGCCAATACCACCTTCCCATTGTTTGAAAGAGATGAGGGTCTCCATTTTGTATGGACTGCCTCCTCCATTTAGACTCCATCCGTCCATCTGCCTGGCCCTCGGCTGTCTGATTTCATGTGCCTAAAACACAATACTTGTCCCTCTACTCTCCTGTTCCCCAGTCTTTCAGGTTAGTGTGGTTTTAAGCTCCTTAGTGATATGCTTACCATCTGCTCCCCTGTTTCATGGCTACACCCCAGTCCTTGTCAACTATTTGTTGATGGTGCCTTAAATAGAGCCTGCTCTCTCTAAGCCCTGATCCTTTGCCTCTAATGAAAGCCCCCATTCTCCCAGTTAAGGTGCCCTTCAGCTCAGAGACCAAACATCTGTATTACTCATCACAGCATTTCCCCACTCGGTGTGTGTATTTCTCTGTCTCTTCAATTAGATATGTGAGACCTCACGTTTGGCATATAGTAGGTACTCGTGAATTTTTGGTTGGCTATGTCAGTGAATGAACATTTGGAAAAAATAGAGCAATATGCCTTCCATTGAGTCCATCTAAAGAAGGTTCTCAACATGATTTTTAGGTTTGTTTTGCCTTTTTGTTTTCATGGAAATAAGTTTCTTAATGTCACTTTTCACCATTTTAAAGATTTCTTTAAAATAGTCAAGAGTGTTTCCTTTGCTGTGCAAAAGCTTTTGATCTTGATGAAGTCCCAGAAGTTCATTTTCGCTTTTGTCCGCCTCGCCTTTGGAGACGGGTCTGTCAAGAAGTTGCTGTGGCCAATGTCGAAGAGGTTACTGCCTATGTTATCCTCTAGGATTTTGGTAGATTCCTGCCTCACGTTGAGGTCTTTTATCCATTTCGAGTTTATCTTTGTGTATGGTGTAAGAGAATGGTCGAGTTTCCTTCTTCTATACATAGCTGTCCAATTTCCCCAGCACCATTTATTAAAGACTGTCTTTTTTCTCACTGGATATTTTTTTCCTGCTTTGTCAAAGATTAGTTGGCCATAGAGTCGCAGGTCCATATGTTGCCTCTCTGTTCTACTGGTCTATGAGTCTGTTTTTGTGCCAGTACCATGCTGTCTTAGTGATCATAGCTTTGTAGTAAAGCATGAAATCAGGCAACGTGATGCCCCCAGTTTTGTTTTCTTTTACAACATTTCCTTAGCAATTTGGGGTCTCTTCTGGTTCCATACCAATTTTAGGATTGTTTGTTCTAGCACTTTGAAAAATGCTGGTAGAATTTTGATTGGGATGGCATTGAAAGTATAGATTGCTTTGGCAGTATAGACATTTTAACAATGTTTATTTTTCTGATCCATGGGCATGGAATGCTCTTCCATCTTTTTGTGTCTTCTTCAACTTCTTTCACAAGCGTTCTGTAGTTCCTCCAGTACAGATCCTTTACCTCTTTGGTGAGGTTTATTTTAAGGTATCTTATGGTTCTTGGTGCTATAGTAAATGGAATTGATTCTCTAATTCCCTTTATGCTGAGTGAAATGAGTCAAGCAGAGAGTCAATTATCATATGGTTTCGCTTACTTGTGGAGCTAAGGACTAACATGGAAGACCCCGGGAGATGGAGAGGAGAAGGGAGTTGGGGTAAATCGGACAGGGAGACAAACCATGAGAGAATGTGGACTCTGAGAAACAAACTGAGGGTTTTGGAGGGGAGTGGGGTGGGGGGATGGGTGAGCCCGCTGGTGGGTATCAAGGAGGGCACGTACTGCATGGAGCACTGGGTGTGGTGCATAAACAATGAATCTTGGAACTCTGAAAAAATAAAGTTTAAATATCCAAAAAATAAAGGAAAAAGGAAAATAGTTGTGAGGTTTTTTATGATTATCAGTGGAATCAAATAGAATAAGAGCCCTCACTTCATCTAAGGTCCTTCATAGTAAGCTACATGAGTTCTTAATCCAGTACTTAGAGTACGCAGACTGGTTTTACTCAGCTGTGATTGTATCCTCTGTGCCACAGAATCACATAGGGGACTGTGGGCCATGGGCCAGGTTTGCACAGATAATTAGTCAGCAGTGGATGGAAGTTTTTTTTAAGTATAAGGGGAAGGATGAATGAATGTATCTTTACAGCAGGGATAAATGGAATTTCCCCTTTTACTAAATCTGCTCTTTTAAGTGATAGAGAACCCTTCTTTGAAGTCTGCCTCTCTGATACTGGGGAACAATGACTGTGATTATCTTTAAGGACTTAAAGGGAAAGCAAGACTGCTTGAGGTGTGCCTCACTTTCATCTCTTCTGACTGTTTGTCCCTTCCTGGACCTGTGGTCTAGGAGGTTTCCATGGAGCCTGCAGGCTGCAGGGCTCCTAGGACCAAGGTCATTCCTTATTAGGGCCTCTGCCTCAGCCTGCCCCTCCCAAATCCTCTGATCACATAGAATTCCAGCATTTTCTGTTTCTGAAATCATTGTCTCCGAACAAAGAAAGAAAACTTCTCTCAGCAGGTTTTGTTTGGAAGAAAAGGGTTTCAGGATCCAGAAGAAAAACATTTTCTTTTTATTTCAATAACCCAGTTAAGAGGGAAGGGTTTTTTTTGGTTGTTGTTTTTTGTTTTTTTTTTAATTCTTTTGGTTTGGTTTCTGTTGAAATTGATCTGTTCAAAGTCTTGAAACGAGGAAATCCAGGGGCCAGTGGTTATAAGCAGTTGTCTAATGATATCTCTTTCTGTCTCCTCAAGTGTGTGTTTATACTTCTTGCTGGCAGCTGCAGAGTTCTTGATGTCAGTCATTGGCTATGTAAAATTAAAATGCTAAACCTTTAGATTCTTCATTTATAAAATTATTCAGCTCTAGCAGGCTGGATAGTTTTAAAATGTTGGTCTAAAGGAGCCAGCTGGTATAAGATGAAGCTGTGTACCTCCTCACAAAATAATTCCACAATTTTGTTATTTCAATAGCTTCTAAGGACAAGAGTGAGATCAAGGCAATATGGTACCTGGTTTCTCAGGAATGGCCATGTAAACTGGCACTCCCAAAACCATTCTTTTTCTTCTTGCAATAAGACCTTTCACTTCCAAAGATGTTTCAAGTTTACGCAGACATTGGACTGTTTAAGCTAGCATATTCTAGCAACTGTCATTCACAGTAAGATTTGGCAGCTTTCTTTGGTGGCCGGCCCATAGTGACTTACAGCTAACTGTACATCTCAAGGTCTTCATTCAAAATAATTTATGATTTTTTTTTTCTGTAAATACAGTGATGGCACATTTTGTTTTTCCAACCAACTAATGCCATCCCTTTCCTCGGCTCCCCACACATACACAGCGTCACCACACACACAACTTCTGAGATCTGCTATGGTAAAAAGAGTGTGAACTTTGAAACCAGGAAGACCCACATTTAAATCCTGGGCCTGAAAAATGCTGCCTGGATGACTTTAGTCAATGTACCTCACCTTTTTGGGTTTCAGATTTCTCATCTGTAAAATGAGGAATAGAAGTATTCTCCTTAAAGGGATAACATAAAATTATACATATACAGCACTTCGTAATTTATTGGGATAAAAAAATTAAATAAATGTATTTTCTAAAATAATGAATCAGTGAAGAACTGTTGACTGGTGCATGAATCTTAGCTTTGGGCCCAATATTCTATAATGATGAACAAGTACAAGCTATAAAAAGCTATAGATTCTTACTAGAATGTAAGGAAATAGAAAATCTTGGAAAGATTTGCTGGAATGAGTGTTTTTTAAGTGAGCTTTATTGGAACCCAGCTTTTTGTGCTGTGCAATAGGAAAGTCTCAGAAAGAACTCTCTGGGTTTTCCCTTAAAAGATTTTAGAATATGGTAAAAGGAAGAAGCTAAATATTACAGTTTTTAATATATTTACTGGTCTGCCCTAGGTCCTGACCTCCATACATAAGTACTTCCTTTGTTTAAGAAATTTCATTTCTTAATAGTTGTAGCCTGAATACAAAAGATATTAAAGGTTTATTGGCATAAATAATTACCCTACCAAACGTAGACAGATTGGTGTACTATGTTCTGCCAGTTGAGGTGAGGAACTGACATTTGTCTCCATGCAAAATTCCTGCAAACCACATGGTCCATGGCAATGAATTTGATTTATCTGAGCGAGGGCATGGATCTAGTTCAGCTGTGCTACCAGCTAGTTCTGTGGTCTTGAGCGAGCGCTTTTGACTTCCTTTCCAGTTGAGTTCAGGACAGCAGAAGTTTCCTGTGTTATTGTGTGCCAGTCCCGATTCTGGGCACGAGACCTAAAGGCAAATAAAGTAAAGGCAAATATCTGTACATTCCTAATTATAACATGGCAAATGCAAAAGAGAAAACTAATGCAAGATACGCAGAGTAGGATACGTTTTAGATTAAAACATCGATTATCAGTGCAGTGCAAATAGAAGAGGAAATGCCTGGGCACAATTTTGAATGGAACCACAAGTTGTCAGATGCAGAAAGTTGAGTTGGTGGAGGGGAAAGTGGAAAGAACACTAGGACATTCTGGGTAGAAGGTTAATGTGTGCAAAGTAAGAAAAAGGCACGGTACATTCAAATCAAATTATAAATATAACTATTTGGTTAAGAGCTTCATGGGAGTGGGGAACATTGTTTTGTGCAGGGATTTATTCCCATCTCCTAGCATAAGGCCTGGGACATGTTACTCAATAAACAAAGAAATAATGGGGTAAATAAATTGGCATGTAGTTTTCTCTATATATCCAAGGTCCTTATCAGAATTCAGTTACTGTTCCTTTGGTGATTTGTCTAATTTTCCCTACAAGACCGTAAGTTCCTCACCAGCACAAGCTCTTGCAAGGCCTTCTCTAGACACCTGACAATTGAATAATTGATCCAAGCCTGAAGTGCTACTTGAAACTTTTGTGGAAGGTCTGACTTGGCAGTGTCCACATCTAGGGATCACGAACTTGACATACCTCTCTTGTTTGAGGGGCAGCAGAAATCAGGTGGGTTAATTCTGAGAATTACCCTGGGAAGTACAGTACCGAAACCAACCCGGCATCTGTAAGAAAAGCAAGTGGGTTTCCTAAGGAGGAAGAAAAGTGTTAGGGGCTCATCGGAGATTAAATAACATCCATACGCCATAATGAGGGCCTGAGCAAGCGCAGAAACCTGTGGTTAAAGAAAATCACAGCTTCTCCACACCCAGCACAACTGTGGGCGTAGGGGACCTTCCTGCTTCATTATTCTGAGGAATAGCATTATCGGGGAATTGCCAAGATTTGAGCGTCTAAATCAATATGTGCTGAGAGTTACCCGGCAGGAAAGCCAGGAACTATAATACTTTGAACACTGTTTTTAGAGTCAATTTTGAGAAAGTCCACGAATTCAAATTCAAGGACACGTTTTCAGTGCTGGCACTCGTTAGCCGATACCATCACGCGTTTCTTTTCTCTTTATCTTTCTTTCCTTTTACAAGTGTTTAATGAGTCTACACTATTTGCCAAGCACTGTCCTTGCTCTGTGGCGTGCTCAGTATGTGGACCCTGCCCTAAAGGAGGGTACAGTCGTGTGAGGGGAATCCCAGCCACTCTCAAATGTGTAATCATTCAAGAAAAATGGGAGTTAACTTCCTGCTCGTGTAATGGTCCCGGGCAAAGGAACCGCTTGGTGAGCATTTTGTTTCTGTGTGATCATTCAGGAATGCAGACCTAAGGAGGTTCTGCTGTTTTCTACAGGTAGGTCCAAGGGATCTTCCTGGGGCTCGTCTCCATTCCAGATGGTTAGAAGAGACAAAGGAAAGAAAAAAACATCCACAAGGGTCTTTATGGGCCAGGTTCGAAGGCGGCACTCATCATTTTTACTGGGGTAACAAGTGACAGAGGATGAGAAATGTGGTCTGGTGGCACCCTGGGAATTCAGGGGGGCCCTGCAAGTCTCTGCCATCACCGTCTACTACAGAGAACAATAGGTCAGGTTCAGAACTCATGGCAATACAAGAGAAAGGAGAATCAGGTAGATTTATTGACTACGAGGTCAGCCATTTGTTTTATACTTCCCCATGAATTAGAGCATTTTGGTCCTCAAGGCAAAATTTCATGGGTTACATATATTATCTTCATTTTACAGAGGAAGAAAGGGAGACTCAGAGTGTCTCAAAAGCAACTTTTGATAGTGCTTATTTGAAGCCATAGATGAAAAGTAAACAGAACATTTGCAGTCCCCATGTCCCTAATTTGCAGGGAAATTAATAGTGTTCTCACTGCTCAAAAATAACAATGCAACAAATACTTCTCCAGACAGAGTTTTCAGCTAGAGATCATCATTCTTGCTCTAGCCTGCCCTCTACCACGTTTTTGGTGATGTATGACTTCCCATAGATGTTTACCTGGTGATACGCAGCTATAAAGCATGGACCAAAGACTCATCACTCTGTCATTTATTTGCCCATCTATCCATCTTTCCTTCATTGGTTGGTCCATTCCTCCCCCAACCCCCACTCACATCTAATATTTACTGGGCCCATTGAATGGGCCCAGTGCTATGGTAGGTGTTTGAAACACAGAGACAGAAACTATGGTGTCTTGTCTTGGCAAGCTCACTGTGTAGTCGAGGAATCAGACATGAAAATGGGTGATTAAAGTCTAAGGGTTTTAGATGTGTGGGACAGAAAATGCAGTTGGTCTAAGAGATGGGAGAACTGATTTGGCCAGAGACCACAGTCCAAGAAAGGGCCCACAAAAAGGGAATAAACATATTTGGGCAACTGGAAAGTTTTCCCAGGTTAAAGAATCAACAGTCAGAACATCCCAGGTTAAGGAGACAGCACAGATAAAGGAAAAGAGGAATTTGAAGTTAGGGTATGTTTAAGATTGGTTAAAAAAAAAAAAAAAAGCCAAGTTGAAGGTGACTGCGGGAAATAGGAGGAAACATGGATGGGTGGGGTCTCAGTGTTTTAAGAAAGGCATTCCCCCAAAGCGTTTTTTTTTTTTTTACCCCCCTTGTGCCTCTATGATAAGTCATGCTTTGGTGGAGTTGTCAGGGTGGCTCTGTGGTGTGGGGGAAGCCATCACTGACACCATTAATGCCATATAGTAGGCAGAGTCTGGATCCATCTGCCACCAGCAGACCTCTCTGGAGGCCCAAGTGAGGACAGGAACCGAGGGAGGAGTAAACTTGCAGTGCCTCCAAACTCAGCTTGGTCTGGCAGGAAAATCAGACATGCAGAAGGGAAGTCCTGGGGGTCAGAGACTGGCTAGATGCAAGACCAGAAGGGTCTGTGAGCCATAGCGCAGGGATAAGGGGGATGGGGAGCCAGGGCTTTGGGTTTGGACATGGTTGACTGTCTCTTCCCCATCCCCCCACCTTCTTAACTCCTTCCCCATAAAACATACACAAACAGACATAAAATGAGAGAAAGATTCTGGTTATTGGGGTTTTGCTGGATGTTTAGAATTTGGTTAGCTTAGCCATAAGGAAAAAGCCATGGGGTTCGGTGTAAAACGCGTTGGGTAGAGCTATTGTGCATGAGAGCTTGCGGGAGGGATGCACCGCTACCCGCTAATTCTCTATGGATTTTTTTCCAAGTACATCTCCGCTCTTCTATTCATTCACAGTGATGTCAGGGACCACTCCTAACCACACCGAGTAAGGCAGCCTTTAAGGATGATTCAAATAAAAATAATAATAATAAACGTGTAAGTATTGATCCGTCATGGCTGATCAATCGTATCTTTTCCATTTAGCTAGTGGATAATTCGTGCCGTTAGCAGGCTTGATGGCTCACACATCAGCTGGAGCCCCTCCATCAAGGAGAGCCTCACAGCACCCACGCTGGGACGCGAGCAGCTGGCAGCAACCCATTTCAAGTGAATTCAGCAAGTATTTATTGAGTGTCTACTAAGTATGTGAATCGTGCTGCTGGAATAACAGGGATCAAAGGATACCAGTCTGAAATTGTCCTTCCTGGAATTTTTCCATTTGGTTTATTATGCTTGGAACTGTGGCTCTGGGGAGTAACAGATGAGATTGTCTAAAAAAAAGAGCTCTGCTTCAATGTGCTTTGAAATGCTTAGAGGGTGTTTTGTCTCTTTCATAAATGAAAAGCAGGTTAAAAGTTGCTTTAGAAAGTGGTCCATCGATATCGACCTTTATTATTTGGTAAATATTAGGATTTTTAATAGCAAGTTACCTCACAATTATGTAGAGAAATACCTAAAAATTATAAAGCAACCAACAGGAGTTTACACCAAGACCCAAGGAGTTATATGTACGTTGCTGTTATCCTTGTGTAGGTGTTTAGTTTTTGTCTTCCTCTTGTTTCTGTTTTTTTTTTTCCCCTTTCTCTTGAGAAGTGAGAATAAGGAAATTAGAAGGGCCAGTAGATTCTGAGATAGTGCCTGTTTCGAACATCTCCTTTAGAAACACAGGCATCTGCTGTAGCCCCCTGAGATACGCCCCTACCCCCAACCCATCCCTCCGAGAGGGCCTTGACTCTTTCCCGCTCCAGGGGAGTCTCTTTGTCTCTTTATGTCTGTGCCCAAGGAAAATCCTTTATGATCCCTTGGCCTAGAGTGAGAAGATTAAAGGCAGAAGAGAAACACCTGAAAGTACTTTTGTCACCAAGATGCTATGAATTCCTAAAGGGGGAAACAAACTGTAAAGATGCTTTTACCTCTTAGAAAACATTCTGCGTAAGTCAGAGGTTGCCTTCTCTAGGACCTTGAAGTCAGGTTTGTGAAATACACCAAGCTGTTGTCCGTCACAGTCTGATCCATAAATCTTTGACCATTTACTTGTGTTGTCTCTTCATAGTTAGTACCTAGAAAAGATAAGGTAGCTCCCTCAAACCCAACACTACATCATTGTCATTGCTCAAGCAGGCTCTTCTACAAGATGTTCTAGGGCTTTAAGATTGAGAAATCTAAGAATTAGGGGAAATTATTTGTGGCTGAAGGCATTAATAGGAAGTATGTGTACAGCTCTTGGAAACCTGGGCTTTCCTGCAGCAGGCGTCAGAAAGCAAAGGGATTATTTCAATGGTAGATGGGGCAGAAGGGATAAACAGGGGGTGTTTGATGCCCCACAGGTTAGAGGAATAAGCCCCATTGCACCTTTTTATGATAAAACTCAGCCAAGAGCTCAGAGTGAAGGAAGTGTAAGGTTTTAATTCCCCAGACTAGGTTCTGGCAAGGACTAGACTCAAGTCTCTAAGTGGGTGGCATTCCCAGTTCAGGCGAGGAACGGTGTACAGCTGCTAACCAACTTGTGCATGACCAAGTCTGCAGACTCAATTGCTGTCCAGACCCCACTCTAAGCCCCACAGATAATAGGTATAGGGCAACATGATCAATTCCAGGCCCTTACTGCCGCTGAGGTTCAAGATCAGTTTTCTGCTCTGGCCGACAGGCTCCAGACTCAAGATACTGAAACCTAGTTGTTGCCTACAGAGGTCCTAGGTCTCTATTAGAGAGGGACTGGAGAAGGAAGGGGCAGGCTGGCAAAGCCATGATGTTATAGAACAGTGTCTTTCTGTATTCCTTATTCCCGCTCTTCCCCGTCCCTCCGTTACACTGCCTCTCAGTGTGTCCCTTTTTGATGTGGTCCCTGTGGTGTGGCAGAGATTGTGTTGACTGATAGTTAACAAGAAAAAGAAAAGCATCTAAGCTCACTAACACAGTACACACCTCCTGAGTACATACTCCGTGCCGGGCACCTTGCTGCATGTTTTGGATACCATGAGGAATAAGGTATCTCTACCCCATTTCTGCACCCCACCCTCAGTTTTCTTTCTTAGCATACCCACCCAGCTTGTAGATGCATAGATAGCCCGGAGACACGCACGTGTAACCGTTGTTCATTCTTTCATGGACCCGGATGTGCAGAGCTGAGAAAATCTGCCCCAGGAATGTGAGAAAGGGAGAGGTCTGCCTCTATCTGAAATAGGGCCCTTCCCTGAACAAGAGAAAAATCTCAGAGGGAAGGTTGATGGAATTAACCTCGCATTCATAGTAAGAGTGGTCCTTGTGGTTTAATCTGCAATAGTAAGCTCAATTTAATGACTAAAATTTTAATTTCCTTTGTAGCATCCTGTCCATCCTTCATTTTCCAAGCCCATCCCCCTCCCCAGATTCTAGCCCATGTTCATCATTCTTGCTTTTTCATTAGTCAAACCATAAAAATGGAGGCAGCGTTGTCCGGTGGGAGTGACAGAAGGGCATACAGCTGGAGGACTGGAGTTGTGGTGCTTTTAATTATTTGGCGACCTTTGTCAACTTCCCATTCTGAGCCTTGGTTTTCTTCATGTGTCATGGGGGGTTAATACTGCTGGCATTTTAGGATTGGTGTGTCCAGTTAGATGGTGTGTGGAAACCACTTAAGAATTTAGCTGTTTTTTCCTTAATCCCTGACACCGTGTAAGGCACACTGTAGGTGATTACTAAATGCGTGCAGTGAAACTGTGATTCAGTGTTTATGTTGTATGAGGTTCTAATTGTGTTTTTGAGTGTATTCTTTTTTTATTATATTTCTTTTCTTTCTTTCTTTCTTTTTTTTTTTTTTAATGTCTTGTCTCTCTAATCAGATTCTCAACCCCTTATGGTGCCTTTTTACTGTATTTGTTGTGTCCTCTTTGTTTTCCTTGTCCCAGGTCTGATCATAGGATAGGGCTTTAAGAAATGCTCAGCAAATAGTAATATATTGTTTCTCTTTTCTTTTCCAGCACCAATTAATAAATGCTTGTCATCAGTGTGTATAAAGGCATTACTTCTGGGCTCAGTGCACTTGGAGGGTGGGTACAGTGTGCCACAGACAAATGAAATCTAAAAATGAGTAACGGTTCAATTCCAAATAATCAGGGTCAAGAGACAAGTAAGCTTCTCAAGGATAAAGGCTGTTTCCTTTCTCATCTATGAATTTCTGGTGGAGGGACTGGCTCACAACAGGGGCTCCTTAAAATTTGTTGGTTGGATGGGTGGATAAATTAATTAGTTAAGTGACAGATGACCTGACAGCCAATAAAAGTCTTTGAAAATCAGAAGGCAGAGAATTTGCTAGTGAAGTGGAATGTTTGCATTTTTATCTGACGAAGAACCTCATTAATTGATCTGGGTTCTTTCAGAATGAAATAATCTTTTGGGTAAATAAACAGAAAGAAACAAAGAGGAAGGAACAGAGTTATGGGACTCCAGGCAGGGAAAACAGAGCAGGTGGAGCTTGTACTTTTCCTGAAATGCCTTTCTCTTTATAACTTTTTTTTATGTCTAAATCGAATCTGTTCTTCAAGATCTATATATAATTCATCTTCACATTGACCCAAAGTGTTTTCCTTACACATGGTAAGTGATGACTTTAGAATAAATCTGGTTTTCAAATCTCATTCCATCTCTTAGAACCTATGTGTGTTCGAACACTTTGGATAATCTGTGAACCTCTACTTCCTCCTCTGTAAGAAGGGCATGAAGATTTGAAACTTACAAGGCTCTTGTTGGGATCAAGCCCATTGTGCTTGAGCAAATATTTCATAAACCATGAAGTACTATTAAACACTAGTTATCTGAGTTATTATTATTTTTTCTTACAGTATTTCTTATAGTTAGGAATATTAGAAATAGAAAAGTTATTATTTATTTGATATCAGAACATTTGTAATTAATGCCCTTGCTTAGTTAGTGGTAGAAAATTAGAGCAGCATTCCTAGAGAGGAAGAAAATCTGCCTACTTTGCACAGAGCCCTGATACTGAGAAGTAAAGAAATACTTCCAGGTCATTCAGAAAGCCTCAGAAATGGTTTATGTTTAATTGTAAAGCTTCTCCCAAGAGAAGATGAATTGTGTCCCTGTGTGGAAAGGTTATCTTTCATCTGGACAGTGTCTGCTTCAGCTCAAAAGACCTTCCTTGACTCCGGTCCCAAGCTAGGCATGTCAGGTATACAGAGAAAAGACACAGTCCCTGTCCTCAGAGAACTCGAATCCAGTGGGTGACCTCTTCGTAAATAGAGTGTCCAGAAATGTCTTCCCCCGCCCCCGGGACTCTCTCCTCTCAAAGGATTGGGAGGCTAGAGCACTGGAGAGGAGGATAGGAGAGGGATTATTTGAGCAAATTTTAACTCTGTCTTCTCCGAGAACTGTTGTCATTTGCCACATGTGGCAGGCTTACATGTAAATTTAAATTGAAAATCCAGTTCCTCATTTGAAGCAGCCACATTTCCAGTGCTCTAGGGCTACCTGTGGCCAGTGGCTACCCTGTGAGCACAGAATCTTTCACCATCGTAGAGCGCACCATGGGGCAGCTCTGGGAGTCTGGCTCCTGTGCGATCCCTAGGAGGACCTGCAGGCCTGGCAGAGAGGTTGAAGTCAGTCTCTAGCCAGCCTTCTGCCCCTGTAGCTTGACTCCTCCTACTCTGGGATCACAGAGGTCTCTTCTACTCAAATATCAGGATTTCCCATTCTAAATAAAAACCAGTCCTTGGGGCACCTGGGTGGCTCAGTGTGTTAAGCATCTGCCTTCAGCTCAAGTCATGATCCCAGGGCCTTGGCATCAAGTCCCACATTGGGCTCCCTGATCAGTGGGGAGCCTGCTTCTCTGCCCCTCCCCATGCTCATACTTTCTCTCTCTCAAATAAATCAAAGATTTTAAAAAAAAATTTTAAAAAAGAAAAAGAAAATCAGCCCTTGACTTCCTGTGCCCACCAGGAGCAAAAATAAATAAACCCTAGCATGACATGAAAAGAGCATGGTTATTTGCTCTTCCCGTGCTACTGTCCCACGTCCCAGGTGTGTCCGTGCTCTGCAGAAGGTCCCAGTCTACAGCAGTTCAATTTATGATACTTATGCTATGGTCCAAGAGTGATGCACATTCAGTAGAAACTTTACTTTGAATTTTTTTTAAATTTATTTTTATTTATTTAATTGACAGAGAGAGAGAGAGAGAGACAGAGATCACAAGTAGGCAGAGAGGCAGGCAGAGAGAGTGGGGGAAGCAGGCTCCCCGCCGAGCAGAGAGCTCCATGTGGGGCTTGATCCCAGGACCCTGGGATCATGACCTGAGCCGAAGGCAGGTCATAACCCACTAAGCCACCCGGGCACCCCTGTACTTTGAATTTTGTGTCTCCATCTTTTCCCAGGCTAGAGAGAGGGGAACCCACACACTTAAAACCATTCTGTACCCGAGCAACTAGTCTGTTTTTTTACTCTCTGTATGTCATTCTGCAAATTGCATGAGATAGTCAACATTTGATTATGAAAAAGTCTTCACGGTGGATGATTGTACCCAAGTGTAGCCTGACGTAGGTGCTCTGAGCATGTTGAAGGTCATTGAGGTGAAGCTGTGATATATGTAGGTTTGGTGTATTCAGTGCATTTTCACATTACAATATTTTCATCTTACCATTGGGTATCGGAATGTGATCCCATCATAAGTCAAGGCAAGGCCATATCAAATTCGCCATTTTTCAGCCACACCTTGTAGTTTTATTCCTGTAGCCCACTGCCTGATTCGCAGCCATTCCCTCCTGGCCACATTCTATGTGCTTATCCTTCGGGGTGCAGGTTCAATGGCTGCTGGCTGGGCCTTCCTTCCTCATGCTCCTGTAGCTCTCCCGTGGCACTTCTCCTGTCCTGCCTACTGACCTGTTGGCATGTCTCTTCTGCTCGACGGCAAGCTCCTTGAGAGCAAGAACTTCACTGAGTTGCCTTTGAATCCCCTGCTTCTCATTTAAAAAAAGGAGATTGAAAGTGACAGACTGTAAGAATGGATTCCCACATGAATACAGAAATTGCTGTGCAAACAGGTGAATGAATGCACGCATGAATGAATGATAGAAAAAATTACAAACTTGGGACGCCTGGGAGGCTCACTCGGTTAAGCCGCTGGCTTCGTAGCAGGTCCTGGGATCAAGTCCTGCATGGGGCTCCTTGCTCGGCAGGGAGTCTGCTTCTCTCTCCGCCTCTGCCTGCCACTCTGCCTGCTTCCGTGCACGTTCTCTCTCTCTCTCTCTTACTCTCTCGCTGACAAATAAATAAATAAAAATAAATAAAAAAAAAGAAAAGAAAAAAGAAAAAAAATTACAAACTAGACTCCCCAGGCCAAGTGACAGTTAAATAGCTTAGCAAAAAGCTTTTTGTACCTCCAGTCCAATTCTATCCTCTCCTGGGCTGTAAAATTCCGGGTGATCTCTCAACGTCCAGAGTCAAGTACCTTTGAACTCAGGACGTTAACCTAGATACTACGGCATAGCACCCAAGCGTGAGTTAATCATCTTAAGAAGAATGCAGGTCAGGAGATAAGGAGGCCTGCTGGCTTCTGCTTAGACAGATGTTGCTAACAGGCTCTGTGTGTACTCCTAATGAAGTGGGCTATAAATTCTGGGCTGCACACACTGCAGCAAGGTGGGACGCTGGCGTTGTGATGACTCTACATTATTCTGTGAGTTTAGTGTGAGGGGGATTAAAATGCAAGCCATTAAATGGTGCTTATGATGGTAGATGCAACAGACATGACTCAGCCACACACAGGGCAATTGTTTCTTTAAAGTCTAGGATGGAAACCACCCAACTAGGGGCTAAGACAGAGTAGGTTGACCTTCGGCTCTGCTCTCATTTAATGAGAGACACTGTGTTAAGTCGCTGAAACTTTTTTATCTGTAAAACACACATAATAATAACTCACCTACCCGATCCAGATGCTGTGACGTTTAAACAAGATGGCTCACCGCCATTTAACCCATAAACTCCGGGAAGAAAGGGGCTAATGTACATCAGGCACTTTCCATGGGCCAAAATCTCTTCAAGGCCCGTTAGGTTCTTGGTCGTACTTACTCCCCAACACCATCCTCAATATGTAGATGTGACCGTTACCAAAAAAGAGCGTCTTTTGTTTCCAGGCCCTACTATCCATTTCTGAGCACAGACTACGTATCACACATTATTCTGGTCAGTTTTATAGATGTGACTTCTGTAAATCTTTCTACCTAGTAAACTAGATAAACTTACCATGCTAGTGAGGCCCAGAGAGGTTAAGTAACTTGCCTAGAGGCAAACAGGAAATAAATAGCAGAGTGGGAAGTCTCACCCTTTATCACAACTAAGACTCTGAAAAATCTTTGTACTCATTTTGTTGGCCAGAACTATGCTAGGCAGAATGTCTAAAGTGGGCCCCAAAAGATGTTATATCCTAATCCCGGAAATCTGTGACTAGGATGAGGGGCCACACCAGTGGTTACATTATGTTACACTCACAGTTTACATTAAGAAGGGAAATGATGCAGTTGGGCTCAGCTGAATCACAGAAGCCCTAAAAAGCAGAGAGAGTTCTCTGTCTGATGGCAGAAGTCAGAGGGGTTTGAAGCACAAGGGAGATTCCTGGTGTTGTTGAGGCTTGAAGATGGAGGGTCCCCATAGAGGGGATTTGAGCAGCTCTAGGGGTGGTGAGCAGCCCCCACTGATCACTGCAACCACAAAACTGAATTTTGCCGACAACCTGAGTACACTGGGAAGTGGGCTGTCTCCAGAGTCCCTGGATGAGAGCGGTGCTGGCCGGCACCTTGACCTTGGCCTGGTGAGACCCTGAGCAGAGAAACCCATTGAGCCTGCCGGGATTCGTAAGCACTGAGCTGTGATATGATCAACAGGCATGTGAGTTCAGCTGCCAAATTTGCGATGACGTGTTATACAGCGAGAGAAAAAGGAATACAAATGCTTTACATTAGTTTACATGTGTTAATAGCACCTACCTGGCAAGGTTATTTTATGAACTAAGTAAAAAACAACAACAAAAAAAAACAAAACAAAAAAAACCCCACAGCATTTAGCACAGTTGTTGACATTTAGGAAGCATGTAAAAAAATGTTCCGTCTTATTTGTGCCCATTGTACAGGTAGGGAGACTGAGGCTCCGATGGCTAAATAGCATGCCCAGGGCCCTGAAAGAGGTGGGAGTCAGGATCAGAGTAGGCACTAAGGGCTGCTGCTCTTCCCCCATAGACCAGGCGCTTAGACAGGAATGCACATTGGAATTACCTGCAGAACTTGCTAAAATGGGGATTCTCATGTCCTGATCCCAGTGATTATGATTCAAGGTCTTGGGTGATCTTGAGTAACTGTATATTTAAAAGTATTATGGATGCTTCTGATGTACACGCCCATAGAGTGACTGAACTAGACTGTGAGTTTCTTGAGCCAGGGGTGTTCTTGTGTCTTGTTTGTGCCCACAACAGGGCCTGGGACCTACAGTAGAATATATCCATCCTTCCAATGGATTGTCCGGCCTTTACTGTTTCTGCTATAGCGCCATTGACCTTGGAGTCGTCGTTGGTGAACCTGCATCCCTACCGTCCTCCCAACTCAATCTGCCATTTTGGCGGCTGGCAGTGAGCCCTGCATTTGTTCTGAGAGTTCCCAGAGCTATGAATCAGCTCCCCAGTGCCCGCCCGCCCCGCTCACATCCAAGTATGGAGTTTCTCTGTCTTTTCTTAGTCTGCGGAGGAGGCATTGCCACTCACCTGACAGCAGTAGGTTTAAAATAAGTTGGTGAAGGATCGGAGCAGAGGCTCAAAGCCACATTGCTGAGCGGGGTGAGCCCTTCCTGAGTGGGCAGAGCTGCTGGAGAAAGGCAGATAAAAGGCCGGTGTGGAGAAGGATCACGCTAACACAAGTGGGATCCCAGCTTGGAGCACCCGCAGGTGGTTTTTCTTTCTCGTCCCGGGGGCGGGTGCCAGTGTCTTTCTGTTTTTCCTACTCAGCTTTATTTTTAAAACCCGTTTGCCTTTCTCCAGACAGCCCACACGGTTCTACTAGTAAGGTTTCGTGCACTGAAAACCTTCAGGGAGGCAAGTGAAATTCCTCAGGAGCGTCGGCTGCCTGCTGAACATTTTACTGGACATGGTCATACTAATGACAGTCCCATTCTAAAAAATTTATATGGCTCCTGCTGTCTTTCCAAAGAAATTGCACTACACTGTCAAATTAGTTTCCACTGCTTCTGGTGGAGCTGCTGACAATGGATTTGAGGACTTAAAAAAACCAAAAACCCCTCCATTCTTTGAATGCCAAGCCATTTGAAATGTCCCTGCTTTCATGGCGCCTAATAAATGTCAACTCACATGTTGCTCATCAGATGGGCGCCATCTGGTGTGCTGGAAAGAGATTTCGATTGGGAATGGCAGAGAAAGTGCCGTTTACTGGCTGTTTGACTTCTGGGTCCCGCTTTCCTCCCTAAAACTGGGAGACTGTGTTTAGGTAACCTCGAAGGTCCATGTTGTCTGTTAGAGCTCAGACAGTATATTAAGCACATAAGCTTCACGGGGCAGGAAAACCATCCGTCTTGGTCACTGTTGTGTCCCATCGCATCGCACAAGTCTCTGCAGGTAGCTGGGGCATAATGAGTATTTGCTGAATAAATGACGGACTGGCTGGGTACACTGACGTCGGTGAAGCGAATGAAGAGATCCTCACCATGTCTGTTACTGTCTTTGACGCCCATTTTGATGGGGTTTATGCAAAAAAAAAAAAAAAAGACGGCTGATACACTGCATTTGGAAAGTGTATCAGCTGTGGCAGTGTGGGAGTGGGAGTGATCATGGATTTGTTGCTCTTGTGCACGTCACACCCCTAGACAATTAGTCTTCTTATCACTCTTCCGAGGTATGTAAAAACCCGGAGTAGAGGCCGGAGGGGGAATTACATAGTCTGATGGGGGATGGTTGACCATGGCCTCCAAGGGTGCCGAGAGCTCAGAATCCAGAGATTTCCTCCGTACCTTCGGTTCTAGCTGTTAAGGGTTGACATCTGGGGAGGTCGTTTCAAGTGAAGCAGAGCAGCTCTGCAGGCTTGAGCAGGTGGTGCACAGGCCAGTGGGTGAGAGACTGGGGAAAAGCAACAAAGACGTAGAGGTTTGGTATCTGAGGTCAGGGAGGAGGCTGGGTAGGCTAGAAACAATAAGAAACAGATGCTTCATTTCTGGGGTCCTAAAAATGCGGATTTCCCCCAACTAGAATTCATTCTGTACGATGGGTGATAAAGATGAGTACAGAGAACAAGGGTTTTAAAATTAGAAAAGTGGCGGCTCCTGGGTGGCTCAGTCAGTGAAGCGTCTGACTCTTGATTTCGGTTCAAATCATGGTATCAGGGTCATGAAATGGAGTCCTGTGTCGAGCTCCGTGCTCCATGCTCAGTGCTCAGTGGGGAGTCTGCTGGAGCTTCTCTCTCTCTCTGCTCCCTCTGTTCTTACCTGCCCCTGCTCCAATACCTAAAGAAATCTTTTATAAAAAATGAATTAGAACAAAGTGAATTTGAAAGCTAGGCCATCATTCATTTACTATATGAATTTACTACATAATATATTTACTGTTTATACTGAATGGTTTCTTTCTCTGAGTCTTTCTCTCTCTCTCTCTCTCTTTTAAGATTTTATTTATTTATTTGACAGACAGAGATCAAAAGTAGGAAGAGAGGCAGGCGGGGGTGGGGTGCAGTGGGGAAGCAAGCTTCCTGCTGGGCAGAGAGCCCAATGTGGGCCTCGATTCCAGGACCCTGGGATCATGACCTGAGCCGAAAGCAGAGGTTTACTCCACTGAGCCACCCAGGTGCCCCCCTTTCTCCGTCTTTAATGCACAGTGAATAATAGTACCTATTTCATACTGTTATTATGAGGACTGAATTAAGTGTTAGGTAAGGTGCCTAGCTCTGCGTCTGGGACACAGCAGGTAATTAGGAAGTACTTGTTTTGTTTCTTTCTCATTCCTAGTCAATCATTAAATATTCAATGAGCACCCAGTCTGGTAGGCACTGGGCTTGATGTAGGGATAAAGACAGGAAAGACAGCCTCCTCTCCTGTGGCATTCCTAGCTGAAGCAGAAGAGCAGTAAAGGAAAGAGTACATGACAGTATGGGAAATCTGTATCAGAAATACAGAAGCATGAACCGTTGGTGTCTGGAAGAGGAAATGCCCCATTCTGTCTTAGAGAATCAGGGAAGGCATCCATTGTACTCCAGCGCAAACATTTTGAAGATGTCTCTGCTAACCCAACTTGGGGAAGGAAAATGTTCCTTAGTATTTTGTATCTTGATGTTTGGGCTTTCCTTTTGGAAGTGTCAATTCCACATTTTGAGTTATAGGAATCAGGGACTGTTGATTGATGATCCATTGAAAATAGCTACAGGGTCTCACGTGTCATTTGTGTGTGTCAAGTGATGACACTAATAGCTAATATTTATGACAGCTAAGAATAATACTAATAATTATTAATTCACGTTTATTATGTGACAAGCATTTTTCTAAGCACTTCCACTCATCTTCTTAGTTAATTCTCCACAGATTCCCATAACATGCATTTTATTATCCCATAACACTTTTATTATCCCCATTTAACAAAAGAGGAAACTAGACTTTAGAGAAGTTAAGTAACTTTTACAAGGTCACCAGTTAATAATTAGCAGAGCTGGACTTGAACCTGGTTCTTTCTGTCTGGCTTCAAACCTCATGCTCTATAGGAGACTATTATGTTGCCTCCAGAAATCTCGTTATTTCCAAAGGAGAACGAGGGTGGTTGAGTGTGTTAGTTGCAAATCCAAATCAGAATATTAGAAATGATGTTCCTTCATTTCTGTACAATTATTTAATTTTAAGGACTGTATTTCCTTATCAGGGTGACATTCTTTTTGAAGATCGGATAAGTACACTTGAGCTCTCTGATGCTATTTAATTCATTTAACATCTGCAGCTGCTGTTTTATTTTTTTATGAAGAGTTAGTAGCTGTAAACTTGAGGGAAATTTTTTTACTCCCTCCCCACCCAAATCTCCAGTACTGAAAGAAAAATATGGTTAAAGCAGTCTTTGAGTCATAGCTTACACATTTACAGAGTAATGGTTAGCTTGAAGAAAAGATAATAGAGACACTGTCAGAAGGAGAGTTGAAGAGCCCAACTTGAGGTTGCTAGGGGAATCATTCATAATCATGAGAAGGATTATTTGGGTGTTCATTGAGTTCAGAACTGAAGTTCAGACTGCTCCGCAATGGTCCAATGTATTTCCTGTGTTAAGGAGGGGAAATGTACGCTTCAATCAATAAGTCTCAAATTACAAAGACCAAATAAGGATGATGGTGGGAAGGTGCCTAATTCAAACTGTAGTCAGTCTCTGACAAATTTCCCTCCTAATGATTAGGGAGACAGGTTTGGGACATCCAATCAGGGGCTCTCATTTCCAATGGAGGCCAAAAGAAAGATTCCTGTTTAAGTTAAATTGGCCCCATGTGGAAAAATGGCAAATTGACCTTTTCTGACAATGAGAGTAATACATGGTGTTGACTCATACATGGGAGCAGAACCTTAACTTTGGGGAGACTTCTACAGTTCTACAGATGGCCACCAAAATGGGGAAAAAGTCTCATAGCCCAGCAAAACCATCCTGATGTTTTATCATTGCTTTTTAAATTATGAATATTTTAAGCATATAGGTAAATATAAAGACTAATATAATAGTCCTCACTATACCCACTACCCAGTTTCAGCAAAGCTTAATGCTTTTGCGTTATTAATGTCATATTTTTTTCTTTCAGAATTTTAACAGGACAGACACCAGTAAAGCCCTCTGTGGGATTCCTGGTTTGAACCCATTCCCTCCTTCTCTAAGTGGAAATTGGTATTTTGAGTTTGGTGTTAAACATTCTTAGAGAGAGTCTTTAAACTCACCGCATATTATACATCTGAAGCAAAATGTCCTGGAGGTGATGACGTGTTTTTTAAAACTTTATAAAAATGCATTCATGTTGAATAGGAACATATCTCTTTACTTTTGGCTCAATATCTTTTGGAGATATATCCATGTTGATAGAAGTAGCTCTAATTTTTACATTTTAATGGCTACTTAGTATTTAGTTGAATGAATATAACAATATTTATTTACCCAGTCTTCTGATGATGAGCATTTAGGTAGTTTACAATATGGGACTGTAACCGAAAAAGCTTATGTAACTATTCCTTTATCTATCCCTTTGGCCTCATGCGAGAGACTGTTGCAAGATAGAATATCCAGGACCAGATTGTTGGATCTTACTGCATATGCATCTTCAGTCTTGGTAGATAATTGCCAAATTATACTTTATAGTGGAGTTTTCCAATTTATATACCCACCAGCAGGGTATGAGTTCTCTATGCTCCATATAAAATGCAATAATTAAATCCTTTAGTCCTGTTAGGCTTTTAGTTTTTGCCACTCTGGTGGGTATAGAATGATTCCTCATCTTTGTTTTAATTTGCATTTGCCTGAGTACATTCTACGTTAGGTTATTTCCCCATGTTTATTGGCTGTTCGGGTTTTCTCTCATAGGTTTCAAGTCTTTGCCCTATTTTTGCCCTATTTTGAGTGGTTTTCCTTTTTCTTACTGATACGTAGTTCTTTCTGTATCCTACATGTAAATTTTTTCTTGATTACTTTATAAATATTATTGTTACTGTTTTTGTAGATGATATAGTAGATTCAGGGCAATCCAGATCAAAATCCTAACATGGTGGGGGAGCGCCTGGGTGGCTCAGTGGGTTAAGCCTCTGCCTTCGGCTTGGGTCATGATCCCAGGGTCCTGGGATCGAGCCCCGCGTCGGGCTCTCTGCTCTGCAGGGAGCCTGCTTCCTCCTCTCTCTCTGCCTGCCTCTCTGCCTACTTGTGATCTCTCTCAGATAAATAAAGAAAAAATCTTAAAAAAAAAAAAATCCTAACATGGGGGTGTGTTTGTGTGCAGTTTGACAGATCCCAAAATCTCTATCAGAATGCAGATGGCCCGGAGTGGTGAAGACTGTGGTGAAGAACAGAGAACAGATATTACACTCCCAGATACTGAGATAGGCGTGTGCCCTGGGAGCCAGGCATTTTTACAGACTCTTTGTTAATAGGATGAAAAGTTAGAAGCATTCCCTTCAGTGCATCAGGAATAAGAAGCATTTCTGTGGCTTCTGTTCCAGGTTACGTGCCAGGCGATAAGTAATGCTTCTGACCCAGCCATTCACTGTGAGACGGGACGCTCACTCCCACCACTCACCGCTCATTTACTCTGCTTTAACAGAGCTGGACTCTTGCTTCTGCTTCAGTGCATTAAGAACACCCCTATCTCTGTTGCTTTGCAGTAGTTGCTTTCTCTGGCTCCCCATCTTTTTACCCAGCTTTATTACTGTTTATAGCTTATGACCACTGGCCATTGCCGACTTGGTTGTGTGTCTCCCTCATTAGACCCTAGGCTCTGTGATGACCCTCGTTTATATTTATTTCTGAATCACGGGGTCTAGATTAGTGCCAGGCATGTCCTATGTTCTTTTTTTTTTTTTTAAGATTTTATTTATTTATTTGACAGATATCACAAGTAGGCAGAGAGCCAGGTGGTTGGGGGGTGGGGGAAGAAGGCTCCCTTCTGAGCAGAGAACCCGATGCAGGGCTCGATCCCAGAACCCTGGGATCATGACCTGAGCTGAAGGCAGAGGCTTTAACCTACTGAGCCACCCAGGTGCCCCGCATGTCCTATGTTCTACCTATATTTGTGGAGTGAATAAATGATTGACTCTATACTACACTTTGAAATCTTGTCTAGATGAAGTGATACATTTCATCTCCACTAAGGCTTAGTATGTCAATGTATTTTGCATCTAAAGCACGAAATGGTTTCTTGGCAGTATGGACTCTGATTAAGAGTATTGGCTTTGGATTTAACAGCAGGTGGGTTTAAATCATTCTTGTCCTACCACCTACACTTACTGGGGGTGTAACTGTTGGCTTAACCTTTTGAAGCCTGTTCACTCCCTTGTAAACACTGACATAATCTTACCACTCTTGAGTAACAAGATTGGCTTGGCTCTGTTGAGGATCATTTGAGTTGAGGGAGTGCGCATGGGAACACGGAAACAGTGCCAGAGAGGAGTACAGCCTAGATCAGAGCTGGGGCAGTGGACGGGCTGTGAAACAATTCGATTCCACATGGGTTTTAAAGACAGAGCCTGATGGGAGTTTGATGATGGTGCATGAGAGAAAGAGCAATCCAGAATGTCTCCAAGGACTTGGGGATGAGAAGCTGATATGACACTGAAAGAAGCAAAGGTTGGGGAAATGCTAGTTGGGACATGAAGTTTGAGATGAAGGGTAGATGCCAAGTATCATTGTGAAGTCAGCAGGTGGATAAAGGAATGTGGAGTTCAGGAGAGTGGTATCTGCAGCAAATGGCAATTTGAGAGACTTTGTCAAGGAGATGCCACTAGAGGCCATTAGCATAGAGGAGATAACCTATATAATGACTTTGGGTGGAGAAGAAGAGAGTTTCAAGGTCTGAGCTATGGGGTATCTCAACATTTAGTAGTTGAAGAGAGGTGAAGAAGACTGGATAGGAGTGGCCACCGAGGGCTGAAAAATCCAGAAGAGTGAGAGGCCAAGAGGAGAAGGGTTTCCAGGGAGTGGGAGTGACCACATGTGTCCATTGCTGCTGGCCTGAGGGTAAGATGAGGACTAGGAGTTGATCAGTATTAGACACATGTCCGTAGTCTTGTACGTTGTATTAGCAAGGTATGGTAGAACTTGACCCAGGAATCTTCTGAAAATTCCTCTTGTAAAAAAGAAAAACTAAGACAAAAACCTCATCATTTCCTCCCCACTGATCTTCTTAAAATGTTAATGAATTGTGATTTTATTTTTTTTAATATATATATTTTTTAAAGATTTTATTTATTCATTTGACAGACAGAGATCACAAATAGGCAGAGAGGCAGGCAGAGAGAGGGGGGGAAGTAGGCTCCCTGACGAGCAGAGAGCCCGATGTGGGACTCGATCCCAGGACCCTGGCATCATGACCTGAGCCAAAGGCAGCGGCTTAACCCACTGAGCCACCCAGGTACCCCTGAATTGCGATTTTAAAGAGGATTGATTTGCATCCGGACATTGGAGAATTTGCTCTCACTTAGCTGTGCTTTTTGTTTTAACGACTGTTTCTTTGGAGCAGGTTTAGGCTTATGAGCAAATTGAGAGAAAGGTACAGACTTAGAGCCACACATGCATGACCTCTTGCATTATCAGTGTCACTCACTGAAAGGTGCATTTTTACCAAAGATGAACCTGTTCTGACACCTCACCCACAGTCCATAGTTTACCTGAGGGTCCACTCTTGGTCTTGCCCATTCTGTGGGTCTGGACAAACGTCTGACATTCATCCCTCTTTATAATATCCTAGAGGGTGCTTTTACTGCCCTAAAAATCCCTTCCTCTGCCTGTTTCTATCTCCCCTGCCTCCCAACACATACCCTGGGTCCCCACTGAGCTTTCTGTTGTCTCCATAGCTTTGCTGTATGAATGGAGTCAGACACCTTGTGGCCTTTCAGACCAGCTTCTTTCACTTAGTCTTATGCATTTCAGGTTCATTCCCTTTTAACTGAAAAACACTCTGTGACTTTGATGTACCACAGTTTATTCATCCACTCACCTACCGAGGGACATCTTGGTTGGTTCCACGTGCTGGCTGTTTTGAGTAAAGTGATATAAACATCCATGTGTAGGTTTTTTGTGTGGACATAAATTTCCAACGCCTCCGAGAGGTTGCTGGATCAGATGGTAAGTGTCTGTTTCGTTTTGTGAGAAATCTTCAAACTGTCCTCCAAAGTGGCTGTGCCATTTTGCGTTCCCACCAGCAGTGAATGAGGGTGCCTGTTGCCCCACGTCTTTGCCAGCATTTGGTGATGTCAGTGTTCCAGATCTGGGACATTCCAGTGGTCGTATAGGAGTATCTCACTGTTGTTGAATTTGCATTTCCCTGACGGCATATGTGGAGCACCTTCTCATGTGTGGCGTTTGCCATCTGTGTCTGCCTTCTTTAGTGACACATCTGCCAGGGTCTTTAGCCCATTTTGGTAGCTGTGCTCTTTAGGAACACATCCCGTTAGTCCCATCTTTATCCTCAGTTACACACTCTTCTACTGCAACTCTGTGACTTTATTTATAGTGAGATGACCTGTCGTCATCTCTAGCCTGTGTCATAAGTTCCTTGGGAGCAGGAACTGTGGCTGACATATCTGTCTCCTGCATACCTCCACCTGCTGATGTGGCTGGCTGTTGAAGAAGGTTTGGTTGGACGGACCTGTGCAGGCCAGTTGTGAGGGGTGTGCTGTATCCTTAGTGGTAAAGATGGGTGGGACAGAGTGGACTCTGGGATTCCCTTTCAACACCAGTTTTCCGATACCAACTGGGTCATTTCATTTAGCACAGATGCCACAAGTGAAGAGCTCAGTCCTACAGACGGCCCCCACCTCAGACCCCAGGTATCCCCAAGCAATCCACACTTCCGCCTCACTGACTATAGATGCAGGGGTTCCCATGACCCCTTGGGTTCAGAATTTGCTAGAACACATCACAGAACTCAGGAGAGCAGTATACCTGTGATTACCTTTTTATTACAAATGATCCCAATGAACAGCCAGTTGAAGAGATTCCTAGAGCTGCAAGATGGCGGATGGGAGGGTGCAGGAGCTTCCATCCCTGTGGAGTCAGCACGTCAATATGTTCATCACCCTGGAGTCTCACTGTTCCCAGTTTTCATTGAGTCTTCATTACATAAGCATGATTGATGACATCGATGGCCTCATGATTGAACCCCCATCTCCCCAGAGGCCAGGGGGCCCAGCTGAAATCTCCAGCCTTCTAATCATATGCTCTGCCTTTGTGGTGACCAGTCCCATCCTGAAACTATCCCAGGGCCCTGCAGGAGTCACCTTGTCAGCATATTGGAAGACTCTTATTTCTCAGGGAGTTCCAAGGGATTTTGAATTCCAGGCCAGGAACTGGGGATAAAAGCCAAATATATATTTTTTATTATGCCCCAGTGATGATGACAAATAGGACCGGGGGAAGTGCCTGAGCTCCAGATGTGCCCTGAAGGGAGGTTCTTTCCAGAGGAATACAGAGGACCCTGATGTGATTCAGGCGGGCGCTGATGGCCAGAGCAGCCCGACTGCGGGGTGGTGTTGGATGGGACATGGTTGGACTGACTAGTTAGCTGGCAGTGTCTTGACTCAGACTGGTTTACCCTTTTGAAGCAAGCCTTCTACCGCTGCCAGAAGGAAATACGTTGGGAACTAGGCTGGCCCTGTTCTCCAGAGGGGTTGGTTAAGTTGCTTGTGATAGAATATAATCAAGGATGACAGCAGAACTCAGGAGGTCACCAGGGAAGAGGAGGGGCCAGAGTAAGAGCAGCAGCTTTTTTTTTTTTTTTTAAAGGTTTTATTTATTTATTTGACAGAGAGAGATCACAAGCAGGCAGAGAGGCAGGCAGAGAGAGAGGAGGAAGCAGGCTCCCTGCTGAGCAGAGAGCCCGATGCGGGCCTCGATCCCAGGACCCTGAGATCATGACTTGAGCCGAAGGCAGCAGCTTAACCCACTGAGCCACCCAGGCGCCCAACAGCAGCAGCTTTTTTTGAAGGGCTCACACCATGGCCAGGTTCTTTACACACTCCACAGCCATCCCTGGAGGTAATGATTCAGTACCAGTCTCCATAAACTTACTGAATTGCTACTAGTGCCAGGCACTGTTATCAGGTAGGCCTTGGGGATAAGACTGAGTAAGCCTGAGGTGGCGCCCGCCTCTTCGGAACTTTCAGTCTGATTGGGGATAATTCCAGCCTGGCGAGAACAGTCAAATGTTCTAAGCATGATGCAGGGAACCTTGCTATGCATGGAAGGAAGGCAGTATTACAAGAATCAGGGAAAAGTAGGTTAGCTAAGCCACATACTCATAAGGGGTGGAACCAAGAATTGAACCTGGGTTTTTCCTTTTTTCCTTTTTTTTTCTTCCCCCTTTTAAGATTTTATTTATTTGTTTATTTGACAGAAAGAAAGAAAGAGAGAGCCCAAGCAGGGGGAGCAGCAGAGGGAGAGGGAGACGCAGGGCTCCCCACTGAGCAAGACCTGAGCCACCCAGGCGTCCCGAACCCAGGTTTTTCTTACTCCAAAGCCAGTTCTTTGCACAGTATTGACACTGCCTAATCCAAAGGAGCATGGTGGGGCAAGGAGGAGGGACGTCTGTTGTTCATGACTCACCCATGCCAGGGGCTGTGGAGCTGGGATAACTCCAGCCCCACCCAGTGGTGGGATGTGATGGACAGGGCCACCCAGCGGAGCCCAGGGAGCCTCCTGAAGAACCTCTGTATTGGCTGCTAAGTAGGGTCAGCCCCGCAGAACCCACTGAAGACCTCTCCGTGGGATTCCTACAACTCCTCCTGTAGCACAGGTGCTGCTGCATCATTGGCCTGCCCCTGCCGGGTGCCTCCGGAGGCAGCACATCCCAGGACAGGCTTGGGTTCCATCTACACTGCTAGCAAGGCGGTGCATGCCCTGATGGACTGTTGCCTCTGTCTGCTTAGTGAGTGCCTAGCTCTGCCAAGCAGACAGACGGGAGACAGGGCTCTAGTCTGGTCACTCATAGCTGAAAGAGGAAGTAGCAGACATGGGACTACAGTGACCCGCTGTCAGTGTCTAAGCCAGCAAAGCAAGTTTCCAACTTCCAGGGAAGGACGTGGGCCACGTGGTCCTGGCACGTCCTGTAACTGTGGCCAGAAGTCTTGCAGTTACCACGTAAAACACCCTCTTCTGTAACATCTGCTATTTTGAAACCTCTGTTTTCAGCTCTTCTTTCTTTTATAAAAATAAAATCAATTCTCAGTTGGTTAAGTACCTGTCTTGGCTCAGGTCATGATCCTAGGGTCCTGGGATCGAGCCCCAAGTCGGGCTTCCTGCTGAGCAGAGAGTCTATGTCTCCCTCTCTCGGCCCCCCTGCTGCTCGTGCTCACGTGCGCTCTCTCTCTCTCTCTCTCTCAAATGAAATAAAATCTTTAAAAAATAAAATCCATCCTGGAGGTGGTCACGGAATGTGCTTTTGTAACCTCTGCTGTCCTAGTCGGTGTTTATTCCGCATGGCCCCTTGGTGGCTTCTCCCTTTGCTTCTCTAACAAATGACTGCACGGACCATCCTCTGCACAGCCCCTGCCTTTGCTTTCTTGCCAGCTGAGGCCCGAGAGAGATTTCTGGGGCAGAGAGGAGTTATGTGAGGAGTTCTGCATATGGCAGCTGTCGGGGATCGCCTCCTGCAGGAGCCTTCAAAGGGAGGACCGGGAGATTTTAGCCGGCTAGGAGTAGCTCTGCAGGGCTCCACAGGGAAGCCAGGCACCTGCCGGCATGTCCCAGGAAGTGTCTGGTTTGGGGCAGCCCCGCCCAGACTCAGGTGTGTTACATGGCTTAGGTACAAGTCACTGCCGTTAATAATAAAAGATGATCAGTTGTAAATTCTTCTGAAAAGAAAAAGTCAGACTGGAGATAGGATCATTCTTCTCATTAACTGCCATGATACTCGATTCTCTACTTCTTAAGGGGGGAAACGGAATAGAGTTCCAACAAGTGTGCAGGGCAGTGAGCTGAATTATATATACACCTGTGAGAACAGGTTGCCCAGGGGAACGCCTTCCCCCTGCCAGTCTCTCGAGAAGCAGACCGTGTGAGCCTGGGCTGTGGTGGATGGAATCTGGATCACTTAGCGTGGCATACCAGCCCCCCTCCTGAGCCCTCCTCTCTAGATGGACCTCTGCCAGTCTTTCATTCGCTTTCTGCACCCCAGGCATGCCGACCACGAGCTGGCAGTGCGCCCAGCCTCCTCGGCTCACCTGCTCCTGGACCGCATCACCAGAAGCTCACCGGGCCCTGTGCCCCACTCTCTTGGAGGACTGAGCTCAGCCTGGCTCGCGCTGACAGCTCGGTATCTGTGACCTTCTCCACACTAACACTGTCCCTGTTTCTCTCTGTCACAACACCTGGGACTGTGATATTGTTCACCACATCGATGTTCCTAAGCATAGGACTAGAATTTTCTATCCCTAGCGGCAGAGACTTTTCATGTATTTGGAAGGAGGACAGAAAGGAGAGGGGAAAGCACAGACAGGCCAAGGTGTCCTGTGTGTCTGGGTCTGTCACAGCTTTGCTGAGTCATTGCAGGCAACGTTCTTCAGTCCTTCACCCTTTCTTTACTCCGTTAGAAAGGAAAAGGGGGGAAAAAAAGAACAACAACAGAAACAGTAATAATATTTTTCTTATTGATTTGCTATAAGGATTAATTAGAAAACGTTTGTAAAGGGCCTAACGGGGTTTGGCCCTTGGAAGACATTAAGTAAATGCTAGTTCCTGGCCGGTTTCTCCCCAGGGGTCATGTTGGGCAAAGCAAAATGGAGAGAAATTGATGTGAAAGGAAATAGGAAAAGTAATCCGTAAGACAAAAAATTGAAGCTTAACCACTGCCTGTGTTAGGGTAGACCATTTCTGTCCTTGAACTATGAAGTGGGGGGCGGGGGTCATGCTGCGGGTGGGAGACAGTAATTGGGGCATTTTGTGACAGGAGAGGAAAAGATTCGCACTTTTTCATATCCTCCTCTGGGAAAACTGACCACAGATGTTGTCTCTGTTTTTCAAGGCTGAGCAAAGGAGGGTGTGATTTTCCAGAAAGCACAGATCTGTATCCTTGCCATCCTCGAAGGTCTTACCTCACTTATTAGCACAGGGGGGCAGGGCATGGAGATTTAGGATTTCCTGTAAATTGTGGATTCAAGCCCTGTGTGAGCTAGATAGTCTGATGCTAGAGCATCACTATTTTCTGAAAATATCACTCAGTTTGGGTAAAAGAAATGTCTCTGTTGTTACAGAGCAGGTAACCTCGGACCTGTCTTGCAGCTTCTCGAGACTTCAGTTTCCCCGGCTCTACAGTGGATCCGCTATTACTACCCTTGTGTGGTATCAGGAGATTGCTAGAAAGGGTCACACTCCAGGACAGGTGGGAAGGCTTTTGGGAAATCTGTGTGTTGTGCAGTCGTCCGTCCTGGTTATCATGGTGACCATCCATCTATCCCCACGTCAGGCCTCACCCCGCCCAGCCCTGTGGGGGATTTTTTGCCTTGGATTTCGGAATGAAACAGTGCCGCTGAATATCCGATTTATAGCTCAGGACACACAATATGTGCATGCTATTATACTCGTGTCCTTGAAAGATCTTCCTGGCTTTTGAGAAGGAGTAACACTGTGACACAGCCCAGAGGAGCCCCTCACAAGAACTTTTGGATCCATGAAGAGCAACATGTCATCGCCCCAGCTGCACGCGTTCCCAGGTGTGGCAGCCTGAAAACCGGACAGCTGTTCCCCACAGCCTTAAATCAGGGTTGGTCCAGTTGGGCCTGGAGTGTTTCTTCCCTCCCATGCATGGGCAGACAACCATTCTAGGCCCTCTGAGATCTTCCCTCAGGGAACTGGTGGCACGGTGCATTCCTGAGCTACCGCTGCACCGTAACTACCACACTCAGTGGTTTGACACGGTACACTGATGATCTGGCACTTCCCACGGGTCAGAAGTCTGGCCTCCGTTTAGCACAGTCCTCTTCTTGGGGGTCTCACAAAGCCCCAAGGCATTGGCTGGGCTGTGGTCCTTTCTGGAGCCCCAGTTCCCCTGCGGGTGTCGGGGGTCACGGGCAGAATGGTGTTCCTGTCGTCGGAGGACCGAGGTTTCCGACGTCTTGTGGACTGTCATCCCGGGGGCTGTGCTCAGCTCCTCTAGCCCTTGCTGCTTCCTGCCATGGGGTCCGCTCACCCCATGACAGCATCCTTCCTCACATTTAGCAGGAGACTCTTACCTTCCAGCTGCGAAGAGGGAGGCAGAGAATTTGTGTGGTCGCGGGAGCGGGTGGCCAGCCCGTCATCTTTGCCATATTCTGCTGACTAGAAGCAAATCCCCGGACTGGCTGGCTCTCGGAGGGGAGGAAATGATACAAGGGTGTCACCTCAGGGCGGATCGGCCACAGAGGGTACTGGAGACACACAGGGCGTTACTCCAAGTAAAGAAATTTTAAAGGACTGGTTTGCCTAACCTGAACTGGTCTGCTTGGAAATGAGAAAAATAAGAAAAGACACTGTGGGCTTATAAAGCCATACTGGTTGAATGTAAAGGCTCTATCTTTTATTTTTGAGGTGAACCTTCTGCGTTTTCATGTTGAAATGGTTTCCTTTTATAAAATGACAATGATAATGGATATATTTTTATAAAAAATATTCTTGATTGGTCAGGTATAAAGACAACAGCCCTGTCATGGTCCCTGTGTGTTTTGTTATTTATTTATTTATGTCAGAATTTCACTGATCCATTAAAGTTCCCAATCCAAACCGATCTGACATACTCACTTCCCAATCACCGTCCCCTCTAGGGGAGCCGACCCTTTTACATCAGCGTGATCGAAGACAGAAAGCTCCGCATGGTTCCCTCAACTTATTCCCTGGCCAGGAATTTTTTCTCAGGGCCTGTCCCCAGCGTGCAGAGTTTTACTGTACACCTCCAGGCCAGAACAGGCAACTCTGATCCGGCTCGATAGGGCCCTCCCCCGCACCTCTGCCAGCCTCAGAGAGAGAGCAACAGTGACGAAGGCTCTGGCACCTCTTCTCTCTGCCAGAGCTTTGGGAAGGCAGCACCTCCCCTCCTGCCCCCCGCCTTAGCACACACCTCTCCTCACGACTCATTGTCTTTGTTTTGTAGTCACTGTGAACACAGAGCAGACTGTGCAAGGTGCTAAAATGTGGGTTCGGGAAGCAAAAAGGAAGGAAAAGATGACTTCACCCGGGATGACAAGCACAGATTACTTACAAGCAATGTTACCTGAGCAGCGTTTTACAAACGGGGTGGGATTTTAAGCAGCCGATGTAGCGAAGTGGGTGTCGGAGGTCATTGCGGGTGTTGAAGCCAGATGGTGCAAAGCTCGGGAACAGTCTTTCTCCTGCGTGCCTTTGCCCACTCTGTGTCTTTTGCCCTCAGTGCCTTTCCCCGGTCTAGTCCCGCTGGTGAACAATGTAATCGACTCTCCCGGGGCAGTTCAGACTACTCATCAGGACACCCTCCTTTGCATCCGGAGCACGGGGTCATGCTGTCCCACATCTGTAATTACAGTCTCCTTTGCTAGACTGAGCTCCGAGGGGCCAAGGTCCATTATTCACGCCTAGTGCTGGCCTGGCCTGACACCCGTATCCAGGTCTGGATAAGTGAATAATGGACGTAGGAGGATTAGGCCCTTGCAACCTGGGTGTAAACTGTCGAAGGAGATGTAGCCAGGTATGGGGACCTGGGGGTGGCAGATGTGATCAGACCTCAAGGGTTTCCGTGCAGTCATTCATTTTCTTCCTCAGCCAGAGGTGTCATTGTCCCCGAACAGGATGGTGACACCGTCACATCTCTGACTTAGGGTGAATCATTTTATCAGGAGAGTAAAACAGAAACCTCGAGCCTGCACCTTCTATGGCCCCGTGAGTCCACGAAGGGAACCTGGAGGTTTGCCAAAGAGCGTCTGCGCTCTCTCCCTGTCACCTGCTCCCCTTCTCTGGCTGCTTTGGGTTTCAGTGCTGGGTTTCTGTGTTTTCAGGGTGTTTCTTCATGTTCTCCTTTTGGGCGATGGTACAGATGGGAGGCAGCTCAGGGTCACGTTGAACCACTAGGGACATGCCGCTCCCGGCCTGCGCTTCACCCATCCACTGCCTGGCTTTGCCTGGTCCCTTCTGGCACGCTGAGTTTCCCACAAGCTTCCTGGGGTTGAACAAAAGTCCTCGAGTGAAGATCAGACTCCTTAATGCCCTTCCGCATAGAACTGAAAAAAAAAAACCCAAAAAAACAAAAAACAGAGCTTTTGACTTAAATATTGCTATCTTCCAGGAGCTTTAAAAGCCTTTAGGATACTGGGTCATTTTAAGCATTGTGAAGGAAATAACGCGTATTTCAGGAGGAAAGTGTGAAGTCTCCTTACTGAAGGCTGGCTTTCTTGCTTAGATATTCTGCCAGTAGGGGTTATCTGGGTCAGACCGAGAAGGCCAGTTTTGTAAGCCATGAAATAGAGGCAAACCCGAGATTCAAATGCTCAGCCCGTGGTGGAGTGGGGAGTGCCAGCATCATGCCAGACACCAAGGCCCTGGGTAGGCCAGTACGTATCTGTTGAATGAATGAAAGAATTTCTGCTGGAGCCTCTCTAAGGTGGAAAGCAGAAGAGACCCTGGTTTTATTTTTTTATTTTATTTTTTCTTTAAAGATTTTATTTATTTATTTGACAGACAGAGATCACAAGTAGGCAGAGAGGCAGGCAGAGAGAGAGGGGGAAGCAGGCTCCCTGCTGAGCAGAGAACCCGATGTGGGGCTCTATCCCAGGACCCTGGGATCATGACCTGAGCCGAAGGCAGAGGCTTTAACCCACTGAGCCACCCAGGCGCCCTGAGACCCTGGTTTTAGAATGAAGAACATACAAGTAAAAACCCCAGGCCTGACATCTGATGTCCTTGACATCTGTTTCTGGAATTAATTCTGCCTAGCTCCTTTCCATCTCCCAGCTCTGATCTGACTTACCTGGTTTTCTGATCAGATGGGTCCCACACTTAGATCTCAGAGGAGTCTTGGAGTCTTTTGTGGACACATGCTGATCGCAAACAGGGGAGAGCATTTCACCCACCTGCCCTTTTCGAAGCCAGCAGCCAATCTGGTCTTGGCCTTGTCCAAAAAGGGATTTCCTGAAATACACAGACACTCGCCAGTACGAGTCTGAATTTGGGCAGAAAAAAGAAAGTAGGGAAGAAACCACGTGTCTGCCTGGGTCTAGTTGGGGATGGATACTAGAGAAGGAAGGAGGCAATTTTTTACTTTCAGTGATCATTGTGTTTCCATCAGGAGTGGGATGACCTTCTCAGAAAGGTGATAGAACCCTGATTAGAGACCGTCAGAGCTGACTAGACACTGGATTAATGGGGATTTGATAGATTTCTATAAAGAGCGCTTGAAGGCAGAATTCATGGGCCAACACAAAGACATTTTTCCAAACTTCAAAGACTATGCACTGAGAGAGTTTCTGGCCCTAGGAAGCTGATATTGGACATAATTCAGGGTGCAGAGCACGCAGGTAAATCTACCTCGGGTAAGGCAGGAAGTCTTGGAAGGTGCTTTTGTTTCCTTTTCTCCCGCATTCCAAGGACAGCATCAAATATGGAAACAGTTGGTTTGTTCTAGCAGGTCCCCATGGGGAACAAATGGTTCTTTGTTTTTATTAAGCCTCTACTTGCAGATTCTTCCCTGATTGCCTTTACTTTCCATCTGATTTGGAAAACATTGCTTTTTCCCTGCATTTTTCACATCAAGTTAATATCATGCATCTGTCACAGTGTGGGAAGCCGTGATCCCGCTGCTCAGGATCAAACCCCAAATGTAGCAGTCTCGGTGGGCTAAATGGACCCTCACGGGACAAACCTTTGTGGTGGTAGAGCCTGTGACAGGGTCCTGAGAAATCAGAGATACTCAAGTGATTATTTACTTCATTGTCTCCCAGTCTGAAATCCTGCATTTCCTGTGATGCGCAAATATAATGAATCCCCAAAACGATGTTCACATTTTCACCATGTTTTGTTGTTTGGAGCCCAAACAGAAATCATGCTCTATCCTTCTTCTTCTTTTTTTTTTTTTTTTTAAGATTTTATTTATTTATTTGACAGAGATCACAAGTAGGCAGAGAGGCAGGCGGGGGTGTGGGGAGGGTGGGCGGGAAGCAGACTCCCTGCTGAGCAGAGAGCCTGATATGGGGCTCCATCCTAGGACCCTGAGATTACGACCCAAGCCTAAGGCAGAGGATCAACCCACTGAGCCACCCAGGTGCCCCACGCTCTCCTTCTTAGGCTGCTTTGCTTTGAAGTGAAATTTCTCAGCTCCCCGTGGCCACCCCGGATTGCTCTTGCTTGTCCCGGTGAAGAAAGCAGGGAAAAGAAATTATGCCTTAGTAAGTGCAGTGCAACAGACAGGATCTCTCCCCTGTCGGGCTCTTTCTGATCTCCCTCAACCAAAGGGTGGTCAGAGGTTCTGGAACACTCTCTCCTAAGTGACCCCATTATACATTGTGTCCGTCTATGTTACAGTTAGCTTTTTGCACATCTTGTTTCCCCCACTACACTGTAGCTACTGAGGACAGAAGCTGGTCACTATGAGACCCCAGGTCCTAGCACAGGGCTTGTCAATAGTCCTGGCTCAGTGAATGGTAGAAGTTTATAGAGAGGGAGGATCAGAGATAATATGTAAGTCAAGTGTGTATGTGTGTGTGTGAGAGGGAGAGAGAGGGAGGGAAGGAGAGGGGGATTTATAAGGAATTAGCTCATGAGCTTACAGAGTCTGAGAAGTCCCATGATCTGTAAGCTGGAGTCTCAGGAAAGCTGATGGTGTCACATCAGAGTTTGAGGAAATCAGAACCAGTATTGCTTATGCTGTAAATCCCAGTCCAAGGGCAGTAGAAGACCAATATCCCAGCTCAAACAGGCACAGAAGGAGAGAGAATGCCTTGCCTTCCTCCACATTTTTGCTCTGTTCAGGCTGTCCTTGGACTGGAGGAGACCCACCTGTCTTCCAGAGGGCGGTCTGCTTTCTTCAGGCTACTGATTGAAAGGCTGATCTCTTCCCGAAACACGAGAACAGACATACCTAGAAATAATGTTTATCCCGATATCTGGGTCCTCTGTATCCCAGTCAAGTTGACATATAAAATGAAGCATCACTATAAGCAAAAGAAAGGAAAAGGTTGGTGAAATCCTGCAAGGGCTTCTAGGTTAGTGGGGCCAGCCACCTCATTTGTAGGTGAAGCTACAGGGTCTTACAAAGCTTACCTGCCTGGAAGGTAATGCTACCTAAGCTTTGTTCTGTAGGTGTTAAGGGCTTCCTGCTTCCTCTTGTATTTGCTACCTAAGGTGAGAAGGATGGAAGGAGGAGGAAAATGTACTAATGCAACAGTGTTTTCTTGTTCCTCCTCCTGTATGTACGCCGACCAGGGTAGTCTCCACTAGCCATATGCAGCTGTTGAGCACCTCATGTGTGGCTAGTCAAAATGGAGAGGTGCTGTCAATGTAAACTACACACCAGATTTCTACATCGTACAACAGCAGCAATAAAATGTGAAATAGGTTACTGATAATTTTCTATATTGATCACATGTCGAAATGTTACTACTTTGGATACATCACGTTCCATTAAATGCATTTGTAAAAGTCCACCTGTTTCTTTTCTCCTTTTTAAATGTGGCTACAAGAAAATTTCAAATTCTCTGTCAAGCTCGCTTCCTATTTCTTCTGGACAGCGCTGCCCTAGGTCATCCATCCCAGGCCCTTGGCGTCTCAAGCTTCGACTCGTCTCCCACCTGCTGCCCCTCCTGTCCTCTCGTTCTCCAACTTGTGGTAACTTCTTCCTGCCACATGTGAGTGGCCAGATCCTTAGGCCCCCAGGGTTCCTGTCTCTGTGCCTTATAGCTCAGAGCAGGCTGGCGGAAGGTGATGAGACTTTGAGGTCGGATCTAGCCTTGAGTCCAAACTCTGCCACCAATTAGCCACTGAACCTTGGGAAGGTCACCGTTCCTCCTTGAACGATGTATTCCTCTTGTTTAAAACGAAAATCATGGGGTGCCTGGGTGACTCAGTGGGTTAAGCCTCTGCCTTCAGCTCAGGTCATGATCTCAGGGTCCTGGGATCAAGCCCCACATCAGGCTCTCTGCTCAGCAGGGAGCCTGCTTCCACCCCCCACCCCCCTCTGCCTGCTTCTCTGCCTGATTGTGTCTGTCAAATAAATAAACAAAATCTTAAAAAACAAACAAACAAACAAACAAAACGAAAGTCACAGGACTCCTGGGTGAATCAGTTAAGCATCCAACTCTTGATTTCAGCTCCGGTTCTGATTTCATAGTTTTTGAGAGCAAGCCCAGCATCGGGCTCCCTGCTCAGGACAGAGTCTGCAGGAGATTCTCTCTCGCTCTCTATCTGCCCCTCCTGCTCACTCTCTCTCAAATAAATAAATCTTTAATAAAATAAAATGAAATGAAGTGAAATGAAATAAAATGGAAGTAACAATAATACCCTCCTTCTCTCATAGAGGATAAAAATCGGAATCCATATGACTGTGCTTTATAAGTAACAAAATAGTGTGTACCTGTTAATATTACCAGTAATTATGTTTTAATTTTTTTATCATAATCACTTATGGTCATTATTCAACCCCTGCCTACAGCCCCCTGAACTTAGACCACTTAGTTCACTTCACTGAGCATCTGGTCATCAGTAAAGTAAGAGGATGGACTGGGCATCCCTTCACACAGAGGACATTAGTTTGGGAAGCAAACCACCAAATCTTAACTTGCCCTTCAGATCATTTCATGTGTCTTCTCTGGGGCAGCCTGCATAGAGGACTCCTTGTACTAATGGTCATGATCACAATGGAAAAAAACAAAACAAAACAAAACAAAAAACCTGTGTAAGTATATACATGATAAAACCAAAACCTTGTATCTCTCTGAGAATTTAATTTTTGCATGCAACTTTTTTTTTGGCGATAGGAAGCTTTATTTTTACTCTCAAACTGCTCGCTGCTCAGAGATGGCAGAAGTCCTTATAAGTACTCCACATCCACACACAGCAGAGTGAAATTTAATGCCCTCACCCCCACTTCAGAGAAAGGGAGATCGCACTTCATACTTTGGGAGATACCCAAAGGTTGTCTGGCACTTTGGTGGTCCTGAAACAATTTGATCTGATTTCTTGCTGGCTTCGGATACTGAAAGCCTTGTAAAGTTGATGGCTCAAAACTTTGTGGCTGAGGGTAGGACAGAAGGTGAGCTGGGACATGATTTGGAATGGATGGACAAAGCACGTGCTCCGGCTCTTGTCAACAGAGGGAGTTGGTCCTGGGTGGAGACAGCAGCCGCCCAAGTGGGTAGATGCTGCTTTGGTGGCCCTCATCTACCCATGATACCAAGTCACCAGCTGGGTCTCTTTCTGGGCTCCTCCATGGAATCACTGGTGTGGATGACATTCTTGCTGATGGGGACCTTGTAGTCTCCCTGGATGGTGCTGGGAGTGGCTGTGTCCAACCTGGTGTATTATATCTTGGCCTTTGAGGTCAAGGCCCCATGCTGGGGCCTTCCCACATCATGGATGCTGTCTGGTGCCTGCAGACCCTCATCTCTACCAGCTTGAAGAGCCACTGGTGCACCCTCTCTAGTTTCGCCACCACTGGGGTCCACTCCTGAGTCTAGATGGGCCCACCTGATCTGGAAATGGACTTGGCTTTGGGCCCCAGGCCAGGGGGTGAGTGCAGAGAGGAGAGCACCCTGACCAGCAGAGCCCGAGGGAGGATGGGAGGGAGTGTTGGGGGGCCACTTAAGACATTGTTGATTTGACATTTCCACCACAGTTTGAAGCAAGTCTTTGTGTAAGTAACCCTAGTTTGAAGATGACTAAAGGGAGACACCTGATGGTGAGTGATGCCTTGGTAAGGTGGGAGCAGGGATGTGAACACAGGCTCTCACCCTCTCCTGTACATCATGTTGTATCTGATGCAACAAGAAGATAAACAAATGTCCTTTTAGCTAGTTGCCTTGTCACTTCCACCTCTCTTAATACCCTGGCCTCTGTGCAGGGTCTCCCTCCAGAAGGTCCGCGGGTTTCCCCCAGTTTTCAGCACAGCACCACACTTGGAAGGCTGCAGCTTTTTTCTCTAAAAGATCCCTCACTGAAGAGCCTAAAAGAACTCTGAGTGTTTTCATTGACTTTTCTGATCTTCCAACTCAAGTTAAAAGCATCATTTTGCTTCACTGTCAGTCAATTTCACTTTTGTGAGAATTTTAAAGATGTATAAGCCCCGAAGGTGACAGTCCCAGCCCGATGCTGTCAAGCTGAGCTGTGTCATATTGAATTCTGTCACTGAAGAGAAACAAAATGAAATGCACCCAGGTGTAAAATTCCAGGCCTTGTTCATTCTTATCAATACCAGATTAGAATGGCAGAGTCTAATATTATGAAATTGATATGATGAAGATTGATGTTTTAACTTTAATGGGCTGGTAGCAAAATGTATCATTTGTATATTCATGTATTCATATACATGCACAGACTGTGAAAAGGATTTCCTTTGGCCCCATTTTTAAAAACATTTTAACTATTTTTTAATTGGTCATTAGACTTGTTGAAATATACATACTCCCTTGTTAGCCTAAAAATAAAAGAAACAGTTATTTCATCAGCAGAATGGGTTTATGTGGAAGAGCAGAGACTTGCAACTTGAGACACAGGAGCTAGGGCAAAACCACAGGCAAGTCTGGAGAACAGAAGAGAGGATCTTTTATGACAAAAAGGGGAAGTTGAGAGAGCCTGTTATAAACAAAAAGTCCGTTGGACTAAACCAGAATTCCAAAGTATACTGGCTTTTCATTGGTTGAGTTGTGATGATCTCATTGGCTGGGCTGTTGCTGGGCAAGAAGGAAAATCTTCCTCTCCTGTGGTTCTCCTTGGGAACTCAAATTACCTTGATTGGGGCTGAGGTCTCTTAGCGGTAGTATACGAGGGCGCCCTCTTCTGGCCTCCCGACTATGTTTAGAATAAAGATTGTATTTATTTGACAGAGAGAGACAGCAAGAGAGGGAATACAAGCAGGGGAATGAGAGAGTAAGAAGCAGAATTTCGGCTAGCAGGGAGCCCCATGTTGGGCTCAGTCCCAGGACCCTGGGATCATGACCTGAGCCGAAGGCAGATGTGTGAGGACGGAGCCACCCAGACCCCCCTAGAATGAAGTTTCCTTTATTCAGTGTCACATTATCCTTTGCCATCCTTTTGAAAGCCAGTGAATTTGTTTGCAACCACATGGTGTTTTCATCAAATAGTGATGCGTCTTTTGTTTGAGATGAACTTTCATATGCATGTGTGTATGTGTGTGTGCCTGAGTTTGCGTATATATTCTTACAGTGTTCTTCTTCAAAATGCAGACTATTTTTTGAGACAGCAAATTAACAAATGAAACCTTTAGTGTATCACACATGAGATACAGTAGTCTAGGAGCCATGAGGCTTTTATAACACTTACTAAGTAATTGCTATCCCTCAATCTCTGCCCCCCTGCCTGCCCCAATAAGTGGGATAAGCAAGCTCCTGCTCACTTCACCTACAGTCTGTAATGTTTTATTTATTACTTAGAGTTTTATCATTATCTAGTCCAGTAGTTCATTCTCAAGTGTTTTATGGCAGAAAAATATCAGATGACCGTCCTTTCCTATTGTCCTTTTCAAGTATGGTTTGGTTATGTTTTAACATCATAGCCACAGACACTGTTCTCTCAGATAGTAATGGAAATACTATGTCTTTAAATTACACAATAATGACTCTAGCAACACAACGCTTATTAATATTAATACTAGTGCTAATGAGAGCAGCTACCATAGGTCAAGTTTTTAAGCGCCGGTTCAGATAGTTTTTTTTGTTTTTTGTTTTTTGTTTTTTTACCTTTCCATTAAATCTTCACAGTAATCCTAAAAGTTAGACATTATTATCTCAGTTCTCTTAATGAGGAATCCAAGGCTAAAGGAGGTTAAGTCATTTGGCTAAGGTCACACTGTTTGTAAGAAGCTAAACGGAGATTTCAGTTTGGGTCTCTTTAGTCCAAGTGATGAGGCTTTTCTGTAATCCTAGAAATACCTTTTCTTATGAAACTGTGTTATGCTTCCATTCCAATAGAGCAGGCGTGTTGAGAGAATGCCTGGTATGTGCGAGGGGAAGGTAGAGGATGCAGGCTTAAGGACCGGAGGAGAAGAACAACAGAGAGCCATTGAATTAAACAACGATAAGAGAGCAGTAGTGTTGTGATCTAGGTATTATCCTCATTGGTTTCTCCCTAGTGTTATGCACGTGGGTTTCTCGCACTTTGCAGTTGCTGGTTATCCAGTAACAGTAGTCAAAGTTCAAGAGCAGATTAAGGTCAAATAAAGCAGCAAAATGTTAGCTGTCAGATCTGTTCAGCTCAGTGATGGGAGATGTGAGTTATATTACAGGGTGGTCCTCTTTGCTCGCAAAACAAAGGTGTGAAGTAGAATTGAAGCTGACCGCCAGGCATCCATCTTCCCTTGTGATTAGGTAAAGGGCATTATTGACAGCAACAAGCACACCCTGCCGTGGAGGGACAGTTGTCAGTAGAAGGTTTTATGACTGCTAATACCCACCCACCCAGCCTCAATGTAAAGTACATACTTCCCCCAGTTCATTTGACTGTCTTTACAGCAGAGGGAGAACCTGTATTTAAACAGAAACAAAACAAAACAGTGTGTTTATAGCATAAGATTTGGGTTGGGCTTTCTGAGTGTTGCTTAAAAATATGTACGTTCAGTAAATGCTGGTCTAGTGAATAAAAACCCAGTCCAGAGACACTGAGTGCAATAATGCCAGTTCGGGGTGGAATCCCTCAGAACTCTCAGCCTGGGCTTCCCCTTGGTTCATTCTGCCATTTATCTCCTAGTCTCTTATTCAGCTTGCTCTGTTCAGTGAGCCGCTGTGGGACCCTCACTCTGTGCCAGGCCCTGGGTGTTGTGCTGGACATCAGGGGAGAAGTTTCACAGGGTTCTGCCATCTGGAGCTCACCTTCTCCAGGGAGGGCCTAGCAGTTGAATTGTTTTTCCTGTATGGCCCCAGCAACACCCTGTGACCCTGTGCATTCCTCTCCAAAGCCCAAGGTGAACTCGGAATTCCTGGTAGCCTTAATGAACCTACCCTCTGTAACCCTCCAGCTCACTGAATTGTAGTCCTGCCTAGGTGAGGACATGGCTTTAGAATCAAGCAGTCCTAGATTTAAATCTCTCTCTTGCCACATTTGAGCGCTCCATCTTTAGCTCTTGACTTGTCTGGGCCTCAGTTTCCTCATTTGTAAAATGGGGCTGAAAATTAATAAAGAGGGATATCATGAAAACTAGAAAAAGGAAATGCAGTGACATCACTTGTCACAGGACCTGCCTTTAAACAGCACTCAGGTAAGAGTGCAGTCGTTATTTTAAGGAAATGTGCCACGTGTTTATCACGTGCCAGATTCTGTTCTGGAGGCTTCCACTACAGAGACGATTGGGATGCCTGTGGTTGTAGTGTATAATGCTATCAGTAAGTGGTGTTAGAGGACGGACATCTAAGGAGATGGCTCCTGCAGGGTAAGAAGGAGTAGGCAGGGGAGAACACCACCAAGATTGTTGTTGCTGGCTAAGGGAGCGATGTTGTCCCTGGGCTCTAGACAAAAGGCCTCGTGAGGACCTGACCATATCTGTCATTCTCCGCCGTAGCAGGGCCAGTGGCCCAGACCTACATTTCTGTGCAGACTTCTGTGGAACTGAGGAAGGCCGTTCTGCTGCTCAGGGTTGTTGACATCTCTTGAGAGCAGCCTCTGACCAGCGACTCTGGGAGTTAGTGCATAAATACCCCAGCTCCTTCACCCTTTGGGTGGGATCATTCTAAGGTTCTATGTTTATCTTGCTTTATATTTTTGGCATTTTGGTGTCATTTCTTTTCATCAGCTACCTTCCCTTTCTTCAATCACTTCCTCACTCCCCTGACAGGGCTTCCTGCACAGGGCTTCCTGCCTCTCCCATGTCAATTACTTGCCCTTGAATTCTCATTCCAGGAGTTGGAGGGCAACTCAAACTAAGACAGAAGTATTTTCCTGGCTTGGTTTCTGGGAAAGTTTTGTGTCTGTCTCAATGTCTTTGACCTTTGTAGACACTTTCTCACACGACTTGACCAAGTCCACCATCAGTGTGCTTCAAACTGTGGTTTTACTGAACTTTGAAGAATCAAGCCCTTTAAGACATAAATACGTGCATGTTTCCCAAGACTCAAAGCCTTGCCTGAGGAAATAAATGTCTAACAAATGCATGTTAGGCTCATTTGGAAAGAGAAAGGCTATAAAATAATTCATTAAATTGTGTTTATAAACGGACATACAGTTTTTTCTGCTTTTCTTTTGGAGACAACTCATGAACTGAAGAAACCAAACTTTTATCCGTCTGTATTTTCATGATCTCTAGTGCAAATAGCATTTCTTAATAAAAATAAAATGGCTGGATGCCTGGGTGGCTCAGTTGGTTGGGCATTTGACTTCCGGTTTCAGCTGAGGTCATGATCTCAGGGTTGTGTGATGGAGTTGAGTCAGGCTGTGCACTGGGCGTGGGGTCTGTTTCAGATTCTCTCTCTCCTTCTCCCTCTGCCCCAACCCCCGCTCACGTGCATGCGTTCACGCTCTCTTATAAATAATTCTATAAAAAAATAATAAGTACGGCTGTCATTAGAGAGCTCAGTGTGTGTCAGACATCCTATACACAGAATGCCACTGAGTCATTACAGTGCCAGTATCTGATCCAGGAGACTCACCAGAGTCAAAGGAGAGGCTTTCTGACTTTTGCAAACATCTGCACGTTTCCCTGTTTCTACTCCCTGCCTCTCGATAGATTCCCTTGCTTGGGACTCCGTTCGGCCCAGTGAAAGAACCACAATGACCGAGGTTTCAGAAGCAAGACAAACAGTGTGAAAGTCAGACCTGAGCTTTAACACCCTGTTTTGAGGTAAAGAAAGAACCCGGAGCCCCACAGGCTGACACACAAGATCAGCCATTTGTTTTGTGAGAGGAACCCCAAATGGGAAGAGACGGGTCTGGGGGCTGAAATTTTAACTTGAGTACAAAGGAGTGGGAACAATAGACACGATGACATTGAAGTCTCTTGCCTTTTTTCATAGGCTCTTAGACTGTACCTATGTCACAGGTCTTACTGACAAGGCAGCCCGAGTTAGGAACCCAGGGAGCTGGAACTAGAACCCACATATTTTGACAGCGAAGCCTGGCTGGTCTTTGCTTCGACGGAGGTACCGTTTCCTCCAGGCTGGAGAAAGGGTGCTGGCGGAAGAGGGTATTTCCTACTGCTTTGCCTCTGGTTCCCTTAGCTAAGCATCTCTTCCTTTCCCTCTCCCTCCTCCCCTCTCCCAGCCTCCCCCTGCTTTCCCCCAAAGCATTTCTAACAAGCTCTTAGTTACCTAAATTAGAGAACAAAACCCGCTTCCTGCTAACCCCTTTGGACTTCAATTAAAGACATATTCAAATGCGTTCCATGCTCCAGCACCATCAGCACTAAATAGCACATAAGCACTTTTGCAGGGCTTAATGTAAACTTGTTGAAAAATGTACATTATTTTTCATTGACTTTAAATTGGATAAATGCTCATTGAAAAGAATAAAGCGAATTGGTATTGGAGAGAGCATTAAGAGAGAGAAAGAGAAGTGCCAGTAAAGACATGTGGTTTCTAAATGGAGAGCCACTAATTTCTCTTTGCACAGCCATTTGGTGTGTGCTGTTTGGATGTACTTGGAGACATCGTACATATTAATGAAATTAGGTTGTAAGTCAGCGTGCGGGAGACACAAGCCTGGTGCAAACACCTTGGCTTTGAGATCAGGCGGTGTTGGGTCAGCCACTTTGTCACTGCGTGACCTTGAGCAAGGGGCTCTGGCTCTTCCCAGGCTCAGGGGTCACATCTGTAAGGCCAGAAGGGTAATACCTAGCTTCTGGGGGGCTATGAACTTCAGACAAGTTCCTGTGGTTTCTGACAAACTGGAGATGCACAGTTGCTCTGTTTCCAGATAAGCAAGCAGCTGATGTCTTAGGCAAAAGACTCTGACTTTGGGCCGATAAGGGGAGAACCTTCCTATCCCTGATTGCCCCTTGACTCAGCCCGGTGAGGATAGGGACTGTGCCGCTTTTGTTCTCTACTCTCCTCAATGCCTACAGTGATTTTGCTTTCTAGGGACTCTGCCTCTCCTTAGACGGTGACACAAATTCTCCTTTGTGTTGGGTGTAGGGGACATCTCCCCCAACCCTACCACCCTGTGCTTTATGGTAACAGAGGGATGCCACAGCAGTAAGAGAATACACGAAGGGTCCTGATGCCTTCAGAGAGGGGTTTCTTTTCTCTGACATTCCATTAACACCCTCAAATGGGCGGGCTTTAATTTCCCACCAAGCAGCCTTATTTTCAAAAGGTGAGAAGCTCCTATGAGAAATTATTTCAACCATCTTTTTCTCTCTGCATGGAAAGCTCTTTAAAATTAGTGGTGCCATTTGTATTTTCGTAGGGGTGGGGATTGAAGAATTACAGCCATTTTTCAGAGGCTTCTAGGCATGGATTTGATCACAATGAATGAAAATCTACTTTGGTAAAAAGCGCATGGCAAGAATAAGTAGCATGTTGACCTTAATCACAAATGCTAATTCAGCTTTTATTTGCTGCCTGCATATTCCACGAAATTCTTTACCTACGCCTTTCCTGATCTACAGAGACAATTCCTGCAAAGCCTTTATCGATCTGCACCATACATAGAAGGAAACTGAGGCTTCATTTTTTAAAAATTTATTATTATTGTTTTTTAGATAGAAACTGAGGCTTTAGGAAGCTGGGATGGCTTCCCTGTGACCATGTGGTCAAAGAAGTGCCCAGGTCAAGAATCAGATTCTGGTGATTCCAATCTATATCTTTCCCCTTAATATTGTCAGTCAGGCTGATCTTACAGACCAGCTAATACCAACACTAGGCATGTCTCTAGGCTGCTGTTTTCATTTCTTGTTCTATGGAACCTTCAGTCTGTGGAGGTACCTCAAGAATCAGGAGGTCAAGAGAAAGCCGAAGTCAGTGGCACCCAGTGCCCCCTACTTCTCTTTAACTGTGTTTTACTATTTTTTAGACTTGTTTTTCCAAGAGCTATTTCTTTTTGGGGGGGGGGGGATATGTATATATATTCCCCCCCCCCCAAAGCAGTGCTCTGAGAAGTCAAGCCAAATCTAGCAAGGCATGTCTCCTTGTCTATACCAATTGTCCAGAACCAGAACAGGTTGCATAATGTCCTTCAACAAACAGGCATTGAAACACAGAGATGAGAAACACCAACGTGGGCTTGGATTGGAATGGAGACCATGCATCTACTTGCAAAAGCCACTGAACACAGTGAGCTCTGCCACTGATGAATCCCTTGAGGGCCTTTATTCGCTGTTAGTTGGAAGTTGTGCGAAGATCCCACTGGTCAGTTGGTTCTTGGACACCTTTGCTTTCACTTGGACACTTGGGCCTGGGTGTCCTTCTGCTGCCATTGACACAGTCGTGTGTGCCACTGACAATAGGAACATGGGCAGCAAGGTGACAACCAGTCTCTGGAGTGACTGGTTCCCATCTCACCAGGGCCTCCTGGCTCCTGGTCTCAGGCAACGGGTCCCCACTCAGATCAACCGTGCACCTGTACATCAAGCCCCAAGTTTAGCTTTCCTTGCCTGCAGGGAACTTGCAGTCCGGTAGGAAGAGACAGATGCATGTGCAAAGCTTAGCAGAGAAGCAGAGAAGAGGGGAATGGGAAGTGAGAGCGGACTGCCAGGATTAATAAACGTTTACCTCATGGAGAAAGAAGGATGAGATCTAGAACTGTTTGATTTTTCCAAATCTTGGAATTGTCAGCAGTTGTAGGGCAAGTGATTTTGTGTGGCTCTGGCTGGGGGAGATGAGGCTCTTTCCTTGGGCTCCTTTGTAACCACTGTTTCTTGTGTCTGAGTCCACCCCTGCTTTACCATCCCCCCCCAGCCTGCTTCTCTCCATTTCACAGATGGCAACTTTAACCCCCTTTCCTTCCAGAGCCCTTCCTACGGGCCATCCTAATACACATGTGCTTGAATTGATTGTCTGCCTGACCTCCCTCTTTGTAGTGCAAGATCATAGTAAGCGAGGACTGTGCCTAGGGAATGAGTGAATGACAGAAGCCAGAGCTCTGAAAGTGGGTTAAAGTTAGCTATGGGAAGCCTGGATTTTGGATGTCAGCCTGAAAGCAATAGGGTGTTCTGAACTTACTAACAGAGGGGAATTACATGATCTGATTTATTTTAAAAAAAATATAGTACCAGTGTGATATCTTAATCACAGGGCTTCAATGAAGATGAAATGAAATAATGGATAAATATTTAAAAAAAAAAAGATTTTCCAAACTGTAAAGTGCTTATCCAAATGGAGGGTGTAGCTAAGTTATTTTTTCTTTTTGAAGCCTGCTGTTCAGAATTAGTGTTTCAGTGAATGAAAGCACCTCCCTTCAATTTCTAATCTTGATTCAACTGGTAATTCAGTGGTTAATTCCACTTCATCCCCAGTGAATTCAGGTAGAGGGATCCTACTTACAGACCTGGCCTCTCTTTGCATTTCAATGGATTCCCAAGCAGAACTGCCAAATTCCGATGCGCTATTAAAATGGGCAGCACACCAACAAAAATCTATCCTCATCAAAAATTCAGAAAAATAAAATAAAAAGATGTAAGGCCACATTTTCAAAGGATTCAGCCTGACCCCCTTGTATTTTTTTGTGTATGCAAAGTATATTTTTTCGCACCTGCAGGCATAGTCTCTATAAGCCAACTATAGCCTCCAAATTGCCAATGCTTTAAAAAAAAAAAAAAAAAAACTGCCTCTCAAATTCAGCCCAGAAACTCAGCAATGAAACCAGGATGGGTGGAGGGCTGCCTAAAACTATTTATAGGAATATTGGGGGAGATAATTACTACCTTGTAGCTTGTTCTGAAATACCTCTGTTTGGCAGAAATATGTGTACCGCACATCATATTGAAGGACCTCCTTAAAGATGGCAGATTACTTTAAGTTGGGACAGTGGCAGCCTGAATGCCTTCCTTTTCCTTAACCTCCTTTTTCCATCCGTCTGTCGAAGATGCTTTGGAAATTGCAACTGCATTCATTCATGTATTCCTTCATTCATGCATTCCTCTTTCATCTTAAGTTTCACTGAATTACCTTATCGAGTATCTCCCAGGTCTCGGGCTCCGTGCTAGGCTCTGGTTTCAGCGGTGAATGCAGAGGCCATCCCTATTCTCGTGCATCTTCCAACTGAGTGTGGAAGACAGCCCGCCGATGGTCATTCAGATCTTTCATGGCAAGCAGGATGAGAGTTTTCAGAGAAAATGCAAGTCTCTCTACCAAGGAAGTTGCCGTGAGGGCAGGGAGTTTTCTGTCTATGATGAAGTTCCATTTCTCTTAACAGTGCTGGCATGGCTTTTTCATGAATTTTGAAGCCTAGGGTATATTCTCAGAGGGTATATGAGAGGCTCCTAATGCAGGTGGAAGAGTCCAGGCAAGTGGACTTGCCCAGGGAAATGACACACAGGGGGAGACCCAGAGTGACTCAAGTCGGCTGGTTAAGGAAGGGCTCACAGAGGGGATGGAGAGTGGTCTGGGAGAGGACAGTTTGTGAGAAGACCCTACAGGGAGGTGGCCACATGCCCTTGAGGCACTGAGTGATGGCTGGAGTTTTCAAGAAGGGTGAAGAGTGAGTCTGCAGGTGTAGGCAAGAGCTGGGTCACATGGCATGTTGAAGGTAACAGCCAACATGAGAAAGAATGAAAGGCTTCAGGTCTGGGATGGTCCTGCCGCCAGACTCCAGGAAAACTCTGCTTCATGGTGCACTGGGAGTGGCTCCTGGGAGGATTTGCACGTTGATAGAAACCATCCTTTGGCAAAAACTACAGACACACTCTCACCCCGAGGCTCCAAGAAAGTGTGGTAGGCGCATAGTGAGTATGTTTGGACTAACAGTGGATGAATGAGTGCTTACTCATGCCCACGTGAAGGCTACTGTGTGCCAAGTAGGAAGGGGTTCTCACTTACAAAGGTACAGAAATGTGACAACAAGGGTCGGGGGGACTCTGCAGAGTTTGCAGTGGCTTTGGTTTAGGACCCCAGCCCTTATTCTCGTGTGGTTATGTGGCCTTGAGAGAGTCCCTAAGCTGTCTGAATTCAGTGTGGGAGAGGCAGCTAGCTAGCCCTGTGATGGTCTCAGAGTCTCTCTCCGTGTTTATTCACTCAACAAACATTCACCGCATGCCTGTCTGTACCTGGCCCTTGGCGAAGTACTAAGGATGCTGAGATCAGTTAAGACATTAAGACGAATTTCTTGCTTTGCCCACCTATTCAGCTAGTTTGTATTGATGATATGAGAATATGTAGGAAGATGTTTTAAAAACTGAAAAGTGATATATTATAAACATGAGTTATTTTTATTCTACAACCTTGCCTATTTATTGACCCTCACCTGTAAGCATTAGCTTATAAAATTACCCATGAAAGGGCCCCTGGGTGGTTCAGTCAGTGAAGCGTCTAGCTCAGGTTTGGGTCATGATCCAGGGGTTCTGGGATCAACCCCCGAGTTGGGCTCCCTGCTCAGCAGAAAGTCTTCTTCTCACTCTCTCTCTGCAACCTCCCTCTTCTTGTGCTCTGTCTTTTTTTTTTTTTATAAATATATAATGCATTTTTATCCCCGGGGTACAGGTCTGTGAATCGCCAAGTGTACACACTTCACAGCACTCACCATAGTGCTCTGTCTTAAAAAAGAAAAAATTACCAGTGAAATCACTTGTGGATCTGGTCAAATGCAATTATAAAAATTTTAGCTAGCTTTTATTTTTGTTCTTATAAAGTTCCAGGCACTGTCCTAAGCTTTGCACATATGAACTCCTTCTGTCCTGACCACACCCATGTGAAAAAACGGAAGCCCAAAAAGCACTTGGGGGAAGCAGCAGACTCAGATCCAAACCCAGGCACCCGGCCTCCAGAGCATGTGTTGGAAACCACCGCAGCACACATGGCATCAAGAGTAGATTGTAATTTCCGTGTGAGACCAATCCTGGATTGCTTCCTCTCTTCCCTGTCACTGACTAGATTGTCTGTTACCTGAAAGCTGAGACGTTGTTGACTTTTACCCTCTGTGCCTAGAACAGTGCTTGGTCTATAGTATGTGTTCACTAAATACACACTGGGTGAATGCTTTCTAACAGCTTCAGCACTATTTGATGCAGACAGAGTGAGCTCAGGATGGGGTGCAGTAGAACTACAATTCTGAAATGCCTAAAGGTAGTGAAGCAGGGTGGGGGGAAGGGGACATCGTCCCTAGTAATTTCCAATCTGCTAGAGGATGGTCTTCAGAAAGAGGTTGAGTTCTTTGCCTAAAGTCCTTCTGGCAATCTAATATGAAAAAATGACTCGATTAAATAAAATATTGGTTGATTTGCAGAGCCCTGTTACAACTATAGCATTGACAGTGATGAATACTGGGATACCGAGATCTCTTGGCCCCCTGCCCAAAAGTTGCAGGTGCGCTCACAGGTTTGGGTGACGTGCCTGTGGTCACACAGCTTGCTGATTGCAGAGGCAGGATGAGAAACCCAAGGTTTTGGCTCAGAAAATAAAACGATGGTTTATTCCCACCAGTTTTAAAATTGTAGTTTTAGGTTGTGCCTCCCGTGTTTGCCCAGTTTTTAAACTTCGATTTGATGTGGAGGCCAGTTCAGTAATTAATGTGGGGACTGAGAGAAGGACAAGACACAGCACCAGGCTTCTCTCTCTGGTTCCCATTTGTTACTCTCGTCCTTGGAGAATTGAGGCCATCATATTACTCCCCTGCTTTAACCCTCCCGCTGGCTGCTCACGTCTGCAGAAAGATGTCCATGGTCATTTATGGGAAGACCTTCACATGCTTACTCCTGCCTCCCTGCCCACCAGGTCCTACTCGAAGCACTCCAGTGTGTGCACTACCCTTGCTCCGCCCTCTCCAGCCCTGCTCAGCTCCTGCTCAGACGTGACCTCTTCCAGGAAGCCATCCTAAAGTTCCCCTCCTTAGCTTTTTGGGCTAATAACCTTCCAGTTTCCTCTCATACCACAAGGTGCTTACTTGAAGGTAGTGCCTGATGTGAACTTTTTGAGAGAAGGTTCCATCTGGATTCTTCTGTGACTTCAGAGTGGATATGGCCCACTGTAGGTGCATAGAACACATAAGTAACAAATTGATGAATCTGCAAGAAGGCCAGTCATGATTGAGTTCGCCTTCTGTCTCTTTTCCTTCTCTGGGAGACTTTGGATTAGGGGGCTTACCTTGAATCTCTTGTGTGTTTTCCACTCATTGAGCCCTGATGCTCAACCCAACCAGACCTTCCTTCTGAAGACCCTGCACTTCCCCTTGAGAAGCCTTGGGGGACCCTAGAGGGCAGTCTGGGTATGCTTGGTCCTGGGCTAAACACCTTTCAAGTGCATTTATGTTACTTATTCTTTCAAACCATCCTGCGAGAGACTGGCTGTTGTCCCCACTTGAGAGGCAAGGAAACATGGGCTTGGAGACATGAGATGCTAGACTCAAGGTCACGGAGCTGATCATGAAACTGGTCATGGAGCTGCGATCAGGCCTTGGACTTTTGACTCCAAATCCCTTTGTCCCTTTTTGTCACTTCCGAATCTCTAGTTGTAGCAGTTTTATTCCTCAAACACCCATGGTTGCTCCATCAATAACCCATGATTTCACGATGGTCAGAGTTGTTCTTGTACCAAGAAGAGGTGAAGAAATGACCCATGCATAGCGCATCACCTTTCTCTTCCTGCTTACCACTGGCCGGCCTGCAGTGATGCATCCCCGCATCACTGTAATGGTGATTACCATCACCCTGTAATGGTGGCTGCTGGGCCATCTCAGGGAGGCTGCTTCTCTCCAAACCTTGAAGAGAAGGTGACAAAGCACCCCATCCCTCGAGGTTGTGGTACAGTTCCCCGGAGCAGCCCCTGGGTGGCTGACCTCAAGCTCCAGGCAGTTCCTGCTGTCCCATTCCTTGCTCAGGGGACCTATATATGGATTTTTTTTAAAAGGATACCTGTTTGTTTTTCCGGCTTTAAAAAAACAAAAAACAAACAAAAAACTCTGAAAGTTAAAATTTTTACTTTGCCAAGAGAAGAAATTTTTTTCTTTTAAAGATTTATTTATTTATTTATTTATTTGACAGAGATCACAAGTAGGCAGAGAGGCAGGCAGAGAGAGAGGGGAAAGCACGCTCCCCACTGAGCAGAGAGCCCGATGTGGGGCTCGATCGTGACCTGAGCTGAAGGCAGAGGTTTTAACCCACTGAGCCACCCAGGCACCCCAAGAGAAGAAATTTTTTAAAAGAAATTTTAAAAGGAGCCCCACCTTTACGATACCATTTCAGAATAGACTCATTAACGAGGTAGCGCGGGCGCTAAGCGGAGGCTCCCATGGGCAGATGAGGACTCGGGTATGGAGGTGGTTTCCTAGACAGCGGCCAGTGTCACTAATGGTCATCCTAGAAGGTCTTTCCCGTTCCCCAGTCCCAGTCCTCATCTGGGCACGGGTAGTCTCTCATCTGCACAGTCACCAGAGACTTTCTCTTTGAAAACAAATGTTCATTAGACCATTGCCCTACTTAGTGCCCTTCTGGGGACTCCCACAGCACACGCAGCCCATGACAGGGTACTGACCTTGACAGGCAGACCCTTGGCAACTGGACCCAACAGATGCTCGTGTTTTTTCCCATACCTCACACACTCTAGCACCCTGTGCTTCCCTCTTTCCCCCCAATACAGCCTGCTTTTCCACGGGTCAGCACTCTCACCACTGAATCTTCTGTCTTGCCTTTGCCTTTCCTCTCTCTCTCTGAAGAATTTATTTATTTATTTATTTGAGAGAGATCACAAGTAGGCAGAGAGGCAGGCAGAGAGAGGGGGGAAGCAGGCTCCCTGCTGAGTAGAGAGGGCAATGCAGGGCTTGATCCGAGGACCCTGAGACCATGACCTGAGCTGAAGGCAGATGTTTAACACACTGAGCCACCCAGGCGCCCCTCCTCTCTCTTGACTTTGAAATACCTCATCTCCTCCTTCAGATTCCAGCTGACATGTTGCTTCCTCTGGGAACATTACCTTCATTCCTGTAGGAAAATGGATGCTCAAGTGTGTGTGTGTGTGTGTGTGTGTGTGTGTTGGGCCAGAATATGGATGGGTAGGATATTCCAGGTAGAGGGAACAGAGAGTGCAAAAGGGAAAGAGCTTGGGATACTTGGAAGGACTAAGAGAAGGCTAACGTCCCTAGTGTGTTCCTAGCAGGAGATCCAGCTCTCAACTTACAACTTTAGGGGCCATGCGCAGCATTTGTGGATTCTATTCTAAATATAGAAGGAAGGTCTTAAGAGGTTTCAGTATAATCTATTGAATTATCTTGCTTTAGGACTGTATCTGTCTTCCCTGCTGGACAGTGCATTCCTTGAGACCAGCGTCTCTCCTCTACATCCAGCGTCTCAGCTCTACATCCCTTACTCTGGAACATGGTGCATGTTAGTGACTGTTTAGCATTTAGTAGAAAGGATACAAGGGAGGAGAGATGTATTAATGAACCCAAGTCTGCTACAAGTTGCTTACATCCCTTCTCATTTCTTCCAAATCATATTTTAATATCCTTCCACCTACTGGTGTAGGTTTGGCAGGCAGAGTTTATGGGAAAAGCAAGTTTTCATTTATTGTAGTTTATGTTTATTGTACGTACTATATCCTCATTATTTTATGTGCAAAGAATGTTTCTTACGCGATACTCTTTGGGGAGATAATATGCAAAGAGATCTTCTATTTCATTTTTACTAACACCCACTGCAGTTTGCTAAATCATCACCTTCAAACCATAGTTTAATTTAATCTGCTTTATTGCTTTCCAAAGCATTTCCCATGAGTAAGAGTACATTCCTTCCCTGCGTTTTAGAAATAACTGACTCGAAAATATACAAGTAGAGTTAAACAGGTGTTTTGTTCCCTTCAGCCTTTTGGAGTCTGTGTGTCTGTCTCCTGTGTCTGAAGAATGGAACTTTCTGACTCAAGAAGAGGAAGATATCCAAAGGGGATGTAAAACCGCATGCCGTAGTCTGTGGAATTGCAGTTAGATAAATCCGGCTTTACTAGTAATTAACAGTATGAGATCCTGGATGAATAAATATTTTAAAGGGTTAGCTCCCCTATTTGTAAGATGAGGATAGCGGAACGTAGTTCCTGTTAGGGTTTACATCAGTTTTTTTTTTTTTTTTAAGATTTTATTTGTTTATTTGACAGACAGAGATCACAAGTAGGCAGAGAGGCAGGTAGAGAGAGGGGGAAGCAGGCTCCCCGCCGAGCAGAGAGCCGATGCAGGGCTCCACACCATTACCCTGAGACCATGACCTGAGCTGAAGACAGAGACTTAACCCCCTGAGCCACCCAGGCGCCCCTACATCAGTTTTTAAAAATAAATTACATAAAGTGCTTGGCAAAGGTCTAACACATGGTAAGTGTTAATAGTGAAAATGATAATTTTTACTGTTTGGCTTCAGTTAAGCTTCTGAGCTTTCTGTGCCTCGATGTCCTCATCTCTAAAATGGGGATGATGATAGCTGTCTACATAATAGCTTTGTGGTATGGGTCAGATGAGCCAATGCTTATGGAGTGCTGAGGAGTTGGCTTGGCCTGTGGTAGGTAACTCTTCAGTAAATGTTAGCTTCTCTTATTATTTATATCAATTATTATCGTGTATGGGTTCTCCCTGCTTTCAAACACAAGACAAAAGTGAAATTTTAGACTACATAAAAGTTCTGTTTTGCCCAAGCAAAAAGGACTCTCTTCAGAGATTAATGATTCCTTACTTACTATGAGGTACCTGCAAATCAGAAATATTTACAGTTCCTGATATATCTGAACACTTGCCTTTGTTGTGATAACTGTAATATTCTGGAACCTCCATGGCCATTTAGCCGGGTTGACCAATGACTCGCAGTTCAAAAACTACCTTAATTAAACAAAATTGTCTAGATCAGTGTTGGGCTAAGACTGAGAATTATTAAACCCTTTTAACTAACAAAAGCTTGTCCTCATTATCTTGTTCAAGACTTCATCAAATGATCAAAAAATGTTGGCTAAGCTCCCTGACTTGCCACGTGCCCACCTGCTCCCTTTGTCACTGCGTGGCCATCTCCTCCTGCCATGTGACAAACAGAGAGAGGAAAGAGAGGTTCACGGAGATGGGAGCTCCTCAGCCTCAGCTCCAGCGCGGGACGTGGTATTGTGAAGAGGACCGGAGCACTGAGCCAGTGCCGATAAAAATGGGCCCTCTTTCAATGGAGAATTCACACTCATGTGCCAGAATGGTTTTGAGATGGCTTTATTGTGTGGTGACTAAGATAACACAATAAAAATACATACATACATACATACATAAAAATAGCTTTATGGAGGTATAACTCTTCCCTCGGTCAAGGTAACTCAACACCCGTTACTTCCCTAAGTTTCCTTGTCCCTTCGTCATCCCTCCCTCCTAGGCCTTCCTTCCTGTCCTCAGGTAACAACCTGTCTGCTTTCTGGCTCTGTAGATTAGAAATCATTTTCTAGAATTTCCTAGAACTTCATTTTTTAGAATCTATGAATTTGTATCACATGTACTGTTTTTGTTGTTGTTGTTGTTGTTTTTGTCTGGCTTACTTGACTTAGCATAATCACCTTCTAATAGAGATATGAAGCTACACTGCCCACCTACAAAGTTGAGTACTTAGATTGTTTCTAGTAACAAACACCAATTACCTAGTGTTTGTTTTTTTGTTGTTGTAGGGATTCCATGGGTGAGTCTCTTTAAACTCTTACAATAACCCTTTATTGCGGCTTGGTGCCCATTTAGAAGATACCCTGACTTAAAGACTACTTCTCTCCACCTTGCTAGTGGCTGAAGGCAGCTGAGGCTCTGATGACAGCCTGACTCTGATTCTAGAGAGCACGGGCTTCAGTCCCGCATCGCGGTGCCTCCTTCATAAGACTTTGCACAAGTTACTTAACTGCTTTTTACCTTAGTTTCTTTGCTGCAAAGTGGAAATGGGATGGTAGGAGGCCAGCTCACTCTGGAGAGAAATAAATAAGCGGGTGCATTTTAGTGCTCAGCCCTATGCAGGTGAAGTACTCAATGAACATGAGATCTCTTTATTACTGTTAATGTATTGCGGTTCTTTAATAATAGACATTGAACAAAAGCAGAAAAAGTCCCCTTCTGTAGTAAACAGACTGTTAGTATCCATGGACGCCCTATGTTGAGGAGTGTTCTAAGTGGTGAGAGCATGAAAAAGAGAATAGAAGGTCATGGTGAATCTCATGCTGCTGTTTTGACCCAGCAGATGATTGGCTGGCTTCTACAGACTCGGTAAACATTTGATGAATCGATGTGGGGTGGATGTCGGAATGAACATGTTTGTTGACAGTAGCACCCCCATGATTCAGAGAGAGAAAGAAGCCCAAATCAGGCAAGAGTATAGTATCCCTCCACATTCCATTGAAGGTACCACCTGGAAGGACTTTTACTAGCCATTAGTTATTTTCTATTCATTATGCAAAGACCTAAAACCTTAGCAGTTATTACACTTTCCACTGTTACTAATTATTAGATGTACCAGTAGGCACCTGGATGATAATAAGCCTCTCGTCCTGCCATCTGTCTGTTGACAAAGCCCTAGGGTGTTGTAGTGGTTGAATCTTGAGTGGTAGTCACTAGGCCAACAATGGATGTAGCCAAGTTCCATGGTTTTCTGATGACTGGCTGGTAGATGGCTTTCGACCACCTTGTCCATGGAAGCACGTTCTCTGTGGGCTCACAACTGCCACCAGCACCCAGGCCAGTGGGTTTCAGATGGGATGAGAATTTGAACCTGGCACTGAGCATGGATATATGCTTGTGGGGCTGGCTCCATTGGAGGAAGGGATTGGGCACACCTAAAATTATTATTATTATTTTTTTTTTTTCTTAACAAACAGCCAAAGAGAGAAAGGGGTTTTTCCAGTGTGACACAGCATGTGAGAAAGAGCCACGTCTGGCCATCTCAGAGCAGCCTTGCTCTTGCCTCTTGCACTGCTCATCAAAGCCTCTCCTTTTATCACTGTCTTTGAAGCATCAGAAATATAGTCGCTGGTATTGTGATGGCATTGCATGGTGACAGATGGTAGCTATTCTTTTGATGAGCATAGCCTAAAGTATACAGTTGTAGAATCACTATATATTACACCTGGAGCTCGTGTAACATTGTGGGTAAACTATACTGCAGTTAAAACATAAAATACAGTACTTAACTGCCCCCAAAATGAAGGAGACCATACTTAGGGTGGGAAGCACTTTGCACATATTGGTTAAAGTCGATGCTGGCTTCTTCTGTAATTGCCTTTTCTGCTCTTCTGTAAGGTCATGGTCCTCAGAATGCAGTCCCTGGACCAGAAGATCCGCCCCATCTGGAAACTGGTTAGGAACTGAAATTCTCAGGCCTCTACCCTACACCTGCTGAACTGGGGATTCTGGGGAGGGGGTCAACAGTCTATTTCTTAACAGTACTCTGGCTGGTTCTGATACCCTCTCCATCAGGTTCAAAAACCACTGCTCTAAAAGTGGCCTCCCTTTGGGGTCTTCTCCCGCCTCCAGATATTGAGCAGGGATGGACACTGATTTGAGCATTAAACTCCAGGCTCCTATCCCTCCCCTGACACTAAATTCTATCCAGTTCTAGCATCAGCTGCTATGCGATCCTGAGGATCCTGTGGCATCCCTCAGGCTATCACTGGCCATTTTGGTGATTTGTTATTGTTGAGATGCTCTGTTTTGTTTTGTTTTCCCTTTGCTACTTTCTGCCAACAAATGTTGAAACACTTCTGACAGCCAGCCAGGTACTTCTGTTTTGGACAAGTGTCCTTGTCTTTTTCATCGCCCTTCTGCTTACCTCCTTGCAGTGCCTGTGCCCATCCCTCCAGTCTTCCCTCCAGATGGCTGGTGGGTGAGCCTAATTCTCATCAGTGACAATGTGGTGGTGACTTTGTATCTTCAGGCTTGACATCATGACCTGCCTGCCCTTTTACTGTCAGAGATGACAGGGGGCTCAGGAAAGCAGGTGGCAAGAGCTTGGGAGAATCTATTAGGGTTAGTGATTCCTGCAAAACCATTTGCTCCAGACAAGATTGCTTACAAATAACTCTGTCTCAACCAGGTAGGGTCTGTTATCCACTAATTATTTTTGGATTAGGAAGGGCTAACAGGACTTGGCCTTGGAAGGTCAGAATGATTTGAGTAGATAACTAGGTTGCTACATTCCCTAAGGAAAAGAAGGATCATGCACTTTGATTGAAGGGAAACCATGTTCCTATTTTTCTCTGATAAATGTTGATAAAGGACTATAGATATATGATTTTCCAAATGTCAACTGTTAGGTCTTGTGGTCAAACCACTTGGAGGATGAAGCACCTATGGCATCAGCCCCAGCGTTCTCATGGGAGAAGAGTAGGTTGCTCGGGTAGGAGAGGAGCTGGGAAGTCCTAATGGAGGCTGTAATCCATATTCCAGATAAGCAGTAGTGAGAGCTGGGGGTGGGGGACACGGGTGTCAAGGGAAGTCCCACAGGCTCAGTCAGAATTTCTGTCCCCCCAACTCTCACCCCTCCTTGGAGCGGAGACCTTAGACCAGTTATTTCACTTTTTTTAGGCTCCCATTTGCTGATCCCTAAACCGAAGGAAAATAAATAACAATATCTGTGCCACCATTGCAAAGATATAACTGAGAAAATTTTTTAAAATTTATTTTAGCTAAAGTAGTGGTACATAGGAAATACTCAACAAATGTTAGCTCTGACTATTTTTCCTGAAGTAGTGGTAATGAGTTAATGTGGGGGAAGCAGTGAGTAAAGTCTAGGACTGTTCCCCAGGATTCTAACTCAAGCTAGTAGAATAGATTTTGGTAATGAGAGAAACAAAATTGAAGAAAGTCCAAAGACCAGAAAGGAGCAAGGAAAAACAATGTTGATGCCATATAAAAGCACTGGGGCTTTGACTGTCTCTCTGGAGATCCCCCCTCCCCCCCACACTCTTCTTTGAAGATGACATCAGATCAATGAGGTGTGAGACTCTCCAAATGACAGCTCTCTGTGCCTCTTCTCAGGGTCATTATGAAACACTCTCCAATTAGCTGTGAACCAAATTCTGGTCTTACTTATTTTCATTTTTCCGGAACACTTTTTTTCTCCCCAAAGCCCCATTTATCATTTCTTCCCCCACCCCTACCTTCCCCTGTAAATTGTACATACTGAGCTGTTACCATATAGTGATGACTCAGGATGAAAATTTCCAAATCAGAGCATCATTGGTTAAGGCATTTAGTTGGTAAGGAGCCAGACAGATTTTGAGTAGATCCCAGCTCTACCATTTATTGGGCAAATCATTTTTTGTATGTCAATCTATCTTTTAGCCTTCATTTTGTAAAACTTACGGAAAAAAAATGTTTTTATGCATCTAAGTGCCACATAGCTATAGAGTCTTTCTTGACGTCCCAAGCTGGGGTTAGAAATGCTGCCTCTATGTTCCCATGACACCTTAGACTTGCCTTTCATGGGGTTTTGCATATTTGCTTAGAATTGTTGACATTTCTGTCACCATTGGATGTCTCTGTGGTGTATCACTGTATCCCCAGCTTCTTTCTGGGTGTCCAGGGTGTAATAGAGGCTTAGTAAAATTCAGATGAGTTGAAATTGCTTTACCCTGCCCCTCACATTTACCTGTTAGTCATCTACAATCTCAAGAAGTGCCCATGGAAAGATGACTTCTCTACACAGTTTTACTAACGACAACCCCTTCAATTTGTGGTCCACTTAATTGTTCGCAGAGCCCTTTCATGTCTGTGATCTCACTGACGGTGTATAGGTCAGGGCTCATGTAGCCAAACAGGGCTGAGAGCGGGTCTCAGAGAAGAGGCATCTGGTCTCCATACTCACAATTTGTAGGTCAAGGAACTGGATATGAACACAAGCTGGCATAACTCCACAGCCCATGTTCTTTGGATCCACGTTACTTCGTCTTCTGATTTCTGTCTCCGGGTTTGCTCCTAAATTTACTTCCATTGATTCTCCTGCCAATATTCTTTACCCCTTCTCTATCAGCTGCATGGACCACATTGCTGTACGCATGCACGGTGTAGGAAGTCTTGCTCACCCTAAGCAGGCAAGGTGCTCTCTGACTTAGAGGTCAGAAGACCCACCTATTTCTGCAGAGATAAATCGTAGAAGTATGGTGTCAATCGTAGAAGTATGGTGTTTTTTTGGTTTGTTTTTTGGAAGTGGCCACGGAGGCACCCGAGTTAACGAAGGACTTTTTTCCTTTCCAAATATGGTTTTGTACTTAGTAAACTCCAGATGAGACTCTCCAAATGACAGCTCTCCATGCCTCGCCGGCTGCTCAAACTTTTTTCAGAAATGAAAGGTTTTATTCTCTACCAAACGTTCCTTGGAAGTGTTTCTGTGGTACTCCCCAGCCTTGGCTTGGAGATGTCAAGGACATGACAGTGAAGCACTGAGGGTAATTAACCCCCAGGAAGTATCCAGTCTAAATAGGGGCCACGTGGCCCAGATTTCCCAAAAAGTTCCCGGTTTTCAGAATCCTGTGCTAGGAACTCACAAACACATTTATGTCTTTGGTGCATATACTTTTCCAGAATCCTATGCAACTTGCCACATAAAATGTGATGCTTTATAAGTAAGATGCTGTGTTTTTTAACCCTTACTTTCTTACAAAGATGACGGGGGTGGTGTTCTAGCCATAGAACATTATAAGGAAGGTTGTTTAGATAACTACGATGAAAACAAGGTAATAAATGATAGATAAAATCATGCAACAAGGTCCTTTTCATTTGGTGTGATAAACAATTGATTCTGAGCTTCCTCATAGTCAAAGGAAAAAAGGAAAAAAAACCCAACAAAACAAGCCAGTTTCAAGATTCATAGTGTCTCTAGGAAACAAACAATTTGGTGTGGAGAGGCCCAGAGAGTATGTGCTGCATTTAAAGTATGTTTTAAAATTGTATGTATAATATGAAGTTTTTATACTACTCTAACTTAAAAAGTGGAAGATTGACATCCTGGGATCTTTTGGATCACGCCTTTTGCAGGGGAAGGTGACAGCAGCCATCAAAATGTGGCATTCCTGTATAAAATGAAAATCAGGCAGCTTTGAGCTAAGCTTCTAGAAATTTTTAAGGACTCTTCAATCGACAGCCTGTTATTCAGTTAAAGAGCAGATATTTTTCCTTATGTAATTGAAACAGAATAATTTCGCACCACCACATCCTAAGACTTCTGGCCAGCCTTCCCTTGGAATACAGTATGTCTACTCCACTAATGAAACTTTGCTAATTATAAAATTCCTGAAGTTGGGTCCTGGAAGAAAAATGTTTTGCACACTTCACAAATAAGATGCCTCTGTGGGGTGAATGCTGACTCTTGCAATTCAGGTTTTGGCTTATTTGGATATTCATAAGGGTCCCTCTTTGCTGATTATGTCAGCACAACCTCTTTATTGAATTATGGATTGGGTGTTTAATCAAGGCCTGGGCCTTATTATTAGCTATGTAGCATTCCATTGTTGCAGCGGAAAATGGAAAGTGTAAAACCTGCCTCACATGGAAATCTGTTGGCTCACTAATAAATAATGTTTTACGATACACTCTTTCATATCCCTATAATCCTTATCTGCTAAGAAGTGAGAGTAAATGAGCTCCCCTCACCCCTGGTGGATGGGACGGCCATCTGTTAGATGGCTGGTGGGCTGGACACCATGAGGGTTCTCACGAGTTTGCTTCTCCTGTATGAATCCTGTACTCGAGAGCTGCGGCTCTTTTTAGAGAAATGCTTATATATAGGAGAAAAAATTTGTATTCTGATGTAATTGCTCACGTGAGGGAGTTTGATTTAGTCTAGTGATTCCTACTGCTTATTTCACCTTAAACTTTCCTAGAACACCGAACCCCCAGCCCCTCCCCTGGGGACTTGGATTCACCTCGTCTGGGTGGTCCCGGGTGATAGCTGCGAGCGGCCGAGACGGAAGATCACTGAGTTGTGCTCTTAGAGGAACAGTTCCTTTCTTTGATGGCCGGGAGCTGAGAGTCCCAGCTCCACACTATATCTTTGAGGATGAAAGTCTTCCGTGATTCCTTCTTCTGGAATCTGCTATTTGGGGATGCCCAAATGCTTGGGCATTTGTGGTGGCACAGGGGAAAGGGCTCAACTTGGAGTTCCTGAAATAAAGGCTTGTGTCCTGGTACTTTTCTAGCTGAGAGACCCTGGGGAATCTACCTCAGTCTCTGGAGAAAAATCAGGAAACGTGCTTTTTCGTGAATTTGGAATCACTTACATGGGATACAGCATCATAATTTCGATGCCTGAAAACCACCTTCGAGCTGTGTTAATACTAGTGAGTATAGGGTGACTCATTGCTAGGAAGAGGACAATTTTTTTCTTCCCTAGGGTGTTGTGATAAGATGATGTTACAAAGGGTCCTTCATGTGAGAGGTTGTTCGTAAAGGTTTGTTCCATTCTCATTCTCCACCCCTCCTAGGAGTCCTTCTTTTATCTTTCTCTGCATTCCTCTGGTAGAAGTCTTGAAGATTTTCATGTGAAGCGGTGTATTAGATCCTCCTTTCTCTGAGCCCAGATATCCAAGCCAGAGGCACGTTGATCTTAACGAGTCTCCAGATTCTGACCGCCTCTGCCCACTGACAGTTCATATACGGTCTTTGGGCTTCTAGATTTTCTGTTCTCTGCATTCTCCTTTTATACCCAGTGTTGTAGCCCTAAGATAAAGTTACAGAGTAGCATGATATTTGTCAGGAGAGGGAATGTCCGGTGTTATGGGATCGCAAGGGAGGTCCCTAACTTGGTAGGGGGTGGAGATATTGAGCCTCCAAAGACTTAGAGATACACCATCTCACTCAGGTTCTAGAGGTTTAGTTGGAGTTGGCTGGGCATAGAGTCAACAAAGTTCATATACGGGGAAGGGTGTTTGGGACAGAGGAACAGTATGGGCAAGGACCCAGGGATGGGCAGGGGCTTGGTGGGCTGAGATGATCTGGATTACAGGAGCCCCAGGAGTGGGACTGAATGCTGGGATAGTTCCTCTCCTTTTTAAAGTTGTATCTGTTTATTTTAGAGAAAGCATGAACGAGAGCGGGGAGGGGCAGAGGGAGACTGAGAGAGAGAATCTCAAGCAGACTCCCGACTGAGCACAGAGCCCAACTCATCTCTGGGCTCTATCCCAGGACCACGAGATCATGACCCCAGCTGATATCAGGAGTCAGACACTCAACAGATTGAGACACCAGGGTGCCCCACTGGGACAGTTTCTGAACGAGAGCCAGTAAGCGGGCAAATAATTTGATGCCTGCTTATCTGTCTCTGTGCCTTGGGCATCTGGTACATCACATGTGCTGAGTTATGTTGTTAGATTAGTGCTTTGTCAGGGCTTAGTGGTTGGGAATGTAGGGAGTAGCTGTCCTTGAGTGGGTAGCTTTGAGATGGGCCATGAAGAAGGGTGGCTGGGAGTTTAATGAGCACAGGTGCATGTGTGCGTGTGCACGCGTGTGGTGAGGTATGGTGCCAGGCCCAGTGGCGCCCATACTCAAGTTTGGTCATACAGGGGAGGAGGATTTCAAAAAGAGTAAACTTCCTATGGTGGTGAGGGTAAATGGAAATGCCCTCACTGTGTGGAATCAGCTAGTCAAGTCTGACTTATTTTTGGTAACTTTTCATTTTTTTATTACGTAACCTGTAATTCTTGGGGTTTACCAGACTGAGCTTTATCAGCTTTATCCTATAGGAAGCCTTAGATGAATTTAAAGCAGAGAGCAGGGGTGGGGTAAGGGTGGCATGATCAGATCAGCATGATGTTCTAGCAGCAGAGGGAGAATGAATTGGAGGAAGTCAAGAATGGATACATTGTAACCTCTGAACTATTTTCTCATCTAATTCAAGGACTCTCTTTTCTCTAAAAGGTGTTATAAGCTTCTACTAGAATCAGATAATCCTAACATTCCCTGTGGTTCTCCAAAGGATTCTCACCCATATTCTCCTGCGTTAGGTCAGAGGGAACAATCTCCCCTAGTAGCAAGCACCCACCCCTCTTAACCAAAGGGGATGCCTAGATGTGGGGAGGCAGGGTACCTGGTGCTTTCTCTATTTCTGTTTATGTGGTAGGCTCTTGGCTCCTTTTGGAAAAGTTGTCTTGATTTTTTTTTTTTAAGGAATGCTGAGAAAAAGTGGAGATCAGAGAAAGGTGATCTGTCCTTAGATAGATCCCTCCCCCTATCCTCTTAGACCTGAGTCCTCTATGCCTCCTCCTCCATGAAACCTACCCCCTTTCTTCTTTCCTTGCCTTCACCACATTCCCTTAGCCCTTTGTTGACTTTAATGCTCCTAATTTGGCATTGCTATGAGAGCACTGCCTCTTGCCCCATGGCAATTTCCAATCTCTGAGGGAAGGGATTAGTTACTCACTTTTCTTTTTTTTTTTTTTTTCCTACACAGTGGAGTGATTGATGCACAGAAGGTTTTATGTCTCCAGGTGAGCTGGTCCGTAGCTCCCCTGTTTTTAAGAACAACTGTAGTTATGGGATACATGCACCCAGCTGCCCAGTGGGCATCTCTATCAGAAGGTGCCCTGGGTGAGAGGTAAACATGCCCAGACCTCCTCCTTTCCCTGTTTCACGTTCCAGGAGATGGTCACTTTGCACACATGCATTTTCTCTGCCCATCACCCTTGGGGCTGATTCTGCCTCTCGTTGTGCGTCATATCAGTTCTCTCGCTCCAGCTCCTTCCTGCGTGTTCTCCACCTTTTTGCACCTGTCCATCTAGACAGACTTGTGCCCCAGTTTCACTGTGTGCGTGTCTCCCAGTATCTAAACCTTGCCCTGCTTAGCCGGGTCACCCGCATCCCACAGCCTTCCTGAAACCCAGACCGTTCACATCTGCCCAGAACTCTGGACAGCTCCCTGTCCTGTTGGGACTCCTCATGATCACGGCCCTGCGTCCCTCTCCAGCAAGGAAGTGCTCATGACCCTGACAGCTAAGTACTCTAGCAGTTTGCACTGTATCATCCAAGATGAAATACCACCAGGGCTTGCTCATAGAACTTTCCATGAAGATGGAGATGTTCCGTCTCTGTGCTCTCCGATAGGGTAGCTATTAGCCACATATGCTTGTCGAGGCCTGGAAGTGTGGTTGGTGTGACTGAAGAACCACATTTTCATTGTACTTATTTTTACTTCATTTACATTTAAAGGCTGTAGGTACTAGCATCTACCATACTGGACAGTCCAGTGCTAGACCCAATTATGCTCTGCCTTCCTGTATTTCTCTGTTCCTTGGCTCAGGTGTTTCTCTGTTTCCTGAGTGCTCATTCCTGCTTTCTTTTAAAACAAAACAAAACCAGAAAAACACGAAACACCTTCTATTGATCCTGTAGAATCAGCTCCCCAGCCTTTCACGATCTTAAGACTGAATCTGGTGCTGCTTCAGCCTGGTCTCCACCCCCACCATGGGACTCCTAATTCTCATTATTGTTGCATCTCACCATCCTCTTGCCTCGGCCTTTTTATTTCCCTTCCCTTCTCCCTGTGAGACAGCAGGATCCCTCCTGGTACTCCCATCCCTCCTGGTACTCCCATCAGCATAGCGCAGTGCCCGCTGGTCCCTGCAAGGCGAGGGACTTCAATACAGTATTGGGAACACTGGATAGTGTTCCAGTCCCGTTTCTGCTGCTTACCCGCTCTGCAGCTCTGGCCAAGTCCGCCCAGCTGAGCCTTAGTTTTCTTTGCCTGTAGATGTGGCATTTTAATTCCTTCATTGCTCAAGTGGTTATGAGAATTACTGATAATCTACATCAAGTACCTGGGGCATGGCGGCCCTCCGTAATTGGTCGCTGCTGTTATTAGATGTTCTATAAATGTTTGAGCCTTTACTACTACAATCCCTCAGGTACTTGAGGGCTAGCTGGTGTGTTGATTAGCAACATAACATTCACTCTTTACAATAACTCTAATAAGGCCATTATTACTACTCAGTGGATAGTTGAAGTTATACTCCACAGCCAGGAAGTGACTTGGCTGGGACCCCCCCCAAGTTTGCCCGAGCGCAGAGCCCCTGCTAGGCTTCCTTGCCGCTGCACTCACACAGACTTGTATTTAAGGAAGCGTGCCGGAAGGAACGTGGCACATATTCAATTACAGCTGATCGCAAGGAGAGATCACTTGTAACACAGCTAACGGAGATATCCCGAGCTAGTTGATTGGGAGACTGCGCATTGCAGTCCTTGTATGATGCTTTCGTTCCCCGTTTGCAGTTTTTAGGTAAAGAGATAAGGAAACATTTAATCCATCCCCTCAATTAGGTTGTGTAATAGATTGTCATGAGCATTATCAAGAGAAGGGTTCAGTGCTAGTGTTGTGAAGTGCATTGATCAGCTGGTCTCCGAAGTCTCATTGATTATCAGGGCTGTGCAAAGCAGAAAGGCTTGCCCGTATCTGATGCTTGGAAAACCTAAAGTTCAGTTTTTGAAGGCAGCTCACAGGACCCTCCAGTTGGGGCCTTACTCTCCTCATCTGTATGGTGAGGCTTGATTTTGAGATGACTCAGCTGGAGGCTGGATCCTGGGCATTATTACTGACATCCTGTCCCTCCAGCTTCTCTGGGTTTAGTGATCCCCTCTCTCTCCTGCCTCATTTACTTAGTGTCCACTCCATGTAGGGCACTGGGTTACCAGCTCTGAAAAAACAGCTCTCCCTGAGATAGGGTTGGATGTTTGACCTCTGCCCAGAGGACAAAGATAAAATGCCTACACCCACGATCTCAGCTGACACGGGAGGTGTCAGTTGCCACAGGTAAGAAGAGCCTTAGTGATTCACTCACTCCTCACCTCAACCTAGGGCGGTAGAGTTGAGGAAACAGGCACATGAGAGATCACACGCCCTGCCCAAATCACACAGCCAGAAAGTGTGAGAACTAGGATTTGAACCCAGGCTGTCCAGCTTCAGTCTTTGCTTGTGGACCCACAGTGCTCTCCTGCCTCTCCCTTTCTGGACGGGCGGTTAGGGTATGAGGTCCCATGGCATAAGTGGTATGGGGGCTTTCCACATTGGTCTACACCACGGATTACCCATTTAGCCTTGCTGGGCCTGAATCCCTAAAAGAGAGTCCCAGAAAATGATATTCCCCCCCCAAAAAAAGTCTCCTCTAAATGATGAGACCGGATAAGGGAGCATCCTAAATGACGAAGGAGTGCCAGGTTTGGGCATCCCTACAAGGAGAAAACAAGGCACCAGTGCTAGGACAGTGCTAGGACCAGTGCTAGGACAAAGGAAGGAGGGAAATAAAGGACAGTACACAGGAAAGAGGGAAATAAAGGCTCATTGTTCTGCAGGAGTGGGGTGGGGAGAAGGTGTGAGGAATGGCCTGTGTTTGAAGTGTGCATGAAAAGATGGGAGGGCCATTAGCTGGATGTTCTCCCTTGGGAATGAATAGGATCATTCATTGGTTCCATGGGATCTTGGAAGCTTACAGACTCTCCGGAGAGAGACAGAGACAGAGAGAGAGACATCCCTTACTCCCATTTCACTGGAAGTGTATGTAGGGAGTCTAGTGACATAATTTGTCGACCACAATTGGTATAAAATACCTTATCCTAGATGATGTCATTTTGTGACCTTCCCCAGATTGCTACAGAAATTCTTTGGCCACTTTCCACAAATCTTGAAATCTCTAAGTTCTGCCTTTTGGTTTTAAGCCCTTGCTTATTACGGCTGAAACACAAAACGGCCTGGATTGCTGACACACCACAACAGGGGATAGTAACATTGGCAGTGAAGCTGTTTTAATCCATAGGGGGTACACACGCAGGGAAATAGCCAAATCAGTGGGGAGCGAGGGGGGAAGGGTGGTAGTGAAAATTGTTACTTGTCCAAATAAGGTCTGGGTTAAAACTAGGCATGAAAAGGGAGTGTGAAGAGCTTAACCAGGAGAGAGGGCAGGTGGAGACTAGGAGCAGGAGGACAAAGCACCTGTCCCCTGGTGTCCTGTGCTGTGCTCTGTCCCCTAAGGCTGTCCAGACCAGATTAAGTTTGCAAACAGTGTTCTGGGAGTCTGTGGACGAGCAGGAGTGGAGCTGTAGAGCCTGGGAGGAGGGTTAGCATTTCAGCTAGAATGTGGCTGGCATGTGCTAAAGAGGGGGTTCTGGCAGGGTCCCTGTTTTCTTGTTTTCCTCCCTTTCTTCCCCCCCTCCCGCCCCCGCCTCCAACTAGCATAAAATGAACACAGAAAAGGAAGACCTGTTCTAAAACACCAGAACTGGTTTGTGAAGATTGGCATGCTGCTGTAATTCTCTGGTTGACAGATTAATATCCTAAGGGTCAGTGTTCACCATCTGTCCCAACGCTTTTCTTGTTTAAATAGTATTTTTCCCTCCTACATGTAAAAACAAGTCATTTTAAATTACTATAAACTTACAAGAAACCAAAACCTAATACTGCCCACCCAGCCCCCTCCTCTCTCTCTCTCTCACATACACTTCAGTTTAATAGCCAAACATTGTCTCAGGTACACAAAAATATTTCAAGCATTTTTTTTTTTTTAAAGATTTCATTGTCCCCCCCCACCCCCCCACCTCCCGGCCTTTAAAGCAGATACGGTTGAGGATTCAAGGTGATTTATTTTGATGATTTTGGTAATAAAACTCAAGGGGAAAATTGGTTCATAGTGAATACAGCCACTTTTCATTAAATGCAGCTAAAGGCCCAAGAATGAATCTGCCGTGGAGCCTGGATCTGCCGTTTGAATCAGGGACAAATATACAATTTGCATCTGACATAAATTCTCCTAGGGTCGTGTTAAGAATGCAGCAGGCAAGGAATGAAAATGAAATTGACTTCTCACCTATTGTTGTCCCTCTCCGAGCTCTGCTCCTCTAGAAGTCATTAATGACTGCAGGTACAAAGGCGGAGATGTAGCCCTTTGGGCTTTCCCCAGTCACAGAGATCTTTAGCACGTTCCTGCTTTAGGCCTTGATCCACCAGCCACCTTGGCTGCGCTAGGATCTCCTTTAAATAAAAGCAGCGGGGGCCTCTTTGAGCGCCACAGCCAGGAAGACAGGCCCCACATCATTAAACAGGGTGCCTGGGCCTTGCTTCTAATCCCCCCCCCCCCAAGCCCCAGGTGCCTGTTTGCCATGTGGTGTCTGAATATGGAATTTCAGGATTTCTAAATGAGGTTGAAATCATCCCTGTTCTATCCCAAATTAAAAAAAAAAAAAATCATTTCTCCTCCATTAAAAGCAACCTAAGTGAGTTAATTGCTTTAGGTTAAAGAAAATCTTTACGGTGTTCTATTTCATGCCTCGTTCTCAGCTATGCCTTGTCTGCAGGATGCGGGACAAGGGCTGGGAGCGCCTGCCCTTCTTTTGCACCTAACGGTTCCTCACACACTAGGTCAGGTGCGTCATACATAGGATTGCATACCTTGTTCTTTTCCACTTTTTTTTTTTTAATTGTGTAACATAATAAAGATACTGTGAATAGCAGAAAATGAATAAAATGTCAGTGGACAGCCCAATGAACGATTGTAAAATGAACATTTATAAAACACATACCCAAATCAGGATCTTAGAACACAACTCATGCCCCCGATATTTCCCCACGTCCCTTCTCAGTCATCAGCCTGTCCTCCCTTCTAATGGAAACCATCCTGTCTTTAATGATACTTAATACTTCCTGGCTCTTAGGAATAAAGAAATGCGCAAATAGTTTGGATTTGCCAGATCTGGAATTTCATGTAAATGCAAGCACACAGTGTATATTCTATTGTGTTTCTCTCCTTCTGCACAATGCGGATCATTATGATTCACGTCGTGGTATATAATAAAATAATTTTTAGTTCACTTATTTTTACTGAAATACAGTTTTCCATCATATGAGTATGCCACAATTTGTACCGATTTTTTGACATCTGGATTTGGAACTCTTCGAACAGTGCTACTATGACCAGCTTTTTAAAAAAAATTTTTTAAAATATGTATTCAGATACACATATGCATGAATTTAGGTGGGCTGGGACCGTGGGGTCAGAGAATGTGTATATTACCACAGTTTTCAGTCCCCGCGATGGTGAGTTCATGTTGTTCCATGCTCTGTTCAACGCTTGGTATTTCAGACTTCCTTTTTTTTTCCCTCCATGGTCATTTTTATTGCTCTAATATTCTCTTAAGGCAAGTAGTCAGAGCCCTATTTTATGAACAAGGAAGCTATATTCTCAATTTATTAAAAAGGTGCCATAAAACATTAAGGAAACGTAAGAAGGATCAAGTCCATGATGGAATGTCAAGGAAGGCCAAACACCCACATTGTTTAATAGCCACATGGTAAGTTTACATAAAATCTGTGACACCCAAACACCTGATCTGTCTTGTATTTTATTGCTTTGGAGGTGAATGACTTTGGGGGGAAAAATCATTGGATGGCTTCTGCTTTGGTCAAGATAAGAAAATAAATTAATAAAACAAAACTAAAACAAAATAAAAATAATAACAGTAATACCTCTGCCTTCCCTTTTATGGGATGCTTCTTCTGGAACAGGTGCGGAGCAGATTCCATAAATTGTTACCACTGCACTTTTCCATGACCGTGTACTTGAATTCTTGAGTGGTGTGAGGAAAAGCAAAGGCTTCTTCGGTGTGCGGGGGTCTTGGGAGATTTTATTATTGCTTTGAGGCCTGGATGTCTACTGCCCAGTCCTAAATGGATATTGTAGACAAAGTTCTCCTGTGAAAGATCAACCAGCTTTCTTCATCCCATCCTTACCTGCTCGGTACTTGTGCATGTTTCCCTCGGAGGTCTCTTATCTTCAAGGTAGGAGGTCTCACCATGCATGGTGAGCTCTCTTGCAAATCTTTGAATGGAAGGATTCAGATTTGACTAGATCTCTTTGAAATCTGTCCCTCCCCGGGTTAGTGTGGTAGAACGAACGGTCACAGTGGTACATACCTGACGTATTACCTGTCAGAGAAAGGGTGTGTTCTACCACCAGATGCAGATTATTGTCAAGGGATTTTTGTTTAATACAGAAGGGGATTCTTCTGCAACACTGGTTAATGTTGAAACTAAAACATCTGCCCTCCAAGGGGACCCAAGAATACTCTTACCCTAACATTCATCCTCTTGTCTGACTCTCACAACAATCTCAAAAAGTAGATAGTATCCAAACCACATTACAGATGGGGGAGGTTTGCTTTAGAAAGGTTAAGGAACTTGCCCCAAATCACACAGCCAGAATGTGTCAGAGTCTGCATTTGAAGCCAGGTCTGCCTCTATTGCCCTAAACTGCTATGCTATAATGCTTCCAATCAGAGAGAAAAAAAATCAAGCAGGAAGATCCAACCTACTCATAATAGCCTAGAATCTGACTTTCCTGCAAATGAGGCTTTTCTGGGGTTGTCATTCTTCTGGTTTCATGTCCGGTATTTGATATTTTCCATTGTCCACAAGCATTTAAAAGAATTCCAATGGCAGACAGCAAGCACCTGCATCATTTGGAATTTGTATAGGACGGCTGCGCTCTAGGAATCTCTGGGTTGGGCCATCATTACGCTATTTGGGGCCGTATGATTTCAGTGCAGATATGCTATGTAAATGGTTAATATTTTTCCAGTGTTCACCAAAGAGCTAAATGCAAAGGCTATAGTTGTAAATTGGATGTAATTTTTCGTGGTGATATAAATATGACTCCATTTGAAGTGGGTTGAATTAGAAAACTCATGAATAAATACTCTGACATAATCAGAATTATATAGCAAGGAGCTGACCTACTTTGCAGAAAGACTCCCCCAGAGTTCCTTGGCTAATAGTATGTTAACCCAACAGAGAAATCTTCTGCTAATAGCACTTAGCAGAGAAGATTGGAGCCCATAGTTGGTCAGGTAATAAAAAAAAAAAAAAAAAAAAGTTATTCCAAGTCTGGAATCATAAAAAATCTATTTATGCCTTCTTTTAAATTTTATTTCAACTAAAAATATATAATAAATATACATCAATTTATTGATCTTTTGATGTTAGTATAAGGACTTTTTCTTGGCCTTGGAGTATGCTTTAGCTAATTGAAATGTTGTGTACTCTTCTAAGGAAATCCATACCCGTAAAATGTATCTTCTGTCATTTCTAGTTTGGGTTTCTCTAAAGTGGCATGAGGATATAAAAACACTTGTAGAGCAGCTTGAATGCAGAATCCTTCTGGGTCCATGTCTTTTCTGCTTCCTTTATTTGGTACTACTTTCTATTAACAACTTGATCTTTTTGACTGCTTCCAGACATTGAACTCCGTTTTCCTAGAAGTAGCAGCTCCCTTTCTTCTTGTAGTCATGTTTCACTGATACATATAACGTTCAGTAATTCCTTCCTTCTGATAACAAGTACAACTCTCATAAGTAGGTGTGGGAACGAATGTATGGGATTCTTTTAAAATATCTGACTAACAGCATAAAACAGAAAGAAATCAAGGAGCCTCCTTGGCACCCAGGTTCAGAATGCAGCCAGAAGATGGTGAGAAGGGTCAGGGCAGCCCGTTGACTTGCACATTCTCTCTTGTACCTGCCCTATGGAGGGATGCTGGGAGTGTGAAATAAACTAAGCGTGTACATAAAGTGGCAAGCAAGAAAGTAACGAAGATATAGTAAGATCTCAGAAGTTTGTAGCTTAAATTTATTCCTTGTTTGTTCCATTAATTCAGTCAATACATTTTTATTGGATTGTTATTCCATGGTTTACATCTTTAGTTGTTGTTTATTTTTTTTCTTTTAACCAGACGATGAGCCCGCTGAAGATAAAGGGCTTGTCATAGTCAGACTACTCTGTCTCCATTATATTGCGTAGCATCTGGTAGGGCCTTAGGGAATGTGTTTTAATCCATTGCCGTCTGGCAGGGTTTGGGATTGTTCTTAGGGGAGGGTAGGAGACCTGTGTCTGGGGTCAGGATGCCAAGAGCAAGTCCTAGGGACTGATGCATGGAAAAGCACCAAGTCTAAGAGTCCAGTGCTGGATCCTGATGGGGATTGTGGGGCCAAAGGTCTAAGGCAGACCAACGTTCTCAGGCACTTCTCTGGAATTTCCTTCCATTTTGGGGTCAGACCATCCTGCCAGCTGAAATCAATGTATCAAACTTCTTTTGCAGAGATTGGCTACCCAACAAGAAAATGCTTGCAAAAGGAACCAAACATGATTTCATTCCTAGGAACTTCTTTCCTTACCCTTTCCTTTCCTTTTCTTTTCTAATTCCAGTAGATTTAACATAGTCTATTATCTTAGTCTCAGGTGTATGATACAGTGACTCAACACTGAACACTTCAACACGCACGCAGCACTCATCACAAATGCACGCCTTCATCCCCATCACCTAGTTCACCCATCCCCCCCAAGCCTGGAAACTTCTGAAGGGCATTGACCATATCCTACTCATTTTTAGATCTAAATCTATGAGAGGACAGATTAGAGATTTAATCTGGTAATTCCATGAAATTCCAGACTCTAAACTCAAACCACTAAGAACCTCACAGCCTCCTGCATGGACTGAAATTATTGCAGCCCTTCCTTGCTGGTGAATAAAAAAATATGCTGTTTCCGTCATTGGCAACTCTGTTAATAGGAATCAAATTCCCTTTTTTCTAAACCTTCTCTAAAAAGTAAAATGTTGTTTGGGCCCTATGCCAAGCAACAAAGAAATGAAATGGCCTTTATGAAATGTCGAGAGGAAGACCATTTTTGCTTCAGCGTGCTTTAATTTGAGAAAGCTGCCTAGCGTGAGCCACGGAACGTACTCTCCTCTCTCATCTGCTTCTCTGTCTGGCAATTAGACTCTCTCTCTCTCCACCTCAGGGCTGGTTCTGTCTTTAATAACCCCATGATTTGCAAGTCACACGGTTTCAGGGGGAAGTGACTGGTACCACGGGCTGCGGGCCTCTGATCACTGTGCCTGTGACATGCAGTCCTGCTTTCTGATATGGGGGACTCATTATGAAGCCATGATACTTGGGGCCAGCCATCAGTGGCAGCGGGCAGACCTGGTCACCAGGTGGTTTACTGCCGCCTCCGAAGGTGGCGTAATGCGGAGAGCACAGACCGCATCCCTTTGAGCAGGTTTCCGCCTTAGCTCTATCCATCCTACCTGGGCCAGTTGGTCAGGTCATTGTACCTTGCTGCGCCTCCACTTCCCTGTCAGTAGAAAGCGAAGCAGAATGCACGGGGCTTTCTTGTGGAATTGTTTTGAGGATTAAATAAAGCAGCACTGATAAACACCTGTGTTACATTTGGAGCTATGTTCCCACCACCCTCGCTCCATCCAGAAAATGAATGGGTGGATTGGAGTCCTAACTCCTGGTCCCTCAGATTGGGACCTTACTTCGAAATAGGGTCCTTGCAGATGTAATTGATTAGGATGAGATCAGTAGGGTGGGCCTGAACCCACCATGCCTGGGGTCCTCACTAAATGGGGAAATGAGTCTGGAGACAGATGGCCAGGGGATAGTACTTGAGGGTGACAGCAGAGGTCGGCGTGCTACATCTGTAAGCCTAGGAACGTCACAGATTGCCAGCAAAAGCCGGCCAGGTGGCCTGGAACAGATTCCCTTTCACAGAACCTCAGAAAGAGCCAACCCTGCTGACACCTTGATCTTGAACTTTTAGAGCTGTTAAGACTTGCTGTTTCTGTTGTTTAAAGCCACTCCCTGTGTGGTGCTCTGTTCCAAGAGCCCTGGGAGACAAATGCACACCTGTGGGTCTGTTGCAATTCTTTACCTCTCTTCCGATTTGTCCTTCCTCCTCCGTGGCCCCCTTCAAATATATTCAGATGAGCGTGCTGCCAAACCCTCTGGGGGGACAGAGGGCTAGGTGTGTGGCATGTCCATTTCTGATCTTCCAGAGAGCACGTGCAGGACGTGTCCGGATCTCTGGATTCGCAATATGTGTTTTTTTTCCTCCTCAGGGTAGTGCCTACAGTAATCTTCTGCACACACATCCTCGTGGGGAAGATTTGACAGTCAGAATTGCCTCAGAGGCGGACCTGAAAAGGAACAGCAGATATAAACATGTTGCCATTCTTGTCATTTGGAAACAACAATTTTTTTTTTTTTTAAGGCATCTCGGAGACGGGAAGAGAGGGATTCTTTCCTTCTAGACTTCCTCGTTTCTCCTGTAGCAGGAAAAGGCACCCACAGGTGTGGTGGAAACAGCAGGAGGGAGGGTGAGTGGCCTTCCCTGCAAACACCCCTCAGTGATTTTGCATCGGTTTAAGTGAGCACAAACCACCTCGCTTCGTCATTCATATAAATTAGGCAGCTTTAAAGTGGAGAATGGAGTCCCTTTTGGGTTCATGCTCAAGGTTGTGTCTCAGTGCTTTGCTGGTGTATCCTTGAAATCGGCTCTATTGGGTCCAGTTTTGTTTTCTGTTTGATGTTCTGTGGAGAACCCCCCGCCTGGCCAGACAATAGAATCAGCATCACTGGGCTCAGTGGCTTTATTGTAAAGAAATTCAGGCTCTGGGAACTAGCAACATTGTATCCCGTGCCTCACAGGAGAGTTTTCCAACCACGGTGTGAAACACAGCCCTATCTTTCCTACCCATCCATACTGAACCCTTTGCCTTGATCTGAGAACCTAGAATCTCAGGCAGCAGTGAGGGAGCCAGGACCCCGCGGAGCGAGCCGAGCGAGCCGCCTGCAGGCTGCAAAATTCCAGCAGAGAGGGTATTTTTGAAGTATCAAAAGCCTCACACCTGTGGGTGATTTCCATGCAGAGCCCGAGAGCAAAAGTAGCCAACCCATGACCTCTCCAAAACTCACGTAGATAACAGCCCTTTAAGGAACAGAACCATGCCTTTTGTTTTCCTAGGCATTGCAGGAATACAAAGAAGCTGAGGTATGTGTAGGTTTGGGAGAGGAAAGAGACAATGGGGTCATACCAGAGGGCACTGAAGCTGGACTCTTCGAAGCTGGAGATGTAGTCCTGCACCTGCCGACTTACTTGGTGGGAAAATGTATCAAAGCCCTTGCACCTGCCAGAATCCCGGTTTCTTGTGTACGATAGGTGAATAATGAGTACCTGTGATCGGGCTGTTGTCAGGATTTTGTGCAGTAGTGTACGTGACTATGCCTTGCCCTTCTGTATTTATTTGTCAGTCTGTTTTCTTCCCCATCCGGCCCATTTATTGAATGATACCTATGTGCCGGCTCTTAGCTGAGGATATTCTGTCTGCCAATCACGCACTGATGTGTCTGTGCTCCCCATGAGGGGCAAGGTGTTGCTAGTGGTTCAAAATCCCATTACTTGAGTTCACATTGAGTCCAGCTGTCTGTGTGACCTTGGTCAAGCCCCTTTACCTCTGGAAGCCTTGGCTTCCTCTTCCAGGAATGGGGGGGTGACAGGATCTACGGGACAGGATTTTGGTGAGGAATAAACGAGATGATGCTTGCAAAATGTTTACCCAGAGCCTAGCACATGGTAAGTGCTCCACAAATATCAGCAAGCTTACTAAAAAGAATCCGTTGAAGAGTAAGTTTCTCTGTAACTTCTGAAGGGACCCACAGACATGTGAGGTTGTCCCATGACTCCGTCTGTGACTGGATTTCAGCCATGTTAGAAAAATGCATTTTTTTAAAGATTTTATTTATTTATTTGACAGACAGAGATCACAAGGAGGCAGAGAGACAGGCAGAGAGACGGGAGGAAGCAGGCTCCCTGCTGAGCAGAGAGCCCAATGCAGGGGCTCTATCCCAGGACCCTGGGATCATGACCTGAGCCGAAGGCAGAGGTTTTACCCACTGGATGACCCAGGCACCCCAGAAAAATGCATTTTGTAAATTAGTTGATTTCCGTAGTTTAAGGTATGTATCCCTGTTTCAATTTTTTAATCCCTATTCAGAACCTGGTCAGTGTGAGCTGAAAAGAAAGGGGCAGTGGGTAGTTTCTGAGCATGGAATTAATAGACTGAGGGAGAGAGATCGTGGGGGAAATAGCATTATGGAAGGAGCTAAGTGAATCACTTAAGAGAGAACGGGGAGGCAAGACCCAACATTTTGGACAGGTGGGCAGAAGGTGGAAACAGGAAGGTGACGGGTACAGCACTGACCTGGCTGACGGGTCGGAGAAGCTCTTGTTCCCGACAGAGAAAAGAGTGTGGGGAGAATACACAGATGTGCAGACATGTAGGCTATCCATATCATGAGACCTGAGTTTCATCGGGCTTCCTTTGGCTGATGCACGGAGCACGTGTTGGGGAAAATGGGAGTGAGGAAGAAGAAATTCATTTTCTCTCCAGTCAAAAAGACTGAGATTGGGACGCCTGGGTGGCTCAGTTGGTTAAGCAGCTGCCTTAAGTTCAGGTTGTGATACCAGCGTCCTGGGATCGAGTCCCACATTGGGCTCCTTGCTCAGCAGGGAGCCTGCTTCTCCCTCTGCCTCTGCCTGCCACTCTGTCTGCCTGTGCTCACTCTCTCTGACAAATAAATAAATAAAATCTTTAAAAAAAAAAAAAAAAGACTGATATCTTCACGAGGGCAGGAGATTTGTCTGTCAAGTTCATTCCTAGCTCTCCCCAGTGCTTAGCAAGTCCGTGCACAAACATGTTTGATGAAATATCAAATAAATGGATGAGAAGTTTCTGTTCCCATTTGGTTTGAAGGAAAAGTGGAACCCGTGAAGACTCTGACTGAAGGAACTACACTATAAGCATGGAATGTCAAAGGGGGAATCTTGTGGTTCTTTAGCAAATGAATTGGAGTGGGGAGAAATTATAAACAGGTATATGGATACCGGGGAATTTTCTAGGTGAGGTAGGAGGATCAGGAGTGTGTGCCAGGGAGGACATTTTAGAGACACTGTTTGCAATTCTTAGAATGTATGTGAAAGGCACTGTAAGGCAAAGGGGAGATTATCAAAAGTCTCTCCAAAGCTTCTACCCGGGGTGAAAGGTAGTCTACCCATGGCGTGCATTTATTTAACAAATGTTACCTGCACTGTACTGGGCACTCTTCTAGACACAGAAGACTTAATGAGGAATAAGAATCCCACTGGACGGGTGCCTGGGTGGCCCAGTCAGTTAAGCATCCAACTCTTGGTTTCGGCTCAGGTCCTGATGACAGGGTCATGAGATTGAGCCCCAGGTCTGGCTCCATTCAGTGCAGAATTTGGGATTCTCTTTCCCTCTTCCTCTGAGCCTCCCAGGCCATGCACGTGCCGTTGCTCTCTCGCTCTCTCTCTTTCTCTCTCTCTCTCTTTCTCCATCTCAAATAAATAAATAAATCTTAAAAAAAAAAAAAAAAAGACTCACACTTGGTGCATCAGGCTTGCAAATGAGTGCTCACTGCACTGGGTGCTTTGCTCATGTGGCTGTAAGGTACTGTTAGGTTATTGTCACTGCACTGTCTCATGGTCTGGTGAGGCAGCCCGGGATGGGGAGGGGGTGAGGGGCGGCAGTGGGCTGGGCCTCGAGAGAGAAGGCTGGTTGGAGTAAAGGAGAAATTGCTCACCTCCGTTCTGTCCCTCTTTCCCTACTAAATGTTGGTCCCTGTAAGCAATTCAGGTGCTGGCATCTAGAAGACAGGTGGGAATGTGGGTTTGGAGCTTGCGAGGGGTGTGGGAAGTAAATAGGATGACTCCAGTGTCCTCTCAAAGAAGGTGAAGGAAACAGAAGACGACCATGGACAGAACATCAGAGAATACCTCCAGGTAGGATTCAGAAAGCAAAGGCTGACCGAGTCGGGAAAGCAGGAGAACCAGGAAAGTGACAGAGGCACGAGAAGGGCAGCTTCTTCAAGAAGGAGGAGGCAGGGAGATAGGCAGCCTCCATGTGGAGGCAGGACTGTTGGAGTTGGTGAGTCCTTAAGGACTTTACCTTCGTGAAAGTATGTCATGTCTTTAACTCTCCTGGTGGCCTTTGTTGTGGCTGTCTCAGTCTTAGCGAATTTGGAACCAGATTTTCCAGTCTGTGGACGGTCAGTGTCCTGGTTGCCTCTGAGATTCTGCACGTCTCATTGATTTCTTTCCTGAGACAGGGAGTGGAAGAATGGGCTTTCCCCACCCGGAATCCCCTTAACTTCAACCAGACTCATACACTCCCTCCATAACATGGCTCTGACCGTGTTATAATCACATCCCTGACCAAAGACATCCTTAACGACCCCAGAGAAACACTAGGCTGGCTTTCAGAACCCTCCAGAGTCTGAGCCCAGACTGCATGGGTGCTGGAGTGTGGTAGAAAGAGCACGAAGTTTGGGGTCAGACAGGCACGTCTGTCTTCAGACCTCACCGCTCCCCGGGCCTTGCTGTTCATCTGACTTGGACAGCTCGTGCCCTTCCCCCTCCACTGCCGAATCTCAGCTTCTTTTCTGCACATGGACATCACTGGAGAGTGCCCTGTACCATTCTTGGCTCATGAGGGATGCCCAGTAATGGGAGACATTCGGCACTGAACAGAATTCAATAAAGGCCCATTTCTAGCAGGTTTAATGACCTTGATCTTGCCTTGAAACCTTGTTGAGGCTGGTCTTCCATGCCTCCCACTTCATGTAAATTGTACGTGTCATTGGAGACCTGGCTTCAGCCCCACCTCTTCCTGAAAGTATAATATATAAGCTAGTTATGCCTGAGCTGACCTGGGCCATGACTTCTATTGTTCCTGACTTGCTTTTCCACCTTGATATCTTGTTTCCCTTTTCAGAGGTTTATGTATTACTTCCCCGACTTGATTGTAAATTCCTTGAGGGTAGAGAATGGCCTTATAATTTATTGCACCTATAATTTGTAGCTCTTTTTTTTTCCCCTTTCTTTCTTTTTTCTTTTTATCTTTCAGTTCTTTGGAGGACATGATTTAGTAGCGAAAACACGATTTAGTAGCGAAAACACATTATTGGGAGTCGTGGGTTTGAAATAATCGACGGAGTCGTGGGTTTGAAATAATCGACGGTCAAATGAAGATTGTGTGACACGGAAGAAGTTACTTTTCTACTGTGAACATTACTTTCCTCATCTCTAAAACTGAAAAAAAAAAAAATACTACCAACCTCTTAGGATCACTGATGGCATATACATTGTATAATTTGTCCTTAATTCCAGTGTCTTTTACCTCTTCCCCTGACCTTAGAGAACAGGTGTACAGTAATGAATATTTCCATTTTGTCAAGATTCTTATAAAAGATTTGCTCTAGATTCCTTTGCATCACTTAGCACCTGGTAGGAATGCCCCCTTGTCCATGCAGCCATCCCTGTCCCATCCATCAGAATGCAGTGATTGATTTTTGGAGCTGTCTTTGCACGTGGGTGACATCTTCCTTAATGAAGCATTCCCTTTTATGAAAATGTCTTTCTTCCACTGGACTGAGGACCTCTTAAAGGGAGCAATTCTGTCTTATTTGTCTCCTCAAGAGAGCAACTTAGGTAGAGTGGGAGACATATGGAGAGGTCGAAACAAAGCTGAGTGGAGCCTGGGATGAATCACATCTCCTTATCCGCTCCTTGGAACCTTGGGCAGGTTCCTTAACCTCATCTGCACAAAGTGAGGTCATAAGAGATAGGGCTGGTGAATAGGTAAAGGAAAAGTAATGTATATGAAAATGTCTATCGCAATACCGAGAGCTTAGTAGGTATGTAATAAATGGTAGCACTAGACACTGGTACCATGTCAGTCACATAAAAGATGCTGATAAAATGTTGAGTGAATTAAAAGATATTTAATTATCTATTTATTTGATAGTGAGAGAGAGAGAGAAGGAGAGAGAGCACAAATAGAGTAGCAGGCAGAGAGGGAAGGAGAATCAGGTTCCCTGCTGAGCAGGGGCCCTAATGTGGGACTCCATCTCAGGACCCTGGGATCATGACCTAAACCAAAGACAGATGCTTAACTGTCTGAGCCACCCAAGCGCCCCTAAAGTTAAAGAGATTTAATGCTTATTCCTGTTTTCCATTGACCTGTTACATCCTAGGATTGCTGACTATCCAAATTTGTTACATAGTCTTCCTGGAATTCTACTACGGTGCTCTCAGAAGCATGAAGAGCAGGCTTGCGGCTACACTGAGATCTTTGGAGGGGGGTGCTTTGTTGAGATCAGCAAGGCTATGCAGCTAGTCATGCTTGTGTTATCTGATCAGAAAGACCGGTCTGTATTTTTGTGTTGGTATAAAAGGGACGAAAAGAAGTTGTTGAGGAAATAATTCACTCTTGCATATTAAATTCACCGAAAGCTAAGCCGTTCAAGGAGATGAGCTACAAAAATTAGACTGTTTGAGGTCTGAGATCTTAGTGATGAAAAGTGGAGGGAAATCCTCTAAACTCCATTCTTTCTCTTTTTGTGGGTTTTCTTAGCAGATAGGAAGGTGGGAAGTGGGGAAAACTGGGATAAAGCATCCAGCCAGTTGGGTGTAGCCATGAACATCCCTTCTCTTCAGCAAACATTCGGTGACTGTCTCTCCTTTATCCGGCAGTGAGCAAGAAGCCAGATAGACAGAAATTCACATCCATTATTAATGAAAGTCTTCTAGTTACAAGGAACAGAAGCCAACTTGAATGGATTTAAATATGACACAGGGACATATCAATAAGGACTCAGAGGTGTCTCGTGGAATTTTAGGAAGAACATGTGTGAGCTGAGCCTCTGCAAGGATGACCCAGAAGGGTTGGACTCACTGAGGACTCCAGCAATACTTGTCTCCGTGGTCACTTCTTCCAGAATGTCTTTCCCCTTTGCCTTTTTCCCATAAGATTGACTTTCTCTTACTCAAGCAGGAAAAGAGGGCACCCCAGAAATTCTACGATCTTGTGTTGAGATTCTGGTCACACAGACAAAGTGACTCCCCTCTCTGCTTCAATTCTCAATTCCCAAGGGTGGGTCTCTAATCATCACAGCTTGGACCTGGTATCCCCATCCAGTTTAGTTAAGAGAGGCCTGAGGGGGGGTCATATTGTATAAAAGTGGCCACAGTGAGGACGCTGCTGTGTGGGAGAGGGCAGTGGGCTGGGGCTCAGTCCCTGAGACTAGGCACACAATTCAGGAGGTGTCCGCTCTGGATGATTGAGACAAGGTCCCACCTCTCACTCCATTGGAGAGATAGAAGCAATATCAAATCAATAAATAAGTAAAACCAGAAACCAAAAACGTGCCCCTTTCCTATGAGGAAAACCATGCTGGGAAGAAGCCAGGGCTTTTCAGCAGGGACCTGGTTCAGTCTGAGCTCTGGTGCTCAGTGTAAACCAGAGGGATTACACTACAAAACTCCCATTTGTGTAGCAGCTGTGTGCTGGCCACTTCCTTATTTCATTCCCAGACTTCAAGGTAGGTCTTGTCTATTTTGTATTGTGAATAAGGATATGACGGGGACTCAGCAAGGACAGGCACCCTGATGGCAGAGGGGGCATTCCGAGGTTGCCTCTCTCCATTCCTGAATCCCACACGCCCTGCACACAGCAGGGATGTGAAAGTCACCAGGTCCCACCGACTCTGTGGCCATCACTGATTAGGATGATGGTGTATCAGGAAGGAACTCTGCCTTCCACTCAGGTCCTGAAGCCGAAATCCATTGTTGTACTTGCTTCCTCCCTTTTCCTGCCTCATGCACGGACGGACAGACTATGGGGAAACTCTATCTGCCTTTCCTCCTCCCAGGTCTGTTTTGATGCTGCGCCCCCCCCCCCTTCCTGTCTGTAGCCCTTATTCTGATCCCATCCTGCAGCTGAACTACACAATGACTCTGGCTTCAACTGTGTCACACCCTTTGGCCACAGAACCATCAGAGAAGTTTTCACAGTAAGTGAGTCGTCTGCCTGCCTGATGGCCCCCAAAGGTTCTCACTGGCCCTTGAAGCCAAATCCCATACACCTTGCCCTGCCTCCTCAAGCGGCGTGGGAAGGATCCCTGTCTCCCTCTTCACAGCCACATCCCATCTCCTCCTCCCCCTCGAGTTCCCCAGTCCCATCACACTGGCTTCTCTCTGTTTTGTAAACAGACCAAACACATTCCCTCCTGGCGCGCGACTGCCCTTTTCTCGTAGTTCATGTCTCCTTTCAAATGTCATTTCTATAGAAGTGCCTTTGTGGGCCAGCCTGTCTAAATGAATCCTTCCCCCCACCCCCTCTCCGTCACTCTTCATTTCATCAGACTGTTTTATCATCTCCATAACACTTTTCCCTATCTGGAATGATCTTGTTCATTATTTATTTACTGGCTGACGATCTTCCTTCCCCTTTTAGATCAGAAGCTCTAGGCGAGCAGGGACTTGCTTTTCTCCCTGTGGTTCATGACGGTACCTGGGTCCCCTGCGGCCAGTGCTACATAGGAGGCATCCAACACATGTTTGTGGCATGGATGAATATTTGGCATACTCTGTTAGAGACCCAGGGGTGTCAGGGCTGGGACCGTGCCCTTGCATTCATTACTAGCGATGTCGGGGGGCACTTAGTCACTGTCTCTTCGGGCACATTCCACTTAAAACCTCCATCACTGAGATTTATCTCTGAGTTTAATCAAATGTAATTTATATTGCAGCCTTCTCAGTAAATAATTGATTTGCCCTCTCTGTTGTCTTCATCACAAATACTTCTTTGTACTCTAAAGAAATAATTTAATCAGTCGATAGTATACACAGCCCTCTTGTTTAGAAGGCAGATGGAAGATAAAGCCTGAGCCTTGCTCGCAACCAGAATATACCAGGACCAAAATAATCTCCCTTAAAAAATAGTCTGCAAACAAGTTGGCAACAGAGACACCCAATTAAATCCTCTTGTTTTTTTTCCCTAATGGAGATGACCCCATGGAAGTTGTAGCTGGCGCAGAAGGAAGTTCTTGGCCAATTGCAGGCTGCGTGTGAAAATAGAAACCCTTGTCCATCTGTGGTTTAATTAACCTCTGTCTGGGTCCGAGAGCAGGCTTTCACATTCCAAGTGTTCATGCACATTGGGTGAGAGCTCCAAACGAGGGGTTCGGCTGCCGTGGGCTGCACTATGACCCCAGCTCGCCCAATAAATCCCATTCTCCTGCTTCTCTCTCCTCTGCTCCCAGTCGACCGGCTTCCCGTGGGCAACAGGGCCCGAGCTTACAAGGGTTCTTTTGTAATCCAAATCATACAACCAACTTTCCTTCACCCTCCCGTGCTTCTTCCAAAGAAAGACATCGGGAGACGTGCATTTGTTTTCAGACATTTGTCTGTTTTGAGCCCGCACTTTTCTGGAGTGGAAGAGGAGGAGGGGAAGATCATGAAGCATCAATCCTGATACTCTACAGAGGCATCCTCACAGGGAAGAATCCATTCCTCTACTACTTTAGGAGGGGTTTTCCCTATCGTATTTGTTTGCTCTGTTTTTAACTGGAAACATTGTAACTGTCTGATGATGAGGGGGATTGGTTAGATGAATTATGATATGTCTATGGTGTGATGGGATATTATGCAGCCACTAAGAATCATGTTACAAAAAATACCAATATGGAGAGAAGGTATAATGCACTGCCAAATGGAAGAAGCAAGCTGCAGGCTTAGAGCATGAGAACGTTTTTTAGAAGTGGGTGTTCGGAGGCACCTGGGTGGCTCTGTGGGTTAAAACCTCTTCCTTCGGCTCGGGTCATGATCCCAGGGTCCTGGGATCGAGCCCCTGCATTGGGCTCTCTGCTCAGCAGGGAGCCTGCTTTCTCCTCTCTCTCTGCCTGCTTGTGATCTCTGTCTGTCAAATAAATAAATAAAATCTTAAAAAAAAATAGGTATTTAAAAAAAAAAAAAGAATTTGGTGTCCGTGTGTGTATACACTTAGGAAAAAGTTTGGAAGAGCAACTACTCCCGTGAAGCCATTGATACCCACCCCCTCCCCCGGGAGGTATTCTGGGTGACTATCTCCCCCCCCTTTTCCCTCTCCTGCATTTTCCAAATTGTAAGGTTTGAGCATGCTTCACTTTGTAACTAGAAAGGGGAAAAACAAAACAAAACAAAACAAAAACCCAGTTGTTGTAAAGAATGGAAATAGAAAAGGTTTAAAAATGTATGTGTTATTTTTTATCGGAAAACAAGATTGTCTTCACTTGTCATCTGCTTTCAGGGTTTATAAATGCCTAGTGTCTGCTGGATGTGCATTTGTTGCCGCAGCAGTGGTGGGGGTGGCGGGGGGCCGTCTCGGGATTTTCAGAAAAGCAAACCCCACAGTACCTCCCAGATCCGGTGGTAGTGAGGATGCCCTTGGGTTGCTGGTTGCTCCACTCATTCCTGCAGACTCACCTGCCCGGGATGCCCGGGGAATATTCGATACGTTTGCCAGGGGCCTTCGCCATGCATTTGGTGAGAGGGAGTTCACCCTGGATGTACCTTCTCGAACAGGCTTCATCTCACGGGATGTCAGCATCACTGTACATTATGTGAGCTTTGGATGCTGCCTCTGAGCCTTCCTTCTGTCACCCTTGGGCTATCGCAGGCAGGCACATGGTGGCTTGCCTCTCCACATCATGACCCCCTTGTCTTGCAGAGTACTCTTACTCAAATGCATTTATTTTGTGCAGGGCTTTGATCAGGTTTCCAGGAAACCAATGGCAGACCCAGAGATCTCATCAGGGAAGGCCCCAGAATCAGCACCAATGGGGAGTGCAGGTGGCAGGACTGGACAGAGCCAGGAGGTGGGCTTTGATGTAGCCGCAGCCAGGACCTCAGCTGACCCCACGTTACCCAGGGAGCTCTGCCCTGCCCTTCAGCATTGCCCCAAATCTGCAAATTGAGGCCGGGGGCTTGGACTTTTATACCCATATGTATAATCACCCCTGCTGACTGGAAGTGAGCTACCGGGGCCCCAGGGAGTGAGGTGAGAGTCACTCCATTGTCTCTCCCACATATACAGGAGGAGTACGTGTTACTAAATTTGTGTTTGTTTTTCTCCTGTTATTCTGTCCTTTATTATAGGAAGGTATCAGCCAAGAACCTATAAGGATAGAGAAAATGATGATTTTTTTTTTTCCTCTTCCCCAACACCCTCATTGAAGTAAAACATCATCTCTGATATCATCACATAACAAAAACCAAAATTTTGGATCATTCAAGTGCTCAAAGAAATACTAAAATCTGTACTTAAATGCTTCTGAAGAACATTTAGGCTTATAAAAGTTATAGGGCACTTTAGTTACACAGCCCTGCGGAAGATTGTTTGTTAGTGTTACGGATCAAAACACACCAGGGAGTGAAGTGAGGGCAATAGGACTCTTTTTGGTGGAAGGTGATTTCTTTCTTTCTTTCTTTTTTTTTTTTTTAATATTTTATTTATTTATTTGACACAGAGAGAGAGATCACAAGTAGGCAGAGAGAGAGAGGGGGAAGCAGTCTCCCTGCTGAGCAGAGAGCCTTATGTGGGCCTTGATCCCAGGACCCTGAGATCATGACCTGAGCTGAAGGCAGAGGCTTAACCCACTGAGCCACCCAGGTGCCCCTGGAAGGCGATTTCTGAGAGCCACTCACCCCAGAACCTTCCTAGGCCAGCGTGTCACCTTGGGGAGATGAGCCTTCAGACCTGAAACTGGGTCTGGGAGACACACCTCATAGTCTGCAGTCCACGGGAAAGGGATGAAAATATTGTCAATATGAGATACTGGCCAGGAGCTTCACAGCTGTGCTGCGTGCTTCAAATAACACGACTGCATTGATAGTAATCATACAAGGGGTGTTGCTGTCCTCCTTTGCAGGGAGAAGTGACTTTCTCTAGGCTGAAAGGCTTCCGAATGTCAAAACCAGCTGAGAAGACCCATCCCAAAGCTGTTCTTCTCCCTTCCTTGCCCCGCCCTGCCCCCACACCTTTGGTATTTTATCTGCACCCTCTGCCTTCCTCCATGCAGCGTGGCTCCCCTAATAGAACACTTTTGGTTGCAAATGACAGGAAAAAAAAAAAAAAATGCTGGGGCTGTGGCTTCAGACCAGCCTTCCTCCCTCCCTCCATGCTCCTGCTTCTTACCCAAATCTTCAGAATCTCCTCCTTGAAACTTCTTCGGATTAAGTGCACGTGCTGTTTGGCACTCCTGGCTCTGCCCTGTCCCGGCTCTCTCGAGCCAGTCTCTACCCTCTCAGAGCCTCCGTGCTCTCATCTGTAAGAGGCTAACAGTGTGTGCCGCGCTCAGCCGTTACGAGGAGTGAAAGCATGAAGTGGGTTAAGCCGCTGCCTTCGGCTCAGGTCATGATCTCAGGGTCCTGGGATCGAGGCCCGCATCGGGCTCTCTGCTCAGCAGGGAGCCTGCTTCCTCCTCTCTCTCTGCCTGCCTCTCTGCCTACTTGTGATCTCACTCTGTCAAATAAATAAATAAAATCTTAAAGGAAAAAAAAAAAAGAAGAAGAAGGATGTACGTATCCTTTAAAGCCTGGTCCGTGCTTTGGTCTGACACTCGTGACAACACACGCTAGTTTAGCTTGTCCCCTGACCCGCCGGAAGAAGACACAAGCCCCACCATAAACCACTCATGAAGCCAGTCGTGTGTGCGGTCCGCAGGCTCTCAGGGAGCAGGCGTGGACCAATACAGCTGTGGATGGAAAGCTAGACTGGATGGTCCCAGACAGGCCCACGGTAGCAGGACATGCCAGGCTCCTCGGTCTCCACAGAGGATTACAGATATCTTTACATTCTTAAAACCGGGAGGTTTCTGTGTTTGCTCCCAGGGAGGAAAACAGAAAGAAACAGGAAGAAGTCCTAGTAGACCTTAAATAAAAAGGAAATGAAAGAAAGACCAAGTATCTGAGTGTAAGGATTGGGTCCCTCGTATGAGGGTCACCAAAGGTCCCTGCTTTACACTTCACTTGTTCCTAGTCTGACTCAGCCTCCGAATCGTAGGCCAGTCTTTGAAAATGCAGATTCCCAGTCTCTCGAATTAGAATCTGTGGAATCTTGACTTTGCCAGGGAAGATGCCCTTGGATTCCAGATGCTCTTTACAGAGAGTCCTTTTCAGAAGTACCAGTGGAGAACATCTCTTAAAGGGAATGTGTGCATGAATAATAGGTTGAATATTATTTGGCTCTTTAATTAGTTTACCTTTTAGCAGTAATGACAGCAGCCATGTTCATAAAAGCACATTTTAACAGCCCCCTAAGTGTGTTGTTCCCCTTATTCTGCTCGCTACCCGGCTAGTTAATTACACAAAATCGGCATTCTCTCCTACGCAGCCAGTATACGTAATTATTTGTCCATTGCAAATCAACACCTGGATAATTGCACGATAGAATTCTAAATAAAATAAGTTATCTCTGCTGCTGGGCTCTGAAATTCCCCCCACAATCTGTTCTTTAAATTGGACAACCTAACAGACAATAGAGCTCTTTCGGCAAATGGGCAGAATCTTGTCGGACAGGCAGCGGGAGAAAAAAAACCTCTTTGAAATGTTCTTATCATCAAGATGGATGGCCTGGTGATTCAGATAGATATGCAGAAGGAGGGAGGGTTGTCTCAGTTTGGGTATTGTGTTAATAATTCATCAGGTGATCTCCCGATTGCCTTCAGGAAGGAACATCCTGTTCCTAATTGCACCCTTATTCCCAGGCAACCACAAGTATTTCCCAAACAGCTGGGGCCATCACTCCTACTGCAATAGGCTTTGCTATGGTTAGCTTTGGGCCACTGGTGCTTAATGTGAAATATATTATTTGGGGAGGAGGAAAGTAATAAATATGTACCGAATGACTGTGTTGTGCCAGGGAGTGTGCTAAGAGTAAAATGTGTGTTGTTTCACATAATCCTTCTCACTGTCCTGGAGAGCAGTGCAGTTAACGACGGTGTTCTGCAGATGGAGAATGAACACTCAGAGAAGCGAAATAACCTTCCCTATATTAGACACACATGAAGTCACAGAGCTCCCGAAAGGTCATTGGACTCCAAAGAGTTAGACACCGTGCTCCTCACTTGTGTGACCTTGTGCCACTGACCTCACTTCCCTGTGTCCCCCCCCACAAGATATTGTGAGTCCTCAGTAAGACAGTTTATGAAACTGGAACAGGCTTGTCTTCAGGGATCATCCCAGCTTTCTTCCCTTCCTTCCAAATCCTGGCCGCCGTTATATGGACTAAATATTGGTGTCTTTCTGTCTTGTCCCCAGACACCCTAGAAAATTCATACCTTGAAGCCCTAGCTCCCCAGTGTGATGGTACTGGAAGTGGGGCCTTTGGGAGGTTATTGGGTTTCGATTAAGTCATGAGAGTCTACTGTGATGGGATTAGTGCCATTGTATGAAGAGGGTTAGAGACCGCACGGGTGCATGCTCTGTCTACCGTGGGAAGACACGGCAATCTGCAAACCAAGAAGAAAGCTCTCACCCAGAACAGAATCAGCCAGCACCTTGGTCTTGGACTTTCGAACCCCAGATGGTTGTTCAAGCGCCACCCCCATGGGATCTTTGTTCCAGCAGCCGCAGCTGACTGAGACACTTCCTGAGAGGTTTCAATATCCATCCAAACCTACACGTGAGCGCTCAGCTCACTGGGAGGAATTTGTTGATGTTGACCTCTGCTGGACAGGGAAATACTCTTCCCTATCAGAAGTTAAAAAAGAACTCCCAGTCAGGCTGAGCACAGCAACACACTCAGCTTGGCTCTTGCATGTGTTCCTGTGGCCGGGCTTATTACAATCCGTGACGAGTCGGGGGAATAAAGGGAAAATAACCTTGGGTGTGACATAGCTTTTATTTGGCCATTAGCCGTCTTCAACGAACAGCCTGAAGTGGGAGGCCTCGTGTTATTCTCGTGGATTCTGCGTCTCTACTCAGTGTCATAAAAAAATGCTAATTGCCTGCTTCCTCTGGACCCTGACTTCTGATAGGGGTGCTTGTTATTGGAGCTTCTGCAAGGTCACTCCCTGCGTGGGACAGTCACATCAACGGCAGGACCTTCTACTCCAAGACAGGGTCTCGGTGTTCTTCCTGACAGCAGCTTTGAGGACTGTTCAGAACAGGGGAGTTTGCTCAGTGCCCCCTGGGGACTGCTGCAATTTAAATTGCAAGGAGAGGCATTTCCTGGGTTGTAAGGGGAGCAGGTTTGTGATGAGGTTGAGAAAGGCTCTTCCTTAATGGCTCAACGCAAAGGCAACGTTAAAATAAAATAACCGTGGGTGTGACATTGACTTTATCCCATTAGGGATTTTATTCCCTGGAGACTAAGTGAATTACACTGGCAGAATGGATTTGAAATAGGGTCTGTATGGAAGGGGTGTTCCGTGACCCCTTACACTTCCCCGTAGTGATTCTGACTCTGGGAGTCCACTTGCCTCTTTTGAGTAAAGAAATTAATTCATTCATTTATTCAGTTATTCAGTAGACCTGGGCACTGCCAGTCCTCTCTGTGCCAGGCACCATGCTAGTTCAGAAACCAGAGATGAATCTGTTCAGCCCCCACCCCCGTGGAGCTCAAGTGCAGAGAAGGAGGCATGAGGACAAAGTCAGTGAGGTGTCACAGATGCCATGTCAGGTGCTGTGAGGGGATAGTGTGCTAGAAAAATGCTGTGCCCTGGTACCTTGGTGAACCATTCCATCATAGCTCTCTACATTCTGGAACTTACAGACTAAGCAGAAGGCTGGATTTAAACAGATTATTACAAATGAGATTGAGTCCTCGGGAGAATGCAGGGGGGGAGTATCAGGAGAATATTATGGAGGCATTTCCGAGGGGACCTCCCAGATAGACCCTTGGGATCAGAGGAGCCCTGGGCATATGGTACTGTGCTGAGACCTAAGGTGTGCAGTGGGGAGTGGGGCGTGGAGATGGACAGAGACAGGGCAAGACAGTGCCCTCCAGCCCCAGACAACAGCAGGGCAAAGCTGTAGAACATAGCCTGCCTTGCACACGTGAGCTCCGATTGGCCAGTCACTGGCCTATGTTGATGTCTATGTGTCATTTCTTTGACCTACACGGTGACCCAGTATGGGAACAGTGGTTATTAGCTACTCTTCAGAGGAGAAAGACACTGTAGCAGACATGGAAAGATCTTCCCCAGCACAACACAATGAGGAGAATGTGTCGGAGAGCTGGGACCAGAATGCAGATCCTTGGAATCCAGAACTCTTGTTCTGGGCCTTTGAACCCTCTTGCCCTCCAGTGGAAGATCTCAGGTCTTGGCCCGGTACAAGAGAGATTCTCTTCCTAGCTCAGCTTGCACTCATTTCACTTACCTCTCTGGCTTTGGGTTCTTCCTTCATAGAACGATGACAGTGCCTATTTCCGGTAGCCCTGGAGGAGTAAGGGGGAGAAGGTCTGAGAAGGTCAGGCACCATGTATGTGTTTATAGGATACTTGTCTTTAAGAGTAAGATAGCTGCCAGTTTGCTGCAGGCTCCATAAGGGGTCTACCCAAATAGCTGTGACACAAAGTAAGACGTGGCAAGTGCCCTAACCGAATACGGAGTAAGGTGGACCAATGCCAAAGGGCTTAATGGCTAAAAGCATGACCTTTGTCATAACACCTGGGCTCAAACTCAGGCTGTCAGATTTGACTATGTCAGATGTTCTTCCTTTTTATTATTATTCTAAGATTTTATTATTTTGTTTTTAAGCAATCTCTACTCCCAGGGTGGGGCTCAAACTCACAGTCCCGAGATCAAGAGTTGTACGCTCTTCTGACTGAGCCAGCCAGGTCTCCTGACGATGTCGGATTTGAATAGTTTCTTCCACGAAGATAGATGCAGAGGAAAAGTGAGCACAAGAAAAGATGCTCAACATCATCAGTCCTGAGGAAAACGCAAAACAAAACTCCAATATTGCTAAACACTCCTAAGGCCGGCTAAAGCAAAAAAGACAAACAGAAGTATTTGTCTAAAGATGAACAGAAATATTGGCAAGAAAATATGGTAGAGAAGCTGAAATCCTCATACTTTGCAGGCAGGATTATAAACCGGTTACAGTCACTTTGGAAAAACACTAATAGTTTCTCAGAAATTTAAACATAGAGTTACCATATGACCCAGGATTATACCTAGGAGAGAAGGGGTACTCGGGGAGAAATGGTGTGATACTAAGAATCGGCAAATCCATAGACGGCAAATGGACTAGTACTTGCCTAGGCTGGTTTCGGGGAGATGGGGAGCGACTGCTGATGGGTGCAGAGCTTATTTTGGGAGTGAAGGTAATGTTATGCAGTTAGCTGGTGATAATGGCTGTACAGCTCTATGAATGTACTAAAATTATATTCCTCAGAAGAGGGAATTGAATGGTATGGGAATTATATCTCCGTAAAGCTGTTAAAAATTTCAGTTCTGCTGTTGATGTTGGTCACTGACATCATCTCCCATAAAACAGGGCAGGTGACAGTCTAACTTAAAGAGCCGCGGGGAGGACTCCCTTGCACAGGAGATCTTGGCACAGTGATTGGTAGAGTGAATGGTCGCGAACTGAGAGTGACAGTGTTGGCGATTTTCCTAAAGCACGCGTCCCTTCTTCTGTCCATCCTGAAGCGTAGTGTCAGTGGGGCTTTCAGCAAAAAAGGCCGGGGATTCACGATGACTTGGGACACATGAAGACTGACCCTTATCCTACTCCCCTCACATCATATGTGTCTCTGATGAAACAGCCTTATGGCTCCTATGTCTGTTATTTATTTCTTTACTAATATAACGGAGACCTTGCTCAAGATGTGCTCATGAAAAATTACCCTTTTAATGGTGGAGCATTTAATGAGAAACCAGATTATCTACTGCGTAAGTGCCCTTCATACAAATTAGCTTGGCCCTGGGTCCTAATCTAAATGGGGCTCCCTACTTTCCTCTAAATGGCCTAATATTTTCTTATTAATCTCTGCCCTCGTTCACCTGGGCTGGCTCTGCCTCCTTATGAAGTGTCCTCCTTGACAGAGCTCTGTGCCTTGACAAATGTTTCTTAAGGCTGTCTTTGTGTCTGACCCATGGACATTTTCTGGGACATGATGTGGAGGCTGGAAGCTGTTTGTTGCATTTTCAAGTTGTCTCCAGTGGAGTTTTAATGCTGCCAGTGTATTAGGTATCGACAGATCTGGGCCAGGTGAGTGTTGGTACCATATAAAGATGAGGAAGTCAGGGAGAGCGAGAAGCAATTCATCCTGGTGGTTAAGAGCAAAAGCTTGAAAACATAGGACACCTGCAAACCAGAAGTCTGGGCTTTGGCTCAGAGAGCTCTGGGTTCAGGTCACACTCAGCAGTTTTGGACAAGTTACTTGGCCTCTCAGATGTTCAGTTTAGATCCTCATTTATAAAACCGTGAATGACCACACATATGTCTAGGGTTATTTCTGGGGCTATACAAGTTGGTATGGACAATGTGCTTTAAACAGACCCTAATAAATGCTTCCTGTATAGAGCTTGGAGAAGCCCCACACAGTGAAAGGGATATGATTATGACTGAAATACTGTCCTGTGTTGAAGAGGCAGAGACGGTATCTGGAACCCATATCCTTCCCAAGAGCCAGAGCCAGCCCTAGGCCGCCCCCACCCAACTTTGCATGATCATGCAGAGATCGGTGACCTGTAGGACCACAGCTGTGGTGATGAGCTAGATGTCTCTACAGGGTGTATCATGGCAAGTGTCTTCTTTGTTCTGTGCTTTAGTCTCTGACATCCGCCCTCACAGAATCCTGAGGCTGAATTTTTACATTGATTATAGGTTCTGACTTATCATCCCTGTGTTATATCTGCTTTGTGGGATATGATTCAAAGGCTTGAATATACCAGGAGTTAGTAAGGGTACAGTGGGATAAAGCACCAGCTGGAAATTAAGAGTCCGACTCTGCAGACGTTTCTCCTTTGTGCCCTCCCTCCCTCAGCATCGTATCTTCTATGTGCTTCTTTACTGGGCTGGTAATAGTGGTGACAGCTGCCATTTTCTAGAACTTAACCATGTGAATCTCTGCTTCGCACATACTCTCTCCTTTAAGTTACTATTCACCATAAATCTGAACATAGATATTGTATCCATATTTGACAGACGAGGAAACTGAGGCTCAGTAGACAGTTTAGTTGGTTTTCAAGTGAGAAAGCCATGACTCGAAATGAGGATGTCCACCAAAGCTGCCGCCTTCTTACACAACTAGCGTAGCGCGTTGTGCTTTTTAATTTCTGGTCGCCAAAATCTCGAGCTTGTAGGGGCACAGACTTTGTCTCCTACGTCTGTTGCAGTGAATTATAGCATCTGGCACAGAGCAGACCTTCAGTGAGGGACGACTGAATAAATAAGTGAACTGCAGGTTAATGTTTTTTCAGTTGAAAAGCATTATGGAGTGTTAACTATTGCTGCTGTTTTTCCTCTGTTTTCAGCTCCAATAAATCTCAGCCACATTATAGAAAGACCTTAGTTTGCACATCATGTAGGTAAAGGGAAGTAGACTGAGTTCTCTCTCATGCACTGAGCTCATTCTGCCCCATGATGGCAGGCTTGATGGAGGAGGTGTTGGAAGTTCAAGTTTGTGATGTTCTGGGATGTGAGCATCAGAAGACAAGAGTGCCCCAGGTTTTAGGGACCATGGTTGCAAAGTTTATGAAAGTTTGATGATATTAGAAATTTTAATTCCTGTGCATTCTTCTTTTTTTCTGACTGGGTGAACTTGGGGCAAGCTCCTTGAGTTCTGTGACGTTCGTACTCTTTGTCAGAAAATGGATATGGTTGAGGTTTTACGAAGAGTGGGGATCAAGTTTACAAAACATCTCCCAAGAAACACTCAGCTCACAGAAACTTTACTGTCCTTATTTTATGTGGATGTATTTGAATGTCTGGTTGACACATCCTAGCAAATTATTATGTTAATAATTACCGAGAAAGGCTATTGCAGGGTATGGGCTCACCATACCAAGTAGCCTCTTTCTACACACACACACGAGTTAGCGGAAGAGATATCGTAAAACCATTTTTTGATAATTGTCCCTGGGTCATTATTTGATACAAAGCAATTACTCTAGAGTCTCACTATAAAACAGCCCGTGGAACTGGGTGTAAGAAGGTCTTGGACCCTGGCCAAAGTCATATGAAACGCTGGAAATGCCAAAGAGGCTTGGTGCTAATTCTACTCTAACAAGAATGTCAGACCTGAACTCTTAGTAGGTGGTGATTATTTGTTGAATACCTGGTGTGTATCAAGCTCTCTTTTGGGAGCTTAACATATGTTGTCTGATTTAATTATCTTAATGCCCCGTTGGGATTGGTTATTTTTAACTCGTTTTTTTGTTTGCTTTATTTTTTGCTTTTTTTTGCCTGAGAAAACAGAGGATCTGAGAAAACTAATTTTCCTTTGGATTTTAAAGGGTAGAATCAGAATTTTTAAATTTAATTTTTTAAAAATTTTTAAATTTAAATTTAAGTTTAAATTTAAAAGGATAGAATCAGCCTTCTTTCCTACTCCACCCAGTGGTTTGACTTTCTTAGAAACCAGAGAAGGAAACTCAGTACTGGAGATATTTAAATACAATGGGACCTGCATACCTACATACCTGAATCCTGCTTTTCTCTGTTTTTAGGTCAGGATCGCAGTGAAGCCACTTTGATTAAGAGATTTAAAGGTGAAGGGGTCCGGTACAAGGCCAAGCTGATCGGGATTGATGAGGTTTCTGCGGCTCGGGGAGACAAGTTATGTCAAGATTCCATGATGAAACTCAAGGTGCCGTGCAAGCATTTTACTTTTATTATGGGGGAAGGGAGTGATTATGATCATTATGGTAAAACTTTTTACTTATTCATTTATTAGTAAATTACATGGTTCACTGATGAATCACTGCATGTATTCATTGAGAAGAGATTTCAAGCGTTATGGAAATGTTTATTGAGCACCTACTATGTGGAGATATTTTGCGGGGCCCAGTTTTGTAACTTCTGAGCATATCACCTTTTACTCAATGTTCTCTTCATTGCGCAATACCTACAAAAAGAAAAGTAAAACTGTTAAATGTTATAGTCCCTCAGATTTTATGAATCTTCAGCCCTCTGTTATTTTTGAGTACATTTTAAATATTTTACAATATGAGAAATATGGTAAAAGATGCTGTGTTAAGATAAAAGCTAATTTTATTCATTCTTATCATTCTTATTAATGTTTCCAAACACGATGTAAAAGAAAAATATTTTTTAAAGTAATATGTATGAGATTTTGGGATTTGGACATATCACAGAGAGGTTTCTGAAAATAAATGCTATAAAGAAGGCCTTTTTATTGAGAAATTGAAGAAAGGAATTGGAAAAAAAATTAATATACACAATAAAATTATGTTATTAAATGGCCTTTTAAAACATATAAAAAAGAGCTATCGTTTGTTCCCACATTTTTTTTAAAAGATTTTATTTATTTATTTGACAGAGAGAGGTCACAAGTAGGCAGAGAGGCAGGCAGAGAGAGAGGGGGAAACAGGCTCCCCGCTGAGCAGAGAGCCCAATGTGGGGCTTGATCCCAGGACCCTGAGACCATGGCCTGAGCTGAAGGCAGAGGCTTAACCTACTGAGCCACCCAGGTGTCCCATTGTTCCCACAATCTGGTCTTCATTTAGGCTTCATTTCTTTATTTTAAAAAAGCGATTTAAAATATTGAAAAACAAATGAGTGAGCAGGAAGTCTATACAAAATACCTTATGCATTTAATACATATAATATAAGTATCTTCCCAATTATAGAATTCACAAAGTGTTCTTTGTAAAATATTTTGAAAATACAGAAAAATATAAGGAGAAAAATGAAAATCACCCATGATACACAAAGATCGGTGTCAACAATTTTATGCATAACTTACAATCTGTCTTTGTATTTTTAGGTATAGGATATGAATTATAAACACATGTAATATAATTGGAATTACTATTTATATAGTCTTATATCCTTTTTTTTTCTCACCTAATATTATGTTATGAGAATTTTTTTTCATATCTTCAGATAGTCCCTCAGGATACAACTTGATCAGTGTATTTTTTTTTTTTAAGTGTAAGAAAGGAGGAACAAAAGGAAAAAAATATATATGTATATATATGCAAGGCTGGCCAAGTGCTTCCAGCTACAAATCGGGACAGTATCTGTAAAACACTCTCTATGTTACCTTTTCTTTCCTATTTGCTTAATAAATCAGAGCTCTTATTTTTATTTATGTTATCCAAATTGTCTCAGCAGTTTAACATGGATATCAGATGCTAAGTGTCCTTGTAGTATGACTGTAGGAATCATCATTTTTAAAAAATCTTAATTTTCTTTCTTTTTTTAATTTTTAAAAGATTTTATTTATTTATTTGAGAGAGAGAGAGAGAGAGAGAGTGAGTGAGTATGGTTGGGGGGAGAGGGAGAGAGTATCTGAAGTAGAGTCTATGCTGAGCACAAAGCCCAAAGCAGGGCTTGATCCCATGACCGCAAGATCGTGACCTGAGTGGAAACCAGAAATCAGCCACTTCACTGACTAAGACACCAAGGCACCCAAAAATATTAATCTTCAAAACAGTGACCCATTATTTTTTTAGCTCTTATATAACCAAGCTTTGTTTTAATAGTTATGTATCTATTATAAGGTATTCTAGAAAAAGGTTTTAAAGATACCCATATCATGATTTCACAGATTATCGCCTTGTAAAAGGTTAATGTTTTTCCTTCCTTCCTTCCTTCCTTCCTTCCTCTCTTTCTTTCTTTCTTTTTCTCTCTTTCTTTCTAATTAAGCAATGTTATGAGATTTTAGAGCACCCTAATAATGAGCTCTCTTCTGCTAAGCTCCAGTCTGATTGATAAGTAGATAACAAAGTCTGAGAGGAGGAATTCTAAAGTCCAGCCTTATGACTGATAAATGCTGGGAAGAAGGACATTACTAGGATACATGCCACAATGGGCATCCTGGAAAGAGACGGCCTGCCGCCCTTGGTTCATGGAACAGTTGGATAACTGCATCCCTTCCTGTTCCCGCCAGCCCCCGTCCAGCCCCTGAGCAGGACCTGTGATCCATGCATGAGGTCAGACCAGAGGGCAGCCTCTCTAGCAGTGGGCACGTTGCAGAGAGAACCCAAAACACACTGAGCCCGGAGTCCTCAGCCTCCCTCCAGACTCCCATCAGATAGAGCCACACCTTCTCGCCCAAGGAGACACCACTCAGGGATAGGGATGAAGGCCAGGATCTTCATTTTTGCTGAAGGTCCCTTACTGAGCATGAGGCCAGGCAAATAGAGATTTGCTGCCGACAAATACTTATTAAAGGACATCAAGAAAAATCTACCAACAGCCTGGCTCTCACCCAGAGCCACAAGTAGGTCTACTGAGGAGCTGATGCTTCTTCTCCCGGCCTCCTGGTAGAGAGCCACTCACCAGGCACATGTCCCAGAGCACCCGTCGGCCAGCTCCATTCATAGAAGCACTGCGGTCTGAGGGGCTTGGAGCAGGAGTCTCCCTGTGCTCACTGAAGCTTCTCCGTCTGCCTTCACGGTGACTCAAGCTAGTGGGTCCAGGCCTGGTGATGACTGCTGACTTGGAGAATGTGCGTGTGTTACCTGCCGTGAGGTGCCCCATCTGTCACCCCTCAGATCTGTGAGGTCCCCAAAGCCCTGAGAATTTGTCCCGCCATGACACACTCCTGTCAGATGCACGGAGCTCATGGAGGGGTTCTTGGTTCCCAGACAGTTGTGTTTCATTATTTGCAAATCGCAGAGAAGAATGTTGACATTTCAGCTCCCAGTGGTTTCTCTCTTTAGGAAACAGAAACATAAATGATCGATTCTCCATTTGGCCACCTGCCCAGAAAAGAAAGAGACAGAGAAGTACAAAATGCCTGTTAAACCTTGCAAAAGGGTGCACTTGTTCACATTAGGCCATAGGAGAAATAAAAAGAAAATCTGCTTTCCTTTGCTAGACTCTTTGAGGCTGGTACCTTTTCCTGTTTTAGAGAATTTTCTTCTGGATTGTAAAGATTTAAGAGGGGAAATCATATTCCAAGTATGAGTGGGCTGTTGCCTGTCCTCCAGCAAAACACCATTATCGTTGTATTTTAATTTAGAGTCAACATAAGCATCTTCCCATCTATCATCTCTTTTGATCTTCTGAATTAGATATTAGCCTCTCTGTTTTATAAATAAGACATCTGAGGTTCATAGAAGTTAAGGGATTTGCCCTGGAACCTTCATTTAACCTGTGTTAAGCCCAAAATTTCAAACCTCAGTCTCCGGATGTCCAGTGTCTGATAAGACATAGTTTAATGCTTAATTATCTTCTTTTTTGTATCTCTGTTTAATTTATCTTGGTTGCCCAATGAGATTTTAAGCCCTTACTGGTAAGTTACTGCCCAGTACCCACACATCATTGACTTACAAAGTAGTCAGCTTTCAGAGTCCTTGGGCAAAAGGGTGGTGGTTGAAACTCCAGGAGGGGATGGGCTCTCCCAGAGATGATGCCTGGAGGGCTAATTTCAGAGCTCTAAATATGTCAGCTGGGGTCCTCTAAGAAGCAGAGCCTACCCTGGCTAAGTGAGATGAGGACACTTTAATGAAAGAGCCCCTTAGAAAGGGTAGGTAAAGGGTGCCTGGGTGGCTCAGTGGGTTAAAGCCTCTGCCTTTGGCTCAGGTCACGATCCTAGAGTCCTGGGATCGAGCTCCACATTGGGCTCTCTGTTCGGGAGGGAGCCTGCTTCCCTTCCTCTCTCTCTCTCTGCCTGCCTCTCTGCCTACTTGTGATCTCTGTCAAATTAAAAAAAAAAAAAAAAAAGAAAGAAAGAAAGAAAGAAAGAAAGAAAGAAAAAAAAAAAAGAAAAGAAAGGGTAGGTAAGGTTAAGTAAGGGAACTAGGGATGGTGATGCTCTCAGGAACCTGCAACAGTAGAAAGCAGCCACCACCCTGGGAGGAAATATATTTAATGAAACCCAAAGAGAGCAGGATTGAGGAGGAAGCCTACTCCCTCATCAAGTGAAAATATAGGCACTGCCAGAGCTGTAGGACAAGGAAGGAAAGGATGTGTTCAGAATACCCTGAGCTCTCTCCTCAACCACCCTCTGGTCTCCCGCCCGGGCGTCTTGCCCTGGTGGAACCCAACTGGAATCCAGAGGGCAGGAAGCCCGGAGGACCAGGGATTGAAGTCCACAGGGGCCAGGCTCTGGGCACAAAGCAGAGGAGAAGAGAATACTTAAATTCTTTTTTTTTAACTGGGAAAAGTGAAATTTGGGATTAGTTTTTTTTCCAAGTCTTCTATAGCTAATAATAGGGATGGCTGGAATTAGAGACCAGTTTTTTGTTGTTGGTTTTATTTATTTTTTTTTAATCATAGAATGTTCTGGAATAGCACTGCAGGTTTTCAGCCATCCATGCCCGAAACCTGTTGTGTTTTCCTACCAGCTTTTCAGGATCCACTGAGATCACAGCCATCCCACTATGTGCGTGCACTGTGCCGGGTAGGGTTTCTCAGAGCCCTCTCCTGTGCTTCCCCTTATCTCATCCTCAGGGGACCCGTAGCTGGACAGGGCAGCCTGTTAATCCTGCCTGATGCATCTGACCCTTTGTATGTCAATTCCTTCCTGGGGATATTTGTGTCCATCATTTCACAAGCGTCTGGCACATGGCATTGCTTCATAGTATGAATGTTAGTACCTATAATAACGATAACTGTTATTCACCCAGCTCTCCCGACATGCGACACACTGTGCTAAGTGCTGTATGCGTGTAACTGTTTTCAATATCTGAACACCCATATGAGGTAGGAAATGTGATTATTTTCATTTAAACTTCCCCTTCACTGTGGAGTCTAGGAGCCGATGGTTCCACCTGGCTGTTTTTAGAACATTTTTGACGTATCTATAGTATATTGCGTAGTCATTTCTTTCTTTCTTTCTTTCTTTTTAATCTATATTTCTCCCAAAAAAAGCTCTTAAGCAAGGTTATAATAGAAGGAAGCCCAACATAGGAATCTGAAAGATTCCCGTTTGACTTTTCTCTCCACCTTATTAGTTCCTCGAGGTTTCAGGAGGTCACTTCAGCCCCTGGCCTTATGTTTCCTTATATGTAAACTATGGGAGATGATTTCTTACTTTCTAGGATTAGGGCATGGGCTACGTTATATGACAGGGAAGAGAACCTATAGCACATAAGAGTAGGTCCCCAAGAAAATGCTTGACTGTATTTTCCAGATTTCCAGCAGTGACTTAGGTGACTAATGTGAGGCACAGAGACCGGAAAGGCACCTACTGCCACATCTTCTGACCACCCCCTCCCCCCCACCACCCCCCTGCCCAGTCCGAGCTGTCTCCTGGACCTCTGCTGGTTCTGCATCCCGGCAGTGAATAATCTTGTGGGGAGATGAGACCGTGAGGCATGCCGTCTGCTGGCAAACTTGCATGGCCTTAGCGTAATTTTTCAGAGCTTGACTCGAGGTCCTGTCTCGCAGGAGAAACATGCTTGATAAAATTAGAGTTTTATTTCCCCAAAGACAGCCCTGCACGGATAGTCCTTCCCGCTTTCATTTGTCATGGAAAGCCACCCGCAGCAGCCCCAAGCAGGAATGCTCCTGGAACACATGTGTGGGCTCTTTCCATTCCGCCCATCCCCTCTTGTGTACAGCTGCATTTTGCTGTTAGAGGCGGCAGTGATTCAGGGAGCAGAGGACTGTGAGGACCGTTTCCAGGATAGAGACGTTGGTGCAGTTCTCCTTGAGTGGAGGTGCCGCCCTCTGCCCACCAAGGACTGTGATGTTCTCTCCTAAGAGGAGTTAAACAAGAAGGAAGGACTCCCCGTTCCTTTGACCCAGTCCCTCCAGCCCTTCCCTTTATGACGGAGATAATTCTCGTTCCCTTTCTGTGCTACGTCTGGAGATCGGAAGTTGGAGGTCCAGCTACAGATAGGTAGCCGCATCAGGTGTTTGATTCCAAATCCAGCTAAGAACCCAGAATTCAAGGTGAAGATTCCCAGGGTTCAAAGTCCGGCCGGCCCACTCCCTGAGGCAGGGAGAGTCACTTGCAGCTTGAGGCTGCGCTCCATTCTCAATACTGGGCACGTAGGATGGATAAAACAGAGTTCCTGGCACAAATGAGCTTTCGTTCTACTGGGCAAAGGCAGACGGTCACCAGATGAACCAATAAGTATGTCAGATGGCAGTAAGGACCGGGAGGAAAAGGGAACCAAGGAGGTGCAAAGTGGGTGGGGTTCGGAGACCATGTCCCCAAAAAGATGGCTCTAGAAATAAGAATTACAGAATTTTGCAGCCCTGGGGCTGTAAAAACCTACTTTGGCCATTCTCCTCATGTTCCTTAGAATCTCCCCTCAGTGAATTCACAGAAAAGTAAGCTGCACATTGAGGACTCTAGAAACCTCTGGTTAAGCAGGACCGTTACAGAGACAGAGGACTTAGCTTTGGGGGATGAGTCACTCTCTTCAACTTTTGAGAGGACAGGCAGTGCCAGAGGGTTTTCTGGTCACTGAGCCGCGGTCCTGAGGGACCGAAAGAGCAACACTGGGGAGGGTTACCTGGAGAGGTTTTTGGCTTGCTGGAAAGAAGCCACCATGGGAAGGATTAGGTGCCCCCTGCAGCAAAAGTCTGGAGAGCTGAGTTGCAGGCTTAGCTCTCCGCCAGCCCCCTATGCCGCCTCAGCACAGCTGACCCCCGCCTCATAGACATCATTTTCCTCACTTGTCAGCAGGAAATGTGGAAGACTTTTTTAGCTCTGACATTCTGTATGTCTGCAAGGATGTAACTGGCACTCATGAATGAATGGGTGACTCGGGAGGGAGTGGATTTCCTGCTAGTAGGTCCCCAGACAGGAACCTGAGCACAGAGTTTTAGGGACAGTCATTCATTTACTAGAAGAGGTTAACTTTTGTGACATCCCTGTAGTGTTGCAGGCACCGTACTGGGTACTTGATATAAATTTTCATTTAATTCTCTCCCCATGCAAAGATAGTGTTTCCACTTGAGGAAGTGGCAGTGAGAATTAAGTCATTTGCCCAAGATCACGGAGAGCCAGGAGCATAAACCAGCTGTCTGGATTGCACAGAGCATTGCTGGTACCCACAGTGAGGATAACCAAACAGCCTCAGAGGGGGTGCCCCGTCCCTGTGCCTGCTGGTCATCCCTGTTCTGAATACCACTGCTTCTCTGACACTGGGGTCGTGAACAACCTCTTCTGACATGAGCACAGATGACTTTTATCTCCCAGAAACATGACGTCATGCTGATTTTCAACTTTTCTACTCCTAGAAGCCCAGAATTATAACTGCTGATAATTGGACTTGATCTTGCACTCAGGGCAGTCTGATAGCGATGATGGGGTTAGAAGCTCCAAAAACACTTAATGCAGATCTCTTTGTCCTCACCCTCTGAGTAACACCCTCATAGGAAGCCCGTGCTTCCCTGTCACTGGCCACCACAAAAGCTAGTTTAAAAAGCAAGTGTCTTTGCCCTTAACTTACATCCTATCAACTGTGGGAGGTCTCTGGATAGCACATTCATCCTGCAAGAATGACAAAGTGCCTCTTCCCTCCGGGACTGTCCTGAGCACCCGGGATTGAGCAGTGAGCAGAGCGACACCCCTGCCGATTGTGATGTTTGCCTTCTAACTGACTCGGATACGTAGCTTTGGTTTATAAAAAGTTTGGAAAAGCGGGGAGACCGGGGCATTGATCAATGGGGTGTGTTTGCTAGGTACCTTCCTACTGAAAAGGATAAAAGAAAACAGAAAACTTGTGTGGGTAAAAAACTGCAAACCATAAGCATGTAACTCTGGTGATCATATTTTTTCCAGACAAAAGGAGACATGCAATCTGGCCGTGGTTTTTATTTTCTTTCTACTCTCTAAAATTGATTATGGTGAAAACTGTCTCCAGAAGTAAAGATAAAATCACATTTAGGAATATATTCTGTGACTCCTCTTTATTTAGTAGGTTGAAACCATATACAGTATGAAGGCCAGCAACATATTATTAATAAGAGGATCCTATTGTATTTATCTTAGGGTCTTGGATTCTGAGCCAATATCTAGGCATAAAGGAGGCGTTCTGCAAATCTGAGGTAGTCATGTGAATCAGTATCCAGGTGTCTGTTGATACAGTGTTAGCTATAATGTTAGGGTACCCGTTACCCTAAAATATCAAGAAGGGGCCAGCACGCCGCGGAGGGAGGCATAGAAAGGGCGAGTGAGAGAGCGAGTGGTGGGTGGTATTGGTGGGAGGTATCTGACCACCACCGGGACTGGAGGGAATCTTCACATGTACACTCTCAAGTAAACACCGTGTCCTTCTTCCAACAGGGCGTTGTTGCTGGCGCGCGTTCCAAAGGAGAACACAAACAGAAAATCTTTTTAACCATCTCCTTTGGAGGTATCAAAATCTTTGACGAGAAGACAGGGGTAAGTAAAAGAAGCACACGGCATGATGAAATTGAATCCATTGACAGATGTGCCCTTAAAAGCCTGTCCTCTCTGGGCAGGAATATCAAACACGCATAAAAACACATAAAGCGACTGACAAACTTGATCAACTGTGATCGTCCATCAAAGGGAGGCTCTTCCCTGACTTGGCCACAGTGTTTCTGACGGTGTGATTGTGACGAAAGTGTCACACAGGCCGGGAATCTAGCAAGAGACTGATGAGCTTTGAAGCGTGGTGGGTGATGTGACAGCTGAAGTTAAATTTCTTGGTGTGTTGGCAACTTTAGCGACATGCCTCCTAGAGGGAGACGCATGAATGTCTTTCGACTTGGTCAGAGCCTCTAGAGTCTCCTGAGTTTAGCCTGTGCCACCTTGCAATTGCTCTCATCGCAGAGAATGGAGTTTTCCATCTTGGGAAAATCTGTCACCGCATGACCAGGAAATGTCAGGGCTGATGTGTTTGTTGAACCTGCCAAGGAAGTGGTTTGTGTTTTTATCAACACCCCCCCAGCAGCAATTAGCTCGCCCGCTCATCCCCAGGGCTGCCTGACATTGGTGGTGTCCTGTTCACTGACGATAAGGGAAAAACAGAAAAATGTTCTGCGCTCTGTTTGGTCCAGAGAGCAGGAGTCAGATGGACGTGGTTTGTTCCTTTTATTCCTTCCGTGTTTTACAGCTTATAAAATACTTTACATATATCACCTCCGTTGTACTTCCCAAGTTAATTTTCAAATGCTGTAGGCACCTCCAGACTCAACCAGCAAAGTTACTCAACCTTAGTCGTTTTGCATTATATTTTCTCCCCTTTATTCTGACTCCTATTGGGATCCCATATGGGTAGGAGGATGACAATTTCATGGTAAAAATGGGTTTTGAAGAGACGATATTTTTGAATAATTAGTAATAGGATAGATATTTGTCTGCCCAGATTCATAGCAGCATTATTCACAGCGACCAAAAGGTAGAAACCATCATTGGATGAGTGGATACAGAAAATGCGGTGCCTGCCTCCCATGGAATATGAGTCCACAGAAAAAGGAAGAAAGTTCTGACCCATGCTATTACACGAAGGAAACTTGAAGACAGGCAAAGTGAAACAAGCCAGTTATAAAAAGGCAAATTCTGTAGGATTCCACTTCTGTGACGTATCTAGAGACATGAAATTCAGAGAGACAAAAGTGGAACAGCTGGGGTGAAGGCCTGCGGCAGGGGATGGAGGGGCATGTGATGAAGAGTGAGTGTTTAGTGAGTATAGAGTTACCATTTGGGAAGAAGAAAATGGCGCTTGTGATGGATTGGAGGAGGCTCGCTGTATAACGCTGTCCATGCACTTTATATCCCTGAACTCTTTGCCGAGAAATACTTAGAATGGTAAATTTTTAGTTATGTGAAGTTTACCACTATAAAAAAGCTCGTGGTGATAACTCCCCTGCATGGGGTACCTACTGTGTACTAACATACATATCAGTCATGTTACGTACATGATTCAGTTTCGCCCTCACAGCAGTCTTATGGGAAAAACAATAACAACAATTAATTCATCAAGCACATAATATGTGCCAGGCATTATTGGGAACCCTTTGTAAATACCAATTCTGTTAACCCTCACGACAGCCCTGTGAGGTAGATTGCAGTACCCTCTCAAGTTTATAGCTGGAGATACTGAGGAGAGAAACAAAGTCATAATTTATTGAAGGTTAGTGGTGGTTGGAGACAGGATTAGAATCCAGGTTAGTCTGACGCGTGAATCTTCTCACTCAGCCTTGATGCCTGTTATCGCTCAGGATAAGTGACCTTGCCAAGGTTATTGAGCAAATAGGAAGCAAAACTGGGATTTGGCCTCCCATTAGCCCAAAATATTGTCAGGGCAGTTGAGCTCTCTCTGGTCAAGAGAGATGGGCCTACCTGGGGATGCTTTGGGAGAAGGGAGTTTAGAATGAGGGCACTAGCACTGGGAATAAAGGAGCTTGAACAGCACAAGAAATGAGAACCTAATGAAAGCCTCCCCTGCCTTAATAAAAGGACCGTTTCTGAAACCGGGAAAGTTTTTCCTTCTCTTGGGGAGACTACAATGTGGAGACCTGTGTTCGGTCTTGAACCTCACACTTGAGAAAGGACACAGGCAAATCAGAGTGTCCTGATGCGGGGGTCCAAGACCACTGGAGGACTAGAAACTATGTTGAACCCAGACTTCTTAGCACAGGTGTAACCTCCTGAGCTGCACACAGGAGGCAGAGAGGTGTGGGCTTGTAGAAACGAGTAGGATGTCATTGGTTCTCTTAACATCTTAACTGGAGGGAGACCAGTAATGTGGATCGAGCCTAAGTGAGAGATTTATATGCCTAAATCTATGTCATCGTCTCTCTGGTCTACCTGCTACCATGACAGCTGACATAACCGAAGGAGTAGGAGTGAGGTGGGGTATCAGATACTTTATCTTGTCCAGGAGCCATGTTTTGGGGCACTGCTGTTGCATTATGTAACCCACTGTCAGATAAGCTATGCCTAGGGGATCGTTAAAATCCCCATCACCGAATTATAACTCATGAGGGGAGGTGGTTTATATTAACTGAGATCTAAATCCTCAGTCAAGGGTAGCTAACCTGGCCCCAAAGAACGATACACCAAACTCTCTCATGCTGTTTTTGATTCTTCAGCTGGACACAAAAGGGAACAACAGTAAAATCATTATTTTTGCTGAAAGCATTTGACTTTGGGGCGGGGAAAGAGTCTGATCCCTGGTGGAGAATCAGGGAGAAGGCAGAGTTAGAGGTTTTCTGTTTGGCTTACTTCACTCTAGTTCTGTTTGATTCACATTGGGCCCTGGTAGCCTCCGGCTTCTGCAACCTGAGCTTGTTAATATGTCTTGACACAAGTCTAGGGAAAGCTAGTAGAAGGGGTTGAATGTGTAAAAGCATGAAGCAGAGACAGCAGAAGGCACGACACCCCCTATTAATAGCGTTCATCTCTCCCAAGAGTTGTGTGGTAGCAGAAGGAGCTGACTTGTTCTCTGTGACCCAACAGACAGAACCAAGATCAGGTCATACAAGTTTCTTTGAAGCAGTATGGGTTTATGAGGAGGAGGAATTTTCTACCAGTTGGTTGGACCACCTTCTGTGCTAGTGAGTTCCCCATCACTTAGGAGTGTCCAAGCCACAATCACATGATGGAAAAATTCTGGAAGGGAGTCAAGTAGAGGAGGAAGTATTGAGCAAAGTCACATCGAAGTTGAATCCTGAGACTAGATTTAAAAATCTGTTTCTTCCTTAAAGTCATCCCTGTTGATGTGATTTATCTTCAGATAGATGGGGGTTTTTTAACCTCCGTTGGAGTTTATGAGCAGCAACAGTTTACTAAACCTTTGTTGTCGCCCAGCAGGGGACCAGCTGAATTGTGCAGGATAAGAGTTTAAGTGAAGTATTTTGTCCTACATATCAAGGAAATGGAAAGCTGGGGTTTTGTCATTCGGAATGACAAATTTTAGTTGTTTATCATATCTCAAGTACTCTGAAGCTTGACTGTGTTTTTTTTTCAAACCAAAAAAAGAAACATTTGCAGAACGTGACAATAGCTAGAATTTTAAAATCCAAAAGCTGTCAAAAATGTTTTGATCCCAATTAAAGAGACCCTTTGCAGCAATTTACACCTTGTCTGGAATTTCAAAGGGTTCTTGATCCCAATCCTTACATGAGCAAATTCTGTTTTATTATTAGCATATTGCAGGGAATAAATCAATATTGAAAAGCTGTTCATATTTTCAGATAGCTAGATATTGATAATGTGTCAGAGGGATCAGTGTGAATGCAGAAAATGTCATATATAAACTTATTGTTACTGGTAATAGTAGGAGCTGTAGCAAATCAGGAGTGGATGTGATTTCATATCAATGTCACTTGGGCCTCAAATCAGATAGGAGTGAAGTCATCTTCCTTGTGCGGATAAAGAAACTGAGATTTTGGGAGCATCTTTCTCTAACTTGGCTGTGGACTCAGAACAAACCTTCAATTTCAAATCTTCTGTCTTTCCGGGGAAACTCATTGACTTCTCTCTTGATGTGCAGTTTTATTCCATAGAATTGCTATAGATTTTTGCCTTTAAAAATATCATAAATATTGCAGGACCCTAACAATAAGTCTGTTTCTCAAGACAGAGGGCAGTAGTCTGCATCTTTTCAAGATGATGTAATATCTTGTTGCCATAATCACATGTAAATACTGCTTGTTCATTTGGTTTCGCCAGCCCTGATGTGGTATTGCTCTATGTACCCTCTGAAGTACGTTACAGTTCTGGGAAGTAGGTGCTATTGTTACCATCATTTCACAGCTGAAAAAACTGAAATGCAAATTAAGTCCCATAGTAAATTAAGAAGCCAGAGCTGAGCGTCAACCCTAGGCAGTCTGGTCCAGAAGCCCTGATGCGTCAGATAACACTCCTAAAACATACCTGCTTTAGTCTGTTTGGATGCTCTAATAAAAATACCATAGAGGATTCAGCTTATAAATAACAAACACTTCTTTCCAACAGTTCTGGAGCTGGGGAGTCAAATACCGTGGCCCCAGCAAATTTGTTGTCTGGAGAGGAGAGCCTACTTCCTTAGAGTCGGTGCCTTCTTGCTGCATGTCCTCACATGGTGGAAGGGGTCAGGATGCTTTCTAGAACCTCTATTATCCCGACACTAATCCCATTCAAAAAGGGCTCCATTCTTGGGACCTCATTACCTCCCCAAGGCCCCACCTCCTAATACCATCCCCTTGAGGGCTAGAATTTCAACATGTGAATTTGGAGGGGCGGGGAGACAAACATTCAGACCTTAGGAATGCCAAATTTTATAAATGATGTGCTTTTATATATACTAGAGCAGACTCAGTATTCTCTCTGTTTTATTGTCACCATTACTCATTTTCCTGACCTTTCCTGAGGGAAGGTTCAAGGAGTAGAGTCAGCACTGGAACTATCTTGCAGATGGAATCTGGCCATGTAATCAGTATGTGGTTGGGCAAGAACAGATCGGATGCCCCTTCTGTGCCACGTGATGCCCCGTTTCCCTGGGGATTCAAAGAGGAATGAGACGTGGTCCTTGCCCCTGAGCTGTTCACAGTCTGGTTTCACCAGGCTCACAAAACAGACTGACAGTGGCTAAGATCCAGGTGTGAATGGAGTTGTCAGGACTCAGGGGATCAAGACCAAGCTTTGCCTAGTATATTCAGGAATTTTCCACAGAAAAGGGCACACTGACATGGCAGTGGAGGAGTGAGCTAAAGAGGAAAAGATAAGCGAGTCAGGGAAGAAAAAACACTATTTCCAAATGCACGGAGGTTTTAAAGAGAAAGATTTGTATGTTCATTCTTCTCTGGAGAAAGTATTTCTTGAGCACTTCTGTAAACATGCCGATGAGCAAGGCTGTATCTTTTTGTTTGTCACTGTTATCTATCTAGTTAGCACAATGACTTCCACATAGTAGGTGCTCAGTCACACTGCACAAAAAAATAAATTGACCTAGTGATTAAGAATCAGCAAATGTACGCAGAATTACTAGGGCATAGCAGGGGAGAGGTGCAGAGCGACCCCAGGATTGAACGTTCTCTCTCATCATAGAGGGCTAATGATGTTTTAAATGCAATGGTTGCTCGTAAATTTCAGGGCTAATTTAATAATGTTCTTTTCAGTGAAAACCAGATGTCCCTTTTCTTGTATCCCATCAAAAACAGGACTGTGCTTCCTTCAGTTTGAACTGGATATTTTGAGTGAGGCTTGAGGAGAGCAGTTCAGGAAGAGGAAGGAAAGTGGGCCTGGGGAGGGGAGATAGGGAAGAAGAGGAAGGGGCTGTAGAGCAGAGTGGTAGGACCTGGGAGTCTCTGGGGCATCCCCGTCAGGCTGGGAACCACTGAAACACGACACACAGTTCTCCCAAGACTACTTACGAACTAAGCAGGACAGTGTGGTTTCCAGCATGTTCTTGTGTGTCCTGTCTCACAGGCCACCCAGCAGTTCTGGAGGGTTTTACTGTTGTCTTTTACAGATGAGTCTATTAAAGCTACAGGGGGCATGAGTGGCTTGCCCAAGGCTATTATGTGTAGGAATGGAATTCAAGCTCACATTTTGTAGCGCCCAAGCTTGATTCTCTACTTCATTGGTTCTTTCCTTGTGCTGGATGTTTTGGAACTTTATATCGACAATATATGGTTACAGCTTTTGGGAAAGGGTCCTAATGCACCTATTCATTTATTAGGGACCAAGGATGCTAGACATGCTAAGGAGTATAGAGTGTTTCCTGTGCTATACAACTTTCACATGTCTCACTAGACATTCGTGTAGATTAACAAACCTCTTTATAATGAACTGAATCTAAAACCTAACTCTGCATACAAGCAAAGTATATCCATAATACTGAATTTTCAAGAAATTCAACTGAACTACAAGAGGGGAGTACTTGGTTTTGTCAGACCCCCAATAAAAGCTGTTCACCATTTTGGAAATCCATACCACGTGATACTCTTCAGGTTTGAGTTACCAACATGGTGCTGGTTTGCCAGTTTCATGGTACCTGTCATGTTCGGTGTAACTTGACTCATTTGACCCTTCTTAAAAATGTAAGATGATGCGGGAAAGAGCATCCGCAGTATTGAACTGAACACTTCTTAAACCCAAATTTATTCATTATAAGAAAATGTAAACATGTAACAGTGTCCTTATGTTCTTCTGTTGTAGTCATAACTAAGCGTCTATATGTAGACATTCACATTTTTTTTTTGTCCAAAATCATCTGTTATTTCTTTTTGTTACAATTAGGACATTTTGATGTGCTAGAACTTTATGTTTGTGGGTAGATTATATGATCATTTGCAGGCAATAAGGGAGGACTTACAAAATATTTGCTATAAAAAGAAGGTGTTTGACTAGAAAAGATTAAGAATACCTGTTTAGATCAGGCCACAATTTTCATTAGTTCATTCATTCATTCATTCATTCACTCATTCATTCATTCTACAAGTGCTTTTTAAGTGAAAGGGGCATTCTAGTTGGTGGATAGGGATGAATCATCCTGAAACCATTCCTTTGTTGAACTTCTGGTGTTGGAGGTAAGACATATATAAATAACTAAAAACTCAAGGCAAGAATAATTAATAAAGTAAGAGAAAGGTGAAAATTATGACAGTTTAAAAAATTATTTCTTCTATCTGAAAAAATATGGAATGATTTAGGAAGAAAGATCTAAACCTTGAAAAATGGACAAGATGTGAAGTTGGGGGTATTGGAAGACCAGTGTCCAGGCAAAGGGAATTATTGGGAGTGTTTACTAAGCCTGTATAGTGGGAAAGTCATGAAGGAAGGCAGGCATGGGAAAAAGTGAGATGTCTATTATTCTGGATCTGAGGATGGGTAATAGCTATCAGTGTGAGAGAAAACAGAGAAGATAGGCAGGGGCCAGATCATAAAGCCCAGAATGTCAGACCGAAGGGTTTTGGTTGAGCCATGCCCATTATAGCTCAGATACTATTCAATGTGCAGAGAAGTAGTTACAGTGACTATAAGGCTTCCCTTAGTTCTTAAGATGCCTTTGTGCAAATCAGGAGCAGGTCTTTTTCTTTAAGAGTCATTGCCTTTTGTTGGGGAATTGTTGTGATACATTTTTGATGACTATTGTGTGTCTCATTCCCATGGAAGCTGTGCAGTGTATACCCTGCCCAACTGTATGTGGCAGACATGCGGGTATCATCAATGGATGAGCAGAAGGCTGGAGCTACCATATCATGTCATTTGCCGTGCAAACCACACACTGCCCAGCTTAATGATTTTTCTCAAGGCAGCCCCTCCACCCTGAATGTCCTTTGCCCTGTTTTACACAGTAAATACCTCATTTTTTAAGGTCTTGTAATGTCCACAGTAATACCAATAGTTAAATTAATTAAGACCTTTCTAGGGCAAAGTGCTTCCTTCGACCAAGTGCTTTACGCATTTCTTCCTGCCTACAGGATTCATGTCGAGTCTTTCAAAATCCACAGCCCACACTCCTCGCCAGTCTGGTACAGGCACCAGAGAGTGGATGGAGTGGAAGGAACATGGACTCAAGATCCAGACTATCATGGATTTACTCTTGATTAGTTGCATAATTGTAAAATAATTTTTCTTAAAGACCTTGTGCCTCCTTTACTTATCTTTAAGATGGAATAATGAAAGTACCTATGTCTTAGGGATGGGGCAAGATTAAATGAGGATTTAATCCCTTAAGACTTAGAATAGTGGTTGGTATGTACAAAGCTTTAGATGTCAAATGATTTTATATCATTACCTATATTGTCCCTCTTTGGTACAGACCTTCTTAAGTCCTCTTAGCAGAATGAAGAAATCTTTTTGTAATGTTCCTGCAGCATCCTCTGCTCTCTCTGTGGACCGACACACTCCATGAGGTGCCCTGACTCCCCCATTGCTGTATCTTCAGGGTCTCTCATAGGCCCTGGCATGCGGCAGAAATGCTAGTTGGACACTGAAGGAAGGAGGGAAGGCAATCAGGGAGCAGTAGAACAAAAGAGAAGGAAGAAAGTTACAAGAAAATACTGAATAAGTCAATTTATAATGAAATGCTGATCATCTGGGCCAGACCTTAAAGCCAAAAATGCTCATTTTGCCGTGCAGGCATTGTTCCGGGAAAGAACAATGGACATGGTTCAGAGTTAACCTAGCTCTGGGATGTCCTGGGTGGACGGTGCCTTGTGCAGTGACTAACCTACTCATTTGCAAATGAGGAAACCTAGAACCTAAAAAGAAGTGATGGCTGACTCCTCTCCCCCTCCTCCACTCCCTGCAAATCACAAGTGAGGGGCCCAGGATCGAACACCCCTCGGGGCTGCCCAAGTCACTCTCTGATGCTCACAAAACAGGAAATAGGCAGCTTCTTCTTCCATCCCTGGGCTTCCTTATCTTGCCTTTCTCTTCTTCTACAGTCTGTTCCCTCTCTGCTGTCTCCACTCTCTCCTTGCCTCCCAGGCTCCCTGGCGCCTGACAGCAGCCCCAGATCCATTTTAATATCAAAGAGGCTGAACATCTAAGGGGGAAAAATTGGGTCTCTGTATGTTTAGTGTCTTGTTGGATGATACTGGATTTTAATTTATCACAATAAAGAATCAATTTATATAGCTCAAAACCAACATATTTTTAGAAATTGGTACTATGAGGAAGCTGCCTTGGGAAGATCATTTTGACAGGGTGTAATTCACGATGGGGGGGTGGGGAGGGTTGCGGGAAGGATGTCCCTATTACCCTGGAAAGTGAAACCGTGAATGTTTTCAACCAGATCTGGTAAATCAGAAATGTAATATCTTTCCCTTAATGAATCATTTTTATCAATTTTGGTCTTTCAGGAGGTAAAGAGGTCATGTTTTCTTTGCTAGCTGCTTTGACATGCTGGGTCTCATTTCTTTCCATCCCCTAAGGACTCAACCAAGGAAGTATTATTATTCCCATTAAACAGATGAGAAAGCTGAGACCCCGAGAGGTGAAGGGACTTGCCCAAGGCCAAATATCCAACCAGTTACCCAGCTGGGAACTGCCCCCCAGCATGCACAGTGGCCAGGCCCATGTTCTTTCTGGTTCCTGGTGGTAGCATCTCTCTCTTTCAAGGGTCACGTGGCCAGTCTTTGCTCTCCAGCAGGGAAGTCAGACTGTGTTTAGGGATGTCATCACGCAGACCTGCCCTGTGATGGAATGTTTATCAGCTACACTTTGGACTTCTGAAGGGGTTCATGAGCCAATGGTCTCAAAGCCGCAGAGCCTAAATAAGCTGGGTGACCTTGGGCGTGGCTCATCTGCTCGCTCCCTGGGACTCCATCTCCTCAGCTGATGGTCATTCCCCAGATTTTTTTATTATAGGTCCAGAGAGCAAACATGGTGTGCCAGCGTGGGCTCTGGCAACGATTTCATTTTGCCATTGAACCGTGAGGACCACCTCACACAACATGCAAGCGAAGGCATTTGGCTGAGTTCCCATAAAACTTTGTCAAAATATGTATCTAGTTCATGAGCTGGACTTCACTGGCTCCGTCGTGAAAGAATATTAAGGAGTCTTTTCACTTTCTCATTCTGTGCTCTGATGAGCCCGTGGGAGAGCAGGCTGAGCCCAAGCTGAAGATCTCAGGTTCTTCCTCTCTCTGCCCTCTGTTCCCTGTCCATTGGGATGGATGCAGAAGTGGGTTTTTGCTTTGTTTTTGATAAACTTCGAAGCTAAATATTCAGCTCTAAAGAATTGTATTACTTATTTCTGCCATTTGTTGAGGACGAATTGCCAGACACTGCACAAAGTGCTTCCCATAGATTTTTCTTATTGGATTCTCGCATCTGTTAGTTACAGATTATTATCCTCACTTCCCAGAGGAGGTGACTAGGATTCAGGGATCTTGGGTCACTTCACCAGGACTACTCTTAAATTTCCATCCATTTCTTCATTCAACCAATATTCATTGAGTACCTACTGTGTGCCCAGGAGTAGTCCCAGGGGTGTGCATACTAGGGTGAATGGAAGGAAGGTCCCTGCCTTGTAGAGTTTACCTTCTAATGTGGGAAGACGGAGAGAAAAACAACAGACACACATAAATCTCTGTTAGAGAGTAGTCAGTGCTATGGAAAAGGAAAAAGAAAAACAAGGTCAGGGCATTTCTCCACTGTACTTTCTTTGTCCTTGCAAAAGGGCCTGTGACATATGTGCATTCTAAATCACAAATATTAACATGCTCTGGGAGCTTCCCGTAGTTTTAAGGGTCAGCTGAGTAATGGAGAAAGACACTTCTAGAAATTCTCATGCAAATCCAGAGGCCTTTAGACTTGATAAATCAGAGCTGTCCGTTTGGGTGTTTCCGCTTTTATTTAGAAGGCGGCTGGCTTTCCGTGGGGTCTGCTGTTGGTAGTTTTTCTTTCTCATGCATTGCTTTTAAATTTTAATTTAAAACACATTTCCGTGACTCTGCCGTGGTTATTTAATGGTCACTTCTGTCTTTATGAAGACGCTTCTTACCAAAGCCGTTTGTATCGAAATGATGATAGTGAAAGCAGGCACAGCGCTGATAGGATGGTTCTTCGTGCTTCTCTGGAGCCCTTCTCAGTGGCGGCCTGAGAGTCGGGCATAGTCAAGGAATGTGTGTCCTAGAAAGTCAGAGAGACTGGGTCAAGGTGAGAGTGCAGTCTGACCTCCCTGTCTCGGGTGGGAGGAGACAGATGTGTTGGGGAGAACGTGTGGGCGAGATGACCAGTGGCGCGGAAGGAGCTCAGGCTCTGCTGGGAGGGCCTGGATGCGAACCCTCACTCAGAGAAGAGCAGGTTGAATTGTAGCCCTGGAAACCAGAGCCACCACAATGGAGACCCATAGAAGGCTAACGCTGTTGTTCCTGATGTTGTACGTGCTTCAGAGACGTCTCATTCCATACTTTCGTGAAGCAGTGACTCTCTTCGTAGCTCGGTGTTCTCTTTGGAGTTGGAGAGCCATTGTCAGCTGGCCAGTCTTGATAGCCAGCCCATAAGAGAGAGGTGTTACCTCTTGTTTGTGGGACGCCTGGGTCGCTCAGTGGGTTAAGCCTCTGCCTTCGGCTCAGGTCATGATCTCAGGGTCCTGGGATCGAGCCTCGCATTGGGCTCTCTGCTCAGCAGGGAGCCTGCTTCCACCTCTTGTTTGTGAAATGTGAAAAGGTTTAGAAAGGTAGTAGATAGATAGTAAAAGGCACCCCGCACGACACGTTATGTCATTCCATCCCGGGCTGTTGGCCAAACTAAGCAAAGTGGTGTGGGAGTGTGGACGGTCTCCCATGGATGGCTAGCTGGCACCTTGAACAAAATGCTTCAATGTTCAGTGATACCCTGGTTTATTTCTCATCGTTCGTGCTGTAGTTACTGAGTGGGTGAGTATGTGTGTGTGGCATTAATGAGGTGCCTTATTATACATTATTATATCTTCCAGTCCCTGTTTTCTCGCACCTTTCCCCACTTTTCCATGGAGCAGGAGCGGTCATGCCAAGCTGGGGAGGCATTTGCAATCCCTGATTACTTGCAGATGTGGAAAGTGGGAAGAATGAGAATTTTAAATGAAACAAAAACGCGACTGAGTCATTTGAAGGCAGGGCCCATGATTTGGCCACTCTTGTATCTCTGGCCTCATGGCACAGGTAAGCTCCCAGCAGATATTTACAGAATTGCACTAGATTCCTCGTCGTTAAGTCAGACAGCCTGTGATTCACCTGCTTGTCTAGCTGTGTTTCTCTAAAACCACTGGCCATGGTGGGTGGCCTCTGAATTCAGCAGTTTTCAAGCTGAGACAGAAAACAGGAGCTCTGTCCACTCTGGTGTTAGGCTTCATTGATAGAACACATTTCACTCAGGCCACGTCTGTCCTTCCCAGGGCTCCTCGAATTTCTAGATGAATAGGAGGTTACATAAAATGTGCTAAAAGTTGCACATAGGGTATTAAACCCCACGACCTTAATGCCAAGGTGCCTTGTTTCCCCCATTTTTCCTTCTTTCCCCTGACCTAATATACCTTTATCTTGCTCATCCCTGTTCTCCAGTGCTCATATGCATGTAAATAAGTCGCTTTATGTCTATTGCCATGTTCATTTCCAAGGACATAATCAAGCACCAACATTGTAGAAGATAGAAAGTGTAACCTGCTATAAAAGAAGTAAAACACACCTGAGGGGAGGGGAGGATCTAACTGCAGGAACGGAAAGGAACAAACATTTATTGAGCACCCACTGTGTGTCTGTCCTCTACTAATATTATAATCCAGGTTCCTGGAGGACAGCAACTCTTGCCTTCTTCTACCCATCCTATGCCCTGCCAGATCAGGGAGTCCTCCCCAAGGGAGAGTCCTTCAAGGACCTGCACCTCTAAATTTTGATGCCAGGCATCCTGGGTCCTGGAGCATGTGCAAGCATGTTTTGTTCCAAAGGATAAGAGAGAAAAGGTTAACCTGGTCGAGGTGGGAGGTGACAAGGGAGCGCTACAAGGGAGTCTATGTACTAGGCGAATTACACACACTGTCTCATCCAGTCCTCACATTCACACTGCGTTACTAGCCCCACTCTGCTGGCTGGAGCCATGAACACTGGGGCCGGGGAAGGACAGAGGTGCCCTAGGCACCAAGGACAGAGACCAGTGATTTCACAGGTCTGACTTGGGCCTGGGGCTGCATGGTCTGATGACCCCACATCAGACCCGACACGCGGCCATTTCCGCATTGTGGTTCCAGCTCCGCATTCTCTTGGGAATTCCACTGGCGCTCATCGTCCTCCAGCTGCCTCAGTCCTACGGCTCAGGGATTCGCCTGCCAGAACGGATCTGACTTCTTCAACTTAGAATTTAGAATTAAACTTAAATTTAGAAAAGGAGGAGATTGCAGATGTGCAAGAAATTACCAGGGAAGCATGGCTTCCATATTTAAAGACAAAATACCTGTACCTCCAGATACAGTGGTCTGAAATTTTCATGATGTCTAAGGGATACAGACGCTATCTTGAAATTACATATTGAAGAACTTGGAATATAAAGGTGGCACTGGCAATCGCCTAAACTCTGGACAGTCACCGCCGCACCCGGGGAGGGGAGATAGTGCCTCCTCTCTGCGAACAGGTCCGAGGAGAGTCTAAGACCCAGGTGCACAGTCTGATAGGTTTCAGCCACATGCATGGAGGTGCAAAGTTACACCATGATAGTGGACAGAGCCCGATCCTCATTTGTACTTAATGCCTCTTCTACTTATAAAAACAGCGTATGTTTATTGTAGAACATCTACGATATATAGAAAAACTGCAGAGAAAAGAATGGAAATTATCTGAAGTACCCGCACTTAGAAACAAACCCAGGCAATATTTTAGTGCCTATCCTGCAAGGGCTCTTTATGCAAATACGACTTTTTGTCAAAACCAAAATTTTCCTGCTTTGTAACTTCCTTTTCTGCTTCTGTGCATCTTCTCTTTCATTAAATATTTCTCTAACATTCTCAGTCACTCTAAAGCATTCTAGCATCTGTGTGCAACATAGTTTAATAAGCACTGTCTTGTTAGTGTCTGCATCTTTGGGATTGTCTTTTTATATACATCTGTGAAGATTTCCTCTGGTCACATATCAGAACCACTGGCTCAACATGTGTGTACATTATTAAAGCTTTGAGTTTTTTTTTTTTTTTTTTGGTCAAATTTTCTAGAAATTTGTACTACCACATACACAAATACTGACTGTCTCAGCACATGTTTTGAGCACGTTATTTTTTAAAAAGTTTTTAAAATTTATTTGTGAGAGAGAAAGAGAGCATGAGCAGAGGGCAGAAAGAGAGAGGGAGAAGCAGACTACCCGCTGAGCAGGGAGCCTGATGCGGGACTCCATCCCAGGATCCCGGGATCATGACCTGAGCAGAAGACAGACATTTAACTGACTGAGCCACCCAGGTGCTCCTCATTTATTTTAAAATAGAAATTTTTAAGCTTTTTGATATTGAACTTAAGATGTAATACCTCTATCTTGATTTCAATACCCATTGAGGATGATCATCGTAGGGGCAGCAATGTAATTGCAGAGGCTGTATTTTACACTGATGAGACTAATAGTCCTTTGGCTTTACCTGCAGATCAGAATGATGCCAAAAGGCCTTGAGAGTTGGCTCAAATTGGACTTCTTATAGGGGTTGGCTTATCAATTCTCAAGCTGTTGACTGTCTGGATCACAATTATGCTCTTGGTCCTACACTTTCTCTGGCCTATGTACAGGGCGATATTATCGATTCCCCACATATGCATAAATGTTACCAAAAGGAGAAAACTTCAGTGTCTTCACAATTATAATTTGAGATTTCTGATCTTTGATTTTCAAGCACAGTAAAATATATGTGTCTGTTCATGCCTCCCCATAAAGCTCTCCAGCCTTGGGCAAGCTGTTTCACCACTCTGAGCCTAAGTGTCCTCCATCCCAAATGGAGATGGGGATGAATTTGGCCTTCTTCAGAAGTCTATTGCAGTAAGTCAGGGAAAGCAAATACATGTTAATGGGCTTTACAAATGAGCGCTCCTTGAGGACGTGCATGATTTTTGTTCCAAGAGAAGAATAAAGTTGGCATTCAGCAAGTGTTTATGAGTGAATAAACTTCTCCTTGGGTGTTTTCCATTCTAATAATTTGTGTAATTTATGGAGAACAGGTTTATGGAGCTAAGGAAGGAAGCCTAGGTCTGTCCAAAGTCAGAATTATTGAGACTTGAAATAATGAGATTTTTTTCCTTCCGCTTCCTCTGGATGGCCACAGTGCCCCTGTGGCGCTCATCACTTTGTTTCCTGCCCACAGCGCTAATACTCCTGCCTCTCAGATAAGGTCTTTCTAGAGAACCAAATGTGCCTATACCTCTTGGGGGCATTTCTGTAGCCTCAGAGAACTTTCTCCACAAATCTGCCTTTGCTTTTATCTCTTTTTATGGAACTACATGAGTATCATTGGGAGAGTTAAAGGTAACTATTCCAGGGTGTATAAAATTCCAGCCTAAAAAACCAGAGCTTCCCTCGAGACCTTAAAGGAGTCCTCTGTTTTTCTTTTCCTGATATCCTCATCTGTAAGAATTAAATTCTTCTAACAAACATTTACCACACGCGCATGCCAAGATGGGTCCAAGAAGCCCCCTTCCTCCACAGGACTCAGGATGTAGGGGCCAAGGGAGCAAGCAGTTAGATGACAGTGGGATATCACCTCGCATTCATCCATGTGTGCTTCTGTATTAATGCCCCGAAAAGGAAAGCAAACAGGATCATGCTCCTTAAGCGAGCAGATGGTATTTAACCGATCCATACTGGGAACGTCAGTGAAACAGAGATGCGGCATCGAGATCCTGAGCAGGTACCAGCATCCCAGAAGCTGTGTTTGGTAGGGAGTAAACCCCAGTCAGCTTGGTGTCCCGCTGACTCCCACAAACAAAGGGGAAACCACTGTCAGGTCAAACTGCGTCTGTCTCTCTTGTCCTTTGTGTTTTGGTTTTGTTGAGTTTTTCTGCCTAGAACTTTCCCTGGTCTCCCCCCAACCCACTCGTTGTTTGCCCCATCCTTTATTCGGCTGACTCTAGCTTATCATTCTGGCCACTCCGCTCAGGTGCCTTCTTCTCGGAAATTTCTCCAACCTAGGCTAGACAGCATTTGTCTGTACTTTGGGACATCTGCCACTGGTGATAATTATTAAAACGTGATTTACAAAAGGTAGAAAAAGCTCAAGTGTCCATCGAAGAAGGAACGGTAAACAAAATATGTCGTGTCCATACAGCAGAATGTTATTCGGTCTTATTAAAAAAGGAAAGAGATTTCGACTCATGTTACAAAGTGAAATAGGCCTGTCACAAATGGGCAAATATTGCATGATTCCTCTTTTATGAGATTCCTAAAGTAATCACATTGATAGAGAGAGAAGGCAGTATGGTGGTTGCCAAGAGCTAGGGTTGGGGGATGGAGAGCACATGTTAATAAATACAGAGTTTCAGGACATCCGGGTGGCTCAGTCAGTTAAGCGTCTGCCTTTGGCTCAGGTCATGATCTTGAGGTCCTGGGATTGAGCCCCACATGAGGCTCTCTGATCATCAGGGCGCCTGTTTCTCCTCCCTCTGTCCCTTCCCTCTGTTCATGCTCTCTCTCACTCTCTCAAATAAATAAATGAAATCTTAAAAAAACACTAATGATAAGTTGCAGAGTTTCAGTTGGGGACAATGTAAAAGTTGTACAATAGTATAAATGTTCCTAATGCGACTGACCTGTACACTTAAAAATGGTTAAAATGGTAGGTTTTATGTTACATATATTTTACATATACATATATGTTACATATATTTTATCACAATAAAAAATACATGATAATTGGCTGTGTTATGACAGTGTACCTTCCAATACATTATGCTCCCTTGAGAGCAGAGGCCATGAGTTTTCTTCATTCTGTTCTTAGTACTATGCACAAACACCACAGACAGGAGTTACTCACTTTAAAAAAGTTGAAGGAGGGGCACCTGAGTGTTTCAGTTGGATGAACGTCTGACTCTTGGTTTCCACCCAGATCATAATCTCAGGGTCACGGGGTGGAGTCCTGCATGGGGCTCCACGCTCAGTGGGGACTCTGCTTCTCTCCCTCTGCCCCTCCCCCCACTCAGGCTGTCTCTGTCTCTTTCAAGTAAATAAACCTTAAAAAAAAAAAAAGTGAATGAGTAAATGTAGAAACTGTCTGTTGTTTATGTCAGGCTGATATGCCCTAGTTTTCTAGACAGGAAAACTCAGAGGGGACTGCTTATCTTACTAGGACCACCCAGGTCATATCTGTCCCTGTCAGGACTTAGACACAGATGCCATCCACCCCAGTCCGTAAACATCCTTCTCTTCTTGCCAGCCTTTATTTACCATCAGTGTCTACACACAGTCCATAGGACCAGAGAAGGTCGATGGAGGTGTGTGAAGTCGAAATGCCATGTCTTCGATCAAAAATGATTATAGAAGCAGAAAAGAAGGTAGAAGAGGAAGAGGAGAAATAGAGCCTATAGAAAACTTCCCTGGGGTACAGTCACTTTTCATTTGCTTTTTACTTCTTCCAGTGTCTTGCCATGTAACCAAAAGAATTGGAATGGGGAGATTGATTGAGCAATCAGTGGTTTCCCAAGGGCTGTACCAGAATCCCAGTCTCTTTGGTAATTTAACCAGGAAGGGGTTTTTGCTAGAGGGAAAAGCCCACACAGTTAGGGATGGACACAGTGATTTAATGGGCCTCTTTCTGCCCTAATTGCTAATCTTCCTTGTGGGAACCCCCTTCTTGTGCTACATTAAAGACTCCATTAATTTGTTTATATATAAATTCAAGCCACTTGAGTTCTGTCACACTTCTGAGAGGCTCCCCTTCAAGAGTCCCTGGCTTGTACCACCCATTAGGATTTACTGATAAGAGAGGTGCATTATACATTTTATTACCTTGTCTGTGGAGCACATGTAACAACTATAAAGCATATTCCTGTGTAGTATGAATAACTGTCAGGGTAATTGATAAAGTAGTCTGTAATAAAGGTAGCCAGGACGGCATTCCTAGATGCTGAGGTCTCTAAGTGCTCAAGGGGTGGGGGGGGGGGAGGCACTAAATAAATCCAGTCTTTCAGAATCTGCTGGCATTCAAAAAAAAAAAAAAAAACATAGCCAACCAGAATCCTTAGGCATGCATTTCACTTTCAAGTGTAATTATTTTATGTTGCAATTCATATCTGCTGGCACATTGAAATCAAGTCCAATAAAGCAATGTCATAAATCTTGCATTGTTTGGATTAAGCACGTGTTGGTCCACGTGTTGGCTCTGGAAGAGGTCTAGGAGGAGGCTGCCCCTGTGTGTAAATTTAAGAATATCAAAAGGCTGGGAGGGATGTTGATCCCGTTAAGATGAATGATCCACCAGCAGCTGCTCGGCCTGTATGTGCTATTTACAGAAATGTCAGTTCGTCATCCTTGGTGGATACATTGTAGCCAGCCATCACCGTAATAATATCAGTGACAACAGCCGCTGACCTGTCATTTACCGGGCTTCCCTTTGTGCCAGCTCCCCATGTGTACTAGCTAGTATCTTAGAAACCAGGCTAAGTGGGAGGCATTTCCAGCTGTGTCCTCTAGGCCGTGCCATTTAACTTCTCTAGAAGTTGTTCTACATTGTTCATTTGGAAATGGAAATAATTCTAACCACGTTCACAAACCTCACGGGGCCACTAAGAGGGTTAAATGAGGTAATGCATGTAAAGTGCCGAGAACAGTGCCTGGTGCACAGTACATGCTCCAAAGCGTCAGCTGATCTTAGCATTTTCACTTGACAGATGAGGAAACCAGTCACAGCGAGATGAAGAAGCTAGCCCGAGGTGACAGTTGGGAGAGTTGAACCTGGGTCTTTTTCATTCCAGGGTCTAAATTCATTCTACACTTGCTGCCTGTCTGCTACATGGTTTCCATGTTAGCATCACACATTGGTCCTTATGCTAACTTTTGAGCATACAAGGAGGGAGCTCTGTCTCCTCTACAGCCCTGCTAGTTTTGCAGCTTTTCCAAAACTGAGGGAGGCAATGGTGCAGCCTTCCTCAGAAATCCACCTTAACCTGAAATCTGTTAGTACCTGTGTATGTTGTGTCTTGTCCAAATGTAAATTAATGTGGCCCCTTTGGACTTCCATTCTTTCTTTGCAATATGACCTCGGAACCCCCCCCCCCACATACTTATATATCTGTTGGTATTTTTATAGTAGCTCCACACTCTTACTAGAGAGTCTGTTTGATGACTGACCATTGCTGAACTCAGCCATGGCCATAGATTTTTCTTCTACAGCTGTTTTGCAATTAGACTGCTCTCGTTAGCTGGGAAAAAAGCACTAAAGAAGGAGTCAGATCCAGGATAGAAGCCTTGACCTCTATCCTATATGCCTTTACTTCTGTGGCTTGGATCACGAGATAAATGCCAACCTTTCTCTATCTGCCTGAGTATTTCCTCCATTGTGCTGGGGGATTTTTGGATCTGCCAAGCCCGCAGAGCTGCAGGTCCCAGCGTGAGGCACTGAGAGCATGGTAGGAGCGACCTCTCATCCCCTAGCCCTAAGCCATCTTGAGAATCCTGCCATCTTCGTGAGGCTTTTACCACTAGTGCTGGAAGGGCAGCAGACTGCAGTATTTGGGACAGAGCTTCAGTGTGAAGACACCAGTAAAACAGCTTAAAAGCAGAACTAGGGCTTGGAACCAGTGAAGAGTCAGTGGGGAAAATTCAGGTTTGGCGCTGGTTCCACCTGTGAGCTGTATGGCCTTGGCTGATGATACAAAGGCTCTGGAGCTTGATGCTCTTAATTTGTAAGTCCTAATCTATCCTGTGACACACGGAGGATTTGCATTAGACTCTGCATGTCAGAAGTGCCTTGGAAACTGCAGCATGTCTAGCAAAATGTTAATAGCTACACAGGTGGAAAAAGAATGGCCTTGGGAAGCAGAGGTAGAAATTCCTGGTGCAGCTCTACAACTGACCAGGTGCGTGATCTTGGGCCCAGACCCTCCCTGAGCCTCGTTTTTTTCATCTGTGAAATTCTAAACTATCTTAAGTCTGCACACCTGTTTCACAGAGAGGTCCTCAGGCTCCAATGTGATGTGCATTACAAGTTGTCTGGTTTAAAATTGAACTCTACGCACTCTGCATATGTTAGCCCCCGTCTCTAGGACGGGGATGACCAAGCAGCAGAGTAGCTCATCTTTCTCCCTGTGAATCCAAAGGGCACCTTTTTAAATGCAGCACATCTTCCCAGGGAGAAACCCTTACTTTTTTTTTTTTAATTTATTTTTAAAAACCTAACAATTCTTTAAAGCTTATTTATTTACTTACGTCATCTCTACACCCATTGTGGGACTCAAACTCGTGGCCCAGAGATCAAGAGTCATAAGCTTTTCTGACTGAGCCAGTTGGGCGCCCCACATCATGGTTTGTTTTTTCTTTTTTTTTTAAAGATTTTATTTATTTGACAGAGAGAGATCACAAGTAGAGAGAGAGGAAGGAGCAGGCTCCCTGCCTAGCAGAAAGCCCCATGCGGGACTTGATCCCAGGACCCTGAGATCATGACCTGAGCTGAAGGCAGAGGCTTAACCCACTGAGCCACCCAGGCAGCCCCATCATGTTTTGTTTGTTTGTTTGTTTTTCCAATTTATTTATTTTCAGAAAAACAGTATTCATTATTTTTTCACCACACCCAGTGCTCCATGCAAGCCGTGCCCTCTATAATACCCACCACCTGGTACCCCAACCTCCCACCCCTCCGCCACTTCAAACCCCTCATATTGTTTTTCAGAGTCCATAGTCTCTCATGGTTCACCTCCCCTTCCAATTTACCCAAAAGCACATACCCTCCCCAATGTCCATAACCCTACCCCCCTTCTCCCAACCCCCCTCTCCCCAGCAACCCACAGTTTGAGAAACCCTTACTTTTCACTGCACAATTTTCAGCCGTCTCAGCCGCACGGATCTTCTCACTTACTCAGTTCTTTAACTGAAGAGAGAGAATAGAGAGGAAACAGAAGTCAAAGCCTGGAATCATCAGGCTTTTTCCACACAGGTACGAATTACAAAAACCATGGCTGTCTTCGCTTCTCATTTTCCTGTCTGCTGGACAATGTTTGCACAGTGCTGGGATGTAGTCACTAAGATCTCTATTCAGGATAAATGCTAGTTCTGCTTTGTACCGAGAGATATATGCCAGGACATAAAAAGAATTCTCTCCATGGTGTTCCTTTTAATTCATAGCGGTTGTAGAGAGCTGTAAAAAGCCACCTAATTACTTCTTCTTGCTGTATATTTCTGAGATTATTTGAGGCAAGTCGGGTATTAAAGGCACTGGGCTATAATCTTTTTTTTTTCTTCACCCCGCCTTTGTAACCATCACTTGGGTCTGAGGGAGAGAATATGCGCCCCAGAAACCATTTTCATCCTTGGACTCCCTTTATCCTTGTATGTATGAGTGGGTGAGACATGGAGGTGTCCCCTCTGCTCCTATTGGCATCCCTTTGGCCACTTGTAAAATGAGGGTGATTCCCAGACTAGCTTCTAGAGAAGCATGCCATTCCTGTAGGCGGTGTGACTGAAGGACCCTGTGAGGATCCCTGCCTGTTTTCTGAGCTAGTTTTGTGCAAGTACCCAGCACACCCAGGTGAGATTGTGTCCCTGAACATCTCTTGACCCTAGTCTGCTAAGCCGTGGAATATGCACGTATCCTTGCCATGTTCCTGATACCTTAGATCATGGACAGAGGGGGAAAGAACTAGAATCTCCATGGACCAGCTGAGCTCTGGAGGCAGGACCTGCTGTTTCTGTGTCAACTTTTTGCTCCTGAACAAACTCCCCATGGCCTCTATAGGTCCTCTCCTTCGCTCGATAATCAAGCTCTTTAAAAAGAGGCCCCAGCTCAGCTCAGATTCAGATCTCTTCCTTACAAACACTGTAGCCCTTTGGGAAGTGTGCAGCCATGCCTTCATCACCCAAAGCAAGGCCAGGCTTTCCACAAGTCAGGTTCCATTCATTTTTAAGAGGCCAGCTCAGAAAAAACCCCTAGCTGATGTGGCTTCTCCTGCCTACCCTGACTGAAAACCCTGCCTTTCCTTCCTGAAGACCCAAGAAGTTTCAGGTCCTCCTTCTAGGACTGTGCTGTCCAGGAGAATAGCCTTTAGCACATGTGACTATTGAGATTTAAATTTAAATTACTTAAAATTTAAGAGCACAGTTCCTCAGTCACACCAGGCACATGTCAAGTGCTCAGAAACCACATGTGGCTAGTGACTACCTATAAAATAAGACACACACACATAGATGGATAGGTAGATACAGATCTGTCTCTGCCCCCACTTCCTGGCACAGAGCTCTCGAAACCTTTGTAATTTCCCTTTGTTAAAAACACTAGGAGCATCTTTTGTTCTAATATTTGATCTTTGGTTCCTGACACAGAGTTCCAAATTCCTTGGAATTTTCTGGATGATGGGGTGTCTTTTGTGCTAATGAGGCGATTTTTGATGGGCTCCTGGACAGCTTCAGGATGGGGGATGGTCACCAGAAAGACCATGCCATGACTAGGAGCCTGGACCTTTCTGCCCCACCCTCCTTTCCTACCAATGGGAGAGGCGCTAGAGATTGAGTGAATATCAGTCATGCCTGTGTGATGAAGACTCCCTAAAAAGTACAGGGTTTGGAGAATTCCCAGGTTGGTGGGCATGTGGAGGTTCAGGAAGAGTGGCTTGCTCAGGGAGGGCATGGGAATTTGCACCCCTTCCCCCATACCTTGCCCTATGCATCTCTTCCATCTGGATGTTTCCGGGTTATATACTTTCATAATAAGGGAGTAATATAATAAATAAACTACTTTCCTGAGTCCCATAAGCTGCTCTAGTAAATGAAACCTGAGGAGGGGTCATGGGGACCCTGATTTGTAGCCAGTTGTCAGAAGCACAGGTAACATCCCAGACTTGCTGTCAGCATCTGAAGTCAGGGGGACAGTCTTCTGGGACGGAGCCCCTCACCTGGGGGATCTGACGCTATCTCCAGGTACATATTCAGAAATTGAATTAAATTATACCACACTCAGCCAGTGTTGTGGAAAATTGCTTGGTGGGGGGGGAATAGTCACACCTCTGGTGCTAGAAGCGTTGTGAGGCTTGTGGTGTGCAAGTAAAAGAGACACACAGGAGGAGGGGTTCTTTATCTGACCATTCTGGATAGTGCCGATCTAGAACATTTCCTTCCTCATAGAAAGTTCTACCAGATCCTGCTGAGATGAAAATCCGCCCCCCCTTCCACTAAATACCTACTCTGTATCAACCCCATGCTAGATAACTTTCTAATCCCCAAAGCCCCATGATTTAACACATGAGAAACCTGCGGCTTAGGGGTGGTAACTTGACCAAGGACACATAGCTCATAAATCGCCGAGCTAGGACTGGACTCTGTGTCTGCTCTGAAATCCACTGTCTGAACCACTGTTCCACGCTGACCGTCGATGATCTGCGCTGTGCCGGAGATGCAGGTCTTGCCTGTGTTATTGTGGAGCACCTGCTGGGAGCCGGCAAGGAGAGGGTGAGCAGCAGGATGGGGCCGGGCCGGTGTTGGCACTAGGGCTGTGCACCTTGTCTGTGTTCCTCCATTGGGTACTCTCCGGGCATCGATCATGTGCAGTTCTGCCAATAAGCCCATCCTGTACTTTTTTTATATCCACCTTATAGTTGGAAAACAAAAAGAAGAAATTTAGCAACATGGCAGTCAGTAAGTAGGAGAACCCAAACAAGAACCCAGGTGATCTGGACTCTGTAGCCCCTGTCCTGTCCACTGGGTCTTGCTGCTTTGACTTTTCCTTCGCCTGATTTCAGTCTCACTCCCAGCATAAAAGTTCTCAGCCTCTGCTCCAGCGTGGAAGACCTCAGTGAATTTTCTGCTTGCTTTGGGAGAGTAAACAGAGCAAAATATCTGAGTGGAGTGGTTGTTTCTGAGCGTAGGCGCTTCTCTGGTCCCTGGAGAGCCGGCCCTGGGTAAAGGCTCGCCCTCGCCCTCCACTCCTCAAGTGCTAATCGATGCAGCAAATACACCTGATTGACTTCTTGTCGGAGCCCCATTTCACAACAAAGGACAACATCTTCTGTAATTTGAAAACTGATTACAGACCTGCAGTCTTGGTTTGCTTTTTTTTCTTTTTTTTTTTTTAAACACAAATGGAGCTTCTCTTTAGGAGCGAGCAAAAGCTTGTCCAGTTGATTCGATAGGTTTCCAAGGAGGTTTCTTTGCCAACACACTCTTAAGAATCTTCTCAGTTACAGTAACTGATCTTGAAGATACAGCAAAGGAGAAAAGAGCACCATCTGCATTCCATTTCCATGCATTAGGAATCCAAGCCGAATAAAGGAGATGGACCATCATAAACAGTATTCATCCCATTTTCTTGTGAATCTGTAGTGGTCTGTTAACAAATCCTAACTTTAGAGTTGGTGCAGCTGAAGTCCCAAACAGCAAAGGGCTGGGAGGGTAGATGAGACCACTGTGAGTGGCCCTGAGCTCTGCATTCCTATTTTGGTCAGGGAAGGGAATTTAAACAAGGATCACCAAGGCAGGGAGACCGGGTCAGTTTCCATAGAAACGACTCCTTACAGTGACTCTGAGGCATCACCAATAGCAGCGGGGAATGTTGCAGCCTCTGTCTAGTTGACATCCACTCTCCGAGTGTGCGCCTCCGGAATTCCTCGCCTTCGTCCTCAGATGCTCGTCGTGAGCGGTCGTGCTTGTGAGAAAGAGCACATGGCTCCGGAACACAAGGGGTTAGGATCTGTGTCTATGTTATACCCCTCTTGGTGAAGAGAACGGGCTCTGAAATCGAACCAAAGAGGCTCCCGTCCTGGGTCCGGAGCCGGAGTCTGCAGAGGACAGTGGCCGGCAGGCAGAGTCCTGCTCGCTGCCTCTTCACGGATAGTCACAAGCTAATAAGAGCTTTTGCAGTTTCTAATGGTTGAAAAAAAATTGAAAGAATAAATCACATTATACTATGTATTAAAAAGAAAAAGTCTATGGGACGCCTGGGTGGCGCAGTTGGTTAAACGACTGCCTCCGGCTCAGGGCGTGATCCTGGAGTCCCGGGATCGAGTCCTACATCGGGCTCCCAGCTCCATGGGGAGTCTGCTTCGCTCTCTGACCTTCTCCTCGCTCATTCTCTCTCTCACTGTCTCTCTCTCTCAAATAAATAAAATAAAATCTTTAAAAATAAAAAAAAAATAATTAAAAAGAAAAAGTCTATGAAATTTAAATTCCATTACCTGGAAATAAAAGTTCACTGCAATAGGACCCTGCTGATTGGTTTCCATGTTGTCTTTGGCTGCCTTTAGAGCAGAGACCATGTGGCCCCCAAAGCTGAAAATATTAGCTGTCTGGTCCTCTGTAGAAAAAGTTTTCTGACCCCCTCTCTAGATTCTAAACCCCTGATCTAAAAGGTAACATTAGGGGTGCCTGGGTGGCTCAGTCGTTGAACTGTCCACCTCTTGATTTTGGCTCAGGTCATGATCTCCGGGTCATGAGATTGAGCCCCACATCAGGCTCCACACTCAGCATGGAGTCTGCTTCTCTCTCTCTTTTCCTCCCCCTCTGCTCATCCCCCTGCCCCCGGTTAAACTTGCTCGCGTGCACATGTGCACTCCCTCTCTCTCTAAATCTTGAAAAGAAAAAGGTAAAGTTACTGCTTTGTACCTCCGTTTCCTCATTTTGAGAAGAAGGGTGATTAATAGTCCCATCACAAGGAGATTATGCAGATTGAGTATGGTCATAAATGTCGGTCATGAAGCCCAATTCCAGCATACAGTAGACACACAATAATTGCCAGTTGATGAGCTCATGACTACAGTCAGGTCACTTAAACTCTGATTCTCAATGACTTCATCTGTGAGATGGAGCTCGTATTACCTACCCCACAGGATTTTTCAAAGGATTCATGGAGTAGCCTTTCCATAACAGTACTGGACAATTGTTATTTAGCACTTACTTGACACATGTGGAAACTGAGACAAAAAATGGTTAAGTGACTTGCCAACCCATCCAGGCAGTAAGTGACAGAACAGGACTGTGAAACAGGTCATATCCAGAGCCCACCGCTCTCAGTAACTCTGTCCCCTAGCCTGGGCACTGGACAGGCTGTGAGTCTCTATCCATTTGCTTCCTCCTCCTCCTCCTCCTCTTCCTCCTCCTCCTCCTCCTCCCTGCTCCCACATTGGCCTATTCTTCATGCCTGTGTTTGATGCAACTGTCATTTTATCCTGTATTGTCGCTAGAGGCTGACATTGTTGTCTCAAGCATTCATTTATAAATGTATTATAATTGACCAAATGTGCATTTACCATCCTTCCTAAGATGTGGTTTTCTGAAGCTTGGAAACCATATTTTTTCATCCTTGTAACCCTGTTGTCTAGCTTGGCACCTGGCCCGCTACTGGTGCTGAGTTCATGTTTGCTAACTGAATGAATGAATGAGTGAGCAAAAAATGGATTTTTTGATACTTTGTGTATATTTTATTATGCTGAGTGTGTGTGGCTTCTTCAGGTAGTGTGTATTGTAAAGCATTCGGCATACAGCTGACCTGAGCGCTAACATGTGCAAAGGAACTCAGGAGCAGCCTATGTCTGACTGGCCCCTTGAGCTTACAAGAAATTTAAGAACGCATATTGGTTACTTGTTGAAAAAGGTCTTTTCAAGTTTGCCTCCACATCTGCTTGGCAGTTTCATTCATAGATGCTCTTTGAAAGCCCAGCAGTATTTTTCAGGCAGAAGATGGTATTAGGAACTGCTAGGCAAGCCCTCGGATCACCTTCTCATGGTGATGGCTCACCCACTGGGCTTCAGCAGAAGAGCTGGGTAAGCAGTCTTGTGGGTACAGACTGGCTCAGGATGGTCTGGCCCAGAGCTTCACAGTGGGGGAGACCACAGCCCCTCCTCAGCTGCGCATCTTTGACGGTCTGTCTAACACAGATCCCTGAGGCTGTTCTATGCTTTTCCCCTCCCGGACTGGAAGCAAACTCAGACGGGTGGAAAGGAATGCTGAAATTAAGCAGATAATCTCACTTCCTACCTGAGCCCCTAGAGTAAAAGAAAGCGTGACAGCAAGAATGTCATAATGACATCACAGACTCTTAGGCAGTGGAAACTTTTAATTTACCCTGAAGTGTTTAATGGGAGTATCACTACCCATTCTGGGCAGATGTTGAAACTGAGGTTTCAGATGTAGTGATTGTTTGTGGGCAGTGTTCCAGAGCCTGGAGCAGAATTTAAGTGTTTTGACTCCTGATCCCCTAACCCAGCCTCACCACAAATGCCTTCTACATTTGAGGTGGAGATGATTCAGTCATTTCTCTATTGGACAACTACGTATTGATCACCTAGAACAAGCACTGAAAATTCAGCCTCCGAGTGAACAAGACAGATGAGGCCATGTCCCTTATTACCTTCTGTTTTATTGGGAGAGTCAGGCAATAACCATGGAAGTAAATAAATTCAGTAATTTCAGATCATGATAAGTACTGTGATTTTTTTTTTTTTTTAACTGAGAGTAATGGGGTAGGGAGTGACTGGTGCAGGTACCAGACTAAGATAGGAGGCGTCAGGGCAGGTCTGTGATGATGGGACCCTTCAGCCAAGACTTGAGCTATAGAAGGAGGTGTGAGGAGAAGACGGGAGGGAAGAGCATTGGGGGTGGATGGGGACTTGTACTCACAGTTGGAAGTGATGCAGGTGGCACAATGGCAGCTGAGTCCCAGCCCTGACGGGGAACAAGGACCGTGCTGTCAGTTCCAGGGGGGCTCAGCATTCTGATTGGCCAGTTCCCCTTCCTCTTGCTCACAGTTCCATTTCTCCCCGTTGCCCCATCCAAAGCCCGCCTGTCTCAGCTCTTCCTCCAGACACCCGCCAGGGCTGCAGCACACACCACCACCACCACCACCACCCCCCCCGCCCCGGGCTTCTGTCTCCCACACCCTTTGTTTGTACTTCCCGTTTTCATCTCCTGTGCATCTCCTTCTCTGTGTTGCCTAGATTTCTGCCCATTCATCAAGACTGGGGCATAGCATCGTGCTCGAGATCAGGGCACTGGAGTCAGGGCAGACACTGAGTCCCAGCTTTTTAAGGTGTGATTTGAGGCAACTGCTTGATCTCCCTAGAACTCCTCACCCCTAAGTGAGCCCAACTACAGTTCCTGTAGCAGAGGTTTGCTCGGAGCTGAAAAGGAAATGATAACCATAAAGCACTTAGTTCATTGTAAGCACTCAATAGACACAAATTAATCGTTGTCATTTTAATGTCAAATTAATGGTTATCGCATGCCTCCTGGCAAGCTGTTCACATGCTTTTATTAGTCTCTGGTGGGGGGCTGTGTCTGGGCAGCCTTTGTACCTGCCTGGCCTACCCTACTCCATGGAACAGAAGTAGTGCTCAGGACGTGTTTGGAGTGAATGGGTGAAATCTTCCTTTTGTCTGCAAATGGAAACACTACAGTGGTATAGGACTTCAGTACCGGAAGGGACCTTAGCTGTTAACTGAACGAATTCAGCTCCTTAATTTAAACAAAAGGAAACAGAGACCAACAGGGGGTTAAAGAGTTGAGCCCAGAGTTACAACTCCCATGGGTGATGGATCTGAGAATGGCACCTGGTTTCCTCCAGGACAGCCATGTACTCCATTAGGAGGAGGTGACTGATAGCTCCTGTTCTCCAGGATGAGCCCAAATTAAGAAGACATTGTCCCATTAGAGAACTCCTTTCTCTTGCACATGTTAGCCTAGTTTTTATTTGGAAATGGTGGCAGGGACGGGTCCTGTTCATTTTTTTTCACCCCTAGCAGAGCACAGACCTTTGGATGGAGCAGATGCTCTACACACAGGTCATAAGTGACTGGACAGGTGTGGCTGCCTCACCGAGAGCTCATGTGTGTCCAAGTGTCTGTGGGCAAACTAACCTTGACTTCAGCCTCAACATGGAATTGGGAATTGTGCTTCCTGTGTCCCAGAGTGACTTCTACAGTCTCAGCTTGCCCCAGCCCCATGGCTCAGCTGATGAGGGAAGCAGTACATTTCCGCCTCCCTGGGAGGTAATACGCATTGATCCCTCCATGATTTGAAAGCTCGTGAGCATTTAAATGACACCTGGGGTTATTGATCTCAGAAGCACAGCAGACTGCATTTAGAAATCATTTAATGGGCTAGGATTCATGTTCATACTTACTCCTATTCAACCAATACCAAGGAACACCTACTATGTGCCAGGTCCTCTCTTCCATTCCCAGTGGGAGTATATGAAAAATAGCGGCGTCTTCCTCATAGGGTTTGTTGCAAGGAGGGCTGAGTGAGACAATGAATGTGGAGCACGGAACACAATGCCGGGCACATTTTGGGGGGAGGGGAGGAGAGGGAATGCCCAGCACACTCTAATTCCTCAAAATACCAACTAGTAGTTACCAGATCTGTGCGTTCACAAAAATAGGATGGTGACTACGATGGTGAGGGAGAAGTAGGGGCTATGGTATACTTTAAATTGTCACATTGCAAAGCTGCGTCTCTTCCTTATTTTTTCAACTTAACCTTACCATAAAATCACTTTATCTATAAATCAGGGACGGTGGAGACAATGATGCCTAAAATCCTTCCTAGCTCCGTGACAGCCGGACCACCTCTGCGTCGAGCGAACCCTGCCCTCATGAGACTCCAATAGAATTGGTCATTCTTCCTCTGTTCTTTGTCCTCCTGTTTTTTGGTTTTTTTTTTTTTTAATTTATTTTCAGCATAACAGTATTCATTGTTTTTGTACCACACCCAGTGCTCCATGCAATCCGTGCCCTCTATAATACCCACCACCTGGTACCCCGGCCTCCCACCCCCTGCCCCTTCAAAACGCTCAGATTGTTTTTCAGAGTCCATAGTCTCTCTTGGTTCACCTCCACTTCCAATTTCCCCCAACTCCCTTCTCCTCTCTATCTCCCCATGTCCTCCATGCTATTTGTTATGCTCCACAAATAAGTGAAACCATATGATAATTGACTCTCTCTGCTTGACTTATTTCACGCAGCATAATCTCTTCTAGTCCCGTTCATGTTGCTACAAAAGTTGGGTATTCGTCCTTTCTGATGGAGGCATAATACTCCATAGTGTATATGGACCACATCTTCCTTATCCATTTGTCCGTTGAAGGGCATCTTGGTTCTTTCCACAGTTTGGCGACCGTGGCCATTGCTGCTATAAACATTGGGGTACAGATGGCCCTTCTTTTCACTACATTTGTATCTTTGGGGTAAATACCCAATAGTGCAATGGCCAGGTCATAGGGAAGTTCTATTTTTAATTTCTTGAGGAATCTTCACACTGTTCTCCAAAGAGGCTGCACCAACTTGCATTCCCACCAACAGTGGAAGAGGGTTCCCCTTTCTCCACATCTCCTCCAACACATGTTGTTTCCTGTCTTGCTAATTTTGGCCATTCTAACTGGTGTAAGGTGATATCTCAATGTGGTTTTAATTTGAATTTCCCTGATGGCTAGTGATGATGAACATTTTTTCATGTGTCTGATAGCCATTTGTATATCTTCATTGGAGATTAAAAAATGGAGATTAAAAAATGGGCAGAAGATATGTCCTCCTGTTTTTACTCATTTTTTTTTAATTTTATAATGTCCCATTTACCTGGGTCTCACCCTCTGTCATTTTGAATCTTGAGAGGGAGAACAGGCTCTGACCTATCTCAGTTTCCTCTGAATTTAACAAATGGCAGGTGCCGAGCAAAGGAAGGAGGAGTGAATACGTCTCTTTTTTTTTTTTTTTTAAGATTTTATTTATTTAATTGACAGACAGAGATCGCAAGTAGGCAGAGAGGGGCGGGGGGGGGGAAGCAGGCTCCCTGCCAAGCAGAGAGCCCAATGCAGGGCTCGATCCCAGGACCCTGAGATCATGACCTGAGCTGAAGGCAGAGGCTTAACCCACTGAGCCACCCAGGCGCCCATGAATACGTCTCTTTATTCCATTACTAACTTTATGCCTTTAAATATATCCCGCTGTTTCAACCATTCAGTCAAAAGGAAGCTACTCTGGGGACAAGTGGATGGCTCAGTCGGTTGAGCATCAGCTTTAGGCTCAGGTCATGACCCCAGGGTCCTAGGATAGAGCCCCTTGTCCAGCTCCCTGCTCAGCAGGAAGCCTGCTTCTCCCTCTCCTACCTGCTCATGCTCTCTGTTTCTATCTCTGTCGCTATCTCTGTCTCTCTCAAGTAAATAAATAAAATATTTAAGGGGAAAAAAAAAAAAAAAGGAAGCTACCCTGTATGTCTCAGGCACTTTAATATCTTGGAAGGCCTCATAAGATATAAGTAAAAATTCAAATTTTTATGATCTCTAATCCTTTGTGGGCCTCCCTAGACCAGGAACGGAGCAGAAGCCCCACCCCACCAACTGGATCGCTTTGGGATTGATCCAGACCCACATACATCAAAGGTCAGTTATGCTTGTTGCTTATGAAAGAGCCGCACACCCTGTGGAACATGGGAAATGACCTAAAATTTGTGATGAAGCATTTAAATTGGGCAAACAGAACACTCGTTCCTCCCAACCCCTGTGTAGAGATGGACTTAATGAGCCTGTGTCTAGTTGAGATTAAAGGAGCTCAAAATCCCTCCCCTCAAACGTTCAGTACAAAGAGAGAATACGGGGGGGGGGGATAAATGAACAGGAAGAGAGATTTCCAAACATCAAATAAAATAGCAGACGCTCCATGTGTCATCTAAGATCTTGTTTCTGTTTTAGAAAAGGTTAACCCAATGTGATGACGGTTGGCTAAGAGAAGGGGAAGCCCAGTGTAGTAGGACATGAGCGCCTACTAGGGGCTGCAGAAGACATGACAGACCAGCTGGGGAAAGGGAAGGACTGGTTTCAGTCTCTGCACTTGACAGATCAGGACACAGAAGCTAAAGTGGTTTTGCCTGAGGTCACCCAAACCAGGAAGCATCTCAGCCTCAGTTCACTCAGGTGTCCCAGCTCCACACGCAGGCTGTCCTCTCCCAAGCCAGTCCAACAGGAGCATGAGGGATAGGACCTGAACCTGCTGGGCTCCCAAGTCCCATGTATGCCCTGGAAGGAAATAGGACTGTTCGTAAAATTAGAATATGAAAATAGAAAAGGAAAAGGGAAGAAAACTTTAAGGAAAATCAAAGTAGCCCAGTGAGATCACGCTGGGTTTGGGAGGCTGTCCTTGCCCAGACTGTTTAATTGGCGTTGTATTTTGAGGGTTAGATTAAAGGAAGAAGAAAAAAGACAGTGTTCAACCTGATTTACATGAAAATGAGAAAAAGGGAAGAAAGTGGGGTATTAAAATGTGTGAGTTGAATCCTTAGATCTCTGCATTGCGAGTGATGCTGGGTAGAACTTTTAAATTGGCTACATTGCTTTAATTGAAATATAGAATTGTAATAACACAGTGTGACAGGCACCTACTGAGGGGGGACTGCGGCCGCTCCCACCTCTCCCTGGAGCAGCAAACAACAAGGGGATGGGAAAAAAATACCCACCGAGAAGCACTTGAAAGGGCTTTGTTCTTTTCCAGGCTCTTTGAGGTTTGCTTTTTGAAAAATGCAATTTTTCCCCCACATTCGCTCCAGGGTCCAATTAATCCGTACCACCCCACCCCCATTCCCAGCACGTTCTTGCCATAAAGGTATTTTGCATCAATTAGGGTGTTTGTTGTATACCGGATGAAGGAAAAGAATTTGCAGAATATTCAGATTTGCCCACAAAGACCCCAAATCTGTTGGTAGCCTGAACCAAACTGATGAGTGGGATGGGCATCTCGCTCCCCGCTGAGGGTTCCCTTCCATCTAGGCATGGCTGTGATGACTTTCAAGTGTACACAGGTGGGGAAGTTTATTGCAAGGGTACTTGACTTAGAGGCAGCCCCAGGAGATGGGCTCAGGCATCAAGGAAAGATGTTCGGGAGGGCAGACGGCGATGTGATCTAGGACTGGTGGGTGACTGCCAGTTCTGTCTCTGACCTGACCTACCAAATCCTGGCTCACCCCTTTTAGCAGGACTCACTACAGTCAGGACCATCGCGGACTTGCTCCCCCACCCCCCACCCAGCATTCCCCCAGCTTTTGCTACATTGTATCACATGCTCAAGACCTCAGAATCTCAACCTTCTCCTCTTCCCATTTCCTAACCTATATCTCAACTAAATGCCATGATGCCCAAGTCTGGGTGAAGTCATCACCAGCCCCAACCTAGAGGTGCAGGCAATGCATTAGCTCCATTCTCTGTCTTTCCCCATCAGTCTGATGCCTGAAACACAGGTCCCCTGAAGTATGAAGCTTTCCTCAACCTTAGTACGTGGATTCCGTGAACAGCCCTCCCTGCCCTAGCTCCCAGCACACCTTGTCGTGGTGTCAATCCCCTTTAGAGCTAAAATTAGCAAAAATTCTTTGGGAAGTTTTAAATTGGCAGTTAAATTGATAGTGGTGTTCCTCTTTAACTATTTGTAGGAAAGGACTAATTCTCTTCCAGTCCATGGAGGACCAAGGTATGGTTCTCTAGTGCAGGGCACACTTTTCGCCCCATGGAACAGACCACGTGGGCTCCGCGGTGATGTGTCTCATCCTTGCCCTGCTCAGCAGGACGGGTCCCCTGAACACACCTTGCATGTTATACCCACCTTGCCACAGGAGTTTCTAAACCACCATTTTCATACTTACCACAGATCAGTAATCATTTACAGACCCATTTCCAGCCTGCAGAGCTCAGTGTGCGTCTTGGGGAGATTATTATCTTCTCCCTGTCCAGGGCAGTGGTGCTTGTGAGGTGAGAGAACCCGCACCCTCTGAGGCCCCCTGCCTCTGGCACCACTGTTCATCCATTCGCACAAGCCAGACCTTTAGCCCCACATCTACCTGGGAGAAGTGTGCTCCAGTCGGCCTCCGGCCTGGCTCTCACCTTCCCTCCCCCCACCCGCCATCACATTATCTTAGCCCCTCCTCTCACCTGGACCACTGGAGGGGCCTCCTACCGGGTCATTTCTACAACCTCTCTGGACCCATTTCAGTCCTTTCTGCACCTTCAAACCCCAGTGACTTCTTCCATAGAGAGCTGGTTTCTCTTCTGCTTAAAGCCTTTGATGACTTCTCTTGCTCTTCTGCTCACCAGCTTGGCCTATGGGGGGGACCCAGTGCCTGCCACTTCCCTAGGTCCCCCTGCCCCACTCGCTGCTCCCCAGAATGCCTGACTCTCCTTTAGTTCCCTATAAGCCCTCTACCTCCCCACCCTGGGCCCCCTCAGGGCCACTGCCCCTGCTGTCTTTCTGGATTTGTCGGTCTCCCCACAACCCCAGCACAGAGCTACTCGACTACAGGCTCTCTTCTGGGAAATTTGCAAAGGGTGAGCTCATTGAATCCTCACATCCCCGAGATATGATTTACCCTATTTTTGAAATGAGAAAGCGGAATCTCAGAGAGGGTAAACAATTTACTGGGGGTGGGACCTGCCGCTGATTAGGGAGATCCACACCCAGCCTGTCGATCCAGGGGGTGGGGGGGCTGGAAAACCTTTTTGCATTGAGGTTAAGGGAACTGTGCCGGAGGCCTAGTGAGGCCTTCCCTCCTCGGTTTCCTTGCATTTCACTTTCTTAAGGCCACCCCCCTCCAGCTGACCCTTCTTCTTCCCTTTTAGCGGCTCATCTCATTTAGGAGATAATGTTAGCATCCAGCTGTTAGCACCTGGGGATTCAGTATTAGGCAGAGCCTTTAGAACAACTAAAAATAGCCCTATTTTATCCATTTTCTCTGGAAAGGCCTCGGTTCCTGGGCTTCTGAGACCCGGTCATAATTGCGGTGGCCCTCCTCTCCCCTGCTTGGGTCCTGCCATTTCAAGGAGAGAGCTCCCATCTGGGGTGTGGTCATCTGCAGCACCAGACAGAAAGCTACCCAGCGGACAATTTCCACAAGAGCCCTAGGCATATTCTGGCCTCTTAACACACGTGAATATGCAGTTAAAAATCCATTTACATGAATAAATGAACTATTCAGGAGATAAAAACCATTTTTTCCCATTTAAAATAAGAGAAAGAGGCCCCTGAACTTTGCAACTTCTTGATATCCTATACTTTGTGTCACGGGCCTCCGCTGGAAGCAAGAACAGCTCTGGAAAAAAAAAAAAAAAAAAAGGAGAATAAAAGCCTCCTTGATGAAAATAGTTGAACGGGCAATGGCAATTGGAAAAATTCATATGCTGTAATTATAGATTTTTGTTTGTTTTAAATCCTGGCGCTCAATCTGTGAGCTCAGTTTAATAATAAAATACTAGCATTATGTATGCAAGTGCAAATTTGGTATCGTGTCAGTCAATTCCAAACACTATTTACAGAATGGAATCATTACAGTGCATTAATATAATGAAGACAGCAGTGTAGCCTATTTCAAAATAATGTTCTTAAAACCTCACCACAGGATGGTATCTGTAGCCCTTCTCAAGAGTTTAAGCTAAACTCAAGCCATCTTAACAGGCTTTGAGCTTTGTTACTGAACTAATGTGGGTTTGGGTTCTGCTGTTAGCCATGTATATGGCAATCTTTTATGATGGCAGAGAGTAGGAGAGCGAGAAGAGGTTGGGGGAGGCAGAGAGAGAGAGAGAGAGAGAGGGAGAGAGAAGCATCCCTGAAGGGAAGATCCTCTGGCCATGGTTTTCTGTAGGCATGCTTCTTTCACTGCAGAAATCATAGTGCTTTGGCATTTGATGGGTTACCTGCCTATTACCTCACTAGATGCGGAACTCACTGAGAAGGGGGCCCTTGTTTGTTTATCTTGGAAATAGTGAGTGATGTGGCATAGTGATTAAACACACCGGCTCTGGAGCCAGATTGCCTGGATTCAAATTGCATACCAGCTTGGTGGCTTTGCACAGGTCTCTGTGCCTTAGTTGTCTAGCTCAGAGATTTGTTACGGGTGTTAAGTAAGTGGCACCCTAGAAAGATTCCTGGCATATAGAAAATGCTCACTGAATGTCAGCTATTATCGTCATATCTGTGCCCCTCATGCCCTGTTCGGTGACGGGTGTGTAGAGTAGATGACCAATCGATGCGGGAGGGGTGGAAGGAAGAATGGATGGGTGAGTGAATAAACAGCATGCCTGTAACCTACAGCGTGCATTGCTTATCTGAATCTATAGCGGTCTGTGTATTTCAATGGCTCTGCCAGAATCCAGGCCTCTCCTTTGTTGGAACTTGAGGCTGCCCGAAGATGATTGGACTTGGTTCAGATAGCTATCGGGAGAGACAAAGAGGTTTGCACATCAGGGACTAAAGTTGAGCCTTCGCGAATGTGCAAAACTGAGAATTGATGCAGAAGTCATTATTAACTCACACATTTAACAGGATGTTTGCCTTTCAACAAAGGGTGACTAATTAATGTAGCAGTTGATTATGTAGCTCCCTTAATTTGTTACTGGTTCTCAAATACCAAAGTAATTACATCATCAAAGGAGGGGGACATTTGCTAGAAAGACAGTGTATAGAAGAGATTCAAGAAAGAATTGACTGGGGTTCAAAATCCTGCTTGGACATAGGCTATGTTGAGTCTGATTTGGCAGCAGCATACAAGTCCCTGAGTGGAAGGCAGACCCTGAGCCATGGCAAGGGCGAGAATGATGCGAGTAGATAGGGAGGGGCAGGGCTTTTGAGATCCTGACTCTGCTGCTGACCACCTCTGGAAACAGGGCTCCTCATAGTGTCTCCCTCCTGGCAAGGTAGGAAGGTTAAAGTTTGAGCCAGGTCTGGTCTATGGTAGGGGCTGAACGTCACTTGGTAGTTCATGATCTACCTTCTGCTTTTCTCTCCAGCCTCACACCCTAACATTCCCCACCCCGACCCATATAGATCTTATTTCTCAACCCATGCCTACTACTCCTGGCCCCTGGGGCCCAGAGATTCAGTCCCTGGGCACCCAACCGCCCTCACCCTCACCCCAGCTTTGGCAAACTATTACTCATCCTGCAGATCCTAATGGAACCCAGTCTTTGCTCAAAGCATCTGCCTCCACCGGAGAGAATTGGGCCCTCCTTCCCCTGTGCCACTTTGTTCCTTGAATACAATATGTTTCCATGATTTTCAGATTTTTTTTCTCACATTTTAACATCTCTGCAAAAAAGGATTGGCTTACGGTTTACAGCATTTTAGATTCAGTGTAGAACCGCCCCTCCATTCTAGTACCATTGACTGCGTGTGTCGGCACCCTGAGGGTAGAGACCATGGTGTATTTCCTTTGTGCTCCCCAGCGCCTAGACAAAGCATTCAGTCAGTGCCACCGAACAGTTAGAAGAATAAATAAACAGTTTAGCTAGGTGTCTGGTTCTGTTGAGTAGCAGGATGTCTTCCGCTATGTACTAACATTTGAAAAGTAACAACAGCAGCAACAATGTAGCACTTTCTACGGGCCAGGCACCATCATAGCCACTGAGTCGTCATGAGAGTCTGATGAGCTTGCTTCTATTTTTATCTTTATTTCATTTCACCTTTTATCTTCAGTTCACGTCATCTTCGTTTTCATCTTCGTCTCACTCCTGAAGAAACTTAGGTTAGAGAGGTTAAGTAGCATACCCAAGACCCTGTAGTGGATGATGATGGAGCTGTGATTTGAACCCAGGTAGTCCGGCTCCAGAGCCTGCAAATCTGCCTCTTCACCCTTGACCTTGTATTGCTTGTGAATGACTGGTTTAAAACACTGCAGCCAGCCAGTCTTTCCTACTGCATCATTCACTGGCTGCCTAGACAACCTGTATAATGCAGTCAAGACAGGTGCCAGATACATTTTTTGCTCATATCATTCCTCTGCCTGGAACTGTATCTGCCTTTGATTTATCATCAGTTGAAATACAGAACTGGATTCAAAGTCCATCCCATCCTATAGGGAACTCCCTTTCCTTCTAACACAGTATCTATAGCAGCCTTTGAAAACTATTTATGGACCGATTTATGTATGTACAATGTACCTGTGTCAGAGTTGATGGTGTATGGGCTTGTGTTAACCCCTTTTCACCATAGGGTACCATCTACTTGGGAGAGGGGCAAGTCTTAAATATCTTTAGGGTCCTCCAAAATGCTTTCTATTCCAGAGCCCCAGAAGGAATAAGGATGAAATAAATAGATGCTGATAGATAGAGGATAAATGATAGATGGATTTCTCATGGGAAACTACATCTGTAGTGTACAACCCACTATACTGACATTGTATTCATGTATCATTCAAAATATGTGAGTACTCGGAGTGTTCTCAAAACTGAGCTAATTACTATTACCCCTACAGCTACTAATACTAATAATAACAGCTGATAGTTATTGAGCACTTAGTTTTTCTCAGACATTGTGCTAAGCAATATATACATCATTTCTTTTAATCCCCACAACAACCCTATTATCTTCAGTTTATAAGTGATAAAACTGAAGCCTGGAGATAGTGAATATTATGTCCTACAAACACCGTGAGCACAGGACTTTGTGTTTATTCTTTTTTGTATCCACCCCACAGTTCTGGCCCTTATGAGGTCCTCAGTGAATATTTGTCAACTGAATAAACACGTGAACCAATGAGTCCGTCCATTTTCTAAATGGCGATCTGGCCCCAGAGGCATAACTGTTATACTACCCTGAATACCAACCCAATTTTATAGAGGAAGATACTTAGACTATGAGAAATAAAATCACTGTCCCAAGCCCATGCAATTGAGAAATAGCTGAAGTGAAAAGATACCCACGTCTACCCACTGTCCTTGTTAAAGTTTAACGTTTAGCCCAAATATAATTGTACCATGTGAGTTATCTCTAAGGTGGAGTTAGAATATGTCCTTTTTCATTTCTCAAATAATATGATCCCCAGGGCAGGCAACATTAGATATATACAGTATATAAACCTAAGAATTGCCCCAAATGTTGCTGATTATTATTTCGGTTTTTTGAATGGGTCCCATGATTGCTTAATGTCTGATAGAACACCCATCCTTAACTTGCAATCCTCCATTTGTCTTCTCACATCTTAAACAAGGAACAAGCCATAATTTATGCATGATAAATCAGAGTCTTTTATATGATGCAGTTTGAATTTTTTTTCCACTGTGGCTTATAAAACGTTTTTATAGGATGTTAGAGGTCAAAGAGACAGTAAAGGAATGTGTCCCAGCAAATCACTTCCTTGTCCTCCAGATACAGTGGACCCCAGGAAGATGGTCATGGGTTCTGGGAACTATTTTCAGAGAGACCTGAGTTCAAATTCCAGTTGAATCCTTATGATTTTTGTGACCTTGGTCAAGAATTTTAAGCCTGTTGAGTCTCGGTTTCCTCATTTTAAAAATTGGAATTTTAATAGTAGCCTGCATAGTTGTAAGGATTAGATATTATAGAAAAAACCCACCACACTGGTACCAAGTGGCCAGTAATTAGAGGCGAGCTATCATTTCAAAAAGCCCGAGAAAAACTCTATTTACCTTTAATAAAGCTAAAAAGAATAATCAAATGGAGGGGCGCCTGGGTAGTGTCTGCCTTCAGCTCAGGTCATGATCCCAGGATCTCAAGATCGAGCCCCACATCAGGCTCTCTGCTCAGTGGAAAGTCTGCTCCCGCCCCAGCCCCGGCCGCTTGTGTCTCTTGCTCTTTCAAATAAATAAATAATTATTTCTTTTAAAAGAACAATTTTTCCTACATTAGGTTAGAGTTATATCAACTCCTTGAAGTCATATTTTATAGCTTATTCAAGGAGAAGGGCTCCAATGGATAGTTAACCATGTCTTTGATAAATAAATGAAAACGTAACAGCAGTGACTAAAAGTCATTTGATGACATTTCTCAAAACCTGGAATACGTGGGAGCGTCCATGGCTGGCATGGCCTGTAGGTGTTCTGCGACCCCCAGCTATGGAAGAGACATGTTTCACCCCCTGCAGGGTCAGGGCTCCTCTGAATCTCCAGCGCCTGCCTCTAGCAGCCGTGGGACTGCATCTGGCTATGAACTGAGGTGGCAGCACTTCTAAGCCAAGTTCAGAGCACCAGGTGCAGCCCTCCAGTTCTTTCTCTCCTGCCTGTAAGGCTACGGGTTGGGATCTGGAAGCAAAGCCAGTAGGACTGTGCCTTAGAGCCCCGCCAATCCAGGCTGGGCGTGTAACTTGAATCAAAGATGAACGTGGGTGGTAATAAGTAAACCATCGAGCTTTCATGGATCCTTGTCCATTTTTAATTCTTATATTAATTTACCCATCCATGCAGTCATCAGCCTATATTCTCAACAAACATTTTTAACACCTATTAATTGCTAGATCCTAGTCTGTGTGTTAAGGATATAGTCATTTAAAAGGCCCCATCACCCCTACCCTCACGGGCCCAGGATCCTGCTGGAGAAACAGACAAGAAATATCTGTGATTATAACACAACATGGTGAGGGCTGTAGTAGGTAAGGGAAGTGTTACAGGAGCCCCACAGATGGACACGGATCTCCGTTTGGGCTGGAAGGGATGCTTGGTGTTTGAGCCGAGACCTGGGGGAGGAATCAGAGTTCTTATTTGTTCAACAAACGGTTGTTAGTCGGTTACCACAGCCAGCTTATAGACACTGGGGGTCTGGTGGTAAGTAAGGCAGGTAGGACAATATAAGAACACATGGAAGTGAGGAAATTAATTTCAGAGTCGTATTATGAAGCCCAGGGTACAGGGGGATGCAATAGGGATTAACTGAAAAGGGGGTACTTTAGCTGGGGTGGTGAGGGAAGGGTCCCATGAGGAGATGACCACAGATGGAGTTTACCAGGACCCAGTGGGTTGAAGGTCCTGAGGAGACACAGTAGGACACGGAGCCCTCAGGGTCGATGGGATGTGGAACAGAAATACATAGCCTTGATTTTGTGTCAATATTGCTGGGACACTCAATTTTTCTATTGCTAAATTTAATTTTTCTTTCAGTTCCTTTGCCTAAAACAGGGAGTTTAAATAGATCTCCTGTGGTGGAGGTGTATATTATTGGACATGCGTATTTTTTATTTTAGGCATTTCAGAAAGCAGTACTCTGAGAAGAGTAAGCTTTTTAAGCAGAGGCTGGAACAGGAAATTGTACTCAGTGCATTTGGAAAACCCGCAGGTCCTGAGGTTAGAAAGTTCTGGGTGTGAATCCCAGCTGCACCACACCCGAGCTGGCTGGTGTTCGGCAGACGACAACCTCCCTCTACTTGAGTTTCCTCATGAATTAGCCGGAGAAACAGGCTAATTATTATCCGGTAATAATAAGTACCCATCCCACAGGCCAGTGAGGGGACTGACATGAGATCGGGCGTGGGAGTTCTAGCATGGCGAGCGGCGCAAAGAAAACCCCGAGTCCGCACGCGGTCACCAGTGTCTGGTGTCACTGGTCCTCCTCCTCATCTGTGTCTTTATTATCATCGTCACTGTATTTATTTTGGGGGCAGGCAGGATTCCTCCTTGTCTTTGCGATAATTTTTATGAAAGATTTGCTTGCATTTAACAAATTACATTAGACTCTTGGCGTTGGTGCACCGAGCCCCAGATTCTTATCCTGGCAGTTGAGGCCCTTTTCCATTGGTTTTCAACCAGAGTGGGTTCACCTCACTTCTTATTATTATTAGTAGTAGTATTATTACACATTATTATTAACCGGCTCTCACCTCTCACCCCCAGAGTCTTTTCCTTATTAGTTACCTCCGTGCCTTTACTCAAGCGGGTCTCCACCCAACACAAAGTGTCCTCTTTCTTGACCATCATAAAATACATACTCCTTCACTTCTACTCTGTGCCAGCCACTAGGGTGGTTCCTTTTCATACACCATCCTATCAAGCCTCACCTCTGGAAAAGCAGCAGAGACGAGAGGAGGGACAGGTCCTGCCAAATCCAGGCAGGTAGGAAGTAGCGGAGGAGGAGGAGGGCGGCTGGTACTCATGCCCACCCACTCAGTCCTGCAGGACGGGACCGAAGACCTACTTCCTGCATCTTCCTGACCCAAGGTAAGGTGTGCACAGCCTCATGGGCCTCCGTCCACATTGCCATAAGTAGGAAGATTGAGCCCAGGATGGATGAACCAGGGGCAGAGGGACAAACCAGCAAAGCACTCTGAAGAGAGACTGTAGTCTCGGTGAGTCCCACCCAGTGTGAGGAACCACTGGAGGCTCGTGCCGAATCTTCTCAGCTCGGGATGGGATCCTGCCCTGGGTCCTGGTCTTGCTGAGCCATGAAGTGTAGACTCAATTCATGGGTCCAAGAGTTTTCTCCGAGCTGACTGAGTCACCCCAACCTGAAGGAGAATGTGAATTTTAGTAGATGCAGAAAGTATAGTTCAGTCGTGGAAATGTGTAGCCAAAGAAGGGCTTGTAATAGGAAGCTCTCAGGAGGTCAGATGTGAGGCAGATCAGGATACAGAGCACAAACAATTCCAGGCAAGTGACTGAGTTAGGAGGCTGGCCACAGTGCCTGCCAGGGTGGCTGGAAGGTACTGTTCCATGACACAGAAATCAGGCACACCTACCTGCTCCCCCAGAAACCAAATCCGTAAAGCCCCATCATGGCCTGACTCCCAAACAGCCTGGCCTCGTGGGAATTAGCAGCGGGGGACCCTCATGTAGTCTGGGGGCGAAGGCAAGCCTTGAGCCCAAGCAGTGATGAGGCCCTCCAGGGGATGTCCGAGGTCCACCCACAGGACTTGCTCTTTGTTACCAGCTTTGGAAACATTTTAGGAGACATAAAGGTGACAAACTAAAATCCTGCTGATCGTAAGAAGGTGAATTTGCCACGGGCCCCTAGGGATGTGGCTGGCTGATATGCAAGGTCCCCTGCTTCTAACCATCACCACTCCAGCTTCCGGCCTTCTGACAGCTGTGGTGGGCGACTGAGCAGCATATCTAAGAAGCAGATCTCCACGTCTGCATGTGAAAGGACAAAGGTGTTTGCTTCCTGCCAAGAGAACTGCACAGACTCCTGGAGAAGGGAGAATGCTGTAAAGCTTCAAGAGCCAAGGTTGGGCTCTGTCCCTTCCTTTGGAAGTAGCTGACCTGCCGGGTCCCTGCCTGACAGCAGGGACTCAGCAAGTACCATTGAAGGGATGGAGAGTTCATGAACATGGGGGAAAAAAGAAACTGTACTCCGTTAAAAAGAAAAAAAAAGGAAAAGAAAAGAAAGGAAAAATGTAACTTTTAAAGATGTCAGCTCCAAGGTGTTTGGTGCATGAGCCCACCTGCCGTTCTGGGCCCTCTTCTAGGCACTTAAAGAAATCATCTCCTTTGACTCCAGCTTTACGGCGTGCAATTTATTACCCCGACTTTGCAGACCAGGAAACTGAAGAAGTGAGAAGTGTGGTCATGGCCTGGGGTCCTACTGATTATTTGAGGACGGGGATGAACTCGCTACCACCGTTTATTGGAAGCTTCCATGAGCCTGATACTGTGTTTTGTATGCAGTATCCATTTCATACGCCACATCCCCCCAGTCACCCTGCAAGGGAGGTGTTACAGTGACCCCTTTTGTAGATGAGGAGACTAAGGCTCGGTCTCACGGTGCATGTTCGGCGAGCGCAGGCACAAAATGATTTCGAGGCCTGGATCCCCGGCGTTAGTCTGGGCTGGGTTCTCTGAGCATGAGAATTTTGGCCTTGGGGGCTGGTGCTAAGACGCCTGAGCCAGCAAGGGACCCACACCTTTGGACCAGGGGAACCTCTCTCTCCACTACACAACCTCTCTCTCCACTACACAAGGTGTCCAGGCTCTGAATCTGGTGTACAAGCTCTGATACAGAGAGGGAGTCAGTGCGGAGCCACCTACCTCGGCCCGAACCTTTCCATCGCTTCTTGGCCTCTGTGCTGCTTACCAGAACTTCAGGAGCAAACCGGAGAAAGAACAACCAGGACATGGGGCCCAGACCTCTTTTTCCTTTCCTTCTGCAAATGACATGAGTAAAGCCCTGTCCACCGGCTCTCGGTCACTCCCTTCCTGAACAAGAAGTGAACTACTTCATTTTATGTCTGGGAAAGAAAGACCCAGGGAGGACTGACTGATTGATTTTTAAGGCTAGGGAACTCAGCTGTATCATTTCTAATTGTTTCTCTTCATTCTCAGAATGCAAGCACTAGGATTTACCCCCACCCCTATACCAGTCAAAGGCATCCCCCATGAGTTCCCCTGTCACCCTGTACTTGCCTCTTGGGGCACCTAAGACACCACGTTGCTGGTTCTCATGCAGGGTTCCCCACGAGACCTTGAACTCAGAAGGGGTGGGGGCCATGTCTGTTTCAGCATTGTGCAGTACCGTGCTTAAAACATGGGAATTATTCAATGGATAATTTTGTTGAATGAAGACATGCGTTTATACACTGGCCATAGCAATATTCCCCGAGGGTATGTCCTTACAATGGCATGGTTCCCCCAGATGCAAGTCTTTGTTCTGGGCTGGGATAGAGGGAATCAATCCGTCTGGGTCCTTTTCTGCACCTGTCCCATGTTCCAGGGGGAGAGGAATCTAAGTTAGAGCCGTCTTGATTCAGCTGAAAGAGTCAGGCCTGGGTTCAAATGGTAACTCTTTCCTCTCCTAACTAGGTAGTGTTGGGCCAGTTACAGAGTCCTCTCAAATACAGAATGACATTCTACAATAAGAGAACGTGACTATTCTTTTTTTTTTTTTTAAAGATTTTATTTTATTTATTTGAGAGAGAGAGACAGTGAGAGAGAGCACGAGCGAGGAGAAGGTCAGAGAGCGAAGCAGACTCCCCATGGAGCTGGGAGCCTGATGTGGGACTCGATCCCAGGACTCCAGGATCACGCCCTGAGCTGAAGGCAGTCGTCCAACCAACTGCGCCACCCAGGCGTCCCGAGAACGTGACTATTCTTAAAGAAACAAAACCCAAGCAAATAAACAAAAACCCAGTACTTACATAATGTTGAGTAGGTGCCAGCCACTATTTTAAGTATAGGGAATATCATAATAAACTGAATACTCATACCTCCAGGAGGTCTAGGTACTCTGGTGGCACTGATTTTACAGACGAGTAAACAGGAGCATAGGAAGGCTATACACTTGCCAACATCACATTCCTGGTAAGTGGCAAAGTCAGGATTTGCATCCAGGCAGTCTTGGTCCATTGTCCTTATTCTTAACCTCCACAGTTAAGATGATACCAATGATACTGGAAGAGCCCACATTTAGGGTTTAGAAGGTCCTTGAGGGTGCTGATTTCAGATCTGCTGCTTCCTGGATGTGACTTTGGGCAGATGGCTTAGCCTCTCTGGGCTATGTAACATCCTCGTTTTATCCTAGGGATAATAAAACAAGATAATGAATGAGATAATAAATTAGATAGAGCTTCAAAAGCTATAAAGCTCTTTGCACGTGTAAGTATGAAGTGGTTATTAACTGTTGGATGCCAGAGAGCCTTGAATGATAAAATGATGTGCTCGCTTTATAGGCTGCAGGCTGTGAAAGCATATTGGGAACTTTGCATCAAAAATTTTTTATTGGGATGGAGGGATGGATGGGTGGAAGGAAGGGAAGAAGGAAGGAAAGAGTTAATCAGTGTTTTGGAAGACAGAGTTCAAGTAGAAGACCCTTATAGAAGTAAATATTTAAGAAGCAATATATTATCATGCTCTTGGATTTAGGAATTAGACCATCGGGTGGGAGTAGGGGTCCAATCTCAGAACTTGCACCTTCTGGCTCTTTGAACTGTAACTTTCCCTGTCTGTGCCTCAGTGTCCTCCTCTGTCAAATGAATGAGAATAAAGACTTCCTTGTTGGCTTGTAATGATAATTAAATTTGATTCTATAAGAAAAGCATTGTGCTTGCAAAAGACGCTCCAAAGCATCTGACCCCCATCCACTCTGGCCTGGTCCCTTGATGTTTCCCCCAGTATCCACATGATACAAAATTGCTAGCTGCCTACATTGGGGAATTAATTTCCTAAAGTAGGGAGAGGGCATCCAGAGTAAACACTCTGCATTTTCATCCTGTTGCTTACCTGCTTGCAGGTGCAAGCGGGGAGGGAGGGGAACGTTCCCTTCAGCAGGGGTCTTTGTTCTGCTGCAATTAAAGGCGCCTCACTAATCCTTCTGCTTCCCAGATGCTCTGGGAGCGGCTATATTTTTAGCTCATCTCTTTTATATGCTTCACTCCAAAGACATCTTATTATTCATTTCAAAACTTGACAACTCCTATCACTTTGTCCCGCCGTTCCATTCTCATACACAAAGGGAGCACGAAATATAGCAGTCTCCAGCCAAGTTTTGCTTCTGCTTGCTTGAGTGCTGAGCGGCAAGGCTCTCTGCTGGCCCCATTACGCATGGACCAGGCCGGGACATCTGCTGCGTGTCCTGAGCTCTCCCACTGGTGCTCATCTGCCCCAGAGTGTAGACCGTGCAGGGATGTGTGTGTGTGCTTGCCCTCCAGGGTGCCGCAGACCCTGCCGTCCAGACGCAACCCAGCGGCCCCAGTGCAGTCCCGGGACCAGACTGAAGAGTAGGCAGCGGCGAATAACAGCAAGGATGAGCAAACCCAGCATTAAGCTGTTGACTCAACAAACGTTAATGAAGCCTTGACTGTGCACCAGGATGTGTGCTAGGAGATGGCACACACTCTGCTTGAACAGAGGAGAGATCCCCTGGTGGGAGGCGCTCTGAATGGCTTGGAAGTAACAGATCACATTTAGGAAGCACTTGCTGTGTTCTGGGCACCAAGCTGAGCATTCATGGAGTTCTCACGACTGCTGTGGGAAGGGGAGACGGTTGTTCCCAATACACAGGAGAGAAAGCAGAGGCACAGAAAGGGCTGCAGCCTGTGAATCAAGAGGCCAGGCTTTGAGCGCTGGCCCCCGAGCCTGTGTTCCTAATAAACACTCTCCTGTATGGGCTCTCCCCGATCTCTACCCAGTCTGCCTCCAGTTCCAGCATCAGAGTACAGGAGTGGGCGTGCATCACCCACTTAGCCCAGGGCCTCGGCCCCACACTGTAGGGAGAGATTGTGATCACCTGTACAGTGTCCAGATGCGAACACCCAAGGACCACAAAGTACCAAACACAGACTGTACTCAGTAACTCTGGAGAGCAGAGCTGAGAGCTCCCTTCCAATTTACCCAGGGGTGACTGGGCATTTTCTTCAAAGATTTTATTTAGAGAGCACGTGTAAGTGGGCTTAGGGCATAAGGAGAGGGAGAGAGAGAATCCCAAGCAGACTCCGCACCGAAGCCCGATGCAGGGCTCGATCCCACAACCTTGAGATCATGACCTGAGGCAGAATCGAGAGCAGGACCCTTAACTGATTGAACCACATGGGTGCCCTATGACTGGGCATTTTAAAGGGAGAATCAGGGAGGGGAAATAGGAGAGGTTTCCTGGAGTCAGATCAGAGTAAACTTGGAAAAATTGCAAAAAGAGGGGAGAGGAGCTGTCGGAGCACAGGAAACCTATCTGGATTGGTAGGCTGGTGCTTTACCCAAGCTTAGGCTCCTACCCTCCCGCAGCTGCTGGGAGCCGGCGGCCCTATCTTCAGGTGCTGGCTGGAACAAAGAGTAAATTCTTTTGGTAGCCTCAAGTTTTCTCAGGCAGGTACTTCAAGCGGGGCCATCCTTGGGATCCAGCCCTGAGCTGTCTGAAACGACAGGCAACCACATTTTATTGTGATTCACATTACTGCGCTGTACAGCTCCTGTGTTTTTTACAAAGTGGAGCTCTGCAGCGACCCTGCATCAAGCAAGGCTATCGGCATCATTTTTCCCAACAGCATTTGCTCCTTATGTGTCTCTTTGTCATGTTTTGGTCATTCTCGTCATATTTCAGGCCTTTCTATTATATTTGTTATGGTGATCTGGGATCTCGGATACGTGATGGTACTATTGTCCCTGTTTTGGGGTGCCACTCACCGTGCCCACGTCAGGTGGAAAACTTCATCAGTACGGTGTGTGTTCTGCCTGCTCCACCAACCCCCCCACCCTGTCGGTCTCCCTCTCCTTGGGCCTCCTTTTTCCCTGAGACTCAACAGTACTGAACCTGGGCCAATTATTAATCCTCCCAATGGCTTAAGTGTATGTGTGAAAGGAAGAGCTGTGTGTCTCTCACTGTAAAGAGAAGCTAGGAGCGACTAAGCTTCGTGAGGAAGGCGTGAAATCTGAGACAGGCCGAAAGCGAGGCCTCTGGTATTGGTTAGCCAAGCCGTAAAAGCGAAGGAAAAGTTCCTGCAGGAAACTGAGAGCGCTGCTCCAGGGGACACACGGATGTTAAGAAAGTGGAACAGCCTTACTGCCGACGTGGAGAGTGTGTGAGCGGCCGGGATAGAAGAGCAAACCAGCCACCACATTCCCTTAAGGCAAGCCTGTCCCGGAGCAAGGTCCGAGCCCTCCTCCATTCTGTGAAGGCTGAGGGGGGTGAAGAAGCTGCAGAAGGAAGGTTGGAAGCAGCAGAGGTGGGTTCGTGAGGTTTAGGGAAAGAAGCCGCCTCCATAACGTAGAAGGACAAGGTGAAGCAGCCAGCGCCCGTGTAGACGCCACAGCAGGTGATCCGGAAGCTCCAGCTCGGATCATTTGTGAAGGTGGATGCACTGAACAACAGATGTTCAGTGTAGACGGAGCAGCCTTCTGTCGGGGAAGATGCCGTGTGAGACGTGCACAGCTGTAGTCAGCGCCTGGCCTCAAAGCCTCAAAGGCCAGGCTGACTCGCGTGGGTGGGCCTCATGCACCTCATGACTTTATGTTAAAGCTGGTGCCCATTTGCCATTCATAAAGCCCCAGGACCCTCAAGAAATTTGCTAAATCTATACTTTTGTGATCTGTAAATGGAGCAACAAAGCCTGGATGATAGCATATCAGTTCATAACCTAATTTAAAAAATATTTTAAGCCTCCTGTTGAGACCTCCTCAGAAAAAAAGATTCCTTTCAAAATATTCCTGCTCACTGATAGTACATCTGGTCACCCAAGAGCCCTGATGGAGACGGACAAGGTAAGTGTTCAAATGCCTCTGACACATCATCTGTTCTGCAGCCCATGGATCATGGAGTCATTCTGACCTTCTGATTAAGAAATTCAGTTCATGGGGCACCTGGGTGGCTCAGTGGGTTAAGTCTCTGCCTTTAGCTCAAGTCATGATCCTAGGGTCCTGGGATCGAGCCCCATATCGGGCTCTCTGCTCAGCGGGGGGCCTGCTCCCCTCCTCATTCTCTGCCTGCCTCTCTGCCTACTTGTGATTTCTGTCTATCAAATAAATAAAATCTTTAAAAAAAAAAAAAAGAAAGAAAGAAAGAAAGAAATTCAGTTCATCAGGCTGTCACTGCCATAGTGATTCCTCTGGTGGCTCTGGGCAAAGTGAAATAAAAACCTTCCAGAAAGGATTCACCATCCTAGAACATCCGTGATTCATGGGAGGAGGTCAGGATAGCAATATGAGCAGGAGTTTGGAAGAAGTTGGTTCCAGCCCTCCTGGGTGACTCAGAGGGGTCAGGACGTCAGGGAGGAAGTGACTGCAGATGGGGCGGAAGGAACAAGAGAACGGGAAGCGGAGGCTGAAGGTGGGACTGCTCAGCCGCCCTCTCAGGGTAAAACTTGAGGGGGAGCAGTTGCTTCTCACAGATGAACAAAGAAGGTGGTTTCCTGGGAGGGAATCTACTCCCGGTGAAGAGGCCGTGAAGGTGGTTGAAATGACACCAGAGGATTCGCAACATCACAGAAGCTTGGTTCATGTAGCAGCAGCAGGGTCTCAGAGAACTGACTCCTATTTTGAAGGAAGTTCTACTGTGGGTAAAATGCTATCAAACGGCATCGCGTGCTACAGAGAAATCGCTCGTGGAAGGAAGAGTCCGTCGATGCAGCCGGCTTGCCGGTGGTCTAATTCTAAGGAACAGCCGCAGCCACTCCCGCCTTCAGCCATCACCACCCTGATCAGTCGGCAGCCATCGGCATCGAGGCAGGACCTTCCCCCAGTGAAAAGATTGTGACTCGCTGAAAGCTCAGGTGATGGTTAATATGCTTTAGCAATAAAGTCCTTTTTAATGAAGGTATGTGCATTGTCCTTTTAGACATTCTGTTATCGCACACTTAATAGTTCGCTATATAACTTTTATATGCCCTGGGAAGCCAAAATTCATTTGACTTGCTTTATTGTGTAAATCGCCTTATTGTGGTGGTCTGGAACGGAACCTGCACTATCTCCTAGATATGTATGTTAGTGTTCAAGTCTCTTAGGCGAAGGTTGAAGCTTTGCCAAGAAGAGGCCACGTCAGGGGAACCTGGCTGGTGTTTGGTGAGGAAGACTGTCGTTGGTGCGTGTCACTTTCTGTCACTGGTCTGTGTGATCCCTGTGCCCGCTCTGCTGGGCGGGCAAGCCACTGGCATTTAGTCAGGTTCATGAATGGGCACCCAGAGAAGTTAAAGCTAGGTGTGTCAATATTAGGTTGTTGCAAACGGGCATCACAGCTGTTCTGCACACAGGGACAGCAGACGAGAGGCTCGGGAGGCGGTCGGGAGGGGGAGCTAACCCAGCTGGGAAAGGTAAGCTGTGGGGCATCCCAGGAGCAAGGGCTTTAGTACCACATCCCTGAGTCTTAGTTGAATCCTCAAAAGGACACGATGAACCTCTACAATTGTGCCCTGGTCTGTCTGCCCTTTGCATTTCACTGGGAAGTTGCTCTAGAAAACATGCACAAAAGGGAGATACAGAAGACCTCACACCCAAACCTCTGAACACCCGGCCTTAGAACCCCTCACCATCTTTTGAGGTTCCCTGATTTTGCTCTGGCATTTGTGCCTTGGAATGTGCTCCCCTTGCTACCTTGTAACTCCACATCTTTTGTGAATTTGCCCTCATGCCTCCTCCTCCTGGCAGCCTGCCCTCATTGCATGCTTCCTTAGTATCTCCCTCCCTCTGAGAGTGTGCCACACCCCACACGATCGTCTTCAGCACCTGGCTGTACCCTCCAGACCACGTGTTCCGGCAGGACAGGGACTGCCTGGCCGTGTATGTGCATTTCCTAGGCCCCGTGCCTCCATGGGCCCAGCGCACCATAGGCCTTCAGTGACTGCTCTCAGAAAGGACAATGGGGGCAGGAATCCAGATGGCTCAGCTCTGTGCCCAGCCTGCTTTTTGGCCCTCCCAGATCCCCTGTCCTTGACACCTGCCAAGCACCCGACAGGTCCCCCTGCAGTGTTCCCAGTGGCCCTCTGAGACAGCAGCTCACAAATGAAGCCCCCAAGGTCTAGTGCAGGAGTAGGACTTCCCTAGGGTCATGCAGGAGAGGAAAGAGGCAGAGCCAGAGAATGATCTAGAATCTGCCACTGACATACACACACCATGCTGTAGATGACAGAAAAATGCCGCGGTTTCCCAAAGCTACCAACATGGCTAAGGGAACAAAGGCACATCACCATGACCACTGCCCCCACTAGCACTGTCATTCAGTGTTTCATACAGCCAAATCCCCATCCTCTGGTGCCAGGGAGATTTGAGTGAACTTCTGTGAGCCATGCGTTATGGGCCAGGGAGCAGGGATTGTGGGGGGAGGCTGGTGCAAGGGGCCCATCTGTGGCCCTTAGACATTCTGCCAGACCATGTCCAGTCCAGAAAGCCCAGGGCAGCAAGTGGTTGACCAGGTAGAGTCACAGTCTTGCCAGGGCCCTGTTCATGGTCCCTGCCCGATGGCTGCCAGCTGGGGGAGTCTGCTTGGCTTGCTGTCCTCCCTGAGCCTGAAGGAGGACTCAGTCTGCAACTGGCCGATGGCTGAAATTCACAGCAGAGTTGAGTAGAAAGGAGCTGACAGTTCTGGACACCCCAGCTTTTTTAAAGTGGCCTTCGGGGTCCTGCATCCCTTCACCCCTGCCTACTTTTCTTGTGCTTTTGCTCTCTGTCTCATACTTTCCAGCCTATTGATCCCAAACTGATCACAGTTCCCTCCCCATCACATGCCGTTTTATGGCTTCATATCTCTTTGTTATCCATCAGGACGGAACATCATAATACCAATCACCGCCCCCACCCCGGTCACTAATTTTTACCTAGTCAGGCTCCTACTAATCATTGTCAACTCAGGCCAATTCCGACCCTGTTCTTATTCCATGACGGCATGGACACACTACTCCCTCATTCATTCCGCAGATCATCCCTGAGCCCCCCAGTAAGTATCAGACACTTTGCTCAGTGCTGGGGATGCATGGGTGAGCCGGGAACTGACACGGGGACTGCTCTCCTAGTCTTCACTGTCTAAGGGAGATGTCTTAGGTATATCCCATTAACCAGGTAATCCTGAAAGTGAAGGGGTTATTCTAGACCGTGGTATTATGGGTTAAGAAGAAAGGGAGTGTGTTTTTGTTTTTGTTTTTTTAAACATTAAATAAAGACACCTGACTCCCTGTCTTGCCAGAGACGAGGAGCTCCTCAAGGGCAAGGATCTTACCAGCTCTATCATTATGTCCCCAGCACCCAACACAGCACCTGACACAGTTTCTGGCTCCAGGGAGATGCCCATTGCTGGAATTGAGTCATGGAGATGAGTCAGAGCTGGGCCAGCAGCTCGTGGTATGTGATGCAGGAAGCACTGAGTCACGGAGCCAGGGCTCCCTACATCCACTCTCACTTGTGTGCAGCTGTCTCCAAGTCTAGCACACAGACACGTGCCAGAAGGCAGGGGAAGAAAGGAGAAGTGAGCTGAGAGCCGGGCAGAACCCGATGCTCACAGCTCTTAAGGAGACACCTGAGGGACTAAAAGGAGCATGAGCTTGGCCATCCCACCGACTTCTTGGCCAGCTCTGAACCTCACCGTCAATTGCACCCTGATTGGGCAAGTTGCTTCATCCCTCTGAGCCCCAGTTTTCTCATCTCAGCAGGAAAATGACAGAGCCAAGGGTTAGAAATGTATTAATTCATGTCAATTTCCCCCCTAAAATTTTAAGGTGTGTTGAAGGAGCCGGCTGCCGGGGTGGTGCCCGGTGCATTTCCAGTGAAGGGGGCAATTTCGTACTAATTTCTTTTCCTGACAGCTCATTCTCCAAGGCAACAGCCTAACAAGTCAGGGGACCAATTAGTGTTAGAGAACCAACTGATCCTGGTACTCAGGGAGCTCAGCCCACCACCTCAGTAGTTTGGCGGTGTATTTCGGGAGATGCTGCACAGTACCTTCTCATAATGGGGAAATAATTAGACAGGTGCTGCTGTAAGTTGCACAGCGGTGCCCTACCCTCAGCTCCTGTTTTAAGTAGCAAGGCCTCTCAGCAACAGGAGACCTGAAGGGCTCGCTCTCCTGCCTAGAAAAGCATGAGCAAAGCTAACAGGAACCAGGCCTGCCCCCTCATTCTACAGATGGGAAAAGGAAGGCTTACGGAGGGAGCAGATGGGGCTGGACACCGAAGATTTTGTTGTTTCACCCCTGTATTCTCTTGGCAAGCCCCTCAGACACAACGGTGTGGAGAAGGCTGGCTGTATTCCTTTCCTAGGGCAGCTGCAACAAATAACCATAGCTGAGAGGCTTATGCAACAGAAATGAATTGTCTCATTGCTCAAGAGTCTGCAAGTCCAAGATCAAGATTTTGACAAGGTGGATTCCTTATGAGGACTCTGGCAGAGGATCCAACCCAGGCGCATCTTCTTATCTAGCTTCTGGTGGTTTGCTAACAATCTTTGGTGTCCCCTGGCTTTTAGTCACATCACCCCAATCTCTGACGTCATCCTTTCAGGGTCTTCCTCCCATGCACGTGTTCAGATTTCCCCTTTTCCCACTGCTCAGCCGGATTGAATCAGAGGCACACCATTCTAATATTACCTAATTTTAGGTAATTACACCTGTAGGGGGTGCCTGGGTGGCACAGTCAGTTAAGTGTCATGCCTGAGGTCATGATCTTGGGGTCCTGGGATTGAGCCCCATGTTGGGCTCTGTGCTCAGCGGGGAGTCTATTTCTCCCTTTCCCTCTGTCTCCTCCCCCCTGCTCATGCTTTCTCTTTCTCAAATAAAGAAATAAAAATCTTTTTAAAAAATGAATGTAATTATGCCTGTAATAACACCATTTCCCTGTAAAGCCACATTCTGCAGTCCCAAAGTTTAGGACTTAACCATAAATTCTGGGAGGACACCGTTCAGCATGTAAGAATGACAAGCAAGTTGGATCACAGAATCTTGGAGCTGGAGAGGAAGCACCGTTTCTGAAGTATCACTCGGCACTGGTTTGGGATACTAGGAATTTCAGCAGAATGATCTATTTTCGTTCTCTCACCCAGTCTAATGGCGTTCTGGATGAGCGTGCCGCGGTTCAGAGAAGCGAGGTGATCTGGCCCAGTTGGCACAAACAGTCCATGACAGATCTAGATTTCAGAGGCCGACCTGGGGCTGTCCAAACTCATGTGTTGCTTCAGCACCCGAGTGTCTTTGTAAAATGGATCTTAGAAACCATAGGCTTCACCACCACCACCAGTTACCACCTCCACTTGCAAACCAAGGTGCCAGGACCTGAGATCCAGCTGTCTCACTCCAAATCCAGTGTTCTTTCCATTGGCTGCACTGTATTTAGTCAATGCCCTTTTTGTAAGTTTCTGTCTGGCACGCAGGACTTCATTGTGACCAAAGCAGAGGTTAATTTCAGATTGGTTATAACACAAAAAGTAATTTTCCATTAAATATAATGACCTCGTTTCTGCAGTGACTTGTAGCAAAACATGCTGTTTCATTTCCATTCATCCGCCCTCATTTACCTACTTGCTACGATAATTTTACACCATAAGCTAAAATGTTGAAATCATTGGTTATATTACTAAACACCTACAATGGTTATTAGGCTTCTTCATGCAGAAAGAAACAGAAATAAAAATAAGAATTTTAAAAGAATGAGAATATGAGCAGTTAAAGTACTTTCAAAGCTGTATTCAGTGCACAGAGGCTGTGGGGCCTGGAGCCATACCTAGCAGTAATCTAGGGTTGGTCTGCCTTATCTGCAGTGAGACCTGGGGTTAGTTATGTTGGGTCTGTTATCAAAGGAACGAGACTGAGACAAAGTGAAACTTATGCAAAGCCTTATTCTATGCCAAGCATTGGAAGTTAGACTGACCGGCCAGGGGAGCGAGATTGAGACAAAGTGAAAGTTATGTAAAGCTTTATTCTATGCCAAGCATTAGAAGTCAGACGGACTGGCCAGGGCCATCTCAAAGAGAGCGGCCCCCCTTGGTCTTACAGGCTAGTTTTTATAGGGCACAACCACAGACCTCTACGTATGTGGCTTTGGCTGACTGGATGTCTTTTACCTGTCTGGCCTTATTTTAGGTGTGTGTTGTAGCAACAGTTACCTGGAACCGATATCACTAACTGCTGAGGCATTTATTTAACCACAAAATGGCTACCTAGGCAACATGGAGTCACTCTGGCTAAGCAGGGCCAGGCAGTCCCTAGGGGTTTAACAGGTTTTAACGTGGAATTGGCCCCAACAAGTTACACAATCTCTCTGTGTCTCAGTGACTTCAGCAGCAAATGGGAAGAAATGATATGGAAGGTAGTTGTACGGAGTGGAGTAAAGGAAACTTGCTTACATAGGGTGCCCCGGCACGGTGCCTAGCACAGAGAAAGCACTCAGAATGGAACCTTTTCTCTTTAATATAATGAAAATAAAATCTGAATTCTTATGCATACTCTTCTAAGTTTTTTTTTTCCCCCAGAGTTTCAGAAGTATAAATTGTGCCCATATTTCTCCAACCGGAACTTTTAAGAGTGTTGTTGTTAAAAATGGAGGTAGTGGCTGGTGTTTGTTGATGCTGGCCATGGCAATTCAGGGAGCAGAGGGAGCTGACTTGTTGACGTGGGTAACTGGTGGTGGGGGTGGTGGTACATACGGCTTCTGAGATCCATTTTACAAAGACACTTTGGTGTTGAAGCAACACAGGATTTTGGACAGCCATAGGTCAGCCTCAGAAATCTCGAACTGTAAGTACTTCAGAGCACGCTAAAAGACCTCTTCTGTTTTGGACCCGTGGTTGTTTGGGCGGACTTGATAGAAGCGTTTTGTCTGCAGCCTACTTTAAGTGAAGCTCTTGAAATGATCAGTGCCTTAGTTTCTCCTGTTCTCAGAGAAAGGGAGAGAGAGTGGGAGGGAGAGAAAGAGGCACGCTAGGATCTTGTCACGCTAGGATCTAGGTCTCCGACATCCCATCATGAAAACGTTCAAGCAAAAAGAATATTTCACCTTTTGCCATATTTGCTCTTTTGGACCCTCTCCCTAGAGAGGTTAGAGAGCAACAGATGACTAGATAGCTAGATAATGAGTCACCACAGTATAGGTGTGCTCCTGGACCCTTTAGGCAAACGGTGGTAGGAGTCTGGTTTTAAAGTCTTGTATTCATATTGACATTTCCAAATTCACATTTAAAATTATCAGGTTATTTCCTAACTTTTCTATTTGTATCTCCTTTTTCTTTCACTGAAAGGCTTGCTTTCTAGTAATAGTGTTTTTCTGTATTTGTTTTATCCTAATACGTGCCCAAAGCAAATTCAAAATTGCACTTCTAGTATTAAGGACTACTATTAACCAGGCAGAGACTTGAGTGTCGGTGAGACTTGCTTAAAACCCAAGTATGAAGAGTCTGCCATCTACCCGATAAACCGTTAGATACTTCAAGTGCTCTTCCTCATTTCCTCCCTATGAAGGAGTGAGCATTCCCATTTTACAGGTGAAGAAACTGAAGCTCAGGGAGGTAGGGTGACCTGCCCATGGCCACGAAGCCAAGATTCAGATTCCCACCCTCACCCTACATGCCTTTTGGAAATGGGAACAGGGGCAGCACAATGTGCAAACCACGTCTTTAGCGGACGAGGAGACCCTTCCCTTCCACACGTACCCCTCGGCTGGCTTTTGAGAGCCCAGACCGTTCCTTCGTCATTCCAGAGTGCCTGGTCCCAAAGGGCTTTGGGGGACGAATGTGGATTGACTAACAGAGGACAGCAAGTCTAAGGCGCCACCAATGGTAACTATGGGGAAGCCCCATCTTTAGTCATGGGATGCTGGAATCTGGTGGAACTTCAGGGTCAGGAAACTCGTGTTTCACACGGAAGCCAGTTTTCCTGTTTCAGGTGGTTTTCATGTCTCTGGAGCGGAAATCTATGTTGTCGCTTTGGTGATTGCTAATTAATGAGGCACACCTGGCTCCACTTTGCCTGATAGACAAATTTAGGCCCAAATCATGGGTCTAGGATGCTCTCAGCTGGTTAACTAGCTCATCTCCCTATATTTAGGCAAGGACTTTACTCACATCTTTCTGGAGCCACATGTTTATTTTTTGAAGGTGTGTGTGTGTGCGCTAGTTTTTATTTAAATTCCAGTTAGTTAACATACTGTATGATCTTAGTTACAGGCGTACCTTATGGCGATTCAACACTTCCACGCGGCACCTGGGGCTCATCACAGCAAATGCCCCCCTTAATCCCCATCACCTATTTAAACCACCCCCCAGCCACCGACCTCCCATCTGGAAACCACCCGTTCGTTCTCTACAGTTAAGAGTCTGTGTCTTGGTTTGCCTCTGTCTCTTTTATTCCCCTTTGCTCATTTGTTTTGTTTCTTAAATTCACACCTGAGTGAAATCATAGGGTCTTTGTCTTCCTCCGACTAACTGACTTCACCCTAGCATTTATCCACATTGTTGCGAACGGCAAGATTTCATTCTTTTTACGGCTGAGTAATAGTCCATTGTTTATAGACCGTACCTTCTCTTCCCATTCATCAAGGAATGACCCTTGAGCGGCTTCCATAATCTGGCTGTCGTGGCTAATGCCGAGCTGCGTGTTTATCACATACGTTATGAGAGCTCCTAAGAAGCTGTGTGTCACAGCTGTTGTGCTGTTTTAAAATTTTTTTTAAAAACTAATTAAAGAAGTGTCCAGAGCAAAATAGGACATAAGTACTTACGGAAAACCACCTACTCATTTTTTTTTTTTTTTAGATTTTATTTATTTATTTGACAGAGAGAAATCACAAGTAGATGGAGAGGCAGGCAGAGAGAGAGAAGGGAAGCAGGCTCCCTGCTGAGCAGAGAGCCCGATGTGGGACTCGATCCCAGGACCCTGAGATATGACCTGAGCCGAAGGCAGCGACTTAACCCACTGAGCCACCCAGGCGCCCCCCACCTCCTCATTTTAACAGCTAAGGAAGGAAAGCCTTGGTGAGGAAGACAGTCCTAGAGCCATTTCGTTGGAGTGGGGGGCTCAGGGAGAGAACTTGGACTCGGGATCCATCCTGCTGACGGACTCATTCATTCAAATGATTCATTTAACACTATGTGCCGACAGGCTCATAGAGACAGGAAGTAGAAGGTGGTTGCCAGGGGCTGGGGGAGGAGAGAAGTCGGGTAGTGTTTAATGGTACAAACGGTCCGCTTGGGAAGTCTAGAGATGGATAGGACGGTGCCGTGCATTGGGACTATACTGAATGCGAAGAACCGGACACTTAAAAATGATTGCAACGGTCAATTGATGTTATGTCTGCTTCACCACCATAAAGAGTATACATGTACTGCTTGCTTGCTGTGTGTGAGGCACTGTGTTCGATGCTCAGAATAAGGAGAGGGAAAGAAGATACTGTTTCCGCTACCACGGAGCCGTTAGGTGTGTGTTTCCGTATCCAGATGACACATGCCACGACTGCCCCCCATGGAAAAGTCCAGGAAGCCAAGAGGACTTAGAGCCTAGGAAGCGGGTCCACACTGCGAAGTCAGGGAAGCTTTAGAGGAGAACAGATTTATCTATGCTGAGGTGTGAAGGAGGGGAAGGAGTCGAGCCCTGTAGGCGGACGGAGGGGCCGGTGCACAACTTTGAGGCGGGAGGGTGGTGCTTGCGAGAGTCTGCGTGATGGGCAGGGTGATGGGAAGCAAGGGGGGCTGCGGTGAGAGAGACCCTGGGGAGGTAGACCAAAGCCCTGGCAAAGATTTTGTCCTTTATCTCAAGAGCCATGGGCAACCTTTGATGTGGTTTCAGTTCGAGGCAGCCTTGATCAAATTTGCCAATTTTCTCTCAGCCCCTTCATCTGTGGTGGGACGATTAGAGCAGAAAGCAGCAGAAGAGGACAGCTGGGGACAGAGGCTACTGCCCTGATCGAGGCTGGAAGTAGCAGCCGCGACCTGGTTCTGATAGTGGAGAGGGAGAGGAATGGACAGAGTGGACGGTATTGGGGATGTGCTTGACAAGTCGTGGCTGTGGGGCAGAGCCCGGTGGGCTCAGGATGACTATAGAAACGTACAGATGGCATTGCACGCATTGCTCCCTGAGTCCAAGTCAGAAAGAAGCATCTTACGTTCTGTCTTCATTTTAATACTTATTAATATTTCATTACATACCGAATGCTTTGTATTTATGTAATTGGTATAATTTTTTTAAATTAATATAAATAAGCAAAAAGTCAGATTCTAAAATTCACTGTAGTAATTCCACCACTCGAGACAACACTCGTGAAGATGGTGCTGGACGTACTTCTAGACTTTTTTTTTTTTTTTAAAGATTTTATTTATTTATTTGACAGAGAGAGATCACAGTAGGCAGAGAGGCAGGCAGAGAGAGAGAGGAGGAAGCAGGCTCCCTGCCGAGCAGAGAGCATGATGCGGGACTCAATCCCAGGACCCTGAGATCATGACCTGAGCCCAAGGCAGCGGCTTAACCCACTGAGCCACCCAGGCGCCCCTACTTCTAGACTTTTTATACACATACGTAGATATGCATATTTTTTCCAAAAATAGTATCATGTCAAACATACTTTTTTGTAATTTTTTTTAATTCAGTGGGATGTTGTGAGTATATTTCCATGCCGAAAATGCATACATTCCCCAGATGATTTCCACTGACCGCGTATTACTTCATCGTTCAGCACAAAGCAGCTCCCATGACCAGTCAGCGCTCAGCGTTTCAAGTATTTCTAATTTTTCACAATTTGAACAGCCCTTCAGGGAATATCTTGTGTCCAAGCCTTTGCCCTACACATGTCTTACGTTATTTACAGATAATTGAATCCCTAGGAGAAGAATCACGGGTCAAAGTTTATGCATGTCTTTAAGGCTTTGAAATATACAGCCATTCTGCCCTCCAGAAAAGTTGCACCAAATCACACTCCCACAAATAATAAAAATAACCATAATGGCCAACATCTACACAGCCCTTACTACATGCCTCGCACTGTTGCAAGCCCTTTCCATCTCCTAAGTCATCAATCCTCCTAACAGGACTGAGAGAGTTATTATTATGACTCCCATTGAACACTTACAAAACCAGTGTTTCCTACACTCCTGTCTACACTGGGAATTACCTTTTTTTTTTTTCCCCCATTCTAGTGAGGAGGATATGACATCTCATTTATATCTGGTATGTTTTATATGAATTAATTTAATATTTCCAACAACCTTTAAGTTTCTCTGTCGTTCTTCATATCCTATGAAAAAAAGAAAATAAGGCCCGGAAAGTCAGAATGAGCTGCCCAGAGCTTCCCAACTGGGAAATGATAATGCTTAGATTCTGGCTCCAGAGTTCGCATCCTTCCCTCTGCTATCACGCTGCCTCTTCGGCTAGAGATTAGGGTATTTGGAAACGTGCTTTTCGTCCTTGAATAAAACCTTCCAGAAGATTTCAGGATGGCAACTCAAGGAAGAATTTACTCTGACCGGCTCCATGGAGCATTTGATGATGGGGTGTTCGGAGGGTGGTACAGAGGTTGCTTCCCAGCCTCGTTGGCACTGCGATGCAGCAAACGCATCCAAAAATATGTTAGAAAAGAGAAAGGCCTTTATAATGAGCCTGGGCCTGCCTTTGTCTTGTGAGGTTTTAACTACTGTAATTGCCTGTAGTGTGAAGTAGTGTATTTTTCATGCATCTATTTTTATTCTGTGTCTCTCTGCGTATCTGCTTTTTTGTTTTGTTTTGTTTTTCTGTTAACTCACTTGAATCCTGGTGGGTAGTCCTCCTGTGAATAGTATTGCCTCGGGGAAGTGTGTACTCCCATGCACGCACACGCACACACACGCAAGTACCATGAAGGCGAAATGGGATGGAATTTATTCTTTAAAAGAAAAGCAAGTGGCAAAGTCTGAGCAGATGACTTTGCAATCCATACTGTATTTAATTGGTTGTATTGAACCATACTGCAAATTAAGTCTCCTCTGTAATTTACCCTGTCAAATGGTAACCCTCCAAACAATTTGATACCTCATTTAAACATTGGTAAATGGCTCATGGAGATGATAAGGGGGAAAAAAGAAAGATTTAATGATGAGCCGATAAGAAAGCCTCCATTCCCAGAGTGAATCCTCTGCAAGGATGTCATGAATTGACCCGTGCCATCATTCCCTGAGCATTTATTGAGCAACTACCTTGTGCAGAACATTCCTTCAGTTGGCTTGGTTCTTCCTTCCTTCCTTCTTACACTCTTCAAACGTCATTCAGCACTTACTGTTCAAAAGTGACAGTGTTATGAGCCCGGATGAGACCAAGAAGATAACATCCCCAAAGGAGAGAGGAAACAGGTGTGCGGATACGTTCTCTAGGTGTCCTGTTCTCAGGCCCTAGGGACTTTTGCAAGTTTAGTTCTTTCTGCCTAGAATGGCCTTTGCCCGATTTTCTGTCTGCTTAGAATGGCCTTCCCCCTCTTTCCTGGGAACTTCCCCTTCCCCTTCCTCTTCGAGATTCAGTTCAAGCCCAGCTCCTTTGTCAAGTCTCCCCTGATGCCCTTCCCCGTCCCTGCACCAAGCCAGTGTCACACCCCATGCACGCCTTTAATATAAGCTCGTCTTACTGTCTCATGGTTGTTGGTTTCTTTGCCTACCTGTTCTGTGTGATTGCAAGGTCCTCCAGGCAGGGCGTGTGTTGTCATCCCTGGGTGGGTACAGTGTCAAGCAGGAGACGGGGCACCTATCTGCTACTCAGTAAGGACACACGGTTTGGATAACTAGATGAAGGGGTGAACAGGAAGCAAAATGAATACATGTGAGGCATCCTGGATAGAGGAGCAAATACGGTGCCATGAACGGTAGGGACAGGAATCATCATGGAGGGAAAGGGGGGGTCAGGGAAGGTTCCTCGGACGAGGGCGCTATTAGAGCTCAGCTCGAGCCTGTGTATGAGTTAGTCACAAGGAGTCACAAAAGCACGGGTGAGGGGATATAGAGGGCCGTCGGCAGAGAAAACATTGTGAACGGTGGCACGGAGGTGGGGAGAAGTACAGAACCCAGAGGGGCAGTCCTCAGACTGTCCACGGCCTGGGTCACCGGAAGTTCAGTGGTGGGAGGAAGGTCAGATGGGACTGAGGGGGCTCATCTGCAGTCTGTCTTCAGAATTCTTCAGTAACAACTCTCATGCCCAGAATAATGAGGAGGGTTCACAATGGGAGAAACGGACAAAGCTGTGGCAGACAAATACTGGATTATTAAACACTGTTTCTAAAACCAAATACCTGCTTTGATTTTTCGTAGTACTTCAGTATCTAGACCATTTTACTAAGACCATAAAAACAACAACAACAAAACCCCACAAACCTGCTTTCCAAAGGAAGCATGGAAGGATGACCAGACTCTGCCTTTCCTCTCCCCTCCCCTCCCCTTCTGGTCCCGTATTCTTTCCCCATTGCAGAACAACTCATGCTGCCCCGGGAGGTCCCCGCAGAAACCCTCCTGGGATGAGGCGGTCTTCATTTTCCACGCCTTTCCAGGCTTTTCCCACGCCCCTTGCCACGCCTTTCCAGCCTGACGGCTCAGCAGAAACCACAGACAGCCACAAGCTCCCAAGTGCTCGCTCCCAGAACATGCTGTCTTGACCTTTTTCTTTGAGATCCTTAAAGCTAAGTGTCCTTTAACCCAAACCTTCTGATTTATGACCCTCTCTGACGTCCAAAATGTGCCAGAAGCCAGAACGACTTCGGCTTCTGCCTCCTGGCCAGCTGTCCTCCTTCCTTGTCCCAGCCTCTCAGGGATCACGGCTTCGTTGCTGGACTGGGAAGTCCAGAAGCTGAGGAATGGAGCCCCTTGATCCTACATCATCTTGCTTTCTCTGTTCAGTGGCTTGTCATCCTTTGTAGAGGGAGCGGGGGTTGCCTTTAAGACTGGTTCCACAAGAACTCTCTGATCCTCAGTCTTTCCATAAACTCATTCGAACAATATGAGATTCAGGGTTCCTCTGGCTTTCATGGTGCCGATAAAGTCTGCTTGAAAACATGGAGCAATTTTGAGCCTCAGTGAACAAGTATTTGCAAGATTCTCCGGGTTGCCAAGATGAATGCCAGTAATGCAACCATACAGGTTAGCGGAATTCGGACGTATCTGTACTATGTCTGCATAGTTGAGGTTGGAGAAAGCGGAGACATATCCCCTCAATGATTCTTCGTTTCCAAATAAATGAGCCACTTTCACAGTCATCCTTTTTAACATGTCATAAAATTAACTATGGGAAAAGATAATGTTACAGATATCTTTAGGCCCTTCAAGCATGCACAGAGCTACACTTGGCGAGGCAATATGAGGTATCATCAGGCGTTAAAAATGTTTTGATTTTAAAACACTTAATGAGGATTCCCGGATAAATTAATGCCCCTCCATCTGCTGTCTTGCATCGTAGGTGATATTTTATCTTTGCACGATCATCTCCAAATCTCATTCCACCAGGAAGACTTCTAATCACAGTTTAATTTTAGAGCAATATTCTACTTGGCAATCAATAAGCTTCTGTCGTCAAACTTTGATTTAATAGGAGATGCGGATAACATTGTCCACATTACGCAGAGAGAGGAACACTTTCTGGAGAGGGGAGAGAGGGAGGATGTCTATGTCTCCCACTTTCCCCTGCCGCATACCATTCTAGTTCATAGAAGCCTATAAATCAGTACCCCGTGTTGCATGAATATTAGTCTCATCAGTTTTACATCATTAACACCATGAAGAAGCCCCTGCCCTTTACTCAGCTTTCCTCCACCAGCTAAGTATGTCCTCTTAATAAAGGAAGAATAAATAGATTCTGAGTCTGTTACTAACAAACATTTCCTTCCTCACCAACTTTATCTGGGTTGGGATTCATGAGAGTTATACGGTTGTCTTATGGCCGATTAGGGACAAGGGTGGCCAGAGAGGGATACCGCCCTCCAAACATGATGTCCACTGGGCAATGGGCAACATGACAAGGCAAGAACCCAAAGAGAGGGTCCCAAGAGTAGTCAGAGAGGTTAGTGAGTGATCAGAATCTAGAAGCTTAGGGTACAGCAGCAAATTCCATGGCTGAAATGACTCATGAGTTTAGAATCCTAGAAAGATGGGAGCACCTGGGATTCTAGCAGAATCCTAGAAAGATGACACCAGTCTAGAGACCTAGGAAGATGGTAGCAGTCAGCATTTCGGAAGGTCAGGGCCAGTGTCCAGAGCTAAGGTGCTGGCCAGCATGTACCCAGTGACCTGAGAGGCTAGCCATGTGGTTCAGGGTCCTAATGGCTAAAGGATCTGGGGTTAACCTTCTGGAACATCTATTCCAGTGATTCCCACTACTTTTATAACTAAGTCCCTTTTGTGGTACATGTTTCCCTCCCTCCATGGAGTGGCAGTGAAGAAAATGGATTTATAGTCATTCAGTTTCCCATTTGAATTATTCAAACCCATAACTAAAACACTAAAGAGAATCCTTTCAAAGATGAACTAAGGAGTCCAACAGTAACCTGATGCAATTCTAAAATGAACTTGGCATTTTCATTTGCATGCACAACGGAATGTGTTGTCTTAGTTAAGGATAATTACACATTTCTGTTTCGCTTTTTGAAATGCTGAAAAGTGCTTAGGGCTTCTTTTTATTACCTCTAATGACCCAAGGAGATGCTGGGCTTTGGGTTAGGAGCCACTGATCTGGTACACACTTCTCATTGGATAGAAGAATTGACAAAGGTCCAGAGAGGTACAGTGAGTGCCTTCTATTCACGAAGTGGCTAGAATTCAAGCCTCGTAATACCTAATATAATAATAATAATAATAATAATAATAAAAAGACCCCTGATATAAGGACTTGAAGCACATCATAAAATTCCCAGCTGCTGATGTAAGCCTATACACAGGGTATTATTTACTGAGGATCGCTTTAAGTAGGTTTAATGCAGGAAGATGGTCACAAAGATGATCATCGCCAAGGATGGCCAGCATTATTTGTGGAGGCTTCGGTCAGGCGGGAAGGTCGGTTTCAGAAGGTTTCCAAATTACTGGTCAACTACCCCAATTTACTCTTGAGTCAGCAGCTATGGGTCAAACACAGCACAAGGTTCGAGGATGGACAGAGTTGAGGAAGATGGTGTCTGGTGGGGAAGACAGATAAGGAATCAGGCAAATCTATCAGAGAAGGAAGGTTTTTCAAAGCAAGATTATGGGGAGCTATGTGTGAGGAATCGGTTAGGAATTTGGGCATCAGTAGAGACTGAAGTTCTTTTTTTTTTTTTTTTTTCTTCAAGATTTTATTTATTTGTTTGACAGAAACACAGCGAGAGAGGGAACGCAGGGAAGTGGGAAGAGCAGTTCTCTTGCTGAGCAGGGAGCCCCTCCCCATCAAGTCCCAACATGGGGCTCAATCCCAGAACCCTGAGATCATGACCTGAGCCTAAGGCAGTCGCTTAACGACTGAGCCACCCCGGCGCCTCAAGACTGAAGTTCTATGGAATTATATATTATTTCTGCAGGGAGAGGGAGAGCAGGCCTTGTTCAGGGGAGGTTTTGCAGAGGTGATGCTATTCAGATGTCTTTTTTTAAAGATTTTTATTTATTTATTTGCGAGACACAGAGAGAGAGAAAGAGGTGAGCAGAGGGAGAAGGAGAAGCAGATGCCCCAGCTGAGCTGGGAGCCCCAGGCAAGGCTCAATCCGAGGACCCTGGGATCACCACCTGAGCCAAAGACACCCGCTTAAACCACTGAGCCACCCGGGTGCCCCTCAAAACCCTTTCAGAAAGGACCAGGATTCAAGCGAATGGATAGAAGAACGGGCATTGCCCACAGAGCAGCCAGCCCCTGAGAAGTCTCAGAACGAAGGGAGTCCACCTGTAGCCCAGATGGTGACTCTGTATAAGACAGAAAAAGGTGTTCGTTCCTCAAGATACTCTGTCACCATCTCTCAACTAAGGACTGCACCCTTAGGCATTGGCGGTCCCGTGACTTTGAACGCCCTCCCCCCCCCACCACTGCACTCCCGCACAGGGCACTCCTCCTGCACCGCATGCGGAGGTCCTGGTGCGGGAGTGTATTAAATATCCCACCCGAGCTCCGACTGGGCTGTGTCCTGAAGCCAGCTGCAGCGGGGGGCCTGCCCCACCGAATTGCGACGACGGGCCACAGCAAGCCGGGAAGGAGCCACCGCCACAGACGCGCCTTCAGCGTATGAGCAGTCCTGTTTATCTCTCTGGTCACGGCGCTGAGACCATGGAGGGAAGCCTCCATCTCTCAAGGGCAGGCGCTGCTCTTTTTCCTTCCATCTGGACCCAACAGCTTTCCCAAAGCCCCTCGGGCCTGTTCACACGTAGCAGAAACACATATCTTATTGATCAACAGCTCGGAGGGAAAGTCCCATGAAATATGCTCTTCCTTTTGTCTCCGACAGGCCCTTCAGCATCATCATGCTGTTCATGAAATTTCCTACATCGCAAAGGACATCACAGATCACCGGGCCTTTGGATACGTCTGCGGGAAGGAAGGGAATCACAGATTTGTTGCCATAAAAACAGCCCAGGCGGTGAGTATCCCCATCTGAGGAGGGCACCTCTCCTCGTGGCTGTAGGGGACGGTGTGTCCGGTCATGCTGTGGGTCTTTGAAGGCCGCCTCTGATGTAGGACGAGGCCATGCTGATGCTCAGGCTCCCATCTCCAGAGCATAAATAGCCTCAGAGCAAGGAAACGGCGGGCTCAGGCCCCAACCAGTCTTCCTTGTTGTTTTCCTAATGTGTATTTCGTAATGACTAATTATTTCCCTTTCTGACGAAGCTGGATGGAGGCACCACTATACAAATAAGTTTCCTTGTGTTCATAGCCTCGTTTAAAAAGAAAATAAGAGAAAACAAATAGCTGTTTTGCATAAGGCCTACCCTAATTTTATTGTATTCGAAATTACTAATAAATAAAAGCAATGCCTTTTATGCTTATGATTATTATGAATTTGCAAATATAATTAGTTGAAGAAATGAACTTTAGCCTAGATGCAATTTGCTAAACCAATATAAACAAGGTAGAATTAATTAAAGATGGAATGCTTTCAGTTTAATAGGAATAGGAAGGGCTGCGGGTTGTAGCAGGCCAAAAAAAAAAAAAAAAAAAAAACCAACAAAACAGGCCACTCAGGCTCAGGACTGTTCCCTTACTCATGTGCTTCATCCCCCCCCCCACTTTTACTCCAGGCTGAACCTGTTATTCTGGACTTGAGAGATCTCTTTCAACTTATTTATGAATTGAAGCAAAGAGAAGAGTTGGAAAAAAAGGCACAAAAGGATAAGCAGTGCGAACAAGCTGTGTATCAGGTATACCTGTGAATTTATCGGAGTGCCAGAGAAGACTGGGCCTTAAAATCAACAGATGTGAAAACTGACAGTCAGGGCTTGTCCTCCTGCTGCCAAGGAGAAATAAACAAAGATGAAAGGTTCCCGTGTAAATTACAGGCACCGAAAGCAGGCTGTTAGAGATGATCTTTTATTCTCTGAAATTCTGGACATGCGCACGAGAGTGAAATTTTGAATTCCGAGGAAGATTTCGGGGTGGGTGGGGGGTGGTGGAGTGAAGAGAAGAGACACAATTGCTTTTTCTTTTTTTTTTTTTTTTTTTTGCTGTTGTTAAGGGTGGGGGGTAGGGTGGCTGCAAGGGTTTTCATTTTTCCTCTGGGTTGTTTTCTACCTGAAATGACCCAGCAGCCTCTCCTCCCCAGAGCTGGTTTCTCGACTGTCCTGTAATTTCTGAATGCAATCTCATACCTCTCCCTTTATTTATATCCTCTGCTTTTCAACCTCCCTTGTCTCGCTCTGCTGTAGACAATTTTGGAAGAGGATGTTGAAGATCCTGTGTACCAGGTAATTTCTGAAAACCATCGGTGTTTTTAGGATCAGGAGTGGCAAGGCCCGTGTTACAGACAGTTGGTCAGAGCCCTAAAGAGCACCCTGACCGCAGAGCCTGGAGAGGGACCAAGACTAGTTTCAAGGCTGAGGGCTGCTAACCCTTCGGGGGGTGGATTTCTATAGAAAATGAACAGAAGTTTCCTTGGCCTCAGTTACATGGGATCTGGAGTTGTGCTTCTCCCTTCTTAACCCTGCATTGGCCCCCTCCACAATCTATAAATATTTGATCCCAGAGCTGGATGTTTTCAGGAGTCTCCTGAATATTCCAAGGTCATGAGGAGGCTTCTCTTGAGTTAGGAACCGGGGCTAGGGACTGAGTTTTGGCGACTTTGGGGTTCAAGTGCAAAGGGCAGTTTGTATGTTTTGGGAAGGCTGTGGGGGTAAGTCTCTGGCCCCTCATGATGATGTTGGGAGGAGGGTAAGGGCGATCGTAGAGACAGCCCAGCCCGCAGTTTTCCCTGAACTCTGCAAGGTTGCCACCCAGTGGGGCTGGAGAGATGACTTGTCTAGGATCCAAGTCTGTGCTCTGTACAAACAGATGCAGAAAGAAGGGAAGAGGGGGCCTCCCACCACCAACCCCAGCCGCTCCCCCCACCCCCGCCTCATGCTTGTTCCCAAGGAGAGAAAGGAGCCAATAAATGGACTTGTTGGACGTAAAACCCTGAACTTGTATTTCTAACTGGACATACCTGGGTTATATGTGTATTTGAAGTAGGAGTATCTAGCCTAAGTGGCTTTTAAGAAAAGCCAAAGATGTACTTAGAAGCATGGCCTTAAGCTAGAATGCTGAGGGCAAGGATTTGTCTAGAATATGAGCCTGGCCCCTGCTAACGGACAGCACAGACAATGAAGAATATCGCCCTGTTTGAAATGGCTCAGTCCTTTAGAGTCTAAAACATGCACAGGGGAAAAAAAATACAACACTGATTTTCAATACTTAAAACTAAGGATGTAAAATCAGGTGATATATATGGAATGGGGAGATTTGGGGTTTCTAAGTACTTAAGGGCTGAGTTAGGATGTTGGTCTTAAGGGAAGAAAAGGGAGGCAATCACTGTAACCCAGATTATGAAGCTGGGCCCCTAGATGTTCCTAGGAGACGTCATTTGCACTCAGCAGTGCGGCGCACGCAGACATTACTGAGATCCAGTGTCACTGAATAAAGAGGCCACATCTCCAGAAAGATACGCAGGGGTCCCACGCCTTCGCTGCTGCTTGACTGGCCCTCAGACCCTTGCTGTCTTCCTTAGCAAAGGCAGGAGCGTGCAAAGCACGTGCCTCGTTTTCAGTGATCTGCTTGCCCCTGGAAGGTGTGTTCTGTTGCGACTGTTTCTTTAATGCTCACTGTGATTTGTATCCTGAATTCCAAATGCTTTTTTTTTTTCCCTCTCTCTTCTTCCTCTCTGACCTTTCCTCTCTGGCCGATCCGTAATAGTACATTGTGTTTGAGGCTGGACACGAGCCAATCCGTGATCCTGAAACGGAAGAAAACATTTATCAGGTATAAAATCACTTCTCTCTCCTTCATTCCTTCATCTCCACTGCCTCCGACTGTTGCACGGAGGGGTCCGCAGAACCCGGGGCGCTGCCGTCATAGGGTCACTCCGTGTCCTCAGTCATCCAGGCTTGGCCAAATACCTTCCTCTGAGTTGGCTTTTACAGATTGACCAGTACTTTCTACACCTTGCTGTGGAAATGTTCAACAGCCCATTGAGTGCAGGGTTCTGATTGCGAATGGGTCTTCACTATTTTCAGTAGACTCCAGAATCAAACATTTCCACTGGAATAAAGTAATCCAGTGGAGGGTCGCTGATAAAGGAGGGTCCTTCATTTCTCCAAAAAAGGTGCACATCAAATTTCTTTAAAAATCCAACTGCACTCCTGAAAATCAAGGACAAATTCAAACACACCGTTGCAAAACAGCACTGGGAATATTAACCGAATAAAAGAAAAGTACAGCTCAAGGTTTTACCTCTCCTAAAGGGTAAATTAATATTCTTAAATGTCTGCTTGTGGGAAGAGCACTGCACACACTTTGTGATTCGTTTGGTTCTGACAAGCATGCTATATAAAGTAGGTATTTAATCCCACTTTTACAAGGGGAAACTGAGACTCAGAGATGTTGAATAGCTTCCCGGGGGCTGCCTAGCTACGTAGAGCTGAGATTAGACCCAGTGTGAGTGAAAGCAAAACTCACACGTCCTCCCCCATGCCTTTCCATCAAAGAGTTTGAGAAATTGCACCGTAGCAACACATCAAACAAATATGACAGCCTCCAATGTTTCACTAATTGGGATTTTAGCCTTAATTTGAAATATAAACATTATGGAGGAAGGAAAAAATTTAATGTATTTAATAAGTGATTTTAATTTTCTTAATTTACTCAGTTGTGCGGTCTGTTTTTCTGCCTTGGGCATGCATTACTTGTGTAATAAAAGTAAGACAGATTTTCAGTTTCTGTCTAATGCACAGAATTCTAAACGACCAAAGTATCATATCCGCTCTGCCAACAGCTCGGTTTAAGCCAGTGCTGTGGAATAATAATCGAAGTACTTCTCTCCACTGGGTCTGTCTGGATTGGATGCAAGTGGGAGGTTGTGGCTCTGTTTAAAATCATCGCTCACGAAGTTTCCGATCTTTACACAGAGGACTTGCATATTTGTTCTTGGTGTCAGATTTTAAATTACTACAATCTCGTGGTGTCTGAATGTGGGGCCAAAGGAGCCATTAACCAGTCATCCTCTGAAGAAAAAATACCTTTTAAGACAAAATTAGGCTCTTCAGTGCAGGGCTTCTGAATTCCGACTGAGCAGTAGTTGGCAGGGCTCCCGCTGTGCCCTGTCGGGGGGACTGCTGGGGGTGTGGGACATCCTGTGTGCGGGAAGGACCAGTTTAGGCTGGCAGAGAGCTGGGCTCTGGGTCTGACCGCTCACCAGCTACCTTTGGCTGCGTGATGGTGGGCAAGACACTTGCCCTCTCTGAGACTCCCTTTCCCCAGTGATAAGGTAGGGAAGTAATTTCTCCATAACCCATTCTTGACATGAGAAGGAAGCAAGACTGTTAGAAGGATGTACAGAAGAGAGTCTGTTCTGGGTCACATGGTGTGTGGATTCAGGATCTTAGTCCAGGTACCAGCCCCGCCATTCATCCAACTTGTCGAGTTCCTTTCCTTCTCTGAGCCTCAGTGTGCTCATCTGTAAAAGGAGCAGATAAGACCAAAGGGTCTCCTAGGCCCTTTGCTGCTTTTTGCAACTTGTGCCTCATCACAGGATGGTGATTCTTTTTTTTTTTTTTTAAAGATTTTATTTATTTATTTGACAGAGAGAGATTACAAGTAGGCAGAGAGGCAGGCAGAGAGAGAGGAGGAAGCAGGCTCCCCGCTGAGCAGAGAGCCCGATGCGGGACTCGATCCCAGGACCCTGAGATCATGACCTGAGCCGAAGGCAGCGGCTTAACCCACTGAGCCACCCAGGCGCCCAGGATGGTGATTCTTGAGAGATACATGCTGGCTTGCTTTACAGGGCAGCAAGATTCTTGGAGGTGGTGTGTGTGTGGGCGGGTGTATGTATGTGTGCGCGTGCACGCATGTGTGATGTATAGCTATTTAACGTTTTTTGAGTGTTGACGTCGGCCGGCTCTGTGAATGGGGTTTACATGCAATACCTAATCTCACAAGTGGCTTGAAATTCCCACCTTACAGCCAGAAGAGTGGGACTCACACAGACAAGGGATCTTGCCCAAGGTCACAGAGTTAAGAGAGGTGGCACCCTCAAGGCACAGCCAGGTCCCTCTGACCTTGGTAAATAGATAAATCCTGAGGTTCTTTTCGGCTCAGAATATCCATGATTGGATTCTGTGTAGGTTTCAAGTCACTATCTAAAAATCACACTTGTGTTTTAACAGTCCTGACCTCCGGATCTCCCCGTCTGTCCATCATGAGCAGGAAGGTACCATTTAAGGAAATGAATATTTTATCACCCTTTGTTCTCCTCGCTTGCTTTGCCAGTCAGCTGATCCCCAATTTGCTTAAGGAGAGATAAGCTCCTGGACCTGAAGATAAGGCTGGGCTTTTAAGGAGCTGTGATTAGGAGCCTGGCTCCTCTTTGTGTTCTAAGAACCTAGGAGTATCCCATAGCGCTTCCTCCTGAGTAGATGGCCGTTTTCTTCTTCTTCAGCTTGGCCCAGGGGGTGTCTCAGATTTTCATCCGTTCCATTTTCCCGGGAGGCAGACCTCATCACTGGGGTGGATGAAGTACCTGGAGCCTACTCCTTGAGCTGTTTTGTGGCCTTGGATAAAGTCCATCACTTCTGTATCTTGGTCTCCTGGGCTGTAAAATGAAGGATGCTATGTCATCTGCTTCTAGAAGTGACCTGAAGGTATAAAGCGCTGGGTGCATAGTAGGTTCTGTGTAAATGTTTGTTCCCTTTGCTTCCTAAGAATGTCATCAGTATCCGACGTTCTTCAAGCTGTCTCACGATGATGCAGTAAGTGCAGAACCTGACTCGCCTGCCGCCTCCTGTCGGAGAGCCTAGTGGAAAGTGGCCACCTCGCCTGGTTGCTACTTAAAACTCCCGCGTGAGGGAGGGAGAGACTCTTGAGGACATGTAACCTCTCTTTGAGGATCAGTAGTCTCATTTCCCAAACCGGATTAAGAATAATAATGGTCTTCCTTTTTTGCATGCATCAGAAAAAGTTATCCATCATCTTTTTAAAAACAACACAGAACCTTGAGGCACAAGGGTTTTTATGCCTCACTTAACGTTGACCCTTGCAATCACTCAGGAGGATAAGAATAGCTACATTGACTATCGTTTTAAACCATAAGAAAATCAAGTCCTCCGATTCAAGGGCCGGGCCCAAGGCCAGAGCCTCCACTTCTAAACCCGGCATTCCGTGGCGAGGAAACAGCTTCCTGTGCCAGCAAGACGGCGGCCTTCCACGCGGGCACTTTTCATGTTCTTTGGTTTGAAAAATCATTTTTAATCACCCATGATGTATCAAGTATTGTTGTTTTGAGATGATGAGCCTCTGCTCTTACCTCACTAACCCTTAAACTGCCTCTCTAACACTATTAGGATGTTACTGAGCCGAAAGCATCTTCTGTGCTTATGGTGGTTCGTATAACTTCCACAGTAATTCCACATCTGTTAACTCCTTCATTCAAATCGCAGTTCTGTACGGAGCACCTAGTGTGTGCCAGGCACGTAGAGATGGAAGGGACCGCGGCATGGTCCCGACCCTCCGGGACTTTCTAGGCACCCCCTTGCATGCCTCCGACAGCTAGATGAGACTAAGGTTCAGAGAACAAAGGGACCCTCTCAGATCGCACAGCCTGTGGCAGAGCCGGAATCAGGAACCAGCTCTCCCGCTTCCGTTTGGTTCAGAGCTGTCCTCACTCGCTCCTCAGTGTCATGTTAGGAAATGGTCTACAGGCCGATGCGACCAGGCAGGCAGCGAGGAGAACAGGGACCAGGCTCTCTCTGGCCTTCACCCCTCAGGCACTGCTGCCGCTGTTCTGCCCTTAGCACACGCCTGGTAAATGTTTGGTGCTTAAACATTGCGTAACCGGTATTTGCTGATGGGGAAACAGCTAGTGAACTATCCGCCCAGCCCCAGCTTAGAACTGCAGTGTGGTTTTTTTTTGTTTGTTTGTTTTTTTATTTTTTAAAGATTTTATTTATTTGTCAGAGAGAGAGAGGGAGCACAGGCAGACAGAATGGCAGGCAGAGGCAGAGGGAGAAGCAGGTTCCCTGCTGAGCAAGGAGACCGATGTGGGACTCGATCCCAGGACGCTGGGATCATGATCTGAGCTGAAGGCAGCTGCTTAACCAACTGAGCCACCCAGGCATCCCTACAGTGTGGTTTGACAGCTGCCGTATGAGATACAGCACATTTTATGCTCACGGGTGTAGCCCAATTTCTTTCCCACCTCCCCCAAATAAGACAAGCTCCATTCCATCGGGGGCCATACCCAGCTTGTTCTCCATCACTGTCCCGGGCAATGCACAGAGCATGACACATAATGGGCTCTTGGCCGCTTTGATTTTTTTTAATGGGAGATCGTACCAGAGGTTACAAAGGGTACAGAGGAAGGCTCCCACCAGGTATAGAGCCAGGCGAGGCTCCCAAGAAGACATCCCAGCAGACATAAATCTTAAAGGACAAACAGGCAGATTGATATCTCACCCATGGGAGAGCCGAGCAGCCAAGCTTTTTCAATTATGCACAGTTTGGGTTTATCCGTCCTGCCGCTTCTCCTCCGTTTGCAGGGATAATTGAGAGTCAGCCGTGGTTCAGCTTGCTAAGTGCCCATAGTGAGCCGTGAATTACGGGGCACAGAAATGCTGTTCATTTGGCTCAGGAAAGGGTGAGCTAGTAAAAATACAAGTGTGGGCTGGTAATTTATTGGCCCTTGTTAGCAAGGACTCGGTAGGCATTCTTAGAGGATCCTGTTCAGATGGAGGCCCTTTATCAGGAGCAAAGAAACTATATTCTTCACTGGCGACCGGTGCGCTCAGGTTTGCAAGAGCAGCTCAGAAAGTGCATCTCCGTGCTCCCTCATTTTCCTCTTTTCTACAAGAATGTGCACAGCCTTCTGAGAGTATGGAAGTGATGTCCAAGGAAAAGATGCCATCAGAACAGCTACAGGGATGGGGGACGGGTGTGGACAGGGGGTGAGATGCAGCTGTCTGTGTGATGGAGTAGTAAAAAGGCAGAGCGACTCTGGCAGCCCCGCTCACCTTCAGGAGCCCCTTTGGGCTTCCTTCTCCTCCTCTGCACCATGGGGGCAGTTGTCATCCTTGCCCAACTGACTGGTCCCAAGGATTACATGAGAATACGTATAAACACAAACATTCAGAACAGTGCCTGGCATGCAGAAGGTGCCCTGTCCATGTGAGTTCATGCCTTTAATCATCAGTGTCTCATCTGGCGGCCAGAAAGAGCTGGGTTTGAATCTCATCATTTAACTAGCTTGCAAGCTTTGGAAGGGTTTCCCGAACCTCTCTGAGCCTCTCTTTCTACTGTGTAAAGTGAAGATTCTGATACCAACTTCTTAGGATTATTATAAGGGTTTTAAGTTGAGCTGATGAGAGTTCAGATAGAAGGGGGGACTCGAGGAAGGAGCCGAAATTCCTCCTTCTTCTCCTCAGTGGTAGAGTTGGCTGGTCCAAGCCTAAGAGATACTTTTTCTGTTTCCTCACTGTTGCCCACATTTCTGATGATACGTTTACCCTGAAGACATTTACCCAATGCCTACTGAGCTGTAGTAGACCATGCCAGCTCTTAAGGAGCTCCCGATCTGATGAAAAGGGACACAGACTAGCAGACAGTTGTAAAGTCACTACAGGCTGAGGCTATAGGCCGTTGGAGGTGTGAGCTGCGCTGTGTTGGGAAGCACGAGTGATTACTTGCAAGCCAGAAGGTTTTGGTATAAAGCCCTTGATTGACTCATTAGAAAAGTATTCAACATATCTGTGGTTGTTGGTATTACAGAATACATTCTTATACTTGCTTGAGGTGTCAGGAGTGAAAGAAGCTACCATCCTAACATTTCACAGGATTATAGCTCCCAACAGTTTATATTTACCTTCTCCTTTCTCCTTTGATCCCCACAATAACCCATCCAAGAAGCAAAGCCACGAGCACCCATCTTATAACCGTGAATCCCAGAGAACTAAGTCGCCTGCTCAGAGCGGTGCAGTTACCAAGTGGCCCAGTAGAGAGACCAGAAAGATGAGTCAGGGGAGAGAGGGAGGGAAGAAGATGTAGATACATTTTTAAAAGCAACTGAAATTTTCCGGATTCTCGTCTTACACGTTTCATGCCACTGATGGCCCCTTTTCTTGGAAAAAACGTTTGTGACTATCACATGGCTTATTCACGATCCCAACAGACACCATGCTTGATACTGAGACCTTGATATTTGCCATATTTTAAATAACCTGGCTCTCAGTCTTTGCACCAAGCAACTTCAGCTCAGCCGCACACTCATTTTAATCGCTTTGCACGAGTCAGGACGCCTCCCTGGGTCCCATTTCTGTCCTTGGTAAAACGAGGATTATTTCTGCTACCACGTGAGCCCTGGGTCTTCCGCAGCCCCCTGTTCTGTAATTCTGGGAGGAGCCCAGTGGCAGAGAGCCTCTGCAAACATTTATGAAGTGGTTCACACGCTCCTCCCTCACCCAGCTGTCCCCAGGGAAGGATCCTGGCCTGCTGTCCCTACCATCCCGGCAGCCCCTTTGATTTGGGACCCTCGAGCCTCAGAGGCCGTTCTCTTCCACACCCAGCCAGCTCTGAGTTGAAGTGGGGTTGCTTTGTTCTTCGAAAGCGGAATAAATCGTAAAGTGTTTTGACAGTGTCGAATTTGATTTTTCCACAGGTTCCCACCAGCCAAAAGAAGGAAGGTGTTTATGATGTGCCAAAAAGTCAACCTGTAAGTGTAAGTACACCTTCTCTCTTCTGCCAGGTTCGCATAACCTGCCTTCTTAAGGAACTGTGTCTACCAGCTAAGGAAAGGAACCCCTCTTCTGGACATAAGTGTCACAACGGGTAGAGCTCTGCCGGGGTCTCCATGCCAAGGACTGCTCAGTGAGTCGCAGAGAAGGAGGCATAAGGCAGAAACGGTGGGGCTGAGGAAGGGGGGGGGGCCAGTCTGGACCAGGGTCTGGCCCTATGAGTGGCAGTGAGTTGAATTGTGCAAACCACTATGTCTGAAGGCCTCAAGGTCTCGGGTGTGTGATGCCAAAAGTCTCCCACCAAAGACTTCATTATACCTGGTAAGATGGGGGCAGTGTCTTGATCCTGCGACGAGGGTCAGCCGTCTACTTTGAAAGGGGTTGACCAGTCTCAGAGGGACAGTCGGAGAGGTCGCCAGGGCCTTTGTGGTGGATGTGGGTCCAACCAGTGGACAGACCACTATAAAAAAGGCCATGTATAGTGCAAAGAACACTACGCTACCTCTAGACCCCAGCAGCTGGAGGGACCTCTGTAAATGGGACGTCGCAAGCTCTGTGACACTGTGTCATGCCACCGCTAGGCCAGGCCTGTGTGTATGACCTCTGGCTGGCCCTCAGAAGGTAGCTTCTGTCCACAACTTGGGAGCACCGGGAAACTTTTGCTCAGGGGGACGTGTGACTTGGCCATAGCCCTTGTGAAAAGAACTAGGGTATTTAGTCACTGATGATCTCAGCTTAATAATGGATAGAAAAAACACAGGCTGTGAAGACAGACCCTTAGAAATTCCAGCTCTGACCCTAATAGAACGGTTGTGAGGCTCAATGATGCTATCTGGGACATTGGTTTTGGTCCTGGGCCCCACCCTGTGAGAGACATGAAAGGCACCCCTGCATGTTTCAAGGTCAGATCGAGAGGGCAGTTTGAATCCCCATTCCCAGGGAGGCCGCAGAAGGACCTAGAAATGCTTGGCCTAGAGAAAAGAAACCGTAAATTTGGAGATGGCAGCACCAAGGGCCCCTGGATGGAAGGGGGAGGAGCCGTTCTGTGTTGGCTGGTTCATGGAACTGAGACCAGTGAGCGGTCCTACCAGAAGACTGCCTTCAGCCTAGAGGGAGAATGACCTTCCTGAATGGTGGGTCAGAGCTGTTAAGGGTAGAAATGCTGGCATATAAGGGAGTGAGCTCCCCATCACTGGAGCTGTGTGAGCAGAGGCTAGAAGATGACTGGTCAGAAAGACTGCGGGGGGGTTCCGATGTGGAGTGGGTAGAGGGTGAAGCCGAGCTCTGTTGTCCCTTCCAAACCTGAGCTGCTGTCCTCTCGAGTTGAAAGTCTTTCTAGGTTCCTGCCCTCCCCTGTCCTCACTCCCCTTTTACCTGGTGAAAGTTCTTCCTGTCGACATCCATTCCTTACCCACTATCTTGCAACTGCCATACCCCACCTAACTACTGCTTGCAGTGGTTAGATTTTGCGAAAAGGCATATCTGAATGCATGGCCTTCTCAAAAACTTGAGTCGACAATGTAGTAGAGAATGTGCACCACAATGCTGTTTGGAGAAAAAGCCGTGTTTCTCCTTGAGGCCTCTGCATTTTTCAGACCTCCTTGTCACCTAGACACTGGTCTGTTTTCCATATTTCCATTTGGTTCAGCTCCCTTCACACAGCTCCCCACAATTCAATTTGTGCCGGCCTAAATTGCCTCACTTGCCCCTAACAGGTTTAGATATACGAGGAAACATGCTCCATTTGCCGCCTTGGTTTTTGTTAATCTATTAACAGTCTGACCACACCATCTCCATGCTTAGCAGGTTTAGAAAAAAAAAAAAAAAATCCAAGCTCCTTAGCCTGCCATACACAGTACTCTGATGCCGACCTTAGCCCGTACCTCTGGTCCACCTCCGTCCTGACCCTCCCTCTCCCCCCCCCCCACCCAGTCCTGCTCTCCTGTACTCTGCAGCCTCCTGAAGGAGCCACATTCCCCCCTAACATCTCAGCTTAGCTTCAGGCCCTGGGGGCTCAGGGAGACTTTCTGGTCTTCTGCTCTACCCAGTGTCAGCAGATCACCCCTCCCTCTGTGCTGCACTCCATATCATTCCTCTGTTTTAACAGCACTTAGCACACAGCGTTGAAACTCTTCTCCTTGCCCATCACTTCCAGCAGCTTCCCCAGGTCCCTGAACTATCAGAAGCAAGCCCAGGGCCCAGCACATAGAAGCTGGGCATGACACAGCCATGCTAGGAATGTTTCATAAACATATAAACGACTCTGCCCTATAGAAGAAATTGATGAAAATCCTGCTTTCTTTTAAAGGGAATTAATTTCCTGTTTTTCTGACGCTGAAATAGGCATTAGGTAAAGATGCTAAGGTTTTTCTTGGGAACTATCTGGGCTGCCTGAGTGGCCTGCAGAAGCTCCCAGCCCTCTGTTCCCAACAGAGTCCTAGAAGCATCTGGGTGATTCTGGCTTTTCCATAAACAGTTTCCACATTTTTTAAAGCTGAAGAGAGGTCGCAAGTCAAAAGCACCAGGGCAGGTGTTTGCATTTGGAATCCCAACTCCTGCTCTTACAACCTGTGGGACTTCTCATAAGTTCCCTTGTTTCTGTGCCTCATTGTTCTCATCTACCAAAAAGAGTAACTGAACCCAACGTAATAAATGGTTTTGAGAAGATAGCGTATGTGTCAGAAACTTGATCCCACTTGCCTAAACTTCTTAGCGGTCCTTTAAATATCCCACATCCCTCCCTGTTCTGGGACCTTCCTGTCCTCCAGGCTTGCCTCTATGGACCCGCCTCTCTGGTGAGTGTGTACTCCCTAGGATGCCTCTGTGCTCTGAATATCCCTGCTGTCAGCTTGCTGTTTGCTCCTTCGCTATCTGCTCCTTAGCCAGAAGCACAAGTAAACCACAGACAACCAAATTGTGCTTATTAAGCAGCTTCCGGGCCGTTTGGGGCCTTCCACAGGTTTCCCACAAGAAGGGAAACTGCCCTGTGGTCTGTTGCTCTAGATACCCCTGGGTTTCGTCTTCCTTGGGTCCAGGTCTGCCCAGAGCCGAGTAGGAGACTCACTATGAGGCAGTCACTGGGGCAAACCATGAATCAGCCCCAGATGAAATGACCTGATCTTCAGCATCAGACCTGGGTATGCTCTCATCCGGGCCACCTACCAAGGGTCTTTGAGTATCGTTTTACATCTCTAAACCTCAGTGTCATCATCTGTAAAGAGAAAATAGTGCCTGCCTTGTAGCTTTGTTTGGAGGCTTTATGTAAAACCCTTAACAGGGGATATGGATTAGATTAAATGAGAACATTTCTGAGTGTTGCCCTTACAAGTAATGTGCCAGCAAAGCAGGGGATTGCGAGTGTGCTAGTTAATAGCACACCTCCTCCGGGAAGCCTTCTTTGCCCCAGAGTAATAAACCACCGCCCACCCCACAGCGGGAGACCTCTCTGTTCCTCTTTGCCATGACCATGATTACAACGCATGGTTACTTTTTCTTAATGAATCCACATGAGCCATTGACTTTGATTTTCTTAAGGGCCTTGGGTTTGGGGTTAGTAACAGTACCTGCCTTAGAATGTTTGTTTAAGGACTAAATAAGCTGAAGGATGTGAATCAGTACAGGGCTTGGTGCAGAGTAGGGATTAAACAGTGTGAGCTATTATTTTCTATTTGCTTCTCTTACTTTTCTATGAGCTCCTGGAGGACAGGAATCCCTTTTATTCAACACTCTCTCTAAAGTTACTCCTCTGGGGAGTTGGGATCTCTTTGAGCTTTTGATGGTAGACCCTTTCCCCATGAAAAAACAAAATAGAACCAAAAAACCCACACGTGTGGGCATGGAAACTTTTGTGGGCCATGGAGCCAGTGGGATGTTTGACTGCAGCTCCAAAACGTCTGTCATAGAGCTTAGTCCCTGGCTCATTGTCACCTTCCATGGTAAGAGATCCCCTCGCCAAGGTGTGACGTTAGGTGTATTGCATGCTAGAGTCTGGCTCTGAAGTTAGAGTTCGTTGCTTTTCTTGTGGATTGTACCTACCTCAGTGCTTCAAGTTATAAGACCGCAGTTTTGTCTTGATGAGCTGGGCTGCAGGTACAGAGAGAAAGCCGATTCCCTCTCTTCACTCTCCTCCCCCAGCTTCCTGTATCCATGCTCTAGTTTACCCCACCAGACCCCATTACTGTGGAATGCTGAACTGTACCTGCACTTTCCTTATTCCCTTTTCACAGGTCATATGCTTGGATGCTTTTGTTGGTTTGTTTTGATCCAAACCTATTGTGTTCCCTCTTTCTAGCAGATTTGCTCTTAGGGTGATGCTATGCTCCCCTCCACTCTTTCCTAGGACTCAGAACCAGGAGAAGGGTTATTCCCACTCACTCCCGCAAATACACATTTCCTCTCCGCCTAGTCAAGGCAGCTGGCAGATTTACACACAGGCTTGTTTATGTTTGTTTGTTTGTTTGTTTGTTTATGCCTGGGTCTCTGAACTCCCCGATAGCACAGATGCTGACTGATAGGGAGCGTTAGCAGGCTAGAGAGACAGGAAGGAGATTTCACTTGGGCAGAGCCTTGAAGGATGAACAGGACGTTGTAGGCCAAGTGCCTTCTGGGCATATCACTGAGGTCCTTGGGCTCCTGAGTTCCCACTGCCTCTACTTAGCAGCTCTTAGAACGGATGAATTTATCATCAGTCTCCTCAAAGAAACAAGGGACATGAAGGCAGTCTTCCTTTCTGCCAGCTGATAATGCTGTTCATGTTCTTTAGACAAACATCCTGGCCTCTCTGGGGCTGTCAGGAATGTGCAGTTCTGAGTGCGGAGGAAGGTGTCTGCTAAGCTGTCCATTACCACATCCATTATTCAGTGCTTTTTGCACTCTGTTAGCCTTTGAACATGATTCTGGTTCTGCAGAGGGACCTCCAGTGGAACAGTGCATTCCCAGATTGCAGAAGTGCCTCTTTCAGACCCTGTTATGCCCCACAACCCTGAACTTGGTTGAGACTTAACCTTCATGGTCAACTGTTTCAGTGACTCAGACCTAAACCGTAGCGTGCCTCATGTCATTGTCACGTGAGAAACACCCAGCCCCTGTCTTCTCTCTTCCCCTCTTTCCCACCTCCTGTAATATGCTTAAGGCTGAAAAAGAACCCTTCACCCCCTAATTGTCCAGTTTAAAACCCCATGTAGTTGTACTGAACATAAAAGCCTTTCTAATTATCAGCAATAGCCAGTCAGTGGATTATAGCTGAACTTTCTTTGGCCTTCAAAAGAGAGACCTCCAAAGTTTGACATAGTGATAAACAGGAGGGACACACGTGTTGTCAAACTGATAAGCTACCATCAACATTCTTTTTTTTGGGGGGGAGGTGGGGTGGAAACATGGATTCAGAAATTTGAAGGAATGATCAGACTCCCCCTGAGCTGCCTTCCTCACTTTGGGCGTGATCTGTGCCAATCACTTCAAGTTTCCGAGACTCATTTTTCTGTTCTGCAAAGTAGAAATGACCACCATCCTCTACCAACATCTCAGGGCTTTTGTGAGACTCCGGAAGCAACATGAGAACATTTTCTGTGAGGATGAGGGGTTGCTTTCGTTGACCCCAGGGGTGGAAAGATTGAGGGATAGTGTGTGTTAGTTGCCTCCAGTTGTTTTATAGGCTCTCCTAGGATTACAAGAAAGGCTCAAGTTTTATAACAAGAGAGGGCACATCTGGACTCAACATAAGGAAAAAAAAAAAAATGAGACCATCTGAGCTGATTTTGGGGAGGACAGGATAGTTCTCAGAGTAGTGAGGTCCCTAGGAGCATTCCGGCAGCAGGTGAATGTTTCTGTAGGGTCCTCAGCTATGAAGTGAGTGCAGGAATGGATCTTAGAATTACGCATCTGTCTTCATATTCAGTTGCCGCCATGTTTATTACGTCTGGTATTTCCCTCATCATCTTGCTCCCACTTTCTCAGCTGCCTAGCCAGATACCCCAGAGGCCCCATTCCCGTCTCCATCCTCCTCTTCCTGGTTTTCATTGCACAGCAATAAGTGGTGGCATTGCCTTATGAAGTCACTGCTCTGGCTGGAAACAAGTTTACCAAGCATCGAAATCAAGGCACCACACTGAACAAGCATTAGGCACAGAGTTGGTACTTAGAAGATCAGTTCCTCCTTTGTTTCCTTCTGGAGAGCTTGACATCTGCACTCTCCATCTGTCTGGTGTGTCTTGAAAAGGAGCCATGCTGGGAGAAACTGCTTAGAAACCCCAGTATCTGGATCTCCAGTCCAGGCCTCCCTTCATTCCCTTTCTCTGTGTCATAGCACGAGGCCACTGGGCGCGCATACTGAGAGTCTATGGGAACTTGGCTGGGGAAAAAGCAGGTTGACTTTATGGAGCATGTGCTGTGAGGCACAGGTAGCCTGAACTGTGGTTCCAGCCTGTCTTGTTCAGATCACAGCTGGGAGATCAGTTACACATACTGAGGCTTCCAAATGTCACATCGCTTGCCCACAGTTACAAAGCTGGTAAGGGGCAGAGCCAGGAGATGAACCTTTCATTGTTCCGACTCAGGCACCCACACAATTTCCACTAAAACGTATTGCCTTTAGGACTGAAGAAAACGCCAAGCCCACATCTCCTCTTCCTCACTGTAGACAGAAATAGTACTCAGGCTGGTTTCTGACTTCCGTTATTCACTGCTGCTGAGGCCAGTCCCCAGAGAGGCTGTGAACACCCCTTTCCCCCTTTAAACTGAGTTCCATGAGGCATGCCTGTGTCTGACTCGTTCCAGACCCCTCACACTGCCTGTGCACTGTTTTCTTCATCCTGATGTTGAAAAAAATAATTGGGAACCCCAAAGAACAAATCCCAATGAAAGCTGCCTCCCTCTGAAAATCAGGGAGCTGCTCATTTGTCCTTCCCTGCCTCCCACCCGCAAAATGCCTGTGTTTCTATACAAGACCCCTGTCCTCTAACGATCAGTATTCAGTTGATTTTGCTTGCCCTAGATTTTTTAAAAAGCTATTTTATTTATTCATTTAATAGTGTGAGCAAGTGAGAGAGCAGAACCAGGGGGAGCAGCAGAGGGAGAGAGAGAGAAGCAGGCTTTCAGCTGAGCAGGGAGCCCCATGTGGGGCTCTATCCCAGGACCCTGGGATCATGACCTGAGCCAAAGCCTTAACCTGCTGAGCCACCCAGTCACCCCTTCCTTGCACTAAATTTAATTCCATTTCCCTGCTGCAAATGTAAGAAGAGTCAATCCATTGATGTGAAGCATTGCCGAACTTCTCTGGACAACTGTTCCTAACCACTCCCCACCCCCGCCCATCCCCATCTTTCATGGCAAATAAATTTTCATTCACAATTCAGCAGTTGGTTTTTCCTTTAGTTTGAAATCTGGATCAAGATGTTTCATAATTGAATTAAATCTAGTCTGAACATTTGTCAGTTTCACTTCCTCATTAAGCACCACATTGTAGAGAAATGATAATCGTCGGAATGCAGTTAACATAGATGTCACACAAGAGGAGGTCTTCCTGAGCTAGGGGAGAGGAATCTGTATCTGCATATTCCCACGAAGGAAAAAGAAGTTGGTCCCATCTCACATTTCTCAGGCAGGCTTTCTTATTGCAACACTTAGCAAAACCATCCTGAGATAGAATCCAAAATTCCTAGAATCTCAGAGTTAAGGAGAATATGGAAAGCTGCTGGTTTAGCCTCCCCACCGGTGCAGGAATCCCTCCAGAACACTTGCGAGCACCAATGAACATGCCTGCCTCTGGCCTTGGCCCCGTGCCTGCAGTCCCAGACCTTCAGGATTTGTAATCCCACTGCCCAGGTGCTGAGGAGTCCTTCTTTTCTGAGTTCCCTTACAACTTCTGTTCATTTATTGATTCCTTCATTCATCCCTTTGGCAGATACATACTAAGGACCTCCTACCTGCCAGAAAGTGTCCTACTCAGTAGAGACAGAGAGGTGAATAAGGCTGGCTGCCTGAGAATCTTAATGGTGTCAGGAAGGGATACTTATGCAAATAATTGCAACCGATGTAATCCAGGCGGTAAGAGGCCTTCCAGAAGATGCTATGGGAGCACAGTGGGGAGGCAGCACACTTTGCCCGAGGGAGTTCACAAGGTCTTCACCCAGGAGGTAGATAAAAGATGAGGAGGGGAACTTGGCACTAGAGGAGGGTGGAACAGTATTCAGGAAGAAGGAGCTAAATGTTTAAAGGCACTGAAATGTGGGAAAACACGCCATATCCCAGGGGCTGAGGAAGAGTGGGGTGATGGGACCGCAGGATGCCTTCAAGGGAGCAGGAGACTACGTGCCAGGGGAACCCAGCGCCCATGAGAGAAGGGCCTGGAATGTGGTGCTCAGACACGGGGATTGGCTGGGAAGCCACTGATGTTCTCAGGCGTGGAGTGGTGCTATTGGAGTTGTGATTCTCACAGTCACTTTGGTGGCCTGTGGCAGGTGGCTTAAGCCGTTGGAGAGACTGTTAAGAAGCTAATGGGATTAACTCTGTGTATCTATCAGGATGAAGTCGGGAAAACAGCCCACAGGTGGTAATTTAATAGAGGGAATTTAATGTGGAGAACTTGTTACGAAGGTGTTAGAAGAGCTGCAGAGCCAAACAGAAGACAGTGGGGCAACCCAAATTAGTAAGAGTCAGAAGTTGCTACCATCCCCAGGGCTGGAAGGACAAAGAGAGGGGCCCAGGCTGCCAGCAGGCCCTGCGGCTGTTGAGGGAGCTGTCTAGCAGGAGCGGGGCCTTGGCCAGCCCAGAGGGACGAGACGTCTGGTGGAAACTGAAACCATGCACTTGACTCCACCACTGCCAGAATCCCACCTGAAGAGAGCCAGCAAGAAATTCAGGATTTCTCCCTTCCTCCCACCATCCAGCATCCAACTACCATCTCCTGTTGGCCACGTCTAAGATGCAATAGGTTGGCAAGGGAGCTCAGGGAATGGAGCAGACAAGGATTAGCCCCCTGTCATACCACAGGGAGGGCAGGAATGGGTCTGAGGGCAAAGAGATCAAGGGATAGACAGTAAGGACTACTGTGGATCTAGACCGAGTGTGAGACCCTGCAGACCAGGAGAGGCACGGAGGAAGGGAGGTGTATAAATTTGAGCGAATGATGGGGTAGATCTGGAAAGATCTTGCTGATGTGGGGGGTGAGAGACACGTGATGTCTAAGCTACCTCCAACGTGGCCAGCTTGGGGAGGTCATGAACCAGGCAATAGGGCCCAAACACTGGGTCTCCTCTTCTCCGGCGCTGTCATTTATACCCGTGCTGTTTTATGTTTGTAGGTTCTAGGAGTGTTTGTAAGGTCAGCCTTTCCATCCTCTGTCTTCACTTTCTTGCCAAAGGCAGTAGTCATCCCTTTCATCCCCCGCTCTGTTCTCGGTCCCTGACTCGCATTTTGGTGGTGTCACATTATCACTTAGAACGATATTTGGCTCTTTCTTCACAGTTTGGAAAACCGGGCTGTCATGAATGGAATCAAGCAGAGTTGCAGACAGCTCCCTGTTAAATCATTCCTGAAACTTGTTTTCTACAAATGCAAATGTGGAAGGGGATAAGTGCTTGCATAAGCAGTCGCCTGGCGTCCCGTTTGCTCAGTTGTGTGTTGGCAGTAATCATGCCTGGACAAAACAGGGATCGCTCCGTTGCTGTGTGCACATACCTGCCACTGGGCCCCTAGAGGAATGGTCTTCAAGCTTTTAATAAAACCCCGGGACTTTTATTCAACTGAAATATCCCAGTAGCTTTATATGTAAACAGATCTAAGGGGAGTTGTGGCTGAAGCAGGGCTGGAGCCTCAAGGTCTACCCACCTGGAATCCTTTACTGAAGGACAGAAGCTTCTAGAAAGGAAGAGATCCAGAGAGAGGGTGAGACGAAAACCACTGTCAAAAAAAATCCACTGGTTAATTCCATGGGTGGGAGAAATGGGGTGTTCAGAAGAAAAGATCCTTCATGTTCTTTTCCATTGGCATCTTTGTTTTTCTATAATTGAATTCGTGAACACAGACCACGAGCCTCTCTTTGAGAGAGAGGAAAGCAGCAGAAAGAACACAAAATTTGAAGTTAATCAGAGCTTTATGCTTCTTAGCTGTACAATTAGGCAAGGTGCTTTATCTTTTGGATTGTTCTGAGTGACCATTAGCAACATGGGCAGAGCACATGGCAGTCAACTTGGAATTACAGTTTGAGGTGTGAGCCTTTCAGACCTGCTACTTAGGCCTTACATTTTCCTTCCTCAGTTACAAGTTGTATGAACCTGGATGGTATGTTCACTCATAAAATGTGAGTACTGACTATGGTGCCTACCTCATCGAATTCTTCTGAGGATTGAATAAGGGGGTATATGTATAACATATAGATCAGCACCTGGCACATAGTAAGTGCTCAATAAATGTTAGCCATAATTATTATTATGAGCTATTATGGCCATGGGACTATACCAAGTGCTTCAAGGGACAGGAGGAGGAGTCAGACCCAGCCCAATCACTAGGGTGCTTGTGGTCTATGGGTGGGAATAACTTTGATATATAAGGGAGGGGCGAGAATCCCTTTTTTTTTTTTTAATCTTATGTTAGTCAGCATAAAGTATATCATTAGTTTTTGATGTAGTGTTCCAAGATTCATTGTTTACGTATAACACCCAGTGTTCCATACAATACATGCCCTTCTTAATAACCATGATTGGGCTATCCCATTCCCCCACCCCCTCCCCTCTAAAACCCCCAGTTTCTCATAGTCCGTAGTCTCTCGTGGTTCATCTCCCCCTCAGATTCCCCTCTCCTTCATTTTTCCTTTCCTTCTCCTAATGTCCTCCATGCTATTCCTTATGTTCCACAAATAAGTGAAACCATATGATAATTGACTTTCTCTGCTTGACTTATTTCACTCAGCTCAATCTCCTCCAGTTTCATCCATGTTGATGCTAAAGTTGGATATTCACCCTTTCTGATCGCTGAGTAATATTCCTTTGTATATATGGACCACATCTTCTTTATCCATTCTTCTGTTGAGGGGCATCTTTGTTTTTCCCACAGTTTGGCTAGTGTGGCCATTGCTGCTATGAACATTGGGGTACATGTGGCTGTTCTTTTCACTACATCTGTATCTTTGGGGTAAATACCCAATAGTGCAATTGCTGGGTCATAGGTAGCTCTATTTTTAACTTTATAAAGAATCTCCACAGTTTTTCAAAGTAGCTGTAACAACTTGCATTCCCACCAACAGTGTAAGAAGGTTACCCTTTCTCCACATCCTTGCCTACATTTGTTGTTTCTTGCCTTGTCAGCTTTTGCCATTTTAACTGGTGTCAGGTGGTATCTCACAATGTTTTGATTTGAATTTCCCTGATGGCTAAAGACAATGAACAATTTTTTTAATGTGTCTTTTAGCTATTTGTATGTCTTCTTTTCAGAGGTATCTGCTCATGTCTTCTGCCCATTTTTTGACTTATTTGGAGGTTTTTTGGGTGTTGAGTTTGAGAAGTTCTTTATAGATCTTGGATATCAGCCCTTTGTCTGTAGTGTCATTTGAAAATATCTTCTTCCATTCCATGGGTTGCCACTTTGTTTTGTTGACTGTTTCCTTTGCTGTGCAGAAGCTTTTTATCTTGTTGAAGTCCCAAAAGTTCATTTTGCTTTTGTTTCCCTTGCCTTTGGAAACCTGTCTTGAAAGAAGTTGCTGTGGCTGATGTCAAAGAGGTCACTACCTATGTTCTTCTGTAGAATTTTGATGGATTCCTATCTCACATTGAGGTCTTTCATCCATTTAGAGTTTATCTTTGTGTATGGAGTAAGCGAATGGTCAAGTTTCATTCTTCTGTATATTGCTATCCAATTTTCCCAGCACCATTTATTGAAGAGACTGTCTTTTTTCCATTGGATATTTTTTTCCTGCCTTGTCGAAGAGTGTTTAACCATAGAGTGCCTTTAATTCTCCATGGCTAAGCAAAGTCAACAGGATCAGTTGTAACCTGAGAGCCTGGAGTAGAGCTGAACCTGCAAGAGAGCTTCTTGGCTCTGGGGTGGGGATAAGGAACATTTGTCACTACCAAAGCAAGGGACAGCAGCACTTAATGCATGACCGCAGTAGTCTTCCAAACAACCGTGAGAAGTATGTCTCTCCTCTACTATGAAGGTTATTAGAGATCAAAGAAGTTAAATCACTTAGCATGCCTAGAAGAGGCATCACTAAGAATCTAAGCCAGTTCTCTTTGAACTTAAATCGAAGGTGACCTAGTTTATCATTCAAACTGGGTTGCTTTGGAAAGCAAAAGTGGTCTGCTGTTAACAATGCCATCCACACAGCCGGCATGAACAGGAGCTGTTCTTAAGCTAACCAGGATATTGGGCCACCCCTACCCAAAGCCAGTGGGTTGGTCCCAATGGGGCCAACCTGTCTCAAAGACCAGATCACATGGGATTTCAAACAGAAGGCAGGAAGAGTCTGCCCCTCTTGTTCTTGGCACTCTGCACCAATTGTTACCTGGGCTGAAGCAACCACAGCACTAGCCACAAGGTAGAGATGCCCTGATACCCTTCAGTGGGCGTAAATCAGATTGTTTGGAGATGTGTTACATGGTGAAAAAATGTGGTCCGGCGGTATCTGTTAACTGCTGCTGCTGTGAGTCCATCATTATTCCTCTAATACAGACCATTAACATTCACAGAACCTTAACTACAGCATCTTTAATGAGCACAGCTATAATATACCGTTTCCCCATAAATATCCATTGACACTGACACTCATTCTCTCTTGGTACAGTAATTTAGCTTTTCTGGATAAATCATCACGCGGAGGCCCTTTCTCTCTCCCTAACTGCCGTTATTAGTGGTTACAGAAGGATAATGAACAAACTCGAGTTGTAAAAAAGGAGAAAGAGATGAATGATCATGGAGAATTCAGAAATACATGTTGGTGACCGCCCCACCCCCAAACACGCAAAACCTGTTTTAGCCATGACTTAGAAAGGAGGCAAGAAAAGAACATTTGCTGGGCACTTGGTGGGGGCCAGGGAGCATGGGTGTTGCTTGGCAAAGCTGTAGCTGGTTCAGTGATTCACAAAGACACGTTGTCTGAACGGCCATTTGTGATACTTATAAAAACACAGCTTTCTTGGCCCCACCCCCAGATCTGCTTTGGTAAGGCTCGCGGGCGTGTGTGTGTGTGCACGTGCGTGTGTGTGTGTAAAGGGAGACTGAGAAAGCTCCCCCACTGGATTCTCATACTCCACTAAGTTTATCTAGTTTAATTAACATGGAAGCTGGGATTGTCTCCATTTTATGGAGAAGACGACTGAGGTTGAGATGCTAGGGGGAGAGGGCAATAAGGCCTGGTTCTGAAGGAGGCATCCCTTGCTCCTGACTTATACGTAAAGAATGGCTCCTGTGAAGGTGACATTGACTCCCATATGACATACTCTCCCCGCCCCACCTCCCCTTGCCCGCCTTTCGGAGAGCTCTGTCAGTGCCTCATCGTGTTTCTCTCCAGCAGGTTAGCAGCTGCCCTGATCTCCATTACTCCTCCTTCCCACCGTTGTGTGCTGTCAGCCCAATACTCCGGCTTCATTCCCGATTTCATATATTTTTCCACCTCCTTGTCTCTCTATTTCTCTGTTGTTCTTTCCATAGTCATCTAGAAATTTCCAGCCCCTTGACCCCCCAGTTGTCCTTACTTGTAATGTGATCTGGCCAGGGTCCTCGAGAGAAGATCGGGGTGGGCTGTAGCAGGGTGGGCTCCTAAACTGCCCACTGTGGATAATCCTTCCAGAACCCTTAACTTTCTCCGTGGTCTTAAATCACAGATTGTCTGACACCTTTTGTTCCCCTCAGCATAGCTTAATAGTTAAGAGCACGTATTCCAAAGTTAGCTCACTTTGGTGAAAATTATAGCTCTACTATTTACTAGCCATATGACCTTGAGCAAGTTAAGTAATCCTTCTGTGCCTCAGTTTACTCCTCTGAAAATGAGGACAGCAATAGTACCTACATTTGTTGGAATAATTAAAGGAATTAACGTGTAAATATTAATTAAATTATTAATATATTTAATTATGCATAGACGAAGTTCCATCTGAACAGTAACCGTTATTATTAATTTGTCTTGCATGACTCCTGCCTGGCCAAGAAGGGATAAGGTCTTAATATTAATATTAAAACCATCCCTTCTACTTCAGACCAGAATGGACTGCCTGGGATACATTATAGAGATAGAATGACCATTTCTTTTTTTTTAAGATTTTATTTATTTATTTGACGGGGGGGGGCAGTAAGGGGGGGAGTGGAAAAAGGAGAAGCAGGCTTCCCGCTGAGTAGGGAGCCCGATGCGGGGCTTGATCCCAGGACCTTGCAGTCATGACCTGAGCCGAAGGCAGGCACTTGATGACTAAGCCACCCAGGTGCCCCAGAATTACCATCTCTTAATGAATGAGTCTTAATGATGTCATGGTGGAGGAGAAAGATGAATCAAAAGTGACTTATCCATTTGGGGTTTTTAGAGATCTACCAAAACCAGAAAATAAGATCTCAGCCATTGATGACATAATCAAGGATATATGAACCAGTTTAGATGAAAAAGGTCTTTCGTAGAGCAGACATAGCCAGCATACAGGTAAAGAGGGTCTCTGCCTGGGAGGTCTGTGCCGGATCTCACGAAATACGCCATCTTCTTGCCCTAGCTTCCTGGTCTTCAGAGAGCAGGTGTCCAGCACCAGAAAACAGGTAGAGAAAGCAACAGAGACCAGAGCAGTGACATCAGAGTAGCAAGCCTGGAGTTCCCTTGTCCCTGTAGTAGCATGCACAAAGTGTCCCTGTTGTAATTGCATAGTTTTTGCAATCCTGGAAGGTACCTCCTAGAACCAGTCTCTGCTCACTTATGCATTGCTATGTTCAGGCATTCATTCCTTCATCCATTCCACAAATACTGTCTGGTGTCCACTGTGCATCAAGTGCTGTGCTAGGCCCAGGTGCTTACAAGCCAGCCCAGGTCCCAGCCCTTGCCCAGCTCACATTCCCCCGGGGAAGGCTGCCAGCAAACAAGTTAAAAGGCAGAGCATGAGCACAAGCCACAAAACCACACAAGATGATGTGCTGAGAAGTGAGGTGCTGCTCTTCCAACTAGGGAAATGGTCACAGGAGGCCTCCCTAGTGAGGTGTCACTGAGATGAGAACTGAATTATGAGAAGAAACTGATGGGACAGAGACAGGGAAAAGCAAGGATAAGGGCATGCCCCAGTGATCCACAAGGAACAGAGGGAAGCCCCGTGTTGACCAGAGCACAGCAGGAAAGGGGGAGAGCAGAAGATGAGTTCAAACACTGGGATGGGGAGCAGCCGGGCATGGACAGTCCTACAGGCAATGGTGGAGAGTTTGGATTTTATTCCAAGTGTAATGGGAGACATGGAGCATTTTAGGTACGGAAGTGAACCTGATCTGATTTAGTGCCACTGTGGCTGCTATATTCGAGATGAACTTAAGGGGCAAGAGTGAAAACAGAAGTCTAGGCCAAAGAGAATGCAGTGGAAGGGATACGGAGAGGCAGGCAGAGCTGAGGTAACTTCTGGAGAGAGCAATTTTTAATGAATGGTTGGATTTCAGGGTATGGGAGAGGAGGGATCAAAAGTAGTTTCTGGAGAGAGTCAGCAATTTTTAATGAGTGGTTGGATGTCAGGGCATGGGAGAAGAGGGATCAAGAGTACATGTGAACATCTAAGTGCTTGAACATCTAAGTGCTAGTTGGTGGCCTTTCCAGAAATCAGAAGACAAGGAAAGAACAGGTTGGGGGGAATCCGGAGTTCTTTGGACATGGTAAGCTTGAGAGGCTGAACAATATAGGATAGGATCTCTTCACCAATTTCTAGTAACTGAGGGGGAGGGTGGTAAGATCAGATATTGGCTCAACTTAAAGTAATAAGGAATGTCACAGATCGACTACCACCCTTCAGCCACTGATGGATCTCACTAATGGGAAGGACTTGAAGAATTCAGATGAAAATGCCATATAGATATTAGAAGGGCCAGAAGGATAGCATATCTCTGTTTTTGTAACTTTCTTTTGGGACATCTCCCTAACATTTCTTTGAAATCAGAACAAGGGCCATTTACCCTGATTGCAAAGCCTCTGTGTGTCAAGTGACAGAGTGGATATGTCATCCTTCTAGCGTTTATAATAGTAAATGCCAAGTCTTTGTGAGTGAGCAAGTGTGTGTGTATGTGTGTGCATACATGTGCACACACATTCATGCCGAGCATTTGGAAACACCATATGGACTACCATACCCTCTGCTTAGTAAGTCATGCTATAACCAAGTTTCTTTCTGCTCAGTTTCCTATTCTTTTATATAAACATGTTCATCCACTCAGTCATTCTGTTTTTTTTTTTAATTTGCCAATTCCATATAGTTTCCTTTTGTGTGCCAGTCACTGGGCTATCTAGATATTAGGAATGCAAAAATGAGTAAGATACAGTGTCCCATAAAAGGAACTTAGTCTCTACAAGGTCATATGTCTGTAGTGGAGAAGAGAGAATCAACCATTGTGAATGGACGTATGTGATGCCCAGGGGAGGATCATCTAATCCCTCGTGAGGACCTTGGAGAAAGGCTTGGAAGATGTAACTAGTCCCAAGTCTCTAGGGATATGTTGTGGTTCTCCTGATGAGCAAGGATGGGAAAGGCAGCCAGTCATAGGGAGTAGCTTGCACCAAAACCTGAAGATGAGAAATATACTGAGAGACCTGTTAAGAGGACATGTGAAATTATGACATAAAGTTACAAACTATTTGTAGGTTGAACAATCAATCAGAGACAGTTGAGGATAGCGCTCCTCTGCATTTCCTGACTTCTGATCTTTAGGCTGCTGTCCAAGTCTGTTCTGTTGGTCAGCATTGCCTCATGTGATCTTCAGAGGTCTGTGAAGGCCATTTCGCTCACCATGTTACATATGAGCAAGCTGGGCTTTCCTTGGGGCCTTAGTTTCCTTGCGGTAAAGTATGCACTAGGTTTCTCTGCTCTGACTTACTGTCTCTTAGTCTGTACAATTGGGAGGGGAATCACGATATGGATTTGGAGGTCCTCACTGGACACCAGGGGCCACGCCAGCAAAGCTACTCCCTGAAGCCTTATCTGAGCTAATCTTCGCCATTCCTCACGCTCCGACCTGAATTGCACCCCTCCAGTTGGCCTAGCTTGACTGTCACAGCTCAGAGAAGGGACAGCATCTTTGCCTGTACAGTGTTGGCCCAATACCCTGATCATCGTGGGCACTCAGGAAGTTTATTAATTCGTAAACGAATGCCTTGAGGACCGAATCCAGGAATGAAGGAATGACTAAGGAAATGAATATGCCCAAGCATATAAAATCTGCATTCTTCTAGAGAAGGAAAGGAAAAGCATTTTGCCCAGAATGGCTGTCAGAACAGCAGGCGAAGCCCTCCTAACTATTTTTTTCCTCTGCTGTGACATCCTTCCATTTGTGACTTCCTCTGATGTGCTCTGTACTCAGCCTGAGCCTCTGCTACTCTGGCTTGATTTCCACTCCACTCAGGATTTCTTGTTACCATCCGGCTGCCATCTGGATCCCAGGAGTGGCCTCTCCAAGAGACACAGCAGCAAAGAAAAGAGAGGGCTGACTCTCAGAGAAGGTCCCCTGCCCTCCTCCCCACGAGCGTGTGGGGATCCTGTCATCCCGCTGACAGGAGCCGATTTCACATTACTGTGATTCTAATTCACTCCCTTTTCAAAGGACTGAACTGAGGCCAAGTCTTGTTAGGACTTTTGAAAAACCCTCGAGTTTTTGCTAATGTAAAACCAGAATAATAGATTTTTTTTTTTTCTTAAAGGAGAGGCAATAAAGGAAGAGATCGTTAAAAATAAGTAATTACAAGCTTTGGGGAAGTTGTTCCCCAGCAGCCTCCCGTCTTCTCTGTGCCTCTCCACCTGTGCACGTGTGTTCACTTGCTGACGACCACTCCAGGAGCAGAGCCATTTTGCTTCCTGACAAAGGAGCTGAAGGAAGAAAGGGGGACTCCACAGTCTAAAATTCTCCTTGTCAAATAGCAGCGTGCTGGGGTGAGGTCATGGGTTGGGACCAGGATCTGGAGGCTCGGAGGCTTCTAGGAGTGTGAAAGCATGAACTTCCTGCCGGTGCTCTTGCAGAAACTCAGTGGCCAGGCTGGTGTTCTCAACCCCTCTGGCCCATTTTGGCTGCCACCATAGAAATCGCTCTCCCGTGACGTCTCTTTCCGATCACTGCCTTGTGACGACCCTGATACTCTCAGCCCCCTCAGGCTGGAGTTGGACCCCACGTGTTTCACAGTGGAGACTACAGTAGTGGGAACCACAGGCATGAGCCGCGTCGTCGCTCTGAACCAAGCCCTCTGTACTGAAGGCTCGGTCTGATAATCATCCTAGGAAAATTGTCTGTTTTCTCTTCCGTCTCCCTCAAGTGAGGTTAGGTCAAGGACTGTGTCTTCCCATAGTTGCTCAGTAAATGGATGTGGGGTGAATTAGCAATTGGCTATCACAGTCGTGACAGATGTCGCTGTCACACCCCTGTCACCCGCATACGGGCACTGCCGTGGTGCAGGCCTCATGACCCACATCTCCTACCCCCATCACTGTTCCTGAGATCAAACATACTTGGCTCTGAGTACCTTCTTGCGTAACCCACTCTCTGCCTGCAAATGGTGCCCCCAGTTCCATCTTTATATTTTGAGGTGGGTTTTTTGTTTTGTTTTGTTTTGTTTATGTTTGTTTGTTTTTTCAAGAACATAATGGCTATGTTGTCGAAAATTGGGGTGTGAAAATGTGGAGCTACCAACTGAATGCTAGACTTGGGATGGAGAAGAAGAGTAGAGAAGAAGAGGGCATGGGGTAGGAGGGACGGATGAGGGGGCCGACCCCCAGAGTGGTCCAGCCTCACGAGCAGTGTTCACACACGGGGAGAGGTGTGGGCACAGGAGTCTGCCGTGTCCGTGTGTCTGCTGTGGGAGGGCCACGCCACTCCTTCAGCTTCTCCAGGTGACTTTGCCCCTTCCCCAGGGATCCTTGTTTCCCAGCCCTTTACAGTGGCCTGGATTCTGTCTACTCTCACCTACCAAGTCAATATTCCATAGTTCCCGTCCTTCGCCCCTCCCTCCTTCTCTCTTCCTTCCTTCCTTCCTCTGCCCTTCTCTTACTCCTTCCTTCCTGCTTCTTTCTTCCCTTCTCCCTCTCTCCCTCCATTTTTCCCTCCCTCTCTCCCTCTGCCCCCCTCCTTTTTTCCTTTCCTTTCTCCCCCTCCCTCCCTCCCTCCCTCTCGCACCCTCCCTCCACCTGATCCCGCCCCCTTTCTCCCCTCCCCCCTTTCTTCCCTTTCTGTAATTTTGGAAGGGGAAATGACATCCATTGAGATTTTATTCTGCCAGTTACTGTGCTAATTGAATTCCTACACAACAGCCTTCTTGTTGCTTCCTCTCAGCAAGCCTACACTGCCCTATTTTTTGAGGAGAGGCAATAAAGGAGTGAGGTTCAGAGTGAGGAAGGAATTTCTCCAAGGAAGGGCCAATGATGAAGCAGCAGTTCGAACTGATTCTGTGTCAGATGTCCCTCTTTCCATTCCCCCACTTTGCCCAGCCTAAAAACATCAAACGTCTCACCTAGAAACTTCTATTATTTTTAAATGCAAGCAAATTGGTTTTCTTGACATTTGATTGAAGTTGGGAGGTGCAAAGGTTTCGAGTCAGATTCCTGAGCCACAGCAGCCCCCTGGTCATCCACAATTAGCCCAGTCACCTTAGCACCCGGACCTTCCAATGGGTGTCTGCCTTTCTCCTGCCACCTGAATGAATAAAGCACTAACAAATTCTTTTTACCTCCAGTCCCCATCCTGATTTTCCCCTTGCATACTCAGAAAGACCATTTCAAACTGAATGTCCACTGGGGATGAATGGATTAAGAAAATGTGGTAGAGGGGCACCTGTGTGGCTCAGTCTGTGAAGCGTCTGCCTTCAGCTCAGGTTGTGATCTCAGGGTCCTGGAACTGAGTCCTGCATCGGGCTCCCTGCTCAGCGGGGAGCCTACTTCTCCCTCTGTCTCTGCCCTTTCCCCCATGCCCCCAGCTCATGCGTTCTCTCTTTCTCCCTCTCAGCCCTCTCTCTCTCAAATAAATAAATAAAATATATTTTTTTATATGGTAGATCCACACAATAGAATATTAGTCAGCCTTTAAAGGGAAGTCCTGTAAAGCCTTCCCTATGTGACAGCTTAGCTGAACATTGAGGACGTTACTACATCTAAGTCAAAGAAGCCAATTGCAAAGGAAAAATACCGCATGATACCACTCATCTGAGTCTATGAGATAGCCGAACACAGAGGCAGGGGGGGAAGAGTGGTTGCAAGGGGCTGGGGGGAGGGGAAAGTGGGGTGCGGCTTTCGGCAGCAGAAGTTTTAGTTCTGCGAGATGACAAAGTCTAGAGACGTGCATTACACCTGTAGTTAATAGTACCATATTGTACTCTCTAGAATTTGTTAAGATGGGAGATCTTATGTTAAGTGTTCTTGCCACAGTAAAAAGAGGTGGCAGGTTGGGGGGAGCAGGCATACAGAGGTCGTTCCACGGACCAACTTCATTTTTAGGAAGCCAGTTGTAAATATGTCACTGTCCAGGGATTTTCAGATGTATGGCCCTTGAAGATGTTAACTTTCATTATAGGGTCTAAGTATTTCCCTCCCCCTCTAACTTTCTGGACAACCTCTGGGACCCTCCTGAAATGGCAGCTGGGGAAAGGAGGGTCACCACCTGCTAGAATGAGGCCCAACTTTGAGTAACTACAGACAGCTTTTCAGTCACTACAGAGACATGTCCTCCAAGCAGCACTGATTGCTCTGTGAGATTGAGACATTGGGTCCAGGAAGACCATTGAGCCCCAGATCTCAGTGGGCCTGGAAAATTCAGGCATTAAGCACGACTCCGTTCTATTGTAATGATGAGGAGGTCTCCTGGACTTCCTTTGAAACATGAATCTTAATTTCCTTTAAAAAGCCCACAAATATCTAGCACTGGCTTAGCTCAACCAAGGAAAAAAAAATCTTTCACACCAGAAGAAGGTGGCTATTTCTGCAAACTGAGTTTGTTTTTGTGGTGCTGTCTATACAGTACAAAGAATTCTGAGAATTCTCCCATAGAAACTTTTTAATCAATACCAAAGGATATTCTTTAAAAGAACAGGAGGAGACTGTATAAGGAAACAAAATGTCCTCTATTCAGAAAATTCTCAGTCAACTGGGATTTTTTTTTCTTTAATTTATATTCCTTAGAGCTGAACTATCAAAGTTAGCCACTAGCTTAATATTGGCTATTTAAATTAAATTAATTAAAGCTAAATAATTTTTTAAAGACTTTATTTATTTATTTGACAGACAAAGATCACAAGTAGGCAGAGAGGCAGGTAGAGAGAGAGATCGGAAGGGAAGCAGGCTCCCTGCAGAGCAGAGAGCCTGATGTGGGGCTCAATCCCAGGACCCTGAGATCATGACCTGGGCCGAAGGCAGAGGCTTTAAACCACTGAGCCACAAAGGCACCCCTAAATCATTTTTTTAAAAGATTTTATTTATTTTAGGGCAAGAGAGAATGAGTGCCATCAGGGAGAGGGGCAGAGAGGGAGAGGGAGAGAGAATCTGAAGCAGACTCCGCACTGGTGCAGAGACTGACATGGGACTTGATCCCACAACTGTGGGACTGTGACCTGAGCCAAAACTATGAATCAGATGCTTGACCAGCTGAGCCACCCAGGCACCCCAAAACTGAATAAAACTTGGAGCTCAGCCACCCCAGTCATATTTGAAGTGCTCCATAGCCACATGGAACCACACAGGCTACCATATTGGATATTGCAGACATAGAACTTCCCATCACACCAAAAGTTCTACGGAGCAGTGGTGCTCTTGGGAGACATAATTTATTACATTTTCCAGTCCCCATCTCAATTCCGTCACCGTCGCCACTTCGTTCTTCGCTCGCCAGAGTTTTTCCTGTCTCTCTCTGCCAGAAGGTAGGAAAGCAGCTGTTTACTCTTGGCTAACAGTGATAGAAAGCTCAACTCCTAGTTACCACAGAGGGAATTAGTCTCCATTAGCATGTGTCTTCTGGGTTAGATCACTCACCAGGGAAAGGTACATACATTCGAATGCCTGGAATCACGAGGTACCTTAATCGTACCCACTTTGGTGTAGTTACAAATCATTTAATCCCTTTCTCCTGAGCTTTCTAAATGGATAATTGAGTTCATTCTTCTGCAGTATTAGCTTGAGTTCTGAGTTGAGGTCTAGGTGCCTTGCACCCTCCCTGCCCTGCTCCTGTTCCACGCCCAAATTGGAATGACTGTATACCCTGGCTCTGCTCTGAGCTTCGGAAGAGTGAGGTCCGTGGGTTACTCATCTTTGTGTCTCCTGCACCTCTCCAGAGTTTGGCGTGTGAAAAGCACTTAGTGAATGTTTGTGGAAGAAATTAATTAATCCATTACGTAATCAATCAAGATGTCTTCAGTTTTCCCAGTAGGACTTTCACTAATTATTCCTACAGTGCATTCATTCCGCAACACAGTGATTCTGAAGTTTGGCTGCACATTGGAATCACCTGGGGATCTCTTAGAACCTCCCAATGCCTGGACCCCACCCCAAATCCACACAGTCCAAATCTCTGATAGTGGGGCTTAGGCATCAGTTTGGCAAAGCTCCCACCCAAACATTACACCGTGCAGCCTGGGGTGAGATCACCGCGGGATTCTGATCCGGCGGCCATGATACATTTTCATGCTCTGTGACGCGTTCACCCACCGCCCACCTCATCCACTGTCACGTTCGCTGTAAGATGAACAGGAGTCTGGCCTTCGTAGTTATTTTGTTCAATTATGGGACTACAGTGTACCCCCCCACTCCCACTCCAAACAGAGACTCTGGGAAGATGGACTCCCTGCGGAAGGTTTCTTTCAATGTCTTCATGAGATTCAGGCTTGAACTGTCTTGAAACAACACCAGAAAATCTCTTCTGTTAAACCCTTGCTGGAAATGTACGTGATGAGTAAATTCGAGGTCATACTGAGTCTTGAGAAGCAGAATCCAAAGGTGCATGCATCCCGTCCTAATACATGTGAGAAACATATCTACAAGGGGAAAAAGAAGACTTGAAAATGAATGAACAAAAACTCTTAGTAGTAATGGTGGGTAAAGCAAGCTGGGGATGGGTGGGGTGTTGGGTGGGGCATGGTGGTGGCTAGGGAATAGTTTCCACGTCCTGACCACAGGACTCAACAGGGAAGAAGTGCCCTGATGGCAGGGTCTCTCCACCGGCTGGATCAAATGCACAGGCTGTCCCTGAAGCTTGCTCCCGGATTGGGGTCCAAAGAATGACTGAGCCACGATTAAAAGAAGAAGGTCACCACCAGCACCGGGAACAAGAGGTGTGGCCTGGAGGGTGATTGGGCAAGACTGTGGCCAGAAGGGAGAGATGAGGAATAAGACAGGGTCAAGGACAGACTGAGGGGTTTCAGGGCCAAAGGCCAGGAAGTACAGGGCAACCTTTTACCTGGGGTCTGGTCCATTCTCTCAAGCAGGGGTAGTTTCTAAAGAGGGGCCTCCCAGAGGATTGTATTTTTCTTTCTCTTGCTTTTTCCAAATATCATATAATAGTAATTTTCTAACACTAAAAAATGTGTGCCTGTGCATTCCAAAAGTGTACCAAATGAGACAGGATGAGAAGATCCTGGGAACCACTGCTATTGATTGAGCACCTACTATGTGCCAGGCATGAAACAAGACCTCACACACACACAGCTCAGTTAATCCTCTCCATAAACCTGAGTCAGCGTTAGCTTTATCACCTGCATTTTAAAGGTGAGGAATCAGGCTGACTAGCCTGTTGTCCAGGATCCCTCAGACCGTATGTGGCACAGTCGGGGTTCAGTCCCCATCTGTGTGACTCCAGAGAGGTGCCTTTGTTCACACGCCCAAACCACACTTCATCCAAGTGGACGGAAATGGCCTCCTCCCACTGCAACTCTGCTCCTCACCAAAGGCCACCCCCCTCTGTCACCAGGGAAGTGACAGACTCACACCAGTGCTGGTTATCCTCACACATTTTCATTATGTGGTGGGGGTTTTATGAGACTCTACCACAGGCTGTTTTTCAAATTTATTTAATTCATCCATCATGCTCTGAAGCCGTTTGCTTTTTTTATATTAGACAGATGTAATGAGATCTTGGACACTAAAAAATGTTTTTATTAAAAGTTATGACCCAGAGCTAGTTGGTAGGGGCTGTGCCATAAATCCCCAGAAGTGTGGGAATTTATAAAGGATAGTAGCGACATAACCTTAACCTTTCAGGCCACACCATAGATTACAGGATCACTTAGGCTAATATGGCCTCCCCCACCCCCACCCCGTCCCCACCACTGGCCAAATAGAATCATCATAATATAATAATTTATGTGGTTAGCTGATGTGGTTACTCTTCCTTTCCTCTGTGCCACGGTTGACTCCCGGTGAGCAGGACCTGGTGGAGGCAGGCAGTTGAGAACAGACTTGGTTGGGGGAGGCCCGAAGGCCCTGCTGTGGTGGGGATGAGCACGTTGGTTCTGCTGCTCTGCTCTGCAGCTCTGTGACTAGGGCTGACTGTCTTCACACAGTCACCTTTCCTCCAGAGGGGGGTGGAAGTGATGTCGGGGGATGGTTTCTCCAGTCCTTCATTGCCAACAGGAAGCTCTCCTCAAAAGCAGGGAATGATGGCCACTATTCCTGTTCACACGTCGTAATTCCATTTTAATGTCAATATCGTCAGGTTCATATTAATGTTGCACTGCTTGGAAATCATCCAAAAAATAATCAGCTGGGGCCTGTTGACTGAAACATGGTGACTAAAAAGCATATATAATAGGTATTATGTGCATTATTGATAATATATATTATCAGTGTGGCTTTGGTAGTTAACATTTGTTAAGCAGGGTGTCAGACGGTGAGCACAATACACCAGAAGACTGAAAGGGAATCACAGTAGAGAAGTTTCTTACACATCCTAGAGGAGGAGTACAGAGCACACCTCAAGAGGTCATCTAGGAAAGTCAAGGAACATTGGGAAAGTGCAAGTGGAGAAAGTATGGTAGGACCTGAACCGTGTGCCTTTATTAGAGCCCACAAGTGAAGTGCTTCGGGGTCCCCAGACTAAGGCCAGATTGGTTAAATCACACGAAAAAGAGCAGGGTTTTGGTAAGCTCCACAGGGGTCTTATCTAAGGAGCACGTAGGAGAAGGAGGGGGAGACTGCTGATCACAAGGCCTTTGGGGAAGTCCTATTAGGTGTTCATAATTACTTGCGACTCTGCAGGTGGTTTATCTAGGGCCTACTAGTGGGCGGGGCTGGTGTCCATTCAGGGCCCCTGAAGTTAGCCCAGACACATCAACGGATGCCAAGCCAGCAATACAGAGTCGTTTAGCGAAACCCTCAACAATTACGAACAATAAAGTACAAAACTAACAAAATTAGATTTGGTCAACTGCCAGCTACTTTTGAAATACGCATATAGGGGCGCCTGGGTGGCTCAGGGGGTTAAAGCTTCTGCCTTCAGCTCAGGTCATGATCTCGGGGTCCTGGGTTGGAGTCCCGCATCAGACTCTCTGCTCAGCAGGGAGCCTGCTCCCCCCCACCCGTCTCTGCCTGCCTCTCTGCCTACTTGTGATCTCTGTCAAATAAATAAATAAAATCTTCTTTAAAAAAATACAACATACACACACACACACACATATGTAAATATATACATATATATGTATATATTTGACAGAGAGGCATAGCAAGAGAGGGAACACAAGCAGGAGGAGTGGGAGAGGGAGAAATAGGCTTCCTGCTGAGCAGAGAGCTCAGTGCAGGGCTAGATCCTAGGACCCTGGGGCCATGACCCGAGCCAAAGGCAGCCGCTTAATGAGTGAGCCCCCCAGGCATCCGTCTTTCGTATATTTTTGAGCACTGCTAGGTGCCAGATCCTCTGCAAGTGGCCAGGATTTGGGAACAAATACAGCATAGTCCTGTTTCCAGAAGCACAACATAGCTGGCACAGGTGATGTGCTATTACTCCGATGATTTCCAGCTCAGAGGATCAAGGGGAACTTCATGGAAGAGGTGGCCGTCCACCCGGGTTTGAGAGATTTGGTGCTTCACGCTTGCAGAGATGAGAAGAGCGTTTCCAGCAGAGGGGACTGCATGCATAAGTGCCCTCACAAAGCCACTGTTCACAGACTGCTCCAAAGAGTTAAGAGTTTGGCCAGAACCCATGATGCTATTTTTCTGCTTGAGTGTCAATAAACACCATGCTCTTATCTGTTGCCACCATCGAGGCGGGCTGGGTAATGTTCTGGAATTGCGGGAAGATAGACTTGAAACCTACAATCTTACCATTATGGATTTCCTCTCATCAGGCCCTTGTTTTATCATCTGCTTCTGCTGGGAACACGTGGGCCACAGCCCCTGCCCAGGGAGACCATGGGAGTGGAAAGCATAGATCCCATCATCATTAAACCCATAAATCCATGCCATTTGTATGTCCGACTCTTCATCCTCATTCATCATCCCTTACACTTTCAGAATGGTCACCCGTTTGAGGATTTTGAAGAACGGTTTGCCGCCGCCAGCCCGGTAAGAACAAGAGGGCCCTTTCTGGGTAACTGTTCCCGGTCATCATCCCATTGTTCATTTCACGCTCATGAGTCATGCCTTGTGGTTACAGAACAGAAACCTGCCGATGGACTCTGATGAGATTTTGGAGGCAACAAAGGTAAGGCCTCCAGGCTCTTGGTGAATGAGGGTCGCTAGGGTCATTCTCATGCCTTCCATGTTCTCCGTATCCAGCCTGCACGAATGGCAGGTGCCAGCTGTGGTCTCGTGGGCGTCTAGTCTAATCTTCATGAGCAGATTATTGGTGAGCCCCATGATGAGGTCAGAGAGGATGTGTGTGTGAGTACATGTGTGTTTGTGTTGAGATTGTATGTTGGAGAGGAACTGACCTCGTGACATTCAAGGAATATTTTTTCAAGCTCCCAACATGTCCCAGGCATTCTGATAGCTGCTAGACGTTCGGTAGAGCAGGAGGACACAGACACTGTCCTCAGGGGGCTAACAGTGTCCCCGTGCACCAGTGCACAGCATGGGAAAGATGAGGTAGGTTAGTCTAGCATAGTGTAATATGACAGTACCCCAGGGGGTTCAGGTGCATAAGCAGAATGTGCTGAGTGCTCGTAAGTGAAGAAAAGCCAAGCAAGGTGGCCATGTGGTCAGTACACCCCGGAGCAGATGTACCGGTTGGCAGCCAGTGTTTATTCAGATCAGTCGATACACAGGCCAGTGAGTAGTATCACCTCCGATGGGAGGTGTTGGGTCTAGGACAGGGATCCTCGGCCTTGGCTGCAAATTAGCGTCACCAGGAGAGCTTTTAAAGTCGCAGGTACTAGGCTATACTTTCAAACCGACTCACTCAGAGTCTCTAGAAGTGGAAAGCAGACATTAGTCTTTTCCCGTAGGTACATCCAAGGTTGAGAACTGCTGATGTGAGTGTCATATAAGCTGTTCTGGACAGTGCCATGGGGTGCAAACTGAGTTAGGAAACACTTAGAAAAAAAAAAAGGTCATCTAATTTCTGTCCTGAAGGATGGGTGGGAAAGGCAATTGGGGAAGGAATAAATGTTCTCGGTACGAGGAGGAACATGTGCAAAGGCCCTGAGATGGCCCCTCCTGTTGTAGCCCTGTGTCTGTCTTCTCCATTACGCTGTCTTGATCCCGTCGACGAGTCTGACTTTGCATCAAGCAGCCAGCCCATGAGAGTAGGAACAGGAACAGGCTCTTGTCCCCTGTTCTTGGTACAACAGCTGATGCACACTTGGGTTCCCATACTTTTCCTACACGAAGGAGCTCCTGATGCCAAAACATAAGGAGTGGGCCTGTGACAGTGTTTTGGGGGGTCAGCCAAGGACATCTCTGTCTTCATCTGTGGCACTTTCAGGATTTCTCTGCAGGAGGGGGCCTCAGAGTCCACCTGCGGCCATTTAGCTGAAAGAAGGACCAGGGTACTAATCTCAAAACAGCAGTGGCACAGTACTCTACATATTATTTGAAAACTATCACTTGCTCGTGTCAAACAATGGCTGTGAAGGGGCTGACCTGAGGGAGAGATTGAGGGCTTTCTTCCTCAACAGCCAAGCTATCCTCCCCTTCACTGGACAGGGCAGCTTCCAGTATCCCCCTGCTTACCCTGGGAGATGCCCAGGGCCTAAGGCAGGCAGAATCTGCCATCAGCAGCCTCATCACTGCCTACCTGCAGATGTCTGAAGAGCTGGTCATGGAAAGGCCAATAGGTACCTTGAACCTCCCTTCCAGTTGAGTTCTTCAGATGGATGTCCATCACGGCAGACCCTTTAGGAACCCTGGCTTCTGGTTAGAGAATATGGTGGCTACGCACCCACCATCTAGGAAGGCTAACTAGGGCGCTTGTGAAGGGATAGATAAACGAGGTGTTGTTTGGCCTTTGGGTCAAGCCCAGCTTCTTCTGGCCGACCAGCCGTCGGAAAGTCGCGGCACCTCTTGGTCTCCGCTCACCGTGCGAAAGAAAGCTCGAGAGACGGCTATGCCACCCGTGAGCTCAGTGAGCATCAGACATGAAGATAATGTATTGGAAAATGTATTAAAACTATAAAAATGTTTTACAAATGGGAATGGTTACTTTTAATTCTCTTGAGGGCATTAAAGTGATTAATTACAACAGTATTATCAGATGGAACATAGTTCGTTGGGTTATAAATGAAAGCACTTGGATTAAGGTGGTGGGGGGGAGTGGTGTGAAAATAGATATTATTCCAGATTCTCAAACATACATGCTTATTAGAATTATTTTTAATTTTATGACCTAAGAATCCCCCTTTTCTATAAAATTTAATTAACTCTAGTTTCTATTTAAACAGCAAATCCAATGAAATGAAATAACAATCTATGTTTTCTGCCTCTGCATGTTTTTCTCGTTTAATCCTTGACTGAAAATCATCTGGCAAGAGGAAAGTCTCTATCTCAAGAATGAAGGTTATTTTAAAAGTTGTGCTTAAGGAGAAAATTAGCCAATAAATTATATTTATGATGTTAGTAAAAGTGTGACACAAGTTCAACACATTTGAAATGTAAATTGTGTGACTTAATTATTAACTTCATTTTATTATTTTCCTACCACTGAAAATAGTTGTAGGCCATTTTAAAAGCATTGAGTCCCAATTGCAAGGAAGCCTAGAAGCTTCCCGTTCATGGATTAAATAGAAGTGTTCTTAATAGTAATCAGGAAGAGAGAGCATAAGGATTGCCATAGTTTCACCAAATAACATAAAATGTTGTAAACATGGTCAAGACTCTTTCCCTGAGACAAGAGACTATCTAGAGTCTAGCCAAGTCTGGACCCACTGGGACCTCACTTACCCTGTCCACTCACTTACCCTGTCCACTCTGCTGGCCTCCTTCTGCTCCCCGCCCCCACCTTCATACTTGTTACAAATTGCTCTTCTGCGCAACTGCTCAACTCTCCCAGGCCTCTCTCCTTTCTGCTGTGTCCTGGCTTGCACCAGGCTGGATTGTCCTTCCTCGTCTTGTTGGCCCAGCTAACTCCTCTTCATCTTCAGAATTCAGATCCGGTCTGTTCTCCTTTAGCAAACCCTCCTTAAGGGGCACCTGGGTGGCTTAGTCAGTTAAGCATCTGCCTTTCACTTGGGTCATGATCCCAGGGTCCTGGGATCGAGCCCCACATCAGGCTCTGCTCAGCGGGGACCTTGCTTCTCCCTCTCCCTCTGCTCCTGCTCTCTCTCTGTCTCCTACTCTCTCTTTCTAATAAATGAGTAACACCTTTAAAAAAAATAAATAAATAGGGGTGCCTGGATGGCTCAGTGGGTTAAAGCCTCTGTCTTCGGCTCGGGTCTTGATCCCAGGGTCCTGGGATTGAGTCCCGCATTGGGCTCTCTGCTCAGCGGGGAGCCTGCTTCCTCCTCTCTCTCTGCTTGCCTCTCTGCCAACTTGTGATCTCTGTCAAATAAATAAAAATCTTTAAAAATAAATAAATAAATAAATAAATAAAACCCTCCTTAAGTTTCTTTGACAAAAGCTGGCAGACTCCCTTTCTCTGTCCTCCCACAGAGATCTCTGTCGCCATCCCCGCCACATTGCCTTGAAACTGCCAACTTCTGTGGATCATCCCACCAGCCTACAAGCTCCCAGCAGGCTGGGGCTTGGCCTGTCTCAGTATCCTGTTCACCCAGAACACCGCCCAGGTGTTCTGTGTGTATGGAAAAAGCACTGTGTAGTTGGGAAGGAAATTAATATGTGTGTAGGGCCCTCCTGTATGCCCAGCGCCGCATTACTCAGTCTGAAAGCTGAGGGGGAAGAATTTCAAGTTCATTAACCCAGCTAAACTTCTTTCAGCAAAAAGAGCCTTTTGTGCCTTTTTAACCAGGCTTAGACAAACTTCAAAAGAAGTGCTGTTATGAATATTGTCAATAAATCTGAAGGAGGTGTTATCTTTACTGTCCAGATGAGGGAACTGTAGCCCCAGGGAGTTGCAGAGGTTGGGGGTGAATCTATCAACAGGTGTGGGACCTTCTCCAGCGCCCGTACCTCGCTCACTCATCAGGAGAGCATAATCCTTTTTTTTTTCTTTTTTTAAGATTTTATTTATTTATTTGACAGAGAGAGATCACAAGTAGGCATAGAGGCAGGCAGAGAGAGAGAGAGGGAAGCAGGCTCCCTGCTGAGCAGAGAGCCCGATGCGGGACTCGATCCCAGGACCCTGAGATCATGACCTGAGCCGAAGGCAGCGGCTTAACCCACTGAGCCACCCAGGTGCCCGAGCATAATCCTTTTTTGGCACTAAGTGTAGCGATCCAGCCATGCCTGGTTACTGCAGAATTCAAGGACAGGGGTCCCTGGAGGGCAGGCAGGCAGACTTTTCCAGTCCTTTCTATTGATTAATATTTTTAGGGTCCCCCCAATCACAAGCTGTCACTTAAAATCCAGAGGTGAGTCAAAAGAGTTTTCTCCCCAGTGGGCAGATTTCATACAAAGCATATGATCATATATTTAAGGCAGGACATTTTGTTCCTAGCCATAGACTCCCTGCGGTCTCTGAAGCTCGAAGTCTATGCAGATTAATTTCTAAGTGTATCTTAAAGGCTTGCTTCTGCTGCTCTGGCTGGGCTTCCTCAGACAGTCCTGTATGATGGATGGGGATAGAGAGGATACAGTGTCTGCAGTCGTGAAGTTCCTAGCAGTGATTAATAGTGTATATACTGGGCTGTTTTTGATGCCCTTCTTGGTATTAAATGATATGTTTTCTTTTCCTGCAATGACATTTTTTATCCTGAAAACTGACTCTTTCAGAGACTGTCATTTGACTACATGCTCCGTAGGCGGAACATTCCAGTCCTGACCTGGGTGACTTTGAGGTCACTTCTGTGAGACTCAGTTGGCTCATCTGTAAAAATGGGGATGATGATCCTTTTCTCACAGGTTCATGGTCTTGGGAGCATTTTCTGTGAGAAGTGGCTACAAAGTGTCACGTCTCACTGTATCTGGCACGTGGAAGGCACTTTGTACGTGTGTGTGCACGCAGAGAAGGAAAGCGGTGAGGGAATCCCTCTCTTGCCTTTATCTCCTGGAGAAGAGAGAGAACACTGCCCTTTATGGCGAGTCAGCGCGAAGCAGGGTGATGGGTTATGGGAAGTGGATAAGCCCGAATTTCCTTAACTAAGCCCAGATACGCTGCCAGACACACCGAAGCGAGAATTGATTCTGGCTGCCTCCCAAGTGTTGTCTTTAGCATTAGGAGGTAATGGCAATGACCAGTTGGGCTTATTGTGTATATAGTCATGAGACAAAGAAACAAGGGTCTTCCTGTCATACCGTTTTAAAGCAGTGCCCAGCAGCCTCGACTTCTCTCGTGGTGACATCACTCTCTTTTTGTCTTTTCAGGCTGTGACCCAATTAGAACTTTTTGGGGACATGTCCACCCCTCCTGATATAACCTCTCCCCCCGTAAGTATGCACTGCAGCTCAGCCCTCCACCCCACCCCTTTCCTTCTCCAGCAACATGGTGGCAAGAACGTGGGCTTTGGGCCAAAGAGGGCTGCTGGCGGGTTTCACCTTGGCCTCTTGCAAGCTGCGTGATTTGGGCAAATTAACCCGCTATCCTAAACCTCGGTTTCCTCTGCTGCTTTTTAAAGGAATTAGGATACCTGCTTCTGTTTCGAGAAGTAAGTGAAACCATGCATCAGCAGTTAGAGGACCCTGCTGGGTACTTGCTTTTCTGCTGGGCAGGGCAGAAAGACCTAAACGGGATGAGGTCCTTGCAACCACATGGTCCAGCTGGGAATATGGGCAAGAAATTCAACAAGACCACAGGCATGATGGGCCATTTGCCGGTCCCCACCCAGAGCTCACCCAGCCAGGTGTTCGTCCCAGGAAAGGAAGCACCTTCTCCCCCAGTATATTCTGCCTTGTCCTGCCTCCTGCCTTCTTTCCATTCTCTCTCCCTCTTCGTTTTATCTCCTCCTTCCTCCCCTGCCCCCCGGCCACCCAGCTGAACTGAGCTTCTCCTGAAGCTTTGGATTCCCAGGTGGAGTTGCAGCGGGGTATCTGTCCCATTGCTTGTCATCGTAAGTCACTGCTTGCAGAGGGACGGAGATGGCAGGGAACCCTAGTTGAAAAATGAAAAGAAGAAAAAAGAAAGAAACCCGAAGCAAAATTGAATCCTAGTGCTTTGAGAACTGGTTGCATTCAGAGGCCACAGAAAAGAATAGAATGGAGATGGTCCCTCCAGGTCCTCCCCTGCCCACTCCCCGGAGGTGGGGGACACATAGAGAGCAGGGAGCTGCACCTGCACCTGCAGAAGGTGCTGGGGTGGGGGGGGCAGCGCCTCTGGGCTTTGCGCAGTCCTGCAGAGACCTAGGGATGGTGCTCGGGTTCATTGGCAAGATGCGCCTCCCAGAGGAAAGACTGTAACCTCACCCCTAGGAAGAGATGGCATGAGACTTTACTGCCCCCAGCTGCTGCCAGGGGCTCTAGACACAGCTGCCCTGCTCCCGACACCTGATGTCCTGAGCAGATCTGACTGTGCAGGAAGCAGCTCCTGTCTACGGAGAAGCTGGGGTGGCTCTAACCAGTCTCTTTCTCTCCTCTGTCCTGGGGGTAACAGCTACATCTTGGGCACTGAGAAACTCCAGCTGTGGAGCTAGAAAGTCCTGAAGAGACCTTCTGACCCATGCCCTTCATTTTACAGATGAGCAAACTGAGGCCCAGAGGGGGCATGGGGCTCCCCCAGGGTCACTTGGGGAAAACAGATCGGCGTCGATTGTGTTTAAAAGTGCTTAATGCAGCAGCACATGGCTGTGTTTCTGGCCCTGAACCCGAGTGCAGTTCAGATGGGTATTTAATAAACCCCAGAACAATGCCATTCCTCCCGCAGGCTGCTGGTCTAAAAATGGCCTTGTCGAATTGCCATGGTTTCAGGATTAATTGCTTGCCCCAGTCTATTCCAATGGGAAAAGAAAAATAAGGATATTGTGGCATCAAGTAGACATACTTTTGGGCAAAAGCCTGTTGTGAATGGGTGTGGGCCTTTACAAACCCAAGTACTGATGCTCAGGGTTGAGCATCAAGGATACCCCTCAGTATCCCTCCCGTCTGTCGGGTTTATTTCGGTTCCCCTCACCCGACCCACCAGTTCCTGCAACAGACCTCTCTCAGATCCCAGCACGGGCTGGGCATGTCTCGTTCCCTGATCCTCAGGGTTCGGGTTTTGTTATCATCTACTTGAAAATATTTCTTTGTCTTTGCACATAAAGATTCAAATAGAATTCTGGGAGGCACCAGGAGACGAGGATCTCTGCTCTAGTTGCTAAACTTTGTTGGTGCACTTAGTCAGGCTCTTTATTTACCATGTCTTACGTGATAAGCCCTGAGCTAGGCTCGCAGTAGGTCCTGCGTGGGTGTGTGTCCATTTCAGCTGACCACCTCTAAAGGCTGAAAACCACATATCGTGGCATAATTTGGTGGCTGGAATAACACCCCCAAAGGGCAGGGGCTCAAACCAAAGAGTTGTGATACTGGTCCCTGTTTGCTGAGTACCTGCTAACGTGCCTCAGCCCGGTACTAAGTGATATAAATGCATGATCTCCCTTCATGATCACAGCCGCTCTAAAGGTAGGTATCCAGTCTCCTGTTCTATGGTCAGTGTGTACAGCCAGCTCATGGGCTGCCCACCACATCTGTGGCTTGGACTGCGGCTGGCTTTGGCAGCAACCCCCCCCCCTCCTGCACCTGCTGCCTCCCATCCTGGATGAGTGCTGAGCCAGGTCTCCCAGCAGCCTCACACGCCCTCTGCCTCTCTCTGTTTGACAGACTCCTGCAACTCCAGGTGATGCCTTTATCCCGTCTTCATCGCAGACACTCCCGGCGAGTGCAGACATGTTTAGTTCTGTACCTTTCGGCACTGCTGCTGTACCCTCAGGTAAGCTGCCCTCCACCTGCTTCCCTTCCTCTGGTCTCCCCCCAGCCAGGGGAGAGAAAGGGTTGACTTGAACCAACTGTCCAATTACACCAGACACCTGTGGAGCCACCAGCCTCTCCTCGTGACTCTTCAGATGACGTGGAGAAGCCACCACTGGGAGGTGGGGGAGTGTTTACAAATCTGTGAGACGCTGTAGGCTGGGATTTGGGCGTGTCCAAATCCCTTTCACCTGGAAAGGTCAAGATTCTAGGGCACTCAGTACACAGCTTCAGGGAGCCCAGGCCATACCTGACCATGCCACGTTCAGCGCAAGTTCATTTCCTCCTGTCCATCTCAGCCAGAGGAAGGGAGGAAGGCAAGTCGGGGACAGGAGCCCTCCACAGACTTCTGGAAATCGGATTGATAGGACATGTCGCCTCCTTTGGTAGAGACTCAAGAATGGGGAGGTTCTCGGTGCAAAGTGGGATGCTAAGGGGAGAGAGCAGATTGCTAAGAGTGAATTAGGAAGGTGATGGGGCTCTTAGTGATTTTGAAGGTTTTTGTTCTGTTTTCCAAGCGTCTGTTAAAATATATATACTACTTTTACAGCAGGGTAAATACATAGAACTTGTTTCCAGGGCATCAGGCACTCCACATAGCCGGGCCACTCTGCTCGGGGTGTGGCCACAGGTGGTATTCTGCTCTTTACATACATGAGAGCCTTAAAGACTCTTCTCTTTCTTTAGCTACATATTTGAAAATCTGTGGCTTCATCTTTCTATCTTATTCTTATATACAGCCAGGGGATCCTGAGTATTTTCTTTTTTCAATTTTATGTATGTAGTTATTTGAGGGAGAAAGAGCGTGCACATGCAAGCAGGGGGAGGGGGGCAGAGGGAGAGCGAGAGAATCATCAGGCAGACTGTCTGCTGAGCGTGGTGTCTGATGACGTGGGGCTCAGTCTCACAACACCCAAGATCCAGGACCTGAGCTGAAATCAAGAGTCCTCAACGCTTATTCGATTGAGTCACCCAGGTGCCCCGAGCCTGAATATTTTCAATTACACATCTTCTGGCATTTTTTTCTATAAAAAATTAATTTTCATTACATAGTGTTAGAAGCAAATTCTTGCCATCAAATAGGAACCTTGCTGTTATTTGAAGTGAAGTAAAAATTCGTACTCTGTTCTCAAGTAGTTAAAATTATTCCCCACGAGCCCAGAGATCATTAAGAATTTTTAGAAGCAACAGAGATTGGTAGCCATTGGCTCTAACACTTTAGCATCTGCAAGAAACCCAGACATTTCATTGCTAAGCTTCCCAGTCAGATTGGTTTTACCCATCCCTAAAATGGGACAGTGGTGATGGCTAGTCTTCCTTACCTAAGATGGATATTAAAATTTCCTTGAGAATAGTGTGATAGAATATGGTCTTTTAAAGAAAAATACCAGGGGGTCCTGGGTGGCTCGGTCATTAAGCGTCTGCCTTCAGCTCAGGTCATGATCCCAGGGTCCTGGGATCGAGCCTGCGTCAGGCTCCCTGCTTGGTAGGGAGCCTGCTTCTCACTCTCCCCCTCTCCCCCTGCTTGTGTTCCCTCTCTTGCTGTATCTCTCTCTGCCAAATAAATAAAATTTAAAAAATAAAGAATGAAAGAAGAATAACAGTTTTCTTTCAGAAATATATCACCTTCCTGCGTTGAGACTACCCATGCTTCGCCCTCATTATCTGACCCGTGAAGATGTCCTGGAGCAGGTCATGGGAACTTGAGACCCCAAACTTAGCAACTTGCTGATGTGTTCCTTCCAGAAGTATTCACTGAGTGCCCACAGGAGTCAGGCCCTGTTCTAGGTACCTGGGGTGTGTCCATGAATACAACAGACACAGGTCCTGCCCTCAGAGAGCTTCCCTTCTACTGGGGAGACAAGCAACAGCGTAAAAATAACTAATTTCTGTAATATGTCTGCAAACGGTAAGTGGTATGGCCAGAAGAAAATGCAGAGTGGAGTGCAGGGGCCTCAGCACAGGTGGAGGACAAGTGTAAATGGAGACTGTGGTCAGGAGGGACATGTGCCAAGGTGAGCTGTGAGCAGATGAGAAGGGGTGAGGCAGGAAGCCAGGAAGGTGTCCAGGTGAAGCACTCTCTGGGCGAGGAGTCTCCATCGCCTTCTCTGTCAATGCGGGTGACACAGTCACGTGGCTCCCGGCCCTAACGTGAGTAAAAGCCCCCAAGGACCCGCCCACGCCACTCCCACCACCGCTCTGGGCCTTCTCCTGAGCCTGGGTCACATCAGGACTTGAAGACCTGGGTTTCAATCTTGCTACTTGACCAGCTGTGTTGCAAACTCCGGACAAAAGCCACTTCATGTCCAGATTCAGTTTCTTCAGCTGCTAAAGAAAAAAATCGGTACATTACCAGGAGATGACCTCCACAACCTCCGTGTTGAGAGTGGAAGTGTAAAATTAATTTCAGTGAGCACATTTTTGCTTCGCCAAGTGCCTGCTTCTGCATCAGTTAGGCTGAGGAACAAAAGTAGACTTCAGGGAGTGGTCAGCCAGCAGCCTTTTCCTCCTTGAACAGGCCCTAAAAATTTCTGCAGACACTAAGGCGCCATCTACCTGTTCCCAGTTCTCCAGCCAGGGGTGGAGAGCCAGGGACACGAACAGCGGTACTGATGGACCCCTGGGAGATTTTGCATCCAGTGCACTGGGTTTGAATTTGGGCTTGTCTATGGACATTTTAAACTCCTGAGCAAATTACTTAACCCGCCAGAGCCAGAGTTTCTGAATCTTTTTTTTTTTTTTAAGATTTTATTTATTTACTTGACAGAGAGATATCACAAGCAGGCAGAGAGGCAGGCAGAGAGGGTGGGAGGGCGGCGGTGAGGAGCAGGCTCCCTGCTGAGCAGAGAGCCCAATGCAGAGCTCGATCCCAGGACCCTGAGATCATGACATGAGCCAAAGGCAGAGGCTTAACCCACTGAGCCACCCAGGCGCCCCCAGAGTTTCTGAATCTTTATAAATGGATCGAAAATAATACTTCCCTTGCAATAATATGGTGAGAATTGAATGAGAAAACAAACTGAAGCACCTTGAAATTTGTTGGCACCCCGTAGAGGCTTCCATCAGCAAAGTCAGCTCTTGTTGCTACTGTTATTATTATCATGACTCTTATTTTTAAAGTAGAAGAAAATGTCTTGTCTGACCTATATTTTTTTCCTTTAACCTTCCTAGAATATTTAGAAAAGCACCCGTGTCATGAAGTTTAGATCTTTGGCCTCTTAACTGCGCATGGCAGAGCTGGCCTGGGGGCATCGAGAATGTACTGTGATTCAATACGGATGCTGCCACTAGCCAACTGTGTCACGCTCCGCTGACTCTCTTCTGAGTCTCAGGGAGCTTATCTGTAAAATGGGGATGGTCGTTCCACCGCATAGAGCTGGTCTGACCACTGCATGAGTTAATACGCATAAAACAGTGCCTGGCGGTGTTTCTGTAAGTAAGCAGTCAACACATGTTTGCTAGCTTGTCCATGAGGAGCGCTGGCTCTCCCCCCTCCCCCACTGTGCCCTGTGGTCGCTGCCTCAAGCCGTCCTCTCCGCCCGCTGCACTGTCTCAGACACAGAGTAAAGAAATACCGATACCAACTACACAGAGGCTCGTTGTGAGGTCTGTTCAGCACGGCCGGCATACTGCTGACCTCTTCTGCAGGAAGCCCTGGTGCCCTGTCTCCGCTTCTCTGGATCCTGCTGTCACCTCACAAGGAAGTGGCTGGTCATGGGATGTTGTCCCCACTCCTTAGCCATCAGTCGAGGGCCAGGGGATCTGAGACTGGAGCCTGAGTGAGCCTGACTGAGCCCTCATGAGTGAGGTTTCTCTGGGCTCTCCAGAGTCCCTGACATCAAGACACCATGACATGAGAAGCAGGCATTACATCAAAAATGTAAGCTCCACGAGGGCAAGGAATTTTTTTTTTTCTTTAATGTTTTGTCTTCACTGCATCTCCAGAGACTGAAACACTGCTTCACACCAGGAGGGCTCTTTTCAAATGAACGAGTGGATGGATAATGGATGGATGGATGAATGGATGGTTGGATGGATGGGATCATGTAAATAAGCATCACCATACAAATTCTGCATATGTGTTGGGGGAGTCCCTTAAATGTCACTGTTTTTCTCACATTTAGTCTACTTTTTAAAATTCAGATAATAAGGTATCCCCAGGTGCAAGCATCTGGTTATAAACTGCAATTTCCAAGCCTCCTTTGAGATCTAACTGCGAGGCAGTAATGCAGGTGTTCCCTTTCACTTCGCAGCGAGGAGATTTATGATTGATCTGAACTCCGTGGCATAAACAGATGCTCCGTGGCACCTCCTCCCTCCACTGTCGAACGTTAATGAGTCAGTGTTACCAAGCTGCTAAGTGGCTTCTGTGGCAGCCACCAAGTGGCTTGTCTGTCCAGTGCCGCCGCAGGCGACTACTGAGGGATCCCATCAGGCATGTCCAATGCCACATGGCCGGAGAACCTGAGCTCACAGGTCTGGGAAGAGCCCAGGCTACAGAGACCGCCCCCCCCATCCCCAAGAAAAAGCGAGTGAGACCTGCAAGGTCCCAAACATGATACCCAATTACCCTGTGCTGCTTTTTTTTTTTTTTTTTTCCTTTTGGATATTGTACTTGGGTCTGAAGCAGATGGCATGAAGCCAGGGAGACATGTTAATAGCTCTCTCCAGAAAAATGTGCACAGCCCATCTGTTGGTTCCTTGTGGGGGGGGCGGGGAAAGGCAGTAGGAACGAAAAACCTGCCACCAACAGTAGAATCATCAGAGATCACAGCACTTACCGATCTTGGGAGTTTAATTGTTCACTTGGCCAAGTGCAGGGAAGGCATTGATTCTGCTATGACTCACTCACCTTCACAGAGAGACTTCCTCCAGGCTCAGGCGTTTATGGAGCAGCTGAGGAACGTCCCAGGTGGCGTTAGACACAGAGGACAGGGAAAGAGAAAATAAAGGGTTCCTACTAGCAGGTGGTTGCTTGTCTAATAGGGAAGACAGAATAACGGGACAGTTACAACTCAGTGTGACACCTGTCATCAGAGGGATGAACACTGGGGTCTGCAGAAGCCCAGAGAAGGAGAACCAATGGAGTCCAGAGGGCAGGGAAGGCTCCCGGCAGAGGTGACGCTGAGCTGATTCTCAGGGAGTCCGTAAGGCATAGCCACAGAAGTAGGGGTGGCTTTCCAGAGCAGAGATGGAGAGAGTGAGGGGAGGTGTGAGGGGTGTTTGTGTGTGCGGCTGCTGCCCTAGGGAGAGGTGCCAGTGAAAACGGCATGGAGAGCTGGGAAGGGGCCTGATCCCTGAAGTCTCCGAAGCCACGCTTGGGCATCTAAACACTATGCCCCCGGCAGTGAAGCACTCTGTTTGCATTTTGGAGCAGTCCTGCGATGGCATCGAGGGGGGTGGAGGGGAAGCAGAGTGCAAGATAGCCTGGCGGGAGGCTGAGACCTTCCATCCCGTCACCAAAATGGGCATCAGGATTGAGGTCATTGAAACATCCGCGTCCATCCCGTCAGACCCAGTGCCCCCCTTTTAGGACAGATATTTGTAAAGTTTTCTTTAAATTCTTGAACTGAAATTCATAGATAAAATCACTTAACCCACAGTTTTTTAAAAAGTTGATATGCTGCCATCATTGTGTTTCAAGGAGGAAATCTATAAAAACTCATTTATAATAAAAAAAGACATCGATTTCAATAAGGAAAATACCCAGGTGCAACCGCACTAGAGGTCCTACAAAGTGGTCAGATGTGTAGACCTGTCTGCAGTCACCGCAGGTGCAGAAGGACCCAGGAACGCTGTGCCCGCTCGAACACCATGGGAAGTATTTCTGTCGGGAACCAAAACATTCCCAAATGTTGAACAACTCTTGGCCCTGTTCCAAACAAAAATACAGTCTGCCCTCAAGGCACACAGTTCTTATAGTCCTGACAAACTAAGTGCACTCAAACTGCAAAGAAACTTTGAATTTCTAGGTAATTCAACGTCCTGCCCATACTCAAATAATCGTAGACAGAACATGGGGGAATTCTTTGTTGTGCACGTTGGTCTCACACATTATAGGATAGCCTGCCTCTTAAGTGCGGGTAGTGTCTCCCTCTAGCAAGTTATCCTGACAGCCAAAATACACCCCACTAATGTGCTGATCACCACCCCCTCCCTCCACTGAGAACCACTGGGCCCCATCAAAGCGAATCAGAAAATGAGAAAAGCAGTTACAGAGTGCTGAGTCTGTTGGTGGACTCAAGTCACTGCCTTATGATGTGGCGTGTGAGGTGAGAGGCAATGCACGCCCCTCTCCTGGCTGAAACGCCAGCCCCCATGCCTCTTCACTACGTGCACTAGGGCTGCGTGGTCGTGGAAGGATACGGTCTGTTCGGCACGGCCGGCATACTGCTGACCTCTTCCGCAGGAAGCCCTGGTGCCCTGTCTCCGCTTCTCTGGAACCTGCTGTCACCTCGCAAGGAAGTGGCCGGTCATGGAATGTTGTCCCCACTCCTTAGCCATCAGTCGAGGGCCAGGGGATCTGAGACTGGAGCCTGAGTGAGCCTGACTGAGCCCTCATGAGTGAGGTTTCTCTGGGCTCTCCAGAGTCCCCTGACATCATGACACCACAACACGATCAGCGCCACAGTGCCTGTCTGCCTCCCCCCTGGAAGTTGCTAGGATACTCTGCACCCACTTTCCTTCCCTGGCCTCACTGCTGTACATCTGCAAACTCCTTCTGACAGCCATGAAAAGGCTGGTTTTGGGAAGTCAGGTCAAGCCAGCTTCTCTCTGCTCTTCTCTGCCCGGCCTGGGCATCTGTGTCCCGGGCTCAACTGCACAGGCGTGTGGCCGCAGTGCCCTCTGAAAAGGGCAGGAGTCACTGGAAGCACCTAGGAGTTTCTCTGGGCCCGCCCACAGTGAGCTGCAACCTGAGGTGGGCAACCAGACCAGATGTGCTTATGGTGCAAAGTAGGCCATCGAGTTGGGGCAGTGTCATGCGGAGGGAAGAATGCTATCTTTGGGGACAGGTGACCTCAGTTCAGGTCCTGATCCCCCTTCATGCTGGCTGCGTGACCCCAAGCACAGACCGTCCGTCTCTGGGCACCAGTTTCCTTATCTCTGGAGTGAGGATGTGAAACACCTAATACTGAACCTAGAAGTTAGAGGCATGTAGCAAATGGAAAAAAATGTGTTACTGTTGCTACTGTGAAAAGTGTTACTTGTGCTCTTTTAAAAAATGATTTTATTCTCACTGAAAGGAATTAGTACCGCCAACAATTAACATGGTAACAGATGTGAGTAGACCCCTTGGAGTTGCACAGTACCCAACCTAGGCCACTGTACGAGGGGCTCCTGCATAAGTGGAGAGTCACCTAAAATTGGCATAGTAACAATACAGAAATAACATATGATAATACCTGGAGCTACCATTTATGGCTTGGCTGCTATGTACCAAGCAAGGTATTAAGTACCTTCTGGACTCTCTCTGATTCACATCCCACTAACTGCTAACATTTACTGAATTCTCATTCTGTGTCAGGTGCAAAACTCCACATCAAATATGTCATCTCCGTTTACCTTTAAACCAAGCCCCTGAGGTAGACGGTATTTTGTGCCCATTCTACAGATAAGGAGGCAAAGCTTGGGAGAGCTTGTGGAGCTCTCCCTGAATTCCAGAGATATGAATCATCAGTCTGAGTGTTAACCTAGGCCTCAAAAACCCCAGCACTCCTAATTCTTCTTCCTTTGGCACACAGCTTCAGTGTTTAAAATGACGATCTTACAACCTGGCTTTCCAACAAAGAGCCTGACTTTTAGAGAGCTTACGCTATCAGTCTGGCAAGAAGGGGAGGCAGGATTCAAACCCATGTGTGCCCGATTCCTAGTCCTCTGCCTTTTCCACTGAGACACACCAGCTCCTGCGTCTGTGTGGGGTCAGAAACCTTTAATGATTGTAGCAATATCATCATTATCTCTCAGATATATGTCTGGCTTGCTCACTCACCACATTCCAGTTTCCGCCTACAAATCAACTCCTTCGAAAGGTTTCCCCTGACCATTGCTCTAGAAGGAATGCTCCATGAAAGCAGGGACTTTTGTCTTACTCATCCTTGTCCACAGTCTGTAGCCCAGAGCCTGACACCTAATAGTGACTCAGTATCTTTCTGCCGATCCCTTGAACCCATGAATTCTTTCCCAGGTGCCTGACTCTGATTTTTCACCCTTCCAGGTTATGTTGCAATGGGCGCCGTCCTCCCATCCTTCTGGGGCCAGCAGCCCCTCGTCCAACAGCAGATCGCCATGGGTGCTCAGCCACCAGTCGCTCAGGTGATGCCGGGGGCTCAGCCCATCGCATGGGGCCAGCCGGGTCTCTTCCCTGCCACTCAGCAGCCCTGGCCAACTGTGGCCGGGCAGTTTCCGCCAGCCGCCTTCATGCCCACACAAACTGTTATGCCTTTGCCAGCCGCCATGTTCCAAGGTCCCCTCACCCCCCTTGCAACCGTCCCAACCACGGGTGACTCCACCAGGTCAAGTCCACAGACCGAGAAGCCCAGACAGAAAATGGGGAAGGAAATGTTTAAGGATTTCCAGATGGCCCAGCCTCCACCCGTGCCCTCCCGCAAACCCGACCAACCCTCCCTCACCTGTACCTCAGAGGCCTTCTCCAGTTACTTCAACAAAGTCGGGGTGGCACAGGATACAGATGACTGTGATGACTTTGACATCTCCCAGTTGAATTTGACCCCTGTGACTTCTACCACGCCATCAACCAATTCACGTGAGTGCCCTTCTTTGGAGACGTAAATCCACTGAGAGTGATGCCTTGTTTCTGGAGTCAGAGAACTCAACTCCGTTCACATTCAGCAGGCCTCCTTGTTTATAATACTACGAATAATAGTAATAGCTACAAAGTATACATATCTTCTTCATATGCATTGTTTTTATTACTTTTATACTCGTAATAATGCTTATTACAGGTTTTGTTAGACCTGTTTGGCCAATAATGAAAGGGAGGTTCAAGGACGAGGAGAGCAGTAGATTTAAATACAAACCTGTTATTTTTCTACCAGTCACTCTGCTGCTTATGTTTTTGTTAATTTGCTCATCCATCTGCCCATTCTTTCATTACCCGCATTTATGAAACACAGATTTTGATATGGGTTATTGAAATGGAAATGAATGGTGAAAATGAATTTCAAAAGTCGGGGGAAAAGGGACAAAAAAATTAGAGTAGAAAACGTAGGGGAGAGACAGAGCAGCCATAAGGTCTCACCCAACTCGTGGAGCTGAAGCCAGATTTTGGCTCAAGGCTTTGGTAGTCAAAGAGGAAAAATGGCAGTGAAGCAGAAAGCTCTAGACCACGAACCCTGAGAATAGATTTCTCACTTCCAAGTCTTGTGCCTGTGGGCAAGTCACTTCTGTGAGCCTCAATTTCCTCATCTATCTTAGGCTAAGGGATAGTAAAAGGATTCAGTGGTACATGAAACACTGTGTACCTCACTGACTTTAAAACATTGTTGTCACCATTATAATTGCATATTGAGTGATGCTGTGCAGAATTCCTGGACCAGGATTCCAGCCTTGGCTCTTCTACTATAAAGCAGCGTCTTTGGGCAAATGTGTGACTTTTCTTTTACCCACTGAGCCACCCAGGCGCCCCAAATGTGTGACTTTTCTTAACCTCAGCTGTGTCATGGGTAAAAGGCCTGCTTTGGCTTAGACAGGCAGTGTGCCTCCTAATTCAGGCACTCAGTGATTCTGTCCTAGCTCGCTTTTCCATTGCAAGCGTCCAGAAACCGTAACCACACAGCAAGTCAGAACCCAGATATACTTGAGCACGCATATGCTTGGAAAGATGTCCGGTCATTTAGCTCAGGCCTTGACGCTTGATAGGAAAGAGAAAATCTCATGGAACAGTGAGTGTGGCATTTTCATTACTGTCACAGATGATAGGGTTCACTTCTTGGCCAATCGCAAGAATCGTCAAAAAAATCTAATGTTAACACAATTAGGTAGTGTCATTTCAGCCAGTTTCGGAAGGCAGTTCTGAACAGGAATGCCTTCTATGTGTATAAACGAGCTACTCCCACTCAGGCCATGTGATCTCCACAGTGGGGGCATCTCTCTTCGCTCTAAGTCACAGGGTTTCAGTGAAGAGTAATGAGTAAAAAATGAAATGCTGAGAGAATGAGAGCCACGCATAAAGAAGCAGGCATCTTTTGAAAACAAGTGTCTCTCTTGCAATGGGCTTGCGTGCCGGCTACAAATAAAGGGGAAGTTTCAGTTCCTTGAGGACAGGAAATGGGTCCAAACCATTCACACACTTCTCATGATGCTAGCATAGCATCTAGTGCATCGAGACATTTGGGAGAAGTCACAGAGATGGAAATGAACAGAACAAAGACCCCTCGGCCACTGTCGTGTCTCAGAGCATGGTTTCGCAACCTGGGCTTTATTGATATTTGGGGCCAAATAATTCTTTGTTGTGGGGTGTGCACTGTACTTGTAGAATGTTGACCAAAGTACCCGCCCCCTGCCCATGAGATGCCAGAAGCACACATCCTCTCTCCCTTGTCCTGAGAGTCAAAAATGACCCCAGATTTTGCCAGATGCCCCCTAGGATTTCAGCTGCCCCAGATTTAGAACCACTCTTTCAGATTATACAGATATCCTAGAAAAAACTTCTAAAGGCTAACACACTTGCATAAATGAACCCCTAATTATACTTCTGATTGATTTCTTCTGATAGGTAGGACCAGTACAGCCTCTCTCAGACTGGCAGCTCAGCCCGCTTCTCCGCCTTCAGGAAGCAATAAGCCACTTCAAACCCAATCTGAAATCCGGTTACATTAACACTTATTCAACAGCTATCAAGCACTGAGGGGTTCTCTTACTGCATATCTCACTTAAACCCACTAGTATGAGTTTGTTCCTTAATCATCTCAGAAAACAAAACAGACTTCCTTTTATCCATGAGCATCACCTTCAGAATGTTTTGAGTGGAGGATCAGTCGGAGCAAAGGCCAATGTCAAGTAGAGATAGAGCTCACAGCTGGCTGGACAGAGTAGACAGAGCTCTGTTAAATCTCAGCACACCTGTTCCATGGCTCTGTTGGCCCTGAAAAAGCCCCTTCACCTCTCAGAGATGCAGTTTCTTCATCAGGAAAGAATAGGCCCAACACCATTTTGCCATATTTGCATTAGAGAATGCAGTGAATACAAAATGCCAAGCAAATAGCATCGTTCTTCTAAATATAGATCCATCAAGGCAAAGGGCACTCACCAAGTTTGATAATCACTCGCTGTCTGATAAGCAGCCAGATTTTGGAAATTCTGGGCAATGATGGCGGAGGAGGGGGCCTTATCAGTGCCATTCGAAATTTAGCTACTAAATCAAGCCTCACCACCTCCTCACTTGGGGCTGAGCCAGTGACTGGCATTTTCAGAGCCAAATTAGAAATTATTGAACGAAGAATAGCTTCAAATGGCATATTTGTTATAACCTCTGGACCAAATGAGAGGAGGAACATGTGGGAAGGCTAGGATAGAAGACTCATGTCCTTATGGAGTGAGGCATAAAGCTGCCAGCAGCTCCCTCCCATTTTCCCACATCACAGAGGCACTCTTCATTCAACACGTGTTCAGCGCATGCCTACCATGTGTAAGGATACAGAGCCTGCCTCAACCAGTCACCAGCTACAGGGCCTCGAGCAATTTCACGACCTCACTTCCCTGAGCTGTGAAACTGAAATCACTCTTACCTCAAAGAGGCTTTATGCGGGTCAGAGATACCATCCGTAAAATTTCTGATGGCACCTGAAGGTGCTCAAAACGTGCATCCCTATCCTCTGATCTGTTTATTCAAATATTTATACGAATAGGGTTTCTGAGCCCATCAGTCTGGGGCGGGGGTCCAAGACGGCGTCTGTAACAAGTTCCCGGAGGAGCTCGTGCTGCCGATCCAAGGGCCATTCCTAGAGAATCACCACCTGCCCCAACCGTATGCACCCACTCCTTCCTGTCGAGTGTCTGACAGGACGAGATCCATATGTACAGAGGAGATGTTCGGGATAGACAGCAGAGTGCCGGACTTGACTTGATCATAACCAGATCCCCGAGGTCTCGGTGGGAGGTACTCAGGCGCAGCCAGACACCTAACGATGTTCCCTCTTTGTGCCTGGTCTCTGTGTAGCTCCAAGCCCAGCCCCTCGACAGAGTTCTCCGTCCAAATCATCTGCGTCCCATGCCAGCGATCCCACCACGGATGACATCTTCGAAGAGGGCTTTGAAAGTCCCAGCAAGAGCGAAGGGCAAGAAGCTGTAAGTGGCCAGTCTGTTCTTTCTGGGTCTGCTTTTCCTTAAAATTAAAACCGCTGTGTATGAAACGGACAGTGGCCCAGGAAACCCACATAGGAAAGAATGCTGGCTCAGAGTCTCAGGTTCTGAATGGGGCCCTAGGGAGCGTTTTCTTTGATGATCAAATGAGCAGCTGAAAAACGTTGTCCTTTCGTGAGTCGCTCAGCACGGCCCTGCATGGGTGGGTGTGGCGTCCTCCAACGGCTGTTGCTGCCTCCTTTTAAAATAACTGATTATATGTATGCATGAATTTATGCTCAGCTGTCTTCTGCTTTCCGTTGTTGAAAAGACCAAAAAAAAAAAAAGTGTTATCTTCTTGTGTTCTAGCCTGATGGATCACAGGCCTCATCCAACAGTGATCCATTTGGGGAGCCCAGTGGGGAGCCCAGTGGTGATAATATAAGTCCGCAGGCCGGTAGCTAGATAGCACAGGTCTGGGTAGGTATCTGTTCTTTTTATCTACTTCACCCTTAAGCTCTCTGCTTTCCCTTGGCTTGTCCCTCCATTTCCAAAGTCCCCTCCCCGATGTTCGCTCCGTGTCTCCTTGCCTGAGCCCATCCCTGATGTTCGCACCTTCTCTCCTTGCCTGCTGTTTGCCATCTTGTGTTTCCTCATGGATGCATGACCTTTGACATGTACTGCTAGGTAGGGGTAGGGGTGAGGAGTGGGGAATGGTCATAATCTTTTCTTAATGATACGTGCTGAGTGGATGGTGGTGACAGAATGAGGCACCGTGCCCATTCCTCAACATGGATTCAGTTTCAGAAAGCATCAGCCTTCCAAGATGGACACGGTCCCCCCACCCCGATTCCTTTCTCACTGGGGGGTGATCCAGATGCTTTCGTCTTTTACGCAAAGCATCACCGCATTTGCCTACACTCCACAGATCGAAAGAGGTCACCAACCAAACATCCCAAGAAACAAAACCAAGCAGTGCTTGAAATTAGATGGCTAGAGATGTACGATCACGGTAGCCCGGGCACCCCCTCACCCTTCCTAACGTAAAAGTGAAATTCAGAGCTCAAAGACGCGTAGCATTTGCTTGAGGCTCTGCTGTTTGCACCTGTGCTGCAGCGTACGGCTCACCACCGAACCACTTCAGATCCCATCAGCAGCTACTTTGAAAGAAGTGTACTCACATACACTAGAAGTGGCTTTTGGCACTCGAATTTCAATACCTCTGATTTGATCAAAAGGAAGAGGAGCTGATGAAGCAAACCTTCTCGGGAGACAGAAGTACACCTCGTTCCCCAGGCATGATTCTGGAGGTCACTCCTTGACAAATGTGTTCAATTTTCAGATACTATTTCCTAGTTTTCCATAAATGTGTAGGACTGCAAGGCTCTACCCACAGAGCTCCCCTTCTTTAGTCCTGAACAGCATGGTCAGAGCCATTAAAATGGTAAATAGTTTTCACCATTCATAAATGGATTCTGATTCTGCCTCGAAATCATTCTCAGTTCACGTGGAAGTTATTTTGACAGTTCCTGAAAGCTAATACAGTGTTTGGAAAGTGTATTTTGCTAGTAGATTTTATGATTAAAGAACTTAACATACTGTATATTTTGCCACGTTTTCTATCAGTACAACAGCATATAATAACACATCACACCATGCAAAGCCACGTACAACCCCTCTAAAAATTGTCTTACAAAGCTATTTGGGAAGCTGGTGAATTAAAGACAAAGTCAATGTTCCAGAAAAGAGAAGAGCTGGGGATTATGGGTGGATGCCTTAAAAAGATTCCCCAAGAGGTTTTCTACCCCTTGTGTATGTTTTATTTCACGTGCTCAACCTTGTCTTGAAAAATTTGATGAATGAACTAGAGGTGACAAGAGCCATTCATCAGTATAACGGCTAACATCATCCTAAAATTGAAGTTCTTCTAGAAAGCAAAGATGACTTACACCATTTGCAGATCAATGTATCAAACCCTTGTCTTCATGAGCCTGTTCAGCTGGAGACAAACAAGCCCAACTCTTTCTTGGGGCCTCGGGCTGTCCTGTGGCAGAGTTGTAAATGGATGGACCATGGGGCAGTAGGAAGAGCTCGGAATTTGGAACTTGGATCCAAACTCCAATTTGTCCAGGAAATCTTGGATTTCCTGGAACTTGGATCCAAACTGCAATTTAGCCAGGAAATCTTGGGCAAGAACCATAATTTCTTTTGAGTCTTGATTTCTTCACCTTCTAGAAGAGGCTTGTATCATCTGCTAGGTTAGCCGAGATAGTGATTCAGTCTCTAGGAGGGAGACAGACACTCAGCCCTCAGCTCAAAACTCAGCTTAAAAATCTGGGCGCTGGAGGGAAACTGAGTTTAGAATTGTATACCCTAATGAGATTTCATAGTAATTGTCTATCTTATTTTTGAAAATAAGGATAAAAACAATGTCCTCCTCAGAGGGTTATTGTTTGGACAAAATGAGGTGAGCCCAACATCTGGCACATAGAAAGCGCGCAACAGATCTTAGCTGTCATCAGCCCTAGCATCACCTTCATCATCCTACATGCTCAATACATGTTCCCCAGTACCTTAGATTTTATATATTTTGCCTTGATATGGAATGCATTATACCATCAGGACCCAGGCCATTGGCTGGGAGGTTTTGCTCTGTATTTCCTATCTTCAGATAATTAATTTGCAATATGCCTCTGGATAGAGATGGCATCTCCATGTAGAAATGCCAGAAGGCTGCTGGATTTTATCTGGAGGTCGTTTTCAATATGCCTTAAAATAGTTTCAGAGAAAAAAAAAAAAAAGAAGTAGAAAAAGAAAATTTTGATAACTAAGCTCTCTAATCAGAATGATCCCCATGAGAGTCTCACAGACCCCCCCCCCCTCCGTTCCAAAAAATGACCAGTCTTCAGTTGACTTATAAGTCACAGTCAATAGCTCCCACCCCAAAAAGGCTGGACTGTAATCTACAATGAAACAGTTTTCTCCCTTTGAACACTTAGCTTAGCAGTATCACAATTACCTCTCAAGAATCCCAGGCCAACAGGCTGATGCCAGCCTTGCAGACATATCCCCAAAGACCCTCGCACCCATCCACCCCAAGGGAAGTCCAAATGAGCCTTCCTGGGCCCTTCTATCCCTAGCAACCCAAGTCACGTTTGACGCTCCCGCCTCTGTCACATTCACTCATCCACCTAACGGGGAATCTCCTGACTGCAATCCCTTAGTGCCTTTCCAGACATTTGAAGAAGGGATACCATGCAGGGAAAGCCACATCCGTGGCTCTCTTTTCCCCTTTGTCTTCATACAGCTGGAAAGCAGGAGTCTTGTTCTTATCACCCTTGCATTTTATCCCAGCTGCTTTTTATTAGAAATACCCACACAATGCTTAGTAGGTGGGGGGGGACATCTATTGCTAAGTGAAAGTCATCTCGCACCACAGCAAGAGGAAACAAACAGACTCCGTCTTCACCAGTGGAAGCTTCAGGACCAATCTCCTACAGCATTTCTGTTTTCTCAATAAAGGGAAATATCTTCAATTATTTTGTTTTCTTCCCCCTACCCTCCCGTCTGGGAGAATCACGTGTCTTTGAAAGACTGGGTCAACAGGGGCAGGAAAAAAGAACCAAAATAATATTGTAATGACTGGTGTGGGAATGGCAGGTAATTTATACTCCACTGACGTGTTGCTGGAGCAATTTTAAGGGCGAAATGTTAGCTTTTGAGGAGATGAAAGAAAAATGAAAACATTTATTTGGTTAAATGGCTAAGTAAATAAACTGCCTATCAGACTTGCCCAGCTGTCAAGTCAAAGTAGCATCTATAACAATGGGGAATTGTTTGGTCTGTCTCCCTTAGTAACAATGGATATTGCCATAAATAATATGTCGCTGTCATGTTTTTAATACCGATCTTCGTAGCGGGAACCCAAGACATGGGAAATATTACCTGATGGATTTCTGGTGTTCGAGGGAAAAGAAGGCTGAACTTCAAATGCCTTAGGAGGAAGAATCTACAAAAAACAAAAACAAAATCTTTTTTAAAAGAGAGAAAAAAATGCACAGAGTCGGGGACTTAGGTCTGGATTATGGTTTTAAAGCAGGTAACCTTAGGCAAGCATGTAACCCCTTTATACCCTGGACCCTCATATGGATGCATGTGGATAATTAATTATAACAGCTCCTTCCCCAGGCTGTTCCAGAATCAGAAATCATGAATATGAAAGTGCTTTATAAGCTTTGAAAGCAGAATACATGTATTTGGAATTATTGTTGCTATTTCAGTTTTAAATAGAATGAAGGAACAGAGCCTTAAATCAGAGAACCACAAATAAAACAAACAAACAAACCAAAAAAAAAAAAAAAAAGAAAGAAAGAAAATAATCTGTCCGTCTCTTGGACATAATGCTCAGAGCCAAGTCCAAACCAAAGTGTTGGGATTCATGCAGTCAGGGGATAGGAAGGGCCCAGCTGAGGGCCTGGTCAGCCAGGACGGAGAGATGGGGGCTTGGTGCCCAGAAATATTTAAAAGATGAAATCAAGAGAAGGTTAAGTCTGAAGGGAAATGGGAAGTGAGGATGAGGACATAACCTAGGATGAATCCCACATTCCTGATCTGGGAATCTAGGGGTTGCCGAGTCACTGTGCTAAACAGCACAGGACGGCATGCTTGACCAGAGAGAGGGCAGTTTACTTCCAACCTCCAGCTGCACTTGAGATGCCCATGAGACACCCAAGTAGCAATGCAGAGGGCTACTGGATTTTATCTGGAGGTCAAAGGAGAAAACCAGACTGGGCACAGCAAGCTTTCAATATGGTTTTAAGCCACTAGTGGAGTGGGCACAAGCAGGATATGCTGATCATTTCTCCCAGAGGTCAGCAGACTCTTTGTAACTATCTATGCCTTGTGGGCCAGGTCTCCGTTGCAATGAATCTACTCCACCATGAGAGAAAGAAAGCAGGAAAAGATAGCGCGTGAAGGAATGGATGTGGCTCAGTTCCAGTAATACTTAAAATACTTTATTAAATTAATTATTAAAAACAGAAAGCCACCAAAATTAGCTGACCTCTGATTTAGATCCCACTTGCTGTTTCTAGAATCACTCTGCAGAAGGCAATCACCATGCCCTTCATTTACTACCACTAACAAAGTAGATCTTAAAATTCCTAGCATGTTTATAACACTTTTGATAAACATCACCTAATTCAATCCTCCAGGGAACCCACTTAAGTATTTTTATCATTCCCATTTCACAGATAGGACAGGTGAGGTGGAGAGGTCAATGGCTTGCTGAAATCCTAAGATTCACTCATAATGGGGCTAGGATTTGAATCTGCACCCAGATTAAATAACTCAAGAGCTCTCATCCAGACCAGAATACGGGGGTTTTAGCAGCTTCACTTCGACTTAACAGCTCTGTGACTTGAGGCAGATGGCTTCATTTCCAACCTTTGGTCTTCTCTTCTGTAAAGCAATTCCCATATGCCCTCCTGGCTGACATTCTCCGGCCTGCTAACCTGCCTGGGTCACCGGCTCAGAGCATGAAAGATCCAAACCGCAAACAAGACCTTCTGCAGCACCCCTCCCCCCAGCTTTCCTTATTCCAACAAAGGACAGGACAGAGGACCGTTCAATATGCTGACTTGATTTGGGTTCCTAGGCATTATTAGCCTGAGACCGAGGGCCCACTCCTGATGACCAGGCCTTTACTTTGGACAATACCCTTGCTTACAGCAGAGAACTGGCGTCGGCAACCTCAGTGTCTCATCTGCTGTGTGACAGGGTCAAGAAAGATGATGCGTGTGTTCCAAGCAGGTAATCAGTATCCGTCATTGTTGGAGAAATGCAGAATTGATCAGAACATATGCAGGACACCCCCCCCCCCCGCCCTGGGACTCAGATTCTGCTTCTCTGGATTCACCAAGTGGGTTTCAGCACCCCGAGACCTCGGAAGCAGGTGCACTTGGCAGCAGTGTCAGCACTGGCTTTAAATCCATCCTGTAAACACAGGGTGGATTTGAAGACTTTCCTATCCTGAAAGGCCGACCTTCAGGCTGAAAGTGATCAGAGAGTGTTGTGGGTTTTTGCTTTTCCTTTTCATCCAAAGACTCCCAGCACTTGTTAAAATCTTTTATGTCATTTGAGCTCATTTATTACTTGTCACAATCCCTCGAGGTAGATATTACAAGCCCCATTTTACGGATTAAGAAACTGAGGCGCAGATAAGATTTTTGCCTAAGTTCATGCAGTTAGAAGTTAGGATTGCTGGGCTCTTCCCGCCTCTGAGACCTCAGTGTTTTTTGATGACTGTCTTCATGTCTTCAGGTAAAACTTTAAGTTCTTTATTTCAGCCTCATGTCCGCTCTCTGGCTGTACCACTGGCTTTTATGTTTGTGAGGACAGGACATGTAAAAACCCACGGAACAGGGCCCCGGTGTGGGGGCTCGTGGTTGCCTGGGCAGGGTGTTGCTGAGGGACTCGAGCTTTGGCTCCCGTGTGGCTCCAGTTGGAACCCTGGCTTGGCTAGATGTTGCTCTGCCCCCCAAGCTTAGACGGGCTGGCTCGGCACGCAGGTTGCATGGCGCCCTTTGCTCTCACATCGGAGACCACCTTTCTCAGCTTTCTCAGCATGCCACGGCTTCTCTCCGCTGAACATTTTTTCACGGGACGTATCTTTGATAGCTGTGGCCCAGGTTTCCCAAAACACACATAATAAAATTGAAAGGGGTGCAGAGGACTAAGCTTAATTTAGGTGCCTTTAAAAGGGGAGCTCATTATAAGACAGGGTAGGAAACTATTTGCTTCCGCCCATCAACCCAAAAAGGTGGGGCCACCTGGATGGGGGAGGTGAGGAAGCACAGAAGTGGGAGACCCTACCCTGGGCTGCTGCCTCCCCACCACCCCGTTTCTGATGCAACTTTAAGAAAAACAGCTCTCAAGTCTGGGGCCTCACTTTCTTCCTGCAGGGAAGAAGGGTCAGGCTGAGGGCCCTTCTCGCTCTGATGTTCTACAAGAGGGAGCATGTGGTAGTGGAGAGGACAGTGGGCTTAAGGACACCTGGATATGTTTCCCTGAAACTCTAGGCAAGGACAAATCTAATCTGTAGTGGTCAAAAGCAGATCAGCGGTTGCTGGTGCCAGAGGGAGACATTGTCTAAGAAGGACACAGGGAAGGTTCTGGACGTTCTATAGCTTGAGTGTGGTGAGGAGGACCACACAGTGTATATGCTTGTCAAAACTCATCAAACTGTACACTTAAAATGAGAACGTTGTGTTGTATGCAAATCATACCTCAATGAAACTGATTTTAAAATGAGAATAGGAGACATCATAGAAATGGAAGAAATAGAAATCAGAGTTTCCCCGGGGGTTTGGGCTGTGGGGGAATGGGGAGATACTGCTTAATGAGTACAGTCTCGGCGATGAAAGTGTTGTCCAACATTGCAAACATAATTAACGGCACTGGATTGGACACTTAAAATGATTAAAATGGCAAATGCTATGCCGTTTATATTATACTGCAATAAAAAAGAAAGCTAAAAAAACAAACAAAAAAAAAAAAACCTGGTTACATCCAGCTCTGCACTGTGCAGGCTGAGTGATCTTGGGCAAGTCACCAAGCTTGGAAGAGGCCTGCTTCTTTGCTCTAAGTAGAGATAGGAATATCCAGTGTACAGTTTCTGTGTGACACCCAAGTGAGAGCGTGCATGTGAGATAAGAATGACCTGACAGACTGCCAGTTCTTCTGTAAATAGAAGCTTTTATTACCCTAATTCTGTGATTCTACGTGGCTCCTGCTCATGAGACCATAATTCATACTGGAAATACCCTACAAACATGTGGAAGTCTCTTATCCACAGAGCGGTGTGATCAGTTTCTCTAGATTAACTCCACATTCTTTCTGCACCATGTCCCTGGGTACCCCAGAGCCATTATTACACTTCCTAACAGAGCCCAGGGGCAGGAGCTCTCAGGTACTGTGAAGAAGAAGCCCCCTTTAGGGGATCATCAGGCCTGAAACCATCTTCTGCAAAGGAAGGATAAAACCACATACCCATTATGGACACTGGGGAGGGTATGTGCTATGGCGTGTGCTGTGAAGTGTGTAAGCCTGATGGTTCACAGACCTGTACCCCTGGGGTTCATAATATATTATATGTTAATAAAAATAATTTTTTAAAAAACTATTAAAATTTAAACAAACAAGAAAAACATATACCCAGGCGAAAAGGAACTTACCTTTCCGTAGCAGGCTCTGGGCTTGATAATAGATATATTTTTTCTTCTTCAATCCTTACCACAGCTCTGAAAGAGAGGATAGCCTGATTTTTCTAGGGAAGAATCTGGAACGTAGAGGAGTTAAGTAACAGAGTCCCTCGGTCCTAGACTCCTTCAGTGCTCTGTATAGACCTCTGTCTGCACTGCATCATCTGATCTTCTAGTACGTTCCACACAGAGAGCTCCATCATGCCCCAGTTCTGAGTGAGAACAGAGTGGCCCATATCACCTGCAGAGTCCAGAAAGCCTTTATATAGGAGCTGGGTCTGAAAGTTGAACTCCTGTTGCAGTACAAAGGGAGTCCCCTAAGGCACAAGCAACTGCCTGAACAGAGTCTCAGAGCCAGGAAATTCCCGTCATGTGAGGTGACCGGAAGGTGGGGCATAGGAGAGAGAAAGGAAGTGGATGATGCTGGCCATGTTGGAAAGTACACCTGCTGTGTACCATCCCAAGGGGGTTGCATTTTCCTTGGGGTAACAAGAAGTCAGGATGGTTGTTTTTGAGAAGAATGGCATGACCAAATCCATTTCAAAAAGAGCATTCTGCCAGAGGCATAAAGCCATTGAAGAGAAAAAGAAGAAAAAAAAAAACATGATTTAGGTGACTGAAGGTTGAGCTTTGATTCACGCTCTAGGAGGGACATTTATTAGCTCTAATGGATGATGAGATGAATGTGCCCAGCTAAGGAGATTTGACTTTACCCTGTGGGTGATGGTGAGCCTCTGAAGGATTTGAAAGAGGCCACAGATGTGATCAAAGCTGCCAGAAGAAAACAAAAAATATCAACAGGGTGCTGTGTTAATGTATGATTCCATTTAGGCTTTTGGAATATTGAAAATAGCCTGAAGATCCCATCACGACCTTGCCAGAAGCCAGGTCGGAAATTTCTGGATCCAATGATTTCTTACTCCCCTCCAGCTCTGACAGTCTAAGATTCTGTAACAGGGAAGGTAAAGCTATTGCCAAAACGTATAATGCATCACGGTGTCAGACTTTGGGATTATCTGCTGCTTGGGGTTTTCCACACCACTGCTCCCCTTCATTAGTGGGGATAATTGAGAGTTGACTACAGTCCTTACTGCTGTTGTGATGGGTATTTGAAGCTGAATTCCGGCAAGCAGGAGATGTGTGAATATTTATCTCAGCTGCAGAAAGTTAATGCAGTGTGGCATTAATTACCCTGTCTGAGCCTGCTGTCTTCTTCTGTTTTTAGGTGTCATTCTCAGTTGAATAAATTAGTTTCCAGAATTAGAAGAGAGCAAACTGTAGGGTGAGATCAAGGCAGCCTGACTTCTTAGGGTATCCAAAAAGAAGAGTGGGCTGAGCAGTTCTACCCAAGGAAGATAAAGATACATCCTCTAGCCTGGCGCAGGCAGACCACATTTCTGTTCCCTTGAACTTGTCCTTGACATCACTACTCTACCTTGGCTCCACCCAGCCCCACCTGCAGAACACAAACACACAGTATCACGGTGGGCATTGGCCTTGAAACAGGGGTTTGAAACATTTCAAGGCATTGGCAGGGTCAAGTGTATAATAACTTGCTATAGATTTTGCTAGATTAGATTTTGAGAGAAAAAAGGCAAACTGCAGTGTATTTAGGACAAAGTGATCAGAACAGTGAAGAAAGTAGAAACTATCATAGTCATTCGTGAATCCAACCAACCTTCATTGAGCACCTACTATGCTAGGCAACATACGTGGACAAGCAGAAGGGCCTGCCAAGCAATAAGGCAGAGGTGGGATATGGAATAATGGGCTTCCATATTTTCTGTGATCAGGCATTTGGGCGAAGGATTACACATACTTTTTACATTCTCAAGAGTAGTATGAAGTGTCACGGGTGGAAAACTTGGAGGAAGAGGCCGGTGTTCTGGGTAGTCCGTTCTGTTACAGAAGAGCGGGCCTCAAAGGGTAGGAAGATGCTTTTCCCTGGAAGAATCTTCATGATGTGGTCCAGGAGAGGTCATCTTGGATTGGATGGCAGGAGTCTTGGAGTCTATCCATGACATGGTTTCTAAGTAACCTTTGGCTCTAGAGAAACAGAAACCCCTTTCTCTAGGTTTCAGATTCTTCATCTGTCAAAGGATGGATCTGGACAAAATTCTCTCCTAGTCCATTCCTACTTTAGGGTAAAAACAAGCAGTATGATCTATGAAATGCATGAAGTGCAGCCGATGACCTTGCGATCACACCCCTTCTCTGACCTTCAATTGTTATCTGCAAAATGAGACGGATAGAATGAAAGCCACTCCCAGGACCATTAGGCAGATGAAATAAGACAGGAGGGTGCTTTGTGAACTCCGAAGCACTCCAACACTCCAGTCCGAATGATCGGTCTTTCCTTTTACGTGGCAGTTGTTATAATAGACTGCAAAAAGCACTGGGCCCCACTTCCGGATCTCGTGTCCCAAACTCATGAGCCGTAGGACCATGAAAAAAATGACTTAACTTCTCTCTATGTGATTTCCCATTTGCAAAGGAGATAAAGCATCTGTTTGCTATGGCTGCTGCGAGGAGTTAAAAAGATAATGTACTTGAAGATAGCTAACATGGTGCCAGATACATGGTCAGGGCTCCCAGAATCTCAGTTCAATCTGATGGTTCAAGAAAATAAGCAAATAGAAAGGATCTATACCCACATGGCAAGACGCAGGCCAATAGAGAAGCATAACAGAATGAAGACATCATCGTGTCCATTTAATCTGGCACAAATTTCCAAGAGTGACAGCAACAGGTCGGTTTGAAAGAAGGGTTTATGTATGCTTAAGACCAGAGCCCTGATCTGATCTGCTTGGACAGCACATCTTGGACCATTTCAACATGAAGAAGTCTGAAGTAGTTCTAGCAGGGCTGAACACCATTTCCCATCTCCCTTTGGACTGAAGATTTGCCTTATTCTGTACTGGTGAAAATCCTGGTGTCTGTCTCAGGACAGCCAGTGCCACAGGTACAAGCAAATGATGGGCCAACCCTGAAGTGGGAGATTGGTTGGAAACCAGTCCTGGAAGCTCTTAACTAAGAGCTAACATCCTAATTGCTGTTTCTCTCACTCCAGAGTGTGCCCCGTCCTCACTGCTTGTGGAAACCAAAGAGCCGTTTGAAATAGAATTTCTGTGGTTTCAAGTAGACATTCATAAAGCTATGTTGGAGAAATGTGCACTTGACTCAGGATGATTGTTACCATTTTCTGAAGACCTCTTACCGCCAAGCACTGTGTTAGATGCTTTACATGTATTATTTCTAATTCTCCCAAGAACCCCATAGGAAGAACAGTATTTTCCCATTTAATGGTTGGGAAAACTGAGGCCTAGAAAGGCCAAGTATCCTGCCCACACTGCTTGCCCAGTTCTCTCGGGTATACCATGCTTTTTTCCCTCACTGGGAAACCAGTCTCCGTTTGAAAACCAAAGCCAAACTGGGTGAGTAGTTATTCTTGATGATTAAAACAAGTGGCCAGAACGACATGCATCATGATCAAATAATCCGAAAATTCCCTAAGGTCATCCATCATAAACTGTCATCTTTCTGTTCTTATCCCAAACCCTCCTTCCCTCACTGTCTCAGAAAATCCTATCTGGAAAAGAGTGGGTCTCACTTTGTCCCTCTGTCCCCAGGAGCTGGAGCCTCTCTATGCGCAGATCAACAGACCTAAGAAGTAGCATCGAGGTGAGCTCACGGCCGGTGCTTCAAGACTGGCATGGACATCAGCATCACGACAGGCTCTCTTGTACTCTTCCACCTCACCTCATCTCACGACGAAATTCATGATTGCCCAATGGGACTCATTTGGAAGAGGGAACTAAGAGTTTTTGGCAACCAATGGCAGATAACTATGGCAGCACACACACACACACACACACACAAAATCAGAAAAGTATAAAAAAATTATACCCAACATTCGATCGCAAATCAAGCAAATCACGCTTAGCCGACAAATATTCTGAGCTCTTTTAGTGTGGGTTTAAGTTGACCCAGTACGCGAAATCATAATTCTCTTTTTATTTCTTGACCTGTTGACCACTGTAAAGACATCAAGTGTGGAGTGACAGGCCTCAGAGAGTGACAACAGGGTTGGCACTGACTTCTTTTAGACAAAAGCAAGAGGTCCTCCGTGACTACAGTCTCCTCATCCATATGCCTTTCGACATATGACGATGTCTTTTCATCACTCCACAGGGCCTGGTCTGCCATTTTTCCCCCTCTCCTTTGTCATGTTTGAAAATTAATGGGTGTAAAAATTTTTGTATTGCTTTTGACTTTTTTTAGTTATGGTGAGGAAATCTAACTGGAAAAGAAAAGCCTCATATGAAATGAATTTACTTGAAAATCACAAGACAGATAAGTGGTTATTTATGATCAAGAATGTTGCCAAAACAACCCTTTAGCTATTCTGCATCCTGGCGAAGAGAGACAGCTTTCGGTTGGAACCTTCATTCTGTGAGTAGGAAAGGACATTGGATCCCATTGATGAGAAGGATGGAAAATGCATCTGATTTTCTCAGAAGCTCAAACTCTAAGTACCATAAAATGATATTTTTTATTTTTCCGATATCTTGCTGCTGTGATGCTATGCAGACAAGTGTCTTCTTCACGTGCCATTTTCAAAGAAAAGTCATTTGCCAAATAATTCTGGTACAATCCTGGTAATGTGGTTTTGGATCTTAAAACCGACCTTCTAATGGAACGATGGTGACATGAATATTCAGAATAACAAACTGATTCCGGGATCACAATGGTTCATCTCTATCTCTTTTTGTACATCAGAAAATTCAAATGGGATTTTTATTTTATAACTTGAAAGAAAAAAAAAAAACCTTACCATTAAACTCTTTAAATATTTAAGGGAAATGGCTTTAAGGAGTTCTAATGAAAAAAAAATTGCCAGTTTTTTTTTTGTAAATATAAATGTTAATGAAAATGCTTTTTAATAATGCCATTACACTGTAGAGAAGGTAGCAGATTGAGTGCAGGACGTGACAAACTTGATGGATGGGGCTCCCTCTCCAGATGTTGTTGTGGAGCATATGGGAGGAAGCTGGAGTTCAGGGACAGCTGGCAGAGCATGTGGCCGATCAGCAGCTAGTGAACAGGAAGGGAGCACGTGACCCCACCGTCGACTCCAGCCTTTCCACGGGAGTACCCGCCATTGGCGGAAAACAAGAAAACGTTCACATTCTGAAGGCCTGGCCTTCAGATTCTGAAACTCCCTCCCACATCTTCACTCCCATCCACCTCCCCACCCCCATAGAGATCGCTGGACTGTTTGTATGTGAAACAGAAGAGTTTAAGCTTCCTTTTTTTTACACTTATGAGACAAAAAGTGCAGTGTTCAGTTTGTATGTTTAGCACATAATTTTCATAAAGAATCTATATATTTTTGCCCTACAGAGAATTGTTCTACAGGTCATGTGTGTTTTCCTGATGTTCCTATGCAGTTCCAGTATGTCGAATTTAGTGGTTTAACACTAAGGAGAAAGCGTTAGAGGACCGTCTGACTAACTGGATTTGGGGTTACCTGTTATTACTTGGTTTTCAAATTGGGAAAGTAGCATTCTTTTGACGCTGATCTGATTGACTTAAATAGGCCTGTATACTGTGGCTCTTCCTACCAATAGAAAGTAAAGTGATTGGAAAGAAGGTATACTTGTTGACAAAGAGAAAATCGAAATCAAGGTAATCATTACTGCTCGAGGCCCAAATTGTACACCGTCAGGTCACTGGAACATGATATTTTTTTTTTCCAGTTAGTTCAACTGACCAAATGTCCTTAAGAATCTATGTCAATGTCATCTTAACGTGGAAGGTCCAAGGAACCAGAAAAGTGAGAAGGGCCATTTATCCCCCACTGTAACTATCATTTGTTGGTCCACGTGATTTCTCCAGGAATGTGCATCCATTTTATAATTAAGTCATCCTCTCACAGGAAGGGACAACGGGAGAAGTGTGATGACCATGAGAGTCGTCCTGAAACTGGTTCAATTCTGTTTGCTGGGGATTGGGTAGGATAGGCTGTTCCCCTGAGGGAAATGGCTCCCGCTGCTCTGCTGTCCGTGGTTCTGATTCTGACCAAGTGGTGCTATATCTTCTCCCTCACGGTGGCTGTCTGGAGTTGGTCGTGCAGCATCACACCATTATACCGATTCTTTGGGTGACTCGTGATATGTTCTGAGTGAACGCTGACTGATGTTGCTGTTTCGGGTACACCATCTGGAGTTAATCTCCCAGCAGAAACTGACAGCCCAGTGGACTTGTCATCATTCATTGAATGCGACTGGACGTGTAAACTGACTCTGGACTTAACAAAGATGCCCGTGTGATGCATGAAAGTGAGGGAAATAAACTCGAGATTTTTTAACTGCCATCCTTGTGATCATTGGCAGAATTCTGAGTTTTAATGAGTGCTGTTGGGTGAGCTCAGAATCACCGTATCCCATCCCAAGAGTACAGTGGAATTCTCAAGTAAGAGCCGAGAAGCCAGTACCAAAAGGCCATGGGGAGTCTGCCCAGTTCCAGTTAGATCGATAGAAAAATCTGTGTGTGCAACTGTTAATTCCTCATCCTTCACTAGCACTAAATTTGTCACTTTAAATTTTGAAACCAGGGAAACGCCACCTGTCATTCTGTCCCCATGACCCATAGCTCTTTGATCTCCCCGTACCACAAGACTTCCTTTATGATCTGTACTCATCCCAGTGTCTACTGAAATCCCATCATGTCATGTACCGGGCACCTTCTTTAAAAAAAAAAAATGTTTACTCTGTGGGTTTGGTTCATTTCAATTTCTGCGTTCTGACACATATTTTTTTAATAAAGATGAGAAAGAGAAAATGACTGTTTGCAGTACATTTCTAGACCTACTTTAACTTTACCTCAGATGACAGTTTGTTAACATATATGGACACATTATTTTTAACTTTATGTACAATACATTCAACAACAGTGAAATTTTTAGAAATTTTCCATTAATTTCTGTAACACACCATGTATAACTGTTAACAAATAAACATGTTTGAGAACAACAGCTTAGCTTGGTTTTATTCCACGAGTTTCCACTGGATACTTTGGCAAAGGATTGGAAGATGAAATTGCTTCTCTGTAAGCTTCCATCTGACCGGGCAAAGACCTCAGTCTTCCTGGAACTGGGCCAGAAAGAGAAAGCTTCATGAAGTAGTTAGATCAGCTCATCTTCCATTGACTTCAGACACTTTGTATGCTTGGAGAAGAATTACAGTGAAGAATGAGGAGAATGTGGTCAGAAAGTCATACCCTGTATAGTTGTGTTGTTTGGACTTCCAGGTAGTACCAGTCTTCCAAAATTGGGAAAGACCCCAGGACTAGATTTGTGAGTTGTGTCTTCCTCTAAAAAACACCTGCTGAACTTTTGGTTTGAACAACAAGGTTAATCTTCACCCTCAAAGAGTGTGCCGTCATTCAATGCAAGGTCGTCTGCTTTAAGGGACCCAAAGAAGGAAGCCTATATCTTCTTTCATATTCCCTCACATACTGCACATCAAAAAAAAAAAAAATGAGACAACATAAGACCCCCCCCAAAAAATAGTTTGTACCTGCACCTTGACTTATATGTATTGAAGAACAAAGGGTAAATGTGTATATGTGTATATATGTATATTTACACATGTATGTGTGAGATTTTTATTTAATTTTACAACTAAATTAGTTTGTCTTTCCAATAATTATGCAGATTACAGATTGCAATTAGATCACCGAGTTGCCAAAAAAAAAACACCCCTGTCTAGGAATGGTTATGTTCATGATTGCATAGACACATGTTCTCAGTGTGACCTCATTATATAAATAGCATTAGCAGAAGTTTTGGCCACACTGAGAAAATGAGGGGATGGGCCAAAATTCCAATAAAATAAATTTGAGGCAAATAGAAGAAGCAACTTTCATACAGTAGAAAATGCTCACTCCTGGATCAAATTGCTACAAAATGTTACACAAGCCCTACTGAATAAGAGTGGCTTACACTTTTTTTTTAAAAGATTTTATTTATTTATTTGTCAGAGAGATAGAGAGAGTACAGGCAGGCAGAGGCAGAGGGAGAAGCAGGCTCCCCACGGAGCAAGGGGCCCGATGTGGGACTCAATCCCAGGATGTTGGGATCATGACCCGAGCCGAAGGCAACCACTCAACCGACTGAGCCACCCAGGCATCTCGAGTGGCTTACACTTTTTGAGCAACTAATAATGTGCCTGGGAAGGACTATATGCTTTTTGTCCATTGCCTTAGTTACTTTTCTTTTTTTTTTTTTTTTAAGATTTTATTTATTTATTTGACAGATAGATCACAAGTAGGCAGAGAGAGGAGGAAGCAGGCTCCCTGCTGAGCAGAGAACCCAATGCGGGGCTCGATCCCAGAACCCGGGGACCATGACCCGAGCCGAAAGCAGAGGCTTTAACCCACTGAGCCACCCAGGTGCCCCTGCCTTAGTTACTTTTCTAAACAACATGGGTAGGTATGTATCTTCCCAAATTAGAGATTTAAAAAGACACAAAGAGATTGAGTAACTTCTCCAGCCAGCAAACAGTAGTTGAGGTTTGACTTTTGAGTCTTACTCAACATAGTTGATTTTAATTGTAAAGAATAGTTGTATATTCACTCATTTAAATAGTTCTGCACAAACAGTATTGACTTTCTCTCCCAGAACTTCAGTTGATCTTTGGTAATAAATTAGATTTCTAAGTTCCTCTGGTTTAAAAATCCATTTGATGTTACCATCTTAAGTATGTGGCTAAATACATAATTTCTTTTTTAATTGCACTTTTGAAAGGGTATATGTCTGAAGGATAAAGAATATACCTTTTGGTCCTACTAGTTTCAGTTTAGCTGAAACCAAGCCCCGGTGATTTACTTTTCCAGTGTAAATGAATCCTAAAGAAGCGACAAATTAAAAGGTGTCCTATTTAACTGCTAGGCGGATGCCAAAATAAATCAGGCAGACATATCTGCTTTCATTCTGTGCTGGAGAGCAAACCCTTGTTGTTTTGACAGTAACTGTTTTTTTGTTTTACTGAGAATGACAGTAGGAAAAACGCCTAGAATAAAAACAGGTTTCATTGAAATCAACCTTCAAAGCTTTGAAAGCTTTTAAAAGGTATTTAAATTCAAAGGAAATGTGAGCAATGGTGCCTGAAAGATTAGGGGGAGGGGATAAAAAAAAAAAAAAAACCAACCTAAGCAGATCTAAATGGCTTCTAAGCCATTTAGTGACCAGTCCTCAGTATTTCTGTGAAAATATGAATTATCACTGCCACTCTTGTGTTCCTACTCAGTGTCACTCCTGTTCTAACTCTGATCTCTAAATATTTATGCAATTGAAGAAACTATGTGGTCCTCATGTTACAGCCTAGGAAACAAACTCAGTGATGTTCTGGAGAAAGTATCAATGAACAGAGCCAAAGAGCTCATCCAGAGGCCGTCATAGTGCCCAGGATCCGATCAGTACAGATCCCTCCTGTAGTTCGTTGGTGCTTCTGTCTGCAGGATGTCTGTGACGTTGAAATGCCCGTGCACCCCCTGTAAATACTTGGGGTCTTTCTGCATCCAATTCTTAGTAAGAACTATTCGATTAGAAAAATCACACTGAGCATTACCCTGACTGATTCTGGACAAAAACTGATCCTTAAGCAAAGTGACTGTAGTTGTTTTAAAACAAAGGGGAAAATTCGGTTTTATCCCCAAGAACAGTAATGGTTCTAACCCAATCCAATGAATATTTAATTTCAAAACAAAACCCTAGCCTTCACTTTATCTTCCAAGGTATGGAGATCTGAAGAGGGAAGCTTTTTGAACAGGGTTTCTGTGCATCTTTTGCTGGAAAATATTAATGACTGCCAAGTGGAAAATGTCTAAATATTCTTGCGAGACCACAGCCTCCGGTGACTTGGGCCTTTAATCTTCGGAACACCTCTCACCACCTCTGTCACTCACACAGGGGTCGCAGCCTGGAGAGGGAAACAAGCAGGTGGGGTTGGAGATGGAATCCTTGGCAGTCCTGGCTGGGACACTGTCCACAAGAAAAGTGCTGAACTCCTCTTCTTCACACTCTACTCTTAACACTTCTGCTGTGTCTCCCCTTTGGGGGTGTGGGGAACCCTAAAATCTGTCCCATTTCAGATCATATGTCACTGACACTCACTTACAGCTCAGGGCCAAGAGTTCAAGAATGCAAGAACTTAATAGTTAAAGGAAAGTTGTCTTCTTTTACATGTCTTGTTCGCTTCATAGAAGGCGAAAGAGAGGATCCACGCTCACACAGTCCCATGTGTATCCTTTTGGGATAAAGCAGCATCATAATGTAAACTAAAAAGAAAGGAAGCTTTACTCAATGGTGCTCACGTTCATCTGAAGAGAGGCAGTTGGTACCAAAGGCAAACAGGTAGATAGTATCCTGAGTTGTTTTGTTTTTCTCTCTCTATTGGCCACTAAACAAGACAACACCAGGGAAGTAGAGATTTGATGGAATCTCCGCCCTTTGCTTATCATTCGTCTCTTTTGTCACATAAATGGAGCACACCCTCTTTACTGATGGACTGATACAAAGCAGCTTCCTGAGAGTGGACTCTGAATTCCAAAAGTCTTGGTTTTGGTTCTGGCTGCACAAGTTGCCCGTTGTCTGACCTCAGACGAGTCACTTGAGCTCTCTAAAATTCAGCTCACTCACATGTAAAATTGAGACAAGAATGTCTACCTCATTGGGCTATTATGAGAAATAAATTTGATAATTCCATACCTGGAACTTAGTAAATGCTCAGTGCACATCACCTATTATTAATATCAAAGACAGTCTGATAGCTATTGTGTATTTTTGTGCTTAATTCGTTGACTTTATCCTTTCACATCCATTCTCCCAGCACAGCATCTCTGCTAAGTGTACAGAATGGCAGTGAATGATTATTATCTCTATTTTATTGTCAAAGAAAGGCAAAGAAGCATACACATACCTTCTTTGAAATTTTTTCACTGGCAAAGCTTAAAGCAAAATGTACCATGGATTTGTTCATGTAACAAGGAGTTATTAAACACCTGCTGTGTGCCAGGTCCTGTGATAAGCACTGGAGATTCAGAAATTTCTCTTTTAAATGCATACATGCCTGTCCCTACTTCCAGAAGCTCAAAATCTGATGGGGAAAATAGGTTAATAGATGAGTGAATTATAGTAGGGTTAACGCTGGCATAAAGGTACATGCTAACATTATGGGAGTGGTTGGACAAGGCTATCCGAAAGTATTGATCATGGAGTTGGGTCTTAGGAGATGAATAGGGGTTCACCCAGAGGACTTGGCAGCAGAGGGGAGGTCTTGGCGGAACTGGCTGGGGCAATGAGCATGATGTGCCTGCAGTGGCTATAAATGAAGAGAGAAAATGACTCACTTTTGAAGCTGTTGAAAAACAGAAAAACACAAGGAAAAAAAATACAGTTTCTCAATTCATATTTCAATGCTAGAATAATAAAACATCAAAAAGTAGTGCAAATTATATCCTGATCTTTCTAATGAATAATCAAATTCCCAAATTAAATATTAACAAATTAAACACAGCTGTAAACCATGACTAAATAAAGTCAATTCTTGGAATGCAATTAATAGGTCAAGAGAAATTGTCTCATCTTAGTGGATGCCAAAAAGGCATCTGATAAAATTCATTATCATCTTCAGTTGGAAACTGAATTAAAGAATTCCCTTCACATGGGAAAGAACACCTATGTCAAACCAGCAGCGAGTATGAAATGTAACAGTGAAACTTGAAGGCATTCCATTAAAATCGAATGGAAGTCAAAACTGTCAGCTGTCATCTCTGTTATTAACATGCTGAAATTTGAGGCAGTGCAAGCACCAATATAAGAAAAAGAAATCAAGTATTTAAAATGAGAAAATTAGCAGTGTTTACAGATTATATATACTTTTTTAAAAAAGATTTTATTTATTTAAGAGACAGCAAAAGTTAGAGAGATTACAGAGGGAGAGGGAGAAGTAGACTGGCCAGTAAGCGGAGAGCCCAATGCAGAACTCAATCCCAGCACCCTGAGATCATGACCTGAGCCAAAAGCAGATGCTTAACCCACTGAGCCACCCAGATGCCCCCAGATTATATTTTATAATGAGAAATATCTATCAGAAGCTGTATGAACTAATAAGAGAATTAGGATGGTTAGTTTAAGTATATAAAAATATTTTCAATGTTGTTATAAATAACCTTTTAGGACCTTTAATGGCATAAATAGATTCCATTAATTATAGCCATAAAAATATATACCCAAGAATAATTTTAATACTATAGATGTAAGATCTAGATTAAAAACTTTACAAAGTTCTAAAACTTTGTCAAAGGGCATGAAGTAACTAAACGAATTGAGGAAAGAAGGGTCAACATTATAAAAATGTCACTTCTCCCTGATTACAGGTGGTCCCTGATTTATGACGGTTCAACTTCTGATTTTTCAACTTTTACTATGTGTGAAAGCAGCACACATTCAGTAGAAACTATACTTTGAGATTTAATTTTTTTTAAAGACTTATTATTTATTTATTTATTTTAGAGAGAGAGAGAGATGCTGGGCAGGTCCCAGGCAGACACACAATCACAAGGGTAAATAATTGATGCACTTAAAACGATCCTGTTTTTCACATTCAGTATGGTATTTAATAAATTTCTGAAGATAGTGAACATTTTATTATAAAATAAGCTTTGTGGTAGATGATTTTGCCCAACTGTAGGCTAATATAAGTGTTTGAGTGCAGGTAAGGTAGGCAAAGCTAAGCTGTGCTACTCAGTAGGTTAAGTGTATTGAAGGCATTTTTTGACTTACTATATTTTCAACCTAAAATGAGTTTATCAGAACATAACCTCATTGTATGTTAGGAAGATCTTAATTTATAGAACTACAATTACAATCTATCTCCAGTCACATATTCATGTTCAATCATATTCTGACGCAGATCTGAAGGAGAAAAGCTAATAAGAATATTCAAAAATATAAATTTAATGAGAAGAAATTTATACTATCAAGAAGATCTCAAAACATAAAGATAAAATAATTTAAAATTATTGTTGAAGGGCAAAAAATAGAATGATCAATGAAACAAAATATAAGATAAAAAAGTCTAAGAAATTATAATTAATTAATGTGTAATTGAAAGTATTCAGATCAGTTGGGCTGAAGACTATTCAAATAAATGGAACTGGGATAATAAAGACTATTTAAAAAGTTAGATTCCTACCTCATACCATATTGTTAATGAAATTCCATATAAATGAAATATCAAATGTATATAGACATGAAAGTGTTTGGGAAAACATTAATATTTATATAAGGGTAAGAGAGCTACCATAAGTATGCAGAAAATTAAAAAAATGAAAATCCAGATAGATTTAACTTCATAAAAATTTATACTTATGTAAAATAATGCCATAAAGAACATTAAAAGACCTTAGAAAATAAGGAAAATATTTATAGTATACGTTATAAACAGAGCCTTATTGTCCTGACTATACAGAAAGTTCCTAAAACATATAGAAAGAGTTTATAGAAACACTGGTAAACAATATGAACAAATAATTCCTAAGGGAGAACCACAAAGGGCCCATAAACAATAGCTAGATACAGAGAGCAACTTAATGTTTCAGTAGGGAGCCCATTAACTGGCTGATGGTATTATGCAGCATTTTTTTAAAAAAATGAAGCAAGTCTAGATATATGAAAAAATGTCAAATATACATAAGAAGATTGGGTTTGGTAAGTTCCTGTTTCTATTAAAATATAAGAAGTATGCATGTAAGTGCTTATGTTATCCATAGAAAATATTTATTATGGTATTCAGGAAACTGCTCATTTATTTTTTTTCCAATTTATTTATTTTCAGAAAAACAGTATTCATTATTTTTTCACCACACCCAGTGCTCCATGCAAGCTGTGCCCTCTATAATACCCACCACTTGGTACCCCAACCTCCCACCCCCCCCGCCACTGCAAACCCCTCAGATTGTTTTTCAGAGTCCATAGTCTCTCATGGTTCATCTCCCCTTCCAATTTACCCAAAAGCACATACCCTCCCCAATGTCCATAACCCTACCCCCTTCTCCCAACCCCCCTCCCCCCAGCAACCCACAGTTTGTTTCGTGAGATTAAGAGTCACTTATGGTTTGTCTCCCTCCCTATCCCATCTTGTTTCATGGATTCTTCTCCTACCCACTTAAGCCCCCATGTTGCATCACCACTCCCTCATATCAGGGAGATCATATGATAGTTGTCTTTCTCCGCTTGACTTATTTCGCTAAGCATGATACGCTCTAGTTCCATCCATGTTGTCGCAAATGGCAAGATTTCGTTTCTTTTGATGGCTGCATAGTATTCCATTGTGTATATATACCACATCTTCTTTATCCATTCATCTGTTGATGGACATCTAGGTTCTTTCCATAGTTTGGCTATTGTGGACATTGCTGCTATAAATATTCGGGTGCACGTGCCCCTTTGGATCACTACGTTTGTATCTTTAGGGTAAATACCCAGTAGTGCAATTGCTGGGTCATAGGGCAGTTCTATTTTCAACATTTTGAGGAACCTCCATGCTGTTTTCCAGAGTGGTTGCACCAGCTTGCATTCCCACCAACAGTGTAGGAGGGTTCCCCTTTCTCCGCATCCTCACCAGCATCTGTCATTTCCTGACTTGTTGATTTTAGCCATTCTGACTGGTGTGAGGTGATATCTCATTGTGGTTTTGATTTGTATTTCCCTGATGCCGAGTGATATGGAGCACTTTTTCATGTGTCTGTTGGCCATCTGGATGTCTTCTTTGCAGAAACGTCTGTTCATGTCCTCTGCCCATTTCTTGATTGGATTATTTGTTCTTTGGGTGTTGAGTTTGTTAAGTTCTTTATAGATTTTGGGCACTAGTCCTTTATCTGATATGTCGTTTGCAAATATCTTCTCCCATTCTGTCAGTTGTCTTTTGGTTTTGTTAGCTGTTTCCTTTGCTGTGCAAAAGCTTTTGATTTTGATGAAATCCCAAAAGTTCATTTTTGCCTTTGCTTCCCTTGCCTTTGGCGATGTTCCTAGGAAGATGTTGCTGCGGCTGAGGTCGAAGAGGTTGCTGCCTGTGTTCTCCTCAAGGATTTTGATGGATTCCTTTCTCACATTGAGGTCCTTAATCCATTTTGAATCTATTTTTGTGTATGGTGTAAGGAAATGGTCCAATTTCATTTTTCTGCACGTGGCTGTCCAATTTTCCCAACACCATTTATTGAAGAGGCTGTCTTTTTTCCATTGGACATTCTTTCCTGCTTTGTCGAAGATTAGTTGACCATAGAGTTGAGGGTCTATTTCTGGGCTCTCTATTCTGTTCCATTGGTCTATGTGTCTGTTTTTGTGCCAGTACCATACTGTCTTGATGATGACAGCTTTGTAATAGAGCTTGAAGTCCGGAATTGTGATGCCACCAACTTTGGCTTTGTTTTTCAATATCCCTTTGGCTATTCGAGGTCTTTTCTGGTTCCATATAAATTTTAAAATTATTTGTTCCATTTCTTTGAAAAAGATGGATGGTACTTTGATAGGAATTGCATTAAATGTGTAGATTGCTTTAGGTAGCATAGACATTTTCACAATATTTATTCTTCCAATCCAGGAGCATGTCATTTATTTAATATATATTGAGTGCCTGCTATGTGCTAGGCATTGTTCTATACGCTGGGGAAGCCAAGCCCTCACCCTCATCTAGCAATGTTAGGCAGATGCTAACCTGTGGGGAGGGTGACAGGGGACTGGGGGGAACTTAAGGGGAAGAAGACAAACTTCTCATCTAAACCTAATTGCACTTTTTGAAATGTTATATTACTAAACACTTTACGTTTCCAATATTGCTAATGGTCAAAAAGTGTGTTTTAAATACATACATTTTTGTAATAAAAGAAATTCAAATTAAGTCAGGTTCATTGTTGGCTATCAAATTAGCAGTGACTAAAAAGGTGATTGGTAAGGGTATGAGGAAACAGACTCAAATACTTGGAGTGCTTAATTCAAAGATATTTTTAAGTCAAAATCAACATGGTAATGTTCCACATGGTAATTCCGTGTGTGAAACTGGAATTTTAAAGATGGGAATTCCCATGGTAGTGAACGAATGTGTATGAAGATGTTCTTCACTTTTGTAATATATAAGGGAGAAATACTGGAACTCTAAATCACCAGTGCTATGAGACTGTAAATGTTATGTATGCCAATGGGATGCTGTTCCCAAATGATCAGTGATAAGCTCCTTGAAGACAGGAGGCAGATTTCTTATCTTCAACATCAGTAATTAAAAGTTTATGAATATGGACTGTGCAGTCATTAAAATAATGTTGTAGAACCTGTATTTTGTCCTAGGGTTTCCATGCCACTTTTTTTATTAACAATTCAGTATAACAGAGTGTAAAATCATCTATACATTATGATTCTAATTTGGTTGTATAAGTATATGCATTCACATACATTCATTAAAAAAAAAAAACCTACAAAAACCCTGGTAGTAGGACTACATATAACTTCCATTTTATCCTTTGTGCTGAATGTTTTTGTTTTATTTTACATTTTCCCGATGATGAATATCTCTTACCTTTTTAAGGATAAACAAATAAATTTTAAGAAACAAGGAGACAATATGTGTTAAAAGCAGGCATCACCATAATGGGTACTATTAGGTACCCATTTTTGTTTTGTTTCAGAGACAGAGAGGAGGGCAGAGGGAGAGAGAGAATCTTAAGCAGACTCCATGCCCCGTGAGGAGCTCAATCTCTCGACTCTGAGATCATGACCTGAGCCGGAATCGAGAGTCAGACCTTAACCAACGGAGCTACCCAGGCACCCCATTTGTTGAATTTTTACCTTGTGCCAGATACTGTGTGAAATGCTTTACTTAAATGAGTCCATCATCCTCACTAAAGCTCTGAGGTTTAAATTCCTATTGTTTGCGTTTTTCAAATAATGACAGTAGGTTTAAAAAGAAAGCACCCAGGTCACAGAAGCAGCTGTTGAAAGAGCTGAGATTCACACCCAGAGTCTGACTCCAGACCTCGAGCTCTTAGTGATACCAGCTTGACCCTTCACTTAGCATCAGTATGGAAAGTACCCACTGGACTTTTCAGAGGTGGCTTGGTGATGTTGGACAATATGGAGGAAGAAGAGGGTTTGGAATCAACACAACTAAGTCAAGCACGTAAGCAATTTTTCACTCTATGCTTCAAATCACCCTAATGAAGTAGTTGCTTACCATCTGCTCATCCTGTTCTTGAAGAAAGCTGATCTTTGGACAAGATTTGAATGACTCATGATCATCCTCTGAACAGGTTCAAAGACGCCATAAGAAAGACCCAGCCCTCTGCCCTGCATGCATTCATCAAAAAGGTAAGAACAGTTTGGGGAGGACTGGGCCAATGCGTATGTTGCCAGCCATGAGTGCTAACACAGCACACACAAAATTCCACTGTGAAATTCCTAAGAGATGGCAACAGTGGGTGAGTTGGAAGAGGGTCCAGAGGTTTCTATTCCCAAGCAGCCGCCATCTGCCTTTCTTCTCATGGCTGTCCTAGTCCTGCCACCACCTGCCTCCCCCCACCTCAAAAAGCCATGCCACGATCAAGGGAAAACATCTAAGTCAATCTATGAAACCCATAATTTATGATTTACAGTTTCTAACAACATTCTCTTTCTTTAGCATATACTCTTTATTTTAGTAAATATAAAAATGAAAAACACAGTAAAGATAAAATATGTAACTATAAAGCTTGCTTCTCATCTGCGCTCACTGCCACCCTGTTTTGCTGTTTGTTTTTTGAATATGACAATAATTTTAACATTATGGAGAAAACTAACTCTTGACCATGCCCTTCCATCCTTGATCCTTTCCCAGAGAAAACCAATTATTCATTCAGCCTACTCTTCTAGACTCTTCTAGGTATTTATACTCACAAATGTTGACTATAGAAACACATAGTTTTATCTCATAGGTGTTTGCTTTTTACATGTGTAAATAGTATGCTATGCCTGTAATTTGCTTTTCTTCACTGAGCCATGGATTTGGAATATCACCTTTCATGAACACCTAGATGAATTATGATAAGTGCATACGTATATGTGTGTGTGGGAAACTGAGGCACAGTGTTCCTACAGTAAAGCACACAAGTCTTCAGTATATGACTCAAGTCCCAGCTGCTCAGATCTGTCACCTAGTAGCTCTATGACATTGGGTGAGTTAACATCTCTGAGCTACCATATTGTCATCTGTACAATAGAGATGGGGATAGCGTTCTAATGAGGAACAAATGAACTGGTATCTGTGAAGGGCCTAGCATATGCCAACTCGACGTTCATGCCTGTTAAGTATTAATGAAGCACCTGAGCTCACGGTGAGGAGCAAAGGTCGATTTGTTCTTGCAGCCCTCCCTGGCTGCTGGTACTCCTTATGCTCCATTAAAAATCCTCTCTCAGAAGCAGGAGTGGTGAAAGCTGATCTTTGGACAAGATCTTTGGACCAAGCTCACCCTTCCTATGGGAAGCAGGAAGTGGCTTGAAAATCAACTATGGAGTGAGCCAGTGTGATCTCTCCTACCCTCCTTCCGAGGCTCTGCCTGGGCCACCCCACACGGCCTGCTTCTCAGCCTTACTTCTTCTTACAACCCCAGTGGGCTTCTCCATTGCAAGGAAGAGTAGGGTGGGGATAGCAGGCCAGCCTTTACAGGAGAATTCTAGCAATTCTCCTTGATCACTTGAGCACATGTGTTTTTCTGTCCCTTCTCTATCCCGCTATCACGGCAGGATATGCCTTCTGAGTGGTCACCTTGTCTTTCCTTCTAAACAACGTCTGATACATGTTAAGCGCGGCTTTGCCCATTGACTCCAGTCTTCTAAGAGCTTCTGTGGCTCCATGTTGTCTGTAGGAGTAAGTCCAGAGGAGTCAAATATTTCCACCGAGTCTTTCAAAGATGGAAGAATGAAAATCACCATAAGCAGTAAGGTTTCTGGAATTTCAACATGAAGTTATACCCTGAGCTGTTGCTGAGTCTCCTCCTCAGATGTCCCAGAAGCCTCCTCAGCACCACCCTGCTGGGCACTCAGACCATTCTAACCACAGAGGCCTGTCTATTAGGGGTTTGGAGCTGGCTTTGCTGTCCAGTCAGAATGGATCCCCTCAACCCCTTCTTGGTTAGGTCCTGGATGTGAGAACCCAGTGCCAGTAGTGGGGTTTTAGTTCCAATATTTGATGCCTACACCAGTGCTGCAGAGAGACTGGAGTCCCCCCAGGGTGGCAGCTGGCCTGCTTAGTGTCCTGACATGCTTACCCGACCCAAGCCTCTGATCCCCACCCCCGGGAGACAGGATCCCATCCTGTCAGGATGGAGGGCTGCTTCAGGTCTCTCTTCAGTCCCCTAGAAATCTCCCTCTAACTCATTCTGAGGTAGGGCAGACCCAGTTGTCCACTTCCTCTAGATGTGGTAATTTGACCTTGGCCATCAGCCCCTTCTAGCTCCTCGCCCATGAATGTCTAGCCCAGAGTCTATTCCTTGGCCAGTTCGTTAGTCATCTCTGCCATCCATGTTTCCCCCTTTACCCCAGCCCTTCTTCCCCACTCCTCCTTATGATCAAGTCTTTTTCGTAGACGCCGGTATTTGGGGCGAGGGTTTGCCTACCCACATTTTTGTTCTGTTTCCACACAGCTCTCTCAGATGAGTGTTCTTCACTAGCACTTTATAAAGGCAGAAACTGAAATTCAGGGTCAGAAAGCACCCCTCCTTATACATAGAGCAACCAGGATTCGAACACTGCCCCCACAAACTCTTCCTATCTATGTTTCCCGGGGAAAGTGAGAGTGAGGTGACTGTCTTTCCCCTTCACCCACCTGGCTTTCAGGAGGCTCCTTGGCCATGGTTGGCTCTGACACCTTTCTCCAGTTCTTTCCCATTTACCTGAACAGAGAATGGGAAGAGCTTAGCTAGTAACTGTTACACTCGTATGTGAGATTCACCACTAACAATGCCAGGTTCTCTCAGTGGAAACATCTGGCTTATGGATCATGAGGAAAAGGTTTTTATCAAACTCTGCAAAAGCTTACTCAAAAAATAATATTCTACAAAGCCATCCATGCTCTACCCTGATAGCGTTTTAGGTAGAGCCAGGATTGCATTTTGCAAATGGTGCTCTAATTTGCAAACCAAGTGCTGCACTGGAAACCATCATCTCAAGAAAAATGTGCCGTAGCAGGTCTGCTTAGCAGAATCCTCACAGATTCATTCTCCACTAAAAGAAAGCTGACATTGCCAGAGACACAAAGAAAGTGCCCAATGAAAGTATCTCTGCAAATGTGCCAATTTCAAGTTAATTTCATTTTGTGGATGCTAGTGCTATCCCAAGAAATAGGGAGGAGTGTGGCAGGGGGAGTTTGTGAGGCTGAAAACTACAGGAGGGGGCCTTTATCAAGAAAGCAAAAGACAGATTGAGAAGATCCTCATGATCACACAGGAAAGCTTGGGTATAAAATGTCAGGAGGAAGAGTCAGACACTCCAGAACAGGGGTGAGCAGAGGGCAGAATGTGGACAGAAACAGCTGTCAAAGTCAGAATACAAAGTGTTGGGTTCAGAATCAGGGGCATAAGGCAGCTCAGCACACATGAGGACAGAGCAGTGTTCCTGAAGGAACATCAGCCGGCCTCTGTGACACTTTGGAGATAGTACATTGGGTGATCAGTGGGGAATATGTTTTCATGGACAGTTTAGATGATGTGGGGATGTGGCTTTGCTCTTCTACTAGACTAAAGCTGGTGGAGTAGGGCTTGGGAGCAGGAGCCATGGCATGTTAATTCCATTGTCCTATACATAGCAAAGCCCAGCACATAGTAGGTGAGCAGCAAAGGATACCAAAGAAGCAGGACCGAGAGAAAGGCCCAGGACCCAAGTGGGAGTCCCGATGTTGATGTGCAACTCTCTTGTCTGCGTCGCCGGCTCGCCTTGGGTCAATCACTGTAGCTCTCTGAGCCCCAGGTTCTAAATTAAGCACAGAGGTTGGATGGTGAATGTAATGTGATTCCATGTTATACCCTAGTCCTAGTCTCTGAAGAAATCCGTCCGTGGATGACAAAGATTGTTTTGATAGGGTTGTTACCATTCTTACCAACAAGGCAGTATCAAAGCCAGACTGCTCTGTAAGTGCTCCAGGTATCAAGTGAATAAAGACATGTGCCTCGCCCTAAAAGAGTGAACAGGTGGAGGAAGGTGTAGGAACAAGTAGCTAAGGAATTCCAATCCAGTGTCCTAAAACCTGTCCTAGAGATAGGGCTGTGGGGCCAGAAGAGGAAATGGTTTCTTTTCTTGGGCTAGTCAGGGAAGGCTTTGCAAAGGAGAGGACCTTGGAGGTGGATCTTGAAAAAAATGGACTTGAGTTCCCAGACAGAGAATGAAGTTCTGAATAAAAAGTCAATCTGAAAAACAATCTGAGGGTTTTGAAGGGGCGGGGGGGTGGGAGGTCGGGGTACCAGGTGGTGGGTATTATAGAGGACACGGATTGCATGGAGCACTGGGTGTGGTGCAAAAATAATGAATACTGTTATGCTGAAAATAAAAAATAAATTAAAAAAAAAAAGCCAATCAGACAGAAGGCACCAGGATTCAAGCCAGAATAGAAAGCATTTTCTCATAGAAGGAAGGGAAGGGAGGGGTAAGAAAATGTCCTTTGATGGGTACATTTGTTTTTGTCTTACCTACATTGTTGAGTAAACTGCAAGAGCTGATAAAGTCATCACAGAGCATGGCAGTGAATTTCAGTTCTGGTGCACTAAAGCTATAGAATGTGAGTTCTGGAAGAAACTTAAAAATCACCCAAACTAACATTTCCTAACATGAGCATTTCTTCTTTCTTTCGTGCATCCTTCTCCTGCTGCCTTCTTCTTCCTCACCCTCATTTTTGAGATTAGAAAATGGAGGGCTGGCATTTAAGTAGTTTTTTTTGTTTTCATTTTTGTTTTGTTTTGTTTTGTTTTTTGTTTTGTTTTTTAGTTTCCAACTAAATTTGGGCTGTGAAACACAAATTACAGGTGAACGCTCTCAATTCAACCTTCACTCTCATAAATCAAGATGTAATAAACACCCTTGTGTTTTTCCCATTATTTTTTTCAAGGGTTATTGGCTATTGTAGGTACCCTTAATTCCCATTTGCATTTTCCCATTATTTTTTTATAGTTAAATTTCTTGAATTGAATTTATCCTGGGTCAAATGATGTTTACTTAAGATTTTGATGCATATTGCCAAACTGCTCTCTGGAAAGTTTGTACCAATTTTCAATGTCTCCAACAGTATAAGAGATAACCCCTGTAACCATTTCTGATGCTAAATAAAATAAAACAAACTCCCACATTAAAAAATAATAATAATAAAATAAACAGGAGAAAGCTGGTGCCCGATTAAAGGAACACTTTCTCAAGGCCTCAGAAGTAGTGAGTGGCAGGGCTGGGAAGAAAGCCTCAGACCCTCCACTTTCTTGGCTCAAGGCAATGATCCTCATAACTTCTCCAAGCTACAGTGAGAACATCTGCACTCCCCATTAGCCTTTCACAATGGAGGGCACTAGTATGGGGAGGATGCGTCCAGGGTCTGGAACTGTACCACTGTAGGCCAATTCCCAGACCAATGGCTGGAATCCTGCTCTAGAAAGATTCCAGGATATTGTTACCTATCCCATGGCTCTTTTTTTTTTTTAATGTTTTATTTATTTATTTGACAGAGAGAGACAGCAAGAGAGGGAACACAAGCAGGGTAAGTGGGAGAGGGAGAAGCAGGCTCCCCACTGAGCAGGGATCCTGATGCGGGGCTCCATCCCAGGACCCCAGGACCATGATTTGAGCCAAAGGCAGACACTTAATGAATGAACCACCCATCCATCCATGTGACCCCTGTGGCTGTTGTTCTTTACCCTTTGTTTTTTACCCAGCGCCCACAGAAACTACCCAGGTGTTCCCCGGAAGAGCCTTTGGTTTATCGCCATCCCTGGGGGTTTAAAAGTTAGGGAAAGAAATGAGAGAGAGGGAAAGAAAAACCAGACCCTAGTTTTTGTCCAGCAGAGGAGAACTAAGGTTTGGCATAAAGCCCTTGGCTAAAATCCTACCTTTATTTTATAATTAATATTACCATCATTTTGGGGCACCTGGGTGGCTCAGTCGGTTAGGTGGCTGCCTTCTGCTCGGGTCATGATCCTAGGGTCCTGGGATCGAGCCCCATGTCGGGCTCTCGGCTCAGTGGAGAGCCTGTTTCTCCCTCTCTCTGCCTCTCTGCCTACTTGTGTTCTGTCAAATAAATGAATAAAATCTTTAAAAAAATATTACCATCATTTTAATAGTAATAGCTAACATGTATTGATCTTCTGCTATGTGTCAGGTGCTATGCAAGTGGTTTACCCACGGCATCTTTAATCCTTACAAAGTCCCAGGAAGGTTTCATCATCTCTGTTTTGTTCGTGAAGAAAGGAATGGGCCATGGCTTGCTTAAAACCCTCAGCCAATGGTGAGTGCTGTGAAGTGTGTAAACTTGGCGATTCACAGACCTGTGCCCCTGGGGCTAACAATACATTATATGTTAATAAAAAAATTTTTAATTAAAAAAAAAAACAACAACAACAAAACCCTGAGCCAAAGTTACCCAGTGAGCAACTCGGCCTTGTCAGGATTTGAGTACAGAGGCCCCCGACTCCAAACCTTATTTTTAAGAGCGGTGTGACCTTGAGCGATGCAGGTTCCTCATCTGTGACACAGTGGGTAATAATAAAAATTCATGTGGTGGAAAGACTCACAGAACAAATAAATCAAAATAAATACAATAACTCCTACCTATCAGGACTGCTGTCGGAATTAAATGAGTTGATATGGGAAAGTGCTTTGTAAACTGCGATACACCATACACATTTTACCAGTATTATTATTTCAAAAAAATATGGCTGCTCCCATACAATAAAGCAGTCCACGGCATATATTTATGACAACATGCCGAAGAAACAATTTCCATTCTGATGGGTTGCCTCCCTATCATGTTATTAAAAGGTTAAGGAAAATGAACAACGGAGGATTAAGATTAGATCTTTCACACATGAAACCACAAAATCAATAGAGCCCCGGTAATCCATCCGGTGATAGGAGGAAATATACCCGAGGCACCAGGAACGATTACTCAGAGAAATGTCAACAGGTATTGACAAGAAATCTGGCAAGACAGCCTTGGCCTGGGCGTAGCCCCTGCCTCCCTCACTCTAGCCCCCTCCTGGCCATCAGAGCCTCTGACTCACCTTCCGGAAGCGGAGCCCTGAGGGGATTGGGGGAGAGGGGGTGCTTTTCCTGGTTCTGCAGAGTTGGTTTTTCTGCAACTGGGTCAGAGCCGCTTGGGAAAAATGACAGCCTGAGGAGCCCCATGGGGACCATGTGATTACACCTTCTCCTGGTCGCTGGGAAGCCCAGTTTTTGAAACCTGCTGTGATTCTCCTGACACGCTGGTGTCATTATCACTATCGTTCTTATTCATTATTTAAAGGACAGCGGCGTTCTTCCTGGACACCTGTGGGATTCGGGTCCATGGTCGGAAACTCAAAGCAGCAAGTTCTCTCCAGAGGGTTTCTTCTTCCTGCCCAGCTGCAAAGCGATGCCTGGAGATCGAAGGAGAAGATGGGGTTCTGGTGAGTGCTGTGGTCAGGTTTTCTGTCTAGTCCGAGATTTGGCTGAGTCGCCGATCGAAGTCTGGCCCCGGGGTACCCTAGGGCAGGGTGACCTGTTGATTGACCTGCGTGGCTGTAGGATTCCCCATGTGTGAGCCCCCCTCGCACCGTCCTGGTGGAGGATAGGTCGTTGTAGATGGTAATTTAGTAATGGTTCCAGTAGGAACAGCAGCAGCGCGTACTGAATGCTTCCTGCACATCAAACACCGCAAAGGAAATTTACTCAGATTGCCTCAAACCTTTCAACCCCCGTACAAGTACTGTCCTCTCTGCTTTATGATGGAGAGGGCCAGAGAGGTAAGGAAAGCTGCCCACAGTCACATAACCAGTGAGTGACAGATCTGAGATTCCAGCTGAGACCGTTGTGCCTCCGACAGCCACCCTTTGCCCACTCTTTGACACTGCCTCTCAAGAGTACAGATCCTCAGAACAGAAGCAAGTGCTGTGACTGGGCTTCATACCCAGGCAGAACTGACCTCTCAGCAAAGGGACAGCAAAGCTCAGTGGAAGTACCGGAAACAGATGCCAAAAAGAGCAGAGGTTCAGAGCAGATTGGAGAGGCCTGGGATGATTCTCGAGGGCTTCAGAAGGAGCTCCGCTACCGAGGGCTGCATGGGAAGGACAGGGCAGACTTGGGGGCCCGCTTACTAACCCTTAGAGCCCACTTGTCGGCTGTCCTCCCAGCCTCTGGGAACACAGGCTGGTGGATGTAGGGATACAACCGAGGCACTTGCTCTGCAAGCCTGTGAACACAAGACAGCTGGTGGCCAGCCTCTTTATGGCTTTGTGTCCCCTGGGCCCCATATCTAGTGGCTGGGCTCCAGACCTCACCTACTTTCAAGTTTCTAAGGGAATCCAGGGGAGTCTGGCTCAAACGCCTGGATAGGTTTGCCCCATCTCAGTGAGTCTGCCTGGATCTGCAAAACCCAGGTGTCCTGTCCATAGGACGTTTCATACATACCGTGCAGCTGAGAACCTGAGGCTAAAAAGGGACATGCAAAGGGGCACGCAAGTGGCAGGAATGAGTCCTGAGTCCCGTTCTCTAGTGCAAATCCCAGGACTTTCCCTCCCCCTCTGCTCTCCTCATAGAAGAATCTCAAAGCTGGGGCTGGCCTCTAGGCATTGAATGGAACTCCACATCTGGAAAGGGTCCCCTGCTGTCCCTTTCACATGTCTCCAGGGAGGTCCTTGGAGTTCAACGTCAGGGTCCATACAGGGGAGGCCTGGGGACTGGGGTAAACCCCTACACTTGATGTGGTAGCTGAATAATAATAATGACTAATACATATAAAAGGTACTCATCACATGCCATGAATTGTTCTAAATGTTCTACATGATGTTAACCCATTCATCTTCAGAAGGGCCCTATGAGGAAAATACAATTAGCCCCATTTTCCAGACAGGAAAACTGAAGGGAAGAAGCATAGCTAGTAGGCGCCAAAGTCCACTGCCATAGACTGAACGTCTGTGCCCCCGTCCCCTCCAAAAAAGTAATACACTGAAAGCTAATCCTCAGTGTGTTGGTACTTGGAGCTGAAACCTTTGGGGCATGATGAGGTCATGAAGGTGGAGCCTTCTGGAATGTGATTAGTGCCCTTACAAAGGAGACCCCAGAGTGTTCCCTCATCCTTCCATCATGTGAGGACCCATGAAGCTGGAAAAGGGCGGCGTGTGATCCAAGAAGGAGGCCCCCATCAGACGCTGAGCCTGCTAACAGTTGATCTCAGACTTCTAGCCTCCAGAACCGGGAGAAGGAAATTTCTGGTTTTTCTTTGCCGCCCAGCCTGTGGTATCTTGGTTTGAGCAGCCCAAGTAGACCAAGACCCCCGATGCCCCGCTTTTGCCCCAGGCAGGTCTCTTGCAGAGTCTGTGCTTCCCACTGCCCCATGGGGCCCTTTTCAGGAGACAGGGAATGCCCCCACCCCTGGCTCACATGTCGGGACTGTGATGTCAACAGGCGGGGTCTGGGAGCGTCTGAGAAGGGACAGTCCCACACCTCAGGGGATGTAGCTATTCCAGTGTGGGTCCGGAGCTAACAGTCTCACGTACTCAGGATGCATAGAAACTTGCAAAGCAGTATCTGGAATCATAATCAAAGCCATCTATCTACATTCATATGGGATTCCTAAAATATCTTATTTGTACATCAAACTAACATTAAAAAAAATAATGTGTTGGGTAAGTGAGCCGGTATGACTTAGATACCCAGACGATTCAGCCTTGACATCGACCCTGGTGTTTATCAGCCCCGTGCAGGCAGCCGAGCTCGCGAGACCGGGCTTTTCCTGGTCCGTAAATGCCACAAGGTTGCATGCCGGCTGTACGTTGACAGGTATTCCTGGTCCCTTCTGAAAAGAGGGCTGCTATTCTGCGTTTGCCCCTCCAGGTGCTAAAATCTTCACATCAATGGGCAGATATGGTGGCCCATCCAAGTCAAATAGCTAGCTGGGAAGATATATAAATTGGAAATTATGACATTAACAATATGAATGTTAGCAGTAATGATAGTAAGAGATAACATTTATCAAAATCCTGTTCTATGTGGCGCTGTGCTCATAAGCACCTTGGCAGGAAAGGGAGGTAGCTTGACACAAGGCCATGTACCCGGTGAGGAGAAGAGGCAGACTTCCTGCATACTCTGCCCTGAACATGGATAGAACGGGAGCCTAGGATTCCATTTCTTGTCAACTATGCAGTTCAGTGAAAATATGTAGAAATGACTATGGGGATGCTAGGCTGGGGTTCTGATGACATCTTCCTCAGCGAGGGGTCCAGTCTCTGTCCAGGGAGGACCAGGTCTCCTGCTTTGATTTACTTTTAATCTGTTGATTCACTTCTGAGTGTCCCTGCTCTTCTCCCCCATGCTCTGTCTCACGATTGGCATCATGTCCATGGATTGGGGTCCTTAAACCCTTTGAAGGAATATCTTGGCCTTTACACCTGCCGATTCTCAAAAGCCAGCGTAAGTCCTGATCCCAAATGAGACTGGAGACAGTGTTTCCCTGTGGGTGCTGTTACACTGGTGTATTTAGAACTTGGTTCAAAAGCTCTGCCTATTTCTAGGAGCTGTATTTATTTTCCTAACAGCAGTAGTTAAAGAAAGGTACTTCCAGACTCTTTTGGGGGAGAAAAAGGCTCTACCTCATTAAGACTTCTGTTTTAAAAACAAACAAACAAACACCTCATTTTTTAAAAAAGATTTTATTTATTTGAGAGAGAGAGAGAGAAGCATAGGGAGAGGGAGAAGCAGACTCTGTGCTGGGCAGGAGCCTGATGCAGGACTTGATCTTAGGACCCTGGGATCCTGACTTGAGCTGAAGGCAGATGCTTAACTGACTGACCAATCCAGATGCCCCCCAAACCAACCTCATTAAACAATGTCACTTCCTGAATATGGTACCTGGTCTCCAAAATGGTTCCCAATGAACCACACCTCCCTGTGTTCATACCCCTGTACAGCTCCCCACACTGAATCTGGGCTAGCCCTGTGGCTCACTTTAACCAGTAGAATGTGATGGAAGCAGCGTTACACAGCGTCACACCCAGCTCCAGATGAAAGCCTCAAGAAGGTCTGGCAGCTTCTGCTTTTATGCCCTTGGGAACCCTGAGCTGCCACGGAAGAGGTCCAGCCAGGTGGTGGAGAGGCCTTGCCGAGTAGCCACCTGGGTAGGCAGAGGCCCTGAGGAGGACCAAGGGTACATCACCCTGACCCAGCCAGCCCTGAGCCGTCCAGCTTCCCAGCTGAGTCATCAAACATGAGTGGTCATCTCTATCACCCCTGTTGTGCCGGCTTCCACTTCTTGCCCTAGAGTCACAGTAAAGTAATTAATATCTTCAGCCACGAGTGTTGGGGTTGTTTTGTGTGGCGATACTGGAGAGCAGAAATGCCCTGTGACCCTGTGTCACTTCAGCAACTCAGAAGTCTGACCGTGCCCTCACTTCCCCTTTTGGTTTAGGGCTTCCAAGTGCAAGGGAATTTCCCAGAGTTCCTTCCCTCCACCCCCAGCCCCCACCCCCACAATGTCATCAGCAAAGTCTCCTTTACGACTTCAGGTTACTCAAGTCATTGTTACAGGTGGAGGCGGGACTCCTTGTGTGTATTTCTTCGATGAAACCGGAAGCTGCACGAGAGCTGGGAGCCAAGAGCTGTATGTACCTCTGCGTCTCTCACTTGGGCACGGTCGGCAACGAAAATCTAGACATCTGAGTGAATACCAGTATTGGTGTGAAGTCCAGAGTAGCTGAGGCATAGAGATTGAGAAGTCATTCATTCGCCGGGCTGAGGAGTTTGCGCGTGACCCACTAGGGAGGGAATGAACAGATGAGCGGCGTGGCTGAAGTGTCCTATTTGCCACAGTTAATCCATAATATCAATGCAACTACATAATCCATCAGGTTGTCCAAAGTCCCTCAGGTAATTAGTTGCCTGGCACATTGCCAGGTGGAATCCCATTTCCCTGCCTCACGTGTTTCTAGCATTCCTGGAAACATCTGATGCAGAAAATGAGCACTCAACATTCTATTTTTAAAGAATCGCCTGCACTTGAATATCACAACATTTACAGCAAGGGGCTGCTCCACGTTAAACTCGAGATGTTTCCTTGCCAGTGTCAATGAGACCAACAGGTGACATGAGGTCAGTAAAAGATCCTAAGGCGGCGAGAACCAAAAAAGGTGTTTACGAGAAAACATGATGTGCTGTGCTCCATTAATAAACAGGTAATGATGGATAGACCCTGGGAACCACAGGTGACCTGTCACTCACCCACCTTGCCCACTGTGGCTTCATGGTCCATGCCTGAAAGCTTTCCCCAGTTTGGGAACTCTACTAAGAGCATGATTTTCACCACTGTCATGGCTCTCCTGTCTTCTGCTGTGTCTTCATTACCCCTCTCCTCACACATACTGTGGGGTCCTCTCTGATCAGCACCCTGGTCAGTGACTGGGAGCCAAGGGACATGCCCACTCTAGGCCCTCAGTCACCAGCACCAAATCAAATGGCACCTAAAGGGCTCTCTCCCTCGTCTTCCCAGTTGTATTTGGCAACAGCCTCCCAAATGACAGAGACAAAGCCTGAAAATCACTTCTCACAGCATGCTGGCCTTCCCTCCGTCACCTAGGAGCACACTGCCGGTCTCTTCTGCCTACCTCTCTTCACAGTGCTGGCCATCATCCTCGTTGCTGCTCAGCTGTTCCTGGTACTCTTTCTTCCTTGTTGTGAACTGTGTGCTGCATACTTAGTGTCCTGGTTCAAAACCCAGTTTTGAACTGCAGCGGTGCCCATACCCTGTCCTGGGGAAGGAGCTCCAGTGCATATAGCCTCCTCCAGGGAGGAGGCTTCCAGAGTGGTTGCATCACTTCCAACTTACAGCCAGAGAGAAGACTGTATCTGAACTTCAGACTGTGCGCTATATGCATATGCCTGTACGACAGGAGAAACATGAAACCTGCATGTCTCTGTGCAGAAATACATATCCATACTTGCATAGAAAGATACACATGATAGAGGGCATAGAATTCCCTCATCTGTCAACACAAAGGACAGACAAGACCCTGGAAGAGACCATGAGCCTCCCCTGCTAAAAGGATGGCATCTCTCTGCTCCTACTAGCTGCGTCATACTGTGGGCTGCTTGGAGCCTCAACTCCTCCAGCGAATGTGGCCCATTCCTTGGAGTAGGGAATGAAGATGGTGAGGAGGGTGTATCCGTGTAGATAGTGCTAGCCACCATCACAGGGAGACCCTGGAATGTCCGCAGCTGGAACACAGGAGAAGTCTAATTCTCATGGAGGCATGTTGCTCCGAGCAGGGAGTGCAATGGACTCGGCTCCACATGGTGACGCAGGAGCCCAGGCTGCCAGATGTTCTGCCTTCTAGACACCAGCTTCCAAGGTCACCCTAGAGTCCCCATTCAGCAGGCAGACTCGGGGAAGAGAGGGTCAGATGGCACAGGAGAAGGAGTAATGGCACACCTTGCTTCACTTCTCCCTGTATTCCACATGACTTTTGTCACAGGGCCAACTTGAATCACCGGGGGTGCCTTGCAGGAAAGGGCAGGGACCCCAGGACAGTTATTTCGTTTGCCACGAAACAAAGAGACTTTTCATTCATTTTGCTGGCTCTTTTTTCCCCTGTGTTATTCCTCCCCTTTGGAAATAGAGGTCTTCTTTTCTCCTTTGGATTGTTTTCCCCCACTTAGTCCTCCAGAGACCTTGCTGCCTGTGCAACCTGCCCACCTTCTTTCTGGCCCAGTTTTTTTTTTTTTATTTTTTATAAACATACAATATATTTTTATCCCCAGGGGTACAGGTCTGTGAATCGCCAGGTTTATACACTTCACAGCACTCACCATAGCACATACCCTTTCCAATGTCCATAACCCCACACCACCCTCTCCCAAACCCCTCCCCCCAAGCAACTCTCAGGTTTTTTTTTTTTGTGAGATTAAGAGTCACTTATTGTTTGTCTCCCTCCCAATCCTATCTTGTTTCATTTATTCTTCTCTGACCCCCTTAACCCCCCCATGTTGCATCTCCACTTCCTCATATCAGGGAGATCATATGATAGTTGGCTTTCTCTGATTGAATTATTTTGCTAAGCATGATACCCTCTAGTTCCGTCCACGTCATTGCAAATGGCAAGATTTCATTTCTTTTGATGGCTGCATAGTATTCCATTGTGTATATATACCACATCTTCTTGATCCATTCATCTGTGGATGGACATCTAGGTTCTTTCCATAGCTTGGCTATTGTAGACATTGCTGCTATAAACATTTAGGTGCACGTGCCCCTTCGGATCACTACGTTTGTATCTTTGGGGTAAATACCCAGTAGTGCAATTGCTGGGTCATAGGGTAGTTCTATTTTCAACATTTTGAGGAACCTCCATGCTGTTTTCCAGAGTGGTTGCACCAGCTTACATTGCCACAAACAGTGTAGGAGGATTCCCCTTTCTCCGCATCCTCACCAGCATCTGTCATTTCCTGACTTGTTAATTTTAGCCATTCTGCTGGTGTGAGGTGATATCTCATTGTGGTTTTGATTCGTATTTCCCTGATGCCGAATGATGTGGAGCACTTTTTCATGTGTCTGTTGGCCATCTGGATGTCTGCTTTGCAGAAATGTCTGTTCATGTCTTCTTCCCATTTCTTGATTGGATTATTTGTTCTTTGGGTGTTGAGTTTCCTAAGTGCTTTATAGGTTTATCTGATATGTCGTTTGCAAATATCTTCTGCCATTCTGTCAGTTGTCTTTTGGTTTTGTTAACTGTTTCCTTTGCTGTGCAAAAGCTTTTGATCTTGATGAAATCCCAATAGTTCATTTTTGTCTGGCCCAGTTTTGAACTGCAGCAGTGCCCATACCCTGTCCTGGGGAAGGAGCTCCAGTGCATATAGCCTCCTCCAGCAAGGCTGTCATCACAGCAATTCTGCCATGGGCTTTTTGAAATTAGGCTCCCAGGGCCTAAGGAAAAGCCTGCAAGTGAAAATCCCAGAGATCAGGGGATCCCAGACACTGACTAGGACTCTGGAACAGTAGGACAGCCCCAGGGGTCCAGGGAAGGTGAATCTGGAATGCACTTTAATCTACAGGACCCTGAGTGACAAAGAAGGAAATGGGTGGCATGGAAGCTATGTGCCTGTTGAGCAGCTGCCAGGGTCAGCCCTGGGGACTTTATAGACCTTCCTTAACACAGAACCATTATATCAGTCATAACGACCCCACCCGTGCCAAGCAGCACTGTCCACAAAGCCCTTTACAAATAGCGTGTAATTTACTTCTCTGGACAGCAGAATGCAGACATTAGATGCATGCCTTCCTCCCTGATGGCTGCTGTTGCCCGGGGTCAGCCCCCAGCTCCCTCAGCAGATGGTCAGAACCACCTTCCAGTCAGGCTCTCTGCTTCAGTTCCCTCCCTGAGATCCATCCTCTGCACCGCAGCAAGAAGCAAGGGTAATCTTCCTCCCAAAGAGAACTGTCCCCTTCCCTCCCCTCCCAGAACTCTTCAGTAGCTTCCCTGGGCACTTAGGATACAAATCCGTATCATTAGCACTGCCCATGTGGCCCTCTGTGCCCTGACTCCTGCCGGCCTCCAGTCCCATCGCCTCCTGCCACTCAGGCTGAGCTCTGTGCTCCCATGACACCATATGGCAGACGGTTCCCTGAACGCTTGTGTCTTGAATTTGCTGGCCCTTCTACCTGGGAGAACAAGTGCCCTCCTTTGGTTTGCTGACTCGTCCTCACCCCTGAGGGGCCAGCTCAAACATCACTTCTGAGAAGTCTTTCCCTCTGACCACACACATGCGCACCCCCACACTCAGATGCACACACGTGCACACACTCATCCACACACACGGTCCCATGTCCATGCATGCACACATTTGTGCCCACGTTATACACGAGGGGCTCGAGCACCACTTTCATTGCACTGTGCTGCCCTGATGTATTACTGTGTCTGTTTCTCTCGCCACGCTGTCAGCTCTTATGGGGAAGGTTTATTACGTATTCATCTTTCTACCCGGGCACCTAGCATTGTGCCTGACATGTAGTAGGCTTGCAATAAATGATTATTGAAGCATTATTTCAACAAGCCTGCATTTTAAACTAGGGAAACTACTGCTTGGAGGGCTTAAGGGATTTGTCCAGGATATAACCTCATAAATGGGAGAAATGAAATGCTAATCTAGGTCTGACTGGTGCCTCCGACACTTGCAACTGCTCCACACTCCCTCCAAAGGGAACACATGATTCTGGGAGCTGAAAAAGTTACCTCTCTTGAGGGAATTTTGCCTTTTTGTCTTGTTTTTACTTCTTTAGAATCTCGGATTTGTTTGTTTGTTTGTTTTTTAATCTGAGGAGATCTGTGGACTTTTTTCCTTAGAAAATGTACATGCACACCAAATTTGGTGAAACAGAGGAGTGCTGTCAGTCAGAATAGGGTAGCTATTGCTGCAGTAACATACAAACCACATAACGTCATTGACGTAACACAAGAAAAGTTTAATCCTCAGTCCTAAAGTTCTCTGTAAGACAGCAGGGGCTCCTCTCCATCCAGCTCCCTCCACCATAAGACACTTACCTCCACACATGCTTCCAAATCACAAGGACAAGAGAAGAGAGAAATGAAGAAGTCGCAGCTTTTGTGTGAAAGTCACCTCTCTGTGGCAGACTGCAAAATAGCCACAAATTCCCTCCAAGCTTGTCTGGACACCCCTTTGCAAAGTGACTCTGCTCTTCCGCCTAGCAACAGGTATGATCATTGTCTCTGTCTCTTGAGTGTGGATTTGGCCATCCCTTTGGTAAATGGGACATTAAGAAATATAATTCAAGCAGAAGCTTACAAGTCACTGTGCCTTGGCGTCTGTCCTTTCTTGCTGCTCTTTGGAACCATGAGATCACCATGAAGAAGGCTGAATTAATCTATCTGGAGACCTGTGGCTCCTTGACCCAATCATGTCAGTCAACAGCCAGCACCGGTAAATAGAACGGAGGAGTCCTCAAGCAGGTAAGGCCATCCTGTGTCAGGCCAGCCCCCTGCCAACACACCAGCTGGCTGAGGTTGCATGAGTGAACCCAGCAAGCCCAGCAGAACCAGCCAGCTTAGCCCAGGCCTACTTGATGACCCAAAGAATTTTGAGCTAGTAAATGACCATCAATTTATGGTACTAAGTTTAGGATTACTTGTCATGCAGCAAAAGCTAACTAATACAAAAATGGGTACAGGATTGGGGGGTAGAATACTGCCATGATAAAACCTAAAACATGTGGAATTGATGATGGAAATAGAGGATAGGAAATTAGTTATCAAAAACTGAAAAAAGTGATGTCTTTTTAGTGGATCCATAGACCTAAAACTGTGGATTTTTTTTCATAATCATTTTTGAAAGCTCTCTCTTGCTCAGAGAAGAAAGCTATGGCCAGAGAGTGGTGAGCTATGGCCATCGTGCTGAGCCTGAATCCATCCTGGAGCCTCCTAAGAGGAGGACAAAGCCTTGCAATTACAAACAGAAGAATTTGGGAATCAGGAGGAAAAAAAATTGTTTATGCCCATAGATTTGCTACTTAGCAACCTTGGAATCAGTTATGGAACCCCATCTCAGAGACATGAAGGATGATCCTTAGTTTTTAGCTTATTGTCAAGCTCAAACAAGATGATATATGGGAAAAACTGTTAGAGTCTAAGAACTGCCCATGAAGAACTCATTTTATCATTGAGACCTGAGGCCACTGTTCTCCTGGCCTGTCGGCAGGTGAGCCACACCTGAAACCACCAGGGGGCGCCATGAGGTTGGAATGCCCAGAGACCCGTTGGAGCCAGCCAATAACCAAAGAACCCCAGCAGAGTCCCTTGGGAAGGCATTCTTGAGAAAGTGACATTAGTATGAAATATGAGTAACGAGTCCTGTTTAGCCAGGTGGCGCCCGTTCCGGGTGGAAGAACAGTATGCAAAAAAAGTCTGGCAAGAGAGCACCCAGCCATTCAAGTAACTGCTCTCTCCACGTGCAGGTTCTTCTATGAGCCCAGTAGGTTGAGGAGTGGAAGGGAAGCCTTATCTTATAAGAATGTGGTTTCTCTTAAATGAAGGCAGGCACAGGAGAGGACATGGATCTTTCTTTAAATGCAATTTTCTGCTTGTTTACCAATGATTAACTACCACAATCAATTGTGTCAAAGTTCAGGTCCCTGCATCCTTTGGGGACAACAGCGAGATCGTGCCTGGTGCTTGGGGTAATGATAACTGGGATGCGCCCGGGAGGGTCTGACAGCAGGGTTTGTGTTCTGTGTTCTGGACTCAATTAACCGGAAGGCATGGCCGCCCTCTGTGGCTTTGCATCCATCCCCTAGCTGCTCTTCCTCGTCTGTTTCCAGCCCCAGCCAGGCTCCTAGGGCAGATGTGGCAGGAGAGGCAGCAGGCTGGCCCTCTTGAGTACACCAGCCTGTGTCAGGAGGGAGGTGAAAGGCTTAAGGCTTTATACATTCAAACCTGAAAACCTTGTGAAGTAGATATTCATGAATGAGTATCCCCATTTTTCAGATTAGAGGACAGTCTTAGAGAAATTGCGTAGCTTGTGTAAGGAGACAAGTGCAGTCTTTCTGCCAGCCCACCCTCAAGCTGCCTGCGGCCTGTCCCGCCCCGAGTGCCCTCGTCTACACCTGCAGCATTAGAGGCAACAGGCAGGTCACCCACCATGTTTATCCAGTCTTTCATGGGCCGCAGATTGGTTTTGTAAATGCCAGCTCGGTCAGTGCTGTTTGGACTTTAATCTGTTGATTCTGAGGAGTCAGGGATGGTTTTCAGCGAGCTGTGGTCAAGAGCTTGGTCATTGGCACATTGCCTCCAAGTGTGTGCTGGGCTGCTCCCCACCCTGCCCGCCCACGCCTGTGCTCCTCACCACCCGCAGGGCAGGTGCCTAGCCAAGAGGTGCCCCTCAGCCTGACCTTGGGTTCATGCTGGAGCTGAAAACCTGAAGACACCCATCCGACATGGGGTCACGGGGCCTCTGGGAGTCATTTCTGGAGGTATTGCGGTGCCCTTTTGCTTGGATTAGACCATTTGCAAGAGAGCCTTGGGAGACGTTTTCCTTTAATCCCACTTAGGGGGGAGGCCGCATAGAAAGGACAGGGCAATTGGCACACTCTTCAGAATAATAAAGAGTTTGAGGTGAAACATCCATCGAGGCTCGAGGCAAATGTTGGTTCACCATACAGGAGGGGCACCTGCCTTTGCAGTGTTCAACCTTAGCGGGAAGACAGTGAGGCCCCCTGCCCTGTGATGTGGGAGAGGCGATCGGTGAATGGGTATGGTGTGGATGGAACTCTCTCCAGGTTGCTACTGACTGTGTTTGTGTAGGGCTCCTAGCAAATATGGGAGACGTAGGTCAAGTCAACCAGTCCCAGTCATCTACCGCACTTCCCAACGAGCTCAGGGAAGCTCTGTTTCCCCCTAATTATAGTCAAGCTCCACGTAGGTTATGTAATAACAAAACCATGTATTTGGATGATTATGCTCTTCCAGTTATCATTTTTAGAATGCCTACTTGGAATCAGAGACAGTCAATAAAAATACCAGTTGGCTCATAGAGAAGGCACCAAGAATGTGCCAGGCACTGTTCAAAGTGTTATAAAGATTAAGATTTATTTAGTTTCTGCAACAACCTTGTGAGTTGGATACTATTATTATTCTCGTTTTATAGATGAGGTTAAGTCGGACTCAGAAAGGTTTATGATTGGCCATGCACGGCTCACACAGCTAGCGAAACACACAGAGACAGTTGCAACTGAGGCAGACAGGTTCTAGAGCTCTTACAGCCTCTTGTGGGCCTGGCTGGCCTTCCGACCCTGCCTTCCACTTTGCAGTTAGAGCTCACATCTCTGAGGGTTTAACAAGGGCCCGTTCTGCTCACTTCGGTTACTTTACTTAAACCTACCCACTTTGCAAGTGAGGAAACTGAGGTGTGGGGGTAAAGTGACTTGCCCAAGGGGACAAAGCGAGCAAGTGGCAGAGAAAGGTTTGAATGAACCCAGCATTCTGGACCTCAAGCCCATAGCCTTCACTAAACAGCCTGTCCTCTTGGTTGATCCACACTTAGGATTTTCCACTGTTCCCCCTGGTGTCCAGAGTTAGAGGTAAGTACCCATCCGTGCAAAGTCTAAGGCATTTCCCGGTCACTGCTGGCTCTCTGTTGACTTTGCTGAACTGTTTGCTCTCTGGGGACAGAAGCTGAGGGCAGTGCTCCCTGTGCAGACCTTTCGTGGACCCAGGAATCCCAGAGGAGCTTGGTCCCAGACTAAAAATGAAGACATCTGGACCTCAGGCTTGGAGGGCCCTGGCAGAGCTGGTTCTTCTCTGTGCTGCTCTGAGTGCTGTCGGTTTGCCTGGCTCCAGGTAAGTGATGGCTACAAATGATTCCCCAATCAGTAATGTGACAGGGAGGATCATGCTGACCGCCTTTTTGTTGCGGGCCTATGGAATAAGGAACAGCTCTCAAAGCAATTTGTGTGCATTTGATAAACAAAGATCAACAACTGTCTTCAGATTATTGTGGAACCAAGCATCTGACTTCAACACACGTTCCCACAAGATACTGACATGTTTAAATGTGTTTTGTCACGCTGAGAAGAATGGGACACTTGTTCTGTGTTCTGAACAAAGGCCCGGTATGACTCTTTATGCAAAAGAAGGTTTGTTATGTATGGGAAAAAGAGCCAATTCATGTCAATGATTTTAATTTATGAGAGGGATCCACTGTACCTGCTCATCAACCCATATTCTTTAGGCTCTTGGGTGTTGTCAGGCTCTCCCTCTCTCCCTCTCTCTCTCTCTCACACGCACACATACACACACAGCCACACACACACACACACAAACACACACACACACACACACTTGGTATGTTCCCAGCAGATAAATGCTAACTGATTTATTTCATCATTTTTTGTATTGTTAGTAGGATATAAAACAGGCTGAAGGAAATATCTGAGTGAAAGCTCAGAATTGGGCTCCAGGGAAGAAAGTGCCAGTGACCTGATCATGGGGGAGGGGGGGGGTCCTCCCCATACAGAATGCTCCCCTACCTCAAACGCTGAAACACTTAGGTATCCCAGGTCACTTTGCAATAAAACATCTGGGAAGAAGGACTGTTAGGGCCATTCCTTTTGATCATTCCATAAATGTTGTCTGAGTACAACCTCCCAATACCCAATGGGTACTGGGGCTCTATTGAGCCCCCAGCTGTCACTGGGCAACCGCCCCTGAGACCAGGATGGCGCGTGTTCACTACACACTGGGTACTCAACAAATTGATAATATTATGATTATCAAGATTATCAAGAACCTCAACTCAGCCCCAAGAAGAACCAAGCTGCCAAGGCCTGCCTTATGTGCACACACTATGTATATGCAGAGAAGGAAAAAAGACCCATGGAACTGGGTCTGGAATGCAGGGTGTAAGGGGCTCGTAGAACCCTTTGCATAGCAGTGACGCCTTCACAAGGCTCCTTGTCAGGCTCTGAGGCTAGAGATGAGTCAGACACAGAGTTCGTGTTCCCATGGAGAAAGCCAAGCTGTGAGCCCACGCTGTGTGTACTGTTGCGAGAGATGAAACAGGGACAGGTGGGAAGCAAGAGAGGGAGTGACCAGCTCTACTAGGCAGGCAGGGGGCCTGGAAAGGCTTCTAGAAGAGACGGTGTTTGAGCTGAATCTTTCTATAGGAATAGGTGTTTGCCAAATGGTCAAGGGGGTGAAGGAATCACCGGACGGAGGAATCACCATAGACAGAGGCACAGAAGGAAGAGAAACCTGGTGTGTTCCTGAAACTTCGAGTCTGTTTCAGGAGGCCTTGAGCACAGGCCAAAGTGGGGTGCTGCCAAAGACAGGATCAAGTGGGAGTAAAGCAGGATCAGAGCAGGGAGGCACTGAAGAGCCCTGGGGTGCCATCCCAGGAGCTTGAACCTGACCCTCTAGGCAATGGGGAGCCATTGAAGGGTTCTAAGCCAAGGAGAAACACCATCATATTTCTGTATTAAAAGTTCACTCTGATGAAGGAAGTGGAGGTAGGAGTGGGTAAGTAGAGTGCCTTGTTCAATCCTCCAGCCCTGTCCGGAGATGGGTGTTAATCTCTATCCATGCTATGTAGAATAGCAAAATAGCCTCAAAGAGAAGAAGAGACAACCTCAGGTCTCATCAGTCTCAAACCCATGCCTGGATCCAGGTTTGGTGTTCCAGCGTCTCCCCATGACTTCCCCTGGGTGTCCCGAGCACAGCATGGATTCGAATTCCACACTTGCAGTGGAAGAAGAGCCTTCAGCTCTGGAGCAGGAGAAGCTGAGAGCTCCCTCCTGTTAGCCGAGGAAGTTTTTTGTCTTTAGTTCTTATAATCAAGTCAGATGGAATCATCACGTTGTCAGAAGACCGGTTGTTGATTTATTGCCCCTCTGGGCCAGGCGCTTAGCAACATTAGTTCTAATCCCCCGCAACTATTTGAGGTAAGTGCTATTGTTTACGGTTCTACAGAGACGGAAGCCAAGATGGGGATACAGTGTAATTCACAAGGCTGCTCACTTCATCTGGAACAGAATATGGATTCACATCCAATTTTTTTTTTCTGGTTCTGGGGCTCCTGGGTATCCCTGCTCCGTCCTGCCTGTCACACGCGTGATCCCCTCCCGGGCTGCAATGTGTCCCTGACTTGCTGGATCCCTGTGCCGTTTCTCTCTCGCTGGACCACACGTTTGTTGCCTTCAGATGTTGCTTTAAATTTCATGACTACAACCACCACTGACAGAGATGGGAGAAATTGAAAACCTGCCACCCAGAAGCTGTCCCTTGTAGCAAGGAGGAAGGATGCCAGTTGAGGAGGGAATGAGGCTGCCTAACAAATTGTGTGTGACAAGAAAGTTGTTGTGTCAGGGGATTTCTACGGAAAGCCAAAATATATTGACACACCCCATCTATATAAGCTGATGGCTTGCAATTTACTGCTGACCTAATCCTGCCTTACTCGATGGATCCATCTTTATTTTGATCAGAGACTCTGTTTAGAAAGAGACGAGGAAGACAGGGACCTGTGAAATACATCCTGATGTCGGCCATAGCCTTCTATATACCTTGAGGAAAGGTGCGTCCCTGCCATGCCTTTTGTAGATGGATCCGTTCCAAGGGCTTGGAGAAGGGTGTTTATTGCAGCATTGTTTACAACTGCAAAACGCTGATCAAATGCAAATGTCCTCCAAAAAGAAAAAGAATAAATTGGATGCAATTTATGCCCTTTGATAGAAGATCTAGGTAAAAGAAATGAACTAGCTCTCTTTATGAATCTGCAGGCATTGGGCTCAGGACCTAGAGTGTTGGCTGGCAAAAGCAACTTGCACAGTAAGATACACGGTATGAGGAAAGCAGTGCTATGTGTTGCGCATACGTATGCATGTGTAAAAATATCTAAAGGACTCGAGGGATACATGGAAATTCCTGACAGCAGTTTCTTCTGCAAAGGAGGAGAAGGAAATAACTGGGGCTGGCATCTCATGCAGATGCGAAATGTATAGGGTTATTTTTTATTTTAAAACAAGAAAAGACTAGGGGCACCTGGTTGGACTGGTCGGTTGAGCATCCGACTCTTGATTTCAGCTCAGGTTGTGATCTCAGGGTCATGAGATGGAGCCCCGTGTTGGGCTCTGGGCTCCGTGCGGAGTCTGCTTGTGATTCTCCCTCTCCTCTTCCTCTGCCCCTCCTCCACTCTTGTTCTCGCTTTCTCTCAAGTAAATAAATAAATAAGACTTGAAGATAATACTCCAAAACGTTAGTAATTGGCAGCCTTGGGCCGTGAGTATGTGAATGTTTTTTATTTTACTTTCTGTACTTCTCTGGGCATGTTTAAGTGTCCAACACTAAAAAAACCCACATTTTGAATGACAGAGTCAACTCAATGGGTCAAAAGGTCCATCTGGTTTGTTTCTGTAAAAATCCACAGGCGTGAAAGGAACGTGCTGTATCCCTACACAGAGGCTGGGATGTACAGATGTGACTTAATGCCAGCCTTTCTTTCAGATTTGCATTCTGCAGTACTAATAACCCACGCGCATCTTAACCGATGTAACTGACAAGCATACAATTTATTCAGCTGATTACTTCATTAGGCTGCCACCTCCATAATGAAAATGGGGTGCAAAACGGAGAGATCTGGGGGCTATCACCACTTTTTAACCAAGTCCTCTCTATCAACGATAATCTTGCCTATTAACGGGCTTTGAAATCTTAGAGAGGAAAATAATTGTGATGCTTAATAGTGTGCGTTTATGCATTACTTATCTACTCAGTCTCAACTGTGGCCCAGAATTGGGTTGATAGTTGCTGAAAACACAATGTTAACGGCGTCTGAATTGGAACAGGAAAGGGGTACCCTGCTGAGCTGTCAAATATATACTTAGGAGAAGCTGAATCACAGACAATATTGTTTGTCAAACCCGGGCAGAATAGTAGGTAAGAGCGCATTCTGAGCCCTCCCACTGGTAAGTGGCATCCTGCCTCAAGTAACCGTTTTAAAGCATCCACCTGTGGTTTCCAGGAGAGTCTTTGACCTTTCGTTAAAGATCCAACTTTACTAGGCAATTGATTTTTGCTGGTCTCTGGGGCAGTTGTGGAGATGGATTTCACTGTAGTTAATATGATCCTCTTTTTAGGACTTTTGCCAAGTGAGAAGGTATTGTTAATGACCTTGTCTGGAGTGATGTACTATGTATTTGAGTCGGTGGAAACTATGTGATGCTCTCCCTAATGACTCAATCTTGGACATGGGCATGGAAGAAGCCCTGCATAGAGAAGGAGGGTACCAGTGGAGTGGGTGTGGCCCGGTTCCTTTGTGGGCAGCATGGGGAAATGCATACAGAGGCTCTAGAGTCAAGCCTAAGCTCAGACCCCACGATCACCCACTGGCTATGTGACTCTCCGGCATTTCGCTCATCTGTACAAGTGGGATGTCTTCTCACATTGCTGTGAGAACTCAGTGGGTCAAATACCTCTCACAGGGCTTAACATGTCCTGGGTGCTCAGCAAATCTGTTTTCTTTCTCATCTCTCATGCCTTGAAAAGGAACACAGATTACTAGGGAATCTTATTTTGTTATGCACTCTTTTTGGTGGAAGAAAATTAAAATCATAATACACCCATTATGTTATGCATGGGGGAAATGGGATGCCTAGACAGATTCACTGATGTGTTCTTTTAATCACCCTTTTACTGAATGCCCCACTAAATCCCAGGAACTCAAGAAAAAGTGTTGCCTTACCTTTTAGACATATTTCAGTTCTTCTGTCACTTGACTGTTCTGCAGATGTGACACTGTCTGTCTCCCTCCCCACCCCCCCACCATGGTCTCACCGACATCCCCACTCACGGCTCTGCACTACCCATGCTCGGGACTGGAAGGGCACCCATCTTTCTTGGTCTGCTGGTGGTGTTGATGTTCCCCAAGGACTTATCTCTGGCCTGCCTCTCTTCTCAAGAACAGTCTTAACCTCTGCCATAGCTTGACACGATCAGATCTGTATCTCTGGTGAAAATCTCTCTTTTGTATATGAAACGCACATGAGAACTAATTGCTGAATTCTCGACATAGGTGTTCCACGACCTCATCCACATCTTCTCCAACAAGCTCTTCTGCTCCTATGTTCCCCTCTCATGCACACACTCACATTGGAAACAAGCATCAGCCCAAACCCCTTCCTCTCTAACCACTTCCTCTCACTTTCTATTTATTTCACCCGAGCAGGGTCTCATATACCTGACCTCTCCAGGTGTTCTCCCTTAGACACTGCCAGAGGTCAGGCTCACATCACTCCTCAGTGCCACTGCACAGGCCTCCTACATGCTTGTCCTACATCCAGGCTCTCCCCACCCCTGCCCAGTCTCTATACTGTAGCCCCCAAAATAAAGCTCTGACCATGGAGCCTGTGTACTTAAAAATGCAGTCTACTGGATAAAGTCCCAAACAGCTAAGACATGAGATGTGTCTCTCTTTTCCTATCCTAAGACAAACTGTGAGTTCCAGAAGGCAGAACCTGTGTTCTATATTTCCCTGGATCCCCTCTAGCACAGTACCCTGAATGTTGTTGGTTTTTAGCAAATGCTTCATGGACTCTTAAAAACCATCAAGTCCAGGGCACCCAGGTGGCTCAGTTGGTTAAGCATCTAACTCTTGACTTCGGCTCAGGTTATGATCTCAGGGTTGTGAGATTAAGGTGGGCATTCTGATCTGTGTTCAGCATGGAGTTTGCTTAAGATTCTCTCTCTCGGGGCGCCTGGGTGGCTCAGTGGTTTAAGCCTCTGCCTTCAGCTCAGGTCATGATCTCAGGGTTCTGGGATTGAGCCCCACATAGGGCTCTCTGCTCAGCGGGGAGCCTGCTTCCCCCTCTCTCTCTGCCTGCCTTCTGCCTACTTGTGATCTCTCTCTCTATCAAATAAATAAATAAATAAATAAAAATATTTTTTTAAAAAAGATTCTCTCTCTCTCCCCCCCCGTTCCTTCCCCTTCCTCTCTCTTTTAAAAAGAAAAAAAAAAAAAGAAGAAGAAAAGAAATGGAGAGAAAGCAAGAAAGGGAGGGAGGGAGGAAAGGAAAAGGAAGAAAAAGGAAGGAAGGAAAAGAAAGAAGGAGGGAGGGAAGGAAGGAAGGAAAAGAGAAAGAAAAAAAGAAAGAAAGAGAGAAAAGGAAGAAAGAGAAGGAAAAAAGAGGAAAGAAGAAAGCAAGAAAGAAAGGGAAAAGAAAGGAGGAAGGAAGGAAAAGAAAGGAGAGAGAAGGAAGGAAGAAAGGAAAAGAAAGAAACAGAAGGAGAGAGTGGAAGGAAGGAAGGAAAAGAGAAAGAAAGAAAGAGAAGGAAGGAAGAAAGGGAAGGAAGAAAGAAAGGATAGGTAAGGAAAGGAAGAAGGAAGGAAAAGAAAGAGAGAGAAAGAAGGAAAGAAGAAGAAAGAAAAAGAGGGAAGGAAGGAAGAAAGGGAAGAAGGAAAGAAGAAGAAAGAAAGAAAGAGAAAGAAAGAAAAAAAAGGGAAAGGAAAGGAGGAAGGGAGGAAGGAAGGAGAAAAGATCATCCAGTCCAACCTCTCCTTTCCCAGGGCATAATGCAAAAGTGCACAGTGAGGGGGGAGTTGCTTAAAGTCCTGTATCCAGCTGTGGTTTTATTTCTTGTATATCTATAGCAGGTTAGAGTTTATAAAGTGCTTTTATGTGTACTCTCTTAGATAACCCTAGAAATAGCCTTGCGAGATAGGCATGACTCTCCCATTATAGAGATGAGAAAAGTGAAAGTCACACAGGTGGACAAAGCAGACCAAGATGTCCCCGCTGTTGACGGACTGCCTTCGGCTCGGAGTTCAGTTCTCTTTCAGCTATAGCTAGCCAAAGTGCAAGGCACTCAAGTGTTCAGTAATTGTTTGCTGGATGAATTAGCCGATACTTGAATGGTAAACTAATAGCCTCGCACAATTGAGCACATACGTGTTTATGGAGTCGGGGGGAGGTGGCGGTATGTGTTCTTAATTCTCTTCTGATCCTGTCCTCTCGTGATGACCCCTTAGAGGTGAAAGGCCACACTGTCTAGAGTCGAACGCAGTCAACAAGAGCCTTGCCAAGAGCCGACAGACGCGGAGTGTGGGTGTTGTGCCAATGCCTCTTGATTGTGAACTCTCTAGCTGGTCCTCCTGGACCACGTGTGATCCCTGTCAGAAGAAAAGGGTAAGTACCCTGGCCTTGGGGGAGCTCTAAGCTTCCAGAACCCCTAACTCTCGGCAAGACTGGCTGAGGCAGTGCTGATAGTGCCTGGCACATAGTAGGACCTCAATAAATGCTGGCTTATTTAGTTAATGCGTTAGTTTCCTCTGTGCTGCCTTTCTTTGATCCTTTCTTCATCCTTCCAGTTATTCTCCTGGCATACCTCTCCTTGCTCGTGTTAACAGCCTCCTAGGCAGACTTCCTGCCTCTGACTTTGCTCTTTCACTCCATCTTCGTGGCGCAACCAGGGGAGCTATTAAAACAACAGAACACTTGTCTCTCTCTCTCTGACCATTTCTCATTCTTTCTCTGCCTTTATTCATGCTCTTATGACCCTTCCCACTTCCATCACTGACCAACACCTACTCATGATTTGAAACTCTACTTATAAGCCACCTCTTCTGAGACCTTCCTTGACTTCTCAGCCCGTTGCACGGTTAGATGGGCAACCTTCTGTGGGCTGTAATAGCTCCCTGTTCTTCCTGTCATTTACTTTTCCTTAATTATTTACCTTTCTGTGAAATGAAGGTTTATCCAATTCTGTATTTTCAGGGTAGTCCCAATTTCTGGAACTTTTTAGGTGCCCCATAAATCTGTGATGTTTGATCTCCTGATATTTTCTGACAACTCTAAGGAAGGGGAAGGCAACTGTGACACTTTCCAGGAGGCAGGTGGGCAAACAGAGACTCAGACCCTTCTGGTGGTTCATCAGATTCACCTGGTAATAAGTAACAGGCCTTGAACTCAGACTTCTGTCTTCTTGTCTAGTGTTCTCCCACCAAAATAAATACAACAACAACAACAATAATAATAATAATAATAATAATAATAAACCACGAGGTCGCTGTAGTATTTGTCCTTCAGGTTCCCTTGTCCTAAGAGGGCTGATCCAGGATTGCAGCTCTGAGCACAGCAGATATGTCAGAGAAAAGAGAATGTCATTTCCCCAACTCCTCAGGACATCAAAGCAGTCAAGGACTAAGACCCTAATGAAGCTGTAAAAGTGGGTCCAGGATATTTACACAGTTAACGGGATCTTTATGGAGAGCCGTGCAGGAACCTTCAGTTCCCAAAGTGAGCTTTATTGCTGAAGTTACCAACATCGATCCAATTATCTGTAGAATTGCTTCATCTGCACCAGAAACCAGGACGACTCAGCATGAGTCAGCCAGCGAGCCAGCCAGAGCTCTTTGCTTGGAGTTCGCGACACACTTGCCCGCAGTGGGTGACATCACTCTCTGCGTGGTCACTGGCTGGCGGCTGATCAAAACCTTTCAACCGGAATTTCGAGATGTCTCCCTTCCATCATTTCTGCACTCCTCAAACCCATTTTGTCTTTGGAGCCCGGGGCGGGTCTTCTAGCTCTCTTCTTTGCAGACCTCACTCTGTCCTGCCAGCCTCTGTCTTCCAGGAAGAAGGACCCTCTGGAAATGCAAAGGGACATGGGTGAATGGTTGTCTGCATTTTGCTGGGTGGCGGAGATTGGATTTCCAGATGCCATGCAAGTAATAACGGTGGTTGGTTAACACGGCATTCTTCCAAGGGGCTGCTCTCCTGGTTTGTACCCTTTCGTTGCACCAAACTCTTACCTACAACTAAGATTGGAAAGCCACTAACTCTGCTCATTTTCCCCCCATAACTGTTTCTCATTGCCTCATAATAAAACACTAAATCTAACCTCATTGAAGCTTGGGAGGCCCTGCATGACCTGACCCCCTGCCTGTATCTCCCCCTAGCTCTGGCCATCTGCCCTCGTATACTCATCTCTCAGCCATGAGGAACTTCTTTTTGTTTTCTGGAATGAGGCACCCTCCAGTCTGTCAGGTTTGGTATAGCAATTTTCTCTACCCAGGTGACTCTTCTCCACCCTCCTCACACCACCTCTTCCTGTTTACCTGACATCTCTACTCATCTTTTGGGTCTCAGCTTAGTTGTGACTTCACTCTCTCCTGAGTTTGCATCGGCGGTGCCCCCTGTCAACTTTCAGAGCGCTCTGTCCCTCAGTCATGGCGGCCATCGCACCGTGTTGTTACTACCTGGTGCTTACCATCATTACCACCACCATCTGCGGTGACCTCCTTGAGGGCAGGCTAGAGGGCAGGACTATGATTAAAAACAAATAAGTGGTTATGGAATGAATGAGTTATGGCGATGAAAGGTAGAGCATAGGGAGTATAGTCAGTTGTATTGTTATAGTGTTGTATGGTGACTGATGGGGACTGGTGGTATGGTGACTGACTCACACTTATGGTGAGCATAACATAATGTACAGCACTGGGTGTGGTGAAAAAAATAATGAATAATGTTTTTCTGAAAATAAATAAATTGAAAAAAAAAGTATAACATAATGTACAGAGTTGTAGAGTCACTATGTTACACACCCATACACCAATGAGTAATGCTGTCAACTATATACTTCGATTGAAAGTAAAAGGAAGGCAAGGGTGAACACCTACCCTTTTCAACATTGGGTGGCTCAATTAATGTTCTGGAAATTCAGTTTTTTTGGAATAAGCAAACAGGAGGTTAGAGAAATATGGACTGCTAAAAATTATCAATAATAATAAAGAAAAACAAGTACAAGAAACCGTGTGCCAACTATGTACCGGAAAACATCATGAGATTTCATATAGAAATCATATATGTAATTGAAACTCCGTAATTGTACATTTAGGTAATTTGTTACTCCTATTTTGTAGATTGACAAACTGAGATTACAGAGATAAGGTAACTTGCCAACATCATGTCACTCCAAGGTATCAGAGTCAGGTGCACCTGCTTTTTCATTTATAAGATATAGAATAAACAAGAATACATGAATCGACCTATTGGCTTGAAACAGTCAAGCAAAGCCAATTGCAACATAGACCCTTGAGTGTATCCCTCCGTTCCTGAGGCCCCTGAGGCTCTGCCCTTGGTTCACCTTGCTCCTCTCTGCCATAGTACAGACATGTCTACTTGCTCCAGCCATCTCAGTTCTATGGGGAACCGTGTAACTTCTCTGACAAGGAAGTTGAAGACTGTGTTACCAGCAGACCATGCAGAAGTCAAGTGCGTTGTGAAGGCTTTGTGTGTGCAGAGACAGGTATAACGGGCTGCAAGAGTGGGAGGGGAAATGTAGCAAATGAGGTGATGACACCTGATGATGGGGGGGCCAGCCGTTACCTAGTGCTCAAGTCAGGGTCATGTGTCAGGCCGAGAGGCCTCCTTGATCTCCCTTTATGGGTCTTATTTCACAAAAACAGCCCTATAAATTAGGTGTTGATATTATTTCCATTTAGTGAATTAGGAGCTTGAGACTTGGGGAAGTTACTTGCTCAAGATCAGACAGCAGGTAAGTAGAAGAGCTGTGATTAGAAATTGGGGAGTGCACATTACATCCATTGACATGAAGGCCACCCAAAGTGTATGTGCTGAAATCAGTAATCCAGCGTCAAGTCTTCTTCTGACTTTGTGGCCTATGAGAAGTCATTTAATATTTCTGCATGTTGGTCCTCTCAATAGAAAGTTGGAAGTGATGTTAACACCTTATAAGCATGCTCTAAGCAATAGTCAGTAAAAATTTTTGATTAAGGGAAAGAAGGAGAAAAAGGACAGATGGATGGACAGAGGGAAGGACGGAGCATACAAACGAATAATCATCTGCTGTGAAACTAAGTAAACACTCATCTTTCCAACTCATTTATCTTGCGAATTCAAGCAAACCTATGCCTCTCTATTTTTCCAAGCCTCCAGCAAAAATATGAGTATTTTGACCCAAATTATCTTGATGGGAGATGCAGCTCTCCACATTCACTATACCCATGTGGACTGTGCTTTGGGGGTATTTAAGAAAGAGTTAGAGATTTTTAGAGCTATTTCCAGGGCTTATTGCAAATGCAGAATTGTATGTAATAAATCTGAAAGATTTTACAGCGTGTCCATGGACTCATTATGGCCAGTGTTCCATGATTCTGACCAAAGCCATAATGGTTATTCAGGTAGGCTTTAGTTTAAGTGCCTTGTAAGAAACATTTGAAGAGCAGATTGACATTCTGCTTTTAATATTGGTTAAAAGTGATCAGACACATCTAAGGAAAGAGGGTCACTTGTCTTACAGGCTTTATCTCATAAGAATACACAAATAAAAGAAAGAGTCAAATCGGGGGTGGGGGGGAAGGGAAGCATTTGAAGGAAGAAAAGTGTTACAAATGTTGAACATAGAGTCCAGATATTTTTGGAGCTTAAAAATAAATGGCTGTGGTGTTGAAGGCAGTGCTGTTTAGTGGGAAGCATTTGTGATTAGAAAGTTATAATTTCTAATCCTGCTGCAAATGTTTACCAGTCTTGTGCATTTGACCCACCAAAACAATAAGAAGAGTATTCACACTTACCTAGAACTTACCATGAGCCTTTACTCTTCCACTTTTTCATTTAACCCCCCAACAACCCTTGGAGGGTAGGTATGATGACTTCCCCATTTTACAGGTAAGCAAACTGAGGCAAGGAGGTCAGGTAAACTGTGGAAGGTCACACAGCTAGCACTACTTGTAGGACCTACCAAACCCACCTCACCTCACCAGCCTCAGGGAGAGAAGTCTAGACTTCCCTCCTGTCTGGTCATTTCAATCCCAGCCATGAAGACACTTTCCCTTCCTCCTCCCTTAATAACCTCCCCTTCAAGAGCATTTAGAAGTGCAACACTGGCTTCTTTGCGGGGGGGGGGGTGGTATACTGTTAATGCCATTACTGACCCACCCTGATACACAAGGACTAATCAAAATGGCCTTAAAGGTCCAGGAAAATGTCTGGCACATAGTAGGTGCTCACACCATCTTTGTTCCCCTCTTGGCAGCCACAGGACTATGGGTAACGCCCTTTCTCCTTCCAGGGAGGTGTGTAAACCGTAGACTTCTCTGCAATGGGGACAATGACTGCGGAGACCAGTCTGATGAAGCGAACTGTAAGAAGATTTTAAAAAAATGTCAGCATGAAATGGAGCAGTACTGGGCAATTGGCCGTCTGGCCAGTGGGTAAGTTACTATCCTCCTGTTGTGTAGATGGGAAGGCACGGAATTAAATGTAAGTCTGGAGGGGAAGAAGGGAGCGGATATTAACACGATTCTTTCCTTTCTGAAAAAAGATTGTAGTGGAAGTGGACATTTGTAGCTGCTCTCTGAAGAAGGTTCCAGGGAGCTCCAGGAGCACGTCCCAGGGACATACAGAGGCCACACGGAGGGCTGGGTTAGGAACATAGGTGTGTAGCTGTGCATGAAGACCATATGGGCTTTATGCCAGGGCTGGGGATGAACGTTTATTTAACACTTACTGTGTGACTGTATTACGTGCTTTCTAAGCATTACCTCTGAATCCTACTGACAACGTGCAGTGGAGACATTTTGTGTGTTTTTTTTCCTAAGATTTATTTATTTACTTTAGAGAGAGAGAGAGCGTGCACACTCATGCTGGGAAGAGGGGAAGAGAGAAGGGGAGAGAGATTTTTTTTAAAGATTCTATTTATTTGTCAAAGAGAGATAGAGAGACAGAGAGCACAAGCAGGCAGAGTGGCAGGCAGAGGCAGAGAGAGAAGCAGGCTCCTTGCCAAGCAAGGAGCCCGATGCAGGACTTGATCCTGGGACCCTGGGATCATGACCTGAGCTGAAGGCAGTGGCCTAACTGACTGAGCCACCCAAGCATCCTGAGAGAGAGATTCTTAAGCAGACTCCGTGTGGAACCCATTGTTAGGCTCAATCTCATGACCCTGAGACTGTGACCTGAGGCAAAACAGGAGTTAGACACTCGACCCACTGCACCACCACCACCCCCCCGCCAGGCACCCTGACAACTTGCAGGGGAGGTTTTATCTTTCTGTATCTCTAGGCCCAGCATAGGTTCTGGTCCAGAGGTTGGGTTCCTAGGTAGTTAGTGAAGAAATGGATCTCTGAGGTGGGTTTTCAGTCAGTCAGGGTTTCAAGCTTCTGGGGACCTCTGAGTTGCTCAGTCCTCTGGAGATCAGAGAAGCAAGGTCAGAAAGGACCAACGTAGCCTGGTGTTTGCCCTCCCTTTCTGCCACATTCTACAGCTCTTAGCCTCCAGGAGGAAAAGTGAAAGCCTCCCCTCACATGCACTAGCAATCATTGTAGATGAGGCAGCCTGGGGAAAACAGTAACCCTGAGTGGAATTCACCCTCTTCTTGAGCAAAAATCAAATCTCACTGCTTTAAGGTTGCCATTAGAGAGAAAGAGAGAGAGAGACTCTCCTATGGATAAGACCTGCTCTCAGCACCATCTTATAAGCTAGTATTATAATCCACACCTCCTCAGTAAAGAAACTGAGGCCTGGAAAAGGTAAGAGATTTCCTGGGGGTCACATGACTGAGAGGGTGATGGAGCAGACATTCCAAGCCCAGGAGTAGAGCCACAGCGGACCATGTAGGAGGGGACAGAATGACCGCTCACTGGCCCTGGGACCTCAGGTGAGGCATACCTCTATGTGGGACTTCGGTTTTTGCCATCAAAGGAAGGAAATCAACAATACCCTTCTCTCAAGTTCTGTGAGGATCAAATAAGCTCATGGGACTGTAGCAGACAAGTGAGAGGCAGCTTGTGCAGGGGGAAGGATGCCGGCTGGCAGTGAGACCTCGGCAGGTAGTTACCTCGCTTTCCTCCTCTGTGAAATGGGAATCATCATCTCCATCACTGTCTCGTAAGGATTAATCCTTATAAGGAACCAATATGTGTAAGCTGACTACAATGGCTGCCTCCACGAAGTAAGCACCACACTGTACTGATTAAATAAAATATAGACATTAATACAGTACACGAAACTCTGTTACAGGAAAGAGAGCCCAAGACAATTCTGTTAGGACCAGAATCGAGGCCAGTGCACAGAGCTGAGAGAAGACAGAGCTCTCAGTAGTAATCTGAGCTGGTCAGGAATGGAAGCCTGCCTTCAGAGGCACTGAGAAATAAGGCTACAGACTGGATTTTCATCTCTTCTAAATTGACATAATGACATCTGCCCCGGGCTTGGCGGGATGCTCTGTAAGGTGATCCGTACGTAGCATCACCCACTGCTGTGTCTGTTTCTAGTTAGCTCCTCAGTAAACGATGATTGTTTGGTGTCTTGTGATGGAGATTGTATAAAGTTTAAGATGGAAACCACCACCCTCAAGGGCACTCAAGGTACCATGCTGTCTTGGCAATCACAGCTTTGTATTATAGCTTGAAATCAGGCAACGTGCCCCCAGCTTTGTTTTTCTTTTTCAACATTTCCTTAGTGATTCAGGGTTTTTTCTGGTTCCATACAAATTTTAGGGTTGTTTGTTTCAGCATTTTGAAAAATGCCATTGATATTTTGATAGGGTTGGCACTGAAAGTATAGATTACTCTGGGCAGCACAGACATTTTAACAAGTTTATTCTTCCGATCCACGAGCATGGAATGTTTTCCCATCTTTTTCTGTCTTCTTCAATTTCTTTCATGAGTGTTCTATAGTTCCTTGAGTACAGATCCTTTACCTCGTTGGTTAGGTTTATTCCAAGGTATCTTATGGTTTTTGGTGCTATGATAAATGGAATCGATTCTCTGATTTCTCTTTCTACAGTTTCATTCTTAGTGTATAAGAAAGCAACTGCTTTCTGTGCATTGATTTTGTATCCTGCCACATTACTGAATTGCTGTATGAGTTCTAGTAATTTTGGGATGGAGATTTTTGGGGTTTCCATAGAGAGTATCAACCACATCATTTGCGAAGAGAGAGAGTTTGTCTTCTTCTTTGCCAATTTGAATATATTCTATTTCTTTTTGTTGTCTGACTGCTGTTGCTAGGACTTCTAGTACTATGTTGAACATCAGTGGTGAGAGTGGGCATCCCTGTCCTGTTCCAGATCTCAGTGGGAAGGCTCTTAGCTTTTTCCCATTGAGAAAGATATTCTCTGGGTTTTTCATAGATGGATTTTATGAAGTGAGGAATGTTCTCTCTGTCCCTATAATCTGAAGAGTTTTAATCAGGAAAGGGTCCTGTATTTTGTCAAGTGCTTCTTCTATATCAATTGAGAGGACCAGGTTGTTCTTGTCTCTTCTCCTCTTCTCTTATTTATGTGTTCTATCACGTTGATTGATTTGCAAATGTTGAGCCACCCTTGCATCCCAGGGATAAATCCCACCTGGTCGAGATGGATAATCCTTTTAAGGTACTGTTGGATCATATTAGCTAGGATCTTGTCAAGAATTTTGGCACCCATATTCAACAGGGATATTGGTCTGAAATTCTCCTTTTTGATAAAAAGCTTCTGCACAGCAAAGGAAACAATAAACAAAACAAAGAGGCAACCCACAGAATGGGAGAAGATATTTGCAAATGACACTACAGACAAAGGCTGATATCCAGATATATAAAGAACTTTTCAAACTCAACACCCAAAAAACAGATGATCAAGTCAAAAAATGGTCAGAAGACATGAACAGACACTTCTTCAAAGAAGACATACGAATGGCTAACAGACACACAGGAAAATGTTCATCATCATTAGCCTTCAGGAAAATTCAAATCAAAACCACATTGAGATACCACCTTACACCAGTTAGAATGACAAAAATCAGCAAGGCAATAAACAACAGATGTTGGAGAGGTTATGGAGAAAGGGGAACCCTCTTACACTGTTGGTGGGAATGCAAATTGGTGCAGCCACTTTGGAAAAACAGTGTGGAGGTTCCTCAAAAAATTAAAAATAGAGCTACCCTATGACCCAGCAATTGCTCTACTGGGTATTTACCCCAAAGATACAGATGTAGTGAGAAAAAGGGACAGATATACCCCAGTGTTCATAGCAGCAATGTCCACAATAGAAAGAATGGAGATCCCCTTCAACAGAAGAATGGATAAAGAAGATGGGGTCCATATATACAATGTAATATTAATCAGTCATCAGAATGGATGAATACATCAACATGGGTGGGACTGGAGGAGATTGCGCTAAGTGAAATAAGTCAAGCAGAGAATGTCAATTGTCATATGGTTTCACTTCTTTGTGTACCATAAGGAATAGCATGGAGGACATTAGGAAAAGGAAGGGAGGAATGAAGGCGGAGAAATGAGGGTGGGAGACAATCCATGAGAGACTGTGGACTCCAGGAAACAAACTGAGAGTTTTAGAAGGGAGAAGCATGAGGGTATGGGTGAGCCTGGTGATGGATTTTAAGGAGGGCATGGAATGCATGGAATAGTGGATGTTATATGCAAAATATGAATCATGGAACACTACATCAAAAACTAATGATGTACTGTATGATGACTAACATAATAAAAAAAGCACTCAATATAGTGGGACAACAGATACACAAATAATATCAAATATTTATCATAGGCTGGGCAGTGTTGAACAGCTAACAAACATGGGCATATGTAATCCTCACAAAAGCATGAAGCAGGAATTGTCCTTGTGCGCATTTTTAAAAAGTAACACACAAAGTATTTGCCCCAGGAGTACAAGTCTATGATTCATCAGTCTTTTTTTTTTTCCCAATCACAAAGTGTATTTAATTCATGAACACAGCATTCTTATATTATGCATCTGATCCAAAATGATCATGCCAGGCAGGGCCCTGGTTTTTTTTTTTAATTTTTTCAATTTATTTATTTTCAGAAAAACAGTATTCATTATTTTTTCACCACACCCAGTGCTCCATGCAATCCGTGCCCTCTATAATTCCCACCACCTGGTACCCCAACCTCCCACACCCCCACCACTTCAAACCCCTCAGATTGTTTTTCAGAGTCCATAGTCTCTCATGATTCACCTCCCCTTCCAATTTACCCCAACTCCCTTCTCCTCTCTAACACCCCTTGTCCTCCATGATATTTGTTATGCTCCACAAATAAGTGAAACCATATGATAATTGACTCTCTCTGCTTGACTTATTTCACTCAGCATAATCTCTTCCAGTCCCGTCCATGTTGCTACAAAAACAGCACTCACCACAGCACATACCCTCCCCAATGTCCATCACCCAGCCACTCCATCCCTTCTACCCCTCTCTCCTCCAGCAACCCTCAGTTTGTTTCCTGAGATTAAGAGTCTCTTATGGGGGCGCCTGGGTGACTCAGTGGGTTAAAGCCTCTGCCTTCAGCTCAGGTCATGATCCCAGGGTCCTGGGATTGAGCCCCGCATCGGGCTCTCTGCTCAGCAGGGAGCCTTCTTCCCCACCCCCCCATCTCTACCTGCCTCTCTGCCTACTTGTGATCTCTCTCTCTCTGTCAAATAAATAAATAAAATCTTAAAAAAAAAAAGAGTCTCTTATGGTTTGTCTCCCTCTATGGTTTGGTCTTGTTTCATTTTTCCCTCCCTTCCTCTATGATCCTCTGTCTTATTTCTCAAATTCCTCATATCAGAAAGATCATATGATAATTTTCTTTCTCTGATTGACTTCTTTTGCTTAGCATAATACCCTCTAGTTCCATACACATCATTGCAAATGACAATATTTCAACTTTTGATGGCTGCATAGTATTCCATTGTGTGTGTGTGTGTGTGTGTGTGTGTGTGTGTGTGTCTGTGTGTCTGTGTATACATTCCATATCTTCTTTATCCATTCATCTGTCATCTAGGCTCTTTCCATAGTTTGGCTATTGTGGACACTGCTGCTTATAAACATTCAGGTGGACGTGCCCCTTTGGATCCCTGCATTTGTATCTTTAGGTTAAATACCAGTAGTGCAATTGCAGGGTCATAGGGTAGCTCTATTTTCAACTTTTTGAGGAACCTCCATACTGTTTTCCAGAGTGGATGTACCAGCTTGCATTCTCACCAACATTCTTTTCTCCACATCCTTGTCAACATCTGTCATTTATCTCACTGTGGTTTTGATTTGTGTTTCCCTGATGCTGAGGGATGTTGAGCACTTTTTCATGTGTCTGTTGGTCATTTGGATGTCTTCTTTTCAGGAAACCAAAGTACAGAGAGGTTAGCTGGTTTGCCTGAGGTCACATTGCTAGGAAATGACAGAACAGGGATTTGACCCCAGGTATTTGATCCCAGAGTCCCTGTTCTTACCTATTTTGCTTAACCATTCTCATATGGAAAGTATACACATACAGGGTGACCCCTGCTTGAGGGGACAGGCACAGGGTCTTAGGAAGGCCTCTAGCTTTAGCACAGCCAGTGTTGGTCGAGGCTTCCTATGAGGCAACGACAGAGCTCAATCTTGAAAGACAAGTTAGAGACAAAACACTGAGCAGCTGGAAGGGCATTCTGGGCACAGGGAACAGCAGCTCCACAACAGAGAAGGAGCAGAGCAGATCGAAGGAACAGCAAGCTTCTCCCAATGACTGGGAATAGGGTATATGATCATGGTCTGGAAGGGCCACGGATGAAGCCAGAAAGCTGGTTTGGACCAACTACCAAGGACCTTGAATGCTATACCAAGGAGTTTGGGTTTCCTGCATTAGAGTCCGCCAGTGAAGATGACATAGTCTGATGACCCTAACCTCTCCCCCCTTTCCATGCCTTCCCTGCAGGATAAATCTGTTCACCAACAGATTTGAAGGCCCGGTCCTAGACCACAGGTATTACGCCGGTGGATGCTCCCCCCATTACATACTGAACACGAGATTCAGGAAGCCCTACAATGTGGAAAGCTACACCCCACAGGTATGTGAGAGCCAGGAAGCCCCTGCAGGGCAGTGGAGGGAGCACATACAAGGGAGCCAGCCAGCAGGGAACCGAGGCCCAGCCCTGTGGCTTGCTAGCTGGGGGCGTGTGGATGCATCCCTCTTCCTCTTTGAGGGTCAATTCTTTCTGCGTACAATGGACAGTTCCCTTCCTCAGGACAGAGTGGCCAGGCTTGCGTACCACAGGCGGTCATGGCAAGAGTTGCAGGAGCTGAACTGGGCGAGCAACAGTAGCAAAGCTGGCAGGGAAGACAGAAGTAGGGCTGCGGATTTGGAGTCTCATAGACCTGGTGGCTCCGCAGGAGGGCAGCTGAGTCAGCCTACGTGCTCTGAGCCCCCGTTCCCCCTTCTTTCAGTGGGGGGCTGGGAAGGTTCTGCCCCACAGGGAGAGGATTAGTGAGACTCCATGTGTCATTGTGGAACACACACGGTCAGCACGTGGCTTCCTGGGGAGAGGGAGCATGCTCAGCACGGGTAAACTGCTTTCCTGCGGTTCCTGCGAGCCCTCACCTATCAGAACCAGCATTCTGCTAAGGTTTTGAAGTCATAACGTGCTCTGTCCGTCAAAGCCTGCGTTCCGACAGACATGCCCGCTTCAAAGTAGAGCTCACAGACAGTGGGAGACTGGGACAGGCTCTGACCACAGCGTGCGTGCGTGCGCGCGCGCGCACACACACACACACACACACACACACACAGGAGATCAAGGGAAGGATGTGGGTTCCAGGCCTGGCTCTGCCCCATCCCAGTCTTACTTGAGGCGGAGCTCCTTCTCCACACTGGCCCCGGCTTCCTTGTCTGTGAGATAAGCAGGCTGGACTACATATGAGAGAGTAGTTGAGGAGAGTTTCTACTTTTATTTATTTTTTTTAAAGATTTTATTTATTTATTTGACACAGAGAGAGAGAAATCACAAGTAGACGGAGAGGCAGGCAGAGGGGGGCGGGGAAGCAGGCTCCCTGCTGAGCAGAGAGCCTGATTTGGGGCTCGATCCCAGGACTCAGACCATGACCTGAGCCAAAGGCAGGTTAACCCACTGAGCCACCAGGCACCCGAGTTTCTACTTTTAAAATCATGCAGTCCTGAGGGTTAGGTTACTACTTCCTCCTCCTCCCACTCTTCCTCCTCCTCCTCTTCTCCCCACACATACTTACTGGCCGAAAAAGAGACATGGACAAGCACAGCCTGCCCCACCATGCCCACTGCCACCCACATGGTCTCTCCTTTCGAGGGAGGATCTCAGAGCAGCCATTTATCATCCTGGTTAAAGTAGCCCCCGGCCTGCCAGGACACATGTCATAAGTTTCCTCCCTGCAGAGCCCGTGTCTTCTGAGGACCGTGTCGGGTGAAGTATGTGTTTTCCCCACGTAGACTCCATCCCCAGAACGCGCCAATGGGAGGAAAAGCCATCATCTCTGTGTTACACATGAAGAAACTGAGGCATATGGAAGTCAAGTTGGTCACCCAAGGTTGTTCAGCTGGAAAACACGTTCTACCCCAGGCCATGCTGGGAATCCCTTCCTCAGCAGCTGAGTGTTTACGCCACCAGGAGCTGACGTGTGGGGGGTGGAGTCCACTGGGGACGGGTCCCTCCAAGGCCATCCAGGCAGTGTCTTTGGCAGCTCCCCTATGCACAGAACAACGAGCACTGATTTTTGAGCAGTCAGCCCTTCTACGTTCTCTGGAAGGCACTTTCCCACCATGTCACTTCATTCCCACCTTTGACCAGACTTTGTCGGCAGTCGGCTGTTCTCTCCTTACAGCCTCCTTGCTGACCTGTTTCTCTGACCCCAGATTCATCTGACCTCCAGTCCAACCCCTGTGCTTTCCCAAAGGGAACTTCTAGAGGCTCAGCTATGCCCCTGTTAGCTCATCTTTGGATCAAGTCCAAATTTCAGAGCAAGTAATGCAGACACCTCAACATTTTGATGCCAGTACAACGCCTGTCCCTTCACATTCACTATTGCATCTTCTGGGTCGACCACACCAGAATCCCAGCACTTTGTAGAATACATCCTGTTCATTTCCATCTACGTGCCTTGGCCTAAGCCATGTCCCCAAGCTCCCAGGAGAACCCAAGTCGAGTCCCCACCTGAGTTTTGCCCATAGTCTGTCTCTCCTCCTGGATTGGGAGCCATGGGGCTAGAGAACACAGTCAGCCTTGAGGTTTCTATATCCAGAGTCTCCAGTCGAGATCCTTACCATAAGAATATATTCTTACACCATAAGAATACAAAGGATATCTGTTGACTTGTATGGAACTGATGGGAGTCAAATGAAATAGGAAACATTTTCTTTTTTCCTCCTTTAGACCCAAGGCAAATACGAATTTGCGCTGACAGAGTATGAATCGTACTCAGATTTTGAAAAAAATGTCACAGAGACCAAAGAAAGCAAGTTTAGTTTCAGCTTTGGTTTTAAAATACCTGGAATAGTTGAACTTGGTATGAACCTCAAAGATGAAAATAACAAACAATTTATTAGAAGAATCAAACGATTCTCTCACACTGTAAGTACCCTTTGTTGCCCTTTAATTTCTGTATATCCATTTGAGTTTTCATGCCCGGATGTGTCTTTATTCCCCATTACTACCAGACCTAGCAACAAGTTGTATTTTTGATATCTTGAAAATCTTCCCACAAAACAACAACAACAACAAAAAAACCTAAAACAACAAGGTCTTATGTGAACTTACTTTTTAGAAAAGCCAGGCAGTGGTCTATAATTATTTTCTTCTATATTTGTGTTCTTTCACTTTCTAACAGAGCTTTATCCCATGGTTTTCCTTTTCTTAAAGATTTATTCATTTAAGAGAGAGAGAGAGCACACAGCGGGGAAGAGGGAGAGGAGCAGGCAGACTCCCCACTGAACGTGGAGTCCGACGCAGGGCTCAATCCCAGGACCTGGAGAGCATGACCTGAACTCAACAGACTGACCCACCCAGGCTCCCCTCCCCGGGTTTTCATTAAGCTTTAGATTGTAGCTTTTCCATATCAGATCATCTCTGGAGGTGTTTCAGCCCCCAGCACTTTAACTTTAACTCCTAAACGTTCTGCGGAAGCTCCCTCCAGAATGTCACCCCAGACCTCTTCTTCTCTGACTTCTCAGAGCATTTGGTGGGGTCAACTGGGCCGTTGCACACCTGCCCCTCCTGCGTATTTGCTGCTCCTTATTGCTTCCCTTTCCTGGTTCTAATCTCCCCACCTGCTCTTTATTTAATTCATGGCCATCTTCTCTTCTTATCCCTCGACCACGCTGGGTGATGACGACTTCCATTCACCTCCCCTACCCCCATCCCCACCCCCCGCCACCAGGGCAAGCTGCGTGCCTTCCTCACTGTTTCTGACCTTCCTGTTATGCTTTGACCTGCACCGCACACTCTTACAGGCCTCATTACCTGAATTCCTCATGGACACTCCAGAGCAAGCTCTTCCTCCCCTATTTTCTCCATTAAATAGCATTTGTTTCCTTCCACTTTCCTAGGCGAAGCATTGCAGAATCATGGTTTCTCTCTCTCTTTTCTTCATTTCCACATTATTGGCCACTAAATCCTTCAGTGTCACTCTCCCATATTTCTTGTTGTTTTTTTTTTAAGAATTATTTACTTATTTATTGGACAGAGAGAGATACAGCGAGAGAGGGAACACAAGCCTCCAGGGGAGTGGGAGAGGGAGAAACAGGCTTCCCGCTGTGCAGGAAGCCCCATGCAGGGCTCGATCCCAGGACCCTGGGATCATGACCTAAACCAAAGGCAGAGGCTTAACGACTGAGCCACCCAGGCACTCCAACTCTCCAGTATTTCTCAATCTAACTCTGGTTATATCTTAACTAGCCCGGACATTGGCACCTCTTGCTTGGCCCCCCTGAAGGGTCTCCTTCTCCCGACTTCTCCTTCAGATGTATGCGCTGCCAGAAAGACGTATCTAGGATACTAATCTAACCCTGTCACCTGCTCCCTCTTGCCTGTAAGATGAGGGTCAGAGCCCATGAGTTGGTGGAAGAGGAGTAATTGGACCAGGAAGTAATGGGATATGATGTCAGAGAAGCAGGTGACAGGCAGCCTTGGGGAACCTCGAATTCCTCAGCCAGAAAGGTGCATTTTATTTTCTTGTCCCCGAGCGTTTTCAACATGAGTGCGTTATGTTAGAAAATGGATCTGAGCGGACCATGGAGGAGATCAAGTCACCTGTGATGCTTCATAGGAGGAAAAAGTGGTGAGGGGAGCTCAGAAAGGTCTCTGCTGCTGAAATACCAACCAACAGAAAATGAGTAGTAAACGTTAATGCGATTGTTACAGTCTTTGCATGTTTTTCCTTACCTTCTAGGCTCTCATCCACTTGGGGGCACAGGCTGTTTCTTTTATCTTTGGGCTTAGGATGGCACTTAGTAGGTGCCTAAGATGGAACTAGAGAGATGAAGGGTGGAACCGCTGAGAAGGAACGTACTTCGTTGGGGAGCAAAAGAAGGGTGCCACCTGTTTACTCCTTTTCTCCTGCTCCCCACCGCCCCTCCCGCGCCCACCTCCCTGATTGAAACAGCCAGTTACAGTGTGTTACAGTATTCTGGGTGTTAGAGTAGACTTGAGGCCTGCAGACAGATCCACTCTCATTCTTGCCTTCAAGCTCACAGTCTAAGAGAAGAGGCAAACAGGTAGGCAGGTAACTAATGATTAATATATGCATCGGCTGTAATACAGGAGGGTGCGTGCTCTGAAGGAAACAGCCACAAAATGCAATGCTGTCCTGGAGAATGGAGTGCATGTCTGGGAAATTCAGGGATGGTGTCACACAGGCAGCAGCTGCTGAGCAGTTGCTTAAAAATATAAGTAGATGTGCATCCGGCAGAAAAGGCAGGGAAGAGCATTTAAGGCAGAAGGAATAGCATGTGCAAAATTGTGTTATGAAGAGAATGGCAGATTTGAGGAACAGTGAGAAGTTGTACTGATGCTGATGTAGGGTGTGGTGGTGGGAAATAGGAAGGTATGTATGGGGAGGCGTACTCACTACCAGGGGACAGAGTGGGAGTTCTTGTGTTCACAGTAAGGGAGCAGATTTTATTCTGGAGACAATAATAGAGAGCCAATGCAGGGTTTTGTTTTAAGTCCAGAGGTACCTCATAACCCAGGCCTACCTCGAAGATACTGCAGGCTTGGTTCCAAATCACTGCGATGAAGTGCATGTCACAGTAAAGTGAGTTAAGCAAAGTTTTTGGTTTCCCAGTGCACACATGAGTTATGTTCACGCAATACTGCCATCTCTTAAGTGTGCAATAGCATTATGTCTAAAATTACAATGGACATACTCGAATTAAAAATAGTGCTAAAAATGCTAACCGTCATCTGAGCTTTCATCAAATCATCACTACTGATGACCGTACCAAAAATCATAATAAAGAAGATGTTGAAGTATGGCAAGAATTACCCGCCTGGGGCACAGAGACACAAAGTGAGCAAACGCTGTTGGAAAACGGTGCCAACAGCTTTGCTTGATACAGGTTGCCACACACCTTCAGTTTATAAAAAACATAGCATCTATGAAGGGCAATGAGACAAGGCAAGTGTGGAATACTCCCAGAGTTTTAAGACATCAGCTCTGATTGGAGCAGGGAAGGCAGGCTAGAGAAAGAAGGGAGATCTGCGGGAAGGCTTTTATCAACATCCGAGCAAGAGAGGAAACCTACAGTATTTAGAGAAATCGCAGAGCACTGCTTCACTTGGAAGGGTAAGGAAGAAGGGAAAGTTGTGAGTCTCTGGGATAGGACTAGAATGAGGTGAGCGTCAGGTAGGGAGCAATGAGGAGCCCGGGCGGTTGGCGCCACGGGAGCTGGCATGGCCTTCTAGCACTGATAGGTCAAACTGGCAGTACGTTTGAAGACTGGGGCAGAAGGTGCCTCGTGGACGCGACCCCTCTCTCACATCGTCCTCCACCTACACATCAGTGTAGGAACCTCTCACCTCGGATCCCTTGTACCTTCTGCTGCCTACGCTTCACCGAGCATCACCCTCTTTCAGTCTGGCCCCCACAGCGGGGGGCCCCAAATATTTCCTGTAAAGGGCCAGATAGTAAATATTGTAGGCTTTGTAGGACCCTAGGGTCTCTGTCACAACTACTTACCGCTCTGCCATTGGGGGGTGGCAGCAGCCATGGAGAGTACATGAATGAAAGGGCATGGCTGTGTTCCAGTGAGACTCCATTCATAACCCCAGTCACGTGACTCGGGGTGCAGGCTGTAGTTTGTTGTCTCGTCGTACATTACAGTGTCTCGCCTTCCTAAAACACCTCTTTGACTTGCTCTTGAGAGGCCTTTCTTCTGCCTACGCTTCACCGAGCATCACCCTCTTTCAGTCTGGCCCCCACAGCGGGGGGCCCCAAATATTTCCTGTAAAGGGCCAGATAGTAAATATTGTAGGCTTTGTAGGACCCTAGGGTCTCTGTCACAACTACTTACCGCTCTGCCATTGGGGGGTGGCAGCAGCCATGGAGAGTACATGAATGAAAGGGCATGGCTGTGTTCCAGTGAGACTCCATTCATAACCCCAGTCACGTGACTCGGGGTGCAGGCTGTAGTTTGTTGTCTCGTCGTACATTACAGTGTCTCGCCTTCCTAAAACACCTCTTTGACTTGCTCTTGAGAGGCCTTTCTTCAGAATCTGAAAAGCATAAACAAAGAGGCTGCCTTGGCAGGCAGGTAGACCCCCACCTCCCCTCAGAGTGGTCCTGGGTGCACTTGCTGCTCCTCTCCATGTCTGCCTCTGGCCGCTGACCCTTCTCGTTGCCGCTTTGCTGCTCTGAGGGGGTGAGTTAAGGGCAAGCTCTCCCAAGCCGAAAGGACATCGAAATATTTACGAGAAACGAACCCTTGTCAAATAGGCCCATCTTCCCCCAAGTATCCTCAAGGAATCGTAAGAGTGATGACCCCAGGCCAAGAACGTCAGATGGCATTTGCAAAGTTCATCTTCTCGTTCCAGATTCCTAACTTTAAAGGTCTGGTTTTCCCATGTCGGTCTTTCATTTAGAAAAGCTCATTTCTGCATGCGCGCTCTGACCTTGAAGTAGCACATTACAGGCTGAAAGCCAGAAGCCTGATGCTCCATTACGAGTTTCTTCAGAGAGTCAAGCTGCTGCCCCTGGAGTATAGTTACGGGGAGTACAGAGATCTCTTCCGTGATTTTGGGACCCACTACATCACAGAGGCTGTGCTGGGGGGCATTTACGAATACACACTCATCATGAAAAAGGAGGCCATGGAGAAAGCAGGTACACAGCCCTGGGGACTAAGATTTTTCTGCTGGGGCCCATGTGAGCTCTGCAAGGTGGTAGGGAGAAGCTTCTCTTAGTTGGTGGGAGAAGAGGTACAGACTCTGCTTCTAGTTCACTTCTCCCTCTCTGCCTATAGTTTCACTAGCAGATCTCCCCTTTTTCATAACCTATTCCTGTGGGTCCTCTTCTACCCAACCCTCTGTCTGGGTGGTCCTCTTTTCTGTAACTACTATCTCTAGAGAGCATCCCCCAAGCTCATGACTTTAGATGCCTCCAACATGTGGACTCCCCCCCATGTCTATTTCCACCCTGGCCCTCTTTCCTGAACCCAAGAGCTTACATCCAAACGACTCCTTGATGTCACCATTGAGATGTCCAACATCTAGCCCCACCTTACCATGCCCCAAAAGTCAACTTTTGCTTTTCTTTCCCAAATTTGTGTCTCCCATAGTCACTCACATCTCAGAATGGTTTTACCATCCAACCAGTGGCTCAAGCCAAAGACCTAGGAGTCAACCTTGACTGTATTTCCTTCCTTCTAGTCGATTAGCAAGTCCCATCAGTAAGTTTGAGGTGAAACCCAGGATTCTGCATTTCGAACAAGTGTGACATGATGTCAGTGCTGTGGATCCATAAGCCACATTTTAAGTAGCAAGTTCATAGATTATTACACTAGGCTCCAAACTAATATTCACCTCCCACTGCCCCCCTGAAGTCTCTTCTCCCTACACATATAATTATAGGACTTTCTAACAATGGCAGGCCTAAGGTGTGACTCATGCTTCCCAATCCCATGTTCTTTCCTCCAACATGGTACTTGACAGCTGAGCTGCCCTGGGTCACACAGTTCACAAGGGCAGGCAGATCCAGGGTTTGGTTATAAGTCCATTGTACTTGCAGGAGGACACATGGTATATGATGTATGTAAATTTAAGCCAGCATGACCCCAGTCCCACAAAGGTCAAAGAGAGTGTCCTCTATCCCACTGGTTTCCAATGCACTTTTCTTATTTCTGCAAATATGATCCTGATACAACATTGGTCATACTTACTTGACCACAGAAGCATTTTTTCTTGTAATACTAGTACAAAAATTACAAGAGATATTATCAAGAGATTTGTATTTCAAGGAATGTGTCTGGGGGAATACTGATGTACCCTAATACCACTAGAACAGCTCAGGCATAGATTTGCTCTCCTCTCCTTGCCTGGCCTCCAAGTGCCGACAAGTCACACCCAAGTTCTCAGCAAGCCCAGGAGGGGAGGATGCCTTGTGGAGAATTAGGGAGGAGCAAGTGGGAAATGAGCCAAAATATGAATAAATAGGAGAAATTGGCCCCTTCTCTTTGCCAGGTCCTAGACTGACACTTTAAATGAATCACCTCAATTAATAAATGAGCAGGCTCTCTTTTCTATAGCCAAGCGTAAAAAAGAGAGGGTGAGCAGAAGTGGGACAGATGGTGGAACCTAGATTCATGGAATCAATCGCTAGAGGGTTGCTATCAGGAGCCACAATTTTAGAAAGCAACCAAGCGCTTCTGCTCTTTGGAGAGTGGCAAAGAGCCTCAGAGCCTCCAAGGACCCTGAGGGGAAGTTGCTGTCCATCTCTCACGAGGTCTCCATGCTGATGTTAGCCTCTCCCTGCATTGAGGTCACCAAGCTAGCCACCCTTTTATCTGAACCTGAGTCCATGCCCCCTCCCCTCCCCGACATCCAGGAAGGGCAAGGCCTTTGGAATGGACAACAGGAGAAGGGACAGGGTGAATTACCTCTAGGTCACGGGCCTTTCTCATGCTTCCTTCAGATTACTCTCTTAAGGATGTCCATGCCTGTGCCCAGATGGGTTTTAGAGTCGGCGCTGCTCTTGAGGTGGCCTATGTCAAGCTCGGTGTGTCGATGGAGCTATGCCAGGGTATTCTGAGAGAAATAGGAGGTAAGTGGCAGGCGTATGTGACTTCCGTGGTCATCATCTTTCCCTTCCTCGCATCCCCAAAACTGAGTCACTCTCTAAGCCAAACACTGGATATTCTAAGACATTTCAATTAAAATAATGACTCGTTCAGTAAAAACTTATTCAGCTCCTATGATATGCTGGACATACAAAAATGAATAAAATTGTATTCCTATCCCCAGGGCGCTCACACAAAGCGGGCGAACACTTAAAGCAACAATGACAAGGCTGCAGTAAGCACCAAACCCAGTCTGAAGCATCAGGACAGGCTTCCTAAGGGAGGGAGCTTTGGGACTGCCACTCGAGGAATAAAGCAGGAACGTTGCTTTTAAGGCAGGAGGAAAATTACAATGAAAACTGACTCCGGGGGGGGGGCTGAGAGTTGGCCTATCTGGAGGTTGGAGGCAGGGGTGTTGGGGCCAGGTAGAGGAGGTGAGGGAGCAGGTGAGGAGACTGGCCCTTACCTGAGACAAGGGTGGGACAGAGACTAAAAGAGCATGTGAAGACATAAGTCATGTAGCAGAGCCCACATGGCAGGGGAGACCAGATTGGGGGCTGGCATAGGGTCCAGGATGTAATGCCAAGTGTCCGGAAGCAGGAAACCTGGAGGTCATTCAAGGGAACTGGGAATCAGTGCAGCAGGTGGAGTAGGATAGAGAGGCCGATCGGCAAGGACTTAGTCCGTGACCTCTGCTGCATCCCGAGGAGCAAGCCTCCACCGGCTCTACGTCCTGAGCTTCTACCTGGGATGGAACGTGGAGAAAGAGTTCCCCAGCTAAAACAAAACAAAACAACAAAAATGTAACTGCTGGTCTAGGACAATCGCTTGTACTGGTGACTGACGTCTGGTTGTACTGTTTATTTGCTCATTCTGGTGGGCCTGGGTTGGAAGAGACGCACGCAAAGAACACAGGTGCTCTTGAAAAAAGACTTACACGTGCACAGCTGGCTCGTTCAGTGGGCCTTGCCCCTCTTAATCTCGGGCTTGTAAGTTCCAACCCCACATTGGGTAGAGAGATGACTTGAAACTAAAATCTTGAAAAAAAATTAAAGAATTAAGAAGACTTGTAAATTAACCCTCTTTCCCCCTACCACCCTCAATGGGTCCCTTGATGGAACATTGCCCAGGACCCCGGAACCCTTGCTAACTACAGCTGCTCCGTCCCTTTTGGTGAAAACACCATTCTCACTTCTGTGTTAAACACATCCTTCCTGTCTTAATAGTTTTACTACCATATGTATCCCCAACAAATACAGCTTAGTGTTGCTTGTTTTGGTTTTATTTTGTTTTAAAGATTGTATTTATTTATTTGACACACACACACAGAGAGACAGAGAGAACACAAGCAAGAGAAGCAGCAGAGGGAAAGGGAGAAGCAGGCTCCCTGTGGAGTAGGGAACCTGGTGCGGGACTTGATCCCAGGATCCTGGGATCATGACCTGAGCCCAAGGCAGACGCTTAACCAACTGAGCCACCCAGACACCCCTGTTGCCTGTTTTTGAACTTTATATGGATGGGATGTGATCTTTTCAGTTCTGGGTGTTGGTTGTCTTTTTTTCCCATTCATCGTCATGTTTTTGTGTACAATGATAGTCTCTGTTGCTGCAGAGTATTTTATTGTATGAATACAGCACTTTGTCCATGCCACTGTCGGATTTGGGTCACTTCCTGTTTTGAACAAGTACAGTCACTGGGGCTTTGAACTTTTTTCCGCAGCCGTCTGGTACACACATGCAAGGGTTTCCCAGGGCATGCACCGCGAGTGGGATTATTGGGTTGTAGACTGCGTATTTTTTCTGGACTGGTTCCAGCAAAACTGTTTTCTGCAACGCTTGTACCGCTGTGTACCCCTGTCAGCGGTGTGCAACACTCCCTGTCCATGGTCCTCAGGTGTGGTAGGCTCAGGGCTGAATGGTTCCTCGACACCACCTCTTTTGGCATTGGGTCCATGGACAGATGGGAATGCGAAGATTGAATGATATGCTTGAGGGCTTTCTGGGAAACTCCGTGAGAAGTCAAAATAATAACCATGTCCTAGTAGACACTCTCTAGTGGGTATCTATCACATATGAAGCCCAGCCTTTACCAATGTTCCCGCCTCTGTTATCGCATACACAGAAGCACTATAGCTAGAGCTCTGCAGCATTACCTGGATAAACCTTTTCACCCTTAATGCCTAAAATTTCTTATCTGCAAGTAAGTGAGTTAATACATGTACAACAATTAGATTACAGGCTGACACATGAATGATCACTAACTCATCTCCCTGTCGACCTACATACCTATCTATGACCCGTCTATCCATATATCTGTATATATATTTATACAAGTGTGTATATATTTATCTGTCCATCAGCTCTCTATCTTCCATAGACTCAGTGACATTTATAGATGTCCCTTCCTTGTCCTGCCCCCAACTTAGGTCCAAAAGATTGAGAGAGCTGTCTTTTGTCCCTTGCGCCATGACTTCCTCTGCTGGTAGGAAGCCACCTTGTCCACTGGCACCTGCGGGATGAGTTTAATAAATATTGAGGCAATTAGGTAATTGATTCGGTGGCAGTAAATTCCAAGGTGCTGAAGTGGGTCCCTTGACATGCCAGGTCTCTGTGTCCATTCCAGAGAGAAACAAGAGAAACACCATGGTGGAAGACTTGGTGGTCCTTGTGCGAGGAGGGGCCAGTGAGCACATCACCACTCTGGCCTACAAGGAGATCCCGACAGCAGAGCTGATGCAGGAGTGGGGAGACGCGGTGCAGTACAACCCAGAGGTCATCAAAATTAAGGTACAGCTGGGGATGCCTGGGTGGCTCAGTCGGTTAAGCATCTGTCTTCAGCTCAGGTCATAATCCCAGGGTCCTGGATCGAGCCCCACATTGGGCTCCCTGCTCAGTGGGGATCCTGCTTCTCCCTCTCCCTGCTGCTCCCCCAACTTGTTCGTTCTCTCTCTTTTTCTTTCTCTGACAAATAAATAAATAAAGTCTTTAAAAAAAATGCCCAGGGCTTGGGATACAGAGCTCAATAAGACCCATGCCCTAATCTCGAGGCACACACATTTGAGTGGATAATTCATCTGGATTGGACCAATAACAATACACTGTTCAGCACCAGCTAGAGACCCTAGAGTCCCTTCCACTCAGGCCACCCAAGTTGCTAAAGGAAACTCACCATTGGCTTCTAATTCCAGCCCTCTGAAATTGATAGGGTTTCCATTTCAGCAGAGAGCCACCCTTTCCATTATTTATTTTAGCTTTCATTCATTCAGCCAATAAATAGTTGTTAAGTTCCTGCGATGTGACAGGAGTTAAGACACTGGAGGAGAACACAGGAAGCTGGGAGGATGAAGCCTGTGGCACATGCTGAGCTGTAGGACACATCCAGGCACGGCCGTCTGACAGGATGGGGTGGTACCTCATGGTGATTGCTGACATTTCGAGTACCTTCTACATCCATGACGCTCTGCCAGGGGCTTTAGGAGCATTATCTCATCGAATCCTCATGCCTCTGTGGATTGCATACACTGATTCCCATTTTGTGGTGAATGAAATTCAAGGTCACAGAGGTTGCGTCTGTCTGTGGCTGCTAGAAAGCCTCTGTGAGGTCTGGACCCGAGACTTTGACTTCTTCCCTCCCCTCCAGATTTTGCTGTGGGTTTGGTGAATAACAACGAATGATCCCAACCACCTGTTGCCCATATAGGAGCAGTTTTGCAGCCTTAAACTAAGAAGACGTTTGCTCGAACAAGACTGTCATACACCTCAACGGTTGTGGGTCCTTGCCTATGGGGACTTCTGCACAGGGTCCACGTTGCGTCCTCGGCCAAGCTCTTCTTGCTGTTGTCTGTGCAGTCACTGGTTGTCTGGCATCCACCACACCCCTGCCCCACGTCACTCCCAGAGGTTTAGTCTTGCTGCCAAGGAGGGGTGATGAGGGACTGAAGCTCCTAACAGGAAGCTCTGTAGTTCCCAACCCTGGCAGCTTTCCACAGTGTTTTTACTTGTATGTCAAATGTACAGTTTCTGCAGAACAAGAAGTCTGCCATTCAGATCCTCTGCTCGGCTATGTGCTCAGTAGTGACACTTAGGGTATAGCCGCTAACAGGCACCAAGGAGGATAAAGTCAGCCAAAGGTTGTAGGCAGCTCGAGAGAAATCTGGGATTGGCAAGGTTGTGGTGACATTGCGTGGTATCACAGATGGGCGTGGGAGTGAACAGAGTTCAAGAGAAAAGTAGATCCCTGGCCTTTACATGTCACTTATAGCTGACTTGCATCTTTTCCCTAAAACTGAGAATTAATGGAGTTTTCTTTGGTTATCCACCTAAATAGGTTGGGTGTGCCAGCCTGGGCATTGGGAACATCAGGTGCCAAGCATGTGATGTGATTATGGGGCTGTGGGGGGAGGGGAGAGAGAGAGGGAGGGAGGAAGAGAGGTAGGGCGGGTCAGCATGCTAAACACCTGAGGCAGACTGGTACGTTACCCTCAGAGGTGCCGCGCTCTGCCGAAGGCTAGTGGCTTCCCAGCCTGCGTGTGATACAGGGGAAAGTATCACAGCCACTATCAGTGTAGTGCTGGGAAGGGCTGTGTGGGCGGCCGAAGAGAAAGATGAAAGACTCAGAGATGTGTTCAGGAGCTGGAGAGGAGAGATGACTGGAGGCTCTTAAAACCCTCCTTTGTAAGTCCCGGACCTGAATTAGAAACATACGATCTGGGCATCCCACTCTTGCACACACTTTCTGGCAGGAGAAAACTGCAGACGCCTTCACATTATCCCCCCATAATTCTCTGCGGAGTCAGCTCACCAGGTAGAGCAGCGATTACTTTCCAGGACAGCAGAGGCCACTGGGTCAGCAATTCCTAGACACAAGCGTGTTGGCTGGGGCTTACAGCCATAAACCATGATCGAAAGATCAAGACCCGAAACACGATTCCTGTAGGAGGCGGGTGGACGGGGAAGAAGAACACGGAAGAGCCCATTCCCACTGTTTACTGGTAAAAATCCATCCTCAGAGAAATGGCTCTTTGCTCAAAGGGCTAAAAAAAATAGCAGTGATACATAAAGAGAGTCCCAAACACCAAAGGTTGAAATTACGTTCACGACGTAGAAGAAGAGCCTCCATCGAAAAGTGGGAAAATAGAAGTCAATTGCCTTTGCTTTGTGTTTATAAGAAGATTTAAGAAAATGAACAAGGAAGTCAAAAGAAGGAAGCTGAACTACTGAGCCCTCATCAGCTGAGAAAGGTAGTGACTGACTGTAGGAAGCACCGGGCACGGTGGCAGATGAAAGCCTACATTAGAAACTGTAAAGAACAAATGGAGTCAGTGATGTGGAGCGCACTGTAAAAATGTTCTCATGTAGAAGCAGAAGACCAAGAGATGAAAGCAATGACGTAAGAGAAATATGATGGAAGGAGAGTACAGAGGGAGACATCAAAACCCCAAGGACTTCTTCCTGAGAAAGCAGCATGATAAGAAAGTGAAGAGTTGACAGATTGGGCGAGTGAAGAGACAGGACGTCCAGTTAAATTTGAATTTCAGACAAATAATGGGTAACTTTTTACTAAAAGCATCCCCCAAATATTTCACAGGACATCCTTGTACTATACAAATATTTGTTGTTTATCTAATATTCAAATTTAGCTAGACATTTTTTATTTGACTGGCAACCCTAGTCACCTACTCTACCATCCATGTACATTTCTATCAGTAGCCAGGGTGGCTGAGTTGCGGTCTAAGGTCCAGGCTGGTGGAGAAGCCATTGTACAGAACTCGGGCATTGCCCAGGGTAGAAGGAAATGATATAGTGAGTGATGCTCATGTAGAGGTCAGGAAGGACTTGGTTATGCTGCAGTAAAAATGAGAAGTCCCAAATCTTAGTGGCTTAGTCATCAAAACTTTATTTCTCAATCACACAACATGTCCAACGCATATTAAAGAGGGGGTTATTGGCAGTGCTCCTCAGGGCCCCAGATGATGGAGGCTTTATGTGGTCATGTGTCCCCAAGATCACCGCAGCAGTGCTAAGGAAGGGGAAATGTCATCTCACTCTGTCCTAAAAGCTTCACCCTGGAAAAGACCCTCCCTCTGCTTACCCGCCACTACTCAAAACAGGTCATGTTGCAAACCTGCCCTTCAGGAGGTCAGGGATCGTAGCCCTGCTAGGTACCTAGAAAGAAAACCAGCTGATCAGCTGGTAACCAGTGATAATCACACCTTCCTAATGGGGTGATTATCTAAAGCAACGTACTTAGAGATTCTCGAAAGACAAATGATTCTGACCGAGAGAAGGTTTAAAATACAGATGTTGTGGTCACCTTGCCTGGTAAGAAAATGTCACACTTGGGCTGCTGGATCTCACCCAGCAAAATAAATTGTGAATTTCAAATAGGGAAACCATGAGTATAAGTAAATGACAGCTAACACACCAAAAAAAAAAAAAATTCTGCCACAAGTGAAATTCTTAATGTACAAGGAGTGATACAATTTGTAAGAAAGACACATCTCAAAGGAAAGAGACAAATTTCATAACTATGATGGTGAATATATAGGCAAAATGTTTCACTTTTCTAGGAATAAAAAATGAAAATCAAACTAACAACATGTTTTACCCATCAAATTGACAATGATTAAAAATCTATAATACTCGATGTCACTGAGAGTGATGAGATGGACACTTTTATAAAATGAGATGAGAATAGAAGTTGATATAAGAGTTTAGGTGAAGAATGTAACCATCTATATCCAAAACATTAGAAATGTTTATAGCTTTTGATCCAATAACCTCAAATGCAACGATCAACTAAAGGCATCATTTTAAAAGTTGGCAAAGATGTATATATAAAAAGATACCTTCTTTTATGTTATTTGTAGTAGCAAAAGAAAAGAAGAAAAAGGAAACAAAAACCTAGTAACAAGAGAAGAGATGAATACCTTGTAGTTCATCTGTACAACAGGGTTCTAAGCGGCCCTAAAAAAAAAAAAATCATTTTATCAAAGAATATTGAATGGCATGGAAAAATGCTTATAACAGGATATTAAGTGAGGTAAGTGGAAAACACAAGAGCCCTTCTCTTATGCCACCAACCTGTTATAAATACCTGCCCATTTATCCAAAAATATACACTGACAGGACACAACCCACAATGCTAACAGTTCGAATCCTTTTCTACCACTTACTGACGTGTGACTCTGGTCTATCTGTTTAACTTTGTTGTGCCTCAGCCTTTTCCTCTGTAAAATGGGGAAGGCGACCTTCCTCATGGGATTGTGGTAAAGACTAAGTTAGATCATGTATGTATTTAGTTAAGCACCTAATAACTGCTGCCAGTACAATAATTAAGTGTTATCATTAAGAATGGTGATCACCTGGGGCTCCTGGGTGGCTCAGTCAGTTAAGTATCTGACTCTTGATTTTGGCTCAGGTCATGATCTCAGAGCCATGAGATCCAGCCCTCATCGGGCTCCGTGCTGGGCATGGAGTCTGCTTGAGGATTCTCTCTCTCCCTCTCCCCCTTGCCCTCTCCACTCTCCCTCTCTTTCTCTCTATTAATCAATTAATAAAATAAAGAAGGAGAAGAATGGTGATTACCAGGGTCATTACAGGGAACCATGTGAAATTTAATAAATTTTGAGCACCATGCCTTTGCTACAATATGATAAATAAAATTTTCACAAGGGCAAGTGTGCTTAGGACCTGATGATCAATATGAGGAGGGAACACTGTGTATTTGGGGGAGAAATAAGGGAGAAAGAAGGAAAGAGAGAGGAAGAAGAGGAGAAAAGAGAGAGAAAGAAAGATGGGCGGGGGTAGGGCCATCAAATAAGAGAAGGGACAATACTCCCTACTACGGTAGAACAAAAAGGGAGGTGTGGAATCCAGGGGTCGCTGCTGTGTCCCAAGGCAAACTGTAGTCTGCAAACTTTGGAGAACACCAGCACAGAAATGGGAAATAGGAATAATCAAGCCATTTTTATCAGTAATGATCATGAACTAGTAAGAAAAACAAAAGCTTTGGTTCAGATTCCTGGCTATGACGTTGTTCAAGTCACTTAGCCTCATCTGAAAGCAGCACTAACCATTGCTACCTCGTGAGGACGGAGTCAGATCACGTCAACCCCCAGCCCCAGCTGCTGGTGCGCAGTACACGTCGGAGGTTTATTCCCGCTCTGCCTCTGACTTGCTCTCTCTCCTGGAGCCAATCTCAGTGCTCATAGGAGAATGCCTGGGGGGGTTAAAGGCAGCCTTTCACGGTGCTCAGGCAGTGAATGCAGATTGTCGCAGGAGCTCACACTGGTGAACAGCAAACTCCCCACTCCCCCCCAGCCCTCCCCTACGTGTGGCCAGCAGGCTGGACTATTTCGAAAACCGCCTCTGGATCAATTCATTGACCACAAAACGGTGAGACAATGGGACCACCAAGGGGCCTTGCTTTGCCCACTGGAGCGAAGGTCAGCATCAGATGCATTAAGAAATGGAAGCAATTTTCTTCCCACTGGAGGCTTCTATTAGGCATGATTGCCTGCATTTAGACAGACCCTAAACTCTCCAGTGCAGGATTAGGGCAGGATCACAAACGAAATCTGGAGAGGAACCTGGCCCTGGAGCTGAAACTAGGGGCAAGAGGTTCCATAACATTTTTAACTACTCCTTTGCACTTTGCCTCAGACTTTTCCTAGCCCATCAGCACCACCACACTGGTCTGTGGCTTCCACTTGTGAAAACACTGCCATGTCCCCAGGATACCAGCAGTGCTCTCTCTTCGTCTAGGTCCCTGCTGTCCACCCCCTCTCCTCCTGGCCAGCTGCTGTTGCCCTGGTGAGGCCTCCCATCCCCCATTCATTGGCCCATCTACTTTTTTTTTTTTTTTTAAGATTTTATTTATTTACTTGAGAGAGAGAGCACACGGGAGCCCAATGTGAGACTCAATCCCAGGACCCTGGGTTCATGACCTGAGCCAAAGGCAGACACTTAACCAATTGAGCCACCCAGGTGCCTCTCTCACCCACTTTTATTAGCTGTTCTCACAACCCTTGGGGCTGGACCCCAGAAATACAGAGCTGAGAGTATAGAGCCCTGATGTCCAGCAGCTTATCTTCTAACTCAAGAAGGAAAAAGGGAGATTTCAACTCATTAAAAAAGATGAATGACTGCAAAGGAGCAAAGAAAGAGAATTTGTATCAGTTGAACACGGGATTGTATGCTGAGCACTTCATGGTGGGAAGGTGTTCTGTGAACTTTGGAGCTCAGGGAAAGGCTTCATGATGGTGACTCTTGCACAATGTGAATGATTTTGCCAGTTTTGGTGGAGGAGGCGATGTTGGGACAAAGCTATAATAGTTTCAAAGAGTGTCTTGAAAATCACCTCCTCTTCCCCACCAAAGACAGATTAACTGTCTGCTCCTCCCCCCACATTCCAAGTTTGCACTCATCCCTGTAATTGCTGTGCTGTAAGCACCGGTTACTATCTCTCTCTCTCTCTCTCTCTCTCTCTCTCTCGGGATTCCTGTGGATTTCATCTTACTCATTACTTAAGTTTAATGCCTGGCACTTGGGAGGTATTCGGTAAGAGTTGACCTGAACTTGAAGGAGTTTATTGGTGGATATGTGGTGGGAAGGGACATCCATCTACACACTGGGGCATCCGTCCAGTGCCAGATGAATCCACTCATCTCCAGGCACCAACTCCTTGCTCATTCCTGTGGAACCTTGCTTCTGCCTTCTATCTGATGAACGTTTTCTGTTAAAATGCCTGCCTTTCTGCTCCCCAGACAGAGCCTCTGTATGAATTGGTGACGGCCACAGACTTTGCCTTCTCCAGCACAATAAAGCAGAACATGAAGCAGGCTCTGGAAGAGTTCCAGAAGGAAGTCAGCCCTTGCCACTGTGCTCCCTGCCAAGGGAATGGATTCCCTGTTCTGAAAGGTACGTTTTCCCCGCAGCTGGCGTCCCTGCGGAGGACATCATCTGGAGGGGTCTGTGCCGGGGCCAGAACACATCATCAAATCAGCATACCCTCCAGGGTATCTCAAGAAGAGTTCTAGATCAATCCCTAGTCCTCTTCAGAGGTCCCAAGGACTGCCATAAAGCCCTCTTCATTTTCTCAGAGGGAAAAAATAGCCCCCCAGACATTTGGAGCCTCTTAAACTGAGCTTCTCCACCCTGATCAGGCATTAGAACTCCCTGAGACCTGCAGAGCTACTGACGTTCAGGCCCCCACGTGGATCATATGAGTCTCAAGAAGGTCCCTCGTCAGGATGGGTAATACTTCTCCAGGTAGTTCTAATCTGCAGCCCAGCTAGGACTCACACCTGCCCAAGTCCCCCCCCCCCCCCCCCGGAGCACAGTGAGGTGGGATGGGACCCAGGAGCCCCCTGGGCTCAGGTGCAGTTTCTGGGTGGAGAGCACAATGTCCCTCTAAGGCAGTCTCAGCCCGGGCTGCAGAGGAGAATCCTGGGCCTCAACCTGGAACACTTAAAGTGAATCACTGGGATTGGCCTTTGAAAAAGCCCGCCAGGTGATTGCCCTGTGGAGTCGGGGCCGAGAAGCCGATCTACAGCTGAATTCACTAGCCCACAGGATCCATGACTTCACAAGCTTACAGACAAGTGGGAGGGCTAGAGCTGAGCAAAGTGTTACCCTGAAGTGTACCGAGCATTAGAACAAGGGTCAGTCTATCTCCCAAGAAGTCAAAATAGGCAGCTAAGTCATGCTTCTCTGGCCACCTGAATACCTAAGTTCTAGCAGCATAAAACTGAAGGACCAGGCTGAGAAGGTGCCATCTGCAACGAAGGGGTGGGGATGGACTTGGGGCAATTCTCTGGGCCAAAGAAGAGGCCCTGGGCTCTGCACGTCCTGACCTACACATGGTGAGGAGATTGGGGGATGGAGGGATGGAAGGAGTGACAGCAAGGATGGGTCACTTGAACTTGATTCCTAACTTTTGAAAGGGTCCATAGACAAAAGGACGAGACCAATACAAAGCGAAAGTTAAGCAGGGCTTTATTTCGCGCCAAGCATCGAGAATCAAACTGATCGACCAGGGCCGTCTCTTGCAAAGAGGGGACCCCTCCCAGTCTCACAGACTAACTTTTATAGAGTAAAGGCCATGTGTTTGAGCCTGGCCACACACAGGTGGCCAACTGAATTACAATTCACCCCATGATAGTCATTTAATTCAGCCTATGACCTTGGCTGGAATCAGCGCCTTTGTCTGGCACCTGATAAGCGGGGTTCACGCTCCTCGGCGGGTAATACGTGCGCTTTCCCTTGATTGGACGTTTCCACCTGGCCTGGCTCATCCTTGGCAGGTAGGGAGGTAATACGTGCGCTTTTACTGATTGGACGTTTCCACCTGGCCGGACACGTCCTTGTACGTGGGCTCCGTTATCAGGGGCTGGTCAGTCCTATTTCACCAGTTCTGTTTCTAAGTGCTTTCCTCTTGGGGTAAGGGGCAGGTTCAATCTACGTTTACTGCATTAACAACAAAATGGCTCGCTCTGGCTAAGTAGGCCCTTACACTTTAAGGGTCATATCTGGGGCCACTGCAATGGGCAGAGCAAATTTGCAGTTGGCTGAGGCGGGGGATCTTAACGCGCCTGTGGTGAGGGCTGAGGAAAGGCCCAGTCCAGCAGGAAGCCAAAATAAGGTATACAGAGCAACTGGGTACAGCAGATCCCCACCCAGCGGGGGAGCCGCTTGGAGTTAGGACAGAGCCAACTCAACAAAGGGGACACAGGAGAAGACTCACTCCCAACAGATTGAGGAGTATGTGTCTAGCTTCTTGGACAGGGTGGATGGAAGCAAGGCAGAGATAGTGAGAGCCTAAGGTTGGGAAGTTCTGCCATCAGAATGGGGACACCCCCAAGTGGGGGAGTGGTCAGCAAGAAGTGGGGTCAGCCCATCAGCTCAAGGTCTTGATCTAGAATTGCTGAAATCCCCATGCCTTTGTGTGAAATTTGAACCCAGAAATTGGAACCCACCTGAAGATGTGCACTGGTGTGAGGGAGACTATGAAGCCAGAGACTGGGGTGCTTCTGGGCCTGACTTAAGGTGTTCCTATGAAGGGATTCTGTGTGACCCAGAGGAGAGTAACTCCCAGGTGACAAGTTACAGGTGAGCACACGGAATAACTTCCAAAGGGTCAGAATTGGCCAAAGGTAGGATGAGATTTCTAAGGACAGTGAGTTCCCCATCACTAGGAGTGTTCAAGCAGAGGCTGGACAATTAAATGCATGGGGGCGAAATTGAGCACCAATGACCAGTGGCCCCAGTGAGCTGTAATGTAGCTTCTAGCACTGGAAACTTACAAGGCTGGGTCAAATGTCGGCTCAGAGTAATTTTCCTTAGGAACGCTGTGTGAATCCTCATGATGGTAATAAACACCCTTCGTGAGCAAAAGGCCCTTAAGGAAGGAGTAGGTATTCTTGGCCCTGAATCTTTTTCTCTGAAACCATTCAACTAAATGTTTCTCCTATTTTAATCTAATGGCAGTGTCACCACTGTAATGAGGAGGGCTGAACTCGGGAGTTCTGTTTCACATGGTGTGAGTCATGTTCTCTCTGCATTGTCTTTCCAGAATCACGCTGTGAGTGCATCTGTCCTATCGGAGTCCATGGCACAGCCTGCGAGGTCACCCATGAGAAAGGTAAGTAATCTTTGAGAATTGGTCAAAAAAGGGAAATCTGGGGAATTCCAGGGGATAATTCAAAAGGGCATAAAGAGCACTGGGGATGTCAGGTTGGGAGCTGGGTACTATGAAATTTCCATCCTGGCTCCTGATTTTATAATTCATTATTTTCACACCTAAAAGTGCTTTGTGTCATAGGACTATCAATGCATGGAATTTGCAGGTTATTTCTTTGAATCATTCTGGAATGCTTACCTTCTTTTTTTTTTTTTTTTAAACTGAACTCCTATTCAGCCCTCAAAATCCAGCACAGATGCCCCTTTTTTGTAGAAGTTCTAACTCTCCACCCCTGAGTAAAATTAGTTAATTCCTCCCATGCACTCCTTAGCACTTTAAACATATGCCTATTATAGCTCTTAGCATATTATATTTTGCATTCTGTCTGTCTGCCTCCCCTCTGTGTGTAAGCAGAGATCATGTTCCATTTATCTCTGTGTCCCTGTGGCCCAGCATAGTTGCTGCTCAGCAGTAGGGGCTGAATTAACAAACAAAAGACTAAGCTATCATTAAGATCCTTTCCAGCTCTCAAATTCTTTGGCCAGTTTATTATCTGAGTTCTCTACATGCTCTTAGCCCTGACTCCTCCTTCCCTTCCCTTCCTTTTCTTTTTGGTGATACCATTAAAAAAGGAAATGATGCATCCAGTAAAAACAATGTACTACTATGTATTGGGCACCTTGCTGAGTGCTCAGACTCAGTGTGGGTTCAAGTTTCACATCTGTCATTCAGTAACTGTGACCTTGAGCAACTTATGTGACTGCTTGGTGCCTCAGTTTCCTCATCTGTAAGATGGGGATGATGGAATTAACTACCTACTAGAGCTGTCTTGAGTTTCACCTGAAACCTCTATAAAGCCCTTGGGAGGAGGCCTAACACATTGTAAGGGCAAAATAATTGTTGGTTAGTTTGTTTCAGAGCAAAATGAATCATGTCACTTCGTATTTGACATACATTAGATCCTCTGGTCCTCACCATAACATCACAAATTAGGTACTATCAGTATCCCCATTTTACAGATGAAGAAACTGAGGTGCTTTGTAGGTCACTAATGAACTTGCCCAGTGGTCACACGGTAAGAGCAAGACCACAGGTTTAGGTCCAGTGTGCCTGCCACAGCCTTTGCTCTTTACTCCTGCCTGCACTATTCCCCCCAGTGAAATGCGAGTGTTGTTCTTACCCACCCCACCCCCTGCCACCACATTGCAACCAGGCCCCACACAGTGCTATGCCCCCAGCAGGTAGTGCACAACCACAGGATTTCTCCTGGTTGGAGGAGACCCTGGACACCTCCTACTGGAACCTTCTCATTTTATGAGTGGGCAGGCCCAGAAGTACTAAGCAATGCATGGGGAAGGATAACTGCCCATCAGAGACTCCGACAGACGCCTGATATATTGTGGTGGAGACAATCAGTCACTTGTCAGTGTCATCAACAACCAAAAAAATCCTCAAGGGGAAGGCAAATATCAGGAAGGGGAGAGTGCCGTGTCTGTTATTACTTCATATAACACACGATGCTCGCCGATCACAGAGCTCCTAGTTTATACATTGACAAGAAGCAAACCACCCAGCATCCTGTCGCTAAGAAGTGACTAAGCTCAGAGCCAGTCATGCAACAGACATTTACCAAGGCATCCTATGTGCCAGCTTAGGTAGGTTCAGTGGTGAGCAAATCAGGTAGAGAGCCCACCATCATCGAGACTGCTGTTCAGCAAGAAAAGACCTACATCATTTGAATTGTCCCAGAAACACATTTAAAGTTTTAGTTGTAACTGCTATAAAATGGCCGGTGAGAGCTTAAAATACGAAGAATTGGTGGGGAGTTAGAGGTCAGGGCAGTTTCCCTGAAGAAACAACCTTCTACCTGAGATCTGAAGGCTGAATGCGATTGACCAGATGAGTAAAGGAGGAAAGAGTATTCTGGACCAGGGAAACAACATCTGCAAAGGCCCTGTGGCAGAAGGGAGTGTGGCAAGTACCATGGTGTGCAAGAAAGACAGCTCACTGAAGGGAGGATTTGAGAGCTGACTCTCAAAGCCTTTTGGCTTCTACCCCCTACCCCTCCATAGGGCACCAGGTCTAACAAGGGCTAATCAGTGTTCACTGACCTTCTTTCTTCTAGATGTCCCCATTGATGGGAGGTGGAATTGCTGGTCAGACTGGTCTCCATGTTCTGGAGGACATAAAACAAGACAAAGGCAGTGCAACAATCCACCTCCTCAAAATGGAGGCAACCCCTGTGTGGGCCATGCTTCAGAAACACTTAAATGTTAACGAAGAAGTGCTTCTTCCTACCGTGGGCTGCCCCCTGTGAGAGCTCTGAGCCCTTAGGAACTCAGGCCCAGTTACCTCCTACCCACTCCCACCAGGGGCCAGCCCAAGGGTAAAGGGCGGTGCCATTCAGGGGGCTTAAAATAAAAATGTTATTTGCAAGACATACATGGATTGAACTAAGAGTGAGTTAACCATGAACTACAGGTTCCTTAAGGGCGTAAGAATCTTGGTCATGCTCCCTTTGCTCATCTGTCTACCTTTGTTCCACTCACGTGCACTTACCAGGTAGGAACCGTGTTAGGAGCTGTTCCCATGGAAGTCCTTCCGTCTAGCACAACTGGCATAGAGTAGGTGCCCAGTAATGAATCAGTGACTAGATATGAAGTTGTTCCTCCCTTAAGGACTCCATGGACTCATGCAGTGACAATGGCGGTGAATATGTATTGAATGAGGACAACGTCCACAGTGGTGCTCAGTGTGTTCATTCAATCCAGCCTCATGATGGCCGTACAAGGCCAATGCGTATCAGGCCCATCCAACAGCCTCGGAAGCTGGGGTGTAGAGCAGTTATGTGGCTAGTCTGGGGCTGCGTGGTTGGGAAGTGACGAGCTGGGCTGCAGACTGGGCGCTTGGGCTCCAGAGAGTTAGACTTTTACTGTCGTGTTGTCTTCCCCTTGGTAGCTGGGCATTTACTGACGAAGAATTTTTTAGGAACTAAAATGTAGAAGAACGTTGGGTGTGTGTGTGTGGTATTGACAGCCTCTCCCCACTGCATCCTGAGGACAGTGGATCCTGGTTCCTCCGCTTTCTTTGATGCTGAGCAAAGGAAAGGTGAGGTTATGCATGTCAGAAGCAGGAGTTCTGGAGCAGAGCTGAATGATTGTGACATGAGTAGGTGCCCAGAGAAGGTCCTGAGCTAGAGAAAAGAGCAAGGGAAATTAATCACTGAATGAGAGACAGGAGGGAAGTAGGAAGGATGGAGGGAAGGAGGAAGGAGGAAAGGAAGGTGTAGTAGCTGGAAGAGGAAACATACCAAGGTGAAGTTCAACTTGATGGCTCCAGGCCAATGTGCAATGCATACCTTCCCCTACCTCTGTACGTTGTTCCACTTTGTTCCCTCCTGCTTTTGTCCAAATCCCATCTGGGTGAGGGTGCTGCTTGAGGAGGGAGAAAAAGAGGGCAATTAGTTGATCTTTGGTTACCAAAATCCAAAATGTTTTGATTTTTTAGATTGAGTTGAGTGATCCTTCAGACTTTAGGGCTCTCATTCATTCCATCACTTCGAAACAGCCCATCAGATTTTGTTTGCTCTTGAATGCTCCCCATCTGGTTGCAGAACTTCATGTGAGTTTGTTGAAATCAAACTGATGGTGGGGGAGCGGGGAAGTGGTTGAAGGTGAACCGGTTTCGTTCATTTTCAACCAATTTGTTCTCCGCCGCATCAATGGCTTCTGTTTGCCTCTGGGCTAGGTGCTGGGGCCTGAGACCTTCACACGTCCACCACGCCATGGCATGGGTCACCACCACCTGCCAGTGTGGCCCGCCCAGCCATCTGGGATGGAGTCAACAGAACCACCCTGGGAAGGAGCCGGTTCAGACGGCTGGGGGTTGGGGCAGCAAGTGCGCTGGTTCTCGGGCTGCCCTCGCTGGTCCCCGTGGCCCTCTCGCTGAGCCGCTGGGCCGGGGGGGCCCTTGTTTGCCCTGATCTTATTGCTTTGCCGTCTGCTGTTATTTCAACAGGCTAATCCAATAATGTTTTATCTCTTTCATTATACCGAAGCCGTATAATTTTCTTGAGTTATCATCTATCTTCTTTTAAGGTTCCCCAGAGATGGGGAAGAGTGGTTCTGTCTTGGGTTGATGGGAGGCTCCCAGGAAGCCTGCACGGGCACGTCGAAGCCAGCTCCGCCAAATTAAATTCCGAATCTCAATCACAGCCACCGCTTCTAATGGGAAATTTAAGTTGATTATGGAGATGACAGCCCAGGTTCACGTTTATTGCATTTAGCAGAAATTGTTTATCCTATTAAATACGGTCTTGAAGGAGAAACAATTGAGTTTCGGAGCCCCGGTGAATACCCAGGTGAGGCCCAGGTACTGCTAAACTGTGTAATAATTATATTCTTATTTGTGGGCTGAACTTCCCCTCGTGGCTCTTTTTGCAAACAAACCCATTTAGGAGGAGGCTGAAACACGGCGTTAAGAATTAAGCAAGATAAATGCAGGCTGGGGTTTTGGCACATCTCGGCCACCGTAGCTCGCAGTGGCATGCCTGGGAGGGGACTGCAGGGTCCGTGGGGTGCAGTCCAGGCAGGGTAGTTTGGCAATGGTCCTGGAGGCTTGAACACACCACGAGATACCTGCATGAGGGAGGGTTTTGCATCTAAGAGTGTGAATCTCTGAAATGCCATGGGCTCCACCATGTGTTTGATGGGGGGGGGGGTCTCTCCCTCTCTGTTCCTCCCTGCATGACCTTGGGCTAATCACATAACCTCTCCAGGAATAATAATTATTATAAGGATTTTAACAGTAGTAATAATAATAACAGCTGCCGATTAGCGAGCTCGGTCTATGGAGTCTTTAAACCGAAATGAGCTCAGTTCTTTATCTGAATAGGACGGGGGAGAGAGATTCATACAGTCATGGGGTGACTCGTGGAGAAAGCTCCACGGGGAAACACGGTCCTTACTGCGAATGGGCTCACTGTGCAAATCAAGGTGGGATGCCAAGGCTGGGGGAAACGGCCCCTGCTGGCCCATAATACAGAGGAAAATGCCATCTTTGTTTTAAAGAAGAGAACTTTGGCCTGTTCCCAGGCGCTGATTTGAAAAGCTCTCAGGAAAAGAGTGGGCCTGCAGCAGAAAGCCCTTAGGACACCAGCCAGGTCTCCCTGGGGACCTTCTGATTAGTGTCTTGATAGAGAAATATTTTGTTTTACAGACTGAAGATGTCCTTAATGACATTATGTCTACATGCCGGCGTCTCTGGGCTCTGAGGACATTGTGTTATAATTTACTCATTTACCATCTCCTCTTCCGTCTTACGTATCATGTCCTGGAGGAAGGCTAGTGTCTACTGCACTTTTATGTCTCAAGAACCCAGCATCCTGTTTGGCACAGCGAGCGACAGCAAATAATTATTGCATGAATTCATGACCTAACAAAAAGGAACGTGAGAGGGCTAAGGGCACAACCTTTGCAGGCCGGCGAGAAACTCGAGTGAATTAGTAGCACATGATGGTAGTGCCATGAAATCTGGGGTACAGCAACCCTGAGTAAGAGGGGCAACGCCCATAGCAGGGGAGCTGGGGGAGGCACCTTCAGCCAGCTTTGAGGGTAGCATAATGAGCGTGAGTGAAAGGAAAGAGAGAGAAAAACAACCAGTGTCGGGGGGGGGGCGCTGATGGTACTTGGGGAGGGGTGTTGGGGACACCCCCTAGGGGCCACCACAATTCCTCAGAGAAACATTACAGAGGAAGAGAGCAGGAAACTCCACAACCATTGGTGGGGGAAAACTGAGAAACACGTTTACAAATGGACACCCACAGCAAGGTCCCAGAGGATTAAGGGCCAGCCCAGTCTGTGGCAGAGGTAGGAAAGGAACAAAGAAGAACCCCTTCCCCCCCTCAAATGTTGTCTCCTGGCATCCTGCTTCTGCCTTCTTTTTTCATCTGCTGGTTCACTCGAAACCTGGAATGCCCACCTCAGACGCAGCCCCTGGAATAGTACACCGTAAGCCTTGGAGATTCCCTCTTTATTGAATGCCGCCGCCAGGAAATCAGATTTTTTTTTTTTTTTTGTACAGCGTTTTCCTCTTGGAGTTCTCTTTCTTGAACGGCAGGCCAGATTCCATGCTGAGGTAATCAGAAATGTAGGGTTTACTGAGCCATCCAGGGAACATCACAGTCTCCTGGGCTGACCTGGAAACCTGGATGAAGAGAAGCCAAGGGGCAGGTTCTTAGGAGCAGGTGCACTGGGGCCACGAGGCCTGTGTGTGTGACGTTGTCTGGCTTTGTGGCTTGTTAGCTTTGTGGCTTTATGCAGGCGTCGTACCCATCTGTGCCTTTATTTCTCCATCTGTAAGAGGGGGATGGTTACAGTAGCGACCTCCTGGGTTTGGGGAGCACTCCAAAGCCGATTCACCGATGTTGTTTCTGGGGATTCTCAAAACATCAACAAGAACAGTGGTTTGTCGGTTTGTTTGCCGGTTTTTTTTGAAAAGTCATTTAAGACTACTTTAAAAACATTTCAGTGCTCAACCCGCTATAACCATGAGAACAAAAAAGACATAAAATAGCTGAGCTCCTAGGAGATGTCTTCATAAAGGACATGGAAGGCTTTTCTAGCCCAAGCTCTGGGTTATTAAGGGAAAATGTAACAGCATAATAACTAATATTTGCAGAGGGCATTACCAGCTACAAAGAACTTTCACACACCTAATCCAGTTTAATCCTCTCAATGGCTACGAGAGGAAGGGTTTATTATCTGCCTTTGACAGGTGATGAGAAGACGCCTGGGACGGACTGAACCATTTGCCCAAGACCACACAACAGGAGAGGGGCAGCCCTGCCTCAGTCCCTCAGACCCTCGTCTCCAGCTATAGCAGAAACAGATCCAGCAGGATCATATAGCCGATGCCTGCCCACCTGCCCCCTTGCATAGAAGAAGCAGAGGGAGGGCCCCAGTCTTAATCTCTGCAGCAGGGAGGCCGAGCTCTTTCAAAGGACTTGCAGGCAGACGGATAGAGGTGTAGGACCCAAGGCCACCATTTCCTAGCAGAGTGGTCTTGATCAAGCCATGGATCCCCTTTGTGCCTCGGTATCCCCATCAGAATATGGGGCCAGTCGTCCTCGCGGCACAGTGTGATGATTGAATGACACGACAGACGCAGACGGACGGCTGTCACCCCACGGGCCTGGCACGCGGCGGCTGCTCGACTGCCTTTCCCCTCTTGGGTGCTAAGCGATCCAACCCTCTCTACCATCTGCCTCTTCTCACCCGGCCTAGCATCTGTCTCTTTCGGGGCATGTCGATTGCCTTGTACAGAAAGGAAAAGGAGAAGAACCGGGGATTGTATTTACAGTGGGAAATCCTTGGAGGATTGTCAAAGGGAGGCCAGTGGCTGGCGTGACATTCACCTCTGTGCGGGAGACCGCCCCGGAGCCCGGGCGCTGCTGACCACTTACCTCGCGTCTCCACCTTGCAACCCCAGGTGTCCCTTCATCCATCACCTGCCCTCGGCCCCGGGCCACTCCCCCTTCCCCCTGCTACCTCCTGCCTGACGGGCCTCCTTGTGAATAAGCCGGTTTGTTCATATCCTGAAAACTATCTGATTCTGGCCCCTTTTACCCCAAACACCATCCATCCATCAACTGCTCACTCTTGCTTGGTTAGGAAAATGGGAACGGGGGAGGGAAGCAAATAATAAAACTTCTTAGCTGCTATCTCTAAGGAAATAGAATGGATAGATAGATCCATCAGACATGTATCCTGGCACTGGACAGCCAAGTCCATTTGTTACAAACTGGTTAGGCAGGAGGATTTATCTTACATTTTAAGCTGCTAATATAGAAGGGAAACAGTTTCCTTTATCTCTCCCAGGAGAGTTGGGGGGGGGAACCCCTGAGGCCACTGATGCAGAATTTTTAACTCGATTTGATGGGTTTTCCTTCACAAAGGTAGAAAAGGTGGTCTCTTTCTCTCTCTCCTAAGTCTTGGAAGGGGGTGGGCTGTCCTCTGATGCACCAGGAAGACTGCAGGATTGGGAAGTCCTGTGAAAATATCTTCCGTGGGGTTCTCTCTCACAAATCTCTGACCCTGCATGCTAAGGCCGCTTCAGACACTTTGTTTCTAGCACGGAGGGAGGGACCCAGAGAGAGAACAGCAGCCGACAAACTTTTACCAGGAAGCTCCTATGTGCTGGGTGTTCTGCTAGGTACTGGGGCTCCAAACATGAGGACAAGTTTCTGTCTGCTCTGCAAAAGTCCCTAGATGTGGGAGACAAACAAGTAAGTTACGGTGATAGACTAGAAAGTGCTGGAATACAGAGCCATATGAAGGAGTGGCACCTGACGAAGTATGGGCTAACTGGAGGGGTCAAGGTTGACACCTAACCTCTCGCCTAAAGATTACTGGCAAAGAGGTAAGAGAAGAGGAAACTGGCAGGCAGGGCCCTCCTGGGCAGTATGTGCAAAGGCCTGGCGGGGACAAAAAGCCTGACCTATTTGAGGATCTAAACTTGAAATCATTCATTCAACAAATATTTTTTGACCCTCTATAAGGCACTGGGGATCCAGCCATGAAAAAGTTTGCATATTAACAGGGGGAAGCACACCTAGAAAAATAGAAGAATAAACGAATCTATAATCACAGTGCTAAGTGCCATACAAGAAAACTAAGTGGGAGTAAGGCCCTTAGAGGGGTAATATTTGAGCAGAGACTTGACTGAAACCAGAGTGTGAGTCTTGGATGAGCTCATCTAGAAGATGAGCATTTCAGGCAGAGGGTTCTGTAGATGCAAAGGTCCTGAGGCTTGATATGTGTGAGGAACCACAAATGGCCTTTCATGCCTAGAGCAACACGATTGAGGTAAGGAATGAACAGAAGAAATGGAAGTCAGAGAGCCAAAGGTAGACACACAGGGCTTTGTACATCCTGCAAGGGCAATAGATTTTTAGTTCAAGTGCCTCATAGAAGCTAAAAAAGAAGCTGAAGTTGGAGTGGCACATTGGCATCCAATTCTAGAGAACCTTGTGAATCCAATTAAAAACCTTGGGTTTTCTAATAATGGCTGTGGGGTGTTGAACCACCAGGAGAACCTGAGGTGAGCAGGAAAGTGGCATCTACAGAAGTTTCCCCAGTTCCAAGCACCAGCTGTTCTTAGGAACGTCTTGGGGACCAGACCAAAGGTCTGAACTCAGCAGTTCCCAGCCTGAGAAGGACCAACACTCAAACCCAGGAGCCGAGCAGTGCATCACCACACACACCACCTGACCCCATGCTGCTTCCTCTGCGGTGCCCTGCCCCTTCTCCGCCTTTCCTTCTTTATCTAACTCCCACTCATTTCCTAGACGCCAGTCCATCCTCTCCTCTGGGCTGTTCTCCCTGCTCCCCAAGCTGGGGTAGCCACCCTCCGGGGCTCCTGCTGGCATGGGATCCCTTGCCATCCCCGGCCCCCACACTCTCATAGGGTCAGAACCACGTCTGACTCATCTCTGTGTCTCTGGCACCTGGCACAGGAGCTCCCCAAGGGGCTTTGCCCATTTTCCAAGTGAAGGGGAAGCAGTCCCCACTGCCTTTGTGGAAGAGAGGTGTCCTTCCACTAATCCGCATCACAGCCCCTTCCTGTCACGACCCCCAAGAGCTTCATTCTGCCATCTCTCATTTCTGCAGCATGGTTTTTGAAGCCTGCCCTTTCTCTGTGTCCATTCTCTTCAGCCTAAAGGGAAATAGAGTTCAGAAGAGATTCATTGAGTGAACTCTTTAGATCTTCCTCTATCTCAAAGAAAAAAAAAAAAGCAAAAAAGCCTCTCCTTATTGCTTTCCCTTTTGTCGTTAATTTACTTTCCAAAAGACACCTTGTCAAGCTGCAGATTATATCTTTAAGCCGTGTTTTTACACCCACTACCTACAAAGCCTTAGATTAGAGGGCTCCTGAAAGGACCTGAGGGAGAATATGTTTGACGAGCTTTATGCCTTTGCTTGGCAAGAGAGCCAGGCGTACTCGAAGAAGGAAGGGCACTGATCTGGAGAAGGTTGCTGCTTCTGAAACTGTCCCTGCCACTGTATTGTGATTTCTGAAACTGCTGGGGAGGCAGCATCCTTGGAGGAGCGGGGCAGATGCTGGCGCTGGTTCCCTGGCTCCGGCGACAGGAAGACAACGGCACGGCTCGGGGGGTGGTTGGGGCTTACGGGTGATCCAAGCAGTAGCTTAACCCTAAAATTCTCATCTCCTACCTAGATGACTAGCTTTTTTTTTTTTTTTAATTTTTATTTCTTTTCAGTGTAACAGTATTCATTGTTTTTTTTTTAATATTTTATTTATTTATTTTACAGAGAGAGAGAGAGATCACAAGTAGGCAGAGAGGCAGGCAGAGAGAGAGAGGGGGGAAGCAGACTCCCTGCTGAGCAGAGAGCCCCATGTGGGGCTCGATCCCAGGACCCTGAGACCACGACCCAAGCCAAAGGCAGAGGCTTAACCCACTGAGCCACCCAGGCACCCCAGTATTCATTGTTTTTGCACCAATGCTCCATGCAGTCCCTGCCCTCACTAATACCCACCACTGGTTCCTCCAACCTCCCACCCCCTGCCCCTTCAAAACCCTCAGATTGTTTTTCAGAGTCCATAGTCTCTCATGGTTCACCTCCCCTTCCAATTTCCCTCAACTCCCTTTTCCTCTCCATCTCCCCTTGTCCTCCATGCGACAGGAAGACAACGGCACGGCTCGGGGGGTGGTTGGGGCATATTTGTTATGCTCCACAAATAAGTGAAACCATATGATAATTGACTCTCTCTGCTTGACTTATTTCACTCAGCGTAATCTCTTCCAGTCCCGTCCATGTTGCTACAAAGATTGGGTATTCATCCTTTCTGATGGAGGCATAATACTCCACTGTGTATATGGACCACATCCTCCTTATCCATGACTAGCTTTATTCCTGAAAGACCTTCCTTGCCCCTGCCCTTTTGTTTTGTCACACAAACATGTTCCCATGAACATGTGATAACTCCCTGAGCTCAAGGGTTCTCTGCCTTGGCTGTTTTCTTCTTATTTTATTTATTTTTTTAAGATTTTATTTATTTGTTTGTTTGTTTATTTATTTATCAGCCATAGAGAGAAAGAGCACAAGCAGGCAGAGTGCCAGGCAGAGGGAGAAGCAGACTTCCCGCTGAGAAAGGAGCCCGATGTGGGACTCGCTCCCAGGACCCTGGGTTCACGACCCGAGCCAAAGGCAGCAGCTTAACCAACTGAGCCACTCAGGCATCCCTTCTTCTTGTTTTATTGAAATATAGTTGATAATAGCTTTAAAGCTCCCAATATCTGGCTTGTACTTCCAGACATTTGGACTTCATGGGTCTGGGGTACAGCCTCTGGACATTAAGGTTTTTTAAAACTCCCAGCCCAGGGGCACCTGGGTGGCTCAGTGGGTTAAGCCACTGCCTTTGGCTCAGGTCATGATCTCAGGGTCCTGGGATTAGGCCCTGCATCGGGCTCTCTGCTCAGCAGGAAGTCTGCTCCCCCCACCACCTGTCTGCCTCTCTGCCTACTTATGATCTGTCTGCCAAATAAAGAAAATCTTAAAAAATAAATAAATAAATAAATAAAACAATCAAACTCCCCGCCCAATTCTACTGTGCAGGTGAGTTTGAGAACTACTGCTTTCATGAAGACTGAGCTTGAATGTCCTCTGTAAATTGCGCACTCGACCTCCTCCAGTTACTAGCATGTAACTACCACTCCCTAGTGAATAATGAATGGAAATTAATTACATATGTAAATTAACTTTTAAAGTAAAAGCAAATTAATGACAGAATGAGAAGGAGTAAAGGAGTCTTCTTTCAGATGGAAGATCTAATGAGTTCAGAAATGAAACTTACAAACTATGTTTTAATTAATAATAGTTACAGTAGTAATAATAAGAGTGATGCTAATAATTCCACGTGCCACAGGCACTGTGCTCTTTTATATGACATATTTACTTTCACCTTCTTCCCCACTCTCCATTCTTAACACGTGCACCTGCACGTCCCCCCTCCAAGGTTCTTTCTCACCTTCAAATTTTGTTACGTGCTGCATTTCTGTCTTAAAGGCCTCCTCCTTCTTTGCCTAGTTTAAAAACCTTCAAGGTCCGGATCAAGCCCCATCCCGTATATAAAATGCACACACACAAGGAAAGTAAATCTCTCTCCCACCTGGCCTCCTTTGACACTTATTTTGGCATTAACTCAGCAATTAATTCCCTGTGTCCCTAAAACCCCTTCTTGTTGTTTCATATCTTTATGTCTTATGATTACTATAAAAAGACTGAGGATCCTGGGAAGACAGGGAACACCAATATATATCAATCAACAGATTTTTTTTTTTTTTTGTCTCTATTGGAAATGCAGAGTCCACCACCAAGGCGCTCCCAACCTATAGGAGAAACTTAGAGGTAAACAGAAACGTCAGCGAAACACAACTCGTTCTCTATTTGAGGCATGACTGGAGTGCTGTGGGAATACCAAGGCAGGCTGGTGCTACTGGCTTTCCCATAGGTGACAGGGAAAGTACACCGATCAGCCTTGGTTGGCCCTTCTGGATCCATGCTCCAGTCTCGGGAGTTGACCAATTTGGACCACATGTCTGAACTGACTCTTGAGTTCAGCCCCTCACTTCATCCTAAGGTCGCTTGTTAGGTCCCTCCCAATTCAAGGCACAGGGCTGGCCTCTCCAGATACAGCGCTACAGCAAACAAAGCTGATCACTCACGATTATTGTCCCAGGGGAGAAAAGTCATAAATAGAAAAAGGGCATAATGGCAGCCGGTACAGAATTATTAAGTGTGAAAAAAATGCAGTGAAGGAAGAGGGTAGTGTGCCATGAGATGATAACTGAGGGAAATCTGTTATTTGTGGTAAGAACTTAACCAAGAGAGATTAAGTGAGGGAATAAAGGAAAATACTGTTGAATCCGGGTGAAGGAAAATTGAAGAAACTCAAGTCAGTCTTCATTTTTTTTTCTCATTATTTTAGTGTGCCTGCTTATTCTATCAACTAGGAATGGTTCTATGAATGAACAAATGTACTTAAGAACTGAAACAATTCTCATCATACTTTGTTTTATTGGCCATTGATGGTTTCAACCGCACCTGCTGGCCTCATACCTCTAACGTCCCATAAATCCCTCTGAGGCATGGATTGAGATTTCTCCCTTGGTGTTTTGGTTTTCTGGATGATCTGAAGTGCTGTGAGCAGGACCCAGCCCCTAGTTAACCCCCAGCACCCGGTTGTCTAATGACTAGAGTAATAGGACGGTTAGTGGCTTGTAGATGGTGCGGTCTGGTCCTGGGCTCAGGAGTTGGCAGAACAGAGAAAAAGTTCATGTCGATTTGCATTTTCCCTCAGCTGAAGGAAGTCTTTATCCAGCAGTCGGTGCAGGGGGTGACATCAACGGCGTCGGTGCGCAGAAGCCCTCAGCAAGCCCGGGTCTGCACTTTTCCCCCTGGACACGAAGCGCCTCCGTTCTGGGGTGCGGGGTTGTTGCACTCTCTCCTCCTCTCCTGGGTGCCTGCTCTACAGGCAGACCAGGAGCTCCAGCAGCTCCAGCGACCATCCGCCTTGGCTCCTGCACAGATAATTTCCCAGGGGAGGAGGAAGTTAGCCTCCAAGAAGCAGCTAGGCAGCCCAACCCATTGCCCTGGAGTGGTCAGCAATCTCTCCTTGGGGAGATGCCTGGTACAGCCAGCCCAGACCTCTGTTTTCGCCACCTTACACTTAATTTGAAACTCTGGATAGAGTAAGAAGAGGTTCGATGGAAGACAGATAGGCGAGTGAGCCGGGAAGGCACACTCCTCCAGAAGAATGGCACAGAACCACTGGAGGGTGTGAAGCACAAGGACCACCCCCCGGCCGGGGGTTCACAGATAAGGGCTAGCCTGACAGCCCAGTGAAGAGGCTTGCTGGGCTTTTGTGAGTATTGGCAAAGCAGTCCCCCTCCAACTCTGATGGTGGGGGCACAGTGGGTAACAGGGGCTCTGCATAGAGCATGAGAACATAGGCACTGATCATGGGTTGCCCCTGGAAATCCAGCTCGTGCACCCCCCTGGCCTGGAGCTGCTGCCTCCTACTGGCTCTGTGCCTTAGGGAAGACCCTCTCTCAACCTGAGTTTTCACCTCTGTAAATGGAATAGCTGAACTAATCTGGTGGGGGTTTTCCATCATTTTTTTCATTACTGTTTCTCCCCCACACCACCTCCCCCACCTGCCCCATAAATGAAATCTCATACGAGCCCCAATAGGGCAGCCAGATGAAAGTCGGGCAGTTTTATTTGAAGCTGGGGTATCTGTCAGGTTTGCTCTGCTCCCCTGGGGCAGCCCCTAAGACTGCAGGTTTCCTCAGATCCCAGTGTGAATATCACTGGATTAGATTATCTTCAGGTCCCTTCCAGCTCTGTAATTATACTCCCTGTTGGGACAGACACAGCGGACGTCTATGTCTCTATTTTTCTCACTTCTGTGACTTGGTCCCCATAAGCAAAGGTTTGCAGGGAAAATCCTTAGGGACCAATGTCAGTGGGTGTCCATGGTAGCTGGCTTCCCAGTCTTAGATTTCCTTACCAAATTAACCTTTGTCAGGCTGAACTTTAGTCTGGTGTCCCCAAGGCTACCTGATGTCCACACGGTGCTTGTAACAAGGTTGATGGGATACCTGTGTGCTGCCTGCAATTGACTGAAAGTAGTCTTCAGGAGAAATGGGCTGTGAGGAGAAGGACCCACCCTCTGTGCCCTGCCATCAGCCCCCAGATCTTTGGCATCATGTCCCCCTTCCCCAGGGCCCGTGGTGTGTACATATGACTCAGCATAGCCACAACTGAGCCCAGCACTGGACCACTGAAGAGGCATAACTAGGTAACCCACATTCCCTATTCCTTTCTATCTCTGTGGTCTCAGACAGGGATCCAAGGAATCCAAGCAAGTCACTGGGACTGCAGGCCCATGCCGTAACTGTAATTAGTAAGGCAGGACTCTTTGAGTCAGGATAGACTGATAACCATGTTCTAGGACATAGCTTCCCTTCCCTCTCCTCAAAATAATAGTCAATGCAATCATCTCAGGCCCTCTGCCCCCATCTCTGAAACTTCCCGACTCTTACGATGTACATCAGTAGAATGTAGGATAAGAGCTTGGGTCCTGGCATGGGTCCAACCCCCTGGGTCCAAATCCTGCCTCTGACAGTCGCCAGCTGGATGGCTTTGAGCAAAGTATGTCTCCTTCCTCCTACCCCAACTTCTCATCTGTGAATTGGGGCTAATAATGGTACTTATAACATTTTTGAGGGAACGTATGAGTTTATGCCCAGGGAGTATTGAGATAGTGTTGGCTCAGAATAAGGATGTTATTCTTTCTGTCCACTGACCTGTGGTCCCTCTGGAAAAGCTGCCTGGCCAATGGGGAGAATGAAGGCTGAAACCCAACCCACACTTTGCCTGGAAAGTCAAGAAATCCCAGGACCCAGGAACTAGTATCTGTCAGCCCTGAGAAGTTTCTTTGTTTCTTCCCTTTCACCCATCCATTATGCAGTGCCTTTATTCAGTTTCCATGAAGAAACTGTGCCAGTCTTTGCCCTGGTAGTGAGCCTACTTGTTTTTTATTCTCTGCACCCTCCTTCATAAGGACCCTGGGATTCACTCACCATCTTGGCTCACCATTCTCAGAATTCCTCCTACAAGAGACAAGGCAGCTCTTCGGGATTTAATTAATTAATCCCTTCAACCAGCAAAGGAGGGTTTTAGGCAAGGCACCAAACCAAGACAGACCCTCTCTTGGTGGAGTGATCTCTTCCTCTTATGTATTATAATAGATAATTATTATCTGCCACGTGTGTTAGTGTCACATCAACACAGCCTGTGAGGAAGGTGCTGATACTCTCCCCACTTTTCAGGGAATTCTGGGATGAAAGTTGGCAACGTTGGTATTCAAAGGCCTATCTGCCAACAGAGTTCTGCCATCTTGCTTCCCATGGAGAACTATGTCCCCAGTGAGGAAATTATAACCCATCATCGCCTCATTTTAAAACAAGGCTCCCACCCTATCTACTATGGGCATCAACAGTTTCTTTCATGGACCTAAGAGTAGTACCTTAAATATACCTATCCAGACTTTCTTTTTTTCCCTTTACATTATCTTCATTGCACTTGCCAGTGGAGATGGATCTATGTATTAGTTGGGCAAACCATGTGTTTTTGTCATCATTCCATGCACGACATAGGTAGCTTTGTATGGGCAGAAAATTGAAAGCTTGGGGATTTGAGCTAAATTCTTGGAGTAGAAATTCTTGAAGCTCCAAGGAAATTTAAATGAGTGAGATGAGCCCCAGAAAAAAAGAAATGGTTTACCGGTGTCTCACAGGAAGTTAGTGAAGTGGTTGGGACACACATCTAAGTCCTCAGACTTGTTCATCTGTGAAGGATATGGATTCCTAATCCTTGTTTGAGGGCTTTCCTCCCTGGGACCAGTCAGTTCATGCTATACCACAGTACTTTGAAACCCGTCTTGTTCCAGCCCTTTTGAGTTTTGGCCATAGTTCTGAGTACTTTAATGCCAACTATTTAACTCTTGTCATGAGTTGGATTGTGTGCCCCCAAATGTAGGTTCAAGTCCAAACACCCATCCCCTGTAAATGTGACCTTATTTGGAAATAGGGCCTTTGCAGTTTATATCATCTTAAAATGAGGTTAGATGGAGTAGGGTGGGTCCTGATCCAATGACTTGCTTTTTTTAAGAAAAGAAAACACAGATGGATAGTGGAGAACACTGTGTGACGATGGGGCAGAGATTGGGATGGCACATCTCCAAGCCAAGGCCTGCCAGGGATGGTCAACCACCACCAGAAGCACAGAGAGAAGCCCAGAATAGAAGTACCTTCAGAGCCCCTGGAGGAAAGCAGCCAATATACCTGAAGTTTCGACTTCTAACTTCCAGAAGTTTCAGACAGTAAATTTCTGTTGTTTCAAGCCACACAATCTGTGGTACTTTGTTACAGCAACCCTAGGAAACTAATACATCCCTCCAGAAATGAATCCTACTGTCCATACACACCTTGGCAAACAACAGATCTCATCTGAGAGAGGGTCTTGGTAGCAGGAAGAAAGCAGAAGAACCATTAAAGAGGGGAGGAGGAGTCAGCCATAAAGCAAGAGGTCACAGAAAAAAGAGGCTGGGAACCCCAAGGTCTTTTCTGTGCTGGCCCCCCTGAGCTGGGCCAGGTTTGCAACTGAGCAAGGATACATGGGCCTTACCCTCTTGCTCCATTTTCTCACAGGCAGAGCCCTTGCGGCCCACGGGGCACTGGCACTTGCAGCTGGTGCCCTGGAGGATGGGCTCCCCATTATTGAAGCAGGGCCCACAGCGGCAGGCGTTGAATTCCATCATGTACTGGTCCAAAGCTAGCTGCAAGTTCCGGCGTTTGGTCTCCAGGGGCCCCAGGGTAGTGTGCCTCAGCACCTCATGGATGGGCTGCATCTGTGGGTGCGAAAAGAACAGAGAGCCTCTCCCTGGGCCTCCAGCTTCCCAGAGCCCAGCCGCTGGCCATCAAGCCCCTGGAAGGCCTGCTACATGCCAGGCACCGAACTAGACACTCAGCTCTACCCCACTGCATTGGATCCTCACTACCACCTAACTCCAGAGACTCCGAGTGTTTGAGTGACTCACTCAGGATCACATAATTAAGTGTAAGAGCTTCTCTGGACATGAGCCTGCTTAGCTCTGAAAGCTGTGGTCCCCCAATCCCAGAGGAAGAGACCTCTGCAACAATCTATGCCAACTCTTCAGCCCCCCTCCCGCATTTTTAGGAGGCAGAGAGAGGGTAAAGTATTATGTGTATTTATGTGTTTTTTTTTCTTGATTGCTAACCTTCAATGCAAGAATTATTAAAGTCCGTGATAGGTAGCTGTGGGGGCAGTGCTGAACACTTCTCCTATTGGTATCAGCTTGGAGAGGTGTGGGGGCAAGGGGGTCATTTGCATTTGAGGCCACCACCTCCCCGTTCCAGGAATGACTATAACCCAACCTCAGCAGGACTGCATTTCCGGCTGGCTGGATAATTCTTTGATGGTGGGGGAGGGCAGTCCCAAGCATTGTAGGATGTTTAGAAATATCCCAGGCCTCTACCCACTGGATTCTGGTAATAACTTCCGGTTGTGAAAACAGAAACTATCTCCTGACATCGCCATCTGTCCCCTGTGGGGCGAAATCGATCCCAGGTTGGAAAACAGTAAATGTGGTAGAGAGCCATGAATCTGGAACCAGAAAATCCGGCTTCGAGTCTCAGCCCTACGAGTCCCAGCTATGCGATCTGTCTGGTTACACGGGAGCCTGCCTTCTTTGTCTCTAAAATGAGAACAATCCTCTTGCCTTACTTTTACTATCATGGAGTAAAAGTTTAAAAAATGCTGCTCCCATCCTAGTTATGTGGTCTTTCCTGTCTATCTCTAAACCTCAGCCTCATTTTCTATAAGATGGGAACAATAACCTACTTCCTTGAATTCTTATGAGGATCTAAAGAAGTAATGAATGAGAAAACATTGCAGAAGGGAAGAACAATATAAAGTAAAGCACCATTTTTATTCATTAGATGTGATGATGGAGGGGGGGAGACAAAATCCTTCATAGAGTTGTCTTTGGCATGATTTTAAGGCTATATTTTAACTCACAGTTCTACACTGAAAGCTCCTTTACTGATTTCTCATTTTATAGGACTGTAACCCAAAACCCTGAGATGGGAGTGATTTGCCAAGGTCACAGGGCAATTCAGAGATAAGACTGAGCCACACTTGGGCAATCTCTCTTCTCCGGAATCAAGAGTCAATAGAGGGCACATGGCACTAGCCTCGAGTGGGTTCCTGGAAATGCGTACAGAAAGACCCGTGGCCTTGGCTTGTGGTCACAGGTTGCAGCAGAGGTCGCAAGCCATGTCATTTCAGAACTGGCTGGGCCGCTAGCCAAGGGCAGATGACCACTTACTGGAAGCTCAGAAAATTTGGCCCTGTTATTAGGAAGTTAGTGCAGGATGTGCTGTCCTCTGACCCTCATTACAGATAATTCTTAACTCCAGGGAAGGTAGGACCATTGGGCAACTTCCCTGTGACCTTCTAGTAGGGCTCAGCACTCAGTCCCCTGCCTCTTACTCTTCATTCCCAGAATCCACGGAAAGTGGGAAGGAAGCATTCCTTAGGAATTCCTTAGGAAGGGCAGGTAGGAACTTAAAGGAGGGGGGAAGGATGGAGAAAAAGAATCTTAGAGCTTGAAAAGATATTGGCCATGGTTTTGTTCCCATTTTATAGATAAGAACACAGATTCAGAGAAGGCATGTGGTATGATATGAGCAACTCAATATAACCTAACACATAATAATATATAACATAGCACAACATCAAAACATAACATGATCCCCATATTCACTCAATCTAAGGACCTGCCAAAACCCAGTACTACTAAGCTAAAGGGACATGCAAGTGAGTAAGCTATTGTCTCCACTCTGAGAGTCAGGTTCCAAATAACCCTGGCTGGACTCCTTGCCCACTGTCTGTCTGTCTGTCTCTTTCTCTCTCCCCAGCCCTTCAATGCATCCTTCATATATCTGTAAGCATCCTTTTTTAAAACACAGCTCGAGCTGTGTCACCTTCCTGCTCTGTAATCTGTTACCACCTTAATGCATCAAATCCAAACTGTTCAGGGGACAGCCTGTGATGTGAAGAGACCATGGGTATTAGAATCTATTGGACACAGCTCAAGTTGGGCTCTGCCATTTACCGGCTATGATATCTGTCCAGCTTCCTTAGCTTCCATCAACATATCTCTTCAACTGACACTCACTAAGTATGCACTACTCTTTCCCTAACCTTGTGATGTAACATTTTATTATCCCCATATTGTAGAATATGGAACTAGGGCTCAGAAAATAAAGTAACTTTATGTCCAAGGTTATACACTGAAAAGGTGGCGAGCCATGATCCAAATTATGTCTTTCTCATCCCAAATGTAGGCCCTTTTCCCCAAAGACAATATTTGGGCTTCTCCAAATCATTAATATCAGACTTCCCCTTGGAGGCTTTGCTCAAGGTAAACACAGAATTCAGCTTTTGCCCATGAAAGTTTAAATATTGCCCCTGATATCAATTTTACACTTTTTACCCAAATGACTAATAGCTTGATGATAGCAATTTTCAGACCCTATGTGAATTATAGGTGCGTGAAAATAGTCTTTTACTTATTGGAGAAGAAATGAAATCAGGGTTAATCCATCTGACCTCTTTCTTCATGGAGAGTAGGGTATTATAACAGACTTTAAGGTTCAACTCTTGGTATATATTTTAAGAGGAATGTATCTATACCTTGGATTTTAAATATACTCAGAAAATGGACAAGAGTCAAGAGAAAATAGGCAAGAAAACAATAATATTTTGTTTAAAAGCCCCAAAATAGGGGCGCCTGGGTGGCTCAGTGGGTTAAAGCCTCTGCCTTCAGCTCAGGTCATGATCCCAGGGACCTGGGATCGAGCCCCACATCAGGCTCTCTGCTCAGCAGGGAGCCTGCTTCCCTTCCTCTCTCTCTGCCTGCCTCTTTGTCTACTTGTGATCTCTGTCTGTCAAATAAATAAATTTTAAAAAAATAAAGCCCCAAAATACAATTCTTTCCTTAATGGACTACCCTTGCCTAGGAGCAGAAATAGTTTGACAACTGGTGGCAGAGTCTGTTTCCTTTGCACTTTGAGTACAATCTCATTGCCTTTGTGAAGTTAGGGATTTATTTAAGGCAGGGTTTCTCAACTTCAGCACTATTGATGTTTGGGGCCAGACATTTCTTTGTTGTGAGGGCTGTCCTGTGCGTTGAGAGATGTTTAGCATCACCCCTGGTCTCTACTTAGTAGATGCCAATAGCACCCTTCCTAGCTGTGACAACCAAGAACCTCTCCAGATGATGCCATATTTCCCCTGCGGAGTGAAGTACCCCCCCCCATACTTGAGAACCATGGCTTTAAGGAGGGTGCTAGGGTAGAGGGGTGTGAGAACCGATTGTGAGGTCTGAAGGTCTGAAATCCAGGCAGCTACACATGAGCCTTGTGACTATAAATGGCTCACTGGTGTCTTAAAACCTCAGGTCCCTAATCCTTTCCATGGGAAGACTCACATCTGGACCAGAGGTTCATTGTGATGAGGAGATGGGATCCCTTAGAGCAAAGGCAGCAAATACAGCTGGGGAGCACAGCTCATTCTTGTATGGCCTTTGAGCTAAGGATGATTATTTCATTTGTAAAAGTTTGTATAAAAGGAGGAGGGGAATTTGTATGACAGAGATTGTATGTGGCCCACACAGCCAAAAATATTTACTATCAGCTCCTTTACAGAAAAATTTGTGAACCCCTACTTGAACAAATGTGATTTTAAAGTCTTTTCTGTATAAATACAAGTTCCTATTTTTTCATGTGGCCTAATCCTGAAGAAATTCTGGGACTACTGGTGTAAAACTAGACTCTGCCCAGATATTAAGCTTCTGCTCCCAGTGGTCCTGTGGCCCCGGGGTTTGAAGTCACGCACTCCCTACAGTCAGGCGTGGGGAAGGCCACCAGATCACTGTGCCGTTACATTTAATCTTGTTCTTTGATGGGCTCATAATAAGAAATATGAAATGATCTGGTCTGCTTCACTTTCATTCCTCATGGACGTAGAGTTTCTTCAAGTGCGAAAAGACTTACCTCAAAATCAATAACAACAGGATTATACTTTAATGACCTCCCCCAGGAACGATATGTAATGGTGCTACTGTTTTCAGACAAGCCACCGCCCCAGCCAGAACTGCCACCTCGCACCCGAGAAATGATGTCTTCCACACCCATGGCCTTCAAGATGTTTTCTGCCATCAAAGAAGATAACTGCATTAGTTCATTTTCCAAAAAGCCAAAGGACTGGTTGGCAAGCTCCACTAATGAGATCTGGGACAGAGTTCCTGTACTCCCCTTAGAGCTGTCCCCCACACTTCTACCTTGCTCAGTTAACTCAGGACAAAGCAGAAGAGAGGGACCAGAGCCTAGAAATAGACCCATCCTCTGAGTTAGAGCAGATACTGGGATGAAAGCCCAGCCCTGACCAGCATGGCAGAGGGAGAAGATGGGAATGTGGAGGATTCATTCATGCATGCATTTATTCATTCAGATGCCCAGGGCTTACACCTGTCTACTAGACTCAATTAAATATCATTGGTGCTAACAAAAAACAATGATTATCATAGGTGTGGCAACAGGTATCTCTGTGGGGCTCAGAAGGGGCATGGAGAAAGATCTACAGTAGAGGAAGGAAGGTGGTCAGGGTGAAAGGTGAGTTGTCTAGAAAAGTGAATGAATTTTTGGAGGTAAATGGAGAGAGGAGGAAAGGACGTCACAGAGAAGAAATCATTTAACTTAAGGCCCTGGGGCATGAGTAGACTAACACAATGGGAGTAACTTGAACCTGTTTTATGTCTACTTCATCCGCTAAATTGTAAACTTTCATCATCCCAGTACCCTCAGTATCTCCCACCTGAAAAGAAAAATACCCAGTACATTTGATGAATGAATGCCTGCATAAATACTCACACTTACTTGTTCAGGAAATGCCACAAAATATCTGTGTGCAGTCTTTCTCTAATAATTGTTCCTTGATCTTGGTAACTATGTTCTTCTCTCTCAGAAGACTTGTCTCCTCCCTCTGGACTATAAACTGAGAGGCCTTCATCTCAATAGTCAACTACCCAGCTTCTGTCTCCACATTTTTTTTTTTACACATTCCTTTTATCCCAGTTCTTTCTTTGATCTTTATCTAGTGCTCAAAATCTAGAAGGGGGCACTTTCTAAAATCACATCTTTCTAAGATGACCTTAGCCCACGGTGCATTCAAAGTAGAGCCACAGTCAGTCATTGGTTTGGGTATTTAGTACCTAGACAGCATGACCATTGACTGAAATGGAATCAGCTGAGGGGGAAAATCATGTCTGTGCCCTGAGTGTATGTCCAAGGAAAGTCTATTTTCTCTTTGGGAGACCCAGTACTCAATACTTACGCTCATCGCCTTCTCCGAATTTTCTACAGTGGCCCCCTGATAACTGCCCTCCAATGTTTAAACGGTCTGAATAGTCATATTCAATGCCCACAAAACCTCCAAAGCATGTCTTGATATCTGTGATGGTAAGATCTGCAACAGGGAGACAGAGACACAAAATGCTGAGATGTTTTAAGACCGTGAATGTGGTTCATCTCCCACTCCTAATTCTCCCCCTTCATTTTTCCCTTCTTCTAATGGGAGATGAAGCACGAGAAACTATGGACTCCAGGAATCCAACTGAAGGGTTTTTTTGTTTTTGTTTTTGTTTTGTTTTGTTTTTGGTGGGGGTGGTGATGGGTGAGCCTGCTGATGGGTATTAAGGAGGGGATGGATTGCATGGGGCACTGGGTGTTACACGCAAACAATGAATTATGGAACATTATGTCAAACACTAGTGATGTACTGTGCAGTGACTAATGTAACACAATTAAAAAGAAATAAAATCTATTTTGATAACTCTGCCAAAAAACAAACAAACAAACAAACAAAAAAGACAGTGACTATGGAACAACTCCCTCACAGCAGTTATAGCTCGTTTTAATTTTGGAGTCCAACAGATCTAGGTTGAGATCCCAGTCCTTTAACCCAATTTCAATTTCAGTATTCTCTTGTATGAGGTTCAAACCCAAATAATTCTCGAAATGAGAAGGAACGTATACTGCACATACTGGTTCCTCAAAAGCGTTGGTTTCCTTTCCTTTGCACATTCTCCTTGAGGCTCCTTGAGGCAGGGATTCTGCCTCATCCATCTCCATATACTCCTCACACAGAACCTGGCCTGTGACTGGCACCATCTTCACTCTGCCATTTTGCATACAGTACCCCTTCCTTTCTCCCTTTTTTCCATTGTTCCAAGGTCTACTCAAGCTCTAGTTCAAATATGTTCTCCATGAAGCAGATTTGGATCAGAATACTTCCTTCTTTCCTCAGAGCTACCAATGTGTTTTGTCCAGACATGAACAATCATATTCGCACAATTCTTTTTTGCCCAGGTTCTCTTTGTACCCCGGAAAGGCCAGAGTGTTGTTATATGACAGGGTCTCCATGGGCAGTCTGCCTGCCTTCTGTTCCCATAATAACTGAGTCCCACATTAGCAGTCCCCATATTTGTCTATATCTGGGGGCCCTTGGAGGAACCTGAATCTTGTAGATGAGGAGCATAATTCTCAAAGCAGTAAAGTCATTTTGTCACAATCCCTCACTCTGTAAGTGAACAGAGCTGGGTTTCCAGCCCTTCACTGGGCTGGCAAGGTAAGGCTAGAAAAGTTAACTAGGGCAGGGTACTGACCATTGCTATAGAGTCCAGCTTTATCTGCAGCTCGGGTTTTCTGAAGGCTATGACTGGGGTTTGTATTTTTTGAAATATCATTAGTTTTTTTAATTTAAATTCAATTAGCGAACACATAGTACATCATTAGTTTCAGATGCAGTGTTCAACAATTCATCAGTTGCATACAACACCCAGTGCTCATCACATCACATGCTCTCCTTAATGCCCATCACCCAGTTACTGCATCTCCCACCCACCTCCCCTTCGGCAACTTCGTTTGTTTCCCATGTTTCAGAGTCTCCCATGGTTTGTCTCCCTCTGATTTCTTCCCATCTAGTTTTCCCTCCCTTCCCTTATGGTCTTTTGCACCATTTCTTATATTCTACACATGGGTGAAACCATATGATAATTGTCTTTCTCTGATTTACTTATTTTGCTCAGCATAATGCCCTCCAGTTTCATCCATGCCAATGTAAATGGTTAAGTATTCACCATTTCTGATGGATGAAAGATACTCCATGTATCTATATACCACATCTTCTTTACCCATTCATCTGTTGAAGAACATCTCGGCTTCTTCCACAGTATGTCTCTTGTGGACATTGTTCCTATGAATAGGTACCCCTTCGGAATCACTACATCTGTATCTTTGGGGTAAGAACCTAGTAGTGCAATTGTGGGTCATAGGGTACTCTATTTTTAATGTTTTGAGGAACCTCCATACTGTTTTCTGGAGTGGCTGCACCAGCTTACATTCCCACCAACAGTGTAAGAGGGTTCCCCTTTCTCCACATCTTCTCCAACACTTGTTGTTCCCTGTCTTGTTAATTTTTGCCATTCTGACTGGTGTGAGATACTTTAACTGCAGTTATACAATAATTATTACCAGCCCTGTATTATTATGGCAACCACAAGGGAAAAATAATTTTCGTTGATTATTCAATTGAGCTATGGATTAGATCTAATATTTTCAAAGAAGTATCAAGTAACCAAGTTTTACTAGTCTGTGTCCCTGTCAAACTACAAACACTGTGAGGTCAAAGATTTGTGCCTTATTCACTACTCTCTCGTCAGCATGGCAGCACAGTGTCTCCTGTGGAGGAGGTGCTCAGTAACCATTTTCAGAATAAGTGATTGATGAATGAAACAAGTGAGCGAATAAATATATACCAGGAGTCCTGTGGCACAGGCTCCTGACAGAAAAAAATTTCAGAAGTCAGGAATCCTGAATTCAAATTCCAGTCACTTGGATAAATAGATGAAGAGGTTATGGTGTGTGTGTGTGTGTGTGTACACAGATATATGTGTGTATGTGTGTGACTATTATGTGTATATGGTTATTACATATGATATATATATATATATATATGATTATTCAGTCTTTAAAAAAAAGAGATCCTGCCATTTACGAAAGCATGGATGAACCTGGAGGACATCATGCTGGCATGAAGTAAACCAGACACAAGAAGGAGAAAATGGCATGATCTCACTTATATGTAGCCTCTAAAAATGCCAAGTAAATATATGGGAGCAAAGAGTAGAAAGGCGGTTGCCAGGGGTGCAGAGGTGAGGGGGCGTGGGGGGTGATGCTGGTCAAACAGGACAAAGTTTCAGTTTTGTGAGATGAATAAGAAGAGACATTTGATGTGCAGCCTGATGAAGACAGTTTATCATATCATGGGGAATACTGAACGCTTGTAAAGAACGTAGATTCCCACAGACATCGGAAAAGGGAACTGTGTGAGAAGATACGTTAACTAGCTTCACTGTAGTCATCATTTCCCTTTGTATACGTATATCAATCATCCTGTTGTACACCTTCACTGTGGACCCATGTTCTGGTTTTAAAAAGCAGAACTAAACAAATCCCAGGCCCAGGCACGCTGTATGAGTTGAGAAAACTCCTGTGGTCACACTGGGCGGCAGTGTTCCTGTTTATGGAGAGAGGAGCTGCATTTGTCCATCTCCAGGCCCCTCTGAGCCGCCCCCCGCCGCCCCCACCCCTGCGCCTGCATCTCTGAATCACTCCTGAGCTGGGAGTGCCTGGGAGGCGGGATGCTGGGAGACCGCGAGCACCAACACTCAGCACTGAGCCCAGGGCTTCTCCTGCCACTTCTGTTTGAGTACTTTTAATCGTTAATGCATTACTAATTGAGGAAGATTTAGCATATTTAATTGTTTTGATTAAAAAATGCTTTGCCGGTGATAAACAAAAGTGGGGAAGAGCATTCACAGGCAGAAGCCAGTGGGATTACAAGGGGAACGGTGGTGGAGGGCTGCCGGCTTACGGTGACAGGGCAGGCTGATTACAGGGGTGAGGGGTAGCTGGAGGGCACCTCCAGGGCCCTTAGGCTCACACGGGTCTGCCACAGCCTGTCGATGTGAGCAGGACCACTTGAGTGCGAAGATTTTCCTTCCAAGAACACCAAAGTTGGGTACCAGCCAGCAAGGGAAGGTCTGCGACTTCAGAATCCTCAGATGTGAGAGAGCTGAGTGCATCCTTGGACACCCAGCCCACCCTTCTCATTTTCAGATGAGATGCCTTGGGTTCATATAGGTGAATTATCTTACCTAAGGTCACATGGCTAAGAAACGGTGGAGCTGAGATTCAAACTCAAGTCCATCTTGCTTAGAAGCCTGTGATATTTTCATTAATGCCAGCTATCACATCCAACTAAAGAATTCTGCTCTCAGAAAAATTTAGTGAACGCTGACTGGGTACCATCCCCATCACATTGTGTTAGGCAGTGCAGACACTCTGAACTAAATAGGAATATGATGAAAATCTGAATAAGCAAAGAAAGTCTTGTCCTTGAGAAGCTACCAGGGTTGGGGTACATACTAAACAAAAACTAAGGTGCAACCCAAGAGTGGCATTTTTCTATATAGGAGGGTTAGGGGAGGGTCTCGCATCAGAAGCTATGCGGGGTGGGGTGGGATGCAGATCAGAGCTGTCTGCAAGGACCTATGGGAAACCAAGGCCAGTGAGCTTGGTGGGGGGTGGGCATAGGAGGTCAAATGCCGTGCCAAGATCCAGGACTTGAAACTAGTACTGAAAGCCAAGACACAGAACCATACACGTCTTGCTTCATCCATCTAGTAAAAAGCAGAGGAGGGAGAGGGGAGAGGGAACAGAGAAAGGTCCGGAGCAATTGTGTGGCACTTGCCCAGATGGGTGTGTGGCCTGAGTGGTGGAGTGACTATACCAGCTGACCTTTGAACAACACCGGGGTTCAAGACACTGACCCGCCACACCGCTGAAAATCTAAGTATAACTTTTCACTCCCCCAAAACTTAACGACTCATAGCCTACTATTGACAGGAGGCCTTACATTTAACATAAACAGTGGATTAACACACATTTTGTATATTATGTGCATTCTATACTATGTTCTGAGAGTAAAGTAAGCTAGAAAAACTGGCATTATGAAAATCATAAGAGAAAATACATTTACAGTACTGTACTGTATTTATTGGAAAAAATCCACATATAAGTGGGCCTACATGGTTCAAATCCATGTTCATAAGTCACGTGCATTTGTAGAACCAAACAATGATCAGCCATGGCTCCACCCCACCCCATCAAGGCTGGGTTCCTTCGATGTCAGCTTGGACCATGTCATACCGGCATTTGTGTCAGGGTCTTGAACTCAGTGAGCTCTAGAGTTGAGGTTCCCAAACCCAGCTACACAGTGAGATCATCTGTAGCGCTTATAAAAAATACAGGTTCCTGTGCCCCACCTCTATGAGTCCTAATGCTCTATTTCTGAGTCATCAGCAGTCTTTATTTAAACAGATGACCCAGATGATTCCTCGCCAGCGTATCTGGGACAGATATTGAGTAGCATGGTGCTACAGAGAGCTCTGGTGGCCTGTCCTAGAGCACCGGCCTCAGCCCTGTCTCAGTCAATGCCTTTGTCAATGCCTTGGATATGGACTCGGCAGGCAGGCTCATCTTCTCCACCCATAAGAGATAACTAGGAAAAGCCAAGGATCATTCAAGTAAAGAATCAGGGTCGAAAAAGCCCTCAAAAGGTTTGGAAGGATAGACACACCAAGAATAGCAAAATGAGGCTCAGTTGGGAAAGCTATAACTTCCTTCCCTAGGGAGAAAATACCATGCGTGAACACAATAGGGAATGGGCACAGCTTAGAAAGCAAGAGAAAAGGCTGTAGAGTTTTGGATAGCTTCCAGCTCAGGAAGACAATGAAACCAGGTAAAAAACCAGGGGAAAATTATAATCAATAAAGGAGGGGATAATCTGCGTGCGCGCGCGCATGTGTGTGTGTAGCTTAGAGAAACCCAGAATCTGATACAAAGTTCTAGAGTCCACATTTTTAGAAGGAAATAAGGAAAGACGACTTTCACTCAACATTGTTTAGACTTAAAAAAGAAGGAAATCCGGCCATATGCAACAACATACGTGAATGTTGAGGACATTGTGTTAAAAGAAATAAATAAGGAAGGACAAACATGCATGATTCCACTTATAGGAGGTATATAAAATAGTCCAACAGAGTATAGAATGGTGATTGGCGGGAGGTGGGAGAAGGGAAATGAATTGCTAATCAATGGGCATAAGGTCTCAATTATGTAAGTTCTAGAGATATGCTGTCCAACATTGTCTCTATAGTTAAGAAGACTATATTGTACACTTATAAATTTGTGAAAAGAGTAGATGTCATGTTAAGTGTTCTTTTCAAAAAAATTATTTATTTGTTTGAGGGAGAGAAAATGCATGTGCAAATGGGGAGGGGACGGAGGGAGACAGAGAGAATCTCAAGCAGATGCCCACCAAGCACAAAGCCTTAAGGGGCCTCGATCTCAGGACCCTGAGATCACAACCTGAGTTGAAACGAAGACTTGGATGCTTAACCAGCTGTGCCACCCAGGCGGCCCTCATGTTAAGTGTTCTTATCATAGAAAGACTACAGAATGAAAAAAGCAAGTAGGGAATGATTGGGGAAGAGTAGCATGAGGGTGAAGAATTCAAAGCCATATCCTTTGGGAATGTTTGAGGGGATGGGGATGTTCACCTGAACAAGAGAGGAAAGTTCTCTCTCTAAGAGAGATCTGTGGAACTAGATTCAGCTCTCCAGAGGATTGTCTTGAGGAAGAGGAGTTAGGCTTACTTGTGTGGTTGCAAGGAAAGAACTAGGACCCAGAGGGCAGCAACTACAGGAAGACAGATTTAAGCTCAGCATAAAATAAATCTTCATTATGGTCACAGGCCAAGGAAATCTGAATTGTATCATAGAGGCTGTGAGCTCCCCATCCTAGGAGGGTACCAAGGAGAGACTATTTGCTTGAATGGGGCATAGTGAAAGAGTTTGAAGAGTTGACCTGTGGTCTCTTAAGGTTTCTTCTAAATCCATGGTTCTGAAACTTTAAGAACACACCAGAACACCTGGAGAACATTTGAAACAAGCATGATAAGGACTTAATGATGTGTGCCAGGCATCTGGGAAATAAGGATGAAAGAGCATTTGCTCTTCGTGAACTCACAGGCAAGTGTGAAGAAGTGGAAGAGAACAAATACTGCCCTGTGTGAGGAGAGGTGTGAAAGAGGCCAGCATAGTCAGAGGAGCCTTCCTTGGAGGTCAGATGAAGGCTATCAGAGGCAAGTCTGAAAGGATGAGTAGGGATTAGCCAGATAAAGAGGACAGAAAGGAAGCAGAGGGAGACCATGTGGAGGTCTTGTGTCTCTAGCAACAAGATTCTGCTCAGAAAGGCCAACCTGACCTAAACTCAGGAGTACAAAAGAGGGAGAGGGCAATCAGTGGGGCAAGTACTGGGAGCCTGTGGGTTCCTTTCCACTCTAGTCTGAACCTGAGAAGAACTGTTGGGATGTCCGACTGTCGGGCCAGGAACCCAGAGGACAGGTCTCTGGCCACCGTGTCTACTGCTCCTTTCCACCGGGTCTTGGCAGTGCTATGGGTCTGAGAGCTATTCTCGCCCTTCTTTGGAGAGGCTCCATCAGTGTGGCTCAGAGGCAGAACGAGGAAGCTTGACTTCTGAGGTGCCAGAAGGCCATACATCTGTCACTCCTCAGATGAAAAGTATCAGGTGGAAAACAGCAGGTGTAATACATTATTTATCTCTTTGCAACAAACAAATGTCATTCAGGTTGCTGTGATCTATTTGCTTTGTTGCTTTGTTACATTGGTTACCTCCAAAGACAGCTTCAGAAGGAAAGGGAAAGACTCATATAGCCTATTTTATTCCATAACCTTGGAAAAGATGACTGTTGAGCTTGGAAATGTAGGCTAACTTCACCTGCTCCCTCTAGGCTGCTGTTTGTCCATTAAAACTCACACTTCTTCCCAACTGCCCAAGAACAACAGTGTAAGTACCTCTGTGCCTTTCATATGCTGTTTCCTCTCCCACTTAGTTCTAGAAAGACTTCCTTCTCTCCCAAGGGCCCAAGTCTGTGTCCCCAGAGAATCCTTGTGTGTCCCCCACAGTATCCCTCTGCTCCCCTCCAGCATAGTATTTAGCAGACCTTAGCAATTGTCAGTTTCTTGTCTGTTCTTCCAATTAGCCTACAAACTTATAAAATTGCCTCTTGGGTTTACAGGTCTTGGCACAGAGCCTGGCATGTGACAAGCCCCTAGGAGTGCTCAGGGATGGGCTGATTCCCAATCTAGACAATGCCTCTGAAATGTTTCAGTAGTCATAGATCTATCTCCTTTTTGGCTAAAGATATAAATCACATCTTTGTAATATCTCACACTTGATTAGGAGATGATATTTTGTAAAGCATTTTCATCTGTATTATCTCATTGGAGGCTCACAACAGTCTTAGGGAGCCAGGAGGATTTCTCTATTTAAGAAAAAGCCGTAATTATGGTGGTTAAGAATCTGAACTCTGGACTCAGGGTTTTACATTCACTAGTAGTACTGGATGAGTTACCTGAACCTGCTTGGGCCTTATTTTCCCCATTTGTAAAATGGGAGCGATAGTTTCCCGACATGGGTCCCAGAAAACAGTATTGGACACAATTAAGTGTTCAATGAATCTTCACTATTATTGTGAAGCTGCTTGCCCCAAATGCCATAACAAACAGGCCCAAGAGTCAGGGTCGATGTACCGTGTGTTACACCCAAAGATAGTACCTGCTTTAAGGCATCACAGCAGTGTTAACTGTGCACAGAAATGCTGCTCATGTGGCACAGGAACAGTGCCCCCCGCCCAGCCCTGGGTTCCATGATCACCTCATTGTACAAGGCTGCTCAGAGAAAGGAATCCATGCTCCCAATGGGCAATGTTGGGACTGTAGTCTCGTGTTTCCCTCCTGATTACTAACAGGTATCTTCAGAGACTCTGGCCCTTCTGGACGATTTTGGCCATACATATCTATTGAAATGGCTGGCTAATGGAGCCATGACAAGAGTCAGTAGAGCAGAGATTCTCAGTCTCTCTGGGACAGAGACTGCCTAAGCCAAATTCACTTCTGCACACTTACTATCTGGGCAAATTGTCTAACCTCTGCATTCTACAGGATTCTCATCCATAAGGTGGAAGCTTTTGTTGTACCTACCTCATAGGGTTGTTTGTGGTGGTTAAGTGAGTTAAGCTGTAGTGTGTACAATGCTTGGTGTGGTGCCTGGCTCAGAACCAGCAGTAATGGTCAAGCATTACTGTTATGACTACTGCCCTGTATGCAACAGTATCCATAGACTGGGCTACTGGTCCCTGATGCTGAGCCTGGAAAATCACGGAACAGTGGAGCCTTAGGAGTTTGTCAAAACAGATATTTTTTTAAAAGTTTACTTATTTATCTGACAGCAAGAGAGAAAGCACACATATGGGGGGAGGAGCAGAGGGAGAGGGAGAGGAAGGATCCCCACCGGGCAGGGAGCCAGATACAGGGCTCAATCCCAGGACCCTGAGATCATGATCTGAGCTGAAGGCAGACACTTAACTGACTGAGACATCCAGGCATCCCAAAAATCAGATTTTCTTAATCCACATTTCTGGAGTATGCCATGAATAAGTGAAGATTGAGAAAACACCCACATTTGGTAAGTACCTATTATGTGCTCGGTAAATCTTTCCCATGTGCTATCCCGTTTCGAATTCACACTTTTCTCCATAACAGGTACAATTTTTCCCATTTTTGAGATGACTAAACAGAGCCTTAAACAGTTGAAGTCACTTGCCCCAAATGATAAACTAAGTAAATAGAACAGGGATTGAACCAAAGTCTATGTCCAAAGCCCATCTCCTCCATGCCACATTATGTCACCTATGGGAGAGAGACCAAGTGTGGCTCTGGGGGTAATTTTGACATGATCACACCTTTTTCTCCTTTAAGGCTGGGGCTGTTTCAGTGACAGAGGTGGAAATTCAAAATCAGGGCAAGATCAGGAGAATGGTGTCGAGAGTGTCTCAGTTCCATGTGTATGTAAATGACTTAGGGGGGATGGGGACAAAGCCAAGACATCAGGAGTCTGTCAGTCAATCAATACCATCCATCACTATGAAGTCTGGTTGTCATGGTAACTGCGGATAAAGCCTGGAGCCTGTTAGAATCTAGTGCCTGTCTGTTCAGGGTGACTGGTTGGTTAGCAGGCACAGCAAAAGACCCTCTGGGCCAGGCCAGATGGCTTACCCATAAATATAAGATCGTTCACAATCAGATTCTGGCCCAGCTTACCCTTTGCCCTGTCCAGTCCAGCCCGAGTCTTTAGAAATCTACCCCGACTGTGCAGAGTGCCGGAAAGCTCCAGAGAGGACCCAGCATAAATGGCTTGGATTCTCAGCCTCTCTTGCTAGAAGGACACTGAGCCTTTGCTGTGGACCAGCCTCCGCCTATGTGCAAGACTCTGGGAACACCTCGTTAACAAGATGCATGATGGAAACAGGCAGCTGCAAAGTGTGGTTTATCTAACTGAATCCCAAGTGCACTGAAGTACCTAAGAAGCCTCCCAACCCAAAACTATAGAGACAGAAAATCTGCCTGGAAGGGTCCTATCTAAGCAGAGACCAAGGATGGATAAGCCCTGGTCAGGTGGAGAAAAAAGGGTATGGGGAGGGGAGCAGAAATCCAGGTAGAATAAACAGCACATTCATTCTTAGAAAGCCCCAGGGAGGAGGAGGTGCGATTAAGTGGAGGGTCCACAAAAGCATAGTACAGCACAGCCCAGTGCTGAGTAATGGGGCTAGAGGGCTGGGCAGGGTCAGAGCATGCTCCCTTGAATACTGACCATCATATCCAGGGCCAGGAACCCTCCTGTTCTCAACAGTCACCTCCGCTTGCCTCCAGCAACTTGCCATGCCGGAAACTGCGTTCTCTTTGTGGCTCTCTGGAGCCCAACACTGACTCCATTTCCAGGTTACTGATATTGTCACTCTTCCTGCTCTAACTCAGCCACAGGATTGCTCTCATTGACACACTGGCCTCAGGGGCAAGTCCTCCACAACAGAGTGCGACCTTTGGGTGAATCTGGACACTTGTCTCCTACCGTTCACCCTCACCCATTTGCTGCTTCATTCACGCTCCTGAGACACTCCGCCCAGAAAGCCCTAGCTCCCTTCTCTGTTAGGCAAGCTCCTACTCCTAAATTTTGGAAGTTCAGGTTTGAATGTCTTTGGAGTCTAGAAAAAGGGAGGACAGGAAAGGGAGGGTTGCTTTCTCCCTTGTGCTTCTACTGTATTTATTTTCATTTGAGCATTTTCACATTGTATTTTTTTGAGTCCCCAACTAACTGTACATTTCTCCAGGGCATGGAACTGTGTCCTTTATCTCTTGATCATGTGTTCTCGTTGACTGGATGCGTGGTTGGAGGGATGGATGGATGGATGGGTGGGTGGAGATTAGATTAGGAGAAGGGTTCTCCTCAGAGATTAAGTATTTCCTACCTTTTATTTTGGATAAGAAGGAAAAATGTTGTTTTCTACTCAGTACCTTTCTGAAAGGGAATTATAAGCAAGAAACAGCAATAATATATAAATGTGGAAAACATGAGAATCTGAGGGACTTGAATTACACATTCATCCTACCCCAGTGACTATGCGTACACAACTTAATCACCTGGGCTGTGTTGTCTCATTCTCTTACAGGAATAAAACATGCACAGCCCACATTCCCTTGTTCCCCATCTGCTGCCACTGACAGACATCACTAATTGATCACAGCCCTGTTGGGATGAGTGCCTGTCCTGGGTCATATTCCTGTTAGCATCTGCTATTGAAGCCAGCTGCCATTACTGGCTTAGACCATTTTTCTGTCCATCAAGGCTCTGAGGTTCACCTCTTTGAGTGCCGTACATGCCAGCACACTGTGCTTGTTCCTGGCCCCATGAATGTACCTAAGCTTCAGAACACACAACCACAAGCTGGGCAGGGGAACCCTTCACAATTCTGCCAGTAACAGTTCCTGATCAGCAGGTCAAAGTGATCCCAAACTGCATTTAGGAAAGAGTATTGAGTATAATCCTCTTCTAGTAATTTTTAAAACCTGATTTAAATAATCTCAAAGCATCACAACCTGTTTATTGTTTCAAAAAAAAAGAAGTGGAAAAAATAAAAAAGCAAATGAAATAAAATATCCAGATGGACCCCAAGAAGCATGGAGCTGGAGTTAGAAGTCCTTGTGTTGGACCTCACCCTGCTCCTAGACAATGGTTTCACCTTGGACATGACATCATACCTTTCACTGCCTGGTTTTCTTTGTTTGTAAAATGGGGACAGCCATAAGACAGCTCAAAGCATTGCCAAGAGGCACGAGTGAGAGGATATTCATGGCAGCACTCGGTGCTGCCTGCCACAGAGCTCAGTTAGAACTCCCATCTCTCATTGCCATTTGGATAAACTGTCTCAATAGATGAGACTTTCCAGGCCTGTCTTGGCAATGATTACTTACATCTCCCTCTAACTTTCTACCTTGTCTGCCTTCCTGTGATGGTTACTTTTATGGGTTGATTTCACCAGGCCATGGTTGTGTCCAGATATTGAGTTAAACATTATTCTGGGTGTTTCTGGGAAGGTGTTTTTGAATGAGATCAACGTTTACCTAGTAGACTGAGTAAAGCAGATTGTTCTCCCTAATATGGGCGGGCCTCACCCAATCAGTAGACATGCCAAATAGAACAAAAAGGCTGACCGTCTCCTGAGTAAGAAAGAACTCTTGCTATCTGACTGCCTTCAAGGTGGGACTTCAGCTTTTTTCTTGCCTTTGACTCATACTGAAACATCAGCTCCTCCTGGGTCTCAAGCCTACTAACCTTTGGAGGAAATAAACTGTCAACTCTCCTGGGTCTCCAGCTTGCCACTTGCAGATCTGGAGACTTGTCAGACTCCATAATTGTGTGAGCCAATTCCTTAGAATAAATTTCTATCTCATATTGTTCTCTGAAACCAGTTAGTTAGAACTTCAACTAATAAACCTCCTAATGACTTCCTTATGGTTACTTGTGATTTTTCCTTTATTTAAAGTAATGAAGTATGTATCTATAGTCAGTGGAACATACTAGCTGGTATTTTTAATGCTTTCTTTACTACCCTGAAAACTAAGCAATACTCGTTACTCCATGATTCAGCCCACATACATCCAGATAAAACAAGTTTCAATACTTCATCGTACTTTGAAGCACTCGGATATTTCCCAACCTGTTTTACTCTGTTTTGTTTTGTTAAATGCTCATCGTGACCCACTAACTTTCTTTTACAATCTACTACTGGGCTATGACCTGAAGTTTGAAAAATCCTAGGAGAAACATCTCTGAGACATTAGAGCATATTGGTTAATATCACAGGTCCCTGGGTTTGACCCCTGGCTCCACCAGTGAATAGCACCATGACCTTGAACAAGTTATTTAACATCACAGAGCTTCAGTACTTAATTTGTAAATTGGGGATTATAGGATCTTCTTCCAGGTCTTTCCTGAGGATTAAATGAGACAGTATGCTTAAAGTGTTTAACTCAGGGTCTGCCACACAGTAAAATGCTCAGTAAATGCTGACTGTCTTGTCACCTCTGCTAGAGCCTGAGCCTCACGTATATGGTATCAGAATGAATGATAGAATGTGTGAGAAAACATGGGGGCGGGGGGAATAAGCATTTAGACAATATACAACTCTATGCCAGAAAATGTTGATTCAATACTGACTGAATCCTGTTGATTGATTTACTTAGGCTTTTTGGATCTCAGCTTTCTCTCCATAAAATTGGGGAAAATACTAATACACTTCCTCATAAGGTATTATGAAGATTATCTGGAATATTAGATGGGAATATTTTACCAATATCAGGAGTTATTATATATAAATATATTTTATTAAAACCAAATATTTCAGGGGCACCTGGGTGGCTCAGTGGGTTAAGCCTCTGCCTTCAGCTCAGGTCATGATCTCAGGGTCCTGGGATCGAACCCCACATCGGGCTCCCTCCTTAGCAGGGAGACTGCTTCCCCCTCTCTCTCTGCCTGCTGCTCTGCCTGCTTGTAACCTCTCTCTCTGCATCAAATAAATAAAATCTTTAAAAAAAAAAACAAATATTTCAGTTAGCTCTAAGTACAATAAAGTTTAAAAATTAACTCATTTTAGGTGGCAACCAATTTGGTTGTCTACACAGTAAATCATTTCTGACTATAATTGGACGATTATGACAAAGAGAAGCACTGTTACCTTCTATACACCCTTGATGAGAGCAACCATGTGGTATCTAGACAGCGCTTACCATGTTTGTGTGCTTAATAAATGTTAATGAAAAACTGAAGGAATGAGTAAGTAAAGGAAGGGAGGAGGCAGGGAGGGGAGCATGTGGAATTATAACTGACATCAACTTCAATGCTCACTTTGGCATCACATGTACTAGAATTGACATGAACTTCAGTGAGCTTTAATTGTGTTTCTGTGGCTTTTTCTACCCTGTGAGTTAGGTGGTAGACCAGCTAGCTGGTCCAGGGCCCCTGGCTGGAAGGGGATGATCAGTGGCAGGAAGAATGTACTGTGCTCTTGCTAGAAGGGTCTTTCCCAGGGTCACTGTTATCTGGCTTCCATCAAAGGGAGGAATGATGGAACACAGGCACTCATTTGGGCCGAGTTGTTAACACTTTGAAAGATAGTGATGAGAATTCAAAGTGACCTTGATGAATGGAAGAAGCAGTCCCTCCAAAACAGGATGAAGTACCAGGGACATAAATGAATGACCTTGATCCAAAAAATGGGCAGGTGGGGGAGAAGGCATGATTGCTGAGGCTCCAAATCTACAGCAAAAACATTGGCCACTGCAGGCTGGACACAATGATAATGATTTCCTTTCTATTTGAACAGTGTTTCAGAGCTGACCAGTTGCAGGGCCTATGAGACAGGCGATCTTATCCTCACTTTACAAATGAGAGGGCAGTTAACATTATAGGGTTAATAACTGAAAAGCTGGGAACAACATAAAGCATGCGGTAATAAAACCACCACAGTACAACAACTACTGGTAATGTCTTTTAACTCTTCCTATATGCCAAGTGCTGGGCCACATGCTCACATAAATAGTTTCATTTCATATTCACAAGAATCCTATAAAGTAGGTACTATCACTGTCTCATCTAAAAGAACAGAAAACTAAGGCACAAGGAGGATAATGAATTTGTCTGAAGGTCACTTGGCTAATAAATGGTGGAGATGAGATTTGAATCCAGGTAAAGGTTCTGAAACAGAAACTTTTCCAACAATTGATATTTATTGGGTGCTTTTTACAGGCTGAGCACCGTATTAAATATTTTCTGTGCATATGTCCATGCATTTTTCATAACTATTCTGTGAGATAAATGCCATGAATTCTTCCAGCTTAACAGGGTAAGAAACTGAGACTTAAAATGATTAGATAACCTGCCCATGATCACATAGCTAGTAAGTGACACAGCCCATGTGTTCAACCACAGTGCTATGCTACTATTATCCTGCATTTGAGGGGAGATGAATATCTAAATACTTACATGGAAGATGCAGTTAGAATTTCGCTTCGAAATTCCTTCCTTCGAAATAACCTTGATTATCATTCTTATTGGGTCCTGAAAAACTGAGGTTTAGAGAAGTTGTGTATCCTGATCAAGGTCATGTAGCTACTAACCAGTGGAACCAAGATGTGTACCCAGATGTGTCTGACTCCCAAGTTTAGGTTCCTTGTTACCATGACACTAGCATGTGCTTTCCTTCTGTAGTCCTTGATCACATGACTTTACAACTTGCTGACCCCACCTGGAATCTGTAATAGTAACTACTTGGTCACATAGTAACTCCTTGATCACATGACTTTACAACTAACTGACCTCAACTGGAATCTATAATAGTAACTACTGTTTGGACGGTGTTTTACTTATCACAGTGCTTTTAAAAAATATTACCTAGGGTAATTCTTCTAACAGCCTTTAGAGTAGTTTATTGTCCCATATTAGTGATGGGAAAACTGAGACTCTGAGACATAAAGTAATAGCTTTCAGATGGCAGTGCCTACATGAAAAGCAAAGTTATCTCAGTTGGAAAAAATATTTTTACTTCCATACTGTCTGCTTTCATAGGTCCAGACAGTGCTGCTGGTTTCCTTCATAGGCAAAACATCAGCAGAAGTCATTTTCCTTAAGGTCTTTGCAGAGTCTTGCAATATGGTCAAAATCCATATAATCATGAACCTTAGAGTCTTGAGGACCATTCATTTACTGTCTATTGCATGCATGGTTTCCATTACAGCATCCCTGATAAAAGTTTCCAATCAGATTTACTTAAGATTCTTTGATGTTGATAAAACACTGTATTTCCTGTTACATTTTGAGAGACAAAGGGCACAGAAGCTGAAACAGATGTGTTAGGACCTATCTACATTAACCACAAAAAAGGAGTCCAGAGCGGACCACTACCTTGTTTGTTCCAAAGGCGTTTATGGAATATCCGCTAATCTCTAATACTTTTCTCATTTTATGTGTCAACATGGATAGAGGGAACTGACAGAGAAAATATGGCATAACCCAGTGAGCAATGACATGGGGCTGGAAAGGAAGACCCAGAGCGTAGATACCGAGGAGGTGACTAAGGAGATGTGTGAAGAGAGAGGAAGTCAGAATTATTCCCAGATTGTGAGTCTGGAAAAAGGCAGCTTGGATAAGAGGCGAGAAGCCTGGACTATAACTCAAAATAGCTCCTTTATTTTTCACTTACTAATGATAGAACTTTTCAGCCTCATTTCCTTCATCTGTGGAAGTAAGGAAGCCTCTTCTTGCACAGATCTTTGGAAGATTAAGAAGATACACAAACAGCCAAAGGCATGAAAAGATGCTCAACATCAGCCATCATCAGGGAAATGCAAATCAAAACCACCGTGAGAAATCACTTCGCACCTGTTAGGCCATCTATTATCAAAAAGATAAGTGATCACAAATGTGGGTGAGGATGTGGAATAAAGGGAACCCTGTGTACTGTTGGTGGGAATGTCAACTCATACAGCCACCATGGAAAATAGAACGGAGGCGCCTCAAGAAATTAAAATAGACAATCCATTGATTCGACTTTTGCGAACACATGCGAAGGAAATGAAATCATTATCTAGAAAAGATATCTGTACTCCCATGTCCATAGAAGCATTATTCAGACTAGCCAAAATATGGAAACAATGTAAGTCAACAGATGAATGGATAGAGAAAATGTGGTGCAGATATACAATGGAATATTACCCAGCTTTTAAAAAGGAGATGCTGTTCTTTGTGATGACATAGATGGACCTGGAAGACGTTATGGTAAGTTAAATAAGGCAGACATAGACATACAAATACTGAATAGAGGAGCAAAAAAAAAAATCAGCTTCATAGAAACCAAGAGCAGAAAAGTGATTACCAGAGCTGAGGGTAGGAGAAATAAGAAGAAGTTGTTGAAAGGGTACAGACTTTTAATTATAAGATGACCAAGTTCTGATGTATAACATGGTGACTGTGGTTGATAACACTGTATCATATCATTGAAACTTGCTAAGAGAATAAAACTTAAGAGTTCTCATCAAAAAAAGGTAAATATGCAAAAATGATATGGGGTTTCCTCAAAAAACAGAGTTACCACATGATCCAGCAATTCCACAACTCAGTATCTATACAAAGAGAATGGAAATACTAATTAAAAAAGATAGAGGCACCCTTATGTCTTTCTGATAACAGCCATTCTGACAGCTATAAGGTGATATGTCATTGTGGTTTTGACTTGCATTTCCCTAATAATTAGTGATGGCAAACATCTTTTCATGTGCTTGTTGGTCATCTGTATGTCTTCTCTAGAAAAACGTCTTCAGATTTTCTGCCCACTTTTTAATTGACTTGTTTATCTCCTTGTTCTTAAGTGGTATCAGTACTTTATATAACTTGGGTATGAACCCCTTATCAGATATATTTTGCAAATATTTTCTCCCATTTAGTAGGTTACCTTTTCATTTTGTCAATGTTTCTTCACCGTGCTGAAGCTTTTTAGTTTGGCCTAGTCCCAGTTGTTCATTTTTGCATTTGTTTACCTTGCCTTTGGAATTAGAGCCCCCCCAAATTGCCAAGGCCAATTGTTTCCTGCCTATATTTTCTTCTAGGTGTCTTACGGTTCAGGTCTTACATTCAAGTCTTTAAACCATTTGTGCTAATTTTTGTATATAGTGTAAAACAGTGGTCCAGTTTTTCCCACACTATTTATTTTTTTTAAAGATTTTATTTATTTGACAGACAAAGATCACATGTAGGCAGAGAGGCAGGCAGAGAAGAGGGGGAAGCAGGCTCTCTGCTCAGTAGAGAGCCCGATATGGGGCTCAATCGCAGGACCTGAGATCATGACCTGAGCTGAAGGCAGAGGCTTTAACCCACTGAGCCACCCAAGTTCCCCCCACACTGTTTATTAAAGAGAATTTTCTTTCTCCATTGGATATTCTTGCCTCCTCTGTCATAAATTAATTGTCCATATATGCGTGGGTTCATTTCTAGGCTCTATTCTGTTCTGTTGATCAGTGTATCTGTTTTTATGTCAATACTATGCTGTTCTGATTACTTTATCTTTGTAGTATAGCTTGAAACTAGGGAGTGCTATGCCCCCAGCTTTGTTCTTCTTTCCCAAGAATGTTTTGATTATTTGGGGTCTTCTGTGGTTCTACACAATATTTAGAATCATTTGTTCTAGTTCTCTGAAAAAAATGTCATTAGAATTTTGATAGGGATTGCATTGTACCTAGATTGCTTCAGGTAGTATGGACATTTTAACAATATTCTTTGAAATCCGTGAGCACAGAATATCTTTCTATTTATTTGTATCTTCTTCAATTTCTTTCATCAGTGTCCTGCCATTTCAGAGACTTTTACAAGACCTATACACTAAAAACTATAAGGCATCCTTTTATTTTTGATGCATGGTTTCACTCTGCCTTTGAGGGAGAAGCATTTTATCTAAAGGATACATTAGAAGGAAACAGCCTTGTAAATCCTCTGGGATGAACCCAGAGAGGATCTGAGGCAAATCCAAGGACAAAAGATTCCTCCAGAGCTAACCAGCCAGTGTGTTCACTTAAATCGCTCCATACCAAGCTCATCTCTTTGAGGACATGCATGTACACCACACGGTGTGTTTCTTAGAGACAAACACTTTAGAGAATATAAATATTATTATTTGATATGGATCAAAGATACACAGAAAAAGACAGTAACAAAGAGGACAGACAGAGAGAGAAATAAAATCACCTGAAGGGAAAAGAGAGACAGAGGATGACGGAAACAAAGAAGAAACTAGACAAATATGAAACATGGAGAGAAGGGTGTTCATGATTCTATTTGTCAGAGGGAAAGAAGGTAGATATTTTTATTCTTTGTAGGTTAATATGTAAATGGAATTCTGATTTATTAGCGGTCTCCAGCAGATGAGGTGATGATTAGCACATTTCCATATTTATAGAAAAGCAACACTAACTTTCCGGATTTATAGAAAATCAGCTCTTCACAAATAGCAAATTGTGCTATTATCGACATATGGTTTTCTATAAACAGAGCTGAGGTAATTATCCTTGGGACAATTTGTTGGTGGGCTCCTTTTGAATATTAACCACATTGGAAGCCCATCTCTGCCTCACAGATTTTAAAGAGGAGGGGCCATGAGAAACCCCAGACAATTAATTAGTAATCCAACACCAAAGACAGAGCCCAAATGAAAGGCTCTATCCAGGACCACATGGTGGAAAGACCATAGGTCCAGGGTTCTGACGCCAGCTTCCTGCAGCCCTGGGCAAAGTAATTAACCTCCCTGAGGAGCCCCAGCATTTATGGGCTAAAACTGGGATAATACCGACCTCCAAGTGTTGTCAAGAAAACGAAATGAGAATGTACACAACAGCACTGGAACCTAGTAGGTCCTCAACAAATGTGTACTGTGCTTCCTTCCTTACATTCTTGAATGATTCTTTAAAAAGTTGATAAAACTCCTTTTTTATATTGACCTATCATCCATGGTTTTGTGTCATGACTCCATATGGGTATAGCTGGAAAAGATTCCTTGAAGCAATAACTTATATTCACTACCTGTAAGCCTTTAGGATATTCTCTAGTTCTTCTTTGTTGTTGTTGGGTAAAATGTTGTTAGTGATCCATACGTTGATTTTAAGACCTTCTGTTAGGAAGGAGGTAGTCTGCTGCCAGAGGGTGGGGACCATGTTTGAATTTGCTCACCCTCGTATCTCTAACGCAAATACATAATAGAGACTCAAGAGATACTTGAATTATAAAGAAATGGATACATGGATAGATGGATGAATTAACAAATGATCCCACCAGGAATCTAAATGAATGCCCCTTCTCAAACTCCATGTCTTTTTTTATACACTCACTACACACTTAATGTTGTGCTGAGAGTTAAAGAGATAAATAAGTGTCAGACTTAATCCTTACTTTCAAAGATCTTGCTATCTAGATGAGAAAAATATTATAATTTGGAAAATTTTCTTTTGAAGATTAAAGAGTGTGGAATTTATGTGAATGTGCTAAAGGAAAGAAGTGGACAGCCTGGGCCTGTGCAGTCAGGGACTCTTCTTGAAACTGGGAATTTGCTTTGAAATAGGTATCGCTGCAATTGCACTCCTGGTTATTTACCCCAAAGACACAGATGTCGTGAAAAGAAGGGCCATCTGTACCCCAATGTTTATAGCAGCAATGGCCACGGTCGCCAAACTATGGAAAGAACCAAGATGCCCTTCAACGGATGAATGGATAAGGAAGATGTGGTCCATATACACTATGGAGTATTATGCCTCCATCAGAAAGGATGAAATAGGTATCGATTTCTCAGCCTTCTACTCACTCATTGACGAGGTCAGTCATTCTCAAACCGTAGTGAGCGCCAAAATCACCGGGAGGGCTTGTTAAAATATAGAGCCCTGCCTGGGTCCTCCACCCGTTTCTGATTTAGTAGATTTTGGATGGGGTCCTGAGAATTTACATTCCTAACAGGTTCCCTGATCCTGATGCTGCAGTTAAAATCCACACTTTAAGAATCACCTTTCTAGCCATTTGGCATAAGACCATGAAAGCTCCTGATGCCATGCTAGGGAGTTTAACCATTCAGCATTTTAGGCAAATAAGGGATATCATTGTATCCATAAAGTAGAAAGATCCTTCTGGGAGCAGTTTTGAGAGTGGATTGCAGAGGTGGGCCCTCCCCTAGATTTAAGAGCCAAAGCAGCGGGAAGTGATAGGTAGGAACCCAGCTGAGCCCTGTAAGAGTGAACAGGAAGGAAAGGGGCGGGGTGAGGGCTGCTCTGGAGCCAGAATGGAAGGCTCTTTGAGATCTGCAGGGTACAGGAAGGGGAGGGATCTGGGATGGCTCCAGGTTTCTAGCATCACAGACCGATTATATAGCTGTTCCGTTAACTAAGAATCTATATTTGTAAGTTTTAACATTTTAAATAACAAAACCCCAAATGCCATTTGTTATCAAGAAGGTTAACAGTAGTGTCATTGAAAACACATAGTTTTGGGGAACCAGACAAATCTGAGTTCAAATCTTGTTTGTGATACTTCTTAGCTAGTCTTTGCGCCCTTCTGGACCTCAGTTCCCCATAGGCAGTAATACTCTCAGCTGGGATGGCTACTACAACATACTTCTTGGTTCTTCTCCCCCTGTTCTGCCCCCAGTCCATTGCCACCTCCACATATCTCCCTTCTGTAATTGCAGCACTGCACTGTGCCACCTTCTACACAAGTATTATGCCTGTTAACTTACCCTGCTATCCCCCAGGAGATCACGCATGGCTCCTACTCAGTGCTCAGAAAACTGCAAACCCCATCCTGACGTATGCATTGGCTGCTGTTTGCATAAAGTTTTGTTCTACTTACCATGTGATTTCATTTTCTCTCTGTTAATTACCAGGATATATTCATAAACGCCGCCCATCGATCCAGACGTTATGTAATGAGTGCCGTAGTCATTGATGAACTTGGCATACATGCCGTAATTGTACTGCTCTGGGAGCTCCATTAATGACTGAAGCATGCCTTCATCCAGCATAATATTGTCCCTCCTCATCTTAAAATGAGCAGTCTGCACCTTTGTGGAAATTCTCATGAAGCTGTATGTCTGCCAGCAACCACCACCATCGAATAAGGGAAAAGAAGAAAGAGAGGCCACATTTTACTACATAACATAACGTGAAAGGTAGCATTTAGTAGCTGTGGGAAATATGTATATTTACATATAAACACATGAGCATAAATACATTATTAGTAGTCTATTTTATAAGCATCTGTGAAACACTGAGGTGTGCCTGGCTGCCTTTCCCATGCCCGTGTCTCTGTTCTCACCACCCCTGTCCAGGTGCCCTTCTCCTCAGCTCTCATCTGGATTGGTCCTTGCAGTGTGGTTCATGGTGCTGGTCACTCTGTTCTGGCCCCAGTCCATTGTCACCTCCGCATGCCTCCCTGCTCTAATTACAGCACTGTATGAAGAAACCTCCCATGCAAGGATTCGGTATCCAGTTACAATTATGCTTAGGAGTATTTTTGATGACATGGCAGGAAGCGCCAGCCTTATCCATTGATGTAACTTACTGAACAAATACGTGTAGGAGCCTGTAATCACTTGCATTGTGCTAGGAGCAGAGAATGTGATCTTGAATGAGAGAGAGGTCCCTGCCATGATGGATCTTACGTTTTAGTGGGAATCTTGCACTGTTAAGGAATAAAGTAATGCAGGCTCCCGAGATAGTAAAAAAGAGGCAGGACTTGGGTCATATTGAGTTGGTTTAAGAGGCAGGGGATTGGGGCACCTGGGTGGCTCAGTCACTTAAGTGTCTGACTCTTGGTTTTGGCTCAGGTCGTGGTTTTAGGGTTGTGAGATTGAGCCCCACGTCAGGCTCCACACTGGAAGTGGAGTCTGCCTAAGATTCTCTTTCTTTTCCTCTGTCCTTCCCCTGCTCAGGCTCTCTTGTGCATACACTCTCTCTCTCTCTCAAAACAAAAACAAAAACAAAAACGATTAAGAGGAAGAGGGTTGTGTATGGGCATTATTTCCAAGTAAACCTTAATCCCAAGGGATAGTGAAATTTTGAAAAGACCATCTGCCTTGAAAAAAGTCCCCATGACCATGGGATAGCCAGATCTCAGAACAATACTTTCCCTTCAGAGTGACAGATGACTTGTGGCAAAGCTCCAGAATGTAATTTATATTGTTAAATAAGTTAACTTTCATAAGTCCTTCATTTTCATCGTCCGGAATAATTTTTGAGCCCCAACTAAATCCACAGTGCTGGTATCAATATTGTTGCGGCTTTGCGGTATACTCTGAATCAGTTCAGTAAATATTACTCTGGCTCCTGACGATTCCTCCATCCTCATTACTCCCTACGTTTCCTTCCCACCCTGCGCATCCGCTGGTTGAAGGCCTTGCTATCCCGTTAGTGTGAGGCAATCTGTCATCTCCAGGCCTTTGCACACACTGCTGTTTCCCAGGCCCAGAGCACCCCTCACTGACTCCCGCCTCTCTTCATCAGGACAACCTGTATTAGTTTTTAGACCCCAGTTTAGGTGGATGGATGTCCCTTCCTCAAGGAAGCACTGCCTGGTCACTCAGATTAATGGGGAGTTCGTGGTGAACATTTGATGAACCAATGAATGATGGACGGAGCATACCAGTCCTCCAATCTATTCCGAAAAGCAAGGCTTGCTTCCGAGTTCTTCCCAACTGAGTTTACGTGGCCTGGCTGTTTCTCTTTAAGACATTACTATTCTAAGTATTTCCCTGTTTGCTCCAGGTAACCATGAAAAAGAATGGGGTGAGGTGATAAGTGTTCTCCTCTTATCATTCAGTTTTATTCCCTTTGTGATGATTCTGTGTGTGAAAGCATAATAAGAAAAACAAACATGATTACCACTGATCAGACATTTCCAATTACCCGAGCAAATGCAGGTTCAATTACTACTGTACTTTTTAATACAATTAAGGTAATACATGTTCCGTGTAGATTATGGAATACTGTTTGACACAGACATTATGCTGTAATACCTTCTCATTATACTTGTTTATCTCCTTCAAGAACAAAGAGCCTCGTGACCCAGATGCACCCACATCCACGGTCACAGGACTGCCTACGGGGCCCACACCTACAGTCACTCCGGCCGACACTGATAAGTCATTTTTTATTTTAGAAAGGAGATCATGTGCATCTTCGTGCAGCTCTGAGGAGAGTCTGGTGTCTGCCAGGGCCTGAAAAGGAGCAAACAGATGTTAGCTTTGTACACACGGTTATATTCTGATTTGTGCTTGGTATTTAAATCTTTGCTCTGTAAAATATCAAAAAGCAGATTATCATCGATAATTATGTTAAAAGGCTACTCCAGGCATCCGACTGATGCTCACTCACTAAAATGCTGAAAATACAGCAGTTAGTTTAGGTATCGCTTAGCGGCAGTGCTGAAATATTTATTTAAAAACGCACACACACACTCATGATTCTGATAAAATGCTGTATTGTTCTGGGTATGGATTTTTTCCAACGGATTCGTCCTTCCCGTAGAGAAAGAGGCCCATCTCTGCAATGGAGGCATCCAGAAAGCCACATCTGGGTGCGGATCTGGGAGATAAGGAGCAAGGAAGCCGAGCCGGTGGGGGGCGCTTTAGGCAGACTTATGCTCTCATGTTGCCCCATATGTGGGATTCCTTCATTCCAGGCAGGCAGTAGGCTTATATGTCTCTGCCAGCTTGGACTGAGGCATCGTCCTGTGCCTGGCCTGAGCTGAGAAAGCAACGGTTAAGCACATGAGTGGTTTGCTTGGCCATCACAAGAGCATGTGTTTAGATGGAGCCTAATTAGTTTGGGTCCCAAGTGTCTGAGCTCCCCTTCCACCTTGGGACGGAAGCATTGCATACGACACTGTTGCTTTAAAGCGCTGAGATTTTGGAATCCTTTGTTGTGCAACATAGCCTCGTCTGTCTTGCTGGACATGTAATCCCCGGACCATCCTCGGGCTTAGGGGAATGGCGATGTCTGTGTCTTCCTCCTAGGCTTACCATAGGCTTGATGATAGTAGTAGAAGCCCAGTGATGGGGGGGGAACCCTATAAACCTGGCCTTGGCCTTCTCTTGAGAAAACTGGGGGAGGGGGAGTATGACTAGTAATTGTCCATAATCCTTGAATCCTACCATCTCTCTGTAAAGATAGAATGCATATGACTACATGCGTGTAATGTGTATAATCTCTCTTCCCTTCTAAACGACATAGAGCCGGGCTCTGCCGAGCTAGATCTGGGTTTGAGTCTTGTCTCTGCCACTTAGTACAGTCCACCTTTCAGCCTGACACTTTATCCCTCTAAGTCTCTGGGTGTTTTTCCTTTCTGAAATGGGGCGGTGATCATCTCTACCTCCTTATATTGTTGTGAGATTAAATGAGAGGCTTTGTATGGAGGTATACGATCTGGGGCATAGTAAGCACCCAGGGATGTCTGTGTGTCCCTCTCACCCAGAGGGGAAGGGACATGGAAAGGAATGGTCGGGAGTGGGCTCTGGAACTGGTCATGAGCCATGGGGTGCTCCGAGTGCCCAGGAAACCACAGAATTTTAGAGATGGAGAAGATTTAAGGATCATCCACATCTTGCAAACACTTCTCAACAGCAGAACTGTTCCATAAACAAAATCCCATATGGAAAACCAAGATAGGAAAGTTATCAGAGAAAGACAAATACCATGTGCGGCATACAGGAGAAAAGAGACAAACAAAACAAGATTCTTAAATATGGAGAGCAAACAGGTGGTTACAGAGGGAAGGTGGGGGAGGATGTGAAGAGAGTTACGAGTGCACTTAACATGATGGGCACAAGGTGTTGTATGGAGTGGTCGAATCACTATATTGTACACCTGAAACTAACTAACACTGTATGTTAACTGTACTGGAATTTTTTAAAGAAAGAAAGAAAGGAAGGAAGGAAGGAAGGAAGGAAGAAAGATGACCAGTGGGCAGCTGCCCTTGATGAGATGGGGACCTTGGGCTCAGAACCCTGCCCAGCTACCTTCTGTCCTGATCCCCAATTTATACAGAGGGAAACTGGGCCCAGGGAGGCACAGGGAGCTGCTCAAGGTCTCAAATCCTTCTATTCTAACAAGCACAACTGGAAATAGGTCTTCTGACTAGCAGAGAACTGGACCTCGAATCTGTTTCATTGATTATGGAATGGAGCCAAGATGTGGCAGGTGGGCAGCCACACTTCGGTTCTGCCTCTCGTCGGCCCCGTCCTTGCCTGTCAGTGACCTTCAGCATGGAGCATGTGTGGGAGCAGACAGAAAGGGAGCTTCAGCCACCAGCAAGCTGTGCGGGAAGTAGAATCTCCAGAAGCTAGCAGTCCACGTCCAGCAACTGGCCTCTCTCCCTCCCTGCCCCCATCCTGCAGTGGCCTGCGGGCGCCCTGTGCAGACTTACCACAAAGTGGTACATGAGGATGTTGTACGGTTTCCGGAAGTACTTCTCATCCTCTCCGTAGTAAAGATGCTCACAGGCAGGGTCATATTGAAGCTCCCTCCATTCCCCATTGTAGACTGTCTCACACTGGCCCCCAAAATACCTGGCATCATACACGCTCTGGGCTTCTTCCTGGATCAGGATATTGTACCTAAATCGAAAAGGCAGGCAGCTTCTGGGAAAGAACACTGGAAAGGCAAAGATGGCATCCTCTGGAAGATGTTACTGCTGGTCTGAGCTGTGGCTTCTCAAGCTGTGTTCTGCAGACTCCTAGGGTTCCTCAAAGTACCTTAAACTTCATTTTGGGTAACACTGGAAACCTGAGTGGGCTCAGCCAGGCCCCCCATTTCCCTTTGACCAAAGCAGCAAGCAGCTCCATCAGCGCCTAGAACAGTGCTCCCATGAGAAGCTACTCTTAAAAGTGTGTTGTATGGGGTGCCTGGGTGGCTCAGTGGATTAAGCCGCTGCCTTCGGCTCGGGTCATGATCTCAGTGTCCTGGGATCAAGCCCTGTATCAGGCTCTCTGCTCAGCAAGGAGCCTGCTTTCCCCTCTGTCTCTGCCTGCCTCTCTGCCTACTTGTGATCTCTCTCTCTGTCAAATAAAATAAATAAAATCTTTTAAAAAAAGTGTGTTGTATGAGTTACAGAGGAATGAATATGCATCATTATCAAAACTCCAAGCACAGAGCCCAACAGCCGGAGTCCATTTCCAAGCTCTGCTACACGTAGCTGTGTGACCTTGGGCAAATCACTTAACCTTTCTGTGCCTCAGTTTAGTCATTTGTAAGAAGCAGTTAATGCTATTGCCTCAAAGAGTTAAATGCAAGTTCAAGATGGAAAGGAACCAGAAAGCTCTCAGTATATATTAAGTACTGAATAAATGTTGCCGTTGCTGTTTTTGTTTGTGCTGTTTCAGAAAAAGGCTCTGTGGGTTAAAAAAAAAAAAAAAAAAAGCTTTAACATATCGACTCTCAGTGCTAAGGTAAAAAGCGAATCCACAGAAAGGCCATTGTCTCCAGGACAGCATGGAATGTCAGAGGGTGCAATTTGAAAATCGTGGAGACTCCTGTTGAATTTCTAACTCAGTCACGTACCAGCTGTGTGAATCTGGACAGATTCTGGATGCATTCTGAAGCTTGTTTTCTGCATTTGAAGAAGAGAAATAATAAAACTACTTCTTGTGGGTTTTGTGACATCTAAATGAGAGTATTAAAGTAAAATGGAAGTGAAGTTGTAGTACAGATTAGGCGCTCCAGAAATGATACTTCCTCTCCCCTCGCCCAGTACTCTTCCAGAAACACTTTCCCTTGCTTCCCCCTCTGGGGTATTTCATATCCATCTGCCCAAGAATTGCATTTTAGGCCATAGATAGTTGAACGGTATTTAGGTACAGTGTCACACAGGTGAAATACAGCTTTAATAGTCTAAAAAAGAGAAGGTTAACTAAACAAAAGCATTTCGATTTGGTTAAGAGATCCAAGGCCTAATAATCAAAGCCTCTTATGGTATAGATAATAAAATGATTGCTTGTCTCTGCCTCTCAAACTCCTATTCAGCCTTTAAAACCCAACTTAAACATTGCCCTCTCTGTCTGACTTTCTTTGATTATCCTGGACAGATAGTTGTTCCTTCCTCTGTATTTACATGGCATTCAGTGATTACCTTTGGCATCTGTTATATTGGTTCCTTCCTTCCATGAAAAGGCACAAAGGCAGAAGATAAGCAGGAGGTTAACTATGAATAAAACCTGCCTTTGGAGGAATAAATGGATAATTATAGAGCACCTGACATATAGTACAAATTCAAGGTATGTTACCTTTCTTCTTCACCTCTTCTCTCCGTCTCTTTCTTCATATTAATGGAAGTGATGTAGTAATAGCTATGGTGAATTGAATACACACTCTACCAGACATTTAGCATACATTAACTTTCAACTTCATGACAATCTTACAAATGCAGAAATTGAAGCTCAGAAAAAATTAGGTAATTTGCCTATAGTCACAGCTAAATTTTCTTTGACGCTAAAATCTGGGTTCCTTCCTTTTACTTTTCCCCTTACTTTTCTGTCTTTCTGCCCATTGAACATGTTTCTGCCTTTGGGTTATAAATACGGGCTCTCTGGTGGGCCAAACAAAAAGTCAAAGGAATAATTAGTCCTAAGATTATACTCTAACCTCTAAGCATAAATGTTATTAAGCCTAGGTACTCTTAGTAAAGCTGATTGTGGAACCCACCAGACTGAAAATGAAAAGATATAGAGAAATTCCACTTTTTGTAAATCTATGCAGAAATACTCACATGTACAAAGATAACATACAAGGATGTTCATTGCAGCATTGTTTATAAGAGGAAAAAATGGAGAAAATCTAATTATCCTTCAATAGGAAGCAGCCAAATAAATTTTCATGTAGTTATACCTTGGGAGAAGAGTCAGCAATTTTTTAAAAAATAAAGGACCAGATATTAAATATGTTAAGCTTTACAGGCCATAGGTCTTTGTTGCAAATACTCAACTCCCGTCATTGCAGGGTGAAAGCTGTATCCCAATAAAACTTTAATTACAAAAACAGACAACAGGCTAAATTTGGCCTTGAGGCCATAGTTTACTGACCCCTGTTATAGAACACTCTGTTGCTTAGAAAAAGAATAGAAAATGTGGGAGGAAATCTTCAAAAATATATTATTAAGTTTAAAAAAAAGCAAATTACACACCATATGTGTAGTATGATCCCATGTACATAAAATAGACTTAATGTCTATCATGCACAATACCTATGGGCATATCTTCCATACAATATATATTGTCAGTGCATCGTTTACATGATCCGAAAGTCCTACACCAAACTGTTGACAGGGGTCAGTTCCAGGGAGAGAAGTGGGGGGCGTGACGGAGTGGAGTACAGGTTGGGGATGGCGAAGGACGAGTTTTGGTTTTTACCTCAAACATGCATTCTTTAAAAAAAAAAAAAGATTTTATTCATTTATTTGACAGTGCACAAGCAAAGGGAGTGGTAGGCAGAGGAAGAGGGAGAAGCAGTCTCCCCACTAACCTGGGAGCCCAATGTGAGACTTGATCCCAGGACCCTGGCATCATGATCTGAGCTGAAGGCAGGAGCTTAACCAACTGAGCCACCCAGATGCCCAACATGTATTAATTCTATAGCAATAAATAAAAATCTAAAAACTAGAACATGCTTAAATTAAAAAAAGAAAAAAAAAGGACCGGAAAGGCTTCTGAGATCTTGAGCAGAATGAAAAACTGCCAAGTGTCAGCTATTGGGAGTAGAGATGGGACCATCCTGCTGGTCAAAGCACACTCAGGAAGTACATTTCAATGCTCCTTTGACTCACATGAGAGCAAGGTCATGGTCTGCGATCTTTTTGCCAATAAAGAGGGAATTCTTTTTATCAAGTTAACACCTCACTATTTCATACTTCTATTCTGTTTAGCCCACATTCACTTTAAAAATCAACAAAATCCCCTTTTATTAGTATTAGGGGCTGCATTGTGTCCCCTTAACATTTAGATGTGGAAGTCTGGGACCCCAAAACCTCAGAATTTGACTATATTTTGGTGACATGATTTCTATGTAGGAATTGAGTTAAAATGGGACTACTGGGTCCTAATCTAATATGCTCATGTCCTTATAAGAAGAGATTAGGGAGCACCTGGGGGGGCTCAGTCAGTTAAGCAGCTGACTCTGGATTTTGGCTCAGGTCACGATCTCGGAGTCCCGAGTCCCAGGATTGAGTCTCCACGCTGGGCTTCACACTCAGCGGGGAGTCTGCTTAAGGATTCTCTCTCTTCTTCTGCCCTACCTCTGCTTGCACGCACTCTCTCTCTCTCTAAAATAAGTAAACCTTTTTTAAAAAAGAAGATGATGATGATGATGAAGAAGAGGGACGCTTGGGCGGCTCATCTGGTTAAGCATCCATCTCTTGATTTCAGTTCAGGTCATGATCTCAGGGTCATGAGAAGGAGCCCTGCATAGGGCTCTGTGCTCAGAGAGGAATCTGCTTGAGATTCTCTCTATCCCTCTCCCTCTGCCCCTCCCCCTGCTCTCTCCCTCTTAAATAAATAAAATCGTTAAAAAACAAAGAGAGATTAGGACCCAGACATCCACCAGTTAGAATGGCCAAAATTAACAAAACAGGAAACAACATGTGTTGGAGAGGACGTGGAGAAAGGGGAACCCTCTTACACTGTTGGTGGGAATGCAAGTTGGTGCAGCCTCTTTGGAGAACAGTGTGGAGATTCCTCAAGAAATTAAAAATAGAGCTTCCCTATGATCCTGCAATTGCACTCCTGGGTATTTACCCCAAAGATACAGATGTCGTGAAAAGAAGGGCCATCTGTACCCCAATGTTTATAGCAGCAATGGCCACAGTCGCCAAACTATGGAAAGAACCAAGATGCCCTTCAATGGATGAATGGATAAGGAAGATGTGGTCCATATACACTATGGAGTATTATGCCTCCATCAGAAAGGATGAATACCCAACTTTTGTAGCAACATGGACGGGACTGGAAGAGATTATGCTGAGTGAAATAAGTCAAGCAGAGAGAGTCAATTATCATATGGTTTCACTTATTTGTGGAGCATAACAAATAGCATGGAGGACAAGGGGCGTTAGAGAGGAGTAGGGAATTTGGGTAAATTGGAAGGGGAGGTGAACCATGAGAGACTATGGACTCTGAAAAACAATCTGAGGGGTTTGAAGTGGCGGGGGGGGGTGGGAGGTTGGGGTACCAGGTGGTGGGTATTATAGAGGGCACAGCTTGCATGGAGCACTGGGTGTGGTGAAAAAATAATGAATAATGTTTTTCTGAAAATAAATAAATTGGAAAAAAATGAAAAAAAAAAACAAACAAAAAAAATAAAAATAAAATAAAATAAAAATAAAAAACAAAGAGAGATTAGAACCCAGACATCCACAGAAGGAAGGACAGCCAAGGAGAATGGCCTCAGAAGAAGCCAACCTACAACCACCTTGACCTCAGACTTTCAGCCTCAAGAACTATGAGGAATCAATTTCTGTTGCTTATAAGCCACCAGTGTGTGGCATTTTGTAATAGTCACCCAAGAGATAGTCACCCGAGTGGACCAGTATCCCACCTCAGGGAGATAGTGGGAGCTGCCTCACCAGACACACGGCACTAAGATCTTCTTCTGTCCTTAAAATAATACTCGTGATTGAAGGGCAACCATTCCCTGCTCCCAAACAACCTGAGGGCAGGACTCACCCCAAGGCCACTTTCTCTGATCCTGGAATGGGGTCATACAGGGAGCAGTCAAATTCAGGGACCCTGGCATCTTCACAGTCATCCTCGTCAGAGCCGTCAAGGCAGTCATTGTCTCCGTTACACACCAGGTGGCGTTTCAGGCAGCGACCTGCGAGAAGAGAGGCTGTAGATGCTTCCAGAGCCTCCAAGACTCTCCCTCTCCCGGTGACCTGCATCCTTAGTCACCAAATCCATCCCACTTCTGAAACAGCCCCTCACCCCTTTCCATGATCATCTCTCCATCCTCACTCCCTCTTCCTGCCAGCCTCTCTGTCTCCCACCTGTAGCCTCGCCCCCAGCTCAGGCTCTGCAGCAGGCTCCTCTCTAAAACTCATGCTCCACGTGGCAGCTCCTGTGATCTCCCTAAAATGTCAGCGTGGCCATGTCATCCCCCTACCCCATAGCCTTCTGTAGCTCCCATTCCCATTCTTCCAAATGCCGCAGTCTGATCCCCAGTACCCTACTGGACCCATCCGGCCTCTCTTCCCAGGGCCCTGACCTGCAATCATTCTGCACCTATTGCCAGTCCCTAAATCCCTGGATGTGTTTGCACATTCTTGTTCTTAGCAAATTCATTGCTGCTTTCTAAGTCTCAGTTCAAGTGCTATTTTAAAGCCTGTTCTGACTTCCCCAACACAGATCAGGGCATGCCCTGCCTGTGAGGGTCATTGGACCGTGGGCCTGTGCCCATTACACTGCCTATCACCCAGTATGGCCACCAACTCCCTGTAGGTCTCTCTCCCAAAGAGATGAGGAGTACCTTGAGGTCAGGCACATTATCTTTTCATATCCGGGTCACCAGCAGTGAGCACCCTGCCTGGCACATACATGCGCAGTCAACATTTATTCAATGAATGGGTGACTGAGTGAATTATACCTTTTCTAAACAAGTCAACAGATATTCTGACAAACTCACATCAAAATTACTTGGGCTACTGGGTTGGCTTAAAATGCAGATCCCTGAACCCCGTTCCAAACCTACATAATGACAACTTCCGGGGAAGGGCTGAGCAGTCAGCCCTTTAACAAGCTCCTGGGTGATTGTTTTTCACATTTGGTCTGGTGGGGCACAGCTGTTATCCCACTGGATGCCACTCACCTGTCTCCTTACACAGGAAATCCTCTCCACACTGTGCTTGACTTACGCAAGCTGTGGGACTGTGACAGCTGATTTGATCCCAGATGTCGCCGCTGCACATGTTTCCCCCAAACTTGTCGGGCTGCAGGAGGCTCCGGTGTCGGTACTAAATTGGATATTGAAGCAGACACTTGCATTGTCTATCAATCAAACAAGATTTGTGCTGGAGGATCTCAGCTCAACATAAGGACTAACTGTCTAATGATTGAGAGCTGCCTAAAAAGCTGTCTTCTGGGGGCGCCTGGGTGGCTCAGTGGGTTGGGCCGCTGCCTTCGGCTCAGGTCATGATCTCGGGGTGCTGGGATCGAGTCCCGCATCGGGCTCTCTGCTCAGCAGGGGGCCTGCTTCCCTTCCTCTCTATCTTCCTGCTTCTCTGCCTATTTGTGATCTCTGTCTGTCGAATAAATAAATAAAATCTTTAAAAAAAAAAAAAAAGCTGTCTTCTGAAGGGATGGATGTTCCTAAATGGTGGTGTTCAGCCAGAGGGGGCAGGAATATAGAATAGGGCCTCCAAAGATCAAATGCAAACCTTGTTAGGAAGGATCTTCTCCCCCCACCTTCAACCAGTTGGTACCTACCCATCTTTCATGACTCATTAGTGCACCCCCTCTACATACTCTAGAGTTCAGTGTGCCTCCTTCTCCTCTCACTTGTCAAATAAGGTTGTCATTACCCCTGGTCTACTTACTTATTTACCTTTCTCACTAGTTTAAGAACAGTTTGCATGTAAGATGAGGAGTGGCAAAGGAGGACCTTGTCTTACTTGGTTTCATACCCTTGACACTTGATCTATGGTCTATGCAGGAGGCACTTTTATAAGCTGTTTATTGCTTTCCCTCTATACCATTTCTTCTGGTCATGGCATCCTCCCTTTCCTTGGGACACATCTCATACGGTTCAGGTAGGGATGAGCTCACCCCTCAAGTTATGGGAATGCGTAGGTTTGAACCAGGTCCAGCCAACCAGAGCACCATATCTGCCAAATTGCAATGACTGGTTTAGGGTTTGGTTCATAATTCAACCTTAGAGCAATAATTATTCTCCCTGAAGATTTTCTTTAAGAACTATTGGAAAAGATCATTTCTTTTTGCTGAAGTTGCTGGGAACTGTGGGCATCAAGTGGTCATCTAACCTACTATGTAGAAAGAGCCCATCCAAGAGATAGAGACAACATCTGAATCCCTGGGTCCAGCTTTGATTGCACACAAACAAACACCTGTTCAAAGAAGAACGGGACGAATAAAAATGCATACTAATCTTGGAGCTCTCTGGTTTCATGATACTGCTTTCTATATGGTGTACACCTTCAGGCACTAGTGTAGAAGGAGGAAGTTGAACACTAAAATATTTGGAGATATTTCCCACCTTCAAGTAGCTTAAAGTCTACTTGAGGAGATAAAATAGATAATAATAGGAAACATGCTGTGTGGAGAGTTCCGTGTAGAGTGTCCACAAAGGGAATTTGCAGCACTATATTTTCTGCTGCTTCTTGCCTTGGCTCAGCCCACAAGCTTCTCCTTCAAGACTGTTCATAACTGAGCAGGAAAGCAATAGTTTGAGCAATAAGGAAAGTGGGTTCTTAGCCCAATACGCCCACCCGTCATTCCTTCTCCCTCCCTCCCTCCCTTCCTTCCTTTCTTCTCTTTTCCTTTCTTCCTTTCTTTCTTTCTCTTCTTTCTTTTTCTTTCTTGTTTTGTATAGTTGGTGCACAATATTAAATTAATTTCAGTTGTACAACAGAGTGATTCAACTTCTCTATGTTTTAATATGTTCATGAGCATAGCTACAATCTGTCACCATACAATGCTATTACAGTACCATTGACTATATTCCCAATACTGTACTTTTCACTCCTATGACCTATTTATTCCATAACTGGAAACCTGTATCTCCCACTCCCCTTACCATTTTGCCGATTTCCTCCACGCCCAACCCTCTGGCAACCATCATTTTTTTCTCTGTACTTATAGGTTTGGCCTGCTTTTTGTTTGTTTGTCTATTCCTGAATTTATTTCTTGCTTGCTATACAAAGTATCAGTGCCTGGCACTTTGTGTCTCAGTTTCCAGAAAGAGCTGGCATGACATTTTCAGAGCACTAAACGAGAAAAACATGCAGCCAAGAATACTATATCCAGCTAGGCTATCATTGAAAATAGAAGGAGAGATTAAAAGCTTCCAGGACAAACAAAAACTGAAAGAATTTGCAAACACCAAACCAGCTCTACAGGAAATACTGAAAGGGGTCCTCTAAGCAAAGAGAGAGCCTACAAGTGGTAGATCAGAAAGGAACAGAGACAATATACAGTAACAGTCACCTTAGAGGCAATACAATGGCACTAAAATCATATCTCTCAATAGTTACCCTGAATGTTAATGGGCTAAATGCCCCAATCAAAAGACACAGGGTATCAGAATGGATAAAAAAACAAAACCCATCTATATGTTGCCTCCAAGAAACTCATTTTAAACCCGAAGACACCTCCAGACTTAAAGTGAGGGGGTGGAAAAGAATTTACCATGCTAACAGTTTCCAAATCTGTAGAATGAAGTGGTCAGCCGAGGCGACCTCACTAATTACAGTTACTAATGATTCTTTCACTTGTGTCCTGTAGACACAAGAGCCTGAGCATGAGAATTTAGACTGACTGGGTTCAGACCCCAGAGTCACTTACCAAGTTACCAAGAGCAAACCATTTACATTTTCTGAGTTCCTGTTGTCTAATGTCAAGTGAATGTGAGGACCCCACACTTTGAAAGGGTGTTGTGAGAACTGAGTGAGAGAATGTGTGACGAAAGCACCCAGCCCCATGTCTGGCCTTTCATTGGTGCTCACTGAACAGAAATGGTGTCTGCATTGTTATCAATGGAGTCTTTTCCAGTGGATTCCACTGGGTGTGTGTAGAACAGCACAACATTGCCCTCTCCTTCCTCTTGCCTACTTCTGTCTCCACAATTTCTCATTAGTGAAGAGACAGAAGGGTCTGCAAAAAAAAAAAGGTGAAGAGCAAACCTGTCTGTTTGCCTTTCCTGCCTCCCCGTTAATAAGGTTGTAAACTCAATGGGCAGAGATTATAATTAACGATCAGTTTGGGAATATTAGGATATTTTCATTCTCTTCCTACATCTTGCCAAGATGCAGTACATAAAGGAGGCCTCAGCATACCACGGTAGAGCCACGTCTTCTCACTCTTCATAAAGTTCACCAGAGTTTTAAGACCTGCAATTACCAGTATGACAGTGATGGTAGCTACCATTTTTTGAGGGCCTACTACTGGCTGGACACTTCACATTCTTTATCTCATTTAATCCTCACAAGTGGAGGAGGTTACGTGTTATTCTGAATTCCATTTTAAGCTGGGTTGGAACGCCAGTTCTGCGACTTACTGTCTGTGTGTCACTGAGTAAATGACTTAACATCTCTGACCTTCCGTTTTCTCATCTGTGGAAGGAGAGATCTGAGAGTCTTGAGGAGACAAGTGATAAGGCATGTAAAGAAGTCAGCACATTGGCCTGGTTCCTGGAATGCACTCACTAATAATAGCTATAACATCAGCATCATTTTTGTAGCCAGCTATTGGGATACTCCAGAAGGATTTATGGCTGAATGGGGGGGATTGGATTACATAGCTACTAATATCACTTACAACTCTCTACAGGGTTCATGGGGAGGCAGTGGAGTGAAATGGTCAGGCACATGGGCATTTGGGGATCAGACCGGCCAAGTATTGAGTCTAGGCTGTGCCTCCTTCTTTATGGGTAACCTAACCAAAGGGACAATGGTTTCTATCTATCACAGTTGGCTATGAAAGTCAACTAAGATGATTTATTAAAGCAGGAGCACAGTGCCTGGTATATAGAAATCATTTAATAAATGGTAACTATAAATGCCATCATCATCCTTCTTGTGGTTTCTGTGTTGGAATGCTGGTGCAGACACAAGGTTCATTCCCACCAACTCTCCATTTCCTGGGTTATTATCAAATAATGAGGACATTGCTCTGCAGAGAGGCTGGTGCAACTACTCCCTTAGGGACTTCTCCGTGTTGGTGCCTCTGTTGGTATCATTAAGACATAATTTTCTTTTCTAGCTAGTCGATAATGTTTCTCTCTAGAAATGCACATCTTTGTTTGGGTGATTTTGAGAGAAGGGGAAAAAACATATTAATAAGAAGAAATTAGGGGTGGCCTTTTGCTTAAGTAATTAACAGAATTTAAAGATCTTAAGGATTATTTTAGAGACACAGGCTTTTTCGAGTCACGAAAGGAGTAATTCAATTCTGATTTAAATAGTAAACCATTCACCTGTGCTATCTATGTAAACTGCAACACATGAGGAAAAAATATATATCGTTTAGATGTATAATAATTTAAATAATGACCATGCAAAGAAATCAAGTCCTAGTCCTTGAAAATTGTAAATGTTACCTTATTTGGAAGAAAGGGTCTTTTGCAGATATTATCAAGGTTTTTGAAATAAAGAGATTATACTGAATTATCCAGGGAGGCCCTAAATGTCATCGCAGTGTCCCTATAAGGGAAAGGCAGAGGGAGATTTAACACAGACACACAAAGGAGACCCACAGAAGAGGAGGAGGTAATATGGCCGGAGAGGCAGTGATTGGAACATGGAGATTGATCGCAAGGCAAAGATCGCCAATGGCCACCGGAAGCCAGAAGAGGCAAAGAACAGATTCTCCCCCAGAGCCTTCAGAGAGAGTGTGGCTCTGCCAGACTTCTGGCCTCCAGAACTGTGAGAGAACACATTTGTTGTTTTAAGCAACCCAGTTTGTGATAATTTGTTACAGCAGATTCAGAAAACTAACATAGGTTATCAAAGCAAGATGAGATTTGGGGAGGTAGATAACTTTGCACAGTGCAGTCTAGGATTCCCCGGTGTATCTCACAGTGCAGTCTAGGATTCCCCGGTGTATCTCACATTCACTTGAGAGGCAGAATAAATAGTATCACGCTTAGGAGCTAAATAGACTAGGTCCAAATTGTGTTTCCAAATTGTAGGTCCAAATTGTAATGATTTTGAATTCCATGTGATTTTGAACAGCTCATCAGACCTTCACAGAGTAGCCCGGACTCTAGCTGGGGAGTGGGCCTGGAGGCAGGAGAACCACCAGCACGCTCTGCACTGCAGAAGCTCAAGGTGAGGGAAGAGTAGGTCTTGAATTGGGCAGCGGGAGTTGGTTGGATATTGAACATTTATTGCATGCCAGGTGCATGAAAAAAAGAGCCCATTGCATACCTTACTCATTTAATACTCAAAATAACTCTATGCTAGGAGTACCACTACTGTTTCCATTTATAGATAAGGAATCACAATACATGGATCCAAATACATGTCCAAAGTAACACAGCAAAGAAGGTGCAAAGCCAGTATCTAAACTGAAGAATCAGAGCATGAACCCTTGGCCTTGACAGTAATGTGCCAATACACGTGGTTTAGGCAGGGGTCTACCAACTGGGAGAGGTGGGGGCCTGGAGGTGTCTCACCCTGGATGCATCCAGTAAAAACATGTGTTGTCTGTAGAGATTTTAAAATAGTGATAAAATAGAATAGAAGTTGTTCTGCCTTTTATCATCACCCCAAGCCAGTGATCCTAAACAAGGGCAACTTGAATACCCCCTTTTCTAGTACAGCAGAGTCCTTCCCAAGTCCCTCTTCCCTTGAGATGCCACTGGCTTTAGTGACCAATTTGGACTATTCAAAACCTTGTCAGCCGGCAAGATAGACTCATGTCAGTTCACTGGGTGTGCCAGTCTTTTCAATCTGTGAAAACAGAATCCTCAGGGACATTCTTGGGTTCATCTCAGATCCCCATGGGTCATTAGTCCCTCTCGATGACCATCCCTGGAGGGCAGCAAGCAGACTGACCATGACCCAGAGAGGCCAGAGCGAACAGTGTGCTCTTGTCTGAGCGGCCACCTCTCTGCCCACAAGCCATAGCATACATATCTTTGTCAGTCTCGCCCAATAATAGCTTGTAAACAAAATCAGAAAAAGTTTCACCATCCATGTGCCCATGGCTTCCAAATACCTATTTCTAGACCTGATTTCTCCTCAGGCCTCTAACTTTATAGACCTGTTTATCTCCATTTAAATGTCCAGTATGCTATTCAAATATTACATGGCCCCAAACTGGTCACGAATGTCTTACCTTTTTGTCCTGGCATGGTAGGCAGTCCGTCCACTCTGACCAGTGACTGAGCTGGCAGTTAACAGCTCTGGGACTGGAGTTCTGAACAGCCCGGCTTACTCTCCTAGAGACAGGGGAGACCTCTGCTTCAGTTTTTAAGGTTCTTATTATGGTGCTTTTTAGTTTTGTTATAAATTGAAAAAGATCTTTTAATGTGATGGTATCTTATTAATATGAAAACAGATTAATTTTTCCCCAGCTTTGTTGAGGTATACATGATAAGAATGGTATATATTTTAGATGTATGATGTTATAGTTTGGTATACATTGTGAAATGATTACCACAAGCAAGCTAATTAACACAGCTATTCCCTCACATAGTTGTGTGTGTGTGTGTGTGTGTGTGTGTGTCTCAAGAGATCTCCTCTCTTAGCTAATGTCAAGTACACAGTACAGTACTATTAATCATAGTCACCATATTATACATTAGGTCCCCTGAACTTATTCATTTACAACTGAATATTTTGATAATTTGATCAACCCCTCCCCCTTTGTGGCCATGATTCTATTCTCTAGTTCTATGAGTCACACTTTTCTAGGTTCCACATATAAGAGAGATCACGCGATACTGGCTTTCCCTGTCAGTCTTATCTCACTAATATAATGTCCTCCAGGTTCATCCATGTTGTTGCAAATGGCAAGAGTTCCTTCTTCTTTAGAACCAATCAGATGTTAAATTTTTTAATCTTTTAAAAAAATTTTAAAATTCAAATATAATTAGCATACAGTATTATATTAGTTGTAGGTATACAATATAATGATTCATTAATTCTATACATTACTCAGTGCTCATCAAGATAAATGTACTTTTAATCCCCTTTATCTGTTTCTCCCCTCTTCCCCACCAGCTCCCCTCTGGCAACCACCAGTTCGTTGTCTGTATTTAAGAGTTTATTATTTTCCCTTTTCCTCTTTTTTTTCTGTTCATTTGTTTCATTTCTTAAGTTTAACACATCAGTGAAATCAAATGTATTTGTCTTTCTCAGCCTGGCTTATTTCACTTAGCATTGTATTCTCTAGATCCATCCCTGTTGTTGCAAATGCAAGATTTTATTCTTTTTTATGGCCAAGTAATATTCCAATATATACACACAACATCATTATCCATTTATCTATTGATGGACACTTGAGTTGCTTCCATATCTTGGCTGTTGTCAATAATGCTGCAATAAAAACAAGGGTGCCTATATCTTTTCAAATTACTGTTTTCATATTCTTTAGGTAAATACTCAGTAGTGGAATTACAGAATCATATGGTAATTCTGTTTTTAACTTTTTGAGAAAAATCAAGACTGTTTTCCACAGTGGCCACACCAGCTTGCATTCCCACCAACAGTGCACAAGGGTTCCTTTTTCTCCACATCCTCACCGACACCTGTTGTTTCTTGTGGTTTTTTTTTTTTTTAAGATTTTATTTATTTATTTGATAGAGATCACAAGTAGGCAGAGAGGCAGGCAGAGAGAGAGAGAGGAGGAAGCAGGCTCCCTGCCGAGCAGAGAGCCCGATGCAGGACTCGATCCCAGGACCCTGAGATCATGACCCGAGCCGAAGGCAGCGGCTTAACCCACTGAGCCACCCAGGCGCCCCTGTTTCTTGTGTTTTTTATTTTAGTCATTCTGACAGCTGAGAGGTGATATTTCATCATGGTTTTGATTTGCATTTCCCTGTTGATTAGTGATGTTGAGCACCTTTTCATGTGCCTGTATGTCTTCTTTGGGGAAAAAAAGAGTCTATTCATATCCTCTGTCCCTTTTTAATTGGATTATTTAGTTTTTTGATGTTGATTTGGTGTTGGATATTAACCTTTATCTAATATATCATTTACAAATATCTTCTCCCATTCAGTAGATTGGCTTTTTGTTTTCTTGATGGTTTCCTTCACTGTGCACTTTTTATTTTGGTGTGGTCCCTGTAGTTTCATTTTGCTTTTGTTTCTCTTGCCAAAAGAGACATATCTAGAAAAATGTTTTTACAGATGATGTCAAAGAGACTGCTGCCTATTTTTTCTTCTAGGAATTTTATGGTTTCAGGTCTGGCATTTAGGTCTTTCATCCATTTGAGTTTATTTTTGTGTATGGTCTAAGAAAGTGGTCCAGTTTTATTCTTTTGCCTGCAGCTATCCAGCTTTCTTAGCACTATTCATTGAAGAGACTATCTTTTTTCCATTGCATATTCTTGTCTCCTTTGTTGTGGATAATTGACCATAAATGCGTGGGTTTATTTTTGGGTTTTCTCTTCTGTTCTGTTGATGTAAGTGTCCATTTTTGTGCCAGTACCATACTGTTTTGATTACTGTAGCTTTTAGTATATCTTAACATCTGCAATCATGATATCTCCAGTTTTGTTATTCTTGTTCAGGATTGGTTGGGCTATTTGGGGTCTTTTGTGGTTCCATAGAAATTTTAGGATTATTTGTTCTGGTTCTGTGAAAAATTATCTTTTGTATTTTGGTAGGGATTTAATTAAATCTGTAGGTTTCTCTGGATAGTATGGACATTTTAACAATACATTTAACAATTTAACAATACTGTATGCAGATGTGATGCTGGTGGGTTTATATAAATTATCTCTTTTAATTATCTCTCTGAATTTTAATAGATTTCCGGTAGAGTCTTCAAGGTGTTCTATGTATACTATCATGTCATCTGAAAATAGTGACAGTTTTACTTCTTTCTTGCCAATTTGGATATGTTTTATTTCTTTCTCATCAGATTGCTCTGACCAGAACTTCCAGGACTACATTGAATAAGACGGGTGATAGTGGACATCCTTGTCTTGTTCCTGGTCTTAGAGAAAGAGCTCTCCGTTTTCACCAGTGAGTATGTTAGCTGTGGGCTTGCAATATATGACCTTTAGTATGTTGAGGTATGTTCCCTCTAAACCTACTTTTTGAGAGTTTTATCATTAATGGATGTCAAATTTTGTCAAATTCTTTTTCTGCATCTATTGAGATGATCATTTTTATCTATCATTTTATTAATGTGGCATATCATGTTGATTGATTTGTGAATATTGAACCATTCTTACGTCCTTGGAATAAATCCCACTAGATCATGGTGAATGATCCTTTTAATGTGTTGGTAGATGTGGTTTGCTAATATTTTGTTGAGGATTTTTGCATGTTTTCATCAGAGATAGCTTGTACTTTTCTTCTTATGTGTTGCCTTAGTTTTTTAGTATCAGAGTAAGGCTGGCCTTACAGAATGTATTTGGAAGCTCTCCTTCCTCTTCTATTTTCTGAACTAGTTTGAGGAGAATAAGTATTAACTCTTCTTTAATAGTTTGGTGGGATTCATCTGTGAATCTGTCTGGTCCTGGACTTCTGTATATTGGAATTTTCTGATTACTGGTTCCATTTTGTTAGTAATAGTCTGTTCAGATTTTGTTAGTTCCTAATTTAGTTTTGGAAGACTGTCAATTTCTAGGAATTTACCTATTTCTGCTAGGTTGCTCAGTTTGTCATCATATAATTTTTATAGTAGTCTTTTATAATCCTTTGTATTTCTGTGGTATCAGTTCTCTTCTTTCGCTTTGGATTTTATCTATTTTGGTTCTTTTTCTTGATGAGTCCAGCCAAAAATTTACTAATTTTGTTTATCTTTTCAAAGAATCCGGAGAACTAACAATTGTTTTTGAAGACTCAGAGTAGCGGAAATCCCAGTGGTTAAGAACATGGGGTTTGGGGTGAGAGGACTAACTTTGAATCTTGCCACCTGCTGACTTGGAAATCTGGTAACTTAACATCTCTTAGCTACAGCTTTCCCATCTACGGGAAATTTTTAACTATGCTAAAAACAACATTACCTGATGGAGCTATTGACAATATGTTAAAATACTTATGAGGTATTTGTTAAAGGTTGGCTTTTGTTATTACATGTTAGGATGTTCCATGAATTCCCTCATCATTTAATTCTCTATAATGATCCGAGGAGGCATATATCATTAGCCCCATTTATATATAAGAAAGCTGAGATTCCTAAGAGCTAAGTAGTCCCAGAAGTCATAGCCCAAGGGTGACAAGGCAGAATTTGACCTAGCTGGTTTGATGGCAGAGCCCATGTTCATTTCCTCATCATGCTGCTGCTTCTTCATTTCACAGACCAGCCAACAGAACTGAGAGAGTGAGAGCCTTGCCCAGGGTAGTGCAGGTAGAAGGTAGAAACTGGTCTTTCTCCAAGGCCATGTTCTTCCTGTTACCCCATGCTGCATCCTCAGAGGTTAAAGAGCTTGCCCAGGTCACACAGAGTGAGGTGAACAAGCCACAAGCTTGCCCGGCTCCAAGCCTGAGCTCCTTTCCACAACATCATTGCTGTGACTGCAGGGTTAGCACATGGTCAGCCCACTGAGCAGAGACTGTAGGAAGACTGTCTGTTACCTCCAGTATTACCATAATTTCGGAGAGCCGGGCAGCCTCTGTTTTGATGAATGGCATAATTATCACCCTAGCGTAGGAAAAAGGGTGCTTCACATCTCATACTAGTTATTCCATGAGTCACTAGTCATGATGAATGATGACACCCAGGTTGAAACCCAAAACAAGGAGCCCTGGGGAAAGCAATGTTCATCTTTAACACTGGTTTTCAAACTTGGGTCCCAGAACTCTTGTACACTCTAGTATACCACGGAGGACTCCAAAGAGCCTTTGTTTAAGTGGGCTGCATCTACTGATACTGATACTGATTCAAAATCAGAACAGGAATTTTAGAAATATGTATTTATTGATCTATAGATAGGTACATATTTAGCAATATATACCTATTTTTTAATGTGCTGTTGGATCCTGTTGGCTAGGATCTTGTTGAGAATCTTAGCATCCATATTCATCAGTGATATTGGTGTCAAATTCTCCTTTTTGGTAAGGTCCTTGCCTGGTTTGGGGATCAGGGTAATGCTGGCTTCATAGAAAGAGTCTGGAAGTTTTCCTTCTGCTTCAATTTTTTTGAAACAGCTTCAGGAGAATAGGTGTTATTTCTTCTTTGAAGGTTTGGTAGAATTCCCCAGGGAATCCGTCAGGTCCTGGGCTCTTGTTTTTTGGGAGGTTTTTGATCACTGCTTCAATCTCGTTATTAGATATCGGTCTATTCAGGTTGTCGATTTCTTCCTGGTTCAATTTTGGTAGTTTATATTTTTCCAGGAATGCATCCATTTCATCTAGGTTGCTAAGCTTATTGGCATATAACTGTTCGTAATTCATTCTGATGATTGTTTCTACTTCCTTGGTGTTAGTTGTGATCTCTCCCTTTTCATTCATAATTTTATGAATTTGGGCTTTCTCTCTTTTCTTTTAGATTAGTGTAGCCAGTGGCTTATCGATCTTATTGATTCTTTCAAAAAACCAGCTTCTACTTTCATTGATACGTTCTACTGAATCTCTGGTTTCTCCCTCATTGATCTCAGCTCTAATCTTGATGATTTCCCTTCTTATGTGTGGAGTTGGTTTGATTTGTTGTTGATCCTCCAGTTCTTTAAGGTGTAGAGACAGCTGGTGTGTTCTGGATTTTTCAATTTTTTTGAGCGAGGCTTGGATGGCTATGTATTTTCCCCTTAGGACCGCCTTTGCTGTATCCCATAGGTTTTGGACCGAAGTGTCTTCATGCTCCTTGGTTTCCATGAATTGTTTCAGTTCTTCTTTGATCTCCTGGTTGATCCAAGCATTCTTAAGCAAGGTGGTCTTTAGCTTCCAGGTGTTTGAGTTCCTTCGGAACTTTTCTTTGTGATTGAGCTCCAGTTTCAAAGCATTGTGATCTGAGAATATGCAGGGAATAATCTCGGTCTTTTGGTATCGGTTGAGTCCTGATTTGTGACCCAGTATGTGGTCTATTCTGGAGAAGGTTCCGTGTGCACTTGAGAAGAATGAGTATTCTGTTGTTTTAGGGTGGAATGTTCTGTATATATCTATGAGGTCCATCTGGTCCAATGTGTCATTCAATGCTCTTGTTTCTTTATTGGTTTTCTGCTTCGATGATCTGTCTAATTCTGAAAGAGGCATGTTAAGATCTCCTACGATTAGTGTATTCATATCAATATGACTCTTTATCTACCTATTTTTTTAAAAGATTTTATTTATTTATTTATTTGACAGACAGAGATCACAAGCAGGCAGAGAGGCAGGCAGAGAGAGAGGGGTAAGCAGGCTCCCCGCGGAGCAGAGAGCTCGATGCGGGGCTCGATCCCAGGACTCTGGAATCATGACCTGAGCCGAAGGCAGAGGCCCCAACCCACTGAGCCACCCAGGCGCCCCAATATATATCTATTTTGATTTTAATATCAAACCCATTACATGTTACAATATATGCCATAATTTTATTTGAAAACAGATTTCCTTGAAAAATAATTAATGAAAAGTATGTCATTAATCTGCATGTTTGCAACTGTGTTTTATGTTTGAGTTAGTAGAATGCATTTCTGCTTCTTCATTCAATCTGTTGCTTTATGTTGCTTTGGTTGAGAGGTCTTTGAAGAAAATCAGCCTCTTAGAGGTATATAGTTGAAAATATTACACAGTTGAGGGGAATTTTAACAGTCTTTTCAGATCACTGTGGGTATTCTTTTTTGATACTACACCACAACTTTGACAAGTGGTAATTTTTTAAATGCTAGTTGTAATATGGAATCTGAAATCATGTCAATGAACTTTTTTGCACCCTCTTACATTAAAGTCCACTGGTCTCTGTGTATTTTGAATAGATCTGGCACTCCTACATGATCTTTGTAACACCGGGCATTGGAAATTTGAAAAATAATGGTTTACTATGCATATCTTAACAATGTTAACACATTTTACTCTCCAACATAAATTAGTCAAATTTGTTAATATCAAATATCAGTGATCTATCTCATCAAGCTCAGTGGGAATGTTTTCCAAAATTTAAATTTTTGTTTGAAACCTCAAAAATTTTTATCCTTGATAACAAATGCTATTATTTGGTTTCCTTGAAGCGATGGGCTCCCTGTTCATTTTTGAGACAATGCCTGCCAAATAAGTAAGCCTGAATAACAATAACTTGGCAGCTATTCTGTTGAGAAAAAACAATGTTCAAGGGAAAAAATTCGTTTATTGTTTTTCCTTAAGACAAGCATCAGACTTCAGTATAACAGAAGTTCATAGTGCATTCTCCCCATTTTGTCACATAGAATATTTAAATAACTTGTATTCTAAGATTGAGGCATTTTTCTCAGAGATTCAACTTTACTAACATTCATGATTTTTATTGTTGCAAGAGGGACTCTGTTATGTCAGACTTAACTTCTTTCCTATGAGTTTGATATCACTGCCTTGATTTATACCAAGACCACAGTATTTTTATCTGCCATAACTTTTGCACCATCAGTGAAAGCATTAATACAGTGGAAATGGCAAATGTCTTAGTGTTATTATGATATTGTTGTGAACCCACAGAGCCCCTCTGAAAAGATCTTGGGGACTCCCTGGGATCTGCAGACCACTGATTAAGAAACGCTGATCTTATAGAGGGCACAGCTTGCATGGAGCACTGGGTGTGGTGAAAAAATAATGAATACTGTTTTTCTGAAAATAAATAAATTGGGAAAAAAAAAAAAAGAAACGCTGATCTATAAGATGATGTTGGTATGTAATACCAGTGCTCCTGTCCCTCCAAAAGCTTCAGCGCTCGGCTCACAAACTTCCTCTCTATCCCAATTCCTTCCATCACCCTGGGAAACCCTGTCAGCCCCATAAATGAGTTATTCAACACTTGCCCCTCAGTCACTCCTTTTCCTCATCTCCATGGACCTTTTTCCTCACTCCACTATCTTCTATGGTCAATCCTGGTCCTTCTCACTCTCTGAAACAGCTTCTTCTCCAAATCACTAGTCCTTGAGTCATCTGTGAATGGTTATTTGGGGGTTCTTCTCCTTCTGTATTAGATGCTCAAGGATTCTCATTTCACTTTCATTTGAACTTCTTTGGGACTTCTACTCTTGTGACACCTAAGCTTTCTGTCAATGATATCCCCTCCTATTTTAATTTCCCTTTGTAACTAGTTTTGAGTCCATGATCTATCATTTTAAAATCATAATTATGTCCTAAATGTCTGGACTCTACTGCTCCTTTAAAGATTTTATTTATTTATTTTATAGAGAGAGATCACAAGTAGATGGAGAGGCAGGCAGAGAGAGAGAGAGAGAGGGAAGCAGGCTCCCTGCTGAGCAGAGAGCCCGATGCGGGACTCGATCCCAGGACCCTGGGATCATGACCTGAGCCGAAGGCAGCGACTCAACCCACTGAGCCACCCAGGTGCCCCTGCTCCTTTAATTATGCCTACCTCTAAAACCCAATCCTGAACTAATCCAAGACTCCCTCTTTATCTGGTTAACGCCTAGGTATCTTTCAATGTCATCCTAAAGTTCATTTCTCTAGAGAAATATCTTTCCTCCCCTCATCTGGTTTAATCAGTCTCTGCACATTTTCTCAACACTTAATTATCACCTTTGTAATATTTGTCTAATTTTTGCCTTCACCAGATTGTAAGCTCTATGAAGGCAGATACTGTCTGTATGTTTGTTTACTGTTCCTATCAGGGTGCCAGACCCAATGAAAGTGTTCAGTGAATATTTAGGAAAGGGAAAATAAAAAAGAATGAAAGGAGGAGAGCAGGGAGGGTGAGGGACAAAAAGGGAAGAGAGGAGGGAAGGGGGAGAGAGGGAGAGGAAGGAAGGAAAGAAAGAAAAGAAGAGAAAGAATGAGACCAATTGACAGGAAATAGAGTGACATTGTTTAGAGACTTACTTGAACCTAATCTAGGGTTAGAAGCTAATTAATTAATCCTGATAACTAGACATTCAAATGGCTCAAGATTCTGTCTATGTGTCATTTTTCTGATAGACCATCCTGAGAATAAAAGTTTGAAGTATAGGGACATGGAGAAAGACAGGGTTCTAATCATCAAAAGAAGGGTAGAAGATACATGGTGAAGGTTTGGGAACAGAAAATGACTCCAGGATTAGTTTTGCATCTCACTATGGAATTGTCAAGATAATGTCAGTGTAAACCCACAGAGACTGCATTATGATGTCAAAGTGGAAGGAAACAGTATTAATGGAAGGAAGCAGAAGCCTAGACAGAGCAGGGCTGTGTTGCTATAGTTTTTAAAAGCTTTATGACATGATGTCTAGACAGAAGCACACATAGTAATGCTATCACTGAAGCAAGAGTACAGAAAGTATGCAAGGACCATTCATTAAGTCATTATAGGGCTCCAACCTTTTAGCCAATATCAATATGTGCAGCATTTTCTCGTATCATTCCAATGAATCTTTAAATGGAGTTTTTTTTTTGCTTATTATAAAAGTAATACATTCTCTTTAAAGAGAACATAAAAGAAAAAAATGCCTCCAACCCTCCCACGATTAATATTTTGTTATATTTCCTTCTGTTCCATTTTCATAATATAATTGAGGTCATACTGAGTATTACATTTTACATCCTGATTTTCCACTTAATACCATAGCAGAAATGTAAAGTATTTATGATGGCTACACATGGTTCCACTCGTCTAACAGCAAAAAATTAGATTATTGACCACCCAGTGTTTCCATATTCTAAGTTCCTTCCTGAAGATACTTCCTGTAGAATGGGATGGTTGGGTTGAAGGATACAGGTGATTTTAAGGCTTATGACACTGTGGCCAAATGGCTTTCCAGAAGAATTATATCATTTTTTTAGGAAACCATGGATAAATCTGTGATCTAGTAAAACTCAGCAAATAGTTTTAAAGCATCACCAAAAAAAAAAAAACAAAAAAAAAAAAAACAAAAAAAAACACAAGAAAAGCATCTCCTAACTGCTGAGAATCTACTCATGCAATAACACTGAGAGTCAGGAGTTTTTTATTATAACTTTTAGTTTACATCTACTTTGTTATGCTACAATGAGCAAGTTTCTTTACCTAACTGGCTTTTAGGGGTTTTTTTTTGTTTTATTTTGTTTTTTAATCTATAGAATCACCACAAGTCAATATAGTACTATGGCAGGATTTCTCAAAGTGGTCTCTGGGGAGTGCTCAACCTGGGGTTGGGAAGGAAGAGAAGAAAATTTACATGGTCAAATTTGGATAAATTGCATAGAACATGCTACTCTTAGAAATATAAAATGCAACCTATTAAATGCCCTGGGAAGTTCTGCATTCTAATTTGCAAAACCCAGCATTTCCCCAATTTTTGAATACATCATTTCTTGTTCCATGTAACATCTGTAAGATTGTGTAATGCAATTGAGGGCATACTGATCTAACTCAAAGTGGTTTGGATTCCACCAAGCATGTATTACAATCCAGTTTCTGCTACTTACTGAACTTTGATTTCCTTATAAGTGAAATATAAGATTTCTGGATAGGGCTGTGAACTAGTGACATGCTACCCATTTGGCTTTTTAAAGAGGGTGGCACAGAAGGCAAAGGGCCTAAAACCTGGAGTTGAACATGCAATCTCTGGGTCAAATGCTTGACCCTGCAAAGTGGCTACCTCAGCAATCGAGATCACATAATAATTAATTGTCTAAAAGGTTAGAAGGCCTAACCCTGATTATTGCCAGAGGATCATCCTATTAAGTTGGCTTAGCTTATATTTAAGACTGATTGTCACTAATTATATAATCTTGAAGCAGATCCATTCAGTTATTACATGGAAATTACATCATGAAACTGAGGTATTTTAAGTTGACTTTGAAAGTTGGCTGAGTCTCTAGTGATCTCCATGTTGCTAAATCTGGTGGAAAGTTTTCTGACTTGGTCTTACTTTCCTCTGTTAGCCATTGTTCCCTTTTTGATATTGGCCTGTCTTAGACAGCTTCAGCACCACACTTCTACGAGCTAGAATGTCTCAAGGTGCAGTACTGCCTTTCTTTTCTCTTCTGCTTCTCTCACTCTTAGGAAGGTGAGACCATTTCCTGGGCTTCCCATGACTTTATGCTAATGCCTCCTCACTTTAGATCTTCAACCTAGAACACTCCTTGAAATTCTGTTTTCTTTATCCAAGTCATTGCCTCTGAGGCATGGCAAACTTTCAGTGGCTCCAAATATCAACTTTTTATTTTCTTCTTCTTCTTTTTTTAAAGATTTTATTTATTTACTTGACAGAGAGAGAGAGATCACAAGTAGGCAGAGAGGCAGGCAGAGGGGGTGGGGGGAAACAGGCTCCCAGCTGAGCAGAGAGCCTGATGAGGGGCTCAATCCCAAGACCCTGAGATCATGACCTGAGCCGAAGGCAGAGGGTTAACCCACTGAGCCACCCAGGTGCCCCTTAACTCTTAATTTTCTTCTAACCAGATTCTCTCTCTGTTTTATCCACATCCAGAAGTGGAATCACCGTAACACACAGTTGCTTAAGCCAGATACCTGGCCATGGTCTTTAACTACCTCCTTCCCCTAACCTCTATATCAAATCCTTTGGAAATTTCTGTCATTTTACTTTCAAGATATATGTCAAATATCTTCCCTCTTTCTCCCTTTACTGCTACAACTCTAATTTAAGGTACCATTATCTCTCACCCAGATCACTGCTATGGCCTCCTTTGGGACCTCCCACTGCAGCTTCCTCCCATTCTTCTCTGCACAGCCACCAGGATGATTTTTATTTTTTTAAATTAGAAAACAGGTAATCCCTGCCCCCCATTATAAGTCCCTCTGGTGTTTTTTGACTGGCTGGTTGGTTGGTTTTTAGTACACAGATTCTTCTTCATGGTCCCAAGGTCCCCTGTGATCTGGTCTCTGTGCACATTTTGGACATCCTTTCAGGGCACAATCCCCTACTCTCATGCTGTTCCCATCCTTCAGGGCCAGGAGCATGATGGGCCATTTACCACTGGAAGGACTTCACCGAGGCTGATCTCTCCATTCTCCCTTATTCTTCACATGGCCTCTCCTTACTGTCCTATATCCCTCAGCTTAAATCCCACCTCTAGGACAGCCACCCTGTCCTTATAATACCCTCTATCAAAAGGTCCTATTAGTTTCCCTCATAGTACTTAACATAATTTTTTACAGTAATGTTTTGTTTACATGTTTATCGACTCCATCACTACACTGTAAATTCCATGAGAGTAGGAAGACACTTTCCTGGAGTCCTGGAATGCTAGGTATGCTAGCATTCCAGGAGCATGTACTGAATGAATAAGTGGACAAACAAATGAATAGATGGATGAAATGAACAAAAGAAAGTATCTTCTATGTGCTGGGTGCATGCAGAATTCCACACAGAACTTCTGGTTCTAGGCACGTGCCAGGTTTTCCTGCAATGTGTTCATAATGCTGTTTCCCCTGCATGGAATAATCACACCTCATTCATCTGGCTGAAACTTCGCAGTTCAGTTAAGCCTCTCTTCCTCTAAGTAGCTTTCTTTGACCTGCCTGCCCTATGTTAACATCATACCATATACATAGAGCTATTTCCGTCCCTACACTGCACGATCTATAAGGCAGAGGTCACAAATATATTGTTTGCAGGCCAGTGCTAAGTGTGTACTTTGCATATGGTAGGAACTCAGAACAAAGGTTGAGTATAAATATATTACCTCATTCACTTTTATATTATTTCATTTAAATAATATAAGAACCCTATGGGGTGGGAACTATTATACCCATTTGATAGGTAAGTAAAACAGAGTCATAGGGAGAGGAAATAAACTTGCTTAAAGGTATATAGGTAGTAAAATGACAAAGCAAGGATTTATATGAGGGGTTCCTGGATGACTCAGTGGGTTAAAGCAAGGATTTATATGAAGGTTGTTGGACACTAAACATATGCACTGTATTAGCATTCCAAGATACGCTATGAAGGATTTCTGACAAAATGGAAAGAGAGTAATAAAAATAATATTTAAAAGCTTACCATGTGCCATTTTTGTGCTAAGTACTTAGTATGAATTCTCCTAACTCCTGAGAAGCACTCAGTGAAATATGTATTTCTGTTTTATAGATGAGAAAGTTGAGTCTTAGTTTAACTGGCCCAAATTCTGGAGCCACTAAGTGGTGAAGCCAAGACGTAAACCCAGGTTGATCTCCCTCCAAATCCCATACCCGATGCCACTTGAAGTATAGTTAACAATTAGTTAACCTGAACAAAAGTGTCCACATTCACACGGCTCACTTCTGAGTCACACCCACTACTCTGACTGTTCAAAGTATTTAAAAATGCACATAGCTTGAATACATACTGATTTCCAGTTATCTGGACAACCTTTGAAAATAGTCACATGGCCCTAGCCCAGGATATTTTGGTAAACACACTCTGATGCCTGGTGAAATAAATAAAACAGAGAAGGATCATGATTTAAACTTCTCAGAGTCCACGACCTCTGTGTCCTATTTAATAAAACAGAGGTCATCCTCCATGTTTGATGTTCTTACTCATGTTTGCATCAGTCCTTCTAAAGGAATTTTTTTCATTCTCCATCAATGGAAATTTTTTGTTGAAAATGTTATATTTGCATTACTTGCCAAAATGAAGACTTTTTTGGTCTTTTTTTCTGGTGGGTGAGGGTAGCAGGAGTGGTGGAGATAATAGCCATCTGGCAATTAGAAGACCTGATTGTTCCACTAGCAGGCCAAGGGATTTAGAACCTGTAAGACTGCTTTCTTTCCTCTCTGGCTCTGGTCCTCAATCAGGGAATAATACTTAAAACAAACCTTAGGGGGACATGATGAGGCTTAATTGGCCGGTATTCTTAAAATGCCTGGTAGAGAGGTCTGGTTGTTATGTAATATGCTCCTTCTCTCTCCCTCTGGGGCTCAAGTTTTCTCCTTGCCACACAAGTGGATGGATTAAACCTGGTGTTGTCTGTGTCAATCCTAATTCCAAAGGTCTGTGATATAGAAATGATGGAAGCAGCAGACAAGAACATTAGAAGAGTTACTGCACATATATCCACGTACGGAAGGAGACTAATGAACATGATGATAAGTGGAAGACACAAAAGAATACCAAGGAAACTTTTAAAGCTGAAAATCATTACACAGAAACGAAAAAACTCATTGAATGTCCTAACAACAGATTAAATGCTGTGGAAGAAAAGATTAGCAAACTTGAAGAAACAGTGACAGAAACTACCCAAAATAGAAGAAAAAGATAAACAGACTTCAAACAACAACAACAAGAGTAGAGCCTCATTGGTTTGTGAGATATCGAGCAGACTAACCTATCTATGACTGTAATATCAGAAAGAAAAGAGATTATGGGGCAGAGAACATATTTAAATTAATAATGGCAAAACTTTTTTACAAATTTGCTGAGAACTATAAACCTATAGAACCATACCAAGGTGCATCATAATCAAATTGCTGGAAATCAGTAATAGAAAATTGTAAAAGCAGTCAATTTTTTAAAAATGACATATTACACAAAGAGGAAAGCAGATTTTTCCTCAGAGACTATGCAAACCGAAGATAATGGAATGACATATTTAAAGTGATGTGATAAAGGCAAAATAAAGACATCTTCAGGTCACTGAAAATGGAGAATTCATCAGCAAAAGTCATTCTGCATTGCAAGAAATGTCAGAGGAAGTTACTCAGTGAGAATAAAAATACCAGAAGCTGTATCATATTATTTGAAAGTAGGCTATGATAAATTAGGGATATATATTGTAAATCTAAGAACAATAACAACAGCAACAAGAAAGCAGAATAGTTAATAAATCATTTGGAACTAGAAAAAATATTAAATCTAAAAGATAAAAACCAGAATTAAAGAACAAATGGGACACATAGAAAGCAAATAAAAATGTGATAAGCAAATGCAGAGTTGTCAGTAATTACAATTTATATAAATGGTATAAATACTGTGATTAAAAGACAGTGATTGTTACATTAGATACTGAAGCAAAATTCATTTATGGGCTATCTACATGAAGCATACCTTAAAGTATGAAGAGTCAGATAAGTCAAAATAAAATAGTAGAAAAAACTCACCATGCAAACAATAATCATAAGAAAGCAAGAATAGTTATACTAATAATAGACTGTAGAACAAAACCAAATGCTATGGATAATGAGAGCCTTTCATAATGATAAGAAGGGAAGTCATCAAGAAGACATAATTATTCTAAATATAGATAGATGATAGGTAGATAGATAGATAGAGAAACAGAGTTTGAAAACACGTAAAGCATAAACTGCTTCTTTTTGCTTTCAGGAATTGAAAGGAGCAATAGACAAATCCACAAAGATAGCTGGAGACTGCAACATCCCTCCCTCAGTAATAAATAAAGCAAGGAGATGAAAACTTGAGCAACATTAACCAGTTTGATTTAATGATTGATTTAATTAGCACTACACCCAACAACACAGAAATAGATGCTTTTGAGTGCACACAATATATTCACTAAGAGATCATATATTCTTTATTATAGAACAATCTCAAGAAAGTAGGACTGAAAATTGTTTAAACTTTTTTTTAAGATTTTATTTATTTATTTGTCATAGAGAGAGAAGCGAGAGCGAGCACAGGCAGACAGAGAGGAAGGCAGAGGCAGAGGGACATGCAGACTCCCTGCCAAGCAGGGAGCCCAATGTGGGACTTGATCCCAGGACGCTAGGATCATGACCTGAGCCAAAGGCAGCCGCTTAACAACTGAGCCACCCAGGCGTCCCTGTTTAAACTTTTTTATCTGATGCATTACTATTTTATTTAAGAATGTGGTTTTCTTTCTTTCTTTTTTTTTTAAGATTTTTTTAATTTGACAGAGAGAGAGAGATCACAAGCAGGCAGAGAGGCAGGTCGCGGGGAGGTGGGGGGATGGGGGACCAGACTCCCTGCTGAGCAGAAAGTCCGATGTGGGGCTCGATCCCAGGACCCTGAGATTATGACATGAGCTGAAGGCATAGGCTTAACCCACTGAACCACCCAGGTACCCCAATTTTCTTTAATTTTCATACAACCATTTTATACATAAGTTTAAATTTATTTTACAAATAACATGATCAGGCATATAATACATTTTTTTTAGAATTAGATTATTTCTTGCCCAGAATTATCACTTAATATTTGGAATTTTTAAAATTATTATTTTTTATTATGTTGTGTTAGTCACTGTACAGTACATCACTACTTTTTGATGGAGTGTTCCAAGATTCATTGTTTACATATAACATCCAGTGCTCCATGCAATACATGTCCTCCTTAAGTTGTTTAAACTTTTTAAGGCAACACACATGCTAAAATGTATTATTTATATAAAAGATGTAATGGAGATCTATTGATACTTGAGACTGGATATTACAACTGGTTTTCATCATCACGATTTTATTTTATTTTCTTAAAGACTTATTTACTTATTTATTTGCCAGAGAGAGAGAGAGAGCCCAAGTCGGGGAGCAGCAGGCAGCGGGGGAAGAAGAAGCAGGCTCCCACTGAGCAAGGAGCCCAGGGCAGGACTCGATCCCAGGACCCTGGGATCATGACGTGAGCTGAAGGCAGACACTTAACTGACTGAGCCACCTAGGTATCCTTCATCACCATTATTTTTAAATGTTTTCTCAATCCCATATTTCTATTAAGGGTAGATAATAAGCAAATGGTAAAGAAGAGCTCATAAAAATAAAAATGTACCAAAAATTTTAAATTAAAAAAATTTTAATATAAGTGTACCATACACTTAATATAAGTGTACATAAATGTACATCATCTGATTTTCTCACTGTTAGGTTTCATATAAGATTTTATTTGGGGCAAAAAGAGTGACACTTAAGTTTTGTAAATGTTTGAAAGCACTGACCAAACTTGCTGATCCATGCCAACTGGCACATAATACATTTGTTCTATCTAATTTTTGTCAACCATCTGAGAGAATGGAAAGACCAAAATATGACAATAACAATCACACAACACTGCTGGCAGTAGTTTCCACTGAATGTTTGCAAAGTACCAGGCATTGTCTTAAGTACTTTCATCCATTTGTTTCTCTGAACTTCCTGCTATTTTACAACTCAGAACACTTACGTAACTTGCCTGAGATCACACCAACAGTCAATGCCGGGGCCATAATTCTAACCCAGTAAAATCATTTTACCATGTAATCTTCCATTTTCAAATCCTGGGTCAGATAAACTGGCATTAGACACATAAGACCTCATGATTTCCTACTTCAGCACTTCGTGAAGTATTTAATTGGTTCTCTTTTGCCTAGACTTCAAATTTGCCTCTTCACTGGTCTGTCTTCTTTGATAAGTTCATCAAACATCAAGAAGCTTTGTTCATTTTCAAAAAGGATTACAATGATAAGTTTTATAATTAAGAGTATCTCAGTAGAGATTTCCTTTACCACTGTTCTCTTGCCTTTATCTTGTAATTATTAGAGGTGAATTTTCTGATTTTTCAAATGCCTATTTGCTTTAAATACAAGTCGCAAATGAACTGCTTATAAAAAATGCCTTTCCCCCTCCTGATCTGTTACATAAAGGAAATCTCTCTTGCTCTAGCATTTAAAAGCAATAATGATTCAAAATTAAATCACTCAACAAGAACTTGAATAAAATAGCTCAACTTAAAATCTTCAGTGTTTGGGAGACAAGGACTGCTTTCAAACTACCCCAAAGCTAAAATAAGGGACTGTTTAAGCACCATTAACATATTTGATGTTAAGATATAAAAACCTGAAGCCAGGCTGGACAATTTAAGGAAATGAAATGAGCAAAATTGCAAAGTACCTATGAAAATATCACTTCCATTCATTACCCTACAGCAAAAGGTAAACTCATTTTAAGAATGAAATGACCCAGCATCTCTACAGTCTCTCACCTTTCGCAAGATGATGTTATTAACATTACCTAATTGTATCTCCCCTCAAACACTATGAGATGGGAATTTTCAAGATTCACAAACGGATGAGTAGAGGTTAGCTGTCTGACATTACTCAAGAGAATTATTATTTATTAAACCGAGTATACTTTATATTTGGGACCTTATTTCATATTCATCAGCTCTTATAGATGAGCTATTTTTCTGATTGAGATATTTTTCTCATTTCCAGCTAGGGAACCTGAAGCTCAGAGAGATTAATTGGTGCCCTCCAGATTGCCCAACTATCGAGTATTAGATCTCAGATTAGATTAGACTGAGTGATTTGTATCTAGGTCCATCGGACTCCAAGGACATGCTCTTTTCACTGCCCTGCACTTCTTCACTGGATTGGTAATAATATGAAAGATATCACATTCCATCCTAAAATCACCTGTTGCAAACATGAAAGTGTCTTAGCGCCCCACTCAGTGATCCCTAGGTACAAATCTTGCAGAATTACGACCAACTCACCGGTTCACCTTCTCCTGAATGGTTACCCCAGGATGACAAGTCATCAAAGACAAGATGAAGAAAGCAGCAGCAAACATTTTGTCCACCCTATGTTACTTAGAATGAATAAAATTATTCAGAGAGCCGGAGTCAAAGATGTCTTCAGACTGGGACCGGTAAGATCTATGTAATGTTTGGAACCAACAGAACTCGCTCAATTCTCATTGAGATGTGGTTAATTAGTGACTAGGGTATTGATTAGCCAAACACCCTAAAATCTCAGACACCAAAGGCCACTGTCCTTCAGATCTTTTGAAAAATAATATCCATATGGTTGAGGAAAGGAAGATTTGCAACCAATACCAGTCTAGCAAAGAGATCTTATTTTCAGAATGAGGCAAAGCCAAATTAAGAGAGAGTCACGGGGGACGCCTGGGTGGCGCAGTTGGTTGGACGACTGCCTTCGGCTCAGGGCGTGATCCTGGAGTCCCGGGATCGAGTCCCACATCAGGCTCCCAGCTCCATGGGGAGTCTGCTTCGCTCTTTGACCTTCTCCTCGCTCATTCTCTCTCACTGTCTCTCTCTCTCAAATAAATAAAATAAAAAAAAACTTTAAAAAAAAAAAAAAAAAAAAAAAAAAGAGAGAGTCACGGAATTCACTCGGTCTTTCTGAGTGGCTCTTGGAACTACTAAAGTCAGATCAATTTGCTTTTTAAGACTGAAACAAGGCTAACAGTGGTCTATCAGCCTGGTCATAAACAGCTGCCCAAATGTAGAAAATGTTAATAGTTACATAAAGGTTCTACAATGTGTTGCCAAACATCGGGAGCCTGAGAGCTGTTGTAAATGAATGGACTTTCTGCTTTTCATCCAGATATTAGATATGAAGACCCAGCATATTTGTGTCTTGAGGGGACCAGATGTCTTCCATAGACATCTCCAGAAACATTCTTTAGAATTACAGTGACAGCTACACAGCTGCACCAATGATCTCATACCTACATATAATCTCTTACTCTTCCAGACATATTCATAAATTAATTAAATAAGTAGAGATGGAGAGACAGGAATAACTGAACATGTGGCAGGCCTGTCATATATCTTATTTTACTGAGCCCTCACAAGTCGATGATAGAGGAATGATTAATTTCATTTTGCAGTTGAAGAAATGATAGTTCAGAGAAGTTAAGTAGCTTGTCCAAAGCTATCAGCCATCTTGATCTCTTTGGGAATATTTAAATTCTCTCATTAGCAGGATGACCTGGTAGTATCATTACTCATCTCAAATAAAGTTATGAAAAATTTTAATGAACAACTTGTATGCTTAAGAAATATTTAGTTGTGGAGATTTTACTAAGGCACTCCGTTGGTTTTGCCTCTATCTTTTCAGACATTTAGGCAAGCATTTGACAGAAGTGGAGACTGTTATGGGTCCTAAAAAAACCCCTGATGTCCCTGATTTCTGCATCTTTCTCGCATGTGCGAAGGAATTTTTGAGTGATGTGAGGAGAAAATCAGAGGCCCACTAGGAGTCTGTAACAGTGGTGTCAATGAGGAGTGATTTTGCCCTTGAGAGGACCTTTGGTAACATCCAGAAACATTTATGGTTGTCACAACTTTGGAGATTGTGCTCCTGGAACATAGTGGGTGCTAAACATCTTATAAAGCATGGGAGAGCTCCCCACCCCCAAGCCCAATAAGGGATTATCTGGCCCCAAATGTCAATGGCGTCAAAGTTGGGGAACACCACCCCACAAAAAAGCTGCTCTGCTTTCCCCTCATGCCTGGGATTCTGGGGAATTCGTTTTCTTCTTTTTACATGTAGATAACATCATCTTTTTTCCCAGACCAGCTCCTTCTTGAGATTTCCCTAATGGCTTTTCTCTTCACCCAAGACTTTAGTGGCCTTCAGGGCTCTTCCTTAACCACTGCTCACCTCTCTCACTCTGCACCCCTCAACATGGTCCCTTAAATTCTGTCCTATTTCCTCTGCAATGTTTTTCCTCCAAATTTTCCTTCCTTCATTCTTACCCTTGGATCCATTTCATGGCCTGGGGTCTTCCCGAAACTATCACGACAGACTCCTAGTGGGCCTTTGTTTTTCTCCTCAGACTAGACCTGCCTGTGCATTACCACTGGACTCATCATCAAGAAGACAGCTCCTGACAACCCAAATCTCCTGCTCGGAAACCTTCAGTGGCTCCCCCATCGTCTAACAAATTAGAAGTCCAAATTCCTCCACACATGGATCCAAAGCCATCCTTGCAACCTTCATCAACCATGACCCTCAAATTATTCCTGACATCCTCGGCTAGATTCTCCCGACCTTCCTCACACTTTCTCACTGCTGTGACTTTGTCCATTCTTGATCCTTACCTGGACTACCTTTATCTATCTTCTTGTACCCTCCTGCCAAGTGTCTTCTCAAATAGCATGCCCACCACAGATCCTTGGCTGATGGTCCCATCTGGAAGGTAACTCCATGTTATCTTTGAACCTTGCAAATATATTCCAGCATTTTCCAGTTTTGACTCATACTATGTTTTTCTAGGAGCATGGGGTACATCTCAGTAATGAAAGTTTCTCTAGGGTAAATTCTGTGTCTGATCCTTCTCTGTAATCACCCATATCACTTAACAGTGAATCTTTAATAAGAAATAGTATTTGATTGAGTGAATCTGTGAATCAACTAAAGAGAGTTTACTATTCACAATACTTTCAGGTATATTTTCTCATTTAATCTTCAAGATAATCTTGTGAGATAAATATTATCCTCAAGAGAATCCTGACAGAGAGATAGTGATTAAGAGGGAAAATGGAAACAAGGTAGATAGAGTATCAAGCCCTGTACCTGCCACTTTACATGGTTTTTCAATAATCTTTTTCAATCTATTTAATCTTCACAGTGATCTTCCAAGGCCCGTAGTCATGGTGCTATTTTGAAAATGAGGATATTGAGTTCAGCCTGCTGTCACACAGCTGGTGAATCTCAGAGTCACGGATTGATAATCTTTCCAACTTCAAAACCTGAGACCATTTTGGGGTCTGGTCACACAACTACCATGTGGCATATCAGGACAGGGCTTGGGTCTTTCAGCTGTAGGTCCTATTCTCTGTCCATTATGCCTCAGCTCTGAGAATGAGTATCATTTCCTGGGGATGAAGAATGCAACCCAGGGGCACCTGGGTGGCTCAGTGGGTTAAGCCTCTGCCTTCGGCTCGGGTCATGATCTCAGGGTCCTGGGATCGAGCCTCGCATCGGGCTCTCTGCTCAGCAGGGAGCCTGCCTCCCTTCCTCTCTCTCTGCCTGCCTCTCTGCCTACTTGTGGTCTCTGTCTGTCAAATAAATAAATAAAATCTTTAAAAAAAAAAAAAAAGAATGCAACCCAGAGTGAATGGAGGGATAACCACAGAATAGAGAGAAGCTAAATCAAATGGGATCGTGTCATGCCTCTATGACTCTGTGTGTGTGTGTGTGTGTGTGCACACGCAATGATGATGATCTTCTGCCCTTTCGCTGGAGAAACCTACAAAATATTCAACACGACATCAAGCACAATGTCTGCAGATGGTGGGTGAGCAGCCCCAGTCCACTGGCTTTCCTTCCCCGACCTCCTCTCTCCATCCTTGGTGAGACCCAATGTCTGTGATGTTTGTTTTCCCTCCTGATCCTTTCATCAGGCCAGGCCGGGGCTGCAGCCAGCAGACAGTGGTGGGTTTTCAGCTGGAAATGAAGTGGGGCTGGTTTAAGTAATTGATCTCAAGCAGAGGCTTTATAAGGGGTGGGCTAATGCGTGCCTCCTGCTTCCCACTTCATGTCCAAGCTCTGCATTTGCATTTAAGGGGTGGGATGAGAGGAGCCAGCTTCGGGCTCATTAGCATAGAAATGCAAGACCTTTTCTCAGGTTGGAAGCAGCTCACGCCAAAGCTGGGTGGTCCTTTGGGAAATTCACAAGTGTCCATTTTACACCTGAGCCAGTTCTCCAGGCTCCATGGTTGGATCTGCTTCCTTCTCTGTGATTCCTTTCCCCCGAGCACAGTGTGAGCCGTACCTCACCTCCATTCCCCCTGCACCCTGGCCACAGCTCCCACCTGGAATTTCTTCCCCCGCCCCAAAGATTTCATTTATTTATTTGACAGAGAGAAATCACAAGTAGGCAGAGAGGCAGGCAGAGAGAAGGGGGAAAGCAGGCTCCATGCTGAGCAGAGAGGCCAATTCGGGGCTCAATCCCAGGACCCTGAGATCTTGACCTGAGCCCAAGGCAGAGGCTTATTCCACTGAGCCACCCAGGCACCCCCCAACCTGGGATTTCTGTGAACGCCTGGAGACAGGGCTGTGCTGGCCCAGAGTCCGTGTGCACAGATGTATGAGTCTGGGAATGGAGCTAGCTTTCCACAGCAGGCCGACCCCACATGCTCCAGGAGCAGGCAGTGAGGGACTGCCATGTGTGCACAGATATTAGAGACAATTCAACGCTCCATTCCTGCCAGCATCCCACTGAGGGATCAAGATAATTTCTGTTCCCCCAGTGCACTGGGAGCTTCAGGAGGACAGGGGCTGGTTTTAAATAACTTGTACCCCAGGGCTGGCACTACTAGATATTCCATACTTGGGTTTTACGAAGCCCAGTAGGAAAACTACAGCTTTCACGTACAGCATACCTGGATTGAAATCTAAGTGCCACCATCGATCAACTGTGCCACTTCGGACATTCTGCCTTAATTACCCCTCCTGTATAATGGGCTTGATGGTTTCATATATACAAACATAACAAATATTTATATATTGCACACATCATACCTAACAAATATTCACTATGGATGCCGTTTCTCTTTGTAATACCCTTACTTCCTGCCCTTTCTGTCACGGCCTGTGCTCCATAAACACCCTCCCGGGGACATTCAGGAGCCTGTTCTCAGCTGGTATTCATGGTGCTATCTGAGAAATTGGTAATGGAGGGAGGGTCGCTGAGAGAGAGACGCAGTAGACATTCATGTGTGCCATTTCCCTATATATTTTAGGCATCTTTATGCTATCTAGCCAGGTATTTACTGCTTAACTGACGCTTCGTAAAGATATTGTGACCTCTCAGCCTTAGACCACCAGTGACCAAGTGGACTGGTCCGTCAGAACATAAGCGCTGGGGGGCTGACCAAACCCTTCTCATTCACCATCATGTAACGAAGTAGCTGCACATTCTAAGCAATCAGGCATTACATTGGCTCCACTGGGGGTTGGGGTTAGGTACAGGGAAGGGCACTAAACGCCCGGAGATGAAAAGAACGCAGCCTGGCACCCCCGTCACAGTGCACGCCCCAGACCGAGTACCATGGAGATCAGCAGGGACCACGTGGGGAACATCCAGAAACAGCTGCTTCCTGCAGTTTGGGCTTTGAAGGAGGCAGGTGGGCAGGTAGAAGTGTCTGCAGACAGAGGAAGGAAGGAAACAACATGAGCAAAACCACGAAGATGCAAAAGGGACACCGTCAGTCATCTGGTGAGCAAAAGGACAAAGACCAGTTTGGTTGGTTGGTTGGTTGGTTGCTTGCTTTTTTTTTTTCTTTTGGCCAAGATGATTTCAGTTCATTCCATTGCTGAGGATGTGGAGGAGCTGCTGAACAGACTGAGCAGCAGAGCCCCATGATCCGCCTGTACTTGGCACTCTAGGGGGCACACTCTGGGGCAGGGTGGAGAGGAAACAGAGAACCCAGCTTGGAGACGACTCCCAGACACTGGACCTCCGTGCACCAGACACGGAGGGGAAACACTGGAGGACAAAAGGGAACAGTGGGAATCAGAAGCTCCCCCGTCAGGCCTCGGATCCGTGTGCTGGCCTCACCAGGATCACACCGCATGACCTTGGTATGGTCACTTGACTTTTCCCGGCCTCAGTGTCCACACCTGCTGGCCGGCTCTTCTCCACTACCCCCTGCAGGCTGAAATCGTGTGCACGGAGAGCCCCATCTAAGCCGCTCCCTCTAGAGCTGCAGCACTAGGAAACAAACAGATAGCTATTTCCAAATCAGGCAAGTCTCTCTTAATACTTTTATTCAGGACTTGTCTTCCCAGGAGACACTCCGGGCTGTCAGTCTGTAATTAGACTTTCTCCCGCTCGGAAAGCCGGGCTGTGCGGAGCGAGAGACGGAGCCGGATTAGCCCACTGTAAACAAATGTGGTCAGTCCCCTTCTCGCGGGTCTCGGTTCCAGCTGAGTGGATTTCTGCAGCTCCTGGGTGAATGTTAATGCCTCCAACGTACACGGTTGCAAGAAAAGAATCGCGTGTGCCTCCCTTTCTCGAGAACGCTTCGCGAGCATCTCTGTGTCGCAGCGTGGGGCACGGGGGCAGCCAGCAGCGCAAAGAACTTAAAGGGCCTGAGGCAGGAGATGGGCACCTGTGTTTCAAGGGAAGCTCGGCCACTAATTTCCTTTGTAACCTTGCAAGAGTCACTTCAGCTCTCTGAGCCTCAGGTATCTCAACTGTAAAATGAGGCTGAGAACACCTGCCTCGCAGGCGTGCTGGAAAGTGTAATTGAGATAATGTACATGAGAGCTTTTGGTAAAGCTCTGCAGGCAAGGGGTCAGTGTCAAGGATGGTGGGCTCAGCTTTCCAGCGCCAGGGGCCAGGGAGTCGGGGTAGGTACAGAGCAAGCAGGAGGACCAGGTTCCAAATTCTCATCAGCATTGGAGTCCTAGAGGACGGGGACAGGGGAACAGAACCAATGCCCCCCTGAACTGCCCTCGATGAAGATTGCCCTGAAATCAGATGCAGCCCCCCCCCGCCGTGGGAACAGAAGAAAGAGTACTACCGTTTATGAGCATTTGCTCTTCCCGTAATCTTGACGGTGGCTTTAGAAGATAATTCTTATACCCACTCCACAGATGAGGAGGCTGAGACCAGAAAAAGAAGATGGGAGGGAGAGAAGGTTTGAGGCCAAGTTGCTCTGACATTTAGTCTGCTGAGGCTCCCTGTTTCTCAAATTATAAGCAGATTAGAATCGGCTTTAAATGGGGGACAGACATGTTGTAGGTCATTACCACACATGAAACAATTGGGGGATCATCACGAATATTTTCACAGAGCATCAAGGAGGATGAGTCCATGTCATGAACCATAAGCATCACGAAGGCAGGTGCTGTACTTGCTGCCAGAGCCCAGGACCAGCAACACTGCTGGGAACAGAGCAAGCACTCCATACATACTTGTTAAATGAAGACACCACCTCTCTGAGACTTACTGTCATCCCCTGGGCTTTTCTGGGTGATCACAACAGTAAGAAAGGAAAAGCAAGTCCTTCATGTAAATTGCCTGCAGATTCTGTATGCATTTGTTCCACTGGCGTTTCCATTTCTACTGCTGTGTAACAAACCACCACAAAACTCAGTGGCTAGAAACACCATGGGTTTATTATTTCTCAGGATTCTGCAGGAGGTCACTTATGGATGGGGCTGCATTCAGCTGATTCTCAGCTGGGGCTGGAACACATGCGATGCTGTCTCATCACACAGTAGTCTGGCCCAGGCTTCTTCCCAGCCTATCCGTTGACTTCCCAGAGAGAATGCTTCCATAACACTTGCTAACATCCCATTGGCAAAGCAAGTCACATGACCAAGCCCAGATCAGTGTGGGAGAGGACCGCACAAGGGTGTGCGGATCTGGAAGTAAGGTTCATAGAGATCAGTTTGACACATGGATCTTCATGAGCTACACTTAGTAATTAACTTAAATACGTACAGCAGTCAGAAAGGTGCCTGGCACTTAGTTTGTACTCCTGAGGTATTAGGGATAGCTAAACCTGATTAATACCTAATTATAGTATATTACCATAATTATTATTAAGTTCCTTACTGGGACTGCCTTTATTTTTTGGAAAATGAAACGAGAGCCCCGTGCTAGGGATGCTTTGATGTACCCTTCAAACTCTGAGCATATTAACCCTCTGTATTTCTGAAGCTCCACAACTGTGTTTGAGCAGATGGGTCAGCAACGAAAATGAAGATGAATCCCTCTTTCTCCTCTTCCCCTGAGCCTTTCATTTTTACATGGTTTCCCTAAACCTGGGTATACTTTTAGCTTATTCCTAAAAGTGATGTTGGAACGTAAAGGAGGATTACTCATCTCTGTAAGAATCCATTCACTCAATCAGCATTTTCCTAAGCCCATCATGGTAATCTCCTTCCCTTTTCCAGGGATACATTTGGAGGCAGATGTGGGATCCAGTTCTGGCAGACAAGATGTGGATGAGCTGCAAATCTGTTGGGTAACTTCTGAGGAAGGATGCCTCCCTTGATCCAAAGAAAAAGGTATGCCTTGTGTCCCTTCCTACTTTTGGACATGGTTGCATGAGGGTATAACACTTGGAGATACCTTTTATACCTGCTGTCATATCATGACAAGAATATGCTCTGGATAACCCTCTATTCCCAGAGGGAAAGAGACCCATGGACTGAAAAACTCAGCCAGCTTAGAGACCTTCAACTTGAAACAGAATTGTTCCATCAGACCCAGACTCACTCTCACTGTCACAGCTTGAAGCAGAGCTCCGTAGCTGACCTCAGAAAACTGCCGAGTTTGGGGATGGCTGTTATGCAGCATTATGTAACAACAGCTAACCAATACAGCGTCGTATCCCCCAGTCTGCTGTCAACTGAGCTGCAGCATCGAAGGTGTCCGCCCAGACCACCCTAGTATGGAAGACAACATAAGAGAAATTTTGAGAAAGATTGCCCTTGGCCTTCGGGAACCAGAGCAGACCATGCAAGCAAGGTTGAGTAAGAGCCATGGAGTGGTGTGGTTGGGACCAGGAAGTTAAAATACTAGATTGAGTCTACCCTAATTGCTGAAACTGACCGAAAAGCTACGAATCCACCAATAAGATGCAAGAAACTCTAAACAGCTTAGCTGAAGGCAGTGACATAAAAATAGGTAAAATTCTACACCTGGTTTATACCCTTCCTCTCAATTGTTCAGTAGTTCTGCTCCACTTAGAAATTCTCTCCCTTTAAAAATCAGTGTTGCCTTTAACAGGGCAATGCCAGTCTATGCTCTTTCCTCTAGACCATATCTAAAATTATAGACCTTCGTCTCGATATGGCTCCCTTTTTGTTTCCATTGTATTTCCTTGTTTTGTATCAGTCTGCTGCTCATATACCTCACTTTTGCAAGAGAAATCTTTCAAAGGATGTTTGACTCTATACATAATCTAAACCTTGTCTTATAGAAACTTTCAAGGAATATTAGGAATTTATTCAAGTGTGATCAACACTGTTACTTCTAAAATTAAAATGATTCATGGCAGCAGTAGCAGCTACCATGTCCTGAGTACTTTCTACAAGCCTAGCTCTATAGAGGTGCTCTGTGTGCCATTTATCTGGTCTCATACCTGTTGAGTAGGTGGGTATGATTATCCCATGTTCTTCCAGTAATAATACAGCAACATATGTTTGGCTCTGCCTTTGCATGCGTTGACTCAATGCCTTCCTACAACCCCTTTCCCTGGAATGGTAATTTTCCCATTTGTTAGAAGAGAAGGTTGAGGAGGAGTCAAGATGGCGGAGAAGTAGCAGGCTGAGACTACCTCAGCTAGCAGGAGATCAGCTAGAGAGCTTATCTAAAGATTGCAAACACCTGCAAATCCATTGGCAGATCGAAGAGAAGAAGAACAGCAATTCTAGAAACAGAAAAACAACCACTTTCTGAAAGGTAGGACTGGCGGAGAAGTGAATCCAAAGCCACGGGAAGATAGACCCCGGGGGGGAGGGGCCGGCTCCCGGCAAGCGGCAGAGCAGCGGAGCACAAAATCAGGACTTGTAAAAGTCTGTTCCGCTGAGGGACATCGCTCCGGAGGCTAAACCGGGGCGAAGCCCACGCGGGGTCGGCGTGACCTCAGGTCCCGCGGGGTCACAGAAGGATCGAGGGTGTCTGAGTGTCGCAGAGCTTGCGGATATTGGAACGGGAAAGCCGGCTGCAGAGACAGAGCCGACAGTAAGCTCGCAGCTCGGAGTTGCCTTGAACCGGTCGCAGGCTCGGTGAGCTCGGAGCGCGGCCGGAGGTTAGGCAGATGCGAGTTACTAGGAGCTGTTCGCTGAGGGCGCACTGGGGAGCGGGGCCCCGGGCTCTCGGCTCCTCCGGGCCGGAGACCAGGAGGCCGCCATTTGTATTCCCGTCCTCCGGCCGCCATTTGTATTCCCGTCCTCCGGAACTCTACGGAAAGCGCTCAGGGAACAAAAGCTCCTGAAAGCAAAGCCGAGCAGATCACTCAGCCCGGCCCCTGGGAAGGGCGGTGTAATTCCGCCTGGGGCAAAGACACTTGAGAATCACTACACCAGGCCCCTCCCCCAGAAGATCAACAAGAAATCCAGGCAAGACCAAGTTCACCTACCAAGGAGTGCAGTTTCAATACCAAGGAGAGAGCAGCAGAATTCCAGAGGAGGAGAAAACAAACCACGGAACTCATGGCTTTCTGCCTGTGATTTTTTAGTCTTGCAGTTAATTTAATTTTTTTCTTTTTCATTTTTTTTTCTCTTCTTCTGTTAAAATTTTTTATAACTTTTACCCTTTTCTTTTTTAACGTTTTTTAACTAGATTATCTAATATATATATATTTTTCTTTTTTATACTTTTCTTTATTCATTTTCTTTTTTTTTAATTCTTTTTATTCTTTTTTTTCTTTCTTTATTTTTGAACCTCTTTTTATCCCCAAATCAGAAGAGATCCTAATCTCTTCAATCTTTTTTTTTCTTAATTCTTTTTTAAATTCTTGATTGAATTTTTAATTCAATCTCTTTTTTTAATTCTTTTTTTCTTTTTTTTCTTTCTTTCTTTTTGAACCTCTTTTTATCCCCAAATCAGAAGAGATCCCAATCAGAAGAGATTGGGAGATCCCAATCAAAGGAGATCCCAATCAGAGGAGATCCCTCACCCAATCGTGAGGGGGGAGAAATCCCCCCTCACGATTTGGGATCTCTTCTGATTTGGTTAAAGCATATTTTCCTGGGATTGTTGCCACCCTTTTAGTATTTTACTTGCTCCTTCATATACTCTTAGCTGGACAAAATGACAAGGCGGAAAAATCCACAACAAAAAAAAGAACAAGAGGCAGTACCGAAGGCTAGGGACCTAATCAATACAGACATTGGTAATATGTCAGATCTAGAGTTCAAAATGACAATTCTCAAGGTTATAGCAGGGCTTGAAAAAGGCATGGAAGATATTAGAGAAACCCTCTCCAGAGATATAAAAGCCCTTTCTGGAGAAATAAAAGAACTAAAATCTAACCAAGTTGATATCAAAAAAGCTATTAATGAAGTTCAATCAAAAATGGAGGCTCTCACTGCTAGGATAAATGAGGCAGAAGAAAGAATTAGCGATATAGAAGACCAAATGACAGAGAATAAAGAAGCTGAGCAAAAGAGGGACAAACAGCTACTGGATCATGAGGGGAGAATTCGAGAGATAAGTGACACCATAAGACGAAACAACATTAGAATAATTGGGATTCCAGAAGAAGAAGAAAGAGAGAGGGGAGCAGAAGGTATACTGGAGAGAATTATTGGGGAGAATTTCCCCAATATGGCAAAGGGAACGAGCATCAAAATTCAGGAGGTTCAGAGAACGCCCCTCAAAATCAATAAGAATAGGCCCACACCCCGTCACCTAATAGTAAAATTTACAAGCCTTAGTGACAAAGAGAAAATCCTGAAAGCAGCCCGGGAAAAGAAGTCTGTAACATACAATGGTAAAAGTATTAGATTGGCAGCTGACTTATCCACAGAGACCTGGCAGGCCAGAAAGAGCTGGCATGATATTTTCAGAGCACTAAACGAGAAAAACATGCAGCCAAGAATACTATATCCAGCTAGGCTATCATTGAAAATAGAAGGAGAGATTAAAAGCTTCCAGGACAAACAAAAACTGAAAGAATTTGCAAACACCAAACCAGCTCTACAGGAAATACTGAAAGGGGTCCTCTAAGCAAAGAGAGAGCCTACAAGTGGTAGATCAGAAAGGAACAGAGACAATATACAGTAACAGTCACCTTACAGGCAATACAATGGCACTAAAATCATATCTCTCAATAGTTACCCTGAATGTTAATGGGCTAAATGCCCCAATCAAAAGACACAGGGTATCAGAATGGATAAAAAAACAAAACCCATCTATATGTTGCCTCCAAGAAACTCATTTTAAACCCGAAGACACCTCCAGACTTAAAGTGAGAGGGTGGAAAAGAATTTACCATGCTAATGGACATCAGAAAAAAGCAGGAGTGGCAATCCTTATATCAGATCAATTAGATTTTAAGCCAAAGACTATAATAAGAGATGAGGAAGGACACTATATCATACTCAAAGGGTCTGTCCAACAAGAAGATCTAACAATTTTAAATATCTATGCCCCCAACGTGGGCGCAGCAAACTATATAAACCAATTAATAACAAAATCAAAGAAACACATCAACAATAATACAATAATAGTAGGGGACTTTAACATTCCCCTCACTGAAATGGACAGATCATCCAAGCAAAAGATCAACAGGGAAATAAAGGCCTTAAATGATACACTGGATGAGATGGACATCACAGATATATTCAGAACATTTCATCCCAAAGCAACAGAATACACATTCTTCTCTAGTGCACATGGAACATTCTCCAGAATAGATCACATCCTCGGTCCTAAATCAGGACGCAACCAGTATCAAAAGATTGGGATCATTCCCTGCATATTTTCAGACCACAATGCTCTGAAGCTAGAACTCAACCACAAGAGGAAGTTTGGAAAGAACACAAATACATGGAGACTAAACAGCATCCTTCTAAAGAATGAATGGGTCAACCGGGAAATGAAAGTAGAATTGAAAAAAATCATGGAAACAAATGATAATGAAAATACAACGGTTCAAAATCTGTGGGACACAACAAAGGCAGTCCTGAGAGGAAAATATATAGCGGTACAAGCTTTTCTCAAGAAACAAGAAAGGTCTCAGGTACACAACCTAACCCTACACCTAAAGGAGCTGGAGAAAGAACAAGAAAGAAACCCTAAGCCCAGCAGGAGAAGAGAAATCATAAAGATCAGAGCAGAAAACAATGAAATAGAAACCAAAAAAACAATAGAACAAATCAACCAAACTAGGAGCTGGTTCTTTGAAAGAATTAATAAAATTGATAAACCCTTGGCCAGACTTGTCAAAAAGAAAAGAGAAAGGACCCAAATAAATAAAATCATGAATGAAAGAGGAGAGATCACAACTAACACCAACGAAATACAAACTATTATAAGAACGTACTATGAGCAACTCTACGCCAACAAATTTGACAATCTGGAAGAAATGGATGCATTCCTAGAAACATATAAACTACCAAAATTGAACCAGGAAGAAATAGAAAGCCTGAACAGACCCATAACCAGTAAGGAGATTGAAACAGTCATTAAAAATCTCCAAACAAACAAAAGCCCAGGGCCAGATGGCTTCCCGGGGGAATTCTACCAAACATTTAAAGAAGAACTAATTCCTATTCTCCTGAAACTGTTCCAAAAAATAGAAATGGAAGGAAAACTCCCAAACTCATTTTATGAGGCCAGCATCACCTTGAACCCCAAACCAGACAAGGATCCCATCAAAAAAGAGAGCTATAGACCAATATCCTTGATGAACACAGATGCAAAAATTCTCACCAAAATACTAGCCAATAGGATTCAACAGTACATTAAAAGGATTATTCACCACGACCAAGTGGGATTTATCCCAGGGCTGCAAGGTTGGTTCAACATCCGCAAATCAGTCAATGTGATACAACACATCAATAAAAGAAAGAACAAGAACCATATGATACTCTCAATAGATGCTGAAAAAGCATTTGACAAAGTACAGCATCCCTTCCTGATCAAAACTCTTCAAAGTGTAGGGATAGAGGGCACATACCTCAATATCATCAAAGCCATCTATGAAAAACCCACTGCAAATATCATTCTCAATGGAGAAAAACTGAAAGCTTTTCCACTAAGGTCAGGAACACGGCAGGGATGTCCATTATCACCACTGCTATTCAACATAGTACTAGAAGTCCTAGCCTCAGCAATCAGACAACAAAAGGAAATTAAAGGCATCCAAATCGGCAAAGAAGAAGTCAAATTATCACTCTTCGCAGATGATATGATACTCTATGTGGAAAACCCAAAAGACTCCACTCCAAAACTGCTAGAACTTATACAGGAATTCAGTAAAGTGTCAGGATATAAGATCAATGCACAGAAATCAGTTGCATTTCTCTACACCAACAACAAGACAGAAGAAAGAGAAATTAAGGAGTCAATCCCATTTACAATTGCACCCCAAACCATAAGACACCTAGGAATAAACCTAACCAAAGAGGCTAAGAATCTATACTCAGAAAACTATAAAGTACTCTTGAAAGAAATTGAGGAAGACACAAAGAAATGGAAAAATGTTCCATGCTCCTGGATTGGAAGAATAAATATTGTGAAAATGTCTATGCTACCTAAAGCAATCTACACATTTAATGCAATTCCTATCAAAGTACCATCCATCTTTTTCAAAGAAATGGAACAAATAATTTTAAAATTTATATGGAACCAGAAAAGACCTCGAATAGCCAAAGGGATATTGAAAAACAAAGCCAAAGTTGTGGCATCACAATTCCGGACTTCAAGCTTTATTACAAAGCTGTCATCATCAAGACAGCATGGTACTGGCACAAAAACAGACACATAGACCAATGGAACAGAATAGAGAGCCCAGAAATAGACCCTCAACTCTATGGTCAACTAATCTTCGACAAAGCAGGAAAGAATGTCCAATGGAAAAAAGACAGCCTCTTCAATAAATGGTGTTGGGAAAATTGGACAGCCACGTGCAGAAAAATGAAATTGGACCATTTCCTTACACCATACACAAAAATAGATTCAAAATGGATTAAGGACCTCAATGTGAGAAAGGAATCCATCAAAATCCTTGAGGAGAACACAGGCAGCAACCTCTTCGACCTCAGCCGCAGCAACATCTTCCTAGGAACATCGCCAAAGGCAAGGGAAGCAAAGGCAAAAATGAACTTTTGGGATTTCATCAAAATCAAAAGCTTTTGCACAGCAAAGGAAACAGCTAACAAAACCAAAAGACAACTGACAGAATGGGAGAAGATATTTGCAAACGACATATCAGATAAAGGACTAGTGTCCAAAATCTATAAAGAACTTAACAAACTCAACACCCAAAGAACAAATAATCCAATCAAGAAATGGGCAGAGGACATGAACAGACGTTTCTGCAAAGAAGACATCCAGATGGCCAACAGACACATGAAAAAGTGCTCCATATCACTCGGCATCAGGGAAATACAAATCAAAACCACAATGAGATATCACCTCACACCAGTCAGAATGGCTAAAATCAACAAGTCAGGAAATGACAGATGCTGGCGAGGATGCGGAGAAAGGGGAACCCTCCTACACTGTTGGTGGGAATGCAAGCTGGTGCAACCACTCTGGAAAACAGCATGGAGGTTCCTCAAAATGTTGAAAATAGAACTACCCTATGACCCAGCAATTGCACTACTGGGAATTTACCCTAAAGATACAAACGTAGTGATCCAAAGGGGCACGTGCACCCGAATGTTTATAGCAGCAATGTCCACAATAGCCAAACTATGGAAAGAACCTAGATGTCCATCAACAGATGAATGGATCAAGAAGATGTGGTATATATACACAATGGAATACTATGCAGCCATCAAAAGAAACGAAATCTTGCCATTTGCGACAACATGGATGGAACTAGAGCGTATCATGCTTAGCGAAATAAGTCAAGCGGAGAAAGACAAATATCATATGATCTCCCTGATATGAGGAAGTGGTGATGCAACTTGGGGGCTTAACTGGGTAGGAGAAGAATCCATGAAACAAGATGGGATAGGGAGGGAGACAAATCATAAGTGACTCTTAATCTCACAAAACAAACTGTGGGTTGCTGGGGGGAGGGGGGTTGGGAGAAGGAGGGTAGGGTTATGGACATTGGGGAGGGTATGTGCTTTTGGGTAAATTGGAAGGGGAGATGAACCATGAGAGACTATGGACTCTGAAAAACAATCTGAGGGGTTTGAAGTGACGGGGGGGTGGGAGGTTGGGGTACCAGGTGGTGGGTATTATAGAGGGCACAGCTTGCATGGAGCACTGGGTGTGTTGAAAAAATAATGAATACTGTTTTTCTGAAAATAAATAAATTGGAAAAAAAAAGAATGGAGGACAAGGGGCATTAGAGAGGAGTAGGGAATTTGGGTAAATTGGAAGGGGAGGTGAACCATGAGAGACTATGTACTCTGAAAAACCATCTGAGGGGTTTGAAGTGGCGGGGGGGTGGGAGGTTGGGGTACCATGTGGTGGGTATTATACAGGGCACGGCTTGCATGGAGAACTGGGTGTGGTGAAAAAATAATGAATAATGTTTTTCTGAAAATAAATAAATTGAAGAAAAAAAAAAAGGGAAAAAAAAAAAAAAAAAGAAGAGAAGGTTGATCCAGTGTGTGAAAGGGCTTTCTCACACCACCCAGTCAAGAAGTCATAGTGTCAGGATCTGAACTGGTCTGCCATTTCCTAAATCCCTGTTCCTTCTGCTTCATGATGGTCTCCCAGAAGCAGAAACCATGTTACTATTCCTGCTACACTGACCTTTTGTCCCAAGTTGAGACTGGCTTGTGCATCTACTCCATAGATCTCTTCTAGCACCAAAATTTGGAAGGCAAGATTTGAGTGGCATCCCATGTAGATGAAATCTGGTGACCCCAGGGCAAAGGCAAACACAAAAAGAAAGGAAACGTCCAATGACTTTTAGTTTATGTCTAACTAGCAGCCCCCTCACTTGGCCACACCGCCCCTCACCGCCCCACCCTCCAGGCAGAGGGGTCCCTACCCTGCTAATGGTGGGCCTTTGGGGAGCAGCCAATGGGTGTTAGCCAAAGAAACACAGACATTATTCTTTCATTCACAAAATTTAGAGTTTACAAGTACCTCGTATATATTTTGCATCCACTGTTTATGTCCTTGTATATAGTCTTGCAGCCACTCTGTGAAATAAACATCATTATGCCCAAAAGATTGGCATAACTCAGATATCGAATTCAGCTCTCCTTTATTAGAGACCAAGAATATGCCAGGGAACTTTCTGGACATTTTCTAGTGTAAGACCTCATTTAAATCTCACCAAGCACCTATGAAGTCAAGATTATTATTCTCATCTTGAAGAAAAGCAAATTAAGGATTTGGGTGACCGTGTGACCCATTCACCACTGCCCTTACAATCAGTGTGTTTGAGCCCAGGCCATCATTCATCAGACCTGTGCTCAGTCCACAGCACGAGGACATGGCCGGCAGGCTCTGACTGGCAGCCTGGCTTCCACTGAGTTCTGCTGTATTGATGGCTTGAGTCTGTCTGTCTCACTGTCACATGTGGAAGTAGATGACTTATCTGTAGTTGACAGGACTTCTGAGCAAGAGGAAGCTGTATGTGAGGAACTGTATCCAAGGAGACTGACGACACCTCAGCCAGATTAGATGGCGAGGCCCTGAACATTGAGCCCGAACCTAACACCATCATGGGGTGAGACCTTGTGGGATATTGGGAGGTGCTGGGTGAAATTAATAAAGAATTACTTTAAAAATGTAAATAATTTGCTGCCAGTGGGCAGAACTGTGCCATGGCTGTTTTTAAACCTAGTCCAACTTGTTGATAGACTTCCATTAGGAGTAGAAGGAGTCTCTGTCCCCTCCCACAAAATCTGGACTCTGGAACTGCTTGACCAATGAACTACGATGAAGGGGGGTGTGTTAGTTTCAGGGCGAAGATTTTTTTTTTTAAGATTTTATTTATTTATTTGACAGACAGAGATCACAAACAGAGAGGCAGGCAGAGGGAGAGAGGGGGAGGCAGGCTCCCTGCTGAGCAGAGAGCCTGATGCAGGGCTCGATCCCAGGACCCTGAGACCATGACCTGAGCCACCCAGGTGCCCAATGAGCTACCCAGGCGCCCCACAGGGCTAGGATTTAATGAATGGACAGTTTTCATTTCCTGTCTTTTGGGTCACCTACCCTTGAACTTAGCTGCCACACAATGAGGAAACCCAAGCCACACTGTCGGGAGACCCACATGGAGGAGAGTGGACAGGCAGCTTTGCGAGAGCTGGGAGTGAGCTGTCTGGAAAGAGGTCCCCAGATCAGCCAACCCGGCCGGCACAGCATGGAACAGGGGTCTTGGCTGATCACTGACCAAACTGCAGATTCATAAACAAAATAAATGATTGTTATAGTTCTATACCACTGTGTTTTGGGTGCTTAGATACACAGCAATGGACAATTGGAATAGAGATGAGCCTGATTATCTGTGGAGTCTCTACTATATGTCAAGGTCATACCAGTGACAATCACTTTGCATTCTTAGAGCAATGCACTTAGACGAAGAAACCAAGGATCAGGAGGGATACAAGACTCGCTTGAGACGCTGTGTCTAGTGAGTGGCTCAACATGGATCTGAATTTAATCTGGATAAATTCTTCAGTCCCCTGAACCGTGGGGCAGCGAGGTAGAGACAACCCCTCTCTAGCCCCTGAACACCTTCAAGGACCTAAGTATAAAACAAGTGTACAACCCATTCTGTTTTTAGGCTGCATGATGCTTATTTGGGAATAGTAAATGCATCCAGGTTTGAATTCCTGGCACAATTCCAAGGAGCGTCCCCCCCCCCCCCAGGGTAGGGGATCAGCTAAGCAACTGTCTGACTGGGCTCATCACTTAACTTCCCTGATCCTCAGTTTCCCCGTCTATAAGATAAGGACACAAATGCCATCAGCCTCATAGGGTTGTTGCAAGGATTGAATGAGGATATATTGGTAAATGACTCAACACAGTACCTTGCCCCAAATAGATACTCAAGACATCCCATATTCCTAATATTGAGGATTCAGAAAGAAGGCTTTTCTTCACACATTCCTCCTGACCCTAAAGAGAGAGCTCCGTAGGGTCGTGATAAGACAGATGCATCCCACCCCTGAGCCTCATTTATTTTAACCTCCTCAAAGACTTAGCCCTTGTGCCTCCACTCCTGCAGCCCCTCCGGCCAAGAATAAAGCTCAAACCACAGCCTGTAAGCTTTGCTCACAAATTCCTCCTTCACGACTGACTGAGCCCCGATACTGGAAAGAAACATTCTGTTGAATCATGTAAATCCCCACTCATCTCCAAATTGGGTGCTGGAGTGCCTCGGGGAAGTGATTTTACAACCTCACTGACTTCAGCCAAGGTAGACTCCAATTGCTCTTGCAAGATAATTCAGCCTGCGTCTGGCAGCAAGACCATGCAGGGGCTTCGTCCCTTCTCCCCTGGACTGAAGGGGAACAGTTTCTTCCTTAGGGAGGCAGAAGAGGGAGATCTTAAACCTCCCCGTGCCAGTCCCCCTCTGAAGTCCTCTCCAGATGGCACAGGTGAAATTCAGAGACTCATCACTCGCTCACCCTCTCACTTGAACAAAGGATCTTGGATACGGGCAGCGGTGGGGAGGGCCATCTTGAGAGATGGCATCTGAAGTATGAGGTCAAGGTTGCCTGCACTTTCCCTGACAACCTCCTGGATTTCAGAGGCAGGGTACTGCTGTGATTCAGCTCTCCTGACATCCCCACGTGGGAAAATGCTTTCCAGTTGCTGTGCCTCTGGGGAGACCTGTACTCTTTCTTGTACCCCTGCCTTTTTTTTTAATTTTTATTTTCAAATCTAGACCTTGCAATAGATCATTCCACCCACAGTCAATGGAGCTGCACATAGTACACACCCAGCCCTGTTTATCCCAAGATGCCGTGACTGTGTGGCCACAGATGGCACAATTCCTCAGGCTGGTTTGCAAGATAACTGTCCTTCCAGTGGCCCAAATCCCACTGCAAATATTAGAAAACAGGTCAGCAGCTCCACCAGTAATCACAATCATCGTCATAAAAATTACTATCTGTTTTTGAAAGCTCCATCTCCAAGGGCTTAATAACCACTATGTTATGTGTTTGTTGCTTCAGCTTCAAAAGGTAGATCTTATTGTCTGTATTTCATGTATGCAGAAAGAGGCTCAATAACCAAGTTATTTGTCAAAGGCCATACAGCTAATATGTGGCAGAATTAGAATGTTTTTACTGAAGGATAATTGATATACAACATTGTATTAGTTTTAAGTGTGCAACATAGTGAGTCGATATTCATATACATTATGTGATGATCACCACAATGCACAGTTGTTAAAATATTATTGACTGTATCTTTGATGCTGTACAGTATATCCCCATGACTTATTTATCTCATAACTGTAAGTCTGTGCCTCTTAATCTCATTCACCTATTTCACCCATCCTTCCCATCCTTCTCCTCTCCGGTAACCACGAACCTGTTCTCTGTATCTATGAGTCTGTTTCTGGTTTTGTTTGTTTATTTGTTTTTTTTTAGATATCACATAGACGTGAAATCATATGATTTTTGTCTTTCTCTGTCTGCCTTATTTCACTTAGCAGAATACCCTCTAGGTCCATCTACATTGAAACAAATGGCAAGATTTCGTACTTTTTTATGGCTGAGTTATGTTCCATTATGTATATATTCTCCATCTTCTTTATCCATTCATCTGTCAGTGAATACTTGCTTTGCTTCCATATCTTGGCTCTTGTAAATAATGCTACAATGACCAGAAGGGTGCATATGACTTTTTGAGTTCATGTTTTCGTGTTCTTTGGAAAAATACTTAGAAGTATAATTGCTCGCTCATATGGTAATTCTATTGTTTTTATTTTTTTAGGAACTGCCATACTGTTTTCCACAGTGGCTACAACAGTGTACAAGGGTCCCTTTTTTGCCACATCCTCTCCAACATTGTTAGTTCTTGTGGTTTTGAACAGGGATGAGTTTATTTCTCATTGTGGTTTTGATTTGCATTTCCCTGCATCTGTTGGCCATCTGGATGTCTTCTCTGGCAAAGACAGAGTCAGAATTTCAGGTCTTCCATCGTTGACCATTGCTAACTATCTGGGGAAAGTTTTCTGATGACTGTCCACACTCCAGAAGAACATGCTATCCAGACTGGTTGAGCCTTCCTCAGCCACACTCAGCAGAAAGATCTCCAGCCATGGTTCACTTTCTCCATGTCCAGAGATGGTTCAGAGCAGGCTCTGTCCTCACCAGCAGATGGTATCCATCATTTGTCTTGTAACCCCCAGCTCACTTTCTGGTGTGCTTGGGGACCAATGACCTCACCAAACCCAAATGACTACTATTTTGGCCCAGGCTGCCTTCCACCTGCTTTCTAGGTCCTGCTCACAAGCCTATAGGTGGATCAGAAGAATTTGTGAGAGGATTGACCCATGATAGAGACTCCCAGGAGCTTCAAGGGACCAGAATCCACAGACACTCAGAAATCATTCACAATGTCTTATGAAGAGCATACATGATTTCCAGTGTCTTCCTTGCCCACTGTCCTCTTCTAAATGCAGTGGCCCTGCATGCACACAGCATGACCCCTGAGCTTCCATGTTCAGCATTTGACTCCTTGGTAGCTCCCAGCTGTGCTAAGTGTGGACACGTGACCCAGGGCCAGCTATAATGTGTCCAATATGAAAAGCTCTGTCCAGAGAGGGGTGAGCTGGCCAATCAGATTTCTATTCAGGGAAACGGAATGGAAAGATGTAAGGAAAATATAGTTTTTTGTAACAGAAACCAAGGCTGGCTGGATGCCCAGAGAAAAGCTATCAGGTAGAATAGAGACCCTAAATAAATTAATACGATGTATAGATTAAAATTACGACAATATGAAAACACAAGTAAGCAGAGGCTCTGAGGAAGACCAAGGACATGTGAGGAGACCAGTTGTTGGTGGGAAGGGAAGCAGAGAGAAGGGAGCACTTGCATAGAGCTAAGCACTGGGATGGAGATTCGCTCAGCCTTTCCGCCCTGGATCCAGGTGCCTTGACTGGGAGTCCTGGCCACACTCTGATTCCTGCTCTTGGACTCCCTGTATAGCTCCTTCTCACTTATTGCCAAGGGCATCCTTACGGTGACACCTGTCCCTCCTCCTTCCTTCCAATGCTGTCTATATAAGTCTCTTTTCATTACTGCTAATAGAGTGTTACTAAGACTTCCATCTCTGCACACTTGTCGTTGTGTGGGGGAATGGGCTTATTTGTATTTTATGGACTCTGACCTTCATGGATACTACACCGTATCCACAGGCATTTGGGGTAACATAAGAGGCTACAGGTGTGGCCTGCCAATAGTCAAGTGGGGAGGGGATGATGCTGGGTAGTTTTCTTGGTTTTGTCTTGACTTCCAATGTATGCGTTTGTTCCTGGTTTTTTAATTCTACTTTTACTTTTGGTGCTTTCACATTTGATATCATCTGATAAGCTCCTTTCTAAAACATGAAAAGTCAGAGCCCTGGTGGAAAACAGAATTCCCCTCAGGTGACTCAAAAGGAGAAACTTGAACACGGGTCCTCTCATGGAGGTCTGGATGAGGTGGATGGAACGACCAAGGGATGTTGAGGTGCCCAGAGATTAGCAAGAGCAGGACATCATTATTGTCCAGACGATTGGAGGAATGGGAGAGGAAAGAGAAAGACTGGAGCCCAGGGGGCTTTCCTTCTAGGACCGTCGGCTTTGCTCCCATGGCAGAGTGCTGACTTGACCCCCCGCGGTCTGGCACTCCCCGAGATGCCCGTCGTTCATCCTGGGCCCAAGCCCTCGCGCTTCAACATCTCCAGATACTAGCTGAGCCTCTGGACTTGATCAGCTGCTGTTGTTCTGCTTTCCACACCATCAGGTAAAGGGTGTCTCAGAGGTTACTGCAGTTGGCGGAGAGCTTGGGGTTTGTGTGTTCTTGTTCCCGCTCTCCGCTGCTTTGTTGCCCGTCCTTGAGAAAACACTTCTCAGCTTGGTGAAGTGCCCAGTTCTCTGGAGAACATGCACCTCCTCAGACGGCCTGCCTGTATCCACGCTAAGGGGTTCAGCGACACAACGTCCCCACACAGGGGGACCTCTCTGTCCCCCACTCCTCATTCCTGCCATGGCTGCCACAGAGTAAATCTTCAGGAATCCAGACCCACGGATGCAGAATTTCTGAAGATGTAGACTCAGACTCAGTTTGAATTTATCTGTTGCAGTCTTTAGGCAAAGGAGAACAGATGAGAGGATAAAGCTAATATTTATTGACCGGCCCTGGTAGGCTAGGTGCTCGTGTATACCATTTCATTTCATCTTGATGTTCATTCCGTGAGATGAGTACTATAGAAATGGAATAGCAGAGAGGTTAATTTGCCCAAACTCTCATATTTAATGCTCCACAGAGGCAAGATTCAGGCTCGGCTCTCTGGAGCCAAGCCCCTCCAAGCCCCTCACTCGTCCCATTATATCATACTGCTGTTTGGCAAAAAAAAAGAAAAGAAAAGAAAAGAAAAATATATATATAAAACTAAAAGGTGCTGATCGTTGGACTGGTTGGGGAGGACCCAAAGGCTATTTCTCATACAGCAACCTGGCTTATTAAAGCTCCATCGTATCGTATGTCTGCAGAGCTGAAAATCATAAAACTGTACTTCCTAGGGGCGCCTGGGTGGCTCAGTGGATTAAAGCCTCTGCCTTCGGCTCAGGTCATGGTCCCAGGGTCCTGGGATCGAGCCCCATATCAGACTCTCTGCTCAGCAAGGAGCCTGCTTCCTCCTCTCTCTCTCTCTCTCTCTCTCTCTGCCTCCCTCTCTGCCTACTTGTGGTCTCTGTCAAATAAACAAATAAATTAAAAAAAAAAAAAAACTATACTTCCTAAAATAATTTTATAATGTTCATCATTCAGTTATTTGGACAAGATTATTCTGACTCCCCTCCCTTGTGCTGGGGAAAGGATAAGGATTCACATTTACTGTGATAGCACGCACACTCAGGCGCACACACACACACACACACACCCCCTTCTCCAGCCACCTCCCCCACACCCATCAAATTCCACTGCCTCCAGGCAAATATCTCCTGCCCACCAGGGCCAGAATTCACATCCTCTGATTTGAGTTTTAAAGACAGAGATTTACACAGGATTACAATCTTTTTTTTTTTTTTTTTTTTTTTGGGTTGTGGTTGCTTCCAATTTCCATTGTCTGAATCATAGCCATGGAATAAATTGAATCTTTTTCTAACATAGAATATATTACTCTTGAAATAGTAGGAAATGTTGATAATTGCCTTTTATTGGACTCACAAATAATTTATAAGTTGGTCCAGTTTGAAAAAAATATATATATCTTGGTCTTTTATTTCTTTGGCTTCTTCCTTGAGGCTAGAAGCAACCTCTAAAAATAGCTGTTTGTGCGGGGGTGGGCCTAGCGCTCCGCCTGGTGGCCATTGTGTGGCATTGCGGGCTCGGTAACCGGGCCTGAAGCTGCAGACCCAGCGTTTGAATAATTCTCTCTCCCCTAAGTACACAGAGAAATTTGATTTATTCTTCACAGTCATGTCTGCATTACAGAGCACTTCTCCTTAGAAAGTCCATCTGCTTTGAGGATAAGTAAATGATCAATCCCTCATATACATTATCATGCAGTGAACATTTCTGTGAGTTAGTAACAGCTTCTGTGGTTCTACCAAATGTCAGGGAGGCTGGGGGTTTCTTCTTCCCTTAAGAAGATACTGAGAAAAAAATACAAATTGATCTTTACATAAGCAGGGTATCTACTTACTAAGGGTATTAAAGAAACATGAATGTGTGTAGAATGGGGGTACGGCAGGGGAAGGGGCAGCAGAAGAAAGAGAAGCCCATGGAAATGCCATGCTTAGCTTAGAATCCTGGCTCCACTTACAAGCTGCGGCAGGCAGCATGCTAAGATGCCCCTCCATGAGGGACACCCTCCCTGTTCCCCTGGGCACACTGGAAGGCTATCTCCCAGCCCCTCTTGCAGCTAGGAGCTGTGTGACTGAGTTCTGTGGGAAGGGTTGGACCTTGCTCCTAAAGCAGCTTTAGTCATTTTTCATACACTTCCCATCTCTGTGTCCACACCACTGGAAACAAAGTAATCCAAGATGTCACAGTCACACCAGAGAAGAGAGCCAAATCCATGACTCATCACATAAAGGACACTTGTCCAGGAGAGTCGCCTGCTTCTCTTCAAACTATGAGGTGAGCGAGAATACACTTGTATCTGCTAAGCCACTGAGATGTGAGGGCCATTCGTTACAGCAACCAGTGTTAATTATCCTATTAAAGCAAGTCTTAGCCACAGTTTCCTCACCTGAAAACAGGGACGTGCAGAAGATTCAGTGAAACAACGTATGTGAAAACATTTGGCTAACTTGGGATCGATAAATGCTGGTCAAAGCAATTGTGTCTCACAGAAACAACATTTTCATTCTGAAAAAAATATTTCTGTTGGTATCCTGCAGGTTCCTGATGCAAGAGAAAAAAGGCCCGACTCCAACTGGCAAACCAAATGGAGATTTCACAGGCTCCCAGAGCTGGAAACTTCAAGGATAGGTTAAACCACAGGGCTGGTTGAATCCAGCCAGCAGCTTGAGGACCCAGGTCCTTTCCATGACTCAACTCCTTCTTCTTCTGCCTGGTAAGTTTCATTCTAAACCCGACTCCTGTAATGGTCAAAGATGGTTGTCAGTAGCTCCTGCTACTACTACTGTATGTTCCTAGCTTACTCTGGGAGCAAGAAGACATCTCATCCCACTACTCTAATGAAGAATCTTCTGATTTCTCTGATTCTGCTGGTTTGGATCACATGTTCACCCTGGAATCAATTACTTTGTTGGGTGGAAAACATGCTGATAACCTGCCTATCAGGACCCATGCCTAGAGCCGGAGCTGGGATCGGCTTTCCTTGAATCACATAATCTGTTGGGGAAAGAATGAGAGCATGCTTTTTTTTTTAAAGGATGTTTTTAAGCAGAAGAAAGAAGGAGCAGGGGGACATGAATGTTAGATAAGCTTCCAAACCTGTGGTTGCAATGATTATATTTATTTCCTTAAGGCAAAAAACAAATTGTACCGGTGCATGGTGTTACTTGATCACTTTCAGCAATCCAACCTTTCAGAAATCTGTAAGTTAACTGGACATTATGGTTTTCGACTTCCTAACATCTGACGATGAGTTCCCTAAAATATCTTCAGATATTGACTTCTTGAAATATACTCAGATATTGACTTCCTGTCTTTCTTGACAGTGCAGTGTTAAAAAAGAAAAAAAAAGTCTCTTAAGAATAATTTGCTTTCTCCCTCTTCTTTCTTTCCCCCCTCTTTGTTTCTTTGTGAATCCCTTCGATTTCGTGCAAGCATTTTAGAAAGCATAAGATGCTATACATTTGGGAGGGATTATTTTTTCCGTCGGCTCTTCATACCTAAAGTGAATCATACGATACATAATCATAAAATAATGAGACAGATTTCAAAACCGACTACGTAGCTGTTTGAATGTGTGCTGCTCTTCTGAGCAGTCACCTAAAGATACACTTTTCGTATTTCAGCAATGCAGCTGTAGTTCAAATAGTATTGATTACACCTCAATTTTAACCAAAAAAGTGCAGCAACTTGATCGACCCATGCTATGTATCCAATTCCGTTCTCAGTCCCTTCTAAGACCTTCAACAAAATGAATCTATCTTCCAAGCAAAGATTTGTCTTTTCAAATGACATAGCTTGGGATCAGAAGATAATTGTTACTGGAGGATTGCACACCTATTCTGAATAATCAGTAAAGAGTGAATACTGAGGAGAGCACGTGAGATTTACGTGGTGGTTCTGCTCAGGCCATCACCTCCCCTGACCTCCTCCCTCCTCCCCTGACACAAATTTGTGTCTCGTTCAAGACCCAGCTCATCTCTCCTCTCTAAAATTGTTCTTAATCCTTCGCTGCCACAATAAAAGGACTTTGTTGCTCTTTCTTTTCTGATCTTGTTGCTTTAAAAAAAAAAAAAAGTCCATATCACTCTTACATTTTCTCTTATACTATTTTCATTGATCACGTCTGCTTGGCCTAGGACAGATTCTCCACAGATCCATTGTTCACCACAGCCCAGCAATTTTCTATGTGGCAGGACAACCTGACCCCTGCAGGCTGCATGGCTCAGGCTCCTGGGTCAGCTGGCTGTGCCTGGATTTGGCCAGTGGGAGACACTGAAAGGAGACTGAAGGACGGGAGGAAGGGAGAAGCCTGAATATTTCGTCCCTTCTCAAGAAGCCCCAGGAGCTAGATGTGCTCATGGCTTGTTCTCTCCTCCAATGGTTCTAATCTCCTCTAGGTGGTCCCAGCTTCTGGGCTCTGGTGATACCACCTCTGCTTTGTCCCTCCAACCTTGCGGCTTCCAGTTGTTGCTAGTCTTCCAATTGTTGTGGCAACTGTTTCCTCACAGTCGCCATCTTGGTTCCCTACTCCTCCATCCCTGATGTAACCAAGTCTCTGCACTAAATCCCTTCTGTTTCAGATGTTTAGAGTGATTTTCTGTGGTCCTGACTGGACCCTGACTAACAAATCAGCTCTTCTCCCCCACGTAACAGTAGAGGATGGTTGATTTCAGGTATGACCCGTGGGGGATAGAGAGCCATGTTTACATGTCATACGCAGTGTTTATATGTCTGCTTTCTGAGATATTTTCATGGCTCTTCCTGTCTATTTCTTTTTTCCTCCCATGGCCAAAACTATCTTTTTTCAAGCTCTATCCACTTTTCCTAGCTGGATTTCCCATCCTCAGAGCCCCGGTCCAAGTTTCCCCATACTCGGGTCCTACATGGCATCTGCATTACTGACAGATGGTGAAGACATTGGGTCCAGAGTGAAATCATCAAGATTAGAACAGTTGCAGAATCCAAAAGCCAAGGTTGTTGGCTGCTACCCACAGGACAATGGTGAAGGATTCATTATCTTTCCACTCTTCAGGTCTGATATATGACTTAAGCCAGAGCCAGGCCAATTTACAATTATTCCCAGAGCCCAGTGCAATTTGCAGATAAAAGGAGGATTCACATTTGTGGCCAAAGTGGAAGATGTGGGTATTGGACCGGGTGCTAAAATGCTCCCCAGTGCATAAGGCCAGCCCACAGCCTGATGGTCTCCACATTGCTGCCCAGAGCATTACTTTATTTCCACAATCTGGATGCCAGGTGAATACAAAATAGCATTTGGAAGGGATCTAGGAATGGCTGGGGGTTAAAGTTTCTGCTCCAGTGAAGAAGATGGTCTTTTCACTGAAGAGGATGGTCCGCCCACCTTTCTGCCTCCTCCCCCACCACGCATCTCTCAGCTCACCTTGACTCCTCCTGGGCTTGGCCATAAATGAGGTTGAGCAACTATTGAGAAGACTCTTAGCACTAATACAGGAAAAGGAAAATAACACAATTTCTTGAAATCTCACCTGAGAGGTAACACATTTATTGTGCTTTGCACTGAGTTCGATACAGAGGATTAGAATAAGTAAGAACCAACTCTTGCTCTCTGTCTACTGCTGAGAGACAAACACAGACAGAGGGAAAAAGGCAGGTTGATGGGCTGACCCAAAACCCAGATGATCTTCATGACTTTAACATCTCTGAGTCTCAGCTTTCTCATCTCTAAAGGAGGATTTATTGCCTGCCTCACAGACTGTTGTGAGTGCAACATGAGCTTAAGCACAGAACGTTCTTCATACCTTGTCTGATGCAATGTGAACCCAAGGACACTGATGTCGTCATGAGAGGCCCCCTCGATGATGGCGGTAGTGAGACTCCACCAATTGCTTCATGGGCTCTGGACATTGCAAGGAGGAACCAGAGCTGGAAAGAAAGACCACGGGGATATCCAGTGGTGACTGCGGCTGACAGCCTGCTTGGTGGGCACGTAGGGAACCCCTTTTGAACATCCTCAGAACTCCTGGGAGCGTGAGGAATTTATAAAGCATTCAGAGATATTATCACATGGACCTAAACTGGACTAGTCGTGTGGTCACGGTCGGGTTACGAGATCAATGATGCAGGAATTATGAGAACAGAGGCTTGAGTAAATCACCTGGCCTGCAATTGTCAGGAAAGGCTCAAAGCCAACAATCACCTGCACTAGTTCTGAAAGGTTCAGGGGAACGCATGGGTGGATGGCAGGCATGCCAGGGCACAGCATTCCAGGCTGAGGAAATGGGAGAGGCAAGTGTCCCGAGGCAAGTAATGGCAGTGTGCCAAGAATGGAGAAATTCAGTATGGCAGGTATGTAGGGAGTCAAGTGACAGGGGCTAAGGCTGGAGAAGCTCCACGGGGCTAACCAAGTCTGAAGAGCCTTGTGAGTCCTGGGACAGAGTCTGGGCTTTTCGATGTGGCATGAGAGAGTCAGAGGAGGTTTTTAGTGGTAGAGAACACAGTCAGATTTATGTTGGGAAAGATCTCTCGGGTAACACTAAGAAGGCTGATTTGGTGTCAGGTGGGAGATGGGAGGCAGGGGCACCCCAAGCCTCAGTGGGGGCTCCTAGAGGCAACAGGGAAGCAAAGTGATCGAACAGAGGTTTCGGAGTAGTCTGGTCACTTCCTGAGGTGAAGCTAGACTAGAATTGCCTTGATGGAAAGAACTATACCTCTTCTGTGCCAGAGAAGGTCAGGTGCCTCACAGAACGGGCGGGGAGTAAAGATTTGCTGAACATCCCGGGATGAAACACAGCCGGCTACATTTGGGAGGTGAAGTTGAAAGACTGTTGGGGGTCAGGAAAGTCCAAGGTTCGTTTGGGGAAATGGATGAGCTTGGTTTAGGAGATCAAGTCGTTGGTTCAGTTTTGGTTGTGCTCGAGTCCAAAGCATCTCTGGAAACCGCATGTGAGCGGTCCAGCGGTAGTTCTGCGGACACACACTGTGAGTCCTCACCACAGAGAACACATCCTAGCTCAACGCACTGAATACGTACTCGATAAATACTCATTGGCTCAGCGAATGAGTGAACAGGTCTGGAGTTCAGGAAGGACCTAGACTCCTGGAACACCTTCTACAGAGCAGGGACCCTTGTCCTACTATTCCCTGCCATTTTCCTTTGTAGTACTCACAGGTGTGAGCGGTCCTACAAGGGCTCACCGGTGTAATGCCTGACCCCCTGTTTCCCTAACTGTACTCGTTAGCTACGTCTTGGCCTAACCGAGCCCATGATAGAGATTAGGTGACCAGTTGTCGAATCAGTGAAGGGCTAGGCGCGTGGATGTGTGCATGGGCAGGATGGAGACAGAAGCCGAGGGAATCTATGGGGCACGACAAGCTGGTGACGGGATCAGGCGTGGGGCTTCCACGTTCCAAGTGACATGTTCGTTCCAGTCGTCTTCAAATGTCACGTCCCCCGTGCACCTCCTCCACGCACCGCATCCCCAGAGTCCAACCTGGAGGCAATTCTCTCGAGTCCCTCTCTGAGCGGCTGTTCTGTCATCAGTGAAAGGGGGATTTATTGCGTACCCTTCCCCGCTTTACTAGACGGCCGGGAGCATTAATGAGCTCATTCCGTTCAACAAATGTTTACGTAGATGGTTAAATGCCACAGTGATAAATACCTTAGAATAAAGTCCTTGACCTCCACACTCCATCCCACTTGGCTTGGAACAGCATCCTCTGCTCTGGGAGGCAGTGGGAAAGAAGATCTCTTTGACACTCACCACCTTCCTTCCCTGGAAGCCCTTCATTTCAATACGAAAGACCCTCACTCATTCTGCAGCTGGAACAAGGGCCAAATGGCCTGTCCCATCCAGCAGTCCAGCACTGCATTCAGAGCTGACCGAGATCTGTCCCACTGGGGCCGTGCTAGTGGGGCCTGGCTATATCCTGTCTCCCTGCAAGCTGTTGCCCCGGCTTCCGGCAGCCTGCAGCCTGAGCTGCTGGACACTCTGGTAATGGGGCTCGCAAGCACAGAAAGTAGACCCTAAAAGCCCAAAAGGATGCACAGCCCCAATGCCTGCTGTTGGGACAATGAAGGGTCAGGGACAGCGGCTCCTGCAAACAGAGACCATGCTTCTTAAAATTTTTATCTCCCTGAAGGGCCCACTTAGCCTTTATTGTTGATGGCAGCTCTTTGCACAAGCTGTTCTCTCCCTCTGGACTACCCTACCCCGAGGACTTCAGGACGAAGATCCAGCCTTGTTCCCATGATGAAGCCTCTCTTTACCATCTGGGCAGACACAGACACCTCCTCTTCTATGGACAGGAAAGCGGGGACCCATCCAAGCTTTACCAAGTGTCAGCTAGGTGTTGATGACTCTATGTGATTCTTCATGTACCTTCTACCTGTTTCATACACAGAACCATTGGCAAGGTGGAGTTTGCTGGCCCCATTTTACAGATTGGAAAGCTGAGGGTCGAAGACACAAGTTGCTTGGTCAAAGATACACCTAGTGAATGGTGGAGCCAGGATTGGTCAAAAACCGTAGATACACAGTGTTGACACAGCTCTTTCTCCGTATTTCTAATTGGGCGCTAATTGTGTGGTTTAGTGAGGGTCTCGGGGCAAAGATCCTCTTCTGAGGGTGCTGCCAAAGGGGAAGAGGAGAAGTAGACAATTGAGCAGATCTTGGAGGAACATTCTTTCCTTCTTCCACAGCCCATGGACAAGAACATGATCATAGAGCCAAGTCTAATCACAATGGAGGTTGGAAAACAGAGTCTTACCATATACCCAAGAACTGGGACTTGGTGAGCACAAAGCATTTTTCGTCCATCTAACCTCCACTAATAAAACAGCCTCCAGACGCCTGGTGAGGAGAGGTAGCGGTGCCTCGGTGAGCCTGAGGCTCCCATCAGCTCTCCTCCATCTTGTCAGCCCTGTGGAGCCTCTCAGGGACCCGTGCTGTGGCCAGGCTGACCTCAGAGGCTGCTGCTCTCCCTCTGTCTTTATCTAAAAGTCCATCTTAAAGGTGGGCCAAGCTACTTCCTTTTTCACTCTGCCAGAGCTGAGGTTAAATGTCTTATAATATTAGATTTTACCAAAGATCAGCGAATGATATGTGAGGAACAGACAGAGTAAGCTATAGTTGCTAATTTGCTTCTTATTTTAGGATTTTTTAAAAAAGATTTTATTCATTTATTTGAGAGAGAGAGCCTGCATGAGCAGGGATTGGGGTAGGGGGTGAGGGAGAGGCAAACTCCCCACTGAGCAGGGAGCTGGACCTAGGGCTCGATCCCAGGACCCCGGGATCATAACCTGAGCCAAAGGTAGATACTTAACTGACTGAGCCACCCAGGCGCCCGCACTAGTTTGCTTATCTTTTTTAATAGAGTTTATGCATCCTCAGCTTGAATCTTCCGTAAGACCTCCTACCTGCCACATTCCTGTCCTTTAGCCCCAGCTGAGAGACCCCTGACCCCGACTACACAGGAATGCCCACACATGTGTCTTCAGCCCACAAAGCATGGACATGATGTTTACAAGGGAGCAGTTAGACAAGGGGATATACCCCTGGGTGAAGGAAAGAAGCTGTGCCTCCCTTACTCCTTGCAAGGAAAGTGGTTCTAACTCTTCTCCTTAAATAGACCTTTCAGACACATAGGAAATCAGCTCCCCAAATCAGGATTCACAAGTCACATGCCAGTTGGCCTGGAGATTTCCTGGGGAGACCTACCTATCCTCTGTCCTAGTACTCTGAGCCTCCAAGCACTGCAGTCATATAGTATTTCTGTGCCTTCAAATCTAGACCCAAGAAAACAAGATCCAAAGACAGAGAGAGAGAGATCCCTGCTTGAATTTCCCATCTGAGGACCCACTTTTCTGAATGATGGGACATGAAAGTGGTTGATCTTGGGGATGATCCCATACTTCCAGGCAAGCCCCATCTCCTTCCTACAGGGGAGTGGCCTTCCTTCAATCTCAACAAAATAAGCACATCAGAAAGCATCTTAATAATTCATCTGAGTGACACATACATAATGTAATGGCTTTAGTGGAAAAGCCGGTTCCCTTACAAGAAACTAAAGTGTTGCTACAACCCCAGCTCCAGACACAGGACCTGGCACAGAGTAGGTGCTCAGATCCTTGGTTCAAAGGCTGTTAAAAGGAAAGCAGCTTGCTTTGGTCATGTTTGCTTAGCATCCTTTAAGAGAGCTCTTACTAAATCACAATATTCGATTAATACGATTACTTAGACAAGCACAGAATTGAGATGGGAGCTTCCTTCAAGGTGAAAGAAAAACCAGCTGGACTATAGTTTTCATAAGCTGGTAAAAAGGAAAGAGACCCTTTCTTGAGCTCACATACCTCCCGAGATAATTTTAGGCATTTTATCCTTAAATAATTTGCCTTCCAGTAACTGTATGCCTTGCAGTAATCATTCCTTGTCTCTGTACTGTTTTTCCACCCCTTCCTAAGCTTCCTCTCTGCTCTGTCCTGTGTGAGGCTATCCCTTTCACTTTCAACAATCCTACTGTACTTGACCTTGTGTTTCCCACTCCCTCAAGTCCTTCCGGGGGCAGCACGGAGTGGAGGAAGGAGCAGTAGATGAGGGCAGGGCAGAGCAGAGCCGAGAATCAGACCCGTACTCTTCATGGCCAGGGCGTCTGCCTTGGCCATCCGCCTTGACCGTCCTGAGCTCCCTCGTCTCCACTCATCAGCTAGGGCTACATCGGTGATCTCACCCCGTGGGCATGAGGAGTACAGGAAAACACATGCAGACCAGGTACCTTGTCACACGACAGACTCTCCATGAATTTAAGTTCCTCTCCTCCTTCCTTCTCCTTTTGAAAAGAGTCAGGAGATAAATTGTACATAAATAAATTACATGTTACACTGGAAATGCTCAGAAATGATCAATGTAACCAATAATAATTTTAATATTAATAATAGGTTACTTCGGCAGCGCTGCCCTAATTCTGACCATCAATCTACGTGCTCCAGCTCTGCCATCACAATAGCACGTAGTGGTCGCAGTTTACCCTAGAAAGAGCTGAGTGCCCCTAATTTCCCATTTCCAGATATCTTTTTTTTTTTTAAGATTTTATTTATTTATTTGACCGATCACAAGTAGGCAGAGAGGCAGGCAGAGAGAGGAAGGGAAGCAGGCTCCCTGCTGAGCAGAGCCGGGGGGGGGGGGGGCGGCATGCGGGGCTCCATCCTAGGACTCTGGGATCATGACCTGAGCCAAAGGTAGAGGCTTTAACCCACTGAGCCACCCAGGCGCCCCCAGGTATCTTTTAAATCCTCCTTTTCTACATCAGAGTATTCTGCTACAAACCATTACTTGTGGGGCAAAGTGTAGGCACTGTTTTTGCCAAGAAATGAGTGACACACGTGAATGGGAATACTGCAAAGCCACAAGCAGTACCTGAGACCCAATGTAAGGTTGGGAAGCATCAAGAATGTGCTGGAAACACAGATTTCTGTGGCTCAGCGGACTACGCAAGCGGACCTCCTTGGAGAGGATGGTACACCATCGCCATTCCCAGAAGCAAACTGAAACCAGGCCCTTGAAAGACAGAAATGCCTAGAAGTGTCGACTGAGTTTCAGCCCAAGGATCTGCTAAGCTTTCTGCCGACTTCTTTCAAACTTGAGTTTGGGGAAAACGGCTAGAAGAAACCTTCAGGCTTCTAGATTTGTGTGTTTATTATTCTGTATTTCTCAAACATGTAAATGGGGGTGGGGATGGGCTCCGGAGTCAGAACGCCTGGGCTGGAATGTTTGTCCTTACGCTTGCTAACTGCATTTCCCAAAATCGGTGATGAACTCTGATGTGCCTCTGTTGTCTCAGCCGGACAAGGGGTGTCATGAGGACAGCGCGAGGAGGCTGGGGCACGGTCCTCGGGGCCGTAGACAAGACAGTCAGTTATTTCCTGTCCGTGGTGAAGTGGGGGGCACGGGGAGAGTCCTCCTGGTCTGAAGCCGGAGGCAGGCCACCAAAGCCCCTTGTGTCTATAGTAGGATCTTTCTCTTCTTTATTCAATTTAATTCTTTTTTCCTATGGTATAATGAGATCTGTCTAAACTTAGACCAAACCCCTGATTTCACAGCCAGAACCCCCACACCATGTCTGTACCTTGTAACTGCCTTTCCTGCCCCCATCCTCCCACAACATGTGTATGAGCTCCTGCATCGAGCTGGAGGCAAGGACCTGCTACCAAGGGATGGGGACCATGAGCAGAATGGGATCCTTAGAGGGCAATAAAACAAGGCGACATCTGTACCCTCGTGCATAGCATGTGCATGGGGACAGTGACACAGCCACCATGAACTGAGGACAGAGGGAGAGGAACGGGCATTGTTGGTGCCTATTTCATGCTCGGCGTGGTAGAGATACTCACATGGCCCATGAACCCTTGGGCCAACAATGCCAATCCTCTTACCTGGTTTTGCAGATAAAGAATATACATCATCTCAGAGCTGGCTGTTAACATCCCCAAGGCCAACAGTGAGGGGGAAACAGAGTCTAGCACGTAGAGGATCATGAGGTACTAACAGGAGATCCTATGAGGTTCCGTGAGTCACGGTTCTTAGGCCTGCTTATAAAACTCTCCAAACAACTATCAATATCTGGTGTCTCCTACATCCTACCCCCTACCATTGGAGCTTGTCCTGAACCAAACCCAAATAGCACAGAGCTCATAGTCCTTCCAAGTGCAAGGAGGTGAGAACCCTCCCAACCCACTCTCCACCCCCACCCCATCCTCCCCTTCAACCTCCACTTTTGTAGGCCTGTCTGAAGCATTGGGGGAGCCCCTGAGTAGAAGCAAAGGGAATCTGACAGCCCCCATGGCCAGCTGCTGTGGGGAGGAAGTGCCTCATTCTCTGGAGAGCTTCCACCATCATTGATAGCAGTTGCAGGACCTCCTTGCCTTGAACTGCAGTGAGAAGGGAGTGAGAGGCAGAGCTAGAGTCTTTGGCCTGTGCTGCGTGGAGGTCTAGGGCCTCCGATCTGATTGTGAGGAGAGCAGCAGCGTGGATCAAAGAGAGTCACGAAGTCAGTACAGTGAGGTGTGCTGACCGTTGCTGTTTTTAACTGAGTGTCACATCATGGCTCAGAAAAGAATGGAAAGGAGCAGCGTGATCACACCCGTAGTAAGAGTGATTCTCGTTTTGAGAAATTTGTATTTTACAAATTTTAGGATCTGGGTATGCATGTGTCTGTGCATCCAGTCATGATGCAGAAAATTTCTCTTCTTGCAAGTCATTAATTATTAAAACAAACCTGCAAAGCTTACTTAAAATCCATATTCCCAGGTCCTAGAATAGAACTGATTCTTATCTGCCCTGGGAGCTTGGAACCTGTTTTTCCTAGATTCCCAGGTCCCGGTGGTGATCAGCCAGCTAGCTATGAGAAATGCCTGTGAGAGGTCATGGGTCCACAGATGGGCTTTCCTCACCTGCCTTCTCCCTCCTCTTCCCAGACAGCTTCCCACTCGAGCTGAGCCCTAACAAGGTGGGAGAAGTCACAGAGACCTGGCCTGGAGCAGCTCAGGCTGGTGCCCTGCTGGCTTCCAAGCCCAGGACAGCCCTGAGCTCTTAAGAACTGGGAAATGAGGCTTGGGTTTCCAGCACCAACTGTCCAAAACACAAAAGCAAAAAAACCAAAACAAAAAAACCCTTCCCCGACAACCCCCACCCCCAACACCTGCACCAGAAAAACAAAACTACTTTACAGTCAGCCAGACCTAGGTTCAGGCCCTGATTCTGGGGACCACAGGCAGGTTATAGGATTTCTCTGAGCCCCAGTGTCCTCACCATTTAAACGAGAATAATAGCTTCTCCCAAGTGTGTGGCAGGATTTAATATAAGAACATGTCCACAGGTGCAGACAGGTGCTGTGTTATAGCAGCTCCCTTTCTGGCCCCCACTGTACTGTCCTGCAAGCTTAGGGACGCTCTGTCCCCTGTGGGAGCCTTGGGTGAAGTTAAGTAGCCATCTGAGGGGCAGGGCGGGGCCAAGGCTGTTATTCACGGAGATTACATTGTCCAGCCTGAGCATTTTGTTCTAACAGGAGTCCTGCCACCCACTTCTTCAGCAGCTCCCCCGTGCCTCAGGCACAAAGTAAACTCCTCCGGAGAGTGACTGTTGGACCAGCCTGGGGTAGAGCCGCTTGCTGCAAAGGGCGGGTTTGGTGGGTCCTAGGTGAGAGAGGACCCCTTCCCTGCTGCAGCTGTCCGGCAAAGTTTGGCAGATGGAGTGTGGACGGTGCCCAGCCAGTGCTGGGAAAGCTCCAGTCCCCGGAGAGGGAGGAGCCGCTCCCCAGGTGGGGCAGGTGGGGCACCTGAGCTCAGGTGTGCCCCGGGCTCTGGGAGGTGACTGCTCCCTGGCTGGTGCCAACAAACCAAAGCGGACTCTTGGCCCCAGGATACAGCTCTGGGAAACTGCTTTTGTCTCACAGACTCTGCCTCGGAGGAAGGCCATGGAAGGGGTAAGGCGGGTCAGTTCCATCTCCGCTTTCTCTGTGTCCTTTCTAGAGCCTGCCCACAGCTGTGGGAAAGGGCTGCCTCTGCCTCCTGGAGAGGAGCAAACACATGTGCTGCTTGTGCAGTGCAAGGCAGTTCGCCCTGGCCTTGCTCCAGGGTGAGGGGACTTGGGGGGTGGAGCGTGAACGGTGTGCCCCCTGCCACCTCCGGGGGTGAGGGAGTTAGGGGCTCTGGGGAGTAGTGGCATGAGGGGTCCTAACTCTCACTGCCCTTCCCCCGCTGGGTTTCAAACCTATCCCCCCAGCCTGGGGCTATGTGCCTGTTGGCTTTTCTCTGTTTGTTTGCCCTTGTGGGCCCTGCTGGTCCCCCTGGTGATCAGCGGGTTTCCTGGTCAGAGGGCCGGGCTGCCCGGTGCTCTTTGGTGGCTGTGGCTTTACCGCGAGCTCTGTTCCTCATTAGCTGTGTGGTCTGGGGCAAGCGAGTTCCTCCTCCTGCGTCCCCTGCGTTCCTCACTCATAAAATAGGATGACTATCAGAGTAACTAGTTGGTGAGATTATTGGAAGTGCTTGTAAAATTAGAGATGACCGTGGGCTGGTGCCCAGCGCCAAGTCAGGTGGACCCGCGTTCCTGCACGGCGGTGCGCTGTTGGCGTGGTTGCAGAATTCCTTAGCGGAATGCCCTCCTCTCTTTCCTTCTCCACGTCTCTACTCCCCTCTTTTCCCTTCTTCAAAGTCCATTTCTTTCCAAGGTGGGGGGCAGGGAAGTGTTTTTTCATATGTTCTTTATTAGACATTTGGAGTCAAGTCGTTTTCTCCCATGAATCATCTGGCTTCCCTCCCCGAGGTTTAGTTTGAAGTTGGTGGGGGGAGGACACATCTCCTCTGTCAGCCATCAGGAAACAGTTCCCTTTTGTCCCGCCCGGGGCAGGAGACCCGTCTCTCTGGCTGATCAGTCCAATCAGCTGAGTTTGGAGAAGAGGGAGCAAGGGCACGCTGGTATTCCATCTCCCTTCTGAATTCTCTCTCCCCCTAACTTGTGGCTCAGCAACGGCTGAGAAACTCCTCCTTGATGTAGAAATGTCAGGCTGAATGGAGTTAGTCTGGTCGTAAGAAAGAGAAAGTGACATATTTTACCCTTTCTGATCTACCGAGGTGTGCACTGGCATCCATTGGAGTCTATCTACATATTAGCACAGTGAGATCAATACCATTGGCCCCATTTTGGTGGTGGTTGCTGTTTGGTTTTTGCCGAGAGAGGAAACTGATGGTCAGAATGTCACTTACCCTGCACCCCACAACTGGTTGGTAGCAGTGCTGGAACAGGGGGGGGTTGGTCAGTAACAAATACGGAGAGCCGGCTGTAAGCCAGGGATCGCAGGCCAGGGTTCCAACAGGCCAGCCAGTGAAATGTTAGGCAATTGAGAAAAAAAGTACAAAAGGGCATGTTAGCTAATGTAGTGATGCAACTTTTTCTGCTCATGCAAAGGAAAAAAATGTCAGAGCAATATGGGTCATTTCTCATCTTGGAGGATTTTGTTTTGTTTTTAAGAAGTTGACAAAATATTCATCTGTGCCACCTGTGTGTACGGAGCCCCTGCACTGTCAGGGCTTGATTCAGGTGTTGCGGATGAAGCCGTGAGCCAACCAAAAATGCTGCCTTTATAAAACCTATTCTAGCAGAGGAAACTACAACAAATATATATATTTATTTTTTAAATCATACACATATGGGCACCTGGGTGGCTCAGTGGGTTAAGCCGCTGCCTTCGGCTCAGGTCATGATCTCAGGGTCCTGGGATTGAGTCCCGCATCAGGCTCTCTGCTCAGTGGGGGAGCCTGCTTCCTCCTCTCTCTGCCTCTCTGCCTACTTGTGATCTCTCTCTGTCAAATAAATAAATAAAATCTTAAAAAAAAAATCATACACATATATATTAAATATATATTTAAATATACATAAATATATGTTATATATAACACATTATATATAGCATACATTATGTAATATATAATATACACTATACAACACACATTATACATAAAATACATATTATGCACGTATAATAGGTGAAATGGCAGTGATTACAATGTAGAAATGGAAAGCAGGGAAGGGTTTAAGGATGTTGAGAGAGCAGGCAAGGCTATTTTATTTGTTTTAAAGATTTATTCGTTTTAGAGAGAGAGTGTACACGAGTAGGGGGAGGGGGAGAGGGAGAGAGAATCTCCAGCGGAACCCCCAACCCCCAACTGAGTACAGATCCCAATGTGGGGATCCTGAAATCATGACCTGAGGTGAAATCAAGAGTCAGATGCTTAACCAACTAAGCCCCCCAGGTTCTCCCAGGGTAAGGCCATTCATTGTAAATGGGATCGTTTTGAGAAAGGCATCCACAGGTGACATTTGAGCAGAAACTGAAGGTAGTAAGGGAGTTGGTCATGTGGGTATCTTAGGGGAAAACATTCTACAGAGAGAGAACAGTAAATGCAAAGGCCCTGAGGCAGAAGCTTGTCAGTGTGTCCAGGGGTAGCAAAATGTCCTGAATGGCTGGCCTGGAGGAAGCAGAGAGTGGTCAGATCATGCAGGGCCCCGGCACTTCTGATTTTCCTCTGGGAGCGGGAGCTCTGTCTGAATGTTGTGAGTACTGTAATGGAATGGTCCAGCTTGGATTTTAAAAGGATCACCTGGTTGTTGTTTTGAAAATAGATGAGAGGGAGAACAAGAGCAGACTCTGGCTGACCTGTGAGAAGGTGATAGCCCTCCTCCAAGCAAGAGGGCGTGGTGATGCAAGCCAGGGTTTTCGCAGTAAAGGTGGCCAGAAATGCTCATGTCGGGGGTACAGCACCAAAATAGGGTCAGAAGGGCGCCTGGGTGGCTCAGTGGGTTAAGCCGCTGCCTTCGGCTCAGGTTATGATCTCAGGGTCCTGGGATCGAGTCCCACATCGGGCTCTCTGCTCGGCAGGGGGCCTGCTTCCCTTCCTCTCTATCTGCCTGCCTCTCTGCCTACCTGTGACCTGTGATCTCTGTCTGTCAAATAAATAAAATCTTTAAAAAAAAAAATAGGGTCAGAAGAATTTACTGATGGAGTGGATAAAAAAAATGTGGGGGTTGGGCAGAAAAAGAGGACTCGTCCATGACTCCAAGATGCAAAGCCTAAGCTCCTGGAGGAATTTGAGTGAGATGACTTAGGATGGAACCTGTTTGCAAGACGTCCAAGAGTTTGTTTTACTTTTCCACGCAATTGTGGGACATGGAGAAATGACCGTTGCTTTGGGCCGCTCAGTTTTGGAGTGGTTTCTTCTGTGTCAATAGATATCTGAACGATTAGATATCCTTCGCTGTTTTTAGTCCTAAAAAAAAGTATCCTTCTCCCCCATAGGTAGAAGGCTCGAGAGAATTCTGTAAGAATGTGCTTTATTATACAGTTTAGGCATCCAGACAGAAAGGTTGAGGAGTCTTCTCCAGAGCTGTCGTGAAAGGATGTCTCGGTGATCTCCCCCAGCCACAGAGACACGGGGTCCTGGCAAGAGAAACACTTGCACAGCATTTTTTTGTTTTTGTTTTTAAAATATTTTACTTATTTATTTGACAGACAGAGATCACAAGTAGGCAGAGAAGCAGGCAGAGAGAGAGGAGGAAGCAGGCTCCCTGCTGAGCAGAGAGCCCGATGCGGGGCTGGATCCCAGGACCCTGGGATCATGACCTGAGCCAAAGGCAGAGGCTTTAACCCACTGAGCCACCCAGACACACCTACGACAGTATTTTGAACTGGGAATGCTTTTCAGTCAGGATGCTTACCAAATGGCACTTGAGTTTTGATGAATGAGCCTTGAAGTTGTTGAAAGACCTGTATTGATGTTTACCTCTGCCTCTTACTAGTCAAGTGATTTCAAGCAAGTCCTTGAATAATAAAAGGTAGGAACTGGGAGATTTCTCAAAGCCCAAGCAGACTAACAACTCCCATTTCAGAGATAGGGAAGCTTGGGGCCCACGGGGAAACGTGGCCACACCCGTGGTGACCACTTCCTCATGTGCCACACATACAGTGAATGCTCCATGACTGTTCTCCTTGGTTTTGAGGCATGAGTCACAGCAGCCATCTAGTCACTCCAGTCTTACCAGGGAGAATGTCAAGAAAACAGACAATTTGGGTATTAAATGAAAAGCGGAGTGATGAAGAAATCTAAGTTTTGACAGAAAGCACCCAAAATGGATGCCTAACCCAAAGTGGGGTTCATCCCAGGCTCATTAGAAAAATTGGTGAGAGATGGAGGGAGGAGAGATGGGGAGATAAGAGGGTGGGTAGATAGGGAAAGGAAGGAAGGGGACAGAGACAGGGAGACACAAAGACAGGGAGAGACAGAGACAAAGAGAACAGAGCCAGAACCAAATTCCCAGAGGGCCAGATATTCAAAGACTGAATAGCATATTCTCTCTATTTTCTAAGCCAAGAGTGCCCGGAAGGGACTTCACCTCCAAGATGGGAAGAGTGAACTAAATGTCACCCTTGAAGTTTCCTTGCCCTCTGACATTCTGGCACCACGGGGCTTTTTCAGAGTCAAGGGTGGCTTATTTTTGACAGAGCTGAGTCTAGAACCCTGTTCTGAATGCCTGTAGAACTCCTTAGCAAGCCCTCAAGTGCAACTTCAGCGGGGTTTTATTTTGTTTTTTTTGTTTTTTGTTTTTTTTTTCCTGGATCATCTGATTTTTAATGAGTAAGTCACAAGACAGGATATGTGTTAAGAGAAGAAAAGAAAAAAGAAAAGTGGCCCCGCCCATGGAGAGGGATAGTACTGGAAAGAGCTGTCTCCTATTAAGAGCTTGTTCTGGGGAAAGCAGTGTGCACTGGGGATTAAGATCAGATTGCCAGGGTGAGGTTTCTTGTGAGTTCCAGAAGAATCTCTGCAAAGGGGAATAGGGAGCTCACTCCGCCATTCACAGTTCTGAAAGACTGGCCCCATCATGCCTGTCTATGCACTCCATCCTCCTGCCCCTCCCCCGGCCCCTTGTGCCCCAGTCTGGCATCTCTGTACACATTTCTTTCCAGAATGCTGATTTCTACTCTAAGACTCTACACCGCTATCACCTCCCTGAGAAACCTGCCCCAGCCCCTTGGTCACAGATGGTCTCTCCTCACCTTGCAAGAGCTCAGCCCTTGAAGCAGACCCCATCCAGGTCTGGAATAGGAGCTCCCAGAGAGCAAGGATAGGTTTTGCTCACAGAGGCAGCAAGGCACGGACCCCGAGCAGCCTGACTGGTCTCCGTTTCTGGCTCTGCCATTTACTAGCTGTTTGGCCTCAAGCAAGTTACTGAATTGCTCTGTGGCCCCATTACCTCACTTGTAAAGGGACATAATGGTATTGACTTCTTGGCGGTCAACTGGGTTTAAATAAGTTAATACATATCAAGAGCTTGAGCAGCTCCAAAAGGCAGGCAATTCTACACACTAAAATAACAGTCAGTTATCGTCGTAATGAACTGCTATGTCTTGAATTGCGTCCCACCCTCCAAAATCCATACCTCGAAGTCCTAACCCCTAGTATTTCAGAAGTGTGCTTATTTGGAGATTGGGTCTTTACGGAGGTAAGTGAAATTGAGGTTATTAGGGCAGGCCTCCTCCAATATGGCTGCTGTCCTTATGAATAGGAAGAGTATGGACATAGAGAAAGACCCAGAGGGAAGTCAGGGAGGAATCCATACAAGCCATGGAGAGAGGCCTGGCAGGCCTTCCCTCGAAGCCCTCAGAAGGAACCAACTCTGCCCACAGCAGGGTCTGGACCTTCTTCTAGTCTCCAAAACTGTGAGGCAGTCAATTTCTGTCTCTCCAGCCGCGTAGTCTGGTGCACCTTGTTAGGGCAGGCCCACCACACTCCTACCTGAAGCTTCTCAGCTAATTAACTAAGAGGTAATGAGGATACTCTGTAGCCTCCCCTTACCAATCTGGAAGGTGTTTTGTACCATGTTGTTATTTTGACCGCTCTGAAAACAGCAGCTGTGCTTAGCTCTGCGGAGAAGAAATCTGAGAAGTATTTATTACCACTCGGCATGAGAAATGGATGGAAGGGCTCTGGGGACCATGGTCACGATTCCTCCCTGATCACTGACTCGTGGATTTTGTTTTTCTCGTCTGTAAAACTCTCAAGTGGCAGACTCTGGGGATGGTTTTTAAAGATTAACCCTAACCTTCTCTGAGGAAGCACCAAATACAAAAAAGTTAGAAATACTGTGCTTCAGAAACAATAAGCAATTTTTGGATCCTAATACTGGAAAAACTCAGTTTTACTTATTGCTCTTCCCTATTGCTATGAATACTACTGTTTCCATCTCCATTTCATAATTGAGACAGAATCAGGAATTGAACTCCTACTTGACTCCAGAGACCCAATTTTTTACCTAGTATTGGTGAAGGACCCACCTACATGCATTATTTCATTGAAACCTCACAGGACACATGAGCTAGAGGTGGTCCTCATTTTAGAGGAAGAAACAAGGTCTTTAGGGTTGCATGATTTCATCATCATTATTAATGGTAGTAGCTGACCCTGATTGCTTCTGTATGTTAGGCATAATTCTAAGGGCTTTATATGTATTAACTCACAGCAGTACTAAAGTAAGCACTGCTGTTGGAGGGTGTGTAACTTGCTGAAGGACACACAGCCAGTTGGTGACGACCCTGGGATTCCAGACCAGAGCTGGAGGCTTCAAGGACGCTTTCTGCAAGGGTTCCTCTTTCCCCAGAACCTCCTGGATATTGGTATCATGCTGCCGAAAGTACAGAGTTAGCTAAAAACGGGGAAGCACCTAAGGCACCAAAGCCACTAAACCCAAGAACGCAATTTGCCTCTGAGTGTCCACTTGGGAAGAGAAAACAACCCACAGGTAGAATGACCTTGTCAAACCGTTCTTGCTGTCCCTCAGGACTCTTTTTCAGAAAAAGCTCCCTCCTTTCATGCCGTGCATTCACAATGAAAACCTGTGAGAACTCTCCCAGCAGAAAATCAGAGCCTGGCATCACCTTTCTCATGAAAGGTCACTTGAAGTCTCGCTATATAGCTGTTGGGCACCTTCCCAGTCAACACTGTAAGCTACCAACAGGTGAAGCTACCATCAGGGGCTATAAACCTCCCATAGCTTTACTGTTGATGTGGAAGTACTTAACTGACTTTTAGCTTCACAAGACTGATGTGGAAAAATATATTCAAATTCTAGACTCCCTGTTGGGAACGTTTGCCATAAAACTCTGTGTTCTGCCCCAACCCGGGAACACAGTGTGGGCCGGGGTGGGTGGCGCTGTGAGGAACCCCACGTCTTGCCCTTCCATACCCCCAGCACTGGGTGAGAGAGGAACCTATCCTCGCAGAGGAAACTGTAGTACAGGTGAGGTCATGGACAGGGCTTCCACAATTTCAAGTTTAGGCTCCACGTCTTGGGACACAAATCATCAGATCAGATTTCCTGTGTGAAACATTAGATTGCCAATACATGGGTGTATCTTATTAAGATCATTGGAAGGTTTACAGGAAAGGCCTTTATCTCGTTCAGTTCTCCCACCAGACAGGTCGGAAAAGTCCTGTTTCAGGAACCAGTCTTGGCAGCTTGTCCCTGTGACTTGGGGCAAGTCTCCAGAATCTTCATCTGTAAGACGATGGGTTGAATCAGAGGGTCATCAAGCACCACTCTGAGCGCTGATGTTAAAAGATTTTATACCTGCTGTCACGGGAGATGTGTGGCTCCTGGGGAAGTCAAGAGGATGCGTGATGCTTGTTCTATTTGCTGGTAAACCCAAGGTTTTACTCCAGGTAGAATTTGAGACAACTTTTGGCTTAATTGTCTCCGTGTTTGTTTATGCTTCTCTGGCTAGTGAGTTCAAAATGGAGTCTGATGGTCCTGAGTGTCTAAGAGCCTCAAGTCAAGCATTTGGTTCAAATTCTAGCTCCGTGACTTTCAAGCCATGTGTTGAGTCACGAATGGAGAGCCCTGAGTAAGCATAAGGAAGCAGAACGCCCTCCAGCTCCTATTAGGCTGTTAAAGTGTGTGTGTGTGTGTGTGTGTGTGTGTGTACACAAATGTGTGCGTGCACGAGAGCAACCTTTAGGTTAAATCACGGAGATTAGGTGTTGCTAGGTTACAACAAAACCTAACCTAACCACTGTATGCCGCGAAGTGTTGTTTACAGAGCAAGTATGTTAGTTTCCTATTGCTGCTGTGAAAAATGACCACAAAGTCGGTAGCTTAAAGCACCACAAATTCATTCTCTTACAGTTTGGGAGGTTAGGAGTCTCCAGAAGGTCCGTAGCGCTGCCCTCTTGGAGGCTGTTGGGAGGAATCGTTTTCCTTGACTTTTCAGTTCAGAAGTCACTCACATTCCTGGGTCTGTGACCCCTTCCCCAGCAGCAGAACACCGTCTCTTCTCTCTGACTTCTGCTTCCATCCTTACATCTTCTAAGATTCTGATCTGCACCCCCCTTCCTTATAATTACACTGTCCCCACTAGGTGCTCCAGGAGAGTCTCCCCATGTTGAGAGCTTTCATGCTATCACATTTCCAGATCTCCTTTACCATATAAGGTAATCTACCCCGAGTTCTGGGGATTAGGGCAAGGACATCTTCGGGAGAAGGCATTATTTAGCCTCCTACGTTTGTAGACTATCATGACCATCATTCACCCAAAGCTATCTTATTTTTCAGAGAATGTGCCACATTTGCTTAAAAAAAAAAAAAGAAAGAAAGGTATGTAAATAGCTAATTTCTCCCATTCCAGATCATAAATTCCATAGGAAGAGACCATGCTTATTAGTCACTGTTCTCTCTGGTGATGTCTTGAATTGTTAACAACAATGATGACAATGGATAGCACTGTAGGGCCTAGGCCCTGTGCTTAGCTCTTCCTATGAATAATATAATTTAATCTGCACAGGGGTGCCTGGGTGGCTCAGTGGGTTAAGCATCTGACTTTGGCTCAGGCCATGATCTCAGGGTCCTGGGATCAAGCCCCACATTGGGCTCCCTGCTCAGTGGGGAGTCTGCTTCTCCCTCTGCCTCTGTGCTCTCTCCCTCTCTCTCAAATATATAAATCTTTAAAAAAAAATTTAGTCTGCACAGGGGTCTGGCAAGGGGATGGAACATTACTGCTCCTGTTTTCAGGTGGAGAGATTAAGCCTATGTAGGTTTAAGGCCACACAAATATGAAGTGATCAGTCCAGTGGGCTCTCTGACCCCAGAGAGCTTTCATTTAACAGGCAACACACTTGAGGCCTAGGAAGTAAAACATGATTTAGCCCTCCCTCAGATGGCTGAGTTTAAAAGGAAAGATGTACAAAAATAATATGGTGTGATAACTTTAATGTAATATGTGGACAATAATGTCCCTATGTTCAAGTAACTGACAGAGCTGAGAGGAAGAATGTTATTAGAATGTTTTCACTCAGCTTGGGTGAGTCAGAGAAGACTTTCACAAGGGAGATCATTTTCTCTCCCAGTTTTAAAAGATGAAAAGTGGGGCTCTGGGTGATTTAGCCATTAGGTTATGATCCCAGGACCCTGGAATCGAGCCCTGCATTGGGCTCCTTACTCTGTGGGAAGCCTGCTTCTCCCCCTCCCCTCTCCCTGCTTGTGTTCCCTCTCTTGCTGCATCTCTGTCTGACAAATAAATAAATAAAATCTTAAAAAAATAATAAAAGATGAAAAGTGTTCACCAAGCAATAGACAATGGGGAGGGCAAAGCATTCCAGGCATAGAGAATAGTACATGTGAAGAAACCTAAGGAGGGAAGCAGCAGGGCATGTGTGGGGCCACAGGGACGGGGCAGAAGAGAGACGTGGAGAGTCCCATGCCTCTGCTGAGGACTGCATGCTCCACACCGTGCTGGACAAGTACAGGGGTGCAGAGTGGCTGGCAGGAAAGATATACTTGGGGTCAACTTCACTAAGCCCTTCTCTTCCTCATGTGGCTCATGAGCCTGTGGGTATGTGGTTAGAGAATTGCTTAATTCCAAAGTTTGAGATAATTTCACAGAATCATTATAATGAGCCCTGCTTTAAACCACTCCCCTCTTTCTCCCTCCCCCCCCCAGCAACCAAATCCCAGCTCCGGTGAGATTTACTCAACCATTCATTAATTATGTATGGTTTGCGTACTCTCCATGTGGTAGGTGCTGTGTGAGACACTGCAATCTAAACTCCTTCTCTTTGGTAAACCAGTTCCAAGGGTTAACCAAGCTTCCTATCTGGAAAATTCTTGTGCTGTCTGGCATTTATACATATTTAAAAAAATGTCTTCAATCTGTGTTGGATTCTGTTTTTGTTTTTCTTGTTTTTTTTTTTTTTTCTGATCAAAGTTTTGTCATATTTGATATCCGTGAGAACCTTGTGAGGTAGACAGGACAAATACAATTATTTATATTTGAAATGTTATCAAAGAAAGAATTGGATTTTATATCTTCAACTCACCAACAAAGATTTTCACTAATGTTCTCAGGTCATGATAAGTTCTGCAAGAAATAATTTCTGTACAGTTGTATAAGATTGAGGTTAATGAATTTCACATATGCATGTTTGTGTAAAATTGCTGTTTCCTCTGACAGGTCACAAGCTAAACTCAGCGATTTCTAATCCTTACCACAAGTTTTCAAAACCAGACAGTATCCCATTCTATAAATGAGCAAATTGAGGCTCTGAGAAGCTGGGTGGGCTCTCCAAGATCACAGAGTGACATAGCAGATATTCAGATCCCGAGTTGATTCCAGTATTATTTCTATTTTCATTTTAGCCTCAGTGAGCCAAAGGCTTATACACTCTTCTTGAGGACCCAAGGTTACACGTCTTACAAATAAGAAAGCTGGAGTACCTCTTCATTTTTCTTTCTTCTCTCAAAGCTAACTAATTGCCCATGTTTTTTTTTTTTATTCTTTTTTGCCAGCATCCTGATGTTAAAGCCTTATTATTTCTTCTTGTCAATTCACACAGAGAAACCTCGTTTAATGTTCCATGAAGCCATGCATTCTCATCAGCAGAGCCTGACTCAGTCTGCCCTTCAAGTATTTTGGCTGTTTGCAGCAAGCTAGTAACAAGCTAAGTAACAAAGTCTGACCTGAGACCCATAAGATCAATTCAAGACCATATACATCTCGTTGCCTTTGTCATTTTTTTTTCCTTGCTGGGGTCCCCTTTGGTATTTTACAGATTTAGCTGACAATAAGCTGAGAGAAGCCTCCAGTAGTGAGTGCAAAATTGGGTACATGAGTTAAAGGACAGTAGAACTAAATGCACGAAAGGGTGGACCCTGTGTTGCTGTGCATTGTTTTGAACTAGTATTGTTGACTTTGCTGAGTACAAGGTGGGAAAATGGGGTAGGTAATAAGGGAGAGAGGGCAATTTCATAGGATCATTTCACAAAATGAGTAGGACCAAGCAGTAGATTGGAATATAAGCTCCAAGAAGATCTATAGATACTGTGTGTCAGAAGAAGAGGAAGGCCAAAATGGAAGTATCTCTATTATTGGAAACCAAAATGGCCACCTATCAGAACAGATGCAATCTGTTGTATCTGTTCTTTCCCATCTGAACCCACCAGACCAATTAATTCTGTGCATATTTCCTAAGTGTGTCCCCCTATCACAGATAAGCATTTCATCATTGTCAGAATCACCATGATAATCATGATCATCATCTTTATCCTTGTCCCTCTCCTCCTTTTTCTCCTCCTCCTTTGTCTCCTTACCCATATCCCAATGGTCCTCATCAAAATTCCATTACTGTGGGCCTCCTTTGTGCCAGGCACCCAGCCGGCACTGATGTCATGGCAGCCCTAGGATGTGAAGAGTTGTGTGCACACTTTATTCATCAGGAAATAGCGGACAGTGAACTGAAATAGTTTTGTGAAGGAGACAGAGCCTGAGTTCATAGAGCTGGGATTCCAATCTAAGAGTTTTTAACCCCGGAACTGAAGTTCTTAATCCCATTGCCACACTTGAAGTAGCTCTTAGTCTAAGGAGGAAGGGAAATTATAAAATACAGGAGAAATTCAGGGCATCTTGGAGCACAGGGGAATCACTACCTCTTGCTGCCTATCTGATGGATGCATATCAACTTCCTCAAGGAGTTGCAACTGAGCCCAGTCAAGCAAGACAAACATTTTTCATACAATGAAAAGGGAGATGAACACTCAAGGCAGTGGGTGAAATGTGTGCAAAGGCACGGAGGCATACAGTCCTCCAGCAAATACTTCCTGTTTCCTCTGCTCCAGGCACCATGTTAGGAAACCCGAGGATGAACAGAAGACAAAAGAGTGCATCCAGTGTGGGACATGAACTAGGGGGGATAAAATGGAAGCTTCAAGAGCCATCAGTATCTAGAAGAATGATGGGAGGAAAAACAGCTATTAATAATGTTTCTGTATGATGCTTTACGATGCACCTTCACTCGCGGAGATCGTGACCTATTACATAGTAGGCACTCAATTAGTTACTGAATGAATAATCTCTGTTGACCTTTAAAACAACAGATTTGCTTATAATTCCTTGAGGACGGAGAATACTCGCTCATCCCATCACCACTTGAATCTACAGTGGGGCTCCTGAGTCCCACAACTCCAGGGGAAGCAGGTCACATGGCCGTCCATGTGACCGCATGTGACTAGTATCCCTTCATACAGCATGGGAGAGCGGAGTCAGATCTGGTTTAGGAGATTAACGTTTGTGGACTGAATAAACTACTGAACGAAGATGGCAGGAAGGATGGTGAAACAGAGATCACTGTTAGCCGTTAACTCTGCTGTGAATCAGCATCTTTTCCCCGCTGGGTGGAAGAAGAGACCCACAGCGCCTGCCTCAACACCCCGGGTAGTGAGGGCAGGAGCCAAAGGGGAACCGGGGCTCTCCTGGTCAGTGCTTTTCTACCACAGCACAAAGTTTCTCTGGGACTTCCATCAGTTCATGGTTCCCTCCAAGAGACCGAGGGGGCTGCTTTCCTGGGAAACAGCTGGACTGCAGAGGGTGGCCTTGGCCCCACACAGCGGGCAGCCTCCCAAGACTATGGTGACAGCAGCGGTGATCTGGTTCCGGACGCTCAGAGACAGTATGGAACGGATTGGTGCTGTAAAGCTCTCTCGCAAGTGGCTCTGGCTTCTCTCGTTCTTTGAGTAAAGAAGATTCTGAAGTTTAGTGAGTGGATTAGCCTAATACTTATTCAGAAAGCACAAAGACTTTTGAGCCTCAATTTTGGCTGAATAAATTTTGTCATAAAGATAAAAAGGTCTTGCCTCCCAAACGCTCTTCGGCTACATTTTTTTGACTGTTGGCAGGCAACAACTGAGGCTCTGTTGGTGTATTCGTAGGAGCTAGGGGAGTGAGGTCAGAAGGTCTAGTTGGCCAGCTAATAAGCTCCCTCGCTGTAGGCAAGCAACTGGGCCCCCTAGCTTTAATGTCTTCATCTGTGAAAGGAAGCCACTCACTTCTCCATTGCCCGTGGAAAAAGAGTAGACAAAATGGTGCATGAAGAAGGACTAACCCATGTGGTAATTAATACAGAGCTTCAATTTTGGAATCAGACCTCATGGAATGAGTCCAAATTTACCTATAGTAATGATGCAACTTCAACTAGAAACAATAACAACAATAATAATGAGAGTCATGGTAGTTAGCTAGCATTTGTAGAAAATATACTATGTACCAAGCACTGTGCTAAATAAAGCTTTACATGGTTAGCCCAAATACACAGGCAACCATAGTATAAATACTGTTACTGTTGCCTTGTTATTGACAAGAGCTGAAGTAAGGCAAGTAAGGCTTAGTCTCCTGGTTAAACGTGAGAAGGCCAGGATCTGAACACTGACTCTGAGGTCTACAGCATGGTTTATTAAGCTCTAAGCTAAACTGCTTACTCTCCAGGCCTCCGTTTTCTTACCTATAAAATGGGGCTAGTAACACCTGCCTGGCCAGGCTGTTAGGACAATCTGAGCTTCTGTCCGGAAAGCACAGATTACAGCAGTACAAGCTCAGTGAATGGGGTGATGGGTGTGGCAGGGGGAGGCTGATGATCCGTAACAATGATGACAAGGGTCCCCCACATCTCAGAGATGATGTCCATTACTGGTATTGGACAAGGAAGGTGCTGAACAGATAAGAGACCAGACAGAAGCTGCTTTATCTTATTTGAAAAACAAAAATGAGGGCCATTTGGGGGGCTCAGTCATTTAAGCATCCAGTTCTTGATCTCAGCTTAGGTCTTGACCCCAGGGTCCTGAGTCTAAGCCCTGCACTGGGCTCCAGGCTGGATGTGGAACCTACGTAAAAGAAAGAAAAACATCTAATACCTGTAAAACTGTCCCACTTGCCTTTAGGATGGTGTCTTTGAATTCTTTGATTGTTGCTTCATGCAACTGGGACTTCAACATGAAAAACAAACCTAAGAAATTAAAATGGCCCTACTGGCTAAGGGGTTTCCATCATAAGCTGGAGGGGGGTGAAGGCAGTAAAGGAGCTCAACAAAGTTCTCCAACCCTTCACTTTCCAGCTTTCAGTAAATTGCACTTTAAATAAAACTGTCATGAACCCCAAGGACACCGAGTGGCCATTCCGTCTGGATCCCGAGAGGGAAGCCCCCTTCAAAGGACACTCTGTATTCAACCTGTTCCAACTTGCTGGCAGCAGGTTTCGAGGGAAGCCTCCTGGTTCTTGCCCCAAGTGACAGTGCCCAACGAGCAGAAGGGAACGTGATGGGAGGCCAGTCATGGGGTAGCTCGAAGATGGGCCTATGTGCAGAGATCATCCATTCTGACCTGAGGACCTGATCCTCTATCTGCTAACCAGTCCAACAGGAGCCCTTTTGCTGGGAGCCGTGTTTTGAACTTAGCATCTGAGAATGTATAACCCAGCTTTCCTCAGAGACCCTTACCCCCACCATAAAATGCCATTGGTCAGCAACATTTTCAAATCTTAAAGAAATATGGAACCCACTGTGGTTTTTTGTTTGTTTTTGAGATATTGAGGATTTTCTAAATACCCCCTTCCCTTTTGTTTCCACTGTGCTTGAGGGTTTAGTGTCTTAATTGAGGGAATTTGGAAGATGCAGAATACCGATTCCTAATTCACCCTCTCCCTCTACATCCTGTGACAGTGTTTTGAACCAGAAAATGTGAATGTGTGTTGAAAAGTCTTTTTTTTTTAAGATTTTATTTATTTATTTGACAGAGAGAGGTCACAAGTAGGCAGAGAGGGAGAAGGAAGCAGGCTTCCCGCCGAGCAGAGAGCCCGATGCGGGGCTTGATCCCAGGACCCTGAGACCATGACCTGAGCCTAAGACAGAGGCTCAACCCTCTGAGCCACCCAGGTGCCCCGAAAAGTCTTTTTTTAATGGCTTGCAGGGCCTTTCAGGTGGAGCCCGATTCTCTCCCTCCCCGTCTCACCGTCTAGCCACAGGCCCACTCCGGAAGCCCATACTTGCCACCCTCTCTCACAAATTTTCTCACAAATGTCTCCTATCTGTTGTGCACCCCCACCTGTTTTCCACATCTGGCTTTCTCCGGGAAGGTCTCGGTGCCCCCCAAGCCCAGTTCGGTTTCCCCCACTGCCTGTACCCAGTGCTGTCCCGTTACAGCCGTTATTGTCTGTTTTCCTGTCTGGCTTTTCCGTGGGACTGTGGACCCCATCATGGCAAGCCCTATATGTCTCACTCATTTACATGACCCTTGGTAGGCACAGCAAATGATTGCTGGATCCATTTGGGAGTGAGTGAATGAAGATTTGTCCCTGGAGAAGAGGCATGCCATAGCAGAGTTCATTTTAATGTCCCTGACCCCTGTCCTCGGTGCCACACGAAGCCGCTTGGGTGTCATACTATCCACCCGGATGAGGTCACGGGGAATACCTTTCTGCGGCTTCTCTTTAAACCTAAAGTTACTCCAAAGAAAGAGGTTTATTCCAAACAACAACGACAATAAAAAAATAACAAAACAGAACCACCCAGGCCTTGGGCATCAGGGCTGAGTTCTGTAACATTAGCTCAGACACTCAGCCATATAGAATGTTGATGCAAAAGGAACCAACCTTTTTAAAAATTTTAAAGCAAAAGGAAAAAAGGTGTATTTGAGCCCAAGTTAGGATAGACCAGGATACTCAGTCTTCACAAAAAGAAGAAGAAGCTCCAAGGAAGGAACATTTGGTGCAAGGTTATTGATGTGTCTTGTTTTTGTTTGTTTTTACATAAAGAGTTACAAATCATCCTGACCAAAGATATTCCAGAAAGTTACAGACTTGATGCTTTCAGCATGTGCAAGGCTATATGACTTTAATCCTCTGGGAATCAGGGAGCTTTTCTCTTTATGTTTGGAATGTTTCTTTTTGGTTATTTTTTTAACGAAGCAGATGTACAATGTGAGTCAGGGCAGAAATAGAGCCCGTGCTTTGAGGTTTGGCAGAGTCATTTTAACCTTGGTAAATATTCGAGTATAGTCTCCCTAGGGGCTGAGGGGCGAGGCCCATAAACAAGAAAAGTTGAAAATATCCTTTCCTTTATCAGACCTAAGCAAACTGGATCTTGGGTTTTGTCCTGCTCTGCGGTGGCGCAGTTCCAAAGCCCATGGTAAGGACGGGCAGTAACCGAGATGGAGTCTGCAAATTGCTGTGCATGGGGCTTGGAAAGATGCTAACATAATAAGATGTAGCACACTCCGGGTTCAGCGCACTTTTCATATTCTTTTATCAAGCACTTCTTCTAATTTCTCCACCATTCCCTCTGCCCATAAATGCATCCAGGGCTTTCTCATCAACTCAGTTCAATTAAAAAATATTGTCCTCTATATGCAACGGACCTAGGTGTAGTGACAGAAATGTGAGTCAGAAAGAATGCAGTCTGGTCCACACCCCGGGGATAGCCATGTAAGTGGGGTTCGGGGAAGGCAGACCATGGATGATTAAATGAAGAGCTCTATAGAGAAGGGAGCAGGTATTGTTAGCCCAGCCTGAGCGTTGGAAAAAGCTCCAGGGTGGGGGGTGGTTGATAGCTCAGAGGAATCTCTGAAGATGAATAAGTTTAGCCAGGCAACTAGGCATGGAAAAGGCATTTCAGATAGAGGGAACAGCAGGAGCAAATGCACGGAGGCCAGTCCAGTTTTACTGAAGGGGTGAGCTACAGGTAGGAAGTGGTGGGACCTGAAGCTGGAGATGGAAGCAGGAAAAGATCAAGGGGCCTTATGTGTATGGCAACAGACTAATTTGCCATCAAAATGATGGGGGCCCATCGAAAGGTTCTAACAGAGGAGGATGAGCTCCAACCAGCATTTTAGATACATCCTTGGCATAGATTTCATCTGTAGGTTTCTCCAGATAGCCCTTTGTTTGTTTGTTTGTTTTCATTGTTGTTGTTTGTTTTTCTTTTTTTAAATTTAATTTTGTTTTTTCAGTGTTTCAAGACACATTGTTTTTGCACCACACCCAGTGCTCCATGCAATAGTGCCCTCCTTAATACCCACCACCAGGCTCACCCATTCCCCTCCCACCCCTCCAACCTTTGAAAGAACATTCTCTCTAGGTCATTACTCCCAGAAATCCATTCATTTGTTTTATTCAGTGTTAGTTTGGCAAACACTTACTGAGTACTTACTAAGAGTAAATGTTCATTCTGGGGCCCGTGAGCTCTGCAAAGGTAAGTGTGTTTTTCTACCTGCCCTCAAAGAGTTCACAGACTGTTGGGGAAGATGGGGCATCTCCTTGAGTAATTGCAGTGGGACCCAGGAAGGGGTGAGAGGCATGAGGCTATTAAGAGATACACCGTTGAGGTGCTGTAAGACATGTTTCCCAATCGATTCCTTGGACCAGGTGCTCAGCTGACCATACAGTAGGTCCTCCAAGGGATTCATGAAATGGGGACTCCCCAGAGATTCTCCTTCAAGGGGGCAGGTTCAGAAATCCACAGGACATTCCAAGGCACAGCCAGACCTAAGAATATTACCAAATGAGGTCTGAGAAGGGTGACATTTTAGGCTACAGGGGAGACTAGCCAGAGAAGAAGTATTGAGGGCCAGGGATTCATTTGGTGGAATCAGTGATCTTCTAGAGACGGGGTACCAGAAGAGGCAAGTGGGTGAGAGACAGGATGGTGATCCAAGAGTTGGGTCCTTGAATTTGATGTGTTGGAGATGATCCACTTATCGGTAATGACAAAGACTAAGAGGGATGCATGTTGACTGGTGGCTAAGATGGGGAGAGACAAGATCATTAGGAATGAAGCCATCCAGTTGGGAAGGTTATCTAAATGGATTCTAAATCTGCTTACTGTCCTGGGAGTGGTACTAGATGGAAAGGAGTATAATAATGGGCACTAAAAACTTCAGTAAATGAAGGATAGTGGCCAGGAATATTAAAGACCTCTCCAACAGGGAGAAGTGGGTTGGTGGGTATACCATTAGTAGGAGTTGGTGTCTGTGAAGAGGAAATGATGCAGAAGCCACAGCGAGGAGCTAAGAGAACACTTCATCACCCCTCCCCGCCAACACCCTGGCTCAGGGATAGAGGAGCGTAGAAGACAACAGCCATGCTTGCGAGAGCATCAGGGGAAGCTGGGTCTTGAGGGGAGGTGTGAGTTTGAGTTAGAGGAAAGAGGTGGAGAACATTAGCAATTTTGCTAACCACTGACTAAGTTCCAGACAGCTACATGGAAGTGTTGGGAGGTGAGGGAAGGGTGAGAAATGGGCTTCACTGGGGGCATTAAAGAGGCCTGTGGGAGATGGGGCCCTTTGTTAATGGACTAACTTGGCTTTCTGGTGATGACCAGGGTAACAGAGATGGGAGGCATGGTGGCTGTTGCTTTAGGGAAGCAGGAGTCCTTGGTTCACCAGTGCCCACTAGTAAGAAGTGGGGGCTTCAGGCAGCTCTAACAGTGATGCAGGGGGTGTTGTGGGAAGGGGCGCTTGGTGGTTTCATTAGGACCACGCAGGACACAGGGGGCTGCTCGGAAAGCCAGCAGTGGGCATCGTCACAGTTGGACAAGGAGGGATTTTACAGGTAGCCCAGGGAGCTCTGGATCTTTCCTTCCTGACATGCAGAGTGGAGGTCACCACTAGAGGAGAAGCAGGCTTACCAAGAACACCTGTCGGGGGCCAGATGCTCATGAGGCCTTGAGAGGCCTGAGAACTGAAACCTGACAGTCCCAGGTGGTGGGCATCATTAGTCCCATTTTACAGATGTGGAGAGATTCAGTAGTTTGCTCAAAGTCACACATCTGGCAGAGCTGGGACTCCTGCCCATATGTAAACTGAAGGATGAAAAGTACTAATTTGGCCTGATAGGAAATGGGGTGGGAAGTATCTGGTTCTTACACCTTTACGATGGAAGCTTTTAACGTTTCTGTCCTGAGTTTGTTCAGAGGGCGAGTGGGAGATTCAGACAGTCCCTTCTCTGCTCTCTTGTTCCTACCCCTTCCTTGGGGGCTTTGGAATTAATCACTGGTACCAGGAACATAGGCCGTTTTGCCATCATTATAGCTCTTGTAGTGGTGAAGGTTGGATCGAAGCTCTTTTATTCATGAAGGATGACTCAGATGCTATTCTTAATCGACTTTTCTTTCTTTCCATCTTAGGAAAGGTTTGACAGCTATTACTGCCTCTTTTTCTGCACTCATAATTTCTTAGCTTCTGCTGCCTTTCTCTGAGCTTTGGATTTTGAGTCTGCATTTTTCCTTAAGGCTCTTTCATTTGCTTATCAGGAGAAGAATGTGCAGTGTATGGCAAACACTCACCATTGAAGCTGCCATTGTCCCTCCTTCCCGGAAGGCAATATTCAGCAATTTGCAGACATTCAGGAATGAGTCACTTTTTTTTTTTTCTTAAATCAAGAAAAATGCATCAAAACAGTGTCTTCTCTCTTTGGAACTTATTTTGTGTATATTTTATGATGGAGACTGCCAAGACAGGAAACTCCATGGAGCGTGTAGCAGCTTTCTGTACTCTTTTCTAACCTCGGAGTCAGAACGTGGGATTCTCATTTGCAGATCTATTTTGAAAGGGTGTAGCACAGAACTGTATTTTGTTGTCTGGTTCTACATCTTCATATCACCTTTAAATTATGTTAAGTCAGAACTACCTTGAAAATGCAAGACACACAGTCACAACGTCCTAGAACGTTAAGAAATTTTTAAGATCCCATTAAAGCCATGCATTATTAGATCCAATGTTTTGCTCATCTCTGTATAAATTACAAAATGTCTTGAGAGAGTGTATCACTTTTTGGATTTGCTTATTTATTTATTTATGGAGAGAGTGTTTTAAAGGCAAATGCAGATTGGTTCCTAGAATTATTATTTGTTTGTTAAGAAATATGATTAGAGGTACATTTGTTATATCATTTCTAAAGTAAGTGTGACATAGGCAAAATTGATTATGAAATGTCTCTGAGATAACAGAAGAATTGTAAATTAGAGGTTAATTTATAAATAAGGCATATTAGCAGAAGAGGGAAGAACAGTTCTATATCCAAACAGACTCGGATTCAGATTCCTAACTTCTAAGTCTGTAAACTAGGGAAAGTTTCTCAATTTCTGTGTATCTATCTGCCCATCTGTGAAATGGGGCAATGACAATAGCTCTGTAGGGTTATTGTAGAGATTATACATAAGAGTCGTTTAATAAGGATGAGAGGGATAGGAGAAAAAGTGTAGTTATCAATTCTCTGAAACTGGCAAAGTAGAAAAAGACTTCCCAGGAAGCTAATAGTACAGTATGTATATTCTTTTGATCAAATATTAGTTTGTTTCTAAAAAAAAAAAAATTAGCAAAAAAATTCTAAAGACACCAACAAATTCTTGGCTTTAAGGAGTCCAGAATAGAGCATGGTTGTGGACCCAGATTGTGTGAGTTTGAATCCCAGCCTTGACCATTCCGTACTGTGAACTTGGACAGGTTTTGTGGGCTTTCAGTGCCTCAATATTCTGGTCTGTATCTTAGGAAAACATTGGGCTAGACATAAGGCTTAAATGAGTTAAGTGCTTAGAATAGAGCCTGGCACATGGTAACGTCATATTAAGTGTGTGTGTGTGTGTGTGTACTAGACATAAATGCCTACTTTTGTTATAGTTTCTTAGATTTGTTTAAAATAAATATTGAATGAGAGACATGTGTCTGATGGAGTCTTATCCCCTAGTTGGGCTAAATATATTCATGTAAATATAATAATACTGCATTTAAAGAACCGACATTCAGGCTTGTAACTGTCTCACACTGGCCTCCTGATGTGTCTAAAATAGATTATCTTTGTACTCTTGGCTGGTTGCTACCTCCTTGGTCAATTTCCATATCAAAGAGATAAACCCTTTGTGTTTAGAGGACACTCCTATCTTTTATCTCCGGTTGTTCCCACAACATCTCTGAGATTGTTTTGGCCTTTGCCTCCCTGATGAGGTATTTATTTGAAGTGCTCCCAGTCTAGATCTCAAGTGCCCATGCTGTCTTCACGGCTATTTTCAGGGTCATCTTCTGACATTACAGCAACTGGAGAATTTGTTTCTGTGAGCCTTCTACGCTGCCCTTAGCTAAAAAAACACACACAAACAAAACAAAACAAAACCAAAAAATTCTGTGTAGTTACAGCTCATGAATTACATAAACCTGCTAATTTTTTAAGTGTTCATTCACCAATTAATTCACCAAACACTTTGTGAGACCCAGCGCTAGTAATGGGGGTACGAAGATAAATAAGGCACTGTCCCCATCTTGAAGGGCTACTGAAGGATTTGTCTGTCAAGGATTCATTCTTTCACCAAATTTTTACTGAGCACCTACTATGGGCCAAATATGCTTCCAGGCACTGGTGCTAAGGCACTGAACAGTCCTGACAAGTCTCCTGTCCTCTGGGAGCTTACAACCTATGGAGGGAGATGAGCTGTAGGTCGGGGGCTAATAGGTGCTATGAGGAAAAACCAGAATGTATTGTTCAGTGTTTTTTGTTGGAGACAACCAAATCTGGTGTTGCCAGTTTGAGCAGAAAGGGGTTTATGATAGGTTATTTTAAGAATTTCCAGAGGGGCTGGGGAGGAGCTCATATGCTGTGGGTAAGGGAGAAGTCTCGCATCTATGTGGGATTATTCCAGTAGGAACACATTTGGGCTGCTGCCCTCTGCCCAACACAGGAGCATCTCTAGCTGCTTTCCCGAGATCTCCTCTCCTGTGAGCCGCAATCCCCTCCGCCGCTCACACCCTCTCCTCCCTGGATGCCTCTGCTTGGCAGAGTTCTAGCCAAAAGAGCTCCTGGGAAGTGTCGTTCTTAGCGTTCCAGGATCTGGCTTAGGGGAAGATTCACTAGAAAGAAAAATTAATTAAAACCTTCCATTGACCCCGAATCCCATTGTAATTATCCCCTCTCTTTCTTTGGTCATGCCAGCTTCCTAAAAGCAAAAAAGTCAGTCATTTATTTTCCCCTCTTCTCACATCACTTCTGGGGGCCCCCTGCACTTTGGCTGCTTCAGTGACATTCTTTGGCGATGTCCCTGTAATGGTTTCCATCTTGACCAAGTCCACCAGATATCTTTCCATCTTTATATTCCTTTTTTTTTTTTAAGATTTTATTTATTTATTTGACAGAGAGAGTCAGAGAGCACAAGCAGGGCGAACAGTGGGGAGAGAGTGGGAGAAGCAGACTCCCTCCTGAGCTGGGAGCCCGATGCGGGGCTCGATCCTAGGACCCTGGGATCAGGACCTGAGCCAAAGGCAGACGCCTAACCATCCGAGCCACCCAGGTGCCCCTCCATCTTTATCTTTTTAGAACCTCTCTGCTATACCACTGCTGGGCACTCATTTCTCATTAATACTGTCCACCCCATCTCTTATTCTCTTGATTAACTCCGACCTCTTTGTGTCTGCTCAGACTTTTTTCTTGCCCTCTGCTATTGTCCCTTGGCTCTGATGCCAGGACCAATTCTCCTTAAGTGATCCCATCTAGCCCTGTGGTTTCGACAACCACCTAGAATAGCCAGAGTTAAAATTTAGTGGGCACCTATTATTGCCTTCTGATTGCTTTATGTGTACTTAATAATCGAATCCTCCTAACAGTTGTATTCATTGCCAGCATTGTTCTGCTGTACCAAGTGACCACAAATTGAGTAGTTTAAAACAGAACAAGGTTATCATCCTACAGTTGCAGAAGCCAGATGTCTAAAATCAAGACATTAGCAGGACAGCATTCCTTCTGGGGGCTCTAGGGAAGAATCTGTTTCCTTGCCTTTTCCAGTTCCTGGAGGTTACCTGCATTATGGCTTCTGGACTCTTCCTCCATCTTCCAAAGCAGCACATAGCATGTTCAACCCCCATTCCCTCATCTTTGTTTCATTGACCCACCTCTTTGCCTCTTGCATCCCACTTATAAGGGTCCTTCTGATTATATTGGGCCTACCCAGGTAGTCCAGGATCATCTCCCCATCTGAAGATTCTTCGCTTAATTATGCCTACAGAGTCCCTTCTGGCTTACAAGGTGACATTAAATTTCAAGGATTAGGATGTGGCCTTCTTAAAGGGGCCATCATTCTACCTACCACAACAACTCTATGAGGTAGGGTATAATTACTATCCCAGAGAAGGCCACAAATGCAGAGATGTTAGGTCACTTGCTCAGTGTCCTAAAGACAATTAACGGCAGGATTGGAATTTAAACTTAGGCAGCTGGACTCCAGGGTTCATATTTTTAAGCTTTGTGCTCACCAAGAAATGAATAACTACTAATTTAAATTCCTAACCCCCCAAAGATTCCGTACATAACTAACTACCTGTTAGATGGCTTCCCAAGAAGGTAAACCACATCCAGAACTGGGCTGATCATCTTTCCCCAGTACTTTTATCTTCTTTCTGTCCTTAGGCTTAGTTTCAGATACCAACATCCATCTTCTCTCCCAATTTAGAAACCCGGGGATCATCCTGGAGTCCTCCCTGCCCTCTCTGGGTCTGGCTCATACCACCCCCTGCACATTTCTCTTCTCCATTCCTGCCAACACTGCCCAAGTCCCATCTCTCATCATTTGTACTTGGCCCTTCAAGTTGTCTCCTAATGTGTTCCTGGTCTCTAAAATGCATGAAGTGTAAGCCAAAGTCTGTCCTAGCCCTGTGTCAAACTCATTAGTAGCTCTGCATCACCTCTGAAGATTAAGCCCAATTACTTTATGAAGACTTGCCCTTGACTTTCTTCTCCAGCCTTCTACTCTGAACACTGGGGCTTCAAAAACATGGGCTTGCTTATTCCGTTCTACGCGATGCTGCTTCAAACTGCCAAGCCTTCTCTGTTTCTGCTCTTCTTGATGTTGGGGTCACCTTTCCTGCCACCTTCACTTGCCTGCCTCTTCCAGCTGAGTCATCTTTAAGGAGCCTTCTTTGCACCCCCACTGGCATCATGACCCGTTCTCCATGTTCTCACAGATGTCACACTGTGTGTCTGATAACTGTCTCTCCTATAGGAAAGTGATCAGGTTGTGTCTTCTCCTTCGTTCCACTAGCTCTGGAAGTTCAGGAATACCTAATCATCGTGGTAGCCCTCATACCTAGACATAGCGGGAAACCAATGAACACTTTGAGGTGACATGAGTTAAACTGTGAATAAGCAGGGAAGTGCTAATTCCAGAATTTGGGAGAGAGATGGGCTTTCCAGGCAGAAGAAATAGTACACTCAAAGGCCCAGGCATGAAAAAGCAGAATGGGTGGGCGAACATGGCGAATTCAAGGAGGTCAGAAGGAAGAAAGCATGTTGGGGAAGGACCGGCTATCATGGCCAAAATGAACAGAGCTGGGATTTGGAAGGGCATTATGTGTAAGCAAAAGAGTTTACATTGATGTGAAAGCTTTGGGGAAGCCACACTGAAGAACTTCGAACAAGGGACATACCTGATCAGACGTATGTTTTTTTATCCACTTTGTCTAATAGCTGGGGAAGTGGTGGATTGGAGGGACGCAGAGTAGAAGTAGACAGACAACGAGGAGACCACAGGTCATTGCAGTGCATGAGGAGGACTCAGAGGCAGGGACCATGGCATGAAGAGGAGACAGGCTAGTGGGCTCCTTAAGAGCTGACATCTGTGGGGCACCTGAATGGTTCATTTGGCTAAATGACCTTACCATCATTATATTCCTTTCAATCATCCTTACATCCCCTTAAAAATATTAACTGCTGACCACATCACACCTTTGTGATGGCTGCTGTAAAAATACTATGTTACGAGAAGGTAGAGCGTTGGAATACTATGTACTATGTAAGAATACATAGGAATACTATGTAGGAGTAATGTGAGATGGTACAGCTGTTATGGGAAAGAGTATGGTGGTTGCTCAAAAAAAATGAACATGGAATTACCATATGAATCAGTAATTCCACTTCTGGGCAAACACCCAAAAGCATTGGAAGCAGGGTTTCAAAGAAAGATTTGCATATCCATCTTCATAAGAGTGTTATTTAAAGTACCTAAAAGGTGGAATCAAGACAAGCCTCCACCAACAGATGAATGGATAAGCAAATTGTGGTAGATTAGATAGATAGATCTAATAGGTGGATACATACAAATATGGGTAAATATATACAAATACTATTATTCAGTCTTAAAAAGGAGAAAATTTTGCCACATGCTACCATATGAATGAAACTTGAGGACAGTATCCTAAGAAAAATAAGCCAGACACAAAAAGATAGTTATTGTATGATTCCGTTTATATGAGGTACTTGGAGTAGTCAAAATCATAGAGGCAGAGGGGCGCCTGGGTGGCTCAGTTGTTAAGCCACTGCCTTCAGTTCAGGTCATGATCCCAGGGTCCTGGGATTGAGCCCCACATTGGGCTCCCTACTCAGTGGGGAGTCTGCTTCTCCCTCTCCCACTCCCCCTGCTTGTATTCCCTTTCTTGCTGTCTCTCTCTCTCTCTCTGTCAAATAAATAAATAGAATCTTAAAAAAAAATCATAGAGACAGAAAGTAGAACAGTGGTTGCTGGTGGTAGACAGTAGGAAGAGTGGAGAATTATTGTGTAATGGCTGTGGAGGTTTTTTTTGCAAGACAAATGTTTTCTGGATATTTGCAACAATGTGAGTGCCCTTAACACCACTGAATTGTATGCATAAAATGGTCAAGATGGTGAATTTTAGATTATGTGCGACTTAACCACAGTTTTCTTTTCTTTTTTTTTCCAATTTATTTATTTTCAGAAAAACATTATTCATTATTTTTTCACCACACCCAGTGCTCCATGCAAGCCGTGCCCTCTATAATACCCACCACCTGGTACCCCAACCTCCCACCCCCCCCCCCGCCACTTCAAACCCCTCAGACTGTTTTTCAGAGTCCATAGTCTCTCATGGTTCACCTCCCCTTCCAATTTACCCAAATTCCCTACTCCTCTCTAACGCCCCTTGTCCTCCATGCTATTTGTTATGCTCCACAAATAAGTGAAACCATATGATAATTAACCACAGTTTTCAAAGTACGGACACTGAGGTATGCATAGCTCTTTGCTTGATCCTTTTAATAACCTTGAATGGTTAGAATGGTCCCATTTTATCGTGAGGAAAATAAGGCTCAGGGAAGTAAAGTGAATTGCCCAAGGCACATAACTAGAAAATGGGGAAGCGGAGCCTCATGCTTGGATCTCCTGCTTCCGTGCCCAATGCTGGCTTCCCTCACATCAGGGGAGAGAAAGGATAGTTGAATTAATTTGACCTCTGGTTGAAATACATGCAAGAAATCAAGACTTAGCTATTCATGGAGGGAAAAATACTGTAATGCGTGTGTGTGTGTGTGTGTGTGTGTGTGTGTGTGTTTGAGGGAGGGAGGGCAGGCAGGCAGACTGGGAGAGAGAGCATATAAGAAAGCTCCCAGACACCTGCCTCATGCTTCTTCAATTTCCCTCCCTCCCTGGATCTTCAGAAGGCAGGTGTGAGTCAACTGTAAACATGGTGAGAAAAGGTCACCCGGCATTCCCTCAGATGACAAAATGAGAAGTGACTGGTGTGGATTGTCTGTCTACATGAAACTCAGCCCTGTAGGATGACCAGGAGAAGACAGTGGCTCTCTTCAAAATGGCTCCATTAGCTGTCCTCTCACACTCTACCTCCACCCCTTCCTAGCTCCTGGGGAGACAAAAGATGACAAAATGTGCTTACAAAACTAAATCAGACCTAGTAAAAGAAAAAGGGAGCAGCAGGAACAGCTCTGAGCAGGAGTCAGGCACAATCCTACTTGCCCAGACCACCAACTCCCCGTGTAAGTCCGAGCACATCCTTCCTCAGCCCCAAGGGTTGGGCTGCTATTCCTACTACCATTTTCCACTACTGAATTCATACTAAATTTAGAAGGTAGAGCACACTCTCCCAAGGGGAGTCAAAAATACAAAAAAGATCAGCTGGCCTTTTCTTTTTTTTTTTTTTTTTTAAAGATTTTATTTATTTATTTGACAGAGAGAGATCACAAGTAGATGGAGAGAGAGGCAGTCACAGAGAGAGAGAGGGAAGCAGGCTCCCTGCTGAGCAGAGAGCCCGATGCGGGACTCGATCCCAGGACCCTGAGATCATGACCTGAGCCGAAGGCAGCGGCTTAACCCACTGAGCCACCCAGGCTCCCCAGCTGGCCTTTTCAAAATAGCTCTAGTTCATCACGGGCTTACTGGCATTGTGATGGACACTTTACATACATTAGCCCTAACCCTTCTACTACTTGAAAACTTTTTATCATGAGACTATGCTGAGAGGTATTATCATATTTCCCAGAGTATTTGCCTACAGGATAAAGAACAGAGTTGGGGGGCACCTGGGTGGCTCAGTGGGTTAAGCCTCTGCCTTCGGCTCAGGTCATGATCTCAGGGTCCTGGGATCGAGTCCCGCTTTGGGCTCTCTGCTCAGCAGGGAGCCTGCTTCCTCCTCTCTCTCTCTCTCTGCCTGCCTCTATGCCTACCTTTGATCTCTCTCTGTCAAATAAATAAATAAAATCTTAAAAAAAAAAAAAAGAACAGAGTTGGTATTTGTCTAGTTCCAAAGTTAAATTCAACAGCCAAGTTATATAGAGCTATGGAAGCATGAGGAGACAGGGAAGAAGTTAGCTCTACCTATCAACCCCCCGGGAAAATCTGCATGGAGAAAGGTGGGCACCAAAGTTGCAAGAAACCAATCAACAAGGAGACAGAGGGTGCATTTTGTGAAGTAAGAACACTTAAGCAAAGTCAGGTTGGTGGAGAATACAGATTTCTAGAAAATGGTAAATAATCCTGTTTGGTTTAAGAGTAGTTGTGTTGGGCTGTGGTTGGAGACCAGAACTCCACAAGATGATGAAGAACATTGAATGCTGTACTAAGAGGGTTAGAACTTACTTTTTTTAAAGATACTAATATATTTTTTTTTAATTTTGTTGTTATGTTAAACAAAATTTTTAAAATAAATATATTAGCATATTATTGTATATTATTGTAATATATATGTGTGTATAGTGTAATATTGTATAGTAATGTATGTTAGTCACCATACAATACATCATTCGTTTTTGATGTAGTGTTCTGTGATTCATTGTTTGCATATAACACCCAGTGCTCCATGCAATCCGTGCCCTCCTTAATGCCCATCACTGGGCTTACCCATCCCCCCGCCCCCCTTCCCTCCAAAACCCTCAGTGTGTTTTTCAGAGTCCACAGTCTCTCATGGTTTGTCTCCCCCTCTGATTTCCCTCACTTCACTTTTCCTTTCCTTCTCTTAATGTCCTCCATGCTGTTCCTTGTGTAGAACTTACTTGTGTAGGCAACAAGTCACCATCAAAAATTTGTATCAAGGGATTTATCTGCAATGATCAATATTTATAAGTATATAAGTATTTTTTATAAGTATTTGTTACATGTTGTGAAGAAGTTAAACATATCAGAAGTGTTTATTTTTGTTGTATCTTACATAGGCCACTGCATCACCAGCCGACAGCACCTACCGGGTGAGTGATGGATGGTGTTGTACCCGCGCTGAGAACCCCTTACATGCACAGTGACGTCAACTAACCACACCGGTTTTTTCCTAGAATAATGAGACATTTTTTTGTTTGTTTTCTCTGATGCTTTAGGAAGGGTTAAGAAACTTCAAGGAACTTCGAGCCAAATTTCAAAAGTTTGACATGCCATTGCCTCCAGGACCTATTAAATTCTCAGCGGGTGTTTCTCAAAAGGGTGACATTGGAAACACACAGTCAACAAGAATTTTGGCCAATGGGAAATCCCTCTCATCCAACCACAGTTTGCTCCCACTACATTCTAGTGCTGAATCCCAGCTTCTTAAAGACCAGGAAACGAAGCTGGCCCAGAGAAGTGAGATTCAGAAATGTTCGAATTCCCCAGGACATCTGGAAAGGTCCTCTGGTCCTGTAGTAAATTCCCAGAAAAGTTCTCCACTGTTAGACAGGAACTCGTCAAATGCTGAGATAACCAACAAGAGGAGAGTCACAGTGAATGATAGCTTCAAAGATAAGCTCTGGAACTGGGAGAAGTTTTCATCTCAAAAAAGTGAGTCGTCTTCAGCCTCTCTCCTTGCCAGGTGTGCTTGCAGGATCTGCCACGCAGAGGAGCAGAAAAGCAGAGGGCTTCTTCCAAAGGAGCCCAGGATAATGCTGGAAATAAAAGGAACACAGACCTTGCCTTCCCAGAGGCATTTAGTGGCTCAAAGAGAATCACTTACCTTTCCTGAAGATCCCACTTTTCTACTTTTTCAACATGGCAAGAACCTAGAAAACCCTCTTCCTGAGAAGAGCCCAGTGAGGGGCTCCTGCCAGCTTGTCTATGAGAGTGAACTTTCCAGTCAGGCCCCAGGTGAGATGTAATCCCTGTGGTCCCAGGGGAGGGGCCACTACATTCTTCTAATTTAGGCCCTACTAATGGTCTGTATGATCTGGGTGAATTTTGCTCCAAATGCCAGGGCAGGTTTGGGTAAAGTGCTTACTCTCCTGGAATTCTATTGAAAGGCAATTTGGGCAAGCTTGGGTTTGAATCCTAGCTCTAATTCTCACAACATGAATGAACTTGGGCAGTTTACTTTATTTCGTACAGCCTGTTCTGCTGTCCTGTAAATCGGATGTATCACCAATCTGCCCCAGCTTGGTAAACAGCACAACCATCCTCCTAGCTGATCAGGCCAAACACCTAGGAGCCATGCTCTATTCCTCTCTCCCCCTCATTTTTTGCATCCACTCCATCAGCAAGCTCCTGGTTCTACCACCAAAATATGTTCTGTATCCCTCCGCTTTGGTCCACCTGGTTCTACCACCAAAATATGTTCTGTATCCCTCCGCTTTGGTCCATTTCTGCCCTCTGTCCTATCTATACCGCTGTCATCTCTTACCTGGACCACAGTGGTGCAGCTGGTTTCTTTGCTTCCAGCCTCTTGCCCCTTCCTACCTTATTCTCCTCCTGGCAGTCACAGTGATCCTCTAAAGCACAAATTAGATCACACCACGCCCCCTGCTCAAATTCAACCCAAGCCATCTTACACCAGCTGATGCCATTTGGCCCTTCCTACCTCTCTTACCCTCTCTATCACATTGGCCTTCTTGCTTTTCCTTAGATAAACCAAGCTAGTTCCACCCCAGGACCTTTGTACTTGCTGATCACTCTGCTTGGCACATGTTTTCCCCAGGTCTTTGATATCTCTCTCCCTCACTTCATCGTGGCCTCTGCTGAGGGTCACCTGTCATGAGTGGAATTTGTAAGTTGCCAGCTAAAATAACCACCCCACCCCCATGAGTCTCTGTCTCTTTATGTTGCTTTAGTTTTTTTCTTTATAGCCCATCCTTACCCAGTATATTGTTACATATCTGTTTGTTTACCTCAGTAAAATGTAAGTTACATAAGGATAAAAACTGCCTTCTTTATCACCATAAAAGCACCTAAAAGACCAAAGCCAGGTTCAATAGGTCCTCAAAAACTATTTATTAAGAATACCTGATTGAATGGGTGGACAGATGAGTGGGAGGAGGGATCTCCTGCTTACAACCATATATGGTTTCTCTCTGTATTTGGAACAGAATCTAAACCACTGACTACTGATTTCACGGCTCTGCACATTCTGGGCCCTGCTTAGGCATCTTACTTACTGCTTCCTGTCTCCTTCCTGCTCCCGAGTGGACACACTTGGTTTCTTGATATTCCGTGAAGAGACCTTGTCACACTCAGAACATTTCCATTTGCTGTTCCTCTTCCTAGAAACTTCTTCTCTGAGCTTTCTGTAGGGATGTTTAGGTCTAAGTTCATATGACTTTCTCAGATAATCCTTCCCTAACCTCATTCTAAACACCACTGCTTCACCATCTGCAGGTGACAGTGTTTCCTATCAGCCTGTTTCCTTTCTTTCATGGAACTGACAGGTCTCTGTAATTACCTGGTTTGTGTGTGTGTTTCTCATCAGTCGCCTGCTATTAGCATGAACATTCCTGAGGGCAGGGCTCTATCCGTTCTTTTGTTTGTTTGTTCTTGTTCTTAACTCTATACCCAGCTTCTAGAACAACACCTGGACTTGCGTAGATAAATTGTTACTGATGAAGGGATAGGAGAGAAAGATGAATGGGAGGAAGGAAAGAAGGAGGGATTGCCTGCCTGACAGAGCTGTTGAGTGGATTCAATGAGATGACCCATGTCCATCTCTTGGCACAGCACCTGGTAAAAAAATTGGGAACCAAATTAGTAAGGGACCATTCATTTTCACTATATTTTCTCCTTAATTTGACAAAGACTGGAATTTCTGACATCAGGACTTCTAATTAAAGCCTAAGAAGAGAGGAGCTTGGTCCTGACTACTGTAACCCCTGCTGGAGGGGCAAGAAGGAAGCTTTCCTCCCTGCCTCTCTCCCCCATTCTGGCTCCCACAGGGCAGCAGGGCTCTGAGGAATTTGAACTGAGGAACTTGTAAAACACTGGCCAGTATCTTTATTTTTGACCTGGATGGTCCATGCAGTATTACATGAACCCCAAATCAAGGCGTTTGGATCATATAAGGTTTTGTGCTATTTTCCGTGTAAGAGGCAGATATGATTTTCATATATAATATTAGAACTTCTGTTGGAGTTTAGCTTCTGAGTACAGAAGGATGAAATGTATGAAATTGAGACTGTCCTGGAAAATTCCAGGACACAAAACCGCAAAACCCACATGTGCCATGTACCTCAAAGTTAGCCTTGAAGCTTGTCCCAGGCTATGAGTCCCGGAAACCAGAGATCAACTCATCCTTCTCTTCATATCCCCCATGTAATTTGTATGTTCTCAGTGCTTGAAGCATCCTTTCGGGGAATAGTCACCATCCCTTTCCTCGGAAGTAGGCACTGTGCTTGATGCTGGCCACCATCACTCAATGGGAGGATGGATTCACCCCTCCAATAGGCCACAACCCTGATAGAGAGATGTTCATGATACATCGTCATGGGGGTACCAAACAGAGAGTGATTAATTCTCCTCTTGAGTTTGAAATGAATGAAAGCTTCCCAGAGGAGGTGTCTTTGGAGCAGGGCCTTAAAGAATGAGTCTAAGACAGAAGTGAGGGAACATTCCAGAACCAAGAAGGGCATGAACAAAGTCTTAGATATACGATGGCTTTTTAAATCCAATTTGGAGAACTGAGAAGCCATTGGTGTGAGTGAAAGATATTTGGGCTTAAGTTTGGGAAAGCAGGATGGTAAAGTGTGGTAAGAGAAGGATCTGGAAATGTGGATTGGGGTCATGTAATATTTACATGCCAGAGGCTGGAGTACACACATGGATGTCATGCCGAGGAAGCCAGGCTTCAGTCTCTGGGCAGCAGACTGGTGACATGATCAGCTTTGTGTTTTGATCAAAGCACTTTGGCCAATAGGAGGAGAATAGATTAGAGGGGAGAGAGATTGAGGCAGGCACTGGTCAGTTTCATCTGAGAAATCACGAAATGGAAATAGTAATAACATGTTTTTTTGTTTTTTTCTTATCCAGACTCAGAGAAACAGTCTGTTGATAAGCATCAACAACTTCTCAAAACGAAACCACTGCCTTCCATCGAGTCCCTGGGGCCTCCTCCCCCAAAGCCTCCAAAACCCCCAGTTGTGAATCTCCAGGCCTTCCAGAGGCAGGCAGCTACAATTTCTAAGACCCACACAGAAGGTAAGGAAATGCACCAGCCAGCCAGCATGAGTCACAGCCCCAATGCCCATGTCCCCACTATTACCTCCCTCTCTGTGTCAACTCCCAGGTGATAATACCCAACTGCTTTTCCACGGGACCGGACATCCATCACTGGTGATTTCACATAGAGGCTGTGGCAGCTTGCCCGTGAAATGACAAATCTGCGGGAATTGGCCCCTTATCACTCCCGGGCCAGCCTGCTTCCCCTGAGAGCACTGCATTTGATCACTGGGAATCTGTCCAAGAGGAAGAAAAAGAAAAGTAGTCGAGCAGGGAGCAGGCAGCTTTTGTGTTTCCTACAAAGCCTGTGTTGTCAACACAATTGGTGCAGTAGAAGAGGGGAGGGAGTGGAAAGGGAGGAAAGGCAGTGTGAACTTGACCTGTGATCTTAATGGGGGTCCCTCAGGTCTCTGTGACTGGCCTTTAGTAATTAGTTGAAGGGCCCCCACCCCACCCCCACTGGTCCTTTCCAGAAACTAAAGCTTCCTTGCAAGCTTCCTTTTTCTGTGTTCTTTTTGTGTCTTCCTCTGCAACTTCTTTTCCAGAAACTAAAGCTTCCTTGCAAGTCCTTTTTCTGTGTTCTTTTTGTGATTTCCTTTGCAACACCTTCTCCTTCCCTCTCCACCTGCACTGTGCTCTGATCTTCTGGACACTTCAGATGCTTTTGCTTATGTTTGCTCTAATGAGACATGAGGGGAGCACACACTTTGGGGTCCTATGTAAGTGCTAACATTGATCTTACTGGGGCCACGAGTGCCAGCAGATGGTATGCTCAGAGCTAAGGCCATCTTGCATTGTTTTGTTGTTGTTGTTGTTTTTTAAGATTTGATTTATTTATTTTACAGACAGAGATCACAAGCAGGCAGAGAGGCAGGCAGAGAGGGGAGGGGAAGCAGGCTCCCCACTGATCAGAGAGCCTGATGTGGGGCTCAATCCCAGGACCCTGAGATCATGACCTGAGTCCAAGGCATAGGCTTAACCCACTGAGCCACCCAGGCGCCCCTGCATTGTTCCTTTGACCGCTTTGAACAACCTCATGGTTGTTACATTTCTTGAACTCACTTGGTGGTTCTCACACTTCAGCCTGCACCAGAATCACCTAGAAGACTTGTCAAAACACAGATCCCAGGACCGCATTCCCAGAGTTTCTGATTTATTTGGTCTGGATTGGCTGCCTAAGAATTTGCCTTTTTAACAATTTCCCTAGGGGGATGCTGATGCTCTCTGGTCCAGGGATCACACTTGAAGAACCACTGCTGCAGAACATCTAAAGTATTATCCTAAAAGAACTTCTATATAAAGAAATAGAGTTCTGGCTGCTACCTTGTGTCCCCTTGTGCATGCACCTAATCTCAGTTGGTTTGACCGAGACCCCTGAGTGCCAACTCTAGGCCCATTTCCGCTCCACCAAGATAAGAGAATCTATCATGAACCAGGAGAAACTCACCAGACTGCAAACCCAGGTATGCATTGGTAGAAGAGGAACAGCTGGCTGGAAGAAGATGGCTCATAGAATGGCTACAGCAGATGATAAAACCTTAGTTCTCTCTTTCATTTAAAGATTTTATTTATATATTTGTGAGAGAGAGAGAGCATGAGAGAGCATGAGTGGGGCGGGGCAGGGGCAGAAGGAGAAGCAGACTCCCCACTGGACAGGGAGCCTAATGAGAGACTCAATCCAGGACCCTGGAATCATGATCTGAGCTGAAGACAGATGCTTAACCAACTGAGCCACCCAGGGACCCAAACCTTAGTTCTCCTTATGGAAGTTAGGGGTAAACAATATCTCTGGTATTGAAGAAGTGAGTAAGTTCACAAACCAGGGAACCATGATCCCTTCCCACAACCCGAAAGTCTAGGCATTGGGGGCAGTGAACACTTTCACCATCACAGGCCATGCTGAGAGGAAGCAGCTGACAGGAATGCTGCCAGTGTCTTAAACCAGCTTAGTGCAGAGAGTCCGACTAGTCAGAGAAGACAGGCTGAAGCTCTGGCCACACAATGCATGGATGGGACCACACCACTTGCTACCACAGAGGAAGAGGAAGACGTTCCAGATCTTGTGGAGAATTTTGACAAAGCTTCCAAGAGTAAAGCAAACAGAATTAAGGCAATTTCTGAAGAAGATGGAACTTGAAGAGGTGACGAGAGCTGCTGTTTTATATGATGCCTGCTTTTTAAAATTTTTTTCATGGATCTGGTGGACTCTAGAGCTCTAGTATTTTTAAGCTCACCCCCTTGGACACAGCAGCACTTTCCAGTTTTTGCTTAGACACTATTCATTCTTTGCAGCTCATTAAACTGAAGAAGCCTGGGAAGTTTGAAACAAGGTTCATGAAGTTCTTTACCTGGTTTTAAAAAAAAAGAAGAGAAGAAAAAGAAAAGAAAATGAAAGAGCTCTCTTATAAGTATACTTGAATAATAGTTTGGACATCTCCCTAATGGAGAAGACTAAGTATGATTTTTATAAACATTAAATAATTCAGACCTCAAACCCTCTTTCTGAAAGCGAAGAAGATTGTCAGAGAACATAGAACAAAGCACCAAGTCTTCTGTCATAAAATGGCCTTTGTAAATCCCAGCCTTTCCCCCCCCACTAGCTATTTAAGTTTGCACATGTTACTTACTGAGCCTCATTGTTCTTATCTGTAAAATGGGGATGAGAGTAACACTCCTCTCTCAGGATTTTTGTGAGGATAAATGACATGAGTCACGGAAAGGGTTTAAACAGTGCTGGGCACACCAAGGAAGCGCTCAGTAAATGCACGGTTATCAGTTATCATTATGGAAAGCTTGTGTTGAGCAGCTATGCTCTCCTTGCCCTGGACCCTGTACACAAGAGTTAAAGAGAGAACCCCCACACCAGTTCTGGTGCTCCAGAAGGTCAAAGTCTAATCCAAAAGCTCAAGATCGTCTTCATAAAGAAGCACCATATGGTGTGGGTGAGCGCTGCACTGCGGGAAGGATGGAGGGTCCCCTAGGTGCTGGGGTGGGGGGCACGAGTGAGTTACCACTCCTCATTTTGTCTCTGGGGTCAGGGCATTGCACAAACAAAGGCTGCTTTCATCAGGCTGCCACCTACACCCCTTTTCACTCTACCTTTTGCTCTTGCAGCAGCTGTGGAAGAGGGCTGCCTGCCTCCAGAGAGGTGAGTACCTGTTTATTTGTCATGGGGGAGCACAGCACGTGGAGCATTGACAGGCTGCTTAGCCAGCCTGAGAGCAGGCAAAAAGCCCAAGCCAGGTGTCTGGGTATCTCAGAAGGGTTGCAGAAAGAACAGATTTATAAGCAACAAACTGCAACTTTTGTTTTAGAGGCAAGATTAAATAAACTCCATTTAACTGCTGTGCTGACATTAAGTTGCAAAGATGGTCCTCTGAGGTACTTCTATTTATTATACAGCTGGGTTTGGTAAATTGAAACATCAGCTTCCATAGTAATAAATCGAATTAGAGGCTACAGAATGCCGTGGGCAGCTGGTGTGACATTAGAACTTGATAATGGGACAAAGGACCTTCTGTTTTTGCTGTACTTGTTCTGAGAATTTTGCCATGGAACCATCAGTCCGTTAATTCACTCAACCAAATACTATCTCTTGAGCCCTTTGATGTGTCATGCATTGAACTGGCTACTTTTTACACATTTTCTTACTTCCTTTTCTCAAGGCTGGAAAGTTGCTGCTGCTGTCCTTATTTTGTAACTACAGACTTGGGCTCAGAAAGTCTGGCCACTTGCAGAACCATGAATCCAACCCAAGTATCCCTAAACTATTTTTTTCTTTTGACTATAAGGGAAACATAAGATTGTGTAAGTTTGAGGTATAAAGGTGTTAGTTTGTTGCATTTACAAATCACAGTATGATTACTACAGTAGTGTTAGCTAACTCCTTCATCACCTCACATAATTCTCATTTCTTTTTTGTGTTGAGAACAGTTAAGATCTAATCTCTTAGCAAACTTAAAATTTATAATACATTATATTTTTTACCATAATCACTCTTTGTACATTGGATCTCCAGAACTTACTTATCTACTACTACTTAAACAATCTCTCTCCAGTTCACCCACCCCTCAGCCCCTGGTAACTATGATTTACTCTGTTTTTATAAGGTTTGGTTTTTTAGATGTTGTGTATAAGTGATATCTTACAGTAATTGTTGACTTATCTCACTTAGCGTAATGCCCCCAAGGTCCACCCATGTCATCACAGATGGCAGGATTTTCTTCTTTTTTGTGGCTAAATAACTTTCTATTATATATATACTTCACATCTTCCTTATTCATTCGTCTGTTGATGGTCGCTTAGGTTGTTTCCATATCTTGGCTCTTGTGAATAATGCTGCCATATTAACATGAGTGTAGTGGTCTCTCTTTGAGATGCTAATTTCATTTTCTTCAGATACATACCCAGGAGTACTGGGTCATGTGACAGTTCAATTCTTAATGGAACCTCTCTACTCTTTTCTGTAATGACTGTACTAACAGGTATGCCCAAACTATTTTGATTGTAACATGTCCCTTCCCTCACAAGGATATTCCTCTTCTTAAGAAGGTCAGCCTTCAAAGAAGTAAGCATAAAAACAAATAATCCTATTATTTACTAAATTTTTATAATAGTAGAGTGTGTTTAGTTTTCTAATAGAGGAAAGTGTAAGATTTAGGAAAGTGTAAGATTTGCGCAAATAGGGGAGTGATCGCCTGTCCTTGGATAGGCCAGTGAAGTGTTGATAGAAAATGTATCTGTTATCTTTTGCTACAATCATACCACATAATAAGCAACAAAATATCAATAGCACACAGCAGGAGTGTGGGATCTGCTGGGCTGAGATCTGCTGGTATTGCTAGAATGTTGCAGACTACCCAGGCAGCTTTGCTGATATGGACTTGGGTTTCTTATGTGTAGGAGGATCAGCCTGTAACCAGCTGATCTAGGGTTGCCTTGGCTGGCACAAGGGGGGCAGCATGACTTAGCAACAGCTGTCTCCCCCTCCAGCAAGTTACCTGAGGAACGATCTTCAGCCACAGCTGACAAGCAAGACAATCCCCATTGCACAAACACTTTTTCAACTCTGCCATGTCACATTTGCTAACATCCTATTGGTTAAAGCAAGTCACATGGCCCAGCTTTGGAGTGGGACTATGCCAAACCTTTACCTATAGGGAGGCAGGGATCCAGGAAGGAAACATTTGCAGGGAGTACCAAGGATAGACACGTGCTGGGTGACATAGGGAGGGGCGCTGTAGGCAGAGGCGGGAGGTGTAAGGAAGCAGGTCCCAACAGGGAAAATCAGAAATAGCTAAGTAGACTTGGAGTGGAAAGGGTGGTATGAATGGAGATAAAAGCTATCACGGAGGAAGACAGGAACCAAATCTTGGAGGTTCTTGTCTACCAAGGACTAGATACGATTATCTAGTTCCCCAAGGGACTGACCGTGTGGTGTTGGGCATGGTTCATGTGTCCCAGGATCTCCTAGTTTAGTCGCCCATTCAGAAGAATAACATGACAGCACACCGTGGGTCACTGAAGCCACATGCTATGTGCATTTATGTGAAAGAGAAAATTTAGACAGCTAAGACAATGATTTGCACTGTTCACTCAATGAGCATGGGCCCCCCAGGGCGACAGTTTGAGTAGACACTATAATTCCGCTGTACTCTGAGCCAGTCTCGGTTCCGTCAGGACACACATTCTGTGAGCCTCTCAGCATGACTACTTGTGTGCTGCGATTGTAGTGTATGACTAGATGGGTCTTCTTCCTACCATTTGGCTCTGAACTAAGCTGACTTCTTCTCTGGCCCTTTACTCGAAGACAGCCGTCTGTCTCCACATGGAGGACAAAATTGCTTGACAGGCAAGTATTGGGAAACAGTGACGAGTCTCCAATGTGACAGCTTCTTCCTAAGGGTTGTGGAAGGGCAGTTGGAATTTGTGTCATTTCACACTGGCTCTAGAACCTAATCATCATTGGAAATGAGGTTTGTTGTACCTCAGATTTGATACAGACTGTAGTGTTGTCAGAGTACAAAGCAAAACAGACCAAGGGGGACCCGGGATACTTAGGAGTGGCTTCATGGAGGATGAAAGATCTTCAGATGTCTTCTGTGTGATGGGTCTGAACTAGTAGTTTTACTTATTCTCTTTTGTGAGACTGTACGGTAGGTGAGAGCAGGACATGGTTCCTGGAAAGAACCACATTCCTGACTTATCATTGGTTAATGGATGATGGATGGACCAATGGATATTCGGCACAGAGATAGACCATGACTGAAAGCAAGGTGAGAGTAAGAAAGTGAAAGACAAACAGACACAAAGTATTCTGATGTGGAAGAATAAGAGAGAAGGTTGGATCCTAATGTTAATTAGGTGCCATGCTGAGTAGTTAGGACCATGAGCTTGCATGAGGTAGTTTAAATGAGTAAATGCCATGATGCTGAGCAGCCTTAGAAACAACTTCCATGGAAACCAGTGCTTGTTTGGAAAGAACATCTCCCGTGTTCATGGTATTAATCTTCAGTACAGATACCAGATTAGAAACAGAATACATCGGGTCTTGTTACTGGAGGGGGACCTGACAATTATTAACAAGTCTGGGGTTTTTCATCTGAGCCCTACCACTTCTATGTAACCTTGGGCAAATGCCTTAACCACTGCAAACCTTAGTTTCTACTTAACATAAAATGGGAGGCTGATAGGACCTAACTCATACAGTCGTGGTGATGTTAAATGCAACAATGATTGTAAAGGGTCGAGTGCACAACTGAGCATCTGGAAAGTGTTCCATAAAGCTTGCTTAGCTTCCTATAACCCCTCTAAAGGCAGGGATCCATGATCAGAACCTTAATCTCTCTAAAATCCTTGGAGGAGGAGCTCATTCCCTGAACAATAAGAGATATGAGGTTGGATCCTAAAGTTAATTAGATACCATGCTGAGGAGTTGGGCCTGTAGCTTGTAATGCTAAGTTAGCTTAAACAAGTAATGTATTTGTCCTGTTGGGGAAGATTTTATTCATTCAACATTTTTTTTTATTTAAATTCAATTAGCCAACACACAGTATATCATTAGTTTCAGAGGCAGTGTTCAACAATTCATCAGATATGCATTCAACGTGCATTTACTGACAGTGTACTATATGTCAAGGCCTCTTATGTACACTGAGAATATAGCAGAGCACACATGCACACTTACGGGCACATGCATTTGTTTTATCTATTCAAATGTCCCAATTGAACTGGGACCAATACTACTCATTGGTTGAGTAGACAGGGTCTTTACCCTTCCTTACTTGGCGGTTCTTAAAACATCTAGGGACTGCATTGTGTTAAATAAAACTGTCATCGGGCGCCTGGGTGGCTCAGTGGGTTAAGCCGCTGCCTTCGGCTCGGGTCATGATCTCAGGGTCCTGGGATCGAGGCCCGCATCGGGCTCTCTGCTCAGCGGGGAGTCTGCTTCCTCCTCTCTCTCTGCCTGCCTCTCTGCCTGCTTGTGATCTCGCTCTGTCAAGTAAACAAATAAAATCTTAAAAAAAAAAAAAAAAAAAACTGTCATCATTTTCAACCACTATTCCCCAAATATGTTATATGTTTTTGCCATATTTTTATGGATATATGTTTTTAATCATCTTGTCAGAAACTCAGTGCATTTACAGTAGCCGCTTTCACTTTTGAACCTCTTCACATCCTGTATTAAATATGAGAAGCAACATTGTGTCCTGCAACCAGTACAGGTCTGGAATCAGACTCCCATAGAGCCAGACCCCTCCTCTATGCCTATGACCACTCAGAGCATTGATATACACATCTGTAAAGTGGACACAATAGTACTTCCTTGATTGTCATGAAAACAAAATGAGATAAATTGCATAAAGCATATAATATACAGAAGATGCTCGGTGAGTCTTGGTGTCCTCAACCCTTGACCTCTCCATCCCTTGTTATCTCTGGAATAAATATCTTGTTAGTTCCCAATAGTGCAATGACCCTTTGGAGATTCTTCTTTGTCATCACTCTTTCATGCAAACCACGCTGGCTGGCGTCCCTCTTGAATAAGCAGCCCCAACTTGTGTGAGCAAAGCAGGTTAGTCCCAGGGCAGCAATTAGCGCTGGGTCTCTGTCAGTACTTAGCAGAGTCGGCTAATATTTTATTCATTAGCTATAAATATGGCTTTTCTCCCATTAAGCAATGTCAGAGGCTAGTCCTGACTCAGGAAATCTCTGACTCAGACACTAAGGAGGGAAGAACCTTCTTATTTCAGAAGAGAAGACTCCTACAGATTCTCAGACAAGGATCCTTGGGTGGGTTCCAGGAGTCCACCATTTTCTCTCCTGAACTTTTTAATTTTGGGTCTTATCTTAATGACAGTCTTTAAAAGATAATATAAGTTTATTTTGAGTCTTTCAGATGATCTCATTCAACTCAATATTTTGGAACACGCTTTTGTATTTGTGTTTTGATATTTCTACCCCCTGCAGAGGGAAAAACACAGATGCCTCCCCAGGTTGGGTGGATTTTGTGACTCTGTGTAGAACCCACATTAGACAACAGGAAAAAGAGATCCTATGGAAATGGGAAGAAATGCCTTATGTAAGGCATTCAATTAAAATATTGGTAATAGGGGTGCCTGGGTGAATCAGTGGGTTAAAGCCTCTGCCTTCAGCTCAGGTCATGATCCCAGAGTCCTGGGATCGAGCCCCACATCGGGCTCTCTGCTCAGCAGGGAGCCTGCTTCCCCCTCTCTCTCTCTGCCTGCCTCTCTGCCTACTTGTGATCTCTCTCTGTCAAATAAATTTTTAAAAAATCTAAAAAATATATTGATAATAGCAGAACACCAACACTGTGGTAAAACAAAATGCATCTCTTATCTTCACTTGAATAGTGGTAAGTGCTATAAAGAGAGTGTTTTAAAGAGCCTTCAGACAGTAACTGGGGACGGGGAGTGGCATAAAGGAAGTGTCAGATGATCAGACCTGAGGTCGTGACCTGTGATTTGAGACCTGCTTGATGAGGCCCCAGTCATGAAAGGTCTAGGAGATGGACATTCCAGGAGAGGGACCAGCTGGAGCAGCATCTCAGGGGAGAACAGTGTTGGTACACTGAGGTAACTAGAAAGGAGGTGGACAATAGCTAAGCACAGTGCACTGACAGAATGGGGTTGTACTGAGAGCTGTGGAATCTGAAGACTGCTCTCTAGATATGTTGGGAAACCACAGGCGTTTTAAACCGGGGAGTGACGTGAGCTGACATTTATTTTGTAAAGATCACTTTGGAGGCTGCATAAAAAAAAAAATTAGTATGGAAACAGGTAGAGACAGCTTTAGAAGCCATTGCAACAACAGAACAGTAACAATAAATATAGTGATCTACACTTGTATTGATGGTGTTCTAAGCACTTTAAATATAGAGATCCATTTATGGAAATCCTAAGAGGTAGAGGGTATTCTAATTTTATAGATGAGGAAACTGAGTCACAAAGAGGCTTAATCTCTTGATATGGACAAGGTGGTAGAAATAGAGGGGGTTTTCTTGTTGTTGTTTAGAAAAAGAAGGGACTCAGGTTGTATTTTGGAGGACATGCAGTGATTGTGGGATCAACTGTGGAGAATGAGACAGGTGGGCAAGAGAGGACTATAACACCCTTTCCAGGTGCTTTGCTGTTTCCATCATTGTTGGCTTCCACATGTGTGGAATGTTTGATACATGGTCAGTGCTCAGTATAAGACTGAAGCTCCCCAAAAACTATTTGGGATTGTTTTTTACTTAAAACAAACATGTCTTACATGTGCATGTAAGGCCAGAAGTTCTTAGGACTAGTTTTTAATTTGTTTGGACCAACAGCATTCTTTCATAAATAGCTGCATTTCAGGTAGTCATGACTGGTATAGACCAGCTCTGATTGACCAACAGCAAAACAGGTTCCTCATGATGGTATCTGGGAGGTGAAGGTGGGCCATCACATCCCAGTATGCTAAATTCAATCACTACGGGGCAAAGAAGGAAGACTGGGGATTTTTTTAAGCGTGTGCCTTATGAAGGTTTAGACCCAGAATATTCAGGTGGCTTCAGCTCAAGCCACTTCAGTAAATTCTTATTACCCCTTTTGAATCGGCTTCCAGAAACACAACAAGGCTACTGTTTGGCCTGTCTTTCCAAGGGTGGTGGCAGCCAGAATGGTACATTTATTTGGGGGGTTTCTTTCATATTTTCAAGGATTCTTCCTTCAAAAAGTTACCTTCCTTTAAAAAGTTCACCTAACATTCTGTGTGTTGAACACTTACCATAGACAAAGGCTTGTTCCCTATACTTAATGTCCCTCTCTCATTTTCAAACTCCCAACCACAACCATGAAGTTGGTGGCTAGTGGATGCTCTGACCACAGAGTCAGAGCCAACCTGATGCCTCTGGGCCATCACTCTTGTAGAGTCTGACCTGGTCAGTGTGGCTCCAGAGCTTCACTTCTCACCCCCCACTGAAGAGTGCCTTCCTGAGGATTCATGTTGGGGCTTTGCCTACAACAAAGGTGGCCAAGGTTTACCAGACTCCTGGTCTGCTCTGCAAGTTGAGCCGAGACATTCTCCAGGCAGGTATTCTTGAATACCTCTCCTGCCTTAGGATTTCCTTTTCTGTCTGCAGAGAGATCTGTGTGAGGGAGCCTGGCAGGTTGGAGCTAAGGCATCAAAGCATTTGGATCCAATTCTCAGCTTTTCTCTTTCGTTGCATTCACATGACAAGCTGGAAAGACTCATGAGTTTGGAAGAAACCAGGCGGTAATGTTGCAGACTTGGAGCCCCTTTTGGTACATAGGTTTGTTCAGAAAGGTTGACTGGAAACTAATCTTTGACTATGGGCACCGGCTAGGCATTGCTTGGCGCTTTCCATCTGTTAGACTCATTTTAGCCCCATGATCATCTTTGGAGGGCAAAATTAATATTCCCATTTTGTAGAGGAAAGAGCAAGGGCTCAGAGACTTTTCATGACTTGCCTTAAAGTATATGATAGTACAGAGCTAATCGAGGATGTGAACTCAGGACTGGATGTTTGTAAGAATTTTCAACTGCACCGTCCTATCTCAGAATTTTCCCAACATGAGCGATTTGGGGAGGTTATCTGTTAGATTTTAAATTCCATGATTGTCTGTCTCTCTCTCACCTTTCTCAGTTACCAGAAAGTAGATGTGCAAATAGTAATTATTTAATGACGAAGTAAGGAATGGACCCATGGAGTGACAGATTGAGGGAGAAGGATAGACAAATAAAATGATACCAACTTCCATGAACTTTTATATAAATAAAGCATTTCTAGGCTCTGTCATCTGTATATGTTGCATTGACCTACATGTCCAGGATCATGTCCTTCTAATATGAAACAAAGGCAAATAATCAGGACAATCTGAGCTCTTCATTTGCCCTTGTGTGTCACGGAAGGGCTCTTGCCTTGTAAAGATGCGGACTCCCATGAGCGCTTCTCTGTCCTCTGTTCCTCCTCAGTCTGGCATTCAACTCCGAGTGACCCTGCCACAAAGCTCATCCTTATTCTTCTAGCCGTCCCAGAAGGCACTCCCCTCTCGTGCTCCATCTGTAGTTATTTACTCAAACTAATCATCGAGCACTTCGCCTCCATTTTACATTTAGAATAAAATTCAGGGACCCCAAACTCCTTACCAGGGCCAAGAGGGCCCTACAGGTTCTGGCTACTCTGTGCTCTCTCCCCGGTTCACTGCCTTCAGCCCCCTGGCTGGTCTTTTGGCCTCTCCTCAAACACAGCAAGCACGTTCCTACCAAGCACACATGTTGGCTGCTTCCTGGGAAGGAAGGAGAGTCATCTCCTCCCAGACCCTTAGCTGATGGTTCCTTCTCATCGTGCAGGATTCGTTCAGTCTGTGAGCTAGTCAGTGAACGTTTATTGAGCCCAGCTACTTGCCAGACGTGGTTCTAGATGCTGATAAAGCAACAGAAAGCGAAGTCTCTGCCCTCGTGAATATACCAGAGAAGCAAATAATGATAAAATGCAAGGCAATGGTAAATGCTTACATGTCTACTTCCTCAACCACACCCGTGTCTCCTGTCCCAAGGCACCATCTGTTCCATGCAGAGGCCGGCTTAGCTCTTCTGTTAGTACTTACTAATGCTTCGAGTAATAATTATTCTGGCTTCTTTTCTTGGTTATTCTACACCATGAGAGTCTTGTGTTCAAGGACCTTGTCTATTATTTGCTTTTATATAAGGGCACAGTACTTGGCACTGAGGAGCAGCTCAGTGAAAATGTTCATGATGTGATATCATCTGTCTGTGCAGGAGTTTTTAGTGTCAGCGTGAGTGTCAGAGGGGGTTCTAGACAACTGGGAGCCTATAGCATGCCAGGCATTGTATTTGTCACCAGGGGCCCCGCATTGAATGATCTGTAAGATTGCAGAGCAAAAGAAAAAAATTGGGGGCACCTGGGTGACTCAGTTGGTTAAGTGGCTGCCTTCAGCCAAGGTCATGATCCCGGGGTCCTGGGATCAAGCCCTGCATTGGGTTCCTTGCTCAGCAGGAGCCTGCTTCTCCCTCTCCCTCTGCCTGCCATTCCCCCTGCTTGTTCTCTCTCTCTCTCAGATAAATAACATCCTTTTAAAAAAGAAAATTAAAGTAATAAAAATATTTAAAGATGAGGACAACTCCTAAGTATAATATAAAGCAAAAGGTTATATAGATACATATGGTAGGAAAGAGGGCTATTTGGAAAAGGAAGTAGAAAGACTTTCTTGAAGGCAGCCTATAAGGGGAGACCTCATGGTTGAAAAAGAGCTTGGCATACAGAGTCATTCCAGGTGGCAGGAAGAGCCTTTGCAAAGTCCTCGAGGTAGGAGAGAGTGTGGCATCCTTGCAAGACAGATGGGAGGCCAGTGTGATCAGAGTGTCATGGGGGAGGAGAAGAATGGTTGGACAGGAGTTTGGAGAGGTTGCTTGAAGTAAGATAATGCAGGGGAGACTCTTGATGGTTTTGCTGCTATTTTTCATTAAGAGTCATAGGAAGGGCGTGCCTGGGTGGCTCAGTCAGTTAAGCATCCGACTCTTGATCTCAGCTCAGATCTTGATCTCAGGGTCATGAGATGGAGTCCTGTGCTGGGCTCCATGCTGGGCATGAAGCCTGCTTTAAAAAAAAAAAAAAAGAATCCTCAGAAGCCTCAGAAGACTTAAGCAGCATTGTGACAAGGTTCAGATCCTCTTTTTAAAAGATCATGCTGACCACTTTGTAGAGATGTAGACAATAGATTATGGAAGGAACAAAGAGAATGACACTTACTTTGTATTTTAAAGAAGAAGTCAAAGTTGGTGAAGAGGCTATTGGTGGTAAGGATTTGACAAGCAGAAGAGTCACATATATGGAAACTAAGGGTCAGGAGGCACTCTGGTGTGTTCAGGAACCATCACCTGACATGTTTAGAATGGATGGTGGCAGGGTGAGTGTGAGGCAGTGCAGCACGGAATAGTTCATTAAATGTGGGCTGAATTAGATGGCACTTTGTGTACCTGTGTATGATTATGTACAATCTGTTTTTGTTACTTCCCAGCTTCTCGGGTGTCCCCCACCCCAACCTTCCTGTCTAAATTAGAAATTCTTTGAAAGCAGGGAGAGGATCTTCCACCTCTTACCAGCTGCATAACTGAAGTTTGCTTAAATGGAATGCTTTTGCAACCCTTGAGAATCAGAAGATCCAGGGAGTATGCTGCAAAGGGTTAAGAACATAGACTTTGGATCAGATGACCTCAGATTCCTATTTTGAGCTCTGCACATGAGCTGTGTGATCTTAGGAAGGTAATTTAATATCTCTGAGCCTCCCATTTCCTCACATGGGGGATGGTGCCATCAATAAATCCTACCTCCTAGGATTGCTGTGAGGGTTGAGATGAATATCTTTAACTCCACAGCAAGCCCGGCAGTGTTGTCAACACTTGATAAATGGCCACTCTTCGTTGTTTGTTGGGAGGAGTGGGGTTTGTCTGTAACAAGGTCTAGTGGACAGAAGGGCTGGAGTCTGCAGACAGGGCTCCGACTTGAAGTCTGCTGCTAGCTCCGAGGATGACCTGCTCTCCCTCTCGGTGAAACAGGTGGGCTTGGATATTGCGGCCACCTCAAAGAGACACCCTGAAATTTGACATGCTGATATGTTACAAGCTGACCTTACTACTGAAAATGAGGGTTTAAGATTATTTTTTTTCAGGCTACAGAAGTGGCCAGTATTTAAGACTCTGCTTTAGCGGTGGCATTACAGAAGTCAGAGTGCTTTAAGAAAGTCATGCATGCCTAAGGGGCTCCTGGGTGGCTCAGCTGGGTGGGCGGCAAACTCTTGATTCAGCTCAGGGTCATGAGATTGAGCCTGGCATTGGGCTCTGTGCTCAGCAGGGAGGCAGCTTGAGGATTCTCTCTCTCTTCCTCTCCATCTGCCCCTCCCCTGCTCGTGCGTGCTCACTCATTCTCTCAAATAAATGAAAAAAAAAAAAAAAACGGAAAGAAATAACATTTAATTTGCACACCTTGTGGCCAGTCAGGTTAACACGTAGAATTATAACAGGCATCATAGTTTTGTGGCCCTTTATAGGAAGAATGGGGTTCTATATTCATAGATTAAAAACAAGTACCTAGTCTCTAGAGTGATTTTGGGGGCATTGAATTTGTTGTTTGTTGCAGCTGTTGTTGAAACCAAAGGAGAATTAGGAAAGTTATCATTAGTAAGGTTGAGCTTACACACACACACACGCATGTGCATATATATATAACTCTACAGACACACATATGTATATATAGACATTTAAACCACATGTATCAGGGTGCCTGGGTGGCTCAGTGGGTTAAGCCTCTGCCTTGGGCTCAGGTCATGATCCCAGGGTCCTGGGATCAAGCCCTACATGGGGCTCTCTACTCAATGTGGAGTCTGCTTCCACCTCTCTCTGCCTGCCTCTCTGCCTACTTGTGCTCTTTCTCTCTGTTGAATAAATAAATAAATCTTAAAAAAAAACACATGCATCATATACAGAGCTATGTATGCACAAACGTGCTTGTGTGTGTTCTGTTGAAATGGAGGAAGTGGTCGAGGTAGGGACAGTTGAGCACCAGTGAGTGGTAGGAGTGTGGAGAAGTAGAAGTAGTAGAAGAGGAAACGTAGAGGACAGGGTTTCAACAGCTTGTGAAAGAAGAGTGTCCTTAAAAATGTATTGTGTATTTTTGTGAACCTGGTATAAACACATTCCGAGATCCGTTGTAGCATCTAGTCATAGCCTTTTTTAAAAAGTCTCATCAGCAGTCACTTAACTCAAGAGGAGGAGTTCTTAAGGTGAAGCCCTGTGGACAGAGTAGTCTTACCGAAAGTTATTTATTGGAGATGGAACTTGCCCAGTTGAAATAATTGACAAATCAGATGGTCTTCTACTTCCCTGTTACCAGGCACCAGCGGAATGTCACATAGAGCCACGCCTGGCTAAGCTACTCCTGTTCTTATCTGCAAAATGGATAGCCCACTGAAAGGAGAAGTGAAAGAGCTGGGCTTTCTACTTTGCTTTACCTCCCTAATAAAACAAATACAAAAGTGCACCTCACAGGCTTTGCTGTTCAAGTCTCAGTTTTTCCACCTAATAGAAGCTCTTCTTTAGATTTTCCAGAGCCTTCTTGGCCTAGAAATTTTCATCTTACCCTCTTGTCATGTGGCCACAGGAGAAGATGAGACAGAATATGTCTCATTGAGATTGTTGTCAGGCATTGACCATATGTTAATGGAGTTATTCCTACACTAAACCACAGTGAGCCAATGAAGAAATTAAGGTTCTGGGATCGTAAATGACTTCCTGAGACCCACACAGCCAGTAAGAGAGGATGTGACGAGTCTAAGAACGGCCCTTAACACATGCAAACCTTCCACAATTGTAGCTAATAGTGTGGTGGATCCTTTCACCATTTCACTGAGTGAACAGATGTTGGAATGAGCTGTGTGAGCAGCTTCTCGAGAACTTACGGCCTCATGGAGTTTGACTAGATTATTTTCCAAAAGAAGGCTGTGGTCTAGGGGTTGAAATGGCAAGTGGAAACAACTATCAGAGGAGGTCACAGCTCATGATTTAACCAGAGCCCCCACTGTTCAAAAACTGATTTTGAAAATGGGATTCCGGGGCACCTGGGTGGCTCAGTGGGTTAAGCCTCTGCCTTCGGCTCAGGTCATGATCTCAGGGTCCTGGGATTGAACCCCGCATCTGGCTCTCTGCTCAGCGGTGAGCCTGCTTCCCCCTCTCTCTGCCTGCCCCTCTGCCTACTTGTGATCTCTCTCTCTCTCTGTTAAATAAATAAATAAAATCTTTAAAAAAAAAAAAGAAAATAGGATTCCAAGAATTCAAACATAATTGGAAAATTTCTTTTGTAAATCATCTGTGACACTAAGTCCGCATTTATAGAGCTGCTGGTTCTTCTCGAACATACGTAACATTGAAGATATCATTAAGAGACAATGTAATACTTAAGTTATTAGAGGTTTTCTATGAGAAAGAAAAGAGAGAAAGTTGATGCTCTATAATATATATAATAAATATAATAAAAATATATATAATAAATATAATAAAAAGAACTTTCAAAAGAAAACTTTTTCATTTTGGTATAATTGACATGTAATGTTACATAATTTTCAGGTATGCATCATAATGATTATTTGTATATATACTATAAAATGGTCATCATAAGTATTAACATCTGTTACTGTACATAGTTACAATTTTCTTCTTGTGATGAGATCTTCTAAGCTCTACTATCTTAGCAACTTTCAGAGATGTAATATAATATTAACTGTAATCAATATGGTGTACATTATGTCCCTATGATTTTATTTATAACTGGAAGTATGTACTTTTGACCATCACCCTTCACCCATTTCTCCAAACTCCACCCCACACCTTTGTCAACCATCATTCTGTTGTTCTCCATATCTATGAGCTGGGAACTTGCTTTCCTTTCTTTTCTTTTCTTTTCTTTTTTTAGATGACACATATAAGTGAGATCAGATGGTGTTCGCCTTTCTATATCTGCTTGTTTCACCTAGCATAATGCTCTTAAGGTCCATCTGTGTTGTTACAAATGGCAAGGTTTCTTTTTTTATGGCTGAATGGGTGTGTATGTTTGTATTCATTGTATATATGTACCACATTTTCTTAACCATCTATCAGGATATTCAGGTTGCTTCTCTATCTTTGCCTTTGTAAATAATGGTACAATGAGCATGAGGGTGCTCGTATATCTTTTTGAGTTAATGCTTTCTGGTCCTTCAGATAAGAACTCAGAAGTGGGGGCACCTGGGTGGCTCAGTGGGTTAAGCCTCTGCCTTCAGCTCAGGTCATGATCTCAGGGTCCTGGGATTGAGCCCCACATCAGGCTCTCTGCTCAGTAGAGAGCCTGCTTCCTTCTCTCCCTCTCTGCCTGCCTCTCTGCCTACTTGTGATCTCTGTCTGTCAAATAAATAAATAAAATCTTAAAAAAAAAAAAAGAACTCAGAAGTGAAATTGCTGGATCATATGGTTGTTCTATTTTTAATTTATTGTGGAACCTCTATTTTGTTTTCTGTAACAACTACATCAATTTACATTCTCATGTAACAGCTCACAAGTGTTCCCTTTTCTCCACATTACATTAACATTTTTTAGTTTTTGTCTTTTGGTAGTAGTTATTCTAACTTATATGAGGTGATATCTCTTTGTAGTTTTGATTTGCATTTCCCTGATTAGTGATGTTAAGCATCTTTTAAAGTACCTATTGGCCATCTCTATGTCTTCTCTGGGAAAAAAGTCTATTCAGATAGTATACTCATTTCTTAATTGGATAGTTTAGCGGTTTTAGTTACTGAGTTGTAGAAGTTCTTTATATATTTTGGATCATGACCTCTTATCACAGATCTGATTTGTAAATATTCTCTCCCATTAGTAGGTTGCTTTTTTTATTTTGTTGATGGTTTTCTTCACTGTGCAAGATTTATCTTTCCAGAGAATCAGATCTTACATTTGTTGGTTTCTTCTGTTGTCTTTTCATTTCATTTATTTCTTCTTTGATCTTTGTAATTTCCTTCCTTCTACTTACTTTGAGCTTCATTTGTTCTTTTTTTTTCTAGTGCCTTGAGGGTTAGTGTTGGGTTGTTCATTTGAGATTTTTCTTGTTTCTTGAGGCAGGCATTTATCTCTATGAACTTTCCTCTTAAAACTGCTTTTGCTGCATCCCATAAGTTTAAGTATGTTGTAGTTCCATTCTCATGTCCCTCAAGGTATTTTTTGATTTCTCTTTTCATCTTTGACAAGTAACATGTTGTTTAGTGTCTATAAAAATATATTCATGAGTTTTCTGGTTTTCTTTTTGCAATTTCTGCTTTTATACCATTGTAGTCCAAAAAGATCCTTGATATGATTTCAATATTCTTTAATTTGTTAAGACTTGTTTTGTGGCTTAACATGTGATCTATCCTGGAGACTGTTCTATTCACAATTGAGAAAAATGTATATTCTGCTGCTTTTGAGTGGAATGTTCTTATATATCAGTTAAGTCCATCTGGTCTAATGTGTCATTTAAGGCCAATGTTTCCTTATTGATTTTCTGTTTGAATGATCTATCCATTGGTGGAATTGGGTTATCAAATTCCCTTACTAGTATTATATTACTGTCTGTTTCTTCCTTTAGGTCTGTTAGTGTATGCTATCTATATTAAGGTGCTCTTGTGTTGGGTGCATAAATATTTATAAATGTTGTTATCTTCTTATTAGATTGGCCCCTTTATCATTATGTAATGCTTTGTCTCTTATTACAGTCTTTGTTTTAAAGTCTATTTTTTCTAATGTAAGTATAGCTACCCCAACTTTCTTTTGGTTTTCATTTGCATGGAATATCTTTTTCCAACACTTCACTTTCAGTCTGTGTGTCCTTAAATCAGAAGATTAGTCTCTTGTAGGTAGCATATAGGTGGGTCTTCTTTTCTCATTCATTCAGCCACTCTTTGTCTTTTGATTGGAGAATTTCACCCATTTACATCTAAATAATTATTGATAAGTTTTTCTTGCCATTTTGTTAATTGTTTTTTCAGTGTTCTATAGTTTCCCCTTTTCCTTTACTCCCCTTCTTTCTCTTTCCTTTTGTGGTTTGATGACTTTCTTTAGAGGTATGCTTAGATTTCCTCATTTTTTTTTGTATATACAATAGGTTTTTGCTTTGTGGTTATCATAAGGCTTACATATAGCAATTTAGATTTATAAATTGTTTTAGATTGTTTTTAACATTCATGTTGGCTTTATGTGATTAATCCACTACCTTATTATATATTTATCTTTACCATATACTTTTATATATTTTCTTGTTACTAATTAGTGCCCTTCCTTTTCACATGAAGAAGTTCCTTTAACATTTTTGGTAAAGTTGGTTAGATGGTGATGAACTCTTTTACCTTTTGCTGGTTTGGAAAATTCTATCTCCCCTTCAGTTCTTAACATTAACTTTGCCAGGTGGAATATTCTTGGTTGAAGTTTTTTCTTCTAGCACTTTGAATAAATCATGCCATTCTGTTCTGGCCTACAAAGTTTCTACTGAAGAAATCTCATAGTTTTATGTGTATTTCCTTGTATGTAACAAATTGTTTTTTTCTTCCTGTTTGCAGCATTCTCTTTTTCCTTAATTTTCAACACATTAATTATAATGTGTCTTTGTGTGAGTCTCCTTGAGCTTATTTCATTTGGAACTCTCTAGTCTTCCTAGGTGTGTGTGTGTGTGTGTGTGTGTGTATGTGTTCTCCAGGTTAGAGAATTTTTCAGTAATTATTTCTTTCTGACCCTTTCTCTTTTCTCCTGGGAACCCTATAATGTGAACATGAGTCAGCTTGATATTGTGCTATTAGTCCTTTAAGCTTTCTTCACTTTTTTTCATTCTTTTTATTTTTTACTTCTCTGAGTGAGTTCCAGTGTCTTGTTTTTGAGGTCACCGATCCTTTGTCTTGCTTGATCTGCTCTGCTCTTGAACCCCTTTACTATACTTTTCAGCTCAGTTATTGTGTTCTTCAACTTTGTGACTTCCATTGGTACTATTTATATTTTCTCCTTGTTGGAGTTCTTCCTGAGTTCATCCATTCTTCTCCTAAGTTCAGTAAACATCTTTATGACCATTACTTTGAACTTTTTATTAGTTAGATTGTTTATCTCTAATCCATGAAGGTTTTTTTCCCCATGGTATTATCTTATGAGGTTGTTTTGTTTGGTTTGGTTTGGTTTTTGGGGGTTTTTTTGTTGTTGTTTTTTTAGAACATATTCCTCTGTTCCTTCATTTTGCTTGACTCTCTGTTTTGGTTTCTGTATAGTAGATGAAACAGCCACCTCAACCAGTCTTGAAGGAGTGGCCTTGTGTAGGAAATAAACCTTATCATTCACGGCCCTAGCTCTTGGTATTCTCAAACTTTTCTGATCATCCAAACAGCCCATTATATTTTTATATTTTTAATAGCTCCCAGTAGTGAGGCTATGCCAAGAACTGTCAGTGTCCCAAAGGAGAGAGCCTCAGTTAGCACCCAGATTTAGGCTGATTAGGAGCCAGACCCTCTGGCAGAAGTTTTCGGTGTATGCAAATATCTACAGTCTTGTGTGACTACATACATAATGCTCCACTGGCTACCAGAGCTAGGCAATCTGGATGTGTTCCCTGGGTGACAGTCAGAACAGTCTGGGCTCCAGATGAGTGTATAAGCTCCTTTCTGGAAGACACATGTGAGTAGTAGCAAGGCAGAGGGAGAGTACAAAGATGGTGGCCACTGACCTATGTTACCTGAGAGACCTTCAATTGGCCTCTAGATATATGGCACACCTGAGGACTGTCCCTCAGGGTGAAACTCCAGGATAAGCAAATGGGCCTCTTTTAGAGAATGACTGAGGTTGTGTTTCAGTCTGATGTTTATATAATACTCTAGGGGTGACAGCCTGCCAAGAACTGTCTCTCCAATTGTTCAGTTCTGTGGGACACAGGTACTAAGCCCCTCTGGCTACCAGAATCAGGTGATCAATGAGCATTTTCTGGATAGCATCCACAAAAACCATGGCACTAGACTAAAAACCAGGGCATCAGGTGTGTGTAATAGCTCCCCTCTGAGAGATACTCACATGCCTGGAGCACAGCAGAGCAAGACTAAGAAGATAGTACCTTCCCTCCAAGGTTTTTGGAAGGGATCTCAGTCACCCATTAGATGTATGTCAAAACATTTTTTTTAATATTATAATTTCTGTCTTCCAATATAATAATATTACTAGCACACTTTATTGGAATGCTTGTGTGCAGAGAGCAAATATTTCATTCAATATCCACATTACACTTTAAATTAGATTTTATTATTACTGTTTTATAGAGTAGGAAACTGAGATTAAGGTATTTATTCAGTACTTTATAATTAGAAAGTAGAAGAGCTAAGATTCAAGTTTATATCTGTCTGACCCCAAGTTCCAAGTTTGTCTATAATCCTGTGCTACCTCCCAATAATGTCTATAGTCCTGGAGACAGACTATAGACAGAAATTTTAATAAATGTGGAAACAAAAAAATTGACAGAAAGATTTATTTAAATCATAGTTATTTCTTCTCTACAATCCAAGTTCTTTATATTGACCCAGGCTGTATTAAATCACAGCAGATTTCAGATCTGGTTTTAATGGACCAGGAAAAGGATAAAAGATATTCTCAGGTATAAAAAAGGAGGTTTAAATACATCCACAATATCTTTTTTCATTTTTAACATTAATCCTGGGACTACCCCTCTGTAAAGACAATTGATTTGAAAGATGCTTTCTTTTATATTCAGTTGAAATTCTTTTTGATCATCTAAAGTCAGATACTTATTCATTTCTGACAAAAGTAGTCCAAGAAATTGATTAGACATATTCTTTCAATTTTTCCACAAATTGTTTCTTATTAATAAAGTTAATTTACCATAGACCTGATGAGATTGTTAGGTCATTGGAGCATGAGATACATGGCATAGTCTATAATTTAAGAAAGTTTCTCTCGATTACTTTATGATAGGGGAGGGAAACAAAATAGAGGAGAAATTACTGATGCATTAGAGTTCATAATTTTTCCTTTTCAGCAAAATGAACTATTCATACATCTTTAGAGAATATGATTTAAAAAAAAAATCTGAAAATACCCAAGCTGGTCAAATGAGGGAAAACAATTGGATAGAATGTGGTTGCAATAATAAATGGGGAAGGGGGGGACAAGGAAAGAGAGAACTCCAGCCTCTTCATTATATGTAACTGCAAGTAGACAAATATACCAATAAATGGATAAAATCAGGAAGAATACCAAAATACTAAGACCTCACTTGTGTTAAGGTAGGAAGATCACAGGTGATTCTTTTCTTTTCTCTCCTATGCGCCACATTTAGTGAAATAGTGATTTTCCATTTGCTACAAATACAAATGAAGTCCTCTTCATTGCACTCCCTAAATTCATTCTCCTCCCTCCCAGAAGCAAATTGTAATATGGATATAAGAATGTGTCCATTTAGTGTATATCTTATACTTTAACTAAAAATTCATATTTGTTAATGATACAGTATGTTACATTCTTTAATAAATGGCATCTTATTAACCTATTATATGATTTTTCCCAGAGCTGTGTTTTCATATTCTATCTGCATTGATGCATGAGTCTAGTTTATTCAGTATAATTGCATATTGTAGACATTCCATCATATGAACATAACACATTTCATGGGTTCCTTTACCAAGGGACATTCCAGTTGTTTTGAATGGTCACCCTTTCAAATGATGCTATAATAATCATCTCATATATGTGTAACCAGGTGTCCCTAGGTTATTTTCTTAGAAATAACTCCTAAACAATAGTAAACAACTTCAGTTTTACTCTATATTGAAAAACTATATTCCAAAATGGTCATGCCAGTTTATGTTCTCCAGCTAGTGTGAAGTTCCAGTTTCTCAGTGTTCTTGCCAAATGAGATATTATTTTCAAACTTTGGGATACTTAAATTGGTGGGTGTGAACTAATTCTCATTGTCTTCATTCCACTTCCCTGCTTACTACATGGTTGTGAATTTATTTTTAATTTTTTTGGTGTGAATTTATTTTTATGAGCTATTCAAAATTTCTCTCCTGTGGTGTCTGTAATATCCATTTGTCCAATTTTCTATGAGTTTCTTTTTTTCCTATTGCAGAAGTTTCGAGTGGAGCTGAGATATTAACGCTTTGTTAGAGAATTAACTCTTTGTTAGAGTTCACAATTAAGATATTTGTTGGAGATTAATCTACTTAAGAAAGTTTGTGTGGAGTTTTTTTGTATGTATTAAAATAATCTGGTTTTCTCTTATTGCTTCAGTGTAAGTAGTTGCAATGGTAGATTTTCTCATGCCATCATTGATATCTTGGAATAAATTTTAGTTTTTTGGGGTTAATTTTATTACTGATTAACTCATTTTTTTTAGCATTTTGTGGGTTTGGGCTAAATGTTTTAAGTGAATTGGGCTATATTTTTTTCTTTTCTGTCTTGTAATTTTCATATCAAAATCATACTGCCCTCTTAAAATAGTAGGGTAGCTTTTCTCTTTTTCTGTTCTCTGAAACTACTTATTCAAACTTGCCCATTAAACTATATGGTGGAGGAGAAAGAGAGGGATAGATTGAGTGTGAAGGTAAGTGGGAGGGAGAGGAGATGTGTATACTACTGATTCAGGCTCATTAATGTTTTATTGACCTATCAGCCTTTGTATGTAGTTCTTTAATTGCTGGGGTAATTTTATATTTATAAGTTTGCCAGTTTTATATGAACATAACACATTTCATGTATTCCTTTACTGAGGGACATTCCAAATTTTCAAATTTATTAGCAGAAAGCTCATCGTAACATTTTCTTAGGTTTTTCTGAAAATGTAAACCTATGTCCAGTTTTGTTGTCTTCCTTATCTATAATTTGTGTGCATGTCTGTATATGCACACTTGTGTGTACCTCCTCTCATTTTCTTGATCAGCCATGCTGAAATATGGTCTAATATTAATAAACTGACCTAAGATTTCTTTTGTTTAGTATTTTGTTTGCATCTCTTTTTCCATTCATTTATAAAGGAGCTTTGGTTTGCTTGGTGCTTTTTGGCAGCATTAGCTAGATTTTAGCAACATGCAGATACTATTTTATTAAAGTAATCCATCTGAATTTATTGTGATTCTTGATCTATTTGAATTTTATCATACTTTATGTTTTAAATATATTACACATTTTTTACATGTATATTTTTTCCTTTTCTGCCTTCTTTAAGTTTTCTCATTCCATAGTTTCCTTCTACCAGCTGAGAAGTTAAACACTATTTCTATTCTTTTTAGTGGTTACAGTTAAATTTTGACATCCAATTAATTAAGTCTAATGTTAGTCAAAATCTTTCTCTTGCTCTTAAATGATACAAAGCTGTGAGAATAACACTTACAGCCCTCTCCCACTATCTTTCATATTATTATTTAATATTTTTAATTCTATCTTATTTTTAAACTTCTACAAGTTAGTCATTTTTACAGTTGATATGTATTTATATTTACCAAGAGCTTTATTAATTTATTTGATCACCATTTCTTTTTTTAATTAAAATATCATGAACACACAGTGTCTTATTAGTTTCAGGTACACAATATACTGATTCAACAATTCTATGTTATTCAGTGCTCACCACGATAAGTGTAGTCACCATCTCTCACCGTACTGTTATTACAATATTATTAACTATATTTCCTGTGCTGTACTTTTCATCTCCATGACCTATTTATTTATAACTGGAAGTTTGTACCTCTAATCCCTTTCACCTGTTTTACCCATTCTTCTGCCAACCATCCCTCTGGTAACCACCAGTTCTCTGTATTTATGAATCCATTTCCTCTTTGCTTGTACATTTGTTTGTTTTTTAGATGCCACACTTAAGTGAAATCATATGGTATTTGTCTTTGTCTTTGACTTATTTCATTTAGCATTATACCCTCTGGGTCCATCCATATTGCCACAAATGGCAAGATTGCATTCCTTTTTTATAGGTAAGTAATGTTCCATTGTGTATGTATACCACTTGTTCTTTATCCATTCATCTACTGATCACACTTGAGCTGCTTTCATGACTTGGTTATTTTAAATAATACTGCAATAAACATAAGGGTGTGTATACATTTTCAAATTAGTGTTTTCATTTTCCTTGAGTAAATACCTATTGGTGGAATTACTGGATTATCTGGGAATTCTATTTTTAATTTTTTGAAGGAACTCCATACCTTTTTCCACATTGATCATACCAATTTACATTTCTACCAACAGTACATGAGGTTTCCTTTTTCTCCACATCCTTTCAAACACTTGTTATTTCTTGACTTTTTGGTTCTAGCCATTCTGACAGGTATAAAGTAATATATTATCATGGTTTTAATTTGCATTTCCCTGATGATGAGTGATGTGGAACATCTTTTCATATGTCTGTTGACCATCTGTATGTCTTCTCTGAAAAAATGTCTGTTCAGGTCCTTGGCCTATTTCTTTTTTTAAAAACTTCATTTATTTGTTTGAGAGAGAGAGTACAAATGAGAGAGCAGAAGCAGGGGGACCAGCAGCAGGACTCTATTCCAGGACCCCAGGATCATGACCTATTCTAAGGAGAAGTGCTTAACCAACTGAGCCACCCAGGCACCCCTCTCTGCCCAATTTTAAATTGGATTATTTTTTTCAGTGTTGATGTGTATAAGCTTTTTATATATTTTGGATATTAACCCTTATCAGATGTGTCATTTGCAAATATCTTCTCTCAGCCTTTTTTTAAAAAGTTATTTATTTTCAGCATAACGGTATCATTATTTTTTCACCACACCCAGTGCTCCATGTAATCCACCATAATACCCACCACCTGGTACCCCGACCTCCCACCCCCCACACACTTCAAACCCCTCAGATTATTTTTCAGAGTCCATAGTCTCCATGATTCACCTCCCCTTCCAATTTACCCCAACCCCCTTCTCTCTAACTCCCCATGTCCTCCATGCTTTTTGTTATGCTCCACAAATAAGTGAAACCATATGATAATTGACTCTCTCTGCTTGACTTATTTCACTCAGCATAATCTCTTCCAGTCCCATCCATGTTGCTACAAAACTTGGGTATTCGTCCTTTCTGATGGAGGCTTAATACACCATAGTGTATATGGACCACATCTTCCTTATCCATTCATCCGTTGAAGGGCATCTTGGTTCTTTCCACAGTTTGGCAACCATGGCCATTGCTGTTATAAACATTGGGGTACAGATAGCCCTTCTTTTCACGACATCTGTATCTTTGGGGTGAATACCCAGGAGTGCAATGGCAGGGTCATAGGGAAGTTCTATTTTTAATTTCTTGAGGAATCTCCACACTGTTCTCCAAAGAGGCTGCACCAACTTGCATTCCCACCAACAGTGGATGAGGGTTCCCCTTTCTCCACATCCTCTCCAACACATGTTGTTTCCTGTTGCTAATTTTGGCCATTCTAACTGGTGTAAGGTGATATCTCAATGTAGTTTTAATTTGAATCTCCCTGAGGGCTAGTGATGATGAACATTTTTTCATGTGTCTGATAGCCATTTGTATGTCTTTATTGGAGAAGTGTCTGTCCATATCTTCTGCCCATTTTTTGATATGATTGTCTGTTTTGTGTGTGTTGAGTTTGAGGAGTTCATTATAGATCCTGGATATCAACCTTTTGTCTGTACTGTCATTTGCAAATATCTTCTATTCCGTGGGTTGCCTCTTTGTTTTCTTGATTGTTTCCTTTGCTGTGCAGAAGCTTTTGATTTTGATGAAGTCCCAAAAGTTCATCTTCACCTTTGTTTCCTTTGCCTTTGGAGACATATCTTGAAAGAAGTTGCTGTGGCTGATATGGAAGAGATTACAGCTTATGTTCTCCTCTAGGGTTCTGATGGATTCCTGTCTCACATTGAGGTCTTTTATCCATTTTGAGTTTATCTTTGTGTACGGTGTAAGAGAATGGTCGAGTTTCATTTTTCTACATATAGCTGCCCAGTTTTCCCAGCACCATTTATTGAAAAGACTGTCTTTTTCCACTGTATATTTTTTCCTTTTTTGTCGAAGATTATTTGACCATAGAATTGAGGGTCCATATTTGGGCTCTCTACTCTGTTCCACTGGTCTATGTGTCTGTTTTTATGCCAGTACCATGCTGTCTTGGTGATCACAGCTTTGTAGTAAAGCTTGGAAGACCATTCCATGCTCTTGGATCGGAAGAATAAACATTGTTAAAATGTCTATACTGCCTAGAGCAATCTATACTTTTAATGCTATTCCGATCAAAATTCCACCGGTATTCTTCAAAGAGCTGGAGCAAATAATCCTAAAATTTGTATGGAATCAGAAGAGACCCCAAATCACTAAGGAAATGTTGAAAAACAAAAATAAAACTAAGGGCATCATGTTACCTGATTTCTCTCAGCCTTTTTGTTTTGTTGATGGTTTCCTTTGTTGTGCAAAAACATTTTATTTTGATGCAGCAACATAGTTTATTTTTGCTTTTCTCTTACCTGAGGAGACCTATCCATAAATATATCACTAAGGCCAATATCAAAGGGATACTGTCCGTGTTTTCTTCTAGGAGTTTTATGGTTTCGGTTCTCACATTTAGGTCTTTAATCCATTTGAGTTTATTTTTGTGTATGTTGTGAGCAAGTTGTCCAGTTTCAGTCTTTTGTATGCAGCTGTCCAGTTTTCCCAGCACCATTTGTTAAATAGATTATCTTTTCCCATTGTATATTCTTGCCTCCTTTGTCCTAGATTAACTGACTATGTAAGCATTGGTTTATTTCTGGCCTTTCTATCTTGTTCTCTTGATCTAGGTGTCTAATTTTGTGCCAGCACCACATTTTCTTGATTATTACAGCTTTATTGTATATCTTGAAATTGGGGATTGTGATACCTTTAGCTTTATTCTTGTTAAGATTGCTTTGGCTATTTGAGGTCTGTTATGATTCCATATAAATTTTATCATTTACATATTTTACGTGCTATAAATATTTTACATGCATTATGTTAATTTATAAACAATTATTCTAATTCTATGAAAAACACTATTGGTCTTTTGATAGAGATTGCATTGAATCTAGATTGCTTTGCATAGTATGAACATTTTAATAATATGAATTCTGCCAACCTGTGAGCATAGTATATCTTTCCATTTGTCTCATCTTCTATCTTTTTCATCAGTGTTTTATAGTTTCCAGGTACAGGTCTTCATCTCCTTGGTTGAATTTATTCCTAGGCTTATTCTTTTTGGTACAATTGTGAATGGAATTATTGATTTCTCTTTCTGCTATGTCATTATTAGTGTCTAGAAATGCAAAAGATATCTGTATACTCATTTTGTATCCTGCAACTTCACTGACCCATTTATCAGTTTGAATAGTTTTTTGGTGGAGTCTTCGGGGTTTTCTATATATGGTATCATATCCTCTGCAAATAATTACAGTTTTAGTCCTTTGTTACCAATTTAGATTGCCTTTTATTTCTTTTTCTTACCTGATTGCTATGGTTAGGATTTCCAGTATTGTGTTGAATAAATGTAGTTAAAGAAGACATCCTTGTCTTCTTCCTGATCTTAGAGGAAAAGTTTCAGTTTTTCACTTTTGAAAATACTGTTAGCTGTTTTTCATATGTGGCCTTTATATGTTTGGGTCTGTTACCCCTAAACCCACCTTGTTGAGATTTTTTTGTCGTAAATAGATGTATTTTGTTTTCTTATTTTTTGGATGTATTTTTTCAAATGCCCTTTTATTTTCTTCTGTTGAAATGATCATAAGGTTTTTATCCTTTCTCTTATTAAGGTGATGTATCACACTGATTGATTTCCAAATATTGAACCACACTTGCATCCTGGAATAAATCCTACTTGATCTTCATTTTTTTTTAAAGTGTATTGTTGAATTTGGTTTGTAAGTATTTTGTTGAGTATTTTTGGTATATCAGAAATATGGGCCTATAGTTTTCTTTTTTTGTAATGTCTTTGTTTGGTTTTGGTATCAGAGTCATGCTGACTTCATAGAATGAAATTGGAAGTTTACTTTCTCTTCTGTGTTTTTGTTATAGCTTGAGAAAAATAGATATTAACTCTTCTTTAAATATTTGGTAGAATTTACCCTGAAACTATCTGATCTTAGACTTTTGTTTGTTGGAAGGAAGTTATATATTTATTTATTTATTTATTTATTTGACAGACAGAGATCTACAAGTAGGCAGAGGGGCAGAAAGAGAGAGAGAGAGGAGGAAGCAGGCTCCTCGCTGAGCAGAGAGCCCGATGTGGGGCTCGATTCCAGGACCCCGGGATAATGACCCAAGCTGAAGGCAGAGGCTTTAACCCACTGAGCCACCCAGGTGCCCCTGTTGGGACTTTTTTGATTACTGATTCAATATTGATTACTGATTACTAGTATTCAGCCTGTTCAACTTTTGTAATTCATCCTAATTTATATCTCTAGGACCTTATCCATTCCTTCTAGTTGTCCAATTTTATGTCATAAAATTGTTCAAAATGGCCTCTTATCATCCTTTGTATTTCTGTACTGTCATATCTTACTCCTCCATTTCTGATTATATTTACTTAACTCCTCCAGTTTTCTTGTGAAACTTGGCTAAAGGCTTATCAATTTTGTTTATCATTTTGAAGAACTGGCTTCTTGTTTCATCAGTCTTTTTTATTGTGTTTGTTTGTTTGTCTTAAGTTCATTTATTTCTGCTCTAATCTTTATTATTTCCTTCCTTCTACTAGCTTTGTGCTTTGTTTGTTGTTTTCCTACCGTTTCCACGTGTAAAGTTAGATCATTTATTTCAGATTTTTCTTGTGTCTTGAGGTAGGCCTCTATTGCTGCATCCTAAAGATTTTGGACCATTGTGTTTCATTTCCATTTATCTCCGTGTATTTTTAAAATTTTTTCCTTTATTTCTTGTTTGACTCATTCAGTGTTTAGTAGCATATTACATAGCCTCCTATAGTTGTGTTCCTTCCGGATTTTTTCTTAAAATTGATTTGTAGTTTTATATTGTTGTGGTTCAAAAAGATCCTTGGTATGATTTCAGTTTTCTTAAATTTATTGAGACTTCTTTTGTGACCTACTGTGATCTGTCCTAGAGAATGTTCCATGTGTGCACTTGAAAAGAGTGTGTATTCTCCTGTTGTTGGGTGAATATTCCGTATATATCTTTTAGGTCCATTAGGTCTAATATGTGCTTCAAAACTACTATTTCCTTGTTGATTTTCTGCCTGTAGGATTTATCCATTGATGCAAGTGGGTGCTGAAGTCCCCTAATATTGTATTACTCTCAATTTCTACATTTAAGTCTGTTAATATTTGCTTTATTTATTTAAGTGCTCCAATGTTGGGTGCATAGATTTTTTTTCATTAAGTCTTAAATTTTAATTCCAGTATAGTTAACATACAATGTTATATTGCATAGATATTTATAATTGTTATATCTTCTTGTTGGGTTGATCCTCTATCATTATGTAGTGCCTTTCTTTGTCTTTTGCTAGTCTTTGTTTTAAAGTTTATTTTGTCTCATATAAGTATTGCTTCTTTTTTTTTTCTCCACTTTCATTTAAATGGTATATGTTTTCTAGACCTTCACTTTCAGCCTGTATGTGGCTTTAGAACTGAAATGAATCTCTTATAGGCATATATACATAGGTTTATTTCTATATCCATTCAGTCAACCTGCGTCTTTTGATCAAAGCATTTGGCCTATTTACATTTAAAGTAATTATTGATAGGTATGTACTTACTGTCATTGTGTTAATTGGTTTCTGTGTGTATGTGTAATTCTTTGTTCCATATTTCTTCTCTTACTCTTCTTCTGTGGTTTGATGTCTTTATTTAGTTTGATGTCTTTATTAAAATTTGTTTAGTTTATTTATTAAATTAAACTTAATCTAATTCAATTTACTTGAATTCCTTTCTTTTTTTTTTATGTGTTAAAGGTTTTTTTATTAGTGGTTACCACTGGGTTCATATATAACATCTTATGTATATACAAGTCTTTATTAAGTTGATGGTCACTGAAGTTTAAACACATTCTAAAGCACTAAATTTTTACTCCCATTCCATGTTTTTTGTATATGATATCATATTTTACATCTTTTTTGTGTATTCTTGATTATTATTTGTAGATATAATTGATTATACTACTTTTGTGTTTTAATCTCCATATTGGCTTTATCAGTGATTAATCTACTACCTTCACTCTATGTTGCTTTTACCTGTGAATTTTTTTCCATTAATGATTTTGTTCTATTCATGGCCTTTTCTTTGCTCTGAAAGTATTCCCTTTAATATTTCTTATAAATCTGGTTTAGTGGTGACGAACTTTAACTTTTGTTTGAGAAATTTTTTGCCTCTCCTATTCTGAATGAGAACCTTGATGGGTATGTTATTTTTGGTTGCAGGATTTTTTTTCTTCAGTAGTTTGATATATCATCTCATTTTTTTTGTCCTTTAAAATACCTGCTGGAAAATCAGCTAATAACCTTATGGGGTTTCCCTTGTATGTAAATCTTTTCTCTTGTTGCCTTTAAAATTCTCTCTTTATCATCACTTTTTGCCACTTTAATTATTTTGTGTCTTGGTGTAGACTTCCTTGGGTTAATTTTGCTAGAGTCTCTCTTTGCCTTCTGGATCTGGATTTCTGTATACTTCCCCAGATTTAGGAAGTTTGCAGCTATTATTTTTTCAAATCAGTTTTTGCCTCTCCTTTTCTCTTTCCTACTCCTTCTGGGACCCTTGTAATGTGAATGTTTTTGCAATAGATTATGGCAGTGAGTTACCTTAATCTATTCCCATTTTTTTTCTTTTTGCCATGCAGCTTGGGTGCTTTCTATCACCCTCTCTTACAGATTGTTGATCTTTTCTTCTATGTCCTCTAATCTGTTGTGGATTTCCTCTCATGTATTTTTTAAGGAGGTGAAGGACAGAGGGAGCGGGAGAGAGGGAATCCTAAGTAGGCTCTGTGCCCAGTGTGAAGCTCACTGTGGGGCTCAATCTCACAATCCTGAGACCATGACCTGAGCTGAAATCAAGAGTCAGACATTTAAGCAACTGGAACACCCAGATGTCCCTCCTCTCATATATTTCTCATGCAGTTCAATTATTGAATTCTTCATCTTTGACTGGTTCTTTTTTATATATATTTTACCTCTTTATTGAAGTTCTCACTGAGACCATCCACTCTTTTCTCAAGTCCAGTGAATGTCTTTATGACCATTACTTTGAATTCTTTATCAGATATACTGTTTATCTCAGTTTCATTTAGCTCTTTTGCTGTGATTTTTGTCTTGTTCTTATATCTGAGACATATTTCTCTGTCTCATTTTATCTAACTTCCTCTATTTGCTTCTGTATATTAAGGAGGTCAGCTACATATCCTGGTCTTAAAAGTAGTGGCCTTGTGTACAACAGATCCATTCATGTCTTGTAGCACAATCCTTCTGGGTCACAAGAACCAGGCATTCCAGGGGTGTCCCCCTTATGGGCTGTGTGGGCCTCACTGTTGTATCTGAGCTGTGATTGCCTTCAGACCAGCTTGTTGAAATGATCCACTTTCCGTATTGTGAGCACACCCCCAAGGTTTGGTCACTGAGCTGTTGAGAGCCCTGTCTATCTTCCCCACTGTTAACTTCTCTTTTAATATTTTGCATCTCTTCATTTCTCCATGCTATATTCTGGGTGTCTTCCTTAGATCTAAGTAATTCCCAAATTCTCTCTTCTGCTGTGTCTAATCTCTTTTTCAACCTCTACATTAAATTTCTTTATTATAAGAACTAATGATTTCTGTACTCCTTTCTCTTGTCCCTAAATCTATGTTCTTTTTTCACATTCTTGAAAGTGTTTTTTGTTTGTTTGTTTTGTTTTTTTACCTAGTGGATTTCATTCTTTGAACATTTAAAAAATAGTTATTTTAAAGTCACTTTCATGTCATTCTGTTACTGAATCCTTTCATTCTGTTATATCATCTGACTATGTGTGGTAGCTCATCTCTATGTGGTTTGCTTTTCTTTTTTTACTATAAGCTTGTTTTAAGTGGAAATTGTTTCTTTTGCCTACTGTACATGTCTTGGGTTGTAGAAGCAGCTTTACAGAATGATTTCAGATTTACTTTACAGTGGTTAGATTACAAGCACCATTTTGTCTCTGTGTCTCTGAAATACACAGTGTATATTTAGAGCCTCACCTATACTTGGCTTTCAAGTTCCTGATTTCTCATGGGTGATTCTTTTAACTCCAGCAATCATAGCTGTATACTAAGATTCCCTGTTATTCCCTGGGAAAGTGTACACATATCTTTTACAGTTTGTTTTACAGATCAAATGGCATTTTATGACTCTGAACTTTATGCTGATAGCTTGGTTCTAGCTTCCCATTCAGATGAGGCCTGTGGCTCAGAATTAACTCCTGACTCAAAGTAAATCCTCAGCCATCCAGTCATTAAGATTTTTCTTTATCTGTCTCACTTTTCCTTTGCATGTAATTCTTACTTACATGTTTAGTCTTGTTTTCCTCCCTATATCTGGCACCTGAAGACTTTATTGATTTCTAGATGAGTTATGTATTTTTCATATAATTCTTTGTGTTGTTGTATTTTTCAGAATTTCTGTATGTTTAGAGTAGGGGCAATGTCTTCCATATCTGTTTAAATCACCATATTTGTCAGACATATTACTTCTCTAATGAAGAAAAAATGCAAAAAGTTTTAAAATATGTTTAAAGCAATGTTTTATTTTAAGTAACCTTTTTCTCCATGCTTCTCAGTGCTGAATTTGAAGAGCCACATAATTATGAGGCAACAATTTCATATCTGAAACACTCTGGCAACTCCATTAACCTGTGCACCGCAAAAGAAATTGCTGATTGTAAGTCTGCTAAGCCAATTAATATTGTAACACTGTGTGGAATGAAAATGTGGCAAAAATGGTATTTTCCCTCTAGCTAACTATAAGTTTAAAAATTCAAAGCCATGCTGCTCTACCATCTCATTTCTTTTTTTTTTCCCTCTGCCTGGTCTCTTAAAAATATAAATAAATCCAGCTGGGCATCAATGCTATCTCACAACTCCTAGTGCTGCCTTCTCTCTACCACTTCTATTCTCTCCTTCACCAATCTACTTAGATGCTTTGCCTTCTGTAGATATGTGGGAGGGAAAATCAAGATATGATAATCCATTTTTCTTCCTTCTCCTATAGAAGCTTCATCTCTCTTCTTGTGGTGTCTTTCTTGAACTCCCCTGGTAACTCCGTGTGTGGAGAGGGAGATAACAGACTATGAGAATTAGGTCCCTCTGTTTAGTCTGAATAGGAGCAGAGAATTCATTTAATGGATCTGACCACTGGTTCAGAGCTAAATCTTCCCACCTCTGGTATTGCCGACAAAACTCAGACCTTTCTATGAAAAAAAGAAACCCTGTCAGGTAAGAAAATGAAGAAGCAGGGACTCATAACATTTCTACAGTTTCTGTGTCTTTGTTCTGCCTGTAGGATCAGCTGGTTCTCTACAAAAGGCATGAACATTTGTGCTGGAATAAACATTAGTATTTTGTGAACATATGCTATGGGTCACAGTTCAGTAGTAAGTTCTATGTGTGCATCCCTGCTGATACAACAGTTTTATTAGCCCACTTTTTGAGACAAGAAACTGAGGACCAGAGATGTTGAGTTGTACAAGGTCAGACGAGGAATATATGGTAAAGACATAATATGAAATAGGCTCAGACTGCCGCTAAGATGTATGCTGTTTTCACTGTTTTATGCTGCTTCCCATTCAAGGATGCTTTGCTTCCCTGGAGGGAGGGTTAGAGAGAGATCCTCTGATTTAGTTTCTTTATTGTATGGAGAAAAAGCAGAAGAGTGTGGGAGAAGTCATTTGTCTGAGAATACATACATAAAAGGTTTGTTAGGTAGGAGTTAGGATCCATTGAAATTTCCCTCCCCTTCCCAAGGCAATAAAGGGTTGAAGAACTACTGGAAAATCTCCCTCTCTCTTTCTCTTAGACTAGGCAAAGTCTAGATTCTCCCATATGGCTTATAAAATACTAGTCATAAGACAAGCAAATCCTGTCTCTTCTTACCCCCATAAGGCAACATTGTTCCAATCTTGGAGCATCTAGGCACCTGCATCAGAATATGATTTCTCAAATTCTAACACTTAAAATACAAATCATCTTGCTTAACATATTCTGGTTCAGTAGCTGTGTGGTTGGGCCTGAGAGTCTCAATTTCTAACAACTTCCCTGGTGGTGCTGATGCTGCTGGTTTATAAACCAGCCTTTGAATAGAAAGGCCATGGGCCCTATTTGGACTAAATTCCAACTGCATGTCTTTCTGCAAAGGCCTCATAGGGTTATTTAGATGCCCTTGTTGGAGCCTATACCTTCCCTTTCTGGATGCAGGAGATCCCCAGAATGCTCCTCCCAAGTCATGCTTGGGTCTCTTCCCTAAGTCCCAGGACAGAATGGGCTGCAGAGAGAGCAGTTCATGGGGGGTGGTGTGCTTGGGATTTGGACCTATTCAAGGCCCCTTTCCATCTAGGATGAAGCTGTAGATTAAAAGTGGGAAGCTGGACCAGAGGCCTGTATTTGTTCTTCCCAGGCCATAAATGCTCAAAGTGGCCTGCCAGGGGAAATCACCTAAGGTACCCAAAGAAGGAGCCACTAACTCAAGCCTCTCTTCAGTCTTTCACTGAGGGATTCTTTGTGTACTTCATAAAGAGGCAAGTGTCTTTGGCTGAAAGAGAAAGGGCTCAGAAAATAAGCCACTGACGCAATTGAGAATAACAGAGCATGGAGTAGTGGAAAGGAGGAAGGTGGGAGACAGGTGAGGGTGGTGAGGGTGTCCTTTGCCAGAGAGAATATCTTGGTGGGATATAGGAATAGACCTGATGAAGTTCTAGAACCTAGGTGAGGTTCGGTGGGCTGAGGTCCGGAGCCGATGACCAAGAAAGAATTCTTGAGACATCTTTGGTGCAAAATGGTGGTTTATTAAAACACGGGGACAGGACCAGTGGGCAGGAAGAGCTGCTGCCCCGAGTTGTGGGGGCAGGCATGTTATATACCTTACGGTTGGGGGCAGGTGGTGAAGGGATGGGAGGTTTCAACAGAGTTTTCACATATTAAGGAGGGTCTACAAGGTGCAACAACAAGATAGTTGGGAGATTCTTAGTGGGGTATTATGATCCTGCTATCATTTACATTCCCTTCTACCTCAGTCTCCTCCAGTTTATGGTGGGGAGGAGGACATTAGGGCTTCAGGAAATGAGAGTTATTTGCCTCTGGAAATTTGTGCTATTGATAAGGTAACCTCCCTGGTTAGATCTCCAGGACATCTGTAGAGCAAGGGAGATTCCTGTTCTGCAGGATTGCGATCCCTGCAAGTTAACTATTTATCGTTTTATGGCAGTCAGGGGTGCCTGAGGAATGGTACACATATGGAGGGGAGCGGGTGGAGAGGGGGTGCAAGGCGCCAGCTTCTGCTCTGTCCTCAGCCAGCCTCCTGCTCCCTCATCAGACCTACCAGGGCTAAAGAAACTGAAGTACTATAGCCTGGGATCAAAAGGATCCTGCCACATGTCCCCACCCCTTTCCTTCTTCCTCTTTAAAGGACCAAGATGCAGTTAGAAAAAACAAAAACAACAAACAAACAAGAAGGGGTTGAGCTATTTTCCCCCCACTTGTATTTATTCACTTGACTTTTTCTTCATTTATCTTCCAATTATCTTTATACCACTTACTAGATGAATAACATCTGAACCTCAGTGTCTTCATCTGAAAAGTGGGTATAATATCACCTTCATGGCTTTTTTCTGAGAGTTTGATAAAACAATACATTTAAATTCAAGTGGAATTCTGCTTCTGGAAGGATGGAACATATATATTCTTCCTTATTCCTTCTGCTAAGTACAACTAAAACTGTCGGATATCATATGTGAAACAAACACAAGAAAACTGGGAGGTTCTGAAAAGTTAGAAATAAGAAGGTATAGCAGCTAGAGACCTATAAACTCAAGTAAGAATAGGTGAGTTCCTTGGGTTTTCTTCTTGTCTCATATATCCCAGACTTGGAGCCAAAGAAGCTGGCAATGCAGAAACACCAGTGGGTACAAACAGAAACATCTCCAGCAAAAGACTGTTCTCTCTAGCCTAAGAACCAGAAAAGGGGCAGTCTAGAAAAACAAAAAGCCTTAGACAATAACTGTTCTGTTCTAGCCAAACATCACAGTAAAAACTATGGCTCTACCTCACCAGCCAGTGATCAGTGAGGATCCTAGACACCCACCCTTATCAGGCTGCAGTTATGTACCCCAACCCCTTGGCTGAGGTGGTGCAGAGAAAGCTATGTCAGAAGCTTGGACTTTCAGCCCTTCCAGGAGTAACAAAACTCCACCTATAATGAAGACCGCATGAGGAGCTTGTATTCCTGTCTCCCACCCAACAAAAGTACCCTTCTCCTCTCTGTTGGTCTGTTATTAGAGAAGACTCATTGGAGAATCAGGACTTTCACAACTACCCAGCAGTAAGTAGGACAAATGGGGAGCAAAAACAAGCCCTCCTACCACCAGGATGTTATCAGCAAAAGCTGAGTGGGGAACTGGAGTTCCCACCCTTGACCAGGAGCAGTGAGGAGCCTTGCCCTCAGTTGGATATTGGAAGGCCAAGAAGTGGAGAACCTAGATGTGTATCCTTAGCTGACAGAAAAAAGTCATCCCATTTCTGTCACCAGAAAAGCCAACTAAAACAGAAGTTTAAATAATATCCAGTCTTAGAAGATAATAGTTAAAATGCCCAGATTTCAACAGAAAATTACTCATCATATCACAAATCAAAAAAGTCTAAACTTGAATGAAAAGAGATAATCAATAGATGACAACATTGAGACAATTGAAATATTAGCATGTTCTGAGAGACAATTTAAAGCAGCTGTTAAGACTTCAGTGAACAATTATGAACATGATTGAAGCACACAAAGAATAGTTTCACTCTATTTTTAGAAGAAATGGGATGCCTCTGCAAAGAAATGGAAGATGTAAAGAAAAAGAAATAGAAACTTAGAAGTGAAGAACACAATAAGAAAAATAAAAAGCTCACTGGATGGACTCAACAGCAAAATGGGGAGAATAGAAGAATTCATAAACTTGAAAGAAATGATAGAAATTACCCAATACAACAATAAGGAGAAAACAGATCAGGGGAAAACAATGAATAGAGCTTCAAGGATCCGTGGGACTATAACGAAAGTCTTAAATTGTAGTACTGGAAAGAAGGGGGAAAGAGGATGCTACTGAAAGTACTTGAAGAAATCGAAAACTTTCCTAATTTGGTAAAAGACATTAAACAAAAGATTGAAGAAGCCAAGAAAATCCCAAGCAGGATAACCCAATCCACACAAAAACATAATCAAACTTCTAAAAATAAAAATAAAAAATAAAAATCTTGAAAGCAGTAAAAGAAATGATACATTACCTATGGGTGAAAAACAATTTAAATGACTGAATTTCTCATCAGAAACCATGAAAACCAGAAGAAACTGGCACAACATTTTTCAAGTACAAGAAGAAAAGAACTATCAATCCAGAATCCTATTACCAGTGAAAATATCCTTCAAGATTGAAGGGGAAATCAAGATATTCTAAGATGAAGGAAAACTAAGATAATTTGTTCTAGCAGACCAATCCTAAAAGAATGGCTAAAGGAAGATTTCTAGACAGAAAATAAATGATGAAAGGAAGTACTTTGGACTTTCACTTCAGGCGAAAGAAAAAATGGAAAGAATACAAATGTGAGTATGACATATTTTCTTTCTTTTGATTTTTTTAAATTAGTTTGATGGTTGAAGCAAAAACTCTTAACATTATCTGATACAGTTCTAAATGTGTATAAGAGAAATACATAAGACCATTATAAGGAAAGTGTTAAGGGACATAGAGGGAAATAAGGTTTCTATACTTCACATGAACTGATAAAATGTCCATACCAGTAGACTGTGATTTATATGTATATATAGTGTAATCCCTAGAGGAACCACTGAAACAGATATACAGTGAGATATTTAAAAAACATAAAACAAAAAACTATAGGTAAATAAAAAATAATTCTAAAAAATGTTCAAGTAACCCACAAGAAAGCAGGAAATATGTAACAGAGAGGCAAAAAACAAACAAACAAACAAAAAACCCAAAGAGAAAATAAAAAATAAAGGCCAGATTTAAGCTCTAATATATCAGTAATTGCATTAATTACATTACATGTAAATTGCCTAAATATGCCAATTGAAAGAGAGAGATTGGAAGATGTAAATTTAATCTAAAGAATATTAGTGTGACTATATTAATAACTGATAAAGTAAATTTCAGAGCAAAGAAAATTACAAGAGATGCAGAGGGATATTATGTAATGATAATAGGCTCAATCCATCAAGAAAACAAAACAATCTTAAGTGTGTGTGCACCAAGCTCCAGAGCTATAATATATGTGAAGCACAAACTGAAAGAAAAAATAGACAAATGGACTCATAGTTTGAGAATTTAACACCCCTCTGTCCACATTGACAGAACGTCTACTCAGAAAATCAACAAGGATACAGAAGAATTCAGCAACACCATCAGCAACAGGATCTAATTGTTATCTATAGAAGGTGCACCAGGAGCAGAATATATATACTCTCAAGCATCCATAAACATATACAAGATAGACCTTATTCTAGGCATTACAAAAGTGCATTTTGAAAAACTGAAATCATAGTGTATTTTTTACCACAATGTAATCAGGCTAGAAATCAGTAACCAAAGGATAACAGAAAACTCTCTAAACACTTTGAAACAAAAGCACACGTTTCTAAAAGGAAATCAAAATACATATTGAACTGAAAAAAAATGAAAAAATATAAAAATCCTTGGGACAGAGCCTAAGGAATGCAGAAGAGAAATTAATAGCACTAAATCCTTACATTAAAGAGGAAAATCTTTAAATCTAAGATCCTACCTCAAGAACATAGTAAAAGAATAGAAAAATAAATCTAAAGCAAGTGGAAGGGAGGAAAGAATAAAGATTGGGAACAGATATAAATAAAATTAAAAACAGAAAAGCATAGAGAAAATCAATGAAAGCAAAAGCTTGTTCTTTGAAAAGATCAATAAAATTGACAAACCTCTAGCAAGACTAACAAAGAAACAGAAAGAAGACACAAACGAACAATATCAAGAATGAAACAAAGATATCATTACAAACTTTGCAGACTTCAAAAGGACTATAAGAGGATATTATGAATAAATCTACACATCTAAATTTGACAACTTAAGGATGGAACAATTCCTCAAAAACTCAGATTACCTCAAATCACTCAATATAAATCATTTTGATAGGCTGTAACTGTTAAGGACATTGAATCTATAATTTTAAAACTAAAACAAAAAAACAAAAAACTTAAAACACTGTATGTTAACTATACTGGAATTAAAATTTATAAATAAATTAATTAAGAGAAAATAGAACTCCGAAAAAGACCATCTCAAAGTCCTGGGAGATTTCACTGGAGAATTCTGCCAAATATTTAAAAATGAATTAACACTAATTCTGTACAATCTTTCCAAGAAAAATGGAACAGGTTGAAAGCCTTACTGATTCAAGAAGCTGGTATTACCCTGACAGCAAGCCAGACAGAGACAGTGCACAAGAACACTACAGATTAACACCCTTCAGGAGCAGAGTCATAAAAGTCCTTTGCAAAATATTAGTAAATAGAATTCAGCAAGATGTAATATGGAATTATACCACAACAGAATGCTGTTTATTCTAGGGATGGAAAGCTAGTTCAATATTCAAAGATCACTCAAAAAAATCAGTCAATGAACTCTTTATTGACAGGCTAAAGAAGAAAAATCACATAATCATAACAATCTATGCAGGAAAAGCATTTGACAAATTTAATACCCATTTATGATTAAAAAAAAAACTCAGAAAAATAGGAATAGAGGGCCACTTTCTCAACTTGAAAAAAAAGAGCATTTGCAAACAAACAAACAAAAACCTATAGCTAGTATACTTAATGGAGAAATATTGAATACTTTCCCCTAGAGACTGGGAACTAGGCAGGATGGTCACTTTTTTTTTTTTTCTTTAAACATTTGATTTATTTATTTGACAGAGAGAAACAGTGAAAAAGGGAATACAAGTAGGAGGAGTGGGAGAGGGTGAAGCAGGCTTCCTGCTGAGCAGGGAGCCTGACAGGGGTCTCAAACCCAGGACCCTGGGATTGTGACCTGAGCAGAAAACAGACACTTAATGATCAAGCCACCCAGGTGCCCCAGAGATGTATACTCTTACCACTCCTATTCAACATAGTGCTAGAACTTCTAGCCAATGCAGTAAGTCAAGAAAAGGAAATCAAATGAATACAAATCAAAGAATTAAACTGCCCTTATTTGCAGATGACAGGATTGTCTAGATAGAAAAGCCCAGGAAATTTACCCAAAAAAAAAAAAAAAAAATCTTAGAACTAACAAATGAGTTCAACAAGGTCACAGGATACAAAATAGAATTTTAAAATCCTATTTCTGTATGCTAGCAATGAACACAGTAAAATCAGAAAATACTACAACATTCACAAAAGTTAAAGAAAGAGAAATTGACTTGTGTTTAACAAAATGTTACAAGACTTAAATATGATAACTACAAATTGCTGATGAAATAATTCAAAGGAAACCTACATAAATAGGGGAGATACACTATGTTTATGGATTGAAAAACTGCATATAGAAAAAAATATTCTCCCTTACAAAATTGTAAAAGGAAATTTAATGGAGGAAACATTGCCTTTCATGATGTTGGAGCAGTTGGATAGCCATAAATAAAAATCATTCAATCCATCAATCAATCTTAATATAAGTCTCACATCTTCTATAAAGATTAACTCAAAGGGGATCCTTCTTTCATTCTCTGCCCACCAAGGGTGAAGAACCTAAGTATTACCTTTCTGGAGGAGATGGGGAGAGAGAAGGAGGAAAATAAGGGGAAAGATGAGGTGGTTAGCTTTCACTGTCACCGTTGTACGAGATTGTCCCTTAAACAATGCCAGGAAAACAAAGACCATCCCTTTAGGGGTGCATAGTTCAGCCTGGGTGCCTTTCTGAGGCTTTGCCCTTTTATATAGAATGTGGGTAAGCAGGATTTAGGCTGTTCTGGAAGTTCTGCAGATTTGTCCTCAGAGGTCATCTAGACCACCCATTCAGACTGTGCTTCCTAGGTCCTAGGGCGATCCTGAGGGGTACTGGAGACTTTGAGCATGACATCAACCAGAGAAGTTTTATGTGTGCCCGCGGGCAATATTCCACTCAAATGAATGATTCCGTAGCTGGGAGGAAGTTTGAAAGCCATTTGCTAATGGAGTGACCTTGGGCAAGTTACTTCACTCTTTGGGCATCTGCCTCCTCATGGGTGAAATGCCAGTGTCAGTAGTGATCACTGAGTGAATTAAGTGAGGTCATACATTTAAACACGTAGCACAGTTCCTAGTATTTGTAAGTATAAAAAATGTTTGTTGCTTTTTATTACTGTTTTTATATTATTAGTAACAGTGCTCTCGCCTCCTAGTTTTCCAAGGTCACACAGCGAGTTAGTACTTGGAGAAAAAGCCTGCAAGCTGCGGTCATGTTATGGGGCCAGCAGTTGGAGGGTGCTGAGGACCATCTTGCCATGAGTATCCTTTTCCCCCAGCTGGAACAAAGCTCGTCAGTGGAGAGAATGGGCTCCAGTGCTGTGGGTCATATCCTCCAGATAGGATTCCCTGTCCTTTCCTGACCCCATGGGGTAGAATCCTTTGTCTTTTATATTCCTTCCATGGGAGCAAGTTGTGATGGCAAAACTTTGGAGAACGTCTGGTTTGTTAAAAAATCATAATCAAGTTACGAATGCATTATTAATTCAGTGTGTATTTTTGTGTACTAGCCTTGACAAGTAAGCTTCCTCTGAGCCTTGGTTTCCCCATTTCTAAGAATAATATCTCCCCTCTTCCCAGGTGACAATGAGAAGCAAAAAGATCATGATGTGTTATTTCTTTGTAAAACAAAGAATGATACCTCAATTGAGGGAGGGAGATTATCATTTTTAAAATTGGAAAGGAGACCCATATTTGGAATGGATATGGAGCAAACTGCATCAAAAGCAAATATTCATTGTGTATTAATAGCTAAACAGAGGCTTTAAAGTAAACTGGCAAAATAATACATTTTGATTCAAAAATTAGTAAAAAGAGAAGTGTACAATGGCTCCCATTGAAGTGCGTGCTATGAATCATCCACAGAGAATTTTAGGTCTTTGTGTCAAGCAATCACGTGCAGGCAGTGCCTATAGAAAACCTAGGATTTCGTTTGTTTTATCAATGGATTTTGTGTGTAGAATAACAATGACCTTGAACCACAACCTGGCTGGTTCACTTAGTTAAGCATCTGACTCTTGGTCTCAGCTCAGGTGTTGATCTCAGGGTCATGAGATTGGGCTCTGCTTTGGGCCCCACAGTGGGCATGGAGCCTACTTAAAAAAATAAAATAAAACATGTTTCTTGGTCACTTTTCTAAACTACAGCTTCAGGAACCTAGCAGCAAGAAAGAGAAGAAAAACAGGGGGAAGTCCTACTTATTATGCATGCATATTCATTAACAGTAGGGGGAAACTTTTAGAGATGATATTTCAGCAAAGAAAAATCAAATAAGTAATTTTATCAAAACCCCATCACTTTCTATACAATATCTGGTGCTCTGCTAGGCATGTCCCATTTTTTTACATCATCTCCTTTAATCTCCCCATTAACTGTGTGAGGCAGGTACTAATTGACTGCATTTCTCAAGTGAGCAAACGGAGACTCTAGGAAATGAAGTAATTTGTCTGCAATCCCTCAGGTAGGAAGCGGCAGGACTGGGCTCTGAAGCCGCATTCTTGCCACTACTTGTGTTTGTTATTAATGAAGGTCAGTGTCACATCATTCAATAAAATCCACAGAACAATCAGAAAAAAATCCAAAAGGAACTCAAACCTCAGTTGGTGGCCAGTCTCCTCTTCTCAAGCTGTGCTAGGGAAACAAAACAGTTAAGGAACAAAAGCACTTGTGAGTGTGCTGTGGAGTTCATTTTGTTGAAGTGGGATCTAGGCTTTTTTTTTTTTTTCCTTTTTTGCTTTTTTTTCTTTTTTGGAGGGGGGCTTTTTTCCTCTCCTTTCCCTTTCATGTCCCCCTTCTGACTGCAAACCACTAAATTTCAGCGCTGTCTCTTCAGCATGGAGTATGTATATCTATTTACTGAAACAGGAAACTGAAAATTGTTTCACATGTTTTCACTGACCATACATTCCATCCTGGAAATCCCCACAGAGATAAAAAGCCATGGTCAGTGACCCGACAACTCCCCACACAGACAAAGCCTCACACCGTTCCGTGTTCCGGAGGCTGAGAAAACTGAACTCTGCCATCCTGCGTAATTGCTTGAATCCTGGGTGCTGTAAGAAATGGGTGAATAAACGGCCTCTGACATCATTTTTTTTTCATGTTTATTTTAGCAACTTATGAAGTCGAAATTGAAGAACCCCAAAAGGTACTGTTCCCTCTTTTTACCAACTTCATAACTACAACAGGTATGCAGAATTGACGGTAGAGTGGTTTCTTTTAGGAGCCAGGAGGGAGGTCTTTGTTTTCGGTTTTCTCCTAATTCCTGAGGTTTTTCCAAGACTCCAGCTGCTAAGATTCTGTCGCCTGTAATAACAGAGATAGAAAAAGTGGTGTGTGGGGGGGCAGGGAGGGAAAAGCTGGCCTTAATCCACTCCTAGCCTGTTATCTGTGGCGGACAGCATCAGTTGGCCTTTAATAACGGTCCCTTCAGAGAGAGGAGTGCTGTGGCCCAAGCCAAATTTGTACCTCCTGTGCTTTTGGGAGGATGGCCCACCCTCTGAAGGCACATTTTCTGGCTCCTGGTGAGCCCAGTGCAAAGTGCCCCTTGGAGCCACTTGATTAGAGCCCAAGCAGAGTCCCTGCTGGCCCCAGTCCCAGCACCTGACCCTGTGATCTCGAACCTCCATTTCCTCACCTGTAGGATAGAGATAGTAGAAGTATCCACATCTGGGTCATTGTGGAAACAAGAGTGAGGTAAATTCAGGGAACCCATGTGATGGTAAATGCCCGTACCTTTCCCAGACATTTTGCCTCTCTGGGCTCCTGCTGGGTCTTCTGGAAAATGGCGTCTTCTCTGCGAGGGCAGGAAGCAGATGCCCTGTGGCGACCACATTTGCTGTAGTAGATGCTCAATAAATAAGGGGGTTTGTACTTGTTTCACTGAGTTGCTGAGAGAACTCAAAGTAGCTAAGCTCCCAGTACAGAGCCTGGCACACAGCAGGGCCTCCCCTCATGTTTCAGCTCGGTCAATGAAGGTCACTTGTTTCACACAGAGTTCATTTAGTCCAGATCTTTCATCTTTCTGCTTGTTTTCTTACACCTACTGGAAAGGCCTGTTCATTTGTGGTACACTTTCTAGCTAGAAAACTATAAATGATTATTCTTATTAATGAAAGTAGAAACATTCTATTAAAATGCTTCAATTATCTGGCAATATCTCCAAAATAATAAACTTTTCTGTACAAGTAAACTCTGTAAATAACTAGAGTTTATCCCATTCAAAAGAAAAAAAAAACATAAAAGTATTTTTAACATGTTTTAAAAACATTTATTTATTGAGAGAGAGAGAGATGGTGGGGGGGAAGGACAGAGGGAGAAAAAGAGAGAGAATCTCCAGTAGACTCCTTTAAAATTTAAAAATATATTTTTAAATTTTAAATCTTAACTTTCAGACATGTATTGCATTCATCTCCGTGTTCTTGTCTCGGCAGGTGGAATCTGATCTTACCCTGTCTTCATGACATGGAATCCTCTGTAACATAAGGGATTGAATGGCTACAGTTCATGCTCTTCTTTATAAGATGCTCTAGTCCCTTAGGGTGCCTGGGGGATTCATTCGGTTAAGTGTCTGCCTTCCGCTCAGGTCATGATCTCAGGGTCCTGGGATCGAGCCCCACATCGAGCTCTCTGCTCAGTGGGAGCCTGCTTCTCCCTCTCCCTCTTCCTGCCTCTCTGCCTACTTGTGCTAAATCTTAAAAAAAAGAAAAACAAAGATGATGTTAGGCCTTTCTCAGGTGTTCAGAGTTAGCTGTCTTTCCACCAAACCAAGTCTGTCTGCTGTCATTGTTTCCTGTTCTCTGACAGTTTCGATTTCTCTATCAATATCTTTGTGTTGAGCAGGGAGTCTTTCACATGGATAATTCTGTACCAAGACCTTGTTGCATGTCAGGCACTCATGCAAAGGTGGGGCACTTCATCCTCCATGTTCCCCAGTGAGCTAGTATCACAACTTGCCTCTTACAGGTGCGGACTGGAGGCTCAGAGAGGTTCAGCAACCTGTCAGTAATGTAGCAGGGGTCCATCTGACCTGTCACTCTACCATCCATGTTTTTAGAATTATACGGGAGATAAGAACCAGTCGTCCCTGAGTGAAGGCCTGCGGGGCCCTCCTCAAAGGAGGGCAAATGAGCTTTTAGGCTGGTCTTGGTCACAGCATGTTCAAGGCTTAGCTATTTTCTGTTTTCTTCAATGTTGTTGTCTAGATTCAAAATAATGAATCAGATCTATGTGATGACTGAATCAAAGAGTTACGTTGTGGTCACTGGGACATAATCTTAACAGAGCCAAATCTAGATCATCTGGGAGTAAATTTGGGATCAGGGGGTGTGTGACCAGCCAGAGAGAATTCCCAGCATGACTTACACATTTGTGTTACTGATTCTGTCCACTGAAACATTGCTCTGATAGCCCAAGTATGTATTTCCCCAAATGATGGAAAGCTTTATTCTGCAAACACGTTCCTGGAAAAGCATGCAGAAAACAATTTATACTTCTAAGTTAGATTATACATTCCCTCCGGCATGCTGCTTTTCCTTTTCCACTGACCTTCAGTTCCACCGGCCAGGGTTTCTGGAAGTTTCTGTTGTCCATGCCTACCTTTGCTCCATCCTGAGACTTCACCTGCCTGGTCTTCTGGTCAAGTCTCTAATGACCTGTAATCACACATTAAAGGCATGGTTTGAATTGATTTATGAAAATGACCATTTCCCTCTTTACTTTCAGCCTTGGAAGAATGGTCTCCATCAAGAACTTAGGTGAGTTTTATCTTCAAATGGAAAAGCGTTAGCCCAACCTCTGTTGACTGAACCAGTTTTCTTAGATGGGTCAGCTATGCTTGCAGACACTGAGCTGGTTCAGCTTCCCCAGTGCCTAGTAAGGTGCCTGGTACAGAGAAGGTACTCAAGGGTCCTGCCTGGCCTTTCCCTCCTGCCTTGTTCTAGGCCACACCACCCTCATTGGTAAACACTTACTGAGTCTCCAGCATGGGCCAGTCACTTGCTAACCACTGGGGGAGCAGCAGTGATGGCAACCTGGCTGCTACCCTCAGGGGCTCTTGGCCTGTGGGAATCACACAGTCAAATAGGTATATAACCATCATGTGACTGCCAAAGAACTTAGTTTCCAAAATGCACCATGCTGTTTTAAATCTCTGTGCCTTTGCTGCCTTAATTCATTAATTCATTCCAACTCAATGAACCAGTAAATATTTAATGAGCATCAAACTTTCCCACCTGTGAGAAGCCTTCCTAATTCCCCTCCTTCAAAGAAAAGTAGCCAGACCCTCTCACCTACCTCCACCAAGGTACACAAGTTTGCACTAACCTCACTGCATGTCATTTGTTTGCTAACATGCCAGTTTATCCTGACTCTCCTTCCCTTCCCTGCTTCTTGTATGTGTGCTCCTTATGAGCAGGGCCCGTGTTTCTCGTTCTTAGTGTTCCTGACACTTCTCATACTTCTGGGTCCAAAACAGGGCCTTGGCAAGGCTGTGCTCTGACCCCCCTCTTCAGAGTCTGTGTCTATCATTCTTCCCCTGGAGTTACTTTTAATGCATTAGAGGAAGCATGGTTGGTGAAGTCTAGAGAAGCAAGTATCAGAATTCCCTGGCTGAGGTTAAACACTTAAGCAGTGGATCATGAGGGAAACCATGTTTCATGTTTGTCCTTGAGTTCTGGTCTGCCTCGATTCATGCCCCCCACCCCGCCCTGTATCTGCCCTCTAGCATCTAGCGTGGTGCTGGGCGCTTGAGAGGTACATGTCACATGGTTAATTCAGTGTTTATTGAGATTTTACTCTCTCAGATGCTGCTAGGTTCTGAGATACAAAAATGAATGGAGTATATTCTCTGCCCTTGGTTCCAGATGGGCACGGAGGCTAGAATGGATGGGGGAAAGGGGCTATTTGGAGCGGAGGGAAATGATCATCTTAGTAGGAAGTTACAATATAATCATTGCTAAGTAGTTGTAGGAACACAGAGATGAGGCTCCGGGCATACTTTCTTGAAGAGTTGACAACTGAATTCAATCTTTTAAAGACCTATAGGAGTTGTCGTAATGATTGTTCCAGGCATAAGGAAAAGTTTGAGCAAAGACATGAAGTCGGTCAAGGACTCCCCAAACAGGGATCATGCATGAGCATGAAGTGCAGTGTGGAAGCAGAAGGAACAAAGCCACGGGGAGTATGCAGAGCTGGGTCCAGGAGGGCCTGCACCCCCTAATTTACAATTAGACCAGCCCCATCCAATGGAACTGTAAGGCAAAGCACAGATGTCATTTAAAATTTTTCTAGTAGCCAAATGTTAAAAAGTAAAAAGGAAACCCAGTTTTTGCATCAACTTGGACAGGACTGGAGGAGATTATGCTAAATGAAATAAGTCAAGCAAAGAAAGTCAGTTATCATATGGTTTCACTTATTTGTGGAACACAAGGAAAAGCATGCAGGGCATTAGGAGAAGGAAGAGAAAAATGAGGGGGAATCAAAGAGGGAGAAGAACCATGAGAGGCTGTGGACTCCAAGAAACAAATTGAGGGTTTTGGAGGGGAAGAAGGTGGAGGATGGGTGAACCTGGTGGTGGGTATTAAGGAGGGCATGGATTGCATGGAGCACTGGGGGTTATATGCAAACAGTGAATCGTGGAACACTACATCAAAAACTAATGACACACTGTATGGTGACTAACATAACATTAAATTAAATTTTAAAATGTGAAAAGAAATAGGTGAAATTAATTATGTGTTTTATTAATCCCAGTGCATCCAAAATATTGTCATTTTGACATGTAATCAATAAAATAACTATTACTGAGGTGTTTTATAGTCTTTTTTCTCTAATTCTTCAAGATCCAAATATATGTTATACTTATAGCTCAGTCTAGACTGGATACATTTCAAATGCACGATATCCATACATGGACAGTGGCCGCAGGTGGAGAGCACAGATTTAGACTTTATATTCTAGGTCAGGGGGGAGCCACAAAGAGTTTCAAAGCAGAGATAATGTACTCCATCGCCTCATAGTATTCCTAGAAGTCACCATATTGAATTTAATTTGATAATTACTTATAGAGATCCAGTTATAAGTTACTGGGCAAGACCTGACAAGATAAGATGGATTACCGAGGGCATGTACATCAACAAGGATTTATGTTTTAGGAGAAATACCAACAATGTGCAATGGAGAATAAGAACTGGGTAATTCTAACACAGCAAATGCTTCCATGAAGACAAGGATCCCAACAATTGTTGCAGGTCCATTATGTGCTCTGAACAATGCTGAGCTTTCAACATTTTTCTCACATTTCATTCTCCTGGCAACCATGGACATTGGCATTGTGACCTTTCATTTATGAATGAGAAAATATGATTTTTTTTTTTTTTAGGAAGGTTAATCATGGACTTGCAGAAAGAGGGATATATAGTGGGGATTAGAAGCCAGCCCTCCTGGGGTGTCTGGGTGGTGCAGTGGGTTAAGTCTCTGCCTTTGGCCAGGGTCATGATCTCAGAGTCCTGTGATGGAGTCCCGCATCGGGCTCTCTGCTCTGCCTGCTTTTGATCTCTCTCCCTCTGTTAAATAAATAAAATCTTTAAAAAAAAAAAAAAAAAGAAGCCAGCCCTCCCTCACCGCCCCTGATCATCATGGAACTGGCAGATAGCCTTACTGGTGGGCACGGTGCTCAGTAATTACGTGAATGAATGAAACTCCTGACAATTCTTTCCATTGTCTTTCATAACAGTACTGTCTCTGGTGCTTTTCCTCTCTTGTTGACCTCCTCTTCTGAGTTTCTTTGAGGGCTCCTCTTTTTCTGCCTTCCGTATGAATGTGGTTGTAAGTCTAGTTCACTGTGCCAGAACAGAAGTCCTTATCTGGGAGTTGATGACTCCTCCGCATTCATTCTCTCCTCGGACCTCAGGTTTCTCCTGACACTGTCCACCTTGCCTCTCTCTCATACTCTGTCCAATGCAGCTGTCATCTATATAGTGGTGCGTGGTGGTCCTTCATTTCCTTAGAGAAGACTGTCTGAGTACCACCCTGTGCCAGGCCCCATGCTGTTGCTACTCTAGATCACACAGCATTGGTGCTAGGAATACATACAGAAATAGCGGAGCTCTGCCGCTTTGTAACTTGATTGTTCGTTTACAAGGCAATTGGAAGAACTGGAGGCTGATCCATAAACAGTGTTTTATAATACAAATAGAAGGACAAAGTGTTGGGGCAGCAGATAAGAAGGTATGACTGGGAGAATCAGGAAAGGATTGTCAGAAGTAAGATGATTCAGACAAATTGAGAAGGGTTTGATGTTCTCCAGCAAGATGCAGAAGGCATGTCTGTCAAGGGAAATGGCAACTAAAAAGGGAGAGTTGCTCGAACCAGGATGGTTGGTTTGGGGAATGTGAGTCTAGAGCAAAAGTTGAGGGAAGGAGTAAAGGGGGTTGGAAAGAAAGATTGCAACCACATCACGATGGGTTTATATTTTAGCCTACAGGCAATGGGGAGTTGCTAGGAGATTTTAAGCAGGGATTCCTTCTGGCATTGATTGGAGCGGGTAGAAACTCAGTGAAATGATCTAATGGGTGACCTGATCCTCATCTTAGAAGAAGGTAGGGAGAGAAGAGGAACTACTCAGCTGTTTACATTTCACTTTTTCCATTCCTTTCTTTTAGGATTGGATAGTACACTATGATCTAAACACTCTAAACCTCACTTTTCCCTTGTTATCTCTTCACATCTAAGCCCTAAATATGAAGATGAAGATGAAGATAAAAAGGAGAAGGAAAAAGAGCCATGTGAATTGGAACCTCAAAAACCAGAAAAAGATTTACCTTCAAGTCATCTTTTCAAGGTATCAGTGTTCTAGGGTTCAGGGCCAAACAGTAAAAGTCCAGGGGTGTCATGGGAGTAGTTCATGGAGTGACTTTTTACAGCCTGAGACAGCAGCTCTCTACAGACAGCATCAGAAGACCCTGGGGTGTTGGGTGCTTTCTCAAAGAAATGAACTTGACAGTAACACTGAGCTCTAGCTTCAGGTGTCCACTTATTAGCCATGAAGCAGGCCTTAGGGGTGGGGCTGGGTCTAGTATGAGTTCAGCAAGGCATCCAGAGGACAAAACATAGACACTCGGGGCACCTAGGTGGCTCAGTGGGTTAAGCCGCTGCCTTCGGCTCATGATCTCAGGGTCCTGGGATCGAGTCCCGCATCGGGCTCTCTCCTCAGCGGGGAGTCTGCTTCCCTCTCTCTCTCTCTCTGCCTGCCTCTCTGTCTGCTGTGATCTCTCTCTGTCAAATAAATAAATAAAATCTTGAAAAAAAAAAAAAAAACATAGACACTCATTTGGGTGTTATACCCTGCAATTGAACAGCCCCAGAAAGAGGGCCTCCTTAAGGTGTGTGCTTGAGGGCCCTACTTAGAAGAACAACTTACCTCTGAGCTCAATCATTTCATCTGTAATAGAAGAACAAATCATCCCTACTCAATTACCATCCCCAGTCCCACCCTGATTCTGTCTGGTTTATGTGGATAAGATAATGTATGTGAAAGTGTTTTGTAGACCATGAGATTCCATAAAAATGTAAGGTATTCTTAATTATTACTTATTAGTAAATACTAGATGCATGTGTATACTCTTATCCAATTGACATTGTCCCCCTCAAAACAACTAGAGTGGTCAGAGGCTTAAATTATCGATATCACCAGTGCTGCTAGTAATGTTCACAACATTCTGAAAACCTGTCTGAGTTGTGCCTATTGTAGAATATCAGATTGCTCCAGTCCCAGCTTCAGGGCTTGGGAAAATCAAGCAGCTTGGTGGTGTTTGTGGGCCTGAACTGGTGGGTAGGCCCACAGGATTCAGGGCCAAGACTGTGTGTTTATAGAGTATCACAAAGCAGCATAGTTCAAGGAAGAAGTAAGTCACTAATTGTGAAAGAAGGAGACCAGAGTTAGGGAAGCGCCATTGCATCCTGAGGCCAGAGAGCAGACAAGGCCATAAGTGGGTGATGGGGCCAGAGATCAGAAAGGGGTTATCAGGACCATGAGAAAGACAAAGGGGAAGTCACGGTTATGGACATTAACCATGAAAGAGTAAAAAGCAGGGATATGTTCTTTATCAGTGCTGGCCATTTGACAAGAGCCAGGTATGGGTTCAGGCTGCCACCAAAGGGACATATTCCTGCTTTTTGATGTGGATTTGAGTTTTGGAAATTGTTGTAGGTGATTTGAATTATGTTAGGTAAAAGTAGTGTGTGGCATAGCTGGGCAGTGCTGTTTGGGGTCAGGTGTAAATGGAACATCAGTAGATACAAATTCAAACTGACCCTAAGAAGCATTCCCAAGGACAGGACAAGGGGAACCCACACACAGCCTTATTAGGGGCCACAGTGAAGGAAGGCAGTCACTGCATTTATGTGAAACTCTGACTTATTACTTTGTCATTTTTCCCCATTTAAAAATTCATTCTTGGCTGTGTGACTTGAAAAAATACCCCTCCTTTTAGTTTGTCCAGACCACACCAAGAGCTCAGGAAATCCCATACTTTATAACTGTTAAGTACTTTGGCTTCTTCCGACTGCTTTCAGATGTATTGTCATAGTCAATACTCCTGTCTACTTGCCATCGGAAGGACAATAATCTCCTCTCCTATCGCCATCTGATAAATAACCAGAAAGGCTGTAATTCTCCTTGGTTTCCGGTGTCTATTCTTGGAAATCCATCCAGAGCTTTCTGAAATGCACATCTGCTCAGATTGCTGCCTGGGGCTCAGTGAGGCCCCCATTGAACCTTGCACACAAGACCCTGCATTACTCAGCCTCATTCTGTCATATCTTTCTCATCTCGTCTTTTCAACCTGTCCCTTCCAGTCTTCCCTCAGCATCTGCTTCTGTACACCCGTCTGAGGATCCTAACTTCTCCAGATACCCATGCGTTTGCTCCTGCTGATTTGTCCCTTTATCCCCTTGGTCCATCTCTTCCTTTCATTTTAAAGTACTCTTTAATAAGATCTGCTTTGGAAGTCTTCCTCCACCCTGTCTCCCAGCTGAGAGAACTGACCTCCCCTCCTCTGTTTCTGTCTCAGAGAACAACACAGCTGCAAATGGCCCTTGCCACGTGGTACCTTAATGTTTGTGTGTCTTGTCTCCGTGATCAGTGTGTAGGCCACCGTGCCCATGGTGTCTCTCTATCTCCGGAACTCAGCATTCATGTCTGACCAACACTGCAGGGAGGGAGTGGGAAATGAAGTACAGAAGAACAGAATGGCAGGGGGCCAGAAGAAATATCAGGTGAATGGAACACAGCACCCCTTGGTGGTCAAGAGCACAGGGCTCAAGTTCTGTCTTAGTAGACCACTGGCTAGGAAACCAGAGGATTTGGAGACCTGTTATTTAACCTTTCAAAACTCTTTATCATGTGGTCTAGTGATATTTTCCCAGTGTGTGTGTGGGGGGGTTCCTGGAGATGAGGTGAGATAAGATATTTGAAGAACCTTCTCTGTTACATGCTGCGGCCTCCTGTGGGGCTGCCTCCCCTGGGCATTTGGTGGCCATTCAGAGGTGACTTGGTGTGCATCCTTGTGAAACTTTGTCTAGGGGGACTGCATTCAGTACCACAATAAGTCCTTGCTATCCGTGAAGCATGAATGACGGAAGAAAAGCACAAGTAAGTGGGAAACGGAGCAGGTAAGTCAGAGCCCTATAGCACTCTCCCTATTGCATGTATTTAGGGGGCCACGCGTGGAGGGATGCTGGGAAGAAAGCAGGTGATGAAAGTCCTCGGAGGCCGCAGGAGCATGCTGCCCAGGAAGCAGGGCCCTGTGAGCGATGCCACCCAGACAAAGGCCTGCCTCCAAGACCCGAAGCTGGCCAGGCACTCCGTAGGCCACTGTGAGTTGCCTTTCTTTCTGGTTCTGTTCACCGTCATCACATGATTTACAAGTTGTGGGTGTCTAAGATGTTACTTTCTTTTATAAATATTTATTGAACATTTATTATGTGCCAGGAAACTTACCCTCATGAGGCAGCTGTGCAGTCATGGAAAGAGCACTGGATTTAGAAGTAGAAGACCAGAGAGAAATAGGTATTGGTTACACAAAGAAAACAGATACCAACTCCAGCCCAATAAACCATGGCAGACCACTGACATTTCATATGTTACTAATCAGTTATAAGAAGAATAAATATGCAGTGATCATAAGATGAACTCCAGGTCCCTTAAAATATGCCTCTGGTGGGGCGCCTGGGTGGCTCAGTGGGTTAAGCCGCTGCCTTCGACTCAGGTCATGATCTCAGGGTCCTGGGATCGAGTCCCGTATCAGGCTGTCTGCTCAGCAGGGAGCCTGCTTCCTCCTCTCTCTCTCTGCCTGCCTCTCTGACTACTTCTGATCTGTCAAATAAAGAAAAATCTTAAAAAAAAAAAATGTGCCTCTGGGCTAATTGGCCACATCCTTGCCTCACAGGTCCTTCCCTGTATACTCTGCTGTATTCTGCATATCCTGTTTTAAGTGTTTAAATGTCCCTGTAATTTCACCTGATCTCTGTCTGGAATTCTCTACCTGCTGATGTCCTAGGCATCCTTTAAGTTCTATCTCAGAAGTCACTTCTTCTGAGGTGCCCCTTACCTCCATCCATCCTCCTCTTCCCTGATCCCTAGGGACCACAATTCCTCACTCTTTCTGTTTCTGTGGCACTGAAACAGCAACCAAGTGACCGCATCTCCATATTAGGCTTTACAGTTAAGCATTTCTGGGACCCAGGCCCCCTATATACTAAGCCCATCATCTTAGGAAACTTACAGGGTTTCATGTACAAATGGGGTTGATATTATTTTCCAGGGCTATTTGTCAATGTTTGTAAACTGTATATTTCATGTGATCACTGTTAGTTCTCTTCATTTATTTCCTTCTCTAAAAAAAGTATAGCATACCTTATATTATAATACATGGGGTACGTGTTTGTCTCCCATGGTACATGGTGGGCACCATGTGATCAGAGACCATTTGGTATTTTTTTTTTCCAATTTATTTATTTTCAGAAAAACAGTATTCACCATTTGGTATTTTTTTTCTGTATTTCTGCAACCTGGCACAGTGTCTGGCACACTGGAGATCCCCCAACAAAACTTTGTTAAAGAAAGGAGTAAAAGAATAAATCCAGCTTCAGTGAAACTATGGTAGATTTGACAACATGAATTATTCTCTTGACTAAGAAAAGTAAAGAATAGATTTTTGGAAAATGTTTTAAAGTATCATAGAACAGATGTAAAAAGAAAGCATCCATCTACTCGCAGGAACCAGGAACCCTGGAAGGTGAGTGCTAGAGGTACTCTTGCCCTCGGGGTTTTTACTGAGATCTGAATCTCTTGAGCTCCTGTTTTGACTGTGTGATGTGCAGAGGACAGGAGCTATATCCCAGGGCCTGCCCCAAGTGAGTTTATAATTGGGAACTCCTGTATGAAGTCAGGACCTCACAGGATTATGTCTACACAGAATGAATAAGACTGTGCCTATAGTAAAAAATACCATATTATGTACTTATAAATTTGTTATAAAAAGATTCAAGCGTTCTGAACACAACATAAATTTTTTCAAAAATAAATGGAAAAGGGAGGAAAACACATTTTGATACTAATGACACATGAGAAAGCATAAAGGTGGCATAAAATAAAAAACCATGCCTTAAATTGAGAAGTAGGTAGACTTAATCTGGAATACGGGGCGGGGTGGGGGGGACAGAAGTAAGACCAGCTGAAGTGAACTAAAGAGTTACAGGAGAGCCTTGAATATGGGGCTGAAGGCTATTTTCATGCAATTGTGTACTGTCTGTGAGGAGTCACTATAGATTTGAAGATTATACCATGAAGAAAATAGTCCAAAGAGGATTATTCTGAGTAATCTGTACATGCTGCTAAAGCACAAAGGGAGTTGCTGAGTCCATCAATAGTTCTTTGCAGTACTTGTTTGAGTAGCACAAAATGTCTAGTCAAGGACAGTGGGCATAAAATCAGAAAGTTTTGAGAAGAAAAAATACAATAGAGTGTCTTTCTATACTCCTTCTATGCAAATAGACCTCTTGGAAAAATGAATGAAATAAAAGTATCACTTCTTTTCGTTGAAAACAATTAACACAACATAAACCCTTGTAATCAAAGGAAACTTGGTGCTGGGCGAAGAAAAAGGAATGATTACCATAAGCTGATCCTCATATCCATCAACAGTTCAAATCCCCACCACTATGTGTGTGGTCCAAAAGAAGACCAATGTAATCTAACGTGATATCAGCTTGGTAGCTCTCCCAGACAACTGGTAGAAACAAACTAAATCCTCTTTGATGGAACAAACTTCTATCCCAGGTTTAAATAATTCCACAATATATACTTCTAAAAATTAACAGATCATAGACAGAAATTACTAAACACACAAGCAAACAAGTCACAGTGACTGAAAACCAGTGGAACAACAGACTGTAGGATCCAACCGGCAAGATAGTACAGATATTAGAATTATTAAACACAAAGTATGATATTTAATACATTTTAAAAACTAAAAAATATGAACAGGGAATAAACAGATTTGAAAAAGATAAATAATTTGATAAATTGATATAGAAATGAATTAATTATATATCAGATTAGATACAGGAGAAGAAATTAAGGAATGAGAAGATAAATCTAGAGAAATTATTCAAAATATATTCCACAGAGGAAACTATAGGAAAGAATGAAAGAGAGGATAAGGGTCCTCCAGGATAAAAAGGAGAAGACTTAAAATAACATCAAATCAGAGTTCTATGAAAGGATCCTAGAAAGAGTGGAAAGGAGGAAAAAAGATAATGCCTGATAATTTTTTAGAATTGTTGAAAAATATCAATTTGTATATCCAGAAGCCCTTAAGTTCTCAAGCAGCATAAATAAAAGAACTCCACACCTAGTTATATCTTAAGGAAACGGAAGGATTTTGAAGAATAAGAAAATATCTTAAAATATCTCAAAAGCAGACAAAGGAAAAGGCCAGTCACCCAGAAAGAAACAAGCAGGCTGATTGCTGAGTTCTCAAAAACAAGAGTGTGTAACTTGAATACAACAGTGCTGTTGAAAGATATTGAATGTCTACCCAGATTTGTATAACTAGTAAAAATGCATGTCAGGAATGGAAGAAAAAATATGGTATTTTCAAACAAATAAAAAGATATTTTAATCACAAAATAAAACCTTCTGATGGAGATTCTAAAGTGTTCAGTTCAGGAGAAAGAAGATGATCCCAGATGGAGAATTTTGGATACAAGAAAGAATAGCAGAAGTGTCAACTGAATAAGACAACATCAAACTATGGAGAGGGGAAAAAATATTGAGCATTAATAGCACATACTTTGGGAAGGTGACTCAAAGCATTCTAAGGTCTTTAATTGTGAGTAACAATAGTAATTTATGCAAGCTTTAGAAGAGTAGCTAGAATATATTCATCAAAAGATACCAGGGTGAAAAGCAAGGCACAGAGTGGGAGAAGTTACTTGATTTATACATATATTTGACAAAGGACTCCAATATGGAATATATAAATCTTCTATAAACATCACTGTATCCAGAAAATATAAAGTAGAAATCAGAAAAAGAAATTGAGAGACATCGGGAAAAGAAGAGGTACTTCACTCAAGAAGATACTCAAAAGGCAAATACATAATGGAGGAGCTGTTCACCTTCATTAAGTCTCCGGGAAATGCAAATGAAACCTACAATGTGATATCACTCCCCGCCCACCCAAACGGCTAAAATAAAATCCACTAAAAATATCAAGTCTTAGAGAAGTTATGGAAGAACTAGAACTCTCCTACATGGCTGGGACTGTAACTGGGGTAATCACTTTGGAAAACTGTCTGGCAGTATCTATTAAAGCCCAGCATATGCATATCCTATGACTAGCAACCCCATGCCTATTCTTATACCCAATAGAAATGCATACTTCAATTTACCAAGACATATACAAGATGTTCACCGCAGAACTTTTTATAATAACCTCAAACTGGAAACCATCCACGTGTCCATCTAAAGTAGAAAGGATAAATGCAGCATGTTCACACAATGGAATCATGACGGGAACGAACAAATTACAGCCATACGCAACAACACGGAGGAATGTCACATAGTATTGAAGAGAAGTAGGCAACACCAAGAGAACGTTCTGAATGATTCTATTAACATGAAGTTCAGAAACAAGCAGAACTGACCTCTGGTAATAGGCGGTACGATGGTGGCTCCCGCTGTGGGAGGGAACAATGACTAGAACAGCATGGGAAGGGCTCGGGAGAACTAGCAGTGTTAGGTTTTTAGATGAATATGTTAGATTTGGGAAAATCCACTGAGCTGGACCCTTAAGATTTGTGCTTTTTCCTGTATGTTACCACTAAAATTTAAAACACACTAGGATATCGGGCTCTTTGCTTGGCAGGAAGCCTGCTTCCCTTCCTCTCTCTCTGCCTCCCTCTCTGCCTACTTGTGATCTCTGTCAAATAAATAAATAAATAAATAAATAAATAAATAAAATAAAAAATACTAGGATAACTATTAAAAGATAGCACCTATTCCTTCCAAACAAACAGAAAACAAGAAAGAGGAAGATGAGGGGGGGAAATAGAACATACAAAAAGTATGTAATGAGATAGCAGGTGTAAAAATTAACATTATTAACTCAATACACAAAACACTCTAGTTAGAAGATGTACGCATTCAAATCATCCAGTATTAAAAAAAATATGGGAGTGCCTTTTATGTGCCTGGCCCTGTTCTAGGTGCTGGGGTTATAACGGTAAACAAAACTGACCAACATACCTATGCTTATGAAGGTTGCATCTGATCAGAGGAGACAGATGGTAAATATGTAAATAATGAAATACCCACTCTGTAGAATGGCATGATAGTAAATGTTATGGGAAAATATAACATGAGGAAAAAGAATCAAGCAAGTGGAGGCAGTAGCAGTTGCAATTTTAAAGTTGTTCACAGGTGACTCCAAAGATGTCAAGTAGATGAGAGCCAAGTGTGTCTAGGGTAAGAATGTTCTGGGGAGAGGGGAGAAGACATGCAGATACCTGAGGCAGGAACCTCCCTGATGTGGGGGCAGGAGAGCAGGAAGGCTGTGCAGCTGGCGCAGGGTATAGTAGGAGATGAGGTCAGAGACATGACAAGGGGCGGGCCAAATAGCGTAGGGGCTCCTGTAGACCATACCAAGAACTCTGGCATTTCCTCTGACAGATTTTTAAGAATGAATGAGAGGTTTTGAGCACAAGAACAGAATGATCCGATTGTATTTAAAGAATCATCCTGGCTGAAGTCATGAAAGAAGAAATGCGGAGGGATAAATCAGGGACCCGTTAGGAGCTCGTTGCGGTAACATGCAAGAGATGATAGGAGCCTGGAGGAACATACGTGGTAGACTTGAGATGCGTTTGGATTCAGGATAGCATTTGGAATTAGAGAAGGGACTCAAAGATGTCTCTGTGTTTGGGACCCGAACAACTGAAAGGATGGGTTGCCACTTTTTATTGAGATGGAATTGACTTCAGGAAAAGCAGATTTGCAGAGAGAAACTGTCAGTTTGGTTTGGAGCATAATGTGTTTAGACAACCAAATGGGAGTGGTGTGAAGGCGGATGGAGTATCTAGAATTCGTGAAAGATGTCTAAGTTAGAGATGTAAATTTGGGAGTTGTCTGTGTTTTTAAAAAGATGCCATAAACTTTTACATATGCTACAGCCAAAAGGAAGGATTAAGAAAGAAAAAAAAATGTCTTGAACTAGGAATTAAGCACCTGGGTGTTTAGCATCTCTGCTTTGTGCTGGAGAAATTTACTGGTGAAATTTACTGGTAACTCCTTAAGGAAAAGGAGCACTTTATGGGATAATAAGGAGGTGACATGCTTGAGATGGTTCAGGGTCTGCCTGTTAACTGACTTCTGATGAGGGGGTAGAACCTTGTTGCTTGGTTCATTTAATTGACACAAGGCAATTTGCCTATTGCTTCTTTCTCAGATGTATCCCTTCTTCTTCCTGATTAATAGTTCAAAAACGGTTCTGAGTCAATATTCAAAATATTAACCCATGCCAGTTGATAAAAGTGTGGCAGTTTTATGGTTATGACAAGTTTACAGCTCTGTAAAATAAACCAGCACCTGCAACTAGCTACTTGGGCCAACAATCCCTGTACATTTTTCAACCTGGCACACCATCTTCTGGCTGATTCCCTCACTAAGAAATAAGAAATGTTAACATGTTCAATCAACTCCTCTAAGAAATTTGAAGAAAAAAATGCCACAAAACTGGATGAGTTCATCTAGATTTAAAGAGAGAGAAGAGGCGCCTGGGTGGTTCTGTCAGTTGAACATCTGACTCTCGGTTTTGACTCAAGTTATGATCTCAGTGTCGTGGGAAAGAGCCCTACGTCATTGGACTCTGCCTTCAGTGGGGAATCTGCTTGAGATCCTTTCTCCCTCTTCTTCCTCTGCTCCTCCCCCCATGCATGCGTGTGTGCTATGTCTCTCTCAAATAAATAAATAAATCTGTAGAAAAAGGTAGAAATTCCAGGGCTGTACCCTGGAGGATCTCACTATCTGAGGTCATAGATTAGAGAAGAGCCATCCAAAAAATTTACTGGTCAGCAGGGTAGGGGTAGGGTGGCTGGGTTATGGACATTGGGAAGGATATGTCTATGGTGAGTGCTATGAAATGTGTAAGCCTGATGATTCACAGACCTGTACTTCTGGGGCAAGTAATACATTATATGTTAATACAAATAATTTTTAAAAATTTACTGGTCACTAGGATAGCACTCTTCATAAATACATATTCATCCTTGCCACAGTCCTATAAGAGTTGGTGGTATTATTGTCCCAACTTCAGAGAACCATACCTGAGTCTCTGCAAGGTGAAGCGGTGTGCCAAAGAAGCGTACATACCGAGATTATAACCCAGTTTCAACGTATGAAATCTGCTTTTCCTATTCTCTCCTCCACCGCCATGGCATATGGAAATGCATTTATGGTAGCCGTGGATGAGCTACTCTTTCGGGACTGTCTCTGTTTTTTTTAACAGGTGGGTATGTGGAGGCCTTGGGAGTCACTACAGAAATGCCAGGTGGGGGGGCCTGTAAGCCTCACTCCAACTCAGAGGAGACATATGATGACGTTGAGTACCCCGGGAGAGCGGGGTAAGTGTGGTGAGACTGGAGAGGACTGTGGAGAGACTGAAGGTACGACACAACAGGTTAATGGTCTTTGCATTCTTTCTCCTTGCAGACCACAATCAGACCTTTCTAACTCATTTGCTTCTGATAATGGTAAGTATAAGAAGACATTTGGAACTGTCAATAGGAATTGCTGAGTACTTCTGCGGCTGATTAGTGTAAGGTGTCTCTTATCTCTATGTACTTTCAATAATGCCAGTTGGGCAGGGTGATGATAAGCTGGGTAGGAGAAGTGGTCCAAGGTGTGTGTTAACAAATGCACTTAGAATCATGAAGGTGAAGATGCTAATAATGGGGCTCTTGTGGCAATAAATCAACTTCACTGTGAAATGTCCTCCTTCCTGACTGCTTCACAGTGCAGGTCTGATGATAGGAATGCTTATTTTTTTTTTATTTAAATTTTGTTAGCTAATATACCATGCAATATTGATTTCAGGGGTATGATTCAGTGGTTCGTCACTTACATCCAACACCCAGTGCTCATCATAATAAATACCCTCCTTAGTCCCCATCACCCTTCTAGCCCATCCCATACCCACTTCCCTTCATCAACCCTCAATTTGTTCTCTATCATGAAGAGTCACTTATGGGTTGTTTCCCTCTCTCCTTTGGGTTTATTTTCCCCTTCCCATATGTTCATCTGTTTTCTCTCTTAAATTCCAGGAACATTGCTTACTTAACACAGAATCATGATTTCCCAATACTTTTAAGATCAACTTTTGCATGGTCTAGAGCCTTGAGTGGTTTGCCTCTACTTGCCATTGAGGACTCTTCACACCATACTCAATCTTCACCCTCGAGATCCATTCTTGCCTTCTTCCTTTTAGCTTCTCTGACTTGCCAAGCTCCACCACAGGGTGTTCTTGTGCATTCCTCCTTCTTCCCTCCCCTGGGCCCCTTTGCCCATGTGACTCTTAATATTTCCTCTAATCCCAGCTCCTTCGTTATTGCCCCAGAGAACACTGCCCTTGGTATACAGTCTCATCAGTCTCCTAGTACCTAGGCCCTCCCTTTAAGCACTTTACAGTTATAATTTTGTGTGTATGCAATTCTTCCATTAATAACTATCTTCCCTCCTGGATTGTTACTTTCTTCATGCTTGCTACTTTTCCTAGCCCTTAGCATAATGCCAGGCACATCTGAGACACATCAAAACTACCTACTGAATGTGAATGGATAAAGAAATAGTAAAGGAGGGATAATCAAATGCCGCTCTGGTTGCTTTTGTCTTCCTCAGAATGTCAGAATTTTAGAGGGTAAAACCACCTCAGAGATCATGAAATCCAGTACGCCAGTTTAGAAAGGAACTAAGGCATGGAGAAGCTAAGGGACTCTCCTCAGCTCACTATGTGTGAGTCACATTGTAAACTTGAAAATCCTCCATTGCCGGGTAGCCTCAAAGTGTATCTATATGCTTTAAGCTCATGCGTTAGGCTAGGGGACAGGTTATTCAAGATGCCTTCTTTTTCTTCATTATTGCCCCAACCTTCAACACAGCGTGTGATGTTTAATAGACTCTGAATGTTCTATATGAAATATGCAAAGGACGAGGGTAGAAGGATAAAATCTGTTAGTAAACCCACTTTCTTTTACTACAACAGATCAGACTTGGAATCAGGTGGAAGCCAATATGAATTTTTATCTTGTACATACTTTTATAGAGGTTTAATTATTTCTTACCATATGCTTATTAAAAAAAAACATGTGCTTGACATCATACCTAGCACCTGGTAGGTATGCAGTAATTTCTTATGAAATATGAATCTGAGCTATTGTCATTATAATAAATGAAAATCATTTTTTTAATTTCAGAAGAAAATAATGAAGAAATGTATGAAGAGGTCTATAAAACAAAGAGCAACTACCCAAAAATAGAGTGAGTTTCTGTCTTTCTCAGCTTTGTAGCTAATGGTAGTTCCCTGTTAGTGTAAGAAAACCAGAGTTCAAGAAACAACCCCCTTCCTTTGACCCTATCATCCTTAGGGAGGATTTGCATCAAGAGGAAAGATAAGATATTCTAATACTATATTGTGATGAATAAGAGACTTGTGATTGTATACAATCATATGCCATAATTTTTAATTATATTGTTTCCTCTTTTGAGAAAATGTCCACCTCTCAAAGTATAGGGCTTTCATATTGTGTTAGGACATAAGTGAGAAAGGAGAAGTAAATATCAATAAAACTTTCTTCAGTTCTATCATAGCAGTTCCAGGAAGAAATCAATGGTTATGACTTAACTTGTGTCTTTGCAAGTTAATAAGACTGTCTCTAGGATTTGGGCTTAATTTAATATCTAGGAATTCCATGTTATCAGTAATACTTGTTCAAATGGGCATTATTCATCAGTTTTAGTTAGTGGGGCACTTTGTGGAAATGAGATAGCAATGGTTGAAAGCAAGAAGGATGAGGGTTAAAGGAAAGAGTAGGAATCCATACTGCGTGGGATGCTGTGGGTGTATCATTCCCTCTCCCTATCCCCTAAAAAACCTGAGAGCATATCTGGAAGAATTTTAATCCTTAACTGGGCAGTAAATATACCACCATTGTTGTGACATCATTCAATAAATTAAAGGTCAATGACATAGATTTCAGGAGCTAGGAATTTCAAAACATATTTCCAGTATAGTTTATAAACTATGCTTCCCTAACTCATCTTCCCTAAAAGGAAGACCTTGCTTTGTATCCTCAAAATAGAGACCATTTGGGGTAGATGAAAGTTTGTACTGAAGTATAATTCCCTTCAAAGCTGGCTGGTATGTGTTATTTCATATTGGTATCTAAACAAAGAAGAAGAGCATGGATGTTCCTGTCTCTTCCTGGAGTGGAGGTGTGTTCTGGGATGAGCCTCTTCCATCTCCAGGACTCTCTGAAATGCCATGTTATTTATATCCTCTGATTCCTCTTAGTTTAGATGGAAAAGAAGCACTGAAAAGACTGCGGAAATTCTTCAAGAAGGAAAAGGATAGATTTAAAATGAAGAAAAACAAGTTGAAAGAAAACGTAAGGTAAAAAGTCTTTCTTACTTTTTTCCCCCCCAGGGGAGGCCTAGCTGTGCTAACCTGGTAGTTTTATATTCTATTCTCAGAAACAGAGCAGAGGATATCTGAAACTAAAACCAAAGGCCCTAGTTAACACCTGCCTCCTGTTTTCCAATTTGTGACTGAACCATACTAATGAGAGAGTGACCACATCCCTTTTGGAAAAAAAAAAAAAAATTGATAATAAGTGGTTGTAAGCAAGAATAGAAGGAAAGTCTTAAGCAACGTCTAGACAGTAAATTTTTTCTATCACCTTTTGGCTTATATTCCTGGAGCACTAACTATTATTAATTGTATCCTTTTATGCCTTCTTAGCCCACAAGTTCCAGTGGTTTTTGTTGTCTGCACTTTGTATTCTAATTTGCCTCTCTGGAGTGAGGCAGTGTGTATAGAGGGGAGATGAACTTTCCAGATAAGTGGTTCATGTATCTCAAGGTCTTAGGACCCTCCCAGATCTCCCTAGCTAATTACCAACATTGGAGAAGGTTACAGATTTACTAGCAGTAGAGATGGGAAGCCTGAATTCTGGATTCTAGTTTCAGCTCTGCCATTTTTCATCGTGCAGTCGGGGGCAAATCATGATCCAGCCCACATTTCCTCTTGCATACAAGGGAGACTCAGAGGTACTTCTCTAATATGTAGAAATGGATCTGTTTTATGAGGAAGGGGATGATAAAATAATTTCCCCAGTGTCATCAGGTATACTGGCATGGGACTGTTACTCTACCCTGAAGTTCTTGTCAATTATAAAACCTCAAAGTTACATGATTTTAAGTCCAACTGTCTGCTGGATCTAGATCCACCAAGAGAACCAAAAGAATATGAGGTTCATAAATCATAGTCCTGACCATGGAAATAGAGCTGCAGTGGTCAATAAGAACTATGCACAAAGGCATTCTCTGGGCCTAACAAGTTAGATGCTTCTGACAAAAAATTATGATGTCTGTGGTCCCTTAGAAATTTGATCCAAGTGAGGGGCACCTAGATGGTGTAGTCAGTTAAGTGTCCAGCTCTTGGTATCAGCTCAGGTCATGATCTTGGGGTCATGGGATCAAGGCCCACATTGGGTTCTACACTTGCCATGGAGTTTGCATGGAGTCCCCCAAAGGGATTCTCTCTCCCTCTGCCCACACCCACTCACACTCTCTCTGAAATAAATAAATAAATCTTTAAAAAATTGATCTAGGTGAGAATGCTAATATTTTTAAATGCAAATCTGATTTCCTTTTTCTTAGAACTATTCAGTGAATCCTTACAACCTTAGGACAAATATCCAGTACCTTCCCATGGCAAGTAAATACTTTACGGCAGCTCCCTTCTTACCTGTGCAGTTTTATCTCTCACTCAGATTTCCATGCTCTACCATGCCCTATAAATGCCCCACAGATCTAACTCTGCCATCATATTGCATGCCTCTTGCCTTCCACCAGGACATTCCTTTGGTCTTAAATGCACCTGCCCTCCCCCAACCTCCTTTGATTAGACTTGAAAGTTGTAGTCTTCCCTGAAAATATGGCCAAATAGTATCCCTTCCAGGACACCTTCCCTGAACCTCCCTACCCAAACCTGGATCTCCTGTTTCTCCTGTGTATCTCCCTAACATCTAGAGCATGTCTTATAACATCTATTAATACTCTGAAAAACCCTTTTTCTTAGAGTCAGAGAGCCTCAGGATAACAAGAGAAATCCACATTATGTAGTCCAACCCAGTACACAAGCTTCTCTGGAAACTTCCTAAAAAACCAAGTATCTGTGCCTGCACACCTCTATAAAAGCAAGTTACCACCTGCAAAAAAAAGATGTTTCATCTTTAGGAAGGTCTCTTCATATTTTTTCCCATAAATTTTAGCAAAATCTGCCTCTCGGCCTTAATTATTTCATTTAATAACATATAGCTATAACAAGGGAGGAAAGAAATTTCATTATCTTCTGTTGAGCCTTTTGATTGAGGGCTCCTCTTTTGAACACCAACTCCTGTTGATTACTTTGCCTTCAGAGGGAAGTTGTAACCATGGGAATGTGACATTTAAAAAGAGTAAGGTTCTTCCAAAACCAAAAACCAAAACCAAAAACAAAACAAAAAAAGAGTAAGGCTCTCCACCCTCTCTTTGTCTCAGACATACACACTGCCTATTAGGATAGTCATTAAATGGCTTGATTTAGGTATAAATAAGTCAAGAATTAAATGCCACCAGACGTAGCTATACTACAAATTTTATATGGGAGTTAGTTGTTAAAGCTGATCTCACTCCCTCTCCTCCAGATGTGCTGACTTCCTTGCTTTTCTTTTAAAGACCAAGCACACCTCTGCCTTAAGGTCTCTGCATTTGCTCTTCCCTTTCCCAGAACACTCTTACTCAGATAACCATGTGGCTCACTCCCCTACTCCCTTCAGGATTCTGCTCAAGTCACCTTACCAGTAAAGCCTTCCCTGACCATCTTCTGAAAAATGGCAAACCAACTTTCAACTGCAGCTCCCCTGCCCCTTATCTTGCTCTACTTTTTTCAACTGTATTTATCTCCTCACATGACCCAACGTAAATTTCCTTGTTTTGTCTGCTTCACCCTACCGGAATCCATGAGGGCAGGGATATGGACTGTTTGGTCCATTGCTAGATCTCCAACATGAAGAACCATGCCTGGGACATGATAGGTACTCAATAAATGACTATTGAATGAACAAATGACCTAAAGGAAGGAAATATTCTAGATTTTTTGTAGCCTGAATTTCTAGGTTTAAATAGGCGCTACAACCACCCTGGCCCAACTGAATCAGTGTTAAGACAGTCTCCGTTGATCGAGGAGCCCTTGAGTGGAGAAGCCAAGGATATGTGCTAACTAGGCCTTGAGGACAAGGATGGTGAAGTGCTTCACATGGGTTTTCTGTCCAATCTTCACAATGACCTCATGAGATAGAAACTCTTCTCTGCATTTCACAGATGAAAAATTAAGGCTTTGAAAAGTTATGTGACGGGGCGCCTGGGTGGCTCAGTGGGTTAAAGCCTCTGCCTTCGGCTCAGGTCATGATCCCAGGGTCCTGGGATCGAGCCCCGCATAGGGCTCTCTGCTCAGCAGGGAGCCTGCTTCCTCCTCTCTCTCCGCTTGCCTCTCTGCCTACTTGTGATCTCTGTCTGTCCAATAAATAATAAATAAAATCTTTTAAAAAAAATAAAAAGAAAAAGAAAAGTTATGTGACTTGCACAAGGTAAGTGGGTAAGTGGCAGAGCTGAGAGTTGGATTCAGTTGTCTAACTCCAGGGACCAGGTGCTGCTTCTCCTCTATTCTGACAGCACCCAGTCTGGTCATACAGTTACTGACATCAGGACCAGTGAACACCCTCAGCTCCTTGGCCAGGCACATCCACTTAGGTACACCCCACCCAGCTCTAATATTAATATTCACCCCATGAGATAGAGCTGATATGCACTTTAGAAATGAAGAAGCCAAGGCTTGCACAAATGTTAGCTGGTTTTTCCTAAAAGTGCTGTTTCTTTGGACAGTCCTGTATTGTGTTCCTATCACAGTGTTGTACTAATTTACTTTAGTTTAGGTCTCCCACATTAAACACTAAGCTACTTCAGGGTAGAAGCTTGGTCTGATCATTTTGTGTACACAACACATGGGCATGGACCATGGTCATTGTCCCCTTAATACCTGTAAGGCTGAACTTAAATTAATTGCTTAAAATACATGAATTTTTTTCTACCATACCATACTTCCTTTCAGCTCCTGTGAGACTAGTTACTGTGTAACTAGTCTACTTGGGCCAAATGTCCTCTCCCACTTAGCAATCTGCTATCTTCCATATCTCCCTGGCTTGGAACTCTGTTCTCAAGATATTCTTTTGACTTAACCATATACAAAGGCAGGGTCCTGTGTCTGCAGAGGGTAGTTCTCTTTCACCATATTTATCCTACAGGGGATATCCAGATGCACCTCAAGATATCGTGGGTTGGGTTCTAGACCACTATAGCAAAGCAGATGTTACAATCAACTGAATCAGAATTTTTGATTTCCCAATTCATAGAAAAGTTGTATTTACACTATAGTGTGGTCTATTAAGTGAGAACAATGTCTAAAAAATGTATATAACTTAATTAAAAAGTAATCTAGTGAGTCATAATCACTGATCACAGATCACCATAACAAATATAATAAAAGTGAAAATGTTTGAAATATTGTAAGTATTAACAAAACATAACAGAGACACAAAGTAAGAAAATGCAGTTGGAAAAATAGTGCTGATAGATTTGCTTGATGTAGAGTTGTCATAACCCTTCCATTTATACAAACCACAGTTGATGTATGAAGTGCGGTACAACCAAGTACAATAAAATGAGGCATGACTGTATTTGGTGGGCATGTGGAGAGGTTAGAAGGCAGAAACAGGATCTTGTGGATGGACAAAGGCGGAGCCTGAGGTTGTCTAATTAGGAAAGGGGAGCTGATAATGGGTGGTCCTTTATGGGATACATAAGCTCATTTTTAAATGGTGGTTTGGAATCGAGGGGAAGGTTAATCAGAACAAAGCTGTAGGGAAGTTTTGCTTCACAGCTTTGCCTAGACACACCTGCATCAAGAAACCTAGTCATCAATAGGTTATTTGAGATGGATCAACTAATCTCTCTGAACCTGGTTTTTTTCTGTAACCCTTTTGTGTCTTTTGTCAATCTACAGTGCATTTTCAATTTCGCTGCCTGATTTAGGTAAGTGACGTTCACTAATTGCTGGTACAAAACTACGCAGCATTAGCATATTCAGGGGCAAGGAGAGAGAAGGAGTCATTCTTCCTTCATTCTACATTTAATGAAAAATTGATACATAAAAATCAGAGATGTTTTACACAACTTTATTCCTTACTTTGAGGAAGATGAGTAACGAGTAACGTTTCTTAAATAACTACTGTATACCAGGCCTCTTAAAATCCCAGAAAAATAGGTATAATCTTTTCAGGGAGGCTTAGACCCACATCCATACTTTAGTGATCTGAGATTTGTACTCAAATCTCTCTGATTACAAAGTTTGTGCATTTTACAGTATACCACATATCCTCTTGAAGGAATTGACAGCCAAATCACCCTAATTAAGACATAATAAGCTGGGCAGGATCACATTGCAGTACACATACTAATTGCATCAAGAATGGGTCATTGGAATATTCTTTGCTTCAATATGAAAACAGTAGTGCACAAATTAGCATATTGCCTGATATACAGTATGATCTCAATACATGTTCAGTAAGTTGAATCTGTCAATAAAAGAGGGCTGAGTTGTTTCTCGGTTTTTGTTTTTGAGCTCTAGCCATGATGGTACTTTGAGTTCTCTCTGATTAGGCAATTCAAATGTATATTATATTTGAGAAATATGAGTTGGCTGTACTAAACCAATGAAGGTTATATAAATAAACCTGGTAAAATCACAGGTCTCCCAAAATTCCCTTGGTCCAAATAAAAATCTAAAAAGCCAACTTAGAACGATATTCATTAATGTCCACAATAGCCTAACTATGGAATGAACTTAGATGTCCATCAATAGATGAATGGATAAAGAAGATATGGTATATATATACAATGGAATACTATGCAGCCATCAAAAGAAATGAAATCTTGCCGTTTGCCACAACATGGATGGAACTAGAGGGTATTATGCTTAGCAAAATAAGTGAATCAGAGAAAGACAATTATCATATGATCTCCCTGATATGAGGAAGTTGAAAGGCATTGTGGGGGGTTGGGGAGTAGGAAAAGAATAAATGAAACAAGATGGGATCAGGAGGGAGACAAACCATAAGGGACTCTTAATCTCACAAAACAAACAAGTGTTGCCGGGGTGGGGGGTAGGGAGAGGATGGTGGGCTTATGGACATTGGGGAAGGTATGTGCTATGGTGAGTGCTGTGAAGAGTATAAACCTGGCAATTTACAGACCTGTACCCCTGGGGCTAATGATACATTATGTTTTAATTTAAAAAAAAGAACAGGTATGCATTGTACTGCCACCCAAATTTATGAATAATCAAATATGTATTATGAATAATTATACAAGAAGTTCTCAGACTCAAGTGGTGAATCACTTAAATAAACATTATGGATTCTGGGGCACTGGATAGCTTAGTTAAATGTCTGACTCTTGATTTCAGCTCAGATCATGATCTCAGGGTTGTGAGATGGAGCCTTGTGTTGGGCTCCACAATTGGCCATGGAACCTGCTTAAGATTCTCTCTCTCAAAAAAAAAAAAAAAAAGATTCTCTCTCTCCCTCACCCTCTGCCCCACCCCCACCTGTTTAAAAAAATTATGTAATTCTCTGTCGAGCCCCAGGAATGTGAATATCCTAAACTGAAAATGTCTAATTGTGATTATGCACTAAAATTCAATTTTATGCAAGATTATTATAGAAGCGCAGTTGCCTATGGTTTGAAAGAAAAATAATGGAAGAAAAATCTACATGAATATTCTACTTAAACTGTCTTTTTCCCAGGAATTAGGAAAAGCCCTCTTACTATTCTAGAAGTAGAATATCTTTGTCCAGCTCCAGGATGATGGGAACCTACTCTGAAAATGATCCTTTCAGCAACGCATATTTTCTGAAAATCTGCAGGAAATTAAATTGATATAAATATATGTCTGTGTTTGAGACATTAGGGTATGCTACTGTTTTTTAACCTCTCATTTAAATTCTTCTCAAATGGAGATTGTTTTTGTTCTTTGATCCTTCCAGCCTATCTGCATTCTGATTTTGATAAAACAGTTGTGGAGATACACCTGAATAACTGGGTTTTGTGGATAATTTGTAAAGTGAGGGATTGTATAAACCACACCTAATCACTATTTTGGTCCTGTCTTGAACCCAGAACTTAGGTCTCAGGAAGCTATTATCTATGATAATGTGGACATAAGTGAAAAAGAGTCAAGGTAAGTCATTTTACCTCATTGGTCATCCCTACTGATATGCAACACATTTTCCAATGCTTTGTTAAATATGGACAGAGGGCCACCTTTTCAGAGATGTAGAGACTGGATGAAAAGTCAGCCCGTGATATAAAGTAGACAGTTAGTAGTAGTCTGAATCACCTAACATTAGTAGGTGATTCAGAAGTTACTGGAGCTTTTCAATCTGTTTCATATCTTCAAATCTAGAGGCTTGGAACTCATTTCAGTGTAACACACCATTATTTAACAGCCTTTTATGTACCAGGCAGCCTGGAGGATAGCAAGCACTGTCTGACAGAACCTCTGGTCTCAAATATGAAATAACTATAACATATCAAGAAACTGTCCTGAAACTCAATAACCTCTCTCTAGCTATTTGTTATCTGTGCTTTCTATCTGAACTAGATGACTAAAAATAAAGATCCCCTGTGCACATTTTTTATTCATATAGGGTTCTGAATTTTTTGCACTTATAAACACTATTGCTATAAATATTCTTACTAATGTCTTCTATGACTATGTCCAAGAATTTGTCTAGGAGATACTTAAGGGAAGGGAAATGCAAATTATGTAGAGCAGGCAAATTTATAAGAAAAAGACCAACCTGATTTTCCAGGTTGTTATACCAATTTACAACCTTCCTAACCATTTCTAAGGGGAATATTGATCCACCTTCTCACCAATACTTACCACAGAGGAAATTCTTAATTTTCATCAATTTAGTAGGCATAAATTACTTAGTGTTGAGCCCCTTTTAATATGTTTATTCACCATTCATATCTTTCCTTCTGTAGGCCTGTTGACACTTTTTTCCTATTTTCCTATTGGGCTGATGGTCTTATTTATTTGTAGATTTTTTTTTATTTTTGAAAAATTATTTTTATTAACATATAATGTATTCTTTATCCCAGGGGTGCAGGTCTGTGAATCATCAGTCTTACACACTTCACAACACTCACCATAGCACATACCCGCCCCAGTGTCCATCCCCCAGCCTCCCTCTCCACACCCCTCCCCCCAGCAACCCTCAATTTGTTTTGTGAGATTAAGAGTCTCTTATGGTTTGTCTCCCTCCCTATCTCATCTTGTTTGATTTTTTCCTTCCCTACCCCCCACGATCCCCCACTCTGCCTCTCAAATTCCTCATATCAGGGACATCATATGATAATTGTCTTTCTCCAATTGACTTATTTCGCTCAGCATAATACCCTCTAGTTCCATCCACATTGTTGCAAATGGCAAGATTTCATTTCTTTTGATGGCTGCATAGTATTCTATTGAATATACATACCACATCTTCTTTATCCATTCATCTGTTGATGGACATCTAGGTTCTTTCCATATTTTGGCTATTGTGGACATTGCTGCTATAAACACTCATGTGCATTTGCCCCTTCTGATCACTACATTTGTATCTTTAGGGTAAATACCCAGTAGTGCAATTTCTGGGTCTTTTGGTAGCTTTTTTAAAAATGTATTCTAGATACCATTCTTTGTCAGTTACATATGTTGCAGACACCTTCTTGTACATTGTAACTTGACTTTGCAGTGTTCTTCCTAGTCTTCTAATGAATAGGAATTCTTAAGTTTAATGTATTTGAATTTATCAATTGAGTGTTGCTTTTAAAATCTTTTAATGAAATCTTCATCCTAAGATCATATGATATTCTCCTGTATTTTCTTCTAAAACTGGTAAAGGTTTTGCCTTTTATATTTAAACCTTAGACTTATCTGGAATTGATTTTTGTGTTTTTGACTATACTGAAGTAGCTAGAAATCCAATTAAATTTTCTACCATATGGATAAATGTCCTACATGATTAATTGACTAGTCCTACCTTTCCCCATGGAGGTACAATGCCATCTATGTCATACTAAGTTTCCATATCTCTGAAGGTCTGTCCACGCTCCCTGTTCTATTGTCCTTTCCATCTTAATTGCATGGTGCTCTGAAACATATTAAGATATTACTAAGTACTAAATAATAAATACTAAAGTAATAAGATACAGAAGAATGAATAAGATATTAGTACACTGAGAGAGTAGTTGATATTAGTGCTTTGACATGTTCTAACATGTGATTTATGCCTAGTGTATGGTCAATTTTTATAAATGTTCTTTGAACATTTTAGAAAAACATGACTTCTCTAATTGTTTGGTACAATGATCAACTGATGTTCTTTAAATCATTCTCTTGTTAAAAATCTATTTATTTGTGCATTTTAAGATGCTTTACCCATCAGTATTTGAAAGAAATGGGTTTAAATCTTAAATAAACATGGTAGATGGGTCAGTTTCTCCACAAATGTGGCTACTTTGCATGTCACACCTTGGTGGGTAGGTATTAGATTGAGAAACCTAAACAGCTCTAGATGATGGTCACTAGATATTCCAGACCTCTGCTTTCATTTCCTTTTGTTCATTAGAATGTCTCCTAGAGACTTAGCAAGGGTAGGAAGAAGATGGGGATCTTGAAAAGGGCACTGGTACATTTTCTACAACATGGCATCCATGGGACTTGTATATTCTCTTAATTCTCTGAACCTTAGTTTCTTAACCTATGATTTGGTAATAAAAATCCTCATGTAGTGAAAATAAGGGGCATTCGTAGCCCAATGTTCATAGCAGCAATGGCCACAGTTGCCGAACTGTGCAAAGAGCCAAGATGCCCTTCAACAGATGAATAGATTAAGAAGATAAGGTCCATATATACAATGGAATATTATGTCTCCATCAGAAAGAACAAATACCCAACTTTTGTATCAACATGTACGGGACTGGAGGAGATTATGCTGACTGAAATAAGTCAAGCAGAGAGAGTCAATTATCATACAGTTTCACTTACTTATGGAGCATAAGGAATACCATGGAGGACATTGGGAGAAGGAGGGGAGAAGTGAGTTGGGGGAAATCAGAAGGGGAGACAAACCATGAGAGACTGTGGACTCTGAGAAACAAACTGAGGGTTTTGGAGGGGAGGGGGATGGGGGGTTAGGTGAGCCTGGTGGTGGGTATTAAGGAGGGGACGTATTGCATGGAGCACTGGGTGTGGTGCATAAACAATGACTCTTAGAACACTGAAAAAAAATTACAGTATTAAAAAAAAGTGCCAGCATAAAACTTGCCATGTAGGTGCTCAAAAAGTATTACTTCCTTCTATAATACCCTCTCCCCTCTCTGCATCATTTTTTAATGATCTTGTTAAAATTTTTTTGTTACTAAGAATTCCAAATGGAAAATTCCATAGAATCTTATAATGAACTCATATATACCCAATACTCAGCTTTAAAAATTACTAGTTTGTGACGAACCTTGTTTACACTGTCACCTACCTCCCCATCTCCAGTATTTTTAAATTAACATAAAGTATTATATTAGTTTCAGTATAGGGATTAGTACAATATAGGGATTCAACAATTTTGTATATTACATCATTTTCATGTACTCTTTTTTTTTTTTAAAGATTTTATTTATTTATTTGAAAGACAGAGATCACAAGCAGGCAGACAGGCAGGCAGAGAGAGGGAGAGGAGGAAGCAACCTCCCCGCAGAGCAGAGAGCCCGATGCAGGACTCGATCCCAGGACCCCGAGATCATGACCTGAGCCGAAGGCAGCGGCTTAACCCACTGAGCCTACTCTTAATCCCCTTCACAAATTCAACCATTCCCCCCACCAACCTTCCTTCTGGATTCTGATGGGTGTGAGGTGGCATTTCAGTGTGGTTTTGGTTTGAATTCCCCTAATGATGAAAGATGTTGAGAATCTTTTCATGTGTCAGTATGTCTTCTTAGGAGAACGGTCTGTTCATGTCTTCTGCCCATTTTTTAATTGGATTATTTAGATTTTTTTTGGTGTTGACCTTTGTGAGTTCTTTACATATTTTGGATACTAACCCTTTATCAGTTATGTCATTTACAAATATTTTATCCCATTCAATAGGCTGCATTTTGGTTTTGTTGTTTCCTTTGCTATGCAGAAGCTTTTAATTTTGATGTAGTCCCAATAGTTTATTTTTGCTTTTATTTCCCTTGCCTTAGGAGACATAACTAGAAAAATGTTGCTAGGGCCAATGTCAGAGAAATTACTACCTGTTCTTTCTTCTAGAGTTTTTATGGTTTCAAGTCTCAAATTTATGTCCTTAACTTTATTCTTTCAGTGTTCCAAGATTCATTGTTTATGCACCAGACCCAGTGCTCCATGCAATACGTGCCCTCCTTAATACCCACCACCAGGCTCACCCAACCTCCCACACTCCTCCCCTCCAAAGCCCTCAGTTTGTTTCTCAGAGTACACAGTCTCTCATGGTTTGTCTTCCCTTCTGATTTCCCCCAACTCACTTCTCCCCTCCTTCTCCCAATGTCCTCCATGATATTCCTTATGCTCCACGAGTAAGTGAAACCGTGTGATAATTGACTCTCTCTGCTTGACTTATTTCACTCAGCAAAATCTTCTCCATTCCTGTCCATGTTGTTACAAAAGTTGGGTATTCATTCTTTCTGATGGCGGCATAATATTCCATTGTATATGTGGACCATATCTTCTTAATCTATTCATCTGTTGAAGGGCATCTTGGCTCTTTCCACAGTTCAGCGACTGTGGCCGCTGCTGCTATGAATATTGGGGTACAGATGGCCCTTTTTTTTCCTCTACATCTGTATCTTTGGGGTAAATACCCAGTAGTGCAATTGCAGGGTCATAGGGTAGCTCTATTTTTAATTTCTTAAGGAATCTCACTTTTCCAAGTGGCTGCACCAACTTGCATTCTCACCAACAATGTAAGAGGGTCCCCCCTTCTCCACATCCTCTTCAACACTTTTTTGTTTACTGTCTTGTTAATTTTGACCATTCTAACTCATGTAAGCTGGTATCTCCATGTGGTTTTGATTTGAATCTGCCTGATGGCTAATGATGATAACATTTTTTCATGTGTCTGTTAGTCATTTGTATGCCTTCTTTGGAAAAGTGTCTGTTCGTGTCTTCTGCCCACTTTTTGACATGATTATCTGTTTTGTGTGTGTTGAGTTTGAGGAGCTCTTTATAGGTCTTGGATATCAGCCCTTTGTCTGTAGTGTCATTTGCGAATATCTTCTTCCATTCCATGGGTTGCCTCTTTGTATTGTTGACTGTTTCCTTTGCTGTGCGGAAACTTTTGATCTTGATGAAGTCCCAAAAGTTCATTTTTGCTTTTGTTTCTTTTGCCTTTGGAGACATGTCTTGAAAGATGTTTCTGTGGCTGATGTCCTTATACTATTTTGAGTTTATTTCTGTGTGTAGTATAAGAAAGTGGTCCAGTTTCATTCTTTTGCATGTAGTTATCTGGTTTTCCCAATACCATTTGTTAAATACATTTTTCCCCATTGCATATTTTTCTTCCTTGTCAAAGATTAATTGACCATATAATTGTGAGTTTATTTCTGGATTTTCTATTCTGTTCCATTGATCTGGGTCTATTTTGTGCCACTACCATACTATTTTAATTTCTATAGCTTTGTAGTATATCTTGAAATCTGAGATTGTGATGACTCCAGTTTGTTCATCTCTTTAAAGATTGCTTTGCCTATTCAGGGTCCTTTATGGTTCCATACAAAGTTAAGGGTTGTCTGTTCCAGTTCAGTGAGAAACGATAGTGGTATTTTGATAGGAATTGCATTAAATTTCTAAATTTCTTTCGGTAGTATGGATACTTCAACTATATTGATTATGCCAATCCATGAGCATGGGATATCCTTCCATTCATTTGTGTCATTTTCAATTTTTTTCATCAGTGTTTTGTAGATCTCAAATTATAGGTCTTTCATCCCCTTGGTTAACTTTATTCCTAGATTATTTTTTGTGCAATTATACGTGGGATTCCTTTCTTAATTTCTCATTCTGCTGGTTCATTATTAGTGTATAGAGGTGTAACAGATTTCTTTATATTGATTTTATGTTCTGCAACCTTACTGAATTCATTTATCTGTTCTAGTAGTTTTTTTGGTGGAGTCTTTTGGGTTTTCTGTATAGAGAATCAGATCACCTGCAAATAGTGTAAGTTTGCTATTTACCAATTTGTATGCTTTTTATTTCTTTTTTCTTCTCTGATTGCTGTGGCTAGGATTGCCAGTACTATGTTGAATAAAAGTGGTGAGAACGGACATATTTGCCTTATTTCTAATCCTAGGAGGAAAGCTCTCAGTTTTTCACCAGTGAGGATGATGTTAGTTGTGGGGTTTTTTTTGGTTATGGCTTCTACTATGTTGAGGTATGTTCCCTCTAAACCAACTTTGTTGAGAGTTTTTATCATGCACAGATGTTGTAGTTTGTCAAATTTTTTTTTCTGCATCTATTAAAATTATCATATGGTTCTCATCCTTTCTCTTGTTGATGTGACATATCATGTTGATTGATTTGTGAATATTGAACCACATTTGCATCCCAGGAACAAATCCCACTTGATCGTGGTGAGTGATTTTTTAAATATATTGTTGGATTTGGTTTGATACTGTTTTGTTGAGGATTTTTATATCTATGTTCATCAGAGATACTGGCCTGTAGTTTTCTTTTATCGATGTGTCTTTATCTGGTTTTGGAATAAGGATAATGCTGACCTCATAGAATGAATTTAGAAGCTTTCCTTCCTCTTCTGTTTTTTGGAATAACTTGAGAAGAAGGGTTATTAAATCTTCTTTGCAAGTTTGGTAGAATTTACCTGTGAAGTTTTCTGTTCCTGGGCTTTGTTTCTTGGGAATTTTTTGATTATTGATTCAATTTCATTGCTGGTAATTAGTCTGTTCAAATTTTCTATTTCTTCCTGATTCAGTTTTGGTAGGTTATATGTTTTCATAATATTCTCTTGTAATCCTTTCCATTTCTGTGGTATCTGTTGTTATTTCGTCTCTCTTTTTTTCTGATTTTGTTTGAGTCTTCTCTTTTTGTGAGTCTAGCTGAAGTTCTTATAAATTTCATGGATCTTTCCAAAGAAGCAGCTCCTGGTTTCATTGATCTGTTCTATTATTTTTAATTTCTATATTGTTTATTTCTGCTCTGATCTTATTATTTCTTTCTACTGGTTTGTATTTTCTTTGTTCTTTTTCTAGCTTCTTCATGTATAAGGTTGGGTCATTTGAGATTTTTTCTTCTTGAGGTAGACCTGTGTGGCTATAGACTTCCCTCTTAGAATAGCTTTTGCTGCATCCCAAAGATTTTAAACCCTTGTGTTTCATTTTCGTTTCTCTCCATATTTCTCTTGATTTCCTCTTTGATTTCTTGATTGACCCATTTATTGTTTAGTAGTATGTTATTTAACCTTCATGTATGTGTGTTCTTTTTAGATTTTTTTCTTGTAGTTGACTTCTAGTTTCATAGTGTCATGATCAGAAGACACATGGTCTGACTGTGTTTTTTTTGTAATTTATTGAGGCTTGTTTTGTGACCTAATATGTGACTTATTCCAGAGAATGTTCCTTGTGCACTTGAAAATAATTATATTCTGCTGTTTTAGGATGGAATGTTCTTAGATCCATCTGATTCAATGTATCATTCAAAGCCACAGTGTCCTTGTTGATTCGGTTTAGATGATCTGTCCATTGATGTAAGTGGGATGTTAAAGTCCCCTACCATTATATTACTGTCAGTTACTTTCTTTACATTTGTTATTACCTTTTTCATGTATTTGGGTGCTCCCATGTTGGATGTATAAATATTTACAATTGTTATATCTTCTTGTTGAATCATTCTCTTGAGTATATAGTATCTTTTTTTGTCTCTTGTTACAGTTTTTGTTTTAAAGTCTATTTTTTGTGACAAAAGCATTGCTACCATGACTTTCTTTTCACTTCTATTTGCTTGAAAAATGCCTTCCCGTCCCTTTATGATCAATCTGTAGGTGTCTTTAAGTTTAAAGTGTCTCTTGTTGGCAGCATATAGATGGATCTTGCTTTTTTATCTATTCTGTCACCCTGTATCTTTTGATTGGAGTGTTTAGTCCATTTACATTCAAAGTAATTTCTGATAGGTATATATTTATTAGCATTTTGTTACTTGCTCTGTGGTTGTTTTGGTAGTTTTTCTCTGTTCTTCTCTTGCTCTCTTGTCTCACAGTTTGCTGGTTTATTTAATGATAGATTTAGATTCCTTTCTCTTTATTCTTTGCATATCTATTATTTTTTTATATATGGTTACCATTATATTTATATATATAACATCTTCTGCATATAGAAGTCTGTTATAAGTTAATGTTTGCTTAAGTTTGAACCCATTCTTTACTCCTTTTCTCCCCACATTTTAGGTATATGATGTCATACCTTCCATCCTCTTATTTTGTGAATCCCTTGACTAATTTTTATAGATATTTTTACTGCTTTTATGCTTCCTATTTTTCTTACTCCTACATAAAGTCTTTCCTTTACACTCAAAGAATCTTCTTTAATCTTTCTTGTAAAATTGATTTTGTGGTCATGAATTTCTTTAACTTTTATTTGTCGGGGAAACTCTTCATCTCTCCTTCTATTCTGAATGATAGCCTTGCTGGATAGAGTATTCTTGATGGCAGGGTTTCGGGGGGGGGTTGTTTTGTTGTTGTTGTTGTTGTTGTTTTCTTCCAGCACTTTGAAGATATCTTCTCACTCCCCTCTGGCCTGCAAAATTTTTGCTGAAAAATCAGCTGATAAACTTATGGAGTTTCACTTGTATGTAACTGTTTTCTTTTCTCTTGCTGCTTTTAAAATTCTCTCATCACTACTTTTTGCCATTTCAATCAATATGTGTCTTGGTGTGGACCTCCTAGGGTGATTTTGTTGGGAACTTGCTGTACCTCCTGGCTCTGAATGTGTTTCCTTTTCCAGATTCTGGAATTTTTCAGCTATCATTTCTTCAAATAAATTTTCAGCCCCCCCTTTCTTTCTCTTCTCCTTCTGGGATCCCTATAAAGTGAATGTTAATGTATCTGATGGTGTCACTGAATTCCTTAAGTCTCTTTCCATTTTTGTTGTTGTCAGTGGTGGCGGGGTGGTCTCTCTCCTATTCAGCTTAATTCCTTTGCATTACTTTGTCCTCCAGGTCTCTAATCAGTTATTCCACTTACTCTAGTTAACCCTTTATTCCATCTAGTGTATTTTTTAAAAGATTTTATTTATTTATTTGAGAGAGAGAGCATGAGCCAGGGGAGGAATAGAGATAGAATCTCAAGTAGACTCTACACTGAGCAGAGAGCTTGAAGTGGGGCTGGCTCTCACCACCCATGAGATCATGACTTGAGCCAAATCCAAGAGTATGATGCTTAACCAACTGAGCCACCCAGGTGCCCCTCCATCTAGTGTATTTTTAACTTCAGCTATTGAGTTCTTCATCTCTAATTTTTTTTTTTTGGTCTTGTTTTCTCTTTGTAAAGGGTCTCACTGAGGTCTTCGACTCTTTTCTCTAGTCTAGTATCTTTATGACCATTGCTTTAAGTTCCCTACCATGCATATTACTTATCCCCATTTTGCTTAGGTCTGTTGCTTTGATTTTGTCCTGTTCTTTCATTTTGGACAATTCCTCTGTCTCCTACATTGTCCAACTCTTTGTGTGTTTATGTGTTACAAAAGTCACCTACATCTCCTATTTTTGAAAGTAGGAGCCTTATGAAGAAGTCCTATAGTATCCTGCAATGTAGTGTCCCCTGTTCACCAGAACCTGGTGCTTCTGGAATCTCTCCTATGTGTGTTGTGTGGCACTTGCTGTTGTGGCTGAGCCACATTGGCCTTTAGTCATCCCAATGGCTCTCTAACCTGTTGCAGGCAGGGTTTGGTCCCTGTGTTACTAGTGGGCCAGTCTGGAACTGCCTTGGGTTTGAGATGACTCAGACCAGGTATTTGCCAGAGGTGCAGTAGCACTCAATTGCAGGGCAGTTTCCCTGTATTGTTCCCTAAAAAGCTTTCTTTGGTGGATGGGACCTGCAGCCAGACCAGATGTCTGCCCTCAGGACACTGCTGGAGCCACAGTCTGACCCATGTGTATGAGTATCTTTCCCTCTCCTGGAACAGGAATCACCCTGCAGTGGTGATGGCCCCTGCTGGGGCTGCTTGCACACTGCCAGGCTTCAGCCAAGTACATATGGAGGGGGGGATGTTCACAGGAGAAGGGTAGGTGCAGTGCCAGCAAGGTCTTCCCCCTTGCACCATGGGAGGGGACCTGCAACCTCTAGGGTGAGGTAGGAGAGGTTGGAGGGGGTGGATCCCCAAAAGTGCATGGGGGCAGGTGAATGGTGTTAGCAAGCTAGGTGGAGAGTGTTCACAGCACTGGTTCCCAGTGGTGTCAAAGCTAGGGGGCAGGGGAGGAAATAATGCCTGTCTGCTCCTTTGTTTCTGGAGAAGATTCTTATCCCTCCAGTGCCTGTTCAGATATTGATAAACAACTCTCTCTCCTGCTTGCCCCAGGCATTTTTCAAACTGCTGCTTCTAGCCTGTATCTCCTTGGAGCTGTTTGTTTTGCTTTCTTTTTAAGGGCAAGGACTTCACTTACGCTAGTCCTTTTGGTTCTCCCAGATTGAGCCTGCTGATTTTTGAAGTTCCAGGTATTAAGCCCCACTGATTTTAAGAACTCATGAAATTTAGCCCCTCTGGTTTTTAAAGCCAAATATTGGGGTGTGGGTTCACCTTCCGTATTGCCTGGAGTGTCTATTTCTTTCTTTTCTCCATGCCTACGCATCCCTCCCTCCTGTGTACAGTCCTAAGGGTCTGTTTAGTTCCCTACAGTGACTCTGACCTGCCAACACTCTTCAGTATGTGTTTTTCTTTATGTTTAGCTGTGAAGTCTGTTCTACCAGTCTTCAAATCATGTTCTGGGCTATTTACACTGATGTAGATGTTATTTAAGTTGATCCATGGGACAAGGTGAGCTTAGGGTCTTCCTACTCTGCCATCTTCCCCAGCTCCTCCCTCTATCCTTTTCTGCTAGTGCTAAACACTAGATTTATCTGATCTCAAGGTAGTGGTTAATATTATTCATGTTTTAGAGGCAAAGACACTGAGGCTCAGGAGGGGAAATGTGATTATAAGCAGGTTGATCTTGCTTCTGGTTTCAAATTTGGATCACCACACATCAGGGGTCAGCAAACTATGGTCTATGGGCCAAAACAGCTGGCCACTTGTTTTTGTAAATACAGTCACAATAGCAGAGTTTAGTAGTTACCACAAAGATGATATATTACAAAGCTTAAGATATATACAACCTGATCTTTACATGGATTATCCAAATATACTTCTAGGTGATGTTTTAACTTTTTTTAAATAAAGCCTTATTGTCCAAAAATTACTGATGTTTCCATAAAAGTTTCAGTTAAATATTTATTGCTCAAAATGTCTTTCTCCTTAGAGATGAAAATAAACTAAAAACTTGGAAACCCAAGTTTTTGATGGCAAAGGAAAAGAAAGAGAGAAAAGGTGCTGAAGAATCAGAAAGGTAGGAGCACAGGTATACTTAGATTACTGCTAATCTGCTGAAATTTATACCTCTTAGAGCTGTGTGACTTTAGGCAAGTCATTAAATTTGATTGTCAAGTTCCTCATCTATAAAATGAGAATAATAGCACCTACATCACTATAGTTGAAAGGATTAAAAGAGAAAAGAAAATGTAAAGTGCCACACACATTTCTCTTGTCATCATCCAGACTTTGGTTGATAGGGAGTAGGAAAGATTTTAAGCCAGCCATTATCAAATGATGAAAAAACTTTGTCTTCTTTTAGGCTGTATGAACTTTTCCCCTATAGATGGAACTTAAATAATACACCAGTTGGAACTTAAACTTTGAGAAATGCGATCATATAACAAGACTAATTTCCCTAAAACACAATTTTAGTTATGACTATATTAATGTCAGAATTTAAAAAAGAATGTTTTATCAACTCATGATCAAACCTTCATTCACAAGTTTCCAGTTGGCTGTGGCGGAAGGTGCTATTTTTACTGTCTCAGGTGGTTACTATGTGATCTGTGCTCTGGAGGACAGGGCACAGGATCTGAGATACTTTTAACAGTTGTCTTGGGGAAATCCTTGTTTAAATAGCCATTGAACTGGGAACACTGTGTGTTCCGTCTGCTTTGGGAAACCTGTTTAGAAAAGTTTTAAAGGGGAAGCCCAAAAGAAAGCAGACATCTGTCTATAACATATTTAAACACAGAGGATGGCACAGGATGGCCTTTCCCATAACCTTATTTTCTTTGGGCTTAGACTTGATGTAATTTACTTTCCCCAAGTTCAAAAGATGTAGACTACAAAAGCATCTCCCCACCTTAAACTTCATAATTTTATATAGCATACCAAAACAGAATTTCAAGAGGGAAAATATCCATGAAATTTTTGACACTTCTCCACAAAAAAAAAAGCTTAGTATTTCAATGTACACATACATCTTTCAGGAAACAATTTTCTAGTGCTTTTTTTCTTTTCTTTTCTTTTCTTTTTTAAAGATTTTATTTATTTATTTGACAGAGCTCACAAGTAGACAGAGAGGCAGGCAGAGAGAGTGAGAAGAGGAAGCAGCCTCCCCGCAGAGCAGAGAGCCCGATGCGGAACTTGATCCCAGAACCCTGGGATCATGACCTGAGCCAAAGGCAGATCCTTAATCCACTGAGCCAGCCAGGTGCCCCTAGTGCTTTTTTTCTTATAACAAACTGATATTATAGTTTACTTTTACTTTCAACTGGATAAAATTTTAAAATATGGTAAATTTTGAAATGTGATATTGGAGCTATCATATTCCTGTAGATTGTTATATCAATTTTGAGTGCTTTTTGTTCCTTTTAAAATGGTTTTATTAAGATTTTATTTATTTATTTGACGGAGATCACAAGTAGGCAGAGAGGCAGGCAGAGAAGGTGGGGAAGCAGGCTCCCTGCAGAGCAGAGAGCCCAATGTGGGGCTCAATCCGAGGACCTGGGATCATGACCCGAGCCGAAGGCAGAGGCTTTAACTCACTGAGCCACCCAGGTACCCCTTAAAATGGTTTCTGCCATAACTTGTTCCACCATTAAGAAATGCATTCTATGGACTCTGAAAAACAGTCTGAGGGGTTTGAAGTGGCGGGGGGGTGGGAGGTTGGGGTACCAGGTGGTGGGTATTATAGAGGGCACGGCTTGCATGGAGCACTGGGTGTGGTGAAAAAATAATGAATACTGTTTTTCTGAAAATAAATAAATTGGGGAAAAAAAAAGAAATGCATTCTAGGTTAGTTCAACCCTTTTATAATCTTTTTATGAAACAAAAATGACAAATTTTCAGAGAAGTTGGAGAAGGATATCCCAGATACAAAGGCATAGAAAAGATAGCCCACTTTCTAAGATGTTCTAACATAGATGTGTGTGTATGTGTCTGTGTGAAAGAGAGAGAGAGGGAGAGAGAGAAGCTTGAAAGGTAGATTGGGGCCAGCTTATAAAATGCCATGTGTATCAAGCTAAGGAATTTGACTTTATCTTGTGGGCACTAGAGACAAAGTTTTAAGCAAAAGCGTGACATCAATTACATTTTAGAAAGATGACTCTGGAGGCAAGTATGCAGATAGATTTGAGGAAGGAGAGGCAAGAGGAAGAGGTATCTCAGGTAAGAAGTGAAAATGTGGCAGTGGCTGTAATCTTGGGACAGAATGAAAAAGATGTAGGAGACACTTCTGAATAAAACTAACAGGACTTGCTTTTTTCCTTCTGTCAATATATTGAACTGCTACAAAAGCACCAACCCCCATGTGAAGAATAGGAAGGAAGAAAAGGGAGGATTAAGAGTATAATCGGCCTCTGCTGTCGGTTTATCTATCAACTTTTACGTGCTGACAATTTTGCAGTTAATTTGTGGTATCTTACTTTACTTTCTTAATCTTCTCCAGAACCATTCAGCAAACAGAACAGTTCTCTGATTGAAGTACAAAGATTTATGATTTTTTGAACAAGCTAATTATACTTTGAATCCTGATTCAGAGGAGTTTTTTTGTTTAACTTAAATTGCTTACCCAATTTTATTTTATCCCTAATTATTATCTTGGTATTAAAAAAAAAACACAACATTTTTACTTTAAGATTTCATTTATTTATTTGAGAGAGAAAGAAAGCACGAGCAGGGTGGGTGGAGAGGTAGAGGAGAAGCAGACTCCATGCTTCACAGGGGGCCAGATGTGGGGCTTGATCCCGGGACACTGGAATCATGACCTGAGCTGAAGGCAGATGATTAACTGAGCCTCCCAGGTGCCCACACAGGAAAGGGTGCCCTTTTTAACTACAGGAAAAAGCAATTGGTATTACTTATGCTGTTCAACTCTTCTGACACTCTACTGGAAATATGTGTTATGTACATAATCATCTACAAATACCCATATATATATATATGATTTTATATAAAAGTATATACATACAAAATTATACCTGAATTTATCCTGAAGTAGCCTGAGTTTATATATTTGGGAACTTAAGAGTTTTATTATGGTACATTTAACCTGACCTGCATATTTCTTGCCATTCTATGTTCTAGAAATTTCTTCCGAACCAAGAAGCAAAACTTAGAAAAGATGAGGATGGAAAAAGAAGAAAAACGTTTTAGAGAACAATTTGAGGTATGTTCTCCTCTGAAGGTAAAAGTTATAAACAGAAATTCCTAGCTTTTAATATTACTAAAGATCCTACAAGTGTTGCACCTCTGCCTCTGGGAACATAGGACCAAAACTAAACAGCTGATAACGTTTTTTCCTGATGCATTCTTATATTATCATGCCTTTATACCTGCTATCCCCTCTGTCTGAAAAAACTAAGTTATTCTTAAGGCTCTGTTCAACTGTCACCCACTCTTCTTGGGAAAGTAATTAAGCACATTTTATCTGTTAAACACATATCTGTTCTAACACTGGTCTGTTTATAACACAGCCTGTGTATGTATGTGTATTCTGAGCTAAACTCAAGTACTGTGTGAGTAAAGATTTTGTCTCATTCAAGTTTGCTCCTACCTCCTGACATATCTGGACACATAGAATTTAGTGAGTGACTGAATGATGAGATAAACAAATGAAACAAGTGAATGAAGGAAGCAGTATCTGAAGTTTCTTAACTTCTGTCATTATGAATCCATGGAGTATTTCCTCAATTCCAAGGTTCAAACAGTCCTTCCTTATAATTTCATATACTGTCACCATGAAAATTAAGAAACATATTGAATAGCTCCCAGGTCCCAGATACTGGATTGAGAGAGAGAATGTGGACATCCTGCTCACAGAATTTCTCCACGTCACTACTGCTCCCCATTATGAAATGGGTCAAGATTAGGCTTCTTAACATGATATAAAAAACTCTTCATTTCATAACTTCTTGTCTTTCAGGTTTTATTCCCTGCTGTTCTTCACCTTGCACTTCAGGCTTTGGCAACAAACTCTTCAATTCTGTCCCTTCTATGAACATCCACTACAGTCCCTATCCTGCTACTCCCTTCCTCCAGGCATTTACTTGGTCTGCTCCAACTACCTGGTGATACTCTTACTACTTTTCCAATCTGACTAGCTTTCATTCACTTATCAACACCCATCAAGGCATCTCCTCTCCTCTCCTCCAGGAAGACTGACCCACACTTGCTCATTAAGGAAATTCCTCTTCCTCTATATTCCTTTATATCTGAGCTTATCATAAGCATTAACATTATGGCAATTATGTGTTCACCAATTAAACTATGAGCTCTTGGAGGACAGGGTTATCTTTATATCCATGTGCAGAGCAGAATAAAATTACCTTTGTAAATGTCCAAAAATGTTTTTGGACTGAAATAAAAAAGAATATACACAAATCCCTCATAATCATTAATAACTCTTGCTTTGGACCAAAGCTGATTAGAGCTGTTATATCTAAAAGCCATGATATGAAATTATTTACTGCAACTGTGATATTATTTTTTATAAAGATTTTATTTATTTATTTGACAGAGAGAGATCACAAGTAGGCAGAGAGGCAGGCAGAGAGAGAGAAAGGAGGAAGCAAGCTCCCCACTGAGCAGAGAGCCCGATGCGGGACTCGATCCCAGAACCCTGAGATCATGACCTGAGCCGAAGGCAGAGGCTTTAACCCACTGATCCACCCAGGCACCCACAACTGTGATATTATTAACTGAGAAGCATTAGTGTAACAATTACTTGCTGAATTGACCTTACATTCCATTTAGTGCTTTTCTCATTTTGTGACTGTCTCATATCTCATGTGTATGATTCCATTCTTCCTTATTACCTGTGGTGACTTTTCCTTATATATCATGAGAAAAACTATGCCACATTAGTAATTTTATTCAGCTCAAATCACAAAAGTTTAGTGCCTCATTTGTGGTAGGCATTAAGAGTACAAGGTTGAATAAAACTATCTTCCATTTTCATTTTAAGATAATATGTTTATTAAATACTGTAATAGGAGTATATACAAAGTATAGTTAAACAGAAAATTATACATTGCTGTTGTTTAAGTCTTCATGAGAAGTGGTTTAAGAGGAAAAAAGTGTTTTGGGCAGAGAAAACCACATGAGCATTGGCCGGTAAGTATAAAAGGTAGCTGGTATATTCAGGACCATCACATAGCTTGATGTGACTTCATAATGGGACAGAAATGGGAGCATGGGAAATGACCATATGCCAAAGAACCTAAATGTCAAGCTGAGAATGTGGATCTCATCATGAAAGCAATGAAGAATCTTTAGAATTTGACAAAAAGCAAAATGACCTGATTAATTTTCATTTTAAGAAATCACTGTATTTGGGACGCCTGGGTGGCTCAGTTGGTTAAGCGGCTGCCTTCGGCTCAGGTCATGATCCCGGCGTCCTGGGATCGAGTCCCACATCGGGGTCCTTGCTCGGCAGGGAGCCTGCTTCTCCCTCTGCCTCTGCCTGCCATTCTGTCTGCCTGTGCTCGCTCTCGCTCCTCTCTCTCTGACAAATGAATAAATAAAATCTTTAAAAAAAAAAAAAAGAAATCACTGTATTCATAATGAACAATGGCCTGGAAAAGGGTAAGAAATCAATCAGTGAGGAAGCTATAACTTTGTTAGACAAAAGAAAAATCTATCTTGTGGATCAGATCCCATTTGGTATAGAATGACGTATTTTATCATTCAAACTCCACACATTTCTGAGAGTGGAAAAAGGCATACCTAATCCTAATTCTAAGTATGTGTAGAGACACTAAATATAAGCAGACTGTCCTGAGAAGAGAGAGATGTCTGGCCGCCCTAATTTGGTTAAGTACACACTGTAAATATAAGCTTTGTATTGTGGAACTTTTTCTGAGTCAACAGATATCAGTCCATTAGAAGGTTAATATGCCTAGAGTTGTATAGGCTGGCTAGTTTATCATACAGAAGAAAACCTCCTTTAAGGTCATAAATTGAATTTCTCATCAGTTTTTTCACAAATGCCTCTCTCTGACACCAGGAGAGTGGGAATTGCCCCCTATACCTTCTACTTCCTCTCTTCCACCCAGAGAGGAAGAGTAGAAAGAGGGCCACTTAAAAATGCTAGGTATGTAAGGACATTATAAACTCTAAAGTGCTATACACAAGGAGGTTTTTTTCTTTCCCTCTTTTTTAAACTTCCCCATTCCTGAGTGGGGTGGTATCCTTATTACTGGAACACTTAACATCCATGGAAATTAATATATACCCATGTTATAAATATCTCATCCACTGGAATTCATTCTGGTACAACTAGATAAGAAGTGTGAAAACACTTCTTAAAATATGACTGTGCCAAATTAAATATAAGATTGTAGCATTTTACTACTATTTTCCTATTCCTTTAGAGGTTATTTAATATTTAGTATTTTGAGTTTGAGGTTACTATCTTACATCCTCCATTAATTTTGTTAGAATAAAAACTGCACACACGGTCTGATTAGTAATTTCTTCCTTCAGTATGACAAAGAGATTACTGTCATCAACACAGCAGTGGCATGTTCCAGTAATTCAAGGAATGGAATATTCGATTTGCCAATAACCCCTGGAGAAGAACTGGAAGTCATTGATACCACTGAAGAAAATCTAGTGATTTGTCGCAATTCCAAAGGCAAATGTAAGTTGCTGGCTTATCACCCATAAAATCTGTCACTGTTTAAAAGAAAAATATCAAAGTGTTCTTGCAGCATTCTGGCTATTAACTTTCAGATTAGTAATGGTGATTTTTGTTTCTACAGACGGATATGTACTGATTGAACATCTAGATTTCAAGTAAGTGGTTTGCTATTATACTACAAATCATGAATTCTAAAAAACTTAATACACTGTTGTGTACATTAGTCTCAAAGAAAGACTACTGAATTTATTTTAATTTAGGAAGTTTTAAGGATGACTTTGGAAGAAACTTTATTCTTGTCTCCTGAGTACATTATGACTTCTCTACAGAGTATAATGATCAAACTGGGTAAGAAATCTGCCACTCACTACTCCACTGGCCTCTACTTTTCTGTCTTCTCAGGCATCAAGGCTGGTCACCTTAGGAAGATCAAGCTCCAGTGGCAGGGGCTGCACTAGTAAGGACTAGTCTGAGAGCTCAGACCTGCCTCACCTCAGGTTCAGTTGGCATGTCAAATGGGATGGGGGATCTGTGGAAACGGAGAAGAGAAAAACAAACCCTCCACATTCAGATGTTGGTTTTACTCCTAAATGGTTATCTTTCAATGTCTACATCAGTCTCTGTTTCACTGCTGACTCAAGAGAGTATGAAACACTGTGTGTTAGCATTTGAGCATCTATTTAGTGAGCCATAGCCCAAGTTGGAAATCACGCCTTATGGCACCTAGGCAGCTGTGCAGATGGTTAGTTTGCTGCTAATATTAGCACATGAATGTTTATAATTTCCAGAAGATATTGTGCATTTAAATTGGGTGCAATTTACTTCTGAGAAGTAAATAGTGTAACCAAAATCTTTAAAATACTCAGATTTAAGGTATAATCTTAAAATGTAATTATGGCTCAGTCTATAAGTATCCTTCTCCTTAATCAAAAATATCAATGCTGTTCAATATTGGCTCCTTTTGGGAACAGCATGCTAAATAGTAATTTATTCCAAAACGAAGAGCCTGAATATATTTAACACAATTTAAATAATATACATATGCTCTCAATTTAAAACATCCTGTTGTCCAAAGTAAGAAAAATAATTCTATGCCTGAACACCTAAGAAAAATGAGATGGAGCTGTAAATAACTGCCTAGCCAGGAGATACATTCTATGGGGGCATACAGCTGTTTTTAAAAATGTTGGCATTTTCAACACTGAAAAACTGAACAATTTTGTTCCATTGTTTTTTGTTTTTTTTTAAGATTTGTATATTTTAGAGAGAGAGCACAAGTGGGAGAGGGAGAAAAATCTCCAACAGACTCCACACTCAGCATGAAGCCTGACACAGGGCTCTATGTCACAACTCTGAGATCACCATCTGAGCTGAAACCGAGTCAGATGCTTAACCAATGAGCCATCCAGGCACCCCTTTGCTCTGGTCTTTGCCTTCAAGGGATGGAATTAGTCCCATGACCTCATTCTTTATACTGTGAGTCTTTTAAAATTTTTTTCTTAGATTCAGTTAACATACAGTGTATTAGTTTCAGAGGCAGAGGTCAGTGACTCATTGGTTGCATAGAACACTCGGTGCTCATTACAGCACATGCCCTCCTTCATGCTATCATCCCACCCACCTCCCCTCCAGCAAGCCTCAGTTTGTTTTCTGTAGTTAACAGTCTCTTAGGGTTTGCTGTGAGACTATTTTTTAAGTTTCTAGGTACTTTTATCTTCTTTTTCATGTTCCAAATGGTACTCACCAATAAAAGCCAAGCAGCAGAAGTATTCATAGAGGACAGGGGAATATGGCAGAATATAAGAACTCTAGGCTCATTTCATCCCACGAATACATCAACCTAAATACCCCAGAAATCCTTCTGAAGACCAGTGGACAAATTCCACAATTAAAGGTCGAGAAGAGGCCACACCAAAGAAGGTAGAAAGTATGGAAACACAGCTTGGGAGAGAAATGGATCATGGCCTCTGTGGTGGGGAGAGAGTCACAGTTGTCTGTTGTCAAAAAGTGCAAGATGAATTTCCAGAGCAAGTGGCTTGGAATGGGAGTGGGGCCAAATTCCAGCAGGGCTTAAAGCCTGGAGTTTTAAAGGTCAGTGTGCTTGGCTCTGAGAGAGCATGGAGGACACTGGGGCTGCTTTTGGAGAAAGGGCGAGACAGATAGCTCAGGAGCAGTGTGGAAACAGCCATCTGAAGAGCACCTGGGGCACAAAGTAGGGAGGTTAGTTGCTTAGCTCTAAGCATGACTCAGGAGAGCATTCAGGGCAAGACCCCTCCAGGAACAAAGGAACGGATACAGCCATTTCTCCCCCCCACCCTTCAGCATAAGCACAGAGCCACCTGCAGGAACCAGCACAGCTCCATATTCACTACCTAACTTGCTTACACCAAGTCCCCCCCACCTATCCAAGCTTGGAAGAACTACTTTTCCTAGTCTGCTTGCCTCAGTAGGGCGGCAAGCCTCATCCCCCAGAAGACCAGCCCAAATCCCTGGCAACACCCCATCTCCAACCTGGGAGTTTTGTGAGACCTCAGTTCCAGTGGCAACAGTGACAGGTCTCATTTCTAGTTAAAAACACCACATTCAGCCCAGGGCCACAGCCCACAACAGGCAAAGAGAACCTCTGCAGACAACTGGCCTGAAGATAAACCAGCCAGAGTTCTGGAGACACTCCCAGAAGCACCAGGCCTGGGGAACAGGGGATACTACACTGCAGGACACTACAGATCTTCTTCCTAAAGCTATTACCCTCAAGAACAGGAGATGTAACTGACTTTCTTAATACAGAAACAGGTATAGAGACTTAGACAAAATGATTAGAAGAATTTGTCCCAAATAAAAGGACAAGCCATGGTTGGAAATCTAAGCAGAAGAGATACAAGTAACATGCCTGATAGAGAATTTAAAGCAAAAATCATCAGGATACAGGACTTGAGAAAAGTGTGGAGGACATCAGTGAGATCCTTAACACAGAGATAAGGAAGAACACAGAAGGGATAAAGGACTCAATAAATGAAATGAGAAATAGGATTGGTGGAATAAACAGTAGGCTGGAGGAAGCAGAGGAATGTATTAATGACCTAGAAGACAGAGTCAGGGATAGTAATCAAGCTGACTACAAGAAAAAAATATACAAAACAAGAACAGACTTAGGGAACTTAATGATTCCATCAAACATAGTAACAGTCATATTATAGGAGTCACAGAAGAAAGAGAGAAAAGGAGGTATAGAATTTGACAAAATAGCTGAAAACTTCCTTAATCTGGGGAAGGAAATGGGCACAGAGAACCACCAACAAAAACAGATCTATATCAAGACATAATGTAATTAAAACTCTTAAAAGCAGCAAGACAAAAGACTTACATACAATGGAAACCCATGAGGCTATCAGTGGATTTTTTTTCATAGAAACTTTGAATATATCATGCCATTCTCTTCTGGCTTGCAAAGTGCTGAATGGGAAAAATCTGTAGCCAACAATACTCTAACCAGCAAGGCTATCATTCAGAATAGAGGAGAGAGTTTCCCAAACACTAAAGGAGTTCATGACCACTAAATCAGCCCTGCAAGAAATATTAAAGGGGACTCTTTGAGCAGAAAGACTAAAATGACAATATGAAGGTAGGAAACACAAAAGTGGTAAAAATGAATATTTCTGTGAAAAACTGGTCAAGAAATTCACAAAATAGAGGGATGTACAATAGGACAACAAAACATGGGGAGAAAAGGGGTCAAGAATGGGTTCAAACTTTAAATGACCATCAACTTAATGTAGACCCCCTACGCAGATATTACACACAAAACTAATGGTTACCACAAATCAAAAGCAACTAATAAATATGCAAAAAAGAAAAGAAATCCAAATATATCACTAAAGAAAACCAGCAAATTCTGAAAGACAAGGATCAGAGAAATCTTCAGAACCAACGGCAAAACAAGTAATAAAATGGCAATACATATCTATCAATAGTTATTTTGAATGTAAGTGGACTAAACAAAAAGCACAGGATGACAGAATGAATAAAAAATTTAAAAACACCCAAGACCTGGGGTGCCTGGGCAACTCAGTCCATTAACCTGCTCACTCTTGATTTCAACTTGGGTCATGATCTCAGGGTCCTGGAACTGAGCCCCATGTGTGGCTCCTCACTCAGCAGGGTGTCCGCTTCAGGATTCTCTCTCCCTCTCTCCCCCCATCCAAATAAATAAATCTTTAAAAAAAAAAAAAAGACCCATCTATGTCTTGCCTATAACAGATTCATTTTAGACTTAAAGACACCTGCAGATACAAAGCGAAAGATGGAGAAACATCATGCAAGTAGATGTCAAAAGAAGGCCAGGGTAGTCATGCTTCTATCAGACAAAATAGACTCTAAAAACAAAGACTGTAATAGGAGACAAAGAAGGACACTACAAAATCATAAAGGGGACAAACCAACGAGAAGTTACAATAATTGTAAATATTTATGCACCCAACACAGAATCACCCAAATACATAAAACAGCGAGTAACAAACATAAACTAACCAATTCAATAACAGCAAGGGACTTTTAACACCCCACTGACATCAAAGGACAAATAAACAGAAAATCAAGGAGACAATGGCTTTAAAGGACACCACAATAAGACAAAAGAAAGAAATAAAGGGCATTCAAATCAGTAAGGAAGAAGTAAAACTTTCACTATTTGCAGACGACACAGTGCTATATATAGAAAACCCAAAAGAGTCCACCACAAAAACTGCTAGAACTGATAAATTCAATAAAGTCACAGGATACAAATTCAATGTACAGAAATCTGTAGTATTTCTATACACCAGTAATGAAGCAGCAGAACGAGAAATTAACAATCCCATTTACAATTGCACCAATAATAATAAAATACCTAGGAAGAAATCTAACCAAAGAGGTGAAAGATCTGTACTCTGAAAACTATGAAACACTCATCAAAGAAATTGAAGATAACATAAAGAAATAGAAAGACATCCCATGCTCATGGATGGGAGGAACAAATAATGTTGAAATGTCTATACTACCCAAATGTCTATACTACCCAAAATACTACACATTTAATGCAAACCCTATCAAAATACCAACAGCATTTTTCACAGAACTAAAACAATCCTAAAATTTGTATGGAACCACAAAAGATCCCAATTAGCCAAAGTAATCTTGAAAAAGCAAAGCAAAGCTGGAGACGTCACAATTCCATACTTCAAATTATATTACAAAGCTGTAGTTAACAAAACTAACAAAACAGATACATAAATAGACAACGCAAAAGACTCCAGCAAAAGTTTGCTAGTACTGCTACAGGAATTCAGAAAGTCACAGGACATAAAATCTATACACAGAGGCCAGTTGTATTTCTATACACTACCAATGATGCAAAAAAAGAGAAATCCAAGGAATCCATCCTATTTAACAACTGCACCAAAAAACCAAAGAGGTAAAGGAACTCTGAAAACTATAGAACACTTATGAATGACATTGAGGAAGACACAAAGAAATGGAAAAACATTCCATGTTCATGGACTGGAAGAACAAATATTGTTAAAATGTCTATGCTACCAAAGCAATCTACACATTCAATGCAATCCCTATCAAAATACCATCACCTTTTTTCACAAAGCTGGAACAAACGATCCTAAAATTTGTATGGAACCAGAAAAGACCCTGAGTAGCCAAAGGAATGTTGAAAAAGAAAACCAAAGCAGAGGCATCATAATTCTGGACTTCAAGCTGTATTACAAAGTTGTCATCAGCAGGACAGTATTGTACTGGCACAAAAACAGACACATAGATCAATGGAACAGAAAATTGAGCCCAGAAATGGACCCTCAACTATATGGTCAACTAATTTTTGACAAAGCAAGAAAGAATATCCAATGGAAAAAAGTCTCTTCAACAAATAGTGCTGGGACAACTGGACAGCCAAATGCAAAGAATGAAATTCGACCACTTTCCTATACCATACACAAAAATAAACTCAAAATGGATAAAAGACCTAAATGTGAGAAAGGAATCCATCAAAATCCTAGAGGAGAACACAGACAGCTCCTCTTTGACCTCAGCCACAGCAACTTCTTGGTAGACATGTCTCCAAACGCAAGAGATACAAAAGCAAAAATGAACAATTGGGACTCCATCAAGATAAAAAAGCTACACACATTCAATGCAAAGAAAATAGTCAACAGAACTAAAAGGCAACCTACGGAATGGGAAAAGATATATGCAAATGTCTTATCAGATAAAGGGCTAGTATCCAGAAATCTATAAAGAACTTATCAACAACTTATTGCCAACACCCCCCCAAAAAAAAATCCAGCAAGATATGAGCAGAAGCCCTAAACAGACATTTCTCCAAATAAGACAAATGGCCAACAGACATATGAAAAAATGCTCCATATTACCCGGCATCAGGGAAACAAAATCAAAACCACTGTAGGAAAAAAACACACACATACACACACACAATGAGCTACCACCTCACATCAGTCAGAATGGCTAAAATGACTAACTCAGGAAATGACAGATGTCGGCAAGGATGTGGAGAAAGGGGAACCCTCTTATACTGCAAACTGGTGCAGCCATTATGGAGGCTCCTCAGAAAGTTAAAAATAGAACTACCCTATGACCTAGCAATTGCACTACCAGGTATTTAACCAAAGGATACAAACATAGTGATTCGATAGGGTACATATAACTCAACGTTTGTAGCAGCAAAATCCACAATAGCCAACCTATGGAAAGAGCCCAGACATTCATTGATGGATGAATGGATAAACATATGGTCTATATATACAATGGAACATTACTCAGCCATCAAGAATGAAATTTCATCAAAGAATGAAATCTTTCCATTTGCAACAATGTGGATGGAACCAGAGGGTATTATGCTAAGTGAAATAAGTCAGGCAGAGAAAGACAAATGCCAGATGACTTCATTCATGTGGAATTAAAAAAGAAAAACAAAACACATGAACACAGGGAAAGGGAAGGAAAAGTAAATAAGATGAAAATAGAAAGGGAGGCAAACCATAAGAGATACTGAACTCTAGGAAACAAACTGAGGGTTGTTGGAAGGGAGGGGTGGTGCATGGGGAAAAGGATAATTGAGAGACAAGCATTAAGGAGGGCACTTAGTATGTTGTATATAACTGAAGTTGTTGTATGCGACTGATGAGTCACAGAATTCTACCCCTAAAACTTATAATAGGTGTATGTTAAATAAATTGAATTTTAATAAAGAATAAAAAAACAGACACATAGATCAGTGGAAAAGAATAGAAAATCCAGAAATAAACCCAACAACTACAAGGTCAATTAATCTTCCACAAAGCAGGAAAAAAACATCCAACAGGAAAAAGATGGTCTCTTCAACAAATGGTGTTGGGACAGCACCATGCAAAAGAAAGAAACTGGACCATCTTCTTCTTTTTTTTTAAAAAAAAAAAGATTTTATTTATTTATTTGGCAGACAGAGTAGGCTGAGAGAGAGGCAGGCAGAGAGAAAGAGAAGGAAGCAGGCTCCCTGCTGAGCCGAGAGCCTGATGTGGGGCTCGATCCCAGGACCTGGGATCATGACCTGAGCCGAAGGCAGAGGCTTTAACCCACTGAGCCACCCAGGCGACCCTGGACCATCTTCTTATACTATACACAAAAATAAACTCAAAATTTATTAAGGACCTAAATGTGAGACCTGAAACCATAAAAATGCCAGAAGAGAGCACAGGCTGTACTTTCTCTGATACTGGCCATAGCAACTTTTTTCTAGATATGTTACTGGGGCAAGGGAAACAAAAGAAAAACTTAAACATTAGGACTACATCAAAATAAAAAGCTTCTCCACAGTGAAGGAAACACTCAAAAAAACAAAAAGGTAACCTACAGAATGGAAGAAGATATTTACAAATGACATACCTGATGAAGAGTTGATACCCAGGGGCACCTGGGTGGCTCAGTCGGTTAAGCCTCTGCCTTCAGCCTAGGTCATGATCTCAGGGTCTTGGGGTAGAGCCCCATATCAGGCTCTCTGCTCAGCGGGGAGCCGCCCCCCCACTCTGCCTCTCTGCCTACTTGTGATCTCTCTCTCTGTCGAATAAATAAAATCTCTAAAAAAAGTTGATATCTATAATACATAAAGAACTAATAAAATCACCCCCCAAAACCAAAAACAAATAATCCAGTTTAAAAATGGGCAGAAGACATGAACAGACATTTCTCCAAAGAAGACATACAGATGGCCAATAGACCCATGACAGCATGTTCAACATTACTCATCATCAGGGAAATACAAATCAGAACTACAATGAGATATCACTTCACACCTATCAGAATAGCTAAAATCAACAACACAAGAAACAACAGGTGTTGTTAAGGATGTAGGGGAAAAGGATGCCTCATGCACTGTTGGTGGGACTGCAAACTAGCACAGCCCTTGTGGAAAACGGTATGAAGGTTCCACAAAAAGTTCAAAATAGAATTACCATATTACCCAGCAATCACACTGCTGGATATTTACTCAAAGAAAACAAAAACATTAAATCAAAGGATACATGCACCCAACAGCCAAATTATGGAAGAAGCTCAAATGTCCATCAATGTCCATCAACCGATGAATGAATAAGGAAGGGGTGTGTGTGTGTGTTGGATATTACTCAGCCAAAAAAAAAAAAAAAATCTTGCCACCTGCAACGATGTGTATAATGCTAGGGAGTATAATGCCAAGTGAACTAAAACGAAGAAAGACAAATACCATATGATTTCACTCAAATTCACTCAAATTTGAGAAACAAAACAAATGAGTGAAGGGGGGAAAAAGAGACAAACCAAGAAACAGACTTTCAACTAGGGAACAAACTCATGGTTACCAGCAGGGAAGTGGGTGGGGGGATGTGTGAAATAGGTGATGGGGATTAAGGAGTGTACTTGCCATGATGAGTACAGGGTAATTAAGAACTTAAAAAAAAAAAGTATTCAAAGTTCAGAGAAGAAAATAGGTAAAATTATAAATAACAGTGATAACAAACAAGATATGAATGAAACGCCTACAAGATTAAGATATGTTTTACAGATAGAATGACACGGAAATTTAGTCTTTATATGCAAGTATGTTCGCTGGACAAGGGCACCCCCAGATGGAAAATCCATACTGTGTCTGGTGGGAGATGGCAAGAGCTGCAATGGGGTAAAAGTTGCAACTAGAATATGACAGAACTCATTTGGGCTTTTTCCTTAGAGTGAGGAGCCAAACAAAGATCTTAAGCGGGAAAGCAGTGTCCAATGTTTAGAGAGGAAGGAAGAAAAACTATCACAGCAACACAGGTGATAGACTGAAGAGACTAGTTATTTTTCCAACATTCTAGACAAAAAGCCTTAATTTAAGATAGCAGCAATAGAACTATCTAGTATAGGAGCCCCAATAGAAGTGGTAAAGAGACAGAATGTCAGGGCACCTGGATCGGTCAGTCAGTTAAGCATCTGCCTTCAGCTCAGGTCATGATCCCAGGGTCCTGGGATCAAGTTCTGCATCGGGTTCCCTGCTCAGCAGGGAGACTGCTTCTCCCTCTGTCCCCTCCCCCTCTGCTCCTGCTCTCACTTTCAAAAATAAATAAAATCTTTAGAAGTACAAGTAGAAGAGAGAATTAGGGAATGACTCAGATTTCTTTTTTGAGAGATAAGGCTGGTACCAAAGACTGGGAATATATTTCTGCTTGGATCTCCTCTGAATTAAATCTGCTACTCAGTGCAAGTGTAGCCCTCGCCCATACTGCAAGAAAAGACCTGTTACAGTGTGCACTGTAGATTAGGCTAAGTATGGCATGTGGGCAAGGTGGTAAGTGAGAGGCTAAGCCAAGACCTTTCTTGCAACAATCCTGTCCAACAGAGTAAGAAACCCTGAATCACTGTTGTCACCTCATCACATGGTCTCTTGTTCTAATTTAATAGCTCAGCTCTAAGTCTCAATTTCCTCAGTAAAACAGGGCTAGTAACACTCAACTTGTCTACTTCACAGTGTTGTTATCAGGCTATAATATATAAACAAAATATAAACAAAAATGTCCTAAAATCCTTAGTATGTAATGCCATATAATTATTATTTAATACCTGGTCTTTCTAAAGTTGGAAGATGTTAGAAACAAAAATATGATTTTGACATTCAAATCTTAAGACTTGAAAGAAGGGCTGGGATATTATAGGTAAATTGAATATTTTCTCTGTTTTTAAAATATGAATCATTTGGTCTAATAGAAGCTAGTATCTAATTACTATTTATCGATATGGATAGGTTTTTTTGAAGAATAGCTGCTTCTATTGATTCTATCTATAATCAATGTGGTTATAGGTCTATTTCACTGATGTCAACCACATTTCTTCCATTCTTTAAATCATAGCATTAAACTAAACTTCTCACTAATGTACCAGGTTTTTAAATGTAAACACTGTAATGTCGCTGCTGCCCAAGCAGATGCCATCTGTCTCCTAGAAACTGTAACCTAGCATAATACTTAAAGACGGACTTTTTAATTTTGTATAAAATATATCTTTGTATAATATATACAAAGATAAATAGATAACAACATTCAAAGGAACTTGGTCCTAACAGAGGCTAACACGGGCACACTCCAATTCATTTATAGGGCCAGGCCTCCAGCAACCTGTAAACATGTACCAACAAAACCTTCTCTTTCTCCTCCTTTTTAAAAAAAGATTTTATTTATTTGTTTATTTGACAGAGAGAGATACAGTGAGAGAAGAAACACAAGCAGAGGGAGTTGGAGAGGGAGAAGCAGGTTCCCGCTGAGTAGGGAGTCCGACACAGAAGTCGATTCCAGGACCACTGAATCATGACCTGAGCCTGAAGGCAGATGCTTAACAACTGAGCCACCCAGGCACCCTCCCTTCCCCCTTTTGAGTATCTCTGTGAAACACTTGGCTCTTCCAAGATGACATAGCATTCTCTTGATAAGGCCCTCTCCCACACATCTTAAGAACATTTAAACAGATTCTGGGGCACCTGCATGGCTCAGTCAGTTAAGCATCTGCCTTCAGCTCAGGTCATGACACCAAGACTCTGGGATTGAGGCCCACGTGAGGCTCTCTGCTTAGCAGGGAGCCTGCTTCTCCCCCTCAGTGGCTTCTCCCCCTCAGTGGCTCCCCCTGCTTGTGCATGCACACTCTGTCAAATAAATAAAATCTTAAAAAAAAATAATAAAACATAGATTCTAAGGGGGAGAAAAGGAAGAGAAAACAATGACCATATAATGGCATTCCTAGAAAGTGCTTGTTAAAGGATAGGAATGATATTTTCTTCAGTTTCTTCCAACATCTGTTTTCTTTTCAAACTTCCTATAATAAGCATCCATACCCATGCAATTTAGGAAAAAAGGAAAAACATTTTAACTAATCAAAACAAATATCTTTAAAGTTTGCATTAAGCAAATTGAAATCTTTACTTATATATGTTTTTAATGAAGTTTAGAGTACAATGTTTTTTAGATAGCTTCATTTAGATAAGTATGAATGGTGTATCATTATAAGTACATAGACTCACATCTACATTGTCCATTCTCTAGCATAGGCAGCCCTTAGTGTGAAGTTCTACTTTTAGTTTGAGGTACTCTTCCTTCCTATTCTCTGGCTATGGTAGACAGATTTTTCCCCCTCTGTGGTCCTTGTGCCCTAGTGTTATTCCTGTAAACATGTGACTTAGCAAATGGGACTTTACAGATGAAATTAAGGTTGCTAGCCAGTTGACCGTAAAACCGAAAGATGATCTGGGTGAGCCCAATTTAATCACAGGGGCCCTTCAAATCCCAAGAGCAAAGCAGAAGAGTCAGCTCCCCAGTCAGAGAAATATAGTGACAGAAGAGGTGGAAGAGATTCAAAACATGAGTCCCCTTTGCTAACCTTAAGGATGAAGGGAGCCACAGGCCTGGGTATGATGGTGCCCTCTAGAAGCTGCAAATGAGCCCTAGCCAACAGCCACAGAAGAAATGGGACTTCTATCCCACAGCAGTGTGGAACTAAATTTTGCCCATAACCTGAAAGAGCCTTGAAACAGATTACTTCCCAGAGCCCAAACCTACCAGTGCTTTGGTTTTCCAGCCTTGTGTGACCTGAAGAAACAACACCGAAGTTCTGACTTACAGAACTGTAAGATAATAAATTTGTGTTAAGTCACTAAGTTTTTGTAATTTGTTATAGCATCAATAGAAAATATAATAGCTAAAGATAGAAATTACAATGTATGACAAAAGTTAATTCTTCAAGGAAACCTAGGCAATATTTTTCTACAAAAGCTTTCTCTGTAACTATTAACTGACATGTAGAATATTAGCTTAATGACTCAGCAGAAACAAAAATAGCTTTCACATTAACCAGAGACTTTAATTTGATTTTGTGAAAAAAGCTTATAAGCAATCAAGCTGTTTTTCTCTTTTGTGTTTGTTACCTATAAGTACGCACAGTGCAAATATTAATCAGGGAGAACCTGTAACTATGAAATGCTATGTTGTTCAAGATGACATCTTTACCATGTGGTTACTGGAAGACAGAGCCTTCCCACTGATCATTTAACACCCACAAAAAATACATAACAAACAAAACTGAAATTTGAATCTATGGTTATTAAAACACAAAAGCATTTGAAGTCGGGGCTTTTTTCCTTTTTCCTGAAATGAATTATAAAGAGTGATCCCAATTTCAAAGGTTTAAAAAAAGATTTTAATAGATATATATCAAGTTCTTCAACAGGTGACTCAGCCTATGGAGTATTTTTTCTTTTTCAAAAATAGGCTAAGAAAGAATGAACATAGGATATTCTTGAAAATGTTTTGACTAATATCCAATCTTGCATTTTCTTATGATTGTCATGGTCATAACCTAATGGCTATCAACTTTCAGTTTTATTTGTTGCACTCAAAATTCACTGTATGATATTTAAGCATACATGACAAAGAACACAGGCATTCTTCTTAAAACAAGATTTAGATTACTCTGCTTAGAGTTCACAGTTCTCTAACAATTTTACATTAAACACGCAAAACATTGTACAACCAGAGAGATTTGTGAACAGTCTTGAGAGAAAGCTGTATTTTGGTACATTAAGGCAGACTCAGCCAACAACTTAAGAAGTTCTGAATATTTGTTGCCACAAAAGACAAGTTCAAAATTTGAATATTTGATGTTTTCAAGAAATTTTAAGTCACTTAAAATAAGAATACCATAATTCGTGAAACTGTGGTCTTAAACGTTTTTACCACTATATTCTTACCACATTAGACTTCCAAAATCAAGATAGTCATCCTATCAGTATCAAAGATTTCTATTAAAAAGAAGGAAGGGATTTACCTTAAATATGATGATAAACCCTGTATTTAAGTAAGGGCCCTCAGTTTCTCACACACATCTGTGAGGTAGGTTATCGTCCACATTTTGTAAAAGAAAATCCAACCAAACTGAGAATCACATTCCAAATTAATTTTTGTTCTTTGCTCTGCATTATTTCTTGCCTTTCAAACATTTTAAAGGGTTGAACTGTAAAGATTGTTAATCACTGCATTCATTTTAAAACATGAGAAAGCAGCCAAAGTTTCACCAAAGTGACTTAAGAAGTGAAACAACATAAAGGCAACAGAAAAATACATCCAGTGAACAGCTTCTGACAGTATAGGGTGAGGTATAGTCAAAGGAGCCTGAAAACCAAACAGGCAAAAGCAAACAATGTAACCATCTGTGGAGGGCAGAACTGAGGGAAAACAAGAGCAATTAGAAAAAACAATTTCAGACAAATTTTTGACTAATTAGTACTAGTCCTATAATTTGAGAAGGCACAATTAAGGTGTTTTGTTTAGAGCAATTTATCTATTTTTTTTCCATTCAGGAAAATGTTATCCATCTAGAAGAATGGCCTTTCTTTATAACAAAATTAACTTAAAAGGGATTTTTAGCTGTGAGAAATAAACTCTTATAAGCAGCAAAAAATTAACTATGTAGTTCTCTGGGGCTAGACCATTCCTGTGCCTCCTTGAAATTTTAAATCAACACAAAGCGGTTAACCTTGCAAAATCACACAGATAAACCTTGTCAGAATCCTGTGTATGTTCAGAAAAGTTTTCACGCTAAGATACTCTATAAATACTTCAGCTTTTTTTCCTGGAAAGAACACACTACTCTGGGGTTTCCTTAATTGCACTTTAAATGTAACTGAAATTTACCTATCTTGCTTGTCCAAATACGCATGAGCTAGCTACCTCTGCAAAACCTAAACTACTTTGGATATAAACAGTAGTTACCCAAAATCCCATCACAGTCACGGCTGCAAAATGGCTCTGCTCTGCAAGTGGGGCAGTAAACACGAACCCCGGCTCACTACATTAATACCGGCCCACAGTCTGGTAACTTCTAGACTCAGGCTGACTTTTATCAGGTTCTGGCTGAAAAAGTTTAATTAAAACTCAGTCCAGTCTCGACTGTGAGTCTGGTTCTTTATGCTCTTACTGTTTACTTTGTGCTATTACTGTTCAGTGGCATCAAATCCATCAAGATTATATGTGGAAAGGCTAGTAAGGAAGCCAGGAACTTGTTCAAGTAACGTATCATTTTTTTAAAGCTCATCAAAAAGATTACATTTCAAAGTTCTGTAAGATCTGGGAGAATATCAAGCCAATAATAATTAGGTAGTTTGTGAACAGAGATATACTTTATGAAAACAGTGTTTATCATCTAAATACCCATACAAAATGAAAAGTTATCAATGTGTACATGAAATTTAGATAAACCTAATTCAGAAAACAGTAAAAAACTATTATAATTTAAGATAGGGGCTGCAGCTAGTTTTACTTTTTATAAAAGACTGTGCTACAAGGATCAAGTAAATAAAATTAAAGGAAGAATCATGCTTAAAATATGTTCAGTATTTTATAAGCACCCTCAATAATTCAAAAGTACTTATAAATATCAATATACTAATCATAAATAATTTTAGTTAGTATAATCAACCGGTTCCAATAATTAAGAAATATTCAGTTAAGACTACTTTATGTCACTCAAAGACTTGAAAGCAATACATCTGGGTTTATCTTTATTACTCAACTCCTCAGATGTTTCAGTGGTTCAGACTGTTCTCCCCTTGAGGAAGGTGGGACAGAAAGAGCAGTGATCACTGCTGAATACTTGTATGGCATTAAAGCTTTATGAAGAGCTTTGTGGTCCTGCTTCCTCAACTAGAAAATGGTTATACCTCACAAGGTTACTGTAGTGTATTAACTATATTAATAGACATGGTCTCTGGATCTAAAAATCACTATAAAAAAGTATGGAACACTTCTAATACTTCAAATCAGTAATATTTTGCTTGTGCCAAGTGCACATGATGTTTTAACATGTTCAGTTTTCTAGATGACTTTTGCCATTTGTATTCTAGAGGACAGCTGTATTTAAATTTTTTTTCAAGTATAAACCTTTAAAATGCCTCACCAAACAAATACAGAACATTGACACTAGTATAAAATCTCTAAATATATAAAAGGTAAACACTAACACAATCACACAAAAAAGGCAAAGACAGAACTTTAAAGCTCAAATGTACCTTGGAGGCCTTTTAGCTTATCCTCCCACTTTAGAGGTTACAAACTGAGGTCCAACATAGGTGTGATTTACTAACAGATTGCACATATTCCTCATCCAGAATTTCTAATAGAGCCTCTGAGAACGATTATTAAAATAAATTACCTTCCCTATTTAAAAAGTCACAGAATGACAGAAGGACCAGGTAAAGATACGCCAGATTGAAAAGGTGGAGTTCTTTAAAAACAAAAACAGACAAAACCATGAACATGGTTTGCATTTAGATATTGAGATTTCACAGCCATCAACAGGATTTAAATTATTAACCAGTGGCAGACAAAGATACCGTGTCTGTGGGAAGCATATTCTAAGCTTTTCCATTTCATAAGTGGAAGTACAGTGCTGATATTAACTCAGTATACTGCACATTAATAGAAGCTACAGATAAATTCAAACAGTCAGAAAACCTGTAACAGTTGTCTATGATTATTTTCTTAATTATGTCTCTTCCAATATAAAAACAGTCTATGTTCCCTGAGTACAAACTGGCTAGAGAGTAAGAAAAAGAAACCCACAATTATGCAGCTCTTATGGGAACCCTATTTGCAGAAAATGGAGAATTTCTGTAAAACATACAGCCAATTCTCTGACAGAGAAATACTCGTACTTCCAATTAATTTAGGCTCCTAGATTCTTGTTATAGCAGACTAATACCAACGAACAAAACACTTGAGGTTACAAAAGTGTGCCAAAAGTTTGTTGATCAAAACAAAATCCAACTTGGAATAGGTTTGCCTACCTCCCCATTCAATTTATCTGTTCCTCCGTTAAAGATTACAGGAATTAGATCTAAATATGGTGTCCTGTATTTAGAAAATGTTCATGGACTATACAGTTTGAAAGTGAGAATCAATGTCATAGACTCATTGCCTACAAAGCCATAGAGCCATAATAAGCATTAGTCACTAGTTTCTTAGGCCTTTTTTTTTTTTTTTACAAGTAATCTGCTTTAAGTTTTCTCAGCTATCCATTCAACACAACAAATAATAAATTTTGCTCCCAAACAATACCACAACCTGGTTAAGAAAATCAAGGTGCTATGAAACACATCATAGACACAAAATTTTGTTTAGGCCAGCATTTGCTCAAATGAGTATGTCCACAGGTTAAAATGAAATTTTTCTGATTCTGAACCATATTCTCTCCAGCAACTGGTAAGAAGAAAAGATACCTTAATTCTATTCTTTCCTATGTTAATTATCATTATATAATTACATATATTATTATATATATGTAATATACATATTACATATATAGTATAATTAACTAATTATAGCAACCTGGAACAGTAAGTTTCCTAAAACAGTATTTTCCAAATTTGCCTTTTCCCATGGAATATTAAGATTAAAAGTAGTTAAATTAATTTGGGGAAAGCAGGGTTAAAGTTTTCTTTTTTTCACTGAAGGACTTTTCAAAGTCTTTAATTCTCATATCCACTCCAACCTCAAGCAAGAGTGTGGCGTATAACACTTTCCAAACTTGCTCAATGGACTCGTTTTTCAGCACAGCACCTCAGGGATACAGTGTGGGAAATGCTATTGTAGAACCATATGGAGTTCATTTCCATGATGTAGCTAACTCTTTATAACCTAATAATAGAAGCTCTCCTCCAAAATCTTAACTTGAAGAAATTCTTCCCACCACAGATCTAACAACCACATACCACACCCCTGATTAACCAGCTTACAAGATTGAAATGTGGGAATTTAGCAACTGATTCTTTCCCTTTTCCTGCCCATTAGCAACAAAAGCCTCCTATGACATTGTTCTGGCCCCTATTATGCCATACTGAGCCTCCTAAAATCTCCTCAATAAAATGCAATTTACTGTACCTTCTAGATTCAGAGTAGCTGTGCTTTAAAAATGTAAGCATAAGAGAATTGAAACTGCAACCCTGGTTCTCCTAAAATTCAACAGATAGCCATCAAAATGTAGATATTCACAAATACTGGCAAGAATGAGAAAATAGCATATAATATTTTTAATTCTCAATAAACATGATAATCACCAATATAAAGTATTTTTATATGAATAAGTTCTTAATATCTGATTTATTCGACTAACAAAGCTAAAATGCCACTGTATTCCTTGCTGTTTTTCCACCTTCAAAATTGTTAGGGATTTTGTCATTAGGGATAAGGAATCATCAGAATTCCTATTTCTAAGATCAATCATAGTAAAGCAAATCGTATGAGGTGGACCTGTTCTTCCCAAAAGAGGTATTTACACATTTGAAGACGTTAAAATTATGCCCTATCGAGAACAGCACAGCAGGACGATTATCCCTCTAAAAACAATCACAAAAAGTACCCTTTGATGCCACTAGATGGCAATCTTTCAAAGGTTTACACTTAAAAAGAGTTTAATGCAAACCCACCCTTTTTCCCAAATTGGTGAGCAAAGATTCCTTTAGATATTATGAAGTCAGACTTAAAAGTTACTTAACACCATTTTTAAAAAGTTCTATAAACCAATATGATGTGACACACTGCAAACTCCTGACTCGAAACTACTTAAAGACAGACATGCTTATCTTCCAAAAACATAAGAGAAACTAGGCCAAAGATTTTCATTTGCTTCTTGGTAGAAAACATTATTTTTGGCAAACAGAAACCTGTTTTCAAGAGCTTAATCTTATCTAGGGTAATTCAGGTGAATGAGAGTGTAATTATAACACATTAAACAAATGAATAAATACAAATTAGATAAATTACACATAATTAAAAAATTAAATACTTTGACTAAAACAATATAAGCAATGAGGTATTATCTAATCTGCTGTATATAGGTGTCTTTTTAAACTTAAAAAATAAAACCTGCACAAAGCAAAACAAAGAAACTGCTTTGTTTTTCCTTTAAAAGAACTGGTGTGTGAATACATATATGTATATATGTAAACAACACATACATTTATTCAAGAGAGAATTTTTTTTTTTTTTAATGTTTAAGGCTTCCCTAGTCTAACAGCCTCAACAGGTAAGGTCACAACCCAATAAGCTTTGGAGGTACACAAAAGCCCTTAGGGCCAGAACAGTGTTTTCAAACTGGATGGCTAACAACCAAGATTCAGAACAAAGAAAGGGAACCAGAAAAGATTTAAAAGCTAGGTAAATCAGCCACTAAGGATCAGACAACAAAGAAACTGGTGGTGGGAAGGTAGGGGCGGGGAGGGGGAGATGGCTGTGATAACAAACTTGAACTTTAGATGAAGAATTAGCATTGTGGGATGCAGGGGGACATATGCACACACTCACCACCACCACATACATTAAATCAAAGGTAAAAGTTCTATTTTAAGGGACTGTTGGTATTTTGCTTTGTTTCATTTAACTATTTTATCATGCTTGTGAAATACAAAAATAAATAGAGGCAAAAAGAATTTGAGAAAGGTAGTTTCGAAGGCATGTTTTTAAATGATGTTAAGTTTAAAAAAATGTTTTTTATGAAAAACCAAAAATTGTAATTTCAGATGTTCTAATACTGAGTAGAACACTGAAGACTCTTAAGTAAATATATTACCCAAGGAAATCTCAAATAAAATCTCTAGCTGGTTATAAGCTGTTTTTAAGGAACCTGGAAACCAGTTATCTGTTTCAGGACAACAACCCTTCTGTTAAACACGAGGCAGTATTTTCAAAACCTAAAACTACTAGAAGAACTTGGCTTCTGAAATTTCGGGGACCAGCCTTTAAGATTTCAACATTTAAATACCATCTTACTAATGGGTGTGTTAATTTTTTTTTTAATCTTGTGCAAGAAGATTGGGTGCATAACACAGCTTAAAGCCTGCTGAACTTTAGGAAATAAACTGGATTTACCTACACTAAATAGTAGAGCAAAGAGGTATTGCCAAACCACCCTTTGACTGAGATGACTCACCAGTGAAGGTGTATTAATCATCTGTAGTGAACTCACAATTTTAAAGTAACAATACTCTTCATCAATGTTCACCAATTAAAGATACTGCCTCTATGAATTTATCATAGGCAAAACAGAAGTACAGACATCTATATGTAAATAAAATGTCGGAGTTTTTTGTTTTCAATAATTTCAATGGCACTGAGTGTCCCCTGGAAATACTCACAACTCTCCATCAGTATTCCAGAGTGTATGATATCCATAAGTAAAATAATAATTTTAAGAATCTATCTGATTTTCACAGTGCTATAACAGAAAGACAGAAACTAAAGAAACATCATCAACGGGCTAAAGTAGTGATAAGACTGGCACACATTTCAAAAAAATCCATGGTGTGACTGCCTAGACGGGGTGGAACTGAAGACAGTGTGCTTCCAGTCAAAGAGCCAGTGAGAGAGCCAGAAAGTGAATGGCTCTCCGCAGTTACAGAATCAAAACTTGATCTTGGTCTATGTAAGCCAGCAGCAGAACAGGAACGCTGAGGTGTTGAAGAACCAGACCTCTGCTCCACCACTTCATCTGAAATGGATGAAAGAAGAGCAATTTATATGAAAGGTGTATTTGCCCAAGCCCTTCCTATGAAGATGCTAAATTCAGAAAACCGAGTAAACATATCTGAACAATGGAAACTTCATGGATGGCATGTTTCAGAGTTTTAAGAGCAGGGGTAGCAATACCCCTTTCCTCTCACAATTATAACAGACATCACTCATCAACTACAACACTAACAGTCAAAATGTCACCCCTAAATCCTTCTCAGAATAGTATTTGGCATCTGCCTTGAATTTAAACTGATATCCCATCTGAAGACAGAATATCCCGGAATGATTATTTTCTTGCAGCATATCAACAACAACAAAAAACAAACATTAAAATAAAAAGTTACCATTATACAGTGGTTCTGAACCTTCAGTACACAATGGTGGGGATGGGGTAAGGAAATCTTGTTAAAAATAAAGATTTCCAGGGGTGCCTGGGTGGCTCAGTGGGTTAAGGTCTCTGCTTTCGGCTGAGGTCATGATCCCAAGGTCCTGGGATGGAGCTCCGGAGTCAGGCTCTCTGCTCAGCAGGAAGTCTGCTTCCCCCTCTCTCTCTCTGCCTGCCTCTCTGCCTGCTTGTGATCTGTCCGTCAAATAAATAAATAAAATCTTTTAAAAATAAATAAATAAAGATTTCCAGCTTCCCAGGACTCACCTCTAGAAATAAATTCTGATTTGGTAGATCTGGGGGTAGTTCCCAACAATCCGCATTTTACTAAGAACTCTGGGTAATTCTGATGACAGGCAGTGATAGCTCAGAATAAAATTAACTGTTCTGTTGAAAACAACTTCCCTAACTGTGAACTCAGTTCTCCTCTGGTTCTGTCCTGCACCTTACCCTTGGTTTACTGTTTTTATCCCACTTGGGCCTCTGGACTGAACATATGGTTCATGAGGGTTTGGCTTCTGGCACCCACTAAACACTTAGACACAAACCACAACCACCTTCCTGACTCCTTCATCTCCTAAACGATTGGGACATCAAAATCCAACCTGAATACAAGGAGAGACTCATTTGGCCAACCAGGATGAGGAAAGCTGATGAACAGAGAAGTTTAGATACTACAATCCTAACAATAAGAAAATATGAATGAAGAAATGTGACAAAGAACCGGACAGCATCACACAATATTAGGTAAAAACTGGCTCCCTGTTATTCCTTACTTTAGCTCTACAACCAACACTGCAAGCGAGTAGTTTTTTATGCCAAGGAGGCACGTCTTTTGAAGAAGTGCTGGGTTAGATAGAGATATTCCACGTCTTCAATCCTTTTCATTTCACTTGCATTTTTAGTTAACTCTAGATTACTTTAAAACCAGCATAGAAGACCTACCCACCATGTCTTTGAGATGATTTTAACATCTTGTCAACTAGTGCCAAGTTTTATCTTCTCAGAGCTCATGCCTGCATAGCTTCCTTACCATCAATGCTTTTAAAGTCCAAAAGATAGCTTCTATTGTCAACCAGATAAAGTTGTAAGCTCATTTTCACATAATTGCCAGTCACTGGGTTTTTTCTTCTTACACGAAGATGGTATGCATTCACTACCTAAAGTGAGAAACATTTTTAAAGGAAAAATGTTAAAAATAACGAGCTACCTTGTTCTCCCTTATTCTTATTGCAAAGAATATTGAAATAGCTGACAGGTGGGGTAGAGAAAGAATTCCTGAATCATCTTCTAATATTACATGACACTTTAGTATTTATTTGATCTCCACTAATAGAATTGTCTGTGCAGATCACCAGAAATTTAAAGGGAACTCAGAGATTATATAGAGTCCAGCCTTCATTCTAGCTATGCCTTTGCTCTAAAATGTCAACAACAATTCTAGTCACCCAGACTCAACTTGAATACCTTTACCTATTAATATGGAGTAGGAGGAATAAAACAGAACTAACGTTAATAGTTTGCATTAGGCAGTATAAACAGGTACTGTCACAAAATTTATGTATTCCAATAATTCTGTGAAGAAGTATTATCTGCCTTTTGAACAGAAGAAAACTGCAGCGCAGATAAAGACGATTCTGGATTTTCAAAACATCTATCAAAGGAGTTTCAGGGCGCCTGGGTGGCTCAGTCGTTAAGCGTCTGCCTTCAGCGCAGGTCATGATCCCAGAATCCTGGGATCAAGCCGCACATCCACCTCCCTGCTTATTAGCATGAAGCCTGCTTTTTCCTCTCCCACTCCCCCTGCTTGTGTTCCCTCTCTTGTTGTGTCTCTGTCAATTAAATAAATAAAATCTTTAAAAGAAAAATGAGTTCCAAATTTTTTTCAGTATGGACTTTTAAAGAAATTAATGTCTTTCTTTTAACTAAATTGCTTAGGAAAAAGCGTATCTGTTTTTAAAAGGTTTTAAGGAGATATCTCAATGTGGTTTTAATTTGAATCTCCCTGAGGGCTAATGCTGATGAGCATTTTTTCATGTGTCTGATAGCCATTTGTATTTCTTGATTGGAGAAGTGTCTGTTCATATCTTCTGCCCATTTTTTGATGTGTTTGTCTGTTTCGTGTGGGTTGAGTTTGAGGAGTTCATTATAGATCCTGGATATCAACCTTTTGTCTGTACTGTCATTTGCAAATATCTTCTCCCATTCTGTGGGTTGCCTCTTTGTTTTTTTGACTGTTTCCTTTGCTGTGCAGAAGCTTTTGATTTTGATGAAGTCCCAGAAGTTTATTTTTGCTTTTGTTTCCTTTGCCTTTGGAGACGTATCTTGAAAGAAGTTGCTGTGGCTGATATCAAAGAGATTACTGCCTATGTTCTCCTCTAAGGTTCTGATAGATTCCTGTCTCACGTTGAGGTCTTTTATCCATTTTGAGTTGATCTTTGTGTACGGTGTAAGAGAATGGTCGAGTTTCATTCTTCTACATATAGCTGTCCAGTTTTCCCAGCACCATTTATTGAAGAGACTGTCTTTTTTCCACTGTATATTTTTTCCTGTTTTGTCAAAGATTAATTGACCATAGAGTTGAGGGTCCATATCAGGGCTCTCTACTCTGTTCCACTGGTCTATGTGTCTGGAAACAACATGTGTTGGAGAGGATGTGGAGAAAGGGGAACCCTCTTACACTGTTGGTGGGAATGCAAGTTGGTGCAGCCTCTTTGGAGAACAGTGTGGAGATTCCTCAAGAAATTAAAAATAGAGCTTCCCTACGACCCTGCAATTGCACTCCTGGGTATTTACCCCAAAGATACAGATGTCGTGAAAAGAAGGGCCATCTGTACCCCAATGTTTATAGCAGCAATGGCCACAGTCGCCAAACTATGGAAAGAACCAAGATGCCCTTCAACGGATGAATGGATAAGGAAGATGTGGTCCATATACACTATGGAGTATTATGCCTCCATCAGAAAGGATGAATATCCAACTTTTGTAGCAACATGGACGGGACTGGAAGAGATTATGCTGAGTGAAATAAGTCAAGCAGAGAGAGTCAATTATCATATGGTTTCACTCATTTGTGGAGCATAACCAATAGCATGGAGGACAAGGGGCGTTAGAGAGTAGTAGGGAATTTGGGTAAATTGGAAGGGGAGGTGAACCATGAGAGACTATGGACTCTGAAAAACAGTCTGAGGGGTTTGAAGTGGCGGGGGGGGGGTGGGAGGTTGGGGTACCAGGTGGTGGGTATTATAGAGGGCACAGCTTGCATGGAGCACTGGGTGTGGTGAAAAAATAATGAATACTGTTTTTCTGAAAATAAATAAATTGGGGAAAAAAAAGGTTTTAAGGAAGTATTATCTTGTTTATTCATTTCTCGTACAAATAAAATGAAAATTAAATGATGTTTCAAACATGTCAAATGAATATACACAAGGTATATTTGCATATTTTTATTGTCTTTAAAAATACATTCATAGTCCTCAAGAAAAGAAGAGTAAAAGATATCTGAAATGAAAAAAAATGCTTTCCCTCCCACATATACTCAAACAGAATTGCAATGAATTTGAGCACTAATTTAAAAAAAAGAAAATTGGGAGCTAAGAGTAAGAAAAATATACCATAACCAAGGATTAAAAGCACTAGCCAAATAAAAGAGATTTTCTTAACCTAGAGAAAAGTATTTGTTGACTGAATAAATATGTCCTGATGGTATCACTTGTATTGACCCCTAGCTGTTATAGCTAGTGGGAAAGAGAAAAGTAAAACACAGCATCTTCAAAGACACATGGCTTTTTATTGCTATGATGCAGACAGAAATAGGTGGACTATTTTCTCAGGTGATTTCAGGTTGATTATTTTCTGTTTCATGGCCAAGACTGCTAGTCTCTAAAAATATTGTAGGTCCGCAGCATCAACAACTCTTCATGCTTTCAGAACTGTGTTTAGTTTGGAATGCACTTGGTATATTAATGGAAAAAATAGGGTTTATCATCCAGAAACACCAAGACCACTAAATTTGTATCTAAATCAAAGACAACTTTTTTAGAGACCTAAGTACTCAACTGAGTAGATCAGAGCAGCTTACTATACAAAAAAAAAGCTAAATTTTACAAATGATCTCAAGATATTACAATTTCCTACCTTCCATTCAAAATCCAGCTGCTTCATAGCTCGGTAGACTTCAGCCATAATGTCATATGGTTTGCTTTGACTTCTGATTCCAAGATGCCACTTGGCTTTTTTCACAGCTAAAGATTTGGGCTTAGTTGTATTCAGTGCATCCAATGGACATCTCGCTTTAGGACTGTCTGCTATAAGAGGTGGCATCCTTTCTGGATGAGGTTTCAGGCCTGGGGGAATATGCATGGTACTATCATCCATAAAAGAACCAGATGGGGGACTAGAGGCGAGGTAGAACTCACTGGCTTGGTTCATTATTCTCCGATTGTCAATGATAAGATGATAAGCCACTGCAAGCTGGTCTTGAGGGTCACCACTATATAAACTGTTCATTACTTCTGATTCTGTACACTCAAATTTTTCACACACTTCTTTCACAGCCTCATCATCAATGACGTTAGCATCATAGGAGGGGTCTTCAGGAAATAAGTAACTGGGCAAATCTTGTTTAAACCATTCATGCTCTCTAGGAAAAATACCACAATACACTATTGTAAGAACATGCTTTGGCAAGTCCCAAATAATTTAGACATGGGGCAATAAAATATAACAGAATCAGAAAGACCTGTTCTCTATATGATCCTGAATAAACTAATTAGCCCCCACCCTTGAATAACTATGATTATTCAGACTTGGGTACTTGGCTGACATTTCTGAAAAATTAGTAAAATGAGCCTGTCACTTCAAAGGAAACAACTAGCAGTATTTTTTGCCAATGATAAAGTTCAACCTTTCAAGCAAAATTTTAGAAATTTATATAATTTGTATCTGCCTCCATGAGTTTGACAGCTTCCTACAACTTTAAGACTTTTCTAATAACTTTATAATGGTAACAATGAACATGGTTTTTAATACTTTATAATGAACATGTATGTCACCATTTGGAAAATCTTTTTAACTCAATAACCCGGTATTTTCAGAACGACCAAGGTAAAATATCTACAAGCCGGTATTTTCAGAATGACCAAGGTAAAATATCCACAAAACACACACACAAAAAAAGACCAGTGAATTTTAATTAATAAAGTACAAATATACACTGAGATGTTTTCTAATTTATACTGTAACTAACAAGTTAAGCTTTGGCTTAAGATCAAAGAAAAATATCCACAACTCTCTGAAAGACTGTTAAAATGTTCCTCCTTTTCCAACCACTTATTTGAGTGGTATCAGATTTTCTTCATAGACTGCAACCAATACAAACATTGCAACAGACTGAATGAAGAAGTAGACCTAAGAACCTAGCTGGTGTCTCTCTTAGTAAGTCCAACACCTAAGAGACTCTGAAAAATAATTCTACTCTTATTACCATTTTTAAAATTTTTTCATAAAAGATGTGTTATTTAGATTAACATGTAGTAGCTTTACTGTTATTTTTAAGTGAATTAAGTATTTTTTTTAAGTTTCTCAGTTTCAATTTTTTATATGATAAATACTGATATGACCTGCATTAAACAACACAACTCTTTGGAAGCCTCAATTTTAAGACTATAAAGGGGTACTAAAACCAAAAAGATTGACAATCAGTCTCCTAAATCTTATTTTCTCACACTTCTGAGCTTTTGCACATCCAAGAACATCCTGCCTCTTTTCATCTGACTATGTATTATTCCTTCGAGACTACACAAGCACTGCTACATGATAGAACTGGGCACACTCTAAACTATATTCAGATCAATCTATATTTTGCTTCAATGCTTTCTATTGACTGATTGTTTCATTTATGAATTTTAACTAAGTATAGTATAGCAAAAAGACATTCCTCCTCTCAGATTATATTCTAGCAGAATACAGATAAATATTCACAAAAATAAATATATAGTTTCAAATATACAAATATGAAAATCCTGTGATAAAGATTATAAGAGGAAAACAAAGGGTAAGATAAAAATATATAAATCAGAACAGGAGCCATGTAATTAGGGAAGCTATGGAGTAATATTTAAGCAGATATCAGAATGATTAGAAGCCAGCTGGGAGCAAAGAGCTGGGAAACAGGTATTCCCAGCACAAAAAACAATGCAGGTAAAGACTGAGACAAAGAGTTGTGCCATGTTCCAGAACAGGACTTAGGCCATTATCATGAAAACAGGAGTTATAGGTTGGAGAGGCAAAAGCTATCAAATATTTCTGACAGCTATAGGCTAGAAGAAAGATTCTGGGACTAGATCCTATGCTTGATGAAAATCACTGAAAGATTTTACAGAGACATGGGTGATATAAACTAATTTGCATTCTGTAAAGATAATCTTGCTTGTGATACAGAAACTGAAGAGACAAAAATGATGATGTTGATGATGCTGATGAAATAGTCCAAGTAAGAAATGATGGTGTGCCAGGCCTTGAGGATGAATCTTCTACAGCTTCTAGTAGATCTTTCTATTGTAACACTCACACTTTCTTATAGGTGTTGATTTTTTTCTTAATCTTACTCACCAAACTCAGAGCTCCTTGAAACAGAGACCATGCCTTATTTAGTTGTATTCAACTACCAAACACAATGTAAATGTTCAATAAATGCATAATAAATAAGTGACAAATACATAAAATATGAAAACCAAAATTAATCCATTAATGTGTTTATTTCCTATATCATACTAAGCACCAAAGGCTTGGTAATAAAGATGCGATATATTAATTTCTCCCATAAAACAGGAGACATTATATATCTAACATTTTAAAAATATTAGTGACAAATAGGGAAGATGAGCATTTCCAAATGAACTCCAAAAACTCACTCTTCCATGAAATCATTCAGAGTACTAGCAAAAATCATCAAAATCGGGGCACCTGGGTGGCTCAGTCATTAAGTGTCTGCCTTCGGCTCAGGTCATGATCCCGGGGTCCTGGAATCGAGCCCCACACTGGGCTCCCTGCTCAGCAGGAAGCCTGCTTCTCCCTCTCCCACTACCCCTGCTTGTGTTCCCTCTCTCACTGTGTCTCTGTCAATTAATAAATAAAATATTTTTTAAAAAATCATCAAAATCAACTTTCCTAAAAACATGGAAATTTACCAAAAGCCTGCAATAATCTGAGAAGTGTTTACTCAAGAAAATAGCTGATCTCAGTAAAAACACTGAGATCTGAAACATTTTAAGTTGCCTTATACCCATCTTCTTTTTCCCACTTCTATGGTAGCCTTGAAAACCAGCAGTCTCACAATCATGGTAGCCCAGAACACCTAATAACCTAATAACGGCCTAACTACCACTAAGGGGAAGATAGGTTTAGAATTAGAGCAGAATAGGTTTAGAATTCTCCAAAAGTCCTAGCCTCAGGAAACTGTAATTATTTGACATGTCTGGAAGTTCCCTGGAAATCTCCATTTTGGATGCCTTGTCTTTTTCTGACCTGATTCAGAGTTCCCTCACTGCAAATAGCCTTCTCCCCAGGACATTTGTCAAAAACAACCAATGGCAGGCACCTGGGTGGTTCAGTGGGTTAAGCCTCTGCCTTCGGCTCAGGTCATAATCTCAGGGCCCTGGGATCAAGCCCTGCATTGGGCTCTCTGCTCCGCAGGAAGGCTGCTTCCCCTTCTCTCTCTCTGCCTGCCTCTGCCTCTGCCTACTTGTGATCTCTGTCAAAGAAATAAATAAAATCTTTTAAAAAAAACAAAAAACAAAAAACAAAAACAAACAAACAAAAACCAACCAATGGTAACTGTGACATCTCAACTGACTGAAGAGGCAGTAAGATTTGGGGCAAACAAGAAGCTAACCATAAACCTTAAAATGAAAAGTTCAGGAATAAGAGTTCCACTGAGGTCTTTGAAATACTCTGATATATTCCTGGGACACAAGCAGCCCAGGCATATATTATGCAGGGCTGTGTGCTTACCCAAGAAAGACCCTCATTTCTAATCACTGGCTGACTTTGAGGCTCTCTGCTAATGTGGAATAAAGACTAAATCAGAGTTAAAAGCTTCTCTTTGGAGCAATGAAGACATACTCCAACATGTACACACAATCACTTAACAAAGGCTGTGAGACTTATTAGATCAAGGCATTTAAGGAAAGCTCTAATAATAAGATGACCATTAAGGTAACTAATCAGAGATTTCAGTGGCCAACGATGACAAAAAGTACAAAATCTGGGGAATTAATTCAGTAAAATCACTAACAAAAGGAACAGCAACAAGAATTACAAACTAAAGGCATACATCCAAAAGAAATGGAAACATGTGACCATAAAAAACTTGTACATGAATGTGCATAGCAACATTATTCTTAAGAGCCCCAAAGCAGAAATAACTCAAGTATCCATTAACTGATGGACAGATAAACAAAATGTAGTGTATCTGTACAATGGAGTATTTTTAAAGAACAAAGGAATGAAGTACTATACATGCTACACCATGAATGAACAGTGGAAACATTATGCTGTGTGAAAGTAGCCAGACTCCAAAGGCTACATGCTACAGGATTCCATTCATATGAAATTTCCAGGACAGGCAAACCCATAAAGGCAGAAAGTAGATTACTGGCTTCCAAGGCATAAAAGGAGGGGGAAATGGGTAATGACTGCTAATGGGTATAGAGTTTCTTTAAGGGAATTAGAAAATGGTGATGACTATACAACTTTGTAAATATACTAAGAACCACTGAATTATACAATTTGAAGGGACAAATGTACAGTATGTGAATTATATCAATGATATAAATGTTTAAAAAATGATAAATAGGGAAATAATCTAAATATTTACTTCTAATTCATTCATTTGCACAAAGGACCATAATTCTTTACCATAAAAAAACTGCCAATTAAAAAGTCATACTCAGCTTTTGTTTTCAGGAATCAGTTTCTGAATTAACTCTATCAAGATAAGCAGTAACCAGAATGTTTATGAGAGTTGGCCAGAGACACTATCAGTTCATTTCCCCATCAGAAATTAAATCTTTCTATCACTATTACCTGATACTCTATTTTGGTACTTAAGACTAAATGACTTAAATGAGTTATGGAAACACATGAAAATGAGAACACAACAATCCAACATCTTCGAGATGCAGCAAAAGCAGTTCTAATAAGGCAATATATAGCAATATAGTCCTACCTCAAGAAATAAGAAAAAGCTCAAATAAACAACCTAAACTTGCACATAAAGGAATTTAAAAAAAAAAAGAACAAAGTCCAAGGTGAGTTGAAGAAAATAATTAAGAATCAGAGCAGAAATAAATGACATAAAAATTAAAAAACAATAGAAAAAAATCAGTAAGAGGCACCTAGCTTGCTCAATAAGAAGAGCATGTGACTCAGTCTTGGGGTGTTGAAATCAAGCCTCACATGGGATGTAGAGATACTCAAATAAATAAATAAATTTAAATAAAAAATAAAAGATCAATAAAGTTGAGAGCACCACTTTTATTCAATATGGTCCTGGAAGTCCTAACTACAGCAATCAGACAAGAAAAAGAAATAGAAGGCATCCATCCATACTGATAAAGAAGTTGTTAAACTGTGACAGTTTAATATCCATCGAGTATGGATGCCTTCGCAGATGACATGACATTCTACATAAAAAATCCTAAAGACTCCACCAAAAAACTACTAGAATAAATTCAGTGAAATTGTGGGATACCTAGAAATCAGTAGCATTTCTATATGCTAATAACAAAGTACTAGAAAGAGAAATTAAGAACATAATTCCATTTACAACTGCATCAGAAATACTAAAATATAACAAGGAGGTTAAAGACTATATTCATGGATTGACAGAATTAGTATTGTTAAAATGTCTATACTGCCCAAACCTATCTGCAGATTCCAAGCAATACCTATCAAAATACCAAAAACATTTTTCACAGAACTAGAACAAACAATCCTAAAATTTGTATGGAACTATAAAAGGCCTCAAATAGCAAAAGTAATCTTGAGAAAGAAAAATAAAGCTGGAAGTATCACAATCCCAGATTTCAAGATACACTATAAAGCTACAATAATTAAAACAATGGTATTGGCACAAAAATAGACACAAAAACAGAACAGAATAGCGAGCCCAAAAATAAACCCGTGCTTATGTGGTCAATTAATCTAAGACAAAAGAGGCAAGAACATGCAAAGAAGAAAAGACAATCTCTTCAATAAATGGTGTTGGGAAAACTGAAGAGCTACATGTAAAAGAATGAAACGGGACCACTTTCTAACATCATACACAAAAAATAAACTCACAATGATTAAAGACTTAAATGTGAGATCTGAAACCATAAAATTCCTAAGAAGAACACAGACAATAATATCTCTGACACCAGCCATAACACTTCTCTAAATATGTTTCCTAAGGCAAGAGGAACAAAAGCAAAAATAAACTATCAGGATTACATCAAGTAAAAAGCTTTTTGCACAGTGAAGGAAACCATCAACAAAGCAAAAAGACACCCTACTAAGTGGGAGAATATACTTGCAAATTATATATGCAGTAAGGAGTTAAAGTCCAAAATACATAAGGAATACAACTCAACACCAAAACAAAACAAAATAAAAAAATTCAATCAATTAAAAACAAGCAGAGGACCTAAACAGACATTTTCCCAAAGAAGACACGTAGGTAATCAATAGACAAATGAAAGTATGCTCAACTCCTGTAATCAGGGACATGCAAATCAAAACCACAATGAGATATCACGTTACACAATTAACATTGCCAAGGACTAAAATAAAAAAGACAAGAAATAATAAGTGTTGACAAGGAAGCAGAGAAAAAGGAATTCCACACTGCTAGTGGGAATGTAAATTGGTAATAGTCACTGTGAAAAATAGTATAGAAGTTCCTCAAAAAATTTAAAATAGAAATACCATATGACCAATAATTCCACTACTGGGTTTTTACCCAGAGAAAATAAAAACACTAATTCAAAAAAATATAAGCACTCATATGTTTATTGCAGCATTACTTACAACAGCTAAGATATGGAAGCAACCTAAGTGTCTATCAACAGACAAATGGTAAGGAACATGTAGTGTACATATACAATGGAGTACTGCACAGCCTTAAGAAAAGATGAGATTGGGGGTGCCTGGGTGGCTCAGTGGGTTAAAGCCTCTGCCTTAGGCTCAGGTCATGATCCCAGGGTTCTGGGATCGAGCCCCACATCAGGCCCTCTGCTCGGCAGGGAGCCTGTTTCCTCCTCTCTCTCTCTGTCTGCCTCTCTGCCTACTTGTGATATCTGTCTGTCAAATAAATAAATAATCTTTAAAAAAAAGAAAAGAAAAGATGAGATTGTGCTATTTACAACAAAATGAACGGACCTAGAGGGTACTGTGCTAAGTAAAATAAATCTGAGAAAATAAATACCATATGATTTCACTTATAGGTGGAATCTTAAAAAAAGATATGAAAAACAAATAAACAAAAAGCAGCATCAGACCTATAGAGAACCAATGACTGCCACGAGGGGGGTTTGGGGGGATAAGCAAAATGGGTGAAGGGGAAAGGGAGATGCAGGCTTCCACTTACAGAATGAATAACTCACAGGAAGCATATCTAATTTTCTTTCTAAGGAAAAGCCAATTAAGTGACTGAGGCACCTAGCTAGTTTGGTCAGTAGAACATGTGAACTTGAACTCAGGTTTGTGAGTTCAAGCCCCATGTTGGGTGTAGAACTTATTTAAAAAAAAAAAGAAAGAAAGAAAAGAAAAGAAAAAAAGAACTGTGAACACAAAAGATTTTCTTTTCCTGCTAAGTACATTTCTATAACTAAACTTGGTGCTATATACAATTACATATTTCTTTTATGCAGGAGGCCTGGAGCACTTAAGAAAAATAAACCCCTTCTTGCAGTCTAAGAGATAGGCAGCAATCACATAAAAAACTGTCATCATTTAAACATTCCAGGAGTCATAGTGTCTAAACAGCCATTCTGGCTTATGAAGATAAGAGGAGAGATTCTAGAAAGATGGCAGAAGAATGTGTTTGTAAATGAATAAATGATGAAATGTTAGGTAAGAATAATAAAAAAAAAAAACCTCTAAGAAACATAACCTGGTAAATAAGGAGTAAAAGGCAATGCATTATCATGGCTTGTGTATGCTATATAAAGGTCATATTCATAATAACACCAGCCACTGCAAGTTCCAAGGTTTCTCACATAACAAGAAATCCTTCACAGTGCTAGCAGCTATTTTTGGATTCAAAATCTTAACAAAACTTTTAATGTTTCATTTCATCAACCATATGTAAAATACATAAAAGTCAGTCTGTATTACACATAAGATTTATTCAGTTTCTCAGCATATACTACATTCATGGGCCATCTAGCATTGTGTGTACTAAGAAGAGTAAGACACTCTCTCTACCCTTATGGAGTTACAATTTAGGACTGGAAAAACACACACTGACATTTGAAATAATAATGAAAAAAAAAACCATAAACAAAATGTGAAAATCACAGAAGTGGAAGCAATTAACTTTGCCTAGGGGAATCCAAATTGATTTCACAAGATCATATGTAAGCAGAATTTTAAAGGATGAATGGAAGTCTGTCAGGTCAAAAAAGACAGCATGGCATCAGAGGCAGTAATATAAATTAGAACATGAAGGCATAAAATACATGTTATGTTTCTGAAGAAGGAAAAGCTGAGTGTAGCTGAAGTGGGTGTGGTGGTGAGTGCAGGAGTGAAACCTCAGAGTAAGAAAAGGAGCCCGCTTAGGAAGGGCCTTAGAGGATTTGCTACCTCAAGGAAAAAGTATGGGAAACAATCTGAAATATTTAAAAGGTAAGTGACATGATCAGGTCTGTGTAAAAAGGAAAGCAGAATTCCTATACAATAAGTATTAGAGAGTCTAACATAAGGCAGGCACTCAATTAGTGATACAATTATTAATATTATAAAATGTACATAACAGTAACAAAAAGAAGAATCACCTTATATCTTTGATGGTCGCTCGTTTCAGGGGATCAACCTGCAGCATATGCATCAAAAGAGTGGCAACAGAACGATTGAGATATTCTGGAATATAAAAAACGCCCCCTCGGATCTTCTTAAATAACGTAGGTACATGCTCATCATCAAATGGGAGGGTGCCACAAAGAAGGGCATATAAAATAACACCACAGCTCCAGATATCAACTTCAGGACCTGCATACAATCTAAGAGAAAACAGGACAACACCAACCTGAAATGCAAGTGCCATTTGTTCTCATCCAAGTATACCTGCTTTTGTACACACATGGTGTAGACTCGGTGTATATTCATTTGCAAGCCTTTAATGAAGTCCATGGCCACACCTCAACACTCAATGCTTGTTCGCCATAGAAAATTAGTCTCAGCAGTTACTATTCAAGCTTTCCAAAAGAAAATGTTACTTTGTCACAAATTCACAACTTACCAATTAACTAATTAAAAAATATAAAACTTACTATGCTTGGTTTTCTTTTAAAGGAAACATCAAAGTAAATGACCATAAACTTGAAAAAATACTACTATAGTGTTTAGGCTAAATCCTTTTACCACAAAACTATAAGAAAGAAAAATGCATACAAAATAGAATTTTCATCCCTGATGTGCCTATTTTAAAGAGTTTCTGAAGAATTAAAGTGCTGAACTAGTCCTGTAGCAATCTCTTTGACAGTATTTGTCCTGTATCATGTTATCCTGAGTATGACTTTTATTCTAATCACTTGTTAGATTAGCTCATGGAACTAAGATTACCTTTGCTCCACATAACCTGTGTCTAGAATATTATTCCTTTTTTCTCTCACCTTTCTGCAGTACTAAAATGCCTCTGATACCCCACTGACAAATTCAAACCTGGGTCTGAGGTAACAAAGGAAATCTCTACAATTCCAATTAAAAGAATATAAGCAATTTCAAAAAATTGCTGCCCCTCATTTATATCATTTGTGGTACTTGTCCAAAACTCCTATACCTGCTCCTTGTGATAATACCTTTTCTTTATTTTCTCTCAGCGAATTCGGTTAACTTTTTAAATCAGACATTGGTCACTGTAAAAGTCTTCTGTTTAACAATGCAATCTGTGTAAATATTTTTTGAATATACCAATGGGTAAGTTCCAATCCCTACTTAAACAGTTTAATTTCAGGAATGACAATACTATCCCCGAAAAATCTCATTCTTCTCAAGACAAAACATAAAATTATACTCTATACAGTACCTTATAAAAGAATACATAAATTATTATTTAAGGACAGTGTCTGGTAAGTAAATGATGACATTAAATTTAACAAATGCTTTCTCTTATCCATACTTTTCCAAAATGAAGAAAATCATGATTTGTTTCAGTCATTTTTTTTTAATGGAAGAACTCCTTAAATATACTCATAACAAAATCTAAACCAAATGTTTAAAAAATTGTTTAATGTAATTGTTCTCTCTTCAACAATGGAAAAATTAAAGGGACAATTTGTTCCTATTATGTTAACAATCTCATCCTCTGAAAAGAACATATTTTAATTAAATGTTATTAGAATGAACAAAAGATTATAAAGAGCTTACTCTCTCCACTGATCTACTATTACCTGCCCGAGATGACTTCAGGTGCTGCATAATTTGGAGACCCACAACTAGTTCGCAGAAATTCACCATCTGACATCATGTTAGACAATCCTGAAAATAAGAGTAATATTTACTTTGTGCTAGATATTTTTATACATAGACGTAGATAAATGCATGAAGAAAAATGTCAAGTCTTCAATGTTTTGTATATCATATTTTATAATTATTTTAAAACAGTGGCAAGCACTTGAGAGACTTAGAAGACTATCTCAGAGTGCTTACACTCTGACAAAAAAGATAACGCACATCACATATGATTGGAATTAAATTACTTTTCTAACTAAAAATGTTGATTCACTTGGGTCACCTGGATGGCTGTTGGCTGAGCATCCGACTCTTGGTTTTGGCTCAGGTCATGATCTCAGGGTTGTGGGATCAAGCCCCATGTTGGGCTCCATACTCACGGAAAATCTGCTTGGGATTCTTTCTCTCCCCACTTCCAAGGCCCTTCCCCCAACTGGTGTTCTCTCCAAATAAATTAACCTTTTTTAAAAAATGTTGATTCAGTTCACAAATATGAGGTTATTCTAAATTACATGAACTTTTCCAAACATAAAAGCATCAAAATATTATTTATCCATTTCTACAGTTGAAAGAAAGAAATAGAGACCATTACTTTTTATCCTGTACTTTCAAAGCCTTTTAAAACAATTTCTAAGTAGAAAACAGACAAGTTCCAATTTATAAAGATTACATTCCAAAAGCTTTTAGTTTGGAAAGCTTTAATTCAACATAGAAAAAATAATCTATGGGGCGCCTGGGTGGCTCAGTGGGTTGAAACCTCTGCCTTCGGCTCAGGTCATGATCCCAGGGTTCTGGGATCAAGCCCCGTGTCAGGCTCTCTGCTCAGCAGGGAGCCTGCTTCCCTCTCTCTGTCTCTGCCTCCTCTCTGCCTACTTGTGGTCTCTGTCTGTCAAATAAATAAATAAATAATCTTTAAAAAAAAAAAGAAAAAATAACCTATGGAACCAAAAATCTAGTTGAAGTATCATACTAAAGAGTTTTGCGATTTTAGAGAAGGAAGAGAAATAAGAAAACTAGTTTCCTACTTTTTAGATTAAAAACAAGGTACAGACAAAGAGTTTACATAAGCAACACTGAACTCGGCACATTTCCATCTCTCTTTCTATAACCTCTTACTTCCTAATCCTTTTGCCAAACACCCTACTATGGTACTCTTTCCAGGAATATTTACCCCAGAAACTGTTTGGTGCATTTAAATTTACATTTTGTTTTTTGTTTTATACCTGACAAAAACTCCTATTCTTTGTAGCAAGTAGTTAGATTTTACCCTGAAGTCAACCCTTGATCAAATGGGAAAGGCTGTAAGACTTCAAAACTGCACGCAAATTTTCAGGTATTTCTCTTTAAGTGCATTCATCAAAGGAAGTGCCCATATTTTCATTAGATTTTCCAAAGAGTTTGTGACCCCTCCCCCCAAAAAAGACGGGTTTTCCTTTAGGAGAAAATGCATATTAAATGGACATACCTTAAAACTGGCCCTCTAAACTTCTCTAGAACCATGTGCATTTTTTAATTTGTGTTTAAATGAACCTAACAAACCAACATGGAGACTGTGCATTAGCCCCTTTTTCATGGTATCAGATTTATAAAATTGAAACTGCAAGTTCATAGTTCTTCAATAGTTGCTCCTGACACACTTTAAAAGGCAACTAGTTCATTTCTGAACAACTATGGAGTTACATACCAAAATCGGCTATCTTGGCATTCATGTGAGCATCCAACAGCACATTCTCTGGTTTCAGGTCTCGATGAACCACCATATGCCTATGGCAGTAATCCACAGCTGATAGAATCTGCTGAAAGAGCCGCCTTGCTTCCACCTCTTCAACCTAGCAAGTTTAAAAGAAGCTTCACTAAGAATATTTGAGACATGTACACAGCAAGAGTTTTAGTTTCATAATCAGCCCAAATGTAACTGAGCAAGCTAATTAAACCAGACTAGAATTCTCAACAAATCAGACAAAGAAACCAGAAACTTGCATTAGAGTTCAACATGTCAATCAATAAGGTTCTTTTTTTGCTCCTAGGCTAGGAAGATTTAATTTTCAATTAATATTACTAAATTTGTACAATGTTTTAGGCAATCAACAAGTAAAACATAATGTAAAACAGAACTTATGTGAAAGTGCTAAGAAAAGGAAATCCTTGAAGCTTCAACATAATGTTATGGAACAGATTTTTCACTGAAATCATGTTGGCAATTATGTGGAATATGTTCCCTAAAATCACTATTTTTTTTAAAGATTTTATTTACTTGCCAGAATGATGGCAAGAGAGGGAATACAAGCACAGAGGTGTGGGAGAGAGGCAGAAGCAGGCTTCCCTCTGAGCAGGCAGCCCCATGTGGCCTGGGATCATGACCTAAGCCAAGGCAGACACTTAATGACTGAACCATCTAGGGTCCCAAAATCAGTATTTTGAAAGGTATATATGTATATTTTTAAGATTTTATTTATTTATTTGAGAGAGTGAGAGAGCAGGAGGAGGGGCAGAGGGCAAAGCAGTCTCTTCTCTGAGCAGGAAACCCAACACAGGTCTCCATCCCAAGACCCCGGGATCATGATATGAACCAAAGGCAGATGCTTAACCAAATGAGGCAACAGGTGCCCCAAAAGGTGTATATTATTTTAAGATTTTATTTTTAAGCAATCTCTATACCCAGTGTGGGGCTTGAACTTACAACCCCAAGTTCAAGAGTCTATGCTCCATCAATTAAGCCTGCCAGGCACCCCTGGAAGGTATATTTTTTAAGAAAGAAAAAATGTCTAATATTCTGTATCTTTAGTTGGTCTTTATCACAGAAGCAACCCTGACTTTGAAGATATCTTTGTGGTTTGCTATTTCCTACTATCCTCTTCTTAGCTTAGGGGCTTATTGTACTAGATAATAAATTACTCACCCGTCCATGTTTACAGATGTAGTCAAATAATTCACCACCAGACACATATTCCATTACCATAAAAAAATCTGTTGGAGTGCTGATCACCTGGTATCTTTTTTGTAAATGAAAAAAAATGATTAAAAAAATGTTAGTTTTTTAAAAATTAAGCTGGTAATATTATTGCTACAATTTTGTATTCCAACGTTTTATAATATTTTAAGACAGCAAAAAATTATGTTATCAAAACAATCACAGAGATACAAACACAGCCTTACAAACTTCTCTGCTTTCTGAGGTTTATAGACTTCTCTTCAGATCCTCCCTTTCATGTTTACAAAATCTTTGAAATCATTCATTCTTCAACAACTAAGCATTCATTTCTCCATTTAAACAAAAAAATTTTTATGGTCCATAGAGATCAGGTATCATATTTAAACATAATTTAAAAATATTCTTGCTAAGCCTAAATTATACCACAAGAGATTTAATCAGTGAAATGCAGAAAGTGGTCAAATGACATTTTCTCCAACAAACAAAATGTGAGAAAAGGAAAGGGGGAAGGGAAGCTATAGATTTATAGTAAATCAAGAGACATACTGACCTACTGTCAAGAGACATACTGACATACTGATGAGTTTGCAGATTAAAATAGTAATATTTGGGATTTGCTTCAAAATAATTTGTGATGGGAGAAGTGGGAAGAAGCAGATAAAACAATACACTGGCAACTGCTGAAGCCAAATGACAAATACATGAGGCTTCATCAGTTTGCTTTTGTATATATTAAAAACATTCCATAATGGGTGGGGCATATGGGTGGCACAGTCAGTTAAGCAACCAACTCTTGGTTTCAGCTTGGGTCATAACCTTAGGATCCTGAGATCAAGCCTGGCATTAGGCTCCAGGCTCAGCATGGAGTCTGTTTCAGCTTCTCTCTCGCCCTCTGCCTTTGCCCCTCCCCTGTGCTCCCTCTCACTTTCTCTCTCAAATTAACAAATCTTAAAAAAAAAAGGGGGGGGGGCGCCTGGGTGGCTCAGTGGGTTAAAGCCTCTGCCTTCGGCTCAGGTCATGATCTCAGGGTCCTGGGATAGAGCGCCACATTGGGCTCTCTGCTCAGCAGGGAGCCTGCTTCCCCCTTCTCTCTCTCTGCCTGCGTCTCTGCCTACTTGTGATCTCTGTCTGTCAAATAAATAGAATCTTAAATTTAAAAAAAAAAGTTCCATAGTAAGAAATTAAGTAGAGAGATGAATGTATTTTTTTAAATTTACTTCTAGGCATTTAAAGCTGAGACCATTAAAAAGTGAAACTCAAAAAAAAAAAAAAAAAAAAGACTCTTAGCTGTATTTCAAAAAAATTTTCTTAAAAGACAACTTCCCAGGGCACTTGGGTGGCTCAGTGGGTTAAAGCCTCTGCCTTCGGCTCAGGTCATGATCCCAGGGTCTTGGGATCGAGCCCCGCATTGGGCTCTCTGTGAAACAGGGAGCCTCCTTCCCTTCCTCTCTCTTTGCCTGCCTCTCTGCCTACTTGTGATCTCTGTCAAATAAATAAAATCTTTAAAAAAAAAAAAAAAAAAGACAACTTCCCTGGGGTGCCTGGGTGGCTCAGTGGGTTAAGCCTCTGCCTTCCGCTCAGGTCATGATCTCAGGGTTCTGGGATCAAGCCCCACATGGGGCTCTCTGCTTGGCAGGGAGCCTGCTTCCCCCTCTCTCTGCCTGACTCTCTGCCTACTTGTGATCTCTCTCTCTCTCTCTCTCAAATAAATAAACAAAATCTTTAAAAAAAAAAAAAAAAGACAACTTCCCCCCCATATAACCAATTCTACCAAAGTTTTAAAAACAAATTAAATACAATTAATGTTTTAACTGAAGGTTACATTTAACACACATAAATGAACAACTGACTGATTTTTTAAATAGTTTGCTTTGTTTATAAAGGATTATCTAAATCTGGTTGATTATAAGCAATATCTAACTTATACTGAGTTACTATTTAGAGACACGAAGTATGTAGTTTTTGCATGGCTTACAGGCACCCAGTGAAGGCAGAAAAGGAGCTGAAAAGTGACCCTGATGTCACCCTTTAGAAGGTCTCAGAAGCAGGAAACCTTTCTGGTAAATTAGTCCACCCAGATGGGGTACCTTTAATTAATATGCACAATAGCAATTCTGTGCTACATGGTGGTTCTGGTTACTATTAAAGAGGAAAGAAAAAAGGGCCAGGTCATTGGTGGTATAACTACATATTGCACATTTTTAAAAAAGACACATCATGTATGAACACTTAAAAAAAGCAAAATATTAAAGGCATAGTATGAAAATGATTATAGAGTTTCAGAAGAAATATTTCTAATAGCAATCTTCAGTCTTTGGGATGAAAAATGACAAGGTAACTCACTTTATATAAAATAAACTAACATATTTGAGGAATTGGGTTGAAATTACTTCAAATGAACTATGAAAAGGGAATTTTACCTGAGAACTCCAGAAGAAATTGTTCTATAAAAGCAATCTCACCAGGCACCAAACTCTAACTGAAAAAAATGAATTGTGCCAAGCAGGAGTACCTAGTCACCTTACTGTAGGCTAATATGATTTATTAACAGACTTCTCCATCACTTTTCTACCCTGTTACATCTTTGGGGCTTATGAGAAAAACAGTGATGAAATTTTAATATATTTAGCTGCTGATTCTTTCAAGTATATCACAGGTCTTCAGTGGATACTGTTGGACTGAACTATTTCATGAAACCTCTAACTCCACAGTAGCCACTGTCCATGTCAAAGGCCAATCTAGAGCAATGAAAATCACAGCCAGCATTACCGAGTACTTGCCATGTGCCAGACACTGAGCTATTAAATAGTGCTATCTACTCTTTGTTAAAAACCTACTTGTATTGTACTTCATGAGATTGACAGCTCCTCTTTCTACTTGTAGAGCCTACAGCCTATTCAGGAAGACACATATTAGACAATAATTCTTTTCAAAAGAATCTGTTCTTCAGTAGTCCCCTAATCAAAAACCAAGAAAACAAAGAGGCAACCCACGGAATGGGAGAAGATATTTGCAAATGACAGTACAGACAAAAGGTTGATATCCAGGATCTATAATGAACTCCTCAAAATCAACACACACAAAACAGACAATCATACCAAAAAATGGGCAGAAGATATGGACAGACACTTCTCCAATAAACACATACAAATGGCTATCAGACACATGAAAAAATGTTCATCATCACTAGCCATCAGGGAGATTCAAATTAAAACCACATTGAGATATCACCTTACACCAGTTAGAATGGCCAAAATTAGCAAGACAGGAAACAACATGTGTTGGAGAGGATGTGGAGAAAGGGGAACCCTCTTACACTATTGGTGGGAATGCAAGTTGGTGCAGCCTCTTTGGAGAACAGTGTGGAAATTCCTCAAGAAATTAAAAATAGAACTTCCCTATGACCCTGCCATTGCACTCCTGGGTATTTACCCCAAAGATACAGATGTAGTGAAAAGAAGGGCCATCTGTACCCCAATGTTTATAGCAGCAATGGCCATGGTCGCCAAACTGTGGAAAGAACCAAGATGCCCTTCAACGGACGAATGGAAAAGGAAGATGTGGTCCATATACACTATGGAGTATTATGCCTCCATCAGAAAGGACGAATACCCAACTTTTGTAGCAACATGGACGGGACTGGAAGAGATTATGCTGAGTGAAATAAGTCAAGCAGAGAGAGTCAATTATCATATGGTTTCACTTATTTGTGGAGCATAACAAAAAGCATGGAGGACATGGGGAGTTAGAGAGAAGGGGGTTGGGGTAAATTGGAAGGGGAGATGAATCATGAGAGACTATGGACTCTGAAAAACAATCTGAGGGGTTTGAAGTGGCAGGGGGGTGGGAGGTCGGGGTACCAGGTGGTGGGTATTATAGAGGGCACGGATTGCATGGAGCACAGGGTGTGGTGAAAAAATAATGATACTGTTATGCTGAAAAAAAAATAAATGAAAAAAAAAGATTAAAAAAAAACAAAAACAGAACTATGAAAAAAAAAAAATCTTCAGGGGGTTCCCATTGCTCTTTGGTCCCGAGTCAATCATGCCCCTGCCTGAGTCTGTACTGTTTCCTCTTTGATGTCCCACAGTCGCCCTGTGTATTTCTTTCTTTCACTCATTAATTGTACTGCATTTCCTTCTGCCACAGAATCTTTGTACAAGCAGTTTCTGCTAACCTGAATCCCGTACCTGACCTGTACTCCGCCCTTTAACAGTCTGCCAGTCATCCTTTCTAGCTTCGCTTAAAGGTCACTTCTTTAAGTCCAAGTCAGCCCTTTTTGCTTGCACAAAAGCATTCCGTTAGCTTCAGAACATGTGTCTCAGTTTGTGATTAGACAATGATTGGGTGTGGACCTAGCAAAGTATCTGTAATCAAGTAGGCATTTAAGTAAACATATTAAGTATCACTTTTAAATAATGTGAGCAGATTGGAGGAAAACCAGAATAATCTGAAACAGAAATTACTGCAACAATATGACAAAAATTCAATGAATAAAATGTCAATTAACCAGAATGAGGCCGAGACAAAAGGAAACATGATTTTTAAAATAAAGAAATCCAAATCCAAATCCAGCTTCATATTGGGACTTAGGGAAAAAGGCCAATTCCAGGATTATGTTCTTAAATCTAGCCAAGTAAGCCAAATTTTTGTGCCCTCCAAAATAATAATCACATTGAAGCATTATAAGAAATTCAATAATGAAATTCATATATTTAATACAATAATAAACTAACATGCTTTAAAATTTTTTTTTCAGAAACAAGTATTTCTAATTAATAAAATAAAATTCAAATATCCATAAAAACCTCAAGCATTCTCCAGCTGACCAAGTTATATGCATCTTTAGGCAATATCCATTTATATAGCATATAGAACTCAGGAAAAATCTTTCCAAAGTTAGGCAAAAGTCAGTATTCATGAGTATGCCTTTTTGATGGTTATACCCATAGAGATTTCAAAATATTATTTCTATAGCTGCATATACAGAATAATATGTTTCTTTATTTAGAAATCAGTTATTAAAGAAATGTAATCATTATCCTTGGTTCATGGCACCTGTCTTTACTGGTCCTTGAATGGCATACTTTTATTTAGCTAATTACTATTTTTAATATTATAATAAGCACCTACAAACCCATCACCCAAACAAAAAACCTAGGACCTCAACAATACCTTCCATCTAACCATACAGTGGAGTTATCTTCCCCCTCCCACTGCTTCTCCTAAAGCAAGTTACCCATCATCCTGAATCCCCTTCCTGCTTCCCTTGCTTTCTCTTTTATACAGTTTATATATATATACACACATATATATATATATATGTATATAAACTATATACACACACATATATATATATATGTGTGTGTGTATATATATGTGTCTGTGAGGGTATCCCCCTGTCTTCATATATATGTAAAATTCATATTCTTATGTATATTTTTATTTTAATTGCTCTTAGCTTTAAAAAAGGGTATGATGTGGTCCCCTGGCTGGCTCAGTCAGTTAAGTGTCGGACTCTTGATTTCCGATCAGGTCATGATTTCAGGGTCCTGGCATAGAGGAAGTGTTGGGCCCCACACTCACCCCAGCAAGGAGTCTCCTTAAGGATTCTCTCTCTCCCTCTCCTCTGCTCCTCCCTCCGCTTGCATGCCCTCTCTCAAATAAATAAATCTTTAAAAAAATAAAAATAAAAAAGAGTATCAGGATATATGTATTATTTGGGGACCTGTTTTATTGAGATTCATCCACATTGTGTTTGCTAGTTATCTGATGTGACCAATGCATAAAATTTCATTGTATTTATTTATCTACTCTCCTGTTAACCGAGAAGCTATTTATTCTTCCAATCTAGGGCTATTTATTCATCCAATCTAGGGCTATTTATTTACCCACTCTACCACTAGAGGATAAACTGTTGCCACATTTTGCTATTATAATAGTGCTGCTGTAAACATTCATGTACGTGGCAAATTTTCTCTTTGATATATACCTATGAGTGGAATTGCTGAGTCATAGTTCATGTGAATGTCCAATTATAAGAGGTAATGCCAACTATTTTCCAAAAAGATTTTAGTAATACTAAAATCCTTACAAAGTTTGTAGATTTATATTTTCTCCAACTCCTGCAAAATATCATACACATTTCTTATTAAATGCTCATTCCTGCATCCTGTCCATCTTTATTAAGTTGATCATGCTTTATTTATGCATGGATATACAGAATAAATCAGTATCTTTTCTAACACTCTAGAGTATAAGATTATTAATATGCCTTGATGATTAACTTCATAAAAAGTACGTTTTCAATCAATTCACACTGAATTTGGCTTTCAGACACTCTGTAAGGAGATCTGTATATATCTCTAAAAAATAATCGCCTTAGGGGCCTGGGTGGCTCAGTGGGGTAAAGCCTCTACCTTCGGCTCAGGTCATGGTCCCAGGGTCCTGGGATCCAGCCCCACATCAGGCTCTCTGCTCAGTGGGGAGCCTACTTCCCCCTCTCTCTCTGCCTGCTTCTCTGCTTGATTGTGATCTCTGTCAAATAAATAAATAAAATCTTTTTTTAAAAATCGCCTTAAAAAAATGTATGTGTATATACCTGTGCATACTACTGTCATGCACAAATGTAACAAATCATGAATGTCATCATATATCCCATCAGGTTTCCTGATTAGCTTTTATAATGCTTTTCTGGTATGTGTTTTAATATTTTGATTGAATTAGGATCCAACTATAATCTATACATTGTAATTGATTGACATATCTCATGTTTCTTTTAATTTATAGGGCTGATCCTCCACCTGTTTTTTCTTTTTTTCCTTATGCATTCATTTGTTGAAGAAGCCGGTTGACTTGTCCTGCAGAGGATTCCATGGTCTCATTTGACTGATCCATCCTCTATGGCAACATAAGGTACAGTTTATAGCACCCTCTTAGATCTACAGACTAGATCAGATTTCATTTTGATTTTTATTTTCCTTTGAAAGCCTAGATGGTACTGGGCACCTCCAAGCAAAGGCATATAATATCTGTCTCTCTTTTTTGAGGAATTAGCAGCTATTGCTGATCAGATCCTCAATTTATTAATTCACAAGGAAAATTTAAATGCTGGCCAATTTGCATAGTCTGATAATATATTATGATCTAAAGGAAATCCTCACTCAAAATCTCCTTCCTCAAAAACTCCACTGTCTCTGAAGTACAGGCCATCGGATTACACACCCAATACCTTTTTTTTGTTATAGTCATCAACCTAACTCTCCCCACTCCCTTTCATTCTGACTTAATGTCTTTTTCCCCCATTGCTACTGTTGTACATGATACACACATGGATGACCTGTACAATATATGGCCTCTAGTTTCCTTGACCGCTTCACCATCCACCATACCCAGCCACTCACATCATGGTCATTTACTATCAAATACTAACTCTTCCAATTATTCTTCCCACCTACTAAAGGACTTGGTTTCTACAATTAGCTCTTCTTTCTCCTGTACCAGTCTCTCCATCTTGACCAAATTATCCCCTTTGGTGTACAAGCATTCTATAACATCTTTCATCTTAAAAAAAAAAAAAAAAAAGACAACAAGCCCTGTTTAGAACTCACATTTCCTCTCATTACCACTATTTCTCTCCTCACCTTTAAATAAAATTCCTGAACTGCATATTATTACTAAGTCCCCTTCTTCAGCTCAAATTCTCTCCTAACCCCCTCAAAACAGGATTTTGCTTTCATCATTACAATAAACTGGCCCTTTGGAAAGACACTAGCAACCTCCACCTTGCCAAATATAATGGGTCAATTCTCAATCTCATCTTACTCAATATTCAGCAGTATAAGGAACAGCTAATAATCTTTCTTTCTTCAAATATATTCTTCACTTGGCTTCAAGATACCATATTCGCCTGGTTTTCCTCCAACCTCTGAACTGTTCATTTTCATTCTCCTTTGGTGGTTCCTCCTCATCTTGGACATCTTAATATCATTATGCCCTAGAGATCAATCCATAGACTTCTTGTTTATCTATACTCACATCCTTGGTGATCTTATTCAGTCTTCGGACTCTAAATATCTTAAGTACATCTACATGCTGATGACTTTCAAATTTATCTCTATCTTAAACCTGTCCCCTTAACTCTGGAGTCATATATTCAATAACTATTTATAGCTCTACTTAGATGCCTAGTAAGTATCTCAACGTCACAAAACCAAAATCAAATTCTTGATACCATCCTCCAATACCCCACACCTCAAACTTGTTTCTCCTATAATCTTCTCCATTTCACTTAATAGCAACTCTATTCTTTTCTCCCCAAGCCAGATAACCATGGAGTCAATCACTGCCTTCTCTTTTTTCACAACCCTCATCTAATCTCTAAGCAAATACTGTTACCCTACCTCAAAAGTATATAGAGAAGATAGTTACTTCTCAACATCCTCCAGACTTAGCTCTATTCTAAGCCAACAACTCTTCTACCCCACAGTACTGCAACTGACTCCTAATTGGTTTCCCTGCTTCAATATAAGTCAGGTCATATCAGACCTCTGACCAAAACCTTCTAATGGCTTCCCATTTGGCTCAGAGTAAAAGCCTAAGCCCTTACAATGATTTATAATACCCTACAAAATCTGGTTCCCCTTTATGTCTCTGTCCTCATCTCTTAGTACAATCTCTTAGTACAATTCCCCCTAGATCACTTTGCTCCCTTGATCTCTCCACCTCAGAGCCTTTATGTTCCCTCTATTTGTTATTTTCCTGCTCCAGATAATCTGCATGGCATATTCCCTCACCTTTTCATGGTCTAACTTACAACTTATTTTACTAACTTAAGTTTCATTGTCTACCTACTCACTGCCTCTCACCCACCGCCACCCCATTATACCCATACACGTGAACAGAAGCTCCAGAGCAGCAGAGATTTTGCTGTCATCTTTTTGTTTGTCAGTATATCCCGAGTGACTCAGTGGTGTCATTTGCTAAATGAAGGGATGAAAAAGCTAAATTTCTGACCTCGCCTTCCTCCATTTTCCTACACATATTCTATTGGCCAGCCAAACAAGACAGCTGCTCCCAACATAGCATGTTCTTTATATTTTCATTATTTTGCTCTTATTGTCCTCATAGAACCATCAGGGCTTTGTTCAATTGGCACCTCTTTACTTATATATGCTGTAAGTAATTAGTAAATACGTATTACTGTACTAGGTGCTAGGGACATAAAGATAACATCTAATATCTCCATTTAGACGTCTAATGGGATTCTCAACTTAACATGGCCAAAACAAGTATCCTTAATATCCACCTGTACCCCAACATGACTCTCCACCATTCTTCCTACCTCAAAAAATAGCCTCATTATCAGCACTTAGTTGCTCAAGCCAAAATAAAAAATCCCATTGCTTAGCCTCCCTCCCAAAAAACAAAAAAGCCCTGAAAACTTCAGTTACTTTATTAACCTCAGTAACTCATTAACTTAACCTACAAAATATTTATATTGAATCCATAGATTTCTCTCCACTTAGACCAGTGGTATCAAATAGAACTTTCTACAATGACAGAAATGTTTTAAATAGCCTTACAATAGTCATTAGCCACACATTGCTATTAAACACTTGAAATATGGTTTGTTTGACTAGAGAATGAAATATTTTAATTGATTTAAATTTATGCTACATGTAGCCAGTGGCCACTGCACTGGACAGCACAAATCTATAGACTATCACTTCGGTTAAAGCCACCATAATCATAATCTCTTAGTTGGACTACATGACAACAGATTCCTAACTGGTCTGGTTCCACTTCTGCCTCCATACCGGTTCTATACTATAGTAACATCATTACACTAGATGGCTAGATCTTAATAATCTCTCAGGTTTTAGCTCAAGCTCTACCCCAGTGAGGCCTTCCCACAACTTAATCTGAATTAGCATTTACTGCTTGCTAGTCACACCCTAGAACAGTAGTACCACCTTTCATTCTCCTCAAGGCACTTATCACTGCCTAAAGTAATCCTGTTAACTTGCTTACTCACTATCTAGAACTGTTAGATAGATCTAGAACAGAGGCTCCATAAAGGCAGAAACCTTGTCTTTCACTATCATATGCCCAATGCCTAGAACAGTTCCTGTTAGATACTAGGTACTTAATAAAAGTGTGCTAAATAAAAGAAAAAACAAACATAATTCCTGCTTCTAAAGAACTTGATCTTGTGGGGGATACTAATAAAAACAAATGAGCAAGTGCAAAGTAATGTCAAGGGCCTTAGAAAGGCTGACTACTGTGGTACACAGACAATGATGCCTAACACAGACTTACAGAATCACCTGTAAAGGCTAAGACCTAAATGGCAAATTGGAACTGGAAGCTTAGGGAAACGGAGGTGTGGGAAAAGCTTTCTAGGCAGAAACAATAGCTGAAGGACAATAAGCAAAAGACAGTGGTGACAATAAAAGCAGAAAGAAATAGACTAAGAAGATATTTAGGGAAAGGGGCTGCAGAACTCAATGATTAATTATATGTACAGATGAGAGAAACAGAATTAAAGATGAGCTCGAAGTTTTAGGCTAGAAAATTGCATGAATGGTATTGTCACCCAAAACAAAACAAAACACTGGGATGCCTGGGGGGCTGAGTCATTAAGTGTCTGACTTCAGCTCAGGTCATGACCCCAGGGTCCTGGGATTGAGCTCAGCCTCAGGCTCCCTGCTCAGCAGGAAGCCTGTTTCTCCCTCACCACTCCCCATTTAGGTACCCTCTCTCACTTCTCTGTCAAGTAAATAAATAAAACCTTTAAAAACAAAACAAAACAGAACAGAAAAAGTCTGGGAAAGAAAAAAAAAGTTCAACTTAGTTTCAAATGATTCTATGACTTAAGAAGGGAAATATCCAATAAAGAGTTCAGTAAGTGTGTTCAGGATTCAGGAGAAATAGCTGGCTCAGAAATAATAGTTCTGGAAATCTTTAGCACAAAGATGACAAATGACAACCATCGTAATAGATGGGGTCAACCAAAGGTGGTTCACTAACATTACCCTAGCTCACAATGCTGACATGCATCAATATTTAATGGCCATGAAGATAAAGAGGCCCATAAAAGAGAGTCTTAAGAGGAGGAGAGAAGGAAAAAAGAAAATCAGAACACTGTGATGTTATAGAAACCCAGAGAATACAACATTTTAAGGTGGTGATGGTGAACACTGTTAAAGAGCTGTCTACAGGTTGAGTAAGATAAAACTTTAAAAAAAGTGAACAGACAAAACTAGGTCTACCAAATAAGTAAGTACTGATCTTCTGATTCGATGAAGTGAAGTTCTCTAAAGCTGGAAAAGAACAGCAAATAAAACCTAAACGCAGCAGAAGAAGAGAAATGATAAAAATCAGAGTAGAAATCAATGAAATAAAAAGCAAAAGAATAGTAGAATATCAACAAAACTAGGAGCTGGTTCTTTGAAAGATTTAATGAGACTGATAAACCCCTGGCCAGAATTTTCAAAAAGAAAAGAGAAAGGACCCAAATTAATAAAATCATGAATGAAAGAGGAGTGATCCCAACCCACAAAACAGAAATACAATTATAAGAACATATTATGGGGGGGCACCTGGGTGGCTTCGGGGGTTAAAGCCTCTGCCTTCAGCTCAGGTCATGATCTCAGGGTCCTGGGGTCGAGCCCCGAATCAGGCTCTGCTCAGCAAGGAGCCTGCTTCCCTCTCTCTCTATGCCTGCCTCTCTGCCTGTTTGTGATCTCTGTCTGTCAAATAAATAAATAAATAAATAAATAAGAACATATTATGGGCAACTATATGCCAGCAAATTAGATAATCTGGAGGAAATGGATGCACTCCTAGAGACATATTAAACTACCAAAACTGAACCAGGAAGAAATAGAAAACCTGAACAGACCCATAACCAGCAAGGAAATTGAAGCAGTCATCAAAGATCCCCCAATAAACAAAAGCCCAGGGCCAGATGTAAAATTCCCAGGGGAATTTTACAAAACACTTAAAAAAGAATTAATACCTATTCTTCTGAAACTGTTCCAAAAACAGAAATGGAAGGAAAACTCCAAAATCATTTTATGAGGCCAGCATTACCTTGATCCCAAAACCAGACGAGGAGAATTACAGACCAATATCCCTGATGAACATGGATGCAAAAACTCTCACCAAAATACTAGACAATAGGATCCAACAGTACATTAAAAGGATTACTCACTACAACCAAGTGGGATTTATTCTGGGCTGTAAGGTTGGTTCAATATCTGCAAATCAATCAATGTGATACAATACATTAATAAAAGAAAGAATAAGAACCATATGATACTCTCAGTAAATGCAGAAAAAGCATTTAACAAAGTACAGCATTCTTTCTTGATCAAAACTCAAACTCTTCACACTGTACAGAGAGAGGGTACATACCTCAATATCATAAAAGCCATCTATGAAAAATTCACAGCAAATATCATTCTCAATGGAGGAAAACTGAGAGCTCTTCCCCTAAGGTCAGGAACACAGCAGGGTTGTCCACTATTACCACTGCTATTCAACATAATACCAGAAGTCCTAGCATCAGCAATCAGACAACAGAAAGACATAAAAGGCATCTGAATTAGCAAAGAAGGAGTCAAACTCTCACTCTCTGCAGATTTTATGACACTTTATGAGGAAAAGCCCAAAACTGCTAGAACTCATACAGGAATTCAGTAAAGTATCAGGATATAAAATCAATGCATAGAAATCAGTTGCATTTCTATACACCAACAATAAGACAGAAGAAAGAGAAATTAAGGAGTTGATCCCATTTACAGTTGTACCCCAAACCATAAGATGCCTAGAAATAAACCTAACCAAAGAGGCAAGGAATCTGTACTCATAAAACTATAAAGTACTCATGAAAGAAATTGAGGAAGGCACAAAAAAATGGGAAAATGTTCCATGCTTATGGATTGGAAGAACAAATACTGTGAAAATGTCTATGCTACCTAGAGCAATCTACAAATTTAATGCAATCCCTATCAAAATACCATCGACTTTTTTTCAAAGAAATGGAACAAGTAATCCTAAAATTTGTATGCAACCAGAAAAGACCCCGAATAGCCAGAGGAATGTTGAAAAAGGAAAGCAAAGCCAATGGCATCACAATTCCAGACTTCAAGTTCTATTACAAAGCAGCAATCATCAAGACAGTATAGTACTGGAACAAAAACAGACACATAGATCAATAAACAGAATAGAGAGCCCAGAAATGGACCCCCAACTCTACGGTCAACTAATCTTCAACAAAGCAGGAAAGTATGTCCAATGGAGAAAAACAGTTTCTTAAACAAATGGTGTTGGGAAAATTGGAAAACCACATGCAGAAGACTGAAACTGGACCATTTCCTCACACCACACACAAAAGCAGACTCAGAATGGATGAATGATCTATATGTGAGACAGGAATCCATCAAAATCCTTGAGGAGAACACAGGCAGCAACCTTTTTGACCACAACCAAAGTAACTTCTTCGAGACGTATAGCCAAAGGCAAGGGAAATAAGGGCAATAATGAACTATTGGGACTTCATCAAGAGTAAAAGCTTTTGCACAGCAGAGGAAACAGTCAAAACCAAAAGACAACCGACAGAATGGGAGAAGATATTTACAAATGACTTATCAGATAAAGGGCTGGTACGCAAAATCTATAAAGAACTTATCAAACTCAGCACCCAAAGAACAAATAATCCAATCAAGAAATGGGCAGAAGAGGCACCTGGGTGGCTCAGTGGGTTAAAGCCTCTGCTTTCAGTTCAGGTCACAATCCCAGCATCCTGGGATCAAGCCCCGCGTCAGGCTCTCTGCTCAGCGGGGAGCCTGCTTCCCTTCCTCTCTCTGCCTGTTTGTAATCTCTGTCTGTCAAATAAATAAATAAAATCGTAAAAAAAAAAAAAAGAAATGGGCAGAAGACATGAACAGACATTTCTGCAAAGAAGACATCCAAATGGCCAACAGACACAAGTCAGGAAATGACAGATGTTGGTGAGGATGTGGTGAAAGGGGAACCCTCCTACACTATTGGTGGGAATGCAAGCTGGTATAGCCACTCTGGAAAACAGTATGGAGTTTCCTCAAAAAGTTGAAAATAGAGCCACCCTATATGACCCAGCAACTGCACTACTGGGTATTTACCCCAAAGATACAAATGTAGAGATCCAAAAGGGAAGGTTCACCCCAATGTTTACAGTAGCAATGTCCATAATATCCAAACCATGGAAGGAGCCTAGATGTCCATTGATAGATGAATGGATACACACACACACACACACACAATGAAATATTATGCAAATTTCAAAAATGAAATCTTGCCATTTGCAGCAGTGTGGATGGAACTAGCTGGTATTATGCTAAATGAAATAAGTCAATCAGAGAAATTGTTAATCAGAAGACAATTATCATATGATCTCACTGATGTGTGGAATTTGAGAAACAAGAGAGAGGATCATAGGGGAAGAGAGGAAAAAATGAAACAAGATGAAACCAGAGAGGGAGACAAGCCATAAGAGATGCTTAATCTCAGGAAACAAACCGAGAGTCGCTGGAGGAGAGGGTGGGTGGGAGGGATGGGGTAGCTGGGTGATGGACATTGGGGAGGGCATGTGCTATGGTGAGTGCTGTGAATTGTGTAAGACTGATGAATCACAGACCTGTACCCCTGAAACAAATAATACGTTATATGTTAATTTTAAAAAAAGGGAAGTTCCTTAAGAACTACAGGGAAGAAAAGAAAATGAAGACAAAAATCAACAAATTCTAGTTCATGGGAAAGTTTGGAGTTTCCTTTGATTCCTGTTTACTCTTTTCAATTTTCTCCCAGTGGGATTGTACAATTTGAGTTAATAGAGAAATCGTGCAATAAATATCCTACATTCTTGGTTTTTGGTTTTTCAGCTTTCTTGCTAGAGAAACTAGAGGCCCATTCTGTAATAAGGGACCATTCCTGGCAGTTAGTCCAAGACTGCACAAAACAAACAAAACCACTAAAAGGATCAGGTCTCTCTCCCTGTTTAAATCACTAACACTGTTAGAGGCTATGTCAATAAGCTTGTTCTATAGCAAGGATACATGAGTACTTTTTCTTTTAATTCAGTCTGCAATTAAAGAGGCAATCTGGCTGAATGGATTAAGCCCAAGGCTGGAAGCCAAAAGCTTTAAACATTAAATTCACCTCTGCGAATTACTTTCTGATCAACCCTGAGAATGTTCTACATCTCCCTCACAAAACAAAATAGCAAATAGTTAAATAATTCTAAACCAGAATAAGATAATTAGCTAAACCAAAATTTGAAATAATAATTACAGAGATGAAGGCAAGAAAACACTGGTAGATTTGACATAAAAAATAAGCTTTTAAATCCTCATGACAGTTGCAACTGCATACTTACAAAATCTGATTTGCATTTATAGGAACAGAACAGAAACTAGGGCTCATACTCTAAGTGGGCAAAATTTCTCTGGGGTCTTTCAGGGTTGGCATTCTAAAAAGGATGAGGTCAAGAAACAAGACAACCACAGAGATCTCTCCCTTCACACTCATTCTGGCATGTAATACTTTTAGTCTGGCTTTCCAGCTTTCTCCTCTTATAGAAGTGGCTGCTCAGTAAGGAAGAGCAAAGAGATTTAGTTTAGAAGCCACTCAGTAATCAGATCAAGTCATTATTAACATGGAGTCGAAGTCAGATATGAACTGTTTCGAGTAGGGGAAAAACAGTTTAGAATCCTGCAAGTGGACTGAAGTGAACTGAAAGCTTGTAAATTACCTATTCCTACTTTAAGCCAATTGTCATCAAATACCAGGCATTATACCACTGCAAACACATCCCCATTTTAAAATTAAGGAAACAAAGAATAGGAGAGCTGGGTTTCCAAGCTAGTAGCATAATTCTTATGCTAATCTTAAAAAGTCTGCATATACATATTCTGGATCATCTGGAATATAGGTCCTAGACTATAAGCTTGTAATCAATCATGCACTGCCATGATCAGAGACCTCATTTCTTGTTTATGTTGATGAAGTGAACTTCATATGAAGAGGACACTGAAGGTAACTGTTAGAATCCCAGCTACCCAACAGCAGAACAAGCCCCTCCAGAAAAAGCCTTCTTGAACAGTTAGGCACATATACATATTGTTGGTAAAATGCACTGAACATACCAATTTGCAACACTTCACTAACAATAAATGTAGCTAGTATGAGTAAAGACTAAACACATGCTCCCAATCCGAGCAATAATTACTGGATAAGCCACTCGTTTAAGGATTTCAGGAATGCTCCCGTATTAGTTTCCTACTGCTGCCATACTTCAAATTTGGTGGCTTAAAACAACAAAAATATATTATCTTGTAGTTTTATATAAGTCTGACATATCTCACTGGGCTAAAATCAAGGTTGGCAGCAAGCCTCTAAAAGAAAACATTTTTATTTTCTAACTTTTAGAGAGCCTGCATTTCTTAGCTCATGGCCCTCTTCCTCCATCTTCAAAGTCAACAACAGCCAGTCGCATCCTTCTCACATTTTATCACTCTGACCTCACTTCACTTTCTTTTTTTTTTTTTTTTTTTTTTTTTTTTTATACCTCAAATAGATTCTTTTTTTATTTTTTTTTATTTTTTTTTTCCCAATTTATTTATTTTCAGAAAAACAGTATTCATTATTTTTTCACCACACCCAGTGCTCCATGCAAGCTCACTTCACTTTCAAATCTCCTTCTGAGCCTTGACTCCCTCTTTCACTTTTAAGGACCACTGTGATTCTACTGGCACACCCAGAAAAACAAGGAAAATCTCCCTATTTTAAGATCAGCTGATTAGCTACTTTAAATCCATCTATAACTTTAATTTCCCTTTGCCATGTAATGTAACATATTCAAAGATTCTAGGGATTAGAATGTCTTGTGGGAGGGGGGCATGATTCAGTCTACCACAGCTACTATGCTAGCCTTGTCCCAAGGCAAATAATGTACCTCTGCAGATTACCTAGGTGTTCCTTATTGACACTGACATCCAAAGACTGCTCACTAACAAAGTTTAGGCTAAATATAATGTCTGATTATAGTGAACTAGCAAACAAAGCCTCAGGGACATTAATGATTTTTTTTTTACTTTCAATATTATTTGAATCAAAACATAAATAAGGATGTCCTTCTACTATTTAAATAACAATAATTTGGTTTTTGAAAAACAACATTATTTATCACATTATATAACAGATACTACTTCAAATTTCATTGACTTCATTGTCTTATATTTAAATTGTGAATTTATCTTGGTTTCATAATTGTGTCAAAGTTCTAAGGATATGGAGTTTATTACACCTACTTTTACTAAGTATACTTAATATACTTAAGTATATACTTAAGTAACAATATACTAAAAATAAATCAAAACCAGGGATCCACAAATTTATTTTTTCCCTAAAAGGAATTCATATAACTTTGTTTTGAGAAAGACTGGAGTATTGGAGTAAAGCATTAATAGCACAGCATTTGGAGTCAGTTATGAACTCAACTACCAGTTCCTCAACTTACTGGTTCTTTGACCTTGGATACATTGCTGATACTCTTTAGATATGCAATTTCTTTATTTATAAATTGAAAACAATAATACCTACTCTATAGGTATCATGAGGATAAAGTGAAATTACATCTGTAAAATACTCAACACAGTTCCTAGCCACAAGCAGGTACTCAACAAGATTAATATTTATTTTACAAAACTCTATCCAAGCTTTAAGATTAAAAAGAAGACAATTTTCAGTGTTTAGCATATTACATTTTCTCACTAAATATTACACTACAACCTTAAATGATTTCAAAGAATACTGTTACATACTCAGTATCTACTTTCTCTAGGTCTAATCAATTTTAAATTATTTCTTTCAATATAATTAATCAGCTTTATCAATCTCTTCATATTACCTTTTAAGTTTGTAACTTGTTCTATCAAAAAAAAAAAAATCACCTTCCTTCCTAAGAGCTTTGCTATCAGTAGTCACAGTAATTACTGCAGTTTTGGAAGTAATATATGATGATGGAAATCTTAAAAAGTTACATTTTATCTTTTCCTAAAAGAAATCACTGTGATGCTAATGAAAAAAAGACTAGAAAAAAAATTTTTAAATGAATTTAGGAATATCAAAGTCCTAAGTGCCCTTCGAAGTAAATACTAGAATAGAGTCAACTTCCAAGGCTGCATTCATCTCTTGAAAACAATACCAATTTTGAAAAATGACTTTTGTTTATAAACTAAAAGTATGCAAGAAAGGATTGATGGAGGCTAAATGAATTAATATTTGCTGAATGTAAATACTAAGATTTATACTTTCATAACAAGTTAACTAAAGATACACAATTTTTCGTGAATTCATAGGAAATATTTCAAGACAGTTTATCTTTTGCATTTTCAGATACATAAATACTTACAGTTTGATAATATGAGGATGACGAAAGAGTTTTAGGTTTTGAATTTCTCGTTTTATTTTTCCAACAACATCTAAACTGCGAATCTTCTGTCTATTTAAGATTTTAACTGCCACTTTATGGCCTGTCAATTGATGTTCTCCAACTAAAGAAAAGAAAAGGAAAAAACTTGCTGTCATAGCAACATAATCATTTTTCATTCTTCCTTCTACTGTAACCCCAAATCTCTCTACTCATACACACCACTTTCATATAATCTACTGCATAGAACTTAAGTTCTTTTTACTTCTGTTTCTTCTATTAGAGTATGCACTCCCTGAGGAAAGAAACTACATCTTGGTCTTCTCTATATCCTAGGTACCTAACAGGGATGTTCATTAAATATTTGTTGAAAGGATTACTGAATTCTTTAACACTACAAAAAAATAACCAAGTTTGGAACATCTTTCGGATGGGGCAGAATTCACTATGTTTTATTAATCTCTTTATTTCTTCATTTCTGGTTAATGCTAGTCATTGTATATGAATAAATGACTTCTATAATAAATTAAAAACTTAAAACTGGTATTACTTCTTTATCAGAAAATATACATGTAGGGACGCCTGGGTGGCGCAGTTGGTTGGACGACTGCCTTCGGCTCAGGGCGTGATCCTGGAGTCCCGGGATCGAGTCCCACATCGGGCTCCCAGCTCCATGGGGAGTCTGCTTCGCTCTCTGACCTTCTCCTCGCTCATGCTCTCTCTCACTGTCTCTCTCTCTCAAATAAATAAATAAAATCTTTAAAAAAAATAAAAAAAATTAAAAAAAAGAAAATATACATGTAGCCCTTATTTTACATATTTTTTGTCTTTTCCATAAAGATTTCCTATTTCCTCCTATTTAATGGGGTCTCTACTTCTTTCAAACCTTTTTAGCATGTCTACAAAGCTCATGTATCATTTATCATTTTTAGGCCATGGTAAACATTTGTGATTTTAACAAATCATAAGACATGAGCTATGAACACATACCCATCCCGACCTTGAGTAAGGCAGTCAATATTCATTTGACTCTCCCAGAAGTACAAAGAACAGTATTTTGTACATAATATATGCTAAATAAATCTACATGGCATTAAATGAAACAATAGTCCTTTCCCTTTCATGAAACACATAGTATCCACACTACTAGTAATATCCAAACACTGCTCAGATGAAAAATCCTCTATCAGAAAACAAACCTGTCAGCCTCCCCTTCTACTTCCCTCAATTACTATTCTAAACATTGACCATTCACCTCACAACACATAGTCAACCATCGACTCCTTATAGCAAATTCCCCTTTCATTTCTTTGGGGGCAATCAAGTCCATAGGAGTGATTTCCTCTACCTTAAAGTCTTGGTTATATCCACATTTCTCTTCGCTCCAGTCTTAGATGTTTTCACCCTTCTCCTGTTCAAGGCCAGTATCACCAACTTGTGGCCTTGAACTCACCTCTTCTACACTCTCCTGACAATCAACCACTTTCTTTTCTAATAGCTCCTGTTCCTTAGCCCATCAATATCCCGTCCATCTTCCTTTAGTTTTCAACATTTGTCTCACCAGCATTTCTCAAAACATCAGTGTACATTTATTGTCTGTGCCTCCTCCTCTTTCACCCTTCTAACATCACTGCTATCTGGCTTCTGCCTCCACTCCTCTATTGAAACCAAAGGTTCACAAAAGACCCTTTAATTATCAAGCCATGTATACCTTCCAGTTCTCAGATCACTGCAATCTCTGTTGCAATAGACAACATTGATTACTCTCCCTTTTTGGTGGCACTTCTCACTCCAGTTTCTTCTACTCACTCTCAGAGGGTATGCTTTATGTCTTTTACCTGTTCTTTAAAGTTTAGGGTCCCCAGGTTTCTAATCTATATCCAAAGTAGATCCTTAAGTTATCTAGTCTGTCTCTCATAGTTGTAATTATCAACCATGTGGCAAGGACTCTGCCCTTTTCTTCAAATTCATATATCTCAGTATAGCATTGTTCCACAAACACCTCAAATTCAGCATGTTCAGAAGTAAACGCAGCATCCTCTTTCCCTTCCTCTACCAAACCTATGTCCTCTATTTCACTTGATGACACACAGCCTATATGCGAGAAATCAGAGCCAGTTGACAATCTCTTAACCATTTCTTGGAGTCAAGTTTCACAATCATTAAAACAAATACATTAATAATAATAATAGACGTGACAACAACACTTATTGCTTATTCTGTGCCAAACATTATTCTAAGTACTAACTACTCTGCTCACTCAACCCCACAACTCTATCAAGTGTTACTGTCCTCCACTGTAGTAATGAGAAACCTGAGGCACAGAGAAGTAACTCAACAGAAGTGATGCAGTACAAGCTGGCACAACATCTGATCCCAAGTTTCCTCACTTCAGTTCACAGGAAGCATGGTTAACTACACATAATAATGCTCCCAGTGAGAACAATTCAAACATGAAATGCGCTGACCTAGAAAGAACTGAGTTTCTTGTCACTGGAGATTATTTTTACCTTTATAACTTTCTCAAGTATTAAATTATCATCTCAAAAACTTTAGTGAAGCTTGAGAGTTATTTTACCTACATATAAAATAAACTGGTAGCCATCGTATCAAGTTCAAGCAATCTATCCTAACATTCCAAAATATGTTTCTTGAACTCCAGAAAAATATCAATTTCAGGGACTTCCTTTTTCGGTTAATTTTTTACATTCCAGTGTAATTAACATACAGTGTTATATCAATTTCAGGTGTAAAATATAGAATTCAACAATTCTAAACATTACTCAATGTTCATCAAATTAAGTGTATTCTTAATCCCCCTCACCTATTTCACCCAACCCCCCACTCTCCCCCACTCTGGTAACAACCAGTTTGTTCTTTATATATTTAACAGTCTATTTTGTTCTTTTTCTTTGTTCATTTGTTTATTAAATTCCACATATGAATGAAATCATATGGCATTTATCTTTCTCTGACTGACTTCACATAGCATTGTATGCTCTAGGTCCATCCATCTTGTTGCAAATGGCAAGATTTCATTTTTTTTTATGGCTGAAATCAATTTCAGGGAATTTCTTTTTTTTTTTTTTTTAAGATTTTATTTATTTATTTGACAGAGAGAGATCACAAGTAGGCAGAGAGGCAGGCAGAGAGAGAGAGAGGAAGCAGGCTCCCTGCTGAGCAGAGAGCCCGATGCGGGACTTGATCCCAGGATCCAGAGATCATGACCTGAGCCGAAGGCAGCGGCTTAACCCACTGAGCCACCCAGGCGCCCCAATTTCAGGGAATTTCTACTCAATTAAAATAACCTAAATGGTTTCTTGATCCCTGGGTAGTTTAGTACTCACTTTTGGGGATTTCATAAAACCCAAACATTTGCCTACATGGCCTAAAAAATAGGTCTCTCTCCTCAAATGCCAGACAACCTCAGTGAAAGTAACCAATGCTGCATCTCCTTGTCAATTAAAAAAAAAGAAAAAAAAAGAGTTCAATTCCTCTTTCCCCATTTGATAATTGAAACTACCGACTACTGAGAACATATATGCTCTTTCCAGAGCAAAGAGTGGAAGAGCAAAGACTGTAACAAACGGATGTTTTGTTTTTTAATGCTATATGCATAAACCAAACAACAAAGAAACCAGAAAGTGAATGAAATTTCTCAAAAACAAACAAACAAACAATTTAAAGATGAAGTATTACTGGGGCACCTGGGTGGCTCAGTTGTTAAGCATCTGCCTTTGGCTCAGGTCATGATCCCAGGGTCCTGGGATCAAGCCTCACATCGGGCTGCCTACTCAGCAGGAAGCCTGCTTCTCCCTATCCTTCTCCACGCACTTTTTTTTTTTTCCAATTTATTTATTTTCAGAAAAACAGTATTCATTATTTTTTTTCCCAATTTATTTATTTTCAGAAAAACAGTATTCATTATTTTTTCACCACACCCAGTGCTCCATGCAAGCCGTGCCCTCTATAATACCCACCACCTGGTACCCTAACCTCCCACCCACCCCCCGCCACTTCAAACCCCTCAGACTGTTTTTCAGAGTCCATAGTCTCTCATGGTTCACCTCCCCTTCCAATTTACCCAAATTCCCTTCTCCTCTCTAACGCCCCTTGTCCTCCATGCTATTGGCTATGCTCCACAAATAAGTGAAACCATATGATAATTGTCTCCACGCACTTTTGTTCCCTATCTTGCTCACTGTCTCTCCCTGTCAAATAAATAAATAAAATCTTTTAAAAAAAAAGATGAAGTATTACTTTGTCAACAAATTCAATAAAGCTGCAATATACAAAGTCAATATACAAAAATCAGTTGTGTTTCCATACATTAAAAATGAATTATCAGAGAGAGAAATGAAGAAAACAAATTTACAATTGAATCAAAAGAAAAAAATACTTGATAAATGTAACCAAGGTGAGAGATCTGCACACTGAAAATTTTAAGACACTGATAAAAGAAGACACGATACATCATGCTCACAGACAGAAGAACTGATAATGTTAAAATGTCTCTACAGACAAAGCAACCTACAGATTCTACACAATCCCCATCAAAACTCTAATGGCATTTTTCACAGAAACAGAAGAAACAATCCTAAAGTTTATATGGAACCACAAAAGACCCCAAAAAGTCATGGCAATCTTGACAAAGAACAACAACATAAGAAGAATCACACTTCCAAACTTCAAACCATATTACAAAGCGATAGTAATCAAAATAGTTTTTAATACCAGCCTAAAAACAGACACACACGTCAACAGAATAGGATTGAGAACCCAGAAATAAACCTATGCATATATGGGTCAATTAATTTACAACAAAGGAGTCAAGAACATATACAATAGGTAAAGGATAACCTCTTCAATAAATGCTACTGAGAAAACTGGATAGCCACATATCAAAGAATGAAACTAGAACCCTATCTTACACATTACACACACATCAACTCAAAACAAATTAAGAAACCATAAAACTTCTAGAAGAAAACATAGGCGATAAGCTCCTTGATATAAAGTCTTTACAACTTTTTTTTTTTTGGATTTGACCAAAAAAAAAAAAAAAACCCCAAGACAACAAAAGCAAAAATAAACAAGTGGGACTACATCAAACTAAAAAATTTTTGGATGGAAAAGGAAACAAAATGAAAAGGCAATCTACAGAATATAAGAAAATATTTGCAAATCATCTATGTGATAAGGGGTTAATATACAAAATATATAAAGAACTCACACAACTAAATAGCAAAACAAAAACAAAAACAAACTGATTAAAAAATAGAGAAACTGTATAAACGTTTTTCCAAAGAAGACATACGAATGGCCAACAAATACATGAAAAGGTGCTCAACATCAATAATCACCAAGGAAATGCAAATCAAAAGCACATCTGCTAGAATAGCTGTTACCAAAAAGAAAAGAGGTAACTGTTGCCAAGGATGTGGGGGGAAAAAGGGAACCCTTGTGCACTGATGGTGGGAATATAAATTGGTACAACCATTATAAAAAACAGTATGGAGGTTCCTTAAAAATTTAAGAGAACTACCATATGATCCAGCAATCCCATTTCTGAATATGTATTTTAAAAAATGAAAACAGGATATCAGAGAAATACTCCCACTTCCATGTTCATTGCAGCATTATTCAAAACAGCCAAGACATAGAAACTACCTACGTGTCTGTCAACAAATGCATGAAGATATGATACACACATACACACAGAGCAATATTTGCGACACCATGAATGGACTTTGAGGCATTATGCTTCTGGCTTATAAGCCAGATAAAGAAACACTGCATGGTATTCCTTATATGTGGAATCTTTTAAAAAAAGCAAACTTGTAGAAAAGTGGAGCTTGGTAAAAAATACACAAACTTTCATCTATAAGATGAATAAGATCTGAGGATCTAATGTAAACTTAGTGACTACAGTTGAAAACACTGTATTGTATAACTGAAATTTGCTAAAGAACTTAAATGTTCATCTATATATAAAGAATATATATACATATATATTATTTTCATATGTACTTTTACATGCATAAATTAAAAAGAGGTGACAGGTGTGTTAATTAACTACATGGGAGAAATCTTTTCACTATATTATATATATATATAAATATATATACATATATTTATATATATATCAGCAATAAAGGAGCTAAAATAAATTAGCTGGTATTAAATCTGTCTGCAGGCTATTAGGAATACTTTCTTTGTAAAGGGAGAACACAGATAAGAAAGAACATTTTAAAAAAATAGCAGGGATGGACAAATTTGCCATAATTTATCATTACTCAGAGTAAATATCCAGATCAATATAAGCAGTAAGGGATGTCTATTCATGGAACAACTATTTAATGAATGGCTACCATGGTAAGCACTGCACTAAACACATGAAAAGTGAACAAAGTAGTTCTGTCATACCCAGTATTTATTCCATCCTTCCTTCCCAGACATAAAGACTCCTGAATTATACCCAAGCACATGGCTACCCAGAGTAGAGACTGCATCCCAGCATCTCTTTTAACTAAATTTGGCCCTATCAATATATTCTGGCCAATAATATGTAAGCAGAAATGCCCCTCCTAAGCTTATTCATTCCTTCCTCCATCCTAAAGCCTGGAATGCCAAAGCCACCACCTTGAACCCTAAGGACAGGATTAGGCAGGTGGGAAGCAACAGAAGAGAGAAACCCATGTTTCTGATGTCACTGGGTACAACAACATTCTGTCCACCTACTCAGATTGGAGAGAAAAATACTCTTGTTTAAGCCACTTTTCTGAAGCTGTCTGCTATTCAGCTGAATAGAATTAATTCACTATTTAACATACTTTAAAATTCAAAAGGTGTGAACTTATTTCAAATGTTGTTTTGCTGAACTACCATCCCTGAACTAACAGAAATAAATTTACAGCCCAAACAATTTCTTGGATTAAAGAGTTCTACAAATTTACCATTCATTCGTGTTTCATTTTGCTTTTCCTAAATTATAGCCAAATTACACAAAATACTCCCAAAAGCCATGGAATTTTATGGGAAAAAATCCATACCTACACTATCTATGCCTTTTAGGATTTTTACATTTGATGAGATGAAGAGCTGTCATACAGAAGAATGAAACTCATTTATATTGTTCAAGAAGGAGAGCTGTGATAAACTGGGGCACCTGGGTGATTCATTAAGCGCCACCTTCAGCTCAGGTCATGATCTCATGGTCCTGAGATGGAGCCCCACATTGGGCTCCCTGCTCAGTGAGGAGTCTACTTTTCTTTCTCCCTCTGCTGCTCCCTCAGCTCGTGCTCTTTCACTTGGACTCTCTCTCAAATAAATAAAATCTTAAAAAAACTGATAGAAATTCTTTCAACAGTCAGCTACTCTAGGAATCCTCTCCACACCTCCCTTTTCACCACTCCAACCTATACTGAAAATTACCACCACCCAAAAAAATTTCCCACTTAACACTGTAGCCTGACTATACATTTTATAAGTCATTTTATTGAAGTTTAAAATTTGCCCCTCATATAGTACCATAATTTTGGCAAACATGTACGGTCATGTAACTACTACTAAAATCAATTGTAGCTTACTTACATCATCACATAAAAATTCCACCATATCCTTTCATAGTTAGTCCCTTTCCTCCACCCCAATCCCTGCCAACTACTGATCTGTTTTCTTTTACTGTAGTATTTTTCTGCATATTCTATAAACAAAACCATACAGCATGTAGCCTTTCAACTCTGGCTTCTTATGTGTTAATACTTCTGAGATTCATCCACTTTTGTGGATTTTTTTCTTTTTGTATACATCAATTTATTCTATTTTATTGCTGAATAATGTTCCCTTGTATGTGTATCTTACAATTATATACAATAAATATATCCATTCACCAGTTGATGGACATATGGGTAATTTCCAGTTTTTGGAGATTATGAATAAGTCTGCTATTTGTGTCTGTGGTGAGAGTATGTAGGTGAGGCCAATGTGTCTTCATTTCTTTTGGGTAGATTTCTATTTCTATCCAGTATTGGATTGCTGGGTTGTGTGGTAAGTTTATATTTAAATATAAATATAATATTAATATAATAAATTTATAAATATAAAATATATATTAATTATATAAATGTGTATCATATTTAAATATATAATATATAAATATAATATGAATATATTTATATTTAAATAAACTTACAAACAAGTCTATATTTAAACTTTCCCAGCTTTGTACTCTCACCAGTGGTCTATCAGAGTTCCAGTTCAGGGATGCCTGGGTGTTCCAGTTAGTTAACATACAGTGTAATATTAGTTTCAGGTGTACAATATAGTGATTCAACCCTTCTCAACAAGATCCTAGCAAAAAGGATCCAACAGCATATTAAAAAGATTATCCACCATGATCAGGTGGGATTCATCCCTGGGCTACAAGGATGGTTCAACATTCGCAAATCAATCAATGTGATAGAACAAATTAATATGAGAAGAGAGAAGAACCACATGGTCCTCTCAATTGATGCAGAAAAAGCATTTGACAAAATCCAGCATCCGTTCCTGATTAAAATGCTTCAAAGTATAGGGATAGAGGGAACATTCCTGAACTTCATCAAATCTATCTATGAAAGACTCACAGCAAATATCATCCTCAGTGGGAAAAAGCTGCGTCCTTCCCATTGAGATCAAAAACAGGACAAGGATGCCCACTCTCACCACTCTTGTTCAACATAGTATTAGAAGTCCTAGCAACAGCAATCAGACAACAAATGGAAATAAAAGGTATGCAAATTGGTATTGAAGAAGTCAAACTCTCTCTCTTTGCAGATGACGTGATTCTTTATATGGAAAACCCAAGAGTCCACCCCCAAACTACTAGAACTCATAAAGCAATTCAGCAACATGGCAGGATACAAAGTCAATGTACAGAAATCAGTGGCTTTCTTATACACTAACAATGAAAATATAGAAAGGGAAATTAGAGAATCGATTCCATTTACTATAGCACCAAGAACCATAAGATACCTGTGAATAAACCTAACCAAAGAGGTAAAGAATCTGTACTCAAGGAACTACAGAACACTCATGAAAGAAATTGAAGAAGACACAAAAAGATGGAAGACCATTCCATGCTCTTGGATCGGAAGAATACACATTGTTAAAATGTCTATACAGCCTAGAGCAATCTATACTTTTAATGGCATTCCGATCAAAATTCCACCAGTATTCTTCAAAGAGCTGGAGCAAATAATCCTAAAATTTGTATGGAATCAGAAGAGACCCCGAATTGCCAAGGAAATGTTGAAAAATAAAAATAAAACGGGGGGCATCACGTTACCTGATTTCAAGCTTTACTACAAAGCTGTGATCACCAAGACAGCATGGTACTGGCATAAAAACAGACACATAGACCAGTGGAACAGAGTAGAGAGCCCAGATATGGACCCTCAATTCTATGGGCAAATAATCGTCGACAAAACAGGAAAAAATATACAGTGGAAAAAAGACAGTCTCTTCAATAAATGGTGCTGGGAAAACTGGACAGCTATATGTAGAAGAATGAAACTCAACCATTCTCTTACACCGTACACAAAGATAAACTCAAATGGATAAAAGACCTCAATGTGAGACAGGAATCCATCAGAATCCTAGAGGAGAACATAGGCAGTAATCTCTTCGATATCAGCCACAGCAACTTCTTTCAAGATATGTCTCCAAAGGCAAAGGAAACAAAAGCGAAGATGAACTTTTGGGACTTCATCAAAATCAAAAGCTTCTGCACAGCAAAGGAAACAATCAAGAAAACAAAGAGGCAACCCACGGAATGGGAGAAGATATTTGCAAATGACAGTACAGACAAAAGGTTGATATCCAGGATCTATAATGAACTCCTCAAACTCAACACACACAAAACAGACAATCATACCAAAAAATGGGCAGAAGATATGGACAGACACTTCTCTAATAAAGACATACAAATGGCTATCAGACACATGAAAAAATGTTCATCATCACTAGCCATCAGGGAGATTCAAATTAAAACTACATTGAGATATCACCTTACACCAGTTAGAATGGCCAAAATTAGCAAGACAGGAAACAACATGTGTTGGAGAGGATGTGGAGAAAGGGGAACCCTCTTACACTGTTGGTGGGAATGCAAGTTGGTGCAGCCTCTTTGGAGAACAGTGTGGAAATTCCTCAAGAAATTAAAAATAGAACTTCCCTATGACCCTGCCATTGCACTCCTGGGTATTTACCCCAAAGATACAGATGTAGTGAAAAGAAGGGCCATCTGTACCCCAATGTTTATAGCAGCAATGGCCATGGTCGCCAAACTGTGGAAAGAACCAAGATGCCCTTCAACGGACGAATGGATAAGGAAGATGTGGTCCATATACACTATGGAGTATTATGCCTCCATCAGAAAGGACATACCCAACTTTTGTAGCAACAAGGATGGGACTGGAAGAGATTATGCTGAGTGAAATAAGTCAAGCAGAGAGAGTCAATTACCATATGGTTTCACTTATTTGTGGAGCATAACAAAAAGCATGAAGGACATGGGGAGTTAGAGAGAAGGGGGTTGGGGTAAATTGGAAGGGGAGATGAATCATGAGAGACTATGGGCTCTGAAAAACAATCTGAGGGGTTTGAAGTGGCGGGGGGGGGGGGTCGGGTACCAGGTGGTGGGTATTATAGAGGGCACGGATTGCATGGAGCACTGGGTTTGGTGAAAAAATAATGATACTGTTATGCTGAAAATAAATAAATGAAAATATATATATAATATAAATATAATAAATTTATAAATATAAAATATATATTAATTATATAAATACGTATCATATATTTAAATATATAATATAGAAATATAATATAAATATATTTATATTTAAATAAACTTACAAACAAGTCTATATTTAAACTTTCCCAGCTTTGTACTCTCACCAGTGGTCTATCAGAGTTCTAGTTCGGGGATGCCTGGATGTTCCAATTCGTTAACATACAGTGTAATATTAGTTTCAGGTGTACAATATAGTGATTCACACTTCCACATACCACCCAACGCCCTTCAGAGCAAGTGTCCTCCTTAATCTCCATCCTCCCACTGACTTCCCCTAAGGTAACCATCAGTTTGTTCTCTGTAGTTAAGAGTTTGTTTCTTGGTTTGCCTTTCTGGTTTTTTTCCCCTTTGCTTGGTTGTTTTGTTTCTTAAATTCCACATAATTGTGAAATCATATACTGAGTGTTCCTTTTCTACAGGCTGTGCAACACTAACATTTATTTGATTCTCAGTTCATCTCTCAGAGGCAGATAGGAGGGGCTGGACGTCAGATCCCCTGTAGTCTTCACCCACTGCAAGGGATAAAGCTACTACCAATAAGCAGCAAGCCTGGAAAATGCAGCACAGAGAGGTTAAGAATTTTCCCGCTGTTGTTCAGCTATGAAGTGGTAAGGCCAAGATTTAAACCCAGCAGCATGTACTGTCCAATACTCAAACAAAAGAAGCTCACTCATTTGTCAGGATTACCATTTGATAGACTCCTGCATTAAGTTACAGGTTGGACTAGAGCAAGTCTAATTCCCCTTCCAGCTCTAAGATTTTTCTTTCTTTTTTTTTTTTAATTTCTTTTCAGCGTAACAGAATTCATTGTTTATGCACCACACCCAGTGCTCCATGCAACACGTGCCCTCCGTAATACTCACCATCTGGCTCCCCCAATCTCCCACCCACCACCCCTTCAAAACCCTCAGATTGTTTTTCAGAGTCCCTAAGGGTCATTCCACACTGAAGGATGTAATTCTTTTTTTTTTTTTTTTAAGGATGTAATTCTTTTATGCCACTCTACTCTCCTGATGATTTTAGTTGCCATTTCCTGGATGCTTTCCAGCTCTACATTTTTCTGGATACACAACATATAGGACTTCATATAACTATGTTATGTAGTTGTAAATACATGACTGTTTTGTAGCAAGATGAAATAAACTTTTCAAGTTTCTAGTCTTATCCGCAATAAAGTCTAGCATTTTTTACAAGCATAGACCCTACAATTTTATCAAGTATAATGGGAAACACTCTCTTCCTATACATTATTCCATACTATTCATAGTAACTACTTCCCATTCAATTTTAATATATCATGTAAGATTACTATATCCAGTAAAACAAATAAAAGGAATAATTACAAAATAAAAGTATTATTTTAGGCCTGAATTATGATCTTTTTCTCTGCTAGGCTCAAACAAAAGCCAAGGGTTGTCAAATGTCCCTCTGCTGTAAAGGTCATGTACATATTATATAATAATTTGAACTATGTCACCAAAGACAAAGCTTCAGTCCACAAAAACTTTATTTCATTTTATATACTCCACAGGCCCAATAGCTTCATATGATATTTCCTATCCCTATACAAAGTCCCTGACCAATGTACAAAATGTGTAAGTTTTTCTGAACCTTGAAAAGTATCACCTCATTGGAACATGACATCGCTATGCTCCCACATGTAGTAGAACATGTAGTGCTATGCTCCCACATGTAGTGCTATGCTCCCATTTTATTAGCCTAAACAAATAAAATCAAGTCTATCACCATATTACTCAGTATAGCTAAATAAGTTTCTAAAATTTCAGGGTACATTTGGGATGACCTTAAAATTTAGGCTACAAAAATACACTAAATCCCTCAGGAGGGTCTCTAAGTGAAAGCACGTTGACCAAGTACAAAAGAGATGGGCATTATTCTTCAACATGACTACAGGATTTTTTTCTTAAAGATTTCATTTTTTTCTTAAAGATTTAATTCATTTATTTGACAGAGACAGACAGACAGAAAGAGAACACAAGCAGGGGGAGCGGTAGATGGAGAGAGGGAGAAACGGGCTCTCCACTGAGCAGGGTTCCCGATGCAGGGCTTGATCCTAGGATGCCAGGATCATGACCTGTGCCAAAGGCCAATGCTTAACCACTGAGCTATCCAGGTGTCCCATGACTACAGCTTTTAACTGCAACCCAGATCTTTCTCAGAAGCATATACAAACTTCAGATAGAAAGCTCCTATGTGATTTTTAGTGGGGATTGAGGATAGCTAATGGTTCTTTCCCACTAATCTGGGAAGGCCAACTAACAGCTGTATGTCTATATATATCCACACATGCTAAACATTTTTACATACATTACTTCATTTTAACCTTATAAGAACCTCACGAGGAAATTTTACAGAAAACGGAGGCTTACAGACATTAAAAATGACAAGTAATAAACAAAATCAGTCTTTAAGAAGCGTATGGGTAGCTCAGTTGGTTATGCAGCTGTCTTCAGTTCAGATCATGACCTTGGGGTCCTGGGACGAGCCCCTACACTGGGCTCTCTGCTCAGCTCAGCGCCTGCTTCTCCCTCTTCCTCTGCCCCTCCCCCTGCACCCTGGGCACGCGCGCTGAGTGCACACTCTCTCTCTCTCTCTGTGTCTCAAATGCATAAATCTTTTTCAAAAATCCTTACTTAAATCCAAGTCTGTCTGATTCTAAAACCTAGGTTCATAATGATTATATATTGATTACAGAGTATATTGCGTCCCATGATTACCCAACAGATTTCACTCACGTCTAAAATACTACTACTGTTTATAGTACTATAGAATCTAAAACTGTATATAATAATGACTTGGGGTTGGGTACAGTGGTACTCAGAATTCCAAGTTGAGATGCTAGAGACATAGCTCTTCTAGCTAGAGTGGGATTTTTCAGTGCCTTAGCTATAAGATTCCTTTCATGGCCTAGCAATCTTAGGGTGAGACCCTGAAACCAACCCTAGGTTTAAAAAGCAAGGGAGAAAATTTTGGGATACATTATGAAATATTCAGTAGCAAGAAAGATCAGTCTTCTGTACACCCTCCAGATGCAGATACGGCAAGATGGCTGAAATAAAAAGCAAAGGGAAGATTAAAGAACTTTTTATAATGGTGATGGACAGAAGTTCTGAGATAGGTCAAATTATGGTACCACTCAGCATTATGCTGAGTGAAATAAGTCAAGCAGAGAGAGTCAATTATCCTATGGTTTCACTTATTTGTGGAGCATAACAAATAGCATGGAGGACAAGGGGCATTAGAGAGGAGAAGGGAATTTGGGTAAATTGGAAGGGGAGGTGAACCATGATAGACTATGGACTCTGAAAAACAATCTGAGGGGTTTGAAGTGGCGGGGGGGTGGGAGGTTGGGGTACCAGGTGGTGGGTATTATAGAGGGCACGGCTTGCATGGAGCACTGGGTGTGGTGAAAAAATAATGAATAATGTTTTTCTGAAAATAAATAAATTGGAAAAAAATACATACCAACACACACACACACACACACACACGTACTTCAAAAAAAAAAAATTATGGTACCACACAAAATGGAGGTTCCACTGATACTACTAGTAAGCTAAAACCCATCCTAGTATGTTCTGTGCACATAGTTGAAAAACTGGAACAAGGAGGTAATTTGAATGACTAATACTGGAGGCTTCATTTAGTTTCATAGATAAGAAAAGCATTTATGTTATACATAGTTAGGCACCTGTGTACCTTTCCAGTATCATCTTTCACCATTCCTTCAACTCAAATGGTATACTTCAGTCATTTAGAACCATTTTGAATTCCCCATCAGGGCTGTGCTTTCTCTAATTTCCAAGGCTAACAACGTATCTAGATCATGATAAGCATTCAGTAAACTTAAGTAGAATTTTGTTAAGTATAGTAAATGAATTCTGTTAAACATGTGAACCATTTGTGTCCCTGATCATCAATCTCCAATGTCTCACTTATCCAAGTTTCATTTGTCTTTTGAAGTTTATCTCAAGTACCATTCCAGTTAGCATTCCTGAAACACCACCCCCATTCCCCCATCATTCCAACAACTCATCTGCCTGGATTAAATGACCCTCCAATGCACAACTGCACTCCTCTCCATGATAGCACTTAACATCAAGGGCTATAATTACCTATCTAGTTGTTGCTATTGATCTCCCTCTTTAAACCAATCAGCTCCTACAGAGCAGGGTCAGTGTCTCATTTTACTTTGTATTGCAGCATCTGGCACAGTGCTTAACATACAATTGACGTTCAGTAACTACTTTCTGTATGGATGGAATGCATGACTGACATTAATGGTTGTTTGAACATATAATTTAGGTTTCATATACTACTTGTATTGCAGCTTTAGAATTTGAGAGGGGATTTTAAATTGGGTGTGCTAATCTATCATATATGAGAAAAACCAACAAATATCTGTCAGAGACAAAGTATAAAAGTATCATGTACACATTCTAAGTCCCAAGGAATCCCTTGCAGTACTACATTCCAGGAGCTCCTAAATGCAGAAAAGTATTAACAGAAGAAATCTCCATCAGCACCAGGACTGCAATTTATTTAAAGTCAAGTCATTTCAGAAGAAATCAAATGTCTTCTAGGAAAATAAATTTGGTAAAAAGGAGATGTAGCTAGTCAATAAACACATAAAAAGGTGCTCAATATGTTTAGTCACCAAGGAAATGTAAATTAAAACCACAATATAATACAATATCACAATATGCCTACTCAAAACAATTAAAAAAACAAACAATACCAAGCCCTGGTGAATATACAGAGTAATGAACTTCTCTATTGCTGGTGGGAATATAAGTTATTGCAAACACATGGGAAAAGTGTAAATTGGTGCAGAATATGCAGTAACTACTAAAACTAAACATTTATACTCTGGCTCAGTGATCCACTCCTAAATTTCCGCTATGTATATACAGCAGAAATGTATACAGAGTTATCAAGTGCTTTGAGATCTTTATAAAAAGCTATTGTCCTGGTCCATGGACTTGTGCTTTCAGTACCAAAGATCCAAGAAATGGAAGGAAAATTATAGGGTGCTGAGGAAAGGAACCAGAGGGGTCTCCAAAAGCAAGGCAAAAGGAGCATACAAGTTCCGGGCTCAGGAAATAAAGGAATTTGGAGAAAAGTGGCTATGATATCAATAGGAAGAAAGGTATTTCTCAAAGGCATATGATAATAATAATGAGTGGTTACAGCACACTGGGCACTTCATATATACGTGTGTGCCTACATGTGTGCCTACAAGTGTGCCTACGAGTATTTTGTATACATTTTCTTAAACACTACAAGGACTTGTGGGGAAAACTGAGGATCACAGAACTTAAGAAACTTACCCAAATTCATATAAGAAATTAATGCTAGAGCTGTGATTCAAGTATCTTGCTATCTCCAAAGCTATTCTCGGGGGGGGGGGGCAGAGTTTGTTTCTTTCTCATTTTTCAAGAGTCCTAAAGAGTTCTGTTGCCACTGGCAAAATGACAGGAGACAGCACATGGACTAAAAAATAAAACAATACAACAAAATCCTTTTCTCAAAAAACATACCACATATTCCAAATAAAACTTGATTTTTTAAAACCAAAAATTATACTTCAGAAAAAAAGAGATTCTTCTCTCAAACTCAAGGTCTCATAAACCTTTCATATTTAGAAAGGTTATTTCTAAATTATTTTGAACAAATAACTATGTAAAAAAGACACATTTGCCTAAACATGTATCAATCATTAGCTGAAAAAAAATCACTTGACCAAATTAGTAGACAACATATAAGATGTTTATCAAGGATATGATAATATGATAATTATTCCTGAACAGTGATTTCATACTTACAAATGTAGAATATCTTTTTTTTCCAATTTATTTATTTTCAGAAAAACATTATTCATTATTTTTTCACCACACCCAGTGCTCCATGCAAGCCGTGCCCTCTATAATACCCACCAACTGATACCCCAACCTCCCACCCCCCCGCCACTTCAAACCCCTCAGATTGTTTTTCAGAGTCCAGAGTCTCTCATGGTTCACCTCCCCCCTTCCAATTTACCCAAATTCCCTAATATCTTAAATAAAATAAGCCTTATAAAGATCAAAGTTTTTAAAAAGCAGTATACTTTGTGTTTACAACATTGTGAAATTCCTAAGTGTAACTCTGTAAGACAAATGAAAAACCCAAAGCTCTAATGTTATGTCAGTGGATACCTGTTTACAGTATCGTTCACAGATTCAAAATAACTTAAATAAAAACGAATGGGTACTCTAGAAAACTATGGTTGATGATTCAAAAAGTGGCCCTTGTGGGTGCCTGGGTGGCTCAGTCTGTTAAGTATCTGTTAAGGTCATGATGCCAGAGTTCTGGAATTGAGTCCCGCATATGGCTTCTTGTTCAGCAGGGAGCCTGCTTCTTCCTCTGCCGGCTGCTCCCCGTGCTTGTGCTCTCTCTCTCTGAAAATTTAATAAATAAGGTCTTAAAAAAAAAAAAAAAGTAGCCTTAGTAATGACAAAAATCTGAAAAGTAGGAAAAAACATTATTTCTAAAATAATTATAGGATAGGATTTTGGGTATGTATGCTTACCCATACAGCAATATGCTATGATAGAAAAAAAAGACATGTATAGGAATGTGTAAAGCATAGGCTCAGTCCTTAAGTGTCTGCCTTCAGCTCAGGTCATGATCCCAGGGTTCTAAGAGCCCCGCACAGGGCTCCCTGCTCCACAGGAAGACTGTTCTCCCTCTCCTACACCCCCTGTTTGTGTTCCGTCTCTCGCTGTGTCTCTCCCTGTCAAAAAAATAAATAAAATCTTAACAAAAAAATGTGTAAAGCAGCAATATTCATAATAAGCAAAATGTAAGAATTACCCACAGGCCTGTCAGTATCAGAATGGATAAAAAGGGGCACCTGAGTAGCCTCAGTGGGTTAAGCATGTGATTCTTGACCTCAGCTCAGGTCATGATCTCAGGGTTGTGAGTTCAAGCCCCTCCACAGTGGGCTCCACACTGGGCGTGGAGCCTAATTAAAAAAAAAAGGATAAATAATGGTATAGTCTTAATGTAATAATATACAGTGATGAGAATTAACAAATTACAACTAAATGCTGCAATGTGCAACAGACATAAGTTGAAGTGAAAGAAGCCAGTCACAAAATAACTACTGTTTCTACAAAGGTTTTTGGTTCGTTTTTTTAAAATATTTTATTTATTTAGTTGTCAGAGAGAGAAAGCTATCACAAGCAAGGGGGAGCAGCAGGCAGGAGAAGCAGGCTCCCTGCTGAACAGGGAGCCCCATGTGGGACTTGATCCCAGGGCTCCAGGATCATGACCCAAGCCAAAGGCAGACACTTAACTGACTGAGCCACCCAGGTGTCCCTCTACAAACTTAAGGTGAAACTAATCGGACAGTAGTTACCCCTGGTGGGGGTGGAAGATGGAAAGAGTAACTAAAATGGAGCTTTGTGGGATGCTGGTCATTTTCTGTGTCTTTAGTGGTTTTATGTGTCTGTTTAGTTTGTGAATATTCACTAAGAATACAGGTTTAAAAAAATCACTTAGAATGTATGCATCTTTGTATATGTGGTAGCGCTTAATAAAAAGGTTAAGAAAGAATGTTTGGATAACATTCTATCCATACTTAGGCTCTGACAAGTCAGCAAGCAGGGCCTTGACAAGCAGCAGCCATCCTTACTCAATTGTATCAAGAGCTTTCACTCTGGAGTCAGGAGAGTCATCTGAGGCACATATGTTCTAACCTCTACCATCTCCAGGCTTCTGCCAAAATAACACAAGGCTCCTTTCTTCTTCACCCATGGTGAAACAAAATACAGACTCATTGCTTTTCTCCAAATTTCCTTTCCCTGAAAGCCCTTTAAAGTTCTCTAAAGGATAGTTCTGAACAGGAAGCAAAAAGACTTAATTCCTTTTTATCCACCACTGATTAAACAAGTTCTGTTAAGTGCTTTATATGTGTCTTATTTAATTCCCAGAACTCTATAATGTAAATATTATTACAACCAGTTTAAAGAAATTCAAAATTAGACAACAGTGAGTGGCAAGATGCTATACCTGCCTGCAGTGCCCAAGCTCAAAATTCACATTCTTTTACCTCCCAACCATCAGCCTCTCTTGATGATAACATAACAAGAGTGTTTACTCCCTGTTAATCCTTTTAACTCCAGCGCTTGAGTTGAGAAATTAGGGCACTGAAGGAATGAAGCCTAATTGTGATAGGCTAAGGAAGGAGGGACAAAGGATGAGAAGAATCAAGTAAGGAAAACTGCTGTGTTCTGACAAAATGCAGGCCGGGGTAAGGCTGTACCCTTCGCTGTGGATCAGACAGGTTAAAGGTATTTATCAAGAGCTGCCAAATGTCAAGAAAATCAAACATGGACTCAAAACAGTCCCATAGTACAGTATGTAGCATTCACTCATATTTTTATTGAGAACAAACTCATATACTTGAAGATCTTTTTCTCCTAGTTGTTTTTACCCTCTGAGCAGCCATTTGTTCATTCATTCACTTGACAAATATTTTCTGAGTACCTAATGTGTACTAGGAATTCCTCCAAATGCTGAGAAAACAGGTATAAATGGAACTTATATTCAGGTGGAGAATACAAACAAACATAATGGTAATATAATGGAGAACAATGAAAATAAAGTACCATATGAGTGACAGGCTGGAGGTGGGAAAATGTGCTATTTTAAATAGATCAGGAAAGCCTGAAGGTGTGAATTTTTGGCAAAGGCTGTTCAACTAACTTCTTTAAGAACTGATTATGTGGTATGTTGTATTCAGCTTCATTTTTAAAAGTTATGTTTATACTGGCTTTACACTGTAAAAGTGTTCAAGTATTTCTCAATAGAGATTATATAAAAAATAAGGTAAAACTGGGGCGCCTGGGTGGCTCAGTGGGTTAAGCCGCTGCCTTCGGCTCAGGTCATGATCTCAGAGTCCTGGGATCGAGCCCCGCATCGGGTTCTTTGCTCAGCGGGGAGCCTGCTTCCTCCCCTCTCTCTGCCTGCCTCTCTGCCTGCTTGTAATCTCTGTCTGTCACATAAATAAATAAAATCTTTAAAAAAAAAAAAAATAAGGTAAAACTGTGGAATGACTTAGCATTCCAAAACAAAATGAGAACCAACCTACTTTTTTTTTTTATCCCTAGGGCCTTTAGATTTTCATTTCAGTGGTTACCCTAGAGATTACAACAAGCATCTCTTGCTTACCAGAAATCTAGTATAAATTAGTATCTTTACCATTTCCTAGACAATCAATGACTTCAGAACACTTTGGCTCTGTTTCATCTCCCACTTTTTCTGTTGTATTTTACTCCTATATATGTTTATATCGCACAAAACATTATTATTTTGTATAGTCAGCATCTATTTAGTTACCCACATATTTGACCCTCGAGATGTTCTTCATCTCCTCCTGCTTCCATCTGGGGAAGCATGTTTTTGTTCTATCTGAAAGAATGCCCTTTAGTGCTCCCTTTACTGTGGGTCTGCAGGTGACAAGTTCTCTTAAATTATGCTAATCTTAAATGTATTTTGCCTTTAATTTTAAAGGATATTTTTGTTGGGTACAAAATTATAGGCTGGTGGTTCACTTCTTTCACCTCCCTGAAGATACCATTCCATTGTTTCCTTGCTTTGTTGAAAAAATTGGCTTATTGTTCCTTTGAAGATAGTATCTCCTGGCTACTTTTAAGATTCTCTCTTAAGGGGAGCCTAGGTGGCTCAGTGGGTTAAGCCTCTGCCTTCGGCTCAGGTGATGATCACAGGGTTCTGGGATCGAGCCCCACATCGGGCTCGCTGGTTGGCAGAGAGCCTGCTTTCCTCTCTCTCTCTCTCTCTCTCTCTCTGTCTGCCTCTCTGCCTACTTGTGATCTTCCTGTCAAATAAATAAATAAAATCTTAAAAAAATAAAAAAAAAATTCTCTCTTAACCTCTCATTTCTGCATAGACAGATTCAGTCCACTCCAGTATAAAAAAACCTCAAGCAAAGGGAACCAATTTTCAGCAGTTTTCCAATGATGTACCTAAGAATTATTTTCCTCTATTTTTTTCTGCTTAGGTTTCACAGAGTTCTGAATCTGTGGCTTGACACACTTATCAGTTTTGGAAAACTTTCTGCCATTATCTCTTCAAATACTGCTTCTTCCCCATTCCCTCTCTCCTCCCTCTGGAAATGCATCGTGTCCAAATCTGTATGATCATCAGTAGTCTTGGGTTCAAAATAACACCCATGATCACAGGGCACAATAGGTAGTGATCTAACACCAGTTTTACTTAGTGTTTTAGAAAGATTTGGGACTAGAAACACAGCATATCAGTATGGCAGAATCAAACTCATCTTTATCAGTTCTTAAAACATCTAATCCTTGCTTCCAGACCCCACATCACACACACAGAGTAGGTTGTGGGGGATGACACTCACATGAATGGATACCATCTATTCCAGCATTTGTATGTCTCAAACAGTAAGCACATCAAATAACTGCCCATTCATGAAGCTTCTAAGCCTCCCAAAAGGGGGTGCACTGAGTTAGAAGAGACATCATAAAGGGAAGCTGGAATATCTTTTTCTGTACAAGTTTTATAATGGTGGAATCATGAAGTAGTAATACAGTTCCTTGGAGTATTACATGTCCCTTAAGATACCTCTCAGTCCAGCTGTAATTTAATAATCACAGGTTATTTTCAAAATAAATATTGGTATTATGGTAATAGAACTGAGAAACCACATTTATCTTGGAAACTTTCTCAAAAGAAGGTAAACCTTCTTTTGTCATCTTTCCATAGGGGAAAAGGATCCTAAGCCTATAAGGAACTGTTAATCTATAGGTTCCAATAATACATGTTAGACTTTTCACTGTTTTTCTACAGGTGACTTTAGACTGTTTTTCTGTAAAGGTGGACTTTACACTGTTTTTCTTATACTTTCTATCATTTTGTCTCCCTTTGTTTCAGTCTGGATATTTCTTCTGACCTATATTCCTGCTCACCAATTCTCTCTTCGACAGAATCTAATCTGCTGTTAAAGCATCCATGGAGTTCTAACTCAATTATTATATGTTCCAGTCACAAAACTCCTTTATTTATTTATTTTTAGAGATTCCAGATCTCTGCTAAAACTCTCCATCTTCAACATAGTAATCCAGTTAAAGTGCACGAAGTGCACATCTAGTAACTTTAACATCTGATTCACCCATGAGTCTATTCCTATTATCTTAGTATCTCCTGGAATGTTCAACATTGTACATGAAAAAGCTTTAGAAGCTCCAGCTGGTATGATCTTCCTCCAAAGAATAAAAATAGGAGCATATCATCTTAATAAGTGTGTAATTAAGCTGATTCTAAAAAGAATTTCAGTCCTCAGAGGGCTGCAACCAGAAACCCAACTGTTTACCAGTGGCTCTCATCCTTAATTAGTTGTGAACTCCAACAGCTTTCTTTCCAAGACTCAACTTCTGCTTATCTCCTCTGCCTTTCAGCAACTGCTGTTTGGCTTCTTATGTGTATCATAATTACAAATTAGCAAATGGCTCAAACAGAAAAGCCAAACAAAAAGCAGACCTGCTCCAGTGCATTTTTCTTCTCACTGGGAAGATACTGACCACCCAAGTCCTGGCTGACTTCAAACAGATTTTTACATTATCCAGGTTTTATAATTTTTTTAAAAGATTTTATTTATTCATTTGACAGACAGAGATCACAAGAAGGCAGAGAGGCAGGCAGAAAGAGAGAGGAGGAAGCAGGCTCCCTGCCCAGCAGAGAGCCCAATGTAGGCTTGATCCCAGGATCCTGGGATCATGACCTGAGCTGAAGGCAGAGGCTTTAACCCACTGAGCCATCCAGGTGCCCCTCCAGGTTTTATAATTTTTTTTTAATTGTTCTTGACTACAAGGTTGATTTAATACAAGTCTGAAGTCATAACAGGTGTGGAAATTAATCACATCAGAAAAACTATTTTTGCAATATTAGAATATTAAAGTTTAAAAAGACTTTATAAATTATGTATGCCAACCTTCCATTCAAAACTGGAATTTTGTGGGGAACCAGGGTGTTTCAGTCAGTTAGGCACCTACCTTCAGCTCAGAGCATGATCGCCAGGTCCTGGGATCAAGCCCCACATCAGGCTCCCTGCTCAGTAGAAAGTCTTCTTATCCCTCTGCACCTGCCCTCCCCACCCAGTCATGTTCAAGTGCATGCACACTCTCTCTCCCTCAAATAAATAAATCTTTTTTTAAAATCTGAAATTCAAAAAATATATAAATAAATAAATAAAAATTGAAAATTTGAAGAATCTTGATGACCATCTAGAATCTAAGTAAATATGTCAATGACAGAAATCTTATGTCTCTTTTTTTTTAAATTTTATTTATTTATTTGAGAGAGAGATTGTGAGAGTGGAGAGGTCAGAGGGAGAGCAGACTTCCCACTAATCAGAGAGCCCAATACGGGACTCGATCCCGAGGCTCCAAGATCATGACCTGAACTGAAGGCAGTTGCTTAACCAACTGAACCACCCAAGCGCCTTTTCTTTTTTTTTTTTTTTTTAAGACTTTATTTATTTATTTGAGAGACAGAGAGAGAAAAAGAGAGAGAGGGGAGAGGGAGGATACAGAGGAAGAGGGAGAGGCAGACTCCCTGCTGAGCAGAAAGGCCAATGTAAGACTCAATCCCAGGACCCTGGGATCATGACCTGAGCCGAAGGCAGACCAACTGAGCCACCCAGGTGCCCCAGTGGTACCATTCTTAAACAAGTTCCTTGACAGAAACATCCTCATTGTTCTAGATAATTTGCCTCCCTAAAATATTTACCCAATAGTCACAGCTGTATCCTTCAAAACATCACGAATATGGTGACTCCTTTTCCTAGATGATGGTACTTTAGCTATTCAAAAACTGTTATTACACTTAAAAACACATGTTCTAATAGTACAAAAAATGTTTTCTTTACACTATCTCATACAGCACTCTTTAGGGGCTCGCCTTATTGGTCATTCTCTCAATGAAATATAATTGGCCAAGTTTTTCAAATTGTAGCATCAAGAAATGAACTCGATATTCAAACTTAAGCTTAATCCAAACTACAACAAGAACTATGATCCCTCTAAAACTACCAATTAATATACATCTATTTCCCCTCCAATACAATTTTTACATTTGAAGCATTTAAAACATATACTTCCTAAGCTTGTGGTAAGTTAAAACTCCAGCATCTCAGGAACTACTATCAACTGTTCTACTTTTATGTGCCTGCTTTTTGTTTTTAACTTAAGTGCTAGATTTGACACCTGTCCTTATTAAATTTCACCTTCTTGGATTTTGCCTAGCAATCCAAGAGCCAATATAAATTTAAATTCTGCTTCTGTAATTTGTCTATTAATTACCTCATCTAGCTTTGTACCATCCCCAATAAGAAATATTACTATCATTATTAAAGTAAATGTCCAAGATTTCCCTTTAGGATGACACCTACTTTCCTTGGGAATAGTTATTCAGCAGCAATAAGCCACATAGAGCACATTTCTTCATCTTATCCACAAAGCTACTGTAAGACATAAAGTCAAATTCTTGCTGAAATCAAGTTTACAGCATACAGTATACCTGTTATGTCATCTAACTGTGAATTAGTAAAGCACTAAGGACAGCCTGGTGTAAATCTGAATAAAAGGTAGATTTATCATATATTTGGCTTCAAATTCAAATGTGAGACAAGACTGAGTTAGGTCAATTCTCAATGATTACTTCCCACATTGTTTTAAATTAGTAAATCATCTATAGTGGTATCACTGCCACATTTTTAACTCTGGTAAAAATATTTTGCTTTAAATCCAACATACTAAACACAGTAAATGTTAAATATACTTTGATTTTATTATCTCATTAACTAAGTCTGGAAGAAGTGAATTATGGAATAATTTATAGTGCTAAGTCATACTCAAACACATTTAAGAAGAAAGTGAAGTTAACTAATATTTATGGTATGTATCAAGCAAAGTAAGAATTTGGAAAAAATTATGGTATATTTAAAATTTTTAATTCCAGATTTTCAATTATGACAGCTAGATAATTACCTTGTAGCTAATTTGTAATTTAGGAATTGAGTGATGTTAAATGAGAGCACATGACTCATGTTTTTAATACTACATAAAATTATATGAATAATATGAAGAAAAATCTCTGAAAAAAGCATTTTCATAAGTCAATACATTGGCATTTACAATGAGACATGTTTATTGCATGATTTGATAATTTCTTTAACCATATAAAAGGTTGTTTAAAAACAAATCTAAGGGCAGAATTAAAAGGATTATTACCATTCTAAAAACAAAGCCACCAGTTAAAGAAATATGGTGAAATTTATCAGAGGCAAGGCAAACATGGTTAAACATAAGACAGCACTTAAGCAAGAATACTGTCCCCTTGAAGGGGTGAAAACATTTCTATTATTAGCAGAGATAAGAGCTGCCTGAAATTCTTTCCTTCATACACTATACTAAAAATAAATGGTTCACTACATTTCAAAATAAACACACTGCTTTATATATGCAGTTCAGTCATTTAATAAAATCCATAAAATCAACCTGATTCAAGGTGCTCTTGTATTTGTGTCTAAGACATACCAGGTAGATTTGCTCTACTTATAACATATTCAATATTTTAGGAGTCTTGTGCCACCCACTTACTCATTACCTCTTAGAGGATTTGAGATTAGATCTTCTGCCAGGTCAAATTATCACCTTGACTTAAAAAAATTAACTACTTTCTCTACAAAATACTTTCCCTATCATCAAGGAAACTACAGGAATCTTGGAAGAATAAATGGGGCAGTGTCACCATTACAAATACTACTAATACTTTAAGGAAAACTGACATGGATGACAAGATAAGTGAATATTTTGGCATATTTTTACCAAAACCAAAACCAAACAACAACAGCAAAGACAACAGCAAAAACAAACACATCTAGATAAAGCAGCACTGTGTCAGCACTGGAAATGGATCAAAGTCCAAAAAACTAAGGTAATTGAGATATATGATCAAACTTCAAAAATCCTAACTTATATATATTAAGAGAAGTTTATTAGGAAGACATCTTTAGCTCAAAGTACATTTTCTCTAGTTAAAAAAAAATGAACTGTATAACTGTGCTTCTTCTCTAAGTAGACAGGGCACTGAAAATCACCCATAAATAAAAACTGCCTGCTGCTGCTCACATTCTCTTCCTTCTAACTTCTGCCTCTTCCTTTCAGGAGATCTGTGTTTGCTAGCACAGGATCTAGAATAGAAATTACATGTTCACACACATGCATTGGGAGCAGTGTATGGGAGAGGGTGACAGTGAACAGCATCTAGAGACTGAGAGTTTTCTGACCATATCAGGATGAATTATAAAAGGAGACCTGAGAAAAACAAAAAGCATAAGATAATAAACTCTTCCTACCCTTCATTAAATAAATTTTGGTCTCAGAACCAGATCACAGGTTATTCTCAGAATTCAGCTAATTGTGAGTTTAAGTACACAGTAAGTACATAATTACATAAGATTACATAAGAGTTAAGCATTTATGAGTATCTTTTCACCTACATTTTTTCATGTTCTTCTCACAACAGTGTAAGAGAACATATGTTATTATTTTCTTTTTTACAGATCAAGTCTGGTTTAAGGCCACACAGCTGGTTTACAACATAGCAGAAGTTCCACATCAGGTCTTCCAAATCCATTGTTCTTTGTACTATATACGATGTTGTCTCTGTGGACTTAACCTGAACTTATCCCCCATTTATAACAGTGTTTCTTTCTTTATTTTTTTAAAGATTTTATTTATTTATTTGACAGAGAGAAATCACAAGTAGTCAGAGAGGCAGGCAGAGAGAGAGAGAGGGAAGCAGGCTCCCTGCTGAGCAGAGAGCCCGATGCGGGACTTGATCCCAGGACCCTGAGACCATGACCTGAGCCAAAGGCAGCGGCTTAACCCACTGAGCCAACCAGGCGTCCCTATAACATTGTTTCTTATGGGAAAATATCTTTTCAGAGTCAGTGAATTGATTACACAAAATGAACAAAATCCATTCGGAAATTAAGGACCAAATTACCTATGTTGAAATCATATTAATGATATTTAAGTCAGCAAAAAAAAAAAAAAGGCTTTATTAAGAGCCTTTTGATTTGTGATTAGACCTTCTATAAGTCAAATTAAATTATCAGCTTGACTTAAATTAACTACTTTCTCTACAAAATACTTTCCCTGTCATCAAGGAAACTACAGGAATCTCAGAAGAATAAACGAGGGCAGTGTCACCATTACAAATACTACCAAATATTTTAAGGAAAACTAACATGGATGACAAGATAAGTGAATATTCACCTAATTTTGAACTGATTTTGATTCAACACTAACCTTCTAATACTTGAGAAGAAATATAACTTTACTACTCGGAACTACCATTTAACACTCATTTAGAATTTGCATAATTTTAAAAGTAAAATAAATTCAGTTAATAACTTAAATGAATATTCATTATTATTTCCCTTTCACTCTTATTTTATTCATTTTTCAGATGGGGGGGATTACATGACTTATCCAAAAAGGACTAGTGGATTTTAATAAAAAACTAATAATTAAGTATTACCTAACAACAAAAATAAGTTAGTCATTTAGAACTTTCTTCAATGCACACATCCAAAACACAATGGGAGATTATTAGAGCTCTGTCTCAATGTTTCTATCAGAACCGAAGGCATTTCTAAACACAGCAAACATTTCTTAACACTTAATACATGGTACAGAACTGACTCACAAGAGCCATGTACATAGATATCTCCACAATACTGCCACTCACCTGTATGGCAATTTATCTTTCTTCAAGACATTTTATGTACCTCGACTAATTTAATCCTCATAAATTCTAGAAGGTAGGTAGACCAAGCTTTGTTTGGCCATTTTACAAAGGAGGAAACAGAGGCTTAGAGAAATTTAATAGTTTGCCCAAAGCCATATAACTCATAGTTGATTGGACTTAAAATCCAGGGCTAATGCCTTCCTACACCAAATATTCCTTCTAGAACAACAATTCATTTTTGTAAATTCTCTTTACTCTGGTTACTAGAGGTTACTGTTAATCTTTACTAAGGATTACTTTCATAACAAGAAAAAAAAAGAATTACCTGGTATTTTGAAGAAGTTTGGGTTAAAATTGTCAGAATTCAGCACATTCAGCCACATAAGAAAATAAATTGAGGCATAAAAGTTAGGAATATGAAAATATAAATTTTAATCACACGTGTATAGGACAGATTTTCCAGGGAAAAAAAAAATCTTTTATTCTCAATGTAGACTTTAAAAAAGGACCTTTAAATCATTTTTTCAATTATTGATAAATATCTGCAGACATGTAAAATTATATTCTTAAAGATTTGAAACTCAAGATAATATGCTACACATTTTTACTTTATATTGCTTATAGCACAGATTCTGAAGTCAGAAAATCCTGGTTATGATTGCCAATTCTGCTGCTTAATTAGTACTCTGACCTTGGATGAGTCACTTAATGTATAGGATTCTCAATTTCTTCATTTGTAAAAATATCAAACTCACAGTTACTCTGGGCAATATATAAAATCAAGTGCCTTACATAGTATTTAAAATACAAAAACTGAGTCAAGTTGTAGCTTCTATCATTAAAGTGTTACAAATGTAACACTT